>NC_139165.1:18645771-23445771 GCF_965202585.1 Thalia democratica
GTTGGAGGGACCTCCATCATTGCATGATAATTGAAGTGA
The DNA here is from genome assembly GCF_965202585.1 of Thalia democratica. Classification (NCBI taxonomy): domain Eukaryota; kingdom Metazoa; phylum Chordata; class Thaliacea; order Salpida; family Salpidae; genus Thalia; species Thalia democratica. The sequence continues at coordinate 18,645,811 of NC_139165.1, forward strand.
TAAACAATGAACTTTAAACATTACAAACGTATATTTAAGGTAAACAAAGTAAAATATGTCATTGACCGTTTATAAGAACAGTACGAAAAAGAAGTAAACACGGTCTTTAAGCTCTAATTTTAGTTAAGTAAGCAAAAGTGAGTTAAGTTTTTATACAAATAGATTATTTTTATCCGCTAGATGGCGCCACAGAGTCAGAAATTTCCACTGAGATTGCACAGAAATTGATTTAGAAAAAAAATATAATTAATTTTGTTTACGTGTTTTTCCACCACACTATGTCGCTGTTTTCGGCCACCACTTACCCCGCCTCCACCCTAAAACCCTAGCCGAACTAATACTGAGCGATTTTTTTTTTACTTCAAATTTACATCATACGTCAACTTCTATTTCAAACGCATTTTCAATAAAACTTACTTTTTTTTTCAACATTTTGTTGCCACGCAAACATGTATACTTTTTAACTTTTTCATCTCTTCATACCAACACTTTTTCTACTTTTAGTTTAACTATTTTATATTTCATCAAATACCTTTTCTGTCAACAACAGTATTAAAAACAACAAACACAGCTATGTTCTTCAAACTAAAATAATACACTAACATTAAAAACTCTAAACAAACACTTTAAACAGTTATTTGTAGTAAGACACAAAAAAAAACTTTACTTTAGAAACAAAAAAAGCCTGGTTAGGGCCGTAAAATTCCTGACAGAAGATCTGGAAGAAACCGTATACAGCTGACCCCACGGGGCTTTGATCTTACAACGTTCCGGTTGGAAGCTCGTTGTTAAATCGCTGCGCCACAGAGCCGCATGATAATTTTGTGTTTGTTCTTAATATATATGTAACACTTTAATTCTGCTACTTGAAGCAAGCATTTTTCTTCTCAAAGATTAACTTTTTCTAAAACGTAAAAAAAAAATTTTCAAACATAATGTGTAGTGTGTTATTTTTAATCTTTGAGCTTCAGCAGAATTGAATTAGCTGTTTGTTTTTTTAATAAACAATCAACTCAACTAATGATCTTAAATGATACGAAACTTTCATTATATACACAGCATATTATTTTCATAATCTATTTTTATTCTTTTAACAAGCTACTATGTAACTATATTAGTATTATTGTATATTATTATTATAATTAGTTTATTTTTTAGTTGATTAAGCTCTCTCGTTTAGTGACGTTTTTTATCTACTTAGCAATTGTTAAGCAACACTCGTAGTTTAAATTCCAACTAAGTGTAGCTGAAATAGTGCAACTCATCTATGTTGTCCGCATAATGATCAATAAAATTTTAAAAGGTGATGAAACATCACCTAAAACTTAAATTAACTTCTGTGATAGAATTGCACATTCAGAATGCTGACAAAGTGTATTACAGCTTGATGACTCAGAAAACTTGTGCTAGTGTCTTGAAACTTGTTCAAGACTATTGCAGCAAGCTCGGTCAGAAATTCAAGTTTGAAATAGCTGTTTATTTTTCTTATAACCAATCAACTTATTTAACGATTAAAATGATACGATACTTCTATAAAACACACAGTTTATTGCTTCCATAGTCTTTTTTCATTCTTCTAACAAACTACTGTGTAACTATATTCGTTGGCATTCTAAAGTTTTGTTTCGAAGAGTATTGAAAACTTATTTTCTAACGTTTTTTTAATTTGTTTAAAGCACCGGAGAGCTTAAACTTAGTTTGCAAAATAAACTACAGAAAAAATTAAACTATAAACTTCTGTTTAACACTTAAAATTCATTCAACTTATTTCAAGATATCAAAATGAACCATCAAAACAAGTAATCAATCTAAAAGTAAATGTTTTCATAGTTGGAGGGACCTCCATCATTGCATGATAATTGAAGTGATAAACAATGAACTTTAAACATTACAAACGTATATTTAAGGTAAACAAAGTAAAATATGTCATTGACCGTTTATAAGAACAGTACGAAAAAGAAGTAAACACGGTCTTTAAGCTCTAATTTTAGTTAAGTAAGCAAAAGTGAGTTAAGTTTTTATACAAATAGATTATTTTTATCCGCTAGATGGCGCCACAGAGTCAGAAATTTCCACTGAGATTGCACAGAAATTGATTTAGAAAAAAAATATAATTAATTTTGTTTACGTGTTTTTCCACCACACTATGTCGCTGTTTTCGGCCACCACTTACCCCGCCTCCACCCTAAAACCCTAGCCGAACTAATACTGAGCGATTTTTTTTTTACTTCAAATTTACATCATACGTCAACTTCTATTTCAAACGCATTTTCAATAAAACTTACTTTTTTTTTCAACATTTTGTTGCCACGCAAACATGTATACTTTTTAACTTTTTCATCTCTTCATACCAACACTTTTTCTACTTTTAGTTTAACTATTTTATATTTCATCAAATACCTTTTCTGTCAACAACAGTATTAAAAACAACAAACACAGCTATGTTCTTCAAACTAAAATAATACACTAACATTAAAAACTCTAAACAAACACTTTAAACAGTTATTTGTAGTAAGACACAAAAAAAAACTTTACTTTAGAAACAAAAAAAGCCTGGTTAGGGCCGTAAAATTCCTGACAGAAGATCTGGAAGAAACCGTATACAGCTGACCCCACGGGGCTTTGATCTTACAACGTTCCGGTTGGAAGCTCGTTGTTAAATCGCTGCGCCACAGAGCCGCATGATAATTTTGTGTTTGTTCTTAATATATATGTAACACTTTAATTCTGCTACTTGAAGCAAGCATTTTTCTTCTCAAAGATTAACTTTTTCTAAAACGTAAAAAAAAAATTTTCAAACATAATGTGTAGTGTGTTATTTTTAATCTTTGAGCTTCAGCAGAATTGAATTAGCTGTTTGTTTTTTTAATAAACAATCAACTCAACTAATGATCTTAAATGATACGAAACTTTCATTATATACACAGCATATTATTTTCATAATCTATTTTTATTCTTTTAACAAGCTACTATGTAACTATATTAGTATTATTGTATATTATTATTATAATTAGTTTATTTTTTAGTTAATTAAGCTCTCTCGTTTAGTGACGTTTTTTATCTACTTAGCAATTGTTAAGCAACACTCGTAGTTTAAATTCCAACTAAGTGTAGCTGAAATAGTGCAACTCATCTATGTTGTCCGCATAATGATCAATAAAATTTTAAAAGGTGATGAAACATCACCTAAAACTTAAATTAGCTTCTGTGATAGAATTGCACATTCAGAATGCTGACAAAGTGTATTACAGCTTGATGACTCAGAAAACTTGTGCTAGTGTCTTGAAACTTGTTCAAGACTATTGCAGCAAGCTCGGTCAGAAATTCAAGTTTGAAATAGCTGTTTATTTTTCTTATAACCAATCAACTTATTTAACGATTAAAATGATACGATACTTCTATAAAACACACAGTTTATTGCTTCCATAGTCTTTTTTCATTCTTCTAACAAACTACTGTGTAACTATATTCGTTGGCATTCTAAAGTTTTGTTTCGAAGAGTATTGAAAACTTATTTTCTAACGTTTTTTTAATTTGTTTAAAGCACCGGAGAGCTTAAACTTAGTTTGCAAAATAAACTACAGAAAAAATTAAACTATAAACTTCTGTTTAACACTTAAAATTCATTCAACTTATTTCAAGATATCAAAATGAACCATCAAAACAAGTAATCAATCTAAAAGTAAATGTTTTCATAGTTGGAGGGACCTCCATCATTGCATGATAATTGAAGTGATAAACAATGAACTTTAAACATTACAAACGTATATTTAAGGTAAACAAAGTAAAATATGTCATTGACCGTTTATAAGAACAGTACGAAAAAGAAGTAAACACGGTCTTTAAGCTCTAATTTTAGTTAAGTAAGCAAAAGTGAGTTAAGTTTTTATACAAATAGATTATTTTTATCCGCTAGATGGCGCCACAGAGTCAGAAATTTCCACTGAGATTGCACAGAAATTGATTTAGAAAAAAAATATAATTAATTTTGTTTACGTGTTTTTCCACCACACTATGTCGCTGTTTTCGGCCACCACTTACCCCGCCTCCACCCTAAAACCCTAGCCGAACTAATACTGAGCGATTTTTTTTTTACTTCAAATTTACATCATACGTCAACTTCTATTTCAAACGCATTTTCAATAAAACTTACTTTTTTTTTCAACATTTTGTTGCCACGCAAACATGTATACTTTTTAACTTTTTCATCTCTTCATACCAACACTTTTTCTACTTTTAGTTTAACTATTTTATATTTCATCAAATACCTTTTCTGTCAACAACAGTATTAAAAACAACAAACACAGCTATGTTCTTCAAACTAAAATAATACACTAACATTAAAAACTCTAAACAAACACTTTAAACAGTTATTTGTAGTAAGACACAAAAAAAAACTTTACTTTAGAAACAAAAAAAGCCTGGTTAGGGCCGTAAAATTCCTGACAGAAGATCTGGAAGAAACCGTATACAGCTGACCCCACGGGGCTTTGATCTTACAACGTTCCGGTTGGAAGCTCGTTGTTAAATCGCTGCGCCACAGAGCCGCATGATAATTTTGTGTTTGTTCTTAATATATATGTAACACTTTAATTCTGCTACTTGAAGCAAGCATTTTTCTTCTCAAAGATTAACTTTTTCTAAAACGTAAAAAAAAAATTTTCAAACATAATGTGTAGTGTGTTATTTTTAATCTTTGAGCTTCAGCAGAATTGAATTAGCTGTTTGTTTTTTTAATAAACAATCAACTCAACTAATGATCTTAAATGATACGAAACTTTCATTATATACACAGCATATTATTTTCATAATCTATTTTTATTCTTTTAACAAGCTACTATGTAACTATATTAGTATTATTGTATATTATTATTATAATTAGTTTATTTTTTAGTTGATTAAGCTCTCTCGTTTAGTGACGTTTTTTATCTACTTAGCAATTGTTAAGCAACACTCGTAGTTTAAATTCCAACTAAGTGTAGCTGAAATAGTGCAACTCATCTATGTTGTCCGCATAATGATCAATAAAATTTTAAAAGGTGATGAAACATCACCTAAAACTTAAATTAACTTCTGTGATAGAATTGCACATTCAGAATGCTGACAAAGTGTATTACAGCTTGATGACTCAGAAAACTTGTGCTAGTGTCTTGAAACTTGTTCAAGACTATTGCAGCAAGCTCGGTCAGAAATTCAAGTTTGAAATAGCTGTTTATTTTTCTTATAACCAATCAACTTATTTAACGATTAAAATGATACGATACTTCTATAAAACACACAGTTTATTGCTTCCATAGTCTTTTTTCATTCTTCTAACAAACTACTGTGTAACTATATTCGTTGGCATTCTAAAGTTTTGTTTCGAAGAGTATTGAAAACTTATTTTCTAACGTTTTTTTAATTTGTTTAAAGCACCGGAGAGCTTAAACTTAGTTTGCAAAATAAACTACAGAAAAAATTAAACTATAAACTTCTGTTTAACACTTAAAATTCATTCAACTTATTTCAAGATATCAAAATGAACCATCAAAACAAGTAATCAATCTAAAAGTAAATGTTTTCATAGTTGGAGGGACCTCCATCATTGCATGATAATTGAAGTGATAAACAATGAACTTTAAACATTACAAACGTATATTTAAGGTAAACAAAGTAAAATATGTCATTGACCGTTTATAAGAACAGTACGAAAAAGAAGTAAACACGGTCTTTAAGCTCTAATTTTAGTTAAGTAAGCAAAAGTGAGTTAAGTTTTTATACAAATAGATTATTTTTATCCGCTAGATGGCGCCACAGAGTCAGAAATTTCCACTGAGATTGCACAGAAATTGATTTAGAAAAAAAAAATAATTAATTTTGTTTACGTGTTTTTCCACCACACTATGTCGCTGTTTTCGGCCACCACTTACCCCGCCTCCACCCTAAAACCCTAGCCGAACTAATACTGAGCGATTTTTTTTTTACTTCAAATTTACATCATACGTCAACTTCTATTTCAAACGCATTTTCAATAAAACTTACTTTTTTTTTCAACATTTTGTTGCCACGCAAACATGTATACTTTTTAACTTTTTCATCTCTTCATACCAACACTTTTTCTACTTTTAGTTTAACTATTTTATATTTCATCAAATACCTTTTCTGTCAACAACAGTATTAAAAACAACAAACACAGCTATGTTCTTCAAACTAAAATAATACACTAACATTAAAAACTCTAAACAAACACTTTAAACAGTTATTTGTAGTAAGACACAAAAAAAAACTTTACTTTAGAAACAAAAAAAGCCTGGTTAGGGCCGTAAAATTCCTGACAGAAGATCTGGAAGAAACCGTATACAGCTGACCCCACGGGGCTTTGATCTTACAACGTTCCGGTTGGAAGCTCGTTGTTAAATCGCTGCGCCACAGAGCCGCATGATAATTTTGTGTTTGTTCTTAATATATATGTAACACTTTAATTCTGCTACTTGAAGCAAGCATTTTTCTTCTCAAAGATTAACTTTTTCTAAAACGTAAAAAAAAAATTTTCAAACATAATGTGTAGTGTGTTATTTTTAATCTTTGAGCTTCAGCAGAATTGAATTAGCTGTTTGTTTTTTTAATAAACAATCAACTCAACTAATGATCTTAAATGATACGAAACTTTCATTATATACACAGCATATTATTTTCATAATCTATTTTTATTCTTTTAACAAGCTACTATGTAACTATATTAGTATTATTGTATATTATTATTATAATTAGTTTATTTTTTAGTTGATTAAGCTCTCTCGTTTAGTGACGTTTTTTATCTACTTAGCAATTGTTAAGCAACACTCGTAGTTTAAATTCCAACTAAGTGTAGCTGAAATAGTGCAACTCATCTATGTTGTCCGCATAATGATCAATAAAATTTTAAAAGGTGATGAAACATCACCTAAAACTTAAATTAACTTCTGTGATAGAATTGCACATTCAGAATGCTGACAAAGTGTATTACAGCTTGATGACTCAGAAAACTTGTGCTAGTGTCTTGAAACTTGTTCAAGACTATTGCAGCAAGCTCGGTCAGAAATTCAAGTTTGAAATAGCTGTTTATTTTTCTTATAACCAATCAACTTATTTAACGATTAAAATGATACGATACTTCTATAAAACACACAGTTTATTGCTTCCATAGTCTTTTTTCATTCTTCTAACAAACTACTGTGTAACTATATTCGTTGGCATTCTAAAGTTTTGTTTCGAAGAGTATTGAAAACTTATTTTCTAACGTTTTTTTAATTTGTTTAAAGCACCGGAGAGCTTAAACTTAGTTTGCAAAATAAACTACAGAAAAAATTAAACTATAAACTTCTGTTTAACACTTAAAATTCATTCAACTTATTTCAAGATATCAAAATGAACCATCAAAACAAGTAATCAATCTAAAAGTAAATGTTTTCATAGTTGGAGGGACCTCCATCATTGCATGATAATTGAAGTGATAAACAATGAACTTTAAACATTACAAACGTATATTTAAGGTAAACAAAGTAAAATATGTCATTGACCGTTTATAAGAACAGTACGAAAAAGAAGTAAACACGGTCTTTAAGCTCTAATTTTAGTTAAGTAAGCAAAAGTGAGTTAAGTTTTTATACAAATAGATTATTTTTATCCGCTAGATGGCGCCACAGAGTCAGAAATTTCCACTGAGATTGCACAGAAATTGATTTAGAAAAAAAATATAATTAATTTTGTTTACGTGTTTTTCCACCACACTATGTCGCTGTTTTCGGCCACCACTTACCCCGCCTCCACCCTAAAACCCTAGCCGAACTAATACTGAGCGATTTTTTTTTTACTTCAAATTTACATCATACGTCAACTTCTATTTCAAACGCATTTTCAATAAAACTTACTTTTTTTTTCAACATTTTGTTGCCACGCAAACATGTATACTTTTTAACTTTTTCATCTCTTCATACCAACACTTTTTCTACTTTTAGTTTAACTATTTTATATTTCATCAAATACCTTTTCTGTCAACAACAGTATTAAAAACAACAAACACAGCTATGTTCTTCAAACTAAAATAATACACTAACATTAAAAACTCTAAACAAACACTTTAAACAGTTATTTGTAGTAAGACACAAAAAAAAACTTTACTTTAGAAACAAAAAAAGCCTGGTTAGGGCCGTAAAATTCCTGACAGAAGATCTGGAAGAAACCGTATACAGCTGACCCCACGGGGCTTTGATCTTACAACGTTCCGGTTGGAAGCTCGTTGTTAAATCGCTGCGCCACAGAGCCGCATGATAATTTTGTGTTTGTTCTTAATATATATATAACACTTTAATTCTGCTACTTGAAGCAAACATTTTTCTTCTCAAAGATTAACTTTTTCTAAAACGTAAAAAAAACATTTTCAAACATAATGTGTAGTGTGTTATTTTTAATCTTTGAGCTTCAGCAGAATTGAATTAGCTGTTTGTTTTTTTAATAAACAATCAACTCAACTAATGATCTTAAATGATACGAAACTTTCATTATATACACAGCATATTATTTTCATAATCTATTTTTATTCTTTTAACAAGCTACTATGTAACTATATTAGTATTATTGTATATTATTATTATAATTAGTTTATTTTTTAGTTAATTAAGCTCTCTCGTTTAGTGACGTTTTTTATCTACTTAGCAATTGTTAAGCAACACTCGTAGTTTAAATTCCAACTAAGTGTAGCTGAAATAGTGCAACTCATCTATGTTGTCCGCATAATGATCAATAAAATTTTAAAAGGTGATGAAACATCACCTAAAACTTAAATTAGCTTCTGTGATAGAATTGCACATTCAGAATGCTGACAAAGTGTATTACAGCTTGATGACTCAGAAAACTTGTGCTAGTGTCTTGAAACTTGTTCAAGACTATTGCAGCAAGCTCGGTCAGAAATTCAAGTTTGAAATAGCTGTTTATTTTTCTTATAACCAATCAACTTATTTAACGATTAAAATGATACGATACTTCTATAAAACACACAGTTTATTGCTTCCATAGTCTTTTTTCATTCTTCTAACAAACTACTGTGTAACTATATTCGTTGGCATTCTAAAGTTTTGTTTCGAAGAGTATTGAAAACTTATTTTCTAACGTTTTTTTAATTTGTTTAAAGCACCGGAGAGCTTAAACTTAGTTTGCAAAATAAACTACAGAAAAAATTAAACTATAAACTTCTGTTTAACACTTAAAATTCATTCAACTTATTTCAAGATATCAAAATGAACCATCAAAACAAGTAATCAATCTAAAAGTAAATGTTTTCATAGTTGGAGGGACCTCCATCATTGCATGATAATTGAAGTGATAAACAATGAACTTTAAACATTACAAACGTATATTTAAGGTAAACAAAGTAAAATATGTCATTGACCGTTTATAAGAACAGTACGAAAAAGAAGTAAACACGGTCTTTAAGCTCTAATTTTAGTTAAGTAAGCAAAAGTGAGTTAAGTTTTTATACAAATAGATTATTTTTATCCGCTAGATGGCGCCACAGAGTCAGAAATTTCCACTGAGATTGCACAGAAATTGATTTAGAAAAAAAATATAATTAATTTTGTTTACGTGTTTTTCCACCACACTATGTCGCTGTTTTCGGCCACCACTTACCCCGCCTCCACCCTAAAACCCTAGCCGAACTAATACTGAGCAATTTTTTTTTTACTTCAAATTTACATCATACGTCAACTTCTATTTCAAACGCATTTTCAATAAAACTTACTTTTTTTTTCAACATTTTGTTGCCACGCAAACATGTATACTTTTTAACTTTTTCATCTCTTCATACCAACACTTTTTCTACTTTTAGTTTAACTATTTTATATTTCATCAAATACCTTTTCTGTCAACAACAGTATTAAAAACAACAAACACAGCTATGTTCTTCAAACTAAAATAATACACTAACATTAAAAACTCTAAACAAACACTTTAAACAGTTATTTGTAGTAAGACACAAAAAAAACTTTACTTTAGAAACAAAAAAAGCCTGGTTAGGGCCGTAAAATTCCTGACAGAAGATCTGGAAGAAACCGTATACAGCTGACCCCACGGGGCTTTGATCTTACAACGTTCCGGTTGGAAGCTCGTTGTTAAATCGCTGCGCCACAGAGCCGCATGATAATTTTGTGTTTGTTCTTAATATATATATAACACTTTAATTCTGCTACTTGAAGCAAACATTTTTCTTCTCAAAGATTAACTTTTTCTAAAACGTAAAAAAAACATTTTCAAACATAATGTGTAGTGTGTTATTTTTAATCTTTGAGCTTCAGCAGAATTGAATTAGCTGTTTGTTTTTTTAATAAACAATCAACTCAACTAATGATCTTAAATGATACGAAACTTTCATTATATACACAGCATATTATTTTCATAATCTATTTTTATTCTTTTAACAAGCTACTATGTAACTATATTAGTATTATTGTATATTATTATTATAATTAGTTTATTTTTTAGTTAATTAAGCTCTCTCGTTTAGTGACGTTTTTTATCTACTTAGCAATTGTTAAGCAACACTCGTAGTTTAAATTCCAACTAAGTGTAGCTGAAATAGTGCAACTCATCTATGTTGTCCGCATAATGATCAATAAAATTTTAAAAGGTGATGAAACATCACCTAAAACTTAAATTAGCTTCTGTGATAGAATTGCACATTCAGAATGCTGACAAAGTGTATTACAGCTTGATGACTCAGAAAACTTGTGCTAGTGTCTTGAAACTTGTTCAAGACTATTGCAGCAAGCTCGGTCAGAAATTCAAGTTTGAAATAGCTGTTTATTTTTCTTATAACCAATCAACTTATTTAACGATTAAAATGATACGATACTTCTATAAAACACACAGTTTATTGCTTCCATAGTCTTTTTTCATTCTTCTAACAAACTACTGTGTAACTATATTCGTTGGCATTCTAAAGTTTTGTTTCGAAGAGTATTGAAAACTTATTTTCTAACGTTTTTTTAATTTGTTTAAAGCACCGGAGAGCTTAAACTTAGTTTGCAAAATAAACTACAGAAAAAATTAAACTATAAACTTCTGTTTAACACTTAAAATTCATTCAACTTATTTCAAGATATCAAAATGAACCATCAAAACAAGTAATCAATCTAAAAGTAAATGTTTTCATAGTTGGAGGGACCTCCATCATTGCATGATAATTGAAGTGATAAACAATGAACTTTAAACATTACAAACGTATATTTAAGGTAAACAAAGTAAAATATGTCATTGACCGTTTATAAGAACAGTACGAAAAAGAAGTAAACACGGTCTTTAAGCTCTAATTTTAGTTAAGTAAGCAAAAGTGAGTTAAGTTTTTATACAAATAGATTATTTTTATCCGCTAGATGGCGCCACAGAGTCAGAAATTTCCACTGAGATTGCACAGAAATTGATTTAGAAAAAAAATATAATTAATTTTGTTTACGTGTTTTTCCACCACACTATGTCGCTGTTTTCGGCCACCATTTACCCCGCCTCCACCCTAAAACCCTAGCCGAACTAATACTGAGCGATTTTTTTTTTACTTCAAATTTACATCATACGTCAACTTCTATTTCAAACGCATTTTCAATAAAACTTACTTTTTTTTTCAACATTTTGTTGCCACGCAAACATGTATACTTTTTAACTTTTTCATCTCTTCATACCAACACTTTTTCTACTTTTAGTTTAACTATTTTATATTTCATCAAATACCTTTTCTGTCAACAACAGTATTAAAAACAACAAACACAGCTATGTTCTTCAAACTAAAATAATACACTAACATTAAAAACTCTAAACAAACACTTTAAACAGTTATTTGTAGTAAGACACAAAAAAAAACTTTACTTTAGAAACAAAAAAAGCCTGGTTAGGGCCGTAAAATTCCTGACAGAAGATCTGGAAGAAACCGTATACAGCTGACCCCACGGGGCTTTGATCTTACAACGTTCCGGTTGGAAGCTCGTTGTTAAATCGCTGCGCCACAGAGCCGCATGATAGTTTTGTGTTTGTTCTTAATATATATGTAACACTTTAATTCTGCTACTTGAAGCAAGCATTTTTCTTCTCAAAGATTAACTTTTTCTAAAACGTAAAAAAAAAATTTTCAAACATAATGTGTAGTGTGTTATTTTTAATCTTTGAGCTTCAGCAGAATTGAATTAGCTGTTTGTTTTTTTAATAAACAATCAACTCAACTAATGATCTTAAATGATACGAAACTTTCATTATATACACAGCATATTATTTTCATAATCTATTTTTATTCTTTTAACAAGCTACTATGTAACTATATTAGTATTATTGTATATTATTATTATAATTAGTTTATTTTTTAGTTGATTAAGCTCTCTCGTTTAGTGACGTTTTTTATCTACTTAGCAATTGTTAAGCAACACTCGTAGTTTAAATTCCAACTAAGTGTAGCTGAAATAGTGCAACTCATCTATGTTGTCCGCATAATGATCAATAAAATTTTAAAAGGTGATGAAACATCACCTAAAACTTAAATTAACTTCTGTGATAGAATTGCACATTCAGAATGCTGACAAAGTGTATTACAGCTTGATGACTCAGAAAACTTGTGCTAGTGTCTTGAAACTTGTTCAAGACTATTGCAGCAAGCTCGGTCAGAAATTCAAGTTTGAAATAGCTGTTTATTTTTCTTATAACCAATCAACTTATTTAACGATTAAAATGATACGATACTTCTATAAAACACACAGTTTATTGCTTCCATAGTCTTTTTTCATTCTTCTAACAAACTACTGTGTAACTATATTCGTTGGCATTCTAAAGTTTTGTTTCGAAGAGTATTGAAAACTTATTTTCTAACGTTTTTTTAATTTGTTTAAAGCACCGGAGAGCTTAAACTTAGTTTGCAAAATAAACTACAGAAAAAATTAAACTATAAACTTCTGTTTAACACTTAAAATTCATTCAACTTATTTCAAGATATCAAAATGAACCATCAAAACAAGTAATCAATCTAAAAGTAAATGTTTTCATAGTTGGAGGGACCTCCATCATTGCATGATAATTGAAGTGATAAACAATGAACTTTAAACATTACAAACGTATATTTAAGGTAAACAAAGTAAAATATGTCATTGACCGTTTATAAGAACAGTACGAAAAAGAAGTAAACACGGTCTTTAAGCTCTAATTTTAGTTAAGTAAGCAAAAGTGAGTTAAGTTTTTATACAAATAGATTATTTTTATCCGCTAGATGGCGCCACAGAGTCAGAAATTTCCACTGAGATTGCACAGAAATTGATTTAGAAAAAAAATATAATTAATTTTGTTTACGTGTTTTTCCACCACACTATGTCGCTGTTTTCGGCCACCACTTACCCCGCCTCCACCCTAAAACCCTAGCCGAACTAATACTGAGCGATTTTTTTTTTACTTCAAATTTACATCATACGTCAACTTCTATTTCAAACGCATTTTCAATAAAACTTACTTTTTTTTTTCAACATTTTGTTGCCACGCAAACATGTATACTTTTTAACTTTTTCATCTCTTCATACCAACACTTTTTCTACTTTTAGTTTAACTATTTTATATTTCATCAAATACCTTTTCTGTCAACAACAGTATTAAAAACAACAAACACAGCTATGTTCTTCAAACTAAAATAATACACTAACATTAAAAACTCTAAACAAACACTTTAAACAGTTATTTGTAGTAAGACACAAAAAAAAACTTTACTTTAGAAACAAAAAAAGCCTGGTTAGGGCCGTAAAATTCCTGACAGAAGATCTGGAAGAAACCGTATACAGCTGACCCCACGGGGCTTTGATCTTACAACGTTCCGGTTGGAAGCTCGTTGTTAAATCGCTGCGCCACAGAGCCGCATGATAATTTTGTGTTTGTTCTTAATATATATATAACACTTTAATTCTGCTACTTGAAGCAAACATTTTTCTTCTCAAAGATTAACTTTTTCTAAAACGTAAAAAAAACATTTTCAAACATAATGTGTAGTGTGTTATTTTTAATCTTTGAGCTTCAGCAGAATTGAATTAGCTGTTTGTTTTTTTAATAAACAATCAACTCAACTAATGATCTTAAATGATACGAAACTTTCATTATATACACAGCATATTATTTTCATAATCTATTTTTATTCTTTTAACAAGCTACTATGTAACTATATTAGTATTATTGTATATTATTATTATAATTAGTTTATTTTTTAGTTAATTAAGCTCTCTCGTTTAGTGACGTTTTTTATCTACTTAGCAATTGTTAAGCAACACTCGTAGTTTAAATTCCAACTAAGTGTAGCTGAAATAGTGCAACTCATCTATGTTGTCCGCATAATGATCAATAAAATTTTAAAAGGTGATGAAACATCACCTAAAACTTAAATTAACTTCTGTGATAGAATTGCACATTCAGAATGCTGACAAAGTGTATTACAGCTTGATGACTCAGAAAACTTGTGCTAGTGTCTTGAAACTTGTTCAAGACTATTGCAGCAAGCTCGGTCAGAAATTCAAGTTTGAAATAGCTGTTTATTTTTCTTATAACCAATCAACTTATTTAACGATTAAAATGATACGATACTTCTATAAAACACACAGTTTATTGCTTCCATAGTCTTTTTTCATTCTTCTAACAAACTACTGTGTAACTATATTCGTTGGCATTCTAAAGTTTTGTTTCGAAGAGTATTGAAAACTTATTTTCTAACGTTTTTTTAATTTGTTTAAAGCACCGGAGAGCTTAAACTTAGTTTGCAAAATAAACTACAGAAAAAATTAAACTATAAACTTCTGTTTAACACTTAAAATTCATTCAACTTATTTCAAGATATCAAAATGAACCATCAAAACAAGTAATCAATCTAAAAGTAAATGTTTTCATAGTTGGAGGGACCTCCATCATTGCATGATAATTGAAGTGATAAACAATGAACTTTAAACATTACAAACGTATATTTAAGGTAAACAAAGTAAAATATGTCATTGACCGTTTATAAGAACAGTACGAAAAAGAAGTAAACACGGTCTTTAAGCTCTAATTTTAGTTAAGTAAGCAAAAGTGAGTTAAGTTTTTATACAAATAGATTATTTTTATCCGCTAGATGGCGCCACAGAGTCAGAAATTTCCACTGAGATTGCACAGAAATTGATTTAGAAAAAAAATATAATTAATTTTGTTTACGTGTTTTTCCACCACACTATGTCGCTGTTTTCGGCCACCACTTACCCCGCCTCCACCCTAAAACCCTAGCCGAACTAATACTGAGCGATTTTTTTTTTACTTCAAATTTACATCATACGTCAACTTCTATTTCAAACGCATTTTCAATAAAACTTACTTTTTTTTTCAACATTTTGTTGCCACGCAAACATGTATACTTTTTAACTTTTTCATCTCTTCATACCAACACTTTTTCTACTTTTAGTTTAACTATTTTATATTTCATCAAATACCTTTTCTGTCAACAACAGTATTAAAAACAACAAACACAGCTATGTTCTTCAAACTAAAATAATACACTAACATTAAAAACTCTAAACAAACACTTTAAACAGTTATTTGTAGTAAGACACAAAAAAAAACTTTACTTTAGAAACAAAAAAAGCCTGGTTAGGGCCGTAAAATTCCTGACAGAAGATCTGGAAGAAACCGTATACAGCTGACCCCACGGGGCTTTGATCTTACAACGTTCCGGTTGGAAGCTCGTTGTTAAATCGCTGCGCCACAGAGCCGCATGATAATTTTGTGTTTGTTCTTAATATATATGTAACACTTTAATTCTGCTACTTGAAGCAAGCATTTTTCTTCTCAAAGATTAACTTTTTCTAAAACGTAAAAAAAAAATTTACAAACATAATGTGTAGTGTGTTATTTTTAATCTTTGAGCTTCAGCAGAATTGAATTAGCTGTTTGTTTTTTTAATAAACAATCAACTCAACTAATGATCTTAAATGATACGAAACTTTCATTATATACACAGCATATTATTTTCATAATCTATTTTTATTCTTTTAACAAGCTACTATGTAACTATATTAGTATTATTGTATATTATTATTATAATTAGTTTATTTTTTAGTTGATTAAGCTCTCTCGTTTAGTGACGTTTTTTATCTACTTAGCAATTGTTAAGCAACACTCGTAGTTTAAATTCCAACTAAGTGTAGCTGAAATAGTGCAACTCATCTATGTTGTCCGCATAATGATCAATAAAATTTTAAAAGGTGATGAAACATCACCTAAAACTTAAATTAACTTCTGTGATAGAATTGCACATTCAGAATGCTGACAAAGTGTATTACAGCTTGATGACTCAGAAAACTTGTGCTAGTGTCTTGAAACTTGTTCAAGACTATTGCAGCAAGCTCGGTCAGAAATTCAAGTTTGAAATAGCTGTTTATTTTTCTTATAACCAATCAACTTATTTAACGATTAAAATGATACGATACTTCTATAAAACACACAGTTTATTGCTTCCATAGTCTTTTTTCATTCTTCTAACAAACTACTGTGTAACTATATTCGTTGGCATTCTAAAGTTTTGTTTCGAAGAGTATTGAAAACTTATTTTCTAACGTTTTTTTAATTTGTTTAAAGCACCGGAGAGCTTAAACTTAGTTTGCAAAATAAACTACAGAAAAAATTAAACTATAAACTTCTGTTTAACACTTAAAATTCATTCAACTTATTTCAAGATATCAAAATGAACCATCAAAACAAGTAATCAATCTAAAAGTAAATGTTTTCATAGTTGGAGGGACCTCCATCATTGCATGATAATTGAAGTGATAAACAATGAACTTTAAACATTACAAACGTATATTTAAGGTAAACAAAGTAAAATATGTCATTGACCGTTTATAAGAACAGTACGAAAAAGAAGTAAACACGGTCTTTAAGCTCTAATTTTAGTTAAGTAAGCAAAAGTGAGTTAAGTTTTTATACAAATAGATTATTTTTATCCGCTAGATGGCGCCACAGAGTCAGAAATTTCCACTGAGATTGCACAGAAATTGATTTAGAAAAAAAATATAATTAATTTTGTTTACGTGTTTTTCCACCACACTATGTCGCTGTTTTCGGCCACCATTTACCCCGCCTCCACCCTAAAACCCTAGCCGAACTAATACTGAGCGATTTTTTTTTTACTTCAAATTTACATCATACGTCAACTTCTATTTCAAACGCATTTTCAATAAAACTTACTTTTTTTTTCAACATTTTGTTGCCACGCAAACATGTATACTTTTTAACTTTTTCATCTCTTCATACCAACACTTTTTCTACTTTTAGTTTAACTATTTTATATTTCATCAAATACCTTTTCTGTCAACAACAGTATTAAAAACAACAAACACAGCTATGTTCTTCAAACTAAAATAATACACTAACATTAAAAACTCTAAACAAACACTTTAAACAGTTATTTGTAGTAAGACACAAAAAAAAACTTTACTTTAGAAACAAAAAAAGCCTGGTTAGGGCCGTAAAATTCCTGACAGAAGATCTGGAAGAAACCGTATACAGCTGACCCCACGGGGCTTTGATCTTACAACGTTCCGGTTGGAAGCTCGTTGTTAAATCGCTGCGCCACAGAGCCGCATGATAGTTTTGTGTTTGTTCTTAATATATATGTAACACTTTAATTCTGCTACTTGAAGCAAGCATTTTTCTTCTCAAAGATTAACTTTTTCTAAAACGTAAAAAAAAAATTTTCAAACATAATGTGTAGTGTGTTATTTTTAATCTTTGAGCTTCAGCAGAATTGAATTAGCTGTTTGTTTTTTTAATAAACAATCAACTCAACTAATGATCTTAAATGATACGAAACTTTCATTATATACACAGCATATTATTTTCATAATCTATTTTTATTCTTTTAACAAGCTACTATGTAACTATATTAGTATTATTGTATATTATTATTATAATTAGTTTATTTTTTAGTTGATTAAGCTCTCTCGTTTAGTGACGTTTTTTATCTACTTAGCAATTGTTAAGCAACACTCGTAGTTTAAATTCCAACTAAGTGTAGCTGAAATAGTGCAACTCATCTATGTTGTCCGCATAATGATCAATAAAATTTTAAAAGGTGATGAAACATCACCTAAAACTTAAATTAACTTCTGTGATAGAATTGCACATTCAGAATGCTGACAAAGTGTATTACAGCTTGATGACTCAGAAAACTTGTGCTAGTGTCTTGAAACTTGTTCAAGACTATTGCAGCAAGCTCGGTCAGAAATTCAAGTTTGAAATAGCTGTTTATTTTTCTTATAACCAATCAACTTATTTAACGATTAAAATGATACGATACTTCTATAAAACACACAGTTTATTGCTTCCATAGTCTTTTTTCATTCTTCTAACAAACTACTGTGTAACTATATTCGTTGGCATTCTAAAGTTTTGTTTCGAAGAGTATTGAAAACTTATTTTCTAACGTTTTTTTAATTTGTTTAAAGCACCGGAGAGCTTAAACTTAGTTTGCAAAATAAACTACAGAAAAAATTAAACTATAAACTTCTGTTTAACACTTAAAATTCATTCAACTTATTTCAAGATATCAAAATGAACCATCAAAACAAGTAATCAATCTAAAAGTAAATGTTTTCATAGTTGGAGGGACCTCCATCATTGCATGATAATTGAAGTGATAAACAATGAACTTTAAACATTACAAACGTATATTTAAGGTAAACAAAGTAAAATATGTCATTGACCGTTTATAAGAACAGTACGAAAAAGAAGTAAACACGGTCTTTAAGCTCTAATTTTAGTTAAGTAAGCAAAAGTGAGTTAAGTTTTTATACAAATAGATTATTTTTATCCGCTAGATGGCGCCACAGAGTCAGAAATTTCCACTGAGATTGCACAGAAATTGATTTAGAAAAAAAATATAATTAATTTTGTTTACGTGTTTTTCCACCACACTATGTCGCTGTTTTCGGCCACCATTTACCCCGCCTCCACCCTAAAACCCTAGCCGAACTAATACTGAGCGATTTTTTTTTTACTTCAAATTTACATCATACGTCAACTTCTATTTCAAACGCATTTTCAATAAAACTTACTTTTTTTTTCAACATTTTGTTGCCACGCAAACATGTATACTTTTTAACTTTTTCATCTCTTCATACCAACACTTTTTCTACTTTTAGTTTAACTATTTTATATTTCATCAAATACCTTTTCTGTCAACAACAGTATTAAAAACAACAAACACAGCTATGTTCTTCAAACTAAAATAATACACTAACATTAAAAACTCTAAACAAACACTTTAAACAGTTATTTGTAGTAAGACACAAAAAAAAACTTTACTTTAGAAACAAAAAAAGCCTGGTTAGGGCCGTAAAATTCCTGACAGAAGATCTGGAAGAAACCGTATACAGCTGACCCCACGGGGCTTTGATCTTACAACGTTCCGGTTGGAAGCTCGTTGTTAAATCGCTGCGCCACAGAGCCGCATGATAGTTTTGTGTTTGTTCTTAATATATATGTAACACTTTAATTCTGCTACTTGAAGCAAGCATTTTTCTTCTCAAAGATTAACTTTTTCTAAAACGTAAAAAAAAAATTTTCAAACATAATGTGTAGTGTGTTATTTTTAATCTTTGAGCTTCAGCAGAATTGAATTAGCTGTTTGTTTTTTTAATAAACAATCAACTCAACTAATGATCTTAAATGATACGAAACTTTCATTATATACACAGCATATTATTTTCATAATCTATTTTTATTCTTTTAACAAGCTACTATGTAACTATATTAGTATTATTGTATATTATTATTATAATTAGTTTATTTTTTAGTTGATTAAGCTCTCTCGTTTAGTGACGTTTTTTATCTACTTAGCAATTGTTAAGCAACACTCGTAGTTTAAATTCCAACTAAGTGTAGCTGAAATAGTGCAACTCATCTATGTTGTCCGCATAATGATCAATAAAATTTTAAAAGGTGATGAAACATCACCTAAAACTTAAATTAACTTCTGTGATAGAATTGCACATTCAGAATGCTGACAAAGTGTATTACAGCTTGATGACTCAGAAAACTTGTGCTAGTGTCTTGAAACTTGTTCAAGACTATTGCAGCAAGCTCGGTCAGAAATTCAAGTTTGAAATAGCTGTTTATTTTTCTTATAACCAATCAACTTATTTAACGATTAAAATGATACGATACTTCTATAAAACACACAGTTTATTGCTTCCATAGTCTTTTTTCATTCTTCTAACAAACTACTGTGTAACTATATTCGTTGGCATTCTAAAGTTTTGTTTCGAAGAGTATTGAAAACTTATTTTCTAACGTTTTTTTAATTTGTTTAAAGCATCGGAGAGCTTAAACTTAGTTTGCAAAATAAACTACAGAAAAAATTAAACTATAAACTTCTGTTTAACACTTAAAATTCATTCAACTTATTTCAAGATATCAAAATGAACCATCAAAACAAGTAATCAATCTAAAAGTAAATGTTTTCATAGTTGGAGGGACCTCCATCATTGCATGATAATTGAAGTGATAAACAATGAACTTTAAACATTACAAACGTATATTTAAGGTAAACAAAGTAAAATATGTCATTGACCGTTTATAAGAACAGTACGAAAAAGAAGTAAACACGGTCTTTAAGCTCTAATTTTAGTTAAGTAAGCAAAAGTGAGTTAAGTTTTTATACAAATAGATTATTTTTATCCGCTAGATGGCGCCACAGAGTCAGAAATTTCCACTGAGATTGCACAGAAATTGATTTAGAAAAAAAATATAATTAATTTTGTTTACGTGTTTTTCCACCACACTATGTCGCTGTTTTCGGCCACCACTTACCCCGCCTCCACCCTAAAACCCTAGCCGAACTAATACTGAGCGATTTTTTTTTTACTTCAAATTTACATCATACGTCAACTTCTATTTCAAACGCATTTTCAATAAAACTTACTTTTTTTTTCAACATTTTGTTGCCACGCAAACATGTATACTTTTTAACTTTTTCATCTCTTCATACCAACACTTTTTCTACTTTTAGTTTAACTATTTTATATTTCATCAAATACCTTTTCTGTCAACAACAGTATTAAAAACAACAAACACAGCTATGTTCTTCAAACTAAAATAATACACTAACATTAAAAACTCTAAACAAACACTTTAAACAGTTATTTGTAGTAAGACACAAAAAAAAACTTTACTTTAGAAACAAAAAAAGCCTGGTTAGGGCCGTAAAATTCCTGACAGAAGATCTGGAAGAAACCGTATACAGCTGACCCCACGGGGCTTTGATCTTACAACGTTCCGGTTGGAAGCTCGTTGTTAAATCGCTGCGCCACAGAGCCGCATGATAATTTTGTGTTTGTTCTTAATATATATGTAACACTTTAATTCTGCTACTTGAAGCAAGCATTTTTCTTCTCAAAGATTAACTTTTTCTAAAACGTAAAAAAAACATTTTCAAACATAATGTGTAGTGTGTTATTTTTAATCTTTGAGCTTCAGCAGAATTGAATTAGCTGTTTGTTTTTTTAATAAACAATCAACTCAACTAATGATCTTAAATGATACGAAACTTTCATTATATACACAGCATATTATTTTCATAATCTATTTTTATTCTTTTAACAAGCTACTATGTAACTATATTAGTATTATTGTATATTATTATTATAATTAGTTTATTTTTTAGTTGATTAAGCTCTCTCGTTTAGTGACGTTTTTTATCTACTTAGCAATTGTTAAGCAACACTCGTAGTTTAAATTCCAACTAAGTGTAGCTGAAATAGTGCAACTCATCTATGTTGTCCGCATAATGATCAATAAAATTTTAAAAGGTGATGAAACATCACCTAAAACTTAAATTAACTTCTGTGATAGAATTGCACATTCAGAATGCTGACAAAGTGTATTACAGCTTGATGACTCAGAAAACTTGTGCTAGTGTCTTGAAACTTGTTCAAGACTATTGCAGCAAGCTCGGTCAGAAATTCAAGTTTGAAATAGCTGTTTATTTTTCTTATAACCAATCAACTTATTTAACGATTAAAATGATACGATACTTCTATAAAACACACAGTTTATTGCTTCCATAGTCTTTTTTCATTCTTCTAACAAACTACTGTGTAACTATATTCGTTGGCATTCTAAAGTTTTGTTTCGAAGAGTATTGAAAACTTATTTTCTAACGTTTTTTTAATTTGTTTAAAGCACCGGAGAGCTTAAACTTAGTTTGCAAAATAAACTACAGAAAAAATTAAACTATAAACTTCTGTTTAACACTTAAAATTCATTCAACTTATTTCAAGATATCAAAATGAACCATCAAAACAAGTAATCAATCTAAAAGTAAATGTTTTCATAGTTGGAGGGACCTCCATCATTGCATGATAATTGAAGTGATAAACAATGAACTTTAAACATTACAAACGTATATTTAAGGTAAACAAAGTAAAATATGTCATTGACCGTTTATAAGAACAGTACGAAAAAGAAGTAAACACGGTCTTTAAGCTCTAATTTTAGTTAAGTAAGCAAAAGTGAGTTAAGTTTTTATACAAATAGATTATTTTTATCCGCTAGATGGCGCCACAGAGTCAGAAATTTCCACTGAGATTGCACAGAAATTGATTTAGAAAAAAAATATAATTAATTTTGTTTACGTGTTTTTCCACCACACTATGTCGCTGTTTTCGGCCACCACTTACCCCGCCTCCACCCTAAAACCCTAGCCGAACTAATACTGAGCGATTTTTTTTTTACTTCAAATTTACATCATACGTCAACTTCTATTTCAAACGCATTTTCAATAAAACTTACTTTTTTTTTCAACATTTTGTTGCCACGCAAACATGTATACTTTTTAACTTTTTCATCTCTTCATACCAACACTTTTTCTACTTTTAGTTTAACTATTTTATATTTCATCAAATACCTTTTCTGTCAACAACAGTATTAAAAACAACAAACACAGCTATGTTCTTCAAACTAAAATAATACACTAACATTAAAAACTCTAAACAAACACTTTAAACAGTTATTTGTAGTAAGACACAAAAAAAAACTTTACTTTAGAAACAAAAAAAGCCTGGTTAGGGCCGTAAAATTCCTGACAGAAGATCTGGAAGAAACCGTATACAGCTGACCCCACGGGGCTTTGATCTTACAACGTTCCGGTTGGAAGCTCGTTGTTAAATCGCTGCGCCACAGAGCCGCATGATAATTTTGTGTTTGTTCTTAATATATATGTAACACTTTAATTCTGCTACTTGAAGCAAGCATTTTTCTTCTCAAAGATTAACTTTTTCTAAAACGTAAAAAAAACATTTTCAAACATAATGTGTAGTGTGTTATTTTTAATCTTTGAGCTTCAGCAGAATTGAATTAGCTGTTTGTTTTTTTAATAAACAATCAACTCAACTAATGATCTTAAATGATACGAAACTTTCATTATATACACAGCATATTATTTTCATAATCTATTTTTATTCTTTTAACAAGCTACTATGTAACTATATTAGTATTATTGTATATTATTATTATAATTAGTTTATTTTTTAGTTGATTAAGCTCTCTCGTTTAGTGACGTTTTTTATCTACTTAGCAATTGTTAAGCAACACTCGTAGTTTAAATTCCAACTAAGTGTAGCTGAAATAGTGCAACTCATCTATGTTGTCCGCATAATGATCAATAAAATTTTAAAAGGTGATGAAACATCACCTAAAACTTAAATTAACTTCTGTGATAGAATTGCACATTCAGAATGCTGACAAAGTGTATTACAGCTTGATGACTCAGAAAACTTGTGCTAGTGTCTTGAAACTTGTTCAAGACTATTGCAGCAAGCTCGGTCAGAAATTCAAGTTTGAAATAGCTGTTTATTTTTCTTATAACCAATCAACTTATTTAACGATTAAAATGATACGATACTTCTATAAAACACACAGTTTATTGCTTCCATAGTCTTTTTTCATTCTTCTAACAAACTACTGTGTAACTATATTCGTTGGCATTCTAAAGTTTTGTTTCGAAGAGTATTGAAAACTTATTTTCTAACGTTTTTTTAATTTGTTTAAAGCACCGGAGAGCTTAAACTTAGTTTGCAAAATAAACTACAGAAAAAATTAAACTATAAACTTCTGTTTAACACTTAAAATTCATTCAACTTATTTCAAGATATCAAAATGAACCATCAAAACAAGTAATCAATCTAAAAGTAAATGTTTTCATAGTTGGAGGGACCTCCATCATTGCATGATAATTGAAGTGATAAACAATGAACTTTAAACATTACAAACGTATATTTAAGGTAAACAAAGTAAAATATGTCATTGACCGTTTATAAGAACAGTACGAAAAAGAAGTAAACACGGTCTTTAAGCTCTAATTTTAGTTAAGTAAGCAAAAGTGAGTTAAGTTTTTATACAAATAGATTATTTTTATCCGCTAGATGGCGCCACAGAGTCAGAAATTTCCACTGAGATTGCACAGAAATTGATTTAGAAAAAAAATATAATTAATTTTGTTTACGTGTTTTTCCACCACACTATGTCGCTGTTTTCGGCCACCACTTACCCCGCCTCCACCCTAAAACCCTAGCCGAACTAATACTGAGCGATTTTTTTTTTACTTCAAATTTACATCATACGTCAACTTCTATTTCAAACGCATTTTCAATAAAACTTACTTTTTTTTTCAACATTTTGTTGCCACGCAAACATGTATACTTTT
The DNA here is from genome assembly GCF_965202585.1 of Thalia democratica. NCBI lineage: Eukaryota > Metazoa > Chordata > Thaliacea > Salpida > Salpidae > Thalia > Thalia democratica. The sequence continues at coordinate 18,670,556 of NC_139165.1, forward strand.
TAACTTTTTCATCTCTTCATACCAACACTTTTTCTACTTTTAGTTTAACTATTTTATATTTCATCAAATACCTTTTCTGTCAACAACAGTATTAAAAACAACAAACACAGCTATGTTCTTCAAACTAAAATAATACACTAACATTAAAAACTCTAAACAAACACTTTAAACAGTTATTTGTAGTAAGACACAAAAAAAAACTTTACTTTAGAAACAAAAAAAGCCTGGTTAGGGCCGTAAAATTCCTGACAGAAGATCTGGAAGAAACCGTATACAGCTGACCCCACGGGGCTTTGATCTTACAACGTTCCGGTTGGAAGCTCGTTGTTAAATCGCTGCGCCACAGAGCCGCATGATAATTTTGTGTTTGTTCTTAATATATATGTAACACTTTAATTCTGCTACTTGAAGCAAGCATTTTTCTTCTCAAAGATTAACTTTTTCTAAAACGTAAAAAAAACATTTTCAAACATAATGTGTAGTGTGTTATTTTTAATCTTTGAGCTTCAGCAGAATTGAATTAGCTGTTTGTTTTTTTAATAAACAATCAACTCAACTAATGATCTTAAATGATACGAAACTTTCATTATATACACAGCATATTATTTTCATAATCTATTTTTATTCTTTTAACAAGCTACTATGTAACTATATTAGTATTATTGTATATTATTATTATAATTAGTTTATTTTTTAGTTGATTAAGCTCTCTCGTTTAGTGACGTTTTTTATCTACTTAGCAATTGTTAAGCAACACTCGTAGTTTAAATTCCAACTAAGTGTAGCTGAAATAGTGCAACTCATCTATGTTGTCCGCATAATGATCAATAAAATTTTAAAAGGTGATGAAACATCACCTAAAACTTAAATTAACTTCTGTGATAGAATTGCACATTCAGAATGCTGACAAAGTGTATTACAGCTTGATGACTCAGAAAACTTGTGCTAGTGTCTTGAAACTTGTTCAAGACTATTGCAGCAAGCTCGGTCAGAAATTCAAGTTTGAAATAGCTGTTTATTTTTCTTATAACCAATCAACTTATTTAACGATTAAAATGATACGATACTTCTATAAAACACACAGTTTATTGCTTCCATAGTCTTTTTTCATTCTTCTAACAAACTACTGTGTAACTATATTCGTTGGCATTCTAAAGTTTTGTTTCGAAGAGTATTGAAAACTTATTTTCTAACGTTTTTTTAATTTGTTTAAAGCACCGGAGAGCTTAAACTTAGTTTGCAAAATAAACTACAGAAAAAATTAAACTATAAACTTCTGTTTAACACTTAAAATTCATTCAACTTATTTCAAGATATCAAAATGAACCATCAAAACAAGTAATCAATCTAAAAGTAAATGTTTTCATAGTTGGAGGGACCTCCATCATTGCATGATAATTGAAGTGATAAACAATGAACTTTAAACATTACAAACGTATATTTAAGGTAAACAAAGTAAAATATGTCATTGACCGTTTATAAGAACAGTACGAAAAAGAAGTAAACACGGTCTTTAAGCTCTAATTTTAGTTAAGTAAGCAAAAGTGAGTTAAGTTTTTATACAAATAGATTATTTTTATCCGCTAGATGGCGCCACAGAGTCAGAAATTTCCACTGAGATTGCACAGAAATTGATTTAAAAAAAAAATATAATTAATTTTGTTTACGTGTTTTTCCACCACACTATGTCGCTGTTTTCGGCCACCACTTACCCCGCCTCCACCCTAAAACCCTAGCCGAACTAATACTGAGCGATTTTTTTTTTACTTCAAATTTACATCATACGTCAACTTCTATTTCAAACGCATTTTCAATAAAACTTACTTTTTTTTTCAACATTTTGTTGCCACGCAAACATGTATACTTTTTAACTTTTTCATCTCTTCATACCAACACTTTTTCTACTTTTAGTTTAACTATTTTATATTTCATCAAATACCTTTTCTGTCAACAACAGTATTAAAAACAACAAACACAGCTATGTTCTTCAAACTAAAATAATACACTAACATTAAAAACTCTAAACAAACACTTTAAACAGTTATTTGTAGTAAGACACAAAAAAAAACTTTACTTTAGAAACAAAAAAAGCCTGGTTAGGGCCGTAAAATTCCTGACAGAAGATCTGGAAGAAACCGTATACAGCTGACCCCACGGGGCTTTGATCTTACAACGTTCCGGTTGGAAGCTCGTTGTTAAATCGCTGCGCCACAGAGCCGCATGATAATTTTGTGTTTGTTCTTAATATATATGTAACACTTTAATTCTGCTACTTGAAGCAAGCATTTTTCTTCTCAAAGATTAACTTTTTCTAAAACGTAAAAAAAACATTTTCAAACATAATGTGTAGTGTGTTATTTTTAATCTTTGAGCTTCAGCAGAATTGAATTAGCTGTTTGTTTTTTTAATAAACAATCAACTCAACTAATGATCTTAAATGATACGAAACTTTCATTATATACACAGCATATTATTTTCATAATCTATTTTTATTCTTTTAACAAGCTACTATGTAACTATATTAGTATTATTGTATATTATTATTATAATTAGTTTATTTTTTAGTTGATTAAGCTCTCTCGTTTAGTGACGTTTTTTATCTACTTAGCAATTGTTAAGCAACACTCGTAGTTTAAATTCCAACTAAGTGTAGCTGAAATAGTGCAACTCATCTATGTTGTCCGCATAATGATCAATAAAATTTTAAAAGGTGATGAAACATCACCTAAAACTTAAATTAACTTCTGTGATAGAATTGCACATTCAGAATGCTGACAAAGTGTATTACAGCTTGATGACTCAGAAAACTTGTGCTAGTGTCTTGAAACTTGTTCAAGACTATTGCAGCAAGCTCGGTCAGAAATTCAAGTTTGAAATAGCTGTTTATTTTTCTTATAACCAATCAACTTATTTAACGATTAAAATGATACGATACTTCTATAAAACACACAGTTTATTGCTTCCATAGTCTTTTTTCATTCTTCTAACAAACTACTGTGTAACTATATTCGTTGGCATTCTAAAGTTTTGTTTCGAAGAGTATTGAAAACTTATTTTCTAACGTTTTTTTAATTTGTTTAAAGCACCGGAGAGCTTAAACTTAGTTTGCAAAATAAACTACAGAAAAAATTAAACTATAAACTTCTGTTTAACACTTAAAATTCATTCAACTTATTTCAAGATATCAAAATGAACCATCAAAACAAGTAATCAATCTAAAAGTAAATGTTTTCATAGTTGGAGGGACCTCCATCATTGCATGATAATTGAAGTGATAAACAATGAACTTTAAACATTACAAACGTATATTTAAGGTAAACAAAGTAAAATATGTCATTGACCGTTTATAAGAACAGTACGAAAAAGAAGTAAACACGGTCTTTAAGCTCTAATTTTAGTTAAGTAAGCAAAAGTGAGTTAAGTTTTTATACAAATAGATTATTTTTATCCGCTAGATGGCGCCACAGAGTCAGAAATTTCCACTGAGATTGCACAGAAATTGATTTAAAAAAAAAATATAATTAATTTTGTTTACGTGTTTTTCCACCACACTATGTCGCTGTTTTCGGCCACCACTTACCCCGCCTCCACCCTAAAACCCTAGCCGAACTAATACTGAGCGATTTTTTTTTTACTTCAAATTTACATCATACGTCAACTTCTATTTCAAACGCATTTTCAATAAAACTTACTTTTTTTTTCAACATTTTGTTGCCACGCAAACATGTATACTTTTTAACTTTTTCATCTCTTCATACCAACACTTTTTCTACTTTTAGTTTAACTATTTTATATTTCATCAAATACCTTTTCTGTCAACAACAGTATTAAAAACAACAAACACAGCTATGTTCTTCAAACTAAAATAATACACTAACATTAAAAACTCTAAACAAACACTTTAAACAGTTATTTGTAGTAAGACACAAAAAAAAACTTTACTTTAGAAACAAAAAAAGCCTGGTTAGGGCCGTAAAATTCCTGACAGAAGATCTGGAAGAAACCGTATACAGCTGACCCCACGGGGCTTTGATCTTACAACGTTCCGGTTGGAAGCTCGTTGTTAAATCGCTGCGCCACAGAGCCGCATGATAATTTTGTGTTTGTTCTTAATATATATTTAACACTTTAATTCTGCTACTTGAAGCAAACATTTTTCTTCTCAAAGATTAACTTTTTCTAAAACGTAAAAAAAACATTTTCAAACATAATGTGTAGTGTGTTATTTTTAATCTTTGAGCTTCAGCAGAATTGAATTAGCTGTTTGTTTTTTTAATAAACAATCAACTCAACTAATGATCTTAAATGATACGAAACTTTCATTATATACACAGCATATTATTTTCATAATCTATTTTTATTCTTTTAACAAGCTACTATGTAACTATATTAGTATTATTGTATATTATTATTATAATTAGTTTATTTTTTAGTTAATTAAGCTCTCTCGTTTAGTGACGTTTTTTATCTACTTAGCAATTGTTAAGCAACACTCGTAGTTTAAATTCCAACTAAGTGTAGCTGAAATAGTGCAACTCATCTATGTTGTCCGCATAATGATCAATAAAATTTTAAAAGGTGATGAAACATCACCTAAAACTTAAATTAACTTCTGTGATAGAATTGCACATTCAGAATGCTGACAAAGTGTATTACAGCTTGATGACTCAGAAAACTTGTGCTAGTGTCTTGAAACTTGTTCAAGACTATTGCAGCAAGCTCGGTCAGAAATTCAAGTTTGAAATAGCTGTTTATTTTTCTTATAACCAATCAACTTATTTAACGATTAAAATGATACGATACTTCTATAAAACACACAGTTTATTGCTTCCATAGTCTTTTTTCATTCTTCTAACAAACTACTGTGTAACTATATTCGTTGGCATTCTAAAGTTTTGTTTCGAAGAGTATTGAAAACTTATTTTCTAACGTTTTTTTAATTTGTTTAAAGCACCGGAGAGCTTAAACTTAGTTTGCAAAATAAACTACAGAAAAAATTAAACTATAAACTTCTGTTTAACACTTAAAATTCATTCAACTTATTTCAAGATATCAAAATGAACCATCAAAACAAGTAATCAATCTAAAAGTAAATGTTTTCATAGTTGGAGGGACCTCCATCATTGCATGATAATTGAAGTGATAAACAATGAACTTTAAACATTACAAACGTATATTTAAGGTAAACAAAGTAAAATATGTCATTGACCGTTTATAAGAACAGTACGAAAAAGAAGTAAACACGGTCTTTAAGCTCTAATTTTAGTTAAGTAAGCAAAAGTGAGTTAAGTTTTTATACAAATAGATTATTTTTATCCGCTAGATGGCGCCACAGAGTCAGAAATTTCCACTGAGATTGCACAGAAATTGATTTAGAAAAAAAATATAATTAATTTTGTTTACGTGTTTTTCCACCACACTATGTCGCTGTTTTCGGCCACCACTTACCCCGCCTCCACCCTAAAACCCTAGCCGAACTAATACTGAGCGATTTTTTTTTTACTTCAAATTTACATCATACGTCAACTTCTATTTCAAACGCATTTTCAATAAAACTTACTTTTTTTTTCAACATTTTGTTGCCACGCAAACATGTATACTTTTTAACTTTTTCATCTCTTCATACCAACACTTTTTCTACTTTTAGTTTAACTATTTTATATTTCATCAAATACCTTTTCTGTCAACAACAGTATTAAAAACAACAAACACAGCTATGTTCTTCAAACTAAAATAATACACTAACATTAAAAACTCTAAACAAACACTTTAAACAGTTATTTGTAGTAAGACACAAAAAAAAACTTTACTTTAGAAACAAAAAAAGCCTGGTTAGGGCCGTAAAATTCCTGACAGAAGATCTGGAAGAAACCGTATACAGCTGACCCCACGGGGCTTTGATCTTACAACGTTCCGGTTGGAAGCTCGTTGTTAAATCGCTGCGCCACAGAGCCGCATGATAATTTTGTGTTTGTTCTTAATATATATGTAACACTTTAATTCTGCTACTTGAAGCAAGCATTTTTCTTCTCAAAGATTAACTTTTTCTAAAACGTAAAAAAAAAATTTACAAACATAATGTGTAGTGTGTTATTTTTAATCTTTGAGCTTCAGCAGAATTGAATTAGCTGTTTGTTTTTTTAATAAACAATCAACTCAACTAATGATCTTAAATGATACGAAACTTTCATTATATACACAGCATATTATTTTCATAATCTATTTTTATTCTTTTAACAAGCTACTATGTAACTATATTAGTATTATTGTATATTATTATTATAATTAGTTTATTTTTTAGTTGATTAAGCTCTCTCGTTTAGTGACGTTTTTTATCTACTTAGCAATTGTTAAGCAACACTCGTAGTTTAAATTCCAACTAAGTGTAGCTGAAATAGTGCAACTCATCTATGTTGTCCGCATAATGATCAATAAAATTTTAAAAGGTGATGAAACATCACCTAAAACTTAAATTAACTTCTGTGATAGAATTGCACATTCAGAATGCTGACAAAGTGTATTACAGCTTGATGACTCAGAAAACTTGTGCTAGTGTCTTGAAACTTGTTCAAGACTATTGCAGCAAGCTCGGTCAGAAATTCAAGTTTGAAATAGCTGTTTATTTTTCTTATAACCAATCAACTTATTTAACGATTAAAATGATACGATACTTCTATAAAACACACAGTTTATTGCTTCCATAGTCTTTTTTCATTCTTCTAACAAACTACTGTGTAACTATATTCGTTGGCATTCTAAAGTTTTGTTTCGAAGAGTATTGAAAACTTATTTTCTAACGTTTTTTTAATTTGTTTAAAGCACCGGAGAGCTTAAACTTAGTTTGCAAAATAAACTACAGAAAAAATTAAACTATAAACTTCTGTTTAACACTTAAAATTCATTCAACTTATTTCAAGATATCAAAATGAACCATCAAAACAAGTAATCAATCTAAAAGTAAATGTTTTCATAGTTGGAGGGACCTCCATCATTGCATGATAATTGAAGTGATAAACAATGAACTTTAAACATTACAAACGTATATTTAAGGTAAACAAAGTAAAATATGTCATTGACCGTTTATAAGAACAGTACGAAAAAGAAGTAAACACGGTCTTTAAGCTCTAATTTTAGTTAAGTAAGCAAAAGTGAGTTAAGTTTTTATACAAATAGATTATTTTTATCCGCTAGATGGCGCCACAGAGTCAGAAATTTCCACTGAGATTGCACAGAAATTGATTTAGAAAAAAAATATAATTAATTTTGTTTACGTGTTTTTCCACCACACTATGTCGCTGTTTTCGGCCACCACTTACCCCGCCTCCACCCTAAAACCCTAGCCGAACTAATACTGAGCGATTTTTTTTTTACTTCAAATTTACATCATACGTCAACTTCTATTTCAAACGCATTTTCAATAAAACTTACTTTTTTTTTCAACATTTTGTTGCCACGCAAACATGTATACTTTTTAACTTTTTCATCTCTTCATACCAACACTTTTTCTACTTTTAGTTTAACTATTTTATATTTCATCAAATACCTTTTCTGTCAACAACAGTATTAAAAACAACAAACACAGCTATGTTCTTCAAACTAAAATAATACACTAACATTAAAAACTCTAAACAAACACTTTAAACAGTTATTTGTAGTAAGACACAAAAAAAAACTTTACTTTAGAAACAAAAAAAGCCTGGTTAGGGCCGTAAAATTCCTGACAGAAGATCTGGAAGAAACCGTATACAGCTGACCCCACGGGGCTTTGATCTTACAACGTTCCGGTTGGAAGCTCGTTGTTAAATCGCTGCGCCACAGAGCCGCATGATAATTTTGTGTTTGTTCTTAATATATATGTAACACTTTAATTCTGCTACTTGAAGCAAGCATTTTTCTTCTCAAAGATTAACTTTTTCTAAAACGTAAAAAAAAAATTTACAAACATAATGTGTAGTGTGTTATTTTTAATCTTTGAGCTTCAGCAGAATTGAATTAGCTGTTTGTTTTTTTAATAAACAATCAACTCAACTAATGATCTTAAATGATACGAAACTTTCATTATATACACAGCATATTATTTTCATAATCTATTTTTATTCTTTTAACAAGCTACTATGTAACTATATTAGTATTATTGTATATTATTATTATAATTAGTTTATTTTTTAGTTGATTAAGCTCTCTCGTTTAGTGACGTTTTTTATCTACTTAGCAATTGTTAAGCAACACTCGTAGTTTAAATTCCAACTAAGTGTAGCTGAAATAGTGCAACTCATCTATGTTGTCCGCATAATGATCAATAAAATTTTAAAAGGTGATGAAACATCACCTAAAACTTAAATTAACTTCTGTGATAGAATTGCACATTCAGAATGCTGACAAAGTGTATTACAGCTTGATGACTCAGAAAACTTGTGCTAGTGTCTTGAAACTTGTTCAAGACTATTGCAGCAAGCTCGGTCAGAAATTCAAGTTTGAAATAGCTGTTTATTTTTCTTATAACCAATCAACTTATTTAACGATTAAAATGATACGATACTTCTATAAAACACACAGTTTATTGCTTCCATAGTCTTTTTTCATTCTTCTAACAAACTACTGTGTAACTATATTCGTTGGCATTCTAAAGTTTTGTTTCGAAGAGTATTGAAAACTTATTTTCTAACGTTTTTTTAATTTGTTTAAAGCACCGGAGAGCTTAAACTTAGTTTGCAAAATAAACTACAGAAAAAATTAAACTATAAACTTCTGTTTAACACTTAAAATTCATTCAACTTATTTTAAGATATCAAAATGAACCATCAAAACAAGTAATCAATCTAAAAGTAAATGTTTTCATAGTTGGAGGGACCTCCATCATTGCATGATAATTGAAGTGATAAACAATGAACTTTAAACATTACAAACGTATATTTAAGGTAAACAAAGTAAAATATGTCATTGACCGTTTATAAGAACAGTACGAAAAAGAAGTAAACACGGTCTTTAAGCTCTAATTTTAGTTAAGTAAGCAAAAGTGAGTTAAGTTTTTATACAAATAGATTATTTTTATCCGCTAGATGGCGCCACAGAGTCAGAAATTTCCACTGAGATTGCACAGAAATTGATTTAGAAAAAAAATATAATTAATTTTGTTTACGTGTTTTTCCACCACACTATGTCGCTGTTTTCGGCCACCACTTACCGTCTACTCCACCCTAAAACCCTAGCCGAACTAATACTGAGCGATTTTTTTTTTACTTCAAGTTTACATCATACGTCAACTTCTATTTCAAACGCATTTTCAATAAAACTTACTTTTTTTTTCAACATTTTGTTGCCACGCAAACATGTATACTTTTTAACTTTTTCATCTCTTCATACCAACACTTTTTCTACTTTTAGTTTAACTATTTTATATTTCATCAAATACCTTTTCTGTCAACAACAGTATTAAAAACAACAAACACAGCTATGTTCTTCAAACTAAAATAATACACTAACATTAAAAACTCTAAACAAACACTTTAAACAGTTATTTGTAGTAAGACACAAAAAAAAACTTTACTTTAGAAACAAAAAAAGCCTGGTTAGGGCCGTAAAATTCCTGACAGAAGATCTGGAAGAAACCGTATACAGCTGACCCCACGGGGCTTTGATCTTACAACGTTCCGGTTGGAAGCTCGTTGTTAAATCGCTGCGCCACAGAGCCGCATGATAATTTTGTGTTTGTTCTTAATATATATGTAACACTTTAATTCTGCTACTTGAAGCAAACATTTTTCTTCTCAAAGATTAACTTTTTCTAAAACGTAAAAAAAAAATTTTCAAACATAATGTGTAGTGTGTTATTTTTAATCTTTGAGCTTCAGCAGAATTGAATTAGCTGTTTGTTTTTTTAATAAACAATCAACTCAACTAATGATCTTAAATGATACGAAACTTTCATTATATACACAGCATATTATTTTCATAATCTATTTTTATTCTTTTAACAAGCTACTATGTAACTATATTAGTATTATTGTATATTATTATTATAATTAGTTTTGTTTTTAGTTGATTAAGCTCTCTCGTTTAGTGACGTTTTTTATCTACTTAGCAATTGTTAAGCAACACTCGTAGTTTAAATTCCAACTAAGTGTAGCTGAAATAGTGCAACTCATCTATGTTGTCCGCATAATGATCAATAAAATTTTAAAAGGTGATGAAACATCACCTAAAACTTAAATTAACTTCTGTGATAGAATTGCACATTTAGAATGCTGACAAAGTGTATTACAGCTTGATGACTCAGAAAACTTGTGCTAGTGTCTTGAAACTTGTTCAAGACTATTGCAGCAAGCTCGGTCAGAAATTCAAGTTTGAAATAGCTGTTTATTTTTCTTATAACCAATCAACTTATTTAACGATTAAAATGATACGATACTTCTATAAAACACACAGTTTATTGCTTCCATAGTCTTTTTTCATTCTTCTAACAAACTACTGTGTAACTATATTCGTTGGCATTCTAAAGTTTTGTTTCGAAGAGTATTGAAAACTTATTTTCTAACGTTTTTTTAATTTGTTTAAAGCACCGGAGAGCTTAAACTTAGTTTGCAAAATAAACTACAGAAAAAATTAATTTATAAACTTCTGTTTAACACTTAAAATTCATTCAACTTATTTCAAGATATCAAAATGAACCATCAAAACAAGTAATCAATCTAAAAGTAAATGTTTTCATAGTTGGAGGGACCTCCATCATTGCATGATAATTGAAGTGATAAACAATGAACTTTAAACATTACAAACGTATATTTAAGGTAAACAAAGTAAAATATGTCATTGACCGTTTATAAGAACAGTACGAAAAAGAAGTAAACACGGTCTTTAAGCTCTAATTTTAGTTAAGTAAGCAAAAGTGAGTTAAGTTTTTATACAAATAGATTATTTTTATCCGCTAGATGGCGCCACAGAGTCAGAAATTTCCACTGAGATTGCACAGAAATTGATTTAGAAAAAAAATATAATTAATTTTGTTTACGTGTTTTTCCACCACACTATGTCGCTGTTTTCGGCCACCACTTACCCCGCCTCCACCCTAAAACCCTAGCCGAACTAATACTGAGCGATTTTTTTTTTACTTCAAATTTACATCATACGTCAACTTCTATTTCAAACGCATTTTCAATAAAACTTACTTTTTTTTTCAACATTTTGTTGCCACGCAAACATGTATACTTTTTAACTTTTTCATCTCTTCATACCAACACTTTTTCTACTTTTAGTTTAACTATTTTATATTTCATCAAATACCTTTTCTGTCAACAACAGTATTAAAAACAACAAACACAGCTATGTTCTTCAAACTAAAATAATACACTAACATTAAAAACTCTAAACAAACACTTTAAACAGTTATTTGTAGTAAGACACAAAAAAAAACTTTACTTTAGAAACAAAAAAAGTTTGGTTAGGGCCGTAAAATTCCTGACAGAAGATCTGGAAGAAACCGTATACAGCTGACCCCACGGGGCTTTGATCTTACAACGTTCCGGTTGGAAGCTCGTTGTTAAATCGCTGCGCCACAGAGCCGCATGATAATTTTGTGTTTGTTCTTAATATATATATAACACTTTAATTCTGCTACTTGAAGCAAACATTTTTCTTCTCAAAGATTAACTTTTTCTAAAACGTAAAAAAAACATTTTCAAACATAATGTGTAGTGTGTTATTTTTAATCTTTGAGCTTCAGCAGATTTGAAATAGCTGTTTGTTTTTTTAATGAGCAATCAACTCAACTGATGATCTTAAATGATACGATACTTTCATTATATACACAGCATATTACTTTCATAATCTATTTTCATTCTTTTAACAAGCTACTATGTAACTATACTAGTATTATTGTATATTATTATTATAATTAGTTTATTTTTTAGTTAATTAAGCTCTCTCGTTTAGTGACGTTTTTTATCTACTTAGCAATTGTTAAGCAACACTCGTAGTTTAAATTCCAACTAAGTGTAGCTGAAATAGTGCAACTCATCTATGTTGTCCGCATAATGATCAATAAAATTTTAAAAGGTGATGAAACATCACCTAAAACTTAAATTAACTTCTGTGATAGAATTGCACATTCAGAATGCTGACAAAGTGTATTACAGCTTGATGACTCAGAAAACTTGTGCTAGTGTCTTGAAACTTGTTCAAGACTATTGCAGCAAGCTCGGTCAGAAATTCAAGTTTGAAATAGCTGTTTATTTTTCTTATAACCAATCAACTTATTTAACGATTAAAATGATACGATACTTCTATAAAACACACAGTTTATTGCTTCCATAGTCTTTTTTCATTCTTCTAACAAACTACTGTGTAACTATATTCGTTGGCATTCTAAAGTTTTGTTTCGAAGAGTATTGAAAACTTATTTTCTAACGTTTTTTTAATTTGTTTAAAGCACCGGAGAGCTTAAACTTAGTTTGCAAAATAAACTACAGAAAAAATTAAACTATAAACTTCTGTTTAACACTTAAAATTCATTCAACTTATTTCAAGATATCAAAATGAACCATCAAAACAAGTAATCAATCTAAAAGTAAATGTTTTCATAGTTGGAGGGACCTCCATCATTGCATGATAATTGAAGTGATAAACAATGAACTTTAAACATTACAAACGTATATTTAAGGTAAACAAAGTAAAATATGTCATTGACCGTTTATAAGAACAGTACGAAAAAGAAGTAAACACGGTCTTTAAGCTCTAATTTTAGTTAAGTAAGCAAAAGTGAGTTAAGTTTTTATACAAATAGATTATTTTTATCCGCTAGATGGCGCCACAGAGTCAGAAATTTCCACTGAGATTGCACAGAAATTGATTTAGAAAGAAAATATAATTAATTTTGTTTACGTGTTTTTCCACCACACTATGTCGCTGTTTTCGGCCACCACTTACCCCGCCTCCACCCTAAAACCCTAGCCGAACTAATACTGAGCGATTTTTTTTTACTTCAAATTTACATCATACGTCAACTTCTATTTCAAACGCATTTTCAATAAAACTTACTTTTTTTTTCTACATTTTGTTGCCACGCAAACATGTATACTTTTTAACTTTTTTATCTCTTCATACCAACACTTTTTCTACTTTTAGTTTAACTATTTTATATTTCATCAAATACCTTTTCTGTCAACAACAGTATTAAAAACAACAAACACAGCTATGTGCTTCAAACTAAAATAATACACTAACATTAAAAACTCTAAACAAACACTTTAAACAGTTATTTGTAGTAAGACACAAAAAAAAACTTTACTTTAGAAACAAAAAAAGCCTGGTTAGGGCCGTAAAATTCCTGACAGAAGATCTGGAAGAAACCGTATACAGCTGACCCCACGGGGCTTTGATCTTACAACGTTCCGGTTGGAAGCTCGTTGTTAAATCGCTGCGCCACAGAGCCGCATGATAATTTTGTGTTTGTTCTTAATATATATGTAACACTTTAATTCTGCTACTTGAAGCAAGCATTTTTCTTCTCAAAGATCAACTTTTTCTAAAACGTAAAAAAAACATTTTCAAACATAATGTGTAGTGTGTTATTTTTAATCTTTGAGCTTCAGCAGAATTGAATTAGCTGTTTGTTTTTTTAATGAGCAATCAACTCAACTGATGATCTTAAATGATACGATACTTTCATTATATACACAGCATATTACTTTCATAATCTATTTTCATTCTTTTAACAAGCTACTATGTAACTATATTAATATTATTGTATATTATTATTATAATTAGTTTATTTTTTAGTTAATTAAGCTCTCTCGTTTAGTGACGTTTTTTATCTACTTAGCAATTGTTAAGCAACACTCGTAGTTTAAATTCCAACTAAGTGTAGCTGAAATAGTGCAACTCATCTATGTTGTCCGCATAATGATCAATAAAATTTTAAAAGGTGATGAAACATCACCTAAAACTTAAATTAACTTCTGTGATAGAATTGCACATTCAGAATGCTGACAAAGTGTATTACAGCTTGATGACTCAGAAAACTTGTGCTAGTGTCTTGAAACTTGTTCAAGACTATTGCAGCAAGCTCGGTCAGAAATTCAAGTTTGAAATAGCTGTTTATTTTTCTTATAACCAATCAACTTATTTAACGATTAAAATGATACGATACTTCTATAAAACACACAGTTTATTGCTTCCATAGTCTTTTTTCATTCTTCTAACAAACTACTGTGTAACTATATTCGTTGGCATTCTAAAGTTTTGTTTCGAAGAGTATTGAAAACTTATTTTCTAACGTTTTTTTAATTTGTTTAAAGCACCGGAGAGCTTAAACTTAGTTTGCAAAATAAACTACAGAAAAAATTAAACTATAAACTTCTGTTTAACACTTAAAATTCATTCAACTTATTTCAAGATATCAAAATGAACCATCAAAACAAGTAATCAATCTAAAAGTAAATGTTTTCATAGTTGGAGGGACCTCCATCATTGCATGATAATTGAAGTGATAAACAATGAACTTTAAACATTACAAACGTATATTTAAGGTAAACAAAGTAAAATATGTCATTGACCGTTTATAAGAACAGTACGAAAAAGAAGTAAACACGGTCTTTAAGCTCTAATTTTAGTTAAGTAAGCAAAAGTGAGTTAAGTTTTTATACAAATAGATTATTTTTATCCGCTAGATGGCGCCACAGAGTCAGAAATTTCCACTGAGATTGCACAGAAATTGATTTAGAAAAAAAATATAATTAATTTTGTTTACGTGTTTTTCCACCACACTATGTCGCTGTTTTCGGCCACCACTTACCCCGCCTCCATACCTAAAACCCTAGCCGAACTAATACTGAGCGATTTTTTTTTACTTCAAATTTACATCATACGTCAACTTCTATTTCAAACGCATTTTCAATAAAACTTACTTTTTTTTTCAACATTTTGTTGCCACGCAAACATGTATACTTTTTAACTTTTTCATCTCTTCATACCAACACTTTTTCTACTTTTAGTTTACCTATTTTATATTTCATCAAATACCTTTTCTGTCAACAACAGTATTAAAAACAACAAACACAGCTATGTTCTTCAAACTAAAATAATACACTAACATTAAAAACTCTAAACAAACACTTTAAACAGTTATTTGTAGTAAGACACAAAAAAAAACTTTACTTTAGAAACAAAAAAAGCCTGGTTAGGGCCGTAAAATTCCTGACAGAAGATCTGGAAGAAACCGTATACAGCTGACCCCACGGGGCTTTGATCTTACAACGTTCCGGTTGGAAGCTCGTTGTTAAATCGCTGCGCCACAGAGCCGCATGATAATTTTGTGTTTGTTCTTAATATATATATAACACTTTAATTCTGCTACTTGAAGCAAACATTTTTCTTCTCAAAGATTAATTTTTTCTAAAACGTAAAAAAAACATTTTCAAACATAATGTGTAGTGTGTTATTTTTAATCTTTGAGCTTCAGCAGATTTGAAATAGCTGTTTGTTTTTTTAATGAGCAATCAACTCAACTGATGATCTTAAATGATACGATACTTTCATTATATACACAGCATATTACTTTCATAATCTATTTTCATTCTTTTAACAAGCTACTATGTAACTATATTAATATTATTGTATATTATTATTATAATTAGTTTATTTTTTAGTTGATTAAGCTCTCTCGTTTAGTGACGTTTTTTATCTACTTAGCAATTGTTAAGCAACACTCGTAGTTTAAATTCCAACTAAGTGTAGCTGAAATAGTGCAACTCATCTATGTTGTCCGCATAATGATCAATAAAATTTTAAAAGGTGATGAAACATCACCTAAAACTTAAATTAACTTCTGTGATAGAATTGCACATTCAGAATGCTGACAAAGTGTATTACAGCTTGATGACTCAGAAAACTTGTGCTAGTGTCTTGAAACTTGTTCAAGACTATTGCAGCAAGCTCGGTCAGAAATTCAAGTTTGAAATAGCTGTTTATTTTTCTTATAACCAATCAACTTATTTAACGATTAAAATGATACGATACTTCTATAAAACACACAGTTTATTGCTTCCATAGTCTTTTTTCATTCTTCTAACAAACTACTGTGTAACTATATTCGTTGGCATTCTAAAGTTTTGTTTCGAAGAGTATTGAAAACTTATTTTCTAACGTTTTTTTAATTTGTTTAAAGCACCGGAGAGCTTAAACTTAGTTTGCAAAATAAACTACAGAAAAAATTAAACTATAAACTTCTGTTTAACACTTAAAATTCATTCAACTTATTTCAAGATATCAAAATGAACCATCAAAACAAGTAATCAATCTAAAAGTAAATGTTTTCATAGTTGGAGGGACCTCCATCATTGCATGATAATTGAAGTGATAAACAATGAACTTTAAACATTACAAACGTATATTTAAGGTAAACAAAGTAAAATATGTCATTGACCGTTTATAAGAACAGTACGAAAAAGAAGTAAACACGGTCTTTAAGCTCTAATTTTAGTTAAGTAAGCAAAAGTGAGTTAAGTTTTTATACAAATAGATTATTTTTATCCGCTAGATGGCGCCACAGAGTCAGAAATTTCCACTGAGATTGCACAGAAATTGATTTAGAAAGAAAATATAATTAATTTTGTTTACGTGTTTTTCCACCACACTATGTCGCTGTTTTCGGCCACCACTTACCCCGCCTCCACCCTAAAACCCTAGCCGAACTAATACTGAGCGATTTTTTTTTACTTCAAATTTACATCATACGTCAACTTCTATTTCAAACGCATTTTCAATAAAACTTACTTTTTTTTTCAACATTTTGTTGCCACGCAAACATGTATACTTTTTAACTTTTTCATCTCTTCATACCAACACTTTTTCTACTTTTAGTTTAACTATTTTATATTTCATCAAATACCTTTTCTGTCAACAACAGTATTAAAAACAACAAACACAGCTATGTTCTTCAAACTAAAATAATACACTAACATTAAAAACTCTAAACAAACACTTTAAACAGTTATTTGTAGTAAGACACAAAAAAAAACTTTACTTTAGAAACAAAAAAAGCCTGGTTAGGGCCGTAAAATTCCTGACAGAAGATCTGGAAGAAACCGTATACAGCTGACCCCACGGGGCTTTGATCTTACAACGTTCCGGTTGGAAGCTCGTTGTTAAATCGCTGCGCCACAGAGCCGCATGATAATTTTGTGTTTGTTCTTAATATATATATAACACTTTAATTCTGCTACTTGAAGCAAACATTTTTCTTCTCAAAGATTAATTTTTTCTAAAACGTAAAAAAAACATTTTCAAACATAATGTGTAGTGTGTTATTTTTAATCTTTGAGCTTCAGCAGATTTGAAATAGCTGTTTGTTTTTTTAATGAGCAATCAACTCAACTGATGATCTTAAATGATACGATACTTTCATTATATACACAGCATATTACTTTCATAATCTATTTTCATTCTTTTAACAAGCTACTATGTAACTATATTAATATTATTGTATATTATTATTATAATTAGTTTATTTTTTAGTTAATTAAGCTCTCTCGTTTAGTGACGTTTTTTATCTACTTAGCAATTGTTAAGCAACACTCGTAGTTTAAATTCCAACTAAGTGTAGCTGAAATAGTGCAACTCATCTATGTTGTCCGCATAATGATCAATAAAATTTTAAAAGGTGATGAAACATCACCTAAAACTTAAATTAACTTCTGTGATAGAATTGCACATTCAGAATGCTGAC
Organism: Thalia democratica; assembly: GCF_965202585.1. Lineage (NCBI taxonomy): Eukaryota > Metazoa > Chordata > Thaliacea > Salpida > Salpidae > Thalia > Thalia democratica. Next base: position 18,688,275 of record NC_139165.1, read on the forward strand.
AAAGTGTATTACAGCTTGATGACTCAGAAAACTTGTGCTAGTGTCTTGAAACTTGTTCAAGACTATTGCAGCAAGCTCGGTCAGAAATTCAAGTTTGAAATAGCTGTTTATTTTTCTTATAACCAATCAACTTATTTAACGATTAAAATGATACGATACTTCTATAAAACACACAGTTTATTGCTTCCATAGTCTTTTTTCATTCTTCTAACAAACTACTGTGTAACTATATTCGTTGGCATTCTAAAGTTTTGTTTCGAAGAGTATTGAAAACTTATTTTCTAACGTTTTTTTAATTTGTTTAAAGCACCGGAGAGCTTAAACTTAGTTTGCAAAATAAACTACAGAAAAAATTAAACTATAAACTTCTGTTTAACACTTAAAATTCATTCAACTTATTTCAAGATATCAAAATGAACCATCAAAACAAGTAATCAATCTAAAAGTAAATGTTTTCATAGTTGGAGGGACCTCCATCATTGCATGATAATTGAAGTGATAAACAATGAACTTTAAACATTACAAACGTATATTTAAGGTAAACAAAGTAAAATATGTCATTGACCGTTTATAAGAACAGTACGAAAAAGAAGTAAACACGGTCTTTAAGCTCTAATTTTAGTTAAGTAAGCAAAAGTGAGTTAAGTTTTTATACAAATAGATTATTTTTATCCGCTAGATGGCGCCACAGAGTCAGAAATTTCCACTGAGATTGCACAGAAATTGATTTAGAAAAAAAATATAATTAATTTTGTTTACGTGTTTTTCCACCACACTATGTCGCTGTTTTCGGCCACCACTTACCCCGCCTCCACCCTAAAACCCTAGCCGAACTAATACTGAGCGATTTTTTTTTTACTTCAAATTTACATCATACGTCAACTTCTATTTCAAACGCATTTTCAATAAAACTTACTTTTTTTTTCAACATTTTGTTGCCACGCAAACATGTATACTTTTTAACTTTTTCATCTCTTCATACCAACACTTTTTCTACTTTTAGTTTAACTATTTTATATTTCATCAAATACCTTTTCTGTCAACAACAGTATTAAAAACAACAAACACAGCTATGTTCTTCAAACTAAAATAATACACTAACATTAAAAACTCTAAACAAACACTTTAAACAGTTATTTGTAGTAAGACACAAAAAAAAACTTTACTTTAGAAACAAAAAAAGTTTGGTTAGGGCCGTAAAATTCCTGACAGAAGATCTGGAAGAAACCGTATACAGCTGACCCCACGGGGCTTTGATCTTACAACGTTCCGGTTGGAAGCTCGTTGTTAAATCGCTGCGCCACAGAGCCGCATGATAATTTTGTGTTTGTTCTTAATATATATATAACACTTTAATTCTGCTACTTGAAGCAAACATTTTTCTTCTCAAAGATTAACTTTTTCTAAAAAATAAAAAAAACATTTTCAAACGTAATGTGTAGTGTGTTATTTTTAATCTTTGAGCTTCAGCAGATTTGAAATAGCTGTTTGTTTTTTTTAATGAGCAATCAACTCAACTGATGATCTTAAATGATACGATACTTTCATTATATACACAGCATATTACTTTCATAATCTATTTTCATTCTTTTAACAAGCTACTATGTAACTATACTAGTATTATTGTATATTATTATTATAATTAGTTTATTTTTTAGTTAATTAAGCTCTCTCGTTTAGTGACGTTTTTTATCTACTTAGCAATTGTTAAGCAACACTCGTAGTTTAAATTCCAACTAAGTGTAGCTGAAATAGTGCAACTCATCTATGTTGTCCGCATAATGATCAATAAAATTTTAAAAGGTGATGAAACATCACCTAAAACTTAAATTAACTTCTGTGATAGAATTGCACATTCAGAATGCTGACAAAGTGTATTACAGCTTGATGACTCAGAAAACTTGTGCTAGTGTCTTGAAACTTGTTCAAGACTATTGCAGCAAGCTCGGTCAGAAATTCAAGTTTGAAATAGCTGTTTATTTTTCTTAAAACCAATCAACTTATTTAACGATTAAAATGATACGATACTTTTATAAAACACACAGTTTATTGCTTCCATAGTCTTTTTTCATTCTTCTAACAAACTACTGTGTAACTATATTCGTTGGCATTCTAAAGTTTTGTTTCGAAGAGTATTGAAAACTTATTTTCTAACGTTTTTTTAATTTGTTTAAAGCACCGGAGAGCTTAAACTTAGTTTGCAAAATAAACTACAGAAAAAATTAAACTATAAACTTCTGTTTAACACTTAAAATTCATTCAACTTATTTCAAGATATCAAAATGAACCATCAAAACAAGTAATCAATCTAAAAGTAAATGTTTTCATAGTTGGAGGGACCTCCATCATTGCATGATAATTGAAGTGATAAACAATGAACTTTAAACATTACAAACGTATATTTAAGGTAAACAAAGTAAAATATGTCATTGACCGTTTATAAGAACAGTACGAAAAAGAAGTAAACACGGTCTTTAAGCTCTAATTTTAGTTAAGTAAGCAAAAGTGAGTTAAGTTTTTATACAAATAGATTATTTTTATCCGCTAGATGGCGCCACAGAGTCAGAAATTTCCACTGAGATTGCACAGAAATTGATTTAGAAAGAAAATATAATTAATTTTGTTTACGTGTTTTTCCACCACACTATGTCGCTGTTTTCGGCCACCACTTACCCCGCCTCCACCCTAAAACCCTAGCCGAACTAATACTGAGCGATTTTTTTTTACTTCAAATTTACATCATACGTCAACTTCTATTTCAAACGCATTTTCAATAAAACTTACTTTTTTTTTCAACATTTTGTTGCCACGCAAACATGTATACTTTTTAACTTTTTCATCTCTTCATACCAACACTTTTTCTACTTTTAGTTTAACTATTTTATATTTCATCAAATACCTTTTCTGTCAACAACAGTATTAAAAACAACAAACACAGCTATGTTCTTCAAACTAAAATAATACACTAACATTAAAAACTCTAAACAAACACTTTAAACAGTTATTTGTAGTAAGACACAAAAAAAAACTATACTTTAGAAACAAAAAAAGCCTGGTTAGGGCCGTAAAATTCCTGACAGAAGATCTGGAAGAAACCGTATACAGCTGACCCCACGGGGCTTTGATCTTACAACGTTCCGGTTGGAAGCTCGTTGTTAAATCGCTGCGCCACAGAGCCGCATGATAATTTTGTGTTTGTTCTTAATATATATATAACACTTTAATTCTGCTACTTGAAGCAAACATTTTTCTTCTCAAAGATTAATTTTTTCTAAAACGTAAAAAAAACATTTTCAAACATAATGTGTAGTGTGTTATTTTTAATCTTTGAGCTTCAGCAGATTTGAAATAGCTGTTTGTTTTTTTAATGAGCAATCAACTCAACTGATGATCTTAAATGATACGATACTTTCATTATATACACAGCATATTACTTTCATAATCTATTTTCATTCTTTTAACAAGCTACTATGTAACTATATTAATATTATTGTATATTATTATTATAATTAGTTTATTTTTTAGTTAATTAAGCTCTCTCGTTTAGTGACGTTTTTTATCTACTTAGCAATTGTTAAGCAACACTCGTAGTTTAAATTCCAACTAAGTGTAGCTGAAATAGTGCAACTCATCTATGTTGTCCGCATAATGATCAATAAAATTTTAAAAGGTGATGAAACATCACCTAAAACTTAAATTAACTTCTGTGATAGAATTGCACATTCAGAATGCTGACAAAGTGTATTACAGCTTGATGACTCAGAAAACTTGTGCTAGTGTCTTGAAACTTGTTCAAGACTATAGCAGCAAGCTCGGTCAGAAATTCAAGTTTGAAATAGCTGTTTATTTTTCTTATAACCAATCAACTTATTTAACGATTAAAATGATACGATACTTCTATAAAACACACAGTTTATTGCTTCCATAGTCTTTTTTCATTCTTCTAACAAACTACTGTGTAACTATATTCGTTGGCATTCTAAAGTTTTGTTTCGAAGAGTATTGAAAACTTATTTTCTAACGTTTTTTTAATTTGTTTAAAGCACCGGAGAGCTTAAACTTAGTTTGCAAAATAAACTACAGAAAAAATTAAACTATAAACTTCTGTTTAACACTTAAAATTCATTCAACTTATTTCAAGATATCAAAATGAACCATCAAAACAAGTAATCAATCTAAAAGTAAATGTTTTCATAGTTGGAGGGACCTCCATCATTGCATGATAATTGAAGTGATAAACAATGAACTTTAAACATTACAAACGTATATTTAAGGTAAACAAAGTAAAATATGTCATTGACCGTTTATAAGAACAGTACGAAAAAGAAGTAAACACGGTCTTTAAGCTCTAATTTTAGTTAAGTAAGCAAAAGTGAGTTAAGTTTTTATACAAATAGATTATTTTTATCCGCTAGATGGCGCCACAGAGTCAGAAATTTCCACTGAGATTGCACAGAAATTGATTTAGAAAAAAAATATAACTAATTTTGTTTACGTGTTTTTCCACCACACTATGTCGCTGTTTTCGGCCACCACTTACCCCGCCTCCACCCTAAAACCCTAGCCGAACTAATACTGAGCGATTTTTTTTTACTTCAAATTTACATCATACGTCAACTTCTATTTCAAACGCATTTTCAATAAAACTTACTTTTTTTTTCAACATTTTGTTGCCACGCAAACATGTATACTTTTTAACTTTTTCATCTCTTCATACCAACACTTTTTCTACTTTTAGTTTAACTATTTTATATTTCATCAAATACCTTTTCTGTCAACAACAGTATTAAAAACAACAAACACAGCTATGTTCTTCAAACTAAAATAATACACTAACATTAAAAACTCTAAACAAACACTTTAAACAGTTATTTGTAGTAAGACACAAAAAAAAACTTTACTTTAGAAACAAAAAAAGCCTGGTTAGGGCCGTAAAATTCCTGACAGAAGATCTGGAAGAAACCGTATACAGCTGACCCCACGGGGCTTTGATCTTACAACGTTCCGGTTGGAAGCTCGTTGTTAAATCGCTGCGCCACAGAGCCGCATGATAATTTTGTGTTTGTTCTTAATATATATATAACACTTTAATTCTGCTACTTGAAGCAAACATTTTTCTTCTCGAAGATTAATTTTTTCTAAAACGTAAAAAAAACATTTTCAAACATAATGTGTAGTGTGTTATTTTTAATCTTTGAGCTTCAGCAGATTTGAAATAGCTGTTTGTTTTTTTAATGAGCAATCAACTCAACTGATGATCTTAAATGATACGATACTTTCATTATATACACAGCATATTACTTTCATAATCTATTTTCATTCTTTTAACAAGCTACTATGTAACTATATTAATATTATTGTATATTATTATTATAATTAGTTTATTTTTTAGTTAATTAAGCTCTCTCGTTTAGTGACGTTTTTTATCTACTTAGCAATTGTTAAGCAACACTCGTAGTTTAAATTCCAACTAAGTGTAGCTGAAATAGTGCAACTCATCTATGTTGTCCGCATAATGATCAATAAAATTTTAAAAGGTGATGAAACATCACCTAAAACTTAAATTAACTTCTGTGATAGAATTGCACATTCAGAATGCTGACAAAGTGTATTACAGCTTGATGACTCAGAAAACTTGTGCTAGTGTCTTGAAACTTGTTCAAGACTATTGCAGCAAGCTCGGTCAGAAATTCAAGTTTGAAATAGCTGTTTATTTTTCTTATAACCAATCAACTTATTTAACGATTAAAATGATACGATACTTCTATAAAACACACAGTTTATTGCTTCCATAGTCTTTTTTCATTCTTCTAACAAACTACTGTGTAACTATATTCGTTGGCATTCTAAAGTTTTGTTTCGAAGAGTATTGAAAACTTATTTTCTAACGTTTTTTTAATTTGTTTAAAGCACCGGAGAGCTTAAACTTAGTTTGCAAAATAAACTACAGAAAAAATTAAACTATAAACTTCTGTTTAACACTTAAAATTCATTCAACTTATTTCAAGATATCAAAATGAACCATCAAAACAAGTAATCAATCTAAAAGTAAATGTTTTCATAGTTGGAGGGACCTCCATCATTGCATGATAATTGAAGTGATAAACAATGAACTTTAAACATTACAAACGTATATTTAAGGTAAACAAAGTAAAATATGTCATTGACCGTTTATAAGAACAGTACGAAAAAGAAGTAAACACGGTCTTTAAGCTCTAATTTTAGTTAAGTAAGCAAAAGTGAGTTAAGTTTTTATACAAATAGATTATTTTTATCCGCTAGATGGCGCCACAGAGTCAGAAATTTCCACTGAGATTGCACAGAAATTGATTTAGAAAAAAAATATAATTAATTTTGTTTACGTGTTTTTCCACCACACTATGTCGCTGTTTTCGGCCACCACTTACCCCGCCTCCACCCTAAAACCCTAGCCGAACTAATACTGAGCGATTTTTTTTTCTTCAAATTTACATCATACGTCAACTTCTATTTCAAACGCATTTTCAATAAAACTTACTTTTTTTTTCAACATTTTGTTGCCACGCAAACATGTATACTTTTTAACTTTTTCATCTCTTCATACCAACACTTTTTCTACTTTTAGTTTAACTATTTTATATTTCATCAAATACCTTTTCTGTCAACAACAGTATTAAAAACAACAAACACAGCTATGTTCTTCAAACTAAAATAATACACTAACATTAAAAACTCTAAACAAACACTTTAAACAGTTATTTGTAGTAAGACACAAAAAAAAACTTTACTTTAGAAACAAAAAAAGCCTGGTTAGGGCCGTAAAATTCCTGACAGAAGATCTGGAAGAAACCGTATACAGCTGACCCCACGGGGCTTTGATCTTACAACGTTCCGGTTGGAAGCTCGTTGTTAAATCGCTGCGCCACAGAGCCGCATGATAATTTTGTGTTTGTTCTTAATATATATTTAACACTTTAATTCTGCTACTTGAAGCAAACATTTTTCTTCTCAAAGATTAACTTTTTCTAAAACGTAAAAAAAACATTTTCAAACATAATGTGTAGTGTGTTATTTTTAATCTTTGAGCTTCAGCAGATTTGAAATAGCTGTTTGTTTTTTTAATGAGCAATCAACTCAACTGATGATCTTAAATGATACGATACTTTCATTATATACACAGCATATTACTTTCATAATCTATTTTCATTCTTTTAACAAGCTACTATGTAACTATATTAATATTATTGTATATTATTATTATAATTAGTTTATTTTTTAGTTGATTAAGCTCTCTCGTTTAGTGACGTTTTTTATCTACTTAGCAATTGTTAAGCAACACTCGTAGTTTAAATTCCAACTAAGTGTAGCTGAAATAGTGCAACTCTTCTATGTTGTCCGCATAATGATCAATAAAATTTTAAAAGGTGATGAAACATCACCTAAAACTTAAATTAACTTCTGTGATAGAATTGCACATTCAGAATACTGACAGAGTGTATTACAGCTTGATGACTCAGAAAACTTGTGCTAGTGTCTTGAAACTTGTTCAAGACTATTGCAGCAAGCTCGGTCAGAAATTCAAGTTTGAAATAGCTGTTTATTTTTCTTATAACCAATCAACTTATTTAATGATTAAAATGATACGATACTTCTATAAAACACACAGTTTATTGCTTCCATAGTCTTTTTTCATTCTTCTAACAAATTACTGTGTAACTATATTCTTTGGCATTCTAAAGTTTTGTTTCGAAGAGTATTGAAAACTTATTTTCTAACGTTTTTTTAATTTGTTTAAAGCACCGGAGAGCTTAAACTTAGTTTGCAAAATAAACTACAGAAAAAATTAAACTATAAACTGCTGTTTAACACTTAAAATTCATTCAACTTATTTCAAGATACCAAAATGAACCATCAAAACAAGTAATCAATCTAAAAGTAAATGTTTTCATAGTTGGAGGGACCTCCATCATTGCATGATAATTGAAGTGATAAACAATGAACTTTAAACATTACAAACTTATATTTAAGGTAAACAAAGTAAAATATGTCATTGACCGTTTAAAAAAACAGTACGAAAAAGAAGTAAACACGGTCTTTAAGCTCTAATTTTAGTTAAGTAAGCAAAAGTGAGTTAAGTTTTTATACAAATAGATTATTTTTATCCGCTAGATGGCGCCACAGAGTCAGAAATTTCCACTGAGATTGCACAGAAATTGATTTAGAAAAAAAATATAATTAATTTTGTTTACGTGTTTTTCCACCACACTATGTCGCTGTTTTCGGCCACCACTTACCCCGCCTCCACCCTAAAACCCTAGCCGAACTAATACTGAGCGATTTTTTTTTTACTTCAAATTTACATCATACGTCAACTTCTATTTCAAACGCATTTTCAATAAAACTTACTTTTTTTTTCAACATTTTGTTGCCACGCAAACATGTATACTTTTTAACTTTTTTATCTCTTCATACCAACACTTTTTCTACTTTTAGTTTAACTATTTTATATTTCATCAAATACCTTTTCTGTCAACAACAGTATTAAAAACAACAAACACAGCTATGTTCTTCAAACTAAAATAATACACTAACATTAAAAACTCTAAACAAACACTTTAAACAGTTATTTGTAGTAAGACACAAAAAAAAAAATTTACTTTAGAAACAAAAAAAGCCTGGTTAGGGCCGTAAAATTGCCGACAGATGATCTGGAAGAAACCGTATACAGCTGACCCTACGGGGCTTTGATCTTACAACGTTCCGGTTGGAAGCTCGTTGTTAAATCGCTGCGCCACAGAGCCGCATGATAATTTTGTGTTTGTTCTTAATATATATGTAACACTTTAATTCTGCTACTTGAAGCAAACATTTTTCTTCTCAAAGATTAACTTTTTCTAAAACGTAAAAAAAACATTTTCAAACATAATGTGTAGTGTGTTATTTTTAATCTTTGAGCTTAAGCAGATTTGAATTAGCTGTTTGTTTTTTTAATAAACAATCAACTCAACTAATGATCTTAAATGATACGAAACTTTCATTATATACACAGCATATTACTTTCATAATCTATTTTTTTTTCTTTTAACAAGCTACTATGTAACTATATTAATATTATTGTATATTATTATTATAATTAGTTTATTTTTTAGTTGATTAAGCTCTCTCGTTTAGTGACGTTTTTTATCTACTTAGCAATTGTTAAGCAACACTCGTAGTTTAAATTCCAACTAAGTGTAGCTGAAATAGTGCAACTCTTCTATGTTGTCCGCATAATGATCAATAAAATTTTAAAAGGTGATGAAACATCACCTAAAACTTAAATTAACTTCTGTGATAGAATTGCACATACTGACAGAGTGTATTACAGCTTGATGACTCAGAAAACTTGTGCTAGTGTCTTGAAACTTGTTCAAGACTATTGCAGCAAGCTCGGTCAGAAATTCAAGTTTGAAATAGCTGTTTATTTTTCTTATAACCAATCAACTTATTTAATGATTAAAATGATACGATACTTCTATAAAACACACAGTTTATTGCTTCCATAGTCTTTTTTCATTCTTCTAACAAATTACTGTGTAACTATATTCTTTGGCATTCTAAAGTTTTTTTTCGAAGAGTATTGAAAACTTATTTTCTAACGTTTTTTTTTAATTGTTTAAAGCACCGGAGAGCTTAAACTTAGTTTGCAAAATAAACTACAGAAAAAATTAAACTATAAACTGCTGTTTAACACTTAAAATTCATTCAACTTATTTCAAGATATCAAAATGAACCATCAAAACAAGTAATCAATCTAAAAGTAAATGTTTTCATAGTTGGAGGGACCTCCATCATTGCATGATAATTGAAGTGATAAACAATGAACTTTAAACATTACAAACGTATATTTAAGGTAAACAAAGTAAAATATGTCATTGACCGTTTATAAGAACAGTACGAAAAAGAAGTAAACACGGTCTTTAAGCTCTAATTTTAGTTAAGTAAGCAAAAGTGAGTTAAGTTTTTATACAAATAGATTATTTTTATCCGCTAGATGGCGCCACAGAGTCAGAAATTTCCACTGAGATTGCACAGAAATTGATTTAGAAAAAAACTATAATTAATTTTGTTTACGTGTTTTTCCACCACACTATGTCGCTGTTTTCGGCCACCACTTACCGTCTACTCCACCCTAAAACCCTAGCCGAACTAATACTGAGCGAAATTTTTTTTACTTCAAATTTACATCATACGTCAACTTCTATTTCAAACGCATTTTCAATAAAACTTACTTTATTTTTCAACATTTTGTTGCCACGCAAACATGTATACTTTTTAACTTTTTTATCTCTTCATACCAACACTTTTTCTACTTTTAGTCTAACTATTTTATATTTCATCATATACCTTTTCTGTCAACAACAGTATTAAAAACAACAAACACAGCTATGTTCTTCAAACTAAAATAATACACTAACATTAAAAACTCTAAACAAACACTTTAAACAGTTATTTGTAGTAAGACACAAAAAAAAAACTTTACTTTAGAAACAAAAAAAAGCCTGGTTAGGGCCGTAAAATTGCCGACAGAAGATCTGGAAGAAACCGTATACAGCTGACCCTACGGGGCTTTGATCTTACAACGTTCCGGTTGGAAGCTCGTTGTTAAATCGCTGCGCAACAGAGCCGCATGATAATTTTGTGTTTGTTCTTAATATATATGTAACACTTTAATTCTGCTACTTGAAGCAAACATTTTTCTTCTCAAAGATTAACTTTTTCTAAAACGTAAAAAAAACATTTTCAAACATAATGTGTAGTGTGTTATTTTTAATCTTTGAGCTTCAGCAGATTTGAAATAGCTGTTTGTTTTTTTAATAAACAATCAACTCAACTAATGATGTTAAATGATACGAAACTTTCATTATATACACAGCATATTACTTTCATAATCTATTTTTATTCTTTTAACAAGCTACTATGTAACTATATTAATATTATTGTATATTATTATTATAATTAGTTTATTTTTTAGTTGATTAAGCTCTCTCGTTTAGTGACGTGTTTTATCTACTTAGCAATTGTTAAGCAACACTCTTAGTTTAAATACCGACTAAGTGCAGTTAAAGTAGTGCAACTCTTTATGTTGTCCGCATAATGATCAATAAAATTTTAAAAGGTGATGAAACATCACCTAAAACTTAAATTAACTTCTGTGATAGAATTGCACATTCAGCATGCTGACAAAGTGTATTACAGCTTGATGACTCAGAAAACTTGTGCTAGTGTCTTGAAACTTGTTCAAGACTATTGCAGCAAGCTCGGTTAGAAATTCAAGTTTGAAATAGCTGTTTATTTTTCTTATAACCAATCAACTTATTTAATGATTAAAATGATACGATACTTCTGGAAAAACACAGTTTATTGCTTCCATAGTCTTTTTTCATTCTTCTAACAAACTACTGTGTAACTATATTCGTTGGCATTCTAAAGTTTTGTTTCAAAGAGTATTGAAAACTTATTTTCTAACGTTTTTTTAATTTTTTTAAAGCACCGGAGAGCTTAAACTTAGTTTTCAAAATAAACTACAGAAAACATTAAACTATAAACTGCTGTTTAACACTTAAAATTCATTCAACTTATTTCAAGATATCAAAATGAACCATCAAAACAAGTAATCAATCTATTAGTAAATGTTTTCATGTTGGAGGGACCTCCATCATTGCATGATAATTGAAGTGATAAACAATGAACTTTAAACATTACAAACGTATATTTAAGGTAAACAAAGTAAAATATGTCATTGACCGTTTATAAGAACAGTAAAAAAAAAGAAGTAAACACGGTCTTTAAGCTCTAATTTTAGTTAAGTAAGCAAAAGTGAGTTAAGTTTTTATACATATAGGTTATTTTTATCCGCTAGATGGCGCCACAGAGTCAGAAATTTCCACTGAGATTGAACAGAAATTGATTTAGAAAAAAAATATAATTAATTTTGTTTACGTGTTTTTCCACCACACTATGTCGCTGTTTTCGGCCACCACTTACCCCGCCTCCACCCTAAAACCCTAACCGAACTAATACTGAGAGAATTGTTTTTACTTCAAATTTACATCATACGTCAACTACTATTTCAAACGGATTTTTCAATAAAACTTACTTTATTTTTCAACATTTTGTTGCCACGCAAACATGTATACTTTTTATTTTTTTCATCTCTTCATACCAACACTTTTTCTACTTTTAGTTTAACTATTTTATATTTCATCAAATACCTTTTCTGTCAACAACAGTATTAAAAACAACAAACACAGCTATGTTCTTCAAACTAAAATAATACACTAACGTTAAAAACTCTAAACAAACACTTTAAACAGTTATTTGTAGTAGGACACAAAAAAAAAACTTTACTTTAGAAACAAAAAAAGCCTGGTTAGGGCCGTAAAATTCCCGAAAGTAAATCGTGAGAGAAACCGTATACAGCTGACCCTACGGGGCTTTGATCTTACAACGTTCCGGTTGGAAGCTCGTTGTTAAATCGCTGCGCCACAGAGCCGCATGATAATCTTGTGTTTGTTCTTAATATATATGTAACACACTAATTAGTTACAAACTAATGCTTATTCTGCTACTCGAAGCAAACATTTTTCTTCTCAAAGAATAACTTTTTCTAAAACGTAAAAAAAAACATTTTCAAACATAATGTGTAGTGTGTTATTTTTAATCTTTGAGCTTCAGCAGATTTGAATTAGCTGTTTGTTTTTTTAATAAACAACCAACTCAACTAATGATCTTAAATGATACGATACTTTCATTATATACACAGCATATTACTTTCATAATCTATTTTTATTCTTTTAACAAGCTACTATGTAACTATATTAATATTATTGTATATTATTATTATAATTAGTTTATTTTTTAGTTGATTAAGCTCTCTCGTTTAGTGACGTTTTTTATCTACTTAGCAATTGTTAAGCAACACTAGTAGTTTAAATTCCAACTAAGTGTAGCTGAAATAGTGCAACTCTTCTATGTTGTCCGCATAATGACCAATAAAATTTTAAAAGGTGATGAAACATCACCTAAAACTTAAATTAACTTCTGTGATAGAATTGCACATTCAGCATGCTGACAAAGTGTATTACAGCTTGATGACTCAGAAAACTTGTGCTAGTGTCTTGAAACTTGTTCAAGACTATTGCAGCAAGCTCGGTTAGAAATTCAAGTTTGAAATAGCTGTTTATTTTTCTTATAACCAATCAACTTATTTAATGATTAAAATGATACGATACTTCTGGAAAAACACAGTTTATTGCTTCCATAGTCTTTTTTCATTCTTCTAACAAACTACTGTGTAACTATATTCGTTTGCATTCTAAAGTTTTGTTTCAAAGAGTATTGAAAACTTATTTTCTAACGTTTTTTTAATTTTTTTAAAGCACCGGAGAGCTTAAACTTAGTTTGCAAAATAAACTACAGAAAACATTAAACTATAAACTGCTGTTTAACACTTAAAATTCATTCAACTTATTTCAAGATATCAAAATGAACCATCAAAACAAGTAATCAATCTTTTAGTAAATGTTTTCATGTTGGAGGGACCTCCATCATTGCATGATAATTGAAGTGATAAACAATGAACTTTAAACATTACAAACGTATATTTAAGGTAAACAAAGTAAAATATGTCATTGACCGTTTATAAGAACAGTAAAAAAAAGAAGTAAACACGGTCTTTAAGCTCTAATTTTAGTTAAGTAAGCAAAAGTGAGTTAAGTTTTTATACAAATAGATTATTTTTATCCGCTAGATGGCGCCACAGAGTCAGAAATTTCCACTGAGATTGAACAAAAATTGATTTAGAAAAAAATATAATTAATTTTGTTTACGTGTTTTTCCACCACACTATGTCGCTGTTTTCGGCCACCACTTACCGTCTACTCCACCCTAAAACCCTAGCCGAACTAATACTGAGCGAATTTTTTTTTACTTCAAATTTACATTATACATTCTATTTCAAACGCATTTTCAATAAAACTTACTTTATTTTTCAACATTTTGTTGCCACGCAAACATGTATACTTTTTAACTTTTTCATCTCTTCATACCAACACTTTTTCTACTTTTAGTTTAACTATTTTATATTTCATCAAATACCTTTTCTGTCAACAACAGTATTAAAAACAACAAACACAGCTATGTTCTTCAAACTAAAATAATACACTAACGTTAAAAACTCTAAACAAACACTTTAAACAGTTATTTGTAGTAGGACACAAAAAAAAAACTTTACTTTAGAAACAAAAAAAGCCTGGTTAGGGCCGTAAAATTCCCGAAAGTAAATCGTGAGAGAAACCGTATACAGCTGACCCTACGGGGCTTTGATCTTACAACGTTCCGGTTGGAAGCTCGTTGTTAAATCGCTGCGCCACAGAGCCGCATGATAATCTTGTGTTTGTTCTTAATATATATGTAACACACTAATTAGTTACAAACTAATGCTTATTCTGCTACTCGAAGCAAACATTTTTCTTCTCAAAGAATAACTTTTTCTAAAACGTAAAAAAAAACATTTTCAAACATAATGTGTAGTGTGTTATTTTTAATCTTTGAGCTTCAGCAGATTTGAATTAGCTGTTTGTTTTTTTAATAAACAACCAACTCAACTAATGATCTTAAATGATACGATACTTTCATTATATACACAGCATATTACTTTCACAATCTATTTTTATTCTTTTAACAAGCTACTATGTAACTATATTAATATTATTGTATATTATTATTATAATTAGTTTATTTTTTAGTTGATTAAGCTCTCTCGTTTAGTGACGTTTTTTATCTACTTAGCAATTGTTAAGCAACACTAGTAGTTTAAATTCCAACTAAGTGTAGCTGAAATAGTGCAACTCTTCTATGTTGTCCGCATAATGACCAATAAAATTTTAAAAGGTGATGAAACATCACCTAAAACTTAAATTAACTTCTGTGATAGAATTGCACATTCAGCATGCTGACAAAGTGTATTACAGCTTGATGACTCAGAAAACTTGTGCTAGTGTCTTGAAACTTGTTCAAGACTATTGCAGCAAGCTCGGTTAGAAATTCAAGTTTGAAATAGCTGTTTATTTTTCTTATAACCAATCAACTTATTTAATGATTAAAATGATACGATACTTCTGGAAAAACACAGTTTATTGCTTCCATAGTCTTTTTTCATTCTTCTAACAAACTACTGTGTAACTATATTCGTTTGCATTCTAAAGTTTTGTTTCAAAGAGTATTGAAAACTTATTTTCTAACGTTTTTTTAATTTTTTTAAAGCACCGGAGAGCTTAAACTTAGTTTGCAAAATAAACTACAGAAAACATTAAACTATAAACTGCTGTTTAACACTTAAAATTCATTCAACTTATTTCAAGATATCAAAATGAACCATCAAAACAAGTAATCAATCTATTAGTAAATGTTTTCATGTTGGAGGGACCTCCATCATTGCATGATAATTGAAGTGATAAACAATGAACTTTAAACATTACAAACGTATATTTAAGGTAAACAAAGTAAAATATGTCATTGACCGTTTATAAGAACAGTAAAAAAAAGAAGTAAACACGGTCTTTAAGCTCTAATTTTAGTTAAGTAAGCAAAAGTGAGTTAAGTTTTTATACAAATAGATTATTTTTATCCGCTAGATGGCGCCACAGAGTCAGAAATTTCCACTGAGATTGAACAAAAATTGATTTAGAAAAAAATATAATTAATTTTGTTTACGTGTTTTTCCACCACACTATGTCGCTGTTTTCGGCCACCACTTACCGTCTACTCCACCCTAAAACCCTAGCCGAACTAATACTGAGCGAATTTTTTTTTACTTCAAATTTACATCATACATTCTATTTCAAACGCATTTTCAATAAAACTTACTTTATTTTTCAACATTTTGTTGCCACGCAAACATGTATACTTTTTAACTTTTTCATCTCTTCATACCAACACTTTTTCTACTTTTAGTTTAACTATTTTATATTTCATCAAATACCTTTTCTGTCAACAACAGTATTAAAAACAACAAACACAGCTATGTTCTTCAAACTAAAATAATACACTAACGTTAAAAACTCTAAACAAACACTTTAAACAGTTATTTGTAGTAGGACACAAAAAAAAAAACTTTACTTTAGAAACATAAAAAGCCTGGTTAGGGCCGTAAAATTCCCGAAAGTAAATCGTGAGAGAAACCGTATACAGCTGACCCTACGGGGCTTTGATCTTACAACGTTCCGGTTGGAAGCTCGTTGTTAAATCGCTGCGCCACAGAGCCGCATGATAATCTTGTGTTTGTTCTTAATATATATGTAACACACTAATTAGTTACAAACTAATGCTTATTCTGCTACTCGAAGCAAACATTTTTCTTCTCAAAGAATAACTTTTTCTAAAACGTAAAAAAAAACATTTTCAAACATAATGTGTAGTGTGTTATTTTTAATCTTTGAGCTTCAGCAGATTTGAATTAGCTGTTTGTTTTTTTAATAAACAACCAACTCAACTAATGATCTTAAATGATACGATACTTTCATTATATACACAGCATATTACTTTCACAATCTATTTTTATTCTTTTAACAAGCTACTATGTAACTATATTAATATTATTGTATATTATTATTATAATTAGTTTATTTTTTAGTTGATTAAGCTCTCTCGTTTAGTGACGTTTTTTATCTACTTAGCAATTGTTAAGCAACACTAGTAGTTTAAATTCCAACTAAGTGTAGCTGAAATAGTGCAACTCTTCTATGTTGTCCGCATAATGACCAATAAAATTTTAAAAGGTGATGAAACATCACCTAAAACTTAAATTAACTTCTGTGATAGAATTGCACATTCAGCATGCTGACAAAGTGTATTACAGCTTGATGACTCAGAAAACTTGTGCTAGTGTCTTGAAACTTGTTCAAGACTATTGCAGCAAGCTCGGTCAGAAATTCAAGTTTGAAATAGCTGTTTATTTTTCTTATAACCAATTAACTTATTTAATGATTAAAATGATACGATACTTCTATTAAACACACAGTTTATTGCTTCCATAGTCTTTTTTCATTCTTCTAACAAACTACTGTGTAACTATATTCGTTGGCATTCTAAAGTTTTGTTTCGAAGAGTATTGAAAACTTATTTTCTAACGTTTTTTTAATTTTTTTAAAGCACCGGAGAGCTTAAACTTAGTTTGCAAAATTAACTACAGAAAACATTAAACTATAAACTGCTGTTTAACACTTAAAATTCATTCAACTTATTTCAAGATATCAAAATGAACCATCAAAACAAGTAATCAATCTATTAGTAAATGTTTTCATGTTGGAGGGACCTCCATCATTGCATGATAATTGAAGTGATAAACAATTAAATTTAAACATTACAAACGTATATTTAAGGTAAACAAAGTAAAATATGTTATTGAACGTTTATAAGAACAGTACGAAAAAGAAGTAAACACGGTCTTTAAGCTCTAATTTTAGTTAAGTAAGCAAAAGTGAGTTAAGTTTTTATACAAATAGATTATTTTTATCCGCTAGATGGCGCCACAGAGTCAGAAATTTCCACTGAGATTGAACAGAAATTGATTTAGAAAAAAAATATAATTAATTTTGTTTACGTGTTTTTCCACCACACTATGTCGCTGTTTTCGGCCACCACTTACCGTCTACTCCACCCTAAAACCCTAGCCGAACTAATACTGAGAGAGTTTTTTTTACTTCAAATTTACATCATACGTCAACTTCTATTTCAAACGCATTTTCAATAAAACTTACTTTATTTTTCAACATTTTGTTGCCACGCAAACATGTATACTTTTTAACTTTTTCTACTTTTAGTTTAACTATTTTATATTTCATCAAATACCTTTTCTGTCAACAACAGTATTAAAAACAACAAACACAGCTATGTTCTTCAAACTAAAATAATACACTAACATTAAAAACTCTAAACAAACACTTTAAACAGTTATTTGTAGTAAGACACAAAAAAAAACTTTACTTTAGAAACAAAAAAAGCCTGGTTAGGGCCGTAAAATTCCCGGAAGTAAATCGTGAGAGAAACCGTATACAGCTGACCCTACGGGGCTTTGATCTTACAACGTTCCGGTTGGAAGCTCGTTGTTAAATCGCTGCGCCACAGAGCCGCATGATAATCTTGTGTTTGTTCTTAATATTTATGTAACACACTAATTAGTTACAAACTAATGCTTATTCTGCTATTCGAAGCAAACATTTTTCTTCTCAAAGAATAACTTTTTCTAAAACGTAAAAACAAACATTTTCAAACATAATGTGTAGTGTGTTATTTTTAATCTTTGAGCTTCAGCAGATTTGAATTAGCTGTTTGTTTTTTTAATAAACAATCAACTCAACTAATGATCTTAAATGATACGATACTTTCATTATATACACAGCATATTACTTTCATAATCTATTTTTATTCTTTTAACAAGCTACTATGTAACTATATTAATATTATTGTATATTATTATTATAATTAGTTTATTTTTTAGTTGATTAAGCTCTCTCGTTTAGTGACGTTTTTTATCTACTTAGCAATTGTTAAGCAACACTCGTAGTTTAAATTCCAACTAAGTGTAGCTGAAATAGTGCAACTCTTCTATGTTGTCCGCATAATGACCAATAAAATTTTAAAAGGTGATGAAAAATCACCTAAAACTTAAATTAACTTCTGTGATAGAATGCCACATTCAGCATGCTGACAAAGTGTATTACAGCTTGATGACTCAGAAAACTTGTGCTAGTGTCTTGAAACTTGTTCAAGACTATTGCAGCAAGCTCGGTCAGAAATTCAAGTTTGAAATAGCTGTTTATTTTTCTTATAACCAATCAACTTATTTAATGATTAAAATGAAACGATACTTCTATAAAACACACAGTTTATTGCTTCCATAGTCTTTTTTCATTCTTCTAACAAACTACTGTGTAACTATATTCGTTGGCATTCTAAAGTTTTGTTTCGAAGAGTATTGAAAACTTATTTTCTAACGTTTTTTTAATTTGTTTAAAGCACCGGAGAGCTTAAACTTAGTTTGCAAAATAAACTACAGAAATCATTAAACTATAAACTGCTGTTTAACACTTAAAATTCATTCAACTTATTTCAAGATATCAAAATGAACCATCAAAACAAGTAATCAATCTATTAGTAAATGTTTTCATGTTGGAGGGACCTCCATCATTGCATGATAATTGAAGTGATAAACATTGAACTTTAAACATTACAAACGTATATTTAAGGTAAACAAAGTAAAATATGTCATTGACCGTTTATAAGAACAGTACGAAAAAGAAGTAAACACGGTCTTTAAGCTCTAATTTTAGTTAAGTAAGCAAAAGTGAGTTAAGTTTTTATACAAATAGATTATTTTTATCCGCTGCTTGGCGCCACAGAGTCAGAAATTTCCACTGAGATTGCACAGAAATTGATTAAAAAATATAATTAATTTTGTTTACGTGTTTTTCCACCACACTATGTCGCTGTTTTCGGCCACCACTTACCGTCTACTCCACCCTAAAACCCTAGCCGAACTAATACTGAGCGAATTTTTTTTTACTTCAAATTTACATCATACGTCAACTTCTATTTCAAACGCATTTTCAATAAAACTTACTTTATTTTTCAACATTTTGTTGCCACGCAAACATGTATACTTTTTAACTTTTTCATCTCTTCATACCAACACTTTTTCTACTTTTAGTTTAACTATTTTATATTTCATCAAATACCTTTTCTGTCAACAACAGTATTAAAAACAACAAACACAGCTATGTTCTTCAAACTAAAATAATACACTAACATTAAAAACTCTAAACAAACACTTTAAACAGTTATTTGTAGTAAGACACAAAAAAAAACTTTACTTTAGAAACAAAAAAAGACTGGTTAGGGCCGTAAAATTCCCGACAGAAGATCTGGAAGAAACCGTATACAGCTGACCCTACGGGGCTTTGATCTTACAACGTTCCGGTTGGAAGCTCGTTGTTAAATCGCTGCGCCACAGAGCCGCATGATAATTTTGTGTTTGTTCTTAATATATATGTAACACTTTAATTCTGCTACTTGAAGCAAACATTTTTCTTCTCAAAGATTAACTTTTTCTAAAACGTAAAAAAAAACATTTTCAAACATAATGTGTAGTGTGTTATTTTTAATCTTTGAGCTTCAGCAGATTTGAATTAGCTGTTTGTTTTTTTAATAAACAATCAACTCAACTAATGATCTTAAATGATACGAAACTTTCATTATATACACAGCATATTACTTTCATAATCTATTTTTATTCTTTTAACAAGCTACTATGTAACTATATTAATATTATTGTATATTATTATTATAATTAGTTTATTTTTTAGTTGATTAAGCTCTCTCGTTTAGTGACGTTTTTTATCTACTTAGCAATTGTTAAGCAACACTCGTAGTTTAAATTCCAACTAAGTGTAGCTGAAATAGTGCAACTCTTCTATGTTATCCGCATAATGATCAATAAAATTTTAAAAGGTGATGAAACATCACCTAAAACTTAAATTAACTTCTGTGATAGAATTGCACATTCAGCATGCTGACAAAGTGTATTACAGCTTGATGACTCAGAAAACTTGTGCTAGTGTCTTGAAACTTGTTCAAGACTATTGCAGCAAGCTCGGTCAGAAATTCAAGTTTGAAATAGCTGTTTATTTTTCTTATAACCAATCAACTTATTTAATGATTAAAATGATACGATACTTCTATAAAACACACAGTTTATTGCTTCCATAGTCTTTTTTCATTCTTCTAACAAACTACTGTGTAACTATATTCGTTGGCAGTCTAAAGTTTTGTTTCGAAGAGTATTGAAAACTTATTTTCTAACGTTTTTTAATTTGTTTAAAGCACCGGAGAGCTTAAACTTAGTTTGCAAAATAAACTACAGAAAAAATTAAACTATAAACTGCTGTTTAACACTTAAAATTCATTCAACTTATTTCAAGATATCAAAATGAACCATCAAAACAAGTAATCAATCTAAAAGTAAATGTTTTCATAGTTGGAGGGACCTCCATCATTGCATGATAATTGAAGTGATAAACAATGAACTTTAAACATTACAAACGTATATTTAAGGTAAACAAAGTAAAATATGTCATTGACCGTTTATAAGAACAGTACGAAAAAGAAGTAAACACGGACTTTAAGCTCTAATTTTAGTTAAGTAAGCTAAAGTGAGTTAAGTTTTTATACAAATAGATTATTTTTATCCGCTAGATGGCGCTACAGATTCAGAAATTTCCACTGAGATTGCACAGAAATTGATTTAGAAAAAATATATAATTAATTTTGTTTACGTGTTTTTCCACCACACTATGTCGCTGTTTTCGGCCACCACTTACCGTCTACTCCACCCTAAAACCCTAGCCGAACTAATACTGAGCTAATTTTTTTTTACTTCAAATTTACATCATACGTCAACTTCTATTTCAAACGCATTTTCAATAAAACTTACTTTATTTTTCAACATTTTGTTGCCACGCAAACATGTATACTTTTTAACTTTTTCATCTCTTCATACCAACACTTTTTCTACTTTTAGTTTAACTATTTTATATTTCATTAAATACCTTTTCTGTCAACAACTGTATTAAAAACAACAAACACAGCTATGTTCTTCAAACTAAAATAATACACTAACATTAAAAACTCTAAACAAACACTTTAAACAGTTATTTGTAGTAAGACACAAAAAAAAACTTTACTTTAGAAACAAAAAAAGCCTGGTTAGGGCCGTAAAATTCCCGACAGAAGATCTGGAAGAAACCGTATACAGCTGACCCTACGGGGCTTTGATCTTACAACGTTCCGGTTGGAAGCTCGTTGTTAAATCGCTGCGCCACAGAGCCGCATGATAATTTTGTGTTTGTTCTTAATATATATGTAACACTTTAATTCTGCTACTTGAAGCAAACATTTTTCTTCTCAAAGATTAACTTTTTCTAAAACGTAAAAAAAACATTTTCAAACATAATGTGTAGTGTGTTATTTTTAATCTTTGAGCTTCAGCAGATTTGAATTAGCTGTTTGTTTTTTTAATAAACAATCAACTCAACTAATGATCTTAAATGATACGAAACTTTCATTATATACACAGCATATTACTTTCATAATCTATTTTTATTCTTTTAACAAGCTACTATGTAACTATATTAATATTATTGTATATTATTATTATAATTAGTTTATTTTTTAGTTGATTAAGCTCTCTCGTTTAGTGACGTTTTTTATCTACTTAGCAATTGTTAAGCAACACTCGTAGTTTAAATTCCAACTAAGTGTAGCTGAAATAGTGCAACTCTTCTATGTTTTCCGCATAATGATCAATAAAATTTTAAAAGGTGATGAAACATCACCTAAAACTTAAAATAACTTCTGTGATAGAATTGCACATTCAGCATGCTGACAAAGTGTATTACAGCTTGATGACTCAGAAAACTTGTGCTAGTGTCTTGAAACTTGTTCAAGACTATTGCAGCAAGCTCGGTCAGAAATTCAAGTTTGAAACAGCTGTTTATTTTTCTTATAACCAATCAACTTATTTAATGATTAAAGTGATACGATACTTCTATAAAACACACAGTTCATTGCTTCCATAGTCTTTTTTCATTCTTCTAACAAACTACTGTGTAACTATATTCGTTGGCATTCTAAAGTTTTGTTTCGAAGAGTATTGAAAACTTATTTTCTAACGTTTTTTTAATTTGTTTAAAGCACCGGAGAGCTTAAACTTAGTTTGCAAAATAAACTACAGAAAAAATTAAACTATAAACTGCTGTTTAACACTTAAAATTCATTCTACTTATTTCAAATATCAAAATGAACCATCAAAACAAGTAATCAATCTAAAAGTAAATGTTTTCATAGTTGGAGGGACCTCCATCATTGCATGATAATTGAAGTGATAAACAATGAACTTTAAACATTACAAACGTATATTTAAGGTAAACAAAGTAAAATATGTCATTGACCGTTTATAAGAACAGTACGAAAAAGAAGTAAACACGGTCTTTAAGCTATAATTTTAGTTAAGTAAGCAAAAGTGAGTTAAGTTTTTATACAAATAGATTATTTTTATCCGCTAGATGGCGCCACAGAGTCAGAAATTTCCACTGAGATTGAACAGAAATTGATTTAGAAAAAAAATATAATTAATTTTGTTTACGTGTTTTTCCACCACACTATGTCGCTGTTTTCGGCCACCACTTACCGTCTACTCCACCCTAAAACCCTAGCCGAACTAATACTGAGCGAATTTTTTTTTACTTCAAATTTACATCATACGTCAACTTCTATTTCAAACGCATTTTCAATAAAACTTACTTTATTTTTCAACATTTTGTTGCCACGCAAACATGTATACTTTTTAACTTTTTCATCTCTTCATACCAACACTTTTTCTACTTTTAGTTTAACTATTTTATATTTCATCAAATACCTTTTCTGTCAACAACAGTATTAAAAACAACAAACACAGCTATGTTCTTCAAACTAAAATAATACACTAACATTAAAAACTCTAAACAAACACTTTAAACAGTTATTTGTAGTAAGACACAAAAAAAAACTTTACTTTAGAAACAAAAAAAGCCTGGTTAGGGCCGTAAAATTCCCGAAAGTAAATCGTGAGAGAAACCGTATACAGCTGACCCTACGGGGCTTTGATCTTACAACGTTCCGGTTGGAAGCTCGTTGTTAAATCGCTGCGCCACAGAGCCGCATGATAATTTTGTGTTTGTTCTTAATATATATGTAACACTTTAATTCTGCTACTTGAAGCAAACATTTTTCTTCTCAAAGATTAACTTTTTCTAAAACGTAAAAAAAAACATTTTCAAACATAATGTGTAGTGTGTTATTTTTAATCTTTGAGCTTCAGCAGATTTGAATTAGCTGTTTGTTTTTTTAATAAACAATCAACTCAACTAATGATCTTAAATGATACGAAACTTTCATTATATACACAGCATATTACTTTCATAATCTATTTTTATTCTTTTTACAAGCTACTATGTAACTATATTAATATTATTGTATATTATTATTATAATTAGTTTATTTTTTAGTTGATTAAGCTCTCTCGTTTAGTGACGTTTTTTATGTACTTAGCAATTGTTAAGCAACACTCGTAGTTTAAATTCCAACTAAGTGTAGCTGAAATAGTGCAACTCTTCTATGTTTTCCGCATAATGATCAATAAAATTTTAAAAGGTGATGAAACATCACCTAAAACTTAAAATAACTTCTGTGATAGAACTGCACATTCAGCATGCTGACAAAGTGTATTACAGCTTGATGACTCAGAAAACTTGTGCTAGTGTCTTGAAACTTGTTCAAGACTATTGCAGCAAGCTCGGTCAGAAATTCAAGTTTGAAACAGCTGTTTATTTTTCTTATAACCAATCAACTTATTTAATGATTAAAATGATACGATACTTCTATAAAACACACAGTTTATTGCTTCCATAGTCTTTTTTCATTCTTCTAACAAACTACTGTGTAACTATATTCGTTGGCATTCTAAAGTTTTGTTTCGAAGAGTATTGAAAACTTATTTTCTAACGTTTTTTTAATTTGTTTAAAGCACCGGAGAGCTTAAACTTAGTTTGCAAAATAAACTACAGAAAAAATTAAACTATAAACTGCTGTTTAACACTTAAAATTCATTCTACTTATTTCAAATATCAAAATGAACCATCAAAACAAGTAATCAATCTAAAAGTAAATGTTTTCATAGTTGGAGGGACCTCCATCATTGCATGATAATTGAAGTGATAAACAATGAACTTAAATCATTACAAACGTATATTTAAGGTAAACAAAGTAAAATATGTCATTGACCGTTTATAAGAACAGTACGAAAAAGAAGTAAACACGGTCTTTAAGCTCTAATTTTAGTTAAGTAAGCAAAAGTGAGTTAAGTTTTTATACAAATATATTATTTTTATCTGCTAGATGGCGCCACAGAGTCAGAAATTTCCACTGATATTGCACAGAAATTGATTTAGAAAAAAAATATAATTAATTTTGATTACGTGTTTTTCCACCACACTATGTCGCTGTTTTCGGCCACCACTTACCCCGCCTCCACCCTAAAACCCTAGCCGAACTATAGTCTTTTTTCATTCTTCTAACAAACTACTGTGTAACTATATTCGTTGGCATTCTAAAGTTTTGTTTCGAAGAGTATTGAAAACTTATTTTCTAACGTTTTTTTAATTTGTTTAAAGCACCGGAGAGCTTAAACTTAGTTTGCAAAATAAACTACAGAAAAAATTAAACTATAAACTGCTGTTTAACACTTAAAATTCATTCTACTTATTTCAAATATCAAAATGAACCATCAAAACAAGTAATCAATCTAAAAGTAAATGTTTTCATAGTTGGAGGGACCTCCATCATTGCATGATAATTGAAGTGATAAACAATGAACTTTAATCATTACAAACGTATATTTAAGGTAAACAAAGTAAAATATGTCATTGACCGTTTATAAGAACAGTACGAAAAAGAAGTAAACACGGTCTTTAAGCTCTAATTTTAGTTAAGTAAGCAAAAGTGAGTTAAGTTTTTATACAAATAGATTATTTTTATCTGCTAGATGGCGCCACAGAGTCAGAAATTTCCACTGATATTGCACAGAAATTGATTTAGAAAAAAAATATAATTAATTTTGATCACGTGTTTTTCTACCACACTATGTCGCTGTTTTCGGCCACCACTTACCCCGCCTCCACCCTAAAACCCTAGCCGAACTATAGTCTTTTTTCATTCTTCTAACAAACTACTGTGTAACTATATTCGTTGGCATTCTAAAGTTTTGTTTCGAAGAGTATTGAAAACTTATTTTCTAACGTTTTTTTTATTTGTTTAAAGCACCGGAGAGCTTAAACTTAGTTTGCAAAATAAACTACAGAAAAAATTAAACTATAAACTGCTGTTTAACACTTAAAATTCATTCTACTTATTTCAAATATCAAAATGAACCATCAAAACAAGTAATCAATCTAAAAGTAAATGTTTTCATAGTTGGAGGGACCTCCATCATTGCATGATAATTGAAGTGATAAACAATGAACTTTAATCATTACAAACGTATATTTAAGGTAAACAAAGTAAAATATGTCATTGACCGTTTATAAGAACAGTACGAAAAAGAAGTAAACACGGTCTTTAAGCTCTAATTTTAGTTAAGTAAGCAAAAGTGAGTTAAGTTTTTATACAAATAGATTATTTTTATCTGCTAGATGGCGCCACAGAGTCAGAAATTTCCACTGATATTGCACAGAAATTGATTTAGAAAAAAAATATAATTAATTTTGATTACGTGTTTTTCCACCACACTATGTCGCTGTTTTCGGCCACCACTTACCCCGCCTCCACCCTAAAACCCTAGCCGAACTATAGTCTTTTTTCATTCTTCTAACAAACTACTGTGTAACTATATTCGTTGGCATTCTAAAGTTTTGTTTCGAAGAGTATTGAAAACTTATTTTCTAACGTTTTTTTAATTTGTTTAAAGCACCGGAGAGCTTAAACTTAGTTTGCAAAATAAACTACAGAAAAAATTAAACTATAAACTGCTGTTTAACACTTAAAATTCATTCTACTTATTTCAAATATCAAAATGAACCATCAAAACAAGTAATCAATCTAAAAGTAAATGTTTTCATAGTTGGAGGGACCTCCATCATTGCATGATAATTGAAGTGATAAACAATGAACTTTAAACATTACAAACGTATATTTAAGGTAAACAAAGTAAAATATGTCATTGACCGTTTATAAGAACAGTACGAAAAAGAAGTAAACACGGTCTTTAAGCTATAATTTTAGTTAAGTAAGCAAAAGTGAGTTAAGTTTTTATACAAATAGATTATTTTTATCCGCTAGATGGCGCCACAGAGTCAGAAATTTCCACTGAGATTGCACAGAAATTGATTTAGAAAAAAGATATAATTAATTTTGTTTACGTGTTTTTCCACCACACTATGTCGCTGTTTTCGGCCACCACTTACCGTCTACTCCACCCTAAAACCCTAGCCGAACTAATACTGAGCGAATTTTTTTTTACTTCAAATTTACATCATACGTCAACTTCTATTTCAAACGCATTTTCAATAAAACTTACTTTATTTTTCAACATTTTGTTGCCACGCAAACATGTATACTTTTTAACTTTTTCATCTCTTCATACCAACACTTTTTCTACTTTTAGTTTAACTATTTTATATTTCATCAAATACCTTTTCTGTCAACAACAGTATTAAAAACAACAAACACAGCTATGTTCTTCAAACTAAAATAATACACTAACATTAAAAACTCTAAACAAACACTTTAAACAGTTATTTGTAGTAAGACACAAAAAAAAACTTTACTTTAGAAACAAAAAAAGCCTGGTTAGGGCCGTAAAATTCCCGAAAGTAAATCGTGAGAGAAACCGTATACAGCTGACCCTACGGGGCTTTGATCTTACAACGTTCCGGTTGGAAGCTCGTTGTTAAATCGCTGCGCCACAGAGCCGCATGATAATTTTGTGTTTGTTCTTAATATATATGTAACACTTTAATTCTGCTACTTGAAGCAAACATTTTTCTTCTCAAAGATTAACTTTTTCTAAAACGTAAAAAAAAACATTTTCAAACATAATGTGTAGTGTGTTATTTTTAATCTTTGAGCTTCAGCAGATTTGAATTAGCTGTTTGTTTTTTTAATAAACAATCAACTCAACTAATGATCTTAAATGATACGAAACTTTCATTATATACACAGCATATTACTTTCATAATCTATTTTTATTCTTTTTACAAGCTACTATGTAACTATATTAATATTATTGTATATTATTATTATAATTAGTTTATTTTTTAGTTGATTAAGCTCTCTCGTTTAGTGACGTTTTTTATGTACTTAGCAATTGTTAAGCAACACTCGTAGTTTATATTCCAACTAAGTGTAGCTGAAATAGTGCAACTCTTCTATGTTTTCCGCATAATGATCAATAAAATTTTAAAAGGTGATGAAACATCACCTAAAACTTAAAATAACTTCTGTGATAGAACTGCACATTCAGCATGCTGACAAAGTGTATTACAGCTTGATGACTCAGAAAACTTGTGCTAGTGTCTTGAAACTTGTTCAAGACTATTGCAGCAAGCTCGGTCAGAAATTCAAGTTTGAAACAGCTGTTTATTTTTCTTATAACCAATCAACTTATTTAATGATTAAAATGATACGATACTTCTATAAAACACACAGTTTATTGCTTCCATAGTCTTTTTTCATTCTTCTAACAAACTACTGTGTAACTATATTCGTTGGCATTCTAAAGTTTTGTTTCGAAGAGTATTGAAAACTTATTTTCTAACGTTTTTTTAATTTGTTTAAAGCACCGGAGAGCTTAAACTTAGTTTGCAAAATAAACTACAGAAAAAATTAAACTATAAACTGCTGTTTAACACTTAAAATTCATTCTACTTATTTCAAATATCAAAATGAACCATCAAAACAAGTAATCAATCTAAAAGTAAATGTTTTCATAGTTGGAGGGACCTCCATCATTGCATGATAATTGAAGTGATAAACAATGAACTTAAATCATTACAAACGTATATTTAAGGTAAACAAAGTAAAATATGTCATTGACCGTTTATAAGAACAGTACGAAAAAGAAGTAAACACGGTCTTTAAGCTCTAATTTTAGTTAAGTAAGCAAAAGTGAGTTAAGTTTTTATACAAATATATTATTTTTATCTGCTAGATGGCGCCACAGAGTCAGAAATTTCCACTGATATTGCACAGAAATTGATTTAGAAAAAAAATATAATTAATTTTGATTACGTGTTTTTCCACCACACTATGTCGCTGTTTTCGGCCACCACTTACCCCGCCTCCACCCTAAAACCCTAGCCGAACTATAGTCTTTTTTCATTCTTCTAACAAACTACTGTGTAACTATATTCGTTGGCATTCTAAAGTTTTGTTTCGAAGAGTATTGAAAACTTATTTTCTAACGTTTTTTTAATTTGTTTAAAGCACCGGAGAGCTTAAACTTAGTTTGCAAAATAAACTACAGAAAAAATTAAACTATAAACTGCTGTTTAACACTTAAAATTCATTCTACTTATTTCAAATATCAAAATGAACCATCAAAACAAGTAATCAATCTAAAAGTAAATGTTTTCATAGTTGGAGGGACCTCCATCATTGCATGATAATTGAAGTGATAAACAATGAACTTTAATCATTACAAACGTATATTTAAGGTAAACAAAGTAAAATATGTCATTGACCGTTTATAAGAACAGTACGAAAAAGAAGTAAACACGGTCTTTAAGCTCTAATTTTAGTTAAGTAAGCAAAAGTGAGTTAAGTTTTTATACAAATAGATTATTTTTATCTGCTAGATGGCGCCACAGAGTCAGAAATTTCCACTGATATTGCACAGAAATTGATTTAGAAAAAAAATATAATTAATTTTGATTACGTGTTTTTCTACCACACTATGTCGCTGTTTTCGGCCACCACTTACCCCGCCTCCACCCTAAAACCCTAGCCGAACTATAGTCTTTTTTCATTCTTCTAACAAACTACTGTGTAACTATATTTGTTGGCATTCTAAAGTTTTGTTTCGAAGAGTATTGAAAACTTATTTTCTAACGTTTTTTTAATTTGTTTAAAGCACCGGAGAGCTTAAACTTAGTTTGCAAAATAAACTACAGAAAAAATTAAACTATAAACTGCTGTTTAACACTTAAAATTCATTCTACTTATTTCAAATATCAAAATGAACCATCAAAACAAGTAATCAATCTAAAAGTAAATGTTTTCATAGTTGGAGGGACCTCCATCATTGCATGATAATTGAAGTGATAAACAATGAACTTTAAACATTACAAACGTATATTTAAGGTAAACAAAGTAAAATATGTCATTGACCGTTTATAAGAACAGTACGAAAAAGAAGTAAACACGGTCTTTAAGCTCTAATTTTAGTTAAGTAAGCAAAAGTGAGTTAAGTTTTTATACAAATAGATTATTTTTATCTGCTAGATGGCGCCACAGAGTCAGAAATTTCTACTGAGATTGCACAGAAATTGATTTAGAAAAAAAATATAATTAATTATGATTACGTGTTTTTCCACCACACTATGTCGCTGTTTTCGGCCACCACTTACCGTCTACTCCACCCTAAAACCCTAGCCGAACTAATACTGAGCGAATTTTTTTTTACTTCAAATTTACATCATACGTCAACTTCTATTTCAAACGCATTTTCAATAAAACTTACTTTATTTTTCAACATTTTGTTGCCACGCAAACATGTATACTTTTTAACTTTTTCATCTCTTCATACCAACACTTTTTTTACTTTTAGTTTAACTATTTTATATTTCATCAAATACCTTTTCTGTCAACAACAGTATTAAAAACAACAAACACAGCTATGTTCTTCAAACTAAAATAATACACTAACATTAAAAACTCTAAACAAACACTTTAAACAGTTATTTGTAGTAAGACACAAAAAAAAACTTTACTTTAGAAACAAAAAAAGCCTGGTTAGGGCCGTAAAATTCCCGAAAGTAAATCGTGAGAGAAACCGTATACAGCTGACCCTACGGGGCTTTGATCTTACAACGTTCCGGTTGGAAGCTCGTTGTTAAATCGTTGCGCCACAGAGCCGCATGATAATTTTGTGTTTGTTCTTAATATATATGTAACACTTATTTCTGCTACTTGAAGCAAACATTTTTCTTCTCAAAGATTAACTTTTTCTAAAACGTAAAAAAAACATTTTCAAACATAATGTGTAGTGTGTTATTTTTAATCTTTGAGCTTCAGCAGATTTGAATTAGCTGTTTGTTTTTTTAATAAACAATCAACTCAACTAATGATCTTAAATGATACGATACTTTCATTATATACACAGCATATTACTTTCATAATCTATTTTTATTCTTTTAACAAGCTACTATGTAACTATATTAATATTATTGTATATTATTATTATAATTAGTTTATTTTTTAGTTGATTAAGCTCTCTCGTTTAGTGACGTTTTTTATCTACTTAGCAATTGTTAAGCAACACTCGTAGTTTAAATTCCAACTAAGTGTAGCTGAAATAGTGCAACTCTTCTATGTTTTCCGCATAATGATCAATAAAATTTTAAAAGGTGATGAAACATCACCTAAAACTTAAAATAACTTCTGTGATAGAATTGCACATTCAGCATGCTGACAAAGTGTATTACAGCTTGATGACTCAGAAAACTTGTGCTAGTGTCTTGAAACTTGTTCAAGACTATTGCAGCAAGCTCGGTCAGAAATTCAAGTTTGAAACAGCTGTTTATTTTTCTTATAACCAATCAACTTATTTAATGATTAAAATGATACGATACTTCTATAAAACACACAGTTTATTGCTTCCATAGTCTTTTTTCATTCTTCTAACAAACTACTGTGTAACTATATTCGTTGGCATTCTAAAGTTTTGTTTCGAAGAGTATTGAAAACTTATTTTCTAACGTTTTTTTAAATTGTTTAAAGCACCGGAGAGCTTAAACTTAGTTTGCAAAATAAACTACAGAAAAAATTAAACTATAAACTGCTGTTTAACACTTAAAATTCATTCTACTTATTTCAAGATATCAAAATGAACCATCAAAACAAGTAATCAATCTAAAAGTAAATGTTTTCATAGTTGGAGGGACCTCCATCATTGCATGATAATTGAAGTGATAAACAATGAACTTTAAACATTACAAACGTATATTTAAGGTAAACAAAGTAAAATATGTCATTGACCGTTTATAAGAACAGTACGAAAAAGAAGTAAACACGGTCTTTAAGCTCTAATTTTAGTTGAGTAAGCAAAAGTGAGTTAAGTTTTTATACAAATAGATTATTTTTATCCGCTAGATGGCGCCACAGAGTCAGAAATTTCCACTGAGATTGCACAGAAATTGATTTAGAAAAAAAATATAATTAATTTTGTTTACGTGTTTTTCCACCACACTATGTCGCTGTTTTCGGCCACCACTTACCGTCTACTCCACCCTAAAACCCTAGCCGAACTAATACTGAGCGAATTTTTTTTTACTTCAAATTTACATCATACGTCAACTTCTATTTCAAACGCATTTTCAATAAAACTTACTTTATTTTTCAACATTTTGTTGCCACGCAAACATGTATACTTTTTAACTTTTTCATCTCTTCATACCAACACTTTTTCTACTTTTAGTTTAACTATTTTATATTTCATCAAATACCTTTTCTGTCAACAACAGTATTAAAAACAACAAACACAGCTATGTTCTTCAAACTAAAATAATACACTAACATTAAAAACTCTAAACAAACACTTTAAACAGTTATTTGTAGTAAGACACAAAAAAAAACTTTACTTTAGAAACAAAAAAAGCCTGGTTAGGGCCGTAAAATTCCCGAAAGTAAATCGTGAGAGAAACCGTATACAGCTGACCCTACGGGGCTTTGATCTTACAACGTTCCGGTTGGAAGCTCGTTGTTAAATCGCTGCGCCACAGAGCCGCATGATAATTTTGTGTTTGTTCTTAATATATATGTAACACTTTAAT
This sequence comes from Thalia democratica, assembly GCF_965202585.1. Lineage (NCBI taxonomy): Eukaryota > Metazoa > Chordata > Thaliacea > Salpida > Salpidae > Thalia > Thalia democratica. The sequence goes on from NC_139165.1 coordinate 18,720,935, forward strand.
TCTGCTACTTGAAGCAAACATTTTTCTTCTCAAAGATTAACTTTTTCTAAAACGTAAAAAAAAACATTTTCAAACATAATGTGTAGTGTGTTATTTTTAATCTTTGAGCTTCAGCAGATTTGAATTAGCTGTTTGTTTTTTTAATAAACAATCAACTCAACTAATGATCTTAAATGATACGATACTTTCATTATATACACAGCATATTACTTTCATAATCTATTTTTATTCTTTTAACAAGCTACTATGTAACTATATTAATATTATTGTATATTATTATTATAATTAGTTTATTTTTTAGTTGATTAAGCTCTCTCGTTTAGTGACGTTTTTTATGTACTTAGCAATTGTTAAGCAACACTCGTAGTTTAAATTCCAACTAAGTGTAGCTGAAATAGTGCAACTCTTCTATGTTTTCCGCATAATGATCAATAAAATTTTAAAAGGTGATGAAACATCACCTAAAACTTAAAATAACTTCTGTGATAGAATTGCACATTCAGCATGCTGACAAAGTGTATTACAGCTTGATGACTCAGAAAACTTGTGCTAGTGTCTTGAAACTTGTTCAAGACTATTGCAGCAAGCTCGGTCAGAAATTCAAGTTTGAAACAGCTGTTTATTTTTCTTATAACCAATCAACTTATTTAATGATTAAAATGATACGATACTTCTATAAAACACACAGTTTATTGCTTCCATAGTCTTTTTTCATTCTTCTAACAAACTACTGTGTAACTATATTCGTTGGCATTCTAAAGTTTTGTTTCGAAGAGTATTGAAAACTTATTTTCTAACGTTTTTTTAATTTGTTTAAAGCACCGGAGAGCTTAAACTTAGTTTGCAAAATAAACTAAAGAAAAAATTAAACTATAAACTGCTGTTTAACACTTAAAATTCATTCTACTTATTTCAAATATCAAAATGAACCATCAAAACAAGTAATCAATCTAAAAGTAAATGTTTTCATAGTTGGAGGGACCTCCATCATTGCATGATAATTGAAGTGATAAACAATGAACTTTAATCATTACAAACGTATATTTAAGGTAAACAAAGTAAAATATGTCATTGACCGTTTATAAGAACAGTACGAAAAAGAAGTAAACACGGTCTTTAAGCTCTAATTTTAGTTAAGTAAGCAAAAGTGAGTTAAGTTTTTATACAAATAGATTATTCTTATCTGCTAGATGGCGCCACAGAGTCAGAAATTTCCACTGATATTGCACAGAAATTGATTTAGAAAAAAAATATAATTAATTTTGATTACGTGTTTTTCCACCACACTATGTCGCTGTTTTTGGCCACCACTTACCCCGCCTCCACCCTAAAACCCTAGCCGAACTATAGTCTTTTTTCATTCTCTTAACAAACTACTGTGTAACTATATTCGTTGGCATTCTAAAGTTTTGTTTCGAAGAGTATTGAAAACTTATTTTCTAACGTTTTTTTAATTTGTTTAAAGCACCGGAGAGCTTAAACTTAGTTTGCAAAATAAACTACAGAAAAAATTAAACTATAAACTGCTGTTTAACACTTAAAATTCATTCTACTTATTTCAAATATCAAAATGAACCATCAAAACAAGTAATCAATCTAAAAGTAAATGTTTTCATAGTTGGAGGGACCTCCATCATTGCATGATAATTGAAGTGATAAACAATGAACTTTAATCATTACAAACGTATATTTAAGGTAAACAAAGTAAAATATGTCATTGACCGTTTATAAGAACAGTACGAAAAAGAAGTAAACACGGTCTTTAAGCTCTAATTTTAGTTAAGTAAGCAAAAGTGAGTTAAGGTTTTATACAAATAGATTATTTTTATCTGCTAGATGGCGCCACAGAGTCAGAAATATCCACTGATATTGCACAGAAATTGATTTAGAAAAAAAATATAATTAATTTTGATTACGTGTTTTTCCACCACACTATGTCGCTGTTTTCGGCCACCACTTACCCCGCCTCCACCCTAAAACCCTAGCCGAACTATAGTCTTTTTTCATTCTTCTAACAAACTACTGTGTAACTATATTCGTTGGCATTCTAAAGTTTTGTTTCGAAGATTATTGAAAACTTATTTTCTAACGTTTTTTTAATTTGTTTAAAGCACCGGAGAGCTTAAACTTAGTTTGCAAAATAAACTACAGAAAAAATTAAACTATAAACTGCTGTTTAACACTTAAAATTCATTCTACTTATTTCAAGATATCAAAATGAACCATCAAAACAAGTAATCAATCTAAAAGTAAATGTTTTCATAGTTGGAGGGACCTCCATCATTGCATGATAATTGAAGTGATAAACAATGAACTTTAAACATTACAAACGTATATTTAAGGTAAACAAAGTAAAATATGTCATTGACCGTTTATAAGAACAGTACGAAAAAGAAATAAACACGGTCTTTAAGCTCTAATTTTAGTTAAGTAAGCAAAAGTGAGTTAAGTTTTTATACAAATAGATTATTTTTATCTGCTAGATGGCGCCACAGAGTCAGAAATATCCACTGATATTGCACAGAAATTGATTTAGAAAAAAAATATAATTAATTATGATTACGTGTTTTTCCACCACACTATGTCGCTGTTTTCGGCCACCACTTACCCCGCCTCCACCCTAAAACCCTAGCCGAACTAATACTGAGCGAATTTTTTTTTACTTCAAATTTACATCATACGTCAACTTCTATTTCAAACGCATTTTCAATAAAACTTACTTTATTTTTCAACATTTTGTTGCCACGCAAACATGTATACTTTTTAACTTTTTCATCTCTTCATACCAACACTTTTTTTACTTTTAGTTTAACTATTTTATATTTCATCAAATACCTTTTCTGTCAACAACAGTATTAAAAACAACAAACACAGCTATGTTCTTCAAACTAAAATAATACACTAACATTAAAAACTCTAAACAAACACTTTAAACAGTTATTTGTAGTAAGACACAAAAAAAAACTTTACTTTAGAAACAAAAAAAGCCTGGTTAGGGCCGTAAAATTCCCGAAAGTAAATCGTGAGAGAAACCGTATACAGCTGACCCTACGGGGCTTTGATCTTACAACGTTCCGGTTGAAAGCTCGTTGTTAAATCGTTGCGCCACAGAGCCGCATGATAATTTTGTGTTTGTTCTTAATATATATGTAACACTTATTTCTGCTACTTGAAGCAAACATTTTTCTTCTCAAAGATTAACTTTTTCTAAAACGTAAAAAAAACATTTTCAAACATAATGTGTAGTGTGTTATTTTTAATCTTTGAGCTTCAGCAAATTTGAATAAGCTGTTTGTTTTTTTAATAAACAATCAACTCAACTAATGATCTTAAATGATACGATACTTTCATTATATACACAGCATATTACTTTCATAATCTATTTTTATTCTTTTAACAAGCTACTATGTAACTATATTAATATTATTGTATATTACTATTATAATTAGTTTATTTTTTAGTTGATTAAGCTCTCTCGTTTAGTGACGTTTTTTATGTACTTAGCAATTGTTAAGCAACACTCGTAGTTTAAATTCCAACTAAGTGTAGCTGAAATAGTGCAACTCTTCTATGTTTTCCGCATAATGATCAATAAAATTTTAAAAGGTGATGAAACATCACCTAAAACTTAAAATAACTTCTGTGATAGAATTGCACATTCAGCATGCTGACAAAGTGTATTACAGCTTGATGACTCAGAAAACTTGTGCTAGTGTCTTGAAACTTGTTCAAGACTATTGCAGCAAGCTCGGTCAGAAATTCAAGTTTGAAACAGCTGTTTATTTTTCTTATAACCAATCAACTTATTTAATGATTAAAATGATACGATACTTCTATAAAACACACAGTTTATTGCTTCCATAGTCTTTTTTCATTCTTCTAACAAACTACTGTGTAACTATATTCGTTGGCATTCTAAAGTTTTGTTTCGAAGAGTATTGAAAACTTATTTTCTAACGTTTTTTTAAATTGTTTAAAGCACCGGAGAGCTTAAACTTAGTTTGCAAAATAAACTAAAGAAAAAATTAAACTATAAACTGCTGTTTAACACTTAAAATTCATTCTACTTATTTCAAGATATCAAAATGAACCATCAAAACAAGTAATCAATCTAAAAGTAAATGTTTTCATAGTTGGAGGGACCTCCATCATTGCATGATAATTGAAGTGATAAACAATGAACTTTAAACATTACAAACGTATATTTAAGGTAAACAAAGTAAAATATGTCATTGACCGTTTATAAGAACAGTACGAAAAAGAAGTAAACACGGTCTTTAAGCTCTAATTTTAGTTGAGTAAGCAAAAGTGAGTTAAGTTTTTATACAAATAGATTATTTTTATCCGCTAGATGGCGCCACAGAGTCAGAAATTTCCACTGAGATTGCACAGAAATTGATTTAGAAAAAAAATATAATTAATTTTGTTTACGTGTTTTTCCACCACACTATGTCGCTGTTTTCGGCCACCACTTACCCCGCCTCCACCCTAAAACCCTAGCCGAACTAATACTGAGCGAATTTTTTTTTACTTCAAATTTACATCATACGTCAACTTCTATTTCAAACGCATTTTCAATAAAACTTACTTTATTTTTCAACATTTTGTTGCCACGCAAACATGTATACTTTTTAACTTTTTCATCTCTTCATACCAACACTTTTTCTACTTTTAGTTTAACTATTTTATATTTCATCAAATACCTTTTCTGTCAACAACAGTATTAAAAACAACAAACACAGCTATGTTCTTCAAACTAAAATAATACACTAACATTAAAAACTCTAAACAAACACTTTAAACAGTTATTTGTAGTAAGACACAAAAAAAAACTTTACTTTAGAAACAAAAAAAGCCTGGTTAGGGCCGTAAAATTCCCGAAAGTAAATCGTGAGAGAAACCGTATACAGCTGACCCTACGGGGCTTTGATCTTACAACGTTCCGGTTGGAAGCTCGTTGTTAAATCGCTGCGCCACAGAGCCGCATGATAATTTTGTGTTTGTTCTTAATATATATGTAACACTTTAATTCTGCTACTTGAAGCAAACATTTTTCTTCTCAAAGATTAACTTTTTCTAAAACGTAAAAAAAACATTTTCAAACATAATGTGTAGTGTGTTATTTTTAATCTTTGAGTTTCAGCAGATTTGAATTAGCTGTTTGTTTTTTTAATAAACAATCAACTCAACTAATGATCTTAAATGATACGAAACTTTCATTATATACACAGCATATTACTTTCATAATCTATTTTTATTTTTTTTACAAGCTACTATGTAACTATATTAATATTATTGTATATTATTATTATAATTAGTTTATTTTTTAGTTGATTAAGCTCTCTCGTTTAGTGACGTTTTTTATCTACTTAGCAATTGTTAAGCAACACTCGTAGTTTAAATTCCAACTAAGTGTAGCTGAAATAGTGCAACTCTTCTATGTTTTCCGCATAATGATCAATAAAATTTTAAAAGGTGATGAAACATCACCTAAAACTTAAAATAACTTCTGTGATAGAACTGCACATTCAGCATGCTGACAAAGTGTATTACAGCTTGATGACTCAGAAAACTTGTGCTAGTGTCTTGAAACTTGTTCAAGACTATTGCAGCAAGCTCGGTCAGAAATTCAAGTTTGAAACAGCTGTTTATTTTTCTTATAACCAATGAACTTATTTAATGATTAAAATGATACGATACTTCTATAAAACACACAGTTTATTGCTTCCATAGTCTTTTTTCATTCTTCTAACAAACTACTGTGTAACTATATTCGTTGGCATTCTAAAGTTTTGTTTCGAAGAGTATTGAAAACTTATTTTCTAACGTTTTTTTAATTTGTTTAAAGCACCGGAGAGCTTAAACTTAGTTTGCAAAATAAACTACAGAAAAAATTAAACTATAAACTGCTGTTTAACACTTAAAATTCATTCAACTTATTTCAAGATATCAAAATGAACCATCAAAACAAGTAATCAATCTAAAAGTAAATGTTTTCATAGTTGGAGGGACCTCCATCATTGCATGATAATTGAAGTGATAAACAATGAACTTTAAACATTACAAACGTATATTTAAGGTAAACAAAGTAAAATATGTCATTGACCGTTTATAAGAACAGTACGAAAAAGAAGTAAACACGGTCTTTAAGCTCTAATTTTAGTTAAGTAAGCAAAAGTGAGTTAAGTTTTTATACAAATAGATTATTTTTATCTGCTAGATGGCGCCACAGAGTCAGAAATTTCCACTGAGATCGCACAGAAATTGATTTAGAAAAAAAATATAATTAATTTTGTTTACGTGTTTTTCCACCACACTATGTCGCTGTTTTCGGCCACCACTTACCGTCTACTCCACCCTAAAACCCTAGCCGAACTAATACTGAGCGAATTTTTTTTTACTTCAAATTTACATCATACGTCAACTTCTATTTCAAACGCATTTTCAATAAAACTTACTTTATTTTTCAACATTTTGTTGCCACGCAAACATGTATACTTTTTAACTTTTTCATCTCTTCATACAAACACTTTTTCTACTTTTAGTTTAACTATTTTATATTTCATCAAATACCTTTTCTGTCAACAACAGTATTAAAAACAACAAACACAGCTATGTTCTTCAAACTAAAATAATACACTAACATTAAAAACTCTAAACAAACACTTTAAACAGTTATTTGTAGTAAGACACAAAAAAAACTTTACTTTAGAAACAAAAAAAGCCTGGTTAGGGCCGTAAAATTCCCGAAAGTAAATCGTGAGAGAAACCGTATACAGCTGACCCTACGGGGCTTTGATCTTACAACGTTCCGGTTGGAAGCTCGTTGTTAAATCGCTGCGCCACAGAGCCGCATGATAATTTTGTGTTTGTTCTTAATATATATGTAACACTTTAATTCTGCTACTTGAAGCAAACATTTTTCTTCTCAAAGATTAACTTTTTCTAAAACGTAAAAAAAACATTTTCAAACATAATGTGTAGTGTGTTATTTTTAATCTTTGAGCTTCAGCAGATTTGAATTAGCTGTTTGTTTTTTTAATAAACAATCAACTCAACTAATGATCTTAAATGATACGAAACTTTCATTATATACACAGCATATTACTTTCATAATCTATTTTTATTCTTTTTACAAGCTACTATGTAACTATATTAATATTATTGTATATTATTATTATAATTAGTTTATTTTTTAGTTGATTAAGCTCTCTCGTTTAGTGACGTTTTTTATCTACTTAGCAATTGTTAAGCAACACTCGTAGTTTAAATTCCAACTAAGTGTAGCTGAAATAGTGCAACTCTTCTATGTTTTCCGCATAATGATCAATAAAATTTTAAAAGGTGATGAAACATCACCTAAAACTTAAAATAACTTCTGTGATAGAACTGCACATTCAGCATGCTGACAAAGTGTATTACAGCTTGATGACTCAGAAAACTTGTGCTAGTGTCTTGAAACTTGTTCAAGACTATTGCAGCAAGCTCGGTCAGAAATTCAAGTTTGAAACAGCTGTTTATTGTTCTTATAACCAATCAACTTATTTAATGATTAAAATGATACGATACTTCTATAAAACACACAGTTTATTGCTTCCATAGTCTTTTTTCATTCTTCTAACAAACTACCGTGTAACTATATTCGTTGGCATTCTAAAGTTTTGTTTCGAAGAGTATTGAAAACTTATTTTCTAACGTTTTTTTAAATTTTTTAAAGCACCGGAGAGCTTAAACTTAGTTTGCAAAATAAACTACAGAAAAAATTAAACTATAAACTGCTGTTTAACACTTAAAATTCATTCTACTTATTTCAAGATATCAAAATGAACCATCAAAACAAGTAATCAATCTAAAAGTAAATGTTTTCATAGTTGGAGGGACCTCCATCATTGCATGATAATTGAAGTGATAAACAATGAACTTTAAACATTACAAACGTATATTTAAGGTAAACAAAGTAAAATATGTCATTGACCGTTTATAAGAACAGTACGAAAAAGAAGTAAACACGGTCTTTAAGCTCTAATTTTAGTTGAGTAAGCAAAAGTGAGTTAAGTTTTTATACAAATAGATTATTTTTATCCGCTAGATGGCGCCACAGAGTCAGAAATTTACACTGAGATTGCACAGAAATTGATTTAGAAAAAAAATATAATTAATTTTGTTTACGTGTTTTTCCACCACAATATGTCGCTGTTTTCGGCCACCACTTACCGTCTACTCCACCCTAAAACCCTAGCCGAACTAATACTGAGCGAATTTTTTTTTACTTCAAATTTACATCATACGTCAACTTCTATTTCAAACGCATTTTCAATAAAACTTACTTTATTTTTCAACATTTTGTTGCCACGCAAACATGTATACTTTTTAACTTTTTCATCTCTTCATACCAACACTTTTTCTACTTTTAGTTTAACTATTTTATATTTCATCAAATACCTTTTCTGTCAACAACAGTATTAAAAACAACAAACACAGCTATGTTCTTCAAACTAAAATAATACACTAACATTAAAAACTCTAAACAAACACTTTAAACAGTTATTTGTAGTAAGACACAAAAAAAACTTTACTTTAGAAACAAAAAAAGCCTGGTTAGGGCCGTAAAATTCCCGAAAGTAAATCGTGAGAGAAACCGTATACAGCTGACCCTACGGGGCTTTGATCTTACAACGTTCCGGTTGGAAGCTCGTTGTTAAATCGCTGCGCCACAGAGCCGCATGATAATTTTGTGTTTGTTCTTAATATATATGTAACACTTTAATTCTGCTACTTGAAGCAAACATTTTTCTTCTCAAAGATTAACTTTTTCTAAAACGTAAAAAAAACATTTTCAAACATAATGTGTAGTGTGTTATTTTTAATCTTTGAGCTTCAGCAGATTTGAATTAGCTGTTTGTTTTTTTAATAAACAATCAACTCAACTAATGATCTTAAATGATACGAAACTTTCATTATATACACAGCATATTACTTTCATAATCTATTTTTATTCTTTTTACAAGCTACTATGTAACTATATTAATATTATTGTATATTATTATTATAATTAGTTTATTTTTTAGTTGATTAAGCTCTCTCGTTTAGTGACGTTTTTTATCTACTTAGCAATTGTTAAGCAACACTCGTAGTTTAAATTCCAACTAAGTGTAGCTGAAATAGTGCAACTCTTCTATGTTTTCCGCATAATGATCAATAAAATTTTAAAAGGTGATGAAACATCACCTAAAACTTAAAATAACTTCTGTGATAGAACTGCACATTCAGCATGCTGACAAAGTGTATTACAGCTTGATGACTCAGAAAACTTGTGCTAGTGTCTTGAAACTTGTTCAAGACTATTGCAGCAAGCTCGGTCAGAAATTCAAGTTTGAAACAGCTGTTTATTTTTCTTATAACCAATGAACTTATTTAATGATTAAAATGATACGATACTTCTATAAAACACACAGTTTATTGCTTCCATAGTCTTTTTTCATTCTTCTAACAAACTACTGTGTAACTATATTCGTTGGCATTCTAAAGTTTTGTTTCGAAGAGTATTGAAAACTTATTTTCTAACGTTTTTTTAATTTGTTTAAAGCACCGGAGAGCTTAAACTTAGTTTGCAAAATAAACTACAGAAAAAATTAAACTATAAACTGCTGTTTAACACTTAAAATTCATTCAACTTATTTCAAGATATCAAAATGAACCATCAAAACAAGTAATCAATCTAAAAGTAAATGTTTTCATAGTTGGAGGGACCTCCATCATTGCATGATAATTGAAGTGATAAACAATGAACTTTAAACATTACAAACGTATATTTAAGGTAAACAAAGTAAAATATGTCATTGACCGTTTATAAGAACAGTACGAAAAAGAAGTAAACACGGTCTTTAAGCTCTAATTTTAGTTGAGTAAGCAAAAGTGAGTTAAGTTTTTATACAAATAGATTATTTTTATCCGCTAGATGGCGCCACAGAGTCAGAAATTTACACTGAGATTGCACAGAAATTGATTTAGAAAAAAAATATAATTAATTTTGTTTACGTGTTTTTCCACCACAATATGTCGCTGTTTTCGGCCACCACTTACCGTCTACTCCACCCTAAAACCCTAGCCGAACTAATACTGAGCGAATTTTTTTTTACTTCAAATTTACATCATACGTCAACTTCTATTTCAAACGCATTTTCAATAAAACTTACTTTATTTTTCAACATTTTGTTGCCACGCAAACATGTATACTTTTTAACTTTTTCATCTCTTCATACCAACACTTTTTCTACTTTTAGTTTAACTATTTTATATTTCATCAAATACCTTTTCTGTCAACAACAGTATTAAAAACAACAAACACAGCTATGTTCTTCAAACTAAAATAATACACTAACATTAAAAACTCTAAACAAACACTTTAAACAGTTATTTGTAGTAAGACACAAAAAAAACTTTACTTTAGAAACAAAAAAAGCCTGGTTAGGGCCGTAAAATTCCCGAAAGTAAATCGTGAGAGAAACCGTATACAGCTGACCCTACGGGGCTTTGATCTTACAACGTTCCGGTTGGAAGCTCGTTGTTAAATCGCTGCGCCACAGAGCCGCATGATAATTTTGTGTTTGTTCTTAATATATATGTAACACTTTAATTCTGCTACTTGAAGCAAACATTTTTCTTCTCAAAGATTAACTTTTTCTAAAACGTAAAAAAAACATTTTCAAACATAATGTGTAGTGTGTTATTTTTAATCTTTGAGCTTCAGCAGATTTGAATTAGCTGTTTGTTTTTTTAATAAACAATCAACTCAACTAATGATCTTAAATGATACGAAACTTTCATTATATACACAGCATATTACTTTCATAATCTATTTTTATTCTTTTAACAAGCTACTATGTAACTATATTAATATTATTGTATATTATTATTATAATTAGTTTATTTTTTAGTTGATTAAGCTCTCTCGTTTAGTGACGTTTTTTATCTACTTAGCAATTGTTAAGCAACACTCGTAGTTTAAATTCCAACTAAGTATAGCTGAAATAGTGCAACTCTTCTATGTTTTCCGCATAATGATCAATAAAATTTTAAAAGGTGATGAAACATCACCTAAAACTTAAAATAACTTCTGTTATAGAATTGCACATTCAGCATGCTGACAAAGTGTATTACAGCTTGATGACTCAGAAAACTTGTGCTAGTGTCTTGAAACTTGTTCAAGACTATTGCAGCAAGCTCGGTCAGAAATTCAAGTTTGAAACAGCTGTTTATTTTTCTTATAACCAATGAACTTATTTAATGATTAAAATGATACGATACTTCTATAAAACACACAGTTTATTGCTTCCATAGTCTTTTTTCATTCTTCTAACAAACTACTGTGTAACTATATTCGTTGGCATTCTAAAGTTTTGTTTCGAAGAGTATTGAAAACTTATTTTCTAACGTTTTTTTAATTTGTTTAAAGCACCGGAGAGCTTAAACTTAGTTTGCAAAATAAACTACAGAAAAAATTAAACTATAAACTGCTGTTTAACACTTAAAATTCATTCAACTTATTTCAAGATATCAAAATGAACCATCAAAACAAGTAATCAATCTAAAAGTAAATGTTTTCATAGTTGGAGGGACCTCCATCATTGCATGATAATTGAAGTGATAAACAATGAACTTTAAACATTACAAACGTATATTTAAGGTAAACAAAGTAAAATATGTCATTGACCGTTTATAAGAACAGTACGAAAAAGAAGTAAACACGGTCTTTAAGCTCTAATTTTAGTTAAGTAAGCAAAAGTGAGTTAAGTTTTTATACAAATAGATTATTTTTATCTGCTAGATGGCGCCACAGAGTCAGAAATTTCCACTGAGATCGCACAGAAATTGATTTAGAAAAAAAATATAATTAATTTTGTTTACGTGTTTTTCCACCACACTATGTCGCTGTTTTCGGCCACCACTTACCGTCTACTCCACCCTAAAACCCTAGCCGAACTAATACTGAGCGAATTTTTTTTTACTTCAAATTTACATCATACGTCAACTTCTATTTCAAACGCATTTTCAATAAAACTTACTTTATTTTTCAACATTTTGTTGCCACGCAAACATGTATACTTTTTAACTTTTTCATCTCTTCATACAAACACTTTTTCTACTTTTAGTTTAACTATTTTATATTTCATCAAATACCTTTTCTGTCAACAACAGTATTAAAAACAACAAACACAGCTATGTTCTTCAAACTAAAATAATACACTAACATTAAAAACTCTAAACAAACACTTTAAACAGTTATTTGTAGTAAGACACAAAAAAAACTTTACTTTAGAAACAAAAAAAGCCTGGTTAGGGCCGTAAAATTCCCGAAAGTAAATCGTGAGAGAAACCGTATACAGCTGACCCTACGGGGCTTTGATCTTACAACGTTCCGGTTGGAAGCTCGTTGTTAAATCGCTGCGCCACAGAGCCGCATGATAATTTTGTGTTTGTTCTTAATATATATGTAACACTTTAATTCTGCTACTTGAAGCAAACATTTTTCTTCTCAAAGATTAACTTTTTCTAAAACGTAAAAAAAAACATTTTCAAACATAATGTGTAGTGTGTTATTTTTAATCTTTGAGCTTCAGCAAATTTGAATAAGCTGTTTGTTTTTTTAATAAACAATCAACTCAACTAATGATCTTAAATGATACGATACTTTCATTATATACACAGCATACTACTTTCATAATCTATTTTTATTCTTTTAACAAGCTACTACGTAACTATATTAATATTATTCTACATTATTATTATTATAATTAGTTTAATTTCTAGTTGATTAAGCTCTCTCGTTTAGTGACGTTTTTTATCTACTTAGCAATTGTTAAGCAACACTCGTAGTTTAAATTCCAACTAAGTGTAGCTGAAGTAGTGCAACTCTTCTATGTTTTCCGCATAATGATCAATAAAATTTTAAAAGGTGATGAAACATCACCTAAAACTTAAAATAACTTCTGTGATAGAACTGCACATTCAGCATGCTGACAAAGTGTATTACAGCTTGATGACTCAGAAAACTTGTGCTAGTGTCTTGAAACTTGTTCAAGACTATTGCAGCAAGCTCGGTCAGAAATTCAAGTTTGAAACAGCTGTTTATTGTTCTTATAACCAATCAACTTATTTAATGATTAAAATGATACGATACTTCTATAAAACACACAGTTTATTGCTTCCATAGTCTTTTTTCATTCTTCTAACAAACTACCGTGTAACTATATTCGTTGGCATTCTAAAGTTTTGTTTCGAAGAGTATTGAAAACTTATTTTCTAACGTTTTTTTAAATTTTTTAAAGCACCGGAGAGCTTAAACTTAGTTTGCAAAATAAACTACAGAAAAAATTAAACTATAAACTGCTGTTTAACACTTAAAATTCATTCTACTTATTTCAAGATATCAAAATGAACCATCAAAACAAGTAATCAATCTAAAAGTAAATGTTTTCATAGTTGGAGGGACCTCCATCATTGCATGATAATTGAAGTGATAAACAATGAACTTTAAACATTACAAACGTATATTTAAGGTAAACAAAGTAAAATATGTCATTGACCGTTTATAAGAACAGTACGAAAAAGAAGTAAACACGGTCTTTAAGCTCTAATTTTAGTTGAGTAAGCAAAAGTGAGTTAAGTTTTTATACAAATAGATTATTTTTATCCGCTAGATGGCGCCACAGAGTCAGAAATTTCCACTGAGATTGCACAGAAATTGATTTAGAAAAAAAATATAATTAATTTTGTTTACGTGTTTTTCCACCACACTATGTCGCTGTTTTCGGCCACCACTTACCGTCTACTCCACCCTAAAACCCTAGCCGAACTAATACTGAGCGAATTTTTTTTTACTTCAAATTTACATCATACGTCAACTTCTATTTCAAACGCATTTTCAATAAAACTTACTTTATTTTTCAACATTTTGTTGCCACGCAAACATGTATACTTTTTAACTTTTTCATCTCTTCATACCAACACTTTTTCTACTTTTAGTTTAACTATTTTATATTTCATCAAATACCTTTTCTGTCAACAACAGTATTAAAAACAACAAACACAGCTATGTTCTTCAAACTAAAATAATACACTAACATTAAAAACTCTAAACAAACACTTTAAACAGTTATTTGTAGTAAGACACAAAAAAAACTTTACTTTAGAAACAAAAAAAGCCTGGTTAGGGCCGTAAAATTCCCGAAAGTAAATCGTGAGAGAAACCGTATACAGCTGACCCTACGGGGCTTTGATCTTACAACGTTCCGGTTGGAAGCTCGTTGTTAAATCGCTGCGCCACAGAGCCGCATGATAATTTTGTGTTTGTTCTTAATATATATGTAACACTTTAATTCTGCTACTTGAAGCAAACATTTTTCTTCTCAAAGATTAACTTTTTCTAAAACGTAAAAAAAACATTTTCAAACATAATGTGTAGTGTGTTATTTTTAATCTTTGAGCTTCAGCAGATTTGAATTAGCTGTTTGTTTTTTTAATAAACAATCAACTCAACTAATGATCTTAAATGATACGAAACTTTCATTATATACACAGCATATTACTTTCATAATCTATTTTTATTCTTTTAACAAGCTACTATGTAACTATATTAATATTATTGTATATTATTATTATAATTAGTTTATTTTTTAGTTGATTAAGCTCTCTCGTTTAGTGACGTTTTTTATCTACTTAGCAATTGTTAAGCAACACTCGTAGTTTAAATTCCAACTAAGTATAGCTGAAATAGTGCAACTCTTCTATGTTTTCCGCAGAATGATCAATAAAATTTTAAAAGGTGATGAAACATCACCTAAAACTTAAAATAACTTCTGTTATAGAATTGCACATTCAGCATGCTGACAAAGTGTATTACAGCTTGATGACTCAGAAAACTTGTGCTAGTGTCTTGAAACTTGTTCAAGACTATTGCAGCAAGCTCGGTCAGAAATTCAAGTTTGAAACAGCTGTTTATTTTTCTTATAACCAATGAACTTATTTAATGATTAAAATGATACGATACTTCTATAAAACACACAGTTTATTGCTTCCATAGTCTTTTTTCATTCTTCTAACAAACTACTGTGTAACTATATTCGTTGGCATTCTAAAGTTTTGTTTCGAAGAGTATTGAAAACTTATTTTCTAACGTTTTTTTAATTTGTTTAAAGCACCGGAGAGCTTAAACTTAGTTTGCAAAATAAACTACAGAAAAAATTAAACTATAAACTGCTGTTTAACACTTAAAATTCATTCAACTTATTTCAAGATATCAAAATGAACCATCAAAACAAGTAATCAATCTAAAAGTAAATGTTTTCATAGTTAGAGGGACCTCCATCATTGCATGATAATTGAAGTGATAAACAATGAACTTTAAACATTACAAACGTATATTTAAGGTAAACAAAGTAAAATATGTCATTGACCGTTTATAAGAACAGTACGAAAAAGAAGTAAACACGGTCTTTAAGCTC
This sequence comes from Thalia democratica, assembly GCF_965202585.1. NCBI lineage: Eukaryota > Metazoa > Chordata > Thaliacea > Salpida > Salpidae > Thalia > Thalia democratica. The sequence continues at coordinate 18,736,438 of NC_139165.1, forward strand.
TAATTTTAGTTAAGTAAGCAAAAGTGAGTTAAGTTTTTATACAAATAGATTATTTTTATCCGCTAGATGGCGCCACAGAGTCAGAAATTTCCACTGAGATCGCACAGAAATTGATTTAGAAAAAAAATATAATTAATTTTGTTTACGTGTTTTTCCACCACACTATGTCGCTGTTTTCGGCCACCACTTACCGTCTACTCCACCCTAAAACCCTAGCCGAACTAATACTGAGCGAATTTTTTTTTACTTCAAATTTACATCATACGTCAACTTCTATTTCAAACGCTTTTTCAATAAAACTTACTTTATTTTTCAACATTTTGTTGCCACGCAAACATGTATACTTTTTAACTTTTTCATCTCTTCATACAAACACTTTTTCTACTTTTAGTTTAACTATTTTATATTTCATCAAATACCTTTTCTGTCAACAACAGTATTAAAAACAACAAACACAGCTATGTTCTTCAAACTAAAATAATACACTAACATTAAAAACTCTAAACAAACACTTTAAACAGTTATTTGTAGTAAGACACAAAAAAAACTTTACTTTAGAAACAAAAAAAGCCTGGTTAGGGCCGTAAAATTCCCGAAAGTAAATCGTGAGAGAAACCGTATACAGCTGACCCTACGGGGCTTTGATCTTACAACGTTCCGGTTGGAAGCTCGTTGTTAAATCGCTGCGCCACAGAGCCGCATGATAATTTTGTGTTTGTTCTTAATATATATGTAACACTTTAATTCTGCTACTTGAAGCAAACATTTTTCTTCTCAAAGATTAACTTTTTCTAAAACGTAAAAAAAAACATTTTCAAACATAATGTGTAGTGTGTTATTTTTAATCTTTGAGCTTCAGCAAATTTGAATAAGCTGTTTGTTTTTTTAATAAACAATCAACTCAACTAATGATCTTAAATGATACGATACTTTCATTATATACACAGCATACTACTTTCATAATCTATTTTTATTCTTTTAACAAGCTACTACGTAACTATATTAATATTATTCTATACTATTATTATTATAATTAGTTTATTTTCTAGTTGATTAAGCTCTCTCGTTTAGTGACGTTTTTTATCTACTTAGCAATTGTTAAGCAACACTCGTAGTTTAAATTCCAACTAAGTGTAGCTGAAGTAGTGCAACTCTTCTATGTTGTCCGCATAATGATCAATAAAATTTTAAAAGGTGATGAAACATCACCTAAAACTTAAATTAACTTCTGTAATAGACTTGCACATTCAGCATGCTGACAAAGTGTATTACAGCTTGATGACTCAGAAAACTTGTGCTAGTGTCTTGAAACTTGTTCAAGACTGTTGCAGCAAGTTCAGTCAGAAATTCAAGTTTGAAATAGCTGTTTATTTTTCTTATATCCAATCAACTTATTTAATGATTAAAATGATACGATACTTCTATAGAACACACAGTTTATTGCTTCCATAGTCTTTTTTCATTCTTCTAACAAACTACTGTGTAGTTATAATCTTTGGCATTCTAAAATTTTGTTTGTTTGATTTTTTAGTTTTTCAATATTTATATAAAGTTGTCTTTTAAATCTCAGACATAAATTTTAATAAATAGATAATAACTAACTTACATGTTTTAATTATAAATTTTTACAAAAATTAAAGTTTTATATAAGTAAAAAAAACAATTTGGTATTTGTTTAAGAAGCTTAATAGTTAAAACTAAACAAAACCAAACTTGTTTTTTTTTTAATATTCACGAATATCATAATTAACATTAGTTTGACACATCAAATAAAAATTATATAAAATAGTAGGTCTGTTTTAGAATACACATGAACTTACTTATTCGTTTTAACATTAACATAACATAATCCCAGAAGTAAATAAACGTACAAAAAAAATTAATAATTTTTTTTTAGAAGAACAAACTATTTATTTAAATCAAAAATTGTTTAAAAAATATTTTTTTCTGACTGTTATATATGAAATAAAAACTTTATTTGTATCATTATTCTACTAGTTTCGAAACTAATGATATACTTAGAATACTTATTTTGTATGAAAATAAGCTTAATGAAAATTAAAAATTAAATATTTGAAAATATTTGTCGCAATATATTATGGTATTTTATATATCGTAAAACTTATATTGAATCATTGAACATTATATAACAAACATATTACACAAATGTTGTTTAAGTTGAACTACTTTTTATTTTTTGTACAATTTTACAAATAGCATTTAACTAAAATGAATAAAGAAATACTTTTAACATCAAATTCAAAAAGTTAAAAGTAACTATTATTAAATTCTAATAGTTTAAGATTTCGAATAAGTTTCTGTAATTTGAAATATGTCTATTATATTTAATGTTAAGATAGTAGTGACGAGTAATTTTTTTTTTGTAGAAAATACTTTTCCACCAGTTGCATTTACCTAAAACGTAAGTTCATTAAAATATGGCCGTTATTGTTAATGCTATTGCTTTTGATATTTAGGTTGTAAATTGCATAGTATTAAAAACATCAGTCAAAAAAGTATACATTAAAAAATGCTAGACTTACAGATGCATTTATTATTATTGAAGCAAAAGAAAAGCTTAAAATTTATTTGTTAAACTACATTAACATTTTTTCACAAACTTAATCAATGAAGAAAAAAAACATATGATATGCTTAAGGTAGAGCTGTAAAGTGTTTAATAAATATTACATAACTAGTTTAACAAACTTTTCAAATTTTGGCTAAAAATGTTTTAGCAAAAATTTTGAGATAGCTTGAATATAAAACTAAAACTTTAAAACTAACAATGAAAGCAAGTAAAACCGTTTTTAAGCAAATTAAAAAATATCTCATAACTTTAAGATTTTACTAAACTTATCATTTTGTCTTTAAAGTTATAAATTATATTTTAATAAAACACAAAATTTTCATTTAGTGCTTCGAATTAAATTTACAAAGAATTTTCTATACTTTTTCTATCAATTTTAACTTAATTTTATCAAAGGCTTATTTTATAGTTTATGCCACTATTAGGTAATTATAAATACTTATGGAAGTTTGTCTGATACATTAGCAATAGTTTATATTTCCTCAGCTATAAATTTAAAATGAACTTGTATAAATCTTCTGTTTTATATCAAATTAGACATTGCTATCAAAATGATGCTGATTACATTCTGTTTAAATTCAACTCTGAGTTCAAGAGTGATCCTGGATGTAGCTTCTTGAAAGTTGAGAAAAGTTTGACTTTAAAACCAGATGAAGTACAGTTTGGTTCTCACAATGATTTATTTATCAAATCTGATTTGTCTGATTACTTGTCTTCTAAAAGTGTGATATTGGATAACTATCCAAATTCACATAACTTTTATTCAAAACTTCGGAGGGTTACTGTTTGTATTTTTAAGAAAGAGTTGTACGTAGGTTGTATACATGATAGTATTGGCACGCCAAGTTACTGTTACAAGTACAACTTCAAATTAAACAAATGGTATGATATAGCAAGTATGAGTATTAACAGAGCATATTTTGCTGGTACAGTTTTTGAAGGTAAAGTTGTTGTTACTGGAGGTTGGAATTATAATGGATCTTTAAAATCAGTCGAAACATATGATCATCATGAAAACAAATGGACTGGTTTACCTGATATGATTGAAAAAAGATGGTGTCATGCTGCAGTTAGTATGGGTAACAAACTGTTTGTAAGTAATGGATATAGTAATAAATCCTTTGAGATTTTTGATAGCATAGCAAGAAAGTTTACTTTGATAAATTTTTATCAAACTGGGTTAGAAAGAATTAGTTAGAAACTATTGTATTAGCCTTATTTTAACTATTACTTCACTTAGTAAAAACTTACGTATGTATTTTGTTTTATGACCTCTGAGCCTAAGTTTTATGCTAACAAAAATATTTAAGCTAATGATTTCAAAGCATAAGCTAAATTGTCAGCTTTTGAATAACAACTTATTTCTTGCTAGCTGGGTACAAGATCGACCACTTATATTGAAGTTTTAACAATAAATTTCTAAAGAGCTTCACACTTAAGGAGCCATTATACAATTAAGACAAAATTTAAATTGAGTTTATTACTTAACAATTGTTTCACGCTAGAGCGATGATCACAAGTAAAAAAGTAATTAAACTTACTTTTTGTCTTTGTTTGTTTACTTTATTTTTACTTGTGATCATCGCTCTAGCGTAAAAAAATTGTAAAGTAATAAACTCAATTTAACTTTGGTCTAAATCGACAACTTATATACAAAAAAATACTTAAAATATTTTGTTTAATATTTTTTGCCACTCACTTATAAAAACTAAAATTTCCGTTTTTATAACGTGTGAAATTTTCAAACCTGATTTATCTAACCCATCTAATAAAAACTAGAAACTAAGCACCAACGCAAATTGTACACTTGAATAATTTAAGAGAAATATTAAAGTTAACACTTTGTTTTGATCGATATTTTTGTTGCAATATTAACTTATTAGTTTTAATTCCATTTAGAAACTGACTGATCTAAAGCTCATTAAATACTTACATATAACCTGCAAATTTGAATATTTTTGCACTATTTTTATTTTAAACCTAGGTTTTCGAACTTTTTTTAAAGACCCTCTTTAAAAAAGAGCTATTACCCTGTTTAAATAATTACTCAAAAACTACCATTAAAAACGCCTAAGACCTTTTTTTAGCTATTATCTTCAACTCAAGAATATCTAGTATAAGTTTCAAATCATGACCTCATGGCCCCTAAATTTCTGCCATGGACCCCGATGGGGCCACTTTGCCCACTATAGGAAACCCTGCTCTAAACGTTGTTAAGTAAGCTTCATGAACAAGTTTTGAAGTTAAGTTTATTAAAGTTTTGAAATTTTTTACCTTGTAGTTCTTATTAAAAGTCAGCAAACATATAATTATAAAATTACTTTCTATAAGCTTATTGATTTTATTTTTGTTATATACCACTTAGACAAAACATCATCAAAGCAAGTTTGAAATAAATTGTCCTAAAAATAATCAAAATAAAATTTTAAACTAAAGTAGCATGAATCTATAAGTTAAAAAAAAACAGTTCACTTGTACTAATTAGTCCTTAAACACAGGCTACCTTAATATAAAGCACTTTCCTACATACAACTACTACATGGTAGAAGTTTGCTCGCATAAACTTTTTATGACGCATTCTGAGCGCTACAGCGACGTCATGCGTTTTTATTTCGCGAATTGAATCGTCGATTTTGTCCAAAAATACTTGCTATAAATTAATAACTAATGAAAGTTTTTCCATATTTTTATTTTGGTCAAAACTTTGCAGCAAGCACAAGCTTGTTAAAATTATTCAAGTTTTTAAAAATTCTGACTCTGAATATTTTGTTTGCCTTAAATTAAAATTAATAATTAAACATATTTTTTGAAAAGTTATTGTTCAGAAATAATTTTTTTATTTTTCTATAAACGTAAAAAATTTAGTATAGCAATTTTGAACTAAATTTAACTAAAGCTTTTTACAAGTAAATTAAATTTACTAACTGCATTGGTTATCATGTCTACTTTATTAAGGCACAAAGTTTGTTTAATTATTATTTTATTAACGTTTAAGTTTGGTATTATTGTGTTATTAAAAAGTAAATAATTCAACAATTAAAGTTAAGTTGAGTGCTTATAAAAATAATTTATGTAATTAGTTACTAAAAACACAAAAAGTGTTTATTTTTTGCTTTTAAAAAATGGTTTAATTAGATCGCAATTTTTTGTAAGCAGAAATGGTCCACGTTTGAAAAGCTGATAAAACTGAAGAATATTTAAAATTTTAAATAAAGTGGTGTTACTGTTTGAGAACTTTAATTTATTACGGAATGTGCAAAATCAAGTAGAAACTTTGCTAATTTATTATTATAAAATATCTTAAAAAAGATACTCGAAATTTAAAACGTTTAGTAGTTTTTAATACATATAAAATACTTAAATATTTATTTCTTTTTTACAACAGAAATTGATTAAATTTTGTTTACTAGGCCATGAAGTTTTAGAAACTTGTACAATAAAACTTTACATTTACAAAAATCTTTTAATATTAATTTGGAATGTAATTACCCTTAAAAGATCAGTACTGTAACTTAAAGTTAAATTAAAAAACAGTTCTATGTTTTTACAACAGAAACAAATTTTAATGTTCTCTATTTGTTATTATTATAGTAAGTACTTAATGGGCCAGATATTTTTATTGGCGGGCCAAATCTGGCTCTCTGGCCGTTAGCTGCACACTCGTACATTACACAGTTAACTATAGAATTTTTAAAATTTGTAAACAAAATAAAAGTATCTTTGTATTATTTTATACTAATTTATTTAATTAATTTCTAAACATGCTGAAGGTCGTAGAAATAAATAAAACACTGTCATAGTAGTTTCTTTTAGACAGTAGGAATAAATATATAAATTACGATTAGTTTTTGAATGCAGTCAGATTTGGCCCGCCAATAAAAATATCTGGCCCATTAAGTATTTACTCTAATAATAAAAAATAGAGAACATTAAAATTTTTCTGTTTTAAAAACATAGAACTGCTGTTTAATTTTACTTTAGCTTACAGTATTGCTTTTTTAATGATCACTACATTGCAAATTAAAACTAAAAGAGTTTTTGTAAAGTTTTATAGTACAAGTTTCTAAAACTACATGGCCTAGTAAACAAAATTTATTAAGTTCTATCGCTAAAATCTTTTTTTAGTAATTTCTTTACGCTGACTAGAAAAAATGCGCAATTGTAGCATAGAAAATATTTTTTTAACACAAATATAAGTATATCATAAGTATAAAGTTAGTTACTAGTAGTTTACTGGGTACTGGTTTATTGTTTTTAACTATTTTTATCATAAATAGTATAAATACAACTGAATGTGTACTATTTATTGTAAAAAAACTGTTTGGTATAAAATCTGAAGGTTTCTTAAGTTCTTCTTGATTTGCCCATTCAAATTTTTTCGGCTAATGTTTCATGCACTAGTTATTCAAACATTGAGGTTTTGTTTATGCAGCTTCAGACATCATTTTAAGGTTGTATTAGACGTTTTTTTTTAATATAATAACTAACTAACTCAATGATCGTTATATTTTGTTTAACAATTAGCAAATCTACTATCCCCACAAAAAAGGTTGTTTAAAAGTTCTAGATATCCAATAAAAATTCGACGCAACTGTTACGTGTTATCTAGTTTGTTCGTAATAAAATACTAAATAAAATTATCATTCTAAACAGTTAACAAAGGAATAGTTTTATAAAAGCTATTTACTATAATATTTTTATTGTAGTCTTCATTACAAAAACGTGAATGCTATTTATATTAAAACCTTGTTTTTCAAACTTTTCATTTAAGTTTTAACAAATATTAAAGCCAGTGTAAAAACCTTTTATTTACTTACAGTGCAAAGCTCGGTGGTTGTACTCATAGCTTACGTTCAACTAATGCACTGTTAGTAGAAAAAATTTATTTCTTTGTTTTCGAATTTACTGGTAAGTTACAAAAGCGAAGTTTCTTAGTTTTTTCAAAAGTAACTTGATCCGCATCTGGCAAATTCTCAGCTTATTATCAATTAGGATCTGGCCGGATCCGGATCTTTGTCTTGGTAAATCACTAAATATAGATAGAGAAAGGTTAAATGATTTTAACTTTTAGTAATTTGAATATAATTTATTGGCTTATCACACATTTTTTATTTAATACTCGAACTTAGAAAGATTGATATTGGAAAACAAAAATTTAAATTTATACAACGATAAATTAAGTCGTTTTTAAGTACACGTTTTTTATTTTGTTTTTAAACAAAAGTATATTTAATCCAGTGGAAGTAATAAACTAAACCAGTTAAGATAGAATGTTTATTAGTTTTTTTAAAATATTTGAAACTAAGTATTGACTATGAAATAACTGTTTTAAATTCTTAATTATCAATTTTATATTTAGTTTGTTTAGATGTTGCGTATCGCGACCAGACCTATCTCCGGTATATTTTTAAACCAATCTTATTGTTACATTACTACTTTTGAATAAAGTTTGATTTCAGCTGCATTTTAGATTCAACATTTTTAAACGTAGTAAGTAGAACTTTGTTCATTAATTAAACTTATTAACAAGACCGAGTTAATTATGATTTTTTTGTTGTAGACTATGTTTGTTACAAATGTTTGTTTTATTCAAATATTGTATTGTATGTTTATAATATTCTTACTAATTATAAATAACTATTAATTAATTTTTTATTCCATTTGAGATGAGACTTTTATAGTGATTTCTAAACAATTAGTAGGCAAAATTTATAAGTACAAGTTTTTTTTATTATTTTAGTTATGTTAAGGTTTCTGTTATAAGTTGAAGTTACTACTAAATTAATCAGTATTTATATAACACTTAAGCTTCATTATTTTATCACTTTTTACAATTATATTTGAAAAAAATGTTTGCATCTGAACTAAATTGTTTTTTGGATAGTTAAATTTTAATTTTGTGATTTTTAAAAACAATAGAATTTTCATACAAAAAACTATAGACATTTTTAATTTGTTTTATAGAAATAAAAATAATTTCTCTGTAATTTTATGAAAAATTTATGTTTATAAAAGATATAATTTCGTTTGTTAAAAAACAGTTTTTTTTACAAGCTTTTAAAGTTTTTTAGCTAGAATTAAAATGAATTTGTCTGTTCTATCAACGCTTCTTGCTTAGCTTTTTAGAAGCTACGACCATTTTGTATTCGTATCCAAAGTAAACTTAAACAAAATGTCATCAGGAACTTTCTGATATTTCTGAATTTCATACAAAACAGAAGACTGACTAAAAGTCATTACAATAATATAATTAACAGAAAATATATAAACAGTTAAGTATTAAGAAGTGATTAGTTTTTTATTATGATTAGTTTAGTTTACTTTAGTGATTTTAAAACTTTCTGTAGGCAAAAACTTCTAAGAAAAGATTTTTATATTAATTTATTTATGTTATAGTTTTAATCGATAACCTGATAATAATAAGTCTTTGAATATATTAGTGCGTTTATTGTACAACAGATCATTTTCAAAATAAAAAAACACACGAAAAAGCAAAAAATCTAACAAAAAGAATCCATAGAAAATAAACAAATACATAGGAAATGTTATTAACGTTTATATAAAAAGGTTCTAAACAACTAAATTACTAAACAACTAAAGTCAATATATAAACACATTTGTTATTTTCTGTTATGTAGCTTATACTTTGTAATATTTGATACAAGATAGGCAAATAGAGCTTTGAGTAATTTCAATTGTATTACAACAAATCTTTGACCATTTTTCTTGATCTAAATCATACATGTAAATAATTGAATCTTTCAAATTATCATAAAAATGATAAAAAACAACTATATTATTTCCAATACTAAAAGCGTCAACCCAACATCTTGTTATAGCTGGAGGTTTTAAACTAGATTTTAAGGTTGCAAACTTCCTTGAAAAACTGTCAAAAAGTTCACAGCTTGTGGTACTATACCCACCAATAACAAACATTTTGTTACCCATACTAACTGCAGAATGATCATGTCTTTTTTCAATCATTTCAGGTAAAAACTTCCATTTATTTTCATGATGATCATATGATTCTACTGATAATAAAATTCCAGTGTCATTAAAACCACCTGTAATAACAATTTTACCTTGGAAAACTGTACAAGCAGCACTACTTCTATCTACATTCAAATCTGCTACTTTGTTCCTTTTAAAAGTGTTGATATTATAACTATAACACGAAGTAAGATTTGTACCACTGCTTTCAATCCATCCTCCGATTATAAACAGCCTTTTCATGAACGAACAAAGACAATAATAAAACCGTTCCTTGAAATATACATAGTGGTGTTTCCAAGCTTTAGTTTTTTCGGAATAAGTTTCAACAGACGTACAAGAGCAATTTAACTTTTTGTAGCGATTTACGGAATCAAGAAAAGCATATATTTTAAAATTTGTAATTGATACTTTCAAAAAATTATGTTGTTTCACCGTTGAAGGAAACTCATTAACTTCAAAACTAGGTATTTCAATTTCTTCTACTTGATTCACAACTTTACCATTTCTGTCTCTTCCTCCAAAAATCAGAATACTGAAACCTTCTTGGTTACAATATCTATTTTCATACAAAACATTTGGTACAAAAGGAGAAGTTAAAAATTTACTCTTTGATGTCATAGTGAACCTAGGTAGAGTACAGTGCTAAATAGCTGTAAATGTTTATTAATTTAAAATATAATTTGATCGTATAAGAAAAAAACTCTGTATATTTAGTATCATGTAAGTAATAAAGTATTTAGCTTAGAAAATAACCAAATAGTAAACAAATTACTACATTTAAATAACATTTGATGTTTTGTTTTTACAAATACAATAGATATCTGGTTAAATTTTTGTACATAATTCATTACAAAAGTAAACTAAAAAAAGAAAGTTTTTTGATAGTTTTTCACATTTATTAATTTTTTCTAATTAGTTTTCGATTTTTTACAGCCCTGTCAAAGGGAGCATTGAGAAAAAAATTAAGGAAAACCTTATCTAAACTTATAAACATCAACGGTAATGTTAAGATACCATATCCGTAAAATCACTGTTGTAAGCATAAGTAATTTTATTTAAAAGAAGGCTTTTTTCTAAATACTTAACTGTTTATAAATTTTCTGTTATTTATAGTATTGTAATGTGTTTTAGTCAGTGTTGTGTTTTGTATCAAATTCAGAAATATCAGAAAGTTCCTGATGACATTTTGTTTAAGTTTATTTTCGACAAAAATACAAAATGATTGTAGCTTCTAATAAGCTAAGAAAGAAGCGTTAGTAGAATAAAGAAAATTCATTTCAATTCTAGCTAAAAAACTTAAAAGATTGTAAAAAAAAACTGATATACTCATAAAGTACTTTGACACAAACCAAATTTTATCTTTTTAAAACATATATTTTTGATAAGATTAAAGTGTATTTATTTTTGTTTATATTTATTTGTGTATAGTTTTTTGTATAAAAAATAAGTTAAGAAGTTTAGTTTTTTTTAAAAACTCACAAAATTAATATTTAAGTATCGAAAAGTAATTTAGTTCTGATGCAAACATATTTTTAAGTATCATTGAAAAAAGTAAGAAAAAAACGGAACTTAAGTGTTAACTAAAAAATGATTAATTTAGTAGTAACTTAAACTTATAATAGAATGTTAACATAAAAAGCAACAAAATAAGTAATAATTACTTTCATTTTATTTTTTTATTGTCAATCTACTTAATTAATGAAATTTACGAAGTTACACTGATGGAATTGACTTCTTTTTCTATAATAAGTAAACTTTAACAAAGTAGCTTTAGCTTTTGAAAAGCAGTGTATACTTTGGTACAAGATTAATAACTTATTACAATTCGTTTTAACTCAAAATGAAAAACTGTAAGGCTAGTGAAAAACTGCTATACTTATGAAAGACGTTTGTATAAACGTAATTAAATTTTTATAAACATTTAATTTTATGATAAAATTATAGTATATATAATTTTGGTCCTACATAAAATACAATAGAATTGTGTTCAAATTTTTCTAAAAAAAAATGTCTTTGTAAGTTTACTTTTACTTTAAAACTCACATATTAAAAGTTAAAATATCTGATGAAAATTTAGTTGTTTAAAACCGTATTTTTTAGGACTGCATAAAATAATAAAACAGTTAAACAAAAGCAATAATTAAAAAATCAATAAATTAGTTAGTAATAACTAAAACTTATATTAAAAAATTTGTATAAAAAATCACAAAATTAGTTAAATACAAATAAGTTAAAATTTATTATAGTTTTTTTTTTTGTAAAACAGTTCTAATAGAAACTACTTATTTCATGACTTATTTAAACAATAAGATCTTTTGTCCAAATTTTTGTTTTTAACCTTAAATAAAGAAAATAGTATACTACTTCTTTTCAAAAAAATAACTTAGTTGAAAAAGCTAATATAACTTAATGTAAAATTAAAAAGTAAATATTAAAACCAAAAAACTATTTAAATTAATACATTTAAGTTTAATATATGATATAGAACTGTAGGATATTAAAACGTTAGAAAATATTTTAATGTTTTATTACAACAAAATTTATAAATTTATTTCGTAAAATTTCTTAAATCTTATTAGCTAGTAAATGTGTAGTTTTCAAAGTCTTTACGAAAAATTTGTACTACTAAACTAAAAAACTTCAATTTAATTTAACAAAAATTCAAAAAAGATTACAATTAAGGTTTGAATACATATAACAAAATCAATAAATTAACGTATTTAAGCGATTAAATTAATTAGGCACTTCTTTTTTTTATCACAAAACTAATTGTACCTATTAAACAGTTATTTTATGCATTCATTAGTTTGTAATGTGATAGAAAACTTCAATATAAATTTTAAAAAGTCTTTTTTTATCTTAGTAGTAAAGCTGTAGACATATAAACAAGTAAGACTATCTAGTAAAACAATCAGTAAGAAACTTTGATTTTGGTTTATTAAAACCCTTTAAATGTAAATCTAATAATTTCATAAATCAGTTATAAATGTCAAACATACAAAATAATCATAAAACTTTATCAAACTTTAGAAAAGAAAAAAGTAGAAAATAAAAAATAAGCAGTTCTAATTCAATTTAGCATATTTAATATAAAAACATCATCAATTAAAAGTTTGAAAATTTTTTTAACATTTCTCCATTTGTAACGTAAGTTATCGAAAATGTGACGTAAGTAATCGAAAAAGATAAAATAGATGAAATTTCTTTTGCATAATATAAAAGATATATTTGTTTACTTTAACATTAAGATAGCAAAAATAGTTCGTATAAGAAGTACTTTTTGTTATGTTTTGTTTTTGTTGTTTTTATGAAAACAAGTGAACTTATTTAACTTTTTAAATAAAAAAGTTATTTTTATTTAACAAAAAAATCTACAAATTTATTAGTAAACGTTATATTGTCTAAAGTACTTTCAAAATCTTCTTCAGTAGACAATTAGAACTGATTAATTCAAAATCTTCTTGCATATAAAAGTTCAAAAAAGGATATTATTACGTAACTATAAATCAAGTTTTAAGGTAAACTATGTTTTAAAAGTCTGTCTTTCAAAAGTTTTTCAAATAGTAAATCTTATTAGTATCTCTAGTTTAAACTCGCAAAAACTAATTGAAATAAAATAAATAAATATGAAATAAAATCAAAGACAAAAAATATTTTTATTTCATATTTATTTATTTTATTTCAATTAGTTTTTGCGAGTTTAAACTAGAGATACTAATAAGATTTACTATTTGAAAAACTTTTGAAAGACAGACTTTTAAAACATAGTTTACCTTAAAACTTGATTTATAGTTACGTAATAATATCCTTTTTTGAACTTTTATATGCAAGAAGATTTTGAATTAATCAGTTCTAATTGTCTACTGAAGAAGATTTTGAAAGTACTTTAGACAATATAACGTTTACTAATAAATTTGTAGATTTTTTTGTTAAATAAAAATAACTTTTTTATTTAAAACGATCGATAAAGGTAAAAAAATCACAAAGAACTTCACACAACCAAGGGAAGATTTGAGACACTTAAAACTAAAAAACTTATTTAACTGAAATGATTTAAAGAAGACTTGAGCATTCTCAATTAGTATGAGTACCAATTTTTTTGTAATTGGTGGAAATTTTTGTGTACAATGTAGTAGCACTTGGAGGTTTTTGATTGTATAACCAGAAAGTTTATTCTTACTAGATGCAAAATTGATCATAAAAAATTTAAAGTTAGTAAATTAAAAGTTAGCATGCTTGTTGTGTTGGTGATAAAGTTGTATTATTAAATGTTAGTTTCGACAACACTTATCAGTTTGTTGTATGTGATACAAAGAATAAAATATTAAGTTTAAAGACTTATTTATGATTTTGACTAATTAATGTAGTTCTATGTTAAGTGATTTTTTACTAGGTTGTGTATTTGTTTATAAATAGTTTTCGATTATTTAGTTCTGTTGTGATATATGCTTCTGGAAGTTTAGGTTTTAATGTGAAGAAAAATAAACAAAACTGTTTAATGAACGATTAATAAAATCGCTATAATTATTTGGTCCTACAATCTGAATACTTTTTGGTTATCCATTTGTACGCCATTAGAATAAAGTTTGGATTCAATGTCCTAAACCTTAAAATTTATGTATAATAAATAGATACGACCTTAAATAAAAAAGGTACATATGAATAATAATAATATTAAATATATTCATATAGTTTAGTTTGACTCACTTAATAATTTATAGTTCTATTTGTTTGAAAAAGTTAAAATGTAAAATTAATTCTTTCAAACAATATATACATGACTCAATTTTTCAGAACATTATATATTTCATGCTTCTTTCGTCAGTTGTAAACTAAGCAATAAAAATAAAATTTCAATCCTAGCTTAAATAGTGTAAATGCAGATACCTTAATTAATAATAAAGCAAAGAGAAATTAACAATAAACAGATACTTCTAACTACAACGAAACTAAAAAATTGTTAAAACAGAGCAACAACTTTTAAAACAATTTTTAAAACAATTAAAAAACTATTTAAGAAAACAACGAAACAGTATAATCAAAATCATTATGTTTACACAACTTAAGTTTTTTTATAAAAATACAAATGGCCTCAATTTAAATTAAATCAGAAATGTGAAAACAATTTTTAATAATTTTAAATCTGTTTAAATTATATTTTCTCTCACAATCTTGATATATAAATATATTCAAAAATATATTCAAGAATTAAAATTACTTTTTTAAGTTTTATATCAGTAGAAAATATTGCATGCGTAATTCTTTTAAAAACACTACAACACTATACAAATACGCTAAAATCTAGGAAAATATAATTAGAAGGAAAGTATCAAGTTGTTATCTATTAGGTCATAAACTTCTAAACTTTTTTCTAGTGGCAAAACCCTATTCCAAAGTTCAACTTTTCCGGGGAGCCCCTAATTTAATTTCATATAAAATGTTAAATACAATATTTCCTGCAAAAAACAAAAGAATTTCAGTGAAAATCGAATATTTTAACAAAACTATAACATTGTTATAAATCATACCAATTGTAATAGTATTAAGTCAAGTCAAACTCAAAGTGCGCTAGAGGCAATAGGTATTTTATGATTCTATAACAAATAAACGAAAACAGACATGATTAATCGCAATGTCATAAAAATCTTTCCTTGCATAATAAAAACAACATGAGAGCTACAAACAATAACGAAATGAACATGAACCTAATCGAATTCACAGATTACTGTAATAAACGGGTAAGATGCCTAACAAAAAATAAATAAAAAACATATAGTGCGAAACCTGGACTAGTCTCTTAGCAACAAGCACGTCAATGTGCAGCTGGATTTTAAATAGACTGAGATGGAGACAGGCAGATAAGGTTGGAGTCAGGATACAGTGCCTTTGCGTCGTTTTAATGTTTGTTACATGCGAAAAGCCGGACTCGCAAAGATAAGTGGTGGTGAATGGTAAAAGAAATTTTACTGCACGCTATGCTAAGACGGGGTACTCTGAAATTGCACATATCCAAAAATCTAAAATCTCCTTCCCTTTGAAACTCAATTTTAACTTGCTTTCTTCAGATAGTTGCAGCAATTCGTTTTCTGTATCTGTAAGAAGATTCACTTCTTCTGAAGCAATATCACACATAAAAGGATTCAAAATCAAAAAGTTTCCGATGCGAACATCTTCGGGAAAATACTAATATTTTCACGACTTCACCAAAAATAGAAATACAAAAAATATGCAAAAAATTGCACAATCAGGACATCTATTGATAACGAATACCCATTAAAAGTCCTACCGCTAGATACACACTAAGCAGATTAATGAATATTATAATTATACATGTTTTCCACTTTATGTGTTCCATTTTTTTTTTAAGTTTTATGATTTTTTTTTTCTTTCAAGTTTCTTTTTTAAATTTTGAAAGACTTTCCGGAACCCCTGATAGGCGTCGCGGAATTCTAGGGTTCCGCGGAACCCCATTTCAAAAGCACTGTATTAGGTTAACCAAACAATATTTTGGTAAAGTTAATTTCAATGTTTAGACAGGAACTTCTTGCAGCTTTAATTAAATAAGATGCGATTTGCATACAGGAATTTATATCAGCTTCAAATATATAAGTTACAATTTGCACACATGATTTTCTATCAGCTTCAAATATGTAAAAGGTGTACATGGCATATTGTTTTTATTAAACAAATTTTAGAAATTAAAATTTTTTATTTATTTTTAAGGAAGACTGTGTAGTTAAATATTTAAGTATTTATTCTACATGCAGATAATAGTTTTAAATTTCGTGTTTAAAGTTTAAAACAATTTTGATATAAGATCAGGTGTGGTTTAGCTGTACAAAAAGCATTTTAAAACGTTCATTAAAAGCTAGTTAATCATTTACAATATTGAAGTATTTCAGTCTTGTAATTGTGAAGTCTAATAAACGTTTTAACTATGATTTAAATATTTAAAAAATCTATTTGATTTTTAACAATTTTTCAATCGTTTTTGTACAGAAGATGTTTAAGCTTATAATAGATTTAAATTACTTTTCTTGGACGAGACATTAAACTATTTTTATAGTGTACGACTCGAAAACCGATTTGAGTTTTGTTAAACAGTTTATTGAAGTATATTTTTTGCCGTTCAATGAACAACAAATATAATTTTAAACAAGGATTTCATTTAGTATAACTACAATCACTGTAAAATAAAAATTTAAATTACATTCATTAAAAATTTAATATAACCTATATTTGTAACTAATACAAATATACAAAGTATTTGAAAGTTTTTATATAGGGAAGGATAATCTACTTAAAATAAGATGTTATTAAACTTTTTTTTTTTTACTATAAATTCTCTAATAGCAGTTAGTTTTTAAATTTATTTGTTTATAAAGAACAAATTTCCATTTGTTTAGAAAAAATTGTATTTTGGTAACAAAATCAAAAAAATTTTACTTAAAGTCTAAATAACAAGTATAAAAACATTTTTATTCGCTCTAAATATCTATTAAACTCAATAAAAAAAATTACTACTTGATTATAAATCTAAAATATCGTTTTGTAAACAAAACTAAAGATTTGTTATTAAATTATTATAATATTAAGCCATACGTTTAACTAACAAAGTTAATTGAAACTTTGCCCGAAAAATAAAATCTTATTCTACTAGCTATAAAAAAAGGAAGTTGTAGCCAAACATAACTGTTTACGTATTTTCAATATGACTTAATTTTTAATTAATAACTTTTAATTGTCTTTAATAATTCAAAATTAGACTCATATGGCATTATTATTTTTTGTTCAGCCTTTGATAATCGATAAGATAAAAATTAGAAAAACTTTTTTCATCTTAAATCTAATATTATAGTTCTAAATAATTAAACAACATTTAAAAAAAATTTTGTATTAATAACCAGCTGTTATCTTAACAGTATTGAGCCTTGTTTATAGAAACTATCTACTTGTTAAAACAGACAAACATTTGAAATTATATCTTAATGTTCTAAATCTTATCTAACATTAACTGGATTTTAAAATATTATTTTTACATAAGTTCTATGTTTTTTCATACGATAACGGATTCATATAAGATTTAGTTTAAAGAAAACTAACTTAAATTTTCTCCCTAACACAAAATTGAATACTAGGTCAATTAGTTTTTAAAATATTGCTGAGAAATTGTATAATATATTTACATAAGTAAATATTGAAAATTATTAAACTATGTTCATAAAACCTCTTAAACAATTTTTTTAATGTATTATACGTAAATATTTAACTTTTTTACTAACTACTGCGTATTTTTTTTGAATGATGTTAATATTTATCGTTCGATTTTGTTTGAATCTCAGGTCAAGTTATTTTGATTAAAAATAAAATATCTTATTTTAATTTAAATGATTGTACTTTTGATACTTGTAACGATATCAAATGTTGTTTTTGCTTTTAGAACCTTAAAAAACCTTAATTTATATATTTGTTTTTTCATCAAGCCTTAAAAAAAAGGTTCACGTTTGTTGTTCGTCTTTATTCAAAAATAAGTTATTTTTATTAGCTAAATTATTTGAACTGGATCTGCTTAACTAATTTTGTTTACATATTTATGATTATGTTTTTCTAACAACAAGACAAGTTAGTCACTAATTATAGTAAGTACTTAATTTTAAGTTTCTTGTCTAAAAAATGTTTTGTTATTCTCGTTAGCTTCACAATGTAGAGTACAACTTTCTCATTGTCATGAAAAACAGGAAAAAGATTTATATTTAAGTTTAACCATTATTAACAATTAATATACAATAATTAATTGTTTATTTTGGTACAAATATATATACATATAATTTAGCTTCTTTTTTTCCTTACAGTAGTTATTTTAATATAGCTCTCTTGAAGTGTGTTACCCGTTAACGCACAGAAACATGTGTTAGTGTAATAAAGAAAGAATGTTTAACTTAATATTTTTATACAATCCACTGAACTTGTTTCGCTTGGATCTAACTTAGATCATCTAAGTAAACAAACGAAAAATTTATCTTTTTAAATAGTTAGACATTATCGATAGAAATAAAAGTAATAGTATTGAAATTTTGAAACTGGAAAATAACACTTGTTGATTTGCGTATTTACTTTAATTTTATCTAGACAAGCATTTTCTGTCTAATTATTATTGTTATTAAATTAGTTTTTAGACAGGACTTCAAATAAAAGTAAACTAAAGGGTATTATTTATTAACGTAAGATAAATGATTCTAATATTAAATTAATTGAATTTTATTATTAAACAAATTACAGGTATTTAGTGATAACTATAATTGTAGAATTCAAACTGAAAATGTTGCATTTTCGAAAATCAAAAGTTATTTTATTTTAAGTTCAAGTATCTAAGTTGTAGGAGGTAATAAAAACAAAGTAAACTACATTTAAAATTTTTTCGTAGTTTTTGGCCTGTAATTTATTAACTTC
This sequence comes from Thalia democratica, assembly GCF_965202585.1. NCBI lineage: Eukaryota > Metazoa > Chordata > Thaliacea > Salpida > Salpidae > Thalia > Thalia democratica. The sequence goes on from NC_139165.1 coordinate 18,755,470, forward strand.
TCAATAATTACATTTTTTGTTTTTAAAACATTTTAATATTTTCAGAGACAAATGCAAATAAAAAAAATCTAAACTAACATAAAGTCTCAAGAGAAGTTATAAGTTTTTTTGGAAAACAATTATGCATTTTGTGTATGCTTCAAGATTATTATCAAACATCATATGTAAAAACTTAATAACTATTTATGATTTTTTCTGAATACTAGATTGATAAAGACTTTAACAAAAACTAAAGACAATAATAATATTTTTTTTTTATATCTTAGTTTCCGTTATATGCCTATAAATTCGAAAAAATAACTTCAATAACAAACCAATGCATTTCTTTACAACAAGAAATTTTATCAATAAACAGAGCTAAAGGAAAATGAAAACTAAGTAAGTAAATAAATAAGTACAAAAGTATATAACATTCACCTAACTAAAATTGTTCGATAAAATGTCAATGTTGTGAATAAATCTTCAAACTAAAAGTTTCATTCTTTGTATCGTACAAAATAAACTGATGAGTGTTGTCCGAAAAAATATTTAATAACACAACTTTATTTCCAACACAACAAGCACTAGATACCCTATTCTTAAACTTTCTAAACACAATTTCGCATTTAATCAAAGTAAACTTTCTTGTTATACTGTCAAATACTTCCCGGGTGTTATTATATCGTCCAGAAGTTACAAACATTTTGTTACCAATGCTAACTGAAGAATGATGAACTCTTCTTTCAATCATATCAGGTAATATATACCATTTGTTTTTATGATGATCATATGCTTCTACTGAATTTACTGATTTTAAAACGCCTGAAAAAATTTAATACCTCCACTAACAACCATTCTACCTTCAAAAATTGTCGAGTTCCAAATAGTCTACTTTTGTTAATTCTTGCTACATCATTTAACTTATTTTCTTTGAAATCGTATTTACAGCAGTGCATACCATTAAAGAATACATATAACTCTTTCATGAAAAGAAAAATATAACTCTGTTTACAAATTTCTGGAAAGTTAGAGAAAAATTTTTGCATAACTATACCTTTTGAAGATAAGTAATCACAGAAACTAGCTTTGATGAACAATTTGTCGTTAGAAACAGGCTGGATGGTTTCTTTATTAAGTAGCATAGACTTCTTGACTTTTAAGAAACTTTTATCAAAAATAAACTGAAACATCACATCATTGGTTTCTTGGCAGCAATGTCTGTTTTGGTACAAAATAGATGACGGACTATAATTCATTTTAAATTTAGCCGAAAAACTGTAAAATTTAATATAAACAAAAACTTAGCCTGGAAATATAGTAACATATTGTTTAATTTATATAAGTTTACAGAACTTTTCACCGTGCAAAAAAAAGCAACAACAAAGATTTACAACTAAAGACAAATGAAATTATAATACTGCTTGAAAGAATAATTAAAAATCAATACTGGAAGGTGTTAAAGTAATGAAAAAAAAGTTACAGCTACTTTGAAACTTTTTTTTTTCTAAACAATTTAAGCTATGTTCAGAATTTAATGTTGTAATACAAGCAATTTTATGCTATAATCAGATTGTTGCGAGTTAAAAAATAGTTATTTTTCAATTTGACAACATGCCATTTTCATCACTTACATAATTGAAGCTAATAGAAATTCCTGTCTACACATTGTAGCTAACTTAAATATAACTTTGTTTAGTTTACGCATTTAATATTTTCTTTTGGTCTATTCTACAAACTATTTAAAAATAATTTGAATTACTAATAAAATTTTAAACGCTTTTAAACAGTTTTTTGCACAGTTGATCAAAGTAGAAGAATATAGTTAAAAAGGAAGGAAATGTTTGCAAAATTAATAAACAATATAAATATCAACAAAGAAATACCGTGTAATATACGTATTTTATACATATTAAAGGTTTCTTATTTATTTTAACAAGCACTACAGGACATTTAATCAATTTTTCAAACATAAAACCTCCTGAAGCAAGTTTAAATTTTAACGCTTAAATTGAAATGATTGAAGCATAAACAAAACTTTAGCTTATATAACTCACACTATTATGCAGGAATTTTAAAATAGTTTATCTGTTAATAATTATTATTCATTTGTATTTTTATTTGCATTTAATTCTTTTTTAATTTTTTTTTAGAAAGAAACCATTAAACAATTAAATAATAACAAGTAACTTATTTTCTAATTAAAGTACTTAACTAAAACAAAATTAAAAACAAATTAATTTTTAATTCTTTTAGATTGATTTATCAGTTTTAAAAATTACGTGGTAATATAAAAAAAACTCAGAATGTTTAGGTAGTATGTTTATAAAACAACAAGTAGGTATAGTTTATAAGTTATATTTAAAAAGTTTAAACTATTATTATTAATATACATGTTTTTTTTTTGAGTTTACATATCAAAGTAATGTATGATTACAATTATTTTTCAACTATCAAACTTATATTGAATTTTCAATAAAAATATATCATTAAAAGTCTAAAAAATTATAAATAGTTTATTAAATTCATTCTTAACAAATTTGATATCCCATGTAAGTTTTTAAACAGATTCACAGGTCTAAAAATTTTGGTTAAGATTTTTTTTGTGTTAAATCAGAGTTTTAAGTCATGGTCTATTAGTTCTTTAAATATTAATTTTTTTTGAAAACATTCATTTAGTTTAAATCTTTATATTTAGGAACGTGTTGTAATTAATTTCAATCGAAACAGTATTAAACTATAAATAAGGATGTCTAACTGAGTAAAACATTGTTTTATAAGAAATTTATATAAAAAAATTTGTTAATGTGGTTATATTTATAAATTTTTAATAACAATAAAATTACATTACTTCAAATTAATTTTATCTGTTTTGTTTTTACTTATCTCTTGGTCTCTAATTAATAATTTTTTATGTATATAACTTGTCTTTTCATTTGACATATACTTAATATAAAAATTAAACAGTCAATTTATTAAATGAAAAATTAACTACTTAAACTAATTAAAAAATGAAAAAATCTTAATGAAGCAAAAAAGGTTTACAAAAACTTTTCAAGTTATATTTAGTTCAGCATGTCATAAATAAGTCTTGTTACTAAATTTTTTGTTCTTTGTATCATACAAAAAAAATGTCTTTTATTGTTTTACTAAACGTTGATTACTAAATTTTTTTTAATGACACAACAAACACTAAACTTACTAATTTAACCTTTTTATCTTCAGTTTAAGTTTATATGTTCGGTTTTGTCACTGAGTTCACTACTGAATGGATTATAAAACCCCAATTCTTATTTAGATAGAATACTAAACCAATTAGAACTAAACTGAACCACAATCAACAGTCCGTGCAAAATTGTTTAACATGTCACGTGGATTGATGTTGAGAAAAAGCCAATCTATTGTAACATGTTTCTTTCTTGGATTTTATCTCAGCTTTACAATAAATTTATTAATTCAAGACTTTATTATGCCAACTAATTTTCGCTCACAGACCTCTCCAGTGCTTATCATAAAAGATTTGTAAAACCTTTGGTTTAAAGTATTGTATCTTTAAACTATGTCAAACTTTTTTCGGAAAATAAATAGAATTTTTCGTTAATAATTCTTAACAAGTGCTAAACTGTTATTTATTTTCAATTTTTAGAAAAAAAGTTTTAAAAACTGAAAAAACTTGAATTAATTAAACTTCCAATACTTGAGAAATATATTTTAATATGAAAAAAAATGTTTACAAATTAGAGGTTATATTATTTCTTTTTAGCAATATACTGAGTCATGTTGTTGTTATTTTCAATACTTAAGTTATATAACTTAATTTTAAAATGACTGAATTTAATATTTTTACTAAAAACATTGGGCACGCTTAGATAAAAGTTCTATAAAAGAAAAACTTTATACTTCAATATTTTATTTTACTTTTTATGATTTCGTAGACATTTTATGATAAAAAATATCTGGTTCAAGTATATATTCAATATTCAAAATTTTACGTCAAATCATTTAGATCATGTCGTATACTATTTAAAAAAGTTTTTAAATGTTAGAATATCTGTCTTTCCGCTAAAATATCACACTATTTTTTTTGAATAACTTTAACTCCTTTTTAGTTCTTTTTAAACAGATGAAACTGGTTATATGTATTACAGTTTAATCAGTTTTTAGCTTTTATAGCACATAAGTAAAAAAATCTAGCGGTGATAAACTGTGTGCTTTATTATAATGGTAGGTAAGTTTTTAAATAAAAATTAGCCTAGTACATAATACTTTTTTTGTATAAAAATATGTTTAATGAAAATAAAAAATTAAATATTTTAAAATATTGGTAACGATTATTTATAATGGTATTTTATATATCGTAAAACTTATATTGAATCATTTAATTTCATTATATAACTAACATATTACACAAATGTTGTCCAAATTTAACTACTTTTTATTTGTTGTACAACTTTACAAATAAAATTTAATAAAAATGAATTAAGAAATACTTTTAACATCAAATTCAAAAGGTTAAAAGTAACTATTGATAAATTCTAATTGTTTAAGATTTCGAATAAGTTTCTGTAGTTTATAATCTGTCTATTATTTTTAATTTTAAGATAGTAGTGACAAATAATTTTTTTTTTTTAGAAAATACATTTCCACCAGTTGCATTTACCTAAAAACTAAGTTCATCAAAATATGGCCGCTATTGTTAATGCTATTGCTTTTGATATTTAGGTCGTAAACTGCATAGTATTAAAAACATCTGTCTAAAAAGTATACATTAAAAAATGCTAGAATTACAGATGCATATATTATTATTATAGCAAAAGAAAAGCTTAAAATTTATTTATCAACCTACATTTACATTTTTCACAAACATAACCACTGAAAAAAAAACATATGATATGCTAAAGGTAGAGCTGAAAAGTGGTTATTAAATATTACATAACTAGTCAAACAAACTTTTCAAATTTTGGCTCAAAAATGTTTTAGCAATCATTTAGCCTTCCTAAAAAAATTTTGAGATAGCTTGTATATAAAACTAAAACTTTAAAACTAACAATGAAAGCAAGTAAAACCGTTTTTAAGCAAATTAAAAAATATCACATAACTTTAAGATCTTACTAAATTTATCATTTTGTCTTTAAAGTTATAAATTATATTTGAATAAAACACAAAATTTTCATTTAGTGCTTCGAATTATTTTTACAAAGAATTTTTTATACTTTTTCTATCAATTTTAACTTAATTTTATCAAAAGCTTTTTTTATAGTTTATGCAACTATTAGGTAATTATAAATACTTATGGAAGTTTGTCTGATACATTAGAAATAGTTTATATTTTCTCAGCTATAAATTTAAAATGAACTTGTATAAATCTTCTGTTTTGTATCAAATTAGACATTGCTATCAAATGGATGCTGATTACATTCTGTTTAAATTCGACTCTGAGTTCAAGAGTGATCCTGGATGTAGCTTCTTTAAAGTTGATAAAAGTTTGATTTTAAAACCAGATGAAGTCCAGTTTGGTTCTCACAATGATTTATTTATCGAATGTGATTTGTCTGATTATTTTTCCTCTCAAGGTGTGAATTTTGAAAACTCTCCAAATTCAAATAACTTTTATTCAAAACTTCGGAGGGGTACTATTTGTATTTTTAAGAAAGAGTTGTACGTAGTTTGTATATATGATAGTAGTTGCACGCCAAGTTACTGTTACAAGTACAACTTCAAACTAAACAAATGGTATGATATAGCAAGTATGAGTATTAACAGAGCATATTTTGCTGGTACAGTTTTTGAAGGTAAAGTTGTTGTTACTGGAGGTTGGAATTGTAATGGAACTTTAGAATCAGTCGAAACATATGATCATCATGAAAACAAATGGACTCGTTTACCTGATATGATTAAAAAAGATGGTGTCATGCTGCAGTTAGTATGGGTAACAAACTGTTTGTAAGTAATGGATATAGTAATAAATCCTTTGAGATTTTTGATAGCATAGCAAGAAAGTTTACTTTGATAAATTTTTATCAAACTGGGTTAGAAAGAAAATATTTTAATAAATCTGGTGCTTGTTGTGTTGGAAATAAAGTTGTATTATTAAATGTACTTTTGTACAATACTTATAAGTTAGTTATGTATGATACAAAGAATGAAACTTTTAATCTGAAGACTTATTCATGACTTTTATGTTATAATATTGTTTGCTTGGTTATGTATTTGTTTTTAAATCTAATTTACTTTGTTAGTTTGTTTTGTGCTTTGACTTTGTTTAATTAAAAACCTACACATGGTGAATATGATTTTTATATTCTTGTATAATAAAGGGTTTAATGTAAAGACAAATAACATATGAACATTTAGTATAGACAATAAAAAAAAATTAAAATTATATAAATAATTCTCTTTTAAACTATGTTATTTCGTTATAAATTTATTCTTAGTATAATTCTTTATAAATTAATTTATTATGTCAAAAGAAACATTTAAAAAGGAAAATTTTAGTTCTAATTCAAGTTCTGATGTGTTAATCCGTTTATGGTTTAGTGTTGACTTAATTTCAATGTTTTTATTAACTGTATTTAAATATTAAACTAAAAGCTGATTAAAGTCAAGTAAAACTTATGGTTATAATTTGATGCAATAGTGGTCTTAGTGACAACTTTTAAAACTTTCTGAAATAAACATTGCAAAATTGAAACCAAGTGATCGACACTTGTAGAATAATATTTAATTATTAAAAAAATATTTCGCTTTTAAATGTGGCCTATAGTTGATTCTATGATTAAGGCTTGCTTCTTTTCGAAGAAAATAAAAATTTTTGTTTTAAAAAGTTTACAGTAGCTTATAAAAATTATAAAACATATATTTTGGTATCATTTAGATTTTTAATAAAACAAGTAAGGAATGTAGTATCAGTGATATAATAAATAAATGTAGAAAAAAATTAAACTCAAAGTAGCTAATTGTAGGTTAAAAATATTAAGTTACAAAATAATAGACCAACAAAGATAATTCTTATGTAATGAAAATTTTTCGATTGTTTTTAGTCATTTTTTTTAAGAACTTTCCTTCTACAAAGAATTACATATTTATAGTAAAACAAACCTAAAGTAAACTAAATGTTAAATAAAAACATCCTATTATAACTAGTTTTTATTAATTTTTTTCTAATAAACTTGGATTTTCATCATCAAACTTTTTATATAAGTTCAGAAAAGTGTTTAGATATTTTCAATCTTTAATATTTTTATATTATGTCAACATTATTATAAATTTTCTGACAAATTTTAGTAAATTTTGCAATTTTACAAACAGTGAGTTACTATATATATAAATATTAATATACTTGTTTATTTTGTGTATTGTAACCTAAATCTGACTCAGTTATACTTATTTATTTTTTATTAAAGTTTATGTATATTTTAAGTCATAATTTTAAATATAAAAATAAAAAAAAAAAGTTTTAGAATTAAATTTTCTTTAATTTCTTTTTATACTTTATTTTGTTAGTTTGCAATTAATGAACTCTAAAATAGACTTTGATATATTAGTTAATTCTGTCTATTTAAGGCAAAATCTGACTCAGCTCTAACTTTTATTTCTTATTTGTATTCAGAATCGTTTTGACTTTCAAAAATAGTTACATGTTTTAGATATGTTTTTTGTTATTAGGTTTTATTACCTGTAATATGTTTGTATACAAATTTTTGCTAAGCCTTGAAATTTATCTTTAAGAAATATTTCGCTTTTTTATAAGATAAATTAATATGATTGTAATGACAGTGCAAAATTCCTTGCATTGTCATTGTGTTAGAAAGTCAGATACGCTTCAATGCACGAGCCAATGAGAGTCATCTGATGTAATGTTGAAACTAAATACTGATGCAACGGGGCGTCAGGCGTGACAGGCAGTTTATGTGTAAGCAGTAAGTTAGTTTTTGGTTTGCAGCTGGAAGCAACAACACATATTGAACTATTTTGTAATTGTTTATTTTAAGTATTTTTTTGTTTTAAAAGTGAATATTTCAACTAGTATTTAATTGTTTAAATATATACGCCAAGTTTATATTTTATAGTTTCTTGTTTACTAAAAGTCTTTTGATAGATTTAAATAGCTTACAGTTTTTAAAGTGTTATAATAGTAATTTATAATTTTGTATATGCTTGTATTTCTTGTTGTGTTCTATATAAAAGATTCATTACTCAAAACTGTCTTGTCTGATTTATATAAAGTAGCATTAAGTGGTGTATAGTTATTATGTCCAACTACAATAATAAAAATGAGAAGTATGAACAAAAAGGTCAGGTTGACTATCTGCCCACAGTAAGTCACCCTGACCCAACTGAGGCTTTAGATGTTGGGTCACCAACATCGGTAGCCCACAATGATAATGTATTCATATTTTTGATAATGTTTTCAGTTACTTGCACGCTGTAAAGGAACTGTTAAAGTGGTCAGTAGTTTGATGGACCAAAGTTATTAACACAATTATTTTACTTTTTCAAAACAGTGAATCTTTAATTATCATTTAAAGCGTTAGAATCAACCAAGGTGCTAAAAAGGATTTTAAGAACAACAAACCAGTTATAATATAAACGCGCAGAAAAACGTGAATGCGATTAATATTAAAACCCTTTTTTTTTAACTTCTCATTTAAGTTTTAACAAATATTAAAGCCGCGTAAAAACATTTTATGTCCTTACAGTGCAAAGCTCGGTGTTTGTACTCAAATCTTTCATTTAACCAATGCGTTGTTAAAGAAAGATATGATTTCTTTGTCTACGAATTTGTCCATATGTTACTTGTAAATTACAAAAGTGAAATTTCTTAAATCAGTTTGTTTTAAAAACTTTCCAAATTAACTGGATCAGATCTGACAAACTCTCAGCTTTTTATAGAATTAAGATCTGACCGAATCCGGATCTTGGTTTAGGTAGATCACTAAACATAGATAGAGGATGGTTCTGAATAATTCTAAGCTTTGAGTAATTTAAATATAGTCCTAGTGGCTAAACATACATTTTTTATTTAATACTATTAGCTTGGTGAACAATAAAACACTGTTATTGGTGAACAAAGTTTTAAATTTTTATAACGATAAAACAAGTCGTTTAAAGTAAATGTCTTTGATTTTCTTTTTAAACAATAATTATGGCTTAACTATATTGTACATGTTTGTAGGTTTTTTAACTTTGTGATCTAGATTTATTTATTTTTTAGCATTACGGCTTAAATATCATTATTCTTTTGACTTTTCTGCAACCACTACATAAGTATTTAGTTTATTATTATTTAATAACAGGACTATCACAATCTCAGGCCACTTAGACTACTCAGGATTACTCAACCTAGTTTAAAAGTTGTGAAAGTTTCAGGCTAACTCAGCAATATTTATATCTAAAAAATATATATATAATTTAGAATTTTTTTTTGTCTTTCTGGTGAGTACGTACTTAAGGCGGGTTGTGAACCAAAAACAGTGCGTACTTAAGCGGTAGTCTACTGTACTTTTAACCCAGAGGAAGTAACAAACTAAAATGCTTATGAAAAAAGATATACTTGTTTTTTTTAGTATATTGAAACTAGGTATTTACTTTAAAAAAACTGTCAGTTTTTATATCCTTAATAAACAGTATTGTTTTTAGTTTGCCTTTTCTGCCCAGACTACCCTCCAGTATATTTTAAACGCCAACTGAAGAATGACCGCATCTTCTTTCGATCTTGTCGGGTAAACAAATCCATTTGTTTTCATGATGGTCATATGCTTCAACTGAATTTTCTAAACTTAAACCACCTCCAGAATATTTTCTGCCTCCACTAACAACAATTCTACCTTCGAAAACTGTGCCTGTTCCGAACAGTCTACTTTTGTTCATTCTTGCTATACCATACCATTTTTTTAGTTTGAAATCGTATTTGTTACTCAGCTCACCATATTTATTGAAGACATATAGTTCTTTTAAAAATAGAAAACTATTAGTCCATCTACAAAATTCTGGAAAGTTATAGAAAGAATTTTGCAAAACTACCCCATTTGAAGATAAATAATCACAGAAACTAGCTTTGATGAACAACTTGTCGTTGGAAACAGTCTGAATATTTTCTTTATTTAGCAGCATAGACTTCTTGACTTTTAAGAAACTTCTATCAAAAGTTAATTTGAACACCAAATCATTGGTTTCTTGAGAGCAATGTCTAGTTTGGTACAAAATAGACGACTGACGACAATTCATTTCAATTTTAGCTGAAAAACTGTAAGAACTCACAAAATTACATTTACATGTAGTTACCTTTGAAAAATTACTTAATTTTTTTTTACCTATACAACATATTTTAACTAATGAGAAGGATATTTATTTAAAATACAGACAAATGAAAAATTAAAACTTTTCAATAAAATAATACTAAATTAATACAGAAACGTGTTGAAGTGATGAAAACTAAGTTAAACACTTAACTACCTAACTAAATATGTCTCCTTAATAATTTAAGTGTTGTTCAGATATGTATATTTCGAAACAAGTAATTTTATACACTAAATAGTTTGTAATTGTAATAATTAGTAAAATTATAATTCATCGAATTTTTTTATGAAATAGCATAAATCTTAAGAGTAGAACTTTAAAACTAAGAAATTTGACTATAATATAAGTCAGTTTATAAGTTATAATAGATTTTAAGAATCTGTTAGCTTCATAATTTTTTATGTATTTCATGTATAAACATTATATGCAAGTATTTTCTGTAGAAGCTTTTAATAATAGACACTATAATATAATATAGCTCTCTACTAGATAACTGTCTAAAATTTCTATAAAAACGTTTAAGCTTTAGACATTTAGAAAAGACCAGTAAGTAGAACTAAAAATCTTAATATTTAATTTAGTTCTTTACATTTTACTAAACAAAAACTTAAAAACAATCCTTATTACTGTTTTTAATAACAATATGAAAATTTTATCTAATATTGTGAAACTAACAAGAACAAAAAATATTTTATACATAAGAAACTTAAGAGAGAGTACCATTCAAAATAAGTAGTTAAGTCTTAATAATAGAAAAAATGTTCAATGATATGAAAAAAATAGTTAAAGAGTTTCAATTAAAATACTTAGCTAAAAACTCAATTTAAATCAGAAACAAACTTTGTTTCTGAAAACAAATAAACAAATACGTGAACCATTTTTTACAACTTGATGAGAAAAAAAAGGCTTTTTAATGTTAAAAAATAAAATTATTGTATGATTTCGTCAAAAGTATGCAAAGTTAAAAATGAAACCCTTTGAGTTGTATATTCATTTAAATATGCTCTTATTAACACTTTTGATTGACAAATTTTAGAATAAAGTTCTATTTTAAAGTTGTTCAACTTTTGTAAATATAAAACTTTTGTATAATTTGTATTTTTTTCGACAAAAAACTTATAAAAAGTAGTTCATTTTGACGTATTTATTCAGAAATATATGAATTAAACTTTACTTATTATCCAAAAAAAACTAAATTGATATAAATTTTTAGTAAATTATTTAAAACGTAAACCATATTCAATCACTTTTTATAATGCTTTTTCAATTTTATAGGGGTTTGATGTTAAACAGGACAACAGTCAAAACACGCCCCTGGCTGAAAGCTTTTGTTAGTAGAATGCAAATGCTTTTATTTAATTTGTTTACCTTAAGATAACTTATAGTTAGGCAGAAATAAAGGAGTATTAAAATAAATTAATAAAAAACAATAGATTGTCGACAGTATGCCTGAAACAGCTCGATAAAAAATAAATAAAGAATTTTTTCAGGCTTAAAATTTAGCTAAATGACTGTCGTACGCCGAGTTTATTTTATTTTTTCTTAACATTACGTTTTAGCTTCTGTAAAATTTGTAAAAACATTTTTAATACAAGTTGTCTTACTTTTCAAACCAACTACGTAACTAGATAAAAAGTAAAAAATAGCATGTTAAGTTATAAATGTAAAGTTATTAGCTTGTTTTAAAACACACTTAAACTTATTTTAGGTCTATAAATTTAAATTAAGAGACTTTTATAAGCTTATCTACACTTTCAGAGCTAAAGTAAAATTCAATAACCACAGCAATACCTTTTGTCACTTTATATTTACAATTAATTCTTAGACTTTTAAAACTGTTCTAAATTTTATATTTAACTCTCAAATTATGTTGTCGATATCTTAAAAGTTTGGAAAACTAAAATAAATTTAATGGTGATATGTCAATTAAAACTCTGAAAATTTGTTTTTCTTACAAAAAAAAAACAAGGGCAACATCCCAATACTTTAATAAGAGATTATTCATAACTATTCAAAACTTTAAAACTTTAGTTTTCGAAACTCAAACTGTTAGAACTTGTATATTAGTGCACCCGTATACTTTACTGTTTTTGTATTACAAACTCGTATTTCTTTAGAGAGTTTGAACTGTTTCATTATAATATTTCGAAGTGTATATTCCTATTATCAGCCTAGGAAGTTCAAAGAAAGTATAGTTGTGTCAAACTGCTTTTAATAATAGTCTTTATTAAAAACTTTCGTAGTTTTTTTTTTTCAAGAACAGACCTTTACTTATATAACAACTTTATGGTAACTTTAATTAAAATATGATATAGAATCCTTTTCTTTATATTAATACATGGTATAAAAAATCAAGATAGTAATTAAGTAGCAATCAGCTATTTAGAAATATTATAACACATTAATGAAGTAGCTTAGTGTTATCATATTGAAAGAGTTTGTTATTTATTTGTATCAAAAAAACTAGTTAAGTTTATATGTCGTATAACTTTGGTTGTCACTGTGAGTGCCGACATCTAAAACTACGTTTACGCGGATCACCGTAATGCTAAATATGATACGAAAAAAAAAAGAAAAAATCATGCAGTTTCGTAGTTATTATGTATTTAATAAATATTTAATCCTTTTAGTTAACTGACAACCATATAAAAGTTAAATGTTATAGAAATTATAAAAGTATTAAAACAAAGCTAGTTTTGTACATACTATTTTAAAGCTAGTAACTAGGCGCGGGTTGGATTTGGTCGGCGGGGAGAAATCTTACGAACTTAAAGATTTGTTTTATTATAGCAAACCATGTACGACATAAAAATAAAATAACAGATTTAAATTTCAATCAACACTTGTTAAGCTAATTTGTTTACACTATTTTTAGAGGTTTTTGAGATGTCAGTTTGGATATAAAACTATAAACTACTAGACTTTTAGTACTAAGTGTTTTAATGACCAGACAGAAAATAAACTAGAAAATAATCTATCTATGTTGTCAAAAACTTTTTTTTTAATTAAACTAAAAATGGTACAATACGATTGTAAGCATGTAAAATTTTAGAAACTATATATTTTAAATGTTGGAAAGTATTTTATGAAATTAGTCTCACACGTTTATAATTTGTAAAGCACTTAATTTATAGATTATAAAAAAATACTTCAGTTATAACATATATCAACCTAGCAAAAAAAAACTTTTTTTTAAAAAAAACAAAAGCTATAGAACAAAGAAACTATTTTAAAGTTTTTGTTTGTTTTTCCATCAATTGATAAGTATTCCATTTCCTACAAATAATAAAATAAGTTATAAGACGCATGAACAAATAAATGTTATTATTTTATTTAAATGAATATGTTAGCTATAGAAATTTCTGGATTACTTAAATACAGCAAATAAATTCTAGAAACTAAACATTCCAAATAATAAGTACTTATCTATCTTAAATGTTTAAGTTAATAACTTAAAACTGATTAAAATATAGTAATATAAATTTATTTTAAATGTTATTAAAAGTATAACAAGCACAAACCATATTATTATTAGTATTTGTTGTGTTTGTATCATTATTTGACCCTAGAAAAAATTCTTCATTAGCTCTATGAAAAACAAAATTAAAATAAAACTTAAATTTAAACAAATTAATTGTAAAAATACTTAGCATTTATTTATCAATACTTATGTTTATTAGTAGCATAGTTAGTATATTCTTTTAATTTTTGATGCAAATATTAATTTACAAAGTGTAAGTAAAATACGAACAGTATTACTAACATTTAATGTGCCATAAATTTAAGTATTTCAAAAGAAAACTAAAAAATAAACTTTATATTTTTCATCTTATTACCAAAGAATTAAAGTACTGCGTATAATAAAAATTATAGTTTATTCACTAGCTATTTGTAAAAAGATACGAAAACTTTTATATCTTAAACTTTTACAAGCTTACTTGAACAAATTTACTTACATTTTGTTTTGGATTACGGCTTTTTCTTCTTTATCTTTATAAAACCCTTTAAAATAATTATTTATTACCGTATATTTTTTAATATTTTTTTTATACTTTTCCTTAAGACTTTCATTACTTTCCTCTTCTTTGACCGAGTCTGTGGACTTTCCGTTCTAAAAAAAGTTTAGTTTAATTATCCCAAGGTTGTATTTCAGTTATTTAATTAATACTTTACTTGAATAAAATTATAACAAAACTTATTTTTATTTTCTTAGTTAGCTTGTTTTAAATTTCTTTATAAAAAAATTATATTTTCCTTAACTTAAAAAATATATGTGTATGATTTGAAATCTAATGCAATATAGCTTTTATATAACTTTGAATTTTTAATTTTTATTGAAATTTAACACCTGTGTAGAAACTATTAAATCTTAGTCATGATAAAGCATTGGCATCAAAAATAAGATATAAAATAAAAATTTGTTTATTTTTTGAAAAGCAAATAACTAGTAGAACAATGATACTATAGATAAATAGATATGTTAGTGTAAACAAACTTACCAATACTTTCAAATCAGGAAAACGTTTCAAAATAAACCTAGAAAAATATTTATTGGTATTGAATTTTCAAGTACTAACAACAACAACTAATGTAAAAAGTATTTTATTTAAAGTAGAGAGTTTTTTAAATGTTAAAGGTTTACATTTTTTTGAAAATTTTTATATTATTAATGTTTACTATAAAAATAATTATAGAACAAAAAAGTCTATATAAGTGCAAATGGAAGTTAAAAATTATACTTACTCCCTAAAAGTTTTCATAACAAGATTCTTGAAGCGTACTGAAAAAAAAGATAAAACAAGCTTTTTAAAGATAAATATAATTTAGTAACCACTAACAAATGTTTTTGTTTCCGTAAAATGAAAAACACTGAATAATTAAAAATAATCTAAAACTTAGTTTATGTTTCAAAACTTCTTAGACTTTAAGTCTATAATTTTTAAGACATACAGAATTGTAAGGGAAAAAAGCTAACACTATTTATAAACAAGCTAAAAACAAATGTCATAAACAACAGGATTTTTTGAGTTTTAAATTAAACCAAACACAGCTTATTAACTTAGATATAATAAATAGAAACAAGCTTAGTTTCTTTTTCTTTAAACATCTGTAGAACCTTTTGTTCATTGTTTGATCTTTGCTGAGGCCTATTTGAATTTAATAATTTTAATTTATTTAGGATATCACGTATAATACACTTAGATAAAAAACTACTCTATGTATAGGACATTTTTACACGTGACTGAATTACTTTAACAACATTATTTATAAAATGATATAGTTGATTTAATGATATAAATAAAATCAACAATTAGTGCTATCACAGTATTATATATAAAGCAGTGCATTTATAACTGATCAAGTGAAAAACTTAAAAAGAAATGATTAGTAATATTAAAGTCTAAATATAAAGATCGAACCACAAATACAATTATGATTGACAGTCAGAAGCTTTACAAGCTTAAGGCTAAGAAACTTAAGGTATATTATTCCTAATTTATAAAATTAAATATGGTTTAATAGATATTCAAAATTATAAAAAGTTATTCAACTTATACTACACTCAAAACATATATATATTTTACGCAGAAATTTAAAAGTTACTTTAATTAACTATAAGCTGTTCAAGTTAATTTCTTCATTTCTTTTGTAAACTTGCAATTCTTGTAAGTTCCAACCAGCAAACAAAAGATGAGCGTCTTGATCGAATGTTAACTCGTAGTTTGTATACTAAATAACAAATGTTATTTTACAAAATCAAGCTTAATATTTTATATTCACGGTTAGAAGCATATATTATCATTACTTTTTGAGAATCAATAGCCTATAACCTTATCAATAGCTTCTACAAACGAAGACAATACTGATTGATTAAAGTTTTGCTATTTAAATACTGCGTTCGTCTGTATAAAATTACACTTTATTAAAATCTAAAGCTTTGCAAAGTTTCAACTAGACAGCAATGAAATCTTTGGAAACAGTATAAGAGTAGATTTAAGGTTCTAAAAACTATTATTTACATATAAGTGTATTTATAAAGCTTTAAAGGTAATAATTTTGTTAATAACACTTCATGGTAACACCAATTCTTTTTAAGTGACCTCTATTTTAGCTACCATATAAGCCAGATGTTTAACAAATCCTCCTTACAGTATGTCTCAAAAGTTTGACATTAAAATCCGGCAACATACACTCCAACACTAACATCTGTAAAGATGTAAATAATTAAAGTTTTTTTTAATAAAAGAGTGATAAGTATGATCATTTTTGACATATATACAAATAATTTTGTTTGAAAATCATCTTGATATGTTTATGATTAATGTCTAAAATTACAATTGAAACGATAAAATAAGTCGTTTTAAAGTACACGTTTTTGTTTTTTTTTTTTAAACAGTAGTACTTTTAATCCAGTGGAAGTAATAAACTAAACCAATTAAGAATATATATTATTCTTTTTTAAATAAATTGAAACTGGATATTTATCTTGAAATAACTGTCAGTTTTTATATCCTTAATTAAAAATTCTATATTTAGTTTCAGCTGCTGCGTATCCCACCCACACCACCCGCCGGTTTTTTTAGTTTATAGATCAATCTTATTGCTACATCTTTAATTTTGAATAAAGTTTGATTTTAGCTGCATTGGTTTTGAGTTTTGGATTTATTAGTTTCTCTTATGTATTAAGTGAAACAATGTTCATTAAGTAGACTTCTCAACCGCGATCGAATTTATTATACTTTAGTGTATAGTTTTTTTTACGATTAGTTTAGTTTATTATAATGATTTTTAACCTCTCTGTAAGCAAAAACTATTAAGAAAATATTTTTATATTTTTTTATGTTATAGTTTTAATCAATAGCTTGATAATAATAGGCCTTTGAATATATTAGTGCGTTTTTTGTACAACAAAACATTTTCAAAATAAAAACAAAACGAGTAAGCAAGTAATCTAACTAAAAAAATTCATAGAAAATAAACAAACACATAGTAAATGTTATTGACGCTTATATAACAAGGTTCTTAACAACTAAAATACTCTGCAAATTTATAAACAACTATCAAACGTTAGAATTTGCTTAAATAAAAAACTGAAAAAAATTTGTCAGTCAATATCCGAACATATTTATTTTTTTGTTATGTAGCTTATTCTTTGTAATATTTGACACAAGATGGGCAAATAGAGCTTGTAGAAATATTTATAGTATTACAACAAATTTTTGACCATTTTTCCTGATATACATCATATAAGTAAATGACTGAATCTTTCAAACTATTATAAAAATGATGAAATACAACAATAATATTTCCAATACTAAAAGCGTCAACCCAACATCTTGTTATAGCTGGAAGTTTTAAACTAGATTTTAAGGTTGAAAACTTTCTTGAAAAACTATCAAAAAGTTCACAGCTTATGGTACTAAACCCACCAATAACAAACATTTTGTTACCCATACTAACTGCAGAATGATCACTTCGTTTTTTAATCATATTAGGTAAATAAGTCCATTTGTTTTCATGATGATCATATGATTCTACTGATTTCAAATCTACATTGTTATTAAAACCACCCGTAATAACAATTTTACCTTGAAAAACTGTACAGGCAGCACTACGTCTGGCTACATTCAAGTCTGCCTCTTCATTCCTTTTAAAACTGTTCATTTCATAAAAATAACACGAAGTAAGATTTGTACCACTGCTTTCAATCCATCCTCCGATTATAAACAGCCTTCTCATGAACGAACAAAAACAATAATAAAACCGTTCCTTGAAATATACATAGTGGTGTTTCCAAGCTTTATTTTTTTTGGAATAAATTTCAACAGACGTACAAGAGCTATTTAACTTTTTGTAGCGATTTACGCAATCAAAAAAAGCATATACTTTAGAATTTATAGTTACAGCTTTCAAAAAATTATGTTGTTTCACCGTTGAAGGAAACTCATTATCTTTAAAACTAGGTATTTCAATTTCTTCTATTTGATTCACAACTTTACCATTTATGTCTCTTCCTCCAAAAACCAGAATACTGAAACCTTCTTGGTTACAATATTTATTTTCATACAAAACATTTGGTACAAAAGCAGAAGTTAAAAATTTACTCTTTGATTTCATGGTGAACCTAGATAGAGTAAAGTGCTAAATAGCTGTAAATGTTTATTAAAATTATAATTTGATAGTATAAGAAAAAACTCTGTATATTTAGATTCATGTTAGTAATAAAGTATTCAACTTAGAAAATAACAAAATAGTAAACAAATTACTTCATGTAAATAACAATTGATATTTTGTTTTTACAAATACATTAGATATGTGGTTAGATTTTTGTTCATAGTTTAATATTTTTGTTTTTAAAACTAGGTAGTTTTAATCCATTACAAAAAATAAACTCAAAAAAAAAATTGTTTTTTGATAGTTTTTTACATTTATTAAATTCTTTAAATTAATTTTAGATTTTCTAGAGCCCTGTCAAAGGGGGCATTTAAAAGAAATGTTTAGGAAAACCTTAACTAAACTTTTAAACATCAACAACAATGTAAATATACCATATCTGTAAAATCACTGTTGTTAGCATATGTAGTTTTATTAAGAAAGAATTTTTGTTAATACTTAACTATTTATAAATTTTCTGTTATTTATATCACTGTAATGTCTTTTACTTAGTCTTGTGTTTTGTATTAAATTCATAAATATCAGAAAGTTCCTAATGACATTCTGTATAATTTAACTTTGGACAAAAATACAAAATGATTGTAGCTTCTAAAAAGCTAAGAAAGAAGCGTTGATTGAACAAGGAAAATTCTTTTCAATTCTAGCTGAAAAACTTAAAAGATTGTAAAAAAAAACAGATATACTTATAAAGTACTTGGACACCAACGAAATTATATCTTTTTTAAACATAAATTTTTGATAAGTCTAAAGTTTGTTTATTTTGATTTCTATTAATAATATTAAATATGTGTACAATTTTTTGGATAGAAAATAAGTTAAGAAATTTAGTTTTGTCACAAAATTTAAATTTAAGCATCCGAAAAATAATTTTATTCAGATACATTTTATTCAAATATATGTGTAAAAAGTAATAAAATAACTGAACTTAAGTCTTAACTAAAAACTGATTAAATTAGTAGTCACTTGAATTTATAATAGAATAATAACATAAAAAACAACAAAATAAGTAATACCTTCTTTTATTTTAGTTTTTTACTGTCGAACTACTTAATTAATGAATTTTACGAAGTTACATTGATGAAATTGACTGCTTTTTCTATAATAAGTAAACAAGAGCATTAGCTTTTTGAAAGCAGTGTACATTTTGGTACAAGATTAATGACTGATTACAATTCATATCAACTCAAAATTAAAAACTGTAAAGCTAGTAAAAAACTGCTATACTTATATAAGACTTTTGCATAAACAAAATTTAATTTTTATAAACATTCAATTTAACATAATATTAGAGTAAATATAATTTTGGTCCTACATGAAATACAATAGAATTGTGTTCAAATTTTTCTAAAAAAAATGTTTTAGAAAGTTAACTTTAACTTTTAACTCACATATTAAAAGTTAAAATATCTAAACAAAAATTAATTTTTTAAAACCGTATTTTTTGGGAGTGCATAAAATAATACAATAGTTGAACTTAAGCAATATTAAAACATCATTAATTTAGCTAGTAATAACTAAAACTTATACTAAAAAAGTTGTAGAAAAAGACACAAAATTTGTAAAATACAAATAAGTTAGAATTTATTATTATTTTTTTTTTTTGTAAAACAATTCTAATAGAAACTACTTAGTTCATGACTTATTTAAACAATTAGATCTTGTGTCCAATTTTTTGCTTCAAACCTAAACAAAAAAAATAGTATACTATTTCTTTTCAAAAATAGTTTAATGTAAAATCTAAAAAAAGAAATTAATAAAACAAAAAACTTATTTAAATTTAATATAATCAAATTTATTGTATGATTTAGAACTGTTAGATTTTAAAACGTTAGAGAAAATTTAATATTTTATAAGCAGAAAATTTATAAATTTATTTTGTAAATTTTCTTTAATCTTATTAGCTAGTAAATGTGTAGTTTTTAAAACCTTTACGAAAAATATGTACTACTCAACTAAAAAATTCAAAAAAGATTACAATTACGGTTTGAATACATAAAATAAAATCAATAAATTAACGTATTAAGCGATGAAATTAATTAGGAACTTCTTTTGTTTTATAACAAAACTAATTTACCTATTAAACATTTATTTTTTGCATTCAGTAGTTTGTAATGTGATACAAAACTTCAATTTAAACATAATCAAGTCATTTTTTATGTTAATAGTGAAGCTGTAGACATATAAAAAAGTAAGACTATCTAGTATAACAGTCAGTAAGTAACTTTGGTTTTGGTTTATTAAAACCCTTTAAGAGCTAAATCAATTAATTTCATAAATCAATTGTAAATATCAAACATACCAAATAACTATTAAACTTTATTAAACTTTAGAAAAGAAAAAAATAGAAAATAAAAAATAAGCAGTTCTAATTCAATTTATCATATTTTATATATAAAATAATCAATTAAAAGTTTAAAAAATATATAACATTTTATTATTTATAACGTAAGTTATCGAAAATGTGGTCATATAAATAAATTAATTGAAATTTCCTTTGCATAATACAAAATATATATTTGTTTACTTTTACATTAAGATAGAAAAAAAAAGTTCGTATAAGATGTACTTTTTGCTATGTTTTGTTTTTATGAAAACAAGTGAACTCAAATGATTTAAATAAGACATAAACATTCTCAGTTAGTGAGTACCAATTTTTTGTAATTAGTGGAAATTTTGGTGTACAATATAGTAGCACTTGGAGGTTTTCGATTGTATAACCAGAAAGTTTATTCTTACTAGATGCGAAATTGATAATAAAAAAATTAAAGTTAGTAAATTAAAAGTTAGTATGCTTGTTGTGTTGGTGATAAAGTTATATTATTAAATGTTAGTTTCGACAACACTCATCAGTTTGTTGTGTGTGATACAAAGAATGAAACATTAAGTTTAAAGACTTATTTATGATTCTGACAAATTACTGTAGTTCTATGTTAAGTGATTTTTCACTAGGTTATGTATTTGTTTATAAATATTTTTTGGTTATTTAGTTTTTGTTGTGATATATTTTTTGGGAAGTTTAGGTTTTAATGTGAAGAGAAATAAACAAAACTGTTTAATGAACGATAAATAAAATCGCTATAACTATTTGGTCCTATAATCTGGAGTACTTTTTGGTTATCGATTTGTAAGCCATTGGAATAAAATTTGAATTCAATGTCCTAAACCTTAAAATTTATGTATAATAAATAGATACGACCTTAAATAAAAAGGTACATATCAATAATAATATGAAATATTTTTATATAACTTAGTTTGACTCACTTAATAATTTATAGTTCAATTTGTTTAAAAAAAGTTAAAATTTAAAATTAATTCTTTCAAACAATTTATAAATGACTCAATTTTTCAGAACATTGTATGTTTCATGCTTCTTTTGTCAGTTGTAAACAAAGCAATAAAAATAAAATTTAAAATCTAGCTTAAATAGTGAAAATGCAATTACCATAATAAATAATAAAGCAAAGAGCAATTAACAATACACTAATACTTCTAACTACAACGAAACTAAAAAAATAATAAAACAGAGCAACAACTTTTAAAACAATTTTAAAAACAATTAAAAAACTTTTTAAGAAAACAACGAAACAGTATAATCAAAATCATTATGTTTACACAAGTTTTCTTATAAAAATACAAATGGCCTCAAGTTAAATTAAATCAGAAATGTGAAAACAATTTTTAATAATTTTAAATATGTTTAAATTATAATTTCTCCCACAACCTTGATATATAAATATATTCAAAAATATATTTAAATATTAAAACAACTTTTTTTAGCTTTATATCAGTAGAAAATATTGCATGCTTAATTCTTTTAAAAACACTACAACACTATATAAATACGCCAGAATCTAGGAAACTGGACTTATAAGGAAAGTATCAAGTTGTTATCTAATAGGTCAGTGCTTCTAAACATTTTTCTAGTGGCGGAACCCTTTTCCAAAGTTCAACTTTTCCGCGAAACCCCTGATTTAATTTCATATAAAATGTTAAATACAATATTTCCTGCAAAAAACAAAAGAATTTCAGTGAAAAACGAATATTTTAACAAAACTATATCATTGTTAGAAATCATACCAATTGTAATAGTAATAAGTAAAGTCAAACTCAAATTGCGCCAGAGGCAATAGGTACTTTATTATTCTATAATAAATAAACGAAAACAAACATGATTAATCGCAACGTCATAAAAATCTTTCCTTGCATAATAAAAACAACATGAGAGCTACAAACAATGACGAAAAGAACGTGAACCTAATCGAATTCACAGACTACTGTAAAATACGGGTAAGATGCCTACGTAAAAATAAATAAAAAAAATTAAATGCGAAACCTGAACTTGTTTCTTAGCAACAAGCATGTCAATGCGCGGCTGGATTTTGGATAGACTGAGACGGAGACAGGCAGACAAGGTTGGAGTCAGCATACAGTTCCTTTGCTTCCTTTAATGTTTTAAATTTTACGCAATCAGGACACCTATTAATAATGAATACCCATTAAAAGTCCTTAAGCTAGATACACACTAAGCAGATCAATGAATGCTATAATTATACATGTTTTTTACTTTATGTGTTCCATTTTTTTTAAAGTTTTATGATTTATGTTTTTTTCTTTCAAGTATCTTTTTTAAATTTCGAAAGGCTTTGCGGAACCCCTGAGAGGCGTCGCGGAACTCTAGGGTTCCGCGAAACCTCATTTCAGAAGCACTGTATTAGGTTAACCAAACAACATTTTGGTAAAGTTAATTGCAATGTTTAGACAGGAACTTCTTGCAGCTTCAATTAATTAAGATGCGATTTGCATACAGGAATTTATATCAGCTTCAAACATATAAGTTGCAATTTGCACACATGATTTTCTATCAGCTTCAAATATGTAAAAGGTGTACATGGCATATTGTCATTATTTAACAAATTTTTGAAATTAATTTTTTTTTTTAATTTTAGGTAAGAGTTTTTAGTTAAATATTTAAGTGTATATTCTACATGCAAATAACAATTTTAAATTTCATGTTTAAAGTTTAAAAAAATTTTGATATATGACCAGGTATTGTTTTACTGTAAAAAAAAGGATTTTAAAACGTTTATTAAAAGCAAGTTAAATCATTTACAATATTGGAGTATTTTAGTCTTGTACTTGTGAAGTCTATTAAACGTTCTGAATATGATTCAAATATATACAAATCTTTATGATTTTTAACAAGTTTTCAATTTTTTGTATAGAAAATGTTTAAGCTTATACTTAATTTAAATTACTTGTCTTGGACAAAACATTAAACTATCTTCATAGTGTACGACTGGAAAACCGATTTAAGTTTTGTTCAACAGGTTCTTAAAGTATATCTTTTGCCGTATAATTAACAACTAATATAATTTTAAACAAGGATTTCAATTAGTACAACTAAAACTACTTTAAAAAAAAATTTAAATTACATATATAAAAAATTTAAAATAACTTTTATATAAAACTAATACAAATATACAAAGTATTCGGGAGTTTATAAATAGGGAAGGATAATCTACCTAAAATAAGATGTTATTAAACATTTTTCTTAAACTAAAAAGTCTCTAAAAGCAGATAATTTTTTTTAATTTATTTGTTTTATAAAGAACGAATTTCCATTTGTAAAAAAAAAATTTTATTTTGGTAAAAATATCAAAAAATATTAACTTAAAGTTCTAATAACAAGTATAAAAACATTTCCATTCGCTCTAAATATCTATTAAACTCAATAAAAAAAGATTACTACTGGTTTATAAATCTAAAATGTTTTGTAGACAAAACTAAAGATAAGTTATTAAATTATTATAATATTAAGCCATAGGTTTAACTAACAAATTTAATTCAAACTTTACCCAAAAAATAAAACTTTTTTCTGTTAGCTATATAAAAAGTAAATTATAGTCAAGCATAACTGTTTACGTATTTTCAAAATGACTGAATTTTTTATTAACAACCTTTTAATTGTCTTTAATAATTCAAAATTAGACTCATATGGCAGAGATTTTTTTGTTCAGCCTTTGATAATCGATAAGATAAAAATTAGAAAAACTTTTTTTATCTAAAATCTAATATATTAGTTCTAAATAATTAAGTAACATTTAGACAAGTTTTAGATTAATAACCATTTGTTATCCTAACAGTAATGAGCCTTTTTTATAGAAACTATCTACTTGTTAAAACAGACAAACATTTGAAATTATATCTTTATGTTCTAAATGTTATCTAACTTTACCTGGATTTCAAAATATTTTTTTACATAAGCTCTATGTTTTTCATACGATAACGGATTAAAATAAGATTTAGTTTAGAGAAAACTAACTTAAATTTTCTCCCTAACACAAAGTTGAATACTGGCTACAATTAGTTTTTAAAATATTGCTGAGAAATTTTAAAATATATTTACACAAATAAGAATTGTTAATTATTAAACTATGTTACATAAAACCTCTTAAACAATTTTTTGAATTTATTTGACGTAAATATTTTTCTTTTAACTAACTACCTCGTATATTTTTTGAATGATGTTAATATTTATCAATCGATTATGTTTGAATCTCAGGTCAAGTTATTTTGATTAAAAATAAAATATTTTTTTTTATTTAAATGATTGTACTTTTGATACTTGTAACGATATTAAATGTTGTTTTCGCTTTTAGAACCTTAAAAAACCTTAATTTATATATTTGTTTTTTCATCAAGCCTTAAAAAAAAGTTCACATTTGTTGTTCGTCGTTATTCAAATATAAATTATTTTTATTAGCTAAATTATTTGAACTGGAATTACTTTACTAATTTTTTTTACATATCATTGAATATGTTTTTCTAACAATAAGACAAGTTAGTCACTAATTATAGTAAGTACTTTGTTTTAAGTTTCTTGTCTAAAAAATGTTTTGTTATTCTCGTTAGCTTCACAATGTAAAGTAGAACTTTCTCATTTTCATGAAAAACAGGAAAAAGATTTATATTCAAGTTTAACCATCATTAACAATTGATATACAACAATTAATAGTTTCTTTTGGTACATATATATATATGTATATATATATTAAAGATTTTATAAAAAGTTCTGATCGATAGTGCTCGACAAATTAAATTGGAGCTAAATATTTATCTTAGTAAAAGTATTGAATTTTTGAAACTGGACAAATAGCACTTGTTGATCTGCATATTTATTTTAATTTTATTGAGACAAGCATTTTCTGTCTAATTATTATTGTCATTAAAAAAATTTTTATATAGGACTTAAAAAAAAAGTAAACTAAAGGGTAATACTTAATAACGTAAAGTGAAATTTTAATATATTACATAATTTCAGTTTCTCAGTTTCAAATCTCAGTTTCAACATAATTTAGAACTTACTGTTATATTCTTGTATTGTACGTTTTTGCTAAAATTAAATGATTCTAATTGTAAATTAATAGAATTTTATTATTAAACAAATTACAGGTCTTAGTGACAACTATAACTGTAGAATTCAAACTGAAAATGTTGTATTTTCGAAAAACAAAAGTTATTTTATTCTAAGTTTAAGTATCTAAGTTGTAAGAGGTAATAAAAACAAAGTAAACTATATACAAAATTGTTTTGTTAGTTTTTGTTAGTTTTTTTGTTTTCAAAACATTTTAATATTTTCAGAGACAAATCGAAATTAAAAAAATCTAAAACAATATAAAGTCTCAAGAGAAAGTTTAAGTTTTTCAGGAAAACAATTATGTATTTTGTGTATGCTTCAAGACTTTCGTCACACATCTTATGTAAAAAAATCATAACTAATTATGAATTTTTCAAGATACTATATTGATAGAGACGTTAACAAGATATTCAAGACAATAAAAAAAATTTAATGAAATTAGTTTTGATTTTATATCTTGCTTTCCGTTTAATGCCTTTAAATTCAAAAAAAATTAGAAGACAAAAAATTCAATTCCTGTATGCTTCAAGATTATTATCGAACATTATATGTAGAAACTTAATAAGTATTTATGAATCTTTCTAAATGCTAGGTTGATAAAGACTTTAACAAAAACTAAACACATTAAAGATATTTGTTTTTATATCTTAGTTTCCGTTATATGCCTTTAAATTCGAAAAATAACTTGAATAACAAACCAATGCAATTCTTTACAACAAGAAAGGTTATCAATAAACAGAGCTAAAGGAAAATGAAAACTAGGTAAGTAAATAAATAAGTACAAAAGTATATATACATTCACTTAACAAAAATTATTCGACAAAATGTTATGAATAAATCTTCAAACTAAAAGTTTTTTTCTGTGTATCATACAAAATAAACTGATGAGTGTTGTCCGATAAAATGTTTAATAACACAACTTTATTTCCAAAACAACAAGCACTAGATTTCCTTACTTCAAACTTTTTAAAATCATTTTCACAGTTAATTGAAGTAAACTTTTTTGTTATACTGTCAAAAACCTCTCAGGTTTATTATATCGTACAGCAGTTGCAAACATTTTGTTACCAACGCCAACTGAAGAATGACCGCATCTTCTTTCGATCATGTCGGGTAAACAAGTCCATTTGTTTTCATGATGGTCATATGCTTCAACTGAATTTACTGAACTTAAAACGCCTGGAGGAAATTTACTGCCTTAACTAACAACAATTCTACCTTCAAAAATTGTGCAAGTTCCGGATAGTCTTGTTTTATTCATTTTTGCTGTATCATACCATTTTTTTAGTTTGAATCGTATTTGTGACTTAGCTCACCATATCTATTGAACGCATATAGTTATTTAATAATTAGAAAAAGATTAGTCCATCTACAAAATTCCGGAAAGTTAGAGAAAGAATTTTGAAAAACTACCCCATTTGAAGATAAGTAATCACAGAAGCTAGCTTTGATGAACAGCTTGTCGTTAAAAACAGGCTGGATGGTTTCTTCATTAAGTAGCATAGACTTCTTGACTTTTAAGAAATTTTTATCAAAAGTAAATTTGAACACCACATCATTGGTTACTTGAGAGCAATGTCTGTTTTGATACAAGATAGATGACTGACTACAAATCATTTCAATTTTAGCAGAAAAATTGTAAGAACTCACAAATACAAAAACTTGGTTGGAAAGTGTAGTTACCTTTGAAGAACAACTTAATTTTTATACCTTTACAACATTTTTTAACTACTCAAAAGGATATTAATTTCAAATAACGTCGAATGAAAAATTAAAAATTTTCGAATGAATAATACTAAATTAATAAAGTAACGTGTTGAAGTAATGAAAAAAAAAGTAAAACATTTAACTACCAAACTAAATATGTCTCCTTAATAGTTTAATTGTTGTTCAGATATGTGTATTTTGAAACAAGTAATTTTATATATTAATTTGTTTGTAATGATTAGTAAAACAACGATTCATCGATTTTTCTTTATGAAATAGCATAAACTTTAAGAGTAGAACTTAGAAACTAAAAATTTTGACTTTCATATAAATCAATTTATAAGTTATAAAAGATTTTATGAAACTTTTAGCTTGTAAACATCATTTCGGAGCTAAATACATAAAATATATAAAAAACCAAAACCTTACATACCCACTAAGTATAACACTATCATATAGTTATTTTTATCTGTAAACAAGCATTTCTTATTTCTTTTAGAACAAGTAAAAATAATACATCATTTAGTCAAAATATGTAAAAAAAATTTACAAATGGTATTGTTAGTGAACAAAAAGTGTTTTGAAAACAAACTAGTTGAGAGTGGGATGTGTCTAGATCTTTATCATTGGAGTTGTACAATCTTTTTGTTTAAAAATAAAGTATTTCGTGTAGAAGCTTTCAATAATATACTTTATAATATAATATAGCTCTCTACTAGATAACTGTCTAAAATTTCTATAAAAACGTTTAAACTTTAGACATTTCGAAAAGATCAGTAAATAGAACTCAAAATCTTAATACGTAATCCAGTTCTTTACTTTTTAGTAAATAAAAACTTAAAAATAATCCTTATTCATGTTTTTAATGAAAATATGAAAATTCTGTCTTATATTGAGAAACTAACATGAATAACAAAATGTTTCATACATAAGAGACTTAAAATAAAGTATCAACCAAAATAAGTAATTAACTTGTCTTAATGCTAGAAAAATACTTTCAGTTCAGAAATATATAATATCACTTAAAACAAATATTTTAGCTAAAAAACTAAATTTAAATCAGGAACAAACTTTTTTTCTGAAAACAAATTGAAAAAAGACGTGAACTACTTTTTTACAACTTGATGAGAAAAAAATAATAAAATCAGGTTTTTTTAAGGTTATTAAAATAAATTCATCATATGAAAGTTAAAAACCCTTGGAGTTGTGTAAAAATTTAAATATGCTTTTAAAAACACTTTTGATTGACCAATTAAATAAAAAAAGTTCTATTTTTAAAGTTGTTTAACTTTTGTAATTATAAAATTTCTGTATAATTTATAATCTTTTCGACAAAAAACTTATAAAAGTACGTCGTTTTAACGAAGTTCTTCAAGAAAATATAAACTAAAATTCACTTAGTATACAAAAATAACTAAATCAGTATAAATTTTAGTGAATTATTTAAAACGTAAACCATATTCAATCACTTTTTATGAAGTTTTTTTCAATTTATTGGAAACTGATGGTAAACAGAAAACCCGTCAAAATACGCCACTGGTTGAAAGCTTTTGTTATTAGAATGCAAATGCTTTTATTTAATTTGTTTATATTAAGATAACTTATAGTTATGCAGAAATAAAGCAGTAACAAAATAAATTAATAAAAACATTAAATTGTCGACAGTATGCCTGAAACGGCTCGTTAAAAAATAAAAAAAGAATTTTCGTGCTGTAAAAATTTAGCTAAATGACTGTCGTACGCCGAGCTTATTTTTATTTTTTCTTAACATTACGATTTAGCTTTTGAAAATATTATAAACATTTTCCATACAAGTTTTCTTACTTTTCAAACCAACTGCCTAATTAGATAAAAAGTAAAAAAGAACAAGTTAAAACTGTTAAGTTATTAGCTTGTTTTTTAAACAACACTTAAACTTATTTCAATTCTTTAACTTGAAACTAAAATACTTTTATAAGTTTATGTATACTTTCCAACCTAAACTAAAATTCGATAACCACAGCACTACCCTGTGTTATCCTATATATTCAATTAATTTTCTTAGACTTTTGAAACAATTTTAAACAAGTTTTATACTTAATTCTCAAATTATGTTGTCGATATCTCGAATTTTTGATAAACTTTAATGTATTTACTGGTGATATGTCAATAAAAATCTGAAAATTATTACAAAAAAAAGGAGGGCAACATCCCAAAACTTCAATAATAGTTTATTCATAACTACTCAGAATTGTTAAAACTTGAGTTGTCGAAACTTAAACTGTTAGAACATGTATATTCGTGCACCCGTACACTTTACTGTTTTGCATTACAACCTCGTATTTTTTTCGAGAGTTTGAATTGTTTCATTATAATAATTCGAAGTGTATATTTCTATTATCAGCCTAGGAAGTTAAAATTAAGTATAGTTGTGTCAAACTGTTTTTTGTTATAGTCTTTATTAAAAACTTTCGTAGTAAAAAATATTTTTCTTCAAGAACAGACCTTTACTTATATAACAACTTTCTGGTAACTTTAATTAAAATATTATATAGAAATCTTAACTTTTTATTGGTGCATGGTATAAAAAATCAACAAAGCAATTAAGTAACAAATTGTTATTTAAAAATATTTTAACACATTAATGAGTATCTTAGTGCTATAATATTGAAAGAGTTTGTAATTTATTGGTATCAAAAAAACTAATTAAGTTTATATATGTTATACAACTTTGGTTGAACCTGTGAGTGACGGAAAGAATAGTTAGAAGTTTTTTATGCCAGAAATCTGAAACTATAGTTACGCGGGTCACCGTAATGCTAAATATTATACAAAAAAAAAGAAAATCTCATGCAGTTTCGTAGTTAATATGTATTTCTAAATATATAATCCTTTTAGTTAACTGACAACCATATAAAAATTATATGTTATAGAAATTATAAAAGTATTAAACCATAGCTAGTTGTATACATACTATTTTCAAGCGAGTAACTAGGCGCGGGTTGGATTTGTCTGCGAAGCACAGTCTTCCGAACTTAAAGATTTGTTTTGTTATAACAAACAATGTACGACATAAAAATAAAATAAGAGATTTAAAATTCAATCAACACTTGTTAAGCTAACTGGTTTACACTATTTTTAGAGGTTTTTTAGTTGTCAGTGTATATATAAAACTATAAACTACTAGACTTTTAGTACTAAGTGTTCTAATGACGAGACAAAGAAAAGAACTAGAAAATAATCTGTCTATGTTGTCAAAATTTTTCTTTTAATTAAACTAAAAATGGTACAATACGATTGTAAGCATAGAAGATTTTAGAAACTATATATCTTAAATGTTGAAATGTATTCTATGAAATTAATCTCACACGTTTATAATTTGTAAAGCACTTAATTTTTAGGTTATAAAATACTTCAGTTATAACATATGTTAACCTAGCAAAAAAAAAACTGTTTTTTTAAACAAACAAAAGCTATAGAATAAGAAGTTATTTTAAAGTTCTTGTTTGTTTTTCCATCACATCATTAGTATTCCATTTCCTACAAATAATAAAATAAATTATAATACGCATGAACAAATAAATGTTATTATCTTGTTTATATAAAATTGTTAGCTATAGAAATTTCTGGATTACTTAAATACAGCAAATAAATCCTAGAGACTAAACATTCCAAATAATAAGTACTTATCTATCTTAAATGTTTAATTTAATATCTTAAAACTGATTGAAACATAGTAATATAAATTTAATTTAAATGTTACTAAAAGTATAACAAGCACAAACCATATTATTAATAGTATTTGTTGTGTTTGCATCATTATTTGATCCTAGAAAAAATTCTTCATTGGCTCTATAAAAAACAAAATTAAAATAATATTTTAACAAATAAATGTAAAAATACTTAGCAGTTATTTATCTATAATTATGATTATTAGTATCATAGTTAGTATATTGTTTTAATTTTTGATGCAAATATTAATTCACAAAGTATGTGTAAGATACGAACAGTATTACAAACACTTAATGTGCCATAAGTTTAAGTTTTTTAAAAGAAAACTAAAAAGTAAACTTTATATTTTTCATCTCATTACCAAATAATTTTACACTTTATAATTAAATTAAATTTTACACTTTATATTTAAATTACAAATAATTTTACAATATTACAAACACTTAATGTGCCATAAGTTTAAGTTTTTTAAAAGAAAACTAAAAAGTAAACTTTATATTTTTCATCTCATTACCAAATAATTAAAGTACTGCGTACAATAAAAATTACAGTTAATTCACTAGCTATGTGTAAAAAGATACGAAAACTTTTATATCTTAAACTTTTATAAGCTTACTTGAAAAATTTACTTATATTTTGTTTTGGATTACGGCTTGTTCTTCTTTATCTTCATAAAAGCCTTTAAAATAATTATTTATTACCGTAAATCTTTTTATATTTTTTTTATACTTTTCCTTAAGACTATCTTTACTTTCCTCTTCTTTGACCGAGTCTGTTGATTTCCCGTTCTAAAAAAATATTAGTTTATAATAACTCAAGGTCTTAATTCAGTTATACTAATTAATACTTTACTTGAATAAAATTACAACAAAATTTATTTTTATTTTTTTAGTTAACTTGTTTTAAATATCTTTCTAAAAAAATGATATTTTCCTAAACTTAAAAGATATATGTGTTAGATTTGTAATCTAATGTAACATAGCTTTTAAATGAGTTAGAATTTTTTTTTTTGAAATTTAATACATACTATTTATCTTAGTCATGATAAAGCATTGGCATCAAAAAAAAGAAATAGAATAAAAATTAGTTTATTTTTCAAAAAGCTAATAACTAGTAGAAAACTAATACTATAGATAAATAAATATAATAGTCTAAACAAACTTACCAATACTTTCAAATCAGGAAAATGTTTCAATAGAAACCTAGAAAAATATTTATTGGTATTGTATGTTCTAGTACTCACAATAACAACTAATGTAAAAACTTTTTTTATTTTAAGTAGAAAGTTTTTGTAATGCTAAAGGTTAACAATACGTTTTTAAGACTTTTGCATTATTAATGTTTACACTAAAAAACTTATAGAACAAAAAAGTTTGTATAAGTGCAAGTAGGATTTAAAAACTATACTGTCTCCGTATTTTTTTAAATCGTATTGAAATAAAAAAAAGGCGTTTAATGATAAATATCACTTAATAACTACTAACAAGCGTTTATTTCCGTAAAATAAAAAAAATAAATAACAACCTTAAACTAAGTTCATGTTTCATATCTACTTAGGCTTTAAGTGTATAATCTTGAAGACATTCAAACTTATAACGGAAAAAGCTAACACTAATTTTATTCAAGCTAAAAAGTAGAGAAAAACAATAGATTTTGATAGGGTTTTAAATTAAACGCAATCACAGCTTTTTAATTTAAATATAACAAACAAAAACAAACTTAATTTTTTTTTCTTCGAACATTTGCAGCACCTTTTGTTCATTGTTTGATCTCTGCTGAGGCCTATTTAAATTTACTTGTTAAAATTAATTTTTAAGTACATATAAAATATCTAGATAGTAAATTAGTCTATAGATAAGACTTTTCACCCAAAGCTAAGTTACTTTACCAACTTTTTTACAAGACGTTATAATTGATTAAATGAAACACCAAAAATCGACAACTAGTGCTGTCAAAGTGTTATATATAAACACCACATTTTCAACTAGTTAAGTAAGAAACTTAAAACCAATAACTAGTGTTATTAAAGTCTAAATATAAAGATCGAATCACAAATACAATTAGATTATGAATCATAAGCTTCAATAGCTTAAGGCTGACAATCTTAAAGCATTTTATTCCTAATTTATAAAATAAATATAGTTCTACAGTTATAAAAAATTATAGAAAGTTTTTAACTTATACTACTTTAAAAACATACTTATATTTTATGTAGAAATATAAAAGTTACTTTAACTAACCACAAGCTGTTCAAGTTAATTTCTTCATTTCTTTTGTAAATTTGCAGTTCTTGTAAATTCGAACCAGCAAACAAAAGATGAGCGTCTTGATCGAATGTTAATTCGTAGTTTGTATACTAAAAAACAAATGTTATTTTACGAAGTTAATCTTAATATTTTATATTCACGGTTAGAAGCATATATTACTATTACTTTTGAAGAATCAATAGCCTATAACCTTACCAATAGCTTCTCCAAACGAAGACAATACTGATTGGTTTAAGTTTTGCTATTTAAATACTGCAGTCGTCTATAAAAAATTACACTTTGTTAAAGTCTAAAGCTTTGCAAAGTTTCAACTAGACAGTAATGAAATCTTTGGAAACAGTATAAGAGTAGTTTTTAAGGTTCTAAAAACTATTATTTACATATAAGTGTATTTATAAAGCTTTAAAGTTAATAACACTTCATGGTAACACCAATTATTTTTTAAGTGACCTCTATTTTAGCTTCCATATAAGCCAGATGTTTAATATAACAAATCCTCCTTACAGTATGTCTCAAAAGTTTGACATTAAAATCCGGCACCATACACTCCAACACTTACATCTGTAAAGATGTAAATAACTAATTTTTTTTTAATAAAAGAATTATAAATATAATAATTTTTGACATATATGTAAATATTTTGGTTTGAAAAATCATCTTGATACGTTTATGATTAAAACGATAAAATAAGTCGTTTAAAAGTACACGTTTTTGTATTTCTTTCTAAACAGTAGTGCTTTTAATCCAGTGGAAGTAATAAACTAAACCAACTATTAAAGTATTTTTTTTTTAATTCATTGAAACTATGTACTTTAAAATAACTGTTAGTTTTTATAACCTTAATAAACAATATCATATTTAGTTTTAGCTGCTGCGTATCCCAACCACACCACCAACCGGATGTTTTTTTTTATTTATAGACCAATCTTAATGTTACATCACTAATTTTAATTAAAGTTTGATTTTAGCTACATTGGTTTTGAATTTTGTATTCATTTATCTATGTAGTAAGTGGAACTATGTTCATTCCGCGTTCGAATTTATTATAGTTTATTGATTAGTTTTTTATTATGATTAGTTTAGTTTATTATAGTGATTTTAAAGTTTCTGTAGGCAAAAACTATTAAGAAAAGATTTTTATATTATTTTATATATGATATCGTCTTAATCAACAGCCTGATAATAATAGGCCTTTGAATATATTAGTGCGTTTATTGAACAAAAAAACATTTTCAAAAAATGAAAAACATACGAAAAAGCAAGTAATTTTACAAAAACAATTTATAGAAAATAAACAAATACATAGGAATTGTAATTAACGTTTATATAACAAGGTTCTAAACAACTAAATTACTGTACATGTTTATAAACAACTATCAAACGTTACAAATTGTTTAAATGAAAAACTTAAGAAAAATTTGTCAGTCAATAAATCAACACATTTACTATTTTTTGTTATGTAGCTTATACTTTGTAATATTTGACACAAGATGGGAAAACAGAACTTTTAGTAATTTTAGTAATATTACAACAAATTTTTGACCATTTTTCTTGACCTACATCATACACATAAATAGTTGATTCTTTTAAATTATCATAAAAATGATAAAAAACAACTATATTATTTCCAATACTAAAAGCGTCAACCCGACATCTTGTTATAGCTGGAAGTTTTAAACTAGATTTTAAGGTTGAAAACTTTCTTGAAAAATTATCAAAAAGTTCACAGTTTGTGGTACTATACCCACCAATAACAAACATTTTGTTACCCATACTAACTGCAGAATGATCATGTCTGTTTTCAATCATATTAGGTAAATAGGTCCATTTGTTTTCACGATGATCATACGATTCTACTGATTTCAAATCTACATTGTTATTAAAACCACCAGTAATAACAATTTTACCTTGAAAAACTGTACAAGCAGCATTACGTCTAGCTACATTCAAGTCTGCTACTTTATTCCTGTTAAAACTATTCATTTCATAAAAATAACACGAAGTAAGATTTGTACCACTGCTTTCAATCCATCCTCCGATTATAAACAGCCTTCTCATGAACGAACAAAGACAATAAAAAAACCGTTCCTTGAAATAGACATAGTGGTGTTTCCAAGCTTTAGTTTTTTCAGAATAAGTTTCAACAGACGTACAAGAGCTATTTAACTTTTTGTAGCGATTTATGTAATCAAGAAAAGCATATATTTTAGAACTTGTAATTGATACTTTCA
The DNA here is from genome assembly GCF_965202585.1 of Thalia democratica. NCBI lineage: Eukaryota > Metazoa > Chordata > Thaliacea > Salpida > Salpidae > Thalia > Thalia democratica. The sequence goes on from NC_139165.1 coordinate 18,791,253, forward strand.
AAAAATTATGTTGTTTCACCGTTGAAGGAAACTCATTTACTTCAAAACTAGGTATTTCAATTTCTTCTATTTGATTCACAACTTTACCATTTCTGTCTCTTCCTCCAAAAACCAGAATACTGAAACCTTCTTGGTTACAGTATCTATTTTCATACAAAACATTTGGTACAAAAGGAGAAGGTAAAAATTTACTGTTTGATATCATAGTGAACCTAAACAGAGTAAAGTGCTAAATAGCTGTATATGTTTATTAATTTAAAATATAATTTGATAGTATAAGAAAAAAACTCTGTATATTTAGTATCATGTTAGTAATAAAGTATTCAACTTAGAAAATAACCAAATAGTAAACAAATTACTTCATTTAAATAACAATTGATATTTTGTTTTTACAAATACATTAGATATGTGATTAGATTTTTGTCTATAGTTTAATATTTTTGTTTTTAAAACTATTTAGTTTTAATTCATTACAAAAAATAAATTAAAAAAAAAAGTGTTCTGATAGTTTATTACATTTATTAAATTCTTAAAAACTAATTTTAGATTTTCTACAGCCCTGTCAAAGGGGGCATTGAAAAAAAATGTTATGGAAAACCTTATCTAAACTTATAAACATCAACTACAATCTAAAGATACGATATCTGTAAAGTCACTGTTGTAAGCATATGTAGTTTTATTAAAAAGAAAGCTTTTTTCTTAATACTTTTTATTTATAAATTATCTGTTACTTATTATTACTGTACTGTCTTTTAGCAGTCTTGTGTTTTGTATTGAATTCAGAAATATCAGAAAATTCCTGTTGACATTTTGTTTAAGTTTACTTTGGATAAAAATACAAAATGGTTGTAGCTTCTAAAAAGCTAAGAAAGAAGCGTTGATAGAATAAGGAAAATTCATTTTAATTCTAACTAAATAACTTAAAAGATTGTAAAAAAAACTGATATACTCATAAAGTACTTTGACAAAAACGAAATTATATATTTTTAAAACATAAATTTTTGATAAGATTAAAGTGTATCAATTTTTATTTCTATAAAAAATATTTAAAATGTGTATAGTTTTTTGTATAAAAATTTAGTTAAGAAGTTTAGCTTTTGTTTCAAAACTCACAAAATTAAAATTTAAGTATCGAAAAGTAATTTAGTTCAGATGCAAACATTTTTTTAAATATCATTGTAAAAAGTAATAAAATAACGGAACTTAAGTGTTAACTAATAAATGATTAATTTAGTAGTAACTTAAACTTATAATAGAATGTTAACATAAAAAGCAACAAAATAAGTAATACCTACTTTCATTTTATTTTTTTATTGTCAAACTACTTAATTAATGAATTTTACGAAGTTACACTGATGGAATTGACTTCTTTTTCTATCATAAGTAAACTTTAACACAGTAGCTTTAGCTTTTTGAAAGCAGTGTATATTTTTGTACAAAATTAATGACTGATTAAAATTCGTTTTAACTCAAAATGAAAAACTGTAAGGCTAGTGAAAAACTGCTATACTCATGAAAGAATTTTGCATAAACGTAATTAAATTTTTATAAACATTTAATTTAAGATAAAATTAGAGTATATATAATTTTGGTCCAAAAAGCTACTATGTTCCTAATTGTGTTGTATCATTTTTATTTAATTAATAACAGAAAAAAAAAATTCACATCAGACAAGCTAGTTTTTAGTTTTTTCTTTTTGTCTCGTCATTAAAATACTTGGTAAATAGTAATAAAAGTATTGTAGTTTATAATTTTAGGCTTACACTAACAACTCGAAAACCTCCGAAAATAGTGTAAACAAATTAGATTGACAAGTGTTGATGAAATTTTAAAAACATATTATGTAATTTCTGTCGTATATAGTTAATTAATTCTAAAGCCCATTTCAAAGGTCGGCAGACTAACCATGAAAACCAAATCTAACCTGCGCCTAGTTACTAGCAAAATTTAAATGCTTTTATAATAACTCAAACGATTAATATTCTTTTAGTTGTTAGTTAACTAAAAGGATTACATAAATATTATTTATATTAAATACTAAACTGCATGAGGTTTTTTTCGTATTGTATTCAGCATGACAGTGACCCGCGTAAAAATAGTTTTAGATGTCTGGCATAAAAAGTACTTCTAAATATTCTTGCCCGTCACTTATACTAGGGTACAGTTATAAGCCATATAACTGTTTACTAGTTTTTTCGATATCAATAAATTACAAACTCTTTCAATATGATAACACTAAGACACTTCATTAGAGTGTAAAATGATTTGTAAATAACTGATTGTAACTTGATTACTTTTTTTACTTCTTGCCACTCATCAATATAAAGAAGAGGACTCTGTATATACTTTAACTTGTCGATTAAATTTACCGCAAACTTATTGTACAAGTAAAGGTTTGTTAATGAAGAAATATAGTTTTAACTATACAAGTTGTCAATAAAGACTATTACGTAGAGAAGTTTAACACAAATATACTTTACTTGAACTGTTTAAGCTGATAATAAAAATATACACTTTAAATTATTAAAAAGAAACAAATAAATTTTGAAAGATTTATGAGGTTGTAATAAAACAGTAAAGTATATGGATGCACGACTATACAAGTTCTAACAGTTTGAATTTCGAAAACTCATGTTTTAATAATTTTAAGTAGATATGTATAATCTTTAATTAAAGTTTTGAGATGTTGCCCTAGTTTTTTTTTTAGAAAACTAAATTTTCAAAGTTTTAATTGACATATCACTATAGAATACATTTTAGTTCATTAAAATTTTGAGATATCGACAACATACTTTGAAAATGAAGTATAAAACTTGTTCAAAGTAGTTTAAAGTCTGAGAATTATAAGTGAGTATAAAATGACACAAGAGAAAGCTGTGGTTATCAAATTGTATTGAACTGCTGCAAAATTCCTTGCATTGTCAAGTTTTTTACGTTGATCTCAAAGAGTATTTAGAGCTTGTTACGGTTGCGTGCACGAGCCAATGAGAATCATCTGACGAAATGTTAACTCGCATCAAAACAAACCAATTAGAATCAAGGCTCATGACGCAATGAAACGTCAAAACATGACAACACAGTTTCATGTGAGCTGTTAGTCAGTGAGTTAGGTATGCAGCTCGAAGCAGTATCTTGAACTTATTTGTGATTGTTTATTGTAAGTATTGTTTTGTTTTAAAGTTAATATTTCAACTGGTGTTTGTTTGCTTAAATCTTTGAGCCAGATTTATATGTTAATAGTTTATTCAACCTTTTACAGTTAATTGCTTACTAAAAGTTTTATTTAGTTTTTAATTCATTGTTTTAAGTATTTTGATATAGATTTAAATAGCTCTCAGTGCTAAAAGTGTTTATAATAGCAATTTATAATTTTAATATATGGTTGTATTTCTTGTTGTTTATTATATTAAAAATTTACCACTCCAAACTGTCCTGTCTTATTTGTATAAAGTAGACTAGATAGTATTAAGTATTTTATAAATAGAATCCACTTATAATTTACAAGTTAGCAGTTATAAGTAGTTTAAATTTATTATGTCCAACTTAGATAATATAAATGAGATCTGCCTGCAGCGGGTCCTGAACACAAGACTGTTAGAAGGTCACCCCAGCTGCAGGAAAAGTATGAACGAAAAGATCAGGTTGACAATCTACCCATTGAAAGTCAACCTGAATCAACTGAGGCTTTGGATGTTGGCCCAGCAATATCCGTAGCCCACAGAATTTTACTTTAGCTTGGAAAGTGTACATAAACTTATAAAAGTAATAGTTTAAAGTTAAAGAATTGAATTAAGTTTAGGTGTATTTTAAAACAAGCTAATTACTTTACAATTATAACTTAACTTCTTTTTTTTTCGTTTTACCTGATTACGTAGATAGTTTGAAAAGTAAGAAAGCTTGTATGAAAAATGTTTATAAAAAATTTCACATGCTAAATCATAATGAAATTATTAAAAGAAAAAATAAGCTTGGGGTAGATATTTGGCTAAAACTTTGCAGCCTGAAAATTTTGCCATTTTAATTTTAATTGAGCCGTTTTAAACAAACTGTTAACATTTTAGTGGTTTGACCAATTAAGATTACTTTATTTCCGAATAACTTTAAGTTATCTTGATGTAAAAATTTTAGATAAAAGCATATTTATTAAATGAAAACTTTCGACCAGGGGCGTGTTTTGACTGGTTTCATGTTTCCTTGTGCACCTCCTATAATATTGAAAAGAGAACGCTTTATAAAAAAGCGGTTTAAATTGGTTTTATTTTGAAATATTTGACTAAAAGCTCAAATCAATTTAGTTAATTTCTGAAATTGAGTAAAGTTTGATTCATTTTTCAAAGAACTACGTCAAATGACGCACTTTTATAAATTTTTTGTCGAAAAAATGGATAAACTATACAAAGATTTTATAACTACAAAAGTTATACAACTTGAAAAATAGATTTTTTATTAGAAACTAGCAATTTAGAAGTGTTTACAAAACTATTTTTGAATGATTATACAGCTCTAAGGATTTCATTTTTAACTTTAGACACTTTTCACCAAATCACATAATAATTTAATTTTTATAACATTTTAAAAACCTTGGTTTTATAACAAAGTTTTCTCTCCAAGTTGTAAAAAAATGGTTCACGTCTGTTGTTAGTTTGTTTTAAAAATAAAACTTGTTTTTTTAAATTAGGTTATTCGCTAAATTAACTTAACTGGAACTGTTTGACTAAGTACTTTTTTATACGTATCATTGAAACTATTTTTCTATTATTAAGATAAGTTAATTAATAATTTTGGTTAGTACTTCGTTTTAATTTTCTAATATTTGAAATATTTTGTTATTAATGTTAGCTTCATAAATTTAAGCAAAATTTTCTCATTGTCATTAAAAAAAATATGCTTATATTTGAGTTTTTGTTTACTAAAAATTAAATTTCCGGATTATAAATTAAGATTTAACAATCTATTTTACTGGTCTTTTCTAAATGTTTAAAGTTTATACATTTTTATGTATCTGAGAAATTTTAGACAGTTATCTTCTAGAGAGCTATATTATACTCTAATCCGTATTATTAAAAGCTCGTACACATAATACTTAATGATTAAACAAACGATTGCACAACCCGACTTATGAAATTCTAGACACGCCCCTACTCTCAACTATTTTGTTTATTTGAAACACATTTTTTTAAACTTACAATACCACTTGTGAATTTTTGTACAAGTTTTCACTAAATGATGTATTAATTTTATGTGCGCTAAATAATATAACGAAGTACTTTTTTACTAATAAAAATTACTATATGATAGTTTTATTTTTAGTAAGCATGTAAGGTTTTGGTTGTTTATTTATGAATTATGTATTTTTAGCTCTACAACGATGTTTACAATCTAAAGTTTGTTAAAGACTAAATTAATTAATTAATTGATTGATATGAAAATCAAAAAAAATTAGTTTCAATGTTTTACTCTTAAGGGTTATGGTACATATGGTTTCAACTTCGATGAAATAGAATTTGTGAATCAATGTAAATTAATTAGTGCACAAATTGATTGTTTCACAACGTGCAAATCTGAACAAAACTTAAGTTTTAAAGTAGAAACATTAAGTTTTGTAATAAAGTATTTAACCTTTTTAATTATTTTAACACGTTGCTATGTTGATTTACTTTTAGTAATTGAAAACGTTTTACTTTTTATTTGTCTGTATTTGAAACTAATATATCTTTAAGTAACAAGTTTTATAGGTATAAAAATTTAGTAGATTTTTAAAGATAACAACATTTTCTCACTAAATTTCTGTTTTTATTAGTTCTTACACCTTTTCAGCTGAAATTTAAATGAATTGTAGTCATTTATCTATCTTGTACCAAAATAGACATTGCTCACAAGAAGCCGATGATGTTGTGTTCAAGTTCATTTTTGATAGAAACAGCATTCAATGTAATCAATGTACCTTCTTAAATGTAAAGAAATCTACGATACTTGTACCAGAAAACAATCATAATAGTTCTAATGACCAGTTGTTCATCGATACTGATTTATTTGGATACTTGTCTTCACAAGGTAAAGTTTTAGAAAACTCTTCCCATAACTTTTCAGGCATTTGTGGATGGAGTAATATTTGTCTTTTCATGAAAGAACTATATGTGTTCAATGATTATGGTAGGATGTGTCATAAATACAATTTCAAATTAAAAAAATGGTATGATATAGCAAGAATGAACAAAAGTAGATTTTTTGGATCTTGCACAATATTTGAAGGCAAAATTATTGTTAGTGGAGGACTTAAAATCTTCAGTGGGGTTCCTAATCCAATAAAGTCAGTAGAAGCATATGACCATCATGAAAACAAATGGAATGTTTTATCTGATATGGTTGAAAAAAGAGTTTATCATTCTCTAGTAAGCATTGGCAACAAAATGTTTGTAACTGATATAGGACATAATAGTACCTGGGAGGTTTTTGACAGTATAACAAGAGAGTTTATCTTAATTCGATCGGAAATTGAGATTGACAAACTTGCTATTAGTAAGTATAGTGGTTGTTGTTTTGGAAACAAAGCTGTATTATTAAATGTCTTTTCAGACAACACTTATCAGTTTATTTTCTATGATACAAAGAATGAAGAATTCAGTTCAAAGCTTTATTTATAACTATGACAAACTGTTGAGTGAATATTTGTTAACTGATTGTTCACTGTGTTTTTGAACTTGTTTCATTGTGCTTTGGCTATGTTTGTTAATAAATTTTTACTTCGTTCTTTGTTTTTTAAACAAAAGTAATGCATTAGAATCGAAATAAAAGACTTTTACGAAACTTAAAATGTAAAAGTAAATTAAAAACACATAAAGTAACTTTTTTATCAAAGTGATAATAAATAAAGCATACTAAAAGTATTGTATATAAAACGAATTCGTTACAAACAACGTTTTAACTTAGATCCTTAGTTGAAGTTGTATTCTATTTGAACAAAAACTAGTTGTAAATATTTTTTTTTGGAAATAAAGTTTTTGATATAAAGATATGTTGTTGGACGCAAGTATAAAACTTAACTGTTACGCTACACATAATAAATATATCGTAAATAAATGTTGTTAATTATAATTATATAGAAAGGTTTAAAGTTAAGTTTTAAGCTATTTTAGACATGTGTTTTTAGACACTAAGTTCTATGTGCCTTTTACGTTTATTTATGCAGATATTTCGTAAACTTAGTAGTATTGTTTTGTATAGTGTGGTCCTACGTCCCTTTAATAGGTAAACCAATATAATAAGTGCTTGGATCTATAGCATTACAATGCTATGTGACTATTTTAAAGAACAGAGAATTTGAAAAAAAAACATTTCTTTTACACAACTACTTTAGTAAAACAGTTTTTTTGAATTCTGATCAGTCATAACTTTAGAAAAAAATGGTTATATATAACGTAGTTAGGTTTTTACAAGTTATAAATAATGTTATAAGTAAAAAATCAGATTTTTTTAATGTTTATTAAAGTTGTACTTTGTTTTTTATTTTAAATGAAACTAAACGTTGGATTCAATCAAAATGTGTCAGAAATTAATACTATCATTCAAAAAAATCATTCTGGTTTGTTGGTTCAAAAAAAATATTTTCATGTTTCAATATAACATTTTACCTTATTGTATTTAGCACTTTATGTTGACCATTTTTTATACTTGTACTGTTTTAATTTGAATGTAAATTGATTAATACTATTTTTTTAAGAGGCTAAATGTAAAATAACCAAATACATTTTATTGTAATTTTTAATATAATTAAAATACAACAGTAGTAATAAATGCTAAAATGTATGTACATTTTAAGTTTTGTTATTTAACAATATCTTTTTTACTCGACGTAAGGTCGTTAAAACTTGGTTTTCATTAATGGTGCAGAAATTGCTAAAATAAAAACTTTTTATATTGTAATGAAGACTGCAATAAAAATATTATAGTAAATAGCTTTTATAAAACTATTCTTTTGTTAACTGTTTAGAATGACAATTTTATTTTGTAATTTATTACGAATAAACTAGATAACACGGTACAGTTGCGTCGAATTTTTGTTGGATATCTAAAACTCTTTAACTACATTTGTTGTGAGGATAGTAGATTTGCTAATTGTTAAACAAAATATAACGATTATTGAGATAGTTAGTTTTTATACTGAATTTAAAAAAAAAACCGTCTAATACAACCTAAAAATTATGTCTGAAGCTGCATAAACAAAACCTCAATGTTTGAATAACGAGTTCATAAAACATTAGCAGAAAAGATTTGAATGGGCAAATCAATAAGAACACAAAAAAAACTTTATATTTTATAACAAACAGTTATTTACAATAAATAATATAAATTCAGTTGTATTTTTAAAATTTAAGATACAAATCATTAAAAACAATAAACCAGTACCCAGTAAACTACTAGTAACTGACTTTATACTTATAATATATTTATATTTGTGTTAAAAAAAAATATTTTCTATGCTACAATTGCGCATTTTTTCTAGTCAGCGTAAAAAGATTAGTGATAGAACTTGATTAATTTTTGTCTTACTAGGTCATGTAGTTTTAGAAACTTGTACTATAAAACTTTACAAAAACTCTTTTAATTTCAATTTGCAATGTAGTTATCATTAAAAAAGCAATACTTTAAGCTAAAGTAAAATTAAACAACAGTTCTTTGTTTTTACAACAGAAACAAATTTTAACGTTGGCTATTTCTTATTATTATAGTAAACACTTAATGGGCCAGATATTTTTGTTAGCGGGCCAAATCTGGCTCTCTGGCCGTTAGCTGCACACTCCTACATTACACAGTTAACTATAAATTTTTTAAAATGTGTAAACAAAATAAAAGTATCCTTGTACTATTTTTATACTAATTTATTTAATTAATTTCTAAACATGCTGAAGGTCGTAGAAATAAGTAAAATACTGTCATAATAATTGTTTTTAGACAGTAGGAATAAATATATAAATTACGATTAGTTTTTGAATGTAATTGATATAATAATTTAGCTTTAATTTATTTTAGTACGAAAAGTTTATTTTAAGTTATAACAAGTTTATTTCGTATTAAAGTTACTTTAATACGGACTTAAAACATCAACCTAGGTAAGTATAGTATTCAAATCATAACCTTTTTTTTTAATAGTCTTAATCATAATTCCTTTCCTGATAGTTTTTAACATGAATATATATTCCTTAATTTTTTCTTATAACCACTGTGTTTTATTCCAAAATCAAATATAGAAATTTAATTTTTTAAATTTTAAATATAACAACTTGTCCAAATTATTTAATTCTATAAACTTTTAATTTTTCTCAGGAAAATAAATAAATTACTTGTTGTTATTATTACTTGTATAAACCTTTTAAAAAATAATGTAACTTTTTTTATCAAAATAATTAGATTAAAATACAATTCTTTATTGCAAAACCAACATTTTTAACGAAACTACCAAGGAACTAACTGCAATATAAAATAAAGTAGTGTAATTAAAAACAACATACTTATTTAAGTATTTGTGTAGTTTTTTATTAGCTATCATCAATAATAAAATAAATTTTAGAGTTTTTGTACACTTTAATGAATTATCTAAGCCAGGGGTCGGCTATTTTGTGTAGTGTAGCTCACTAATAGTTTTTTTTTTCTTGTCTTTCAAATATTGAGCTATTTTTTAATGATGATATTTTAGTCAGGTATCTAACCTTGATTAACAGCAAATTTTTCACTATTTTAACTTTAATAAATTTAAGCTGGTTCGATATAACTCAGACATTTTTTGCTTTTTAAGTTGCAACTATGAAAAAACTAATTAATTACTAATAAGTAAATTACTTAAGTATTTAACCATTAATTATGTTAAAGATTTTGTTTTAGATTGTCTATAACACAAATAGGTATTAGTTTTAATTGATTAACTAATTACTGATTTGAACTAAAAACTGAAAACGAAAAATTTTAGACGCAAAAAGTTGTTTTAAAATGTAAATACTTTTAAAATATGAAAATATGTTTCATAGTATAAAAATGTATAAAAGTGTCCAAAAAGTGTTTTTCAAGCTCGGTTATTATAGATAGTTAGGTTGCAAGTAAAATAAAAAAAAACATTAAGTTTAGCTTATTAAGTGTTTAAAAAAGTTAGTATTTTATTTAAATTAAGTGTGTTAGTCAATGTAAATTTATTGTAATAAATATTTATAATCTAAATTTAAACTATGTGTAGCTAAAGGTCATTTATAAATATTAAAGTAATTTAATGTAAAAGTTTTCTGCAGAGTGACTAAAACTAAAACCAAAATAATATCAAAATGTCACTAAAACTGCGGTCCGCGAAGATTTTGGTAACTTGAATTTTTGCCCGCAAGCACCAACTGCCTGCCGACCCCTGGTCTAAGCTCAAGTATCTTTTCTGTTTGAAACTTATGTACTGAATACTATCTTAAACGTAAACAATTTCATCGTTTTTTATATCGATATTTTTATTACAGCTATATTGATGAAATAAACTAGAGTCGACTTTATGTTTTGTACCGAAGTAGATATTGCTACCAAGATGTTTTATTTTGATTAAAATATATGTAATAAATAATGACTGTAGCTTTTTAAAAGTAAAGAAATATTTAAAACTAAAGTCAGGAGATATTAAGACTGATTCGAAAGACGAGTTAATAAAACTTGCCATGCATTTAATACCATATTCACAAAACACTTATAACTCTTTCATGAAAGTACAAATGTATCCCCACTGAAACATCGGAGATATTTTTACAAAATTTTTTATGCCTTTTGAAGATAAGTAACTGCAGAAATCAGCTTTGATGAACAACTCGTCTTTACGAAAAGTCTTAATATTTCCTGATTTTAGTTTCAAAAATTTTAAACTCAATGTTCACGTTAAAAACTATCAGGAAATAAATTATGATTAAGACTATCAGAAAAAAAAAAAAAAGGCTATGATTTGAATACTATACTTACCTAGGTTGATGTTTTAAGTCCGTATTAAAGAAACTATAATACGAAATAAACTTGTTATAACTTAAAATAAACTTTTCGTACTAAAATAAATTCAAGCTAAACTATTATATCAATTACATTCAAAAACTAATCGTAATTTATATATTTATTCCTACTGTCTAAAAACAATTACTATGACTATATTTTATGTATTTCTACGACCTTCAGCATGTTTAGAAATTAATTATATAAGTTTGTTTAAAATAGTACAAAGATACTTTTATTTTGTCTACACATTTTAAAAATTCTATAGTTAACTGTGTAATGTAGGAGTGTGCAGCTAACGACCAGAGAGCCAGATTTGGCCCGCCAATAAAAATATCTGGCCCATTAAGTGTTTACTATAATAATAAGAAATAGAGAATGTTAAAATTTGTTTCTGTTGTAAAAACATAGAACTGTTGTTTAATTTTACTTTAGCTTACAGTATTGCTTTTTTAATGATAACTACATTGCAAATTAAAATTAAAAGAGTTTTTGTAAAGTTTTATATTACAAGTTTCTAAAACTACATGGCCTAGTAAGACAAAATTTAATCAAGTTCTATCGCTAAAATCTTTTTTTGGTAATCTCTTTACGCTGACTAGAAAAAATGCGCAATTGTAGCATAGAAAATATTTTTTTTTAACACAAATATAAGTATATCATAAGTATAAAGTTAGTTACTAGTAGTTTACTGGGTACTGGTTTATTGTTTTTAATTATTTGTATCATAACTAGTAAAAATACAACTAAGTGTGTACTATTTATTGTAAAAAACTGTTTGGTATACAATCTGAAGGTTTCTTAAGTTCTACTTGATTTACCCATTAAAACTTTTTCGGCTAATGTTTCATGCACTCGTTATTCAAACATTGAGATTCTCTTTATGCAGCTTCAGACATAATCTTTAATTTGTGTTAGACAGTATTTTTATTAAACTTATTAGTTTGTATTAGAGGTTTTTTTAATTCAATATAAAAACTTACTTAGCTCAACAATCATTATGTTTTGTTTAACAATTAGCAAATTTAGTATACCCACAACAAAGTTTGTTTAAAAGTTTTAGATATCCTATAAAAATTCGACGCAACTGTACCGTGTTATCTAGTTTATTCGTAACATATTACAAAATAAATTTATCTTTCTAAACAGTTAACAAAAGTAAAGTTTTACAAAAGCTATTTACTATTATGTTTTTATTGTAGTCTCCATTACAAAAACGTGAATGCGATCTATGATAAAACCTTTTTTTTTAAACTTCTCATTTAAGTTTTAACAAATAGTAAAGCAAGTGTAAATACCTTTTATTTACTTACAGTGCAAAGCTCGGTGTTTGTACTCATAGCTTACATTTAACTAATGCACTGTTAATAGAAAAAATGATTTCTTTGTCTTCGAATTTACTGGAAAATTACAAAAGCGAAGTTTCTTAGTTTTTCAAAAGTAACCTGATCCGCATCTGGCAAATTCTCAGCTTTTTGTAGAATTAGGATCTGGCCGGATCCGGATCTTTGTCTTGGTAAATCACTAAATATAGATAGAGAAGTGTTAAATGATTTTAACTTTAAGTAATTTGAATATAGTTTTATTGGCTTATCACACATTTTTTATTTAATACTCGAACTTAGAAAGACTGTTATTGGAAAACAAAAATTTAAATTTATTCAACGATAAATTAAGTCGTTTTTAAGTACACGTTTTTTATTTTGTTTTTAAACAAAAGTATATTTAATCCAGTGAAAGTAATAAATTAAACCAGTTAAGATAAAATGTATATTAGTTTTTTTTAAATATTTGAAACTAGGTATTGACTCTGAAATAACTGTTTTAAATCCTTAATTATCAATGTTATATTTAGTTTGTTTAGATGCTGCATATCGCGACCAGACCTATCTCCGGTATATTTTTAAACCAATCTTATTGTTACATTACTACTTTTTAATAAAGTTTGATTTCAGCTGCATTTTAGATTCAACATTTTTTAATGTAGTAAGTTAAACTTTGTTCATTAATTAGACTTATTAACAAGATCGAGTTAGTTATGAATTTTTTATTGTAGACTATGTTTGTTACAAATGTTTGTGTTATTCAAATATTATTTTGTATGTTTATAATATTTTTACTAATTATAAATAACTATTGATTAATTTTTTATTCCATTTGAGATGAGACTTTTATAGTGATTTCTAAACAATTAGTAGGCAAAATTTATAAGTACAAGTATTTTTTATTATTTTAGTTATGTTAAGGTTTCTATTATAAGTTGAAGTTACTACTAAATTAATCAGTGTTTATATAACACTTAAGCTTCATTATTTTATTACTTTTTACAATTATATTTAAAAAAAATGTTTGCATCTGAACTAAATTGTTTTTTCGATACTTAAATTTTTAATTTTGTTATTTTTAAAAACAATAGAATTTTCTTACAAATAACTATAGACATTTTTAATTTGTTTTATAGAAATAAAAATAATTTCTCTGTAATGTTATGAAAAATTTATGTTTATAAAAGATATAATTTCGTTTGTTAAAAAACAGTTTTTTTTACAAGCTTAAAAGTTTTTTAGCTAGAATTAAAATGAATTTGTCTGTTCTATCAACGCTTCTTGTTTAGCTTTTTAGAAGCTACAACCATTTTATATTCTTATCCAAAGTAAACTTAAACAAAATGTCATCAGGAACTTTCTGATATTTCTGAATTTCATACAAAACAGAAGACTGACTAAAAGTCATTACAATAATATAATTAACAGAAAATATATAAACAGTTAAGTATTAAGAAGTGATTAGTTTTTTATTATGATTAGTTTAGTTTACTTTAGTGATTTTTAAACTTTCTGTAGGCAAAAACTACTAAGAAAATATTTTTATTTTAATTTATTTATGTTATAGTTTTAATCGATTACCTGATAATAATAAGTCTTTGAATATATTAGAGCGTTTATTGTACAACAGATCATTTTCAAAATAAAAAAACATACGAAAAAGTAAAAAATCTAACAAAAAGAATCCATAGAAAATAAACAAATACATAGGAAATGTTATTAACGTTTATATAACAAGGTTCTAAACAACTAAATTACTGTGCAAATTTATAAACAACTATCGAACGTAACATTTTACGTAAACAAAAGACTGAACAAAAATTTGTAAGTCAATATATAAACACATTTATCATTTTCTGTTATGTAGCTTATACTTTGTAATATTTGATACAAGATGGGCAAATAGAGCTTTCAGTAATTTCAATTGTATTACAACAAATGTTTGACCATTTTTCTTGATCTACATCATACATGTAAATGATTGAATCTTTCAAATTATCATAAAAATGATAAAAAACAACCATATTATTTCCAATACTAAAAGCGTCAAACCAACATCTTGTTATAGCCGGAAGTTTTAAACTAATTTTTAAGGTTAAAAACTTCCTTGAAAAACTATCAAATAGTTCACAGCTTGCGGTACTATACCCACCAATAACAAACATTTTGTTACACATACTAACTGCAGAATGATCATGTCTTTTTTCAACCATATCAGGTAAAAACTTCCATTTGTTTTCATGATGATCATATGATTCTACTGATAATAAAATTCCATTGTCATTAAAACCACCCGTAATAACAATTTTACCTTGAAAAACTGTACAAGCAGCATTACGTCTAGCTACATACAAGTCTGCTACATCATTCCTGTTAAAACTATTCATTTCATAAAAATAACACGAACTTAGTTTTGTATCACTACTTTCAATCCATCCTCCGATTATAAACAGCCTTCTCATGAACGAAGAAAAACAATAAAAAAACCGTTCCTTGAAATATACATAGTGGTGTTTCCAAGCTTTAGTTTTTTCAGAATAAGTTTCAACATACGTACAAGAGCTATTTAACTTTTTGTAGCGGTTTACACAATCAAGAAAAGCGTTTATTTTAGAATTTATAGTTACTACTTTCAAAAAATCATGTTGTTTCACCATTGAAGGAAACTCATAAACTTCAAAACTAGGTATTTTTATTTCTGTTACTTCATTCACAACTATACCATTTATGTCTCTTCCTTCAAAAACTAAAATACTGAAGCCTTCTTGGTTACAATATCTATTTTCATACAAAACATTTGGTACAAAATGAGAAGTTAAAAACTTGCTCTTTGATGTCATAGTGAACCTAGATAGAGTCTTGTGCTAAATAGTTGTAATTTTTTATTATTTTAAAACATAATTAAATAGCATACCAAAAAAAAAACTATGTATGTTTAGTATCATGTTAGTAATTAAGTATTCAACTTAGGAAATCACTAAATAGTAAACGAACTACTACATTAATATAACAATTTAAATTTTGTTTTTTCAAGTACATTAATTATCTGTATGGATTTTTGTACATATTTTAATGTTTGGTTTTTTAAAACCGGTAGTTATAGTTCATTACAAAAATAAACTCAAAAAAAAAAATCTTATTAGTGCTTTGATATTTTTTACACTTTGTATATACTTTAGTTTACTCTTAAGTTTTTCAAAGCCCTGATTACAGCTTATTGAAACAATTTACAGTCGTAACTACTTTTTAAGCATTTACGACCTTTCTAAGCAAAAACTTCTTTAAGATGTCCTTAAATTTACTGAAATTTTTTGTTTTTAAATTTCAAAACACTATTAATTTCTCGCAAACTTTTACAACGTTTTTAAAAGTTTATTTAATACATCTGTTATCTGTTATGGAGTGTTATCCTGTAATAAAAATTGTGCAACTTTTTATATACTAATTATAAATGTTGTTTCAAAATATAGACCCCTTCATGTTTTGGTATTAAGCTAATAAAAATATGTTTCTAGTTATTTATAAATATTTAAAAAATTTAACAAAATTTTTCCTTGTCTAATAATTTTTTCTTGAAAAATAAAACTACTTTTAAAATAATAAGCTCCTATGCTTACTTTGCTTATTTTATAAATTCTCAATTGGCAGAAATATAAAAGATAATCGACCCCTTATATGATATTTTTATTTTTACTAATTGATTAAACAGTTATTTCTTCATCTTCTAATTATTTATTGCCTTATAATAGCCAAATAATTCCTAAGAACGATATCACCTATTTTGTCAAATATTTTTAAATATATGTATAAATAAAAACTTTATATGCTAGTAAAGCTCGATTTTATTAAAATACTAAACATCTGAAAAATTAATAAATCAAATAATTTAACCTATCACCGCTAACTTAAGATTACACCACCTAATGTGTATTTTATCATTTTATGTAAATTAATTAAATAATCATGTTAAAAAAAAAAATATTGTTTTAGATTGTTTAGTTTATAGCTATCAATATTGAAATTTTAAATTATTAATCGTATTTTTAAAGAGATCATAGCAAAGCAAATTTACAGGAACAAATAATATCAAATTTTTACATTTAGTTTATTAAGTTAACATATGCTTCTGTGCGTTAACACGTTAACATACTTCTACAAGGGTATGTAGGTAGATACTTAAGAATAAAGACAATTGTTTTTAGAAACATTGAGAAAAAATTATCAATAGTAACCTATAAGTCATATTTACCAATATATTTCAACGTATCTGTTATATGTGAAACTTTAAAAGACTCTATGAACAAGTGGCAATAAAATTAATTAAAATAATGTTGGGTTAACCACATAAATTTCACCGTTAATGTTGTATTTTTTCCAATCCAGTTTGCTCGATTTTGATGTACTTGTATTGTGTGGTATCATAATATTAAGAAATAACGCATGTAACATTTTGTACAGTTTATAAAACTAAATTAAAGTATTCTTTCATTTTGATTAAAATTTGAAAAATTTGACACTTTTCTGCACCGTTAATCTTAGTAGAAGAAAGTCTAAGATAACAAAAAAAATGTTATCAATAAAGAATACCGAGTAAAATACGTACTTATAATATTTGTTACATATTACATATTAATGAAAACTACAAAATGGTTATATTCAATCAAATTATCCCAACCTTACATCTCTTAAAATAGCTATTTGTTTACTTGTTTCACATTTTAATTATAACAATACAGGTTTATATTAAGACCCTAGCTAATAAAACTCAAGCAAGTATGCATGTTTTGTTATTCATATTAAAGATAGTCTGTCTGTTAATAAAATATAAAACATATTACTTATGTATTTTTACTTTTAATAAACTGTTTTATAAGTTTACTTTAGACATAAAATAAGAGATTATAGAATAGAAAACTTGCAAGTTGTAACATAAAATATTATTAAGCTTAATGGTTTAAAAGTTATTGTATAAGAGGTTACGAAACAAATTAATTTTGTTGCGTTTTGTGGAATTTACTTTGTAGAAAGATCGTTGATTTCGTTAATATTTTCTTTTAAAAATAACTTTGTATATCAAATGACTTTAAAAAACACATTTTAGTTTCACAGATAATTTAGTTACGATTGTACTTTGTTATCTACAAAAAATACTTAATTACTTTTTGTTTAGTTTATAAATTAATTTTTTAGTTGTTTGTCTCTTTTAAACTAAATCCAATTAAACAAAAACATAAAAACAGTATTTATAATTATGTTGTTTGTAAAATGTTATTAAACATAACATTAAGTCCAAAAAAGAAAATAAGTAGCTCACTTTGAATGTAATTTATTACAAAATAACTAATACTTATTTTGTTGTTTTTTATGTTAGCTTTCTATTATAAGTTTGAGTTACTACTAAAATAATAAGCTTTTGTATAACACTTAAGTTCCATTATTTTATTACTTTTTACAATTATATATGAAAAAAATGTTTGCATCTGAACTAAATTATTTTTTGGATACTTAGATTTTAATTTTGTGAGTTTAGAAACAAAAACTAAATTTCTTAACTTTATTTTCATACCAAAAACTTTACACATTTTTATTTTTTTAATAGAAATCAAAGTAAATACACTCTAATATTATAAAAAATACATGTTTATAAAAGATATAAAATCGTTTGTGTCAAAGTACTTTATGAGTATATCTATTCTTCTTTTAAATCTTTATATTTTTTTTAGCTAGCATTAAAATGAAATTTCCTTGTTCTCTTAACGATTCTTTCTTAGCTTTTTAGAAGCTACAAATATGCTTTCAAATACTGCTTTTATGTTCTTGGCAAATTTCTCTGACTTCTTTTTAACATATGGTCTTGTAATGTATTGTTTCTTATCAACTTTATTTTCAATTAATTCTGTCTCAAAAGTGTCTTTCTTTTGTATTTGTTCATCGATAAACTTTGCCGGAAATGAGTTTTTCATCAACAGCTCTTTTACCTTTTGCCACTCGTCATTTTGTAGATCTTCTGTAACGAGATTTTTGATTCTGTGATTCAGGTTTTTTACTAAATTTACCTTCCACGACTGCGGTACACACGAGTTAAAATTCATGAGCACGCCCGTGCTTGTTGGTTTTCTGAATATTGATATTATAAACTTGTTGTTTTTTATTGTCACCTGTGTATCGAGATATGGTAGTTTACCTTCTTGGCAAGTTTGGATTACAAATTTCATGTCTTGATGCATATTGTTGAGTTTTTTATCAAACTGATCTATTTGTTCTTTATTTTGGAAAATGCATTTTAAAATTTTATGGTCTAGAACATTGAATTCAAACTGTATTCCAATGGCGTACAAATCGATAACCAAAAAGTACACCAGATTATAGGACCAAATAGTTACAGCGCTTTTATTTATCGTTCATTAAACAGTTTTGTTTATTTCTTTTCACATTAAAACCTAAACTTCAGAAACAAATATCACAACAAAAACTAAATGACCAAAAATTATTCATAAACAAACACATAACCTAGTAAAAAATCAATTAACATAGAACTACATTAATTTAACAAAATCATAAATAAGTCATTAACTTAATGTTTCATTCTTTGTATCATACACAACAAACTGATGAGTGTTGTCAAAGCTAACATTTAATAAAACAATAATTTGATAATTATCACCAACACAACAAGCATACTAACTATTAATTTACTAACTTTAAATTTTTTATGATCAATTTCGCATCTAATAAGAATAAACTTTCTGGTTATACAATCGAAAACCTCCAAGTGCTACTACATTGTACCTCGAAATTTCCTCCAATTACAAGAAAATTGGTACTCACTAACTAAGAATGTTCATGTCTTCTTTAAAACATTTTAGTTCACGTGTTTTCATAAAAACAAAACATAACAAAAAGTATATCTTATACAAACCATTTATTGCTATCTTAATGTAAAAGTAAACAAATATACATTTTGTATTATGCAAAGGAAATTTCAATTAATTTATTTATATGACCACATTTTCGATATCTTACGTTACAAATAAACAAATGTTATATATTTTTTCAAATTTTTAATTGAGTATTTTTTATATATTAAATATGATAAATTGAATTAGAACTGCTTATTTTTAATTTTCTGCTTTTTTCTTTTCTAAAGTGTAATAAAGTTTTATGATAATTTGGTATGTTTGATATTTATAATTTATTTATGAAATTAATGGACTCAGCTCTTAAAGGGTTTTAATAAACCAAAATCATAATTTCTTACTAACTGTTTTACTAAATAGTCTTACTTGTTTATGTTTCTACAGCTTTACTATTGACATAAAACAGACTTTTTTAATTGAAGTTTTGTATCACATTACAAACTAATGAATGCTTAAAACAACTGTTTAATAGTTACAATTAGTTTTGAGATAAAACAAAAGAAGTGCCTAACTAATTTTATCGCTTAAATTCATTAATAAAACAATATTATTTTCATATAAAGTTTTTTCTCAATACCCCCTTTGACTAAATTAGAAAAACTCTGGTTTCTTACGATAAGTTTTCTCCAAAGCAAAAGAAAATCTAAAACTAATTTAAAGAAATTACTAAATGTCACGAAAATATTTAGAACGAAGATAATTTTTTTTGAGTAAATTTTTTATAATAAACTAAAACTACCTAGCTTTAAAAACGAAAATGTTAATCTAGGTACAAAAATTAAACCTGATATTTAATGTATTTGTAAAAACAAAATATTAATTTTTATTTAAATGTAGTAATTTGTTTACTATTTAGTGATTTTCTAAGTTGAATACTATATTACTAACATGATACTAAATATACAGAGTTTTTTCTCATGCTATTAAATTATATTTAAAATTAATAAAAGTTTACAGCTATTTATCACTCTACTATATCTATGTTAACCATGACATCAAAAAGCAAGTTTTTCACTTCTCCTTTTGTACCAAATGTTTTGTATGAAAATAGATATTGTAACCAAGATGGCTTCAGTATTCTTCCTTTTGGAGGAAGAGTCAGAAACGGTAAAGTTGTGAATCAAGTAGCAGAAATTGAAATACTTAGTTTTGAAGTAAATGAGTTTCTTTCAATGGTGAAACAACATGATTTTTTGAAAGTATTAACTATAAGTTCTAAAATATATGCTTTTCTTGATTGCGTTAATCGCTACAAAAAGTTAAATTGCTCTTGTACGTCTGTTGAAACTTATTCTGAAAATACTAAAGCTTGGAAAAACCACTATGTATATTTCAAGAAATGGTTTTTTTATTGTCTTTGTTCGTTCATGATAAGGCTGTTTATAATCGGAGGATGGGTTGAAAGCAGTGATACAAATCTTACTTCGTGTTATATTTGTGATATCAATAGTTTTAAGAGTAATAAAGTAGCAGACTTGAATGTAGCTAGACGTAATGCTGCTTGTACAGTTTTTCAAGGTAAGATTGTTATTACAGGTGGTTTTAATGACAATGGAATTTTATTATCAGTAGAATCTTATGATCATCATGAAAATAAATGGAAGTTTTTACCTAATATGATTGAAAAACGACGTAATCATTCTGCAGTTAGTATGTGTAACAAAATGTTTGTTATTGGTGGGTATAGTACCACAAGCTGTGAACTATTTGATAGTTTTTCAAGAAAGATTGCATCAACATCTAGTTTAAAACTTCCAGCTATAAGAAGATGTTGGGTCGACGCTTTTAGTATCGGAAATAATATTGTTGCATTTTATCATTTTCATAATTTGAAAGATACAATTATTTACATGTACAACGTAGATCAAGAAAAATGGTCAAAAGTTTGTTGTAATATTACTAAAATTACTACAAGCTCTATTTGGCCATCTTGTGTCAATAAGCTTCATTATAAAAAATGATACATATGTTTATTTATTGACTTACAAACCTTTCTTCAGTTTTTTATTTAAGCAAATCGTAACATTTGATAGTTGTTTATAAATTTTCACAGTATTTTAGTTGTTTAGAACATTGTTATATAAACGTTAATAACATTTCCTAAGTATTTGTTTGTTTACTGTTAATTCGTTTTGTTAGATTACTTGCTTACTTGTATGTTTTTTTTTTTTGAAAATATTTTGTTGTACAATAAACGCACTAATATATTCAAATGCCTAATAGTGTGAGGTTATTGATTAAAAATTAAACATAATTAAAATACTATATACATCTTTTTTTAATAGTTTTTGTTTACAAAAAGACTAAAAATCAATATAAAGGTGTTGTCTCAAAATAATTATAAATTTAATTCAGAATCGTAATCATAAGCATAAAATATTGAATAAAACAAATAATTCAAACACTATTGTTGTATAAAATAAATAAACTATAATAAATTCGATCGCGGTTAAGAAGTCTATATAATGAACATAGTTACACTTACTACATAAATCAATGTATCCAGAACTCAATACCAATGCAGCTAAAATCAAACTTTAATTATAATTATTGATTTAGCAATAATATTGATCTATAATTAAAAAAAAAACGGTTGGTTGTGTGGGCATGATACGCAGCAGCTAAACAAACTGAATATAATATTGTTTATTAAGGATATAAAAACTGACAGTTGCTTCAAGATAAATACCTAGTTTCAATGTACTTTGAAAAAAAAACTAATTTATATTCTTTCTTCATTGGATTAGTTTATCACTTCCACTGGATTAAAAGTACTATAGTAAAAAATAGAAAGTATAAAATTATCTAAATCAGATACCTTATGTACTTAATTCTATCGTTTCATAATTATAACATTTTATTTAGCAATAACAGTTTTCAAAATAAGAGTATTGATTAAAAATTGTGTGTTAGGCCACTAAAGTTGTATTTAAATTACTAAAAGTAAACTAATATCGCACAAACCTCTATTTATCTTTAGTTGTTTAAGAGCTGGATCCGGCCGGAGCCTAATATTGAAAAATATCCTAATTTTATAAAAAGCTGAAAATTAACCAGATCCGGATCGAGATAATTTGGAAAATTTTGGAAACAAATTGAATTAAGAAGTTTCACTTTTGTCACGTACAAGTCACATATAGACAAATTAAAACACAAAGCCATCACATCCTTTTTGAAAAACGCATAGATTAATGAAAGCTTTGAGTACAAACACCGAGCTTTGCACCGTGAGGAAATAGAAGGTTTTTACACTAGTTTTAAAATTTGTAAAAACTTATTAAAATGCTTGAAAATTGGGGTAATAATATGAATCTAATAACATTTTTCTAGGGGTGTTTAACATGAAGGCTGGTATGATGTTCTTAGAATCCTCTTCAGCATACTGTTTCATTCACACGCTTCAACTGATAATTAAATATTCACTGTTTTCAGAAAGTAAAAAAAATGTGTTAATAGAAAGGGCCCAAATTTCGGTTAGAATTTAAATCGTAAAGGGCGTGTAAATATCATACACATATTGCTATACAGACTTAAACTACTAATTTTCTACGTTTTGTTTTTTACCTAAAATTGGGTTTTTTTGATTTTAAATAGTTAGTTAAAGAAGAAAAGTATTCTAGTATAAAGGAAAACATCACTAACTTAATGAAACTAAGAAACTTAAAGTTAAGCGTAATAAACTAATCGAACAGAATTGAAAATCAATCCGTTTTTGTTATTATTTTATTTGAGTACTTTTATTTAAAAACACAAGTTATTTGACAATCTTCAATTTTCAAATGGTTTCTTTCAAAGTAAACTTAAAAATGACTGAAATTAAAACGAAATTGCTAAAAAATAATATTTATCAACAGATAAATTATTTTTAAAAGTCATAATAATAAGAGTTTTATAACCTAGGGTAGTTATATATTCTTCTGTTATTTCAATTTAAGTGTAAAACAAGTAAACAAAACTAACTTCAGGAAATTTAATGTTGAATAAGTTTATTTATTCGTCCTGTAGTGTTTATTTAAATAAATAAAAAATCATTAATACGTCTAAGGTACGTTTTTACTCGGTATTTCTTTGTTGATAATATTTGTTATTTTGCCTTTTTTTGCCAACAATTCTTTTTTATTTTAATTTTATTCTTTTATAATGATTAACGGTGAAAATACTTTTTATAAACATTCAAGATTGATTTAATAATCAAAACGACTTTATTATAGTTTTATGATCAGTAGAAAATATTACATACGTATTTCTTTTAAAACACTACAACACTATAAAAATACTCTGAAATCGTGCCAATTGGACTAGTCTATTGATTTATCAATATTTTGTTAATATTTTAATAAAAACTGATTTATCAAGTTGAAACTTATTAGGTAATCCAAACAATATTTGGTGAAGTTATTTACAATGTTTTGACAGTAATTCCTATCAATTTCAAAGCCTACTAGTGGTGTTCAAGGCGTATTGTCATTAATAAACTAAAATTTTAAAAATTAACAATTTTTTCTAAAAAAGTCTCTGTAGTTAAATATTTAAGTATATATTTTACATGCATATTCAACATTTTATGTTTAAAGCTTAAAATAACTTTTTTACTTGAATAATTATTGTTTTACAGTATGTATATTAAATAGAATCAATTTTGAAACAGTTGTTTGAAGCTAGTTAAACCATTTACAATATTGTAGTATTTCTGCCTTGTATTTGTAAACTCTATAAAACGTTCTTACTTTGATTTTAATATATAAAAAAACGTATATGTTATTTACAAGTTTTTAATTGTTTCTGTAAAATAGATGTTTTAGCTTATACTAAAGTAATATTGCTTGTCTAGTGGAAATATTAAACTGCACGACTCGAAAATCGATTTTGTTCAACAGGTTATTAAACTATATTTTTTGCCGTTCAATAAACAACAATTATAATAATTATAATTTAAAACAGAGATTTTAATTATACTATAAAATTATACTATAACTCGGAATTTATACATAAAATTGTGTAAGTCTCTTAGTTTAAAGCTAATGAACTATAACAAGTTTAGGTATATTTTAAAATAAGGTAATAACTTTAGAACTAACTATAACTTAATTTGTTCTTTTTTACGTTTTATTAGAATAAGTAGTTGGTTCAAAAAGTAAGAGAACTTGTATGGAAAATGTTTATTAAATTTTTAGAAGCTAAATCATTATGTTTAAAAACATCAATAATAAGCTCGACGTACAACAATCACTTGACTAAAATTTCGCAGCCTGAAAATTTTGCTGAATGTTTTTAATTAAGCCGTTTTAAACAAGCTGTCAACAATTAAACTATTTTTTATTTATAATATTACTTTATTTCTGCATCACTTTAAGTTATCTTTCAAATGAAAACTTTCGACCAGAGGCGTGTTTTTCCTATTTCCTGTGCACCCCTTATAATATAAGAAAAAGAAAGTTTTATAAAATAAACGATTTAGTATGGTTTTCTTTTAAAATACTTAACTAAAATATCATTTTAATCTAGGTAATTTTTGATATTAAGTAAAGTTTAATTAATTTCTTTAAAGAACTACGTCAAATGACATACTTTTATAATTTTTTGTCGAAAAAATAGATAAACTATGCAAACATTTTTTAACTACAAAAGTTCTACAACTTAAAAAATAGAACTTTTTATTAAAAAAAAAACAACTCAAAATTGTATACAAAAGTATTTTTTAATGATTATACAGCTCTAAGGGTTTCTATACTATAAACTATGCTTACTTATTGTTTTAAAAAATGACTACCAAAAAATTTTAAACTTATTTACATTAGCACTTAGTTTTTTTAAACTGAGATATCAATCGTAAATCATTAAGAATTAATCCACTTTTGTTATTATTTTATTTGAATACTTTAGCTAAATAAACAAGTTATGTGTCAATATTTAATTATTTAGTGGATTCTTTTAAAGTAAACTTGAAAAATATATAAATGAAATGAAAAAACTAAGAAAAAATAATTTTTAACCGATAAACTATTTAAAAAGTCTACATAATACTAAAAGCTTTCTAACCTTTGTGTTGTTACATATGCTTGTACAATTTTAATTTAAACAAACAAGTGAAAAAAATATTTTAGGATATTTAATGTTGAAAAAGTCGTCCTGTGTTATTTTTAGCAAAAAAAAATATTTAATATGTACAAGGTATGTATTTTATTCGATATTTTTTTTTGATAATATTTGTTATTTTGTTCTACTTTTTGCTAGAATATTGTTTTATTTTAATTATATTCTTCTATTGTGATTGACGGTGCAAAACCACCTTTTTAAGAATTTTTAGTTTTTATTTTATTAAAGACCACTTTTTTATACTTTTATGATCAGTAAAAATTTTACATGCGTAAATCTTTTAAAAAAACTACAACACTGTACAATTACGCAGAAATCGAGCAAACTGGACTAAAAAAGAAAATATCAAGTTGATATTGTTTAGGTAAACTAAATAATATTTTGGTGAAGTAAGTTGCAATGTGTTGACTGAAACTTCTATCAGCTTTTATGATGTAAGTAACAACTTCGCACACATGAATTTCTTACAGCTTTAATGATGAAACTTGCAATTTGCACACAAAAATCTTTATCAGCTTCAAATATGTACGTTGCGATTTGCACACATAAATTTCTATCAGCTTCAATTATGTAAGTTTCGATTTGCACAAAGAAATTTCTATCAGCTTCAATTATGTAATTTGTGATTCGCACAAAGAAATATCTAAAAAATTCAATGACGTAAGTTGTTATTTGCACACAGGAATTTCTAAAAGTTTCAATTATGTAAGTTGCGATTTGCACACAAGAATTTCTATCAGCTTCAATTATATAAGTTGCAAAATCGCACATAGAAATTTTTATCAGCTTGAATAATGTAAGTTGCGATTTGCACTCAGGAATTTTTATCAGTTTCAATGATGTAAGTTGCGATTTGCACACAAGAATTTCTATTAGTTTCAATGATGTAAGTTGCGATTTGAACATAGAAATTTCTATCAGTTTCAATTATTTAAGTTGCAATTTGCACACAGGAATTTCTATTAGCTTTAATGATGTAAGTTGCGATTTGCACACAGGAATCTCTATCAGCTACAAAATGATAGTGGTGTTCCTGACATATTGACTTTAATAGATAAGTTTTGGAAAATTAACCCAAATTTTTAAGGAAGTCTGCGTAGTTAAATATTTAAATACATGTTTTACATGTAAATAACAATTTTACATTTCATTTTAAAACTTTAAGTTTTTGTTATCTTATTAGTTATTCTTCTACAGTAATTTAAGTAGATTATTTATTTTTAAAATATATCTTCAAAGCTAGGATATTAATTTACTATAATGGAGAATAATAGCCTTGTGTTTGTTAAGTCTTTATAACATTTTAATAGTTGTTTAAATAAACAATAATATTTAAATTTTAGTTTAAGCTTTTAGTTCATATTCAGTAATAAGTTAGAAATTTTAGAAGTGAATTTCTTGTTGTTGACAACACAATTAAGTTCTTTTATGGTGTATAACTCGATAATTAAAAATGTTTTTATTCACCAGGCCCTTAAAGATATTTTTTGCCGTTAAATAAACAACAGTTACGATTTCAAGCAAGCTTTTTAAATGTTATACTACGATGACTGTGAAATAAAAAAAAAAGTATTTTACTGATACTAAAGGTTTAAAACAGAATTTAAAAATAAAATAATCTAAATTATAAGTTTTTAGAACAAGTATAAAGACGTTTGCATTTGCTTGAAATATCTATTTCAGTTAATAAAAAAACAACCGATTATTTATAAATCATAAAACGTGGTTAGTGTAAAGAACTAAAGATTGGTAATAAAAGTATCACTAAGCCATAAATAAACAAAGTTTATAAAGTTAACCTAGAAAATATAAGCATATTTTATTACCTATTGAAAGTATGTCAAATTCAAACATAGTTAATCATGTAACTTAAAACCGACTACATTTTATATTATAACTTAAAGTTGGCTCAACTTATTTAAAAATAAAACACATAGAGATGTTTATGTTAAGCTCATTTATAATTGTGAGAAACGGGTTTAAAAAACTTTTTTCAACTTAGTTTAATAATTTGGTTCTAAAACGTTTAATACACTGAGAAAAAACCTAAATTAAAAACCAACTCTTATTTAAACAGTATTTAAAAATTTTTCTAAACTTATTTACCTTTTTAAATTGACAAAATTCAAAATTGTGTTTTTTGTACTTAACCTTATCTATCGTTAATTTAAATTATTTTTTTAAATCAGGTGTGTATAAGCGTTTTGTTTTTATACAAAAACAAATCAAAATAAAATCAAGTTTTGATAATCTTTTTAAATAAATAAACTTTTTTATATCTTTATCTTTTATACAGTTTTAACAATTAAAGTTTATTTAATCAAACAACTTATAACGATTACTTAAAGCAAAATAACTGCAAAGAAGACAAACTTCATAATTATATGATACATGTACTAAAAAACAAATAAATAAATTTATAACGTATAAAAGCTCTTCAGAAAACTATTAAATTAAAGAGTGTTATTTTTTACGTGAAATTGAAATACTTAAAGTAAGTCTTTGAACTAAAAGTATCTTTTTTAACGTCATACACAATAAACTGATGATCACTGTTTTCAGAAACGTTTAATTGCACAACTTTACCACCAACACAACAAGCACTAGATTTTTCTGATCGCAAATAAAATAATTCAGTTCCACGTTTTATTTGAGTAAATTTCCTTGATTTGTTATCGAAAACCTCCCAGCTTTTACTATAATACAATAAATCAGTTACAAACATTTTGTTACCAATACTGACTGAAGAATGACGTAATCTTCCTTGAATCATATCAGGTAAAATAGTCCATTTGTTTTCATGATGATCATATGCTTCTACAGTTTTTAAAGCACTTAAACAATTAGTTCCTCCAGTAACAACAATTTTACCTTCAAAAACAGTTAAGGCGGAAAAGTATCTTTTTTCATTCATACTTGACAATTGAAGCCATTTGTTTTGCACAGAACAATAACTAAACCAATTGTTAGACCTATCCAACACATACAATTTCTTCATAAAAATACAAATGTTACTCCAGTAAACTTTGACTGGAAAGGATGATGTAACTTTGTAAGTATTTTTTAGAGTTAAGCTTTTTGACGAAAAGTAATCATTAAAATTAGCTTTGCGAAAAAAGTTGTCGTTTGAGCCAAGTTTAGTACTACATGTTGTATTCAAAGCACAACTTTTAACTTTGATAAAACTTGCTTTCAGAAAATTAGCCATATCTTCATCGTATTCAAATTTAAACAAAATTTCATCATCATCCTCTTGATAGCAATGTCTCTCTTGGTACAAAATAGAATACTGACCGAACTTCATTTTAAAGATATTGCTGAGACTTGTAAATTATGTTTATTTAATTTTTGTTATTGAGTTAAATACGTAACATAGTAGTAAAAGGTAAATTTAAGACAAGATTAATTATTAATTTTTAACTTAAACTTAAATAGTTGCAATATAAAGCAAACTCTGAATCGAATGTTTTTTTCTGTTTGTCTAGTAAACACATTTTATAAACAAAAAAACTATTTAAGTATGTATTTAAAGTTTAGTAAATTTAGTAAGTATTCAATTAACAACAATTTAATTAGAACAAAATTTAAAAAATTATTTTTTTCCTTGTAACAAATTAACATAAAAATTTATTAAAAGTGTTTATGTAAGTATTTTGGTTTTAAAACTGTATAATTGTGTGTATTTTGCATTTTAAACTGTTATTGAATATATTTTTTAAAATAATTTTTCTAGAAAGATTACCTGTTACAATTAAACAAGTAAGAAAGTCACTTGTAAATGTTATTACATTAACTTTTCTATTCCTATCGAACAAGTGTTTATACTAATAAAAAAACAATTATTAACATTTTTACACTTAACGTTTAATAAAAAATTGGAGCAAAAGCAAACTTAAAAAAACAAAGTTATAGTGTGAACAATTTCCATTGCTGCTGAGACAATTAGTTAAAATTTTAACTTGACTTTTCTTTAAAAATTTTAAAATTGTTCTAGAAAAACTAATCCACAACTCTTTCTTTTAAATAAGAAAAAATTGTATCACATCTACTTAAACTTTTAAAATTTAAATTAAAGTAAAGGAATTATTTTTAACTGAAAATACAAGACTTTAAAATTTAAACTTTGAAATGAAGATAAAATAATTATTTAATACATGTAAAGTACTTTTATTCAAAATTTTATAGATTTCGTTTTAGTAACATACTATTTAATGTTAATTGATTACGTACATCTCATAACCAGTAACAGATTTTTTTTAATTTTATTGTTACTATTTCAAATTTAATTAGTCCAAATTTATCCAAAGTTTAATCAAAATTACCCTGTAACTAACTGATTTTAATTAATTTTTAAGCTAGAAACTAGAATACTACTACAAATACGTTGACTACTATTCTAATGACAAAAACTGTAAGATAGATTATAAAAACATAAAATTGTAACAATAATGTTCTGTTTTTTTTCGCAACTAATTTTGTTGTCTTTTAATATATTTAAATTATCAGTAGAAAGGTGTTGCTTTGAATACCATATTTACCTAGGTGTTGTTTTAACTCCGTATTAAAAAGAAAATAACTTAAACTATAGATAAAAATGTTATAATTTTGATTAAATTATTGGTACTAAAATAAGTTCAAGCTAAGTTATTATATAAAATGTTTTCAAAAACAAACCATGTTTTTTTATTTGTTCCTACTGTCTAAAAACAACCAGTTTTTATGACCTTTAGCTTATTTTGCAACTAAGTAAATAAATCAAAAAAAAATTTATTAATAAATTTTATTTTATTTACACGTTTTTAAATTTTATATTTGACTGACTAAAGTATAAATTGGCAACATACGGCCTCAGTACTTGTACGGCAACAATAATCTTTGGCTGGCGACTTATTAACTAGCCTAAAAACAATAAAAAAAAATTAGTTTTAATTTGTGATTTTTTTGTTGAAGAAAATTGGAATTAATTTACCAACTTTACTTTAGCTAACTGTTTTTCATATAAAATAAAAAGTACAATACAATTTAAATTTGATCAGTATATATAAAGTTTTATTGTACAATTTTTTAAAAATTTAACGGCTTAGTAAAACAAAATTTAATCAAGTTCTGTCGCTTGAAGAACTTTTTTGTAAAAGTTGCCCATTTTTTTAGTACAATTATAAGTATACAAAATATTTTAAAGTATAAAATTACTATTTATAGTTTACTGGGTACTAGTTCATTGTGTTTAGTACTTTTTATCTTGAGTCTTAAAGAACAGCTTCACTATTTTTTTTAAAAAGCTATTTGTTATAAAATCTGAAGGTTTCCGAATCTAATCTTTTTGGCTAATTTAATGTTTCATGCACTGGTTATTCTATTTATGCCGCCTTAAAGATAATATTTTATTTGTTTAAACAGTATTTTCATTAAATTTAAAATAAAAACTAACTTATCTCAACAATCATCATATCTTATTTCACAAACTGCAAATCTATTGTCCCTACAACAAGTTTTGTTAAAGAGTTTTAGATATCCTACAAAAACGCGACGCAACTGTACCGTGTTTTTTAGTTTATTCGTAATAATAAATTACAAAAAATAAACTTGTTATTAACAGTTAACAAAAGAATGGTCTTATAAAAAATAATTACTATAATAATTTAGTTGTAATCTTCATCGCAATTTAAAAACTTTTTATTGTAGTAATTTTTTGCACCATCAATAAAAAACAAGTTTGTACAACCTTAAGCAAAGTTAAAAAAGTTATAGACATATTTTGTAACATTTGTCAGTACAATTGTATTTCAATTAGAGCAAAAACTACAAAATATGTTTTCAGTTATTTTACGTTAACTTATTAAAATAAGATAAGATTATTTACTCACATCTAAATTAAGATAGTACAAGTAAAAAAATAGTCAACACAAGGTGCTTAACATAATAATGTAAATATTTATATTAAAACATTTAATGATAATACTAGTTATTGACAAATTTTGGTTGCATCTAAGGTTTCTTTTGATTTAATTGAAATTTCTAACGTAATATTAAGTAAAACTTATGTTTGTTATATTAAAAAAAAATTAATAAAAAAACCAGGGAAACACCTAAAAACGTAAGCCATAGTTTATTACTCTTTCAGTATGCTCTATTAACATATATTTATATTGTATATTATTTTTTTAGTAATGACCGATCAGATTTCCAAATAAAAATTTTAATGAAGTTGTTATATTAAAAAGTTATAATTTTTTTTGAAATCTTTGTTCTTTAAATAATACCTGGTAGTTACTTTAAAACAGTCATTAAGCAATTTAAATGATTATATCAAATACTTATTACATTGGTTTACCTATTAAAAAGATGTATGACCACATATAAAAAATAATATGAAGTTTACGAAATATCCGCCTTAATGAAAGTGAAAAACAAAGAACTTAATTATAAACACTTATTTGAAATCGCAAAAAGAATTCTTTAAACCTTTGTTTAGTAATATTAATTTTAGATATTTTCATTATATTTAATGTGACAGTTCAAGTTTTATACTTGCGTTTAACAACATACTATTATATCAAAATTTTCATTTCGAAAAAATGTTTCACTAGATTTACGATTTTCAGTTGAAATTAATTCTTTATTCAAACAAATTAAGAATTTAACTAAAAATCTAAATTAAAACCAAATCTGTAACAAATTAGTAATAGATTTAATTTGTAATATTTTTAATATTACTTTGATAAAAAAGCTATTTTAAGTGTTTTTTTTTTTATTCTTAGTAAAAAGTAAAAACTTTTTTAATGACTAAAACTAAATCATTATAGCATTGTGTTAAAGTAAAGAAAAAAGTTAAAAGCTTAAGTACAAAACTTAGTGTGTCTACTTAAAAACTTTAGTGTTTTCGAGATTTGCATGTTTTGTAACAATGAATTTGCGCACTAATTAATTTGTATTGATTAACAAAAATCCATTTTATCTAATTTATTATATGAAATACTATAAACCTTATAGTAAAACATTGAAACTAAAAAAATTTGATTTTCATAACAATTAATTAATTAATTTAGTCTTTAAGAAACTTTAGATTGTAAACATCCTTGTAGAGCTAAAAATACATAATTCATAAAGAGTAACCAAAATCTTACATGCCGACTAAAAATCAAACTATCATATAGTAATTTTTATTAGTAAATAAACACCTCTTTATTCATTTAGCACAAATAAAATACTACATCATTTAGTAAAAATTTGTAAAAAAATTCACAAGTGGTATCCTAAGTAAACAAACTAGTTGAAGGTAGGGGCGTGTCTAGTATTCTTTAGCTTGGTTGTACAATTTTTTGTTTAATAATAAAATATTTTATTTATAAGGTTTTAAAATACGCACAAGAGTATAATAGAGCTATTTACTACATAACTGTCTAAATTAATCAGTTACATAAAATGTTTAAACACTTAGAAAATACCAGTAAAATAGAAAGCAAAATCTTAATATGTAATACAGTTCTTGAAGTTTCAGTAGATAAAAACTTAGATATTAACTTAATTCCTGTTTTTAAAACCGTTGTTAAAACTTTGCTTACAATATGAAGGTAACATGAAAAACAAAACATTTTATACATCTTATCAAAATTAGTAACTTACTTGTCTTAATAAGAGAAAAACTTCTTAAATGATTTGTACAAATAATACATAGTTCAGGAGTTTTAGTTAAAATAATTAAGCTAAAAACTGAACTTAAATAAAAACAAACTTTATTTTTAAAAACGAACTATTAACAGACTTAAGCTATTTTTTTACAAATTGATCAGAAAAAAAAAACAAATTATAAAAATGCGCTTTTATTAATGCTCTAAAGACAAAAACAACATGTATTTTTATCAAAAGTTTTTAAAATTAAAAATCAAACCCTTGGAATTGTTCAAAAAAAAAATTCATTCAAAAATACTTTTGTAAACAATTTTAATTGACTAATTTTTAATCTAAAGTTCCATTTTTTAAACTGTGTAACTTATGTACTTATACAATTTTTATAAAATTTATCAATTTTTTAGACGAAAACAATATAAAAGATTCTTATCTTGTCGTATTCTTTAAAATATAGATTAAAATTTACTTTATACCAAAAATTAAATATAATTAAGTATAAGATGTTTAAATACAAAGCCATATTTAATAGCTTTTTTTATAAGGTTTTATATTTCAATTGAAATTCTAGAGATTAAACATTCTAAGTATTAAAATAATTACCTATTTTAGAAAATTGCATATGAAAACTAAGTATTTATCAGAACATTTCAGTAATTTAAAAGTATAACAAACACGAACCATATTATTAATTGTATCAGTTGTGTTTGCATCGTTATTTGACCCTAGAAAGAAACTTTTATCAGCTCTGTAAAAAATAACTGAAATATTAACTTAAATTTATTTTAAAATTACTTATAAGTAATTTATTTATTATTGATTTTACTAGAAACTTATTTACTTGTATTTTATAATTTTTTTACAAAATGTTACATTACAAAGTGTACGTTATATACAAATAAGTGTTTTTAGGGTTTAAAATGCCAAACGTGTAAATACTTCAGAAAAAGAGAAACACGTTTACATCTGTTATTTAACTTTAAAATAATTGGAGTACAGAAATAATGTTAATATATTTTATTTACTAGCAGTGTGCAAAATTATATACAAACTTTAATAATGATACCATCTAAATACTACATAACTCTTTAACAATGACAAAATATACTTGTATTGTTGATTGGTTTCTAGATTTTTCGTCTTTATCTTTATTAAATTTAGGTTTTTGAGCAAATTTTTTTGAACATTTCGCTTTAGAGCTTTCATTATTTTCCTTTTCTTTTACCCATTCTATACAGTTTCCGAGCTAATAAAATATCAGATAATATAACAAGACAGCGTTTCAGCTACATTAAATTATACTTTACTTAAATAGGTTTAAATAATTAGTTTTTATTTGCCTGATTAGCTGTTTTTTTTAACGAAAATAAAATATTTACTAAACTTTAGAAAAATATTGCATTAGATTTGTAATTTAATGCAAATTAGCTTTTAAATCAGTTTATATTATTGTTTTTTATCGAAATTAGATACAGCTGTGTACATAACAATAAACCTTAGTCATGAAAAAACAATAACATAAAATAAAATAGATAATCGAGATAGTTAATTTAGTTAAAAATGTAACAACTGTAAAAACAGACAACTAGTTGTGAACGAAAAGTTTGCAAGCTATTTAAAGTAATCTATAGGCTTTCCTAAAAACAACTAGAAACAATATATTTATAAAGCCACCACTTTGAAAACTGGTCGTGAAAGAGCATATAAGTGTTTCGAAGCGAAATAAAATATACACATAACTTAAGAATTTTCTAAATATATGAATTTATCTTGTAAACTTCAAACTAACTCATGTAGACAAATCTTGAGTAAAGAATTTTTTTTCAGCTTTTAGTTTAAAATATTTAAGTTGTTGTTTACAAAGATTTTATTATACTAATCACTTTTATTAAAAGCTCCTTTTTAATCTATGCAAGTATTAATTAATCATATTAACTTAAATATGTACCAATGGTAATGTAATGCATCTAATTATATACTCACTTCTCTAAACAGTTGTACTAAATTCAAAACGAAAGTTAGTCTGATTCATTAACAATAGTTTATATTTTCTCAGCTTTAATATCAAAACTAATTGTAGTAAATTTTCTGTTTGTATCAAAATAAACATTGCTATTAAAATGATGTTGATGACATTCTGTTTAAATTCACTTCAGATATCAAAAATAATTATGGATGTAGCTTTTTAAAAATTAAGAATTGTTTGTTTTTAAAACCAGATGAAGTCCAGTTTGGTTCTCACAATGAATTATTTATCGAATGTGATTTGTCTGATTATTTGTCCTCTCATAGTGTGTCTTTGGATAGTTCCCTAAAATCTGATAGTTTTTGTTCAAAAATACTTTGGTAGAGTCATATTTGCATTTGCATGAAAGTTTTGTACGCGTTTTGTGAACATGATATCAAATATATTCAATGTTACTGTTACAAGCACAACTTCAAATTAAACATATGGTATGATATAGCTAGTATGAGCATACGAGATGCAACTTTGCTTCTACTGTTTTTGAAGGTAAAGTGGTTGTTACTGGTGGGTTGAATCATTGCGGAACATTGAAATCAGTCGAAAATTATGATCATCATGAACAAAAATGGATTCGTTTACCTGATATGATTGAAAAAAGACATTATCATTCTTTGACAAATATATGTAGCAAATTGTTTGTATCTGCCGGACAAATTGGTACCACGTAGGAGGTTTTTGAAAGTATAACTAGAAAATTTCCTTTGTTTAGATATCAAACTGGGATTAAAGGAATTTACTTTTATAAGTTTAGTGCTTGTTGTGTTCGGAATAAAAGTGTATTGTTAATTGATATTTCAAACGACACCTATCAGTTTATTGTTTATGAAAAAAGAATGAAACATCTAGTTTAAAAAAATCTTTTTGACCATGCTTAGTTATTGTAATTTTATGTCAAGTGAATTTTATTGGGTTATGTATTTGTTTATAAATCACTTTTCCTTGTTTAGTTTTCGTTATGCTTTGACTTTGTTTAAATAATAAAACTACACACTTTGAATATAAATATCTGATTATTCTTGGCATTTAAAAAACAAATTTTATGGAACTTTGTGTAAAATAACTTGTCATTTCTGTTTGTAATTTTGCTTTTATTTACAAAAAACAACTGTAGTTTGAAGTATTAAAACGTATGTATTTATGTGTTTGCTTTTAAAAAAAAATGTTTCTTTTGCTTTTGTAAACTAGTTTTTTTTTTATTGTGCAGATTATCGGTACAATAAAATTTGAAAAATAAATTATAAAATAGACTGAAAGCTAGAAATAGTTTAATTATATAAATAGCTTATAAAAACTATTGGTTTGTTACAGGGGCGTGTTTTGACTTGTTTTCTGATACCTGTAAACCCCCTGGACAAAAAAAAGAAGAAAGAAAAAAAACCCTTAGAATATCATTAAAAACGTTGTTTATTTACTTTGCTTTGTTTAGTTGATAAACTTTGAATAATGAATGTTGAATTTATTATATTGATAAATTTAAAAATTTCCTTAACAAAAAGGTCGTTTTCGCTTAGCTGAATTAGATTAAAAAAAAAAAAAATTATGACGTAATAATAGGTTAAAGTTTTAAAGTAGCATTTTTTTTCTAGGAGACTTTTTAGTAAGATACTCTTAGTTCCGATTATAAATTGTTAAAATTGTTAATTAGTGCAAATAACTTATGATTAAGTATTGTTTTTGAACTAGTAAGTACAATTTTACTTATAAGCTGTCCAATATAATCGTTAAAGTTTTATTTTACTTAGTTTATTTTATATAAAATGTTGTGTGAAGATTTTGTCTTATATTGTTGTATAATAATGTTGTGTTTGTACTAAAACATTTATATTTTTTGTTTATCTGTCAACCAACTGGGTTTAAACCTTCAAAAGTTCAATTCGGAAAGTTTCAAAATCATCTTTAGACAACTACACCACCTGTTAATTTATTCTTTTATCATTTAATGATATTTTAATATTTTTATCTAAGTTGTTTTACTTAATTTGTATATCTGTTGGCCACAAAGTTGATTCTTGATTTTGTAAAATTATCAACTTCAAGAGTTTTTGAAACCATCAAAAATCATTGTAATTTCATTGTATAAGTCTAAATATTTTTTAAGTGAAATTTCAATTTTTAAAGATTATAATACTTAAAAAATATTTATATTATAAATAATTAGATACATGTAAAAAGTTTTAAATAAAAAAAAAATTGCAAGAAAGCCATCTATACTAAAAATTAAATCAAAATCAAAATTCTCTTCAAGCTCTTTTTAAATGATTTGACCTTACAAATTGTAAATCAAATTCAAATCTTTTATTTAAAACAAAAATATTACAGACATAACTAACTTAAATAAAAAAAAATAACTTCTTTATCAGAAAACAATATTACTGAATAATTAATATTAGAATAAACTTTTATAAAGATATTTTAATTTGATTGTATAAGTCTAAACATTCTTTTTAGTAAAAATTTAATTTTTAAATATTATATTACTTGAAAAAAATATTTTTATTATAAATAGATATATAAATGTATAAAGTTAAAAATTTAAAAGAAAAACTTGTAAGAACTTCATCTATACTAACATTTAAATGGAAATTGAAATTCTGTTTATAATTTTTTTTTCTATATTAATTATTTTATAATATTCTTTACTGATAAAGAAGTTATTTTTTTTATAGAATAAGTTAGTTATGTCTGTAATATTTTTTGTTTAAAATAACAGATTTGAATTTTGATATACAATTTAAAAGTTTATAACTTTTTTCTGGTTCTTTTAGCTTTAATTTATGTAAATTTAATGCAGTATAAAAATAAAAATATATGATGTTTTTCTATAACTACTTATATGATTTTTAATTTCTAAGCAGAAAAAGCTTTCGGCTAATCATTACGCACTTAACTGGCAGTGCACACCGAATAAATGCGTACTAAAGCGGAAAATTAAGAACAAAATAATTGTGAACCCCCTTTGAAAAAAGTCTAAACACGCCTTTGGTTAGTTAACTGTTAGGAAAGTAAATAATTTTTTGAATGTTACATGTTATAGTTGTTTTTATGTGTCTCTAAACTGACAGAATATTTGCAAAGTACTTGTGGCGTAGCATGGTATTTTGTTACAGATGCAAAATTTTAATACTTAGAAAAAATCCTTAAACTTTTGCTTTTTGCTTATAAAAACCTTATTTTAAGTACTAAAGCTAAAATAACTTTATAAAATAATTAAATTTGTTGTTCAAAATGCTTGTTTATTTCATAATTTAGAATTTTATAAACAACTATAGCTATTTTCGTAATTAATTTTCGATTATAATTTTCTGTGTTTGCACAAGTGTAAACTAACTAACATTAAACTAATGATATAAACAAACTAATGATAATTAAATAAACTAGTTAATAAACTAGTTAATAAACAAACTAATGATATTTAACAGTTTTTTTTAACAAATTAAAAACTTTTGCAAATCACTGAAAACATTATCAAAATTATAAATATATTTTCAAATAAATTTGTCTCATAAAAAAGCGAAATATCTCTTAAAGATAAATTTCAAGGGTTAGCAAAAATTTGTATACCAATAAATTACAGGTAATAAAACCGAATAACAAAAAAAACATCTTAAAAATTTAACAACTTTCAAAAGTCAAAAGGATTCTGAATACAAATAAGAAATAAAAGTTAGCTAAGTCAGATTTTGCTTCAAATAGACAGAATTAACTAATATAGCAAAGTTTTATACTTCATTAATTGCAAACTTACAAAATAAAAGATTAAATTAAATAAACTAAAAATTAAAACTATCTATTATTTTATATATAAAAAGTAAACTAAAAATATAATAAAATTAAAAAAAAAATATTACTGAGTCAGATTTAGTTTACAATACACAAAATAAAGAAGTATATAAATACATATATATAGTAACCTACTGTTAGAAGGATTACAAAATTTGTCAGAAAACTTATAATCTTGACATAATATAAAAATATTAAAAAGTAAAAATATCTAAACATTTTTCTAAACTTGTATTAAAAGTTTAAAGATGAACATTCAAGTTTATTAGAAAAAATTAATAAAAACTAGTTATAATAGGATGTTTTTATTTTAACATTTAGTTTTCTTTAGGTTTGTTTTACTATAGATATGTAATTCCTTGTAGAAGGAAAGTTATAAAAAAAACTATTAAATTAAAAACAATGGAAAAATTTTCATTACATTAGAACTGCATTCCTTAGTAAAAGAAACATCTTTGTTGGTCTGCTATTTTGTAACTTTATCTTTTTAACCTACAATTAGCTAGTTTAAGTTTTTTTTTAATAATACCACTGATACTAATAAAACTCGTCACTACTATCTTAAAATTAAAATAATAGACAGATTTCAAACTACAGAATTTTATTCAAAATCTTAAACTATTAGAATTTTTATATTATTTACTTTTAACCTCTTGAATTTGATGTTAAAAGTATTTCTTAATTCATTTTAGTTGAATTTTATTTGTAAATTTGTTAACTGTTTTTTGTACGTTTATTTATTTCTTGGATTATGTTATGTTAATGTAAAAACGAATAAGTAAGTTCATGTGTATTCTAAAACAGATCTACTATTTTATATAATTTTATATTTGATGTGTCATACTTATGTTAACTATGGTATTCGTGAAAATTAAAAAAAAAAAGTTTAGTTTTGTTTAGTTTTAACTATTTAGCTTCTTAAACAAATACCAATTTTTTTTTTTACTTTTATAAAACTTTAATTTTTGTGAAAATTTATAATAGTAAATGTGAGTCAGTTATTATCTATTTTTTAAAATTTATGTTTGTAGATTTAAAAGACAACTTTATATAAATATTGAAAGCTAAAAATCCTAAATTTTTATTCTGTTTATGCATTCAGATTTTTTTATGAATAGGACTATTAAATACTATTTGATTTTTTTTATTGCAAATAACTTTATCACAAGTATACAAGAAATTTGATACGCTCTATTACATTACAACTTATCGTAAAAAGTAAAAAAAGAACAAATAAAATAAAAACTAACACAAGATTATCATGCGGCACTGTGGCGCAGCGATTTAACAACGAGCTTTCAACCGGAACGTTGTAAGATCAAAGCCCCGTAGGGTCAGCTGTATACGATTTTCATCTAACTGTTTGATATTTTACGGCCCTAATCAGGCTTTTTGTTTCTAAAGTAAAGTTTTCTTTTGTGTCTTACTAACAATTACTGGAAGTAACTATATTCAAGTGTTTGTTTAGAGCTTTAAACGTCATTATATTATTTTAGTTGGAATAACAAAGTTGTGTTTGTTGTTTTTGATACTGTTGTTGACAGAAAAAGGTTTTTGATGAAATATAAAATAGTTAAACTAAAATAAGGAAAAATAGTTTATATGAAGAGGTGAAAAAGTTAAAAAGTTGCATATTTGTGTGGCAACAAATGTTGAAATACAAAGTAAGTTTTATTGAAAATGCATTTGAAATAAAAGTTGACGTATGATGTGAATTTAAACAAAATAAATAAATCGCTCAGTATTAGTTTGGTTAGGGTTTTAGGGTGGAAGCGGGGTAAGCGGTGGCCGAAAACAGCGACATAGTGTGG
Organism: Thalia democratica; assembly: GCF_965202585.1. Lineage (NCBI taxonomy): Eukaryota > Metazoa > Chordata > Thaliacea > Salpida > Salpidae > Thalia > Thalia democratica. Next base: position 18,831,838 of record NC_139165.1, read on the forward strand.
TGGAAAAACACGTAAATAATATTTATTATTTTAACTTCTTAATCAATTTCTGTGCAATCTCAGTGCAAATTCTGACTTCGTGGCGCCATCTAGCGGATAAAAATAATCTTTTTGTAAAAAAATTGGTCTCACTTTCGCTTATTTAACTAAAATAAGAGCTTAAACACCTTATTTACTTCTTTTTGTACTGTTCTTATAAACGGTCAATGACATATTTTACTTTGTTTACCTTAAATATACGTTTGTAATGTTTAAAGATCATAGTTTATTACTTCAATTATCATGCAATGATGGAGGTCCCTCCAACTATGAAAACTTTTACTTTTAGATTGTTTACTTGTTTTGATTGTTCATTTTGATGTCTTGAAATAAGTTGTATGAACTTTAAGTGTTAAACAGCAGTTTATAGTTTAAATTTTTCTGTAGTTTATTTTGCAAATTGAGTTTAAGCTTTCCGGTGCTTTAAACAAATTAAAAAAAAATTGAAAATACATTTTCAATAGTCTTCAAAACAAAACTATTGAATGCCAAAGAATATATTTACATAGTAGTTTGTTAGATGAATGAAAAAAGACTTTAAAAACAATAAACTGTGTGTATTATGGAAGTATCGTGTCATTTTAATCATTAAATAAGTTAATTGTTTATATGAAAAATAAACAGCTATTTCAAACTTGGATTTCTGACCGAACTTGCTGCAACAGTCTTGAACAAGTTTCAAGACACTAGCACAAGTTTTCTGAGTCATCAAGCTGTAATACACTTTGTCAGCATGCTGAATGTGCAAGTCTATCACAGAAGTTAATTTAAGTTTTAGGTGATGTGTCATCACCTTTTAAAATTTTATTGATCATTGTGCAGACAACATAGATGAGTTGCACTACTTTAGCTACATTTAATTGGAGTCTAAACTACGAGTGTTGCTTAACAATTGCTATGTAGATAGAAACGTCACTAAACGAGAGAGCTAAATCAATTAAACAATAAACTAACTAAATCTATCGAATTTATGCCTATAGAAAAATTAACGAAGTACAGTTTAAAATTGTTTTCCTTTACAGTCAGAATAAGATTTTTGTTCTGTTTATGCATTCAGACTTTTTTTTTATGATTACGACTATTAAACACTATTTGTATTTTTTTATTGCAAGTAGCTATATCACAAGTATACAAAATATTTAATACACACTACTACACTAAAACTTTTTATATAAAGTAAAAAAAAAATTAAAATTTAAACTTAAGAGACGCAAATATGTATACCCTAAAATCAAAAACTATAGTTTTGTCTAATATTTATAGATTAACAGCAAAATAAATTAACACTTTAGTATAATACTAATTGACTTATTTATGGTTTGAAGAAGAAGGTTTTAACAAATTTGGTTTTGACTCCATTAAAAGCAAGTTTAACATCAATTCTTTCATCGATCAGTGAGTTCAAATAAAACTAAACACAGTTGCACAATATTTCAATTTAGAACTAATTTCCAATTTCTTTTTAACAAAAAAAAAACATTCTTTTAAATTTTAAGTAACACAAATTGAGACGATTTAGTAAATTATTCTGATAATTTTAGTGCAGCAATCAGCAAAATAGTCTGAGTTACGCGCTTTTTCTTTAAAAGAAGGTTCATGGTTAGTTTTATAAAACTCTTTTAGAACATACTAGAATGTCAGAATTCAAACAAACTACAAAAGTTCATGAATAAAAATTATTTTTATTTAAATATCAACCGGATTTACACATTCTGACTGTTAGAGTTAGGTTCTGTACATTTGTGCAATCGTTTGGTATTTTATAATTTTTATCAGTTGTTTTTGTCGTTTTGCCAAAGCATAATCGATACAATTAAAATAACATTATTCGAATTAAGGTACAGACAATTGTAAAAAAACTAAAAATAATAAGTGCAGTGACTAATCACTAAATTTAAAGTCCAAAGCACATTAGGAATACAGATTAAAAAAATATTTATCGAAAATACTAAAAAACCTTATATTATTTACAGAGGAAAAGCGCTGCTAATAAAATCAAACTATAGAGTTACCCAAGTTCTACATATGATATCAATGGTTTATAATGATTTATTTTCGTTAGGTTTATAAATCAATGGTTTTTTTTCGTGATAGTTAATTATTAAAACAAAGTTAAAAATGGACTATTAGTTAACTGTAGTTAATTAGTTTTAAAAAGCATTAGGACAATGTAAGTATTCTGTATTATAAAAATAAAATATTAAGTTTTGATAGTCGTCAATGTAAGAAATATAATGAGTTTCGTTAAAAACTACTCCGTACTTTTTTTTGAAGAGATTCTATATGTTTAATAAACATTTTATAAGTATGGAGACCAGATTGGCAATTTGCATTCAAATTTAAGGCTAATTTATATAATTTACAACTTTTTAAGAATATTAATATCGGTATATATGAAAATCGAAATAGTACAGTAAATAAAATTTAGTGATCGTGATGAGCATGGTGGTTTCATCTAAAATTATCATTATTAAATTCTAAATTCTTAAAACGAAAGTGTATACTGTTTAAAAAATCAAAAGTAGAGGTAGACGTTTTTTCAATATTTAGAACCCGTCATTTACTAGAACTTAAATTTAATTTTCTTTCTTTTAGCCGATGGACCTTAAATAAAAAAGATACATATGAATAATAATATGAAATATATTTTTATAATTTAGTTTGACTCACTTTATAATTTATAGTTCTATTTGTTAAAAAAAAAATTAAATTTAAAATTAATTCTTTCAAACAATATATACGTGACTCAATTTTTCAGAACATTATAAATTTCATGCTTTTTTCGTCAGTTGTATACTAAGCAAAAAAAATAAAATTTCAAATCAAGCTTAAATTGTGAAAATGTTGATAAGGTTGGAGTCAGCATACAGTTCCTTTGCTTCGTTTTAATGTTTGTTACATGCAAAAAGCCGGGCTCGCAAAGATAAGTGTTGGTGAATGGTAAAATAAATTTTACTGCACGCTTTGCTAAGATGGGGTACTCGGAAATTGCACATATCCAAAAATCTAAAAGCTCCTTTTCTTTGAAACTCAATTTTAAATTTCTATATTCAGATAGTTGCAGTTTTTGTATAGGACTTGAAAAAAAGTAAGCTAAAGGATAATACTTATTTACAAAAAGTGAAATTTTAACATATTACACAGTTTCAACATAATTTAAAAGTTACTGTTATATTCTTGTATTGTACGTTTTTGCTAAAGCTGAATGATTCTACTATTAAATTAATTGAATTGTATTATTAAACAAGTTACAGGTATTCAGTGACAACTATAACTGTAGAACTCAAACTGAAAATGTTGTATTTTCAAATACAAAAGTTAAACATCATTTTAAGTTTTAGTATCTAAGTTATAGGAGGTAATAAAAACAAAGTAAACTACATTTAAAATTGTTTCGTAGTTTTTAACCTGTAATTTATTAACTTCTCAATAATTTTTTTTTGTTTTAAAACATTTTAATATTTTCAGAGACAAATCCAACTTAAAAAAATATAAACCAACATAAAGTCACAAGAAAAAATTTGTGTTTTTCTTGAAAACAATTATGTATTTTGTGTATGTTTCAGGACTTTTATCACACATCTTATGTAAAAAATTATAACTAATTAAGAATTTTTCCAGATACTAGACTGATAGAGACTTTGACAATATATTCAAGATAATAAAAAAAATTTTACGGATCAGTTTTCTATTTTTATCTTGCTTTCCGTTTATTGCCGTTTATTTTAAACTTAAATGACAAAAAAATCAGAACTTTTGTTTACAACGTAAAGATTTATTAATTAACAAAGCTAAAAGAAAATGAAAACTAAATAAATAAGTTCAAAAACACATATACATTCACCTATCAAAAATTTTTCGACAAATTGTCATGAATAAATCTTCACACTAAAAGTTTCATTTTTTGTATCAAACAAAATAAACTGATGAGTGTTGTCCGATAAAATGTTTAATAACACAACTTTATTTCCAAAACAACAAACACTAGATTTCCCTACTTCAAACTTTGAAAATCAATTTCACAGTTAATTGAAGTAAACTTTCTTGTTATACTGTCAAAAACCTCCCAGGTTTTATTATATCGTCCAGCAGTTACAAACATTTTGTTACCAACGCAAACTGAAGAATGTCCACATCTTCTTTCGATCATGTCGGGTAAACAAGTCCAACTTAAACAGCCTCCAGAATACTTTCTGCCTCCACTAACAAAAATTCTACCTTTAAAAATTGTGCAAGTTCCGGATAGTCTACTTTTATTCATTTTTGCTATATCATACCATTTTTTTAGTTTGAAATCGTATTTGTGACTCAGCTCACCATATTTATTGAAGACATTTAGTTCTTTTATAAATAGAAAAATATTAGTCCATCTAAAAATTTCTTGAAAGTTAGAGGAAGAATTTTGCATAACTACCCCTTTTGAAGATAGGCAATCACAGTAACTAGCTTTGATGAACAACTTGTCGTTAGAAACAGGCTGGATGGTTAAGTAGCATAGACTTCTTGACTTTTAAGAAACTTCTATCAAAAGTAAATTTGAACACCAAATCATTGGTTTCTTGAGAGCAATGTCTATTTTGGTACAAGATAGATGAGTGACGAAAGTTCATATTAATTTAAGCTGAAAAAATGTAAGAAGTAATAAAAACAAAAACTTAATTGGAAAGTGTAGTTACCTTTGAAAAATTACTTAATTTTTTATACCTTTACAACATGTTTTAGCTACTCAAAAGGATATTATTTTCAAATACAAACGAATAAAAAATTACTAATTTTTCAAATGAATAATAATAAATTAATATAGCAACGTGTTGAGGTAATGAAAAAAAAGTTAAACACTTAAATACCAAACTAAATATGTCTCCTTAATAATTTAAGTGTTTTTCAGATATGTATATTTTGAAACAAGTAATTTTATACATTGATCAGTTTGTAATGATTAGTAAAACTATAATTCATCGAATTTTTTATGAAATAGCATAAATCTTAAGAGTAAAAACTTTGAAATCAAGAGTTTTGACTTTCATATAATCAATTTATAAGTTATTATAGATTTAAAGAAACTGTTAGCTTGTAAACATCCTTTTGGAGCTAGATACACAAAATATATAAATAACCAAAACCTTACATACCCACTAAGTATAAAACTATCATGTAGTTGTTTTTATCAGTAAAAACGCTTTTTTATTTCATTTAGCACAAATAAAATTAACATCATTTAGTTACTATTCTTACAAAAAATTTACAATTGGTATCGTAAATGAACAAAAAAGTTTTTAAATAAACAAACTAGTTAGGAGTAGGGGCGTGTCTAGATCTTTATCATTGGTGTTGCACAATCTTTTTGTTTAAAAATAAAATATTTTCTGTAGAAGCTTTTATAATAAACACTATAATATATTATAGCTCTCTACTACATAATTGTTTAAAATTTCTGTAAAAACATTTAAACTTTAAACATTTAGAAAAGACCAGTAAATAGAACTCAAAATCTGAATATGTAATCCAGTTCTTTACTTTTTAGTAAACGAAAACTTAAAAATAATCCTTATTCCTGTTTTTAATAACAATATAAAATTGTTATCTTACATTGTGAAACTAACATGAACAAAAAAATATTTTATACATAAGAAACTTAAAACAAACTACCAATAAAAATAAGTAATTAACTTGTCTTAATAATAAAAATCAACATAATCAATGATATGTAATTTTCATTTTATATTATTCAAATATGCTTTAATAAACAACTTTGATTGACCAATTAAAAAAAAAATTATATATTTAAATATTGTTCAACTTTTGTTAATAAAAAATGTTTGTATATTTTTTTATTTTTTTCGACAAAAAACTTATAATAGTAAGTCATTTTAACGTATTTATTCAAAAAAATATTGAATTAAACTTTACTTAATATCCAAAACCAACTAAATTGATATAAATTTTTAGTGAATTATTTAAAACGTAAACCATACTTAATCACTTTTTATAATGCTTTTTTCAATTTTATAGGGGTTCGATGGTAAACAGGAAACCAGTCAAAACACGCCCCTGGTTGAAAGCTTTTGTTAGTAGAATGCAAATGCTTTTATTTAATTTGTTTACATTAAGATAACTTATAGTTATGCAGAAATAAGCAGTATCAAAATAGATTAATAAAAAACATTAAATTGTCGACAGTATGCCTGAAACAGCTCGATAAAAAATAAATAAAGAATTTTTTCAGGCTGTAAAGATTTAGCTCGTACGCCGAGCTTATTTTTATTTAATCTTAACATTACAATTTAGATTATGATAAATTTTATAAACATTTTCCATACAAGTTGTCTTACTTTTCAAACCAACTACCTAAATATATAAAAAGTAAAAAAGAACAAGTTAAGTTAAAACTGTAAAGTTATTAGCTTGTTCTAAAACAAACTTAAACTTATTTCAATTCTTTAACTTTAAACTAAAAGACTTTTATAAATTTATGTATACTTTCCAAGCTAAACTACAATTCGATAACCACAGCACTACCTTGTGTTATTTTATATATTCAATTAATTTCTAGAATTTTGAAACAGTTTTAAATAAGTTTTATACTTAATTCTCAAATTATGTTGTCGATATCTCGAAAGTTTGATAAACTTTAATGTATTTACTGGTGATATGTCAATAAAATATCTGAAAATTCTTACAAAAACAACAAGGGCAACATCCCAAAACTTTAATAAGAGATCATTTATAACTACTCAAAATTATTAGAACTTGTATAGTCGTGCACCCTTATACTTTACTGTTTTGCATTACAACCTCGTAATCCTTTAGAGAGTTTGAACTGTTTCATTATAATAATTTGAAGTGTATATTTCTATTATCAGCCTAGGAAGTTTAAATAAAGTACAGTTGTGTCAAACTGCGTTTTGTAATAGTCTTTATTAAAAACTTTATATTATGTATTATGACATGTTAAAAACTCAAATCAAGTTATGTTGCTAAATTAAAGCCACTGTTAGTAAACTTATGCAGCTGAAGTAAATGTTTAAATTAACTCTATTTTATACAAAAGTTTATATAAAATATTCTATAAAAACTACTTCTAAACTAAAATGTAAACGTTCTAGACAAAAGAGCCAAGCGTCAGGAGCTACTTTCTGCCCTAAATCGAAACGGCTTGCTCTTTCTTTCGCCACTTGACTGCTTATAAGTATCATATAAATTCTGTATAAAGTATCAGTAAACGTCTGATGGCAAAAAAGCATAATGAGATGAAATCTTAATGTTTATAAGCGACGATCAGCGGATATTGATATTTATTAGAAACTATTTTTTTTTTGAAGAGCAATATTTTTATCATCTAAAGAGTTCTTAATATATAATCTGTTTTATAATTTTTTCCAAAAACTCTATTTTTAGACAATTAAAGCAAAAATAATATATAATTATTTTAAAATAAAATCATCTTGTTAATTAAATCTTTACTTAAAATACTTTTGAATAAAAGTTTTATGTTTAATAAAACTTTTAAATAAAAAAGACTTATTATCAAAAAATTTATCTACACTTACTGCGTGTCAGTTAGAATAATTTAAGTAACTTAGTTTGATTGTATGCCATGTAGTAAAACGTAATAAATCAATTACATTTTTGATAACTTTTTTTTTTGTGTTGTATAAATTACAAGGAAGTGATAATTTCATTAAAAGTTTGAAAAACATTAAATAAATTATTAGACTAATCTTAATTTGGAAATGAAAAATGTTGGTAGTATGTAAATTGTTTGGGGTAACTTAAATAGCTGAGCTTGTTAAAAAGAGTAATTTTTTTGGAAAGTATGTTTTGCTTCTTAACTTTAGTATTAAGGATGAGATTTGTGGTTATGAGTTCTGTATACGGTTGAAATTTATTAACGTGCAACTTTAGGCCTTCTTCCTTTGGATGCTTTTAAGTTTTATCTTATTTTTAAGATAGTTAAAAAAAAGCATAACACTTTTTCAACTATAAAGTTAGAATTAAAATTAATGAACAAAATCCTTTTTAAAATCCTCTTACAACTACTCAGATACATTTGTTTAATTTTGTTTTTTGCTACCAAAAACTTTATATTCTTCTTGTAAAAACTTTACTACATCATGTACAATATGTAAGTAGAAAAAAAAAGATTTAGTAAACTACACTACAGTCATATAAACTCTTCTGAAAATTCGAAGAAATATTCAAAGTAATTGAACTAAAAGTTTTACACACATCTAGTTTTTTAAAAATGTCTTAAACAGGTTCAACTTAGTCTGAGTTTTTTTTAGTTTTTAAACTAGTCTAATTGTTTGGCCACCCCGTTTAACATAAAGTTCACAAAATAAAAGAATATCAAAGTTTATTAACAATGAAATAATTACATAGCTAAAAAAAATATTATAAGTCAGCTTTAATGGACAATTAAGTTTTAAAAGACTTTTAACAAATGTACAAAAATTTATTAAGCTATTAATGGTTTTTTTTTTCAATGTAATAAGGGGTGCACAGGAAACTAGTCAAAATACGCCACAAGTTAAAAGTTTTTTTTGTAAGATGCAAAAGCTTCTATTAAATTTTTTCTCACTTCAGTAACATAAAGTTATACAGAAAAAAAAACATTAAACCAAGTAATAAATATCAGTGAGTTGCTGACAAGTGGTTTAAAACGGCTCGACTAAAATAATTTAGCAAAATAATATGCCACATGATAATTATACGCCGAAATCAATTTTTAAATAACTATTTTTAATCATTAAAATTTAGCATCTGAAAAATTTTCTAAACATTTGCTAAACAAATTATCTTACATTTCAAACCAATTACAAAATCAGATAAAACGTAAAAAATAAAATGTTAGATTATAGTTGGAAAGTTATTAGCTTAATTTTAAATATATTATATTATTTTAATTCAATAATTTTGTACTAAGTAATTTTTATAAGTTCGTCTATACTTTTCAAACTGTATACATGTTTATTATCATGTTCATAACTTTTACTTATTGTTATTTTTAAAAAATTGTATTTCGATAAAAATAATTTAAAGCATGATTAGCTTGTAATTATGATAAGTTTAATAACACTTTTTAGCTCACTTAAAAAAAAAAACTTTAAGTTCTAATATATTAAGTTTATAACTTATCCTTTTTTCTCAAACTTAAACTTAAGGTCGGTAATGTAGAGACATTCTTATATTTAATAAATAAAAATTAATTATAAAATTATTTTATATACTAATTGTATAACAGTTAAAGCACAACGAGAACTAACTAACTAAGTAGGCAAATCAGGTTTATACAAATTAGACATAAAACAAAGTCAAAAATCAAAAAGTCCTGAAACTAAAACATTCATTCTATGTATGTCCGAACTAACATTCAACAATATAACTTTGTTTCCAAAGCAACATGCACTACATTAACTAATAGCAAAGTTTTCAATTTCAAATTAACATTTAATTAAAGTAAATTTCCTTGATATACTGTCAAAAATTTCCAAGGTATGATTATATCGTTCGGGAATTACAACAAGTTTGTTCTCCATACTAACACAAAAATGTCAACATATTTTTATGATCATATCAGTTAAACAAGTTCATTTGTATTCATGATGGTCATATGCTTCTACTGTATTGACTGATTTCAAACCCCTACTAAAATTTGTAAAACCTCCACTATGAACAATTCTACTATCAAATAAAGTGCGAAATCCATGTAGTCTATTATTGTTTAATCTTGCTAAATAATACCAATTGTTAGACTTAAAATTATACTTACAACAATGCATACTATAATTATTGAACATGTTAACTTCTTTCATAAATAGACAAATATTACTCCGTCCACAAAAATTATACCTTTTGATGACATGTAATTGAATGACAGTATTAATGAATAACTCGTTGTTAGAACTTGTCTGAATGTTTTTAAATTTCAGTATCGCAGATTTGTTAACTTTTAAAAAGCTACATTGATGGTGCGAAGTGCTGTTTTTAGTAAAAGTGAACTTAATATCTTGTTCTTGAGAGCAAAGTCTATTTTGGTACAAAATAGATGTCTGATTACAATTCATCTAAATTTAGCTGAAAAACTGTAATAACTAATAAAATCAAAATCTTTGCTAAAAAATGTTGTTATATTTGAAAAAAAAAATTCGTTTTTGTACCTTTACAAAAAAAAATTCTTCTCAAAAACATATTAGTTTCAAATATAGATGAATTAAATAGTAAACAATTTTAATTGTATAAAACTAAATCAATATAACAACTTGTTAAAGTAATTAAAAAATAAATATATAATAAAAAATAAACAAGTAAAGTGTTGTTTAGATTTGTATGTTTTGAAACAAGTAATTTTATGCATTAATTACTTTGTATTAATAACCAAAATTACTGTTAATTGAATTTGTTTTATCAATAAATATAAACCTTAATAGTAAAACATTGAAGCTAAAAGTTTTGTACACTCAAATCAGTCAATTTGAGATTTTTGATAGATTTAAGTATTTAAATATATCTTTTTATTATACTTACTTATTGTTATAAAAGCACACTTTATAAACATTCTAAACTTATGATTATTAAAACTTTTATTTTAAAACGATAAGATTAAAAACAGAGAAAAGTTTTGTGTTAATTTTTCTTTGTTAGATTTGGTTGGTGTATTTAAAGAATATTGTGTGTCAATAATTAGTTGTAAACCAATGTTGTTAAAAGTAGACTTATATAAAAGTTAAATAATAAAAAATAATACAGTAATAATAAATAACTAAATTTGTTAAAGGACTGAATAATTCTAAAATAAACATTAAAAGAATGCATGCTAACATTATTGTTATTACCTATAATTTTTGTATATAAATCTACTATTTTATTTTGAACGTAAAACAAGTGAATAAATCTTATTTTCGAAACAATTTTAAAAACTAGATTGAATATTTTCGTTTTGTATTTGTTATAATAAAATAGTCTTTAATTTTTTATAAAGCATGTATTTTACTCGGTATTCTTTGTTAAAAATACTTGTGTCTTTAATATTTTTCGCATACATTTTTTTCATTATGATTAACAATGCAGAGTACTATTTAAAAGTTTTAAAAATTTGTTTAAAGTTCAAATTTTTTTGTTTTATTTTTATCTCCTGTAAAAATTGTTACTTCACGTTATTACTTTAAAACTACAACAAAGTACAAATAAGTTAAAATCGAGCAGACTGGGATGAGAAAGAAGGTTTCACATGAACGGTGACATTAATTAGGTAGACATCAAATGTAGTTAGTTTAAATAAATCTAAAAAATTAAAATTAAGATTTAAAAAGTTCTCTCAATCAGTTTGCAATTGATTTGTAACCGTCATCAATTGCAGTTTTAATTGGTTGGATTTTGGTTAGGTTAAGCTACTCTTAAATAAGACTATTAAAAATGGTTATTGAAAGTATTACAGACGTAGGATTTATTAATAAATAAAGCTAAAGCACAACAAAAACTAATTTAGTAAAACATTGTGTAGACAAATATAAAAAAAAAAACAATACTCACATAACTTAGAATCACTTAATAGTTTGTTAAGGTCATATTTCAAATTAAATGTTTTTATTGTTTCTACCAAACACAATAAAGTGACGGGTATAAACACAAACATTGATTACCAGAACTTTATCTCCAACACAACTAGCACTAAACTTACTAGTACTAAAATATTCAGATTCAGTTTTTTAAAAAATTAAAGTAAATTTTCTTGCTCTACATCAAAAACCTTCTACGTTTTGTTAAAATGCCCAATAGTTACAAACAATTTATTATTCATACTAACTGCAAAATAGTTATACTTTCTTTCAACCAAAAGAGATAAAAACTACCACTGATGATCATACGCTTCTACTGACTTCAAATTACCTAGGAGCTTATAATAATACGCATTTGATATAATATAGCTCTTTACTAAATAACATTCTAAAATTTCTCGGTACATAAAAATGTTTAAACTTAAATTGGGAAATACAAGTAAAACAGAGTGCAAAATCTGAATATACAATGCAACTCTTAATTTTTAATAAAAAAAATTAAATAATAGTTTATTTTGTGTTATTTATGACAATGTGAAAAATTTGCCTTTTATTGTGAAGCTAACATTTGTAAAAAAATATTTAAAACATAAGCGTAAAACAAAGTACTAACCAAGATTAGTGACTTTCTTATTTTATAATTAGAAAAACATTTTTAATGAAATGTATAAAAAATACTTAATTAAACGGTTCCAAACAAAACAATTTGGCTACAAACTTAACCGAAAAATAAAATAAGTTTTATTTTTAATAACAAACTAACAACAGGCGTAAACTATTTTTTAAAACTTGAGTAAAAAAATATATATCTACGGTTATTTTAATGTTCACAACAACAAGTGATTTCGTCAAAGTTTCCAAAGTAAACAATGAAACCTTTTGAGTTTTAAACTCATTCAAAAATACTTTTGTAAACACTTTTGGTTGACTAATTATTAATAAAAATTTTTATTTTATAAAATGTGCAAATTTTGTAGCTGTAAAATTTTTGTATGGTTTATAAATTATTTCGATAAAATTTTTATGAAATTACAACGTTTTGACGTAATATTTGAAAAATATAAACTAAATTTTTCTTAATATCATTAATTTAATAACTTTCTATGAATTTTTTGTAAAATATTTTAAAAGAAAATCATATTTAACTGCTTTTTTATAAGAATTTTTTTTTAAATATTATAGGGGATGCACCGGAAACAGGAAACTACTCAAAACATGCCCCTGGTGGAAAGCTTTCATTTGTAAGATACAAGTGTTTTTTTTTTTAATTTTCTCACACAAAAATAACTTAAACTTATGCAGAAACAAAGTTATTTTAAATCAACTTATAAACAACAATTTATTTAAACGACAGTTTATTTAGATTAAAAATAAATAAACAAAATAACAGGCCAAACGACGGTTATAAGCAAGTTTATTTTTGAATGTTTTTTAATCATTATGATTTAGCATCTGAAAAACTTTCTAAAAAATTTTTTAAACAAATTAACTTACCTTTCAAACAAATTGCATAATCAGATATAACGTAAAAAATAACAAGTTAAATTATAGTTGTAAAACTACTAGCTTAACTAAAATTTACCTTAATTATTTTTAATTCACTCAATTTAAACTAACTAACTTTTATAAGTTTGTCTACACTTTCTAAACTGCAGTAAAATTTTATGAACTACAACACTACATTGTGCCTTTACAGACTTATAACTATTTTAAACAAGTTTTATACTTCATTTTTAGTACTGTCAATTTTAAAAAGTTTGTAAAACTAAAATGTATTTTATGGTGATATATATCTAAGTTTTACATTAAACTCTATTATCTTCTAAAATTTAATCTTAGCAAAATAAGTAGTATACTATATTCTTTACATTAAATTTTAAAACAACATATGTTAAAAGTAGAAGTTTTTAATTGTTCATGAACCAAATAGTGTTTATTAGAAGTGTTTGAAACAAAATAAAAAATACAAGCGATGTAACTGTGTTTTATTTATGTTGTTGTTTTTTATGTTAAATATTTTAGTAAAAATTAAGTTATTAGTAACATAATCGGTGTTTTTATAAAACTTAAGTTTAATGATTAATTCTACTAGCAAGCTCAATAAAAACAAATTTTGCATCTGAACTTAATTGTTATTGAAAAACAGTTAACCTAAATAAACAAACAGTTTTACTATACTAAAAAAACGACAAAATTGAGGAAAAAAATGGGGGTGTTTGAAAATAAGTAAAAAAATCAGTAACTTGGAAAAAATGTCAGATTTTGTCTGTTTATATTAACAAAATTCCTTATTTTCCAAAGCCTTATAATAGTAAAAATGTAATTAAACATCCTCTAATGTCAGACTAAAACTGCAACATATTCCTAAAAAATTACAAAATTACCTACTTTTCAATGCCTTCATCTGGTAAAAATTAGTGTAATTACACAGATAACCTAAAAATCACAAACAGTTTTTAGTATTGATGATCTGTTGCAAGGACACTTGGATAGTGAAATTATGATGCATACACAAAATTAAACTTGCAGAATTTCAGAATCAAAGCTTTTTTTTGCTTAACTAAATAGTTAAGTTCTTTATAATTAGGTTCTAAGTTTAGTATCTTGTGTAACAAATTTTTGTGTATACTTTACCTGTTTATAACTTTCTCAAAATTGTTAAAATTTGAAAAGTGGTTGTAAGAGAGGTATATGCTATGGTTAAGTTTACTCGTTTTTTGAACTTTTTGTAGAATAACTGAAGTTTTTAAAATAAAAAAAAAGGTCTGTTTGTTGCAAATTTATAGTAAATGGTTATAGAAAATATAAAATTGAAAACTTTATATAGTTTTAAGTGTTTGATTGTGTGTATTAAAACACTTTGAATTAAGAATCTGATTTAGAAAAGTCAGCAAACCTTTAATAAAATATTAGAAAAAAGTTATGAATTTTTTCTCAGCTTGATCTGTGGCAACCCTGATGTACAGATAATAAAATGGTTATCACCAGTTTATCATGCACAGTTTTTAAAGTTTTCTGGATTTGTTATTTAAATTCTCACAACTTTAAAAAATAAGGTTTTATATTATATCTAAACGTCAAGTATGTATTGCAAAAACTTGTTTTCAGTCATGCTCTATTTAATTTAAAATTTAAAAAACATGTTTACATCATATAATAAATTTGAGACAATATTACTAAATAAGTTAACTAAATACAATGGACATATAAAAGAGTAGCTCGTACATAGATTCTTCTCATAATGTGTGTAAAACCAGTACCCTTATAATTTAAAACACGAGAAGTAAAAAAGTTTAGTTTCAAAAAAAAAAATTAGACAGCTACTCTTAAACAATTACCGTACTATTTTATATACAAATCATAAGATTTAAAAAAAATTTACTTATACTATTTTAAAAGATATGGCTTGTAATGTTGACAATACAGTTAACCTATAAAATACAAGTTATGAATAAAGTTATACAAACATATAAGTATAATATAAGATTTGAAGCTAAGTATCTTAAAGTTTATGACTCTTTAATGTACAACTAAAATAGGGTTACTAAAAAAAACCTGAATCCTGTAAAAACCCGGAACTCCAAATAATTTTTCTCTTGTAAAGTGGTCAATATTGATAATTTACAAAAATCTGTCATATACAAATAATTTGTTTTGTATCGATTACAATTCTATTTGTTTTAAAACACATTAAAAGTAGCATTAACTTTTTTTTTTTTTTGAATATGTTTATACTGTTTATCACCAAAAAGTTAACTTTATACTAAAAATGTATTTATAAACTTGTAATTTAAAATAAAGAAAAAAAAAACCTAAAAAAATTTTAAAGTTGTTTGTCAAACCTGTTTAATTAAACACACTTAATATTTTAAAACCTAAAACTTTTGATTACTTGTATAAAACAAGTTAATATTTTTTAACGATTTTTAGACACAAGTATGGTTCCCACTCAAAACTTGCAATAAAAGGGATTAAATAACAAAATACTTAAATCTAAACTTTTTTCATATTTGCTGACCAATATTCAATTATACAACCAAGTTTTTGTGGTGTTTTTTTGATTTATTGTGGTAATTTTGAATTATGTTTAGTAGCAAATTGATTAGAGTGTTCAGATTTAAAACATCTAGGAACACGCTATTAACGTTTTTTTATAGATCAATAAATTTGTAGTAACCAAGTTTTTAAATTTTAAAATGCTTATCAGTTAAAAAAAGACTGTATTTAAATCTAACTTAAAAACCTTAACAAAATAATATTGTATTTTATACATTGTTTTACCTTTTTTTTTAGTTATTAGTTCATAAGTTGTAAACAAAATAGCAAACTAATTATTTTTATGATGCAAGTTAGGCAAACATATTTATTTATAAAAATAAATCAGATTTTAAAAGCAAATAACTAGTGTTTTTAATTTTTGGTAAATGCTAAAAGCATGGTTTCAGTATATTTTAAATTATTTTTTTGGTAAAAAAACTAAATTAAATAAAAATTATTAAAAAAATTGCTTTTTGTACAAGTTTTTATTATCAGTTATATGATATCATTGCATTAGTTATAATTGTGGTAGATAGAATTTTGATTTAATTTTTTAATCAATAAAAAATTTAGTATCATACAGAGCTGTGCTTAGTACTCATAAAAAAACAGTCATTTCTGATAATATATTTTGGGAGCCGCTCAACTCCAACTGTTATTATTTCTCACATGATCAAGTTTGAGAACTGCTTGCCGACCAAGGGTAAAGGTTTGTGGTAACAGTTATAATAAAAAATACATTTAAAAAACAATGAGAAAAAAAAGAATAAATAAATGAATAAATAAACATCAGGAATCAAAAAGTTGTTGGTTGAATTTGTGCCCAGCCTGTATTAGATTGGGTGGGAAATGATCGGGGCTTATAGTTATAGTTTTTCTAAGTATTCTAGTTTCGTTTAAACTAAATAACCTATATTAAAGTAAATACATGTTATGATGTCGCACCAGTATAGAGCTGAAAATGTTTGGTTAACCTTATTTTCATATTTTCGCTCTATGTCTTTTTTAACTATGTATTTTTAAATTAAAACTTAATTGCAAAAAAATAATCCTTTAGTCTTTAACAGATATGTACTTTACATTTTTATTTATAATCATACTAAGATAAAGATTTTTCGCACAATGTTCAATTAAAGTGAGAACGTGCTTAATACATAAAACAAAAGCAGATATTTTGTAAACAAAAGCGATTAAATATAATCTTTATTAGTCTATGACGAATAAATTTAATTTTGTTGTATATATAGCTTGTTTAAAACATTTGGTTTAAATGCTTCGGATGCAATTTTCTCACGTTCAGCCATGCGTAACATAAACTATTTATTTCCCTTCAGAATTACTAGTGCATCATTCTACTCAAAACTTCCTACAGGTAGCACTAGCCTTATGGTTTACCTAAACTTTTACTGTTTTAAATGTTTCACATAGAGTATTTATAAAGGATATTTTTGTTTGTCATAAGTCTTTTTTGTTTTGTATTAAAACAGTTAATAATTTTTCAAACCATAAATATATAAAAATCATCTAGGTTTAAGTTTAATTTATTTAATAAGTTACTAACAATTGTAAGTAAGTTAAAATCTAGTTGATTTATACCAAGTATTAAAATATATACAATTAGACTTTATAGATACTGTCTTTATCATAACACAATTTAAGTTTTTTTTTAATTATATGTGTTTCACTAGATTAGAATCATTAACTTAAATTAAATATAAAAAGACTTGAATAATTCTTTCTAGCATACTTTGAAAAAGTTCTTTGTGTAGGATTTTTGGTTAGAACTTAGCTAAAAGTTGTTTACTCTTTGCTTTTAAGTTGTGAAAAACCTCAATCTAAAAGGTATTTGTATTTTTTTTATCTAGTTGTTAATAAGCAAAAAAAAAAATGTAAGTATTTTTTTTCAATATCTCTAATACTTATATTGAAAACTAATAAATATAGTACTAACTGCTGGATTATTCAAGTATATAGAATCAAATTTTAAAAGAAGTAAATTTATATTTACAGCTTGTCAAAAGAATCAAGGAAACTAACCTGTCTTTAACAAACTTCATCAAAGGAAGTTGGACTAAAAACTGAAGTGTTTTAACTTAATAATTTTTTTTTTACTTAAATTATTTAAAGTATAGCATTAGTTACGGTCATAGAAGGGTGTCACAGTGTATTAACATGTTAATTTTACATTCAATGTTTTAGTCTAGCTAGCAGTTGTTATTACTGTTTAGTAAGTTTCAAATTAGATTGTGAAATTAACACTGAAAATATAGGCAGGGTTGCCACAAAACTTAGAATCCTGGAAAAACCTGGAGTTTGTCAATTTAGTCTAAAACCCTGGAATTATAAAAATTTAATTTTTTTATTTGTAGGTAAAGTAGTGAAACTTTAATATGACACAAAACATCTATTACTTAAGTAAAAAATGTGTTAATAGTTTTAATAGTCTAGTAAATGTGTTTTTTTCTTAAAAAATGGTATATAGTAGTTTTACCGTATATATTTATACTATTTAACTCATTTTCTTTACCTTTAACTGAAATTTAAATTAAAAAAAGACCCAAAAACATGTTTTTTTAAAACCTATAAGAAATTTTCAAAACCTAAAAACAAATAGCTAAACATAAACAACAACCATGTAAAGAGTAAAGCATGTTCCGTATAAAAAGAATTTAGTAAAACAAATATTTTTTCGTATTCTTACTTAGTGTTAAACAATTCTTGTTCGTTAAAACAAAGCAATTTATATTGAACTTCTTTTGATGCTAGTATTTTTCCATTCTTACACAAAACCAACAAAAAGTTAAGTTAAAATTTTATCAATGCCTCAACAACAAGAATATATCCGAACACACTACTTTTATCCTTCAATTGCAAAAATTTATTATATTCAAAATTTTTAAATAATAAAAATCTAAGAAAATTTGTTAAATCAAATGATAACTTTTAAACACTAAAGTTAAAATCAGCCCTGGTATTATATTTGCATTTAATTTAATAACCAATATTGTTATTTGACCACTTTAGTATTCTTATCATTACATCAAAAGTTTTTCAAAATATTTTTTTCATAGGTAAGCAACTGTCATGAAAGTATAGACTGATATTAAGAAATGTATGTATATAATTCTTTTAGCATTAAACTTGAAGTTGAACTACAAAAGACTAAAGAATATTCAAAATGTTAATTAATATACTTAGTTAATCTATTTGTTAAAATATGATAAACGTTTTACATTTTTTGTTAATGAAATTTTTCAACTAACTTTAAGTGCAATAAGTATAAAAATTTTAGTGTTAGAATTATCTAGTTTCTAGTAACATAAAGGTTGCCACACTCTCAGTAAGCTCAGGACCGTTTGAAACTTTCAAAGATCCCAGAATGACTTAGGATCACTCAAGCTAGTTAAAAGTTTAAAAAACTTATGTCAGCATGTTTATTTTAGATAAAGACAGGATAATTCAACAAATGTTTCAAAATCACAAGCTAGTTTATTCTAGATCTAAAATAGGAGTTAGTTATTCCATTTTCAATATTTTGATATTTTAATTTTGCAAAAATTTGAATTATAAAATTTCTCAAAATTTTCATTTATTCGTTTATAATTGTTTTAAAGGTTATAAAATAAATTCTTGATGACTGAGGACATTTGAAGGTTATTCAGTATAGTTTTTTTTACTCAAAGAATGGCAACCATGTGACATTTTTATGATATATTATTATGCTGGGAAGGGCAAGTCCGGTATCTAAAAAAATAAGTACAAGAACTAAACATTTATAAAACGGATTTTTTTTTTATCATAGTTAAAAGTAAATGATATATAAATAAAAATTTCAATAATACTTATTGATAAAAGTTAAATTCTTATACGTGAAAGTAAAATGAATGGGTTATTGTAAACTAGTAAATTTATTTTAAGTGTGTAACTTTAGCTTGTTTAAAGAAATACTTTTAGGGTTTAAAAAGTTTCACATTTAAAGTATTTTTTATTGTTTGCTTTGGCTTTTTTTTTTCTAAAAAAATATTATTAATAATTATTCAATTTTTATATTTATTTGAGTGTGTTTGTTCTGATTTTAACAAGTAATCATAAAATGTAAGAAATAAGGCTAATAATTAAATTAATACAGAGTTGTCACAACCTTTAGGCTAGTTTGAACATTTAAATGTTTTTTTTTTTGAATAACTCAGGTTGGTTGAGTTTCTTTAACTATTTTCAAAAATTAAGCTAGTTGGGAGTTTTTCATAAATTTCAGATTATTTTTAATAGTTTCTAAAACTGTTTTTATTAAATTTGTTTTTTACAGGGTTACCACAAAACCTGAAATTTGACAATTTAAGCTAAAAAATCTTCAAAATTGTGAAATAAAAAAAAAGCCTAGAATTTTAAACAGTAATCACTACAAAACCTGGAGTTTTTAGCAGTTTTTATCTTTTAAGTAGTAAAATTTTGGTTTCTATCATATAGATATTTTAAAAACATTTTTCATCATTAATTTTATTAATAAAAACACATTTAAAGTAGCATTACTTACCATTTTATTGTTAATATACTAATTAACACCATTTTAAAACTTAAAGTTTCATTTAATCTAAGATAGTTACAAACAAGTGTACTTTAAAAAGCCTTGGAAAATTTTAGAAAACCTGGAAGAAAACTCTTAAAAACCAGTTACATCACTGTTTTTTAGTCTAGCTTTGAAGTCCTTATATGAGACAGTTATTTTTTTTTTAGGTTTCCAGCCTTTATTAACTACATAAAAGTCTTTTTTTTTTAGTTTACACATATTTTCTAACAAATTAAAGGTGATTTAATAAAGTTATTTTATTCTAATCTTTTGAATACTACACAATCAAGGTAGATTAAAACTTTTGAAAAAACCCCGGGTGGTTGTATTTTTAAAACATGTTTTTTTTTGTTTTACAAATTAATTGTTACTTTAATATTTATAGGTGTTTAGTTTTTAGGCTTTAAGTTTGATAAAAATCATGCTAGTTTTTGAAAATCTTTGAACTTTAATTTCAAAAAAGTCAAGCTTCATAAAGTTATACTTTATAAATAGCAATAAATTGATTCCGATAAGGCTTAAAAACTAGTTATCTCATTTCTTATTTCTAATAAATTACCGAATGATTATTACAGTTTAATCAAATGAATTTGCAATATAACAGCTAAATTAGAGAGTTTTTTTTTTAATTTTAAATAGCCCCAAACAATATAAAATAATAAGAATAAAAATATTTTATTAAAAGCTTAAATTAAAAAACTAAAAATAAAACCTAAGTATCCTGTAAATAACAGAATGTGATTTATCATTTATCTTTATTTACAGAAAAGTATTTTGATATTTTTTATAAGTTCTTGAGTTTTTCACTTAACCTTAAAACTTCTAATAAATATAAATTATAATTAAGATGTATTTATATGTTTTAAAATAAACTTATTCTATAGTTTTTTACTAAACCTTAAAACTTATAAAACATTTAAAATATAATTAAAATGTTTATACATGTTTTAAAATAAACTTATTCTATAGTCAAATTATCTTAAGTCAAGTGCAGTTTGAATTTATTTCAAATAGTTATTGAAACTCAAGCTAGTTTATAACTATAATTTCAGGATAACTTTAAAAAATTCTGGCTAGTTTAGGCGTTTTAAAATTTCAGACTAATTTTATTAAAACTGTCTTAAATTTTGTCTCTAGTAAATTAAGTTTGTAATTTCTTGTTTGTAAATTATAGGTTATCAATCTTAACTAAGAGTGTTAGGTTTTAGTTTTTGACTTTGAATACTGTTTTTAAAATTTATATTGTTAAGAATTTAAGTCTGATATAAGTACGTGTTATAGAATATTAGTTGAACATGCTTTAATAACCTACTTGATTTTTTCTAGAATTTACAAAGATATTACATAAGAATTATGGTTTTTAAGGTATATAAAAACTATATAATCTTACCATATATAAATTAAGAAAGTTAACTTTTATTTAGAAAACCAACCTAAAAGTACTGTTTCTAGTGCTTACTTTAGTGTGCTTAGTTAATTGAACGTTCCACTAGAAAGATATATTTAAATAAATTTCAGCACAACTTTTTAATGCATGGTATTAAAATAGAGTTTTAATAGACCATATAAATTAAGTTTTAAATAGGTAAATATATATTTTTTTTTACCAAACAGGTATGTCTCAAATTTAAGATAACAATTTTTGAAATATTTGTTATAAATAAATAGTATAAAAAGTTTTGAAAATTGATTGTTTTCATTAGTTAACTCTTTTTATAAGTACTAATGTTTAAAATTATTCAAATAAAAAAATAGGATTAATTACTTGAAACTTTTTATTCTTCAAATTGCAATAATTGTATCATCTAAGATTTTAAAAGGTATCCAATTGTGATGCGACTCGATAATTAAAAGGTTCATCGTGCACCAAGTCCTAGGACTAAATATTTTGAGCGTATTTTTTTTATTGTCTTCAATTAACAAAAAATGTATAACTGTATAACAATATATTTGTGAAGCTGTTTTAAAATAGATAGTGTTTTATTTAATGTTTGTTTGAATTTTTGTTTTATGGTCTTCTATATCAAACTAGTTTATATAATTTTTTAAACATACATACTCGTATGAAAGTAAATTATATACTTTTAGTATTCAAAAACATTTTTTACAGAAGTCTTATATTTATGATTAATAACTTAAAAATGGACAACAACAAAACTCTAAACGATGACGGTTGTAAAGTGAGTATATTTTACAATGTTGTGTAGTTTATAAAAACTTAAATACAGAACAGTACTAAAATTTTAGACATGTTTTTTATTTTTAGTACATAGCTCGTTGAAAGTTCCAAATAAATTTTTTTATTAAGTTTTAACCGAATTTAAAATAACATACTTTTTTTAAATAGTTTAATAAAACAACAGAATAAATCTACCCTTGGAGAATATTTAGCTGTGTGCGAGCTTGAAACCTGTGGAAAGCGAGATCTTAAAAGTAGTTTTTATGGAAAGAAAAGATTCTGTTCAAACAGCTGCGCTCATGCTTATTCAGCTAGCTGTCGCAAGAAAAAAGCAGAAAAGAAGGAAGTTCGACCGAAAAAGGTAAGAGTTTATTTTTTGCTGAAATTTGCTTGAGGTTATTTCTTCGAAAAACGTAGGAGGAGGTAGATTTTAAGTGATTTCTATTTGTTCGCCGTGTTAGTTTGTGCGTCCTCTAAGGAACATATTGTCTTCTCCAACTTTGACCGGCTATATCTCAAATGTTGTTTTTAGTTTAAAACATCTTTATAAAGCTACAACTAGCTTAGTTATAGTTCAATAATATAAGACTAAATACCTAATTTAGCTTTTCTCCTATACCCACATTATATATATTTTAAGTATTGAAATCATAATTACCACGAATTTCAGCAAGCTTATAGAAAAAAGGAAACGACAGCAACTAATGGCAGTAACTCACAAAGACCACCAATCAGCATGACTATATCTAGGGTTAGTTTGAATTTTAAAGTTTTTGTGAAACTAAAAAATATCTAGAGACAGTTTTTTATAAAACCTTCTGTTTTCCTGAATAATGTAGTTAAGTGATTAGATGTGTATAATTACTGTTTTATTAGTATTTCAATCGTAAAAACTTCTAGGTTTATCGTAAAAAGTGGAAAGTGACAAGAATAGTTAGTGACATCCATTCAGATAGACAAAATTACGAACCAAAAAAGGCAACAACTTCAGCGGATGCACAGGTAATTTAAAAAAGTTAATTATGTGTTTGTAGTTGACTCCGTTATATAAATAAAAACATATACCAGCAGCAACTAATAACTTTATTTGAAAAGAGTGCATAAAATTTAATAATTCTGATTAGTTAATTGTTTAAGCTTACAGTTATTATTACACGTTATTTAGTTTCGATACTTTAAATACTTATTATACATAGAATTAATTATTTTATTGATCCAACTTTCAGATTGGGAGAAGAAAAAGAAAAAGAAAAGAAACAGATATTAGTGATTCAATACTACCGACTATCGAAAGGAAAAATCAAAAAATTTCCACCACCGAAAATGTAACTTTAAAACTATTTAATTTTTAGTTCACTTGATAATTAACTTTTTACTACTATTAGTTTTAAAAAGTTTTCTAATGACTAGTAAAAATATTTTTATTCATACGTTATCATTTATAACAAGATAATATCAATCATGCGTATAGTTACACTAAATAGTGGACTTATAAATTTAAGCACTTTAATTTAAACTGAATTATAGTATTTAAACTAAAACGAAATTAATCAACAACAGCAAGAAAACTTCTATGCAACATGCGAGTGGCACAAATGTAGAGTGAGGAAACTCATGAAAGATTTCATCGGAAAAAAGAGATTTTGCTCAACACAATGTGCACACGCGTTTTCAGGAAGCAGAGGGGGTAAAGGTGGAAAAGATAAAAAGAAAATTAAACGAGAAATAAAAACTGAAAAAAAGTGTGAACCACGATCAAGAGTAAAAAGGCAGCGATTAAATAAAAGAATATTGGCTGAAAACAATGTTATACAAGAAGTAGCAGAACAATTAAATATGGAAACAGTGGATAATCAACAAGAAACAGCAGATCAAATTGAAACTCCTGCAGATATGTAAGCTGTTTAATTATTTGTTAGAATAAACTTTTTAAAACAATGTAGCTAAATTTAGAAACTAGTTATGCACATTAAATAAATACTATACTACTGTATATATATATATTAAAGTTTTAACAAGGTTTTCTATTAACTCAGGTAAAACAAAAATTTTTAAAAGTTTATTTTTGCATATAGTTTATTTTTTACATTAAAAGCCTAAAAGAGTAAACAACAACTTTTCCTTAACTTATGTTTACCTTTTGACTTTTTTGCAGTGAGAACGACCATTACCAAAGACAATATCCTGATTTACCAAGAAAAAGTAACTTCTGGAAAGAAGTTTTTCACAATGGATTTCATGGTGGTGATTATTACAATGATTATTTAGATGGGCATTGTCATGAAATTCTTGATCGAATTTATATGGTCCTTACACAAAAGTATTACAAGAACGCTTTCAAATCAGTCTTTGAGGTTAGTACAAAACTTAATGAAACATTTGATAAAAATTTGTTTATAAAATTGATTAAACTAAAAATTATTTGTTTTTAACAGCCACTCTTGAAAAGTATGAAGACACATGAACCAAAACTCACTAAGGAAGAGTTGAAATTGCAAAAGTACGAAATATTCGATAGACTCGTCGTGGCAATGATGGGCGCCTTCAACAAATATGGTGTTGAGTGTTACAACTTGTTCAGCAACAACGGAACCCACCAACCCAATCCTGAGTTTGATGAAAGCAAAAAGGATGATCTGGAAGATCGACTTTATTCACACCTTAGAGAGGAATTCATTGATTTACTCGAAAACCAGCCAAGTGAAAACAAGCTCGGTTCAGACGAACTCGACAGATGCCTGCAAGGATTCACTGACCTTGTTGACAGTGATGCAATTTACCAGACTTCCATCATTATGAACATCATCAAAGGTATTATTCAAATTTATACAATATGTCGTATATAAAAATTAACTTCACTTTTACAAATGTTTTATTCAATTTTGCATATTATATTATTTTAATATTGTTATTGCATACACATAATTTGAAAATCCGTTTAGTGGTGAAACTGAGTAATTATAATTTAGGTAGTAAACTACATTTTTAACATATGAATCTTTAATTTAAACTGATTCCTGTGATATACTTGTTTCAACCATATATCTGATCAGGTTACCAAATTCCTGCTGATCCAGTAAAACACCTTAAAAGTGCAGTTGCCGGCATCTTAATGGAAAATTTCAAAAAACAAAGGTTCTTTGTAAAGCGCTCGAAACAAGAAACTACTGCTGTTTCTAAGAAAGCCAGGAGTTCAGGATACATGTGAGATTTTGCTGAAGGGGACTGCTAGAGAGAAAAAGTGTTATGCTAACACGACTAAGTATTAATACTTTTAGGAAAAAATTTATTTTCAAATTAGCATGAAGTTGTAGAATTAGTTATCTCTTAGTTTTTATAGTTAATAATAAAAGTTTTTGTATAAATAATTTTTCTGAAAGACTATCTATTGTCACGTAAAAATTGCTATAGTTTAAGAAAGTAGAACTAGTTTTCATAAAGTATGCGATGTTTTAATACTGGTCAGAATTTCTATTATCTTATTTAGTGCTGGTGTGTTAATGTATCAATAAATAAAAATATAAAAACTCTACGGCATATTACGTAAATTTATAGAATATCTATAAAAGTACATATTTCTGATATAATATAAAATTTTAGTAAAAGTTCTTAAACTTTGAAATGTTACCTTAAAACATTTGATTTAATATCTGAAAATATAATTTAGAACTACTTTTCAAAAATTTTTATTTAAAATCGAAGGTGTAAAACTGTTTAGCCTATTGTATTAGCCTTATTCTAACTATTACTTCACTTAGTAAAAACTTACGTATTTATTTTGTTTTATGACATCTGAGCCTAAGTTTTATGCTAATAAAAATATTTAAGCTATTTATTTCAAAGCATAAGCTAAATTGTTAGCTTTTGAATAACAACTTATTTCTTGCTAGCTGGGTACAAGATCGACCACTTATATTGAAGTTTTAACAATAAATTTCTAAAGAGCTTCACACTTAAGGAGCCATTATACAATTAAGACAAAATTTAAATTGAGTTTATTACTTAACAATTGTTTCACGCTAAAGCGATGATCACAAGTAAAAAAGTAATTAAACTTACTTTTTGTCTTTGTTTGTTTACTTTATTTTTACTTGTGATCATCGCTCTAGCGTAAAACAATTGTAAAGTAATAAACTCAATTTAACTTTTGTCTAAATCGACAACTTATATACAAAAAAATACTTAAAATATTTTGTTCAATATTTTTTGCCACTCATTTATAAAAACTAAAATTTCCGTTTTTATAACGTGTGAAATTTTCAAATCTGATTTAACTAACCCATCTAATAAAAACTAGAAACTAAGCACCAACGCAAATTGTTCACTTCAATAATTTAAGAGAAATATTAAAGTTAACACTTTGTTTTGATCAATATTTTTGTTGCAATATTAACTTATTAGTTTTAATTCCATTTAGAAATTGACTGGTCTAAAGCTCACTAAATACTTACATATAACCTGCAAATTTGAATATTTTTGCACAATTTTTATTTTAAACCTAGGTTTTCGAACTTTTTTTAAAGACCCTCTTTAAAAAAGAGCTATTACCCTGTTTAAATAATTACTCAAAAACTACCATTAAAATCGCCTAAGACCTTTTTTTAGCTCTTATCTTCAACTCAAGAATATTTAGTATAAGTTTCAAATCATGACATCATGGCCCCTAAACTTCTGCCATGGACCCCGATGGGGCCACTTTGCCCACTATAGGAAACCCTGCTCTAAACGTTGTTAAGTAAGCTTCATGAACAAGTTTTGAAGTTAAGTTTGTTAAAGTTTTGAAATTTTTTACCTTGTAGTTCTTATTAAAAGTCAGCAAACATATAATTATAAAAAAACTTTCTATAAGCTTATTGATTTTAATTTTTGTTATATACCACTTAGACAAAACATCATCAAAGCAAGTTTGAAATAAATTGTCCAAGTGATTTAACTAAAAATAATCAAAATAAAATATTAAACTAAAGTAGCATGAATCTATAAGTTAATTAAAAACAGTTCACTTGTACTAATTAGTCCTTAAACACAGGCTACCTTGATATAAAGCACTTTCCTACATACAACCACTACATGGTAGAAGTTTGCTCGCATATACTTTTTATGACGCATTCTGAGCAATACAGCGACGTCATGCGTTTTTTTTTCGCGAATTGAATCGTCGATTTTGTCCAAATATACTTGCTATAAATTAATAACTAATGAAAGTTTTTCCATATTTTTATTTTGGTCAAAACTTTGCAGCTAGCACAAGCTTGTTTAAATTATTCAAGTTTTTAAAAATTCTGACCCTGAATATTTTGTTTGCCTTAAATTAAAATTGGTAACTAAACATATTTTTTGAAAAGTTATTGTTCAGAAATCAAATTTTTATTTTTCTATAAACGTAAAAAATTTAGTATAGCAATTTTGAACTAAATTTAACTAAAGCTTTTTACAAGTAAATTAAATTTACTAACTGCATTGGTTATCATGTCTACTTTATTAAGGCACAAAGTTTGTTTAATTATATTTTATTAACGTTTAAGTTTGGTATTATTCTGTTATTAAAAAGTAAATAATTCAACAATTAAAGTTAAGTTGAGTGCTTATAAAAATAATTTATGTAATTAGTTACTAAAAACGCAAAAAGTGTTTATTTTTTGCTTTTAAAAAATGGTTTAATTAGATCGCAATTTTTTGTAAGCAGAAATGGTCCACGTTTGAAAAGCTGATAAAACTGAAGAATGTTTAAATTTTTTAATAAAGTTGTGTTACTGTTTGAGAACTTTAATTTATTACGGAATGTGCAAAATTAATTAGAAACTTTGCTAATTTAGTATTATAAAATATCTTAAAAAAGATACTAGAAATTTAAAACGTTTAGTAGTTTTTAATATATATAAAGTACTTAAATATTTATTTCTTTAATATACAAGTGTATGCAACCCTATATAAAACAATAATAAAAAAAAATCTGAAAAGTTATAAATTCGGTTAAGCTTGGTGGTTGCAATTACTTTAATTTAGTTGATTACAGAAACGAGTTAGATGTAATATTCATGTTAAATTTTTTTTTGATTAGGACTGTTAAAAATAAACTAAATTTTTTAAAGTTATCTATTATAGCTTCATTATAAGAAATTTTTTCAAAAGTAATAAACAGAACTATGTATTATATGGAAAACAAACTATAGTTTGTAACGATGTCATCAAACAACATTAAAAAAAGAAGTTATTAAACATTGTACATGTCTTCATATAAAGTTAATTTTTTACAAAGCTTATCAAAAATTTTTTACAATATTCTAAAATCTAATTTAACTAACATCAATTTATGATGTTTGAAACTAAGTAATTAAACCGACTTGATAATGTATAAAATTTAAGTAAGATACTTAAAGTACTACGATTAATTTTACAACATTTAGTTTAAAAAAAATGCCTAAATTTTCTTTTAAATTAAATCTATAGTTTGACTTTATATGTGAAATTAAAAACGGAACTTAACTTCATAAAAAAAAAATTTCCACAAAAAATTATACATGGCTTTAATGTATTTTATGTAGAAGGAATGTACATAGGCTAAGTCATACATACGATTTTAAACTAAAAAAATGGTATGATATAGCAGGAATGAACATAAGTAGACAAGACGAATCCTGCACAATTTTTGAAGGTAAAATTGTAAGTTAGTGGAGGCATTAATAACATTTTAGGCGCTTTCAAATCAGTAAATTCAGTAGAAGCATATGACCATTATGAAAACAAATGGAATTTCTTACCTGATATGATTGAAGGAAGATGTTTTCATTCTTCAGTTAGCGTTGGTAACAAAATGTTTGTAACTGCTGGACAATATAATAATACCCGGGAGGTTTTTGACAGTACAACAAGAAAGTTTACTTCAATTAACTGTGAAATTGATTTTAAAAAGTTTCAAGTTAGAAAATCTAGTGCTTGTTGTTTTGGAAATGAAGTTGTGTCATTAAACATTTTTCGGAACAATACTTATCAGTTTATATGGTATGATACAACAAATGAAACGATTAGCTTAAAGATTTATTCTTGACCTTGACATCAATATTTTATCGAATGATTTTAGTAAGGTGAATGTATATTGAGTTTTTGAACTTATTTATTTACTTGTTTAGTATTCGGTTTCCTTTAGCTTTGTTTATTTTAAATTTTTACTTTGTAAACAAACGTATCAAATTGTTTGTTTTTTTTCTGAAATTTAAAGACAATAAGCGTAGAATAAGATATATAAACTAAACTTATACCGTTACCATCATTTTTTTACTGTCTTAGATCTTAAGTTAAAGTTTCTGTTTGAACAAAAAATTAGTCGAGTGAAATCTTTATTGATTAAAGTTTTGAATCCTTTGTTTAAATATTTGGAAATAAAGGTTTTGATATAAAAGTATGTTATTGAACGTAAGTATAAAACTTAGACTGTTATACTAAATATAAAAATTAGTTAAAATAAGTTGAATAATTTTAAACAAAAAGAAATATATTAAAGTTAAAATGTAAAGTTTGTAAATATTTTACGTTTTACACACTTTTATAACTTAATATTATAAATGTAAAACATTGTGATCACCTTTTTTTATGGAAAACCAGTCAATAAGTATACTAATGTATAATATAATCTGCTTGGTTACAATTTTAAAGTTACCACTGTTTATAACTTATGACCAATCATTTAAAGTTCAAAACTTTTTGAAATTTCCAGCATAATAGATTTGTTTTTAATTCGTTCAGCCATAGCTAATTAATTTAATTAAAAAACAAATTATTAAGTATTTATACTAAAGTTTAAACCTGATAACATATTAAAAAACTAATAAGCTTAGGTTTACGGGTTCACAGTAGTTCTATAACCTTGGCAGTCTTGGCAAAAAATATAGAATAGGCTTTAAAAAGAAGGTTTTATACTAATAATAACGGCATACCAATAAACCTTAATAATAACGACTTGTTTTTACTAGTTACAGCTGTTGATCCACGGTATCGACTTAAATTTTTTCCTGCTATACTCAAACAGAGGGGTGTAAGGCTAATGAAATCAGAAGAAAATATCATAGTTTTCGTTAGACTGGCAAAAGTGTTCAAATTCTTTAGTACCGCCTAATAAACCTATAGCGGAAATACCTGATATAGATAATAGACAAACATTTTTTTTGTCGTTATATTCTACATTTTAATCGGAAAGTAGTACAAACACGCACGAAAAAAACGAAAAGAATCAGTTGATCAGAAAATTAAGACAGAAACGAAGTCATTTTTGGCTGAAAATGTTTTATCTTTTTAAGAAACTTAAACAAGATAAAATAAAAATATCTTATCAGGTTTGCAAAAAAGTTTCTCTCGGCACAATTTATTCTGTTTATTCAAAAATGTTAACTTCAGAAGATCGTAGCTTGTACGAACAGGGTGGGTGTCAGAATGGCACGGCGACAAAATGACACGGTGCGTCACTTTGGCACAGCAAAAAAATGACACGGTGCGTCATTTTGGCACAGAGGGTCACTTTTGCACGGCGACAAACGAACACTGTGCGTCACTTTGGCATAGCGACAAAATGACACGGTGCGTCACTTTGAAACAGTATATCATTTTGGCACAGCGACATAAACACACGGTGCGTCGCTTAGGCACCGAGGGTTACTTTGGCGCAGCGACAAAATGAAACGAAACGTAACTTTGACACAGCGACAAAATGACACGGTACGTCACTATAGCATGGATTAACAAACCTGTAAGCAAAACTAAACTTCTTTAGTAATATAAATTTTAAAAAGTAAAATTTTGATAATAATTAGTTAAACAAAAGATTTATTATATTTTTTCTAAACTGTAGTAGCTTGATACTTAAGACTATATATGATACAATGGTTTAAAATTTAAGTCGTAGTACAAAAACAAAAATATTCTTAAGTAATTTTTTACGTTTTCGTTTTTTCATATTTATGTAATGAATAAAATCTAGTATTTTTTTTAAACGCTTAATTAATTATTATCAGGAATTGTTATAAAAAATAACTAAGGTTTTACTTAATACAGACTTTTTTCGTTGTAAGATTAAGTCATGCGTGTTTTAACCCTATTTTTTTTAAATACAGACTTAAGCTGTTTTTGTATTAACTAGCCAGTTATATTAAATAAGTCTTTTATTTTAACTTAGTAGTTTGTTTAAACATAAAAATTTTTTTATTACTGTTTTTTAAACGACTAAAGGTTATCGCTCAAAAAGTTTCTTTATTGTTAATAACCTCGTTGATTTGTGAAAAAAATTTAGGTAACAGAGGGCAGCCTTTATTTCGAGTAGCATTGTGGAATCAACACAACAGCGTACTCACTGGAGCTGACAGAACTAATAACGTAGCAGAGGCTGCTCATCGTGACCTGTATAGCGAGCTTGAGGGTAATCACCCTAACCTCTGGACTTTTGTTGATCTTTTTTAGACAACACAAAACTCCAGAGACTTGAGCGTTGAGCACGCTATATCTGGCATACCACCGCCACCAAAAAATATTAGATTATGACAAGCAGATCAGAGGTTGCACACTCTTGTCTCCGAATTCGGCCAAAGCACCAATTTGATTGAATTTCTTAGGGGAATTTCATACAGTTTTTCTATGGACTAACATTTTCGTTTTTTTTTGTTTATGTTCGTTTATTTCTTTGGTGAGATATTCAAAATTAAAACTAAAGCATTTATTCAATGTAATTAGTTTAGGTTTCGATGGAGTCTTCTTAGGTAAGAATTATCAGTTCTTTAGATAAAAGTTTAACTAAGGTAGAAATTTATCTTAACACATTTTACTAGCATATAACCTTTTTCAGTTACGGCAGAATATATAAAATATTCAACTGACACTGTCAATTTTTTTAATCTTTTTTGTTGCACCAAACATTTCAGATAATAGAGGATTAATAGAAATATTACCATTTTAACTTTCATTTAATTTTTAAGAAACAATACGCATACTTATTATGTTTGTGCCTTTTTTAATGTTTAGTTAAATACCAAGGGTATTGCCCAAGCTTTAATCTAAACTAGTAACAAACGGCGTTGACACAACTAGAGTCCTAATAAATCAAAAATAGTTGTTCTTAAAAATAGTGTATTAAATGTTAAGTTTATCGTCAATTAAGTTAATTCTTTTAAAGTTGATACTATAAGTCTTTTTTATTTTTACAAAACTTTGTAGCCTAAGATATAAAGAATTAAACTTAGAGTATGACAGATATAATAGTATTTTATTGCATATAAGGAATTAAACAGAATTTTTATTTAAAAAGAAATCAGTAAATAAATTTCATAATAATACAGTAAAAGCAGATTTTAATTTGCTTGTAAAACATTTCTGCTAGTTTATATTCTTGAGTTTTATTACAAAGTTTTAAAAAACTCGGTTTTGTGTTAGCTCTTTTATGAAAATTATATTTAATTTTCTTTTTTAATCTTGGGAATAAAAAAGTGAGTTTTATGTAAAAATGAATACATTTTCTAAGATTTCTAAAAACTCTTTTCTAAAATTTTAAAATATTATTGTATATTGATTAGTAGTTAATTTCTTTCTGATGAAAAAGTAAAAAAAATATTTATTAATTTTTGATATAAAATAGACAACGTTTTGAAAGTATGGGGCATTCGACAGTAATTGGTGAAAGCGATGTGCTATTTACCTAATTATCATAGGCAACCCGTGGTCTCCAATATCTGTATTGAGATATTGGAGACAACGAGTTGCCTGAGTTTTAGAATATTCTAATCGGAATCAGACGCCTAATCCATTAAAAACATAATTTAGTTAATTAATAATCATTATTTTAACGAGTTTAGAATCTTCAAAATATCAATTGCAATAATGTTTTATTTTGCGAAGTTTTACTATTATGTTAGTAAGAAAAATTGTATTTTTTTAAAGCAAGTCTACAATCGTATTACAAGTGTGTAGTAGTGGTTTACTGAGTTTTATTTTAAGAGGTGCTTGATGTAGGGAATGTTTAGCTAAAAAAACTAATTTATTTGCGGTTATTTATACTTATACTTTTATCTATGTATTTTAGTGCTTAAGTGCACAATTTTATTTGCGAAAGAGCATTATATTTCTACTTCTAAGTGCACGATATATGTTGCAACTAACATAAGTAGCATAGAGGCACAAAATTTTGATCTTTTAAGTCAAGTGCACGATGATTTTTTGAAGATGTTGCTACTAAGGTAGGTCGTCAGGGAACGCAGTATTTTAGTTTAAAATTGCAACCTATTAAATTGCCAAAAGAGCGCAAGTTTTACGTTTTTTAAGCATAAAAATGTAAAATAAGGCCCGCATTAGAATTAAAAATTACAACAGCAGAAAAGTTGTTTTCGATAACGTCTGATTTTAGTTTATAAAACAAATTTTCCTCTGTTTTTACATCTATTAGTTTATTGTTTTGATGTGCTGAATGATTATTCTAAAATGTAGATTGTATTTTAAAATTCAGAATGCTGCTGAAGTTTATAAAATATGTTTATATGAGTTTTTATCTTTCTAGTCGTCAAATGGCAAGTCATTTTCTAATTTTCATTACTCGTTTTAAGTTCTAGTACAAAACTGTGTTTAAGTTTTTCCATTCGAAAAAAATCAAATTCCCTTTAATTTTTGCAGTCGTAGTTTGTTAAAAAAATTTGCAGGTTTTGCATCTTTGGGAACGTTATTTGATACAAATAATTATTTGTCGTTTATTAAGCACAGCTTTTAAGCACACCTAACACCTTGCTACTTCTTAAAAATGAGTATATTGTTTATAAGTACGAAAATGGACAATAGAAGGTATAAACATTACGTGTTTCACTTTATTTTATGAAGTCACAATCAAAAATTTCTGTGGTCTTTGTTTTTAAAGTTAATCAATGTGATTGTTGCTGATTCTACAAAACCGGTTAGAAGACAGGAAACCGAAAAGTTTCCTAGGAAAATAAGATCGTTGTCCTTATTAACGAAGATTGAAGTTTCACAACAAATCGTTCCCTCCCTTATTAACCACCGTGCTATTTTGTCGCTGTGCTAAAGTGACCCTCCGTGTCATTTTGTCACTGCGCCAAAGCGACCCTCTGTGCTAAAATGACGCACCGTGTCGATTGTCGCTGTGCCAAAGTGACCCTCTATGCCAAAGTGACGCACCATGCCAGAGTGACCCTCTGTGTCATATTGTCGCCGTGCCAAAGTGACGCACCGTGCCAGAGTGACCCACCGTGTCATTTTGTCGCCGTGCCAAGGTGACGCACCGTGTCATTTTGTCGCTGTGCCAAAGTGACGCACCGTGTCTATTTGACGACCGTGTCATAATGTCGCTGTGTTATTCTGACCCGATCCCCTACGAACAAAAGCAGAATCGATTGGTTCTAAAAACCGGCGAAGACTTTTATTTCTTCATCACAACTTAAAAAGACAAGACTAGGTTTTTTGTAGCTTACAGATGTTTGTATTAGTAAAGGTTATTTAAGTTATTGTAAATATTATTGTAAGTTAAAGTTTAATGTAAAACTAATAAAACAGTTCCTTTTTTAAAATTATTTTAACATTTTATTTAATTTTATTTACGTCATAGTGTACAAAATTTAAACTTAGTCGTATAAGTAGCTTGAAATTAAAAATTTAAACTGAGATTTTGTATAGGTAAATTTTAATACTTTACAACGTTCTTTTTCCTAGTGTTCAAATAAAACATTTAGACAGTAACATTGTGTTATTTTAATGAAATGTTGTAGTAAGCAATTTGAAGAAACTAATGTAGCTATAATAATAAATTTTATACGTTTGTTCTCAACTGAAACTACATAAAACTAAAAACATTTATAATTCGGATCCTGAACCGAAACTGACTTAAATTATAAAAAAGATCTGGAACCGGCCGAATCTTGAATAGTGGATCCGGTAGATCACTATTTGTAATTTTGTTTTTAAGATTAAAATTACTTAAATAATTTAAACAAATATTTTTCTAACGATGAAATTTTTCGTTTTGGGAATATTGGTGTTGTAGTTTCTGCAACTGTAGTTTCTTTTACGGTTTTATACTACGCTCAATTTAGGTAATAAAAAAAAGTAAAATCAAAAATAATTTTAAAGCTAAAAGTGTAACTTTAACAGAAATAGACTTTTAGTTTTGTATCTAGTTTAATAAAAAGTTTTTATGATACAAAATTTAACAGCAATTTAGTTTTACAAATAAAATATATATATCGTGGTTAATTAATTTAGATAATTTAAAGTTTTAATAACTAGTGTTTTATTTTAATTCATAAAATAATCTCTAACCAATTTAGGTTGATTTTATTTCGTTTTTAAGTTGTTCTAAATTAACTTAATAATGACTATTACTTAAAATAACCAAACACTCAATTTCAACTTAATGTTTAAAATCTACAACTATAAAATACATTCATTGTTTAAATTTGAACTAATTGTCTCTTTTAAATTATATATAATAGTTTGTCATTCTTCAGTAACCAATGGTAACATGTTTGTTACTGCTGTAGTATATAATAGTTTATGGGAGGTTTTCGACAGTATAACAAGAAAATTTACTTTAATAGCATCTGAAATTAAGATTGACAAATTTTCTATTAGTAAGTATAGTGGTTGTTGTTTTGGAAACAAAGTTGTTTTATTAAATGTTCATATAGACAACAATTATCAGCTTATTTTGTATGATACAAAGAAATAAACATACTATTCGAAGCTTTATTTAATATATTTTATAACAACAAGTTTATGAGATAAACAGTATAAGTTAAATTGTTTTTTTAAGATTCAAGATACAATATATTAAACATAATAAACCATACCAAGTAAACTATTAGAAGTAATTTTATACTGTAAAATAAACTTATAATTGTGTTAAAAAAATATGTTATTTACTACAAATTGGCTACTTTTCTAGTCAGCGTAAAAAGTTTGTTAAAAAATTTCATCTAGCGACGGAACTTGATTAAATTTGATTTTACTCGGCTGTGTAGTTGTAGAAACTAGTACTAAAAAACTTTACATACATTGTTTCAAATTTAAAGTGGATTGTAGTTATCATTAAACAGGAAAAAATAGCTAAAGTAAAATTAGTACAACAATTCAAACTCTTTTCAACAAAAAAGTCACCATACTGAAAAAAAAATGTTTTCTATTTGTTTTTAGGAATGTTACTACGTCACTAGCCAGAGATTTTTGTTAACGTGCCAAATCCGGTTCTCAGGCCTTACGTTGCCGACTTATATTTTACAGAGTCAACTATGAAATTTCAAAAACGTGTTAAAAAAATATAATTTTCTAAATACTTTTTTATTTTAATTTTATTTTAATTTTTAGCTGCAAAATAAGCTAAAGATCATAGAAATAAATACAGTATACAATGAAATAATGTTTTTAGACAGTAATAATAAATATAAAAATTATGCTTTGTTTTTGAAAGTAGATGGTATCGTAATTTAGCTTGAACTTATTTCATTACCAATAATTTAATTAAATTTATAACATTTCTATTAATAATTTAAGTTTTTTGTACTTTTTGATACGGAGTTAAAACAACACCTAGTTAAATATGGTATTCAAAGCAACACATTTTTTACTGATAGTTTTAGCGTATATAAAGACAACAAAATTAGTTGCAAACCAAAACAGAAAATTATTGTTAAAATTTTATGTTTTTATAATCTATCTTACAGTTTTGTCATTAGAATAGTAGTCATTCGAGTTTTTATTTTGAAAATTAATAAAAACAAATTCGTTAAAGGGTAATTTTTGATTAAGCTTTGGAGAGTTTAACTTACTAAATATAAAATGGTAATAACAAAATTGAAAAAATTCTGTTATTGGTTTTGAGTTTTACGTATAAGTTAACAATGAATAGTATTTTACTAATACAAAATCTATAAAGTTTTAGACAAAAGTATTTTACAGGTATTACATAACTACTTTATATTCAGTTTTAAAGTTTAAATATAAAGTGTTTTATTTTTAGTTAAAAATAAAACATTTACTTATATTTTAAGATCTAAGTTTTTAAAGGTAATTATAATTAAGTACATGACATACAATTTTTATTTATTAAAAATAAAGAGTTGTAGATAAGAAATTCTAGAATAATTAAATTTTTTCAAAAAAGTATACTAGAAGTTTGGCAATATATGTAAACTTTTTGCACTATTTTTTTTTAAGTTTTGCTGGTGCTTTAAGTTTTTCTTAAACTTTAAATGTAAAATCAGTTAATGTCTGTTAATTAATTTGTCTAAACACTTGTTAGATAGGAATAGAAAAGTTTATGTAATAACATTTACAATTAACTTTATTACCTGTTTACTTGTAACAGCTAACTTTTATCTAGAAAATTTATTTTTCAAAAATATTTTCAATGATAGTTAAAAATGCAAGATACATCTAGTTATAAAGTTTTAAAAGCAAAATAAGTACA
This sequence comes from Thalia democratica, assembly GCF_965202585.1. Taxonomy (NCBI): domain Eukaryota; kingdom Metazoa; phylum Chordata; class Thaliacea; order Salpida; family Salpidae; genus Thalia; species Thalia democratica. The sequence goes on from NC_139165.1 coordinate 18,869,661, forward strand.
TAAAAACTTTTAATAATTTTTTCCATTTACTTTTAACGAGAAAAAATTCATTTAAAATTTTTTTCTAGTTAATTTGTTGTTTATTGAATACTAACTAAATTTATAAACTTTTTAAATACATTCTTTAGTTTCTTGTTTTTTAAATGTCATTACTAGAAAATCAAAAAGAAAAATTGAATTAAGAGTTTGCTTTATATAGCAACTATTTAAGTTTAAGTTTAAAAATTATGAAATAATCTTGTCTAAAACTTACATTTTATTACTATTTTACGCACTTAACTCAATAAAAAAATCATAAACATAACTTACAATTCTAAGCAATATCTTTAAAATAATTTTGGTCAGCCATCTATTTTTCATCAAGAGAGACATTGCTATCAAGATGATGTTGTTGATGACATTTTGTTTAAATTTGATTACAATAACGACATTGCAAATTTTCTCAGTTTTTTCTCAGTGTATTAAATTTTTTAGAACCAAATTATTAAACTAAGATGAAAAAAAGTTTTTCAAACCCGTTTCTCACCAATTATCAATGAGCTGAACATAAAAATCTGTGTGTCTTATATTAAATTAGTTGAGCCAACTACAAGTTATAGTTTAAAAATGCAGTCGGTTTAAAAATACATGAATAATTATGTTTGAATTTGGCATACTTTTAATAGCTAATAAAATACGTTTCTATTTTCTTGGTAAACTTTGTTTAATTATGGCTTGGTGATATTTTTTTACTAGTTTTTAGTTAGATAATTCCACCAACCACGCTTTATGATGTATAAATAATTGGTTGTTTTTTATTAAGTAAAATAGTTATTTTAAGCAAATGCAAACGTCTTTATAATTGTCCTTAACACTTATAATTTAGATTTTTTTATTTTTTGATAAAAAAATTTATTGTTTTTTATCTAAACACCTGATTTAAATTAAACCTATAATTTTTGTAAATTATTTTTTATTTTTTACAGTGATCGTAGTATAATATTTAAAAAGCTTGCGTGAAATTGAAACTGTTGTTTATTGAATGACAAAAATTATTGTATTGAAAGGCCTAGTGAACGAAACCCATTTGAGTTATCGAATCATACACCATAAAAGAATTTTAATGTCTTGTCGATAATAAGTAATTCACTTTTTATTAAATTAAAAAAAAAATTATCTTAAAACCGATTATGAGTTAAGAGTTTAGTAAAAAATTAAATTAATATTGTTTATTTAAACAATTATTAAAATGCTTTAAAAAACTTAACCAATACAAGGCTGTTATACTCTAATATATTACTTATAACTAGTTTTATAACTTATTGAATTATTATTAAACCAGTTTTGAAAATCTATTTTAATGATAAATAATCTACTTACTTAGTTACTTAATTACTGTAGAAGATTACCAATCAGATTAAAAAATGAATTCTGAAATGAAATGTAAAATTGTTATTCGCATGTAAAAAATATATTTAAACAGTTAACTACACAGACATCCTTAGAACGAAAAAGTTGTTAATTTTCCAAAATTTATTTTTTTAAGAAACTATGTCACGAACATCACTAACTTTTTCAAGCTGATTGAAATTCCTGTGTGCGAAATTTCAACTTACATTATTGAAGCTGATAGAAATTCTTGTGTGCAAATTGCAATTTAAATCATTGAAGCTGATAAAGACTTTTGTGTGCAAATTGCAACTTACATATTTGAAGCTGATAAAGATTTTTGTGTACAAATCGCAACTTACATCATTGAAGCCGATAGAAACTTCAGTGTGCAAATTGCAACTTACATATTTGAAGCTGATAAAGATTTTTGTGTGCAAATCGCAACTTACATCATTGAAGCTGATAGAAATTCCTGAGTGAAAATCGCAACTTGCATCATTAAAACTGATAGGAATTCCTGTGTGCAAATTGCAACTTACATATTTGAAGCTGATAAAGATTTTTGTGTACAAATCGCAACTTACATCATTGAAGCTGATAGAAACTTCAGTGTGCAAATTGCAACTTAAATCATTGAAGCTGATAGAAACTTCAGTGTGCAAATCGCAACTTACATCATTGAAGCTGATAGAAACTTCAGTGTGCAAATTGCAATTTACATCATTGAAGCTCTCAGAAGTTCCTGTCAACACATGGCAACTTACTTCACCAAAATATTATTTAGTTTACTTAATTAATGTCAACTTGATACTTTTTTATCAGTCCAATTTTCATGAAATCGGCGTATTTGTATAGAGTTGTATTTATTTTAAAAGAATTATGCATGTAATAATTTTTACTGATCATAAAAGTATAAAAAGTGGCTTTCATTAAAAAAAACTAAAAAGCTTTAAAAAGTTGGTTTTGCACCGTTAATCATAATAGAAGAATATGATTAAAATAAAGGATATTTTTGCAAAAGCAGAACGAAATAAAAACTGTTATAAACAAAAACCTAGTAAGTTGCATACCTTATACGTATTAAAGATTTTTTTTTTTATTATGGTAAAAACAACACAAGACGACTACTTATTTTTTTCCATCTTATAATATCCTAAAGAATTTTTTTACTTGTTTTGTTTAATTTGAAATTGTAGAAGCATATGTAACAACTCTAGGTTAAAAAACTATTAGTATTATGTAGGCTTTTAAAAATAGTTAATCGGTTAAAAATTATTATTTCTTAGGTTTTTTGCTTTCATTTATATCTTTTTCAAGTTTACTTTGAAATGACCAACTAAATAATTAAATATTGACAATTAACTTGTTTATTAAGCTAAAGTACTCAAATAAAATAATAACAACAGCGGATTAATTCTTAATAATTTACGATCAATTTCTCAGTTTTCAAAAATTAGTGCTAATGTAAATAAATTAAAAGTTTTTAGGAAGTATGTTTTTATAACAACAAGTAAGTATAGTTTTAAAACTAATGTTGACCTAAACAACTGAGAACATTCAAATTAATATACATATCTTTTAAATTAACATATTAAAAAAATAAGTTAACAAAACTAATTTGTAAAAACCGAAGTGATATTGACTTTTCAAAAAATTACAACGTTTGAAGTAAAAACAGTTTTAAAAAATAAAAATCTATAAATAACAAATATACTTCATTCATAAAGTGTTTGATATCAAATTAAATAATATAGTTTGATGTCAATTTTTTTTAAATGATTCTATTTGATGCGTCATGATTAGATGTTCAGACATAAAACGATTTTTTTATATCAAAACCTTCATTAATATCAAATCATTCTGTTACGGAAATTGTTAAGTTAATTTCTTTTTTTATTGGTATTAAGCTAAAACTAAGTTTGTTTAAAAAAAAGGAACTTTTTTTAGTTATATGGTTGGAAATACTTGAAATAAAGTTGGTAATTTAATTTTTTATTTCACAAAAAGTGTTAAATTTATTCTTAATAACTTAAACTATTTTATTTTACTCATTTTTTGTCTCTGACAACTGATACTTGCGCATTTATTTATCTTTACATTAGGCAAATACTTTATATTAAAAAAATAACAAACTTATATTTACTCAATGAACAGTTATTTGACGAAGTAAGTTAAATCACAACGAAAGCTAAGTAAGAAAAAACAAGTTTATACAAATTATACACAGTAAACAATCACACTACAAATAATCACTCAATAGCTTAGCAAAGTCATAAATAAGTCTTCAAATAAAGGTTTCATTCTTCATATCAAATAAAATAAGCTGATGAGTGTTATCTGAACAAACATTTGATAAAAAAACTTTCTTTCCGTAAAACATGCGCTATACTTACTTATAGCAAGGTTGTCAAAATCAATTTCACATACAATTTAAGTAAGTTTCCTTGATATACTGTCAAAAATTTCCAAGCTATTTGTATAAGATGCTGTAGCTTTCAAGGTAGTATTACTTTGCCAAGCAGTTATACAAAAATTTGTTGCCAATACTAACTAAAGAATGCTAAACTCTTTTTCAGTCATATCAGGTAAACAGGTCACTTTGTTTTTATAACGGTCATACGCTTCTACTGTTTTGACTGTTTCAAAATTCCTGCTAATTTGTTTAAAACCTCCACTAACAATAGTTTTACCTTTAAAAATTGTACAAGATCCGTAAGGTCAGTATTATTATGTTGCTATACCATAGCAATTGTTTGACTTTTTGTTGTATTTATAAAAGAGCAAACCATTATCAATAAGCATACATGAAAACAATCTTCCATGAAAACTCATATATTACTCCACCGAAAAATACATCAAAATTTTTGTGAAGAGTTATCTAAAACTATACCTTGTGAAGACAAGTATTCAAAAAAATTAGTTTTGATGAACAACTCGTCGTTAGAACCAGTCTGAATGTTTTCTGGTTTTAATATCACATCTTGTTTTAAATTTGTGAAGCTGCATAAATGGTACTGACTGCTGTTTCTATCAAAAATAAACTTGAACACAACATCATTTACTTCTTGAGAGCAATGTCTATTTTGGTACAAGATAAGCGACTGCGTACAACTTATTTTTATTTTAGTTCGAAAACTGTTAGAACTAATAACAACGAAAACTTAGTTGGAAAATACTGTTATTTTTAAAGAATAACTTGTTTTTCCACTTCCCAAAAAATTATCAATTTCAGATACAGACAAAAAAATTAGTAAGACATTTTAAACAAAATAAATAAATCAATATAGTAACGTGTTAAAGTAATGAAGAAAAAGTTAAACATTTCAATACGAAATTTTATGTGTATACTTAATAATTTAAGTCTTGTTAACATTTGTATGTTTTGATACAAGCATTTTTTTGCATTAACTTAGTTTGTATCGATTAACAAAATTATAGCTCATCGTACGAAAAACCATAAGCCTTTTGAGCAGAACTTTGAAACTAAGAATTTTGATTTTCGTATTAGTCAATTTATTAATTATAATAGATTTTAAGAAACTTTAACTAATGAACAGCTTTTTATAGCTAAAATAATAACACAAAGTTCATAAATAAATAAGTAAAACTTAACAAACCAACTAAATATAAAACTATGATGTAGTTATTTTTATTAACAACTCTTTATTTTATTTAGCACAAGTAAGAATAGTATATGTTTTATTGAAAATTTGAAAAAAAAAAATTTCAAGTAATATCGTAAATTAACAAATATGTGTTCTTAAATAAACAAACTAATTGAGAAAGGTGGGTGTCAAAATGACACAGCGACAAAATGACACGGTGCGTCACTTTGGCGCGGCGACAAAATGACACGGTGCGTCACTTTGGCACAGCGACAAAATGACACGGTGCGTCACCTTGGCACGCTGCGTCAATTTGGCACAGAGGGTCACTTTTGCACGGCGACAAAATTACACAGTGCGTCACTTTGGCACAGCGACAAAATGACACGGTGCATCACCTTGGCACGGTGCGTCACTTTGGCAAGAAGGGTCACTTTGGCACGGCGACAAAATGACACGGTGCGTCACTTTGACACAGCGACAAAATAACACGGTGCGTCACAATAGCATGGGTTGTCATTTTTACACCGTTTTTTTTTATCTATATTCGCTCTGAACGTCTTTTAACTTATTATTTTTGCAATAAGCGTTATTACTGCTTTAACTAAACTTTTAAAAACCTTAATTTGAAAGTTTATGTATAGTACGTATAAAAATTGTAAGCAAAATTGGGAAAATTTAGTATAACAACACAAAAGTTGGTGTTAAACCAATTATTCTTTTAGTTAATATCTTTACTCCAAAAGTAACACATTTTGAACTCGAATTGTAAATATTTCGAAAAATGTAGTGTTCAAAGCACATGTTTGGAAACTATATTAAAATTTAAGAGCCACATAATTTTCTTTCGTGGGCCGCAGTTTACCGACCCCTGTTATAAAAAATATTTGCAAAAACTTAATGGAAAGTGTTTTAATTAATTTAACTATTAATATATTTTTCATGTTTAATACAGCAATTTAAGTTTATACTTGCGTCCAACAGCATATATTTATATCAAATACTACATTTCCAAAAATATGATTCACTTGAGTAAGTTCTAATTAAAATTAATTCTTTTTTAATTTTAACAGAAACTTTAACTAAAGACTTACTTCAAACTTTTTTAAATTAATTTCACAGTTAATTGAAGTAAATTTTCTTGTTATACTGTCAAAAACCTCTTAAGTGTTATTATAAGGTTCAGCATTTACAAACATTTTGTTACCAATGCTTGCTGAAGAACGACAAGTTCTTCTTTCAATCATATCAGGTAAGCAAGTCCATTTATTTTCATGATGGTCATATGCTTTAACCGAATTTACTGATGTTACAGCGCTTTAGAATATTTTCTGCCTCCACTAACAACAATATTACCTTCAAAAATTGTGCAAGATCCTGATAGTCTACTTTTGTTCATTGTGGCTATATCAGACCATTTTTTTAGTTTGAAATCATATTTATGACTCAGCTCACCATAATCATTGAGCACATATAGTTCTATCATGAATAGACAGATATTACTCCATCCACAAATGTCTGAAAAGATATGGGAAGATTTATCTAAAGCTATACCTTTTGAGGATAAGTAATTAAATAAATCAATATCGGTGGACAACTCGCTTTTAGAACCAGTCTGAATACTTTCTTGTTTTAGAAGCACATCCCACTTGACTTTTAATAAGCTATTTAATAAATAAATAATAAATTTTATTATATAAATAGCTTGTTGTGTGGAGTGCTAATTCTATCAAAGGTAAACATGAACACAACATAATCTTTTTTTTGAGTGCAATATCTATTTTGGTACAAGATAAATGACTTATTACAATTCATTTTATTTCTACCTGAAAAACTTTAAAGCAAGAAAAAAAAACTGCTCTACTCGTCACAGTCTTCAGAATAAACAAAATTATATGTTTTTTTGAACATTTAATTCAGATAACATAAGAGTATAAGTACTTAGTTATAAATAAAATACATAAGAATGTGTATAATTTCGATAGAAAAAGTTTGTTTTATGAAGTTAAGTATTGTTTTTTAACTCATATATTAAAATTTAAAGTATTCCAATAACAATTTAGTTAAGATGCAACTTTGTTTTTTATTGAGCTTGTGTATAAAGATGAAATATTACATATAGTTTTATAAAAACACTTAGTTTAATTTTATCTAAATAATTAAACAATATGAATAACTAAATTAGTAACTTAGTTTTATACTAAAATGGTTAACATAAAATACAACAACATAAATTAAACACAGTTATATCACTTGTGTTTTTTATATTGGTTCAAATTACCATTTACCATTAAAACTGAATGCAAAATCTGAATATGTAATCCAGTTCTTAAATTTTAGTAAACAAAATCTTAAATATAAACCTAAATTTAATTTTTAATGCTTGTGTAAAAAATTTGCCTTACATTGTGTAGCCAACATGAATAAAAAATATTTTGTACGTTAATAAACTTTTAAAGAAGTATTAATCATAATTAGTAATTAACTTGATAATAAAATAATAATAGAAAAACATATCTAATGATATTTTAGAAAAAACGCATAGTTCAACAGTTCCAGTTAAAACAACTTTAGCTAAAACTAGGTTGAAATCAAGAAAATAATTTTATTTTTAAAACAAACTAAAAACAGACTTGAACCATTTTTTTACAACATAGCGAGAAAATTTTCTTATTAAACCAAGGTTTTTATTATGTTTTAAAAGTTAAATTATCATGTGATTTGGTGAAGAGTATCTAAAGCTAAAAATGAAACCCTTAGAGCTGTATAATCATTCAAAAATAGTTTTGTACACTTTTCTGAATTGCTAGTCTCTAATAAAAAATCTATTTTTAAAGTTGTACAAATATTGTAGTTATAAAATTTTTGTATAGTTTCTCATTTTTCGACAAAAATTTATAAAATTACGTCATTTGACGTAGTTTTTCGAAAAAATTAATTAAACTATACTCAATTTCAAAAAACAACTAAACTGATATGAACTTTTAGTAAAATATTTCAAAACAAAACCATATTAAATCGCTTTTTATAAGGCTTTCTTTTTTCAATATTATAGGGGGTGCACAGGAAACATGAAACAAGTCAAAACACGCCCCTGATCGAAAGTTGTCATTTAATAAATATTCTTTTATTTAAAATTTTCACATCAAGATAACTTAAAGTTTTGCGAAAATAAAGTAATATCAATTGGTAAAACCACTAAACTGTTAACAGTCTTTTCAAAACGGCTCGATTAAAAATAAATTGGTAAAATAAATTCAGGCCTGCGAAGTTTTAGCCAAATGACTATCCTACGCCAAGCTTACTTTTTCATTTATTATTTTCATTATGACTTAGCATGTGAAAATTTTTATAAACATTTTCCATACAAGTTTTCTTACTTTTTAAACCATCTACGTAATCAGGTAAAACGTAAAAAAAAACTTAATTTACAATTGTAAAGTAATTAGCTTGTTTTAAAATACACCTAAACTTATTTTAATTCTTTAACTTTAAACTAAGACACTTTTATAAGTTTATGTACACTTTCCAAGCTAAAGTAAAATTCTGTGGGCTATGGATGTTGTAGGGCCAACATCCAAAGCCTCAGTTGGTTTAGGTTGACTTTCTATGGGTAGATTGTCAACCTGATCTTTTCGTTCATTACTTTCCTGCAGGTGGGGTGACCTTCCAACAGGCTTGTGTTCAGGACCCGCTGCAGGCAACGCCTCATTAATATTATCTAAGTTGGACATAATAAATTAAAACTACTTATAACCCCTAACTTGGAAATTATCAGTGGATTCTATCTATAAAGTACTTAATGCTAGGCTACTATATATAAATCAGACGAAACAGTTTGGGGTGATGATTCTTTAATATAAAAAAAAAACAAGAAATACAAGAATAAGTTGAAAATAAAAATTGCTATTATAAACACTTTTAGCATTGATAGCTATTTAAATCTATATCAAAAGACTTAATACAATGAATTAAAAACTAAATAAAACTTTTAGTTAGCAATAAACTGTAAAAGGTTTAATAAACTTTTAACATGTAAATCTGGCTCAGATATTTAAGCAATTTAACATCAGCTCAAATATTAACTTCAAAACAAAGCAATACTTACAATAAACAATCAGAAATAAGTTCAAGATAAGTTGCTGCTTCTATCTGCATACCTAACTAACTGACTAACACCTGAAACTGTATTGTCATATTTTAATGTTTCATTTCGTCATGAGCCTTGATTCTCATTGGTTTGTTTAGATGCAACCGTAACAAGTTGTAAATATTCTCTGAGCTCAACGTTTAAATAATGACAATGCAAGGAGTTTTGCAGCAGTTAAATACAAATCGATAACCACAGCTCTCTCTTGTGTCATTTTATATTAACCATTAATTTTCAGACTTCTTTAAAAAAAGTTTTATATTTAAATATCAAAGTATGTTGTCTTATCTGAAAAGTTTGGTAAATTAAAATGTATTCTATATTGATATGTCCATTAAAACTCTGAAAATTTATTTTTCTTACAAAAAAACAAGGGCAACATCTCAAAACTTTAATAATAGTTTATTCATAACTACTCAGAATTGTTAAAACTTGAGTTTTCGAAACTCAAACTGTTAGAACTTGTATAGTCGTACACCCGTATACTTTACTGTTTTTAGTAATACAACCTCGTATTTCTTTAGAGAGCTTAAACTGTTTCATTTTATTCAAAGTGTTTTTTTTATTTCATGTATATTTTTATTATCAGCTTAAAAAGTTCAAATAAGTATGTTTGTGTTAAACTTCTCTACGCAATAGTCTTTATTGACAACTTGTATAGTTAAGACTTTATTACTTCATTAACAAACCTTTAGTTGTATAATAAGTTTGCGGTAAATTGAGTCGACAAGTTAAAGTATATACAGAGTCCTTTTCTTTATATTGATGAATGGCAAGAAGTAAAAAAAAGTAATCAAGTTACAATCAGTTGTTTACTAATCATTTTACAATCAAATGAAGTGTCTTAGTGTTATCATATTGAAAGAGTTTGTAATTTATTGATATTGAAAAAATTAGTAAACAGTTATATGTCATATAAATAAATCCTTGCATAAGTGACGGGCAAGAATTATTTGAACAAGTACTTTTTATGCAAGAGATCAGAAACTATGTTTACACGGGTTACCGTAATGCTAAATATAATACGAAAAAAACCTCATGCAGTTTCGTACTTAGTATGAATTATAAATGTGTAATCCTTTTAGTTAACTAACAACCAAATGAATATTTTACGTTTTAGTAGTTATGAAAGCATTTAAATTTTGCTAGTAACTAGGCGCGGGTTAGATTTGGTCTTCAGGGTTAGTCTGCCACCCTTTGAAATAAGCTTAACAATTAATGAACTATATACGGCAGATATTACATTATTGTTACCCAGAATTGGAGCCTCACTGATTTCCTTCGAAATTGCCTCGGTGTCAGGCTGAACAATCTCATCAGATTCCAGGTTAGCAGTAGTCTCGGAACAACTCATTTCGGTGCACGTTTGTGTGCGTGGCACTTTCAAGACTAATGTCTTTTTAGGGGTTTTAAGGACATAACTATATAATTTATATAACTAAATATAATAAAACTAAGTAATGTTGTTTTATTATGTACAAATAAACGCAATGACAGCTCACAATAAGTCTAAACACTTAAAGTTAACAATTAGAAGAAAAACGTGCTCTGGATTCCCTCCTTGACGTGTCACTGGAAACGTGTCACTGGTCTCCGGTCGCTCAGTTTCTGGCACTCGACGTTGGTCCGTCTTGTTTACAGAATCTTGATGTACGTGGCTTGATCTTCTTCCGTTTCCTTCCCGTAATCGGAGCGTGGCGATAAAATACAATATAAATAGGCACGATGATATAAAGATGTATAAATATTACAATACAAGTACAATAGTAAGTAGATACGATAATATAAATATGTATAAATATTACGACAGAATTATTTAAAAGTACGAAAACAACTTGTTCGTAGAAGTGTAGCTAAGGTTGACGCCACAATCTGTGTGGGCTTGCTCAATAAGATGAATGTTCAAGTTTGTTTCTTTGAACGCTGTGGACTCAATCGTGGAATTCAGTGTTCAAATTGATCCAAAGAAGTTGTCTGCTACAGTATGCGTAGGCTTATGATTATGGCACGTTAACAACTCAAATCGAGTTGTTCGCCCCGTCGACGTTGTTGTATAAGAAGGTTTTCTCGGGTGTCATCTAGCTTTTCCAAGATGGCGGCTAACGCTCAAATTTGCGAGCAGCAGAGTGTCGCTTCGTGCTTGTTTCGAGGTAAAATGACCTGCTTCACGCTCTGATTGGGCGTATTTATAGTTTTTCGATTCTTTTTCTAGAATTTTCAATAATCACGCGATCTCTCATTTGATTCTCTCATTTTCCTGGACTTTGGACTGTAGATCACTTGATCTATCATTTGATTCTCTCATTTTCCCTTAGCCACACCCATAAACAAGCTATTTCCAGTTCAATCAAGAAATCAAAGACAAAAATCATTTTAACTAGCACTTATTTTGTTTGTGAAAAATAGTTTTTTTGGGAATTAGTTTTACTATATTTATTTGTTGTTTTTTTTAAAGGAAAAATATAATATCAAGTGATTAACATTAATTTCTTTAAGTTATCAAAATTTGGACACAAGGCAAAATAAGATTTTGCATAAGTCCTACAACATAATAAGTTCTAGAATTTAATAAAAACTTGTTAATCTAATTTATTTACATTATTTTCGGAGGTTTTCGAGCTGTTAGTGTAAACACAAAATAATAAACTACTTTTATTACTATTTATCAAGTATTTTAATGACGAGACAAAAAAAAAAAAAACTAAAAACTAGTTTGTCTATGGTTTCAAAAATCATTTTCTGTTTTTAATAAAACTAAAAATGGTACAAAACGATTAGGAGTATAGTAGCTTTTTAAGACTAAAAACTAAAAAATAAAAAAGTGTATCATGTAATTAATCTCATATATATATATATATATATATATTATAAAACATTCAGCTTATAAAAAAGTGAAAAAAAAATACTTCACTTATAACATATATCAACCTAGATGTAAAAAAAAACAGTTTCTTTAAGAAAAAAAAATATAAAGAATGACAAATAATTTTAAAGTTCCTGTTTTTATTTTCATCATATCATTAGTATTCCATTACCTAGAAATAATAAAATAAAATTATAAATAACATCAGCAAAAAAACATTACGTTGTTTATATTTAAAAAAAAATATACAAAATTTTTGATTACCTAAATAATAGTAATACATCCTAGAGAAAGAACATTCTAATTATTGAAACAATTACCTATTTCAAATATTGTATTTGAAAACTAATTGTTGATCAAAACATTGTATTAATATAAATTTAAATTGAATGTTCCTAAAAGCATAATAAACACAAACCAGATCATTTTTTTGTTTCAGTTGTGTTTGCATCGTTATTTGGCCCTGGAAAGAAAACTTCCTCAGCTCTAAGAAAAAAAAAATTCGAAAATCTGACTTAGAAACACTTAAAAATATTTCAATTATTATCAAGTTTAATAAAAGCTTAGTTATTTAAAATTTGTTAACTTTTGTACAATATATTACATTACAAAGTGTACGTGATATACAAAAAGTATTACTAAGGTTTAATGTGACAATAGTGTATATATTTCAGAAAATGAAAAAAACTTTTTACTTAAATTTTGAAAAAATTGGAGTACAGCATATTATATAAGTTTTATTTATTTACTAGCTCTATGCACAAAAAATACACAATTTTTAATAATAGTACCATCTTAGACATTTACTGTTTAACAATTAAAAGATATACTTACATTTTCTTTTGGATCCATTTAGTAAAAATTCTTACAAAAATCACAAGTGGTATCGTAAATTAACAAAAATGTATTTTTACAGGTACATAAAAATGTTTAAACTTTAAAAATTTAGAAAATACCAGTAAAACAGAATGCAAATTCTGAATATTTAAACCAATTCTTTAGTTTTTAGTAAGCAATAAACTTAAATATATCTTATTCCTATTTTAATGACAATATAAAAATTTGACCATAATTTAGAAGCTAACATGAATAAAAAATATTTTATACATAAGAAATTTAAAAGTACTAATCAAAATTAAAAAATAAACTGTTTTAATAATAGAAATAAAATTTCAATGATATGTAAAAAAATACTTAGATAAAAAGTTTGAGTTTAATTACTTTAGCTAAAAACTCAACTTAAATCAGAAAAAAACTTTAGTTGTGTAAACAAATTAGCAACTTAATGGCGTTGGTATGAGTAAATGTTAATTAACTTATTGTAAATATTATTGTTAGTTAAAGTCTAATGTAAAATAAATAATGAAATTTCTTTACTTTTAAAAATATTTTAACATTTAATTTAACTTTCTTTTACGTCATAGTTTACAAAATTGAAATTAGTCGTATAAGTAGCTTGAAATTTAATATTTAAACTACGATTTTGTATAGGTAATATTTGATATTTTTACAACGTTTATTTTCCTAGTGTACAAATAAAACATTTAGACAATAACATTGTTTTTTTATAATGAAATATTGTAGTAAACAGTTTTCAGTAACTAATGGTGTTGTAAAATTAAATTTTGTACGTTTGTTCTCCATTGAAACTACATAAAATTTTAAAAATTTATAATTCGGATCCTAAACCGGAACTGCCCGGATTTTAAATTAGAAAAAAGATCCGTACTTTTATGTACCCAAGTAAATAGCTTGGTATATAAAAAAGTATAAAATTACTGTAATAAACCAATAACTTTGCAGTAGTGCAGTTTTTAATTTAAATATCTCTCTTTTAAAGTTAGTGTATTGAAACTGTTCTACAAAACACTTTTAAAAGAACTCCAGTAATAGTTGGCTATAATAACCTTGAAAAAAAATAAAGAAATTTATAAACCTCTAGTGCTTAAAATTTTAATACTAAGTTTTTACCTTTTTAGTTTACAGAACATTTTGATTATGATTTTGCAAGCAAATTTATAACTATAACTTTTTGGATGGTTGTGTGAAACATTTATAGTTTTTATCAAAACAACAGAATCTTTAATAATTCTTTAAATAAGCATTAAAAAATATTACATAAAGTATTTCGCCCGTATATAAGTAGCTATACATTGCTTTTATCGGTTTACTTATCAGTCGTGTTGTTTTTTCAAAACTAATAATATAAAATAAGTGTTAAATAAGTAAGACCGATATATCAAATATCTAACTATTATATCTATCCTTCGTTAAGTTTTTTTTTTCTTTTACGTTTTATAAAAAGTTTTAGTGTAGTAGTGTGTATTAAATATTTTGTATACTTGTGGGAAAGCTATTTGCAATAAAAAAAAATCAAATAGTGTTTAATAATTTTATTCATAAAATAAAATGAATGCATAAACAGAGTACAAATCTGTTTCTAACTGTATAGGAATAATTATAAACACTTTACATCAGTAACTTTTATGTAGGTATATATTCGATAGATTTAATTAGTTAGTTGTTTAATTGATTTAGCTCTTTCGTTTGGTGACGTTTTTATGTACCTAGCAACTGTTAAGCAACACTCGTAGTTTAAATTCCAACTAAGTGTAGCTGAAATAGTGCAACTCTTCTATGTTGTCCGCATAATGACCAATAAAATTTTAAAAGGTGATGAAACATCACCTAAAATTTAAATTTACTTTTATGATAGGCATCACATTCAGCCTACTGAAAAAATCTGTTACAGCATGATAATTGAACATTTTTATGCTAGTGTCTTATAACTTGTTTAAAACTGTCGCAGCAAGTTGGTTAGGAACTTCACCTGATAAGTTTTTTACGCGTTGCCACTTTTGCACGGGTGACATTTGTGCACGTGTAGTCGTTTTTTGCGCTGATAGAAGCTAAAACAAAGTCAAGTTTATGTTAAAAAAGTACTTTAAGATTAGCTACATTTTAACTAAAAAAAACTAATAGGTTAAATCTTTATTTTAATAACTTTTAACTGAATATTAATTGCCAACAAATTAAAGTTGAACAAATATAAAAACGGTAATTTTGTTTTTCTAAGTTAATTGTTGTTATTACTATGGTTTATAAATTTAGGTCGTGAATGCATCGTTTTGAAAATATTTATCCAAAACAAAAGTATATGTTTTTTTTAACCGCAACATTTAGTTATAACTTTCTTTTAACTATTCTGCTTTATCAGTAAAAGAAAGTAATAACTTTGCTACATAAAAAAGTATAGAAACTACTGTAATAAACACATAACTGTGCAGTATACAATATAAATGTGCATCTTCTTTAAGTATACTTTTTTTTTAATTTAATGCATGAAAACACTTCTATATGACACATTTATATAAACTCCGGTCATGTAAATTATGAAAAACTTGAGGAAAAATTAATGTAATATTTTTTCTGTTAATTTTTGTTGCTTACAGTCCTAATACAAAGTTTTTTAATTTCTGGTTTACAATACATTTTATTATGATTTATAAAGTAAATAAACAACTTTTTAGATAGTTTTATGAAGCAATTATACTTTTATGAAAACATCAAAAATTTTAACTATTTTTTAATAAGTTGGTGTTACAAAATACTGCAGAAAAAGTTACGCTCATATAAGTAAAAATACATTGCTTTTGATTGTAAGTTTACCAGTCATTGTTTTTAATTCTTCAAAATTAGTTTATAAACATAAACTTAAACAAGTCAGACCACAATATAAAGTATCTACTCTTTTATATCTAGTAATTGTTAAGCAACACTCGTAGTTTAAATTCCAACTAAGCGTAGCCGAAGCAGTGCAACTAGTTATATTGCAACTAATTTTTGACAATTTTCTTGATATACATCGAAAATATAAATGACTGAATCTTTCAAACTAATGCAAAAATGATGAAAAACATTTATATTATTTTCGATACTAAATGCGTCAATCCAACAGCTTGTTATAGCTGGTAGTTTTAACTTTTGATTTGTTAAATAAAACAACTTAAACTTGTCGTTCAACTGTTTTTATTTTATATTATAGTACAAAGAATATCGATAAACTTTTTATTTTATTGAATTTGGTTATTATACGACGTTAATTTACTTAATTCTAGATTAAACTATTTTTTAACAAATAGAACTATGAATTATTAACAGAGTAAAACTAAACTAGAAAAATATGTTTTATATTATTATTCATATGCACCTTTTTTATTTAAAGTATCTATTTGTTACACATAAATGTTATGAACTAGGACTTTAAACTTTATTCTAATGGCGTACAAATCGATAACCAAAAATTACACCAGATTATAGGACCAAATAGTTATAGCGATTTTATTTATCGTTCATTAAACAGTATTGTTTATTTCTTTATACATTAAAACCTAAACTTCCAGAAACAAATATCACAACAAATACTAAATAACCAAAAAATATTTATAAACAAACACATAACCTAGTAAAATATCAATTAACATAGAACTACATTAATTTTTCAAAGTCATAAATATGTCATTAACTTAATGTTTCATTCTTTGTATCATACACAACAAACTGATGAGTGTTGTCGAAACTAACATTTAATAATACAATAATTTAATAATTATCACCAACACAACAAGCATACTAACTTTTAGTTTACTAACTTTAAATTTTCTTTGATCAATTTTGCATCTAATAAGAATAAACTTTCTGGTTATACAATCGAAAACCTCCAAGTGCTACTACATTAAACACCAAAATTTCCACCAATTACAAGAAAATTGGTACTCACTAACTGAGAATGTTCACGTCTTATTTAAATCATTTCAGTTAAATAAGTTCACTTGTTTTCAAAAAAACAACAAAAACAAAACATAACAAAAAGTACTTCTTATACGAACCATTTTTCGCTATCTTAATGTAAAAGTAAACAAATATACATTTTGTGTAATGCAAAGGAAATTTCAATTAATTTTTTATATGACCATATTTTCGATATCTTACGTTACAAATAAACAAATGTTATATATTTTTTCAAATTTTTAATTCAGTATTTTTTATATATTAATTATGATAAATTGAATTAGAACTGCTTATTTTTTATTTTCTACTTTTTTCTTTTCTAAAGTTTAATAAAGTTTTATAATAACTTGGTATGTTTGATATTTTGAATTGATTTATGAAATTAATGGACTTAGCTCTTTTAGGGTTTTAATAAACCGAAATCATAGTTTCTTACTAATTGTTTTACTAAATAGTCTTACTTGTTTATGTTTCTACAGCTTTACTATTAACATAAAAAAAGACTTTTTAAAATTAAAATTGAAGTTTTGTATCACATTACAAACTAATAAATGCATAAAATAACTGTTTAATAGGGACAATTAGTTTTGAGATAAAACAAAAGAAGTGCCTAATTAATTTCATCGCTTAAATACGTTAATTTATTGATTTTATTTTATTTATTCAAACCTTAGTTGTAAACGTTTTTAAATTTTTAAGTTGAGTAGTACAAATTTTTCGTTATGGCTTTAAGAACTACACATTTAATAGCTAACAAGATTAAAGAAATTTTACAAAAAATATTTATAAATTTTGAGCTTATAAAATATTAAAGTTATCTCTAACGCTTTAATATCCTACAGTTCTATATCATACAATAAATTAAATTGTATTAATTTAAAATAGTTTTTTGGTTTTATTAATTTTTTTTTAAAATAAACTATATTAGCATTTTTAATTAAGTAATTTTTTTGAAAAGAATTAGTATTATATTTTCTTTATTTAAGTATGAAACAAAAAATTGGACAAAATGTATAATTGTAAATAAATCATGAACTAAATAGTTTGTATTAGAACTGTACTACAATAAAAAATTAATATTGAAAATTTTTAACTTGTTCGTATTTCACAAATTTTGTGGTTTTTTATACAACTTCTTTAGTATAAGTTTTAGTTATTACTAACTTAATTAGTGATTTTTTTATATTGCTCAAGTTCAACTATTTATTGTTTTATGCAGTCTCAAAAATACGGTTTTAATAAACTAAATTTTTATTAGCTAACTTAATTTCTAATATTTGAGTTTAAAAACAAAAGTTAACTTACTAAAGCAATTTTTTGTTAGAAAAAATTCGAACACATTTCTTTTGTATTTCATGTTAAACCAAAATTATATATACTCTAATTTTATCTTAAATTAAAGGTTTATAAAAATTTAATTTCGTTTTTGCCAAAGTGTTTTATATATATTGCTTTTCACTAGCCTTACAGTTTTTCATTTTGAGTTAAAACGAATTGTAATCAGTAATTAATCTTTTACCAAAATAGACACTGCTCTCAAAAAGCTAATGATACTGTGTTAAAGTTTACTTATGATAGAAAAGCAGTCAATTCCATCAAAGTTACTTCGTTAAAGTCTAAAGTAGTTTGACAACAAAATAATGAAATGAAAATAGATATTACTTATTTTGTTGT
Source organism: Thalia democratica (assembly GCF_965202585.1). Taxonomy (NCBI): domain Eukaryota; kingdom Metazoa; phylum Chordata; class Thaliacea; order Salpida; family Salpidae; genus Thalia; species Thalia democratica. The sequence continues at coordinate 18,888,115 of NC_139165.1, forward strand.
TTTTTTTGTAAACATTCAATTATAAATTTAAGTTACTACTAAATTAATCAGCATTTACATAACACTTAAGCTCCATTATTTTATTACTTTTTACATTATATTAAAAAAAATGTTTGCTTCTGAACTAAATTGTTTTTTCGATACTTAAATTTTAATTTGTGTTTTTTTAAAACGATACAATTTTCATACAAAAAACTATAGGCATTTTTAATATTTTTATAGAAATAAAAATAAGTACACTCTAATGTTATGAAAAATTTATGTTTATAAAGATATAATTTCGTTTGTGTCAAAGTACTTTATGAGTTTATCAGATTTTTTTTTACAATCTTTTAAGTTTTTTAAATAGAATTAAAATGAATTTTCATTATTCTATCAACGCTTCTTTCATAGCGTTTTAGAAGCTACAATCATTTTTTATTTTTGTTCAAAGTAAACTTAAACAGAATGTCATTAGGAACTTTCTGATATTTATGAATTTGATACAAAACACAACACGTACTAAAAGACATTACTATAATATAAATAACAGAAAATTTATAAACAGTTAAGTATTAAGAAATAAACTTTCTTTTTAATAAAATTACATATGCTTATCACAGAGATTATACAGATATGGTATCTTTACATGGCCGTTGATGTTTATAAGTTTAGATAGGGTTTTCCTGAACATTTTTTTTTTCAATGCCCCCTTTGACAGGGCTATACAAAATCTAAAATTAATTTAAAGAATTTAATAAATGTAAAAAACTTTAAAAATTTTTTTTTTTTTTTTTGAGTTAATTTTTTGTAATAAATTAAAACTATCTAGTTTTAAAAACAAAATTATTAAACTATGTACAAAAATCTAATATATATCTGTAAAAACAAAATATCAATTGTTATTTAAATGTATTAATATGTTTACTATTTGGTTATTTTCTAAGTTGAGTACTTTATTACTAACATGATACTAAACATTTATAGTTTTTTTTTATGCTTATAAATTATATTTTAAATTAATAAAAACTTACAGCTATTTAGTACAAAACTCTATCTAGGTTCACTATGGCATCAAAGAGTAAATTTTTAACTTCTCCTTTTGTACCAAATGTTTTATATGAAAATAGATATTGTAACCAAGAAGGCTTCAGTATTTTAGTTTTTGAAGGAAGAGACATAAATGGTAAAGTTGTGAATGAAGTAACAGAAATAAAAATACCGAATTTTAAAGTTTATGAGTTTCCTTCAACGGTGAAACAACATATTTTTTTGAAAGTAGTAACTATAAATTCTAAAATATATGCTTTTCTTGATTGCATGAATCGCTACAAAAAGTTGAATTGCTCTTGTACGTCTGTTGAAACTTACTCTGAAAAAACTAAAGCTTGGAAACACCACTATGTTTATTTCAAGGAACGGTTTTTTTATTGTCTTTGTTCGTTCATGAGAAGACTGTTTATAATCGGAGGATGGATTGAAAGCATTGGTACAAATCTTACTTCGTGTTATTTTTATGATATGAATAGTTTTAACAGGAATGAAGTAGCAGACTTGAATGTAGCCAGACGTAATGCTGCTTGTACAGTTTTTCAAGGTACAATTGTTATTACAGGTGGTTTTAATAAAAATTGATCTTTATTATTAGTAGAATCTTATGATCACCATGAAAATAAGTGGAATTTTTTACCTGATATGGTTGAAAAAAGACATGATCATGCCGTAGTAAGTATGGGTAACAAAATGTTTGTTATTGGTGGGTATAGTACTAGAAACTGTGAACTTTTTGATAGTTTTTCAAGGAAGTTTTCAACCTTAAAGTTTAGTTTAAAACTTCCAGATATGACAAGTTGTTGGATTGACGCCTTTAGTATTGGAAAAAATATAGTTGTTTTTCATCATTTTTATAGAAATTTGAAAGATTCAATTATCTACGTAAATGATGTAGATCAAGAAAAGTGGTCGAAAATTTGTTGTAATATTATTAAAATTTCTAAAAGCTCTGTTTGTCCATTTTGTGTCAAATATTACAAAGTACAAGCTTTATTATAAAAAATGATAAATATGTTTATATATTGACTTACAAATTTTTCTTCAGTTTTTATATAAGCAAATTGTAACGTTTGATAGTTGTTTATAAATTTGGACAGTATTTTAGTTGTTTAGAACCTTGATATATAAACGTTAATAATATTTTCTATGTATTTGTTTATTTTCTATGAGTTCGTTTTGTTAGATTACTTGTTTAATTGTATGTTTTTTTTTTGAATATTTAGTTGTACAATAAACACACTATTATATATGCAAAAGCCTACTAGTGTGAGGTTATTGATTAAAAATTAAACATAACTAAAATACTATATAGATCTTTTTTTAATAGTTTTTGTTTACAAAAAGACTAAAAATCAATATAAAGGTGTTGTCTCAAAATAATTATAAATTTAATTCAGAATCGTAAACATAAGCATAAAATATTGAATAAAACGAATAATTCAAACACTATCGTTGTATAAAATAAATAAACTATAATAAATTCGATCGCGGTTAAGAAGTCTATATAATGAACATAGTTACACTTACTACATAAATTAATGTATCCAGAACTCAATACCAATGCAGCTAAAATCAAACTTTAATTAAAATTATTGATTTAGCAATAATATTGATCTATAATTAAAAAAAAACGGTTGGTTGTGTGGGCATGATACGCAGCAGCTAAACAAACTGAATATAATATTGTTTATTAAGGATATAAAAACTGACAGTTGCTTCAAGATAAATACCTAGTTTCAATGTACTTTGAAAAAAAAAACTAATATATATTCTATCTTCATCGGATCAGTTTATCACTTCCACTGGATAAAAAGTACTATAGTAAATAATAGAAAGTATAAAATTATCTAAATCAGATACCTTATGTACTTCATTCTATCGTTTTATAATTATAACATTTTAGTTACCAATAACAGTTTTCAAAATAAGAGTATTGATTAAAAATTGTGTGTTAAGCCACTAAAGTTGTATTTAAATTACTAAAAGTAAACTAATATCGCACCAACCTCTATTTATCTTCAATTGTTTAAGATCTGGAATCGGCCGGAGCCTAATATTAAAAAAAATCCTAATTTTATAAAAAGCTGAAAATTAACCAGATCCGGATCGAGATAATTTGGAAAATTTTGGAAACAAATTGAATTAAGAAGTTTCACTTTTGTCACGTACAAGTCACATATAGACAAATTCAAACACAAAGCCATCACATCCTTTTTGAAATACGCATAGATTAATGAAAGCTTTGAGTATAAACACCGAGCTTTGCACCGTGAGGAAATAGAAGGTTTTTACACTAGTTTTAAAATTTGTAAAAACTTATAAAAGGCTTGAAAATTGGGGTAATAATATGAATCTAATAACATTTTTCTAGGGGTATTTAACATGAAGGCTGGTATGATGTTCTTAGAATCCTCTTCAGCATACTGTTTCATTCACACGCTTCAACTGATAATTAAATATTCACTGTTTTCAGAAAGTAAAAAAAATGTGTTAATAGCCAGGGCCCAAATTTCGGTTAGAATTTAAATCGTAAAGGGCGTGTAAATATCATACAACATATTGCTATACAGACTTAAACTACTAATTTTCTACGTTTTGTTTTTTACCTAAAATTGGGTTTTTTTGATTTTAAATAGTTAGTTAAAGAAGAAAAGTATTCTAGTATAAAGGAAAACATCACTAACTCAATGAAACTAACAAACTTAAATTTAAGCGTAATAAACTAATCGAACAGAATTAAAAATCAATCCGTTTTTGTTATTATTTTATTTGAGTACTTTTATTTAAAAACACAAGTTATTTGACAATCTTCAATTTTCAAATGGTTTCCTTCAAAGTAAACTTAAAAATGACTGTAATTAAAACGAAATTGCTAAATATAATATTTATCAACAGATAAATTATTTTTAAAAGTCATAATAGTATGAGTTTTATAACCTAGGGTAGTTATATATTCTTCTGTTATTTTAATTAAAGTGTAAAACAAGTAAACAAAACTAACTTCAGGAAATTTAATGTTAAATAAGTTGATTTATTCGTCCTGTAGTGTTTATTTAAATAAATAAAAAAATCATTAATACGTCTAAGGTACGTTTTTACTCGGTATTTCTTTGTTGATAATATTTGTTATTTTGCCTTTTTTTTTGCCAAAAATTCTTTTTTATTTTAATTTTATTCTTTTATAATGATTAACGGTGAAAAAACTTTTTATAAACTTTTAAGATTGATTTAATAATCAAAACGACTTTATTATAGTTTTATGATCAGTAGAAAATATTACATACGTATTTCTTTTAAAACACTACAACACTATAAAAATACTTTGCAATCGTGCCAATTGGACTGATTTATTAATTTATCAATATTTTATAAATATTTAATATCAACTGATTTATCAAGTTGAAACTTATTAGGTCAATCAAACAATATTTGGTGAAGTTAATTGCAATGTTTTAATAGAAATTTCTATCAGTTTCAATGGTGTAAGTGGTGTTCAAGGTGTATTGTCATTAATAAACTAAACTTTTGAAAATTAACAATTGTTTTTTGGAAGTCTCTGTAGTTAAATATTTAAGAATATATTTTACATGCACATTCAACATTTTATGTTTAAAGCTTAAAATAACTTTTTTACTTGAATAATTATTGTTTTACAGTATGTATATTAAATAGAATTAATTTTGAAACAGTTCTTTGAAGCTAGTTAAACCATTTACAATATTGTAGTATTTCTGCCTTGTATTTGTAAACTCTATTAAACGTTCTTACTATGATTTTAATATATAAAAAAACGTATATGTTTTTTACAAGTTTTAATTGTTTCTGTATAATAGATGTTTTAGCTTATACTAAAGTAATATTGCTTGTCTAGTGGAAATATTAAACTGCACGACTCGAAAATCGATTTTGTTCAACAGGTTATTAAACTATATTTTTTGCCGTTCAATAAACAACAATTATAATAATTATAATTTAAAACAGGGATTTTAATTAAATTATAAAATTATACTATAACTCGGAATTTATACATAAAATTGTGTAAGTCTCTTAGTTTAAAGCTAATGAACTATAACAAGTTTAGGTATATTTTAAAATAAGGTAATAACTTTAGAACTAACTATAACTTAATTTGTTCTTTTTTACGTTTTATTAGAATAAGTAGTTGGTTCAAAAAGTAAGAGAACTTGTATGGAAAATGTTTATAAAATTTTTAGAAGCTAAATCATTATGTTTAAAAAATTCAATAATAAGCGTACAACAGTCACTTGACTAAAATTTTGCAGACTAAAAATTTTGCTAAAATGATTTTAGTTAAGCCGTTTTAAAGGAGCTGTCAACAATTTATTTTTTTTTTAATTTATAATATTACTTTATTTCTGCATCACTTTAAGTTATCTTTCAAATGAAAACTTTCCACCAGAGGCGTGTTTTTCCTATTTCCTGTGCACCCCTTAAAATATTAGAAAAAGAATGTTTTATAAAATAAACGATTTAATATGGTTTTCTTTTAAAATACTTTACTAGAATATCATTTTAATCTAGGTAATTTTTGATATTAAGTAAAGTTTAATTAATTTCTTTAAAGAACTACGTCAAATGACGTGCTTTTATAATTTTTTGTCGAAAAAATGGATAAACTATGCAAACATTTTTTAACTACAAAAGTTCTACAACTTAAAAAATAAAACTTTTTATTAAAAAAAATAACAACTCAAAATTGTATACAAAAGTATTTTTTAATGATTATACAGCTCTAAGGGTTTCTATACTATAAACTATGCTTACTTATTGTTTTAAAAAATGACTACCTAAAAATTTTAAACTTATTTACATTAGCACTTAGTTTTTTTAAACTGAGATATCAATCGTAAATCATTAAGAATTAATCCGCTTTTGTTATTATTTTATTTGAATACTTTAGCTGAATAAACAAGTTATGTGTCAATATTTAATTATTTAGTGGATTCTTTTAAAGTAAACTTGAAAAATATATAAATGAAATGAAAAAAACTAAGAAAAAATAATTTTTAACCGATAAACTATTTAAAAAGTCTACATAATACTAAATACTTTCTAACCTTTGTGTTGTTACATATGCTTGTACAATTTTAATTTAAACAAACAAGTGAAAGAACTATTTTAGGATATTTAAAGTTGAAAAAGTCGTCCTATGTTATTTTTAGCAAAATAGATAAAAAAAAATATTTAATATGTACAAGGTATGTATTTTATTCGATATTTTTTTTTTGATAATATTTGTTATTTTGTTCTACTTTTTGCTAGAATATTGTTTTATTTTAATTATATTTTTCTACTGTGATTGACGGTGCAAAACCACCTTTTTAAGAATTTTTAGTTTTGATTTTATTAAAGACCACTTTTTTATACTTTTATGATCAGTAAAAATTTTACATGCGTAAATCTTTTAAAAAAACTACAACACTGTACAATTACGCAGAAATCGAGCAAACTGGACTAAAAAAGAAAATATCAAGTTGATATTGTTTAGGTAAACTAAATAATATTTTGGTGAAGTAAGTTGCAATGTGTTGACAGCAACTTCTAAGAGCTTCAATGATGTAAGTAACAACTTCGCACACATGAATTTCTTACAGCTTTAATGATGAAACTTGCAATTTGCACACAAAAGTCTTTATCAGCTTCAAATATGTAAGTTGCGATTTGCACACATAAATTTCTATCAGCTTCAATTATGTAAGTTTCGATTTGCACAAAGAAATTTCTATCAGCTTCAATTATGTAATTTGTGATTCGCACAAAGAAATTTCTAAAAGTTTCAATGACGTAAGTTGTTATTTGCACACAGGAATTTCTAAAAGTTTCAATTATGTAAGTTGCGATTTGCACACAAGAATTTCTATCAGCTTCAATTATATAAGTTGCAAAATCGCACATAGAAATTTTTATCAGCTTGAATAATGTAAGTTGCGATTTGCACTCAGGAATTTTTATCAGTTTCAATGATGTAAGTTGCGATTTGCACACAAGAATTTCTATTAGTTTCAATGATGTAAGTTGCGATTTGAACATAGAAATTTCTATCAGTTTCAATTATTTGAGTTGCGATTTGCACACAGGAATTTCTATTAGCTTTAATGATGTAAGTTGCGATTTGCACACAGGAATCTCTATCAGCTACAAAATGTTAGTGGTGTTCGTGACATATTGACTTTAATAGATAAGTTTCGGAAAATTAACCGAAATTTTTAAGGAAGTCTGCGTAGTTAAATGTTTTACATGCAAATAACAATTTTACATTTCATTTTAAAACTTTAAGTTTTTGTTATCTTATTAGTTATTCTTCTACAGTAATTTAAGTAGATTATTTATTTTTAAAATATATCTTCAAAGCTAGGATATTAATTTACTATAATGGAGAATAATAGCCTTGTGTTTGTTAAGTCTTTATAACATTTTAATAGTTGTTTAAATAAACAATAATATTTAAATTTTTTTTTAAGCTTTTAGTTCATATTCAGTATTAAGTTATAAATTTTAGAAGTGAATTACTTGTTGTTGACAAGACAATTAAGTTCTTTTATGGTGTATAACTCGATAATTAAAAATTTTTTATTCACCAGGCCCTTAAAGATATTTTTTGCCGTTAAATAAACAACAGTTACAATTTCAAGCAAGCTTTTTAAATGTTATACTACGATGACTTTGAAATAAAAAAAAAAGTATTTTACTGATACTAAAGGTTTAAAACAGAATTTAAAAATAAAATAATCTAAATTATAAGTTTTTACAACAAGTATAAAGACGTTTGCATTTGCTTAAAATATCTATTTCAGTTAATAAAAAAACAACCGATTATTTATAAGTCATAAAACGTGGTTAGTGTAAAGAACTGAAGATTGGTAATAAAAGTATCACTAAGCCATAAATAAACAAAGTTTATAAAGTTAACCTAGAAAATATAAGCATATTTTATTACCTATTGAAAGTATGTCAAATTCAAACATAGTTATTCATGTAACTTAAAACTAGTGATGTACCGGACCCACAATTTCGGGTCCGGCCGGACCCGGATCCGGACTTTTTTTTCAAATTAGAATCCGGCCGGAACCGGATCCGGACTTTTTTTTCAAATTGGAATCCGGCCGGAACCGGATCCGGACTTTTTTTTCAAATTAGAATCCGGCCGGAACCGGATCCGGACTTTTTTTTCAAATAAGAATCCGGCCGGATCCGGATATCAGACAAAAATGGCAATATCCGGCCGGACCCGGACCCGGATAGTGAGTCCGGTACATCACTAGTATAAACTAGCCTAAGTCAGAATGAGGTTTTTAAAAACTGAAAAAAAAGAACTTTAATCTAATAGTAAGTAGAACAGCTAGCCACAAGGTTTACAGATTTAGGTGTTATTTACAATTAAAAATTTGAAATTAAGTTCTTGAACAAAATACACTACAAAATTACAAAATATTGAAAACTGGATCAGCTCCAACTCATTCAAAATCTAAAAGAAAACTAGCCTGAGTTTTTATAAAAAACTAAACTAGCCTGAGGCAGTCCAAAATTATCTAAAATTCCCAAAAATTTTTAAACCAGCAGGGTTGCCACTGTTTAAGTCAATAAAACTAGCTAGAGTTAGTATAAACAAGCCGGAGTCAGAATGAGGTTTTTAAAAACTGAAAAAACTACTTTAATCTAATAATCAGACAGCTAGCAAAGGTTGACAATTTGGTAGTAAGTTGTGGACTGATTGTGGTACACTTAACTTATTAGTACTACCCATCATAATAAAATCCTACCTTATTTAATATATATCTAACAAATACTAAATTCTAACTGAGACTACTTTCTATAATCAGACACGACAGTTTTGAGTGATGAATCTTTTTTATAAAACACAACAAGAAATACTAGCATATACAAAATTATTACTTACTTTGGTAACACTTTAAAAACTGGAAGCTATTTAAATCTATATAAAATAACTAAAAACAACAAACTAAAAATTTAATAAAACTTTTAGTAAACAAGAAACTGTAAAAATTTTAATAAACTATTAAACTATAAACCTGGTTAAATATCTAAACAATTAAACACCAGTTGAAATAGTCACTTTTAAAACAAAACACTTCTTACAATAAGCATTTACAAAAAAGTTCAAGATATTTTGTTGCTTCAAGCTGCACACCAAACTAACTAAATGCTTACATATAAACTGCCTGTCATGTCCTGATGTTTTGTTGCATCCGTATTTAGTTTGGAACATTTCATCATTTGATTCTCATTTGCTCGTACATTCAACCGTATTAACTCTAAATATTCTCAGAGCTCAACTTTAAACAATAAATAATGCAAGTATTCATTCCAAAGTTTTCAATTTTACAACATATGTAAAGAGTTGCATAAAGAGAGAATGTTTATTTCATAGTTTAAATGTAAACAAATGTAAATTAGTCACGTGTACAAAATGAGCCAATCACGGTAGGTGTTTAATTTTAACTGACGAAAATGAGTCTTATTAATTTACACAGGGTTTGTTTTTGAAAAAATACTTTTCAGTATGCTCTTTTTTACTAACTTGATACGGGTCCGGCCGGATCTCTGTTAGGATCCGGCCGGACCCGGATCCGGACTTCTTTTTCAAATTAGAATCCGGCCGGAACCGGATCCGGACTTTTTTTTCAAACTAGAATCCGGCCGGAACCGGATCCGGACTTTTTTTTCAAATTAGAATCCGGCCGGATCCGGATATCAGACAAAAATGGCAATATCCGGCCGGACCCGGATAGTGAGTCCGGTACATCACTACTTAAAACCGACTACATTTTATATTATAACTTAAAGTTAGCTCAACTTATTTAAAAATAAAACACATAGAGATGTTTATGTTAAGCTCATTAATAATTGTGAGAAACGGGTTTAAAAAACTTTTTTTAACTTAGTTTAATAATTTGGTTCTAAAACGTTTAATACACTGAGAAAAAACCTAAATTAAAAACCAACTCTTATTTAAACAGTATTTAAAAATTTTTTAAACTTATTTACCTTTTTAAATTGACAAAATTCAAAATTGTGTTTTTTGTACTTAACCTTATCTATCGTTAATTTAAGTTATTTTATTAAATCAGGTGTGTATAAGCGTTTTGTTTTTATACAAAAACAAATCAAAATAAAATCAAGTTTTGATAATCTTTTTAAATAAATAAACTTTTTTATATCTTTATCTTTTATACAGTTTTAACAATTGAAGTTTATTTAATCAAACAACTTATAACGATTACTTAAAGCAAAATAACTGCAAAGAAGACAAACTTCATAATTATATGGTACATGTACTAAAAAACAAATAAATAAATTTATAACGTATAAAAGCTCTTCAGAAAACTATTAAATTAAAAAGTGTTATTTTTTACGTGAAATTGAAATACTTAAGACGTTGTTTTATTTTCTAAAATCTCAAGTAAGTCTTTGAACTAAAAGTATCTTTTTTAACGTCATACACAATAAACTGATGATCACTGTTTTCAGAAACGTTTAATTGCACAACTTTACCACCAACACAACAAGCACTAGATTTTTCTGATCGCAAATAAAATAATTCAGTTCCGCGTTTTATTTGAGTAAATTTCCTTGATTTGTTATCGAAAACCTCCCAGCTTTTACTATAATACAATAAATCAGTTACAAACATTTTGTTACCAATACTGACTGAAGAATGACGTAATCTTCCTTGAATCATATCAGGTAAAATAGTCCATTTGTTTTCATGATGATCATATGCTTCTACAGTTTTTAAAGCACTTAAACAACTAGTTCCTCCAGTAACAACAATTTTACCTTCAAAAACAGTTAAGGCGGAAAAGTATCTTTTTTCATTCATACTTGACAATTGAAGCCATTTGTTTTGCACAGAACAATAACTAAACCAATTGTTAGACCTATCCAACACATACAATTTCTTCATAAAAATACAAATGTTACTCCAGTAAACTTTGACTGGAAAGGATGATGTAACTTTGTAAGTATTTTTTAGAGTTAAGCTTTTTGACGAAAAGTAATCATTAAAATTAGCTTTGCGAAAAAAGTTGTCGTTTGAGCCAAGTTTAGTACTACATGTTGTATTCAAAGCACACCTTTTAACTTTGATAAAACTTGCTTTCAGAAAATTAGCCATATCTTCATCGTATTCAAATTTAAACAAAATTTCATCATCATCATCTTGATAGCAATGTCTCTCTTGGTACAAAATAGAATACTGACCGAATTTCATTTTAAAGATATTGCTGAGAATTGTAAGTTATGTTTATTTAATTTTTGTTATTAAGTTAAATACGTAACATAGTAATAAAAGGTAAATTTTAAAACAAGATTAACTATTAATTTTTTACTTAAACTTAAATAGTTGCAATATAAAGCAAACTCTGAATCGAATTTTTTTTTCTGTTTGTCTAGTAAACACATTTTATAAACAAAAAGACTATTTAAGTATGTATTAAAAGTTTAGTAAATTTAGTAAGTATTCAATTAACCACAATTTAATTAAAACAAAATTTAAAAAATTATTTTTTTCCTTGTAACAAATTAACATAAAAATTTATTAAAAGTGTTTATGTAAGTATTTTGATTTTAAAACTGTATAATTGTGTGTATTTTGCATTTTAAACTATTATTGAAAATATTTTTTGAAATAATTTTTCTAGAAAGATTACCTGTTACAATTAAACAAGTAACAAAGTCAATTGTAAATGTTATTACATTAACTTTTCTATTCCTATCGAACAAGTGTTTAGACAAATAAATAAACAATTATTAACATTTTTACACTTAACGTTTAATAAAAAATTGGAACAAAAGCAAACTTAAAAAACAAAGTTATAGTGTGAACAATTTCCATTGCTGCTGAGACAATTAGTTAAAATTTTAACTTGACTTTTCTTTAAAAATTTTAAAATTGTTCTAGAAAAACTAATCCACAACTCTTTCTTTTAAATAAGAAAAAATTGTATGACATCTACTTAAACTTTTAAAATTTAAATTAAAGTAAAGGAATTATTTTTAACTGAAAATACAAGACTTTAAAATTTAAACTTTGAAATGAAGATAAAATAATTATTTAATACATGTAAAGTACTTTTATTCAAAATTTTATAGATTTCGTTTTAGTAACATACTATTTAATGTTAACTCATTACGTACATCTCATAACCAGTAACAGATTTTTTTTTTAATTTTATTGTTACTATTTCAAATTTAATTAGTCCAAATTTATCCAAAGTTTAATCAAAATTACCCTGTAACTAACTTATTTTAATTAATTTTTAAGTTAGAAACTAGAATACTACTACAAATACATTGACTACTATTCTAATGACAAAAACGGTAAGATAGATTATAAAAACATAAAATTGTAACAATTATGTTCTGTTTTTTTTCGCAACTAATTTTGTTGTCTTTTAATATATTTAAATTATCAGTAGAAAGGTGTTGCTTTGAATACCATATTTACCTAGGTATTGTTTTAACTCCGTATTAAAAAGAAAATAACTTAAACTATAGATAAAAATGTTATAAATTTGATTAAATTATTGGTACTAAAATAAGTTCAAGCTAAATTATTATATAAAATGTTTTCAAAAACAAACCATGTTTTTTTATTTGTTTCTACTGTCTAAAAACAACCAGTTTTTATGACCTTTAGCTTATTTTGCAACTAAGTAAATAAATCAAAAAAAAAATTTTAAATAAATTTTATTTTATTTACACGTTTTTAAATTTTATATTTGACTGACTAAAGTATAAATTGGCAACATACGGCCTCAGTACTTGTACGCCAACAATAATCTTTGGCTGACGACTTATTAACTAGCCAAAAAACAATAAAAAAAAATTTTAGTTTTTATTTGTGATTTTTTTGTTGAAGAAAATTGGAATTCATGTACTAACTTTACTTTAGCTAACTGTTTTTCATATAAAATAAAAAGTACAATACAATTTAAATTTGATCAGTATATATAAAGTTTTATTGTACAATTTTCTAAAAATTTAACGGCCTAGTAAAACAAAATTTAATCAAGTTATGTCGCTAGAAGAACGTTTTTTATAAAACTTTTAGGCCGACGAAAAAAGTTGCCCATTTTTTTAATGCAAATATAAGTATATATAATATTTAAAAAGTATAAAATTACTACTTATAGTTTACTGGGTACTGGTTTATTGTGTTTAGTACTTTTTATCTTGAGTCTTAAAAAAACAGCTCCACTAAATATTTTAAAAAGCTATTTGTTATAAAATCTGAAGGTTTCCGAAACTTATCTTTTCGGCTAATTGTATTAGACAGTATTTTCATTAAATTTAAAATAAAAACTAACTTATCTCAACAATCATCATATCTTATTTCACAAACTGAAAATCTATTGTCCCTACAAAAAGTTTTGTTAAAGAGTTTTAGATATCCTTCAAAAACGCGACGCAACTGTACCGTGTTTTAAGTTTATTCGTAATAATAGATTACAAAAAATAAACTTGTTATTAACAGTTAACAAAAGAACGATCTTATAAAAAATAATTACTATAATAATTTAGTTGTAATCTTCATCGCAATTTAAAAACTTTTTATTGTAGTAATTTTTTGCACCATCAATAAAAAACAAGTTTGTACAACCTTAAGCAAAGTTAAAAAAGTTATAGACATATTTTTTAACATTTGTCAGTACAATTGTATTTCAATTAGAGCAAAAACTACAAAATATGCTTTCAGTTATTTTACGTTAACTTATTAAAATAAGATAAGATTATTTACTCACATCTAAATTAAGATAGTACAAGTAAAAAAAATAGTCAACAGAAGGTGCTTAACATAATAATGTAAATATTTTTATTAAAACATTTAATGATAATATTAGTTATTGACAAATTTTGGTTGCATCTAAGGTTTCTTTTGATTTAATTGAAATTTCTAACGTAATATTAAGTAAAACTTACGTTTGTTATATTAAAAAAAAACTAATAAAAAAACCAGGGAAACACCTAAAAACGTAAGCCATATTTTATTACTCTTTTAGTATGCTCTATTAACATATATTTATATTTTATATTATTTTTTTAGTAATGACCGATCAGATTTCCAAATAAAAATTTTAATTAAATAGTTATATTAAAAAGTTATTATTATTTTTTGAAATCTTTGTTCTTTAAATAATACCTGGTAGATACTTTAAAACAGTCATTAAGCAATTTAATGATTATATCAAATACTTATCACATTGGTTTACCTATTAAAAAGATGTATGACCACATATAAAAAATAATATGAAGTTTACGAAATATCCGCATTAATGAAAGTGAAAAACAAAGAACTTAGTTATAAACACTTATTTGAAATCGCAAAAAGAATTCTTTAAACCTTTGTTTAGTAATATTAATTTTAGATATTTTCATTATATTTAATGTGACAGTTCAAGTTTTATACTTGCGTTTAACAACATACTATTATATCAAAATTTTCATTTCGAAAAAATGTTTCACTAGATTTACGATTTTCAGTTGAAATTAATTCTTTGTTCAAACAAATTAAAAATTTAACTAAAAATCTAAATTAAAACCAAATCTGTAACAAATTAGTAATAGATTTAATTTGTAATATTTTTAATATTACTTTGATAAAAAAGCTATTTTAAGTGTTTTTTTTTTTATTCTTAGTAAAAAGTAAAAACTTTTTTAATGACTAAAACTAAATCATTATAGCATTGTGTTAAAGTAAAGAAAAAAAGTTAAAAGTTTAAGTACAAAACTTAGTGTGTCTACTTAAAAACTTTAGTGTTTTCCAGATTTGCATGTTTTGTAACAATGAATTTGCGCACTAATTAATTTGTATTGATTAACAAAAATCCATTTTATCTAATTTGTTATATGAAATACTATAAACCTTATAGTCAAACATTGAAACTAAAAAAACTTGATTTTCATATCAATTAATTATTTAATTAATTTAGTCTTTAAGAAACTTTAGATTGTAAACATCCTTGTAGAGCTAAAAATACATAATTCATAAAGAGTAACCAAAATCTTACATGCCGACTAAAAATAAAACTATCATATAGTAATTTTTATTAGTAAATAAACATCTCTTTATTCATTTAGCACAAACAAAATACTACATCATTTAGTAAAAATTTGTAAAAAAATTCACAAGTGGTATCGTAAGTTAACAAAAAGTGTTTTTAAGTAAACAAACTAGTTGAGAGTAGGGGCGTGTCTAGTATTCTTTAGTTTGGTTGTACAATTTTTTGTTTAATAATAAAATATTTTATTTATAAGGTTTTAAAATACGCACAAGAGTATAATAGAGCTATTTACTACATAACTGTCTAAATTAATCAGTTACATAAAATGTTTAAACACTTAGAAAATACCAGTATAATAGAAAGCAAAATCTTAATATGTAATACAGTTCTTTAAGTTTCAGTAGATAAAAACTTAGATATTAACTTGAAACCTGTTTTTAAAATCGTTGTTAAAACTTTGCTTACAATATGAAGGTAACATGAAAAACAAAATATTCTATACATCTTACCAAAATTAGTAACTTACTTGTCTTAATAAGAGAAAAACTTCTTTAATGATTTGTACAAATATCGCATAGTTCAGGAGTTTTAGTTGAAATGATTTAGCTAAAAACTGAGTATAAATAAAAAACAGACTTCATTTTTAAAAAACGAACTATTAAAAGACTTAAGCTATTTTTTTTACAACTTGATTAGAATAAAAATAGCAAATTATAAAAATACGCTTTTATTAATGTTCTAAAGACAAAAACAACATGTATTTTTATCAAAAGTTTCAAAAGTTAAAAATGAAGCCCTTGGAATTGTGTAATCGTTTGAAAATACTTTTGTAAACAGTTTTAATTGACTAACTTTTAAATAAAAAGTTTTAATTTTCAAATCGTGTAACTTATGTAGTTATACAATTTTTGTAAAATTTATCAACTTTTTAGACAAAAACCATATAAATAATCCTTATCTTGACGTATTTCTTTAGAAATATAAATTAAACTTTACTTTATATCAAAATTAAATATAATTAAGTATAAGATGTTTAAAAACAAAGCCATATTTAATAGCTTTTTTTATAACGTTTTATATTTCAATTGTAATCCTGTAGATTAAACATTCAAAGTATTAAAATAATTACCTATTTTAGAAAATTTCATATGAAAACTAAGTATTTATCAGAACATTTCAGTAATTTAAAAGTATAACAAACACGAACCATATTATTAATTGTATCAGTTATGTTTACATCGTTATTTGACCCTAGAAAGAAATTTTTATCAGCTCTATAAAAAAAAACTGAAATATTAACTTAAATTTATTTAAATATTACTTATAAAAATTTTATTAATTATTGATTTTACTAGAAACTTATTTATTTGTATTTTTTAATTTTTTTACAAACTGTTACATTACAAAGTGTACTTTATATACAAAAAAGTGTTTCTAGGGTTTAAAATGCCAAAGTTTAAATACTTCAGAAAAAGAAAAAAAACGTTTACATTTGTTATTTAACTTTAAAATAATTGGAGTACAGAAATAATGTTAATTTTATCTTATTTACTAGCAGTGTGCAAAAAATATATACAAACTTTAATAATGATACTATTTAAATACTAAATAATTCTTTATTAATGACAACATATACTTGTATTGTTTATTGAATTCTAGACTTTTTGTCTTTATCTTTATAAAAACATTTAATAAATTTAGGTTTTTGCGCATATTTTTTTGAACATTTCGCTTTAGAGTTTTCATCTTTCTACTTTTCTTTTACCCATTCTGTACAGTTTCCGTGCTAATAAAATATCAGTTTATAATATAAGAAGACAGTGTTTCAGCTATGTTAAATTATAGTTTACTTAAAAAGTTTAAATAAATAGTTTTTAT
Organism: Thalia democratica; assembly: GCF_965202585.1. Lineage (NCBI taxonomy): Eukaryota > Metazoa > Chordata > Thaliacea > Salpida > Salpidae > Thalia > Thalia democratica. The sequence goes on from NC_139165.1 coordinate 18,905,070, forward strand.
TCGCTTGGTTAGCTGTTTTTTTTTCAACAAAAAATAAATATTTACTAAACTTTAGAAAAATATTGCATTAGATTAGTAATTTAATGCAAATTAGCTTTTAAATCAGTTTATATCTTTGTTTTTTATCGAAATTAGGTACAGCTGTGTACAGAACAATAAACGTTAGTCATGAAAAACAATAACATCATAAATAAAATAGATAATCGAGATTGTTTATTTAGTTAAAAATGTAACAACTGTAAAAACAGACAACTATTTGTGAACGAAAAGTTTGCTAGCTATTTAAAGTAATCTATAGGCTTTCCTAAAATCAACTAGAAACACTATATTTGTAAAGCCACCACTTTGAAAACTGGTCGTGAAAGAGCATATAAGTGTTTTGAAGCAAAGTAAAATATACAAATAACTTAAGACTTTTCTAAATATGTGAATTTATCTTGTAAACTTCAAACTAACTTATGTAGACAAATCTTGAGTAAAGAATATTTTTTTACTTTTAGTTTAAGTAATTAAGTTGTTGTTTACAAAGATTTTATTATACTAATCACTTTTATTAATGGCTCGTTTTTAATTTATGCAAGTATTAATTAATCATATTAACTTAAATATGTACCAATTGTAATGTAATGCATCTAATTATATACTCACTTCTCTAAACAGTTGTACTAAAATCAAAACGAAAGTTAGTCTGATTCATTAACAATAGTTTATATTTTCCCAGCTTTAATATCAAAATGAATTGTAGTAAATTTTCTGTTTTATATCAAAATAAACATTGCAATCAAAATGATGTTGATGACATTCTGTTTAAATTCACTTCAGATAACAAAAATAATTATGTATGAAGCATTTTAAAAATTGAGAATTGTTTGTTTTTAAACCAGATGGAGTCCATTTTGGATTTATAGTGATTTATTTATCGAATCTGATTGTCTGACTACTTGTCCTCCCAAGGTGTGCTTTTGAATAGTTCCCTAGAATCTGATAGTTTTTAGAAAGAGTTGTACGCGTTTGTGAATATGATATTAAATACATTCCAACTTCAAGTTAAACAAATGGTATGATATAGCATGTATATGGAATTACAGACTATACTTTGCTGGTACAGTTTTTGAAGGTAAAGTTGTTGTTACTGGTAGGTTGAATCATTGTGGAACATTGTAATCAGTCGAAAAATATGATTATCATGAACAAAAATGGAGTCGTTTACCTCATACGATTGAAAAAAGACATTATCATTATTTGACAAATATGGGTAGCAAATAGTTTGTATCTGCTGGACAAAATTATACCACGTGGGAGGTCTTTGACAATATAACTAGAAAATTTTCTTTGGTTAGATATCACACTGGGGTTAAAGGAATTTATTTTGATAAATCTGGTGCTTGTGGTGTTCGAAATAAAAGTGTATTGTTAATTGATACTTCAGACGACGCCTATCAGTTTATTGATTATGAAAAAAAGAATGAAATATTTAGTTTAAAAAAATCTTTTTGACCATGCTTAGTTATTGTAATTTAATGTCAAGTGAATTTTATTGGGTTATGTATTTGTTTATAAATCACTTTTCCTTGTTTAGTTTTCGCTATGCTTTGACTTTGTTTAAATAATAAAACTACACACTTTGAATAGAAATATCTGATTATTCTTGGTATTTAAAAAAAAAAAATTATGAAACTTAGTATAAAATAACTTGTCATTTCTATTTGTAATTTTGCTTTAATTTACAAAAAACAACTGTAGTTTGAAGTATTAAAATATATGTATTTATGTGTTAGCTTTTAAAAAAATGTTTCTTTTGCTTTTGTAAATTTGTTTTTTTTTTATTGTGCAGATTATCGGTACAATAAAATTTGAAAAGTAAATTATAAAATATACTGAAAGCTAGAAATAGTTTAATTATATAAATAGCTTATAAAAACTATTGGTTTGTTACAGGGGCGTGTTTTGACTTGTTTTCTGATTCCTGTAAACCCCCTGGACAAAAAAAAAAGAAGAAAGAAAAAAAACCCTTATAATATCATTAAAAACGTTGTTTATTTACTTTGCTTTGTTTAGTTGATAAACTTTGAATAATGAATGTTGAATTTATTATATTGAAAAATTTAAAAATTTCCTTAACAAAAAGGTCGTTTTCGCCTAGCTGAATTAGATTTAAAAAAAAAAAAATTATGACGTAATAATAGGTTAAAGTTTTAAAGTAGCATTTTTTTTCTAGGAAACTTTTTAGTAAGATACTCGAAGTTCAGATTATAAATTGTTAAAATTGTTAATTAGTGCAAATAACTTATGATTAAGTATTGTTTTTGAACTAGTAAGTACAATTTTACTTATAAGCTGTCCAATATAATCGTTAAAGTTTTATTTTACTTAGTTTATTTTATATAAAATGTTGTGTGAAGATTTTGTCTTATATTGTTATATAATAATGTTGTGTTTGTACTAAAACATTTATATTTTTTGTTTATCTGTCAACCTACTGGGTTTAAACCTTAAAAAGTTCAATTCGGAAAGTTTCAAAATCATTTATAGACAACTACACCACCTGTTAATTTATTCTTTTATCATTTAATGATATTTTAATATTTTTATCTAAGTTGTTTTACTTTATTTGTATATCTGTTGGCCACAAAGTTGATTCTTGATTTTGTAAAACTATCAACTCAAAGAGTTTTTGAAACCATCAAAAATCATTGTAATTTCATTGTATTAGTCTAAACATTTTTTAAGTGAAACTTCAATTTTTATAGATAAAAATACTTAAAAAAATATTTTTATTATAAATAAATAGATACATGTAAAAAGTATTAAATAAATAAAAATTGCAAGAAAGCCATCTATACTAAAAATTAAATCAAAATCAGATTTCTCTTCAAGTTCTTTTTAAATGATTTGAACTGACAAATTGTAAATCAAATTCAAATTTTTTATTTAAAACAAAAATATTACAGACATAACTAACTTATTTAAAAAAAAAAACTTCTTTATCAGAAAACAATATTACTGAATAATTAATAATAGAATAAACTTTTATAAAGATATTTTAATTTGATTGTATAAGTCTAAACATTCTTTTTAGTAAAAATTTAATTTTTAAAGATTGTATTACTTGAAAAAAATATTTTTATTATAAATAGGTATATAAATGTAAAGCGTTAAAAATTTTAAAGAAAAACTTGTAAGAACTTCATTTATACTAACATTTAAATGAAAATTGAAATTCTGTTTATGATTTTTTTTTCTAATATTAATTATTTTATAATATTCTTTATTGATAAAGAAGTTAATTTTTTATAGAATAAGTTAGTTATGTCTGTAATATTTTTGTTTTAAATAACAGATTTGAATTTTGATATACAATTTAAAAGTTCATAACTTTTTTCTGGTTCTTTTAGCTTTAATTTATGTAAATTTAATGCAGTATAAGAATAAATATATATAATGTTTTTCTATAACTACTTATATGTTTTTTTAATTTCTAAGCAGAAAAAAGGTTTCGGCTTATCATTACGCACTTAAATGGCAGTGCACACCGAATAAATGCGTACTAAAGCGGAAAATTAAGAACAAAAAAGATTGTGAACCCCCTTTGAAAAAAGTCTAGACACGCCTTTGGTTTGTTAACTGTTAGGAAAGTAAATAATTTTTTGAATGTTACATGTTATAGTTGTTTTTATGTGTCTCTAAACTGACAGAATATTCGCAAAGTACTTGTGGCGTAGCATGGTATTTTGTTACAGATGCAAAATTTTAATACTTAGAAAAAATCCTTAAAATTTTGCTTTTTGCTTATAAAAACCTTATTTTAAGTACTAAAGCTAAAATAACTTTATAAAATAATTAAATTTGTTGTTCAAAATGCTTGTTTATTTCATAATTTAGAATTTTATAAACAACTATAGCTATTTTCGTAATTAATTTTCGATTATAATTTTCTCTGTTTGCACAAGTGTAAACTAACTAACATTAAACTGATAATAAGCAAACTAATAATATTTAACAGTTTTTTTAACAAATTAAAATCTTTTGCAAGTCACTGAAAACATTATCAAAATTATTAATATATTTTCAAATAAATTTGTCTCATAAAAAAGCGAAATATCTCTTAAAGATAAAATTTTTATACCAATAAATTACAGGTAATAAAACCGAATAACAAAAAAAACATTTTAAAAATTTAACAACTTTCGAAAGTCAAAACGATTCTGAATACAAATAAGAAATAAAAGTTAGCTAAGTCAGATTTTGCTTCAAATAGACAGAATTAACTAATATAGCAAAGTTTTATAGTTCGTTAATTGCAAACTTACAAAAAAAAAGATTAAATTAAATAAACTAAAAATTAAAACTATCTTTTATTTTATATATAAAAAGTATAACTAAAAATAAAAAAAAAAAAAAAAAGTATTACTGAGTCAGATTTAGTTTACAATACACAAAATAAAGAAGTATATAAATACATATATATAGTAACCTAATGGTAGAAGGATTACAAAATTTACTAAAATTTGTCAGAAAACTTATAATCTTGACATAATATAAAAATATTAAAAAGTAAAATTATCTAAACAATTTTCTAAACTTATATTAAAAGTTTCAAGATGAAAATTCAAGTTTATTAGAAAAAATTAATAAAAACTAGTTGTAATAGGATGTTTTTATTTTAACATTTAGTTTTCTTTAGGTTTGTTTTACTATAGATATGTAATTCCTTGTAGAAAGAAAGTTATAAAAAAACTATTAAATTAAAAACAATGGAAAAATTTTCATTACATTAGAACTGCATTCTTTAGTAAAAGAAACATCTTTGTTGGTCTGCTATTTTGTAACTTTATCTTTTTAACCTACAATTAGCTAGTTTAAGTTTTTTTTTAAATAATACCACTGATACTAATAAAACTCGTCACTACTATCTTAAAATTAAAATAATAGACAGATTTCAAACTACAGAAACTTATTCAAAATCTTAAACTATTAGAATTTTTATAATATTTACTTTTAACCTCTTGAATTTGATGTTAAAAGTATTTCTTAATTCATTTTAGTTGAATTTTATTTGTAAATTTGTTAACTGTTTTTTGTACGATCAACAAAATCGGCGAAAGTCTGCAGAACAAGTCCGGACTTTCGTTTGCCGTGAGACAAGCTCAAATTTAACAAAAGGGTTGATCATGCCAATTCGATCATCAGACCACAAGTTTCGGTAGACTGAAACCGGTTTCGTCCTTATTAGGACTCATCAGTCAGTCACAACCGAAAAACTTGTAGTCGTCAATCTACAAACGGTTTATCATGTTTTCGCATGAAGCAACCATTTGCTGGCGATGATTAGTGACGTCAGCATTGTCTTTGCCGTGCAACGTTTAAAACATTGTCCACTAGGCATAACATCTGGTACGCTCTATTTTTCTACGTTTATTTATTTCTGGGATTATGTTATGTTAATGTAAAAACGAATAAGTAAGTTCATGTGTATTTTAAAACAGATCTACTATTTTATATAATTTTATTTTTGATGTGTCATACTTATGTTAACTATGGTATTCGTGAAAATTAAAAAAAAACAAGTTTAGTTTTGTTTTGTTTTAACTATTAAGCTTCTTAAACAAATACCAAATTATTTTTTCTTTACTTATATAAAACTTTAATTTTTGTGAAAATGTATAATAGTAAATGTGAGTCAGTTATTATCTATTTTTTAGAATTTATGTTTGTAGATTTAAAAGACAACTTTATATAAATATTGAAAGCTAAAAAATCCTAAATTTTTATTCTTTTTATGAATTCAGAATTTTTTATGAATACGACTATTAAATACTATTTGATTTTTTTATTGCAAATAACTTTATCACAAGTATACAAGAAATTTAATACGCTCTATTACATTACAACTTATCGTAAAAAGTATAAAAAAAACAAATAAAATAAAAACTAACACAAGATTATCATGCGGCACTGTGGCGAAGCGATTTAACAACGAGCTTTCAACCGGAACGTTGTAATATCAAAGCCCCGTAGGGTCAGCTGTATACGATTTTCCTCTAACTGCTGGATATTTTACCGCCCCAATCAGGCTTTTAGTTTCTAAAGTAAAGTTTTCTTTTGTGTCTTACTAACAATTACTAGAAGTAACTGTATTAAAGTGTTTGTTTAGAGCTTTAAACGTCATTATATTATTTTAGTTGGAATAACAAAGCTGTGTTTGTTGTTTTTGATACTGTTGTTGACAGAAAAAGGTTTTTGATGAAATATAAAATAGTTAAACTAAAAGTAGAAAAAAGAGTTGATATGAAGAGGTGAAAAAGTTTAAAAGTATACATGTTTGTGTGACAACAAAATGTTGAAATATAATGTAAGTTTTATTGAAAATGCATTTGAAATAAAAGTTGACGTATGATGAAAACTGGAAGAAAATAAATAAATCGCTCAGTATTAGTTTGGCTAGGGTTTTAGAGTGAAAGCGGGGTAAGTGGTGGCCGAAAACAGCGAATTAGTGTGGTGAAAAATCACGTAAATAATATTAATTATTTTAACTTCTTAATCAATTTCTGTGCAATCTCAGTGCAAATTCTGACTCCGTGGCGCCATCTAGCGGATAAAAATAATCTTTTTGTAAAAAAATTGGTCTCACTTTCGCTTATTTAACTAAAATAAGAGCTTAAACACCGTATTTACTTCTTTTTCGTACTGTTTTTATAAACGGTCAATGACATTTTTTACTTTGTTTACCTTAAATATACGTTTGTAATGTTTAAAGTTCATTGTTTATCACTTCAATTATCATGCAATGATGGAGGTCCCTCCAACTATGAAAACTTTTACTTTTAGATTGTTTACTTGTTTTGATTGTTCATTTTGATGTCTTGAAATAAGTTGTATGAATTTTAAGTGTTAAACAGCAGTTTATAGTTTAAATTTTTCTGTAGTTTATTTTGCAAACTAAGTTTAAATTGAGTTTAAGCTTTCCGGTGCTTTAAACAAATTAAAAAAAAAATTGAAAATACATTTTCTATAGTCTTCAAAACAAAACTATAGAATGCCAAAGAATATATTTACATCGTAGTTTGTTAGATGAATGAAAAAAGACTTTAAAAACAATAAACTGTGTGTATTATGGAAGTATCGTGTCATTTTAATCATTAAATAAGTTGATTGTTTATAAGAAAAATAAACAGCTATTTTAAACTTGAATTTCTGACCGAACTTGCTGCAACAGTCTTGAACAAGTTTTAAGAAACTAGCACAAGTTTTCTGAGTCATCAAGCTGTAATACACTTTGTCAGCATGCTGAATGTGCAGGTCTATCATAGAAGTTAATTTAAGTTTTAGGTGATGTTTCATCACCTTTTAAAATTTTATTGATCATTATGCGGACAATATAGATGAGTTGCACTACTTTAGCTACATTTAATTCGATTCTTAACTACGAGTGTTGCTTAACAATTGCTAGGTAGATAGAAACGTCACTAAACGAGAGAGCTAAATCAATTAAACAATAAACTAACTAAATCTATCGAATTTATACCTATAGAAAAGTTAACGAAGTACAGTTTTAATTTGTTTTCCTTTACAGTCAGAATAAGATTTTTGTTCTGTTTATGCATTCAGATTTTTTTTTATGATTACGACTATAAAACACTATTTGTATTTTTTTACTGCAAACAGCTTTATCACAAGTATACAAAATAATTAATAAACACTACTACACTAAAACTTTTTATATAAGGTAAAAAAATAGAAAATTTAAACTTAAGAGACGCAAATATATATACGCTAAAATCAAAAACTATAGTTTTGTCTAATATTTATAGATTAACAGCAAAATAAATAAACACTTTAGTATAATACTAATTGACTTATTTATGGTTTGAAGGAGAAGGTTTTAACAAATTTGGTTTTGACTCCATTATAAGCAAGTTTAACATCAATTCTTTCATCGATCAGTGAGTTCAAATAAAACTAAACACAGTTGCACAATATTTCAATTTAGAACTAATTTCCAATTTCTTTTCAACAAAAAAAAACATTCTTTTAAATTTTCAGTAACACAAATTGAGACGATTTAGTAAATTATTCTGACAATTTTAGTGCAGCAATCAGCAAAATAGTCTGAATTACGCGCTTTTTCTTTAAAAGAAGGTTCATGGTTAGTTTTATAAAACTCTTTTAGAACATACTAGAATGTCAGAATTCAAACAAACTACAAAAGTTCATGAATAAAAATTATTTTTATTTAAATATCAACCGGATTTACACATTCTGACTTTTAGAGTTAGGTTCTGTACATTTGTGCAATCGTTTGGTATTTTATAATTTTTTATCAGTTGTTTTTTTCGTTTTGCCAAAGCATAATCGATACAATTAAAATAACATTATTCGAATTAAGATACAGACAATTGTAAAAAAAAATAAAAAATTAAGTGCATTGACTAATCACTAAATTTAAAGTCCAAAGCACATTGGGAATACAGATTAAAAAAATATTTATCGAAAATACTAAAAAACCTTATATTATTTACAGAGGAAAAGCGCTGCTAATAAAATCAAACTATAGAGTTACCCAAGTTCTACATATGATATCAATGGTTTATAATGATTTATTTTTGTAAGGTTTATAAATCAATGGTTTTTTTTTCGTGATAGTTAATTATTAAAACAAAGTTAAAAATGGACTATTAGTTAACTGTAGTTAATTAGTTTTAAAAAGCATTAGGACAATGTAAGTATTCTGTATTATAAAAATAAAATATCAAGTTTTAACAGTCGTCAATGTTAGAAATATAATGAGTTTCGTTAAAAACTACTCCATACTTTTTTTTGAAGAGATTCTATATGTTTAATAAACATTTTATAAGTATGGAGACCAGATTGGCAATTTGCATTCAAATTTAAAGCTAATTTATATAATTTACAACTTTTTAAGAATGTTAATATCGGTATATATGAAAATCGAAATAGTACAGTAAATAAAATTTAGTAATCGTGATGAGTATGGTGGTTTCATTTAAAATTATCATTATTAAATTCTAAATTCTTAAAACGAAAGTGTATACTGTTTAAAAAATCAAAAGTAGATATAGACGTTTTTTCAATATTTAGAACCCGTCATTTACTAGAACTTAAATTTAATTTTCTTTCTTTTAGCCAATGTACCTTAAATAAAAAAGATACATATGAATAATAAAATGAAATATATTTTTATAATTTAGTTTGACTCACTTTATAATTTATAGTTCTATTTGTTAAAAAAAAATTAAATTTAAAATTAATTCTTTCAAACAATATATACGTGACTCAATTTTTCAGAACATTATAAATTTCATGCTTCTTTCGTCAGTTGTATAATAAGCAATAAAAATAAAATTTCAAATCAAGCTTAAATTTTGAAAATGTTGATAAGGTTGGAGTCAGCATACAGTTCCTTTGCTTCGTTTTAATGTTTGTTACATGCGAAAAGCCGGGCTCGCAAAGATAAGTGTTGGTGAATGGTAAAATAAATTTTACTGCACGCTTTGCTAAGACGGGGTACTCTGAAATTGCACATATCCAAAAATCTAAAAGCTCCTTTTCTTTGAAACTCAATTTTAAATTGCTATATTCAGATAGTTGCAGTTTTTGTATAGGACTTAAAAAAAAGTAAGCTAAAGGATAATACTTATTTACAAAAAGTGAAATTTTAACATATTACACAGTTTCAACATAATTTAAAAGTTACTGTTATATTCTTGTATTGTACGTTTTTGCTAAAACTGAATGATTCTACTATTAAATTAATTGAATTGTATTATTAAACAAATTACAGGTATTCAGTGACAACTATAACTGTAGAACTCAAACTGAATATGTTGTATTTTCAAAAAACAAAAGTTAAACATCATTTTAAGTTTTAGTATCTAAGTTGTAGGAGGTAATAAAAACAAAGTAAACTACATTTAAAATTGTTTCGTAGTTTTTAACCTTTAATTTATTAACTTCTCAACAATTTTGTTTTTTTTGTTTTAAAACATTTTAGTATTTTCAGAGACAAATCCAACTTAAAAAAATATAAACCAACATAAAGTCACAAGAAAAAATTTGAGTTTTTCTGGAAAACAATTATGTATTTTGTGTATGTTTCAGGACTTTTATCACACATCTTATGTAAAAATTCATAACTAATTAAGAATTTTTCCAGATACTAGACTAATAGAGACTTTGACAAGATATTCAAGATAATAAAAAAAATTTTACGGATCAGTTTTCTATTTTTATCTTGCTTTCCGTTTATTGCCGTTTATTTTAAACTTCAATGACAAAAAAAATCAATACTTTTGTTTACAACGTAAAGATTTATTAATGAACAAAGCTAAAAGAAAATAAAAACTTAACAAATAAGTTCAAAAACACATATACATTCACCTATCAAAAATTATTCGACAAAATGTCATGAATAAATCTTCACACTAAAAGTTTCATTCTTTGTATCAAACAAAATAAACTGATGAGTGTTGTCCGATAAAATGTTTAATAACACAACTTTATTTCCAAAACAACAAACACTAGATTTACCTACTTCAAACTTTTTAAAATCGATTTCAGTTAATTTAAGTAAACTTTCTTGTTATACTGTCAAAAACCTCCCAGGTTTTATTATATCGTCCAGCAGTTACAAACATTTTGTTACCAACGCCAACTGAAGAATGTCCACATCTTCTTTCGATCATGTCGGGTAAACCAGTCCATTTGTTTTCATGATGGTCATATGATTCAACTGAATTTTCTAAACTTAAACAGCCTCCAGAATTCTTTCTGCCTCCACTAACAACAATTCTACCTTCAAAAACTGTTTCTGTTCCGAACAGTCTACTTTTGTTCATTCTTGCTATACCATACCATTTTTTTAGTTTGAAATCGTATTTACGACCTAGCTTACCATATCTATTGAACACATATAGTTCTTTTATAAACAGAAAAATATTAGTCCATCTAAAAAGTTCTGGAAAGTTAGAGAAAGAATTTTTAAAAACTCTTCTTTTTGAAGATAAGTAATCACAGAAACTTGCTTTGATGAACAACTTGTCGTTAGAAACAGGCTGGAGGAATTCTGTATTAAACAGCATAGACTTCTTGACTTGTAAGAAACTATTATCAAAAGTAAACTTGAACACCACATCATTGGTTTCTTGAGAGCAATGTCTATTTTGGTACAATATAGATGACTGACGACAATTCATTTTAATTTTATTTAAAACTTTTAGAACTAATAAAAACAAAATCTTAGTTAAAAAGTATACTTACATTTAAAGAATTACTTAATTTTTATACCTTTACATCATTGTTTAACTACTCAAAAGGATATTAATTTCAAATACAGACGAATGAAAAATTAAACTTTTCAAATGAATAATACTAAACATTAATACAGTAACGTGTTGAAGTAATGAAAAATAAGTTAAACACTTAACTACCTAACTAAGTATGTCTCCTTAATAATTTGAGTGTTGTTCAGATATGTATATTTTGAAACAATTAATTTTATACATTAAACAGTTTGTAAATGTAATAATTAGTAAAATTATAATTCATCGAATTTTTTTTATGAAATAGCATAAATTTTAAGAGTAGAACTTTGAAACTAAAAATTTTCACTTTCATATAAGTGAATTTATCAGTTTAATTATATTTATATTATATAATATTTATTTAAATAGCTGTAAATGTTTATTAATTTAAAATATAATTAGATAGTATAAGAAAAAAAGCTCTGTATATTTAGCATCATGTAAGTAATAAAGTATTCAACTTAGAAAATAATCAAATAGTAAACAAATTACTACATTTAAATAACAATTGATATTTTGTTGTTACAAATACATTAGATATCTGGTTAGATTTTTGTACATAGTTTTAATTCATTACAAAAAATAAACTCAAAAAAAAAAAGGTTTTTGATAGTTTTTTACATTTATTATTCTTTTAAAATTAATTTTAGATTTTCTATAGCCCTGTCAAAGGGGGAATTGAGAAAAAAATCTAGGAAAACCTCATCAAAACTTATAGACATCAACGGCAATGTTAAGATACCATATCTGTAAAATCACTGTTGTAAGCATATGTAGTTTTATTAAAAAGAAAGCTTTTTTCTTAATACTTAATTGTTTAAAGATTTTCTGTTATTTATATTATTGTAATGATTTTTAGTCAGTATTGTGTTTTGTATCAAATTTAGAAATATCAGAAACTTCCTGATGACATTTTGTTTAAGTTTACTTTGGAAAAAAACACAAAATGGTTGTAGCTTCTAAGAGCTTAAGAAAGAAGCAATGATAGAACAAGGAAAATTATTTTTAATTTTTGCTAAAAAACTTACAAGATTGTAAAAAAAAAATTATGTACTCATAAAACACTTTGACACAAACGAAATTATATATTTTAAATATAAATTTTGCTAATTTTAAAGTGTGTTTATTTTGATTTCTATTAAAAATACTAAAAATGTGTATAACTTTTTGGATAGAATTTAAGTTAAGAAATTTAGTTTCGTCACAAAATTAAATTTAAGTATCCGAAAAATAATTTAGTTCAGATGCAAACATTTTATAAAATATAATTGTCAAAAGTAATAAAATAACTGAACTTAAGTATTAACTAATAACTGATTAATTTATTAGTAACTTAAATTTATAATAGAATAATAACATAAAAAACAACAAAATAAGTAATACCTTCTTTCATTTTATTTCTTTATTGTCAAACTACTTAATTAATGAATTTTACGAAGTTACATTGATGGAGTTGACTGCTTTTTCTATTATAAGTAAACTAGAGCATTAGCTTTTTGAAAGCAGTGTATATTTTGGTACAAGATTAATGACTGATTACAATTTATTTTAACTCAAAATTAAAAACTGTAAGGCTAGTAAAAAACTGCTATACTTATGTAAGATTTTTGCATAAACGAAACTTAATTTTTATAAACATTCAATTTAAGATATTATTAGAGTAAATATTATTTTGGTCGTACATGAAATACAATAGAATTGTGTTCAAAATTTTCTAACAAAATAAAGTTTTAGCAAGTTAACTTTAACTTTTAACTCACATATTAAAAGTTAAAATATCTAAATAAAATTTAGTTTTTTAAAACCGTATTTTTTAAGACTGCATAAAATAATGAAATAGTTGAACTTGAGCAATAATAAAAATTATTAACTTAATTAGTAATAATTAAAACTTATACTATGAAAATTTTATAAAAAACCACAATATTTGTTAAATACAAATAAGTTGAAATTTATTATTTTTTTTTTTTGTAAAACAGTTCTAATAGAAACTACTTAGTTCACGACTTATTTAAACAATTAGATCTTGTGTCCAATTTTTCGTTTTAATCCTAAACAAAGAAAATAGTAAACTATTTCTTTTCAAAAAAATAACTTAATTTAAAAAACTAATATATTTTAATGTAAAATTAAACAAAAGAAACTAATAAAACAAACAAACTATTTAAATTTAATATAATAAAATTTACTATATGATTTAGAACTGTTAGATTTTAAAACGTTAAAGATATTTTTAATATTTTATAAGCACAAAATTTATAAATTTATTTTGTAAAATTCCATTAATCTTATTAGCTAGTAAATGTGTAGTTTTTAAAGCCTTTACAAAAAACATGTACTAAAATTCAAATACGATTACAATTAAGGTTTGAATATATTAAAAAAATCAATAAGTTAACGTATTTAAGCGATTGAATTAATTAAGCACTTCTTTTATTTTATCACAAAACTAATTGTACCTATTAAACAGTTATTTTTTGCATTCATTAGTTTGTAATGTGATACAAAACTTCAATTTAAACATAATTAAGTCATTTTTTATGTTAATAGTAAAGCTGTAGACTTAAAAAAGGTAAGACTATCTAGTAAAACAATCAGTTAGAAACTATGATTTTGGTTTATTAAAACCCTTTAAGAGCTAAATCCATTAATTTCATAAATCAATTATAAATATCAAACATACCAAACAATTATAAAACTTTATTAAACTTTAGAAAAGAAAAAAGTAGAAAATAAAAAACAAGCAGTTCTAATTCATTTTATCATATTTAATATATAAAAAATAATCAATTAAAAGTTTAGAAAAAATATATAACATTTCTTTATTTGTAACGTAAGTTGTCAAAAATGTGGTCATATAAATAATTTAATTGGAATTTCCTTTGCATAATACAAAATATATATTTGTTTACTTTTACATTAAGATAGCAAAAAATAGTTCGTATAAGAAGTACTTTTTGTTAAGTTTTGTTTTTATGAAAACAAGTGAACTAAAATGATTTAGATAAGACGTGAACATTCTCAGTTAGTATGAGTACCAATTTTTTTGTAATTGGTGGAAATTTTTGTGTACAATGTAGTAGCACTTGGAGGTTTTCGATTGTATAACCATAAAGTTTATTATTATTAGATGCAAAATTGATAATAAAAAAAATAAAGTTAGTAAATTAAAAGTTAGTATGCCTGTTGTTTTGGTAATAAAATTTTATTATTAAATGTTAGCTTCGACAACACTCATCAGTTTGTAGTGTGTGATACAAAGAATCAAACATTAAGTTTACAGACTTATTTATGATTATAAAAAATTACTGTAGTTCTGTGTTAAGTGATTTTTTACTAGGTATTTTATTTGTTTATAAATCTTTTTTAGTTATTTAGATTTTAATGTGATATATGTTTCTTGAAATGTAGGTTTTAATGTAAAGTGAAATAAACAAAACTGTTCAATAAACGATAAATAAAATCGCTGTAACTATTTGGTCCCATACTCTCGACCTCGAGTACTTTTTGGTTATCGATTTGTACGCCATTGGAATAAAGTTTGAATTCAATGTCGTAGACCATAATACTTATGGATAATAAATAGAGACCTTAAATAAAAAAGGTACATATGAATAATAATAATATGAAATATATTCATATAATTTAGTTTGACTCACTTAATAGTTTATACTTCTATTTGTTTGAAAAAAAGTTAAAATTTAAAATTAATTTTTTCAAACAATATAAACTAACTTAATTTTTTAAAACATTATATATTTCATGCTTTTTTCGTCAGTTGTAAACCAAGCAATAAAAATAAAATTTCAAATCTAGCTTAAATAGTGAAAATGCAATTACCATAATTAATAATAAAGCAAAGAGCAATTAACAATACCCAAATACTTCTAACTACAACGAAACTAAAAAAATTATAAAACAGAGCTACAACTTTTAAAACAGTTTTTAAAAAAATTAAAAAACTATTTAAGAAAACAACGAAACAGTATTATCAAAACCATTATGTTTACACAACTTAAGTTTTCTTATAAAAATACAAATGGCCTCAAGTTTAATTAAATCAGAAATGTGAAAACAATTTTTAATAGTTTTAAATCTGTTTAAATTATAATTTCTCCCACAATCTTGATATATAAATATATTCAAAAACATATTTAAGAATTAAAACCACTTTTTTTCAGTTTTATATCCGTAGAAAATATTGCATGCGTAATTCTTTTAAAAACACTACAACACTATACAAATACGCCAAAATCTAGGAAACTGGACTTAGAAGGAAAGTATCAAGTTGACATCTATTAGGTCAGTGCTTCTAAACCTTTTTCTAGTGGCGAAACCCTTTTCCATAGTTCAACTTTTCCGCGGAACCACTAATTTAATTTTACATAAAATGTTAAATATAATACTTCCTGCAAAAAACAAAAGAATTTCAGTGAAAAACAAATTTTTTAACAAAACTATATCATTGTTAGAAATCATACCATTTGTAATAGTATTAAGTCGAGTCAAACACAAAGTTCGCCAGAGGCAATAGTTATTTTATGATTCTATAATAAACAAACTATAATAAAAAAATAAAATGTAAATATAAATTTTAATAACAGTCAGCGGCAAAACTCTTTTTTCTGCAGAACATCAAATATGTGGAATAGGTTACCGCAGGATGTGGTTTCGTGTGGGAAGGTGGAACAATTTCGATTAAAACTAAAAAAATTCGATTTAAATAATATAAACACAAGTAAAATACATTGATTAACGAATAAAAATTCATTTTAAAATATTAGTATCACTAAGATCAATTTTTCTTCCTTACGCCTTCCCCCTACAGATTATAAGTTTTTATATATAATTTTTGTAAATGTGTAATCTTTTCTAGCCTATGCATAGGTTTTTATATGAGAATTTATTTCGCTTTGTTCTATATGCATACTAAGTTATTATTTATCGTATAGGACTATTTGTTTGTTTTTAGATTTTAATTTTCATTGAATGTAATTTGCTTGTTTCTTTTCTCGTGTGTATCGTTTAAGCGGCTCGGGTTTTAATGCCCGAGTCCATATTTGCACAATAAACTCCAATAATAATAATAAACGAAAAAAACACGATTAATCGTAACGTCATAAAAATCTTTCATTGCATAATAAAACAACATAAGAGCTACAAACAATAACGAAATGAACATGAACCTAATCAAATTCACAGATTACTGTAATAAACGGGTAAGATACCTACCTCTTTCGTCAGTTGTATACTAAGCAATAAAAATAAAATTTCAAATCTAGCTTAAATTGTGAAAAGGTTGATAAGGTTGGAGTCAGCATACAGTTCCTTTGCTTCGTTTTAATGTTTGTTACATGCGAAAAGCCGGACTCGCAAAGATAAGTGGTGGTTTATAGTAAAAGAAATTTTACTGCACGCTTTGCTAAGATGGGGTACTCTGAAATTGCACATATCCTAAAATCTAAAAGATTCTTCCCTTTGAAATTCAATTTTAAATTGCTATCTTCAGATAGTTGCAGCAATTCGTTTTCTATATCTGTAGGAAGATTCACTTCTTTTGAAGCAATATCACACATAGAAGGATTCAAAATCCATAAACTTCCGATGCGAACATCTTCAAGAAAATACCAGTATTTTCTATCAGTATTTTCATGACTTCACTAAAAATAGAAATTCAAAAATTTTGCAAAAATTGCGCAACCAGGACACCTATTAATAATGAATATCCATTAAAAGTCCTACCGCTAGATACACACTAAGCAGATCAATGAATGCTATAATTATACAAGTTTTCCACTTTATGCGTATGATTTATGTTTTTTTTCTTTCAAATTTTTTTTATTAATTTCAAAAGGCTTTGCGGAACCCCTCAAAGGCGTCACGGAACTCTAGGGTTCCGCGGAACCCCATTTCAGAAGCACTGTATTAGGTTAACCAAACAATATTTTGGTTAAGTTAATTTCAATGTTTAGACAGGAACTTCTTGCAGCTTCAATTAAATAAGATGCGATTTGCATACAGGAATTTATATCAGCTTCACTTATATAAGTTGCAATTTGCACACATGATTTTCTATCAGCTTCAAATGTGTAAAAGGTGTACATGGCATATTGTCATTATTAAACAAATTATTGAAATTTAAAAACTTTTTTTATTTTTAAGGAAGACTGTGTAGTAAAATATTTAAGTATATATTCTAAATGCAAATAACAATTTTAAATTTCGTGTTTAAAGTTTAAAACAATTTTGATATAAGATCAGGTATTTGTTTACAGTAAAAAAAAAGCATTTTAAAACGTTCATTAAAAGCTAGTTAAATCATTTACAATATTGAAGTACTTTAGTCTTGTAATTGTGAAGTCTAATAAACTTCTTAACTATGATTCAAGTATATAAAAAATCTATATGATTTTTAACAAGTTTTCAATCGTTTTTGTATAGAAGATGTTTAAGCTTATACTAAATTTAAATTACTTGACTTTGAGGACACATTAAACTATTTTCATAGTGTACGACTCGAAAACCGATTTGAGTTTCATTAAACAGTTTCTTAAAGTGTATTTTTGCTGTTTAATGAACAACAAATATAATTTTAAATAAGGATTACAATTAGTATAACTACAACTACTGTAAAACAAAAATTTAAATTAAAATTATCAAAAAATCTTATAACCTATATATATAATTAATACAAATATACAAAGTATTTGGGAGTTTGTAGATAATCTACTTAAAATAAGATGTTATTAAACATTTTTCTTTGACTTAAAAGTCTATAGTAGCAATTAGTTTTCAAATTTGTTTGTTTATAAAGAACAAATTTCCATTTGTTTAGAAAAAATTGTATTTTGGTAAAAAAAATCAAAATATTTTTACTTAAAGTCTAAATAACAAGTATAAAAACATTTCCATTCGCTTTAAATATCTGTTAAACTCATTAAAAAAAATTACTACTTGTTTATAAATCTAAAGTATCAGTTGTAGACAAAACTAAAGATTTGTTATTAAATTATTATAATATTAAGCCATACGTTTAACTAACAAAGTTAATTGAAACTTTGCCCGAAAAATAAAATCTTATTCTACTAGCTATAAAAAAAGTAAGTTATAGTTAAAAATAACAATTTACATATTTTCAAAATGACTGAATTTTTAATTAATAACTTTTAATTGTCTTTAATAATTCAAAATTAGACTTATATGGCATCATTATTTTTTGTTAAGCCTTTGATAATCGATAAAATAAAAATTAGAAAAACTTTTTTTCATCTTAAATCTAATATTTTAGTTCTAAATAATTAAGTAACATTTAGACAAATTTTAGATTAATAACCATTTGTTATCTTAACAGTAATGAGCCTTTTTTATAGAAACTATCTACTTTTTAAAACAGACAAACATTTGAAATAATATATCTTTATGTTCTAAATGTTATCTAACATTACCTGGATTTCAAAATATTTTTTTTACATAAGCTCTATGTTTTTTCATACGAAAACGGATAAAAATAAAGTTTAGTTATAAGAAAACTAACTTTAATTATCTCTCTAACACAAAGTTGAATACTGACTACAATTAGTTTTTAAAACATTGCTGAGAAATTTTAAAATATATTTACATAAATAAATAATGATTCTACTATTAAATTAATTGAGTTTTATTATTAAACAAATTACAGGTATTCAGTGACAACTATAACTGTAGAATTCAAACTGAAAATGTTGTATTTTCGAAAAACAAAAGTCATTTTATTCTAAGTTTAAGTATCTAAAATTTATGAGATAATAAAAAAAAAGTAAACTACATTTAAATTTTTTTCGTAGTTTTTAGCCTGTAATTTATTAACTTCTCAATAATTACTTTTTTTTTTCAAAATATTTTAATATTTTCGAAGACAAATACAAATTTAAAAAATCTAAACCAACATAAAGTCTCAAGAGAAAGTTTAAGTTTTTCAGGAAAACAATTATGTATTTTGTGTATGCCTCAAGACTTTTATCACACATCTTATGTAAAAAAATTATAAATAATTATGAATTTTTACAGATACTAGATTGATAGAGACGTTAAGAAGATATTGAAGACAATAAAAAAGTTTAACGGAAATAGTTTTGATTTTATATCTTGCTTTCCGTATAATGCCTTTAAATTAAAAAAAAACTTAAAAGACAAAAAAAATCAATACTTTTGTTTACAACGTAAAGATTTATTAATGAACAAAGCTAAAAGATATTGAAAACTAAATTAATAAGTACAAAAACACATTATACATTCACCTAATAAAAATTGTCCGACAAAATGTCATGAATAAATCTTCAAACTAAAAGTTTCATTTTATGTATCATACAAAACAAACTGATGAGTGTTGTCCGATAAAATGTTTAATAATACAACTTTATTTCCAAAACAACAAGCACTAGATTTCCTTACTTCAAACTTTTTCAAATCAATTTCACAGTTAATTGAAGTAAATTTTTTTGTTGTACTGTCAAAAACCTCCCAGGTTTTATTATATCGTGCAGCAGTTGGAAACATTTTGTTACCAACGCCAACTGAAGAATGACCGCATCTTCTTTCGATCTTGTCGGGTAAACAAATCCATTTGTTTTCATGATGGTCATATGCTTCAACTGAATTTACTGAACTTAAAACGCCTGGAGAAAATTTACTGCCTCTACAAACAACAATTCTACCTTCAAATATTGTGCCTATTCCGAACAGTCTACTTTTGTTCATTCTTGCTATACCATACCATTTTTTTAGTTTGAAATCGTATCTGTGACTTAGCTTACCATATCTATTGAACCCATATAGTTCTTTTATAAATAAAAAAATATTAGTCCATTTGAAAAATTCTGAAAAGTTAGAGGAAGAATTTTGAAAAACTACTCCTTTCAAAGATAAATAATCACTGAAACTAGCTTTGATAAACAACTTATCGTGACAAACAGGCTGGGTGTTTATTTTATTAAGCAGCATAGACTTCTTGACTTTTAAGAAACTTCTATCAAAAGTAAACTTGAACACCACATCATTGGTTTTTTGAGAGCAATGTCTAGTTTGGTACAAGATAGATGACTGACGACAATACATTTTAATTTTAGCTAAAAAACTGTAAGAACTCACAAAAAAAATACTTGGTTAGAAAATGTAGTTACTTTTGAGAATCACTTAATTTTTTATACCTTTACAACATTTTTTAACTACTAAAAAGGATATTAACTTCGAATACAGACGAATGAAAAATTAAAACTTTTCAAATGAATAATACTAAATTAATACAGTAACGTGTTGAAGTAATGAAAAATAAGTTAAACAATTAACTACCTAACTAAATATGTCAACTTAATAATTTAAGTGTTGTTCAGATATGTATATTTTAAAACAAGTAATTTTATACATTAATCAGTTTTTAAATGTGATAATTAGTAAAATTATAACTCATCTATTTTTTTATGAAATAGCATAAATCTTAAGAATAAAACTTTGAAACTAAAAAATTGACTTTAATATAAGTCAGCCTATAAGTTATAATAGATTTTAAGAATCTGTTAGCTTTTAAAAATCTTTTTGGAGCTAAATACACAAAATATATAAATAACCAAAACCTTACATACCCACTAAGTATAAAACTATCATATAGTTATTTTTATTAGTGAACAAGCATATCTTATTTCATTTAGCACAATTAGAAATAATACATCATTTAGTAAAAATGTGTACAAAATATTTACAAATGGTTTCGTAAGTGAACAAAAAGTGTTTCTAAAACAGGGGTCGGCAGGCAGTTGGTGCTCGCGGGCCAAATTTCAAGTTTTCAAAGTCTTCGCGGGCCGCAGTTTTAGTTTTAGTGACATTTGAATAACATTTTAATTTTAATCCACTAAAGAAAGTTTAAATTTTAAACACTTTATCATTTTAATGACTTTTAGCTAAACATAGAATGTTTGTTTAAATTATAAATACTTGTTAGGAAAACAATTATATCGACTAATATACTAAAGTCTTAATAAACGTTGTACTTTTTTAAGGACTTAACTATTTAAACTTAATATTCTATTTTTACTTACAACCTAACACTCTATAAAAACCGAGCTTAAAAAACTTTTATGGGTCACTTTTATACATTTATGTAACATTAAAACTTTTTTCATAATTATAAAAAAAAACTACTTTTAAAAATAGTTTTTGCGTCTTAAACAGTTTACAATCTTCAAAAATTCAGTAAATAATTAACTAAATCAGACAAATTTTTATTTGAATTGCATAAGGCTAAAAGAAATTTTTTTACATAATTTATTCTCGAATACTTCAATAAAATAACTTATTGGTAAACAATTAGTATTTTACATAATTACCACTTTAAAAGCAAAAATGTCTGAGTTATATCAAACCAGTCTAAGTTTTTTAAAAATTGAAAAAGCTAAAAACTTGCTATTAAACAGTTTTAATACATAGTAATAATATCATAATTATAAAAAAGTACACAATATGTAAGAAGACAAGAAAAAAAAACACTTAGTAAACTACATTACAGTCACAAAAACAACTCTGATAATTTAATACTCATTTGAAATGTTTAAAATAAAAGCTTAACATATATCTTAGTTTTTAAAAATGTCTTAAATAGCTTTAACCTAGTCTGAGTTTTTCAAACTTTTAAACAAACTGTTTGTTAGGCAACCTTGTTTAAATAAAATTCACGAAACAAAGAAATAACACAGTTTATTAAGATTGAATTAAATATATACCAAAATAAAAATATTATTAGTCAGTTTGAATGGACAAATAAGTTTGGTAAGTATTTTTAACAAAAATATAAATGTTTATCAAGCCATTAATGAAGTAGAAAGATATATTACATTGTAGTAATTCTTTATCTACAATTAAAACACTGCATTTAAAAAGAGTAAAAGTGAAATATAAGACGAGCTATAAGAATTTAAAAACATTAGTTAGGAGTTATTGCAAGAAACGACAAAAAAAGATCGCTAAAGTCAGTCCCAACAAAGCAAATGATTATTTTCAGTAACTAGAGACTGAACGAAGAAATTGTTAAGGCAAGTTATAAAAAAGCAAAATTAATCACTAAAAATAAAATATCGTTTAGAATTTTAACTTCTTTTTAAGAATTGGTGTTGGCGGTAGTGAAATGTTTATTACTTCAATGACAACAGGAAGTCGTGTTTAGAAAATGCCTGAAGATTATAAAGCCGCATAAATTAAATTAGGATTTTAATCAATATGTTAAGATGAGAGCACTTATACAACAAATATTGCTATCTGAGAATTTTTATTAAAGTTGTTTTTACTAACTTTGATATTTTAAAAGATTATTTTGTAGGTTTAGTTCCAATGAAACAACAATAGGTGAATATATTTCAAAAGCAAAGGTGCAATGCACCAATATAAAATTTTTGAAAGTACAAGTTTTTTCTTCTATTTTTAGTATAAATTGATTTAAAGGTAAAACAAAACTGTTTTAAATAATATAACGCTATCAAAAAGATACTGTTAAGCTACTTTAAATGTGTTTTTTAATAAAAAATATTTATATGGTTGACTTTATCTGTCAAATCGAAATTTCGCTACTTTGAATAAAAATTTGAAATTCAAGGTTTTTTCAAAAATTCTTAAATTCAAACTGTTCTAGATTTTTTAAGCACAAATTGTCAAACTCTAAGCTTTTCTAGTATTCAAGTTTTTTGGCAACACTGATTGATCACACTTATATGTATATAATAATATGAAAAATGTTAGAAGTTATATCAGCTATGGACTCAAAACTTAACATATATTATAATTCAAATTAACACGTGAGATGAACAAAATATACATCATAAGTTTAATTTGCCACTCTTTAAAGCAAAAAAGCCAGCCTGAGTGACAAAATCCTAATGTGATATTTTCGTATACAAAAATCAGTTCAAGCCAAAAACTGAAAAAATGATTTATTTATTCTAAGATTTGAAATCTTCAAGTAGTCATAGTCTGATTGTGTGTTAATGTTTAGTTGTTAATCAGCTTGAATTTAAATTATTTTGATTTACACTCGATAAAACGACTCAATAACCGAAAGATTCCTTTGTATACCAGGTCCTTAGACCAAACTTTTTGAGCGCTTTTTTTATCGTTCAATAAACAATACAATGTACAAACTATATAAATTTATTATCCCTAAATCTAGTTTGTATTAAATAGGTAGTTCCAAAAAAACAGCAATTTTTATATTAGTAAGCAACGCATAGAAGTTAATTTAATTTGCCAAAAACATTGTTTGAAAATAAAAATGTATGCCTAATAAAAGCTATAATAATTTATGTCATATATAATGTTTTACATGTGTCTGTTCACATTTAGGTACTACATGAAAAAACAATAATGTTAGAAATTTGTGCATAAACTAAACTTAATCTAATTCAGTATTAAATAAAAATTGTTTAAAATTTGAGCTTCTTTGTACATTGGTGTGCATCGGAATTAATTTAAAGTGCAAAGGAAACTACTAAAAAATCAAAGTTTCAAAACCAAAATCAATAAACCTTATTTCTTATTACTAAGCTATTTTAAATCTTTTTGTGAAAACTAAAATATGAAATTTAGTAACAAAACACCTATAAAAAAACTTAGGTATAAAAAACATTTAAAAATAATACTTAAACTGTAAACATGTGATATTTTAGTTAATTAATGTGCATTATTTTTGTACAAAATGGAAAACACTTGCATTTAGTTTTTTTACTAAATAAATATTAAACTTACTAAATACCAGCACTCTTAACACTCTTTTTTTCAGATAGTTACTTGCTGTTGTAAGATTTGAGTTATTATAAAACTGAGAAAAAAACCTTGTTAAATTGCTAATCTGTCTTTTTCACATTTTCAAGATAAAACAGTAAAGTTTATTGATTATTTTAACACTTAATACATGAACTTAAAACAAAATCTAAAATTCAACCGAATTACCGAAATAAATTTAACATAACTTATGCTTTTGCTCAGCGGTCCACATTTACATGCTCGCGGGCCACAAAAATTTCTTTCACGGGCCGCATTCCATTCAAAAAAAAAACGTGCTCGCGGGCCGCAGGTTATCTCTTCGCGGGCCGCAATTGGTTCGCGGGCCGCAGTTTGCCGACCCCTGTTCTAAATAAACAAACTAGTTAAGAGTAGGAGCGTGTCTAGATCTTTATCATTGGAGTTGCACAATCTTTTTGTTTAAAAATAAAGTATTTTCTGTAGAAGCTTTTGATAACAGACACTATAATAAAATATAGCTCTTTACTAGATAACTGTCTAAAATTCCTATATAAACGTTTAAACTTTAGACATTTAGAAAAAAAAAGTAAATAGAACTAAAAATCTTAATATGTAATCCAGTTCTTTACTTTTTACTAAACAAAAACTTAAAAATAATCCTTATTCCTGTTTTTAATGACAATCTGAAATTTTTGTCTTACATTGTGAAACTAACATGAACAAAAAAATATTTTATACATAAGAAACTTAAGACAAAGTACCAATCAAAATATGTAGTAAAGTCTTAATGATAGAAAAAAATATTCAATCGTATGTAAAAAAAAAATTAGTTAAAGAGTTCCAACTAAAATACTTAAGCTAAAACTCAATTTAAATCAGACACAAACTTTATTTCTGAAAACAAATTGACAAAAGACGTGAACCACTTCTTACAACTTGATAAAAAAAAATAGGCTTTTTAATGTTAAAAAATTAAATTATTGTATGATTCCGTCTCAAGTATGCAAAGTTGAAAATGAAACCCTTGGAGTTGTATAATCATTCAAATATCCTCTTATAAACACTTTTGAATGACCAATTTTAGAATGAAGTTCTATTTTTAAAATTGATCATCTTTTGTAGATATAAAACTTTTGTATAATTTATATTTTATTTTGACAGAAAACTTATAAAAAGTACGTCATTTTGACGTATTTATTCAAAAAAAAAAAAAAAAACTTTACTTAATATCTAAAAACAACTAAATTAGTATAAATTTTTAGTGAATTATTTAAAACGTAAACCTTATTCAATCACTGTTTATAATGCTTTTTTCAATTATATATAGGGCTGATGGTCAACAGGAAACTAGTCAAAACACGCCCCTGGTCGAAAGCTTTTTTTAGTAGAATGCAAATGCTTTTATTTAATTTGTTTACATTAAGATAACTTATAGTTATGCAGAAATAAGCAGTATCAAAATAAATTTATAAAAAACATTAAATTGTCGACAGTATGCCTGAAACGGCTCGATAAAAAATAAATAAGGATTTTTTTCAGGCTTAAAATTTAGTTAAATAACTGTCGTACGCCGAATTTATTTTATTTTTTCTTAACATTACGATATAGCTTCTGATAAATTTTATAAACAATTTTAATACAAGTTGTCTTACTTTTCAAACCAATTACCTAATCAGATAAAACGTAATAAATAAAAAATTAAGTTATTAATTGTAAAGTTATTAGCTTGTTTTAAAACAAACTTGAACTTATTTCAATTCTTTAACTTTAAACTAAGAGACTTTTATAAGTTTATGTATACTTTTCAAGCTAGAGTAAAATTCGATATCCACGGCACTACCTTGTGTCATTTTATATTTACCATTTGTTCTTAGACTTAAGAAACTATTCTAAATACACTTTATACTTAATTCTCAAATTATGTTGTCGATATCTCAAAAGTTTGATAAACTATAATGTAGTCTATGGTGACATGTCAATTAAGACTCTGAAAATTTATTTTTCTTACAAAAAAATAAAAACAAGGGCAACATCCCAAAACTTTAATAAGAGCTTTTTCAATTGTAAAACTTAAGTTGTCAAAACTCAAACTGTTAGAACTTGTATATTAGTGCACCCGTATACTTTACTGTTTTGCATTACAACCTCGTAATACTTTAGAGAGTTTGAACTGTTTCATTATAATAAATCAAAGTGTATATTTCTATTATCAGCCTAGGAAGTTAAAATTAAGTATAGTTGTGTCAGACTGCTTTTTGTAATATTCTTTATTGGAAACTTTCGTAGTAAAAAAAATATTTCTTCATTACAGACCTTTACTTGTATGACAAGTTTCTGGTAACTTTAATTAATATATGATATAGAATAATTTTTTTTTATTGGTGCATGGTATAAAAAATAACGAAAGTATTAAGTAACGATCAGTTATTTAAAAACATTTTAACACATTTAAGAAGTAACTTAGTGCTATCATATTGAACGAATTTGTAATTTTTGGTATCAAAAAAAAATTATTTTTTTTTATGTTATACAAGTTTTGTTGAACCTGTGAGTGACGGAAAGAATAGTTAGAAGTTTTTTATGCCAGAAATCTGAAACTATAATTACGCGGGTCACCGTAATGCTAAATATTATACAAAAAAAATTAAAATCTCATGCAGTTTCGTAGTTAATATGTATTTAATAAATGTGTAATCCTTTTAGTTAGCTGACAACCAAATAAAAATTATATGTTATAGAAATTATAAAAGTATTAAATTTTAGTAAGTTTTGTAAATACTATTTTCAAGCGAGTAACTAGGCGCGGGTTGGATTTTTTGGCGGGGAGAAGTTTTCCGAACTTACAGGTTTGTTATATTATAACAAACCATGTACGACATAAAAACAAAATAAGAGATTTAAAGTTCAATCAACACTTGTTAAGCTAATTGGTTTACACTATTCTTAGAGGTTTTTGAGATGTCAGTGTGGATATAAAACTATAAACTACTATTTTATTATAATTAAACTAAAAATGGTACATGAAATTTTAGAAACTATATATTTTAAATGTTAAAAAGTATTTTATGAAAATAACCTTACACGTTTAAAATTTGTAAAGCAGTTAATTTATAAGATTATAAAAAAAAACTTCAGTTATAACACATATGTCATCCTAGCAAAAAAAAAAACTGTTTCTTTAAACAAACTTCGTTTATATAAATTTATAATCGAGTCATTAAATTTTTCATTTAATTTTGATTTTTTAACTTCAACCAACAATAAGCTCGATTACTATTTTTATTACTATTTTTATTTTGATTTTACATTTAAAAGTATTATAAAACATTAGGTCAAATAAATCAAAGTTTAACAATTTAATTTCATTTAGTTCTTTGTCTTTGATTTGATTTTATTTCATATTTTCTTATTTTTTATTTTAATTCATTTAGTTTTTGCGAATTTAAACTAGAGATACTAATAAGATTTACTATTTGAAAACTTTTCAAAGACAGGCATTTTAAAACAAAGTTTACCTTAAAACTTGATTTATAGTTACATCAAATTTATACAATTAAATCTTAGACTTTTTAAACTATTCTAAACAAAGTTCATATTTAAATCTCAAATTTGGTTGTCGATATCTCAAAAATTTGATAAACAAAAGTGTGTTCTATGGTAATATGTCAATTAAAACTCTGAAAAATTATTTTTCTAACAAAAAAAAAAATAAGGGCCACATCTTAAAACTTTAAAAAGAGTTTATTTCTAATTACTCAGAATTGTAAAACTTGAGTTGTCGAAACTCAAACTGATAGAACTTGTATATTAGTACACCCGTATACTTTACTGTTTTGCATTACAACCTCTTAAATCTTTCGGGAGTATAGACTGTATCTATCTAATTATTCAAAGTGTATATGTTTCAAATAAGGCTAGTAAGTTACATATAATAATATATAATAATAATAAATAAAGATACTTTTCAGGCTGTAAAAAATTAGCTAAATTACTGTCGTATGCCGAGGTTATTTTTATTTTTTCTCAATATTACGATTTAGCTACTGTAAAACTTGTATAAACGAATTCTATACAAGTTATCTTACTTTTAAACCACCTACATAATCAGATAAAACGTTAAAAAGAACAATTTAAGTTATAGTTGTTTTTATTTTATTTTTTAAATATACCTCAACTTTTTACAATTCTTAAACTATCAACTAAAAGAATTTTATAAGTTTATGTATATTTTCCAAGCTAGAGTAAAATTCGATATCCACGGCACTACCTTGTGTCATTTTATATTTACCATTTGTTCTTAGACTTAAGAAACTATTCTAAATACATTTTATACTTAATTCTCAAATTATGTTGTCGATATCTCAAAAGTTTGATAAACTATAATGTAGTCTATGGTGACATGTCAATTAAGACTCTGAAAATTTATTTTTCTTACAAAAAAATAAAAACAAGGGCAACATCCCAAAACTTTAATAAGAGCTTTTTCAATTGTAAAACTTGAGTTGTCGAAACTCAAACTGATAGAACTTGTATATTAGTACACCCGTATACTTTACTGTTTTGTATTACTACCTCGTAATACTTTAGAGAGTTTGAACTGTTTCATTATAATAAATCAAAGTGTATATTTCTATTATCAGCCTAGGAAGTTAAAATTAAGTATAGTTGTGTCAGACTGCTTTTTGTAATATTCTTTATTGGAAACTTTCTTAGTAAAAAATATATTTTTCAAGAACAGACCTTTAATTTTATAATAATTTTTTAGAAACTTTAATTAAAATATGATATATAATCCTTTTCTTTTTATTGTTGCATGGAATAAAAAATCAAGAAAGTAATTAAGTAACAATCAGTTATTTATAAATATTTTAACACATTAATGAAGTATTTTAGTGCTATCATATTGAAAGAGTTTGTAATTTATTGGTATTAAAAAAACTAGTTAATTTTTATTTGCCATTCAACTTTGGTTGTACCTGTGAGTGACGGCAAGAATAGTTAGAAGTTTTTTATGCCGGACATCTAAAAGTATTTTTACGCGGGTCAACGTAATGCTTAATAACTGGAAAAAAAAGAAGATCTCATGCAGTTTCGTAGTTAAAATGTATTTCTAAATATATAATCCTTTTAGTTAACTTACAACCATATAAAAATTATATGTTATAGAAATTATAAAAGTATTAAAAATTTGCTAGTTGTGTACATAATATTTTCAAGCGAGTAACTAGGCGCGGGTTGGATTTGCTCTGCGAGGCGAAGTTTTCCGAACTTAAAGATTTGTTATATTATAACAAACCATGTACGACTTAAAAACAAAATAACAATCTTAAAGTTCAATCAACGTTTGTTAAGCTAACTGGTTTGCACCATTTTAAGAGGTTTTTTAGTTGTCAGTGTGTATATAAAACTATAAACTACTAGACTTTTATTACTAAGTGTTTTAATGACGAGATAGAAAAATAAACTGAAATATAATCTGTCTATGTCGTCAAAAACTTTTTTTTATAATTAAACTAAAAATGGTACAATACGAATGTAAGCATATAAAATTTTAGAAACTATATACTTTAAATGTTGTAAAGCATTTTATGAAATTAATCTCACATGTTTATAATTTGTAAAGCATTAAGTTTATAGATTATAAAAAATACTTTAGTTATAACATATGTCAACCTAGCAAAAAAAACTGTTTTTTAAACAAACAAAAGCTATAGAATAAGGAATTATTTTAAAGTTCTTGTTTGTTTTTCCATCACATCATTAGTATTCCATTTCCTACAAATAATAAAATAAGTTATAATACGCATGTACAAATAAATGTTATTATCTTGTTTATATGAAAATGATAGCTATAAAAATTTCTGGATTACTTAAATACAGCAAATAAATTCAGAGACTAAACATTCCAAATAATAAGTACCTATCTATCTTAAATGTTTAATTTAATAACTTAAATATGATTGAAACACAGTAATATAAATTTAATTTAAATGTTACCAAAAGTATAATAAGGACAAACCATATTATTATTAGTATTTGTTGTGTTTGCATCATTATTTGTCCCTAGAAAAAATTCTTCATTGGCTCTATAAAAAACAAAATTAAAATAATATTTTAACAAATTAATTGTTAAAATAATTAGCAGTTTTTTATCTATAATTATGTTTATTAATAGCATAGTTAGTATATTTTTTGAATTTTTGGTGCAAATATTAATTCACAAAGTATGTGTAAGATACGAACAGTATTACTAACATTTAATGTACCATAATTTTAAGTACTACAAAAGAAATCTTATTTTGTCTTATTACCAAATAATTAAAGTACTGCGTATAATAGAAATTATAGTCTATTCACTAGCTATGTTTAAAAAGATACGAAAACTTTTATATTTCAAACTTTCAAAAGCTTACTTGAAAAAGTTACTTACATTTTGTGTTGGATTACGGCTTGTTCTTCTTTATCTTTATAAAAGCCTTTAAAATAATTATTTATTACCGTAAATTTTTTTATATTTCTTTTATACTTTTCTTTAAGACTTTCATTACTTTCCTCTTCTTTGACCGAGTCTGTGGACTTTCCGTTCTAAAAAATATTAATTTAGGATAACCCAAGGTTGTATTTCAGTTATATTAATTAATACTTTACTTAATTAAAATTACAAGAAAATTTATTTTTACTTCCTTAGTTAGCTTGTGAAAAATATATTTCTAAAAGAATTATATTTTCCCTAAACTTAAAAAAAATATGTGTTAGATTTGTAATCTAATTGAATCTAAGCTTTTAAATGACTTAGAATTTTTAATTTTTATTGAAATTTAACACCTGTAAACATACTATAAACCTTAGTCATGATAAAGCATTGGCATCATAAAAAAGAAACAAAATAAAAATTAGTTTATTTTTTAAAACGCTAATAACTAGTAGAACAATAACACTATAGATAAATAGATATAATAGTCTAAACAAACTTACCAATACCTTCAGATCAGGAAAATGTTTCAATAGAAACCTAGAAAAATATTTATTGGTATTGTATGTTCTAGTACTCACAATAACAACTAATGTAAAACGTTTTCTATTTAAAGTAGAGAACTTTTGTAATGCTAAAGGTTAACATAACGTTTTTATAACTTTTGCATTATTAATATTTACACTAAAAAACTTAAAGAACAAAAAATTCTGTATAAGTACAAGTAGGATTTAAAAACTTTACTGTCTCCGTATTTTTTTAAATCGTTTTGAAATAAAAAAAAAGGCGTTTTAAGGAAAAATATCACTTAGTAACTACTAACAAGCGTTTTTGTTTCCATAAAATGAAAAAAAAAACCTAAAACTAAGTTTATGTTTCATATCTACTTAGGCTTTAAGTGTATACTCTTTATAAAGGCAAAAGCTAACACTATTCTTATTCAAGCTAAAAAGTAGAGAAAAAAACAGATTTTGATAGGGTTTTAAATTAAAAAGCAATTACAGCTTATAAATTTAAATATAATTAACAAAACAAACTTAGTTTCTTTTTCTTCGAACATTTGCAGCACCTTTTGTTCGTTATTTGATCTCTGCTGAGGCCTATTTAAATTTACTTGTTAAAATTAATTTTTAAGTACGTATAAAATATCTAGATAGTTAATTAGTCTACATATAAGACCTTTTACACAAAGCTAAATTACTTTACCAACTTTTTTTTACAAAACGTTATAATTGATTTAATGAAACACCTAAAATCGACAATTAGTGCTGTCAAAGTGTTAAATATAAAACACCATATTTATAACTAGTTAAGTAAGAAACTTAAAAATAATAATTAATGTTATTAAAGTCTAAATATAAAGATCGAATCACAAATACAATTAAGATTAATAATCATAAGCTTCAATAGCTTAAGGCTGACAATCTTAAAGCATATTATTCCTAATTTATAAAATAAATATAGTTCTACAGATATTAAAATTTTAGAAAAGTTTTTAACTTATACAACTTTAAAAACATATATATATTTTATGTAGAAGTTTAAAAGTTACTTTAACTAACCATAAGCTGTTCAAGTTAATTTCTTCATTTCTTTTGTAAATTTGCAATTTTTGTAAGTTCTAACTAGCAAACAAAAGATGAGCATCGTGATCGAATGTTAACTGGTAATTTGCATACTAAAAAACAAATGTTATTTTACAAAATCAAGCTTAATATTTTATATTCACGGTAAGAAGCATATATTACTATTAATTTTTGAGATTAAATAGCCTACAACCATATCAATAGCTTCTCCAAACGAAGACAGTACTGATTGGTTTAAGGTTTGCTATTTAAATACTGCAGTCGTCTGTATAAAATTACACTTTGTTAAAGTCTAAAGTTTTGCAAAGTTTCAACTAAACAGTAATAAAATTTTTAGAAACAGTATAAGAGTAGTTTTTCAGCTTCTAAAAATTATTATTTAGATATAAGTGTATTTCTAAAGTTTTAAAGTTAATAATTTTGTTAATCACACTTCATGGTAACAACAATTTTTTTTTATAAGTGACCTCCATTTTAGCTACCATATAAGCCAGATGTTTAATATCACAAATCCTCCTTACAGTATGTCTCAAAAGTTTGACAGTAAAATCTGGCACAATACACTCCAACACTAACATCTGTGAAGATGTAAATAACTGAATTTTTTTTTAATAAAAGATTAAAAAACATAATCATTTTTGACATATATACAAATATTTTGGTTATTGAAAATCATCTTGATATGTTTATGATTAATGTCTAAAATTACAATTAAAACGATAAAATAGGTCGTTTTAAAGTACACGTTTTTGTTTTTTTTTTTAAACAGTAGTACTTTTAATCCAGGGGAAGTAATAAACTAAACCAATTAAGAATATATATTATTCTTTTTTAAATACATTGAAACTGGGTATTTATCTTGAAACAACTGTCAGTTTTTATATCCTGAATTAACAATTCTATATTTAGTTTTAGCTGCTGCGTATCCCACCCACACCAACCGCCGGTTTTTTTATTTTATAGGTCAATCTTATTGCTACATCATTAATTTTAAATAAAGCTTGATTTTAGCTGCATTGGTTTTGAGTTTTGGATTCATTAGTTTCTCTTATGTATTAATTGAAACTATGTTTTAAGTAGACTTCTCAACCGCGATCGAATTTATTATACTTTAGTGGTTAGATTTTTTTAACGATTAGTTTAGTTTATTATAATGATTTTTAACCTCTCTGTAAGCAAAAACTATTAAGAAAATATATTTATATTTTAAATATATATATAATTTTATGTTATAGTTTTAATCAATAGCCTGATAATAATAGGCCTTTGAATATATTAGTGCGTATATTGTACAACAAAACATTTTCAAAATAAAAACATACGAGTAAGCAATTAATCTAACAAAAAAATTCATAGAAAATAAACAAACACATAGTAAATGTTATTAACGCTTATATAACAAGCTTCTTAACAACTAAAATACTCTGCAAATTTATAAACAACTATCAAACGTTAGAATTCGCTTAAATAAAAAACTGATAAAATTTGTATGTCAATATCCAAACATATTTATTTTTTTGTAATGTAGCTTATTCTTTGTAATATTTGACACAAGATGGGCAAATAGAGCTTGTAGTAATATTTATAGTATTACAACAAATTTTTGACCATTTTTCCTGATATACATTATACAAGTAAATGACTGAATCTTTCAAGCTATTATAAAAATGATAAAAAACAACAATAATATTTCCAATACTAAAAGCGTCAACCCAACATCTTGTTATAGCTGGAAGTTTTAAACTAGATTTTAAGGTTGTAAACTTTCTTGAAAAACTATCAAATAGTTCACAGCTTATGGTACTAAACCCACCAATAACAAACATTTTGTTACCCATACTAACTGCAGAATGATCACTTCGTTTTTCAATCATATTAGGTAAATAAGTCTATTTGTTTTCATTATTATCATATGATTCTACTGATTTCAAATCTACATTGTTATTAAAACCACCCGTAATAACAATTTTACCTTGAAAAACTGTACAAGCAGCACTACGTCTAGCTACATTCAAATCTGCTACTTCATTCCTGTTAAAACTATTCATTTCATAAAAATAACACGAACTAAGATTTGTACCAATACTTTCAATCCATCCTCCGATTATAAACAGCCTTCTCATGAAAGAGCAAAGACAATAATAAAACCGTTCCTTGAAATATACATAGTGGTGTTTCCAAGCTTTAGTTTTTTCGGAATAAGTTTCAACAGACGTACAAGAGCAATTTAACTTTTTGTAGCGATTTACGGAATCAAGAAAAGCATATATTTTAGAATTTGTAGTTGATACTTTCAAAAAACTATGTTTTTTCACCGTTGAAGGAAAATCAGTAACTTCAAAACTAGGTATTTCAATTTCTTCTACTTGATTCACAACTTTACCATTTCTGTCTCTTCCTCCAAAAATCAGAATACTGAAACCTTCTTGGTTACAATATCTATTTTCATACAAAACATTTGGTACAAAAGGAGAAGTTAAAAATTTACTCTTTGATGTCATAGTGAACCTAGATAGAGAACAGTGCTAAATAGCTGTAAATGTTTATTAATTTAAAATATAATTTGATCGTATAAGAAAAAAACTCTGTATATTTAGTATCATGTAAGATAAAGTATTTAGCTTAGAAAATAACCAAATAGTAAACAAACTACTACATTTAAATAACAATTGATGTTTTGTTTTTACAAATACAATAGATATCTGGTTAGATTTTTGTACATAATTCATTACAAAAGTAAACTAAAAAATAAAGTTTTTTGATAGTTTTTCACATTTATTATTTTTTTCTAATTAGTTTTCGATTTTCTACAGTCCTGTCAAAGGGGGCATTGAGAAAAAAATTTAGGAAAACCTTATCTAAACTTATAAACATCAACGGTAATGTAAAGACACCATATCTGTAAAATCACTGTTGTAAGCATAAGTAATTTTATTTAAAAGAAGGCTTTTTTCTAAATACTTAACTGTTTATAAATTTTCTGTTATTTATATAATTGTAATGTCTTTTAGTCAGTGTTGTGTTTTGTATCAAATTAAGAAATATCAGAAAGTTCCTGATGACATTTTTTTTAAGTTTATTTTGGACAAAAATACAAAATGATTGTAGCTTCTAATAAGCTAAGAAAGAAGCGTTAGTAGAATGAGGAAAATTCATTTTTATTCTAGCTAAAAAACTTAAAAGATTGTAAAAAAAAACTGATATACTCATAAAGTACTTTGACACAAACCAAATTTTATCTTTTTAAAACATAAATTTTTGATAGGATTAAAGTGTATTTATTTTTATTTATATTTATTTGTGTATAGTTTTTTGTATAAAAATTAAGTTAAGAAGTTTAGTTTTTGTTTCAAAACTCACAAAATTATTATTTAAGTATCGAAAAGTAATTTAGTTCAGATGCAAGCATATTTTTAAATATCATTGTAAAAAGTATTAAAATAACGGAACTTAAGTGTTAACTGAAAAATGATAAATTTAGTAGTAACTTAAACTTATAATAGAATGTTAACATAAAAAGCAACAAAATAAGTAATACCTACTTTCATTTTATTTTTTTATTGTCAATCTACTTAATTAATGAATTTTACGAAGTTACACTGATGGAATTGACTTCTTTTTCTATAATATGTAAACTTTAACAAAGTAGCTTTAGCTTTTAAAAGCAGTGTATACTTTGGTACAAGATTAATAACTTATTACAATTCGTTTTAACTCAGAATAAAAAACTGTAAGGCTAGTGAAAAACTGCTATACTTATGAAAGACGTTTGTGTAAACGTAATTAAGTTTTTATAAACATTTAATTTAAGATAAAATTATAGTATATATAATTTAGGTCCTACATAAAACACAATAGAATTGTTTTCAACTTTTTCTAAAAAAAAATGTCTTTGTAAGTTTACTTTTACTTTAAAACTCACATATTAAAAGTTAAAATATCTGATGAAAATTTAGTTTTTTAAAACCGTATTTTTTCGGACTGCATAAAATAATAAAACAGTTGAACAAAAGCAATAATAAAAAAATCAATAATTTAGTTAGTAATAACTAAAACTTATACAAAAAAATATGTATAAAATTCACAAAATTTGTTAAATACAAATAAGTTAAAATTTATTATATTTTTCTTTTTTAAAACAGTTTTAATAGAAACTACTTATTTCATGACTTATTTAAACAATAAGATCTTTTGTCCAAATTTTTTTTTTTAACCTTAAATAAAGAAAATAGTATACTACTTCTTTTCCAAAAAATAACTTAGTTAAAAATCTAATATAACTTAATGTAAAATTAAAAAAAAAATACTAAAACCAAAAAACTATTTAAATTAATACATTTAAATTTAATATATGATATAGAACTGTAGGATATTAAAACGTTAGAAAATATTTTAATGTTTTATTACCACAAAATTTATAAATTTATTTCGTAAAATTTCTTAAATCTTATTAGCTAGTAAATGTGTAGTTTTCAAAGTCTTTACGAAAAATTTGTACTACTAAACTAAAAAACTTCAATTTAATTTAACAAAAATTCAAAAAAGATTACAATTAAGGTTTGAATACATAAAATAAAATCAATAATTTAACGTATTTAAGCGATTGAATTAATTAAGCACTTCTTTTTTTTATCACAAAACTAATTGTACCTATTAAACAGTTATTTTATGCATTCATTAGTTTGTAATGTGATACAAAACTTCGATTTAAATTTAAAAAAAGTCTTTTTTTATCTTAGTAGTAAAGCTGTAGACATATAAACAAGTAAGACTATCTAGTCAAACAATCAGTAAGAAACTTTGATTTTGGTTTATTAAAACCCTTTAAGAGCTAAATCTAATATGTTCATAAATCAGTTATAAATGTCAAACATACAAAATAATCATAAAACTTTATCAAACTTTAGAAAAGAAAAAATTAGAAAATAAAAAATAAGCAGTTCTAATTCAATTAAGCATATTTAATATAAAAATATCATCAATTAAAAGTATGAAAAATTTTTTAACATTTCTCCATTTGTAACGTAAGTTATCGAAAATGTGGTCAAAAAGATAAAATAGATGAAATTTCTTTTGCATAATATAAAAGATATATTTGTTTACTTTTACATTAAGATAGCAAAAAATAGTTCGTATAAGAAGTACTTTTTGTTATGTTTAGTTTTTGTTGTTTTTATGAAAACAAGTGAACTTATTTAACTGAAATGATTTAAATAAGACATAAACATTCTCAGTTAGTATGAGTACCAATTTTTTTGTAATTGGTAGAAATTTTTGTGTACAATGTAGTAGCACTTGGAGGTTTTTGATTGTATTACCAGAGAGTTTATTCTTACTAGATGCAAAATTGATCATAAAAAATTTAAAGTTAGTAAATTAAAAGTTAGCATGCTTGTTGTGTTGGTGATAAAGTTTTATTATTTAATGTTAGTTTCGACAACACTTATCAGTTTGTTGTATGTGATACAAAGAATAAAATATTAAGTTTAAAGACTTATTTATGATTTTGACTAATTAATGTAGTTCTATGTTAAGTGATTTTTTAATAGGTTGTGTATTTGTTTATAAATAATTTTCGATTATTTAGTTTTGTTGTGATATATGTTTCTGGAAGTTTAGGTTTTACTGTGAAGAAAAATAAACAAAACTGTTTAATGAACGATTAATAAAATCGCTATAATTATTTGGTCCTATAATCTGGAGTACTTTTTGGTTATCCATTTGTACGCCATTAGAATAAAGTTTGAATTCAATGTCCTAAACCTTAGAATTTATGTATAATAAATAGATACGACCTTAAATAAAAAAGGTACATATGAAAAGATATAAAATATGTTTTTATAATTTAGTTTGACTCACTTAATAATTTATAGTTCTATTTGTTTGAAAAAGTTAAAATGTAAAATTAATTCTTTCAAACAATATATACATGACTCAATTTTTCAGAACATTATATATTTCATGCTTCTTTCGTCAGTTCTAAACTAAGCAATAAAAATAAAATTTCAATCCTATACTTCTAACTACAACGAAACTAAAAAATTGTTAAAACAGAGCAACAACTTTTAAAACAATTTTTAAAACAATGAAAAAACTATTTAAGAAAACAACGAAACAGTATAATCAAAATCATTATGTTTACACAACTTAAGTTTTTTTATAAAAATACAAATGGCCTTAAGTTTATATAAATCAGAAATGTGAAAACAATTTTTAATAATTTTAAATCTGTTTACTTTATATTTTCTCCCACAATCTTGATATATAAATATATTCAAAAATATATTTAAGAATTAAAATTACTTTTTTAAGTTTTATATCAGTAGAAAATATTGCATGCGTAATTCTTTTAAAAACACTACAACACTATACAAATACGCCAAAATCTAGGAAAATATAGTTAGAAGGAAAGTATCAAGTTGTTATCTATTAGGTCATAAACTTCTAAACTTTTGTCTAGTGGCGAACCCTTTTCCAAAGTTCAACTTTTCCGCGGAGCCCCTAATTTAATTTCATATAAAATGTTAAATACAATATTTCCTGCAAAAAACAAAAGAATTTCAGTGAAAAACGAATATTTTAACAAAACTATATCATTGTTGTAAATCATACCAATTGTAATAGTATAAAGTCAAGTCAAACTCAAAGTGCGCCAGAGGCAATAGATATTTTATGATTCTAAAATAAATAAATTGAAACAAACATGATTAATCGCAACGTTATAAAAATATTTCCTGGCATAATAAAAACAACATGAGATCTACAAACAAAAACATGAACCTAGTCGAATTCACAGATTACTGTAATAAACGGGTAATATGCCTAACGAAAAATAAATAAAAAACATTTAGTGCGAAACCTGAACTTGTCTCTTAGCAACAAGCATGTCAATGCGCGGCTGGATTTTGGATAGACTGAGACGGAGACAGGCAAATAAGGTTGCAATCAGCATACAGTTCCTTTGCTTCGTTTTAATGTTTGTTACATGCGAAAAGCCGGACTCGCAACGATAAGTGGTGGTGAGTGGTAAAAGAAATTTTACTGCACGCTTTGCTAAGACGGGGTACTCTGAAATTGCACATATCCAAAAATCTAGAAGCTCCTTCCCTTTAAAACTCAATTTTAAATTGCTTTTTTCAGATAGTTGCAGCAAATCGTTATCTGTATCTGTAAAAAGATTCACTTCTTCTGAAGCAAAATCACACATAAAAGAATTCGAAATCAATAAATTTCCGATGCTAACATCTTCAGGAAAATACCAGTATTTTCTACCAGTATTTTCACGACTTCACTGAAAATAGAAATTCGAAAAATTTGCTAAAGTTTGCGCAATCAGGACACCTATTAATAACAAATACCCATTAAAAGTCTTACCGCTAGATACACACTATGCAGACCAATGAATGCTATAATTATACATGTTTTCCACTTTATGTGTTCCATTTTTTTTTTGAAGTTTTATGATTTATGTTTTTTTTCATTCAAGTTTCTTTTAAACTTTGAAAGATTTTAAACTGATAGGCGTCGCGGAACTCTAGGGATCCGCGGAACCCCATTTCAAAAGCACTGTATTAGGTTAACCAAACAATATTTTGGTAAAGTTAATTTCAATGTTTAGACAGAAACTTCTTGCAGCTTCAATTAAATAAGATGCGATTTGCATACTGGAATTTATATCTAAGTTGTATAAGTAATAAAAACAAAGTAAACTGCTTTTTTTTCGTAGCTTTTAGCCTGTAATTTATTAACTTCTCAATAATTACTTTTTCGTTTTCAAAATATTTCAATATTTTTAGAGACAAATCCGAACTAAAAAATCTAAACCAGCATAAAGTCTCAGGAGAAAGTTTAAGTTTTTCAGGAAAACAATTATGTATTTTGTGTATGCTTCAAGACCTTTATCACACATCTTATGTAAAAAAAATTTAACTAATTATCGAGATACTAGATTGATAGAGACGTTAACAAGATATTCATGACAATAAAAAAAATTAACGGAATTAATTTTGATTTTATATCTTGATTTCCGTTTAATGCCTTTAAATTCAATAAAAACTTATAAACAAAAAATTCAATACTTTTGTTTACAACGTAAAGATTTATTAATGGACAGAGCTAAACGAAAATAAAAACTAAATAAATAAGTATAAAAACACATTATACATTCACCTAACTAAAATTATTCGACAAAATGTCATGAATAAATCTTCAAACTAAAAGTTTCATTCTTTGTATCATACAAAATAAACTGATAAGTGTTGTCCGATAAAATGTTTAATAACACAACTTTATTTCCAAAACAATAAGCACTGGATTTCCTTACTTCAAACTTTTTAAAATTAATTTCACAGTTAATTGAAGTAAACTTTTTTGTTGTACTGTCAAAAACCTCCCAGGTATAGTTATGTCGTCCAACAGTTGCAAACATTTTGTTACTAACGCCAACTGAAGAATGACCGCATCTTCTTTCGATCATGTCAGATAAACAAGTCCATCTGTTTTCATGATGGTCATATGCTTCAACTGAATTTACTAAACTTAAAAGGCCTGGAGAATACTTTCTGCCTCCACTAACAACAATTCTACCTTCAAATATTGTGCATGTTCCAAACAGTCTACTTTTGTTCATTCTTGCTATACCATACCATTTTTTTAGTTTGAAATCGTATTTGTGACTTAGCTCACCATAACTATTGAACACATATAGTTCTTTAATAAAAAGAAAAATATCAGTCCATCTACAAAATTCTGGAAAGTTAGAGAAAGAAATTTGAAAAACTACCTCATTTGAAGATAATCACAGAAACTAGCTATGATGAACAACTTGTAGTTAAAAAAAAGTCTGAATATTTCTTTTTTAAGCAGCATAGACTTTTTGACTTTTAAGAAATTCCTATCAAAAGTTAATTTGAACACCAAATCATTGGTTTCTTGAGAGCAATGTCTAGTTTGGTACAAGATAGACGACTGACGACAATACATTTTAATTTTAGCTGAAAAACTGTAAGAACTCACAAAATTACATTTACATGTAGTTACCTTTGAAAAATTACTTAATTTTTTATACCTTTACAACATTTTTTAACTAATCAGAAGGATATTTATTTCAAATACAGACGTATGAAAAATTAAAACTATTCAAATGAATAATACTAAATTAATAAAGTAACGTGTTGAAGTAATGAAAAATAAGTTAAACACTTAACTACCTAACTGAATATGTCTTCTTAATAATTTAAGTATTGATCAGATATGTATATTTTGAAACAAGTAATTTTATACATTAAACATTTTGTAAATGTAATAATTAGTAAAATTATACTTCATCGAATTTTTTTATGAAATAGCATAAATCTTAAGAGATGAACTTTGAAACTAAGAATTTTGACTTTAATATAAGTCAGTTAATAAGTTATAATAGATTTTAAGAATCTGTTAACTTGTAAACATCCTTTTGGAGCAAAATACACAAAATATATAAATAATCAAAACCTTACAAACCCACTAAGTATAAAACTATCATATAGTTATTTTTATCAGTGAGCAAGCATATCTTATTTCATTTAGCACAAGTAAAAATAATACATCAATTACTTAAAATGTGTACAATAAATTTACAAGTGGTATCGTAATTGAAAAAAAAAGTGAAGTGTTTCTAATTAAACAAACTAGTTAAGAGTGGGGGCGTGTCTAGATCTTTATCATTGGAGTTACACAATCTTTTTGTTTAAAAATAAAGTATTTTGTGTAGAAGCTTTTAATAATAGACACTATAATATAATATAGCTCTCTACTAGATAACTGTCTAAAATTTCTAAAAAAACGTTTAAACTTTAGACATTTAGAAAAGACCAGTAAATAGAACTAAAAATCTTAATATGTAATCCAGTTCTTTACTTTTTACTGAACAAAAACTTAAAAATAATCCTTATTCCTATTTTTAATGACAATATAAAAATTTTGTCTTAAATTGTGAATCTAACATGAACAGAAAAGTATTTTATACATAAGAAACTTAAGACAAAGTACCAATCAAAATAAGTAGTTAAGTCTTAATGATAAAAAAAAATATTCAATGATATGTAAAAAAAAAATAGTTAAAGAGTTCCAATTAAAATACTTTAGCTAAAAACTCAATTTAAATCAGAAACAAACTTTATTTCTAAAAGCAAATTTGCAAAAGACGTGAACCACTTTTTTACAACTTGATGAGAAAAAAAAGGCTTTTTAATGTTAAAAAATAAAATTACTGTATGATTTCGTCAAAAGTATGCAAAGTTAAAAATGAAACCCTTGGAATTGTATAATCATTGAAATATGCTCTTATAAACACTTTTGATTGACCAATCTTAGAATAAAGTTGTATTTTTAAGATTGTACAACTTTTGTAAATATAAGACTTTTGTAGGGGTAGGGAGTACTTGGGTGATGTTTGCTAGACTTTTTTTTCTTTTCGATTTAGATGTGTTTTAGCATTATTAAGAAGAATTTGATATTAAAAAAAAAAAAAATTTAAAAAAAAAAAATTCCGAACCCAAAAATTTATTTTGACCCCAAAAATCATTTATTTTCATGATTTTTAACTTAAATAGTAATAAAATCACTTATACATGTCCTATACTTATAATTTTTATCTTAAATTAAAGTTTACAGTTTTAGGCAAACATTTAAAGACATTTTAACTGTGTTTGTAACATTATGACGTCATAATCACACAAAATATGTAAATTTTGACTGTAAGGGTACATTTTATTAAAAAGAGCTAATTTATTCTGCTGTTGTGCTTTTACATTAGTGTAATGAACTAATACTTGCATCATTCATTGTTGAACTCAAGAGAATATTTAGAGCTTGTTGCAGTTATGAGAAATGAAGTTTAAAATCAATGATGCAACTTTTTATCAGTTTTTTTTTATCAGTGCAGTAAAACTGGCTAGTGCAACAAATCATCAATATATTAATTTTGAGTTTTAGATAAAAAGTTAAAGTTAAATTATATGTTATCTGCTTTAATTTATTTATTTT
Source organism: Thalia democratica (assembly GCF_965202585.1). NCBI lineage: Eukaryota > Metazoa > Chordata > Thaliacea > Salpida > Salpidae > Thalia > Thalia democratica. The sequence continues at coordinate 18,948,233 of NC_139165.1, forward strand.
AAAAGTTTAATAGTTATTAAATTTTTTATAGTTTTATTACACACTAGATAGAAATTTATTTAATTTTTAGTTTATTGTTTAAGTGGTTTGAAAAGTTTAGATATCTACAAGATCTTCAAGTGTTTTATAGTTTACTCAAAAAAATTTGATTACTTACTTCTTAGTTGCTTTTGTACTAAAGATTTATAAAGTTCACTAAACTGTTAAAGATAAAAAAAACAGTTTTTGTTAATTTTTTTACAGATGAATAATAGTAGTAATTTAAGTATAATTCTGGGAGATTGCCTACCAACAACTTATGATGTTGCTATTAACATTTTTAACATTTGTTCTAACCCAAAATCACAAAAGATGAAAAATTGTGTTAAGGCGTATGCAACAGCTCTCATTTTACAGTGGACCAAAGCATTTGGTGAAGAATATGTTCTGAAAATAAAACAAGTACAATCAAAGTTGTTAACTGTAGTAAATAATTACTTTAGTAAAGTGTATAAGGAGCAGACCCGAGATAAATCAGGTGTCAAAAAGAGTTTGAGGCAGCTCAACAAAGAATGGAGACAATCTAATATATTTACAGGTAGACATAAAAACGTACCTCTAGTTGTTAAAAAGTTGTTTGACATAGGCAAAAACATGGATACTCTTACTGGAAATGTGGCATGTTTTTATACTGATCAACTAAGTTCCCGTTGTGGCCGTATAATAAAGATGTTGATTTGAAATATGTAACTGAAAAGCAAACTGAGTTAGAATTAGCACAAGCAGCTCTGAAGCGAGACATGTGTGAGAAGTCATACATTTCGGAAGTTGATGTTGAACCTCCAGTTTCCAGTTCAATTGATGGTAGAAGTACTATCATTAGCACTAATCAATAACTTAATGATGCCATAAAAAATTATCTTGACTATAATACATTATAATTTTTTAATGTTTGGTTATTTATTTTGTTGTTATACTAATTGAATAATTATCTAAGAGTTTTTTAAACACTTATGACTAAATGAATTATGACATCAAACATCACGCTAATATACATACCAGTACCACATCATTTAAATCTTTAAAGGTAAGTAAGAAGTTTGTTTAAAATGTTAAAGTAACTGTTACTTTAAAAATAAAAAATTTTAAATAGAGCTATGCTTATTAAATTTTTAAAAAGTACTATTTTATGGAAAACATTTACATATTTTGTGTGATTATGACATCATAATGTAACAAAAACAGTTGAAATGTCTTTAAAAGTTTGCCTATAACTGTAAACTTTAATTTAAGATAAAAACTATAAGTATAGGACATGTATAAGTGACTTTATTACTATTTAAGTCAAAAATAATGAAAATAAGTGATTTTTGGGGTCAAAATCAATTTTTGGGTTAGGAATTTTTTTTTTTGGCAATTTTTTTTTTTTTAATATTAAATTCTTTTTAATGATGCTAAAACACATCTAAATCAAAAAGAAAAATATAAATTTTACAACATGACCAAAAAAATGTGGTGTACTCCCTACCCCTAACTTTTGTGTAATTTATATTTTTTCGACAAAAAACTTATAAAAAGTACGTCATTTTGACGAATTAATTAAAAAAAAAATGAATTAAACTTTACTTAATATCCAAAAACAACTAAATTGATATAAATTTTTAGTGAATTATTTAAAACGTAAACCATATTCAATCACTTTATGCTTTTTTCAATTTTATAGGGGTTCGATGGTAAACAGGAAACCAGTCAAAACACGCCCCTGGTTGAAAGCTTTTTTTAGTAGAATGCAAATGCTTTTATTTATTTTGTTTACATTAAGATAACTTATAGTTATGCAGAAATAAGCAGTATCAAAACAGATTAATAAAAAACATTAAATTGTCGACAGTATGCCTGAAACAGCTCGATAAAAAATAAAGAAAGAATTTTTTCAGGCTGTAAAGATTTAGCTCGTACGCCGAGCTTATTTTTATTTAATCTTAACATTACAATTTAGATTATGATAAATTTTATAAACATTTTCCATACAAGTTGTCTTACTTTTCAAACCAACTACCTAAATATATAAAAAGTAAAAAAGAACAAGTTAAGTTAAAACTGTTAAGTTATTAGCTTGTTCTAAAACAAACTTAAACTTATTTCAATTCTTTAACTTTAAACTAGAAGACTTTTATAAGTTTATGTATACTTTCCAAGCTAAACTAAAATTCGATAACCACAGCACTACCTTGTGTTATCTTATATATTCAATTAATTCTTAGACTTTTGAAACAATTTTAAATAAGTTTTATACTTAATTCTCAAATTATGTTGTCGATATCTCGAAATTTTGATAAACTTAAATGTATTTAATGGTGATATGTCAATTAAAACTCTGAAAATTCTTTCAAAAAAAAGGAGGGCAACTTCCCAAAACTTCAATAAGAGATTATTCATAACTACTCAGAATTGTTAAAACTTGAGTTGTCAAAACTCAAACTATTAGAACTTGTATAGTCGTACACCCGTATACTTTACTGTTTTGCATTACAACCTCGTATTTCTTTAGAGTTTGAACTGTTTCATTATAATAATTCGAAGTGTATATTTCTATTATCAGCCTAGGAAGTTCAAATAAAGTATAGTTGTGTCAAACTGTTTTTTGTTATAGTCTTTATTAAAAACTTTCGTAGTAAAAAATATATTTCTTCAAGAACAGACCTTTACTTTATAACAACTTTCTGGTAACTTTAATTAAAATATTATATAGAAATCTTAACTTTTTATTGGTTCATGGTATAAAAAATCAAGAAAGTAATTAAGTAACAAGTTGTTATTTAAAAATATTTTAACACATTAATGAGTATCTTAGTGCTATAATATTGAAAGAGTTTATAATTTATTGGTATCAAAAAAACTAATTAAGTTTATATATGTTATACAAATTTGGTTGAACCTGTGAGTGACGGAAAGAATAGTAAGAAGTTTTTTATGCCAGAAATCTAAAACTATAATTACGCGGGTCACCGTAATGCTAAATATTATACAAAAAAAAAATTAAAATCTCATGCAGTTTTGTAGTTAATATGTGTTCAATTAACGTATAATCCTTTTAGTTAACTGACAACCAAATAAAAGTAATATGTTATAGAAATTATAAAAGTATTAAATCTTAGTTAGTTTTGTACCTACTATTTTCAAGCGAGTAACTAGGCGCAGGTTGGATATTTCGGCGGGGAGAAGTTTTCCGAACTTAAAAATTTGTTTTATTATAACAAACCATGTACGACATAAAAACAAAATAACAGATTCAAAGTTCAATCAACACTTGTTAAGCTAATTGGTTTACACTATTTTTAGAGGTTTTTGAGATGTCAGTGTGGATATAAAACTATAAACAACTAGACTTTTAGTACTAAGTGTTTTAATGACGAGACAAAGAAATAAACTAGAAAATAATCTGTCTATGTTGTCAAATTTTTTTTATAATTAAACTAAAAATGGTACAATACGATTGTAAGCATGTAAAATTTTAGAAACTATATATTTTAAATGTTGAAAGCATTTTATGAAATTAATCTCACACGTTTATAATTTGTAAAGCACTTAATTTATAGATTATAAAAAATACTTCAGTTATAACATATATCAACCTAGCAAAAAAAATATTTTTTAAAACAAACAAAATCTATAAAACAAAGGAATTATTTTAAAGTTCTTGTTTGTTTTTCCATCACATCATTAGTATTCCATTTCCTACAAATAATAAAATAAGTTATAAGACGCATGAACAAATAAATGTTATTATTTTGTTTATATGAATATGTTAGCTATAGAAATTTCTGGATTACTTAAATACAGCAAATAAATTCTAGAAACTAAACATTCCAAATAATAAGTACTTATCTATCTTAAATGTTTAAGTTAATAACTTAAAACTGATTAAAATATAGTAATATAAATTTATTTTAAATGTTATTAAAAGTATAACAAGCACAAACCATATTATTATTAGTATTTGTTGTGTTTGTATCATTATTTGACCCTAGAAAAAATTCTTCATTGGCTCTATGAAAAACAAAATTAAAATAAAACTTAAATTTAAACAAATTAATTGTAAAAATACTTAGCATTTATTTATCAATACTTATGTTTATTAGTAGCATAGTTAGTATATTCTTTTAATTTTTGATGCAAATATTAATTTACAAAGTGTAAGTAAAATACGAACAGTATTACTAACATTTAATGTGCCATAAATTTAAGTATTTCAAAAGAAAACTAAAAAATAAACTTTATATTTTTCATCTTATTACCAAAGAATTAAAGTACTGCGTATAATAAAAATTATAGTTTATTCACTAGCTATTTGTAAAAAGATACGAAAACTTTTATATCTTAAACTTTTACAAGCTTACTTGAACAAATTTACTTACATTTTGTTTTGGATTACGGCTTGTTCTTCTTTATCTTTATAAAACCCTTTAAAATAATTATTTATTACAGTATATTTTTTAATATTTTTTTTATACTTTTCCTTAGGACTTTCATTACTTTCCTCTTCTTTGACCGAGTCTGTGGACTTTCCGTTCTAAAAAAAGTTTAGTTTAATTATCCCAAGGTTGTATTTCAGTTATATTAATTAATACTTTACTTCAATAAAATTATAACAAAACTTATTTTTATTTTCTTAGTTAGCTTGTTTTAAATATCTTTATAAAAAAATTATATTTTCCTTAACTTAAAAAATATATGAGTATGATTTGAAATCTAATGCAATATAGCTTTTATATAACTTTGAATTTTTAACTTTTATTGAAATTTAACACCTGTGTACATACTATTAAATCTTAGTCATGATAAAGCATTGGCATCAAAAATAAGATATAAAATAAAAATTTGTTTATTTTTTAAAAAGCAAATAACTAGTAGAACAATGATACTATAGATAAATAGATATGTTAGTGTAAACAAACTTACCAATACTTTCAAATCAGGAAAACGTTTCAAAATAAACCTAGAAAAATATTTATTGGTATTGAATTTTCAAGTACTAACAACAACAACTAATGTAAAAAGTATTTTATTTAAAGTAGAGAGTTTTTTAAATGTTAAAGGTTTACATTTTTTTGAAATTTTTTATATTATTAATGTTTACTATAAAAATAATTATAGAACAAAAAAGTCTATATAAGTGCAAATGGGAGTTAAAAATTATACTTACTCCCTAAAAGTTTTCATAACAAGATTCCTTGAAGCGTACTGAAAAAAAAGATAAAACAAGCTTTTTAAGGATAAATATAATTTAGTAACCACTAACAAGTGTTTTTGTTTCCGTAAAATGAAAAATACTGAATAATTAAAAATAACCTAAACTTAGTTTATGTTTCATAACTTCTTAGACTTTAAGTCTATAATTTTTAAGACATACAGAATTGTAAGGGAAAAAAGCTAACACTATTTATAAACAAGCTAAAAACAAATGTCATAAACAACAGGATTTTTTGAGTTTTAAATTAAACCAAACACAGCTTATTAACTTAGATATAATAAATAGAAACAAACTTAGTTTCTTTTTCTTTAAACATCTGTAGAACCTTTTGTTCATTGTTTGATCTTTGCTGAGGCCTATTTGAATTTAATAATTTTAATTTATTTATGATATCACGTATAATACACTTAGATAAAAAACTACTCTATGTATAGGACATTTTTACACGTGACTGAATTACTTTAACAACATTATTTATAAAATGATATAGTTGATTTAATGATATAAATAAAATCAACAATTAGTGCTATCACAGTATTATATATAAAGCAGTGCATTTATAACTGATCAAGTGAAAAACTTAAAAAGAAATGATTAGTAATATTAAAGTCTAAATATAAAGATCGAACCACAAATACAATTATGATTGACAATCAGAAGCTTTACAAGCTTAAGGCTAAGAAACTTAAGGCATATTATTCCTAACTTATAAAATTAAATATGGTTTAATAGATATTCAAAATTATAAAAAGTTATTCAACTTATACTACTTTCAAAACATATATATATTTTACGCAGAAATTTAAAAGTTACTTTAATTAACTATAAGCTGTTAAAGTTAATTTCTTCATATCTTTTGTAAATTTGCATTTCTTGTAAGTTCCAACCAGCAAACAAAAGATGAGCGTCTTGATCGAATGTTAACTCGTAGTTTGTATACTAAAAAACAAATGTTATTTTACAAAATCAAGCTTAATATTTTATATTCACGGTTAGAAGCATATATTATCATTACTTTTTGAGAATCAATAGCCTATAACCTTATCAATAGCTTCTCCAAACGAAGACAATACTGATTGATTAAAGTTTTGCTATTTAAATACTGCGTTCGTCTGTATAAAATTACACTTTATTAAAGTCTAAAGCTTTGCAAAGTTTCAACTAGACAGTAATGAAATCTTTGGAAACAGTATAAGAGTAGATTTAAGGTTCTAAAAACTGTTATTCACATATAAGTGTATTTATAAAGCTTTAAAGTTAATAATTTTGTTAATAACACTTCATGGTAACACCAATTCTTTTTTAAGTGACCTCTATTTTAGCTACCATATAAGCCAGATGTTTAACAAATCCTCCTTACAGTATGTCTTAAAAGTTTGACAGTAAAATCCGGCAACATACACTCCAACACTAACATCTGTGAAGATGTAAATAACTGAATTTTATTTTAATAAAAGAGTGAAAAACATAATCATTTTTGACATATATACAAATATTTTGGTTTGAAAAATCATCTTGATATGTTTATGATTAATGTCTAAAATTACAATTAAAACGATAAAATAAGTCGTTTTAAAGTACACGTTTTTTTTTTTAAACAGTAGTACTTTTAATCCAGTGGAAGTAATAAACTAAACCAATTAAGAATATATATTATTCTTTTTTAAATACATTGCAACTGGGTATTTATCTTGAAACAACTGTCAGTTTTTATATTATTAACTAACAATTCTATATTTAGTTTTAGCTGCTGCGTATCCCACCCACACCACCCGCCGGATTTTTTTATTTATAGATCAATCTTATTGCTACATCATTAATTTTAAATAAAGTTTGATTTTAGCTGCATTGGTTTTGAGTTTTGTATTTATTAGTTGCTCTTATGTATTAAGTGGAACATTAAGTGGACTTCTCAACCGCAATCGAATTTATTATACTTTAGTGGTTAGATTTTTTTAACGATTAGTTTAGTTTATTACAATGATTTTTAACCTCTCTGTAAGCAAAAACTATTAAGAAAATATTTTTATATTTATTTATGTTATAGTTTTAATCAATAGCCTGATAATAATAGGCCTTTGAATATATTAGTGCGTTTATTGTACAACAAAACATTTTCAAAATAAAAACATACGAGTAAGCAAGTAATCTAACAAAAAAATTCATAGAAAATAAACAAACACATAGTAAATGTTATTAACGCTTATATAACAAGGTTCTTAACAACTAAAATACTCTGCAATTTTATAAACAACTATCAAACGTTAGAATTTGCTTAAATAAAAAACTGAAAAAAATTTGTCAGTCAATATCCAAACATATTTATTTTTTTGTTATGTAGCTTATTCTTTGTAATATTTGACACAAGATGGGCAAATAGAGCTTGTAGTAATATTTATAGTATTACAACAAATTTTTGACCATTTTTCCTGATATACATCATACAAGTAAATGACTGAATTTTTCAAACTATTATAAAAATGATGAAATACAACTATATTATTTCCAATACTAAAAGCGTCAACCCAACATCTTGTTATAGCTGGAAGTTTTAAACTAGATTGTAAGGTTGAAAGTTTCCTTGAAAAACTATCAAATAGTTCATAGCTTATGGTAGTAAACCCACCAATAACAAACATTTTGTTACCCATACTAACTGCAGAATGATCACTTCGTTTTTCAATCATATTAGGTAAATAAGTCAGTTTATTTTCATGATGATCATATGATTCTACTGATTTCAAATCTACATTGTTATTAAAACCACCCGTAATAACAATTTTACCTTGAAAAACTGTGCAAGCAGCACTACGTCTAGCTACATTCAAGTCTGCTACTTTATTACTCTTGAAACTATTGATATCACAAGTATAACACGAACTAAGATTTGTACCACTGCTTTCAATCCATCCTCCGATTATAAACAGCCTTCTCATGAAAGAACAAAGACAATAATAAAACCGTTCCTTGAAATGTACATAGTGGTGTTTCCAAGCTTTAGTTTTTTCAGAATAAGTTTCAACAGACGTACAAGAGCAATTTAACTTTTTGTAGCGATTTACGCAATCATGAAAAGCATATATTTTAGAGTTTATAGTTAATACTTTCAAAAAATCATGTTGTTTCACCATTGAAGGAAACTCATTAACTTCAAAACTAGGTATTTTTATTTCTGTTACTTCATTCACAACTTTACCGTTTCTGTCTCTTCCTCCAAAAACCAGAACACTGGAACCTTCTTGGTTACAATATCTATTTTCATACAAAACTTTTGGTACATAAGGAGAAGTTAAAAACTTACTGTTTGATGTCATAGTGAACCTAGATAGAGTACAGTGCTAAATAGCAGTAAATGTTTATTAATTTAAAATATAATTTGATCGTATAAGAAAAAAAACTCTGTATATTTAGTATCATGTTAGTAATAAAGTATTTAGCTTAGAAAATAACCAAATAGTAAACAAATTACTACATTTAGATAACAGTTGATATTTTGTTTTTATAAATACATTAGATATCTGGTTAGATTTTTGGACATAGTTTAATATTTTTGTTTTTAAAACTAGGTAGTTTTAATTCATAGAAAAAAATAAACTAAAAAAAAAAATTTTTGATAGTTTTTTACATTTATTAAATTCTTTAAATTAATCTTAGATTTCTATAGCCCTGTCAAAGGAGGCATTGAAAAAATAAATGTTCAGGAAAACCTTATCTAAACTTATAAACATCAACCACAATGTAAAGGTACAATATCTGTAAAATCACTGTTGTTAGCATATGTAGTTTTATTAAAAAGAAAGCTTTTTTCTTAATACTTAACAGTTTATAAGTTTTCTGTTATTCATATTACTGTAATGTCTTTTAGTCAGTCTTGTGTTTTGTATCAAATTCAGAAATATCAGAAAGTTTCTAATGACATTTTGTTTAAGTTTACTTTGGACAAAAATACAAAATGATTGTAGCTTCTAAAAAGCTAAGAAAGAAGCGTTGATAGAATAATAAAAATTTATTTTAGTTCTATTCAAAAAACTCAAAAGATTGTAAAAAAAAACTGATATACTTATAAAGTACTTTGACAAAAACGAAATTAAATATTTTTAAAACATAAATTTTTGATAAGATTAAAGTCTATTCATTTTTATTTCTATAAAAAATATTAAAAATGTGCATAGTTTTTTATATAAAAATTAAGTTAAGAAGTTTAGTTTCTGTTTCAAAACTCACAAAATTAAAATTTTAGTATCGAAAAGTAATTTAGTTCAGATGCAAACATTTTTTAAATATCATGAACTTAAGTGTTAACTAATAAATTATTAATTTAGTAGTAACTTAAACTTATAATAGAATGTTAACATAAAAAGCAACAAAATAAGTAATACCTACTTTCATTTTATTTTTTTATTGTCAAACTACTTAATTAATGAATTTTACGAAGTTACACTGATGAAATTGACTTCTTTTTATTAAATAAGTAAACTTTAACAAAGTAGCTTTAACTTTTTGAAAGCAGTGTATATTTTGGTACAAGATTAATGACTCATTACAATTCGATTTAACTCAAAACGAAAAACTGTAAAGCTAGTAAAATCTGCTATACTTATGAAATACTTTTGCATAAACGAAATTAAATTTTTATAAACTATTAATTTAAGATAAAATTAGAGTACATATAATTTTGGTCCAAAAAGCTACTATGCTCCTAATCGTATTGTACCATTTTTATTAAATTTATAACAGAAAAAAAAAATTGACATCAGACAAGCTAGTTTTTCTTTTTTTTTTCTTTTTGTCTCGTCATTAAAATACTTGGTAAATAGTAATAAAAGTATTGTAGTTTGTAATTTTAGGTTTACACTAACAACTCGAAAACCTTCGAAAATAATGTAAACAAATTAGATTAACAAGTGTTGATGAAATTTTAAAACCTATTGTTTAATTTCTGTCGTATATAGTTAATTAATTCTAAAGCCCATTTCAAAGGTCGGCAGACTAACCATGAAGACCAAATCTAATCCGCGCCTAGTTACTAGCAAAATTTAAATGCTTTTATAACTACTAAAACAAATAATGTTTCTTTAATTGTTAGTTAACTAAAAGGTTCACATAAATATTATTTATATTAAATACTAAACTGCATGAGGTTTTTTTCGTATTGTATTCAGCATGACAGTGACCCGCGTAAACATAGTTTTAGATGTCTGGCATAAAAAAGACTTCTAAATGTATCTTGCCCGTCACTTATACTAGGGTACAGTTATAAGACATATAACTGTTTACTAGTTTTTTCGATATCAATAAATTACAAACTCTTTCAATATGATAACACTAAGATACTTCATTAGATTGTAAAGTTATTTGTAAGTAACTGATTATAACTTGATTACTTTTTTAACTTTTTTACCATGCATTATTATAAAGAAGAGGACTCTGTTTATACTTTAACTTGTCGATTAAATATGCAGCAAACTTATTATATAATTAAAGGTTTGTTAATGAAGAAATATAGTTTTAACTATACAAGTTGTCAATAAAGACTATTACGTAGAGAAATTTAACACAAATATACCTTATTTGGACTTTTTAAGCTGATAATAAAAATACACACTTTGAATTATTAAAATGAAACAGTTTATGCTCTCGAAAGATGATGAGGTTGGAATGCAAAATAGTAAAGTATATGGATACACGACGGATGTAAAGTTGTCACAGTTTTAGTTTCGACAACTCTAGTTTTAACAATTTTTAGTAGTTATGAATAATCTCTTATTAAAGTTTTGAGATGTTGCCCTAGTTTTTTTTTTTAGAAAACTAAATTTTCAGAGTTTTAATTGACAAATCACTATAGAGTACATTTTAGTTCATTAAAATTTTGAGAAATCGACAACATACTTTGAAAATGAAGTATAAAACTTATTCAAAGTAGTTTAAAGTCTGAGAATTATAAGTGAGTATAAAATGACACAAGAGAGAGCTGTGGTTATCAAATTGTATTGAACTGCTGCAAAATTCTTTGCATTGTCATGTTTATACGTTGATCTCAGAGAGTATTTAGAGCTTGTTACGGTTGCATGCACGAGCCAATGAGATTCATCTGACGAAATTTTAACTCGCATCAAAACGAGCCAATGAGAATCATCTGACTAAATTTTAACTTGCATCAAAACGAGTCAATGAGCATCAAGGCTCATGTCGCAATGAAACATCAAAACATGACAATACAGTTTCATGTGAGCTGTTAGTCAGTTAGTTAGGTATGCAGCTCGAAGCAGTATCTTGAACTTATTTGTGATTGTTTATTGTAAGTATTGTTTTGTTTTAAAGTTAATATTTCAACTGGTGTTTGTTTGCTTAAATCTTTGAGCCAGATTTATATGTTAATAGTTTATTCAACCTTTTACAGTTAATTGCTAACTAAAAGTTTTATTTAGTTTTTAATTCATTGTTTTAGGTATTTTGATATAGATTTAAATAGCTCTCAGTGCTAAAAGTGTTTATAATAGCAATTTATAATTTTAATATATGGTTGTATTTCTTGTTGTTTGTTGTATTAAAGATTTACCACTCCAAACTGTCCTGTCTGATTTGTATAAAGTAGGCTAGATAGTATTAAGTATTTTATAGATAGAATCCACTGATAATTTACAAGTTAGCAGTTATAAGTAGTTTAAATTTATTATGTCCAACTTAGATAATATAAATAAGATGTTGCCTGCAGCGGGTCCTGAGCACAAGACTGTTAGAAGGTCACCCCATCTGCAGGAAAAGTATGAACGAAAAGATCAGGTTGACAATCTACCCATAGAAAGTCAACCTGAATCAACTGTGGCTTTGGATGTTGGCCCAGCAATATCCGTAGCCCACAGAATTTTACTTTAGCTTGGAAAGTGTACATAAACTTATAAAAGTGTATTAGTTTAAAGTTAAAGAATTGAAATAAGTTTAGGTGTATTTTAAAACAAGCTAATTACTTTACAATTGTAAATCAACTTTTTTTTTACGTTTTACCTGATTACGTAGATAGTTTAAAAAGTAAGAAAACTTGTATGGAAAATGTTTATAAAAATTTTCACATGCTAAGTCATAATGAAATTATTAAATGAAAAAATAAGCTTGTGGTCGATATTTGGCTAAAACTTCGCAGCCTGAAAGTTTTGCCATTTTATTTTTAATTGAGCCGTTTTAAACAAACTGTTAACTTTTAGTGGTTTGACCAATTGATAACACTTTATTTCCGAATAACTTTAAGTTATCTTGATGTGAAAATTTTTAATAAAAGCATATTAATTGAATGAAAACTTTTGACCAGGGGCGTGTTTTGACTGGTTTCATGTTTCTTGTGCACCCCATATAATATTGAAAAGAGAAAGCTTTATAAAAAAGCTGTTTAAATTGGTTTTATTTTGAAATATTTTACTAAAAGATCATATCGATTTAGTTAATTTCTGAAATTGAGTAAAGTTTGATTCATCTTTTCAAAGAACTACGTCAAATGACGCACTTTTATAAATTTTTTTTGTCGAAAAAATGGATATACTATACAAAGATTTTATAACTACAAAAGTTGTACAACTTGAAAAATAGATTTTTTATTAGAAACTAGCAGTTCAGAAGTGTTTACAAAACTATTTTTGAATGATTATACAGCTCTAAGGGTTTCATTTTTAATTTTAGACACTCTTCACCAAATCACATAATAATTAAATTTTTAGAACATTTTAAAAACCTTGGTTTTATAACATAATTTTCTCTCCAAGTTGTAAAAAAATGGTTCACGTCGGTTTTTAGTTTGTTTATAAAAATAAAACTTGTTTTTTATTAAATTGCGTTATTAGCTAAATTAGCTTAACTGGAACTGTTTGACTAAGTACTTTTTTATACGTGTCATTATAACTAATTTTCTACTATTAAGATAAGTTAATTAATAACTTTGGTTAGTACTTGGTTTTAATTTTCTAATATTTGAAATGTTTTGTTATTAATGTTAGCTTCATAAATTTAAGCAAAATTTTCTCATTGTCATCAAAAACAAAAAATATGTTTATATTTTAGTTTTTGTTAACTAAAAATTAAAGTTCTGGATTACATATTAAGATTTAATAATTTATTTTAAAGGTCTTTTCTAAAAGTTTAAAGTGTATAAATTTTTATGTCTGTGAGAAATTTAGACAGTTTTCTACTAGAGAGTTATATTATACTCTAATTCGTATTATTAAAAGCTTCTACACAAAATACGTAATTTTTAAACTTAAAGATTGTGTAACTCCAATGATAAAGATCTAGACACGCCCCTACTCTCAACTAGTTTGTTTATTTAGAAAGACATTTATTTAAACTTACGATACCACTTAGGTATTTTTGTACAAGTTTTCACTAAATGATGTACTAATTTTATGTGCGCTAAATAATATAACGAATGCTTTTTTACTAATAAAAATTACTATATGACAGTTTTATTTTAGTAAGCATGTAAGATTTTGGTTGTTTATTTATGAATTATGTATTTTTGGCTTTACAAGGATGTTTACAATCTAAAGTTTCTTAAAGACTAAATTAATTAACTGATTGATATGAAAATGTAAAAAAAAATAGTTTCAATGTTTTACTCTTAAGGGTTATGGTACATATGGTTTCAACTTCGATAAAATGGAATTTTGTTAATCAATGCAAATTAATTAGTGCACAAATTGAACGTTTCACAACATGCAAATCTGAACAAAACTTAATTTTTAAAGTAGAAACATTAAGTTTTGTTATTAAGTATTTAACCTTTTTATTTATTTTAACACGTTGCTATGTTGATTTAGTTTTAGTAATTGAAAACGTTTTACTTTTCATTTGTCTGTATTTGAAACTAATATATCTTTAAGTAATAATTTTTATAAGTATAAAAATTTAGTAGATTTTTAAAGATAACAACAATTTTTTACTGAATTTTTGTTTTTATTTGTTCTTACACCTTTTCAGCTAAAATTTAAATGAATTGTAGTCATTTATCTATCTTGTACCAAAATAGACATTACTCACAAAAAGCCGATGATGTTGTGTTCAAGTTCATTTTTGATAGAAACAGCATTCAATGTAATCAATGTACCTTCTTAAAAGTGAAGAAATCTACGATACTAGAACCAGAAAATATTCAGACTGGTTCTAATGACCAGTTGTTCATCGATACTGATTTATTTGGTTACTTATCTTCACAAGGTAAAGTTTTAGAAAACTCTTCTTATAACTTTTCAGGCATTTGTGGATGGAGTAATATTTGTCTTTTCATGAAAGAACTATATGTGTTCAATGATTATGGTAGGATGTGTCATAAATACGATTTCAAATTAAAAAATGGTATGATATAGCAAGAATGAACAAAAGTAGATTTTTTGGATCTTGTAAAATATTTGAAGGCAGAATTATTGTTAATGGCGGTCTTAAAATATACAGTGGGGTTCCTAATCCAATAAAGTCAGTAGAAGCATATGACCATCATGAAAAAAAATGGAATGTTTTATCTGATATGGTTGAAAGAAGAGTTTATCATTCTCTAGTAAGCATTGGCAACAAAATTTTTGTAACTGATATATTACATTTTAGTACCTCGGAGGTTTTTGACAGTATAACAAGGAAATTTATCTTAATTCGATCGGAAATTGAGATTGACAGACTTGCTATTAGTAAGTATAGTGGTTGTTGTTTTGGAAACAAAGTTGTATTATTAAATATTTTTTCAGGCAACACTTATAAGTTTATATTTTATGATACAAAAAAGGAAGCATTCATTCACAAGCTTTATTTATAACCATGACAAACTGTTGAGTGGATATATTACCTGATTGTTTACTGTGTTTTTGTACATATTAATTTGCTTATTAAGTTTTCATTGTAATTTGGCTATGTTTGTTAATAAATTTTATTTTGTTTTTTATTTTTTAAACAAAATCATCGCATAATTTTGCTATTTAAAGTTTATGCTCAAATTGAAAGCCAAAAAGGAAACTAAGATGTAATAAAAACACTTAAAATTGCTTTTTTTTATCAAAGTAATGTTAAATATACTACAAATGTGATATATCAACAAATATGTTACAGATATTCGTTAGTTTAGATCTTTAGTTAAATTTTTATTTTGTTTGAACAAACAATTAATTTCAATTGAAAATTGTAAATCGAGTGAATCATTTTTTGAAAATGAAGTATTTGATATAGTAGTATGTTGTAGAACGCAAGTATAAAACTTAAACTGTTACACTAAATATAATAAAATATCTTAATAAATATCGTTTAACATTACTAAACAAAGATTTAAATAAATCTTTTTGCGATTTCAACTAAGTGTTTATAATTCTAAGTTCTATGTTTTTTTTTACTTTTAATAATGCGGATATTTTGTAAACTTAATATTACTTTTTTTAATGTGATCCCTTTATTAAGTATTTTTATATATATCATTTAAGATTTTATTTTAGAAATAAAAAAAAAATATAGTTTTTAATATAACTATTTCATTAAAATTTTCATTTTGAAATCTGATCGGTCATTACTAAAAAATTAAAAATTTTAATAAAGTTATATTTTAATAAAGCATATTAAAATAGTAATAAACTATGATTTACGTTTTTAGGTGTTCCCCTGGTTTTTATTAGTATTTTTTTAGTATAAACAATGTAAGTTGTACTTTTTATTACGTTTAAAATTTCAATTAAATCAAAAGAAACCTTAGATGCAAACAAAGTGTGTCAATAAGTAGTATAATCATGGAAAGAACATGCTTGTTTATTGGTACAAAATTATTTTCTTGTTCAAATAAAACAATTTATATTATTATATTTAGCAATTTGTATTGACCATTTTGTATACTTGTACTATCTTAGTTGAAATGTTAGTAAATAATCCTATTTTATCTTTATAAGCTTAACGAAAAATAACAGAAATTTTTTTGTTGTAGTTTTTGCTTTAATTTAAATACAATTGAACTAACAAATATTAAAAAATATGTCTATAACTTTTACTTTGCCTAAGTTTGTACAAACTTATTTTTTATTAATGGTGCAAAAAATTACTACAATAAAAAGTTTTTAAATTGCGATGAAGACTACAACTAAATTATTATAGTAATTATTTTTGATAAGACCATTCTTTTGTTAACTGTTAACAGAAATATTATTTTTTGTAATATTTATTACTAATAAGCTAAATAACACGGTATAGTTGCGTCGCGTTTTTTTTGGATGTCTAAAACTCTTTAACAAAACTTTTTGTAGGGACAAAAGGTTTGCAGTTTTTAAAATAAGATAAGATGATTGTTGAGATAAGTTAATTTTTATTTTAAATTTAATGAAAGTACTGTTTAAACAAATAAAAGATTATGTTTAAGGCGGCATAAATAGAATAACGAGTGCATGAAACATTAAATTAGCCAAAAAGATTAGTTTCGGAAACCTTCAAATTTTATAACAAATAGCTTTTTAAAAAAAATAGTGAAGCTGTTTTTTAAGACTCAAGATAAAAAGTATTAAAAACTATAAACCAATACTCAGTGAACTATTAGTAGTAATTTTATACTATAAAATACACATATAATTATGTTAAAAAAGTGGTCAACTTTTTTAGACGGCGTAATAAGTTTACCAAAAAATTCTTCTAGCAACAGAACTTGATTAAATTTTGTCTTACTAGGCCGTTTAATTTTTAAAAACTTGTACAATAAAACTTTATACATACTGATCAAATTTAAATTGTATTCTACTTTTTATTTTATATGAAAAATAATTAGCTAAAGTAAAGTTAGTAGATGAATTCAAATTTTCTTCATAAAAAAAATCACAAATTAAAACTAAACTTTTTTTTTATTGTTTTTAGGCTAGTTAATAAGTCGTCAGCCAAAGACTTTTGTTGCCGTACAAGTACTCAGGCCGTACGTTGCTCATTTATACTTTAGTCAGTGAAATAAAAAATTTTAAAAACGTGTAAATAAAATAAAATTTACTTAAATTTGTTTTTTGATTTATTTTCTTAGTTACAAAATAAGCTAAAGGTCATAAAAACTGGTTGTTTTTAGACAGTAGGAACAAATAAAAAAACATGGTTTGTTTTTGAAAACATTTTATATAATAATTTAGCTTGAATTTATTTTACTACCAATAATTTATTCAATTTTATAACATTTTTATCTATAGTTTATGTTATTTTCTTTTTGATACGTAGTTAAAACAACACCTAGGTAAATATGGTATTCAAAGCAACACCTTTCTACTGATAATTTTAATATATTAAAAGACAACAAAATTAGTAGCGAAAAAAAAACAGAACATTATTGTTACAATTTTATGTTTTTATAATCTATCTTAAAGTTTTTGTCATTAGAATAGTAGTCATTCTAGTTTCTAACTTAAAAATTAATTAAAATCAGTTAGTTACAGGGTAATTTTGATTAAACTTTGGATAAATTTGGACTAATTAAATTTGAAATAGTAACAATAAAATTTAAAAAAATCTGTTACTGGTTATGAGATGTACGTAATCAGTTAACATTAAATAGTGTGTTACTAAAACGAAATCTATAAAATTTTAGATAAAAGTATTTTACATGTATTAAATAACTATTCTATCTTCTTTTTAAAGTTTATATTTTAAGGTCTAGTATTTTCAGTTAAAAATAATTCCTTTACTTTAATTCAAATGATTCAAATTTTAAAAAGTTAAGTAGATGTCATACAATTTTTTCTTATTTAAAAGATAGAGTTGTGGATTAGTTTTTCTAGAACAATTTTAAAATTATTAAAAAAAAGTCAAGCTAAAATTTTAACTAATTGTCTCAGCAGCAATGGAAATTGTTCGCACTATAACTTTGTTCTTTAAGTTTTGCTTTTGCTCCATTTTTTTATTAAACGTTTTATGTAAAAATGTTAATAATTGTTTATTTATTTGTCTAAACACTTTTTCGATAGGAATAGAAAAGTTATTGTAACAACATTTACAAGTGACTTTCTTACTTGTTTAATTGTAACAGGTAATCTTCCTAGAAAAGTTATTCTAAAAATTATTTACTATAATAGTTAAAAATCCAAAATACACATAATTATACAGTTTTAAAACCAAAATACTTACATAAACACTTTTAATAAATTTTTATGTTAATTTGTTACAAGGAAAAAAATAATTATTTAAATGTTGTTCTAATTAAATTGTTGTTAATTGAATACTTACTAAATTTACTAAACTTCAAATACATACTTAAATAGTTTTTTTGTTTAAAATATGTGTTTACTAGACAAACAGAAAAAAATATTCGATTCAGAGTTTGCTTTATATTGCACTATTTAAGTTTAAGTTAAAAATTAATAATTAATCTTGTCTTAAATTTACTTTTTATTACTATTTTACGCATTTAACTCAATTAGAAAAATTGAATAAACATAACTTACAATTCTCAGCAATATCTTTAAAATGAAATTCAGTCAGTATTCTATTTTGTATCAAGAGAGACATTGCTATCAAGATGATGATGATGAAATTTTGTTTAAATTTGAATACGATGGAGAAATGACTGATTTTCTGAAAGCAAGTTTTATCAAAGTTAAAAGGTGTGCTTTGAATACAACATGTAGTACTTGGCTCAACCAACTTGGCTCAAACAACATTTTTTTTCGCAAAGCTAATCTTAATGATTACTTATCGTCAAAAAACTTAACTCTAAAAAATACTTACAAAGTTACATCATCCTTTCCGGTCAAAGTTTGTTGGAGTAACATTTGTATTTTTATGAAGAAGTTGTATGTGTTGGATAGGTCTAACAATTGGTTTAGTTATTATTCTGTGCAAAACAAATGGCTTCAATTGTCAAGTATGAATGAAAAAAGATACTTATCCGCCTTAACTGTTTTTGAAGGTAAAATTGTTATTACTGGAGGAACTAGTTGTTTAAGTGCTTTAAAATCTGTAGAAGCATATGATCATCATGAAAACAAATGGACTATTTTACCTGATATGATTCAAGGAAGATTACGTCATTCTTCAGTCAGTATTGGTAACAAAATGTTTGTAACTGATTTATTGTATTATAGTAAAAGCTGGGAAGTTTTCGATAACAAATCAAGGAAATTTACTTTAATAAAAGGTGGAACTGAATTATTAAAGTTGCGATCAGAAAATTCTAGTGCTTGTTGTGTTGGTGGTAAAGTTGTGCAATTAAACGTTTCTGAAAACAAAGATCATCAGCTTATTGTGTATGACGTCAAAAAAGATACTTTTAGTTCAAAGACTTACTTGAGATTTTAGAAAATAAAACAACGTCCTAAGTATATCAATATAACGTAAAAAAATTTCTGAAGAGCTTTTTTACGTTGTAAAATTATTTATCCGTTTTTTAGTACATTTATCATTTAAGTTTATCTTCTTTGTAGTTATTTTGCTGTAAGTGACCGTTATAAGTTGTTTGATTAAATAAACTTCAATTGTTAATACTGAATAGCAGATAAAGATAAAAAAAGTTTATGTATTTAAAAAATTTATCAAAACTGGATTTTATTTTGATCGTTTTCGTATAAAAAACATAACCCTTATAAACACCTGATTTAAAAAAAAATAATTTAAGGTAACGATAGATAAGGTTTAAAACAAAAAAACACAATTTTGATTTTTGTCAATTTTAAAATGTAGATAAATTTAATTTTTTTTAAGTACTGTTAAAATAAGAGTTGGTTTTTAAATTAGGTATTTTCTCAGTGTATTAAACTTTTTAGAACCAAATTATTAAACTAAGATGAAAAAAAGTTTTCAAATCCGTTTCTCACCAATTATCAATGAGCTGAACATAAAAATCTCTTTGTCTTATTTTAAATGAGTTAAGCCAACTACAAGTTATAATTTAAGAATGCAGTCGGTTTTAAAAGACGTTAATATTTATATTGAAAATAACATGTTTGAATTTGACATACTTTTAGTAGGTAGTAAAATAATTTTTTACTTTCTAGGTTAACTTTATAAACTTTGTTTATTTATGGCTTGGTGATACTTTTATTACCAATCTTCAGTTTATTACACTAACCAGGTTTTTTGATTTATAAATAGTCGGTTGTTTTTTTTGATAACTAAAATAGATATTTTAAGCAAATGCAAACGTCTTTATACTTGTTCTCAAAACTTATAATTTAGATTATTTTATTTTTAAATTCTTTTTAACCTTTAGTATCGGTAAATTACTTATTTTTTTTTACAGTGATCGTAGTATAATATTTAAAAAGCTTGCTTGAAATTGTAACTGTTGTTTATTTAACGGCAAAAAATATCTTTAAGGGCCTGGTGAATAAAAACCCTTTAAATTATCGAGTTATACACCATAAAAGAACTCAATTGTCTTGTCAATGACAAGTAATTCACTTCTTAAAATTCTAACTTAAAACTGATTGTGAACTAAAAGCTTAAAATAAAGTTTAAACATTATTGTTTATTAAAACAATTATTAAAATGTTATAAGACTTAACAAACACAAAGCTGTTATTCTCCATTATAGTAAATTAATATCTTAGCTTTGAAGATATATTTTGAAAATAAATAATCTACTTAAATTATTGTAGAAGAATAACTATTAAGATTACAAAAACTTAAAGTTTTAAAATGAAATTTAAAATTGTTAATTGCATGTAAAACATGTTTTTAAATATTTAACTACGAAGACTTCCTTAAAACAAAAAAATTGTAAATTTTACAAAATTTATCTATTAAAGTCAATATGTCACGAACACCACTAACATTTTGTAGCTGATAGAGATTCCTGTGTGCGAATCGCAACTTACATCATTGAAACTGATGGAAATTTATGTGTGCGAATCGCAACTTGCATCATTGAAGCTGATAGAAATTCCTGAGTGCAAATTTGCAACTTAAATCATTGAAACTGATAAAAATTCCTTTGTGCGAATTGCAACTTACATCATTGAAGCTGATAGAAATTCATGTGTGCAAACCGCAACTTACATCATTGAAGCTGATAGAAATTCATGTGTGCGAATCGCAACTTATATCATTGAAACTGATAGAAATTTATGTGTGCAAATTGCAAATTAAATCATTGAAACTAATTGAAACTTTTGTCAACACATTGCAACTTACTTCACAAAAATATTATTTAGTTTACTTCATAAATATCGACTTGATACTTTTTTTCTCAGTCCAGTTTGTTCGATTTCTGCGTATTTGTACACTGTTGTAGGTTTTTAAAAAGAGATACACATGTAATATTTTTTACTGATCAGATAAAAAAGAAGTTTTGATTTAAAAAAAAACTAAAAAGCTTTAAAAAGATAGTTTTGCAACGTCAATCACAATAGAAGAATATGATTAAAATAAAAATATAATCTAGGAATAAGCAGAACGAAATAACGTATATTATCAACAAAAAATACCAAATAAAATACATACTTTATAAATATTAAATACTTTATTTTTATTTTGCTAAAATCAATACAGTACGACTACTTCAACTTTTTCAACATTAAATATCCTAAAATAGTTTTTTACTTGTTTTCTTTAAATTAAAATTGTAAAATCATATGTAACAACACTAGGTTAGAAAACTTTTATTATTAAGAGGCTTTTTAAATAGTTTATCGGTTGAAATTTATTATTTCTTAGTTTTTTCATCTTATTTATATATTTTTCAAGTTAACTTTGAAAGAATACACTAAATAATTAAATATTTACATGTAACTTGTTTATTAAGCTAAAGTATTCAAAAAAAATAATAACAAAAGCGGATTAATTCTTAATGATTTATGATTGATTATTCAGTTTAAAAAAACTAAGTGCTGATGTAAATAAATGTAAAATTTTTAGGAAGTATTTTTTTAAAACAATAAGTAAGCTGAGTTTATAGTATAGAAACCCTTAGAGCTGTATAGTCATTTAAAAATACTTTTGTATACCATTTTGAGTTGTTATTTATTTCAATAAAAAGTTCTATATTCTAAGTTGTAGAACTTTTGTAGTAATAAAATGTTTGTAAAGTTTATTTATTTTTTCGACGAAAAATTATAAAAGTACAACATTTGAAGTAGTTCTTTGAAGAAGTTAATTAAACTTTACTTAAAATCAAAAATTACCTAAATTAATATGAACTTTTAGTAAATTTTTTTAAAAGAAAACCGTATTAAATCGCTTTTTTATAAAGCTTTCTTTTTATAATAACTATAAGGGGTGCACTGGAAATAGGAAAAACACGCTCTAGTCGAAAGTTTTCATTAGAAAGATAACTTAAAGTAATGCAGAAACAAAGTAATATCATAATTAAAAAAAAAAGTTAAATTGTTGACAGCTTGTTTAAAACAGCTTAACTAAAAACATTTAGCAAAATTTTCAGGCTGCAAAATTTTAGCCAAGTGACTGTTGTACGCCGAACTTATTATTGAATTTTTTTTAACATAATGATTTAGCTTCTAAAAATTCTATAAACATTTTCCATACAAGTTCTCTTACTTTTTAAACTAACTACTTATGCTGAAAAAACGCAAAAAAGAACAAACTAAGTTATAGTTCTAAAGTTATTATCTTATTTTAAAATACAGCTGAACTTGTTTCAGTTCATTAGCTTTAACTAAGAGGCTTTTTTAATTTATGTATACTTTCCAAACTAAACCAGAATAAAGTTCGATAATCACAGCACTACCTTGTGCGATTTTATATTTAATTTTAATTCTCATACTTACAACTTTTTTAAACAAGTTTTATACTTAATTATCAAATTAAGTGTCGATATCTTGAAAGTTCGATATACTTGAATGTATTCAATGGTGATATATCATTTAAAACTCTGAAAATTTATTTATATAACAAAATAAATAAGGGTAACATCTCGAAACTTAAATAAGAGACTATTGATAACTAAACAAAATTATTAAAACTTGAATTGTTGAAATTCAAACTATTGGAACTTGTACATTCGTGCACCCATATACTTTACTGTTTTGCATTACAACCTCGTTAATCTTTTGAGAGCATAAAATGTGTTATTTTAATAATTCAAAGTGTGTATTTTTCAAAACAAGCATTAAAAGTACAAATAAAGTATACTTTGTGAAACACCTCTACGTAAAAGTCTTTATTGAAAATTGGCGTTGTTATTAATATTTCTTCAACAACAAACCTTTACTTATATTACAAGTTTGACTTAATACAGTTGAGAAGTAAAACTATAATGTATAATGTTTTTTCTTTACATTGATGTATGGTAAAATAAACAAAAGTAAATCTATTTACAACCAGTTAATTATATTTAATTTTATAGTTTAATAACGTAGCTTAGTTTTATCATATTGAAAAAGTTTGTTGTTTGTTGGTATCAACAAAACTAAATATCATTTGTATGTCTTATACCTTTACCCTAGTATAAGTGACGGGCAAGAATAACTAGAAGAAGTACTGTTAATGCCTGACATCTAAAACTGTGTTTACGCGCGTCACCGTAATGCTAAAAATTTTTCAATAATATGCTCATGAACTGTTTTCGATTTCGGATTTATAGGTTCGATTAAATGCTCTGAATTAATATTCTCATAAATTTTTTTATTAAGCCTTAGCTTGGATTATATCTGGACATCACTAGATTTATTTTAACATACCCCTAAATCTTGAACATTCAACCGAGTGAAGGCTCAACATTAACTACTCAATTAAGTCTTAACATTTTAAAACCTTTACCTGTTATTTGTGGTCACTTGCCTGTAGATGTACAAGACCCCGTTCGTATTCATGTTTAACTAGGTTTCAAAATGGTAATGTTTATTTACTTTTTAAATATAGACGTTTTATCGTTTTATATTAACAAGAGATTTATTTATCCTCTGTTCTTCATCTGCTAAACTTTTTTTTAAACTTTATCCGTTTAAACTGCTAAAAAACCTTTTTTTTTTGTTCTTCATCTATCATCATCTCTTCATTCGTCCATCATCTCTTCATTTTGTAATGGCTCCAAGGGAGCAACTTGGCCCAGTTTGGGAAACCTTGCTCGCAACCAATTAAACATGTGGTTGAAACAGATCTAACAAAAAACAAATTCAAAACAAAAACTTATGAACTAAAATTTTATATAATAAAAATTCAGACTATTACTTAGTTTCACTGCTGAGTGGATTATCAAACTGCGATTCATATATAAATACTAAACCAATTAGAATCAATCTGAACCACAAGCAACAAACCGTGCGAAAATGTTTAACATGTCGCTTGGATTGATGTCGAGAAAAATCCAAATTATTGTAACATGCTTCTTTATTTGATTTTAATTCAATTTTACCATAAATTTATCATTCAAGACTTTATTATATGCAAACTAAGTTTCAAAAACCTCGTCGGTGTTTCCTGTGAAAGTTTTGTTTAAACCTTGGTTATAAGTATTCTATCTTGAAAACTATGTGAAACTGTTTTTGAAAATAGAGTTATTCTTTAATATTAATATTTAGATGCTAAACTATTATTTATTTAAGATTAAATGTTTTAAATTTTTAGATAAAAGTTAAAAGGTAAATAAACTTCCAATATTTTTAGAGCATATTTTCAATCGAAGAAAACTTCTAAAATATTGGAAATTGTATAAATTACCTTAGCAATAAATTGAGAACTGTAAATATTATTCATAAAGACAAAAGTTATATAACTTAATTTGAAAACAACTGAATTTAACTTTATTAGTGAAAAACATTAGACACGCTTAGATAAAAGTTCTGTAGAAATATCTAGCTAAATTTAATCAGTTTATAATTTCTACAAAATCAATTTTTCTAGTTAAAAAGTAACAAAAAAGACAAAATTGCGAACTTTAGACTATTCTCTGTTGCTTTCTATAAACAAACTTCATATAGGAAAAGCATTAAACTTAATTAAAAACAAGTTTATAAGATTTCGCAAGTAAAATCAGGAAATTAACCATTCTAAAATAAAATTTTATTTTGCGTTTAATTTAAACATTTACTGTAAGAGTAAGTATATAAAACTTGGGCTTTTTTTTTTTTTTTAGAATATAGGTAGGTTTTAATATTTTTCTAAATACATTGGCTAACTTATTGTTAATTGAAGGTAGTTGACACAGCTTTAATTGTTATGTTATAAAGTTCTTTAGTACTGTTAAAGCTCATATAAATGAAAAAGATTCTTAAAATTGTCATTATAAAAATTCACTTGTTAAGAACTAACCGTCTTTTTATTTCATTCAAAAACTTACTCTTCTAAGGTTATACACAAGCTTATCATTCAAAAAGTTCACTAACTTTTTAAAATGACAATTTAGAGCGAATTGTTACTTGACGCTGTATCTATATTTTTGAGATATCATATCAAGTAGGTAGCTTATCTATTTTGAGCCAAATTGTGGTTTTTGAATATTCTCAAAATTTATAGTTTGTTTTTACAACTTAACATTTTAATTTTATCGTTACTTATAATAATGGAATTTACGTTTACCTAATGTTTAAGTAGTTTAAGCTATATTTAACTAATATTTAAGTAATAACTTAATTAGCTAATTATCATTAGTACACAAAATATCCTAAAGTAACTAATTAGTGCTAGTTGAAACTTTAGGTTTCATTAAAAGGTCTTAAAAAGACAAAACTAAGTAAACTGGTTTTAGCTAGTTTTTGCAGAAACTAAAACAGTTATACAAATGAAATTAAACACTTTATTCAATTAATCCCGTGGTTTATACATGTTATAACCTGTTTTTTCTTATAAATTTTGTTTAAAATAGTTAAGTTGAAAGCATATTCATACATGCAAAGTAGAGTTTAAATAGTTTATTACTCTTCAAAATTATATTTTAAATATTTTTTTAGCAATTATGTCAATATGTCAAACAAATATTAGTTATTGAAAGACTTGGAAAATTAAACTTTTTAGAAAAGTGGTTAATAAGTTTTGAAGCAACATACTTTAGTTGAGAAAGTATGCTTATAGATCAGTCTGATTTTCATAGTTGCTGACTCAGACTTTTTTTTAGAGGTTCTAAAATTAAGAATAATATAAAAAAATCTTTTTTTGCTGACTTAAAAAATATGCAAGTCAGACTGAACTGACCGTTAAGTATAACATGTCTTTAATAGCAATTAATAGCTTTTGTTATTTAGTAAATGATTATTTTAAAACTAAAGATTTTGAGGTAAGAAAATAAAAATATATACTAATATACATATTAAATTTATTAGTCTTAAATGTTAATTAAACAGTTTTATTTTAAATAAATTGTTAAGGATAACTACTTAAATTCTGTTTAATTGTAGAGATTACTAAAATTGCATTTTGTTTTTAAATTTTACACCACTGCTATTTAAAAAAAAACTCTGCAAAGTTAAAGAACAATTTATTACCTTAACAACTTTAATTACAGATTTTATACACCTTATAGCTTAAAAAAATTAAATACAGCAATGAATAGATCTACGCAACTATACTTTGGCTTTAAAGTAAGTTAATCTGATGCTTATTTTATTTTTAGTTATATTATACTATTATTTTTGTTCTTTTATCAATAAACGTCTAGCTTAAATATGTTTTGTTCAGATCACATCTATAAATTTTTAGCAAAGTAATAAAACTGTTAATTTTTTTAGTGGCTTTGTTATTGTTATTATATTAAATTTGAACTTACTTCTATACATTTCTTTTTCAGGTCCATTAGAAGTCTTACTATGGTTATAACTACCTTAAGTATTGCATTGAAAAACAGTTCAAACTTTTTACCAGAGTAAGTCTTTTTGTTTTTATCATAGATACAATAGTTAAGTTCTTATTAAAGCAACTTATATGGTTTTAGTTTTAGCTGCAACTCCATTTGGTGTCTAAAACAAAATTATTGTAACGAATAGTTTAATAAACCTGTATAACAATTTTATCCCTTTTTTGAAAATTTTGTTAAAAAATTATACTTAGCTACTGTAAAGTTCAGGTGGAATTAAAAGAACAGCTATACTTTTTTTTAAAAATAAATTTCTATTACTTTGTAACTTACAGGTTTGAAGAGTTAAGTATATTAAGTTTAATTTGAAAGTTATGATTTAAAAAAAACTTTCAAATGTTTCAAGTACAAACATAAGTATTTAATCTTCTGTAACTTGCAGGTTTACAGAGACGTTGATGAATTAGTATTTTGTGTTCTGTGCATCCACAAAAATGTAGCAGAAAATATAATTTCGGATTTATCAAGTACTTTTAGTGATTTTGTCAACACTAATATTCCAATGACAATATGTGAAGTTACTTCAAATTTTCCAAACTTTTCTGTTGACACGAGTATATTCCTGGTAACAACTGTTTTAAATAACTTGAATAGATACCTTTTGTTTTTAGCCTTCGGTTAAATAATTTAGAGATTTAATTTTTATATGGAAAAATACATAAACCTTTAAGATGTACAGTATTTAACGTTTAAATAATTTTAAAATATTTTAGTATCAAATATGAAACACAAAAACTGTAATGAATTTTTACAATTTGTATATTTTAAAAGTTGGAGTTATCTTCAATCAAACGAAAGTTTTACCCTGTATATATAACAAACTAAATTAGTTATTAATCTTAATATTTGCTTCAAACTGTTTAACTAAAATGTGTGAATGATGTGTGTTTGATACAATGTTTGTTTTACTTTCAAGTTATTTTTAACCAAACTTAAGTTTATATTGAAAATAGTAATCATTAATAAACTGAATAACTCGATAACAGAAAGGTTCCTTTTTAGACCAGTTCTTTTACTGAATATTTTAAGCGATTCATTGTGTTTGATTAAGCAATACTGATAAAAGTCTAATAGTACAAAAATTAGTTACAATCGTTTAGCTTTTTAAAATAAATTCACAGAAATGTATAAACGATGTTTACAATCATACTCTCAAAAGATTGGATCTGCCAATTTTGTTTAGGCATATCAAAAACCTTTTAACAAAGGGAAAACTTATTAACTTCAAGCGTCCTTACATTTTTGAAAAATTAGCAGACCAAATAGAAGCGAACTGTTCTGATGTAAGTTCTATTAAACTTTTTTATTTTATGTTTGATAAATGAAGGTCAAAAAAAAAAGTTACCAAAGCAGATTTCCAGATAAAATTTTATAAAAAAAATCAATTCTATTAGTATTGAGTTATACTTTGAGTATATTTATTTATAGCAAATATTTTTTAGTATGTTAAAATGATTTTTATTAGAAAATAAGTAGGTTTCTTATTACTTTTTATGAAAGACTTTTTGAGGTATTAATCATAAACATAAAAAGATAACTTGCCTAACAGAAATCTTAAAAGTCATAAATACCTCTCAGATGTTAGTATTGGAGTGTATAGTACCGGATTTTAATGTCATGCTTTTAAGGCATATCTTCAGAAGGATATGCGATATTAAACATCTGGCTTATATGGTAGCTAAAATGGAGGTAAGTTGTTCAAATTTTTATTGTTGCTTGAAAAAAAGTTTATCAAAAACATAAGATTTTTACTCTTTATATACTTGAAATAAACACAGAACTAGACCCATAATACTAACCTCAAAATGTTTAAATTGTAACTGTCAAGTTAAAACTCTAGTATAGTTAGACTTAACAAAGTAATAATAGTATATGCTGTTAGTAGTGAGTTTAAAACACTGTTTTTTAGTATATAAACTACGAACTTACATTCGATCAAGACGCCCATCTTTTGTTTTCTGGTTGGAACTTACAAGCACATCAAATTTACAAAAGAAATGAAGAAATTAACTTGAATTGCTTATGGTTATTTAAAGTAAGTATTAAATACATACAAAAGATAAAAGTTTGTTTTTAAAGTAGTATGAATTGAAAGACTTCATTTTATAGACACTTAATTTGTTTTATAACTTAGGAATATTAGAACATTTTAAGTTCGTTAACCTTGATTAATACTTTTTTCTTAAAGGCATACTTGTTAATCTAAAATAATACAAAGTTTTCAAAGCTTCTAATTATTAATCATATTTTTATATGCGATGCTTTATATATTAAATACTTTATTAACACTAATTATCATTTGTAGGTGTTTCATTTAATCAATTATAACATTTTGTAAACAAAATTAGAAAAGTAATTCAGCAATAAATTGTGTTTTATGTAGAAAAGTGCTATCTAAACATTTTATACGTTTTTAAACTAAATTGAAATAGGGATTAGCATACAGCAAATAATGAACAAAAGGTACTGCAGATGTTCGAAGGAAAAGAAACTAATTTTGTTTTTATTTATTATATTAAAATGATAAGCTTTACTTACATATAATTCTAAATACAATTAAGACATGTCGTTTTTGTGTAGTTTTTCAGCTTAATTATAAATAAAATGTCAAACAAACGTTAGCTTTTATTTTCATGCTTAAGTATCTAGTAAATCATAATCGCAAAAATGAAGTAGATATAAAACATAAACTAAGTTTTAAGTTATTTTTATCAATCTTTATTTTTACACTAAACGAAAATAAAAACATTTTTTCAGTTACTAAACTATATTTATCCTTGAAATATGTGTTTTATTAATTTTTTACTAGGCTTTAACAATTCATTTTTTACGATTTTCTTTTTTAAATGAAGCAAGTCTGACTTTTTACTCCTATCCAGCACTAATATAAACGTTTTCATCTTTATAAGGTTAATTTACAGTAAACATTATTAATTTAAATGTGATATGAATGTTTTTAATCAGAAAAAATCAATGTTAGATTAAATATTTTTTCTAATTATTTGTTATTGAAATTTAAATAAGTAATACCAATAAATATTTTCTTAGGTTTCTATTAAAATATTATCCTGATCTGAAATAACTGGTAAGTTTATTTTTACTATTCTATTTATTTTTCTTTAGTGCTATTGTTTTACATTTTTTTTCTAATAGTTGTTATCTTTTCAACTAATCAAGTTATTTTGGTTTTTATATTATGATGTTAATATTTTATTTTATGATGCATTCTAATGACTAAGATTTTTCTTAGGAACACAGATTACAGTTTTTTATTTCAGTAAAATTTTAAAATGTTTATTAATTTAAAAGTTAGTTTAAAGATTTAATTTGTAATCTAGTACATAATTTGTCTAAAATTTAGCTGAAATATTTATATAATTTTTTTTATACAAAAAAAATCAAATACTAAAAACTTATTTGTTGTAAACTTATTTAAGTAAGATATAATCAATACAGCTCAGTACAATCTTGTGTTATTCTTAACTAATATTTTTTTAGAACGGAAAACCTACAAGCTGGGTCGAAGAAGAGAAAAGTAATGAATGCGCTAAATCAAAATATCTAAAAAAATTTGCGGTAATAAATAAGTATTTCAAATGTTTTTATAAAGATAAACATGAAAAAGCTGAAATCCAAAACAAAATGTAAGTACATATTTTAATTTTTAAACAGTTATTGTCTAAAATGGTACTATCAAGCAAAGATTGTGTAGTTTTTGTGCACATAGGTAGTTAATAAAACAAAACTAATATGTTATGCTGTACTCAAATTATTTCAAAACTAAACAAAAAATGTAAAAGTTTTTTTTCTTTTTCTGATATATTCAATTTTTTGGCATATTAAACCCTAGTAATACTTTTTGAATGTAACGTACACTTTGTTATGTAATGTCTTGTACAAAAAATAACAAAAAATATATATCTTAGCTTTTTAAACTTAATAATAAATAAAATATTTCTAATTAATTTTAAAATAAATTTTAGTTTTTATTTCTTTTTTTTAGAGCTGAGGCAGTTTTCTTTTCAGGGCCAAATAATGATGCAAGCACAACTGATACAAATAATGATATGGTTTGTGGTTGTTATAATTTTAGTAAAATTTAAATTAAATTCATATTATTATGTTTTAATCAGTTTAAGTTATTAAATACAACATTTAAAATAGATAATATTTAATACTTAGAATGTTAAATCTCTAGGGCTTATTTGCTTTATTTAAGTCATCTAAAGTTTCTATTACAAACTTTTAAACATAAACAACATTAAAACAATAATTGCTTATGTTGCTTTTTTGTTTTATTATTTCTAGTAAATGGAATATATGTGGTGAAAATACAAACCGGAACATTAAAATTATTCTTCATTCTACCAATTTTGTTTGTTAAAAGAAACAGTTTTTTTTTTTTACTTCTTGGTTGACATATGTTATAACTCTAAGTATTTTTTATAATCTTATAAGTTAAGTGCTTTACAAGTTTTAAATATGTGAGATTATTTCCATAATTGACTTTTGAAATTTTTAGATCTTAAAGTTACACAAAACTGATATGTTTAAAATCGTTTTATACCATTTTTTGTTAAATTAAAAACAGAAAATAATTTTGACATCATAAACAAGTTAGTTTTTATTATTTTTATAATTTTAGTCTCGTTATTAAAATACTAGGTAAATAGTATTAAAAGTCTTGTAGTTTACAATTTTACACTAACAGCTCAGAAACCTCAAAAACAATGTAAACAAATTAGATTAACAGGAGTTGACTAAATTTTAGAACCTATTATGTAACATCTGTCGTGTAGAGTTATTTAATTATAAAGCCTTTTTCTAAATTCGGCAGATTAACCCCGAATACCAAATCTAACCCGCGCCTAGTTACTAGCAAAATTTAAATACTTTTATGATTATTGTAGCGTAGAATCTTTGCTTGGTTTTTAGTTAACTAAAAGGATTATATTTCAATTAAATATACAATAACTGCGAAGCTGCACGAGATTTTCTATTTCATATTATATTTAACATTACGGTGACCATTGGAAACATAGTTTTAGATGTCCTGCATAAAAATACTACTTTTAATTATTTTTGCTAGTCACTTATAATAAGGTACAGTCGTACAGCATACAAATGCTAACTAGTTTTCTTAATACTATTAAATTACAAACTCTTTTAACTAGATAACACTAAGCTACTTCATTAAATTGTAAAAAGATTTTAAAACAACTGATTATTACTTGATTACTTTTGCTTACTATGCATCAATATAAAGAAAAAAATATATAACTTCAATAAAGTTACGTCAAACTTGTTATATAAGTAAAGGTTTGTTCTTCAAGAAATATATTATTTACTACGCAAGTTTTCAATAAAGACTTTTACGGACTTTGACACAAGTACATTTTATTTGAACTTTCTAGACTTAGTATACTAATATTATATATAATAAATAATAAATATATAATAAATACTAATATTAGCTAATAAAAATACTTAGTTTTAATTATTAAACAATTAATAAAACAGTTAATGTTTTTAAAAGATAAAAAAGGTTGTAATACAAAAACAGTAAAGTATACGGGTGTACGACTATACAAGTTCTAACAGTTTGAATTTTGACAACTCAAGTTTTAAACTTTTGAGTAGTTATGAATAATCTCTTATTAAAGTTTTGAGATGAGGCCTTTTTTTTGTCAGAAAACTAAGTTATCAAAATTTCAATTGACATATAAACACGGTATACATTTTAGTTTATCAAATTTTTGAAAAATTTTTACAACATACTTTAAGAGTTAGTATAAAACTTGTTAAATATAGTTTTAAGTCTGAGAACTAATAGTATAAAAAAATAATTGTTAATATAAAATGGTACAAGAGCTGTGGTTATCGAATTTTACTTTAGTTTGGAAAATATACATGAAATTATATGTCTCTTAGTTTAAAGTTAAGGAATTAAATTAAGTTTAGGTGTATTTTAAAAATAAGCTAATAATTTATGATTATAACTAAACTTGTTCTTTTTAAAGTTTTATCTGATTAGGTAGTTGGTTTGAAAAGTAAAATAAGTTGTATGGAAAATGTTTGTAAAATATTTCAGAAGTAAAATCATAATGTTAAAAAAATATTCAAAAAATAAGCTTGGCGTAGAACAGTCATTTAGCTAAAAATTCACAGCCTAAAAATTTTGCTAATTTATTTTTAATCGAGCCATTTTAAACAAATTGTCAACAGTTTAATGTCTTAAAGAAGAAAAGTTTACAAATATTTAAACATACTTTTTTATCTTAAGATGTTCATGTACTCTACCCTTTTGAAATAATTATATGCAAACAAATCTTCATTATGACTACTTGATTAAAAAAAAAAAAGAGGTCTTCAAATAAACCGAAGCTGACTTAAAATCGTTCATAGTAATTCAGACTAGTTTTTGCCTCAAAGAATAACAATCCTGTGATTTAGAAATTTAGCAAAGTGTAAACTGTTTAGACAAGTTTTATATTATATCAATAGAAACAAACTGTAAAGTGCTTTCACTACTTATGTATGTTTGTATTATTCATACACTACAAATGGCAGATTTATTCAATGGTTTATTACAAGGGTCGGCAAGCAAATGGTTCTCGCGAATCAAATTTCAAGTTTCAAAATTTTCCGCGGGCTTTGTTTTAGTTTTAGTCAGATTTTAGTTTTAGTCGGTTTTAGTCACATTTAGCTATTTATAGGCCTTTTTAAAATGTACTTTCAGTTTAGAGTCTAAACTTTATAATTAATAAAACACTGATGTCGTAATATTATTCATATCGTTATTTGTAAATTTGTTTAATAAAATAACAGTTTTGTTCTTTTCATTACGACCTAACTCTTTAACATTGAACTAGGCAATCTATCAGGATTTTGTGTTTAAAAATGTTTTACACGTGATACACAATAATAAAGATCAACTACAAACTCAGTGATGCTATGAATCACTTAATAAAATTTGATAGCCCTGTACTCTTCTGGTTCGGTTTTATAAAGTGTTTATTTTTTCTATTCTTCTAGTCATTACATTTTATATATAGCCATTTCACGTTGTCATTTACAAGCAATTCTAATTAAATCTGTAAAAAATAGGCTTAAAAAGCAAATGTAGATCACTTTGTACACTTTTTATATAACCATCTTATATTTATTTAGTTACTAATTTCGATTAATTTATTAAATAATTTTTATATATTCAATAAATTGCAAAGCACATTTGTAAAGTTTCAGTTATTTCGTTAAGTTAACTAAAAAATAAAACAAAAATAAGCTATTATTTTTATTTTAAACAGCGCAAGTTTTTCTTTTAAAACCCTTAAATACTTAATTAATATATTTAAAGTTTTCTTGCTTGTGACTTATTAAAATGTTTATACTAAAAAAAATTACTTATTGCATTATCAGCTCACTGAATCTAAGAAATTCTTTAAGCCAAGTACGTAAGCTTTTATATACACTCCAAGATGTTGTTGTTTGAAAAGAATTGCAAAATCAAAACTTTAAAGAGAAACTGCTAGAAGTACTATCTGTCATTTTTTCACATATTTAAGCTTAGGCAGTGAAAAGAATAAATGGTTTTTAAATGATACCCAGGAACTTAAAAACAAAAATAATAAAAATAGTGTTTTTATTTTTGAAAAAGGTTAATCTAAAATATTTATTTATACTATATTATTGTAATATCATTTTACATGCTTGATGGCCACTTTTGCTTGCTCGTGAAGGCAATTTTTTTTTGCGGGCCGCATTCCTTTTAACTTAAAAACATGCTTCCAGGACGCATATTTACACTTCGAGGGCCGCAGTTTGCCGACACCTGTAATAGAACGTTTTATGAATAAAAAGCTAAAAATACAACTTTGTTTCTAAAACTATAGATCCTATACTTACTTTTAGCAAAGATGTCAGTCTCAGTTTCACATTGAATTAAAGAAAATATCCTTACTTTACTGCCAAAAACCTCCCAGCAACTTCTATATTATTCGAAAGCTTACAGGTGTTGTTACGTCGCTAATCAGTTACAAACAACTTGTTACCAATACTAACTGAAGAATGATAACATCTACTTTTATTATATCAAAATGTAAACAAGTCAATTTGTTATCTTAATGAACATTTGCATTTACTGAATTTACTGACTTTAAATCGTCTCTAAAGTTTATAATGCCTCCAATAACAACAATTTCACCTCCATAAATGGTGCAAGTGCCGTATAGTCTGATTGTGTTCTTTCTTGCTATGTCATACCATTTCTTTAGTTCGAAATCGTGTTTACAAAAATGCATACCATAATCATTGGACTAATATAATTATTTTAAGAAGAGACAAATTTTACTCTGCTGATTATTGTCTGAATAGTTATTGTGAGGGTTTTCTAAAACTATCCCTATTGAAGATAAGTAATCAAATAAAACAGTATTGACGAACAACTCGTTTTTAGAACTATATTGATTGTTTTCTGGTTTATTGTCAAAATTTTCTTGACTTTTAAGAAACTAAATCTATGGTTTTGACTTGTGTTACCTAGCGAAGGTGAATTTGAACACAACATCATCATTTTATTGAAAGCAATGTCTGTTTTGGTACAAAATAGACAACTGATCACATTTTATTTTATATCACTGAAAAACTGCAAGACCTACTAAAAACAAAAACTTTGTTGGAAAATGTTGTAATCTATGAATTGTTACTTAATATTTTGTAACTTTCCGAAAAATATTTACTACTCGAAAAGATATTAATTTCAAACATACACGAATAAAAACATAAACTTTTTAAATGAATAGAAATAAACTAATATAGTAACGTGTTAAAGTAATGAAGAAACAGTATAATATTTAACTACGAAACTTAATATGTCTATTTAATTTTTAAGTTATGTTCAGATTTGTATGTTTTAAAACAAGCATATCTATGCATTAATTAGTTTGTATCGACTAGTAAAACTACAGTTCATCGAATTCGTTTTATGAAAAACCATAAACCTTAAAAGTATAACATTGAAAATAAAAGTCTTGACTTTCATTTTAGTCAATTTATAAGCTATAAGTTCTTGAAAAGTTCTAGCTTACAATCATCATTTTAGAGCTGAAGTTATAAAGTTCATAAACAATTAACGAAAATCTTACATACCAACTATATACAAAACTATCATAAAACTATATTGTATTAGCACTTTTTTGTTTTATTTAGCACGAGTAAAAATAATACACCATTTAGTAAAAATTTGAAGAAAAATTTTCAAGTGGTATCGTAAGCTAACAATAATGTGTTTTAAAATAAACTATAATTTGAGAAAGGTGCGTGTCTAGAATTTTATCAGTGGGATTGCACAATTTTTTTGATTAATAATATAGTATTTTGTGTAGAAGCTTTTAATGATATTATTAGTATATAATATACCTCTCTACTAGATAACTGTCTAAAACTTCAAAAAAAAACGTTTAAAATTGAAACGTTTAGAAAACATCAGTAAATTGAATGCAAAATCTAAATATGTAATCCAGTTCTTTACTTTTTAGTAAACAAAAACTTAAAAATAATCCTTATTCCTGTTTTTAATGACTATATGAAAACTTTGTCTTACATTGTGAAACTAACATGAATAAAAAAAAATATTTTTTACATAAGAAACTTAAGACAAAGTACCAATCAAAATAAGTAGTTAAGTCATAATAATAGAAAAAAATATTCAATGATATGTAAAATAAATATTTAAAGAGTTCCAATTAAAATACTTATGCTAAAAAATCAATTTAAATCAGAAACAAACTTTATTTCTGAAAACAAATTAACATAAGACGTGAACCACTTTTTTACAACTTTATGAGAAAAAATAACTTTTTAATGTTAAAAAATAAAATTGTTCTATGATTCCGTCAATAGTATGCAAAGTTCAAAATGAAACCCTTGGAGTTGAATAATCATTCAAATATGCTC
This sequence comes from Thalia democratica, assembly GCF_965202585.1. NCBI lineage: Eukaryota > Metazoa > Chordata > Thaliacea > Salpida > Salpidae > Thalia > Thalia democratica. Next base: position 18,985,132 of record NC_139165.1, read on the forward strand.
TTATAAACACTTTTGATTGACCAATTTTAGAATAAAGTTGTATTTTTAAGGTTGTTCAACTTTTGTAAATATAAAACTTTTGTACAATATTTTTTTTTTTTGGACAAAAAACTTATAAAAAGTACGTCATTTTGACATATTTATTCAAAAAAAAAGAATTAAACTTTATTTAATATCCAAAAACAACTAAATTGATATAAATTTTTAGTGAATTATTTAAAACGTAAACCATATTCAACCACTTTTTATAATGCTTTTTCAATTTTATAGTAGTCAATGGTAAACAGGAAACCAGTCAAAACACACCCCTGGTTGAAAGGTTTTGTTAGTAGAATGCAATTTTTTTTATTTAATTTGTTTACATTAAGATAACTTATAGTTATGCAGAAATAAAGCAGTATCGAAACAGATTAATAAAAAACATTAAATTGTTGACAGTATGCCTGAAACGGCTCGATTAAAAATAAATAAAGAATTTTTTCAGGCTGTAAAAATCTAAATAAATGACTGTCGTACGCCGAGTTTATTTTTATTTTTTCTTAATATTACGACTTAGCTTCTGAAAAATTTTATAAAAATTTCCATACTAAAGTTGTCTTACTTTTTAAACCAACTACGTATTCAGATAAAACATAAAAAAGAACACGTTAAGTTAAGATTGTTAAGTTATTAGATTCAACTTATTTCAGTTCTTCAACTTTAAACTGAGAGACTTTTACAAGTTTATGTACTTTTTCAAAGCTAGAGTAAAATTCGATAGCCTACAGCACTACCTTGTGTCATTTTATATTTACAATAAATTCGTTGTTTTTGAAACTAATTTAAATAAAGTTTTTACTTAACTCTCAAATACTGTTGTCGATATCTTAAAAGTTTGATAAACTAAAATGTATTCTTTAGTGATATTTCAATTTAAACTCTGAAAATTTATTCTTCTAACAAAAAAAACATCTCAAAACTTTAATAAGAAATTATTTATAACTACTCAAAACTGTTAATAAATATTCAAAACTAGTTTTATACTTAATTCTCAAATTATTTTTTCGATATCTCGAAAGTTTGATAAACTGAAATGTATTTTATGGTGACATGTCAATTAAAACTCTAAAAACTTATTTTTCTAACAAAACAAAAGTAGGGCAACATCCCAAAACTTTAATAAGAGATTATTCATAACTACTCAGAATTATTAAAACTTGAGTAGCCGAAACTCAATCTGTTATATTTTGTATTGAACTTAGATTTCCTTTGAGAGTTTGAACTGTTTCATTATATTTATTCGAAGTGTATATTTCTATTATCAGTCTAGGAAGTTCAAATAAAGTACAGTTGTGTCAAACAGCTTTTTGTAATAGTCTTTATTAAAAACTTTCGTAGTAAAAAATATATTCATCAAGAACAGACCTTTACTTTTATAACAAGTTTTTGGTAACTTTAATTAAAATATGATATATAATCCTTTTCTTTTTTTTTAATGCATGGTATAAAAAATCAAGAAAGTAATTAAGTAACAATCAGTTATTTAAAAAAATTTTAACACATTTAAGAAGTATCTTAGTGCTATCATATTGAACGAGTTTGTAATTTATTGGTATCAATAAAAAAGTTAGTTTTTATATGTCATACTGCTTTGGTTGTATCTGTGAGTGACAGTAAGAATAGTTAAAAGATTTTTATGCCGGACATCTAAAACTATTTTTACGTGGATCACCGTAATGCTAAATATTATTAAAAAAAAAAGAAAACCTCATGCAGTTTCGTAATTAATATGTTTTAATAAATGTATAATCTTTTTAGTTAACTGACAACCAAATAAAAGTTATATGTTATAGAAATTATAAAAGTATTAAACCTTAGCTAGTTGAGTACATACTATTTTCAAGTTGTAGTTAGTAAACACAAAACGGTATGATTAAGGTATATTCGTGTTTCGTTATTATGAATGTAAAACCTTCTTTCAAAAGCCTATTCTATATTTTCTAGGGTTGCCAAGGTTATAGAACTGTTATGATCTAGCCAAGGTGGACTATTAGCTTTTTGATTAAAAAACTTTTAGTGTAGTGCTTTTTTAGTAGTGCTGCATGCTGGATAACAATTGACAGCATTATGTTGTTTTTACTAAACTTATGCGTTACTATAAAAAAAGGCTCGAGCAGTTCATTAAGAAATCTAACAAGTTTCCATTCATCAGCTGTAAGAATATTTTCTAGTTTAAATTTTTTGTTAGCCACAAAGTTCTGGACATTTCTTTTCAAATTTTCTAGTATTTTCAGCATAAGTCAGGTTGAGTTTAAACTTGTTTCAACACCTTGCTCAAGTCGCAAGGCTTTTCACATTAACACTGATGAACCTAAAGTGATCTGGATTTTTTTTAGTTACTTGCACGCTGTAGAAGAATTATTAAAGTGGTCAGTAGTTTTATGGACCAAGGTTATTAACACACTTAATTTACTTTCTCTAAACAGTGAATCTTTAATTATCAGTTAAAGCGTGTTAATTAAACAAGGTGCATAAAAGGATTTAAAAAAAACATACCAGTCTTAATGTTAAAAGCATTGTCGCGCAGAAAAACGTGAATACGATTTATATTAAAACCCTAGTTTTCAAACTTCTCATTTAAATTTTAACAAATATTAAACCCGCGTAAAAACATTTTATGTCCTTACAGTGCAAAGCTCGGTGTTTGTACTCAAACCTTTCATTTAACCAATGCGTTGTTTAAGAAAGACATTATTTTTTTGTCTTCGAATTTGTCCATATGTTACTTGTTAATAACAAAAGTGAAATTTTTAAAATCAGTTTGTTTTATGAATTTTACAAATTAACTGGATCTTGGTCTGGCAAATTTTCAGCTTTTTATAGAATTACGATCTGGCCAAATCCGGATCTTGGTTTAGGTAGATCACTAAACATAGTTAGAGGATAGTTCTGAATAGTTCTAAACTTTGAGTAATTTAAATATAGTTTTAGTGGCTAAACACATGCTTCTATTTAATACTAATAGCTTGGTGAACAATAAAAGCACTGTTATTAGTAAACAAAATTTTAATTTTATGTAATGTTAAGACAAGTCGTTTTTAAGTACATGTTTATTATTTTCTTTTTAAACATTAGTACTTTTAATCCAGTGGAAGTAATAAATTAAACCAGTTTAGAAGGAATATATATTATTCTTTTTAAATACATTGATACTAGGTATTTATCTTAAAACAACTGTTAATTTTATATCCTTAGTTAACAATTTTATATTTAGTTTGTTTAGTTGCTGCATATCCCGCCCACATCACCGAATTTAAATCTTATTGTTTAGCGGTTTTTTATTCATAGACCAATTTTATTGTTACTCCACAAATTTTAAACAAAGTTTGATTTTAGCTGCATTGGTTTTAAATTCATCAATTTATTTTATGTAGTAGTGGAACTGTATTCATTAAGTAGAGATTTTAACCGCGATCAAATGTATTATAGTTTATTCATTTAGACTATGTTAGTGTTTAAATTAATTTTTCTGTTTAAATATATTATGCTTATGGTTACGATTATCAATTCATAATAATTTTTTATTCTATTTTATACAAGACCTTTATAGTGATTTTTAAATTTCTGTTGGCAAAAACTATTAAGATAAGATTTATATATTATCTTATTAATGCTAAAGTTTTAATCAATAACCTTATACTAGTAGGCCTTTGAATACATAATAGTGTGTTTATTGTACAACAAAATATTTTCAAAAAAAAAAATACACACGAGTAAGCAAGTAGTCTAATAAAACGAATTCATAGTAAATAGACAAATATATATGAAATGCTATTAACGTCTATATAACAAGGCTCTAAACAACTAAAATACTGTGCAAATTTATAAACAGCTATTAAGCGTTACAATTTGCTTAAATAAAAAACTAAAGAAAAATTTGTGAGTCAATATACAAACATATTTATCATTTTTGTTATGTAGCTTATACTTTGTAATATTTGACACAAGATGGGAAAACAGGGCTTTTAGTAACTTTAATAGTGTTACAACAAATTTTTGACCATTTTTCTTGATCTACATCATACATGTAGATAATTGAATCTTTCAACTTTCTATAAAAATGATGAAAAACAACTATATTATTACCAATACTAAAAGCGTCAAACCAACATCTTGTTATTGCTGGAAGTTTTAAACTAGATTTTAAGGTTAAAAACTTCCTTGAAAAACTATCAAATAGTTCACAGCTTATGGTACTAAACCCACCAATAACAAACATTTTGTTACCCATACTAACTGCAGAATGATCACTTCGTTTTTCAATCATATTAGGTAAATAAGTCCATTTGTTTTGATGATGATCATATGATTCTACTGATTTCAAATCTACATTGTTATTAAAACCACCAGTAACAACAATTTTACCTTGAAAAACTGTACAAGCAGCACTACGTCTAGCTACATTCAAGTCTGCTACTTCATTCCTCTTAAAATTATTCATTTCATAAAAATAACACGAAGTAAGATTTGTACCAATGCTTTCAATCCATCCTCCGATTATAAACAGCCTTCTCATGAACGAACAAAAACAATAATAAAACCGTTCCTTGAAATATACATAGTGGTGTTTCCAAGCTTTAGTTTTTTCGGAATAAGTTTCAACAGACGTACAAGAGCAATTTAACTTTTTGTAGCGATTTACGGAATCAAGAAAAGCATATATTTTAGAATTTGTAATTGATACTTTCAAAAAATTATGTTGTTTCACCGTTGAAGGAAACTCATTAACTTCAAAACTAGGTATTTCAATTTCTTCTACTTGATTCACAACTTTACCATTTCTGTCTCTTCCTCCAAAAACCAGAACACTGAAACCTTCTTGGTTACAATATCTATTTTCATACAAAACATTTGGTACAAAAGGAGAAGTTAAAAATTTACTGTTTGATGTCATAATGAACCTAGATAGAGTACAGTGCTAAATAGCAGTAAATGTTTATTAATTTAAAATATAATTTGATCGTTAAAGAAAAAAACTCTGTATATTTAGTATTATGTAAGTAATAAACTATTTAGCTTAGAAAATAACCAAATAGTAAACAAATTACTACATTTAAATAACAATTGATGTTTTGTTTTTACAAATACAATAGATATCTGGTTAGACTTTTGTACATAATTCATTACAAAAGTAAACTAAAAAAAAGATTTTTGATAGTTTTTCACGTTTATTAATTTTTTCTAATTAGTTTTCGATTTTCTACAGCCCTGTCAAAGGGGGCATTGAGAAAAAAAATTAGGAAAACCTTATCTAAATTTATAAACATCAACGGTAATGTAAAGATACCATATCTGTAAAATCACTGTTGTAAGCATAAGTAATTTTATTTAAAAGAAGGCTTTTTTCTAAATACTTAACTGTTTATAAATTTTCTGTTATTTATATAATTGTAATGTTTTTTAGTCAGTGTTGTGTTTTGTATTAAATTCAGAAATATCAGAAAGTTCCTGATGACATTTTGTTTAAGTTTATTTTGGACAAAAATACAAAATGATTGTAGCTTCTAATAAGCTAAGAAAGAAGCGTTAGTAGAATAAGGAAAATTCATTTTAATTCTAGCTAAAAAACTTAAAAGATTGTAAAAAAAAACTGATATACTCATAAAGTACTTTGACACAAACCAAATTTTATCTTTTTAAAACATAAATTTTTGATAAGATTAAAGTGTATTTTTTTTTATTTATATTTATTTGTGTATAGTTTTTTGTATAAAAATTAAGTTAAGAAGTTTAGTTTTTGTTTCAAAACTCACAAAATTAATATTTAAGTATCGAAGAGTAATTTAGTTTAGATGCAAACATATTTTTAAATATCATTGTAAAAAGTAATAGAATAACGGAACTTAAGTGTTAACTAATAAATGATTAATTTACTAGTAACTCAAACTTATAATAGAATGTTAACATAAAAAGCAACAAAATAAGTAATACCTACTTTCATTTTATTTTTTCATTGTCAAACTACTTAATTAATGAATTTTACGAAGTTACACTGATGGAATTGACTTCTTTTTCTATAATAAGTAAACTTTAACAAAGTAGCTTTAGCTTTTGAAAAGCAGTGTATACTTTGGTACAAGATTAATAACTTGTTACAATTCGTTTTAACTCAAAATGAAAAACTGTAAGGCTAGTGAAAAACTGCTATACTTATGAAAGACGTTTGTATAAACGTAATTAAATTTTTATAAACATTTAATTTAAGATAAAATTATAGTATACATAATTTTGGTCCTACATAAAACACAATAGAATTGTGTTCAACTTTTTCTTAAAAAACAATGGCTTTGTAAGTTTACTTTTACATTAAAACTCACATATTAAAAGTTAAAATACCTGATGAAAATTTAGTTGTTTAAAACCGTATTTTTTAGGACTGCATAAAATAATAAAACAGTTGAACAAAAGCAATAATAAAAAAATCAATAATTTAGTTAGTAATAACTAAAACTTATACTAAAAAATTTGTATAAAAAATCACAAAATTTGTTATATACAAATAAGTTAAAATTTATTATATTCCTTTTTGTAAAACAGTTCTAATAGAAACTACTTATTTCATGACTTATTTAAACAATAAGATCTTCTGTCCAAATTTTTGTTTTTAACCTTAAATAAAGAAAATAGTATACTACTTCTTTTCAAAAAAATAACTTAGTTAAAAAGCTAATATAACTTAATGTAAAACTAAAAAAAAAATACTAAAACCAAAAAAGTATTTAAATTAATACATTTAAATTTAATATATGATATAGAACTGTAGGATATTAAAACGTTAGAAAATATTTTAATGTCTTATTACCACAAAATTTATAAATTTATTTCGTAAAATTCCTTAAATCTTATTAGCTAGTAAATGTGTAGTTTTCAAAGTCTTTACGAAAAATTTGTACTACTAAACTAAAAAACTTCAATTTAATTTAACAAAAATTTAAAAAAGATTACAATTAAGGTTTGAATACATATAATAAAATCAATAAATTAACGTATTTAAGCGATTAAATTAACTAGGCACTTCTTTTTTTTATCACAAATCTAATTGTATCTATTAAACAGTTATTTTATGCATTAATTTGTTTGTAATGTAATAGAAAACTTCAATATAAATTTTAAAAAGTCTTTTTTTATCTTAGTAGTAAAGCTGTAGACATATAAACAAGTAAGACTATCTAGTAAAACAATAAGTAAGAAACTTTGATTTTGGTTTATTAAAACCCTTTAAGAGCTAAATCTAAAAATTTCATAAATCAGTTATAATTGTCAAACATACAAAATAATCATAAAACTTTATCAAACTTTAGAAAAGAAAAAAGTAGAAAATAAAAAATAAGCAGTTCTAATTCAATTAAGCATATTTAATATAAAAATATCATCAATTAAAAGTTTGAAAAATTTTTAAACATTTCTCCATTTGTAACGTAAGTTATCGAAAATGTGGTCAAAAAGATAAAATAGATGAAATTTCTTTTGCATAATATAAAAGATATATTTGTTTACTTTTACATTAAGATAGCAAAAAATAGTTCGTATAAGAAGTACTTTTTGTTATGTTTTGTTTTTGTTGTTTTTATGAAAACAAGTGAACTTATTTAACTGAAATGATTTAAAGAAGACTTGGGCAATCTCAATTAGTATGAGTACCAACTTTTTTGTAATTGGTGGAAATTTTTGTGTACAATGTAGTAGCACTTGGAGGTTTTTGATTGTATAACCAGAAAGTTTATTCTTACTAGATGCAAAATTGATCATAAAAAATTTAAAGTTAGTAAATTAAAAGTTAGCATGCTTGTTGTGTTGGTGATAAAGTTGTATTATTAAATGTTAGTTTCGACAACACTTATCAGTTTGTTGTATGTGATACAAAGAATAAAATATTAATTTTAAAGACTTATTTATGATTTTGACTAATTAATGTAGTTCTATGTTAAGTGATTTTTTACTAGGTTGTGTATTTGTTTATAAATAATTTTCGATTATTTAGTTTTGTTGTGATATATGTTTCTGGAAGTTTAGGTTTTAATGTGAAGAAAAATAAACAAAACTGTTTAATGAACGATTAATAAAATCGCTATAATTATTTGGTCCTACAATCTGAGTACTTTTTGGTTATCCATTTGTACGCCATTAGAATAAAGTTTGGATTCAATGTCCTAAACCTTAAAATTTATGTATAATAAATAGATACGACCTTAAATAAAAAAGGTACATATGAATAATGATATAAAATATATTTTTATAATTTAGTTTGACTCACTTAATAATTTATAGTTCTATTTGTTTGAAAAAGTTAAAATGTAAAATTAATTCTTTCAAACAATATATACATGACTCAATTTTTCTGAACATTATATATTTCATGCTTCTTTCGTCAGTTGTAAACTAAGCAATAAAAATAAAATTTCAATCCTAGGTTAAAGAGTGAAAATGCAATTACCTTAATTAATAATAAAGCAAAGAGAAATTAACAATAAACAGATACTTCTAACTACAACGAAACTAAAAAATTGTTAAAACAGAGCAACAACTTTTAAAACAATTTTTAAAACAATTAAAAAACTATTTAAGAAAACAACGAAACAGTATAATCAAAATCATTATGTTTACACAACTTAAGTTTTTTTATAAAAATACAAATGGCCTCAAGTTTAAATAAATCAGAAATGTGAAAACAATTTTTAATAATTTTAAATCTGTTTAAATTAGATTTTCTCCCACAATCTTGATATATAAATATATTCAAAAATATATTTAAGAATTAAAATTACTTTTTTAAGTTTTATATCAGTAGAAAATATTGCACGCGTAATTCTTTTAAAAACACTACAACACTATACAAATACGCCAAAATCTAGGAAAATATAATTAGAAGGAAAGTATCAAGTTGTTATCTATTAGGTCATAAACTTCTAAACTTTTTTCTAGTGGCGAAACCCTTTTCCAAAGTTCAACTTTTCCGCGGAGCCCCTAATTTAATTTCATATAAGATGTTAAATACAATATTTCCTGCAAAAAACAAAAGAATTTCAGTGAAAAACGAATATTTTAACAAAACTATATCATTGTTATAAATCATACCAATTGTAATAGTATTAAGTCAAGTCAAACTCAAAGTGCGCCAGAGGCAATAGGTATTTTATGATTCTATAACAAATAAACGAAAACAGACATGATTAATCGCAATGTCATAAAAATTTTTCCTTGCATAATAAAAACAACATGAGAGCTACAAACAATAACGAAATGAACATGAACCTAATCGAATTCACAGATTAGTGTAATAAACGGGTGAGATGCCTAACAAAAAATAAATAAAAAACGTTTAGTGCGAAACCTGGACTTGTCTCTTAGCAACAAGCATGTCAATGTGCGGCTGGATTTTGGATAGACTGAGATGGAGACAGGCAGATAAGGTTGGAGTCAGGATACAGTGCCTTTGCGTCGTTTTAATGTTTGTTACATGCGAAAAGCCGGACTCGCAAAGATAAGTGGTGGTGAATGGTAAAAGAAATTTTACTGCGCGCTTTGCTAAGACGGGGTACTCTGAAATTGCACATATCCAAAAATCTACAATCTCCTTCCCTTTGAAACTCAATTTTAAATTGCTATCTTCAGATAGTTGCAGCAATTCGTTTTCTGTATCTGTAAGAAGATTCACTTCTTCTGAAGCAATATCACACATAAAAGGATTCAAAATCCGAAAGTTTCTGATGCGAACATCTTCGGGAAAATAATAATATTTTCACGACTTCACCAAAAATAGAAATACAAAAAATATGCAAAAAAAATTGCGCAATCAGGACATCTATTGATAATGAATACCCATTAAAAGTCCTACCGCTAGATACACACTAAGCAGATTAATGAATATTATAATTATACATGTTTTCCACTTTATGTGTTCAATTTTTTTTTAAGTTTAATGGTTTTTTTTTTCTTTCAAGTTTCTTTTTTAAATTTTGAAAGACTTTCCGGAACCCCTGATAGGCGTCGCGCAACTCTAGGGTTCCGCGGAACCCCATTTCAGAAGCATTGTATTAGGTTAACCAAACAATATTTTGGTAAAGTTAATTTCAATGTTTAGCCAGGAACTTCTTGCAGCTTCAATTAAATAAGATGCGATTCGCATACAGGAATTTATATCAGCTTCAAATATATAAGTTACAATTTGCACACATGATTTTCTATCAGCTTCAAATATGTATAAGGTGTACATGGCATATTGTTTTTATTAAACAAATTTTAGAAAATTAAAATTTTTTATTTGTTTTTAAGGAAGACTGTGTAGTTAAATATTTAAGTATATATTCTACATGCAAATAACAATTTTAAATTTCGTGTTTAAAGTTTAAAACAATTTTGATATAAGATCAGGTATTGTTTAACTGTACAAAAAGCATTTTAAAACGTTCATTAAAAGCTAGTTAAATAATTTACAATATTGAAGTATTTCAGTCTTGTAATTGTGAAGTCTAATAAACGTTTTAACTATGATTTAAATATATAAAAAATCTATTTGATTTTTAACAATTTTTCAATCGTTTTTGTACAGAAGATGTTTAAGCTTATAATAAATTTAAATTACTTTTCTTGGACGAGACATTAAACTATTTTTATAGTGTACGACTCGAAAACCGATTTGAGTTTTGTTAAACAGTTTATTGAAGTATATTTTTTGCCGTTCAATGAACAACAAATATAACTTTAAACAAGGATTTCATTTAGTATAACTACAATCACTGTAAAATAAAAATTTAAATTACATTTATTAAAAATTTAATATAACCTATATTTGTAACTAATACAAATATACAAAGTATTTGAAAGTTTATATATAGGGAAGGATAATCTACTTAAAATAAGATGTTATTAAACTTTTTTTTTGACTATAAAGTCTCTAGTAGCAGTTAGTTTTTAAATTTATTTGTTTATAAAGAACAAATTTCCATTTGTTTAGAAAAAATTGTATTTTGGTAACAAAATCAAAAAAGTTTTACTTAAAGTCTAAATAAAAAGAATAAAAACATTTTTATTCGCTCTAAATATCTATTAAACTCAATAAAAAAAATTACTACTTGTTTATAAATCTAAAATATCGTTTTGTAAACAAAACTAAAGATTTGTTATTAAATTATTATAATATTAAGCCATACGTTTAACTAACAAAGTTAATTGAAACTTTGCCCAAAAAAATAAAATCTTATTATACTAGCTATAAAAAAAGTAAGTTATATTCAAACATAACAGTTTACATATTTTCAAAATGACTGAATTTTTAATTAATAACTTATAATTGTCTTTAATAATTCAAAATTAGACTCATATGGCATTATTATTTTTTGTTCAGCCTTTAATAATCGATAAGATAAAAGTTAGAAAAACATTTTTCATCTTAAATCTAATATTATAGTTCTAAATAATTAAACAACACTTAGAAAAATTTTAGATTAATAACCAGCTGTTATCTTAACAGTATTGAGCCTTTTTTATAGAAACTATCTACTTGTTAAAACAGACAAACATTTGAAATTATATCTTTATGTTCTAAATGTTATCTAACATTACCTGGATTTTAAAATATTATTTTTACATAAGCTCTATGTTTTTTCATACGAAAACGGATTAAAATAAGATTTAGTTATAAGAAAACTAACTTAAATTTTCTCCCTAACACAAAGTTGAATACTGGCTACAATTAGTTTTTAAAATATTGCTGAGAAATTGTATAATATATTTACATCGATAAATATTGTACATTATTAAACTATGTTACATAAAGCCGCTTAATTTTTTTAATTTATTTGACGTAAATATTTTTTTTTAACTAACTACCTCGTATATTTTTTGAATGATGTTAATATTTATCAATCGATTTTGTTCGAATCTCAGGTCAAGTTATTTTGATTAAAAATAAAATATTTTTTTTTAATATGAATATATGTACTTTTGATACTTGTAACGATGTCAAATGTTTTTTTCGCTTTTAGAACCTTAAAAACCTTAATTTATATATTTGTTTTTTCATCAAGCCTTAAAAAAAAAGTTCACGTTTGTTGTTCGTCGTTTTTAAAAATAAATTATTTATATTAGCTAAACTATTTGAACTGGATCTACTTAAGTATTTTTTTTTTTAAGTATTATTTAATATGTTTTTCTAACAATAAGACAAGTTAGTCACTAATTATAGTAAGTACTTTGTTTTAAGTTTCTTGTCTATAAAATGTTATGTTATTCTTGCTAGCTTCACAATGTAAAGTAGTTTTTTTATTGTCATGAAAAACAGGAAAAAGATTTATATTTAAGTTTAACCATCATGAACAATTAATATACAATAATTAATACTTTTTTTTTGGTACATATATATATATCTGTATATATCACAGATGTTCTTATATGTTCTTATATGTTCTATTATGTTCTTATCATAATTTAAAAGTTGCTGTTATATTCTTGTATTGTACGTTTTTGCTAAAATTAAATGATTCTACAAAAAATTAATTGAATTTATCATTAAACAAATTACAGGTATTTAGTGACAACTATAACTATTTAAACTGAAAATGTTGTATTTTCGAAAAACAAAAAGTGTTTCATTCTAAGTATCTAAGTTGTATGAGGTAATAAAAACAAAGTAAACTACATTTAAATTTTTTTCGTAGTTTTTAGCCTGTAATTTACTAACTTCTCAATAACTATTTTTTTTGTTTTCAAAACATTCTAATATTTTCAGAGACAAATCAAAATTAAAAAATCTTATCCAACATAAAGTCTCAAGAGAAAGTTTAATCTTTTCAGGAAAACAGTTATGTATTTTGTGTAAGCTTCAAGATTATTATCACACATCTTTAGTTAAAAAGTTATAACTAATTGTAAATTTTTCTAGATACTACATTGATAGAGACTTTATCAAGTTATTCATGACAATAAAAAAATTTAACGGAATTAGTTTTGATTTTATATCTTGATTTCCGTTCAATGCCTTTAAATTCAAAAAAAAATAAAAGACAAAAAAATTCAATACTTTTGTTTACAACGTAAAGATTTATTAATGAACAAAGCTAAACGAAAATAAAACTAAAAAAATAAGTACAAAAACACATTATACATTCACCTAACAAAAATTATTCGACAAAATGTCATGAATAAATCTTTAAACTAAAAGTTTCATTCTTTGTATCATACAAAATAAACTGATGAATATTGTCTGATGAAATGTTTAACAATACAACTTTATTTCCAAAACAACAAGCACTAGATTTCCTTACTTCAAACTTTTTAAAATCAATTTCACAGTTAATTGAAGTAAACTTTCTTGCTATACTGTCAAAAACCTCCCAGGTTTTATTACATCGTACAGCAGTTACAAACATTTTGTTACCAATGCTAACTGAAGAATGACCGCATCTTCTTTCGATCATGTCAGGTAAACAAGTCCATTTGTTTTCATGATGGTCATATGCTTCAACTGAATTTACTGATTTAAAAGCGCCTAAAACGTTATTAATGCCTCCACTAACAACAATTTTACCTTCAAATATTGTGCCAGTTCCGAACAGTCTACTTTTGTTCATTCTTGCTATATCATACCATTTTTTTAGTTTGAAATCGTATTTATGATTTAGCTCACCATATCTATTGAACACATATAGTTCTTTTACAAATAGAAAAATATTAGTCCATCTACAAAATTCTGGAAAGTTAGAGAAAGAATTTTGAAAAACTACCCCTTTTGAAGATAAGTAATCACTGAAACTAGCTTTGATGAACAACTTGTCGTTAGAAACAGTCTGAATATTTTCTTTTTTAAGCAGCATAGACTTTTTGACTTTTAAGAAATTTTTATCAAAAGTAAATTTGAACACCAAATCATTGGTTTCTTGAGAGCAATGTCTATTTTGGTACAAGATAGATGACTGACAAAAATTCATTTTAATTTTAGCTGAAAAACTGTAAGAACTCACAAAATTACATTTACATGTAGTTACCTTTAAAAAATTACTTAATTTTTTATACCTTTACAACATTTTTAATTAATCAGAAGGATATTTATTTCAAATACAGACGAATGAAAAATTAAAACTATTCAAATGAATAATACTAAATTAATACAGTAACGTGTTGAAGTAATGAAAAATAAATTAAACACTTAACTACCTAACTAAATATGTCTCCTTAATAATTAAAGTGTTGTTCAGATATGTATATTTTGAAACTAGTAATTTTATACATTAAACAGTTTGTAAATGTAATAATTAGTAAAATTATAGTTCATCGAATTTTTTTATGAAATAGCATAAATCTTAAGAGCAGAACTTTGAAACTAAGAAATGTGACTTTAATATAAGTCAGTTTATAAGTTATAATAGATTTTAAGAATCAGTTAGCTTGTAAACATCCTTTTGGAGCAAAATAAACAAAATGTATAAATAACCAAAACCTTACATTACCTCTAAGTATAAAACTATCATATAGTTATTCTTATCAGTGAACAAGCATATCTTATTTCATTTAGCTCAATTAAAAATAATACATCAATTAGTAAAAACGTGTACAAAATATTTACAAATGGTTTCGTAAGTGAACAAAAAGTGTTTCTAAATAAACAAACTAGTTAAGAGTAGGAGCGTGTCTAGATCTTCATCATTGGAGTTGCACAATCTTTTTGTTTGAAAATAAAGTATTTTCTGTAGAAGCTTTTAATAATAGACACTATAATATAATATAGCTCTCTATTAGATAACTGTCTATAATTTCTATAAAAACGTTTAAACTTTAGAAGTTTAGAAAAGACCAGTGAATAGAACTAAAAATCTTAATATGTAATCCAGTTCTTTACTTTATACTAAACAAAAGCTTAAAAATAATCCTTATTCCTGTTTTTAATTACAATATGAAAATTTTGTCTTACATTGTGAAACTAACATGAATAAGAAAATATTTTATACGTAAGAAACTTAAGACAAAGTACCAATCAAAATGACTAGTTAAGTCTTAATGATAGAAAAAAATATTCAATGATATGTAAAAAAAAATTAGTTAAAGAGTTCCAATTAAAATACTTAAGCTAAAAACTCAATTTAAATCAGAAACAAACTTTATTTCTGAAAACAAATTAGCAAAAGACGTAAACCACTTTTTTACAACTTGATGAGAAAAAAAAGGGCTTTTTAATGTTAAAAAATAAAATTATTGTATGATTTCGTCAAAAGTATGCAAAGTTAAAAATGAAACCCTTGGAATTGTATAATCATTCAAATATGCTCTTATAAACACTTTTGAATGACCAATCTTAGAATAAAGTTGTATTTTTAAGATTGTACAACTTTTGTAAATATAAGACTTTTGTGTAATTTATATTTTTTCGACAAAAAACTTATAAAAAGTACGTCATTTTAACGTATTTATTCAAAAAAAAAAGAATTAAACTTTACTTAATATCCAAAAACAACTAAATTGATATAAATTTTTAGTGAATTATTTAAAACGTAAACCATACTTAATCACTTTTTATAATGCTTTTTTCAATTTTATAGGGGTTCGATGGTAAACAGGAAACCAGTCAAAACACGCCCCTGGTTGAAAGCTTTTGTTAGTAGAATGCAAATGCTTTTATTTAATTTGTTTACATTAAGATAACTTATAGTTATGCAGAAATAAGCAGTATCATAATAGATTATTAAAAAACATTAAATTGTCGACAGTATGCCTGAAACGGCTCAATAAAAAATAAATAAAGAATTTTTTCACGCTGTAAAAATCTAGCTCGTACGCCGAGCTTATTTTTATTTTTTTTTAACATTACGATTTAGCTTTTGAGAAATTTTATAAACATTTCCATACAAGTTGTCTTACTTTTCAAATCAACTACCTTATTAGATAAAAAGTAAAAAAGAACAAGTTAAGTTAAAACTGTTAAGTTATTAGCTTGTTTTAAAACACACTTAAACTTATTATAATTCTTTAACTTTAAACTAAGAGACTTTTATAAGTTTATGTACATTTTCCAAGCTAAAGTAAAATTCGATAACCACAGCACTACCTTTTGTCAATTTATATTTACAATTAATTCTTAGACTTGTAAAACTATTCTAAATAAAGCTTGTAACTAACTCTCAAATTACGCTGTCAATATCTCAAAATTTGATAAACTAAAATGTATTTAATGGTGATATGTCAATTAAAACTCTGAAAATTTATTTTTCTTACAAAAAAACAAGGGCAACATCCCAGAACTTTAATAATAGTTTATTCATAACTACTTAAAAGTTTAAAACTTGAGTTGTCGATCTCAAACTGTTAGAACTTGTATAGTCGTACACCCGCATACTTTACTGTTTTTATATTACAACCTCGTAATTCTTTAGAGAATTTGAACTGTTTCATTATATGCAAAGTGTATACTTCTATTATCAGTCTAGGAAGTTTAGATAAAGTAAAGTTGTGTCAAACAGCCCTTTGTAATAGTTTTTATTAAAAACTTTCTTAGTAAAAAATATATTTTTCAAGAACAAACCTTTAATTTTATAATAATTTTTTGGTAACTTTAATTAAAATATGATATATAATCCTTTTCTTTATATTAGTGCATGGTATACAAAATCACGAAAGTATTTAAGTAACAATCAGTTATTTAAAAACATTTGTCATACAACTTTGGTTATACCTGTGAGTGACGGGCAAGAATAATTAGTAGTATTATTTTTCATGCCGGACATCTAAAACTATTTTTACGCGGTTAACCATAATGCTAAATGCAATACAAAAAAAGAAAAAAACCTCATGCAGTTTTAAAAATAATATGTTTTAAATAATGTATAATCATTTTAGTTAACTGACAACCATATAAAAGTTATATGTTATAGAAATTATGAAAATATTAAAACAAAGCTAGTTTTGTACATACTATTTTCAAGCGAGTAACTAGGCGCGGGTTGGATATTTCGGCGGGACGAAATCTTCCGAACTTAAGGATTTGTTTTGTTATAACAAACCATGTACGACATAAAAACAAAAAAAAACAGATTTAAAGTTCAATCAACATTTGTTAAGCTAATTGGTTTACACTATTTTTAGAGGTTTTTGAGTTGTCAGTGTGGATAAAAAACTATAAACTACTAGACTTTTAACACTAAGTGTTTTAATGACGAGACAAAGAAATAAACTAGAAAATAATCTATGTTGTCAAATACTTTTTTTATAACTAAACTAAAAAAGGTACAATACGAATGTAAGCATATATTATTTTAGAAACTAAATATTTTAAATGTTAAAAAGTATTTTATGAAATTAATCTCACACGTTTATAATTTGTAAAGCACTTAATTTATAGATTACAAAAAAATACTTTAGTTATAACAAATGTCAACCTAGCAAAAAAAAAAAACTATTTTTTTAAACAAACAACAGCTATAGAATAATAAATTATTTTAAAGTTCTTGTTTGTTTTTCCATCACATCATTAGTATTTCATTTCCTACAAATAATGAAATAAATTATAATACGCATGAACCAATAAATGTTATTATCTTGTTTATATGAAAGTGTTAGCTATAGAAATTTATGGATTACTTAAATACAGTAAATGAATTCTAAAGATTAAACATTCCAAATAATAAGTACTTATCTATTATAAATGTTGAATTTAATAACTTAAAACTGATTGAAACATAGTAATATAAATTTAATTTAAATGTTAATAGAAGTATAACAAGCACAAACCATATTATTATTATTAGTATTTGTTGTGTTTGGATTATTATTTGACCCTAGAAAAAATTCTTCATTGGCTCTATGAAAAACAAAATTAAAATAAAATTTAAACTAATTAATTGTAAAAATACTTAGCAGTTATTTATCAACAATTATGTTTATTAGTAGCATAGTTAGTATATTCTTTTAATTTTTGATGCAAATATTAATTCACAAAGTGTTTGTAAGATACGAAGAGTATTACTAACATTTAATGTGCCATAAATTGAAGTATTTCAAAAGAAAACTAAAAAATAAACTTTATATTTTTCATCTTATTACCAAATAATTAAAGTACTGCGTATAATAAAATTTATAGTTTATTCATTAGCTATGTGTAAAAAGATACGAAAACTTTTATATCTTAAACTTTTAAAAGCTAACTTGAAAAAATTTACTTACATTTTGTCTTGGATTACGGCTTTTTATTCTTTATCTTTATAAAAGCCTTTATAATACTTATTTATTATCGTATATTTTTTTATATTTTTTTTATACTTTTCCTTAAGACTTTCATTACTTTCCTCTTCTTTGACCGAGTCTGTGGACTTTCCGTTCTAAAAAAATATTAGTTTAGAATAACCCAAGGTTGTATTTCAGTAATATTAATACTTTACTTAGATAAAATTACAACAAAATTTATTTTTATTTTCTTAGTTAGCTTGTTTTAAGTATAAAAAAAAAAGTATATATAATTTCCTAAAACTTAAAAGATATATGTGTTAAATTTGTAATATAATGTAATATAGCTTTTAAATGACTTATTTAATTTTTATTGAAATTTAACACATGTATACATACTATTAAATCTCATTCATGATAAAGCATTGGCATCATAAAAAAAGAAATAAAATAAAAATTAGTTTAATTTTTTAAAACCTAATAACTAGTAGAACAATAATACTATAGATAAATAGATATAATAGTCTAAACAAACTTACCAATACTTTCAGATCAGGAAAATGTTTCAATAGAAACCTAGAAAAATATTTATTGGTAATGTATGTACTAGTACTCACAATAACAACTAATGAAAAACGTTTTATATTTAAAGTAGGGAGTTTTTGTAATGCTAAAGGTTAACATTACGTTTTTAAGACTTTTGCATTATTAATGTTTACACTAAAAAACTTTTAGAACAGAAAAGTTTATAAGTGCAAGTAAAATTTGAAAACTATACTGTCTCCGTATTTTTTTAAGTCGTATTGAAATAAAAAAAAGTGTTTTAATGATAAATATCACTTAATAACTACTAACAGGCGTTTTTTTTTTTCTGTAAAATTTAAAAATAAATAACAACCTTAAACTAAGTTCATGTTTCACATCTACTTAGGCTTAAAGTGTATAATCTTTAGGACATTCAAACTTATAACGGAAAAAGCTAACACTATTTTTATTGAAGCAAAAATGTAAAGAAAAACAACAGGTTTTAATAGGGTTTTAAATTAAACGCAACTACAGCTTATTGATTTAAATATAATAAACAAAAACAACTTAGTTTCTTTTCCTTCGAACATTTGCAGCACCTTTTGTTCATTATTTGGTCTCTGCTGAGGCCTAATTAAATTTACTTGTTAAAATTAATTTTTAAGTACGTATAAAATATCTAGATAGTAATATAGTCTATAGACAAAACTTTTTACACAAAGCTGAATTACTTTACCAACTTTATTTACAAAACGTTATAATTGATTAAATGAAACACCTAAAACCGACAATTAGTGCTGTCAAAGTATTATATATAAAGCACCACATTCATAACTAGTTAAGTAAGAAACTTAAAAATAATAAATAGTTTTATTAAAGTCTTAATACAAAGATCGAATCACAAATACAATTAAGATTAATGATAATAAGCTTTAATAGCTTAAAGCTAACAAACTTAAAGCATATTATTCCTAATTTATAAAATTAAATAAGGTTCTACAGATAACAAAAATTATAGAAAGTCTTTTAACTTATACTATTTCAAAAACAAACTTTTTTTTTGTGTAGAAATTTAAAAGTTTCTATAACTAACCATAAGCTGTTCAAGTTAATTTCTTCATTTCTTTTGTAAACTTGTAGTTCTTGTAAGTTCCAACCAATAAACAAAAGATGAGCGTCTTGATCGAATGTTAATTCGTAGTTTGTATACTAAAAAAACAGTTTTATTATAGAAAATTAAGCTTGCATTTTGATACTCACTGTTAAGATTATTTATATGTTATTAATACTTTATGAGAATTAACAGCTTAAAATCTTATCAATAGCTTCTTCTAAAGAAAACAATACTGATTGATTAATGTTTTGCTTATTCATTACTGCAATTGTCTAAGCAAATTACACGGACTTTAACTTTTCACTTCTACACTTTGACAGTAACAGTTTGAATTGGACTTAAGCTTACTGTTAACAGCATATATTTATTGGAGATTGGACATATATACTATTTTGTGATAATATATAGCTTACAACCTAATCAATAGCTTATTCTTAGAAAGACAGTATTGATTGTTAAAGTGTTGCTAATTTAATACTGCAGTCGTCTGTGCAATTTACACTTTGTTAAAATCTAAAGCTTTGCAAAGTTTAACTTGACAGTAATAGAAATGATTAAAACTGTTTAAGAGAAACTTTTAAGATTTTAAAAACTGTTATTTGTGTATAAATGTATGTATAAAGTTTTAACCTTAATAATTTTGTTAATCACACCTAACGGTAACTTCAACTTTTTTTTAAACAACCTACCTCCATTTTAGCTACCATATAAGCCAGATGTTTAACATCGCAAATCCTTCTGACGATGTGCCTTAAAAGTCTGACATTGAAATCTGGCACCATACACTCCAAGACTAACATCTGTAAGGTATTAATAACTAAAGTTTTTAATGAAAGCGTTATGAATATAATCATCTGTTAGGTATAAACAACAATCTTAATGAAGAAATCATCTGAATATGATTAATGTCTAAAACTTTATTAATAAAATGTAATAAATAACCTACACATTTTCAGATTAAAATCATTTTTAGTTTTCTAAAAACTATTTGCTATAAATAAACATACTCAAAATATAACTCGTTACCGATAGTTTGATGTATTATAATATTTTATCATGAAATCGATCTAGTAACTATACTTGTTTTGACTTTAATTTATTGAATATAAAATAATACAGTTTAGTAAAACTTACATCTGAACAATTCGCCTCAATTTGGTCTGCTAATTTTTCAAAAATGTAAGGACAGTTGAAGTTGATCAGATCCCCCTGTGTTGAGCGGTTTTTGATATGCCTGAACAAAACTGACAGATCCAGCCTTTTGTGAGTATGATTGTAAACATCGCTTATACAACTCTGTAAAAAAACAACTCGAAGATAAAAAGAAATATTGTATTAATCAGACATCAATCGCACATTTTTGTTATAAAATATTTAGAAAATATTAAGGTTATTAACTACTTTAGTTTGTAACTAATAAATACAAAGTAAAACTTTCGTTCTACTGAAGTTAACTCAACTTGATAAAATTACAAACTACAATAATAAATATCAGTTTTGTATTATATATTTACAATCTAAATATCCTCAAGGTTTTTTTATGCAAGTTACTTACTGTATATCTCGAAGAGTTATGGTTTGTTTCATAGAAAAACTAAATATCAGAATTGGTTAACAAAATTTTAATAACTAAAGTGCAAGAACGTTTACTATCTTAAAATAAAGATGTACTGTACAGATTTTACTACAAAAGTTATTTAAAACAGTTGTTACCTGAAATATACTCGTGTCAACAGAAAAGTTGGGGAAATTTGTAGTAACTTCGTGTATTGTCATTGGAATATCAGTCTTGACAATAGCACTCAAAGTACTCATTAACTCAGAAATTATACTTTCTGCCACAATTTTGTTGGTGCACAAAACGCAAAATACCAATTCATCAACGTCTCTGTAAACCTGCAAGTTACAACAAAATATTAAAATATTGTAACTTTTGTTTTAATCCACCTAAACTTTACATTTGCAAAGTATAAATTGTTTAACCTTAGTTATAAACCTCATAAAGATGTAATTAGGGGTTTTAAAAATTATTTCTAATTACAGTTCTGTAAAAAAAAACAATTGCAGCTAAAACTAAAACTGTGAACTTGTTTTAGTAACAACTTAAATAATTATATATTATAAAAATCAAAAACATACCCTAGTATATGTTTTGAATCGTTTTTCGATGCGGTACTTAAGGTAGTTATAACCATAGTAAGACTTCAAATGGACCTGAATAATAAGACAAAGGTAAGTATAGGCTTAGATTTAAAAAAACAATAACAAAGCAATAAAAATAGAAAAGAATAGTCAAAAATTTTTAGTTTTTATTTCCTTGTTAAACATCTATAGATGTTTTTTATACAAATATATTTAAATTTGAATATTAATAAATATTATAATATCAGATTAACTTACTTTGAAGCCGAAGAATACTTGGTTAGTGGTATTCATTTTTGTATTTAACTTTTTCAGCGGTCTAAGGTATTTAAAATCTGTAACTGAAGTTATTATAGTAATAATTAGTTTACAAAAAGTATTGAGAAATTTTAGAACTTTTTTTTAGCAGTGAAATAAAATTTAAAAAGTTGTAATTTTATAAATTACTACGATTAAAAAAAAATATCTTGTTGACCATAGTAACTTACTTATAACAAAATAATGAAATGGTTCATTTATATACTTATAACTTAAACTTTTGAATACATTATTATTTTCTTACATAAAACTTTAAATTTAATTTAAGTAGTTACTATTTTTTAAAGTATGTTCATTGCAGTTAAAGAGCTTTTATACTTAAAGCTCAGTCTGATTTGCATATTTGATGAGTCAGATTGTTTTTGTTGTTTTAAATTAGAACTTTAAAAACTTTATTTTTTGATTAATTTTTAACATGTTTGGGTAGGTGGGTTGGGAATAAGGGTACAAATAAATTTAGGATTTAAAAAAATACCTGAGTGAGCAAATAGGAAAATTAGACTAACCTTTAGATAAACCTTCTTAATTTAAGTGTTTATCTTTAAAAACTTATAAAAGCTTTACAAAAAAAAATCAAAAGTTAAAACCCAAAACTATCTAATAACTGTTTAACTAAACTAATGATTGAAAAACTTTTTGAAATATTCACATAAAAAGTACTACACTATTTAAATTATATTTTGTACATATGACACAAAGTCAAATATAAATACCAAACTACTAGTTATTACAGATAAAGATAATAAAATACCTTATTTATTTGATATCAATGCACAACATTCAATTATTTCTAAGGCAATAATTAGTTCATATAAAGAAGATGAATTAGCACCTGAAATTTGTGACGTGAGGGCAAATAAATTAAAAGTTTTAGGATATACAGCTCTGAATGTCAAAATTGGTTTACAACAAAATTTATCTCACAATTTTTATGTAATAGATTCAAACAATTCTTTTGCTATTCTTGGCATAGATTTTATCGTAAAAAGAAATTTAATAAACAATGCAAAAGAAAAAATAATAACCAAAACAGAAACAGGAGTTAACCTCGAACTAACAAATACTTTTTGTAAAACAACCATAAAAAGTGAAGTGAAAAAGCTGAAAGAACTTGTAAAAGAATCAAGTTATAAAGAAAAACTTAAGCATAAGCATGTTCTTGACATTAAACTTAAAAATGAAAGCGTGCCTCGTCGTCAAAAAGCATTCGTAACAAATGCAATAGCATCAAAAGAAATAAAAAACGGTTTCAACAAGTTGTCAAAAGGGAGCATTCCAAAAAACTTTAGAAGCGATAACAAGAACCTCCCAATATCATTTTTATCAACGGTCGAAAATTATTCAAACAAATTAAATATATTAAATAAAGTTGTGAATTTTTTTTCTAAAAAGTGGAACAGTATTCAGAAAGTAACTTCGTTAAGTAATCAATCTCTTAGTTGCCTAGTAGAAACAAAGAAAATTACAAGAGACAACTTTTACCTTCAACAAAAAAACGACCTTAAAGACTACACGCTTCTAGTCACTTAACGATTTTAAGACAACATAAGTTCTATCAACCGGACTAACAAAAACTCTTAATCCTGTCACATTTACGTTCATTTTTCAAGTTTCTTTTGTCAGTGAATAAGGAGATATAAGTTTTAAACTCAGATACATTACTCTTATACTTTTATATGTGTATATATATGTATATATGTATATATATTACTTTCATACCTTTTATAACATGAAACATGACATAAAAAAACACACATTTTTTTTCCCCTTTCTAACAATTTTTGCGCTTACACAATAACCAAACCTAATACTCAAGTTTACAAAGTTGATAATTTTGTATCTGTTCTTGCAATTTAACAAATTTATATTTTTCTCGCACAGCTCCACGATGAAAAAAAAAGAGAATTAATGATTCTTCAGTTTATTTTAAATTAAATGTCGGAAGCGTTCACAATAATGTTTCATAATCATAGATATTGTTTTTCCAGTATGAACTTAATCCCTTTTTAATAAGCATTCAATTATTAATAAGCGTTTGGTCTTTCTCTGTTTATAATTTTAAGTATCTAATTAATCCGATCGTGGTCTATTAAGAGTGCGCAAACACACTAATCTAAAACCAAAAATAAATAAATATGTACTTGTCGAACTTTTATGTTAAAAGCAAGAAAAAAATATTTTTTAACTTTAAAGTTGGTCTATTTTAAAGTAAACATTTTTGTAAAGAAAACATTGTTTTTCTGGAATATCTGTTCAATAAATTAAACCACTTAAATCATGAACAAATAAATGTTTTTAAAACCAAATCTCGATCTGTCCTAAAGTAAATTAATTAAAAGAAGCAAACATTTTTTTTTGCTAGTGCCTAAAAAAACAAAAAAGATAACATTTAATAAATTTCTCAAAAACTCGCAAAATTGAATCCGGCATACTAATTTAATTAACATAAATATATAACTGACTTCCCTTTTTTACAAGTTTACTTACTCTCTCCTCCTTTTATGCACGTAACAGCTGCAGCAATAAGATGTATTCCAAAAATATATCAAAAAGACACAAAACACTACTTTATAAATGAATGTTCTCACCGAAATTCTTAAACATTAACAGGTGGCATGTATATCCAAAATAAATTAAAAAGACACAACAAACTATTTTATAAATAATTGTTATCGCCGCAACTCTTAAACATTAACAGGTGTTTTTGTTTCCATTATCACATTTTACGACACAATCCTTTCTTAAAATACAAAACACGTGCAATCAAAATTAACTCCCTAGAGTTGAATTATTGCGCTAAGCTAACTTTGATAACTTAACCAGAAGCTTCTGTCAATCAAGTTAATTTCCCGTGTTTTGTTTCATCACTTTTGCAGTTCGAAAAGAAACTTAAAGTTTAAATAACTTCCAGCTGTTAAGCAAAAATTTTTTTTTCCACTAAAGAATCTTATCAAAAGGTTCCGTCAATCAAATTGCTTAATCTAAAGGGTTTGAATTTCGCTTTTTCATCTATCTCTAATTTCAAGTTATTCACTGACAGTGTGAAAATGAGTTTATGGCATTTTTCATGGATCTGTTTTTCGATCATCTCGAATAGAAGTAGAAGAACCATTAAAATTAATCCGGTTAAGTCAATTACTAATAGCTTTCAAAACAACTTAAGTCAAATATAAAGTCTACAGTAACACAAAAGGAAAGTTTAATTTTTTTTTATTAATTAAAGAAAAACTCTTTTTTTTTTAATATTCATAATGAACAAAACTAAAAACTTTATAAATTTTTCTTTACTGTATAATAATTTTTTTTAAAGAAATGACTCTTCGTTAATTTGTTTCAACATTTTACACTACTTAACTGGTTTTATTGAAATTTTCAATTAAGTTTTTAATCTTCTTTTTTTTTACTGCATGAGTTGAGTGGTTGTAGTGCAAATATTTCAAACTAGTAATTAAGTTAACAACGTCAAGTTTATAAGCTTATGGTATTAACAAGTTAAATAACAAATTGTTTACTCGATGTAATAAATTAATTTTGTTATTTTGTTAAAAAGAAAAAAAAAACCTTTACTTTTATTATTACTTTTGCCTTTTGAAAACATTAACAGTTACATGATAAAATCGTTTTTAATTTTTATTTGCTTAATTCATTTAAAATATATAAACAAAACCCAAAAAAAAAAAAAACTATGCTTAAGAAAGTGAGTTTTTTGGTCGTTAGTTTTTTTAAATACAGCTGCATTGTATTTGGTATGTATTCTTAATATTTAAGCCAGCAACACTCAAATTTTTAAATAATTTATGCTAGAGAAAGTTAAAATTTTTAGTTTATGTGTGCTGACATCAGTTTTTCTTTAAAAGTAAGGTACTTTACAGTTATAAATTAAGTATACTTTCATTAAAAAAAGATTTTTTTTTTCAACTAAACTGATTTTACTTTAATAATTCAATAAAAATTTTTAACACATTATTATGCATTGCTTCATATTTTATCTTCACTATTTTAAATATGTTAAATTCTTTACTTAAAAAATGCACAGGTATTCTTTTTATATAAAACTTCAATAAAAATAATTTTACATATATAAATTTTAAATATAAACATGTCTTATTAAATTTTCTTGTAAGTTACTTTGCTAAAGTATTTTTTTGTTAACCTTTTACTTCATCTAGATTTAAAAATAGTTTCAGTAATTTTTTTTTCTGACTTAATCTAAAAAAAACATATATACACATTTCAAAATTTAAAAAGTATTAAATAACAATACAAACTTTTATGCAACTAAGAAAACAAATTTATTTTGTCGTGCAATGCATTTTATATTTCACTTTTTGTTAGTATGCGTCCAGTTTATTTTCTGGATTTTACATCCTTCTTTTTACTCTTCTGTCACCAATTGTACTTAAATTTTATTTTAAAACTTGTATATTATATATAGAACAACTTTTTGACAAGTAGGAAGCTATTTTTCTTTTTTGCTTTT
Organism: Thalia democratica; assembly: GCF_965202585.1. Lineage (NCBI taxonomy): Eukaryota > Metazoa > Chordata > Thaliacea > Salpida > Salpidae > Thalia > Thalia democratica. Next base: position 19,011,897 of record NC_139165.1, read on the forward strand.
AAAAAATTTACTTTTCCAAAAAAAAAAAAAAAGAAAAAAAAAATTTTTAACAGGGTCGATGTTGGACATCGACGTGAAAATTTTATTATTTTTGCTTCGATAGTCCAAAAGTCGAGTTTATAAGTAATTTGATAATTAAATCCTTTTCTTTACTACTAATTTTTAAAATGATAAAAACACTTTAATTTTTAAAAACTTTGTTTCGAAAAATAATAACAACCGCTAGTTGACGCAATTTTGCCATGTAGAATTAACTACTGATCACGCCGGGTTTCATGCTTTAATCAGCATGTTACATCATGCAACCATGTCTTGACCAGGCGATTGTTATGTAAGAAAGACGTATATAAACAGCAGAGCAAACGAGAAAGCAGATCATTTGGATTTCGACGTTAACAAGAAGCACCACTACGCCAGTTTCCAGTCCGAAGCGTAAGCCGCCATCTTGGATGAACTCATGGAAAACTTTCTCTTGGCGCTGTGAGTGTAAGTCGCCATCTTGGAAAATCTAGATGATTTCTGGTGAAACATTCTTACTCAACAACGTCGACGGGGCGTACAACTTGATTTAAGTTGTTAACGTGCCATACTCATAAGCCTACGCATACTGCAGCAGACAAGCAGCAACAACTTCGAGTTTGGATCATTTTGAACATTGAACTCTAACCACAAGCCCACGCATTCGGTGGCATAAACTTATTACCCTTATCTTTCGTTTTCTTTATTTAAATATTGTATCTTTTTATCTCGCGCGCTCTACATCCAGTGTCAACGAGGAAGTATAAGTCCCTACTTTCTGAACCAGTAAACTGTACGAGCAACCATTTGTTACAACTCAACTAGAATTGTGAACTGCAAGAAGCCTTCTCAAATAATATTTTTATTATCGTTCTTTGATTGTATTGTATAATAAAGCATATAGATACTTGCTAGTCTATATTTAAACTTAAACTATAAGTAGAATGAGAAGGGTATTAGCTCTTACACACTCTTGCACTCGGTCGCAGACCGAGGTAGCAACTAAAGATAAAGATGGCCCTGAAACTACTGCTAATCTGGCTCCTGTCGAAACTGCCGAACCTGTTACAGAGGCGGTTTCCCACAAAGCTAGAGACCGCAGTAGTTCGGAGTACATCACTCTGAAGTTTGAAGTTTTGTGTTTTTGTTAAAACTTTTAAGCTATGAAAAATTTTGTATAAAATATTATAAGTTAGTCTAATCTTTCAAAAAATTTATAAGCTGACCTGAATTGATAAAAAATTAACCTAAGTAATTGAAAATTCAGCAATCTGTACTAACTCTTATTACAACTGAAGTTTAATTTGATCTAAAACTTTTATAAAATGTGGTTTCAATTATCACAGTTTTTTTTAATAAATCTTAACCATTTTTAGCAGCTCTAATCTTGTTTTTAAGAGTTCAAAAATTGAAACTAAAACTTGCACTATGGTTGTTTTAAAATTTAAGTAATACTAAAAAATTTTTTTATATATTAAACATACTGCTTAATAATAGATTGAAAAAAAAACTGTTTCAAACAGTTTAAACCAAGGTTTCCAAAAGTGGGCCAATGGCCCCCTCATGCTTACTTAAAGATTTAACAACTTCACATATAAAATTTTAGGTTGTAAGCTTACACATGTGAAAACATTTAAATAAATTATACAGTATTGTATGTAAAGACTTTGGTTTAGGGAGCTATTAAAAATACTCAGTGGACAAAGAGCAGCAAAGAGACCAAAGGGAGGGGGGCGCATGAGCAGTAAAGGGGCCACCAGAGGGCCATAGAGTCATAACTTGAAACTTACAATAGATAATATGGAGGTGCTGATGAAGAACAAAAAAGGTCTTACTTATTTTATATGGTAGTTTTGAAATTTACACTAGATATTCTGGAATTGCTGATGAGGTGCAAAAAAAAGGACTTAGTTGTTTTATATGGTAGTTTTTGAGTAATTTTGGTACAAGGAGCCATAGCTTTTTAATTTATATAAAGTGGGCCATATAAGAAAAAAAATTGATTAACCCTAGTAAAAGTGTTTAGTATACTTAAAGGTCAGCCTGATTTGCATATTTTCTGGGTCAACAAAAAAATTTTTTCAGATCTTTAAATTTTAGTACGTTTGGGTAAGGTGGGTTAGGGATATATGCATAAATAAAAGCTTCTGAAATTCATGAATTAGCAATTATGCATATCAGACTGACCTTTAAGTTTACTTTTCCTTAAAAACCTATTCAACACCGAAAAAGGATACTATTATTGCTTTAAAGTAAGACTAGCTTGAAGAACCTGCAAATAATCTGCATAATTTAGAAAGTAACTTTTTACATTTGCTGAGTCAGTAAAGTTCATGATATTTTTACTTCCAATTGTCAAAAGCTTTTTTTTTGACTTACCTTAAATTTTCTTTGGGTATGGTGAGTAAGGGGTAAGTGAATAAATAAGTTTTAAAAGCTCTTTTATTTTTTGCTGGTTGAGTAGACATGCAAATTAGTAAGCTTACTTTTGCAAACTATTTTGAGGTTTATAAGTAACACTTAAAGTTAAACGACTACAACTAGGAGATATGAGCTACAAATAATTGTCAATCAAAAAAAAAACCATGGCAAGTAAAACTATTTAGTTCAATACTCAATGTTATATATACGTAAAAAAATCAAAGGGAAACAATCTTTAAAGTAGTCAACAAGTACATTGGAAGTTATAGACTAACAAACTAAAATCTTTTAAAGCAGGAACAACACAAAATTTATTTACAGCTGTTTCTAAATAAAATAACAAAAATATATAAACAACAGAAAAACACTTTAGTTAGTTATAAATAGTTAGAAAAATTTTGAATTATACTTGTAAATGTAAATAATCTATTATCAGATAACTTAATACAACAGATAAGATTTGAAATGACACTATGAAAAGTTTACTGGTTATAACATCATTAATTTTTAATATAAATATTAGATAAAATAAGAAAAAACATCTTTAATTAAATCCCAATTAAGGGAAATAAATAGATGTTACTTTATTTACATATTTATCAGTAGGTTAAAATCACATGATCATTTTTTGTAAACTACAACAATAAAAACCAGATAAACTAAGAGATGTGTAAAATCTGATTTAATACAACTAAGTTTTTGGTTTTTGAATATTAGAAAAATAAAATTGGTCTCGTAGTTCAGTTGTTACAAGTCCAAAACTGTTGATAAACTTTAATAATTATCTAATTTAAAATAAAATTTCAATATTTAGTTCAAAAATATAGAACAAAATAATTAAAAGTTTTCTTCTGCAAATAGTCTCTTAAAAAGTATGAGTAAGTATAAAACATCAGTAAATGATTTCCTTTTAGTTTAAAACTACTAGTATTGACTGTTTATACATGGAGCATAGCACATAATTAAACTTCTGTAAAATTTCATAAAAATTATGACTTGGCTGCTTATACTTTAAATCCAATACCCAAAAATATATTAAGAAAACACAAACAATTATACTAAAAAAAGAAAATATAATTGAACATTTAAATCAAAAATGAATATTCCTATTTTATTTTTCATCTTTTTATGTGGGTTGCACAACACTGCAAAACAAACAGTGAGTTTTTAAGATAATTTAAAGAGAACAGGTCTAAGTTCCACGAAGAAAAATTGCAGAAGGTTACTAAATTGCATGAGGGGACAACACTGCACGAAAACAAATAGTACGAGTGCAAAAAAATTGAAAAAAGCCAAATTTTCCCTTAGCTAAATTTGCACGAAGCCAAATTTGCACGAGGGCACAAAATTGCACGAAGGAACAAAAGTGTACAAAGATTATTATGCACCAAGGGTTAACTTAGCACGAGAGTAAAAGAGTACAGAAAAAAAATAAATAAAGTGCAGAATAATAAATCAAAATAAATTGTTTAATAAAAAACAAAAGAAGAAAAAATGTTACTGACAGGTGGTTAGGGTTATGAGTAAACGTGATAGAAAAAAAACTAGAACTTAAAAAAACATATATAGTTAGTAAAAATGTTAAATGTTCAAAAATATCTATGTGCAAAAGTGTCTTCGTTGTTTCATATACTTGCAATTTTATCTCCCGTGCGAAAGTATCTTCATGCAATTTTGTGCACTCGTGTAATTTTGTTCCTTTGTGACATTTTGTACGCTCGTGCAAATTTAAGAGCTACCCAATTTAAAATATAAAAATTATTAAAAAATTTATTAGAATACACTCAATGAAAACTTACTTTAAGTTATAGAACAGAGTAGGTTATAGACTAAATTTGTTGAGTATGTGCTAACTCTAACTCAAAACTAAAATGAAGATTAAACTTAAACATCAAATTGTTCAATAATGTTAAAGTAGATAGCTTTTCTGTAAAAAGTGCAACTAACCAAACTGATTGACATTCTTGAAAACTTTTTAAAATGATAAATGTTCAATAATCAAAACAATTGTTTTTTTAAAAGGTTTATGCCATCATTATTAATATCTAAAAAGTTATAAATGAATCATGTAACTAATATATTCAATACATTAAACTTTTTAAATTTTTATTAATTTCATTCAATTGAAATACTTTTTTTGTCAAACGGTTTAATTGTGCACCTATATACAAACTTGTAAACTCAAATTTATTAAGGCTGAACTTCTTTAAAGACTTTCAGACAAAAGTATAATATAAATTTATAGCATTATGTTACTAATTTTAGGCTGAAATTTATTAAGGACATTAAAAATCAAACAAAAGTATAATATAGGTTTTTAGCATTATATTACTAAGTATTTATCTATTTAACTAGTATTATTTATTTAAATAAAATTAAAGTTTACTTTTAAAGATTTTTTTATAACATGAAGCTTTGTATACAGCTTTATCTTTTTTACTGTATTACATAGAAATTAGAATGCATATTCTTTATTCAATAGCAAATGGACAATCCTTCTAATAATATTTAAACTTAAATTGTTTACATCATTTGTAAGGTAAAACTTAAGTTGAACGTTTCATGAACACATTTAGATAGGTTTACTTATATATATAATTAACTTATATTTTAAGTTTATTATGTTTGTAAAAATTAAGTAAAACTTAAAATACAAATAACTTGAGTACAAAATTACATCTAACTAAATAAAAGAATAAATAGTATTTCAGCACAAGTAGATTTTAAACAACACATGTAACTTATCTTTGGAGGCTTTAAAAAGAACAAAACAAAAATTATGTAAAACAAGTTAGTATAAAATGTTATTATTGCATAATAATTTATCTAAAAAATATACTTTAATATTTTTTAACTCTAAAGAACAAAATAAAAACATACATATAAGTAACTAAAACATTGTTTTCTAACTAAAATTAATAGAAAATGTATTCAAAGAAATTTTCTTATATAAAATAAACTACTAAAACATAAACATATAAAAACATGACAAAAATACAAACTATTTTTGAAAAATCTTAATAAACTGTATCTGAATACATTTATACAAATAGTTTTATTAAATTTTAGGCTAGGCAAAAATTGCATCAGTTAAATAATAGTCTTATACACATGAGTGATTTATTTCATCAATAAATTTATTATATAAGTGCCAAATAACTTAATAACTTATACTTAATCTAATTAGATTAAACATTTCTCTGTTTTTGTTAATGATGAAAAAATAAATAGTTTAATTAAGCATCTTTATTGCTTAATGTAAAAAGATAAACAGAAAACAAAACAGTTTTTAAAATTCAACTGAAGCATGTATTAGTTGTAATTTGATACATTAGGTTATATTACCTTTATTGTCTAAAAAAATTTTTGCTAAGATTAATGTAACATTGTAAAATAACAAATAACATAATAGAAATTTCAACTAAAAGCTTATGTTATAAATCTACTTATAAAAGATTGTTTAACTTTTGTAAATATAAGACTTTTGTATATTTTTTTTTTTCGACAAAAAACTCATAAAAAATACTTCATTTTGACGTATTTATTCAAAAAAACATGAATTAAACTTTACTTAATATCCAAAAACAACTAAATTAATATAAATTTTTAGTGAATTATTTAAAACGTAAACCATATTCAATCACTTTTTATAATGCTTTTTTCAATTTTATAGGGGTCCGATGGTAAACAGGAAACCAGTCAAAACACGCCCCTGGTTGAAAGCTTTTGTTAGTAGAATGCAAATGCTTTATTTTATTTGTTTACATTAAGATAATTTATAGTAATGCAGAAATAAAGTAGTATTAAAATAAATTAAAAAAAAACATTAAATTGTTGACAGTATGCTTAAAACAGTTCGATAAAAAATAAATAAAGAGTTTTTTCAGGCTGTAAAAATTTAACTAAGTGACTGTCGTATGCTGAGTTTATTTTTGTTTTTTCTGAACATTACGATTTAGCTTCTGATAAATTTTATAAACAATTTCAATACAAATTGTCTTACTTTTCAAACCAACTACGTAATTATATAAAACGTGAAAAAGAAAAAGTTGAGTTATAATTGTGAAGTTAGAGCTTGTTTTAAAACACACTTGAACTTATTTCAATTCTTTAACTTTAAACTAAAATACTTTTATAAGTTTATGTATACTTTTCAAGCTAAACTAAAATTCGATAACTATAGCACTACCTTTTGTCACTTTATATTTACAATTCATTCTTAGACTTTTGAAACTATTCTAAATAAGGTCTATATTTAACTCTTAAATCATGTTGTCGATATCTGAAAAGTTTGATAAACTAAAATGTGTTTAATGGTGATTATCAATTAAAACTCTGAAAATTTATTTTTCTTACAAAAAAAAAACAAGGGCAACATCCCAAAACTTTATTCAGAGGTTTTTCATAATTACTCAAAATTGTTAAAACTTGAGTTAATGAAACTCAAACTGTTAGAACTTGAATAGTCGTGCTTTACTTTTTCGCATTACATCCTCGTATTTCTTTAGAGAGTTTGAACTGTTTCATTTTAGTAATTCGAAGTGTATATTTCTATTATCAGCCTAGGAAGTTTAAATAAAGTATAGTTGTGTCAAACAGCGCTTTGTAATAGTTTTTAGATAAAATGTTTGTAGTAAAAAATATAGTTTTTCAAGAAAATACTTTTACTTATATAATAAGTTTCTGGTAACTTTAATTAAAATATGATATACAATTTTTTTCTTTTTATTAATGTACGGTATAAAAATCACGATAGTAATTAAGTAGCAATCAGTTTTTTAAAAATATTTTAACATTTTTAAGAAGTATCTTAGTGTTATCATATTGAAAGAGTTTGTAATTTTTAGTATCAAAAAAATTAGTTAATTTTTATTTGTCATACAACTTCGGTTGTACCATTGAGTGACGGCAAGAATAATCGGTTAGAAAGTTTTTTATTCCGGACATCTAAAACTATTTTTACGCGGGTTATCGTAATGCTAAATATCATACAAAAAAAGGAGAAAACATCATGCAGTTTCGTAGTTAATATGTTTTAAATAATGTATAATCCTTTTAGTTAACTGTCAACCATTTAAAAATTACATGTTATGTAAATTATAAAAGTATTAACCTTAGCTAGTTTTGTACATACTATTTTCAAGTTGTAGTTAGTAAAAACAAGTCGTTGTAGATTTATTAGGCGGTACTAAAGGAACTTGACCACTTTAACGACAACTTTGATATTTACTTCTGATTTCATTAGCCTTACACCCTTCAGTTTGAGATTAAAAGGGAAATATTCAAGTCGATACCGTGGATCAACAGCTGTAGTTAGTAAAAACAAGTCGTTATCAATAAAGTTTATTCGTGTTTCGTTATTATTAATAGAAAACTTTCTTTCAAAAGCCTATTCTATATTTTCTGCCAAGGTTGCCAAAGTTATAGAACTATTATGATCTTACCGAGGTGGACTATTAGCTTTATGATTAAAAAACTTTTTTAGTAGTTCTGGATGCGAGATGACACTTGGCAGCATTATGTTGTTTTTACTACACTTATGCGTTACTATAAAAAAAGGCTCGAGCAGTTCATTAAAGAAGTTAAAAGTTTCTATATATCAGCTGTAGGAATATTTTCGGGTTTAAATTTGTTGTTAGCCACAAAGTTCTGGAAATTTGTTTTTAAATTTTCTATTTTTTTAGCATAAGGTAGGTTGAGTTCCACCTTTAACCAAATAGGTTATTTTAATAATATTTATGTTTATGTCATAACTAAGTGGTCTCCAGCACTGTTGGCACCTGATATTTTGGCTCGCTATCATACTTTTTATTGTAACTGATATTTTTCTGCTGTTCTTTTTGGTGTTTTTCTTTGCTAAGTTTACCTTGTTTTGCTGTAAAAGCAAAAAATTGCTCATAAGCTCTATTAGCTTTTCTTTTACGCTGTTGAGGGTTACTTGAATAATAGTTTCCGCTTAATCTTTTTTGTTGAAATTTTTGGTTGTAGTTTGAATTATTATCTACAGCATACTTAGACCCTTGAACTGTTTTACCATTAGGACCTGTCACGTTGCGGCTTCTGATATGTTATTTTTACCTACAACAATATCAAACTGGACTTTTTCTCCTTGTGCAAGAGATCTTAAGAATTTGTTAGAGTTTTTTTTGATGATAGCTGTATAATGAACAAAAATATCGCTGTTACGATCATCCCGATTAATAAAACCGTAACCTTTGCGAACAATAAACCATACTACTTGACCAGTTACTCCAAATGCTATAGTGTTTTTGGTTACCTGAGCTTTTTCTTTGACAGTTTGAAACTCTTTGGTTGTATTAGATGTTTTTGTAAATAAGTGTTGATGACATGACAAACGCTGTGCTATGTTAACATTATTACTACTACTCCCATTGTATGATTTACTTGGTTTAAAATTATCTCTATCTTTATTATGTTGACGATAATTGTAATTATGATTAATACCATTATCTCTTAAATCAAAATTTTGTTGATTATTAGGACGAACTCGCCTATGGTAATCTATTTTAGACTTATAATAATTTTGCTCATACTGCTGTAGTCTATCGTAATTAACTTGCTTAGGTATTAATGCGTTTTCTTTATAAGCATTCCATACGGCTTGTCCTTGTCTTTTAAAAAATTCTAAGCTTTCATCAAAATGTTCCTTAATCTTATCTTTGATCAAAAAGGGCATTAAGTATGCAAGAAAAAAATTAATTCTGTCCTGCTCTGGACATTTAGCCCAGCTTACGGCTGTAGCAAATATTTTATTAAAGTTTGTACACTCATTCCAAATTGGGATTTTATCTAAAATTTCAGCTAACTAATTGTCCCTATTAAAAAAAAAAATCTTAAAGAAATGTAATTTCTTTCACCTCGTTCTGTCATTTTATAATAATCTGACATCTCTTCTCTTGACCAAAACCCTGTTAAAAACTTATACTTTTTTGTATTACTTGAAATACCTTCATTTAGTATTTCCTCCTCAAAATATCTTAAAGTGTCACGAGGTTTCTTACAAAGTCTAACCTTTTATACATTTTACTCGCTAAAGTTATTAAATTATTTTGATTACTATTTTCGTAATCATCGTAAAAAAGTTCGCGTTTTTCTAGCATCGCACGTTCGTAATGTGGTGATCTAGACTGCTTTAATCTATTATTTAACTTTTTAATTTGCATTTGCAAAATTTTATTTCTTCTTCATTTGTTACCTGCTTAACTTCGCTTGATTTTCGAAATTGTTGTTGTATGCTGTTTGACGGATAAAATTCAACATTATTTTTCGTCATCTCTGCTTGATGAGAATTATTAAGATTGAGATCGTCATTGTTGTTCGTGTACATTTCTTCTGTTGACTGCTTAAAGATTCCTAAATCAGAAGATACAAGGTTCTTAATAGACACTGCGTGATCTCCACTTTAACCAAATAGGTTATTTTAATAATGTTTATGTTTATGTCTTAATTAAGTGGTCTCCAGTAACTTACTAACTGACAGCTTTAGTTACAAGTAGCTACAATTATAAGTTACAAAACTATTTCCTAAGTTATGAATAAAACACACTTTGAATAAATGCAATTTACTTTATTTTAAATAATAATTCTTAGTTCTGAAGAAAGTAACTTTTAAATCACGACACAAATAAAATCTATAAAAAGTATCAACAATCGTAAAGTTACATAAATACTAACATCAACTTCGCGATGTAGACGTTTTCTTGATTCTCGAAACTTGAATAAAATGTTGAACTTGAATGTAACTTGATCGTAAAGCGGAAGAACTAAGCAACTAAACAAGCAACTAACGCGTATTTGAAAGACAAACGCAAGTATATACACGTCGGAATGAAATTAATTCCCTTAAGCTGTTTTGGGAATTGGTATGTGTGTTTTGAGAAAGCTTATCATTGATTTTATTGTTACAGAAACTCACTATTTATTCACACGCTTTGAAATAAGAAAATGAAATGCTAATATCATTACACACCTTGTTTCAACACCTTGCACAAGTTGCAAGGCTTTTCACATTGACACTGATGAACCAAAAGTGATCTGCATGTTTTTTAGTTTCTTGCACGCTGTAGAAGAATGGTTAAAGCGGTCAATAGTTTGACGGATCAAGGCTATTAACATTAACACACTTATTATATTTTCGCAAAACAGTGAAACTTTAATTATCAGTTAAAGCGTGTTAATCAAACTAGGTGCTGAAAAGGATTTTAAAAACAACATACCAGTCTTAATGTTAAAAGCATTGTCGCGCAAAAAAACGTTAATGCGATTTTTATTAAAACCCTTTTTTTCAAACTTCTCATTTAAGTTTTAACAAATATTAAAGCCAGTGTAAAACATGTTTTTCCTTACAGTGCAAAGCTCGGTGTATGTACTCATATCTTTCATTTGACCAATGCGTTGTTAAAGAAAGATATGATTTTTTTGTTATCGAATCTGTCCATATGTTACTTGTAAAATACAAAAGTGAAATTTCTTAAATCAGTTTGTTTTATGAATTTTACAAATTAACTGGATCTGGCAAATTTTCAGCTTTTTATAGAATTACGATCTGGCAAAATCCGGATCTTGGTTTAGGTAGATTACTTAACATAGATAGAGGATGGTTCTGAATAGTTCTAAGCTTTGAGTAATTTAAATATAGTTTTAGTGGCTGAACACATTTTCTATTTAATACTAATAGCTTGGTGAACAATAAAAGCACTGTTATTAGTGAACAAAATTTTAAATTTATGTAACGTTAAGACGTTTTTAAGTACATGTTTATTATTTTCTTTTTAAACATTAGTACTTTTAACCCAGTGAAAGTAATAATTTAAACCAGTTTAGAAGGAATACATATTAATCTTTTTAAATACATTGAAACTAGGTATTTATCTTGAAACAACTATCAGTTTTTATATCCTTAATTAACAATTTTATATTTAGTTTGTTTAGCTGCTGCGTATCCCACCCAAACCACACACCGGATTTAAATCTTATTGTTTAGCGGTTTTTTATTTATAGACCAATTTTATTGTTACTCCACAAATTTTAAACAAAGTTTGATTTTAGCTGCATTGGTTTTGAATTCATCAATTTTTTTTAGGTAGTAAGTGGAACTATATTGATTGAGTAGAATTTTTAACCGCGATCAAATTTATTATAGTTTATTCATTTAGACTACCTTAGTTTTTGAATTATTTTTTCTGTTTAAATTTATTATGCTTATGGTTACGATTATCAATTCTTAATATTTTTCTTTTCTATTTTATACAAGACCTTTATAGTGATTTTTAAATTTCTGTTAGCAAAAACTATTAAGATAATATTTATATATTATTTTATTAATGCTAAAATTTTAATCAATAACCTTATACTATTAGGCCTTTAAATATATTAGTGCGTTTATTGTAGAACAAAATACTATTAAAAAAGAAAAAATACGAGTAAGCAAGTAATCTAACAAAACGAATTCAAAGAAAATAAAGAAATACTCAGGAATTGTTATAAACGTTTATAAAACAATGTTCTAAAGAACTAAAATAAAGTGCAAATTTATAAAAAACTATCAAGCATTTTAAATTGCTTAAATAAAAAACTTAAAAATATTTGTACGTCAATATATAAACATGTATATCATTTTTTGTTATGTAGTCTATTCTTTATAATATTTGACACAAGATGGGCAAACAGAGCTTGTAGTAATTTTAAGAATATTAGAACAAATTTTTGACCATTTTTCCTGATATACATTATAAATGTAAATAACTGAATCTTTTAAACTATTAAAAAAATGATGAAATACAACAATATTATTTCCAATACTAAAAGCGTCAACCCAACAGCTGGAAGTTTTAAACTAGATTTTAAGGTTGAAAACTTCCTTGAAAAACTATCAAATAGTTCACTGGTTGTGGTACTATACCCACCAATAACAAACATTTTGTTACCCATACTAACTGCAGAATGATCACCTCTTTTTTCAATCATATTAGGTAAATAGGTCCATTTATTTTCATGATGATCATATGATTCTACTGAAAATAAATATCCATTGTTATTCAAACCACCTGTAATAACAATTTTACCTTGAAAAACTGTACAAGCAGCACTACGTCTAGCTACATTCAAGTCTGCTACTTCATTCCTGTGAAAACTATTCATTTCATAAAAATAACACGAACTTAGTTTTGTATCACTGCTTTCAATCCATCCTCCGATTATAAACAGCTTTCTCATGAAGGAAGAAATACAATAATAAAACCGTTCTATGAAATATAAATAGTGGTGTTTCCAAGCTTTAGTTTTTTCGGAATAAGTTTCAACAGACGTACAAGAGCTATTTAACTTTTTGTAGTGATTAAAGCATATTTTAGAATTTATAGTTAAAACTTTCAAAAAATTATGTTGTTTCACCATTGAAGCAAACTCATAAACTTCAAAACTAGGTATTTCAATTTCTTCTATTTGATTCACAACTTTACCATTTCTGTCTCTTCCTCCAAAAACCAGAATACTAAAACCTTCTTGGTTACAATATCTATTTTCATACAAAACATTTTGTACAAAAGGAGAAGTGAAAAACTTGCTCTTTGATGTCATAGTGAACCTAGATAGAGTACTGTGCTAAATAGCTGTAAGCTTTATTAATTTTAAATATAAATTTAGAGCGTAACAAAAAATACCCTGTGTTTATCATGTGAGAAATAAAGTATTTAACTTAGAAAATCACTAAATAGTAAACGAGCTACTACATAACAATTGAAGTTTAATTTTTTTAAATATATTATATATCCTGTCAGATTTTTGTACGAATTTTAATGTTTCGTTTTTTTAAAACCAAATAGTTTTAGTTCATTACAAAAATTAAACTCAAAAAAAAACGTACTAGTTCTTAGATACTATTTATACTTGGTATATACTACAAGTTATTTTTTAATAATTAACCTCTGGTTACAGATTATTAAATTACTCTACAGTCGTAATTACTTTTATAGCTTTTTCGACCTTTATTAGCAAAGGCTTCTTTAAGATGTCCTTAAATTTACTGAAGTTTGTTGTTTATAACTTTAAAAACAGTAGCAATACTTCGCATTTTCTACACCGTTTTTAAAAGTTCATGTATTATAATTATTATCTGTTCTGGAGTGTGATCATGCAATAAAAAGAGTGCAATCTTTTTAAATTAAATATAATTGTGTTTCAAAATATATACCCCTTCATGTTTTGGTATTAAGCTAATAAAGATATGTTTCTACTTATTTATACATATTTAAAAATTTTAACAAAATACTTTAAATTCTAACAATTTTATTTTAACATTAGTACTACTTTTGAAATATAAAGCTCTTATGCTTACTAAATTTATTTTTTTAAATTCCCAATTGGCGGAAATATAAAAGATAATCGTCCCTTTTTATGATATTTTTCTTTTACTAATTGATTAAACTGTTATTTCTTTATCTTTTAATTAGTTATTGCCCACTAATAGCCAAATAATCCCTATAGGACAATATCACCTACTTTGTCAAATTCTTTTCAATATGTATAAATAAAAACTTTATATGTTAGTAAAGCTCGACTTTATTAAAATACTAAACATCTGAAAAACTAATTAATCAAATATTTTAACCTATTACCGCTAACTTAAGATAACACGACGTAATGCGTATCTTATCATTTTATGTAAATTAATTAAATAATTATGTTAAAAAATGAAAAAGAATATTGTTTTAGATTGTTTAGTTTATAGTTATCAATATTCAAATTTTAAATTATTATTCGTATGTTTATAAAGATCATAGCAAAGCAAATTCACAGGAACGTATAATATCAAATTTTTATATTTAGTTTATTAAGTTAACATATGTTTCTGTGCGTCAACACGTTAACACACTTCTACGGTGGTATGCAGGTAGATACTTAAGAATTAAGACAATTGTTTTTAGAAACATTGAGAAAAAATTATCAATAGTAACCTATAAGTCATATTTACCAATATATTTTTAACGTATCTGTTATATTTGAAACTTTAAAAGATTCTATGAACAAGTGGCAATAAAATTATTTAAAATAATGTTTGGTTAACTACATAAACACCACCTTGATGGTGTTTTTTTTTTCAATCCAGTTTGCTCGGTTTTGAAGTACTTGTATGTGTAGTAGTTTATATTAAGAAATAAAATTAAGAAATGTAATATTTTGTACTGCTTATAAATTTTAATTCAAAGTATTCCTTCATTTTGATTAAATTTTGAACAGCTCTCTGACACTTTTCTGCACCTTTAATCTTAATAGAAGAGTGTCTATGAAAAATTAAATAAAATGTTATCAGCAAAGAATACCGAGTAAAATACGTACTTATAACATTTAATATATATTATATATTAATAAAATTACAAAATGATTATATTCAATCAAACTATCCCAACCTTACATCTCTTAAAATAACTATTTGTTTACTTGCTTCACATTTTAATTAAAGCAATATAAGTTTTTTATAAAGACCCTAACTAATAAAACTTATGTAAGTATGCATGTTTTATTATTGATATTAAAGATAGTCTGTCTGTAAATGAAATATATTACATATTACTTATTTATTTTTACTTTTAATCAACTGTTTTATAAGTCTACTTTAAACATAAAATTAGAGATTATAGAGTAGAAAACTTGGAAGTTGCAACATAAAATATTATTTAGTTAGTAAGCTTAATGGTTTAAAATTTGTATAAGAGCTCACGAAACAAATTAATTTTGTTGCGTTTTATGGAATTTACTTTGTAGAAAGATCGTTAATGTGTTATTATTTTCTTATAAAAATAAATGCGTATACTAATTGCCTTTAACAGAAAAAAAAAACACTTTAAATTCATGGAAACTTAGTTACGGTCGTGTTTTGTAGTTTAAACATATAATTTTTAACTAAATATTTTATTTGTTCAGAAATTAATAGTTTATTTTTACGTCTGCTACTAAATCCAATTAAGTAAAAACATAAAAATGCATAACGTTATTGAACAGAACGTTAAATTCAGATCAAGAAAAATAGTTTACTTCGAACATAATTTAATACAAAAGAATGAGGTTTGTTACAATTGTTCAAAAACTAACAAACTAAAATATAAACTTTTAAAAACGAGGTTATGATTAATTTATTTTATTTTCTTAAGAGTTAAACTGGAAAACAAAACATGTATATATTTTTTGTATTAATGTGGCTAACATACTTAAAATCAGTCTGAGCTATAAAAAGGGAAAAATGCTGAGCCAGCAGAAAATAAAATTAATTAACTTTTAATTATTCAAACTTTCCTTTTTGTAAATTTTTAATAGGGATAAGGAAAAAAACTGTATTAAAAACTCTAAAAAAACTTCCTACTCGGTTTTTTTATTTTTTTTTTTCAGCCCAGACTGACCTTTAAGTATACTTTGCTACCAAAAACAACTCTTTTTAACTTCTTAAAACCGCTTTAAAAATTAATTATTGTACTTAGAAAATGATAATTTTGTAGTTAAAGCTCTAGCAGTTATATTTTATATTTTAGTTTTTTTTTTTAAACTTGTTATGAATTTATAATACAAGTATACACTTGTTAAAATAAATAGTACTAACTTATTCTTTTTAATCTTAGATTGAAAAAGTTATACAAGACTTATTTTAAAACTTTTTAACGTTTATAAAACATAGATAAAAGAATTAAACTGATATAAGAGGCTGTTAGTGGAAGTATCAAAAAATTTAGAACTTTAAATTAGTAAAAAAATCACTAGAATCATATGATCATTATGAAAACAAATGGAATTGCTTACCTGATATGAATGAAGCTAAATTTACTAATTCCGCAATTAGTACGGATAACAAAATGTATATAACCTTTCAAAAATACCTGGGTGATGTTTTACAGCAGGGGTCGGCAAACTGCGGCCCGCGGGCCAATTGCGGCCCGCGAAGGGTAAATCTGCGGCCCGCGAGCACGTTATTTTTTTGAATGGAATGCGGCCCGCGAAAGAAAATTTTGTGGCCCACGAGCATGTAAAAGTGGCCCGCTGAGCAAAAATATATTTCAAGTAAAATTTGTTTCGGTAATTCGATTTAATTTGTTTAGTTTGGTTTTAAGTCTCTGTATAACATTTAAAAATAATAAGAAGAAGTTACTACTTTAATTTAAAAATGTTAAAAAGACAGATTAGCATTCTAACAAGATATTTTTCTGAGTTTCATAATAACTTCTATTTTACAACAGCAAGTAATTATCTGAAAAAAGAGTGCTTGAATTTAATAAGTTAGTTATATTATACCTATTTATCAAATAAACTGAATGCAAATGTTTTCCATTTTGTACAAAAGTAATGCACAGTAATTAACTAAAGTGTCATTTCTTTATAGCTTAGATATTCTTTCCAATATTTTTTATACCTAAGTTTCTTTTATATATTTTTTATTTGTTAATGTTATGTTTTAGTGTAAAAACATCTAAAATAACATAATAATAAGAAAAAAAGGTTTATTTAAGTTTTGTTTTGACACATTTTAATTTTTTAGAAGTTTTCTTTGCACTTGAACTAATTTATATGCACACCAACTTAAAAAAATGCTCATATTTTAAACAACTTTTTATAAAATACTTTAGTTAGTTTAAGCTTAGTTTATGCATAATTTTATAAGTTTGTTTTTTCTACATGTAATATCTAAATTTGTACAGACACAATTAAAACAATATATATGACATAAACTAATATAGTTTTTGTTAGGTATACATTTTCATTTTTTAAACATTGATTTTGTCAAACTAAGTTAACTTTTATGCTTTGCATATCAATACACACATTTGCTGTTTTTTAGAGCTACCTATTTAATATAAACTAGACTTAGGGATAGTTTATAAAAATTGACACACACTCAGACTATCACTGTTTGAGGACTTCAAATCTCAGGCTAACTAAGTCATTTTATAAGTTTTTGGCTAGTGTTTTATGTATACAAACATATCAGGAATGTTTTTGTTAATTCAGGATGGCTTTTTTGCTTAAAAGAGTGGCAAATTAAACTTATGATGTAAGTTTTGCTCAACCCAAAGTGTTAGTTTCAGTTATAATATATATTATAATATATCAAGTTCAAGCTTTGAACTTGAAAATTTATGCTTCAAAATTTTGGAAAAAAACTTGAATTTGAAAATTTTTGAAAAAGCCCGGAGTTTCAAACAATTTTTACATGTAAAGTAGTGAAATTTCGATTTGACACAAAAAATTTAGCAAATAAACATTTCTTTATTGAAAATAATACTTAAGTAGCTTAACAGTGTTTTTTAATATTGATATACTTTTTAAACTTATTTAAACTTTATACTAAAAATAAAAGAAGGAATTGTACTTCTAAAAACTTTTAGTGCATTGCACCACCTTTACTTGTAAAATTTCACCGATTGTTGTGCTTCGTGTTTGAACTAAACCAAGAAATTATACTAAAGTGTCAAGTTAAAAAAACACCTCTAATAAAAATTCTCAGATGAGCAATAGTTTTTCTATCAGTGCTCTCATCTTAACATATTGATTAAAGTCATAATTTGATATATGCAACTTTATAACCTTAATGTATTTCCTAAATAGGACTTTTTGTTGTCATTGAAGAAATAAACAAAAGTTTTTCATTACTGCCTACAAAAATTCTTTAAAAAAGTTTTAAATTATAAACGGTATCTCATTATTAATAATAAATTTTGCTACTTTATAACTTGCCTTAACAACTTTTTTCTGATAATTCTGAAGCTACTAAACATAATCATGTGCTTTGTTGGAACTGACTTTGGTGATTTGTTTTTTTATCGTTTTTCGCAATAACTCCTAACTAACGTTTTTTTTTTGTTGCTCGTCTTTTATTTTACAACTAATATTTTTAAATTCTTATTGCAGATAAAGAATTGCTGTAATGCTTAATAAAAAAGAGGTTTTTCTCTTTGCTAATGACTCAATTAAGTTTTATACTTTTGTTAAAAGTGTTTAAGGAAGTTAATTGTCCATTCCAGCTGACTTATATTTTTTTGGCATGTAATTTGTTTACTGTTAATATGTTTCGTTATTTCTTTATGTTTTGAACTTTGTTTTAACTGGGTTGCTACACAAACAGGCTATTTTAAAACCTTGAAAACTCAGATGTGTGTGAAACTTTTATTTCAAACACTTTAAATAAATCTTAGAATTCCCAGAATAGTTTTAATGACTGTAGTGTAGTTTACTAATTGTAGTTTTTTCTTCTTTTTTTACACTTTGTGTACTTTTTAATGATGATGATATTTTTACTAGGTACTTAAGCTTGATTTACAACGATTTACTTGCTTTTTAAACTTTTAATGAACTTAGGCTGGTTTTATACAACTCAGACATTTTTGCTTTTTAAGTGACAACCATGTAAAAGACTAGTTACTAATAAGATATTTTATTTAAGTATTCGAGAATTAATTATGTTAAAGAATTTGTTCAAGCTTTCTATAATACAAACAGGTATTAATTTTATTAAATTAACTAATTACTAATTTTTTTAATGAATGTAAACCATTTAACACGCGAAAACTTTTTTTTGAAGTTAATATTCTTAGAAATATGAAAAAAGGGGTTGATAATATAACAAATATATAAAAGTAACTAGTAAATTCTCTTTCAAGTTTGGTTTTTATAGAGAGTTAAATTGTATGTAAAATTACAAAAGTATTAAATTTAACTTAGTAAGTGCTTATGAAAGTATATAGTTTATTAACAGTTAAGTATATTAGATAATGTAAATTTTATTCTAATTTAATTTAATTTAATTTAAATAGTCATTCTATGTAAAGCTAAAAATTATTTAAAATGATACGCTGAATAAAAGTAAAACTTTTCTCTAGTGTGACTAAAACTAAAACCAAAAGATTATTCAAATGTCACTAAAACTAAAACTGCGGCCCGCGAAGACTTTGTAAACTTGAAATTTGGCCCGCGACCACCAACTGCCTGCCGACCCCTGTTTTACAGTATAACAAGGAAGTTTATTTTAATTAGATATGAAACTGAACGCACTAGTATGTTTATTGCTTCTTCTGTTGATAATAAAGTTGTGGTAATCAATGTTTGTGTGGAAAATAATCGTCAAGTTATTTTTTAGGTTATAAAGAATGAAAAACTTTGTTTGATAACTTATTGATGACTTTGCTAAACTATGAGTGATTATTTGTTTCATGTTTGTTTACTAAAAATAACTTGTTTAGTTTTTGTAAACCTGCTTTGCTTACTTAAGTGCAAGTTTTGCTTACTTTTTTTTATGTTTTAACTTAGTTTAATTTATAAATTGTCTTTTAATAAATATAAGCGTGTCATTATTTTCTGATTTTAAGTATATCTCAAATGTATAGACAAATAATAACGGTATAATATTATTAAACCGAGACCAAAAGATGAGGAAAAGTACAATAGATAACTTACCATAATTAAGATATTTCTTTTCCGTAGAAATTTTATATAAAAAAAATATTTTAAAGAAATCCTTATAAATAGTTTAATACTATTACGATAGAAAGCTAATTACAGCAAGTTTCTTAATATAATAATTTAAAGTTAATAAATATTTTTGTATAAGAAAAGTATTTTCATTTTTAAAGAACTAGTAGATCAAGATCTGAATTTGGTATATTACAAAAACAAATCATGTTTGAAAATTTGAGACCTGAGAATCTTATAAAACTTTATTTGCAATATTGAATTTTTTGATATTAATTTAAAATTAATTTTAATGAGTTATTCAGAGCTATTCAAGTTTTACGACTTTTTTATCAGTTTGACAGTTAAGTACAGTTATGATCATACATTACTTTGATTATAGTACTCCAGTTTTTAAAACAAAATCTTAACACTATACTTAGTTGTTTTATAAACATTTTGAATTTTTTAACACTAGCACTTTACTTTTTTAAACTGAGAAATCAGTCGAAAAACAATTAATGATTAATCCGCTTTTGTTATTGTTTTTATTTGAGTATAAAAGTTTAAAAAATATTTATTGGTCAATATTCAATTGCTAGTGGTTGTTTTCAAAGTAAACTTGTTACAGACTTGAATGAAAAAAAGATTACTAAAGAATAATATTTATTAAAAGAGATTAATTATTTTCAAAAACCTGCATAATAATATGAGTTATATATCCTAAAGTTGTTATATATTCTTTTCTATTTCAATTTTTAGCTTAAAAAAGTAAAAAAAAAACTTTTTCAGCAGATTAATGTTGGAAAAGTTGATTTAGTCGTTCGTAGTGTTTATTAAAATAAAAAAAAATCTCTAATACGTTTAAAGTACGTAATTTTATCAATACTCCTTTCTTGATGAATTTAAGCCTCGATCTTTTTTTTTTTGCAATCATATCCTTATTTTAATTATGTTCTTCTGTTATGATTAACAGTGCAAAAAACTATTAAAAGCTTTTAGAAATTATTTTAAAAATCAAAAACCCGTTTTTATAGTTTTATAATTAGTAGAAAGTATTAAACGCGTAATTTTGTCTTAATTACAACAGTATTCAAATACGCTGAACTCGAGCAAACTGGACTGAGAAAGAAAATAACAAGTTGATATTTATTAGGCCAACTAAACAATTATTAATGAAGTTAGTTGCAATACGTTTACAGAAATTTATAACAGCTTCAATAATGTATGTGATGTTAATGGTATATTAACTAATTTTTTCAAAGTTAACACTTTGGATTTTCTAAGAGGTCTGTGTAGATAAATATTAATGTTTATGATTTACATGCAAATAAAAATTTTGTATTTCATGTTAAAAGTTTAATTTATATATGTTATCTGATTAGGTGTTGTTGTACAGTTTTTTAGATAAGATGTTTATTTTTGAAACGTGTTTTTAAAGCTAGTTAAATTATTTACCATATTTGAGTATTACAGTCTTGTATTTGTAAAGTCTTTTTAACGTTTTAATCATTATTTTAGATAGTAAACGTTTATACTTTATACTAAACTTTTAATTTCTTATCGTTTTTGAATAAGAAGTGTCTTAACTCATAAAAAGTGAATTACTTCACATTATACTTTATCCATGCTGTACGCTTAAAAACCGATAGGTTTTATGTTCACAAGGCCCATCAACTGATTTATTTCTACCGTTCATTAGAAACGATTACTATTTTTATTATGATAATTGTAATTCTTAAAATTATTACTCTTAGAATAATATAAATTACAAGTATTTAGGGAACAAAATAACTCCTACATTACAAATCTAAATTTACTTTTTTGTTATATATATGCTTTACAAAAAATATTAATTTCTAAGAACTTTCGATTTTAACTTGTCTTGCAATTATTTCTTTAAATAATGTCCAAATGATGTTGATAAAATATGTTTTTCTAGAACTTGGTTAACAAACAACGTTAGTTTACTTAAATTCAATCTTAACTTTAACTTTTTTCTAAACAAATAGTACAACTAATAATTGACAGACTAAAACTAAGTTTGAATAGGATATTTTATAGTTTTATTCATACGTATTTGTTTTAAGGTCTTTATTTATTACACAAAAATTAATTAAAGCACTAATGTTTATCGTTAATTAAACAGTATATTTTTCAATCTTTATATTAAAACATGTACTTACAGAAACCTAAAGCACAGAAAAGAACAAATAACCGAGAAACATTTATAAACAAATACATAACCTAGTAAAAAATCACTTGACATAGAATTACAATGATTCATCAAGATCATAAATAAGTCTTCAAACTAAATGTAACATTCTTTGTGTCATACTAAATAAACTGATGAGTATTTTCAACACTAACATTTAATAATACAATTTTATCACCAATACAATAAGCACTAGACTTACTAAATTTAAATTTTATATAATCAATTTCACATCTAATAAGAGTAAACTTCCTTGTTAAACTATCAAAAACCTCCCAAGTGCGATTAATATTTTAAAACCTCCACTAAATTGTCTACCAATAACAAATAATTTGTTACCTATACTAACTGAAGAATGAACACTTCTTTTTTCAATCATATCAGGTAAATAAGTCCATTTGTTTTCATTATAATCATATGTTTCAACTGGCTTATATATTTCTCCACTATAACCACCAGTAACAACAATTTTTCCTTCAAAAACTGATCTAGATACGTAGGTCCTTCTTGTATTCATACTGACTAAAATGGACCATTTTTTTAATCCGATAATGTACTTATAAGTGTATTTTGATAAAAAAATCCAATCTCTTTCACAGATTACATACAATTCTTTCATGAACACACAAATATAAGTCGTCTGATCAATGCCTGACATGTTACGGCAAGGATTTTCTAAAACTATACCTTTTGAAGACAAGTAATCACAGAAACTAGCTTTGACGAACAACTTGTCTAAAGAACCATTCTGAATATTTTTTAGTTTCATTAGCAGGTCTTTTTTGACTTTTAAGTAGCTACTTCTAACTGGACAAGTTTTTCTATGAGTAAATTTAAGCAGAATGCTTCAACGTCATTTTGATAGCAATGTCTATTTTGAAACAAAACTGAAAACTGACTATAATTTATTTTAATACTATGGCTGAAAATTTAAGAACATTAGTGTACATATTTGAAAAAAATTATTTTGTCTAAAAAATATTGCATATACCTACACTAGTGATTTTAATATTTGATTTTTGTATTGCTATTGATATGTAAAAGTTGAGAAATAATAGATAGCTTAATGTTTAAATAAGTTTTATAATGAGCTTTCATTAAAAAAAATCAAAGTGTATATAAAAACAAGGTATGGAAAACCTTTTCTTTAGTGAGTAATTTAGATAGACGAAAACCTAGTAAAATGAAAGTTTACGATACATTTTATATAATTAAAGCTAGTTCAAAATCCAAAAACAATATATACTGTTACCATAGTTTAAAACCAATATGAGTATATGAATTATTTTTTATTCATACTTGTTTGCTTTTAAAATTACTTTTTGGATAGGTTGTTTCATCTAGTAAGTTAAAAAATACTTTGTGTATAGTTGTAGGTTGATTTAAATGAATTTACGGCTAAACTACGTTTTTACTCTGCTCACAATATTCGTTTTTAGTATAACAAATTATTAATAGCTTTATATTTCATACTCATAAATGTTTTGTACTTAATTTTAAGTTACATTTGTTAAAAGTTGAAAGGTTGTTTATCGAATAAGTTTTGCCATTTCACATCATAAATAAAATAACAGAGTGATAACAAGTAAAGCATCTCTAAATCTAGCAGTAGTAAGACTTTTACTATTTTTGCAAAATTAGTGTTAACTATAACGTTGTGTTTTAAGTTTTGCTTTTGCTCCAATTTTTTATTAAACGTTATATGTAAAAAAGTTAATAATTGTTTATTTATTTGTCTGTACACTTGTTCGATAGGAATAGAAAAGTTAATGTAATAACATTTACAAGTGACTTTGTTACTTGTTTAATTGTAACAGGTAATTTTTCTAGAAAAATTAGTTCGAAAAATACTTTCAATAATAGTTTAAAATGCAAAATACACATAATTATACAGTTTTAAATTTAAAACTTACATAAACACTTTTAATAAATTTTTATGTTAATTTGTTACAAGGAAAAAAATAATTTTTTAAATGTTGTTCTAATTAAATTGTTGGTAATTGAATACTTACTAAGTTTACTAAACTTTTAAATACATACTTAAATAGTTTTTTTGTTTATAACATGTGTTTACTAGACAAACAGAAAAAAATATTCGATTCAGAGTTTGCTTTATATTGCAACTATTTAAGTTTAAGTTAAAAATTTATAATTTATCTTGTCTTAAATTTACATTTTATTACTATGTTACGCATTTAACTCAATAACAAAAATTAAATAAACATAACTTACAATTCTCAGCAATATCTTTAAAATGAGTTTTGGTCAGTATTCTATTTTGTATCAAGAGAGACATTGCTATCAACATGATGATGATGAAATTTTGTTTAAATTTGAATGCGATGGATATATGACTAATTTTCTCAAAGCAAGTTTTGTCAAAGTTAAAAGGTGTGCTTTGAATACAACAGGTGGTACTAAGCTTGGCTCAAACGACAATTTTTTTCGCAAAGCTAATCTTGATGATTACTTATCGTCAAAAAGTTTGACTATAAAAAATACTTACGAAGTTATATCATCCTTTCCAGTCAAAGTTTGTTGGAGTAACAATTGTATACTTATGAAGAAATTGTACGTGTTGGATAGGTCTTATAATTGGTTTAGTTATTGTTCTGTGCAAAATAAATGGCTTCAATTGTCAAAAATGAATGAAAAAAGATACTTTTCCGCCTTAACTGTTTTTGAAGGTAAAATTGTTGTTACTGGAGGAACTAGTAGTATAAGTCATTTGAAGCATATGATCATCATGAAAACAAATGGACTTTTTTACCTAATATGATTGAAAGAAGATTACGTCATTCTTCAGTCAGTATTGGTAACAAAATGTTTGTAACTGAATTTTTGTATTATAATAATAGCTGGGAGGTTTTCGATAGCAAATCAAGAAATTTTACTTACATAAAATGTGGAACTGAATTATTAAAGTTGCGTTCAGAAAAATCTAGTGCTTGTTGTTTTGGTGGTAAAGTTGTACAATTAAACGTTTCTGAAAACAGTGATCATCAGCTTATTGTGTATGACGTCAAAAAAGATATTTTTAGTTCAAAGACTTACTTGAGATTTTAGAAAATAAAACAACGTCTTAAGTATTTCAATATCACGTAAAAAATAATACTTTGTAATTTAATAGTTTTCTGGAGGTCTTTTTTACGTTATAAAATTTATTTATCCGTTTTTTAGTACATGTATCTTATAAGTTTTAAGTTTGTCTTCTTTGTAGTTATTTTGCTTTAAGTAATCGTTATAAGTTGTTTGATTAAATAAACTTCAATTGTTAAAACTAAATAGCAGATGAAAATATAAAAAGTTTATGTATCTCTTCATTCTGTAATGGCTCCCAAGGGAGCAACTTGGCCCAGTTTGGGAAGCCTTGCTCTATTTTATTTGAACTTTCTAGGCTTATAATTAAAATACACTATTTAATTGTTAAACAATAGATTTTTTATTGTTAAAGAATTTATGAAACAGATAATGTTTTCGTAAGATTAATGAGGTTGTAATGCAAAACAGTAAAGTATACAGGTACACGACTGTACAAGTTCTAACAGTTTGAGTTTTGACAACTCAAGTTTTAACAATTCTGAGTAGTTATGAATAATCTCTTATTGAAGTTTTGGGATGTTGCCCTCCTTTTTTTTGAAAGAATTTTCAGAGTTTTTATTGACATCACCAGTAAATACATTAAAGTTTATCAAACTTTCGAGATATCGACAACATAATTTGAGAATTAAGTGTAAAACTTGTTTAAAACTGTTTCAAAATTCTAGAAATTAATTGAATATATAAAATAACACAAGGTAGTGATTTGGCTATCGAATTTTACTCTAGCTTCGAAAGTGTACATAAAATTAAGTCTCTTAGTTTAAATATGAAGAATTGAAATAAGTTAAGGTATATTTAAAAAAAAACTAATAAGTTTACAATTATAACTTAGCTTGTTCTTTTTTACGTTTTTTTTACATTAGGTAGTTGGTTTGAAACATAAGATAACTCTATAAAAAAAGTTCAGAAAATTTTTCAGAACCTAAATATTAATGTTAAAAAAAGCTCTGCGACAGTCATTTAGCTAATTATTTACAGCCTGAAAAATTCTTTATTTATGTTTTATAGAGCTGTTTTAAGCAAACTGTCAACAATTCAATGTTTTTTTTCAATTAATTTGGATACTATTTATTTCCGCATAACTATAAGTTATCTTAATGTAAACAAATCAAATAAAAGCATTTGCATTCTACTAACAAAAGCTTTTAACCAGGGGCGTGTTTTGACTGGTTTCCTGTTTACCATCGAACCCCTATAAAATTGAAAAAAGCATAAAGTGATTGAATATGGTTTACGTTTTAAATATGTCACTAAAAATTTATATCAGTTTAGTTGTTTTTGGATAATTAATGATAAATTTTAAAAATTTTATTACAATACAATGTTTCACTCGTTTAAAAAAACAAGATCTTCAGTTGTTTAGAATCTGTAAAAATTTATGTGATAACAAGTAGGAAGACATAAGGCTAAACTTGAAATAAAAGAAGTTAAAAAGAAAAAATGTATAACAAAAAACTGAGTAAAAACTAATTAAAACCTATAGTTTAAAGTTATTAGCGTATGATGATTTTAATGTTGCTAGGCTAAATTTAGGAAAATGCACGTTACTTAATAATTATACAATCTTAAAACTTAAACAAATAAATAAAAAATATACAATAAAAGATAATTCTACTAACATTTAGTGGCCTTGTGAAATCTGTAGAAAACTAACAAAGAAAAACATCTCTTTAACTAAACCTTTAAGTTAAAATTACTCGTTTAAAAAAAAGTTTTGCTATTGTATTATGACGTAATTATATATTGGTTTAAATACTTGTACAAATTAAATTGGATATTTTTTATCAAAACGCTCTTAAGTTTTGAAGTAAAGCTTCTTAAAGTGTATACAAGAGCATATTAACTCGTTCCTTTTATTTAAAGATGTTTCCCCGTCAGCGTTCTGGACGGAAAAATAATACCTTGGAAGTTTTTGACAGTATAACAAGAAAATTTACTTTGTTTAAATGCGAAATTGTGTTTAAAAAGTTTGAAGCTCGGGAATCTAGTGCTTGTTGTTTTGGAAATGAAGTTGTATTATAAACATTTTTTCGGACAATACTCATCAGTTTGTTTTGTATGATACAAAGAATAAAACTTTTAGTGTGAAGATTTATTAATATCATTGACATTTTATCAAACAATTTTTGTTAGGTGAATGTATAATGTGTTTTTGTACGTATTATTTACTTACTTAGTTTTCATTTTCCTTTAGATTTGTTTATTAATAAAGCTTTACGTTGTAAACAAAAGTATTGCATTGTTTGTTATTTTTTGGAATTAAAAGACAGAAAACAGAAGCTAAGATATAAACACAAAATTTATACTGTTACAAACAGTTTTTACTGTCTTTAGTTAAAGTTTCTGCTTGAAAAAAGAAGTAATTCTAACTAGAACCTAATCGAGTGAAACATTTTTTTGGAAATGAAGTACTTAAACTTAAACTGCTATATTAAAAATGAAAAATACATTATTGATTAATATTGTTGAATGTTATTAAAAAAAGATTTAGTGTAGAATTTTTAAAAAACTTCAATTAAGTTTTTGTAAAAACCTTTACATTCTATAAAAGGGGTCGGCAAACTGCTGCCCACGAAAGAAATTTATGTGGCCCGCTAGCATTTAAATATGGCCCGCTGAGCAAAATTATATTTTTAGTCATTTTTTTCGGTAGTTTGACTTCGTTATAAGTCTCTTCATAAAATTTTAAAAAGATTTTTAAAATCTTAACTGTTTTGGCTTTAAAATTTGAAAAAGACACATTGGCATTCCAGTAGTTTTTTTTATTACGTTAAATAGATATATAGTACGAATGCAAACAATTTTAAACTTGTTATTAAGACGTTAGGATTCTTTGATTAAAAAAAAATCTGCTTTTTCAAGAAATGAAAACTTGTTCTATATAGAACATCTAAGTTTAAAAACAAAAATTGAACTGCTTTTTTGAAACTTTTTAGTCAAAAAAGAATATTTTTTCGACATCTTATTTTAATTAAATTATTTTTCCCAACTTATAAATTCAAAAATACGTAAATTTGTTTTAGTTATATAAGTTATTGTAAATCTTTAATATCTGTAACTTTCTTGTTACATTTCATTTTGTTGTAATCGTAGTGGTAGTATCTAAAAAGCTGGTTTGAAATTGTAACTTTTTTTTATTGTACGGCAAAATATAATTAGCTTAACAACCTGTAAAACAAAAACCAAATCGGTTTTCAAGCCGTACACTATGAAAACAGTTTAATATCTCGTCTAAGACAAGCAATTTAATTCTAGTATAAGCTTAAACATCTCTTATTAAAAAGCGATTAAAATCTTGTTAAAAAACATATACGTTTCCATGTAGTATAATCATCAAACGTTATATAAGCTTTACAAACATAAAGCTGAGATACTACACTATTGTAAATAATTTATCTAGCTATAAAAAACCGTTATGAAATTAAATGCTCATATCAAATACTGTTGAATAATACCTGATTGGTTACAAAAAAAAAAGGATTTTTAACATAAAAGTATAATATTAATTAGCATGAAATTTTATTTATTAGCTACGAGAGCAGATATTATTTTTCAATTTTATTTCCTGAGATATGGCTTTATTTAAATGCAGTAAATTTCAGTGATTTAATATATTATTTTTTGATAAACACTTTTTTCAATCTTTCAAAATATCACCCTATGAAACATACCTACATTAGCAACAAAGACAAATTACTTTTTGAGATGTGGCCTCTTAAAATTTTTTTTAGAACTTGAATTATAGAATTTGAACTGTCACGTATCGTTTGTGGTCAAGAAAAGTAAAAAGAAACACTGTTTCTTATTTACTCTATCGTCCGCTCGGTGGACCAGCTTGGTCCATGTGCGAAGAGCCAAGCCAACGGCTGGGTGTGGCCTCGCTAGTCGATGCCATGGGTCTTTTTTGGATGCCCTGTTCTTTTAACCGCTTACTATAGCGCGTTCCGCTTTGTTTGCCGCCTATAGTAGCGTGTATGCTTTCTTTTGAGAGCATACTAGTTCTAAACTTGTTGGCACTCATATTAAAATTCTTAGTTGGTCTCACGACGCTGGTTAAAAGCTAAGGATTAAAATCGCTAGACTTGTGAACATTTCCTATTTTGGTTCAAATAGTAAGTTAATTTATGTTAATTATGTTATAAACACCTAACAACTTTTTAAAATAGAAAATTAGGTTAAACTACTACCAAACCAGGGGCAGATTAAGACGTAAACCAAAGTTTACTATATTTTTAGTCTGCTTTTTTTGCATTAAACTTTAATAAAACTACTTAAAGACTTTTTTTTAAATTGAACTACTTTTTAATGACTGATCGCCAAGGTAACTATTTTATTTATGTATTTATTTTTAAATAATCAAAGTTAATTAGGCGTTTGTTCTTCATATGATATTTAGAAGTAACTTAAAAAAAGTAACTAATTTATCAAATTATATAAGTTAATATAATTTTTTTAATGGTTTACTTAACACAAAATGATTACATTTTTTTACGAATATAATGTAACGTTTACAAAATTTTTCCATCGGTAAAATTATACAAGTTTAATGAACGAAAAATATTTGTTCATAACTCTTTGGTGTTAAATATAAACTTACTTTTGCGCTCAACATACTTTTATATCAAAAACTTCCATACCAAAAAATGTTTCACTCGATTTAAGATCATCAGTTAGAATCAAAATTATATTTAAACAAAATTAAACTTCAATTAAAATTTTAACACAGTAAAATATTGTTTATACGGAATTCTTTTATATAAATTTAAAGTAAATGTTAGACTTTTTTATCTTAACAATTAAATTAGGATATAATTAGCTGGATATTTTTTGTTTTTAAATCTATTTTTCCGTTTTATGTAATTAAATTTGAAATAAAATAGAAAAATAATTACTGAGTAAAGTTTACAAAAATTTTATTACTATACATAGCTAAAGCAAACAAAAACTAATCAAGTTAAAAAAAAGTTGTAATAACACAGTATACAATATACTAACATAAGATTAGTCATTAAATTGCCAAGGTAATCAATAAATCTCCAAACTAAATTTTTTATTCTTAGTATCATACAAAATAAACTGACGAGTATTGTCGACACAAACATCAATTACCACAACTTTATCACCAACACAACAAGTACTAGACTTGCAAATATCAAAATATTCGAATTCAGTATCTTTGTAAACTAAAGTAAACTTTCTGGTTATACTATCAAAACCTACATAGTTTTGTTAATATGCACGTTAGTTACAAACAATTTGTTACCCATACTGACTGAAGAATGATAGCATCTTTCTCCAAACATACTAGGTAAAAAAGTCCATTTGTTTTCATGATGATCATATACTTCAACTGACTTTAGACGTGTCTTATAATGTTTTTCACCTCCAGTAAGAACAATTTTACCTTTAAAAATTGTACAAGCTAGATAGCGTCTTTTAATTATCATACTTGCAATATCGTACCATTTTTTTAGTTTAAAATAGTATTTCTTACAAAAAATTAAAAAGTTAGTATTACCATTTTTAAATAATACGTATAACTCTTTCATGAAAGTACAAATGTTACTTCGCCGAAGAAGTTCTAGAAAAAGATCATACGTTTTAGAAGAGTTTATCAAATTTAATCATTTTTTCATTAAGTGGTCGCAGAAACTAGCTCTTATGAAAAACTCATCTGGAAATCTATAATGGAATCTTACTGTTTTTATTAACGCAACTTCTTGATTTTTTAGAAGCTACAGCTCTCGTTGTCATACTTTTTATCATAAGCAAACTTGAACAAAATGTCATCTTCAACTTACTGGGAGCAATGTCTGTTTTGATACAAAACAGAAAACTGATCACAATTCATTTAAGTACTATAAACAACTAAAAATTTATAAACAGTTGATTATGAAAAAAAAGCCTACGTTTTAATAATATTTTACAAACTTACGTTAGTGATAATAAGAATCCATTCTATAAATTGTCATTAGTATGTGTAGTTTAAAATAGGTTTTCATAAACTTTTTTAAGACTATCTTTGACGAAGTTTAAAAAGCTATGGATCCCTTTAACAAGATTTCTCAAAAAACTGCACTTAAATGCGCATAAGAAATTTATATTTTATTTTATTCAAATATTAAATTTTATATCCTTGACATGTTACAATTTAGCTAATAAGTTTTTCAATAAATGTATTCTTAATACATAATTTACTGATTTTTTTTGTTAACTTAATATAAGAATAAATAACCCATTTGTTTTATACAAATTAACTTTCATCTAGTTTATTTTTTTGAACACGTATTTTTAACTCACGATACAATTATAAAAAGTTAGTAAATTTCGTAAAAATCGTTCTATTATTATATTATTTTTAATTTAATGTTCTAAATTATATATATATATTTGCTTATTTACTTATAAAAAATGTATGTTTTCATTTTGAAATTTGAATGAAATAAATTATATAATTAGTATATGCAAGCCATTTCTCACTGATTAATGAAGTTTATGGTTTTAGCTCTAAATGAGTGTTAATAAAACAAATTTTTTTAATAGTTATTATTAAAAAAGAGCTTATTCATCTTTTGTCTGCAGTTTTAACTTTTAAGAAAAAAATTATAGTTTTGTATCTCATTAAAGAGAAGGTAATGCATATGATAACTGATTAATACGTACAATTAGTTTCATAAAAACATAAAAGAACTAATTATTAATTACTATGAGTTAATTATTTCATCGCTCAAAAAATAGTTTATTGATTTTATTTTGTATAGTCAAACTTTAGTTGTAATTAGTTTTAAAAAAATTTATTTAGGTTGTACAAAGTTTTGTAACTGTATTTAAAAAGTTAAATATTTTATAAATAGTACAACACACTTACCAGCAAAGCTTATTTACATAGTTTAAAATAATATTTGTGCTTATAAAACATTCAATTTTTGAAAGAGTTTAGTTATTTGACAGTTCTGTTCCATGAAATAAATATAATTTTATCGAATATAAATAGTTTTTGCGTTTAAGTTAAGATTAATACATCTTCTTCTAAACTTTGCGGAGAATTAAATTACCCTTTTAAAGTTAACTTCGTCACAAGCAATAGTGGGCAGCTTTATTTATTTTTTAAACAAAATTTGATAAAAAATCTAAACTTTTTGATCAGTTAAGAACTAATTAGTTTGTTAATATAACTAAACAATAAAAAAAGTAATTAACAACGATATATAATATTTTTTTTAATTAATTGCTGTTAAATTTCGTATTATAAAGACTTTTTAGTAAACTAGATACAAAACTAAAAATCTATTTCTTTTCAAACATCAGTTGTAGCTTTAAAAATATTTTTAATTTCACCTTTTTTTATTACTTAAATTGAGCCTAGTATATAAGCTTAAAAGAAATTACGGTTTTAACAGACTACAACAACGACATTCCCAAAACAAAAATTTCACTGTTAAAAAAATATTTTCAATTTTTTTTCAACTAATTATTATCTAAAAAAAAATAATTGCAATTAGTGATCTACCGGATCCACGGCCAGCTCCGGATCTTTTATCTGTTTTAAGATTCGGTCATTTCCGGTTCAGGACCCGAATTATAAATGTTATTAGTTTTAAGATGTAACGTCAAAAGGCGTTAAATCCTGGAGATCCTGATAAGCTAAGCTTATCGGAATAGATACCACAGATGTTCTTGTGCTAAAACTTTATTTCAACTAACGGCGTTTCACTGCTCTCAAATAAATTTAAGAACAGATCTACGGAGTCTATAAAATATTAAAACACATTAAAAAAAAAGCAAAAAAATCATGTATAATTATGTATAGTGTTTATGTAATAAGTAACTATAAATGGACTTTATGGTTTAAAAACAAAGTTTGGGATAAAAACATAGAATTATAAAATTGTCTACAAAAAATAAAAATTTAATAAAAGTAGGCACTAACCTCAAAAAGCTTTAAGAATAGGCAAGTTTTTAAAATGAAAATTAAATTGAGTTGTGTAGAAATGTTACGTCATAATAAATTTAACAAATTGGTCAATAATTTATACAGCTAAAAAACATGAAGTATTAAACTTGCAAGTGTATGTGTTTGTAATGTGAGTGTTGTGAAATAAATTAGTACATAAGTAGACAGAGTTATTTAAAGTAGAATCGTTGGTTATGGGGAAAGTATTCGATAAATCTTGCCGCTTATTCAGAAGTAGGTCTTTATCTTCTGCTGCAATTACTGCTCTTTCTGTATTGCAAGTTGGGCAAATTCTACTTACTCCGTTGGATGCGTGTTTGATCTTTGAAACAATACTCCACTCCATGTTTGGCCTTTTACCGTACCTGTGAAAAAAGCTCCGGACATAATCCGATAAACGCGTGCTTTGTTTTTTATTTATTTTTTTAAAAGTATGTTTATGGTTAGCATATCTATCCTTGAAACTACCTGCTGTACTTCCGATATAAATTTTATTT
This sequence comes from Thalia democratica, assembly GCF_965202585.1. Taxonomy (NCBI): domain Eukaryota; kingdom Metazoa; phylum Chordata; class Thaliacea; order Salpida; family Salpidae; genus Thalia; species Thalia democratica. The sequence continues at coordinate 19,045,552 of NC_139165.1, forward strand.
GGGCCCTTACTTTCAACTTTAACTTTATAAATTACATATTTAATTAAACAATTACCTTTTAATGGGCAGTTACCTTTGTATAATTTACGGCAATTACATGTTTTAGGCATTTTACTTAACTTATTACTATTAGGGTTAGTTGGTTTTGAATATTTATTTATAGTTTTATTGTTATGCATTTTGCTTATACTTTTAGCGCTATTATCACTCACTTATTCTAAGTTTTGTTTTATCATTTTAGAAATACTTCTAGTTATACGTTGATTATTATAATCTATACTATTATTAGTACTATTGGTATGGATATTTTCATTATCATTAATATTAAAATTATCATTATAGCTTATATCTTTAATGTTTAAAGTTTTAATATGTTTTACATTATTCACAGATTCGAATTCACAGATTACTGTAATAAACAGGTAAGATGCCTGAGGAAAAATAAACAAAAAACATTTAGTGCGAAACTTGAACTTGTCTCTTAGCAACAAGCATGTCAATGCGCGGCTGAATTTTGGATAGACTGAGACGGAGACAGGCATATAAGGTTGGAGTCAGCATACAGTTCCTTTGCTTCGTTTTAATGTTTGTTACATGCGAAAAGCCGGACTCGCAAAGATAAGTGGTGGTGAATGGTAAAAGAAATTTTACTGCACGCTTTGCTAAGACGGGGTACTCTGAAATTGCACATATCAAAAAATCTAAAAGCTCCTTCCTTTTGAAACTCAATTTTAAATTGATTTCTTCAGATAGTTGCAGCAATTCGTTTTCTGTATCTGTAGGAAGATTCACTTCTTCTGAAGCAATATCACACATAAAAGGATTCAAAATCCATAAATTTCCGATGCGAACATCTTCAGGAAAATACCAGTATTTTCTACCAGTATTTTCATGACTTCACTAAAAATAGAAATTCAAAACATTTGCAAAAACTTGCGCATTCAGGACACCAATTAATGATGAATACCCATTAAAAGTCTTACCGATAGATACACTGTAAGCAGATTAATGAATGCTATAGTTATAAATGTTTTCCATTTTATGTGTTCTATTTTTTTTTTTGAAGTTTTATGACTTTTGTTTTTTTTTTCTTTTAAATTTATTTTTTAAATTTCTAAAGGCTTTGCGGAACCCCTGAGAGGCGTCGCAGAACTCTAGGGTTCCGCGGAACCCCATTTCAGAAGCACTGTATTAGGTTAATAAAACAATATTTCGGTAAAGTTAATTGCAATGTTTAGAAAGGAACTTCTTGCAGCTTCAATTAAATAAGATTCGATTTGCATACAGAAATTTATATCAGCTTCAAATATATAAGTTGCAATTTGCACACATGATTTTCTATCAGCTTCAAATATGTAAAACGTGTACATGGCATATTGTCATTATTAAACAAATTTTAGAAATTTAAAAACTTTTTTTTATTTCTAGGGAAGACTGTGTAGTTAAATATTTAATGTATTATCTACATGCAAATAACAATTTTTAATTTCGTGTTTAAATTTTAAAACAATTTTGATATATGATCAGGTATTGTTTCACTGTAAAAAAAGCATTTAAAGCGTTTATTAAAAGCTAGTTAAATCATTTACAATATTAGAGTATTTTAGTCTTGTACATGTGAAGTCTAATAAACGTTTTAACTATAATTCAAATATATAAAAAAATTAATTTATCTTAAACAAGTTTTCAGTCGTTTTTGTATAGAAGATGTTTAAGCTTATAATAAATTTAAATTACTTGTCTTGGACGAGACATTTAACTATTTTCGTAGTGTACGACTCGAAAACCGATTTGAGTTTTTTTAAACAGGTTCTTAAATTATATTTTTTGCGATTAAATGAACAACAAATATAATTTTAAACAAGGATTTCAATTAGTATAACTTCAATTACTGTAAAATAAAAATTTATATTACATATATTAATAAAATTTAAATAACCTATATATATAATTAATACAAATATACAAAGTATTTGGGAGTTTATAAATAGGAAAGGATAATCTGTAACAAAATATGGTTTTTGTTGTATTTTGAATTACCGCCAGGGGGCGTTAGACGATTTTATATCAAATCACACAATAAAACTTTAAAAATGTTTGTTATAATGCTCATTAGCCTGTAGCTCGCGCACAACGCGCAGCTCGATTATGTTGTTATTTATTTTTGTTTTTGGCTCAGTTAAGCCATAAGACCGTGCGAGAGGCACAAAATTTATTATAAGAACTTTTTATTATTTTCATTTAATAAGATCTTGATGTTTATTTGCTTTATCGTACTATATTGTGCTTAGTTTAGCAATCGTTGTGCATGAAGCACGACATATATTAAGACTCTGTATTATTAGTAGTATTATTAGTAAGACCTATTTTAAGATTGTAACCTTCAGAAATATTGAGAACATTATTAAGACATTTTAATTTGTAGAATTTTTAGTTTACTTGTTGTGTTTATATTCGCAGTTTTTTTTCTACTGATAAATTGGCTGCTTTGTCATTCTATTATCTAGTTGTCATACTAATATCACATATTCAATAAACTCACTTCATTAAAGAAATTATTTATATTAACTTCATTACATACTTATAAATTACTAAGTTAAATCTAATGAGTAAGGTAAGTTCAGTAAAATCCTTAAGACCTAAACGCGCTAAATGTTTAGCACAAAAAAGGGGACTTCCCCCAATTAAAGGTAGTTCCTACCTCAGGTCTTGGAGGACTACAAATCTACTTAAAATAAGATGTTATTAATTATTTTTCTTTGACTAAAAAGTCTCTTAAAGCAGTTAATTTTTTTTTAATTTATTTGTTTCATAAAGAACAAATTTCAATTTGTTTAGAAAAATAAATTATATTTTGGTAAAAAAATCAAAATATATTGACTTAAAGTCTTAATAACAAGTATGAAAACATTTCCATTCGCTCTAAATATCTATTTAACTCAATAAAAAAAAATACTATTGGTTTATAAATTTAAAATCTTGTTTTGTAGACAAAACTAAAGATTGGTTATTAAATTATTTTAATATTAAGCCATACGTTTAACTAACAAAGTTTATTGAAATTTGATACAAAAAATAAAAACTTACTCTACTAGCAATTAAAAAAGTAAATCATAGTCAAACATAATTGTTTACGTATTTTCAAGCTGACTGAACTTTTAATTAATAACTTTAAATTGTCTTTAATAATTCAAAATAAAACTCATATGGCATTATTATTTTTTGTTAAGCCTTTGATAATCGATAAGATAAAAATTAAAAAAAAACTTTTTTCATCTTAAATCTAATATTTTAGTTCCAAATAATTTAACAACATTTAGAAAAATTTTAGATTAACAACCAGCTGTTATCTTAACAGTAATGAGCCTTGTTTATAGAAACTATCAACTTGTTAAAACAGACAATCATTTGAAAATATATCTTTATGTACTAAATTTTATCTAACATTACCTGGATTTCAAAAAATTATTTTTACATAAGCTCTATGTTTTTCCTACGGAAACGGAATAAAATAAGATTTATTTTATAAGGAAACTAACTTTAATTTTCTCCCTTACACTAAGTTGAATACTAGCTACAACTAGTTTTAAAATATTGCTCAGAAATTTAAAAATATATTTACATAAATAAATATTGTAAATTATTAAACTATGTTATATAAACCCTCTATAACATTTTTTTTAATTTATTTTACGTAAATATTTAATTTTTTTACTAACTACCGCGTATATTTTTTGAATGATGTTAATATTTATCATTCGATTTTGTTTGAATCTCAGGTCAAGTTATTTTGATTCAGAATTAAATATTTTTTTTTTTAATATGAATGATTGTACTTTTTATACTTGTAACGATATCAAATGTTTTTTTAGCTTTTAGAATCTTAAAAAACCTTAATTTATATATTTGTTTTTTCATCAAGCCTTAAAAAAAAGTTCACGTTTGTTGTTTGTCGTTATTCAAAAATAAATTATTTTTATTAGCTAAATTATTTGAACTGGATTTGCTTAACTAACTTTTTTACATATCATTAAATATGTTTTTCTAACAATAAGACAAGTTAGTCACTAATTATAGTAAGTACTTTGTTTTAAGTTTCTTGTCTATAAAATGTTATGTTATTCTTGTTACCTTCACAATGTAAAGAAGAACTTTCTCATTGTCATGATTTATATTTAAGTTTAACCTTTATTAACAAATAATATACAATAATTAATAATTTTTTTTTGATACACATATATATATATATATATACATACAAATATACATAATTTAGCTTCTTTTTTTTCCTTACAGTATTTATTTTTAACAGAGCTCTGTTGAATTGTGTTATCCCGTTAACGCACAGAAACATGTGTTAGTGTAATAAGGTAAGAATAATGTTTAACTTATTATTTTTATACAATCCACTGAACTTTTTTCGCTTGTATCTAAGTAAACAAACGAAAAAATTTATATTTTCAAGTAGTTAGACATTATCGATAGAAATAAAAAAAATAGTATTGAATTTTTGAAACTGGAAAAATAAAACTTGTTGATTTGCGTATTTACTTTAATTTTATCAAGACAAGCATTTTCTGTCTAATTATTATTGTCATTAAAATAGTTTTTATATAGGACTTTAAAAAAAAGTAAACTAAAGGGTAATACTTGTTAACGTTAAGTGAAATTTTAACATATTACACAGTTTCAACATAATTTAAAAGTTACTGTTATATTCTTGTATTGCACGTTTTTGCTAAAATTAAAGGATTCTAATATTAGATTAATTGAATTGTATTATTAAACAAATTACAGGTATATAGTGACAATTATAACTGTAGAATTTAAACTGAAAATGTTGTATTTTCGAAAAACAAAAGTTATTTTATTATAAGTTTAGGTATCTAAGTTATAGGAGGTAATATAAACAAATTAAACTAAATCTAAAAATTTTTCGTAATTAATAGCCTGTAATTTATAAACTTCTCAATAATTATTTTTTTGGTTTCAAAAACATTTTAATATTTTCAGAGACAAATCCAAACTAAAAAAATCTAAACCAACATAGAGTCTTGACAGAAAGTTTAAGTTTTTCAGGAAAACAATCATGTATTTTGTGTATGCTTCAAGATTATTATTAAACATCTTATGTAAAAACTTAACAACTATTTTGGATTTTTTCTAAATGCTAGTTTGATAAAGACTTTAACAAAAACTAAAGACAATAAAGATATTTGTTTTCATATCTTAGTTTCCGTTATATGCCTTTAAATTCGAAAAAATAACTTGAATAACAAACCAATGCAATTCTTTACAACAAGAAACTTTATCAATAAACAGAGCTAAAGGAAAATGAAAACTAAGTAAGTAAATAAATAAGTACAAAAGTATAAATGCATTCATTTAACTAAAAATGTTCGATAAAATGTCAGTGTAATGAATAAATCTTCGCACTAAAAGTTTCATTCTTTGTATCATACAAAACAAGCTGATGAGTGTTGTCCGAAAAAATGTTTAATAACACAACTTCATTTCCAACACAGCAAGCACTAGAATCCCTAACTTGAAACTTTTTAAACACAATTTCGCATTTAATCAAAGTAAATTTTCTTGTTATACTGTCAAAAACTTCCCAGAAATTATTATATTGTCCAGCAGTTACAAACATTTTGTTACCAATGCTTACTGAAGAATGATGAACTCTTTTGAAATTGTATTTACAGCAGTGCATACCTTTATCATAGAATACATATAACTCTTTCATGAAAAGAAAAATATAACTCTTTTTACAAATTTCTGGAAAGTTAGAGGAAAAATTTTGCATAACTATACCTTTTGAAGATAAGTAATCACAGAAACTAGCTTTGATGAACAATTTGTCGTTAAAAACAGGTTGGATGGTTTCTTTATTAAGTAGCATTGACTTTTTGACTTTTAAGAAACTATTATCAAAAGTGAACTTGAAAACTACATCATTGGTTTCTTGGCAGCGATGTCTATTTTGGTACAAAATAGATGACGGACTATAATTCATTTTAAATTTAGCTAAAAAACTGTAAAATATAATATAAACAAAAACTTAGCCTGGAAATGTAGTAACATATTGTTTAATTTATATAAGTTTACAAAACTTTTCACCGTTTAAAAAGAAAGCAACAACAAAGGTTTACAACTAAAGACAAATAAAATTATAATACTCTAAAAATATGCGAATCAGGTAGCTTTAAGTATACTAGACGGTGTTTAGTGTTTAAACTCTTGGAAAGTTTATTTTTAATTGTCAATGAGCAGTGTCTTTTTTATATCAGCCAACATTTTTATTATAACTTCAATTTTGAAACAGCCATAGTGCAGGTTTTTTTTTCATTTTTAACTTATATAAAAGAAACTTCAAGTTGCTAAAAATGCTTAGAAATAATTGAAAAAACTGTCAAAATTTTAATAAAAACTTGTAAAAGTTTTTCGTTAGATTAAATTTCAGTTGTATAAGAATTGTATAAATTGCAGGGTTGCCTCAAACTAAGGCTTTTATTTTGTTTAATTAAGGTCAATTAAAGGGTTTTTTTAGGGTCAATTATGTATAAATAGTTATTGTAAGGGTTTTCTAATACTATCCCTATTGAAGATAAATTACCAAATAAAACAGTATAGACGAACAACTCGTTTTTAAAACTAGATTGATTGTTTTCTGGTTTATTATCAAAGTTTTCTTGACTTTTAAGAAGGTAAACCTATTGTTTTGACTCCTGTTACCAAGCAAAGATAAACTTGAGTAAAACATCAACTTTTTACTAAGAGCAATGTGTGTTTTGGTACAATACAGATGACTGATTACAATTCATTTTATATCAGCTTAAAAACTGTAACAAAACCAAAAACTTAGTTTGAAAGTTATGTTATCTATGAAAGGTTACTTGATACTTTATACCTTTCCAAAAAATATTTACTACTCTAAAAGATATTAATTTCAAATATAGACCAATAAAAAAGTAAACTTTTTAAATAAATAAAACTAAATTGTAATATCAATAAGTTAAAGTAATAAAGAATAAGTTAAACACTAAACTGCGAAACTTTATATGTCTACTTAAAAATTTAAGTGACGTTCAGATCTGTATGTTTTGAAACAAGCAATTTTGTGCAATAATTAGTTTGAAATGATTAAAATTTCTACAGTTCATTGAATTCGTTTTATCAAAAACCGTTAACCTTAAGAGTAGAACATTGAAACAAAAGTTTTGACTTTCATATCAGTCAAATTTTAATTATAAGTCTTTAAAAAATTTTAGCTTATAAACACCCTTTTACAATATAACAATGATATGGTATATTGAATAATAAACTAATAACTTTAATATAAATAAATTATTATTTAAAAAAAAAATAACTTAAAATTTTAACTAAGCAGTTACTAAAATACAAAAGCTATTAATCGCTTTTAAAGACATATTATACTTATTAGCCAGTTTAGTCTGATTTGCACATTTGCTAAATTAGCAAAAAAACTTTTATTATGTTATTCTAAATTTCAAAAGCTCTTAAAAAATTTCTGAATCAGCAACTGTATAAATCAGACTGAGCTATAAGTATACTTTTTCCCAACTAAATTACGTTGTTTACAAAACTAATGAACTACTTTTATAGAATCCAAAAAAATTTAAGTCTTTCAGTAACTAACAGTTGTTTAACTACACTAGTGATAAAAAAAACTTATTTAAACAAAATTTTTTTAAAAACTAATAAACTATTAAAATAACACATTGCATATATGAACATCCTTTCAAATAAATTTTTATGAAACAAAACTAAATAAAGCAAGTTAGCAATAATCACAAGTATCTTCCAGTTGATTGAATAAATAAAACAATTTATTTCACTTATAACATTTTTATTGTTCCTGAAAAATTTAGCTAAAACCAATTTTATCTAGTATTACCCGGTTATTATTACCTTTTAGTAGAAACTAAAGTTTTAACTAGCGATAACTAGTTAGTTTAGTATATTTTTTGGTACAAACGATAATTAGCTATTTTTGTATTACTTATAAGATAAATATATTTTAAGCTACCAAAAATAAATACTCTAGTTTTAATTTACTAAAAATTTAGGACAATATACAATTTAATGTTATAACTAACGATAAAATTAACTTGTCGAATTGCAAAACAATTGACTGTTTGCTAAAAGATATTTTAATATCACAACTCGGCTGAAATAAGATAAGCTTACATGATATGATACCTCAAAAATATTTAACTTTAACCTCAAGTAACAAGTAAAAATTAGCTCTTAATGGTTTTTTATAGAAAGTTTGTAAGTTTTTTGAAAACTTCAAATAAGCTTTTGTATGAATATGAAATGTAGTAAATTTTTAAATGGAAAAAAGACGGTTAGTTTAAAACAAATGAGTTATGCATACTAATTGTGTGATATGTATAAGGCTAAAACAACTTTAATTCACGAAAACAAATGTTTTGTTGATTTTTTTTAGCAGTATAGTTTTTTTAATAAACAGTTATTTTTATCTATCATTATATCATCTTCACAGAGCTTTTTAAAATTTAAAACCTTTAGTTTTCACAAATAAAAAGCTAAACTTGACAATTTTTATGTTCTTTTTGACTTATATGAGCTTCAGCAGTATTAAAAACTATATAAAAATAAAAACTGTGTCAACTAAATTTCATTTAAGTTCTGACAGTAAGTTAGGCTAAAACTTTTAATTCAATATTAATTAATATCATATGTTATTTTATTTAAGTTTACTAAAAAAATCAGTTTAGCTTAGGTTTGCGACAACCCTGCAATACATACTTACTCTTAAAATAGATAATTACTTTAAACGCGAGATAATACTTTTTTAGAAAGGTTGACCTCTGGTTTTACTGACAAATCATTTAATTATGACTTTTAAGCTACTTTTTAATTTGATTTGAATGCTTTTACTACTTCAAATTAAAATTCAGTAAAATGTTTGCATGTTGATATAGAATTTGGCAACTTATATTTAATTTCCTACACTCAAAAGTTTTAAAAGCACAAGCAAAAATACTACAACATCAAAACTTTCAATTAAAAAAAAAAACTTTTTATTCGAATCCTTTATTTTTAGGGATGCACAGGCTGCAGAAAACAGTCTTATGAGTTTTTAAGGTTGTTTAGAATAAGAAAATTATTAAAATATTTATAAGAATATTTTTAATTACATAACGCAACGTTATAGACTAAATTTCTGGAGTATGTGTTACCCCAAACTTTTAACAAAGAAAAAAGACAAAACTTAAATATCTAACTGTACTTAAAATAGACAACTTTACTTTAAAAGCTTTAAACTGACTGAAAATCTTATTCTTGAAAACTTATTAAAGTATTGGATGTTCTACATTTAAAAAGACTATTTTTAATTCGTTACACACATAGTTTAATTTTTTTTCTTTAAAAATCATACACACTCATTATGAACATCTAAATAGTTATATGATGAAGAAAAATTCTTATTTCAATATATTAAACTTTTTAAAGATCTAAGCAAAATACTTCTTTTAATGGTTATCTGTGCACTCATTTAATTTTTTTACTTAAATTAACTATACATATGAACTTTAAGCTTAACTTCTTGAAGAAAATAATGTATAATAAAAAAAGTTTTATATAAGTATTAAGATTTATGCTACAGATACATTTGTACTTCATATCTATTTTTTAAATTTTAATTGACTATTAAGATTTTTTTATAACGTAAAGCATTGTATACAGGTTTATGATTCTTACTACTTTACATGCATAAAAATATATTTTTTTAAATCTTAAGAGTATGCGAATAGATTACTCTAAAACTTTTTTTTAACTTAATTATTTCACATTTTTAGTAAGGTAAAACTGTAGTCAAGATTTATGTGATAACTTAGATGGTTTAATAAAACATTGTTTGATTGAAAAGTTTAACTTACACACCACACTAGAATCTAAGTAGTAGTTAAAACACAAAAAAATTGGGTACTCCATTTTTTTTTAATGTGTATAACTCTAATAAAATAATAAAATAAAAATGCCTTTGTTGCGTATTAAAACAAAAAAATAAAAAACTTTTATTTAAAAATTTAAAATAACCTTAACTTGAGCAACACATACTAAAATCTTTGTCATCTAACAAAAACAAATATAAACTGTCTTCAAACTAAATTTACTTATTTACAATAAACTGCAATTATATGAATTTTTTTTAAAAACATCAAATTATTTATTAAAAATCAATTATTTAAATAACTTAATTAAGCTCCAAAACTCTCGTAAAATTGCATCCGCATAATACGCCTAAGTAATTTAGTTGATAATTATAAATATTAAATAAGTGATTTGATTAGTAACATGATAACACACAATAACTTATACTTGCTCTAATTAGATCAAATACTTATTTTTCTAATTATGCAACAAAAAACAATAAAATTATTAAGATGCTTTTTTATTGCATTTTTTTTTCAATAAAGCACGTTAGAAATTCAAACTCATTTATTTCTCAAACAATTGAAGCATGTGTTTATTGTAATGTGAAACATACTTAACTACTTTTGTTAACTTATATGTTTTACTAAAGACCAATAAAAACTAATAGTAGCATAATGGTAGTCTATACAAAAATTGTAGTATAACCTTACTTAAAAAGAGTCTAATATATAAGTAAATATTTAAGTTTAATGGTTTTAGATGTGCTTAAAATAGTTTAAATTTATCTACGAAATCAGTGGTATAATTTTAACAAAAAGATAAACAAAACTGTGTCGTAAAATTAAGTATTAAACAAATCAAAAGTGTGTCATTTGATAAGTTATTGTTGAAATTTTACTTATATTAAAAAAAAACAATATTATTGACAAATTTTACTTAAAGTTAAAGAAAGCTGATAAAGTTAAAATATTGCTTGTTGTCAAGTTTCGGTAAAATTAAAGCAAAACCTAATATTTAAGAATAAAAAAAACCTTTATTAATATAATTAACTTTTATGTAGTAGTTGTAATTATTATATACATTAAAAAAAGAAATATTAATAATATCCAAGTAACACTCAACATGTTATTTCTTGTCGCAGATTTCAATTGAAAATAAAATGTCTAGCCAAAACCAGCAAAACTTCCAGGATCAGCAACAAGAATCTGAAGGTTGGAAAAAGCTTACAGAGGGTTTGAATAAAGTTGGAAGACCTTTAGAGAATATCAGCAGTCAACCAAATGAAATTCAGAACAGACAGAAGTATAAACACGCGCTTGCAAAAGGAATGGATGTTTCTAATATGTATAAAAATTCTACTCAAAGTCCGTAGATAACATGGAGACATTTTAAAACAGACAAAAGTAATTTTTATCCATTTCTTTTTTACTAAAGCTTTTTATTTTATTTTAACTATTGTTTAACTATGTCTGCTAAAAGATTAAAAAACTAATGAATAAACAATTTAGATATAACAGAGGTCTTATTTAACATTTTCAACAATGAAAATAGACTAAATTTGGGCAATAGAGTGTACAATTCTTTGTTTTAATTTATATCTAATTTTAGTTTATAATGTGTTTAATAAAAACAAAATATCAAAAAACGGTTTTTTGCTTTGTTTAAAGTTGGCTTGTACTAAAACGTATTAATATTAAAGTTAGTTAAGCAACATTAAAGAGGTAGGCTAATTTAATAACAGACTTTTGTTTTGTTACGGTTAAGTTATTAAAAAATAAAATCTTAGTCATTAATACTAATATACGAGAATGAATTTAAATCCGGCCTATAATATACTAAGCAAATTTTTATTTGAAAACTTACCTACCATTATAATAAAGCACACAGTTTATCACCGCTAATTTTTTTTCTTATGTGCTATAAAGCCAAAAACTGATTAAACTGTAATACATATAACCAGTTTCATCTGTTTTATAAAGAACCAAAAAGGATTAAAGTTATTCAAAAAAAAATACTGTGATATTTTAGCGGAAAGACAGATATTCTATTATTGATAAACTTTTTTAAATATTATACGATATGATCTAATTGATTCTGACGTAATTCTAGAACATTGAATTTATACTTGAACCAGATATTTTTTTATCATAAAATGTCTACGAAATCATAAAAAGTGAATAATATATAATATATATAATATATAATATATAAATATTGAAATATAAAGTTTTTGTTTTAACAGAACTTTTATCTAAGAGTGTTTTATATTTTTAATAATAAAATTAAATTCAGTTAATTTAAAATCAAGTTATATAACTTACGTATTGAAAAATAACAACAACAGGACTCAGTTTATTGCTAAAAAGAAATAATATAACCTGTAAAAATGTAAACATTTTTTTCATTGAAAATATACTTCTAAAGTATTGGAAGTTTAATTAATTCAAGTTTTTTCAGTTTTAAAACTTTTATTTAAAAGTTGAAGATAAATAACAGTTAAGCACTTGTTAAGAATTATTAAAGAAAAATTCTATTTATTTTCCGAAAAAGGTTTGACATAGTTTAAAGATACAATACTTTAAATCAAAAGTTTTACAAAACTTTTATGATAAGCACTGGAGAGGTCTGTGAGCAAAAATTTGTTGGCATAATAAAGTCTTGAATTCATAAACTTATTGTAAAGTTGAGATAAAATCAAATTAAGAAACATGTTAAAATAGATTGGCTTTTTCTCAACATCAATCCACGTGACATGTTAAACAATTTTGCACGGACTTGTGGTTCAGTTTAGTTCTAATTGGTATAGTATTTTATCTAAACAAGAATTACAGTTTATAATCCATTCAGTATTGAACTCAGTGACAAAACCGAACATATAAGTTTAAACTGAACATAAAAAGGTTAAATTAGTAAGTTTAGTGTTTGTTGTGTTATTTAAAAGTTTTAGTAATCAACGTTTGTGTAGACAATAAAAGTCAATTTTTTTGTATGATACGAAGAAGAAAAAAATTAGTAACAAGACTTATTTATGACTTTGCTGAACTAAATATAACTTGTATAGTTTTTGTAAACCTATTTCGCTTACTTTAGCCGTTTTTATTTTTAAATTAGTTTAAGTAGTTAATTTTCATTTAATAAATTGACTGTATCATTATTATACTAAGTATATGTCAAATGAAAAGACAAGTTATATACATAAAAAATTATTAACTAGAGACCAAGAGATAAGTAAAAACAAAACAGATAAAATTAATTTGAAGTAAATTAGTTTTTTTTTGTTATTAAAAATTTATAAATCTAACTACATTAACAAAATTTTTTATATAAATTTCTTATAAAACAATGTTTTACTCAGTTAGACATCCTGATTTTTAGTTTAATACTTTTTCGATTGAAATTAATTATAACAAGTCCTAAAAATATAAAGATTTAAACTTAATGAATGTTTTCACCAAAAAAAATAATATTTAAAGAACTAATAGACCATGATTTAAATCTCTGATTTAATACAAAAAAAATCTAAACCAAAATTTTTATACCTGAGAATCTGTTTAAAAACATACACGCGATATGTAATTTGTTAAGAATGATTTTTATAAAATATTTATCATTTTTTTTACTTTTAATGATATATTTTTATTAAAAAGTCAATATAAATTTGATAGTTAAAAAATAATTGTAATCATACATTACTTTGGTATGTAAACCCAAAAAAAACATGTATATTAATAATAATAATTTAATTTTTTTAAATATAACTTATAAACTATACCTACTTGTTGTTTTATAAACATACTACCTAAACATTCTGAGTTTTTTTTATATTACCACGTAATTTTTAAAACTGATAAATCAATCTAAAAGAATTAAAATTTAATTAGTTTTTAATATTGTTTTAGTTGAGTATTTTAATTTGGAATAAGTTACTTGTTATTATTTAATTATTTTATGGTTTTTTTTTAATTAAAAAAGACTTAAATGAAAATAAAAATACAAATGAATCACAATTATTAACAGATAAACTATTTTAAAATTCCTGCATAATAGTGTGAGTTATATAACCTAAAGTTTTGTTTATGATTCTATCATTTCAATTTAAGCGTAAAAATTTAAACTTACCTCAGGAGGTTTTATGTCGGAAAAGTTGATTAAATGTCCTGTAGTGCTTTTTAAAATAAATAAGAAACCTTTAATATGTATAAAATACGTATAATACTCGGTATTTCTTTGTTGATATTTATTTTGTTTATTAATTTTGCAAACGTTTCCTTCTTTTTTTAATTATATTCTTCTACTATGATCAACGGTGCAAAAAAATGTTTAAAAGCGTTTAAAAATCTATTAGTAATTCAAATTATTTTTAAATAGTTTTTAGACCAATAGAAAATATTAAATGCGTAAACTAAACAAAGTTATATTGAAGTTAGCTGCAATGTGTAGACAGGAATTTCTATTAGCTTCAATTATGTAAGTGATAAAAATGGCATGTTGTCAAATTGAAAAATAACTATATTTTTAACTCGCAACAATCTGATTACAGCATAAAATTGCTTGTTTTTAAACATTAAATTCTGAACAAAGCTTAAATTGTTTAGAAAAAAAATTAAGTTTCAAAGTAGCTGTAACTTTTTTTTCATTACTTTAACACCTTACAGTATTGATTTTTAATTATTCTTTCAAGCAGTATTATAATTTTATTTGTCTTTAGGTGTAAACCTTTGTTGATGCTTTCTTTTTAAACGTTGAAAAGTTTTGTAAACTTGAATAAATTAAACAATATGTTACTACATTTCCAGGCTAAGTTTTTGTTTATAATAAATTTTACAGTTTATCAGCTAAATTTAAAATGAATCATAGTCCGTCATCTATTTTGTACAAAAACAGACATTGCTGCCAAGAAACCAATGATGTGGTGTTTCAGATTATTTTTGATAAAAGTTTCTTAAAAATCAAGAAGTCAATGCTACTTAATAAAGAAACCATCTAGCCTGTTTTTAACGACAAATTGTTCATCAAAGCTAGTTTCTGTGATTACTTATCTTCAAAAGGTATAGTTATGCAAAATTCCTCTAACTTTCCAGAAATTTGTAAGCATAGTTATATTTTTCTTTTCATGAAAGAGTTATATGTATTCAGTGATAATGGTAGGCACTGCTGTAAATACGATTTCAACGAAAATAACTTGAATGATATAGCAAGAATGAACAAAAGTAGACTGTTCGGAACATGCACAATTTTTGAAGGTAGAATTGTTGTTAGTGGAGGTTTTAAATTTTTTCCAGGCGTTTTGAAAGTAGTATACTAAGTAGAAGCATATGACCATCATACAAACAAATGGAGTATCTTACCTGATATTATTAAAAGAAGAGTTAATCATTCTTCAGTAAGCATTGGTAATAAAATTTTTGTAACTTCTGAACGGAAAAATATTACCTGGGAAGTTTTTGACAGTATAACAAGAAAATTTACTTTGATTAAATGCGAAATTGTGTTTAAAAAGTTTGAAGCTCGGGAATCTAGTGCTTGTTGTTTTGGAAATGAAGTTGTATTATTAAACATTTTTTCGGACAATACTCATCAGTTTGTTTTGTATGCTACAAAGAATAAAACTTTTAGTGTGAAGATTTATTAATATCATTGACATTTTATCAAACAATTTTTGTTAGGTGAATGTATAATGTGTTTTTGTACGTATTATTTACTTACTTAGTTTTCATTTTCCTTTAGATTTGTTTATTAATAAAGCTTTACGTTGTAAACAAAAGTATTGCATTGTTTATTATTTTTTGGAATTAAAAGACAGAAAACAGAAGCTAAGATATAAACACAAAATTTATACTGTTACAAACAGTTTTTACTGTCTTTAGTTAAAGTTTCTGCTTAAAAAAGAAGTAATTCTAACTAGAACCAAATCGAGTGAAACATTTTTTTGGAAATTAAGTACTTAAACTTAAACTGCTTTATTAAAAATTAAAAATACATTATTGATTAATATTGTTGAATGTTATTAAAAAAAGATTTAGTGTAGAATTTTTAAACAACTTCAATTAAGTTTTTGTAAAAACCTTTACATTCTATAAAAGGGTCGGCAAACTGCTGCCCACGAAAGAAATTTATGTGGCCCGCTAGCATTTAAATATGGCCCGCTGAGCAAAATTATATTTTTAGTCATTTTTTTCGGTAGTTTGACTTCGTTATAAGTCTCTTCATAACATTTAAAAAAGATTTTTAAAATCTTAACTGTTTTGGCTTTAAAATTTGAAAAAGACACATTGGCATTCCAGTAGTTTTTTTTATTACGTTAAATAGATATATAGCACGAATGCAAACGTTTTTAAACTTGTTATTAAGACGTTAGGATTCTTTGATTAAAAAAAAAATCTGCTTTTTCAAGAAATGAAAACTTGTTCTATATAGAACATCTAAGTTTAAAAACAAAAATTGAACTGCTTTTTTGAAACTTTTTAGTCAAAAAAGAATATTTTTCCGACATCTTATTTTAATTAAACTATTTTTCCCAACTTATAAATTCAAAAATACGTAAATTTGTTTTAGTTATATAAGTTATTGTAAATCTTCAATATCTGTAACTTTCTTGTTACATTTCATTTTGTTGTAATCGTAGTGGTAGTATCTAAAAAGCTGGTTTGAAATTGTAATTTTTTTTTATTGTACGGCAAAATATAATTAGCTTAACAACCTGTAAAACAAAAACCAAATCGGTTTTCAAGCCGTACACTATGAAAACAGTTTAATATCTCGTCTAAGACAAGCAATTTAATTCTAGTATAAGCTTAAACATCTCTTATTCAAAAGCGATTAAAATCTTGTTAAAAAACATATACGTTTTTTATGTAGTATAATCATCAAACGTTATATAAGCTTTACAAACATAAAGCTGAGATACTCCACTATTGTAAATAATTTATCTAGCTATAAAAAACCGTTATGAAATTAAATGCTCATATCAAATACTGTTGAATAATACCTGATTGGTTACAAAAAAAAGGATTTTTAACATAAAAGTATAATGTTGATTAGCATGAAATTTTATTTATTAGCTACGAGAGCAGATATTATTTTTCAATTTTATTTCCTGAGATATGGCTTTATTTAAATGCAGTAAATTTCAGTGATTTAATATATTATTTTTAGATAAACACTTTTTTCAATCTTTCAAAATATCACCCTATGAAACATACCTACATTAGCAACAAAGACAATTTACTTTTTGAGACGTGGCCTCTTAAACTTTTTCTTAGAACTTGAATTATAGAATTTGAACTGTCACGTATCGTTTGTGGTCAAGAAAACTCTTATTTACTCTATCGTCCGCTCGGTGGACCAGTTCGGTCAATGTGCGAAGAGTCAAGTCAACGGCATGGTGTGTCACGGCCTTGCTAGTTTATGCCATGGGTCTTTTTTTGATACCCTTTTATTTTAACCGCTTACTATAGCGCGTTCCGCTTTGTTTGCCGTCTATAGTAGCGTGTATGCTTTCTTTTGAGATACTAGTTCTAAACTTGTTGGCACTCATATTAAAATTCTTAGTTGGTCTCACGACGCTGGTTAAAAGCTAAGGATTAAAATCGCTAGACTTGTGAACAATTCCTATTTTGGTTCAAATAGTAAGTTAATTTATGTTAATTATGTTATAAACACCTAACAACTTTTTAAAATAGAAAATTAGGTTAAACTACTACCAAACCAGGGGCAGATTAAGACGTAAACCAAAGTTTACTATATTTTTAGTCTGCTTTTTTTGCATTAAACTTTAATAAAACTACTTAATAACTTTTTCTTATACTGAACTACTTTTTAATGACTGATCGCCAAGGTAACTATTTTATTTATGTATTTATTTTTAAATAATCAAAGTTAATTAGGCGTTTGTTCTTCATATGATATTTATAAGTAACTTTAAAAAAGTATTTAATTTATCAAATTAGATAAGTTAATATAATTTTTTTAATGGTTTACTTAACACAAAATGATTACATTTTTTTACGAATATAATGTAACGTTTACAAATTTTTCCATCGGTAAAATTATACAAGTTTAATGAACAAAAAATATTTGTTAATAATTCTTTGGTGTTAAATATAAACTTACTTTTGCGTTCAACATACTTTTATATCAAAAACTTCCATACCAAAAAATGTTTCACTCGATTTAAGATCATCAGTTAGAATCAAAATTATTTAAAACAAAATTAAACTTCAATTAAAATTTTAACACAGTAAAATATTGTTTATACGGAATTCTTTTATATAAATTTAAAGTAAATGTTAGACTTTTTTATCTTAACAATTAAATTAGGATATAATTAGATGGATATTTTTTGTTTTTAAATCTATTTTTCCGTTTTATGTATTTAAATTTGAAAAAAATTAGAAAATTAATTACTGAGTAAAGTTTACAAAAAATTTATTACTATACATAGCTATAGCAAACAAAAACTAATCAAGTTAAAAAAAAGTTGTAATAACACAGTATACAATATACTAACATAAGATTAGTCATTAAATTGCCAAGGTAATCAATAAATCTCCAAACTAAATTTTTTATTCTTAGTATCATACAAAATAAACTGACGAGTATTGTCGACACAAACATCAATTACCACAACTTTATCACCAACACAACAAGTACTAGACTTGCAAATATCAAAATATTCGAATTCAGTATCTTTGTAAATTAAAGTAAACTTTCTGGTTATACTATCAAAACCTACATAGTTTTGTTAATATGCACGTTAGTTACAAACAATTTGTTACCCATACAGACTGAAGAATGGTAGCATCTTTCTCCAATCATATTAGGTAAAAAAGTCCATTTGTTTTCATGATGATCATATACTTCAACTGACTTTAGACGTGTCTTATAATGTTTTTCACCTCCAGTAAGAACAATTTTGCCTTCAAATATTGTACAAGCTAGATAGCGTCTTTTAATTATCATACTTGCAATATCGTACCATTTTTTTAGTTTAAAATAGTATTTCTTACAAAAAATTATAAAGTTAGTACTACCATATTTAAATAATACGTATAACTCTTTCATGAAAGTACAAATGTTACTTCGCCGAAGAAGTTCTAGAAAAAGATCATAAGTTTTAGAAGAGTTTATCAAATTTAGTCATTTTGTCATTAAGTAATCGAGAAACTAGCTCTTATGAAAAACTCATCTGGAAATCTATAATGGAATCTTCCTGTTTTTATTAACGCATCTTTCTTGATTTTTTAGAAGCTACAGCTCTCGTTTTCATACTTTTTATCATAAGCAAACTTGAACAAAATGTCATCTTCAACTTCCTGGGAGCAATGTCTGTTTTGATACAAAACAGAAAACTGATCACAATTCATTTAAGTACTATAAATAACTAAAAATTTATAAACAGTTGATTATGAAAAAAAAGTCTACGTTTTAATAATATTTTACAAACTTACGTTAGTGATAATAAGAATCCATTCTATAAATTGTCATTAGTATGTGTAGTTTAAAAAAGGTTTTCATAAACTTTTTTAAGACTATCTTTGACGAAGTTTAAAAAGCTATGGACCCCTTTAACAAGATTTCTCAAAAAACTGCACTTAAATGCACATAAGAAATTTATATTTTATTTTATTCAAATATTAAATTTTATATCCTTGACATGTTACAATTTAGCTAATAAGTATTTTAATAAATGTATTCTTAATACATAATTTACTGATTTTTTTTATTAACTTAATATAAGAATAAATAACCCATTTGTTTTATACAAATTAACTTTCATCTAGTTTACTTTTTTGAACACGTATTTTTAACTCACGATACAATTATAAAAAGTTAGTAAATTTCGTAAAAATCGTTCTATTATTATATTATTTTTAATTTAATGTTCTAAATTATATATATGTATTTGCTTATTTACTTATAAAAAAATGTATGTTTTCATTTTGAAATTTTAATGAAATAAATTATATAATTGGTATATGCAAGCCATTTCTCACTGATTAATGAAGTTTATGGTTTTAGCTCTAAATGAGTGATAATAAAACAAATTTTTTTAATAGTTATTATTAAAAAAGAGCTTATTCATCTTTTGTCTGCAGTTTTAACTTTTAAGAAAAGAATTATAGTTTTGTATCTCATTAAAGACAAGGTAATGCATATGACAACTGATTAATACGTACAATTAGTTTCATAAAAACATAAAAGAACTAATTATTAATTACTATGAGTTAATTATTTCATCGCTCAAAAAATAGTTTATTGATTTTATATTGTATAGTCAAACTTTAGTTGTAATTAGTTTTAAAAAAAATTATTTAGGTTGTACAAAGTTTTGTAACTGTATTTAAAAAGTTAAATATTTTATAAATAGTACAACACACTTACCAGCAAAGCTTATTTACATAGTTTAAAATAATATTTTGCTTATAAAACATTCAATTTTTGAAAGAGTTTAGTTATTTGACAGTTCTGTTCCATGAAATAAATATAATTTTATCGAATATAAATAGTTTTTGCGTTTAAGTTAAGATTAACACTTCTTCTTCTAAACTTTGCGGAGAATTAAATTACCCTTTTAAAGTTAACTTCGTCACAAGCAATAGTGGGCAGCTTTATTTATTTTTTAAACAAAATTTGATAAAAAATCTAAACTTTTTGATAGTTAAGAACTAATTAGTTTGTTAATATAACTAAACAAAAAAAAAGTAATTAACCACGATATATAATATTTTTTTTCATTAATTGCTGTTAAATTTCGTATTATAAAGACTTTTTAGTAAACTAGATACAAAACTAAAAATCTATTTCTTTTCAAACATCAGTTGTAGCTTTAAAAATATTTTTAACTTTACCTTTTTTTATTACTTAAATTGAGCCTAGTATATAAGCTTAAAAGAAATTACGGTTTTAACAGACTACAACAACGACATTCCCAAAACAAAAATTTCACTGTTAAAAAAATATTTTCAATTTTTTTTTCAACTAATTATTATCTAAAAAAAAAATAATTGCAATTAGTGATCTACCGGATCCACGGCCAGCTCCGGATCTTTTATCTGTTTTAAGATTCGGTCATTTCCGGTTCAGGACCCGAATTATAAATGTTATTAGTTTTAAGATGTAACGTTAAAAGGCGTTAAATCCTGGAGATCCTGATAAGCTAAGCTTATCGGAATAGATACCACAGATGTTCTTGTGCTAAAACTTTATTTCAACTAACGGCGTTTTACTGCTCTCAAATAAATTTAAGAACAGATCTACGGAGTCTATAAAATATTAACACACATTAGAAAAAAAGCAGAAAAATCATGTATAATTATGTATAGTGTTTATGTAATAAGTAACTATAAATGGACTTTATGGTTTAAAAACAAAGTTTGGGATAAAAACATAGAATTATAAAATTGTCTACAAAAAATAAAAATTTAATAAAAGTAGGCACTAACCTCAAAAAGCTCTAAGAATAGGCAAGTTTTTAAAATGAAAATTAAATTGAGTTGTGTAGAAATGTTACGTCATAATAAATTTAACAAATTGGTCAATAATTTATACAGCTAAAAAACATGAAGTATTAAACTTGCAAGTGTATGTGTTTGTAATGTGAGTGTTGTGAAATAAATTAGTACATAAGTAGACAGAGTTATTTAAAGTAGAATCGTCGGTTATGGGGACAAATATTCGATAAATCTTGCCGCTTATTCAGAAGTAGGTCTTTATCTTCTGCTGCAGTTACTGCTCTTTCTGTATTGCAAGTTGGGCAAATTCTACTTACTCCGTTGGATGCATGTTTGATCTTTGAAACAATACTCCACTCCATGTTTTGCCTTTTACCGTACCTGTGAAAAAAGCTCAAGACATAATCCGATAAACGCGTGCTTTGTTTTTTATTTATATTTTTAAAAGTATGTTTATGGTTAGCATATCTATCCTTGAAACTACCTGCTGTACTTCCGATATAAATTTTATTTGGGCCCTTACTTTCAACTTTAACTTTATAAATTACATTTTTAATTAAACAATTACCTTTTAATGGGCAGTTACCTTTGTATAATTTACGGCAATTACATTTTTTAGGCATTTTACTTAACTTATTACTATTAGGGTTAGTTGGTTTTGAATATTTATTTATAGTTTTATTGTTATGCATTTTGCTTATACTTTTAGCGCTATTATCACTTACTTATTCTAAGTTTTGTTATATCATTTTAGAAATACTTCTAGTTATACGTTGATTATTATAATCTATACTATTATTAGTACTATTGGTATGGATATTTTCATTATCATTAATATTAAAATTATCATTATAGCTTATATCTTTAATGTTTAAAGTTTTAATATGTTTTACATTATTGTTACCATAATTAAAATATCAATAATTATAATGATTTTATAAAAATGATTATAAATGCATTTTCGCCATTATAGTGCTAAAAAAATTATTGGAGTGATTATTATTAGTGATTCAGAAATAAAATATCTCTATAAGCAAAAAGCAGTGCTTTTTAGCTGTCTGTGGAAACTAAAATCAATTTTGTGCAACGTAGATAATTTAATAACTCTACTGGTAAAATTTAACTTGAAGTTTTATTTGTATCGAAAATTGCATGAAACTTTAAAGATGAGAGAGCTTTAAACATATGCAATATAAATAAAAAGAAATTCTTACAAATATTTAAACATACTTTTTATCTTAAAGATGTTCATGTACTCTACCCTTTTGAAATAATTGTATGAAATATTCATAATGAGTACTAGATTGAATAAAATAAAAAAGAGGTATTTAAATAAACCGAAGCTAACTTAAATCGTTTATAGTAACTCAGACTAGTTTTTGCCTTAAAGAATGACAATTCTGTGATTTATTACTTTAGCTAATTGTAAATTTTTTAGACAAGTTTTAAATCAATAGAAACAAACAGTAAAAAGCTTTCACTAGTTATGTATGTATGTAATATTCATACACTACAAATAGTGTAATATTAGGGCGGATTTATTAAAAAGTTTATTACAGGGGTCGGCAAATTTATTTCAAGTTTCATTTTTTTTCCCATACTAACTGAAGAATGATATAATCTTCTTTCAATCATATCAGGTAAATAAGTCCATTTGTTTTCATGATGATCATATGCTTCTACAGTTTTTAAACAGCTACCACAATTACTTCCTCCAGTAACAACAATTTTACCTTCAAAAACTGTTTAAGCGGAATAATATCTTTTTTCATTCATTTTTGACAGTTGAAACCGTTTGTTTTGCATAGAACAATAACTAAACCAATTATAAGACCTATCCAACACAAACAGTTTCTTCATAAACATACAAATATTACTCCAACAAACTTTAACTGGAAAGGTTGAGATAACCTTGTTAGTTTTTTATAAAGTTAAGCTTTTTGACGAAATGTAATCATCAAGACTAGCTTTGCAGAAAAAATTGTCGTGTGAGCTAAATTTAATAGTACTAATTGTTTTAAAAACACACTTTTTTACTTTAATGAAGCTTACTTTAAGTGAACTAACAGTGTCGTCATCGTGATCAAATTTAAACAAAATTTCTTTAGCATCATCCTGATGGCAATGTCTATTTTGGTACAAAATAGAACACTGACCAAAATTTATTTTTAAGATATTGCTGGGAAAATGTAAGTTGTGTTTATTTAGTTTTATTATTGAATGAAGTTCATAAAATAGTAATTAAAAGTTAATTTAAGACAAGATTAGTTCAATCGTTTTTCAAAACTTTAACTTAAATTGTTGCGATATAAAAAATATTCTGAAATGAGATTTTTTTATGTGTTTTCAAAAAATGGCATACAGTAGACAGAAAACTGAATAAATTTTAATTAAAAATTCTTTATAATCAAAAAGTGTTCAATTATATTCCAATCAACTAAAATATATGTTCTAAAGTAAAACTTTTTTAGATCACAAGTTATTAAAAACTTCTAAAAAACGTCATGTACTTTTTGGGTTTATATAACTTCTATATATCTTATTCAACTATATGTAAACGACTTATTTTGATTATTATTATCATATTTTATTGAAAACTTAAAAACTAAATAATTTTTAGAAGTAAACTTTTAAAATATTTTCATAATATTATAAAATTTTTGGAAAAAATTAAAATCATTTCATTACATATATGAACTTCGTTTTTCTTATCAAACCAGTTCTTAGACAATTATGCAAACGGTTATTAACTTTTTACAAATGGTGTATAATAACTCTTTATAAGCTAATGCAAAGTTTTCTACTAAAAACTTGTAGTGCAAAATAGTTTCTACTTCCTTGTGAGACTACTATTTAGATCTTTCAACTTTGAACTTTTCTAGAAAAATCTTTAAATGTTTTTATTATAAAATTATGTATTTTAACAGAACTACAACTCTTTATATTTAGTATGGTAAAAATTAACAAGTTTCCTTTACTTGATTTTAATTAACTTTCACTACTCGATTTAACTTCAAGTAAAAAAATCTTATGGCAACTGTAAATACAAAACTAAAAACAAATTAGAATATGAATTCAAAATTTTACAGTTTTCACGATAGTAACATATTATTAAGTGTTAACTAAAACCTCTATTTCTTAACCCATCACAGCAATTTTATAGTTATTTTATTACTCGTTTTAAATTTAGTTCGTAAAAATTTGTCTCTATTTTAATCAAAAGTATTCTTATATTTACTTTTTAAAGTTTTTATGTAAAAATTTTTAATGAGAACTATTTAAATGACAAAAACTGTAAGACAGATATAGTAAACATTAGAAAACTAGACTAAATTTATAATAAACCCAATGTTATTTTAAAATTTTTAATAAACTGTAAAGTTTTTGTATTAAGTTCAAAAAAATTATATATTCGTAACAATAATGTTCAGTTTTTTTCAAGCTGGTCATATTTATACTTTTTTAAACTACCAGTAAAGTAAGACTATATTCATAGACTACCATACGTACCTAGATATTGTTTAAAGTCGTTATTAAAAAAAATAACTTAAAACGTAAACTGTTTACATTTAAGTTGAGTTGAAGCTAAACTTTTAATTCAACTACTTACAAAAATTAACTGTGGTTTTTGTATTTATTCCTAATGTCTGAAAACAATTTGTACGACAATATTTTATTATTTTTTTGCATTTAGCATATTTCAAAACTAATTAAACAAATGAGTGTAAAGAAGTATAATGATTATTTTAATATATGACACGTTTTTGAAAATTTATCGTCAAATGTAAAGCATTGTAAGGCAATGTAAGGCTTGAGAGCAAATTTGTTCTGGAGATAAAATTTATTGGCCCGTGACGAATTGAGTAGACCGAAATAAAATTGAAGCATGATTTATTTTGTTTTAAATACTTTAAATTATTTTTGTTATTGTCGTTTTAAACATGATTTTAGTTTACATGAGTGCTTTTTAAAATATAATAACGTTTAAGTTTGAATTTGAAAGAGTTTCTGTAAAGTTTTTTTAAATACAATTTTTGAACCTACTTAGTTTATTAAAATTTTTTAACAACTTCTGCCCTCGAAAGAAACTTTTTGATAAGTTTTGCTAATTGACTAAAACATTAGCGCATCTCTATTTTTAACAATAATTTTTTTTGTATAATTTAAGTTTAAATATTAATTTTCAAGCAACTTATACGACTAATTTTGAAATTTGTACACTATGACGTAAAAGAAAGTTAAATTAAATGTTAAAATACTTTTAAGAATATGGATTTTTTTTATTTATTCTGAATTAAACTTTAACTTACAATAATATTTACAATAACTTAAAAAACCTTTACTTATACAAACGCCATTATCCTACAAAAAAAGCTTTTCCTCTTTTTTAAGCTGTGATGAAGAAATAAAAGTTTTCGCTAGTTTTTAGAAACAATCGGTTCTGCCTTTGTTCTTACAAGCCTCCAGCTTGTGAAATTAACTTTTTATAATAAACAGAAGATAGTGGTGCCGAGAGAAACTTTCTTGCAAACCTGACAAGATATGTTTATTTTATCTTGTTCAAGTTTCTTCAAAAAACTTTTTCAGCCAAAAAAGCCTTGGTTTTTGTCTCAACTACCTGATAAACTGAATCTTGTTGTTTTCGTGCGTGTTTGTACTACTTTAAGATTTAAATGAAGAATAGAACGACAAAAAAAAGAAACATCATTTATTTCCGCTATAGGTTTATAGGGCGTCACTAAAAGAACTTGACCACTTTTACCAGTTTCACGACAACTATGATATTATTCTGATTTCAGTAGCCTTACACCCTTCTGTTTGAGATTAATAAGGAAAAATTCAAGTCGATACCGTAAATTAAAAGCTGTAGTTAGTAAAAACAAGTCTTTATCATTATAGGTTTATTCATGTTTCGTTATTATTAATAGAAAATCTTCTTTCAAAAGCCTATTCTATGTTTTCTGCCAAGGTCGCCAAGGTTATAAAACTACTGTGATCTAGCCAAGGTGGACTATTAGTTCAATGATTGAAAATATTTTTAGTAGTAATGCATACGGGATAACACTTGATCACAATATGTTGTTTTTACTACACTTATGCGTTACTATATAAAAAGACTCGATAAGTTCATTAAGAAATCTAACCAGTTTCCATCCATCAGCTGTAAAAATATTTTCAGGTTTAAAATTGTTATTAGCCACAAAGTTCTGGACATTTGATTTTAAATTTTCTAGACTTTTCAGCATAAGGTAGATTGAGTTCCACCTTGTTTCAACATCTTGCACAAGTAACAAGGATATTCACGTTGACAATAATGAACCTAAAGTTGTTTGGATTTTTTTAAGTTTCTTGCACGCAGTAGAAGAATGGTTAAAGTGGTCAATAATTTGACGGACCAAGGCTATTAACACACTTATTTTATTTTCTCAAAACAGTGAATCTTTAATTATCAGGTAAAGCGTGTGAATGAAACAGGATGCTAAAAAAGATTTTAAGAACAACAAACCAGTCTTCATATTATATGCGATTTATATCTAGACCCAAATTTTCAAACTTCTTATTTAAGTTTAAACAAATATTAAAGCCAGTGTAAAAACATTTTTTGTCCTTACAATGCAAAGCTCTGTGTTAGTACTCAAAGCTTTCATTTAACCAATGCGTTGTTAAAGAAAAGTATTATTTTTTTGTCTTTGAATTTGTCCATTTATAAATTGTAAATTACAAAAGTAAAGTTTTTAAAATCAGTTTTTATTAAAAATTTTCTAGATTAACTAGATCCGGATCTGGCAAATTTTCAACTTCTTACAGATTAGGATCTGGCCGTATCCGGGACTTGGTTTAAATAGATCACTAACCATAGATAGAGGATGGTTCTAAATAACTGTAAGCTTTGAGTTAAATAAATATAATTCTTATAATATTCTTATAGAGTTGGTGAAAAAAGTTTTAGACTTTTATAACGATAAAATAAGTCGTTTTAAAGTACATGT
This sequence comes from Thalia democratica, assembly GCF_965202585.1. Classification (NCBI taxonomy): domain Eukaryota; kingdom Metazoa; phylum Chordata; class Thaliacea; order Salpida; family Salpidae; genus Thalia; species Thalia democratica. The sequence continues at coordinate 19,072,925 of NC_139165.1, forward strand.
TTTTGATTTTTTTTTTAAACAATGGTACTTTTAATCCAGTGGAAGTAATAAACTAAAGTTCTTATTTTACGTTTGTATTTACTGTCAGTTTTTATATCCTTAATTAACAGTACTATTTTTAGTTTAAGTTTCCCGCCCAGACCACACTCCGGTATAATTTTAGATCAATCTTATTGTTACATTACTAATTCTATATAAAATTTAATTACAGCTGCATTTGTTTTGAATTTTGGATTCATTAGGTTCTCTTATATAGTAAGTGGAACTATGTTCATTAAGTAGACTTCTTAACCGCGATCGAATTTATTATAGTTTATTAATTTAGGCTATGTTAGTGTTATAATTATTTGTTTTATTCAAGATTTCATGCTTATATTTAAGATCGTCAACTAATTATTTAATTCATTCGAGACAAGACCTTTTGATTTTTTGACTTTTGTCGGCAAAAAATATCAAGAAATCTTTTTTATTGTATTTCTTATGTTTAAGTTTTAACTAATAACTTCATACTAATAGGCTTGTGTATATATAATAGTGTGTTTATTGTATAACAAAATTAAAAAAAAAACATTTAAGTAAAGCTAGTAATCTAACAAAACGAATTCATAGATAATAAACATATACTTAGGAAACGTTATTAACGTTTATATAACAACTTTATAAACAACTAAAATATTATAAAAATATATAAGCAACTATCAAACGTTACAATTTGAAAATTAAAAACTGAAGAAAAAATTGTCAGTCAGTATACAAACATATTAATCATTTCTGTTATGTAGCTTATACTTTGTAATATTTGACACAAGATGGGCAAACAGAGCTCGTAGTAATTTTAAGCATATTACAATAATTTTTTGACCATGTTTCTTGATCTACATCATACATGTAAATGACCGAATCTTTCAAATTATCATAAAAATGATAAAAAACAACTATATTATTTCCAATACTAAAAGCGTCAACCCAACAACATGTTATAGCTGGAAGTTTTAAATGAGATTTTAAGGTTGAAAACTTCCTTGAAAAACTATCAAATAGTTCACTGGTTGTAGTACTATATCCACCAATAACAAACATTTTGTTACCCATGCTAACTGCAGAATGATCATGTCTTTTTTCAATCATATTAGGTAAGTGGGTCCATTTATTTTCATGATGATCATATGATTCTACTGATAATAAAATTCCATTGTCATTAAAACCACCTGTAATAACAATTCTACTTTCGAAAACTGTACAAGCAGCACTACGTCTGGCTATATTCAAGTCTGCTAATTTATTACTCTTAAAACTGTTGATATCACAAGTATAACACGAACAAAGATTTGTATCACTGCTTTCAATCCATCCTCCGATTATAAACAGCCTTTTCATGAAAGAACAAAGACAATAAAAAAACCGTTCCTTGAAATATACATAGTGGTGTTTCCAAGCTTTAGTTTTTTCTAAATAAGTTTCAACAGACGTACAAGAGCTATTTAACTTTTTGTAGCGGTTTATACAATCAAGAAAAGCGTATATTTTAGAATTTATAGTTACTACTTTCAAAAAATTATGCTGTTTCACCATTGAAGGAAACTCATTAACTTCAAAACTAGGTGTTTTAATTTCTGCTACTTGATTTACAACTTTACCATTTATGTCTCTTCCTCCAAAAATCAGAATACTGAAACCTTCTTGGTTACAATATCTGTTTTTATACAAAACATTTGGTACAAAAGGAGAAGTTAGAAATTTACTCTTTGATGTCATAGTGAACCTAGATAGAGTAAAGTGCTAAATAGCTGTAAATGTTTATCAATTTAAAATATAATTTGATAGTATATGAAAAAAACTCTGTATATTTAGTATCATGTTAGTAATAAAGTATTTAGCTTAGAAAATAACCAAATAGTAAACAAATTACTACATTTAAATAACAATTGATATTTTGTTTTTACAAATACAATAGATATCTGGTTAGATTTTTGTACATAATTCATTATTTTAGTTTTATTTGTTGTTTTTTATTATTTTGTTTTGTTAAATGTTAAATATTCCGTTTCAACTTAAATTCATGCATTGTGTTTAACCATTACTAGTTAATATGTTGCTTTTTAATGTTTTGTTTTATTTCGAAGTATATTAAGAATTAAAGCCAATCCTTTTGCCAAAACCTTTAACTATAATCAAACATTCTGATATTATTATTATTATTATTATTATTATAATTACAATACAATATATTTTTCTAATTGCTAACTTAATCTAATCAAAATAATTAACAAAAAGCATTTCTACTTTCTCTCTCTCTTTTTTCTCTCTCTTTTTACTTTCATTTACTTTCTTTTTACGCATGAATAGTTATTTTGTATTTATTAATAGTTGCCTAAAACGTGCTTATTCTTATTTTGTTGAAGCCTGAAGAGATTGACTATTTGTCTTTCGTAACAGCTGTTGTTAAACAAAATAAACTATAGCACTCTGTTTGTATTTGTATTTGTACATAATTCATTACAAAAATAAACTAAAAAAAAAAATAAAAAGTTTATTAAATTATATAAATAGTTTAAATATTGTAAATTATTAAACTATGTTACATAAAACTTCTTAAACTATTTTTTTAATTTAATTTACGCAGATATTTAACTTTTTTAATAACTACCGCGTATATTTTTTGATTGATGTTAATATTTTTCGTTCAATTTTGTTTGAATCTCAGGTCAAGTTATTTTGATTAAGAATTAAATATTTTTTTTTTAATTTGAATGATTGTACTTTTGATACTTGTAACGATATAAATTGTTGTTTTCGCTTTTAGAACCTTAAAAAATCTTAATTTATATTTTTTTTCGTCAAGCTTTTAAAAGCAAGTTCACGTTTGTTGTTCGTCGTTATTGAAAAATAAATTATTTTTATTAGCTAAATTATTTAAACTGGATCTGCTTGACTAATTTTTTTTTTCACATATCATTGAATATGTTTTTCTAACAATAAGAAAAGTTAGTCACTAATTATAGTAAGTACTTTGTTTTAAGTTTCTTGTCTAAAAAATGTTTTGTTATTCTTGTCAGCTTCACACAGTAAAGTAGAGCTATCTCATTGTCATAAAAAAAGGAAAAAGATTTATATTTAAGTTTAACCATTATTAAGAATTAACATACAATAATTAATAGTTTTTTTTGGTACACATATACATATATATATATGTATATATATACAAAATTTAGCTTCTTGTTTTACCTTACAGTATTTATTTTTAATAGAGCTCCGTTGAAGTGTCTTATCCTGTTAATGCACAATAAAATGTGTTAGTGTAATAAATAAAGAATTATGTTTAATTTGTTGTTTTTATATAATCCATTGAACTTGTTTCTCTTGGATATAAGTAAACAAACGCGAAAATTTATATTTTTAAATAGTTAGACATTATCGATACAAATGAAAGTATAACTATTGAATTTTCGAAACTGGAAAAATGACACTTGTTGATTTGCATATTTACTTTAATTTTATCAAGACAAGCATTTTCTGTCTAATTGATATGGTCATCAAAATAGTTTTTGTATAGGACTTAAAAAAAAGTAAGCTAAAGGATAATACTTATTTACGTAAAGTGAAATTTTAACATATTACACAGTTTCAACATAATTTAAAAGTTACTGTTATATTCTTGTATTGTACGTTTTTGCTAAAACTGAATGATTCTACTATTAAATTAATTGAATTGTATTATTAAACAAATTACAGGTATTTAGTGACAACTATAACTGTAGAATTCAAACTGAAAATGTTGTATTTTCAAAAAACATAAGTTATTTCATTTTAAGTTTAAGTATCTAAGTTGTAGGAGGTAATAAAAACAAAGTAAACTACATCTAAAATTGTTTCGTAGTTTTTTACCTGTGGTTTATTAACTTCTCAATTTTTTTTTTTTGTTTTAAAACATTTTAATATTTTCAGAGACAAATCCAATTTAAAAAATCTAAACCAACATAAAGTCACAAGAAAAAATTTAAGTTTTTTTGGCAAACAATTATATATTTTGTGTATGTTTCAGGACTTTTATCACACATCTTATGTAAAAAATTTTAACTAATTAAAAATTTTTCCAGATAATAGACTGATAGAGACTTTGACAAGATATTCAAGACAATAAAAAAAATTTTACGGAATAGTTTTCTATTTTTATCTTGCTTTCCGTTTATTGCAGTTTATTTTAAACTTAAATGACAAAAAAAAACAATACTTTTGTTTACAACGTAAAGATTTATTAATGAACAAAGCTAAAAGAAAATGAAAACTAAATAAATAAGTTCAAAAACACATATAATTTCACCTAACAAAAATTATTCGACAAAATGTCATGAATAAATCTTTAAACTATAAGTTTCATTCTTTGTATCATACAAAATAAACTGATGAGTATTGTCCGATGAAATGTTTGATAATACAACTTTATTTCCAAAACAACAAGCACTAGATTTCCTTACTTCAAACTTTTTAAAATCAATTTCACAGTTAATTGAAGTAAACTTTCTTGTTATACTGTCAAAAACCTCCCAGGTTTTATTACATCGTACAGCAGTTACAAACATTTTGTTACCAACGCTTACTGAAGAATGACCGCATCTTCTTTCGATCATGTCAGGTAAACAAGTCCACTTGTTTTCATGATGGTCATATGCTTCAACTGAATTTACTGATTTTAAAACGCCTGGAGAAAATTTACTGCCTCCACTAACAACAATTCTACCTTCAAAAATTGTGCAAGTTCCGGATAGTCTAGTTTTATTCATTTTTGCTATATCATACCATTTTTTTAGTTTGAAATCGTATTTGTGACTCAGCTCACCATATTTATTGAAGACATATAGTTCTTTTATAAATAGAAAAATATTAGTCCATCTAAAAATTTCTGGAAAGTTAGAGGAAGAATTTTGCAAAACTACCCCTTTTGAAGATAGGTAATCACAGTAACTAGCTTTGATGAACATTTTGTCGTTAGAAACAGGCTGGATGGTTTCTTTATTAAGTAGCATAGACTTCTTGACTTTTAAGAAACTTCTATTAAAAGTAAACTTGAACACCAAATCATTGGTTTCTTGAGAGCAATGTCTAGTTTGGTACAAGATAGACGACTGACGACAATCCATTTTAATTTTAGCTGAAAAACTGTAAAAACTCACAAAAAAAAAATTATTTAGAAAATGTAGTTACCTTTGAGAATCATTTAATTTTTTATACCTTTACATAATTTTTTAACTAATCAGAAGGATATTTATTTCAATTACAGACGAATGAAAAATTAAAACTATTCAAATGAATAATACTAAATTAATACAGTAACGTGTTGAAGTAATGAAAAATAAGTTAAACAATTAACTACCTAACTAAATATGTCAACTTAATAATTTAAGTGTTGTTCAGATATGTATATTTTAAAACAAGTAATTTTATACATTAAATAGTTTTTAAATGTAATAATTAGTAAAATTATAACTCATCTATTTTTTTTTATAAAATAGCATAAATCTTAAGAATAGAACTTTGAAACTAAAAAATTTGACTTTAATATAAGTCAGCCTATAAGTTATAATAGATTTTAAGAATCTGTTAGCTTTTAAACATCTTTTTGGAGCTAAATACACAAAATATATATATAACCAAAACCTTACATACCCACTAAGTATAAAACTATCATATAGTTATTTTTATCAGTGAACAAGCATATCTTATTTCATTTAGCACAATTAAAAATAATACATCATTTAGTAAAAATGTGTACAAAATATTTACAAATGGTTTCGTAAGTGAACAAAAAGTGTTTCTAAATCAGGGGTCGGCAGGCAGTTGGTGCTCGCGGGCCAAATTTCAAGTTTTTAAAGTCTTCGCGGGCCGCAGTTTTAGTTTTAGTGACATTTGAATAACATATTAGTTTTAATCCACTAAAGAAAGTTTTAATTTTAAACACTTTATTATTTTAATGACTTTTAGCTAAACATAGAATGTTTGTTTTAATTATAAATACTTGTTAGGAAAACAATTATATTGACTAATATACTAAAGTCTTAATAAACGTTGTAATTTTTTAAGGACTTAACTATTTAAACTTAGTATTCTATTTTTATTACAACCTAACACTCTAAAAAAACCGAGCTTAAAAAACTTTTATGGGTCACTTTTATACATTTTTTGTATTATTAAAACTTTTTTCATAATTATAAAAAAAAACTACTTTTAAAAATAGTTTTTGCGTCTTAAACAGTTTACAATCTTCAAAAATTCAGTAAATAATTAACTAAATCAGACAAATTTTTATTTGAATTGTATAAGGCTAAAAGAATTTTTTTTACATAATTTATTCTCGAATACTTCAATAAAATAACTTATTGGTAAACAATTAGATTTTACATAATTACACTTTAAAAGCAAAAATGTCTGAGTTATATCAAACCAGCCTAAGTTTATTAAAAGTTGAAAAAGCTAAAAACTTGCTATTAAACAGTTTTAATACATAGTAATAATATCATAATTATAAAAAAGTACACAATATGTAAGAAGACAATAAAAAAAACCATTAGTAAACTACATTACAGTCACAAAAACAACTCTGATAATTTAAAGATTCATTTAAAATGTTTGAAATAAAAGCTAACATATATCTTAGTTTTTAAAAATGTCTTAAACAGCTCTAACCTAGTCTGAGTTTTTCAAACTTGTAAACAAACTGTTTGTTAGGCAACCTTGTTTAAATAAAATTCACGAAACAAAGAAATAACACAGTTTATTAAGATTGAATTAAATATATACCAAAATAAAAGTATTATTAGTCAGTTTGAATGGACAAATAAATTTGGTAAGTATTTTTAACAAAAATATAACTGTTTATCAAGCCATTAATGAAGTAGAAAGATTTATTGCATTGTAATAATTCTTCATCTACAATTAAAACATTGCATTTAAAAAGAGTAAAAGTGAAATATAAGACGAGCTATAAGAATTTAAAAACATTAGTTAGGAGTTATTGCAAGAAACGAAAAAAAAAAAAGATCGCTAAAGTCAGTCCCAACAAAGCAAATGATTATTTTCAGTAACTAGAGACTGAACGAAGAAATTGTTAAGGCAAGTTATATAAAAGCAAAATTAATCACTAAAAATAAAATATCGTTTAGAATTTCAACTTCTTTTTAAGAATTGGTGTTGGCGGTAGTGAAATGTTTATTACTTCAATGACAACAGGAAGTCGTGTTTAGAAAATGCCTGAAGATTATAAAGCCGCATAAATTAAATTAGGACTTTAATCAATATGTTAAGATGAGAGCACTTATACAACAAATATTGCTATCTGAGAATTTTTATTAAAGTTGTTTTTACTAACTTTGATATTTTAAAAGATTATTTTGAGGTTTAGTTCCAATGGAACAACAATAGGTGAATATATTTCAAAAGCAAAGGTGCAATGCACCAATATAAAATTTTTGAAAGTACAAGTTTTTTCTTCAATTTTTAGTATAAATTGAATTAAAGGTAAAACAAAACTGTTTTAAATAATATAACGCTATCAAAAAGATACTGTTAAGCTACTTTAAATGTGTTTTTTAATAAAAAATATTTATATGGTTGACTTTATCTGTCAAATCGAAATTTCGCTACTTTGAATAAAAGTTTGAAATTCAAGGTTTTTTCAAAAATTCTTAGATTCAAAATGTTCTAGATTTTTTAAGCACAAATTGTCAAACTCTAAGCTTTTCTAGTATTCAAGTTTTTTGGCAACACTGATTGATCACACTTATATGTATATAATAATATGAAAAATATTACAAGTTATATCAGCTATGGACTCAAAACTTAACATATATTATAATTCAAACCAACACGTGAGATGAACAAAATATACATCATAAGTTTAATTTGCCACTCTTTAAAGCAAAAAAGCCAGCCTGAGTGACAAAATCCTAATGTGATATTTTCGTATACAAAAATCAATTCAAGCCAAAAACTGAAAAAATGATTTATTTGGTCTAAGATTTGAAATCTTCAAGTAGTCATAGTCTGATTGTGTGTTAATGTTTAGTTGTTAATCAGCTTGAATTTAAATTATTTTGATTTACACTCGATAATACGACTCGATAACCGAAAGATTCCTTTGTATACCAGGTCCTTAGACCAAACTTTTTGAGCGCTTTTTTTATCGTTCAATAAACAATACAATGTACAAACTATATAAATTTATCATCCCTAAATCTAGTTTGTATTAAATAGGTAGTTCCAAAAAAACAGCAATTTTGTATATTAGTAAGCAACGCATAGAAGTTAATTTAATTTGCCAAAAACGTTGTTTGAAAATAAAAATGTATGCCTAATAAAAGCTATAATAATTTATGTCATATATATTGTTTTACATGTGTCTGTTCACATTTAGGTAATACATGTAAAAACAATAATGTTAGAAATTTATGCATAAACTAAACTTAATCTAATTCAGTATTAAATAAAAATTGTTTAAAATATGAGCATCTTTGTACATTGATGTGCATCGGAATTAATTTAAAGTGCAAAGGAAACTACTAAAAAATCAAAGTTTCAAAACCAAAATCAATAAACCTTATTTCTTATTACTATGCTATTTTAAATCTTTTTGTGAAAACTAAAATATGAAATTTAGTAACAAAACACCTATAAAAGAAACTTAGGTATAAAAAACATTTAAAATAATACTTAAACTGTAAACATATGATATTTTAGTTAATTAATGTGCATTATTTTTGTAAAAAATGGAAAGCACTTGCATTTAGTTTTTTTTACTAAATAAATATTAATTTTACTAAATACCAGCACTCTTAACACTCTTTTTTCAGATAGTTACTTGCTGTTGTAAGAGTTGAGTTATTATAAAACTGAGAAAAAAACCTTGTTAAATTGCTAATCTGTCTTTTTCACATTTTCAAGATAAAACAGTAAAGTTTATTGATTATTTTAAAACTTAATACATGAACTTAAAACAAATTCTAAAATTCAACCGAATTACCGAAATAAATTTAACATAACTTATACTTTTGCTCAGCGGTCCACATTTACATGCTCGCGGGCCACAAAAATTTCTTTCACGGGCCGCATTCCATTCAAAAAAAAACGTGCTCGCGGGCCGCAGGTTATCCCTTCACGGGCCGCAGTTTGCCGACCCCTGTTCTAAATAAACAAACTAGTTAAGAGTAGGGGCGTGTCTAGACCTTTATCATTGGTGTTACACAATCTTTTTGTTTAAAAATAAAGTATTTTCTGTAGAAGCTTTTGATAACAGAGACTATAATATAATATAGCTCTCTACTAAATAACTGTTTAAAATTTCTATATAAACGTTTAAACTTTAGACATTTAGAAAAAACAAGTAAATAGAACTAAAAATTTTAATATGTAATCCAGTTCTATACTTTTTACTAAACAAAAACTTAAAAATAATCCTTGTTCCTGTTTTTAAAGACAATATGAAAACTTTGTCTTACATTGTGAAACTAACATGAATATCAAAATATTTTATACATAAAAAACTTAAGAAAAAGTACCAATCAAAATAAGTAGTAAAGTCTTACTGATAGGAAAAAATATTCAATGGTATGTTAAAAAAAATTAGTTAAAGAGTTCCAATTAAAATACTTAAGCTAAAAACTCAATTTAAATCAGACACAAACTTTATTTCTGAAAACAAATTTGCAAAAGACGTGAACCACTTTTTTACAACTTGATGAGAAAAAAAAGGCTTTTTAATGTTAAAAAATTAAATTATTGTATGATTCCGTCTCAAGTATGCAAAGTTGAAAATGAAACGCTTGGAGTTAATCATTCAAATATCCTCTTATAAACACTTTTGAATGACCAATTTTAGAATGAAGTTCTATTTTTAAAATTGATCACCTTTTGTAGATATAAAACTTTTGTATAATTTATATTTTATTTCGACAAAAAACTTATAAAAAGTACGTCATTTTGACGTATTTATTCAAAAAAAAAAAAACTTTACTTAATATCCAAAAACAACTAAATTAGTATAAATTTTTAGTGAATTATTTAAAACGTAAACCTTATTCAATCACTGTTTATAATGCTTTTTTCAATTATATATAGGGCTGATGGTCAACAGGAAACCAGTCAAAACACGCCCCTGGTTGAAAGCTTTTGTTAGTAGAATGCAAATGCTTTTATTTAATTTGTTTACATTAAGATAACTTATAGTTATGCAGAAATAAGCAGTATTAAAATAAATTAATAAAAAACATTAAATTGTCGACAGTATGCCTGAAACGGCTCGATAAAAAATAAATAAGGATTTTTTTCAGGCTTAAAATTTAGCTAAATGACTGTCGTACGCCGAATTTATTTTATTTTTTCTTAACATTACGATATAGCTTCTGATAAATTTTATAAACAATTTTAATACAAGTTGTCTTACTTTTCAAACCAATTACCTAATCAGATAAAACGTAATAAAGAAAAAGTTAAGTTATTAATTGTAAAGTTATTAGCTTGTTTTAAAACACACTTGAACTTATTTCAATTCTTTAACTTTAAACTAAGAGACTTTTATAAGTTTATGTATACTTTTCAAGCTAAATTAAAATTCAATAACCACAGCACTACCTTATGTTATTTTATATTTACAATTAATTCTTAGACTTTTTAAACTATTCTAAATAATGTTAATATTTAAATCTCAAATTTGGTTGTCGATATCTCAAAAATTTGATAAACAAAAGTGTGTTCTATGGTAATATGTCAATTAAAACTCTGAAAAAATATTTTTCTAACAAAAAAAAATAAGGGCCACATCTTAAAACTTTAAAAAGAGTTTATTTCTAACTACTCTAAATTGTTAAAACATTAGTTGCCGAAACTCAAACTGTTAGAACTTGTACAGTCGTGCACCCGTATACTTAAATGTTTTGCAAAACAACCTTGTTAATCTTTCGATAGTTAAAAATTTTACATATAATATTTCAGGGTGTATATTTTTAGAATAATGCTCGTAAGTTTAAATAAAGTATAGTTGTGTTAAACTGCTCTTTGTAATAGTCTTTATTGGAAACTTTCGTAGTAAAAAATATTTTTTTTCAAGAACAAACCTTTGTTTATATAACAACTTTCTGGTAACTTTATTTAAATTATGATATACAATCCTTTTCTTTTTATTAATGCATGGTATAAAAAATCAAGATAGTAATTAAGTAACAATCAGTTATTTAAAAACATTTTAACACATTTAAGAAGTATCTTAGTGTTATCATATTGAACGAGTTTAGTAATTAATTGGTATCAAAAAAATAGTTAATTTTTATTCGTCATACAACTTTGGTTGTACCTGTGAGTGACGGCAAGAATAGTTAGAAGTTTTTTATGCCGGACATCTAAAACTACTTTTACGCGCCTCACCGTAATGCTAAATATAAAACAGAAAAAAAGAAAAGATCATGCAGTTTCGTAGTTAATATGTATTAAATAAATGTATAATCATTTAGTTAACTGACAACCAAATAAAAGTTAAATGTTATAGAAATTATAAAAGTATTAAACCAAAGCTAGTTGTGTACATACTATTTTCAAGCGAGTAACTAGGCGCGGTTTGGATTTGTCTGCGAAGCACAGTCTTCCGAACTTAAAGATTTGTTTTGTTATAACAAACCATGTACGACATAAAAATAAAATAAAAGATTTAAAATTCAATCAACACTTGTTAAGCTAATTGGTTTACACTATTTTTAGAGGCGTTTGAGATGTCAGTGTGGATATAAAACTATAAACTACTAGACTTTTATTACTAAGTGTTTTAATGACGACACAAATAGATAAACTAAAAAATAATCTGTCTATGTTGTCAAAAACCTTTTTTTAAATTAAACTAAAAATGGTACAATACGATTGTAAGCATATAAAATTTTAGAAACTATTTATTTTAAATGTTGAAAAGTATTTTATGAAATTAATCTCACACGTTTATAATTTGTAAAGCACTTAATTTATAGATTATAAAAAAATACTTCAGTTATAACAAATGTCAACCTAGCAAAAAAAAAAAAAAGTAGAAACATTAAGTTTTGAAATTATTTAACCTTTTAATTTATTTTAAAACGTTGCTATGTTGATTTAGTTTTAGTAATTGAAAGCGTTTTATTTTATTTGTCTGTATTTGAAACTAATATACCTTAAAGTAATAATTTTTATAGGTATAAAAATTTAGTAGATTTTTAAAGATAACAACAATTTTTTACTAAATTTCTGTTTTTATTCGTTCTTACAATTTTTCAGCTAAAATTTAAATGAATTGTAGTCATTTATCTATCTTGTACCAAAATAGACATTGCTCGCAAGAAGCCGATAATGTTGTGTTCAAGTTCATCTTTGATAGAAACAGCATTCAATGTAATCAATGTACCTTCTTAAAAGTAAAGAAATCTACGATATTAGAACCAGAAAATATTCAGACTGGTTCTAATGACGAGTTGTTTATCGATACTGATTTATTTGGTTACTTGTCTTCGAAAGGTAAAGTTTTAGAAAACTCTTCCCATTACTTTTCAGGCATTTGTGGATGGAGTAATGTTTGTCTTTTCATGAAAGAACTATACGTGTTCAATGATTATGGTAGGATATGTCATAAATACGATTTCAAATTGAAAAAATGGTATGATATAGCAAGAAAGAACAAAAGTAGATTTTTTGGATCTTGCACAATTTTTGAAGGCAGAATTATTGTTAGTGGCGGTCTTAAAATCTTCAGTGGGGTTCCTAATCCAGTAAAGTCAGTTGAAGCATACGACCATCATGGAAACAAATGGAATGTTTTATCTGATATGATTGAAAGAAGAGTTTATCATTCTCTAGTAAGCATTGGCAACAAAATGTTTGTAACTGATGTAGGACATAATAGTACCTGGGAGGTTTTTAACAGTATAACAAGAAAATTTACTTTAATTCGATCGGAAATTAAGATTGACAAACTTGCTATTAGTAAGTATAGTGCTTGTAGTTATGGAAACAAAGTTGTATTATTAAATATTTTTTCAGATAATACTTATCAGTTTATTTTTTATGATGCAAACAATGAAACATTTAGTTCGGAGCTTTATTTATAACTTTGAAAAACTGATGAGTGAATATTTGTTATCTGATTGTTTACTTTTATTGTACTTGTTTAGTTACTTATTCAGTTTTGTTGTGCTTGGCTATGTTTGTTAATAAATTTTTACTTTGTCTTTATTTTTTAAACAAAATCATCGCATAGTTTTGTTATTAAAAATTTATGTTCAATCTAAAAGCCAAAACGAAAGCTAAGACGTAGGAAAAAAACGCTTAAAATAGCTTTTTTTATTAAAGTAATATTATATATACTGCAAATGTGATATATCAACAAATTTGTTACAGATATTGTTTTAATTTAGATCTTTAGTTAAATTTTTATTTTGTTTGAACAAAGAATTAATTTCAACTGAAATCGTAAATCGAGTGAAACATTTTTTTGGAAATGAAGTATTTAGTATAATAGTATGTTGATAAATGCAAGTATAAAACTTAAACTGTTACACTAAATATAATAAATATACCTTAATTAAATATCGTTTAATATTAATATACAAAGGTTTAAAGAAAAGCTTTTTGCGATTTCAATAAAGTGTTTAAAATCATAAGTTCTATGTTTTTTTTAATTTTATTAATGCGGATATTTTGTAAACTTAATATTTTTTTTAATGTGATCATACATCTCTTTAATAGGTAAACCAATGTAATAAGTATTTGATATAATCGTTTAAATTTAAGTAACTACTAGGTATAATTTATAGAAAAAAGATTCAAAAAAAAATTACAACTTTTTAATAAACTATTTTATAAAAATTTTTATTTTTAGATCTGATAAGTTATTGCTAAAAAAATAATATAAAATAGTTTCAATAAAGTTATATGTTAATAGAGCATATTAAAAGAGTAATAAACTATAATTTACGTTTTTAGGTGCTCCCCTGGTGTTTTATTATTTATTTTAGTATAAATAAATGCAAGTTGTACTTATTATTACATTAAAAATTTCAATTGTATCAAAATAAATCTTAGATGCAACCAAAATGTGTCAATAACTAGTATTGTCATTAAATGTTGTAATATAAATTTTTACATTATTATGTTAAGCACCTTGTGTTGATCATTTTTTTTACTTGTACTATCTTAATTTAAATTTGAGTAATTAATCCTATCTTATTTTAATAGGCTTAACGTAAAATAACTAAAAACATTTTTTGTAGTTTTTGCTCTAATTGAAATACAATTGTACTGACAAATATTAAAATATATGTCTAATAACTTTTTTAACTTTTCTTAAGGTTGTACAAACTTGATTTATTAATGGTGCAAAAAAATGCTACAATACAAAGTTTTTAAATTCCGACGAAAACCGCTACTAAATTATTAGAGTATTAATTTTTATAAGAGTATTCTTTAGTTAACTTTTAACTTTTTTGTAATTTATTATTATGAATAACACGGTATAGTTGCGTCGCGTTTTTGTAGAATATCTAAAACTCTTTAACAAAACTTCTTGTAGCGACAATATATATGCAGTTTGTGAAATAAGATATGATGATTGTTGAGATAAGTTAATTTTTATTTTAAATTTAATGAAAATACTTTTAAACAGATAAAAGATTATGTTTAAAGCGGCATAAATAGAATAACGAGTGCATGAAACATTAAATTAGCCGAAAAGATTAGTTTTGGAAACCTTCAGATTTAATAACAAATAGCTTTTTAAAATAATTAGTGAAGCTGGTTTTTTAAGACTCAAGATAAAAAGTACTAAACACAATAAACCATTACTTTGTAAACAAAAAGTAGTAATTTTATATTTTAAAATATTATATATATTTATAATTGCATTGAAAAAATAGGCAACTTTTTCCGTCGGCGTAAAAATTTTACCAAAAATGTTCTTCTAGCGACATAATTTGATTAAATTTTGTTTTACTAGGCCGTATAGTTTTAAAAACTTATACAATAAAACTTTATATAAACTGATCAAATTTAAATTGTATTGTACTTTTTATTTTATAGGAAAAACAGATAGCTAAAGTAAAGTTAGTACAACAATTCAAATTTTATTCAACAAAAAAATCAAAAATTAGAATTAAAAATGTATTTTTTTATTGTTTTTAGGCTAGTTAATAAGTCGTCAGCCAAATATTTTTGTTGCCGTACAAGTACTCAGGCCGTACGTTGCCCATTTATATTTTAGTCAGTTAAATATAAAATCTAATAAACGTATAAACAAAATAAATTTTTCATAACACATTTTTTATTTAAATTTATTTACTTAGTTGCAAAATAAGCTAAAGGTCATGAAAAAAACAAGTACTGGTTGTTTTTAGATAGTAGGAATAAATAAAAAAACATGGTTTGTTTTTGAAAGCAGTTTATACAATAATTTAGCTTGAACTTATTTTAGTACCATTAATTTAATCAAGTTTATATCATTTTTATTTATAGTTTAAGACATTTGCTTTTTAATACGCAGTTAAACAACACCTAGGTAAATATGGTATTCAAAGCAACACCTTTTTTACTGGTAGTTTTAAAGAAAAAGACAACAAAATTAGTTGCGAACGAAAACAGAACACAATTATTACAATTTTATATTTTTATAATCTATGTAACAGTTTTTGTCATTAGAATACTAGTCATTCGAGTTGTTAACTTTAAAATTAATAAAAAACAGTTAGTTAAAGGGTAATTTTTGATCAAACTTTGGATAGATTTAAACTAACTAAAAATTAAATGGTAATAATCAAATTAAAAAATTCTGTTATTGGTTTTAAGTTGTACGTATAAATTAACATTGAATAGTTTGTTACTAAAACAAAATCTATAAAACTTTGGATAAAAGGATTTTACAGGTATTAAATAACTATTTTATCTTTTATTTAAAGTTTAAATTTTAAAGTTTTGTATTTTCAGTTAAAAATAGTTCCTTTACTTTAATTTAAATGATTTGAATTTTAAAAAGTTAAGTAGATGTAATACAATTTTTTCTCGTTTAAAAGAAAGAGTTGTGAATTAGTTTTTCTAGAACAATTTAAAAATTTTAAAGAAATTTCAAGTTAAAATTTTAACTAATTGTGTCAGCAGCAATGGAAATTGTTCGCACTATAACTTTGTTTTTAAGTTTTGCTTTTGCTCCAACTTTTTATTAAACGTTATATGTAAAAAAGTTATTAATTGTTTTTTTATTTGTCTAAACACTTGTTCGGTAGGAATAGAAAAGTTAATGTAATAACATTTACAAGTGACTTTGTTACTTGTTTAATTGTAACAAGTAATCTTTCTAGAAAAAGTGTTTCAAAAAATATTTTCAATAATAGTTTAAAATGCAAAATACACATAATTATACAGTTTTAAAACCAAAATACTTACATAAACTTTTTGAATAAATCTTTATGTTAATTTGTTACAAGGAAAAAAATAAATTTCTAAATGTTGTTATAATTAAATTGTTGTTTATTGAATACTTACTAAATTTACTAAACTTTAAATACATACTTAAATAGTTTTTTGTTTATAATATGTGTTTACTAGACAAACAGAAAAAGATATTCGATTCAGAGATTGCTTTATATTGCAACTATTTAAGTTTATGTTAAAAATTAATAATTAATCTTGTCTTAAATTTACATTTTATTACTATGTTACGAATTTAACTCAATAACAAAAATTAAATAAAAATAACTTACAATTCTCAGCAATATCGTTAAAATGAAATTCGGTCAGTATTCTATTTTGTATCAAGACAGACATTGCTATCAAGATGATGATGATGAAATTTTGTTAAAATTTGAATACGATGGAAATATAGCTAAATTTCTGAAAGCAAGTTTTATCAAAGTTAAAAGGTGTGCTTTGAATACAACAGGTAGTACTAAACTTGGCTCAAACGACAACTTTTTTCGCAAAGCTAGTCTTGATGATTACTTATCGTCAAAAAGCTTAACTCTAAAAAATACTTACAAAGTTACATCATCCTTTCCAGTCAAAGTTTGTTGGAGTAACATTTGTATTTTTATGAAGAAGTTGTATGTGTTGGATAGGTCTAACAATTGGTTTAGTTATTGTTCTGAGCAAAACAAATGGCTTCAATAGTCAAGAACGAATGAAAATAGATATTGTTTCGCCTTAACTGTTTTTGAAGGTAAAATTGTTGTTACTGGAGAAACTAGTTGTGTAAGTCCTTTAAAAACTGTAGAAGCATATGATCATCATGAAAACAAATGGACTTTTTACCTGATATGATTGAAGGAAGATTATGTCATTCTTCAGTTAGTATGGGAAACAAAATGTTTGTAACTGATTCATTGTATTATAGGAATAGCTGGGAGGTTTTCGATAGCAAATCAAGGAAATTTACTCTAATAAAAGGTGGAACTGAATTATTAAAGTTGCGATCAGAAAAATACGGTGCTTGTTGTGTTGGTGGTAAAGTTGTGCAATTAAACGTTTATGAAAACAGTGATCATCAGCTTATTTTGTATGACGTCAAAAAAGATACTTTTAGTCAAAGACTTACTTGAGATTTTAGAAAATAAAACAACGTCCTAAGTATTTCAATATAACGTAAAAATTTTCTGAAGAGCTTTTTTACGTTATAAAATTATTTATCCGTTTTTTAGTACATTTATCATTTAAGTTTGTCTTCTTTGTAGTTATTTTGCTTTAAGTAATCGTTATAAGTTCTTTGATTAAATAAACTTCAATTGTTAAAACTGTATAGCAGATAAAGATATAAAAAATGTTTATGTATATAAAAAAATTATCAAAACTGGATTTTATTTTTATTCGTTTTCGTATTAAAAACATAACGCTTATAAACACCTGATTTAAAAAAAAATAATTTAAGTTAACGATATATAAGGTTTAGTACAAAAAAACACAATTTTGATTTTTGTCAATTTTAAAATATAGATAAATTTAAATTTTTTTCTAAATACTGTTAAAATAAGAGTTTATTTTCAATTTAGGTTTTTTCTCAGTGTATTAAACTTTTTAGAACCAAATTATTAAACTAAGATGAAAACAAGGTTTTCAAACCCGTTTCTCACCAATTATTAATGAACTGAACATAAAATTTTTTGTGTCTTAATTTAAATGAGTTAAGCTAACTACAAGTTATAATTTAAAAATGCAGTCGGTTTTAAAAAACGTTAATGATTATGTTTAAATTTGACATACTTTTGAAGTAAAATATGCTTCTATTTTCTAGGTTAACTTTATAAAATTTGTTTATTAATGGCTTAGTGATACTTTTATTACCAATCTTCAGTTTATTACACTAACCACGTTTTATGATTTATAAATAATCGGTTGTTTTTTAATTAACTGAAATAGATATTTTAAGCAAATGCAAACGTCTTTATACTAGTTCTCAAAACTTATAATTTAGATTATTTTATTTTTAAATTCTGTTTTAAACCTTAAGTATCTGTAAATTACTTATTTCTTTATTTTACAGTGATCGTAGTATAATATTTAAAAAGCTTGCTTGAAATTGTAACTGTTGTTTATTTAACGGCAAAAAAATTTTAAGGGCCTTTTAATTATCGAGTTATACACCATAAAAGAACTTAATAGTTTTGTCAATAACAAGTAATTCACTTTTTAAATTTCTAACTAACACTGATTATAAACAAAAAGCTTTAAATAAAATTTAACCATTACTGTCTATTGAAACAACTATTAAAATGTTATACCGACTTAACAAACACAAGGCTGTTATTCTCCATTATAGTAAAATTAATATCGTAGCTTTGAAGATATATTTTGAAAATAAATAATCTACTTAAATTACTGTAGAAGAATAACTAGTAAGATTACAAAAACTTAAAGTTTTAAAATGAAATGAAAACTGTTATTTGCATGTTAAACATTTATTTAAATATTTAACTACGCAGACTTCCTTAAAACAAAAAAAGTGTAAATTTTCCAAAACTTATCTATTAAAGTCAACATGTGACGAACACCACAATCATTTTGTAGCTGATAGAAATCCCTGTGTGCAAATCGCAACTTACATCATTTGAGGCTGATAACGATTTTGTGTGCAAATCGCAACTTACATCATTGAAACTTTTAGAAATTCTTGAGTGCAAATCGCAATTTACATAATTTAAACTGATGGAAATTTATGAGTGCAAATCGCAACTTACATAATTGAAGCTGATAAAAACTCCTGTGTGCAAATTTGCAACTTACATAATTGAAGCTGATAGAATTTCCAGTCAACACATTGCAAATTACTTCACCAAAATATTATTTAGTTTACTTCATAAATATCAACTTGATACTTTCTTTCTAAGTCCAGTTTGCTCAATTTCTGCGTAATTGTACAATGTTGTAGTTTTTTTTAAAAATTTACGCATGTAATAGTTTTTACTGATCATAAAAGTATAAAAAAGTGGTCTTTATTAAAAAAAATACTAAAAATCTTTAAAGAGGTGGTTTTGCACCGTCAATCACAATAGAAGAATATAATTAAAATAAAAAAATATTCTAGCAAAAAGCAGAACGAAATAACAAATATTATCAACACAAAATACCGAATAAAATACATACATTATACATATTAAAGATATTTTTATTATTTTGTTAAAGACAATACAGGACGACTACTTCATTTTTTTCAACATTAAATATCCTAAAATAGTCTTTTTACTTGTTTTGTTTAAATTAAAATCGTAGAAGCATATGTAAGAACACTAGGTTAGAATTCTTTTAGTATTATGTAGGCTTTTTAAATAGTTTATCGTTTAAAAATTATTTTTTCTTAGTTTTTTTTTCCTTTCATTTACACATTTTTCAAGTTTACTTTTAAAGAATCCACTAAATAATTAATTATTGACACATAACTTGTTTATTAAGCTAAAGTTATCAAATAAAATAATAACAAAAGCTTATATCTTTTTCAAGTTTACCTTGAAAGAAACCACATACTAAATAAATATTGATAAAAAACTTGTTTAATAATTAAACTAAAGTATTCAAATAAAAAAATAACAAAAGCGGATTAATTCTTAATGATTTACGATTGATTTCTCAGTTTAAAAAAACTAAGTGCTAATGTAAATAAATTTAAAGTTTTTAGGAAGTATTTTTTTAAACAATTAGTAAGCATAGTTTATAGCATAGAAACCCTTAGAGCTGTATAATTATTCAAAAATACTTTTGTGTACAATTTTGAGTTGTTATTTCTTTTAATAGAAAGTTCTATTTTTTAAGTTGTAGAACTTTTGTAGTAATAAAATGTTTGTATAGTTTATTTATTTTTTCGACAAAAAATTATAAAAGTACGTCATTTGCCGTAGTTCTTTGAAGAAATTAATTAAACTTTACTTAATATCAAAAATTACCTAAATTAATTTGAACTTTTAGTAAAGTATTTTAAAAGAAAACCATATTAAATCGTTTTTTATAAAGCTTTCTTCTTCAATATTATAAGGGGTGCACAGGAAATATGAAAAACACGCCCCTGGTCGAAAGTTTTCATTGAAAGATAATTTAAAGTAATGCAGAAACAAAGTAAGATCATAAGTAAAAAAAAGTTAAATTGTTGACAGCTTGTTTAAAACGGCTTAACCAAAAACATTTTAGCAAAATTTTCAGGCTGCGAAATTTTAGCCAAGTGACTGTTTTACGCCGAGCTTATTATTGAATTTTTTTTAACATAATGATTTAGCTTCTAAAAATTTTATAAACATTTTCCATACAAGTTCTCTTACTTTTTAAACCAACTACTTATTCTAATAAAACGTAAAAAATAACAAACTAAGTTATTGTTCTAAAGTTATTACCTTTTTTAAAAATATACCTAAACTTGTTATAGTTTATTAGCTTTAAACTAAGAGACTAGTTTATGTATAAATATGTAATATGAAGTTTATGTATAAATTCCGAATTATAGTATAATTTTATAACCAAAGCACTACCTTGTGCCATTTTATATTTACCATTAGTTCTCAGAATTAAAACTATTTTAAACAACTTTTATACATAATTTTTAAAGTGTACTGTCGATATCCCAAAAATGTAATAAATTAAAATGTATTCTATGGTAATACTTTAATAAAAAACTATTTATTTAAAAAAAAGAGACAAATTTCAAAACTTTAATAAGAGATTATTCATAACTACTCAGAATTATTAAAACTTGAGTTGTTGAAACTCAAACTGTTAGAACTTGTATAGTCGTACACCCGTATACTTTACTGTTTTGCATTTTAATCTCCAAAATCTTTCGAGCGCATAAAATGTTTCATTGTAATCATTCAAAGTGTAAGTTTTTATAATCTGCTTAGAAAGTTCAAATAAAGTAAACTTGTTTCAAACTTCTCTACGCAATAGTCTTTATTGAAAACTGGCGTTATAAATAATATACTTCTTCAAGAAAAATCCTTTACTTATATAACAAGTTTGTGGTAACCTTGACAAGTTACAAAATTAAAACATAATATTTTTCTTTATTTTAATGTATGGTAAAAATATCAAAAAAGAAATAAAGTTACAATCAGTTAAGTATAATTTGAATGAAGCCACCTTAATGAAGTAGATTAGAGTTATCAAATCAAAAAGGTTAGTAGTTTATTTGTATCAAAAAAAATAGTTAACATAATATAATATGTACCATATAGTAAATGACGGGCAAGAATAATAAGAAGTAGTATTTTTTATGCCAGACATCTAAAACTATTTTTACGCGGGTCATCGTAATGCTAAATATGATAAAAAAAAAAGAAAATCTCATGCAACTCCGCAGTTATTATGTAATTAATAAATATGTTGTCCTTTTAGTTAAATAACAACCAAATAAAAGTTTTATTTTATAGTAATTATAAAAGTATTAAAATTTTGCTAGTTGTGTACATACTATTTTCAAGCGAGTAATTGAGCGCTAGTTAGATTTGGTCTGCCGGTCATAGTCTTCCTACCTTTGAGACATATTTTATTATAATTAAATATGTTCACATAAAAACATATTTATAATAACATAAAACTAATATAAATTAATCTAAAGTTTAATTAACGTTTGTTAATTTGTTTTTTATACACTTTATTAGTATCAGAAACTTTTATAAAGCTAGTAACATCTCTATGTCGCCACGCACTTAAGATTTTCAGGACACTCAGGATATATTAAAGCTTTAGAAAAATTCAGTATGGATCAGTAGAGCTCAGTATAACTCAGGATATTTCAAAGTTTATTCTTAACTTAGGTTAACTTAAGATAGTTTTCTGTTATATAAAAAGCTCAGGCAGTTTTTATATTTTTTAAATTTAAAGACAGTTTTTTTGCAGACTTTAATGAGGTTTAGTTGATTTAGTTGCAATGTTTGATATTTTATAATCAATTACAAGAATTTAATTTTTTAGTTTTGAAGAAGTAAAAATGTCTTTTAATTTTTCAAAATCGTCACTGTATAATCTATTTATATATGTTTAACTATTTAACTTAGTATTTGAGTTTTAACTTACTATTGAAAAGTAACAAGTGCTTTAAATTAATATGATTAAAAATTAGTTAAAATTATTTGAAAATTAAATTGTTTAGTTTTATTATATATTTTTTTGTTTAATTATCATAAATTTTATAGAAGAAAAAATCATTGTGGTGAATTAAATCAATCAGCATAAACTACAAAAAACAAAGCTAAAAAAATTGGCTTTAAAGACCAGAATTTGCTATGTTTACATGTAAATCTTAGTTTTTACAACATCAATCTTGTAAATTCCATACTTTAGAAATGTATCTATGATCAAATTCGGCAAATACTCGTAAGTTAGTTAATATCAAAGCAAATTCTAACAAAATTTGGCTACTTTAAAGACTCATTGTGATATATTGTATATGTTCATGTTTTTATCTACGTTTTAAATGAAAGTGTCATTAAGACTATCAATTTTTATCATATTCCTATTATCTATGATTATATATTATTAATTTCAATAATCATATATCCATTTTGACTACAAATTATAAAATTTAACAACTTATTTTTCAAAAATGGGATTTAAACTCGGCGTATGTTCTAAAGTTCGGATTAAATTGATTGTATAATAGTCTTAAAGCTGTTGTGAAATAAAGCTAAATTTTAAATAAATCTTAGCTTTTAAGCTACTTTTAGCATCTTTGTTTATAATCATCTTATTGTGTGTTTTAATTGTAAAATTATCTAAAACTAAAGACAAAATAATTAGAGTCCAAAGTTATTTAAAAATAAATGTATAAAAAAATATATCTTACATTATTTCAATAACTTCCTAAAGCTGTTTATTTCTATCATTTTATTTTTAGCTTTTTATCTGATATTTAAATGAATTGCAATCAGTTATCTATTTTGTACTAAAATAGACATTGTTCTCAAGAAGTTGTGTATTGTGTTCAAGTTTACTTTTCAATTTGATAGAAATAACAGACTATACCATAGTTGTAGCTTCTTAAAAGTCAAGAAAGATGTGCTATTAAATCTAAATAGTATTCAGACTAGTTCTAATGAAAACTTGTTCACCAAAGCTGGTATTTGTAATTACTTATCTTCAAAATTGTTGATCACACCAATTCGATCATCAGACGACAAGCTTCGGTCTACCTACTGACTAAACTTTACCTTTAGTTTTTTATTTGTATTGAAAATTATTTTGATATTTCAAAAAGATTAAATAACATGTTTTAGATAAATATATTTATGATTAGGTGTTATTACCTCTAGTTTGTTTTACAAATTTCTTGCTTAGCCTGACTTAACTACTTAAATAATGTTATTTTTAGTTGTGAAATAAAGCACAATTCAAACGAAAATCTTTTTAATATTTCGAGAAAAAAAAACTTTTAATTACATGTAGTTTTTTCTTGGTGAACTATTAACCTTATTAATTGTGAAGTTCTTTGAAACACCTAAATTAAAACGACTAAAAACTAATTTTGTTTACTTTAAATTAAAATAAAAAGAAACTTTATCTTAGATTTAGTTAGCAAAATGTTAATTTGCCATCTCTTTTATTTAATACCTAACAGTTTTATCTCGGTTTATGTAATATATTAATTAACTATTTTCCTTTTTGTTGTTTTAGAAATAGAAATTAAAATTGGTAATATACGTGGTGTACTATTCGATAACCGAAAAGTTCCTTACACCAGGTCCTTAGACCAAACTTTTTGAGCGCTTTTTTTTATCGTTCATTAAGCAATAAAATACTTGCATCGTAGTTTATCTAAATCTAGATAACAGTAATTGTGCAAAAATAGTAAAAGTCTTACTACCGCTAGATTTAGAGATGCTTAACTTGTTAACACTCTGTTATTTTATTTATGTTGTGAAATGGCAAAACTTATTTATTAAACAACCTTTCAACTTTTGAAAAATGTAATTTTAGAAAAAGTACAAAACATTTGTTAGTATGTAATATAAAACTAGTAATTATTTTTTATACTAAAAGCGATCATGGTTGGCAGATTAAAAACGTAGTTTAGCCGTAAAGTCATTTAAATCAAGCTATAAACTTTATATAGAATATTTTGTCACTTACTAGATGAAACACACAATCCAAAAAGTAATTTTAAAAGCAAACATGTATGTATAAAAGGTATTTCATATACTCATATTGTTTTTTTAACTATGCTAACAGTATATATGTTTTTTATATTTTGTACTAGCTTTAATTATATAAAATGTGTCGAAAACTTTCATTTTACAAGGTTTTCGTTTATCTGAACTACTAGCTAAATAAAAGGTTTTCCTTACCTTGTTTTTATATAGACTTTGAATTTTACTTTAATGAAGGCTCATTTTAGTATTTATTTAAACATTAAATTATCTATTATTTCTCAACTTTTACTCATTAATGGCTTTACAAAAAATCAAATATTAAAATCAATAGTGTAGGTATATGCAATATTTATTAGACAAAACATTTTTTTTTAATATGTACACTAATGTTCATTAATTTTCAGTCATAGTATTAAAATGAATTTTAGTCAGTTTTCAGTTTTGTACCAAAATAGACATTGCTATCAAAATGACGTTGGTGACATTCTGCTTAAATTTACTCATAGAAAAACTTGTCCAGTTAAGAATAGCTACTTAAAAGTCAAAAAAGACCTGCTTTCGAAACTAGAAAATATTCAGACTGGTTCTAAAGACAAGATGTTTATCAAAGCTAGTTTCTGTGATTACTTGTCTTCAAAAGCTATAGTTATAGAAAAACCTTTCCATAACATGTCAGGCATTGATCAGAGGAATTATATTTGTGTGTTTATGAAAGAATTATATGTAATCTGTGAAAGAAATTGGATTTGTTTTTCAAAATACACTTATAAGTACAACTTCAAATTAAAAAAATGGTCCAAAATAGTCAGTATGAACACAAGAAGAAGCTATGTATCTAGTACAGTTTTTGAAGGCAAAATTGTTGTTACTGGTGGTTATAGTGGAGAAATATTTAAATCAGTTGAAGCATATGATTATTATGAAAACAAATGGACTTATTTACCTGATATGATTGAAAAAAGATATGAACATTCTTCAGTTAGTATTGGTAACAAATTATTTGTAATTGGTGGACAATTTAATGGACAATATAATCGCACTTGGGAGGTTTTTGATAGTATAACCAGGAAAATTACTCTTATTAGATGTGAAATTGATTACATAAAATTTAAAGTTAGTAAGTCTAGTGCTTATTGTGTTGGTGATAAAGTTGTATTATTAAATGTTAGTTTCGACAACACTCATCAGTTTGTTGTGTATGATACAAAGAATGACACATTAAGTTTGAAGACTTATTTATGATCTTGATGAATTCTTGTAGTTCTATGTTAAGTGATTTTTTACTAGGTTATGTATTTGTTTGTAAATTTTTCTTAGTTATTAGTTTTTTACTGTGCTTTAGGTTTCTGTAAGTATAGGTTTTAATATAAAGAGTAAAAAAATACTCTTTAATGAACAATAAATAAAAGTGCTATAAATAATTGGCCCTATAATCTTAAATAGTTTTTTATTATTAGTTCGTACGCAATTGGAATACAGTTTAAATTCAATGTCCATGTCAATAAAATATTTGTACATTAATTAGAGACCTTAAATTTAAAAAAACTACATAAGAATAAAATTATAAAATATTTTTTTTTAAACTTAGTTTTACTCTGTTAATTATTAGTTGTACTATTTGTTTAAAGAATATTTAAAGTTATATTGAAATCAAGTAAACTAAAGTTGTTTGATAACCAATTTCTAGAAAATATATATTCATTTGGACTCTATTAAAATAAATAGTTGCATGACAAGTTTAAATCGAGAGTTCTTAAAAATTAAGATCTTTTGTAAAGCTTCATAACAAAAAAGTAAATTTAGATTTATGGTGTATGAGTTATTTTGTTCCCTAAATAATTGTTATTTATAAAAACTTTAAATTATCTAAGCAAAACTAATTAAATAATTAACTAAGATATATAAGTTTTTTGCTGTAAAACTAAACTAATGTTAAATTTCGTATTATAAAAACTTTATATTAAACTAAATACAAAACTAAAAGTCTATTTCTCTTCAAAACTACACTTTTAGCTTTTAAATTGTTTTGATTTTTTTTATTACCTAAATTCAGCGTAGTGTAGAAGCAGAAAAAAACTACAGTTTTAACAGACTTCAACACTTATATTCCCAAAACTAAAAATTTCACCGTTAAAAAAGATATTTGTTAAAATTATTTAAGTAATTTTAATCTAAAAAAACAAAAATACAATTAGTAATCTGCCGGATCCAATATTCAAGATTCAGCTGGTTCCGTCTCTCCGGATCTTTTTTTAATTTAAGATCCGGGCAGTTCTGGTTCAGGATCCGAATTAAAATTGTTTTAAGTTTTTTGTAGTTTTAATGGAGAACAAATGTACAAAAATTATTATTATTACACCAATAATTACTTGCAATTGTTTACTACAAAAATTTCATTAAAAAAACACAATGTATTGTCTAAATGATTTATTTGAACACTAGGAAAAAGAACGTAAGAAAATTAAAATTTACCTTTATTAAAATCCCAGTTAAAAATTAAATTTCAAGCTACTTATATGACTAATTTTGAATTTTGTAGACTATGACGTAAAAGAAAGTTAAATTTAATTTAAAACGCTTTTAAAAATAAGAAAATTTTTTATTTATTTTACATTCGACTTTAACTTACAAAAATATTTACAATAACTTAAATGAAATTTACTCATACAAACGTCTTTAAGCTACAAAGAAACCTATTCTTGTCTTTTACAACTTGTGATGAAGAAATAAAAGTTTTCGCCGGTTTTTGGAAACAATCGATTGTGCTTTTGTACGTACAACCTACCAGCTTCTGAAAATTACCTTCAAGAATAAATAGAAGATAGTGGTGCCGAGCGATAATTTCTTACAAACCTGACAAGATAAATTTATTTTATCTTGATTAAGTTTCTTTAATGGATATATTTTTTAACCAAGAAAGCTTTAGTTTTTGTCTCAATTTCCTCATCAACTGAATCTTTTTGCTCACTCTCGTGCATGTTTTTTACTTCTTTCCGATTTAAATGTAGAATAGAACGACAAAAAAAAAATTAAAAACATCATTTATAGGTATTTGCGCTATATGTTTATTAGGCGGTACTAAAGGAGCTTGACTACTTTGACCATTCTAACGACAATTTTGATATTTACTTCTGATTTATTTCAGTAGCCTTACATCCTTGTATTTGAGATTAACAGGGAAAAGTTCAAGTCAATACCGTTGATCAACAGCTGTAGTTAGTAAAAACAAGTCTTTATCATTAAGGTTAATTCGTGTGCCGTTATTATTAATAGTAAACCTTCTTGCAAAAGCTTTCTATATTTTTTGCCAAGGTTGCCAAGGTTATAGAACTACTGTGATATAGCCAAGGTGGACTATTAGCTTTGTGATAAAAAAAATTTTTTTAGTAGTGCTAGATGCGGGATGACACTTGACAGCAATATGTTGTTTTTACTACACTTATGCGTTACTATATAAAAAGACTTGAGAAGTTCATTAAGGAAGATAACAGTTTCTATTCATTAGCTGTAAGAATATTTTCGGGTATAAATTTTTGTTAGCCACAAAGTTCTGGACATTTGTTTTTAAATTTTCTAGTTTTTTCAGCATAAGGTAGATTGAGTTCCACCTTGTTTCAACATCTTGCACAAGTAACAAGGATATTCACATTGACACTAATGAACCTTTAGTGATTTGGATTTTTTAGTTTCTTGCACGCTGTATAAAAATAGTTTAACTGGTCAATAGTTTGACGGACCAAGGCTTTTTAATTTTTTTACTATCTCAAAACAGTGAATCTTTAATTATTATTTAAAGCGTGAGAATTAAACAAGGTGCTGAAGAGAATTTTAAGAACAACATACCAGTACTTATGTTAAACGCATTGTCGCGCAGAAAAACGTGAATGCGATTTATATTAACACCCAAAATTTCAAGCCTCTCATTTAAGGTTTAACAAATATTAACGCCAGTGTAAAAACCTTTTTTTCCTTACAGTGCGAAGCTCGGTGTTTGTACTCAAATCTTTCATTTAACCAATGCGTTGTTAAGAAAAGATATGATTTCTTTGTCTTCGAATTTATCCATATGTTACTTGTAAATTACAAAAGTGAAATTTCTTAAATCAGTTTGTTTTAAGAACTTTTCAAATTAACTGGATCGGATTTGACAAACTCTCACCTTTTTATAGAATTAAGATCTGGCCGAATCCGGATCTTGGTTTAGGTAGATCACTAAACATAGATAGAGGATGGTTCTGAATAATTCCAAGCTTTCAGTAATTTAAATATAGTCTTAGTGGCTAAACACACATTTTTTATTTAATACTTTTAGCTTGGTGAACAATAAAACACTGTTACTGGTGAACAAAGTTTTAAATTCTTATAACGATAAAACAAGTCGTTTTAAAGTAAATGTGTTTGATTTTCTTTTTAAACAATAATTATGGCTTAACTATGTTGTACATGTTTGTAGGTTTTTTTAACTTTGTGATCTAGATTTATTTATTTTATAGCATTACGACTCAAATATCATTATTCTTTTCACTTTTCTGCAACCACTACATAAGTATTTAGTTTATTAATATTTAACAACAGGACTATCACAATCTCAGGCCACTTAGACTACTCAGGATTACTCACTCTAGTTCAAAAGTTGTGAAAGTCTCAGGCTAACCCAGCAATATTTATATATAAAATATATATATATAATTTAGATTTTTTTTTGTCTTTCTGGATAAGTACGTACTTAAGGTGGGTTGTGAACCAAAAAAAGTGTGTACTTAAGCGGTAGTCTACTGTACTTTTAACCCAGAGGAAATTAATAAACTAAAATGCTTATTAAAAAATATATACTTGTTTTTTTAAGCATATTGAAACTAGGTATATTATATCCTTAATAAACAGTATTATTTTTAGTTTGCGTTTCCCGCCCAGACTACCCTCCAGTATATTTTAAGACCAATCTTATTGTTACATTACTGCCTATAGATAAAGTTTGATTTTAGTTGTATTTGTTTTGATTTTTGAATTTATCATTTTTTTCTTATGTTGCAAGTTGAACTTAGTTCATTAAGTAGACTTCTTAACTGCGATTGAATTTAACTTCTTAACCGCAATCAAATTTATTATAGTTTATTATTTTAGGCAATGATAGTGTTTCAATTAATTGTTTTATTTATGATTTCATGCATATGTTTACGATTGTCAATTAATTTTTAATTCATCTTAGACAAGACCTTTAAAATGATTTTTAGAATTTTTGTAGGCAAAAAAAAATCAGAAAATATTTTATATTATTAGTCTTGATATAACTTTATACTAATAGGCTTTTGAATACATGTGTTTATTGTACAACAAAATATTTTCAAAAAAAACATACGAGTAAGCAAGTAGTCTAACAAAACGAATTCATAGCAAATAGACAAATACATAGGAAATATTACTAATGTCTGTATAACAAGGTTCTAAACAACTAAAATACTGTGCAAATTTATAACAGCTATCAAACGTTACATTTTGCTTCAATAAAAAACTAAATAAAAATTTGTAAGTCAATATATAAACACATTTATCATTTTTTGTTATGTAGCTTATACTTTGTAATATTTGACACAAGATGGCCAAATAGAGCATGTAGTAGTTTTAGTAATAATACAACAAATTTTTGACCATTTTTCTTGATATACATCATACACGTAAATAGTTGATTCTTTCAAATTATTATAAAAATGATAAAATAAAACTATATTGTTTCCAATACTAAAAGCGTCAACCCAACATCTTGTTCTAGCTGGAAGTTTTAAACTAGATTTTAAGGTTGAAAACTTCCTTGAAAAACTATCAAATAGTTCACAGTTTGTGGTACTATACCCACCAATAACAAACATTTGTTACCCATACCAACTGCAGAATGATCATGTCTTTTTTCAACCATATCAGGTAAAAACTTCCATTTATTTTCATGATGATCATATGATTCTACTGATACCAAATCTACATTGTCATTAAAACCACCCGTAATAACAATTTTACCTTGAAAAACTGTACAAGCAGCGTTACGTCTAGCTACATTCAAGTCTGCTACTTCATTCCTGATAAAACTATTCATATCATAAAAATAACACGAAGTAAGATTTGTATCACAGCTTTCAATCCATCCTCCGATTATAAACAGCCTTCTCATGAACGAAGAAAGACAATAATAAAACCGTTCCTTGAAATATACATAGTGGTGTTTCCAAGCTTTAGTTTTTTCGGAATAAGTTTCAACAGACGTACAAGAGCAATTTAACTTTTTGTAGCGATTTACGGAGGCAAGAAAAGCATATATTTTAGAATTTGTAATTGATACTTTCAAAAAATTATGTTGTTTCACCGTTGAAGGAAACTCATTAACTTCAAAACTAGGTATTTCAATTTCTTTTACTTGATTCACAACTTTACCATTTCTGTCTCTTCCTCCAAAAACAAGAATACTGAAACCTTCTTGGTTACAATATCTATTTTCATACAAAACATTTGGTACAAAAGGAGAAGTTAAAAATTTACTTTTTGATTTCATGGTGAACCTAGATAGAGTAAAGTGCTAAATAGCTGTAAATGTTTATTATAATTATAATTTAATAGTATGAGAAAAAAACTCTGTATATTTAGCATCTTTGTTAGTAATAAAGTATTCAACTTAGAAAATAACCAAATAGTAAACAAATTACTTCATGTAAATAACAATTGATATTTTGTTTTTACAAATACATTAGATATGTGGTTAGATTTTTGTACATAGTTTAATATTTTTGTTTATAAAACTAGGTAGTTTTAATTCATTACAAAAAATAAACTCAAAAAAAAATTGTTTTTTGATAGTTTTTTACATTTATTAAATTCTTTAAATTAATGTTAGATTTTCTAGAGCCCTGTCAAAGGGAGCATTTAAAAGAAATGTTTAGGAAAACCTTATCTAAACTTTTAAACATCAACAACAATGTAAGTACACTATATCTGTAAAATCACTGTTGTTAGCATATGTAGTTTTATTAAGAAAGAATTTTTGTTAATACTTAACTATTTATCAATTTTCTGTCATTTATATTACTGAAATGTTTTTTACTTAGTCTTGTGTTTTGTATTAAATTCAGAAATATCAGAAAGTTCCTAATGACATTCTGTTTAATTTAACTTTGGACAAAATTAAAAAATGATTGTAGCTTCTAAAAAGCTAAGAAAGAAGCGTTGATAGAACAAGGAAAATTCTTTTCAATTCTAGCTGAAAAACTTAAAAGATTGTAAAAAAAAACAGATATACTTAAAGTACTTTAACACCAACAAAAATTGTATCTTTTTTAAACATAAATTTTTGATAAGTTTAAAGTTTGTTTATTTTGATTTCTATTATAAATATTAAATATGTGTACAATTTTTTGGATAGAAAATAAGTTAAGAAATTTAGTTTTGTCACAAAATTAAAATTTAAGCATCCGAAAAAAAAATTTAATTCAGATACATTTTATTCAAATATAATTGTAAAAAGTAATAAAATAACTGAACTTAAGTGTTAACTAATAACTGATTAAATTAGTAGTAACTTGAATTTATAATAGAATAATAACATAAAAAACAACAAAATAAGTAATACCTTCTTTCATTTTATTTTTTTATTGTCAAACTACTGAATTAATGAATTTTACGAATTTACATTGATGGTATTGACTGCTTTTTCTATCATAAGTAAACTAGAGCATTAGCTTTTTGAAAGCAGTGTATATTTTGGTACAAGATTAATGACTGATTTAAATTCATATCAACTCAAAATTAAGAACTGTAAAGCTAGTAAAAAACTGCTATACTTATATAAGACTTTTGCATAAACGAAATTAAATTTTAATAAACAATCAATTTAACATAATATTAGAGTAAATATAATTTTGGTCCTACATGAAATACAGAAGAATTGTGTTCAAATTTTTCTAACACAAAATGTTTTAGAAAGTTAACTTTAACTCTTAACTCACATATTAAAAGTTAAAATATCTAAACAAAATTTAGTTTTTTAAAACCGTTTTTTTTTGGGACTGCATAAAATAATACAATAGTTGAACTTAAGCAATATTAAAACATCATTAATTTAGCTAGTAATAACTAAAACTTATACTAAAAAAGTTGTACAAAAAGTGACAAAATTTGTTAAATACAAATAAGTTAGAATTTATTATTATTATTTTTTTTTGTAAAACAATTCTAATAGAAACTACTTAGTTCATGACTTATTTAAAAAATTAGATCTTGTGTCCAATTTTTTGTTCCAAACCTAAACAAAAAAAATAGTATACTATTTCTTTTCAAAAATAGTTTAATGTAAAATCTAAAAAAAAAATTAATAAAACAAAAAACTTATTTAAATTTAATATAATCAAATTTATTATATGATTTAGAACTGTTAAATTTTAAAACGTTAGAGAAAACTTTAATATTTCATAATAAATTTTCTTTAATCTTATTAGCTAGTAAATGTGTAGTTTTTAAAGCCTTTACGAAAAACATGAACTACTCAAATAAAAAGTTTAAAAAAGATTACAATTACGGTTTGAATACATGAAATAAAATCAATAAATTAACGTATTAAGCGATGAAATTAATTAGGAACGTCTTTTGTTTTATAACAAAACTAATTTTACCTATTAAACATTTATTTTTTGCATTCATTAGTTTGTAATGTGATACAAAACTTCAATTTAAACATAATTAAGTCATTTTTTATGTTAATAGTGAAGCTGTAGACATATAAAAAAGTAAGACTATCTAGTATAACAGTCAGTAAGTAACTTTGATTTTGGTTTATTAAAACCCTTTAAGACCTAAATCAATTAACTTCATAAATCAATTTTAAATATCAAACATACCAAATAACTATTAAACTTTATTAAACTTTAGAAAAGAAAAAAATAGAAAATAAAAAATAAGCAGTTCTAATTCAATTTATCATATTTAATATATAAAAATAATCAATTTAAAGTTTTAAAAAATATATAACATTTTATTATTTATAACGTAAGTTATCGAAAATGTGGTCATATAAATAAATTAATTGAAATTTCCTTTGCGTAATACAAAATATATATTTGTTTACTTTTACATTAAGATAGCAAAAAAAAGTTCGTATAAGATGTACTTTTTGTAATGTTTTGTTTTTATGAAAACAAATGAACTAAAATGATTTAAATAAGACATAAACATTCTCAGTTAGTGAGTACCAATTTTTTGGTAATTAGTGGAAATTTTGGTGTGCAATATAGTAGCACTTGGAGGTTTTCGATTGTATAACCAGAAAGTTTATTCTTACTAGATGCGAAATTGATAATAAAAAAATTAAAGTTAGTAAATTAAAAGTTAGTATGCTTGTTGTGTTGGTGATAAAGTTGTATTATTAAACGTTAGTTTCGATAACACTCATCAGTTTGTTGTGTGTGATACAAAGAATGAAACATTAAGTTTAAAGACTTATTTATGATTCTGACAAATTACTGTAGTTCTATGTTAAATGATTTTTCACTAGGTTATGTATTTGTTTATCAATATTTTTTGGTTATTTAGTTTTTGTTGTGATATATGTTTTGGGAAGTTTAGGTTTTAATGTGAAGAGAAATAAACAAAACTGTTCAATGAACGATAAATAAAATCGCTATAACTATTTGGTCCTATAGTCTGTAGTACTTTTTGGTTATCGATTTGTACGCCATTGGAATAAATTTTGAATTTAATGTCCTATACCTTAAAATTTATGTATAATAAATAGATACGACCTTAAATAAAAAGGTACATATCAATATTAATATGAAAAATTTTTATATAACTTAGTTTGACTCACTTAATAATTTATAGTTCTATTTGTTTAAAAAAAAGTTAAAGTTTAAAATTAATTCTTTCAAACAATTTATAAATGACTCAATTTTTGAGAACATTGTGTATTTCATGCTTCTTTCGTCAGTTGTAAACTAAGCAATAAAAATAAAATTTCAAATTTAGCTTAAATAGTGAAAATGCAATTACCATAATTAATAATAAAGCAAAGAGCAATTAACAATACACTAATACTTCTAACTACAACGAAACTAACAAATTAATAAAACAGAGCAACAACTTTTAAAACAATTTTAAAAACAATTAAAAAACTGTTTAAGAAAACAACGAAACAGTATAATCAAAATTATTATGTTTACACAACTTAAGTTTTCTTATAAAAATTCAAATGGCCTCAAGTTAAACTAAATCAGAACTGTGAAAACAATTTTTAATAATTTTAAATCTGTTTAAATTATAATTTCTCCCACAACCTTGATATATAAATATATTCAAAAATATATTTAAATATTAAAACAACTTTTTTTTAGCTTTATATCCGTAGAAAATATTGCATGATTAATTCTTTTAAAAACACTACAACACTATACAAATACGCAAAAATCTAGGAAACTGGACTTAGAAGGAAAGTATCAAGTTGTTATCTAATAGGTCAGTGCTTCTAAACCTTTTTCTAGTGGCGGAACCCTTTTCCAAAGTTCAACTTTTCCGCGGAACCCCTAATTTAATTTCATATAAAATGTTAAATACAATATTTCCTGCAAAAAACAAAAGAATTTCAGTGAAAAACGAATATTTAAACAAAACTATATCGTTGCTAGAAATCATACCAATTGTAATAGTATTAAGTCAAGTCAAACTCAAAGTGCGCCAGAGGCAATAGGTATTTTATGATTCTATAATAAATAAACGAAAACAAACATGATTAATCGCAACGTCATAAAAATCTTTCCTTGCATAATAAAAACAACACGAGAGCTACAAACAATAACGAAATGAACATGAACCTAATCGAATTCACAGACTACTGTAAAAAACGGGTAAGATGCCTAACGAAAAAATCAATAAAAAAAATTAAGTACGAAACCTGAACTTGTTTCTTAGCAACAAGCATGTCAATGCGCGAATGGATTTTGGATAGACTGAGACGGAGACAGGCAGATAAGGTTGGAGTCAGCATACAGTTCCTTTGCTTCCTTTAATGTTTTAAATTTTACGCAATCAGGACACCTATTAATAATGAATACCCATTAAAAGTCCTTAAGCTATATACACACTAAGCAGATCAATGAATGCTATAATTATACATGTTTTCCACTTTATGTGTTCCATTTTTTTTAAAGTTTTATGATTTATGTTTTTTTCTTTCAAGTATCTTTTTTAAATTTCGAAAGGCTTTGCGGAACCCCTGAGAGGCGTTGCGGAGCTCTAGGGTTCCGCGAAACCCCATTTCAGAAGCACTGTATTAGGTTAACCAAAAAATATTTTGGTAAAGTTAATTGCAATGTTTAGACAGGAACTTCTTGCAGCTTCAATTAATTAAGATGCGATTTGCATACAGGAATTTATATCAGCTTCAAACATATAAGTTGCAATTTACACACATGATTTTCTATCAGCTTCAAATATGTAAAAGGTGTACATGGCATATTGTCATTATTTAACAAATTTTTGAAATTAAATTTTTTATTAAATTTTAGGTAAGAGTTTTTAGTTAAATATTTAAGTATATATTCTACATGCAAATAACAATTTTAAATTTAATGTTTAAAGTTTAAAAAAATTTTGATATATGATCAGGTATTGTTTTACTGTAAAAAAAGGATTTTAAAACGTTTATTAAAAGCAAGTTAAATCATTTAAAATATTGGAGTATTTTATCCTTTACTTGTGAAGTCTATTAAACGTTCTGAATATGATTCAAATATATACAAATCTTTATGATTTTTAACAAGTTTTCAATTTTTTGTATAGAAGATGTTAAGCTTATACTTAATTTTAATTACTTGTCTTGGGCAAGACATTAAACTATCTTCATAGTGTACGACTCAAAAACCGATTTAAGTTTTGTTCAATAGGTTCTTAAAGTATATCTTTTGCCGTTTAATTAACAACTAATATAATTTTAAACAAGGATTTCAATTAGTACAATTAAAACTACTTTAAAAAAAAAATTAAATTACATATATAAAAAATTTAAAATAACCTTTATATATAACTAATACAAATAAACAAAGTATTCGGGAGTTTATAAATGGGAAGGATAATCTACCTAAAATAAGATGTTATTAAACAATTTTCTTAGACTAAAAAGTCTCTAAAAGCAGTTAATTTTTTTTTAATTTATTTGTTTTATAAAGAACAAATTTCCATTTGTTAAAAAAAAAATTGTATTTTGGTAGAAATATCAAAAAATATTAACTTAAAGTTCAAATAACAAGTATAAAACATTTCCATTCGCTCTAAATATCTATTAAACTCAATAAAAAAAATTACTACTGGTTTATAAATCTAAATTGTTTTGTAGACAAAACTAAAGATTAGTTATTAAATTATTATAATATTAAGCCATAGGTTTAACTAACAAATTTAATTCAAACTTTGCCCAAAAAATAAAATTTTGTTCTGTTAGCTATATAAAAAGTAAGTTATAGTCAAGCATAACTGTTTACGTATTTTCAAAATGACTGAATTTTTTATTAATAACCTTTTAATTGTCTTAAATAAATCAAAATTAGACTCATATGGCAGAATTTTTTTTTGTTTAGCCTTTGATATTCGATAAGATAAAAATTAGAAAAACTTTTTTCATCTTAAATCTAATATTTTAGTTCTAATTAATTACACAACATTTAGACAAATTTTAGATAAATAACCATTTGTTATCTTAACAGTATTGAGCCTTGTTTATAGAAACTATCTACTTGTTAAAACAGACAAACATGTTAAATTATATCTTTATGTTCTAAATGTTATCTAACATTACCTGGATTTCAAAATATTATTTTTACATAAGCTCTATGTTTTTTCATACGATAACGGATTAAAATAAGGTTTAGTTTAAAGAAAACTAACTTAAATTTTCTCCCTAACACAAAGTTGAATACTGGCTACAATTAGTTTTTAAAATATTGCTGAGAAATTTTAAAATATATTTACACAAATAAGTATTGTAAATTATTAAACTATGTTACATAAAACCTCTTAAAAATTTTTTTAAATTTAATTTACGCAAATATTTAACTATTTTACTAACTACCGCGTATATTTTTTTAATGATGTTAATATTTATCGTTCGATTTTGTTTGAATCTCAGTCAAGTTATTTTGATTAAGAATAAAATATTTTTTTTAAATTTAATGATTGTACTTTTGATACTTGTAATGATATCAAATGTTGTTTTCGCTTTTAGAACTTAAAAAACCTTAATTTATATATTTTTTTTTTCATCAAGCTTTCCAAAAAAGTTCACGTTTGTTGTTCGTCGTTATTTAAAATAAAATTATTTTACTTGGTAAATTATTTGAACTGGATCTGCCTAACAAACTTTTTTTTACGTATCATTAAATATGTTTTTCTAACAATAACACAAGTTAGTCACTAATTATAGTAAGTACTTTGTTTTAAGTTTCTTGTCTAAAAAATGTTTTGTTATTCTTGTTAGCTTCACAATGTAAAGTAGATCTTTCTCATTGTCATGAAAAACAGGAAAAAGATTTATATTTAATTAACCATTATTAACAATTAATATACAATAGTTAATATTTTTTTTGGTACACATATATATATATATATATATATTTATTTATTTATTTATTTATTTATTTGTATACATAATTTAGCTTTTTTTTTCCTTACAGTATTTATTTTGAACAGAGCTCTGTTGAAGTGTGTTATCCCGTTAACGCACAGAAACATGTGTAAGTGTAATAAAGAAAGAATAATGTTTAACTTATTATTTTTATACAATCTACTGAACTTGTTTCGCTTGGATCTAAGTAAATAAACGAAAAAATTTATATTTTTAAATAGTTAGACATTATCGATACAAATGAAAGTAATAGTATTGAATTTTTGAAACTGGAATAATAACACTTGTTAATTTGCATATTTACTTTAATTTTATCAAGACAAGCATTTTCTGTCTATTTATTATTGTTATTAAATTAGTTTTTATATAGGACTTTAAAAAAAAGTAAACTAAAGGGTATGACTTATTAACGTAAGATAAATGATTCTAATATTAATGAAATTTAATTTTATTATTAAACAAATTACAGGTATTTAGTGACAACTATAACTGTAGAATTTAAACTGAAAATGTTGAATTTTCGAAAAGCAAAAGTTATTTTATTTTAAGTTTAAGTATCTAAGTTGTAGGAGGTAATAAAAACAAAGTAAACTACATTTAAATTTTTTTTTTGTAGATTTTAGCCTGTAATTTATTAACTTCTAAATAATTATTTTTTGTTTTTAAGACGTTTTAATATTTTCAGAGACAAATCAATTTTTAAAAATCTAAACCAACATAAAGTCTCAAGAGAAAGTTTAAGTTTTTCTAGAAAACAGTTATGTATTTTGTGTACGCTTCAAGATTATTATCAAACATCATATGAAAAACTTAATATCTATTTATGAGTTTTTCTAAATACTAGGTTGATAAAAACTTTAACAAAAACTAAAAACAATAAAGATATTTGTTTTTATATGTTAGTTTCCGTTATATGCCTTTAAATTCGAAAAAATAACTTGAATAACAAACCAATGCAAATCTTTACAAGAAAGTTGTATATAAATAAATAGAGCTGAAGGAAAATGAAAAC
The DNA here is from genome assembly GCF_965202585.1 of Thalia democratica. Classification (NCBI taxonomy): domain Eukaryota; kingdom Metazoa; phylum Chordata; class Thaliacea; order Salpida; family Salpidae; genus Thalia; species Thalia democratica. Next base: position 19,112,187 of record NC_139165.1, read on the forward strand.
TAAGTACGTAAATAAATAAGTACAAAAGTATATATACATTCACTTAACTAAAATGTTCGATAAAATGTCAATGTTATGAATAAATCTTCGCACTAAAAGTTTCATTCTTTGTATCATACAAAACAAACTGATGAGTGTTGTCCGAAAAAATGTTTAATAACACAACTTCATTTCCAACACAGCAAGCACTAGAATCCCTAACTTTAAACTTTTTAAACACAATTTCGCATTTAATCAAAGTAAATTTTCTTGTTATACTGTCAAAAACTTCCCAGGTATTATTATATTGTCCAGCAGTTACAAACATTTTGTTACCAATGCTTACTGAAGAATGATGAACTCTTTCTTCAATCATGTCAGGTAAAATACTCCATTTGTTTGTATGATGGTCATATGCTTCAACTGAATTTACTGATTTCAAAACGCCTGGAAAAAATTTAAGACCTCCACTAACAACAATTCTACCTTCAAAAATTGTGCAAGTTCCGAATAGTCTACTTTTGTTCATTGAGGCTATATCATTCAACTTATTTTCTTCGAAATCGTATTTACAGCAGTGCATACCTTTATCACAGAATACATATAACTCTTTCATGAAAAGAAAAATATAAATCTTTTTACAAGTTTCTAAAAAATTAGAGGAATTTTGAAAAACTATCCCTTTTGAAGATAAGTAATCACAGAAACTAGCTTTGATGAACAATTTGTCGTTAAAAACAGGCTGGATGGTTTCTTCATTAAGTAGCATTGACTTCTTGACTTTTAAGAAACTTTTATCAAAAATAATCTGAAACACCACATCATTGGTTTCTTGGCAGCAATGTCTGTTTTGGTACAAAATAGATGACGGACTATAATTCATTTTAAATTTAGCTGAAAAACTGTAAAATTTAATATAAACAAAAACTTAGCCTGGAAATGTAGTAAGATATTGTTTAATTTATATATGTTTACAAAACTTTTCACCGTTCAAAAAAAAGCAACAACAAAGGTTTACAACTAAAGACAAATGAAATTATAATACTGCTTGAAAGAATAATTTAAAATCAATACTGTAAGGTGTTAAAGTAATAAAAAAAAAGTTACAGCTACTTTGAAACTTTTTTTTTTCTAAACAATTTAAGCTTTGTTTAGAATTTAATGTTGTAATACAAGCAATTTTATGCTATAATTAGATTGTTGCGAGTAAAAAAAATTATTATTTTTCAATTTGACAACATGCCATTTTCATCACTTACATAATTGAAGCTAATAGAAATTCCTGTCTACACATTGTAGCTAACTTAAATATAACTTTGTTTAGTTTTTTGCACAGTTGATCATAGTAGAAGAATATAGTTAAAAAAGAAGGAAATGTTTGCAAAATTAATAAACAAAATAGATATCAACAAAAAAAATACCGAGTAATATACGTATTTTATACATATTAAAGGTTTTTTATTTATTTTAACAAGCACTACAGGACATTTAATCAACTTTCCAACATAAAACCTCCTGAGGTAAGTTTAAATTTTTAAGCTTAAATTGAAATGATAGAAGCATAAACAAAACTTTAGCTTATATAACTCACACTATTATGCAGGCATTTTAAAATAGTTTATCTGTTAATAACTATTATTCATTGGTATTTTTGTTTTCATTTAACTCTTTTTTAATTTTTTTTTTAGAAAGAAACCATTAAACAATTAAATAATAACAAGTAACTTATTTTCTAATTAAAGTACTTAACTAAAACAATATTAAAAACAAATTAATTTTTTATTGTTTTAGATTGATTTATCAGTTTTAAAAATTACGTGGTAATATAAAAAAAACTCAGAATGTTTAGGTAGTATGTTTATAAAACAACAAGTAGGTATAGTTTATAAGTTATATTTAAAAAGTTTAAACTATTATTATTAATATACATGTTTGTTTTGGGTTTACATATCAAAGTAAGGTATGATTACAATTATTTTTCAACTATCAAACTTATATTGACTTTTCAATAAAAATATATCATTAAAATTCTAAAAAATTTTAAATAGTTTATAAAATTCATTCTTAACAAATTTGATATCCCATGTAAGTTTTTAAACAGAATCTCAGGTCTAAAATTTTTGGTTATGATTTTTTTTTTGTGTTATATCAGAGTTTTAAGTCATGGTCTATTAGTTTTTATTATTTTTTTTTTGGTGAAAACATTCATTAAGTTTAAATCTTTATATTTAGGAACTTGTTGTAATTAATTTCAATCGAAACAGTATTAAACTATAAATAAGGATGTCTAACTGAGTAAAACATTGTTTTATAAGAACTTTATATAAAAAATTTTGTTAATGTGGTTAGATTTATAAATTTTTATTAAAAAAAATTACTTTACTTCAAATTAATTTTATCTGTTTTGTTTGTACTTAACTCTTGGTCTCTAGTTAATAATTTTTTATGTATATAATTTGTCTCTTTATTAGACATATACTTAATATTTTAATGATACAGTCAATTTATTAAATGAAAAATAACTACATAAACTAATTAAAAAACAAATAAAAGCTAAAGTAAGCAAAATAGGTTTACAAAAACTATACAAGTTATATTTAGTTCAGCAAAGTCATAAATAATTTTTGTTACTAAATTTTTTGTTCTTTGTATCATGCAAAAAATTGACTATTATTGTCTACACAAACGTTGATTACTAAAATGCTTTCAACAACACAACAAACACTAAACTTACTAATTTAACATTTTTATGTTCAGTTTAAAATTATATGTTCGGTTTTGTCACTGAGTTTACTACTAAATGGATTATAAAACCGCAACTCTTACTTATATAGAATACTAAACCAATTAGAACTAAACTGAACCACAATCAACAGTCCGTGCGAAATTGTTTAACATGCCACGTGGATTGATGTTGAGATAAAGCCAATCTACTGTAACATGCTTCTTTTTTTTTGATTTTGAACAGATCTACAGAGTCTCAAAAAGCTCTAAGAATAGCTAATCTTAGAGCTTTTTGAGACTCCGTAGATCTGTTTTTAAATTTATTTGAGAGCAGTGAAACGCCGTTAGTTGAAATAAAGTTTTAGCACAAGAACATCTGTGGCAACACTAATTATATTTTGTAGGTGTATAATAAAAAAGTTTATGACATTTTTTAAAGAAAATCAGTAAAGTAATTCAGAAAGGTGACGAATGTCTTAAATGTATAATAAATTACTATTTAATTTTTTTTACGTGATTTAAAAAACAAATTTGTACAAATAAATGTGATAGGCCTCAGCAAAGATCAAATAATGAACAAAAAGTTTTGCAGATATTTGAAGAAACAGAAACTAAATGTGTTTTTTGTGTAATATATTTAAGTTTATAAACTGTAGTTGCATTAAATTCAAACTCATAAAAACCTGTCATTTTCGACTACTTTTTTAGCTCGTTTACAATTTACAAATATGATTTTTACAAGTTTTATCTTTTTCCGTAATATGTTTAAATATCTTTAAAGATATAGAATCAAAGCCTTAGTAGATATGAAACATAGACTAAGTGTTAGGTTGTAATTTATTTTTCAGTTATTTTTCACTATACGGAAACAAAAACACTTGTTAGTAGTTTTAAAAATATATTTAATCTTAAAAAGTCTATTTATCTTTTCAATACGTTTAAAAAATTCTTGTTTTATTCAACCTATTTTACGGGGAAAGTTTAATTTTAACTACTACTTGCACTTATATAGAGTTTCTTAAGTTTTATAAGTTTTTTTAGAAAAGAAAATAATGTAAAAGTCTTAAAAATATAATGTAAACCTTTAACATTTCAAATACTCTCTACTTTAAATAAAATAATTTTTAAATTAATTGTTGTTGTAAATACTTGAAAATTCAATACCAATAAATATTTTTATTTTTTCTATTGAAATATCTTCCTCATCTGACAGAGTTTGTTTAGACTATTCTATCTATTATTTTTCTACTAATTTATATATTTCTAATATTTGTTACCTTTTTAGATAATATACAAATTTTGATTTCATTTTTATTTATGATATCAATGCTTGACCATGACTGAGAATTATTGTTACGTACACAGGTTACAGTTTTTTATTTCAATTTATTAAAAATATAAACTAATTTATAAGCTATTGTCGTTAAACTACTACTCTAACACATAACTTTTATCAGGTTTATCGAACATATATATTAAAAAAAAATAATTGAAAATATAAAAACGTATTTTGTTGTAAACTTATTTAAGTAAAATACAATCGAATAAAAATAGAGCTGAAATACAATCTTCTGTTATTAGAAACTTAATATTTTTTAGAACGGAAAATCTACAGACTAAGTGGAAAAGGAGGAAAGTAATGAAAGCCTTAAAGCAAAATTTTAAAAACAATATGCATTAATTAATAAATATTTCAAATGTTTTCATAAAAACAAAGGAGAAAAAGCCGAGTTCCAGAAGAAAATGTAAGTAAATTTTATCATATTTAAACAGTTATTTAGCATTTATGAAGGTATAATTATTAAAGTTTTCATAGTTTTTAAGCACCGAGCTACTAAATAAAATAAAACTAACACTAAGTGCTGTACTCAAATTTAAATAGAAAGTTTAAAAGTTTTTATTTCTTTAAATATTTACACTTTTGGCACATTAAACCATAGTAATACTATATTGTGTATCACGTACACTTCGTAATGTAATATATTGTACAAAAGTTAACAAATTTTAAATAAGTAAGATTTTAATAAACTTAATAATCATTGAAATATTTATAAGTGTTTTTACATTAAATTTGTTAAAATGCTATTTTATTTTTGTTTTTTCATATTCTAGGTCTAAATAACGATACAAAGACAACAAATACAATCAATGATATGGTTTGTGTTTGTTATAATTTTAGTAACATTTAATTTAATTTCAAATTATTGCAATAATTTGATCAATACTAAGTTTTTAAATGCAATATTTAAAATAATTAATTATTTTACTACTTAGATTGTTTAATCACTAAGATTTATTAACTTTATTTAGGTCTATAACATTATTGTCTACTAATAAATTGTCTATAATAAACTTTTTAATAAAAAAAAATATTTTTTTTGTTCATGTTGCATTTTGTTTAATTATTTGTATAAAATGAAATACTAATGACGTGATGAAAATAAAAACAGGAACTTTTAAATAACTTCTGGTTTTATATATACATTTGTTTAAAAAAACTCTTTATTTTTTTCTTCCAGGTTGACATATGTTATAACTAAAGTATTTTTTGTAATCTTATAAGTTAAGTGCTTTACATATTATAAGTATGTGAGATTAGTTCCACCACAAACTTTTGAATTTTTAAAGTTGACAGTTTTAAAAAGTGTGTATGCTTAAAATAGTTTTGTACTTTTTTTAATTAAATTAAATAACTATTTAATTTCAAGAAAATAGACAAACTATTTTTTAGTTTTTGTTTCCTTTTTGTCTCGTCATTAAAATACTTGATAATTAGTAATAAAAGTATTGTAGTTTATAATTTTTGGTTTACACTAACAACTTGAAAACCTCCGAAAATAGTGTAAACAAATTAGATTAACAAGTGTTGATGAAATTTTAAAAACTATTATGTAATTTCTGTCGTAAACTGTCAATTAATTCTAAAAACCAATTTCAAAGGTCGGCAGACTAACCATGAAGACCAAATCTAATCCGCGCCTAGTTACTAGCAAAATTTAAATGCTTTTATAACTACTAAAACATATAATATCGTTTTGGTTGTTAGTTAACTTTTAGGATTACATAAATATTATTTATATTAAATACTAAACTGCATGAGGTTTTTTTCGTATTGTATTCAGCATAACAGTGACCCGCGTAAACATAGTTTTAGATGTCTGGCATAAAAAGTACTTCTAAATATTTTTGCCCGTCACTTATACTAGGGTACAGTTATAAGACATATAACTGTTTACTAGTTTTTTCGATATCAATAAATTACAACTTCTTTCAATATGATAACACTAACATACTTCATTAGATTTTAAAATGATTTGTAAATAACTGATTATAACTTGATTACTTTTTAACTTTTTTACCATGCATCATTATAAAGAAGAGGATTTTGTATATACTTTAACTTGTCGACTCAATTTACCACAAACTTATTATATAAGTAACGGTTTGTTAATGAAGAAATATAGTTTAAACTATACAAGACTGTTACGTAGAGCAGTTTGACACAAGTATACTTTATTTGATCTTTTAAAGCTGATAATAAAAATACACACTTTGAATTATTAAAATGAAACAGTTTATTTTCTCGAAAGAAATACGAGGTTGTAATGCAAAACAGTAAAGTATACGGGTGTACGAATATACAAGTTCTAACAGTTTGAGTTTTGACAACTCAAGTTTTAACAATTCTGAGTAGTTATGAATAATCTCTTATTAAAGTTTTGAGATGTTGCCCTAGTTTTTTTTTTAGAAAACTAAATTTTCAAAGTTTTAATTGACATATCACTATAGAATACATTTTAGTTCATTAAAATTTTGAGGTATCGACAACATACTTTGAAAATGAAACTTTTTCAAAGTAGTTTAAAGTCTGAGAATTAATGGTGAGTATAAAATGACACAAGAGAGAGCTGAGGTTATCGAATTGTATTGAACTGTTGCAAAATTTCTTGCATTGTCATTGTTTATACGTTGGGCTCAGAGAGTATTTAGAGTTTGTTACGGTTGCAAGCACGAGTCAATGAGATTCATCTGACGAAATTTTAACTCGCATCAAAACGAGCCAATGAGAATCATCTGACGAAATTTTAACTTGCATTAAAACGAGCCAATGAGAATCAAGGCTCATGACGCAATGAAACATCAAAACATGACAATACAGTTTCATGTAAGCAGTTAGTAAGTTAGTTAGGTATGCAGCTGGAAGCAGTATCTTGAACTTATTTGTGATTGTTTATTGTAAGTATTGTTTTAAAGTTAATATTTCAACTGGTGTTTGTTTGCTTAAATCTTTGAGCCAGATTTACACGTTAATAGTTTATTAAACTTTAATTACAGTTTATTGCTAACTAAAAGTTTATTTAATTTTTAATTCATTGTTTTAAGTCTTTTGATAAAGATTTAAATAGCTCTCAGTGCTAAAAGTGTTTATAATAGCAATTTATAATTTTAATATATGCTTGTATTTCTTGTTGTTTGTTATATTAAAGATTTACCACTCCAAACTGTCCTGTCTGATTTATATAAAGTAGACTAGATAGTATTAAGTATTTTATAAATAGAATCCACTGGTAATTTACAAGTTAGCAGTTATAAGTAGTTTAAATTTATTATGTCCAACTTAGATAATATAAATGAGATGTTGCCTGCAGCGGGTCCTGAACACAAGACTGTTAGAAGGTCACCCCAGCTGCAGGAAAAGTATGAACGAAAAGATCAGGTTGACAATCTACCCATTGAAAGTCAACCTGAATCAACTGAGGCTTTGGATGTTGGCCCAGCAATATCCGTAGCCCACAGAATTTTACTTTAGCTTGGAAAGTGTACATAAACTTATAAAAGTAATAGTTTAAAGTTAAAGAATTGAATTAAGTTTAGGTGTATTTTAAAACAAGCTAATTACTTTACAATTATAACTTAACTTCTTTTTTTTTCGTTTTACCTGATTACGTAGATAGTTTGAAAAGTAAGAAAGCTTGTATGAAAAATGTTTATAAAAATTTTCACATGCTAAATCATAATGAAATTATTAAATGAAAAAATAAGCTTGGGGTAGATATTTGGCTAAAACTTTGCAGCCTGAAAATTTTGCCATTTTAATTATAATTGAGCCGTTTTAAACAAACTGTTAACATTTTAGTGGTTTGACCAATTAAGATTACTTTATTTCCGAATAACTTTAAGTTATCTTGATGTAAAAATTTTAGATAAAAGCATATTTATTAAATGAAAACTTTCGACCAGGGGCGTGTTTTGACTGGTTTCACGTTCCTTGTGCACCTCCTATAATATTGAAAAGAGAACGCTTTATAAAAAAGCGGTTTAAATTAGTTTTATTTTGAAATATTTGACTAAAAGCTCATATCAATTTAGTTAATTTCTGAAATTGAGTAAAGTTTGATTCATTTTTCAAAGAACTACGTCAAATGACGCACTTTTATAAATTTTTTGTCGAAAAAATGGATAAACTATACAAAAATTTTATAACTACAAAAGTTATACAACTTGAAAAATAGATTTTTTATTAGAAACTAGCAATTTAGAAGTGTTTACAAAACTATTTTTGAATGATTATACAGCTCTAAGGGTTTCATTTTTAACTTTAGACACTTTTCACCAAATCACATAATAATTTAATTTTTATAACATTTTAAAAACCTTGGTTTTATAACAAAGTTTTCTCTCCAAGTTGTAAAAAAATGGTTCACGTCTGTTGTTAGTTTGTTTTTAAAATAAAACTTGTTTTTTTTAATTAGGTTATTCGCTAAATTAACTTAACTGGAACTGTTTGACTAAGTACTTTTTTATACGTATCATTGAAACTATTTTTCTATTATTAAGATAAGTTAATTAATAATTTTGGTTAGTACTTCGTTTTAATTTTCTAATATTTGAAATATTTTGTTATTAATGTTAGCTTCATAAACTTAAGCAAAATTTTCTCATTTTCATTAAAAAAAATGTGCTTATATTTGAGTTTTTGTTTACTAAAAATTAAATTTCTGGAATATAAATTAAGATTTAACAATCTATTTTACTGGTCTTTTCTAAATGTTTAAAGTTTATACATTTTTATGTATCTGAGAAATTTTAGACAGTTATCTTCTAGAGAGCTATATTATACTCTAATCCGTATTATTAAAAGTTTGTACACATAATACTTAATGATTAAACAAACGATTGCACAACCCGACTGAAGAAATTCTAGACACGCCCCTACTCTCAACTAGTTAGTTTATTTGAAACACATTTTTTTAAACTTACGCTACCACTTGTGAATTTTTGTACAAGTTTTCACTAAATGATGTATTAATTTTATGTGCGCTAAATAATATAACGAAGTGCTTTTTTACTAATAAAAATTACTATATGATAGTTTTATTTTTAGTAAGCATGTAAGGTTTTGGTTGTTTATATACGAATTATGTATTTTTAGCTCTACAAGGATGCTTACAATTTAAAGTTTCTTCAAGACTAAATTAATTAATTGATTGATATGGAAATCAAAATATTTTATTTTCAATGTTTTACTGTTAAGGGTTATGGTACATATGGTTTCAACTTCGATGAAATGAAATTTCGTTAATCAATTCAAATTAATTAGTGCACAAATTGATTGTTTCACAACATACAAATATGCACAAAACTTAATTTTAAAGTAGAAACATTAAGTTTTGTAATTAAGTATTTAACCTTTTTATTTATTTTAACACGTTGCTATGTTGATTTAGTTTTAGTAATTGAAAAAGTTTTATTTTTATTTGTCTGTATTTGAAACTAAAATATTTTTAATATAATAATTTTTATAGGTATAAAAATTTAGTAGATTTTTAAAGATAACAACAATTTTTTACTAAATTTCTGTTTGTATTTGTTCTTACACCTTTTCAGTTAAAATTTAAATGAATTGTAGTCATTTATCTATCTTGTACCAAAATAGACATTGCTCACAAGAAGCCGATGATGTTGTGTTCAAGTTCATTTTTGATAGAAACAGCATTCAGTGCAATCAATGTACCTTCTTAAAAGTAAAGAAATCTACGATACTAGAACCAGAAAATATTCTGACTGGTTCTAATGACCAGTTGTTCATCGATACTGATTTATTTGATTACTTATCTTCACAAGGTAAAGTTTTGGAAAACTCTTCCTATAACTTTTCAGGCATTTGTGGATGGAGTAATATTTGTCTTTTCATGAAAGAACTATATGTGTTCAATGATTATGGTAGGATGTGTCATAAATACGATTTCAAATTAAAAAAATGGTATGATATAGCAAGAATGAACAAAATTAGATTTTTTGGATCTTGTACAATATTTGAAGGCAGAATTATTGTTAGTGGCGGTCTTAAAATCTTCAGTGGGGTTCCTAATCCAATAAAGTCAGTAGAAGCATATGACCATCATCAAAAAAAATGGAATGTTTTATCTGATATGGTTGAAAGAAGAGTTTATCATTCTCTAGTAAGCATTGGCAACAAAATTTTTGTAACTGATATAGGACATAATAGTACCTGGGAGGTTTTTGACAGTATAACAAGGAAATTTATCTTAATTCGATCAGAAATTGAGATTGAAAAACATGCTATTAGTAAGTATAGTAGTTGTTGTTTTGGAAACAAAATTGTATTATTAAATGTCTTTTCAGATAATACTTATCAGTTTATTTTTTATGATACAAATAATAAAACATTCAGTTTGAAGCGTTATTTATAACTGTGACAAACTGTTGAGTAAATATTCGTAATCTGATTGTTCACTGTTATTGTAATTGTTTATTTACTTATTTAGTTTTCTTTGTGCTTTGGCTATTTTTGTTAAAGCTCTGTTCCTTATTTTTCAAACAAAATCATCGCATAATTTTGTTATTTAAAGTTTATGTTTAAACTGAAAGCCAAAACGGAAACTAAGATGTAAAAAAAAAACACTTAAAATAGCTTTTTTTATCAAAGTAATATAAAAAATACTACAAATGTGATATATTACTAAATTGCTATAGACATTGTTTTAATTTAGATCTTTAGTTAAATTTTTAATTTGTTTGAACAAAGAATTAATTTCAACTGAAAATTGTAGATCGAGTGAATATTTTTTTGAAATGAAGTATTTGATACAATAGTATGTTTTAAACGCTAGTATAAAACTTTAACTGTTACACTAAATAGAATAAATATATATCTTAAATTAATAATGTTTAATATTACTAAACAACGGTGTAAAGAAATCTTTTTGCGATTTCAAATAAGTGTCTATAATTAAGTTCTTAGTTTTTTCACTTTTATAAATGACAATATTTCGTAAACTTAGTATAGTTTTTTTTAATGTGATCATACATCTCTTATTAGGTAAACCAATATAATAAGTATTTGATGTACATATTTTATATTGCTTGGTGACTGTTATAAAGTAAGAACTAGGTATAATTTAAAGAAAAAAGAATTCAGAAAATAATTATAGTTGTTTAATATAACTATTTTGTTAAAATTTTCATTTTGAAATCTGATTGATCATCACTAAAAAGTTATATGTTAATAGATCATATTAAAAGAGTAAAAGACTATGGCTTACGTTTTTAGGTGTACCCCTGGTTTTTATTAGTTTTTATTTAGTATAAAAAACGTAAGTTATACTTAATATTACTTTTAAAATTTCAATTAAATCAAAAAAAAACTTAGATGTAAACAAAATATGTCAATAACTAGTATTATCATGAGAAGAACATACTTGTATATTGGTACAAAAATATATACATATTTCAATATAACAATTTACATTGTTTTATTTAGCAATTTTTGTTGACCATTTTTTATACTTGTACTATCGTAGTTTAAATGTGAGTAAATAATCCTATCTTATTTTAATAGGCTTAACGTAAAATAAATAAAAAAATTTTTTGTAGATTTTGCTTTAATTAAAATACAATTGTGTTATTAAATATTAATATATATGTCTAAATTTGTTTACTTTGCTTAAGCTTGTACAAACTCGTTTTTTATTAATGGTGCAAAAAAATTCTACAACAAAAGGTTTTTGAAATCCGACGAAAACCGCAACTAAATTATTATAGTAATTAACCTTTATAAGACTGTTAAAAAATATTATTTTTTGTAATTTACTTATTACCAATAAACTAAATAACACGGTATAGTTGCGTCGCTTTTTTTTGTAGGATATCTAAAACTCTTTAACAAAACTTCTTGTAAGGACAATAGATTTGCAGTTTGTTAAATAAAATATGATGGTTGTTGAGCTAAGTTAGTTTTTTTATTGAATAAAAAATTCTGTCTAATATAAATTAAAGATTATGTCTGAAGCTGCACAAAAAGAATTTCAATGGTAGAATAACGAGTGCATAAAACATTAAATTAGCCGAAAATATTTGTTTGGGTGAACAAATAGAACTCAAGAAACCTTTAGATTTTATAACAGATAGTTTTTTAGAATAATGAGCTAATTTTTTTTTTAAGATTCAGGATAAAAAGTATTAAAAACAATAAACCAATACTCAGTGAACTACTGGTAGTAATTTAACACTATAAAATATACTTATAATTGTGTTAAAAAAGTGGGCAACTATTTCTTCTAGCGACAGAACTTGATTAAATTTCGTTTTACTTGGCCGTATAGTTTTAGAAACTTGTACAATAAAACTTTATATATACTGTTTCAAACTGAAATTGTAATGCAATTATTTTTAAAATGAAAAACAGCTTGCTAAATTAAAGTTAGTACAATGATTTAAATTTTCTTCAAAAAATAAATCACGAATTAAAACAAAAGATGTTTTCTATTTGTTTTTAGGCTAGTTAATAAGTCACAAGCCAATTTATACTTTACACAGTCAAATATAAAATTTAAAAAACGTGAAAACAAAGTAAATTGTTATTAACACTTTTTTATTTATATTTATTCAATTAGTTGCAAATTAAGCTAAAGGTCATAAATACAAATACTGGCTGTTTTTAAAAAAGTAGTAATAAATAAAAAAACTTGATTTGTTTTTAAAAACATTTTATATGATAATTTAGTTTGAACTTATTTTATTAAAAATAATTTAATCAAATTTATAACATTTTTATTTATAGTTTAAGATATTTGTTTTAAAATACGGAGTTAAAACAACACCTAGGTAAAAATGGTATTCAAAACAACACCATTTTTTACTGATAGTTTTAGCTTATATAAAGACAACAAAATTAATTGCGAACAAAAAAAGAAGATAAATGTTATAATTTTATTTTTTATAATCTATTCTACAGTTTTTTATCATTAGAATAGTAGTCATTCAAGTTTTTATCTTAAAAAATAATAAAAAAACAGTTAGTTAAAGGACAGTTTTTGATAAAATTTTAGAGAAATAATAAGTAACTTAATATAAAATGGTAAAAATAAAATTTAAAAAATTTCTATTATTGGTTTTGAGTTTTACGTATAAGTTAACATTGAGTAGTATGTTACTAATACAAAGTCTATAAAGTTTTTAATTAAACTATTTTACAGACACTGAATAACAACTATATCTTCAATTTTAAAATTTAAATTTTAAAAAGTTGTATTTTCAGTTAAAACCAAATGTTTTACTTTTATTTAAATGATTTAAGTTTTGAAAGGTAACAATAGTTAAGTACATGACATACGATTTTTATTTATTTAAAATAAAAAGTTGTAGACTAGTATTTCTAGAACAATTAAAATTTTCTAAAGAAAGTCAACTTAAAAAATTTTAACTAATAGTCTCGGCAGCAATGGAAATTTTTTGCAGTATAATTTTTTTTTTAGTTTTGCTATTGCATCAAATTTTTATTTAACGTTATATGTAAAAAAGTTTCTTTTTTCTTAAATGTCATTACTCAACAAAACAGAAAATAATTGAATCAAGAGTTTGTCTTATATTGCAACTAATCAAGTTTAAGTTTAAAAAATGATGAATTGATCTTGTCTAAGATTAATTTTTAAATTACTATGTTATGTACTTAATTTAATAACAACAACTAAATAAACATAACTTACAAATTTTCAGCAATATCTTAAAAATGAATTTTGTTCAGTATTCTATTTTGTATCAAGAGAGACATTGCTATCAACATAACATTAATGACACTTTGTTTAAATTTGATTACAATAAAGACATTGCAAATTCTTATAAAGCAAGTTTCATAAAAATAAAAAAGTGTGTTTTGAATACAAAAGAAAGTTTTAAATTTTGCTCAAACGACATTATTTTCCGCAAAGCTAGTCTTGATGATTACTTGTCGTCAAAAAGCTTAACTTTAAAAAATACTAACGAAGTTAACTCAACCTTTCCAGTTAGTTTGTTGGAGTAACATTTGTATGTTTATAAAGAAATTATTTGTGTTGGATAGGTCTTATAATCGGTTTAGTTATTGTTCTGTGCAAAACAAATGGTTTCAACTGTCAAAAATGAATGAAAAAAGATACTATTCCGCTTTAACTGTTTTGAAGGTAAAAATTTTGTTACTGGAGGAGGTAATTTTATAAGTCCTTTTAAAACTGTAGAAGCATATGATCATCATGAAAACAAATGGACTTTTTTACCTGATATGATTGAAAGAAGATTTCGTCATTCTTCAGTTAGTATTCGTAACAAAATGTTTGTAACTGATTCGTTGTATTAAAATAATAGCTGGGAGGTTTTTGATAGCAAATCAAGAAATTTTACGTACATAAAACTTGGAACTGAATTATTAAAGTTGCGATCAGAAAAATCTAGTGTTTGTTGTGTTGGTGGTAAAGTTTTGCAATTAAACGTTTCTGAAAACAGTGATCATCAGTTTATTTTTTATGACGTCAAAAAGGATGCTTTTAGTTCATGTGTTAAATGGAATATGTTTGTATGAGCTAGTTTTTTTTTGTGTTGTATATATTTTTTCATTTTACTGTCGTTAAATAATTAACATATACACTTTGTTTCTTTTACGTTAAACAATATAGAAAGAAAATATAAATAAAAAAATAAATGACAGATAACTAGTCTCAGTATTTGTGTTGTTGATTAAAGTATTACTTATAAGTCTCGTAATATAAGTAATTCTTTATAAGCTCTTTGCATCGAAACAACTGAAGTATAAAAATAAACCTCGTTTTCACATGGTTATATAAGAATAATTAAAACAAAAGTTAGTTTCACTTATTGATATTTTGTTAAACATAGCTATGAAATTGTATTATTTTAGAGCAACTTTTTGTAATGTTCCCGGAGTATTGTTGTATAGACGATGAAGTATATTTTATTAAGTATAGAATATAACTATGCTTTTTTTTCTTACATTCGATTAAAATGATATTTTTAAGCTTTTAAAATTTTACAATAAATCATATTGAAACAGTTACTATTTAATGAAAATTAATAATATAGTTTAAAAACAATTTGTAAACCAGTACCTCCGACTGATATTACAAATTTTATCTTATTGTATTTTGTTTTTAAAATTCTTTTATTAACTTCAATGTACTTAAACGTAAAGTTTTTATTTCTAAGTTGATCTACCTCATACTAAAAGCTTATTTGCAACGACTGACAATATTTTTCATCGCTACAATATTATGTTCGGTAACTAGCATAAAACATTCGCACAACAGAGTATTTTCAGTTCAAACTATTCTTTTTTAAATTCAAGTTGTACAAAGAATTATTGATACATTTAAAATAAATATAATATAATAAATAGCTTTATTTAATGTATTAGCTTTCAATTGAATATAACACTTAGTTTTTGAAATGATGTTAACACCTAAAATTCAGAGTGATTAAAAATGCCGTTATTTAATTTTTATATCACCTAGTTGATCATAAATAAATAATAAAATTTAAAGTATGTTTTAATAGCTATTTAGTTTATTGATAAATATCAAATTAATAAAGTTTAAATAACAAAGTAGTTTTTTTTATGAACCATGTTTAATGGATGTTATAAGCTTTAATAATTAATGTTAATAAAGACATAAGAAAAACTGCAATAAGCTTCTAGTAGGACTTCTGAAACTTAAAAATGTTTTTTTATTAAAAATTTAACTTCAATAATTTTTCACTATATATAGTATTTGTAAACGTCGATAAGTAAAAATGAATCTCTGAAAAAAAATTGCATCTTTATTTTTTTGATTTTGGATTACACCCAAGATATAAAGTAAAAGTTTTAAAATGTACAGATAAATCACACATCAGTTTTGTTCATTTATTTTTACGAATTATTTTGACTTTAAATTACTCATTTAAAATTTTCTTTTTGTTTTATAAAATAGTTTCTTTGGATCCTTAATATTTTAGGTACTTTTTTTTGTTTAACAAAACATATATCTAACTATCAAGTTTTTATTTTGAGTTTTTAGAATTAGATAAGTTTTAGGATCGTATTTATTTTAGCTTTATACCTAAAAACGAGGGTAACTATATTTCGAAACAACATTTATATTTTTTTTCTTTTTGATTGCATATTTTTTAACTATATGATCACAATTTCATTACAGATAATATTTGTAATTAGTTAACTTTTAAAAACAATGTAAAAGTTTGCGAGGTATTGTTACTGTTGTTAGTTTTAATAGAAAAAAAAAACTTAAGTAAATAAAAGAACAAGTTAAGAAATTTTTGTTTATAAAGGTCGACTAAAGTAAAGAAGTATTTTGACGTTAGAAAATTTTTAAAAGTTTAATTATGACTAAAGTTATAACTAAAAAAATTAGTAAATACCAAGTACTGAAAAAATACCTAAGGAATAATGCGCTTTATTTTTGTTATGAATTTTATATTCTGATTAAGTAAAACTACTATGTATAAAAAAGAAATTATAGTATCTCTTAAAATTAAACCAGATATTTAAATATGCTTAAAAAATAAGATTTCATTTGTTATTTAAAAGTGACAAATTGTTTGCTGTTAATGGTTTTTCTAAATTGAATAGTTTATTACTAAAATGGTACTATAAATAAACAGTTTTTATTATAGTTATAAATGGTATTTTGTATCAATAATAAGAGATTTCAGCTATTTTGCACTGTACTCTATCTATATTAACTATGACATCTAGAAGCAAAATTTTCTCTCTTACTAATATACAAAATGTTTTGTATGAAAATAGATATTGTAACCAAGAAGGCTTCAGTATTTTAGTTTGTGGAGGAAAAGACAGAAATGGTAAAGTTGTGAATCAAGTAGCAGAAATTAAATTACCTAGCTTTAAAGTTACTGAGTTTCCTTCGATGGTGTATCCACATAACTCGCTTAAAATAACAACTATGAATTCTAAAATACTTGCTTTTGTTGATTGCGAAAGTAGCTATAAAAAGTTGGGTAACTATTGTACATCTGTTGAAACTTATTCTAAAAAAACTGAAACTTGGAAACATCAATATGTAGATTTTGAGAATCGATTTTATTATTGTCTTTGTTCGTTCATAAAAAGACTGTTTATAATCGGAGGATGGGTTAGAAGTAGTGATACAAGTCTTAGTTCGTGTTACACTTACAATATTAATAGTAACAAGTGGAATAATTTAGCAGACTTGAATGTAGGTAGAGATAGTGCTGCTTGCACAGTTTTCCAAGGTAAAATTGTTATTACTGGAGATTATGATGATGATGGAGGTTAGATATCAGTAGAAGAACATGATCATTATGAAAACAAATGGACTTATTTACCTAATATGATGAAAAAAAGACAAAACCATGCCGTAATTAGTATGGGTAATAAAATGATTGTTGTTGGTGGGTATATTACTACAAGCTGTGAAGTATTTGATAATCTTTCAAGAAAGTTTTCGACCTTAAAATCTTGTTTAGAACTACCAGCTATAACAAGCTGTAGGATTGAATCGTTTAGTATCGGAAATAATATTCTTGTTTTTCAACATTTTCTTAGCGGTTTAAACGTTTCACTTATTTACATGTGTGATGTAGAACATGATAAATGGTCGAAAATTGATTGTGATACTAACAAAATTTTTAATTGTCCAACTTGTGTCAAGTATTATAAACTATAAGTCACAAAATAAAAGAGTATAAATGTGTTTAGAAATCAAATTATAAATTTCAGATTTCTATAAAAATATTTTTTTTCTGTAGTTTATTTAAGCAAACTGTAGTTTTGCAGATTTTTATAAAATAACTACGTACAGTGTTTTAGTTGTTTATAATCTTAATATAACATTTCATATTGGATATTCATTTGTTTATTTGTTATGAATTCCTTATGTGAGACAACTTGGTTTAATTGTGTGGTTCTAATTTTCTTTTTGAAAATAAATTTTTGTCTAATATTTAAACAAATAATATTTTAAGGATAGTTAGTACAAAACTTTTGATTAAAATATAAACTTAAGTAAAAGAATATAGATGTCTCCCTTTAATAGGTTTTAGCTACAAAATGTTCAATAATCACGATAAAGTTCTTTTCTCCGTTGGAATAATAAGTAAGTTAGCAATTTATATTAACTAGTAGCAATAATGTAAACATATAGATAAATAATGGAACACAACATCATGTAACACAAACAAATTGTTTTTATATTAATAACTTCTGATTACTATATTTTTCGTTAACTGACATTTATGCTTTAATTTTTCAGCTGTAGATATTACTATAGAAACAATATTTTTTTTTAAATCAATTTGGTACTCAAATAAACAACAACAATGTCCTATCATTTAAAGATAATTAATTACTATTAGAGCTGAAATCTTAAGAGTTACACCGTAGTGACATTTCTACTTTTTTTATTGAAACTAATATTTAAGCGCAATACAACGAAAATGTATAGCTGAAATAATTTATATCTACAATTCAATATTTTTTACATTTATGTTTTGTTATGATTATGTTTCTAAACGCTTTCAATTAATATAACATAACTATTTGCATCATTTTATAAAGTTTTTTTTTTCAATCTAACTAAATAATCTTTGACAAATAAGAAGTAGGTCAAAAAACAATTTATAAAGACCTGTATTTGTTTCAAAATTTATGTCAAATATGTATTTTTATTATTATTATTCTTGATTTAAAAACAAAGCAGTTACCTTAATTCAAAGGCACTAGTTTAAATGTTTCAATAATTTTTTTTATGTTAAAATGAACAACTATCTTTTATTTATCTAAATTTTTGTTTAATTCTGGTAATCTATTTTAATATATAAACAATTATTAAGCTAGTTTACTTGTAATGATTTACTCAAAGAAAGGTTTTAGCTTGTAGTATTGCACAAAAAGTCGTTTTTAATTTTTATTTTAGTTTTTAAATGTCTTTCAAATAATAAAAAAGTATAATATATATTTGTATATAAAATACTGATTATCAATGTTAAATGTTAGTAAAGGAGTTTTTTTTTTGTCTTAGACGTGATAGTAATACATAGTTTAGACATGTAAACTTTACAAACTAATAACAGACTATACTAGTTAGACTTGGGGTGGCGTCGTACTTGCTAAATAATAATTCACAGATTGCTTAGTTTGAAAAATAATGATAGTAAAATTTTAAAAGCATATTTGTAAAGTAATGATAACTTAAATCAAAACTAAGAGAGCATGTTTTAAGATTGTAATCAAATTCTAGACTTTCTGCTTACGCTATAGTAATATTAAAGTCAAAAATGCGTCAATGACTATTCCTTGTCTACCACTAAAAAACTAAATTTATTAATAAAAAATTAAATTTTTTTAAGTGTGTATTCGCATATTTTTAAAAATTTAATATACTAAATTATTGCTTGAGTTGAAACTTATTTTTAAATAATGTATCATAAAACACTTCAGGACAAAATGTCTGTGAACGCAGTACTAGCTGATTGTGTTAGTTTTACTTACAGTAATAAAATAAACTGTTGTATTTGTAATAAACTAAAGATCTGATTTGAAATTTTACTGTTATCTTTAATCATTATTATTTTATTAGTTTACGTATTTCAACAAATATAACTTTAGGTTAAAATTTTAAAAGAAATATTTTTAAAATATCACTTTAATTGTACATTAAGATGTTGAAATTTAATTTAAATGTTTATATACTTATTTATATGATTTTACTTATAATAGTAAACATTTATAATATTTTTGAAGCTCGCTTTTAATTTACTTATCTTGTATGGGTTTATTTATGTAACAAATAATAATGTTAATTTCGAAAACATCAATGTTAAAACAAAGTCTAAACTATGTATTACTATCACATCTAAGACAAAAAAAACTTCTTATACCAATGTCTAGCTTACTTACGGTCTTGTTTAAAAAGCAGTTGTAATAATAGATTGCATATAACATAACATTAAATTTGACGTGATATTATTAAAAAAACATTTTAAGAAATAAAACAAAAACTAAAATCGTATTTTTGTGTAATATTACTTGCTTAAACCTTTCTTAAAGTAAATCGTTACAAGTAATCTAACTTTATAATTGTTTATATATTAAACTAGCCAACTAGAACAAAAAAAATATAGATAGATAAAACATGGTGGTTCAATGCTACATGTTAAATAATTTTTTTAAACATAATAACTAGAGCCTTTACAGAGCCAACTTTATTTAGGTTATAACTGCTTTGTTTTTAAATCAAACAATATTCATAGAAAATACTTTAAAACAAAGTTTTAAATATGAGCAGCTCTAGGTCATTTTAAAATTAAAGATAATAAAAAACCGTTTTTTTTTTTTTTTGTTGAAGATTATTTAGTTGGTTTAAAAATGTACCTAATGTTATGTTAACTAAAAGCATTTAGTAATAGCAAACATAACAAAATACAAATTTAAACAACATTAAAAAAAAATATCAATTATTCCAGCTATAAATTTTTGTTGTACTGCACTTAGACAATAATTTCAATAAAAAAAAAGTAAAACTGTCACTGCGACAAAATTTAAGGACTTCAGCTTTCGTAGTATTAAAATATTTTGAATGATAATGCATTATTGTTGTTTATATGGATGTGAGATTGAAAAAAAAGAATTTATTTTTTACTATAGTAGCTCACCGGTGCTTTAAACAAATAAAAAAAAATTGAAAATACATTTTCAATAGTCTTCAAAACAAAACTATAGAATGCCAAAGACTATAGTTACATAGTAGTTTGTTAGAAGAATAAAAAAAGACTATGAAAGCAATAAACTGTGTGTATTATGGAAGTATCGTGTCAATTTAATCATTAAATAAGTTGATTGTTTATAAGAAAAATAAACAGCTATTTCAACTTGAATTTTTGACCGAACTTGCTGCAACAGTCTTGAACAAGTTTCAAGACACTAGCACAAGTTTTCTGAGTCATCAAGCTGTAATACACTTTTTCAGCATGCTGAATGTGCAATTCTATCACAGAAGTTAATTTAAGTTTTAGGTGATGTTTCATCACCTTTTAAAATTTTATTGATCATTATGCGGACAAAATAGAAGAGTTGCACTACTTCAGCTACACTTAGTTGGAATTTAAACTAAGAGTGTTGCTTAACAATTGCTAGGTAAATAAAAAACGTCACTAAACGAGAGAGCTAAATCAATTAAACAATAAACTAACTAAATCTATCGAATTTATACCTATAGAAAATTAATGATGTACAGTTTTAAATTGTTTTCCTTAACAGTCATAATAAGGTTTTTGTTCTCTTTATGCATTCAGACTTTTTTTTATGAATAAAACTAGTAAACTGTTAAAAAACTGTTATCTTTCCCATTAACAACCAAGTTGAAGTGTGTTGATTCGTTGACACACAGAAACGTATGTTGGTAGAATAAAGGAAGATTACTGTATAATTTGTTTTTATTTAAAACTAGTAAACACTATTTTTATTTTTTTTTTATTGCAAATAGCTGTATCACAAGTATACAAAATATTTAATACGCACTACTACATTAAAATTTTTCATAAAAAGTAAGAAAAATTAAAATTTAAACTAAACGAAGGATAGATGTAATAATTATATATTTGATATATCGGTTTTACTTATTTAACTTTTTTATTATAATATTATAGTCGTTTTGAAAAAATTACACTACTCATAAGTATACCGAAGTTACTTACATATAAGTTTAAACTGTAGTTTATTTTATTTTTCATTCTGTTAAAACTAAAACATACTACAAAATGTGTTCGTTTAAGTTTTATAGATGCTTTATTGATGCAATTATTGAACAATAAAATAGGTCAAAGGCATATCTAAGGTAAAATGCATCATTCACCTTTTGTAGGTAATTTAAAATAGACAAATAGTTTAAATTAAAACAGTAAATGTTTGTTACAATTATATATTTTAATCATTTAGAAGAAATTGAGTGTTTGGTCATTTCAAGTTATAGTCATTTGTAAGTTACTTTAGAACAACTTAAAAAGGAAATAATTAACTTTAATTGGTTAGAAAATATTTTATGAATTAAAATAAAACACTACTTATCAAAACTTTAAAATGTCTAACTAAATTAATTAAGTAAATAACCACGACTACCACGATATATATTCTTTTTTGTTAAACTAAGTTACTTTTAAATTTTGTACTATAAAACTTTTTACTAAACTGGATACAAAACTAAAATTCTCTATCTTTAAAAACTAAACTTTTAGCTTTAAAATTGTTTTAATTTTACCTTTTTTTATCATCTAAATTGAGCGTAGTATAAAATCGTAAAATTAACTACAGTTTCAACAGACTACAATACCAATATTCCAAAAACAAAAATTTCACGATTAGAAAAAAATTTTGTTTAAATTATTTAAGTAATTTTAATCTAAAAAACATAGCTGCAATAAGTGATCTACCGGATAAACTATTCAAGATTTTTCTAATTTAAGATCCGGTCAGTTTAGATTCAGGATCCGAATAATAAATGTTTTTAGTTTTCTGTAGTTTCAATGGAGAACAAACGTATTAAATTTATTACTATAACACCATTAGTTACTTAAAATTGTTTACTACAAACATTTCATTACAATAAAACAATGTTAATGTCTAAATATTTTATTTGAAAAATCTAAATTTATCTATACAAAATATCAGTTTAAATTTTAAATTTCAAGCTATATAAACTTAGTACACTATAAGGTAAAAAAAAAGTTAAATTAAATGTTAAAATACTTGAAAAAAAGGAACTGTTTTAATTTTTTTGCATTTAACTTTAACTTACAATAACTTAAATAACCTTTACTAATACAAACGCCATTCAGCTACAAAAAACCTACTTTTGTTTTTTTAAGTTGTAATGAAGAAATAAAAGTCTTCTCCGGTTTTTGGAAGCAATCGATTCTGCTTTTGTTCGTACAACTACGATTTTCTAAAATAAACCTTTTAGAATAAACAGAATAAATTGTGCCGAGAGAAACTTTTTTGCAAACCTGACAAGATATGTTTATTTTATCTTGTTTAAGTTTCTTCAAAAGAAAATTTTTTTTCAGCCAAAAAAGCCTTCGTATCTGTCTCAATTTCCTGATAAACTGATTCTTGTTGTTTCTTTTTGTGCGTGTTTGTACTACTTTCCGATTTAAATGTAGAATAGAACGACAAAAAACTTTTTGTCTTTTATCTATATCAGGTATTTCCGCTATAGGTTTATTAGGCGGTACTAAAAAAACTTGAACACTTTGACCAGTCTAACGACAACTATGTTATCAACTTCTGATTTCAGTAGCCTTACACCCCTCTGTTTGACATTAGCAGGAAAAATTCAAGTCGATACCGTATCAACAGCTGTACTTAGTATAAACAAGTCGTTATCATTAAGGTTTATTCGTTTTTCGTTATTATTAGTAGAAAACATTTTTTCAAAAGTCTGTTCTATATTTTATGCCAAGGTTGCAAAGGTTATAGAACTACTGTGAACCCGTAAACCTAAGCTTATTAGTTTTTTAATCTGTTATCAACTTAAAACTTCAGTAAAAATATTTAGGAACTTGTTTTTTAATTAAACTAATTACCTATGGCTAAAGGAATTAAAATAAAAAATTTATTATGTTTAAAATTTAAAACAAATTTGAATTTAAATGATTGATTATAAGTTATAAATAGTGGTAACTTTAAAGTTGTAACAAAGCAGATTATTTTATATACTAGTATACTGATTGACCGGTTCTCCTGTCATAAAAATGGGTGATCACAGTGTTTTACATTTATAATATTAAGTTATAAAAGTGTGTAAAGCTTAAAATGTTAATAAACTTTACATTTAAACTTTGCACTAAATATTTTTGTTTAATGATAATCAACTTATTTTAACAAATTTTTTTAATTAGTATAACAGTCTAAGTTTTATACTTACGTTAAATAACATACTTCTACATCAAAAACTTTATTTCCAAAAGATTTAAACAAAAGATCTAAACAAAGGATTTAAAACTTTAATCGATAAAGATTTCACTCGATCGATTCTTTGTTCAAACAGATACTTTAACTTAAGATCTAAGACAGTAAAAAATTAATGGTAACGGTTTAAGTTTAGTTTATATATCTTAGTCTACGTTTATTGTCTTTAAATTCGAAAAAAAAAACTAAAATAACAAAAGAAATTAATACTTTTGTTTACAACGTAAAGATTTAATTATAAACAAAGTTAAAGTAAAACGAATACTAAACAAGTAAATAAATAAGTACAAAAACTCAATATACATTCACTCAAATAAAAATACTCGATAAAAGTAGATGTCAAGGTCATAAATAAATCTTAAAACTAATAGTTTCATTCTTCGTATCATACAAAACAAACTGATGAGTGTTGTCCGATAAAATGTTTAATAATACAACTTTATTTCCAAAACAGCAAGCACTAGATTTCCCTACTTCAAACTCTTTAAAATCAATTTCATAGTTAATTGAAGTAAACTTTCTTGTTCTTCTGTCAAAAACCTCTTAGGTATTATTATATCGTCCAGCAGTTGCAAACATTTTGTTACCAACGCTAACTGAAGAATGACCGCATCTTCTTTCGATCATGTCGGGTAACTAAGTCCATTTGTTTTTATGATGGTCATATGCTTCTACTAAATTTTCTAAACTTAAACCGCCTCCAGAATATTTTCTGCCTCCACTAACAACAATTCTACCTTCGAAAACTGTGCCTGTTCCGAACAGTCTACTTTTGTTCATTCTTGCTATACCATACAATTTTTTTAGTTTGAAATCGTATCTGTGACTTAGCTCACCATAACTATTGAACACATATAGCTCTTTTATAAATAGAAAATATTAGTCCATCTACAAAATTCTGGAAAGTTAGAGAAAGAATTTTGAAAAACTACCCCTTTTGAAGATAGGTAATCACAGTAACTAGCTTAGATGAACATTTTGTCGTTAGATACAGGCTGGATGGTTTCTTTATTAAGTAGCATAGGCTTCTTGACTTTTAAGAAACTTCTATTAAAAGTAAACTTGAACACCAAATCATTGGTTTCTTGAGAGCAATGTCTATTTTGGTACAAGATAGATTAGTGACGAAAGTTCATTTTAATTTAAGCTGAAAAAATGTAAGAACTAATAAAAACAAAAACTTAATTTGAAAGTGTAGTTACCTTTGAAAAATTACTTAATTTTTTATACCTTTACAACATGTTTTAGCTACTCAAAAGGATATTATTTTCAAATACAAAACGAATTAAAAATTAAAAATTTTCAAATGAATGTTACTAAATTAATATAGCAACGTATTGAAGTAATGAAAAAAAAGTTAAACACTTAAATACCAAACTAAATATGTCTCCTTAATAATTTAAGTGTTTTTCAGATATGTATATTTTAAAACAAGTAATTTTATACATTGATTAGTTTGTAATGATTAGAAAAACTATAATTCATCGAATTTTTTATGAAATAGCATAAATCTTAAGAGTAAAACTTTGAAACTAAGAGTTTTGACTTTCATATAATCAATTTATAAGTTATTATAGATTTAAAGAAACTGTTAGCTTGTAAACATTCTTTTGGAGCTAGATACACAAAATATATAAATAAATAAAACCTTACATACCCACTAAGTATAAAACTATCATATAGTTATTTTTATCAGTGAGCAAGCATATCTTATTTCATTTAGCACAAGTAAAAATAATACATCAATTACTTAAAATGTGTACAAAAAATTTACAAGTGGTATCGTAATTGAACAAAAAGTTTTTCTAAATAAACAAACTAGTTAAGAGTAGGGGCGTGTCTAGACCTTTATCATTGGAGTTGCACAATCCTTTTGTTTAAAAATAAAGTATTTTCTGTAGAAGCTTTTATAATAGACACTATAATATATTATAGCTCTCTACTACATAATTGTTTAAAATTTCTATAAAAACGTTTAAACTTTAAACATTTAGAAAAGACCAGTAAATAGAACTCAAAATCTGAATATGTAATCCAGTTCTTTACTTTTTAGTAAACGAAAACTTAAAATAATTCTTATTCCTGTTTTTAATAACAATATAAAATTGTTATCTTACATTGTGAAACTAACATGAACAAAAAAATATTTTATACATAAGAAACTTAAAACAAACTACCAATAAAATTAAGTAATTAACTTGTCTTAATAATAAAAATCAACATAATCAATGATATGTAATTTTCATTTTATATTATTCAAATATGCTTTGATAAACAACTTTGATTGACCAATTAAAAAAAAAATTATAAATTTAAATGTTGTTCAACTTTTGTTAATAAAAATTTTTTGTATATTTTTTAATTTTTTTCGACAAAAAACTTATAATAGTAAGTCATTTTAACGTATTTATTCAAAAAAATATTGATATAAACTTTACTTAATATCCAAAACCAACTAAATTGATATAAATTTTTAGTGAATTATTTAAAACGTAAACCATACTTAATCACTTTTTATAATGCTGTTTTCAATTTTATAGGGGTTCGATGGTAAACAGGAAACCAGTCAAAACACGCCCCTGGTTGAAAGCTTTTGTTAGTAGAATGCAAATGCTTTTATTTAATTTGTTTACATTAAGATAACTTATAGTTATGCAGAAATAAGCAGTATCATAATAGGTTATTAAAAAACATTAAATTGTCGACTCTATGCCTGAAACGGCTCAATAAAAAATAAATAAAGAATTTTTTCACGCTGTAAAAATTTAGCTCGTACGCCGAGCTTATTTTTATTTTTTCTTAACATTACGATTTAGCTTTTGAGAAATTTTATAAACATTTCCATACAAGTTGTCTTACTTTTCAAACCAACTACCTAATTAGATAAAAAGTAAAAAAGAACAAGTTAAGTTAAAACTGTTAAGTTATTAGCTTGTTTTAAAACACACTTAAACTTATTATAATTCTTAAACTTTAAACTAAGAGACTTTTATAAGTTTATGTACATTTTCCAAGCTAAAGTAAAATTCGATAACCACAGAACTACCTTTTGTCAATTTATATTTACAATTAATTCTTAGACTTGTGAAACTATTCTAAATAAAGTTTGTAATTAACTCTCAAACTACGCTGTCAATATCTCAAAGTTTGATAAACTAAAATGTATTTAATGGTGATATGTCAATTAAAACTCTGAAAATCTATTTTTCTTACAAAAAAAAACAAGGGCAACATCCAAAAACTTTAATAAGAGATTATTTGTAGCTACTCAAAATTGCTAAAACTCGAGTTATTGAAGCTCAAACTGTTAAAAATTGTATAGTCGTACACCCGTACACTTTACTGTTTTGCATTACAACCTCGTAATTCTTTAGAGAGTTTGAACTGTTTCATTATAATAATTCAAAGTGTATATTTCCATTATCAGCCTAGGAAGTTCAAATAAAGTATAGTTGTGTCAAACTGTTTTTTGTAATAACCTTTATTGAAAACTTTAGTAGTAAAAAATATATTTCTTTAAGTACAGACCTTTACTTATATAACAAGTTTCTGGTAACTTTAACTAAAATATGATATACAATCCTTTTTTTTATGCTAATACATGATATAAAAATCAAGATAGTAATTAAGTAGCAATCAGTTATTTAAAAATATTATAACACATTAATGAGTAGCTAAGTGTTATCATATTGAAAGAGTTTGTAATTAATTGGTATCAAAAAAACTAATTAATTTTTATTTGTCATACAACTTTAGTTGTACCTGTGAGTGTCTGCAAGAATAGTTGGTAACTTTATTTTTTATGCCATACATCTAAAACTATTTTTACGCGGATCACCGTAATGCTAAATACAATACAAAAAAAAAAGAAAGCCTCTTGCAGTTTCGTAGTTGATATGTATTTAATAAATATGTAATCCTTTAAGTTAACTGACAACCAAATAAAAGTTAAATGTTATAGAAATTATAAAATATTAAACTATAGCTAGTTGTGTACATACTATTTTCAAGTTGTAGTTAGTAAAAACAAGTTGTTATAAATGTATTAGGCGGTACTAAAGGAACTTAAGTTCAATCAATATTTGTTAAGCTAATTGGTTTACACTATTTTTAGAGGTTTTTTAGTTGTCAGTGTAGACATAAAACTATAAACTACTAGACTTTTATTACTAAGTGTTTTAATGACGAGACAAAGAAATAAGCTAGAAAACAATCTATCTATGTTGTCAAAAACTTATTTTTTTTTATTAAACTAAAAATGGTACAATACGATTGTAAGCATATAAAATTTTAGAAACTATATATTATCAATGTTGAAAAATATTTTATGAAATTAACCTCACACGTTTATAATTTGTAAAGCACTTAATTTTTAGGTTATAAAATACTTCAGTTATAACATATGTCAACCTAGCATAAAAAAACTGTTTTTTAAACAAACAAAAGCTATAGAATAAGAAATTATTTTAAAGTTCTTGTTTGTTTTTCCATCACATCATTAGTATTCCATTTCCTACAAATAATAAAATAAATTATAATACGCATGAACAAATAAATGTTATTATCTTGTTTATATGAAAATGTTAGCTATAGAAATTTCTGGATTACTTAAATACAGCAAATAAATTCAGAGACTAAACTTTCAAAATAATAAGTACTTATCTATCTTAAATGTTTAAGTTAATAACTTAAAACTGATTGAAACACAGTAATATAAATTTAATTAAAATGTTACTAAAAGTATAACAAGCACAAACCATATTATTAATAGTATTTGTTGTATTTGCATCATTATTTGTCCCTAGAAAAAATTCTTCATTGGCTCTATGAAAAACAAAATTAAAATAATATTTCAACAAATAAATGTAAAAATACTTAGCAGTTATTTATCTATATTTATGTTTATTAGTAGCATAGTTAGTATATTGATTTAATTTTTGATGCAAATATTAATTCACAAAGTGTGTGTAAGATACGAACAGTATTACAAACATTTAATGTGCCATAAGTTTAAGTTTTTTAAAAGAAAACTCAAAAGTAAACTTTACATTTTTCATCTTATTACCAAATAATTAAAGTACTATAATAAACTAAGTATTAAAATTATAGTTTATTTAGTAGCTATGTGTAAAAAGATACGAAAACTTTTATATCTTAAACTTTTAAAAGCTTACTTGAAAAAATTTACTTACATTTTGTTTTGGATTACGGCTTTTTCTTCTTTATCTTTATAAAAACCTTTATAATAATTATTTATTACCGTATATTTTTTTATAGTTTTTTTATACTTTTCCTTAAGACTTTCATTACTTTTCTCTTCTTTGACCGAGTCTGTGGACTTTCCGTTCTAAAAAATATTAGTTTAGAATAACCAAAGTTTGTATTTCAGTTATATTAATTAATACTTCACTTAAATAAAATTACAATAAAATTTATTTTTATTTTCTTTGTTAGCTTGTTTTAAATATCTTTCTAAAAAAATTATATTTTCCCTAAACTTAAAAAAAATATGTGTTTAATTTGTAATCTAACGTAATATAGCTTTTAAATGACTTAGAGTTTTTAATTTTTGTTGAAATTTGACACCTGTGTACATAATATTAAATCTTAGTCATAATAAAGCATTGGCATCAAAAAAAGATATAAAATAAAATTTAGTTAATTTTTAAAAAGCTAATAACTAGTAGAACAATAATACTATAGATAAATAGATATAATAGTCTAAACAAACTCACCAACACTTTCAGATCAGGAAAATGTTTCAATAGAAACCTAGAAAAATATGTACTGGTATTGTATGTTCTAGTACTCATAACAACAACTAATGTAAAACGTTTTCTTTTTAAAGTAGAGAGTTTTTGTAATGCTAAAGGTTAACATTACGTTTTTAAGACTTTTACATTGTTAATGTTTACACTAAAAAACTTATAGAACAAAAAGTCTATATAAGTGCAAGTAGGATTAAACTATACTGTCTCCGTATTTTTTTAAGCGTATTGAAACAAAAAAAGGCGATTTAAGGATAACTATCACTTAATAACTATTAACAAGCGTTTTTGTTTCCGTAAAAAAAATAACAACTTTCAACTAAGTTTATGTTTCATATCTACTTAGGTTTTAAGTCTATAATCTTTAAGACATTTAAACTTATAACGGAAAAATCTAACACTAATTTTATTCAAGCTAAAAAGTAGAGAAAAACAACATATTTTGATGGGGTTTTAAATTAAACTCAATTACAGCTTATTAATTTAAATATAACAAATAAAAACAAACTTAGTTTCTTTTTCTTCGAACATTTGTAGCACCTTTTGTTCATTATTTGATCTTTGCTGAGGCCTATTTAAATTTATTTGTAAAAATTAATTTTTAAGTACGTATTAAATATCTAGATAGTTAATTAGTCTATAGATAAAACTTTCTACACAAAGCTAAATTACTTTACCAACTTTATTTGAAAAACGTTATAATTGATTAAATGAAACACCTAAAATCGACAATTAGTGCTGTCAAAGTGTTATATATAAAGACTTCAATTATAACTAGTTAAGAAACTTAATAATAATAATTAGTGTTATTAACTTCTAAATATAATGATCGAATCACAAATACAATTAAGATTAATAATCATAAGCTTCAATAGCTTAAGGCTGACAATCTTAACGCATATTATTCCTAATTTATTAAATTAAATAAAATTCTACAGATATTAAAAATTATAGATAGTTTTTTAACTTATATTACTTTAAAAACAAACATTTTTTTTGTGTATAAATTCAAAAATTACTTTAACTAACCACAAGCTGTTCAAGTTAATTTCTTCATTTCTTTTGTAAATTTGCAATTCTTGTAAGTTCCAACCAGCAAACAAAAGATGAGCATCTTGATCGAATGTTAATTCGTAGTTTGTATACTAAAAAACAGTTTTATTATAGAAAATTATGCTTGCAATTTTATACCCACTGTTTATAGTATTTGTATATTATTAATACTTTATAAGAATTAATAGCTTAACATCTTATAACTCCTTCTAACGAAGACAATCTGGTTGATTAATGTTTCGCTTATTCATTACTGCAGTCGTCTAAGCAAAATACTCGGACTTTTCACTTATACACTTTGACAGTAATAGTTTAAATTAGATTTAAGCTCACTGTTAACAACGTATATTTATTGGATGTTGGACATATATATCATTTTGAAAGAAGATATAGCTTACAACCTTATCAATAGCTTCTTCTTAGAAAGACAGTACTGACTGGTTAAAGTTTTGCTATTTAAATACTGCAGTCGTCTGTGCAATTTACACATTGTTAAAATCTAAAGCTTTGCAAAGTTTTAACTTGACAGTAATAGACTTAATTAAAACTGTTTAAGAGTAACTATTAAGATTTTAAAAGCTGTTATTTGTGTATAAATGTATGTATAAAGTTATAACCTTAATAATTTTGTTAATCACACTTAACAGTAAAACCAAATTATTTTAAACAACTTACCTCCTTTTTAGCTACCATATAAGCCAGATGTTTAACATCACAAATCCTCCTTACAATATGCCTCAAAAGTTTGACATTAAAATCCGGCACCATACACTCCAAGACTAACATCTGTAAGGTATTAATAACTAAAGTTTTTTTTTATGAAAACGTTATGAATATAATCATCTGTGAGGTATAAACAACAATTTTAATGAGGAAATCATCTGAATATGGTTAATGTCTAAAACTTTATTAATAAATGTAATAAAAAACCTACACATTTTCAAATCAAAATCATTTTTAATTTTCTAAAAATTATTTGCTTTAAATAAACATATTAAAAATATGTCTCGTTACCGATATTTTGAATTATTATAATATTTTATTATGAAATTTGCTTTAGTAACTATACTTGTTTTGACCTTAATTTATTGAATATAAAATAATACAGTTCAGTAAAACTTACATCGGAGCAATTCGCTTCAATTTGATCTGATAATTTTTCAAAAATGTAAGGACAGTTAAAGTCGATAAGTTCTCCTTGTGTTGAGCGGTTTTTGATATGCCTGAACTAAACTGACAGATCCAATCTTTAGTGAGTATGATTGTAAACATCGCTTATACAATCCTATAAAAAAATAACTTGAAGATAAAAAAATATTGTATTAAACAGACATCAATCACTCATTTATTTCTATTATAAAAGATTTAGCACATATTAAGATTATTAACTATTTCAGTTTGTAACTAATATATACAGAGTAAAATTTTTTATCTACTGAGGTTAACTCAATTTCATAAAATGTACAAACTACAAAAATAAATATTAGTTTTGTATTATATATGTAAAGTCTAAATATCCTCAAGATTGTTATATGCAAGTTACTATATATCTTAAAGAGTTATGGTATATTTCATTAAAATATTAAATCTCTGAATGTTTTAAATCTTAAACTAAAGATGTACTGTAGACTTATATTCCACTACAAAAGTTAATTAAAACAGTTGTTACCTGAAATATACTCGTATCAACAGAAAAGTTTGGAAAATTTGAAGTAACTTCGTGTAATGTCATTGGAATACCAGTATTGACAATAGCACTCAAAGTACTTGTTAATTCCAAATTAATACTTTCTGCCACACTTTTGTTGGTGCACAGAACACAAAATACTATTTCATCAACGTCTCTGTAAACCTGCAAGTTACAACAAAATATTAAATTACTATAACTTTTGTTTTAGTTTTACCTTAACTTTACATTTTCAAAGTATAAATTGTTTAACCTTAATTATAAAAAGTCATAAAGATGTAATTAGGGTTTTAATAATTTATTTATAATTTCAGTTCTGTAAGAAAAACAATTGCAGCTAAAACTAAAACTGCGAAATTTGTTTTACTAACAACTTAAAAAAGTATATATTATAAAAATCAAAAACATACCCTAGTATATGTTTTGAATCATTTTCGATGCGGTACTTAAGGTAGTTATAACCATAGTAAGACTTCAAATGGACCTGAATAAGAAGTTGCTAAAGGTAAGTATAGGCTTAGATAAAAAAAAAACAATAACAAAACGATAAAAATAGAAAAGAAAAATCAAAAAATCTTAGTTTTAATTTCCTTGTTAAACGTCTATAGATGTTTTTTATACTATTGTTACCCAGACTAGGAGCCTCACTGGTTTCCTTCGCAATTGCCTCGGTTTCAGTCTCAACAATCTCATCGGATTCCAGGTTAGCAATAGTCTCGGAACAACTTATCTCGGTTCTGGACCGAGTCCTGGGTACCTTCAGGACTAATGCCTTTTTTAAGGGTTTTAAGGACATAATTATATAATTTATATTTAACTTTATTTATATTTATATATATTTGACTAAATATAATGAAACTAAATAATGTTGGTTTATTATGTACAAATACGCAATGACAGCTCACAATAAGTTTAGACACTTAATATTAACAAATAGAAGGAACCGCGCTCCGGATTCCCCCTTTGGCGTGTCACTGGTCTCGTTCGCTCAGCTTCTGGCACTCGACGTTGGTCCGTCTCGTTTGCAGAATCTGGCTAGACGTAGCGTGGTCTGTTTCTTTTCCTTTCCGTAAGCAGAGCGGCGATAAAATACGATAAAAAATAAGCACGATGATATCAATATGTATAATTAATACAATACAAATACAATAGTGAATAAATGCGGTGATATAAATATATATAAATATTACAATGCAAATACAATAGTGAGTATATATGGTAATATGAATATATAAACAATACGATAGAGTCAAACAGTATGAAACAACTTGTTCGTTGAAGTGTAGCTAAGGTTGGCGCCCAGTCTGTGTGGGTTTGCTTGCTGAGATGAATGTATACTTTAACTTGATTGAACGCTGTGACTCGATCGTTGAGTCCAACTTAGAGTGTTTGATGAAAGAGTACTACCAGTACTGAAATTCTCGATGCCACAGAATGCGTGGGCTTCTTCGATTAGATGGTTGTTGAAATCTTCTTGCTTGAAGATTGACGATGTTATTTCTTTTGCGGAGCAGAGTGTCGCTTCTTGCTTGTTTCGTGGTGGATTGCCCGCTTCATGCTCTGATTGAGCGTATTTATAGATTTTGAATTCTTTTTCTAGAATTTTCCATAAATCACGCGATCTCTCATTTGATTCTCTCATTTTCCTGGACTTTGGACTGTAGATCACTTGATCTCTCATTTTATTCTCTCATTTTCCCTTAGCCACACCCATGAACAGCAATTTCCAGTTTAATCAAGAAATCAAAGACAAAAATCATTTTAACTAGCACTTATTTTGTTTGTGAAAAATAGTTTTTTTTTTATTTGAAAACAGTTTTACTATATTTATTCAATGTTTTCTTTTTTAAGGAAAAAAAAATATAATATCAAGTGAAAAACATTAATTCCTTTAAATTATAAAAATTTGGACACAAGGCAAAATAAGATTTTGCACAAGTGTCCTACATCGACTTATGTTTTTCTTTTTCTAAAAAAATTTTTATTAACTTGTAAAAAAAACTTATGAGAAAAAACTATTATTAAGGGGACGAAAATTAACTTAAAATGTCTAAGTGTAAAATAACTTTTGAAAGAAAAGAATAATAAGGAATTAGAGCGAGTTTATCATGCTTGAAAAAAAAAATGTTCAAATTTATAACTTTAATCTTTCTAAAAAAAAATGGTACATTATCAAGTTGTCGGAGGGTTGAGATGATAAATGCAAATAAATTTAAAGTACAAATAACAATTTTAACAATGTTTTTTGTTTTTCTATTTTGTTTAGTTAAGAAATATTAATATTTAATGGAAAAATGTATTATTAGAAAATCAAAGATTTACTGTAGAAACAAAACAGGTTTACAATGAAAAATTTTAAACAACGAAGGAGAGAAGAAAATTGAGTTTAACTTATAACTGTTTCAAATGATGTACTTGTTCAAACATTCAAAAAAAAATTAATTCGATAAGTATACAACGTTGTCATATTAAAATTTTGTATTTCAAAAGAATTACTCAGATAGATTTCGGTAATAAAATGTGTAAAGGTAACAACTCAAATAAACGTGTTGATAATAGATTTGAATTCTAGATTGCTTAAGGTTAAAAGTGAATAGATAGAAGCAAATCAATGTTAATATTATTTAATTACCTGGAGTTATTGTAGTTTATAAGGTCAAAGGTACACACAAAAAAAAAAAAAATCAGAAAAACAAATAATAATAATAAAAAATAAACACACATATATAGACAAATAAGTTGTTAACAAGTTGTTTTTTTTTTTTTTTTTTTTTTATTTTTTATATATTTTTGTTTATAAGTTTTTATTTTATAATTTTTTTTTTTTTTTTTAATTGATTTTTATTTTATTTATTTTTTTTATTTATTATTTTTTTATTTTTTATCGAAACAAAAATACTTGGGAAGAAACAACAAAAAAAAAAAAACATGTTAATTTTTTATGACTATTATAATTTTTAAAAAAAAATCTTTTATTTAGTATAATGTTCACATACCTTTCCTTTAAAAGTCGCCCTCATACACTTCTTCAAAAACGTTATCTCCCAGTCTTTCGGCCTCTAACATCATTTCGATAAGGATTGTTAGAAGCTCGGGATCCAACATCCTTTCGTCATCCCTCAAACGGTGCCAATTCTGTTCGATGATTGGCACTGGTGGAGCTATCAGTGGAGCTTCTCTTTCTTCGGTATACTTATTTTCTTCGTCGCTTTCATATCCTAGATCCTTTTCAAACTCTTCTTCTTGTTGGATTGGCCGGAAGAAGTTTTCAACCATTTCATGATTTAATTCAGGTAGTTCTTCGTCCAACAGAAAGTCAAGGTCTTCTACTTGTAAAAGATTCATCTCTTTTTTTATTTTTTAATGACTGTTGACAATTCAAATGTTTTTTTTATAGTTACAGTAACAAAAAGAAAGCAAAAATAAATTATCAACGATTCATAAGTGTAGTAAGGATTGGTACTAAACTTGTTTTATTGTAAAAAAAAAACAAAAGAATTTTTGGCTATCTTTTTCTTTTTATCTAGACTTATGCAGAAAAATGAGAAAGAGGTCCTTCAAGTCAAGGATGGCAAAGATAGTGTTTAGAATAGAAAGATTGTTTTGTATAATTTTTCTTTTTTTATTGATATACCAAATAAAGACAAGAAAATAGAATAAAAGTAGCGAGCTTTTACATCAATCAAAAGAATTTGAAGAAGGAGAAGAAGAGAAAGAAATTGAGTATGAGCTACAGATTATAATGTCATTAACTCTGGTTTTCATTTTTATTATTTTTTGTTTTTGTTCTGGTACTCTTAATAATAGCTTTAAGTGTAAATCCACAAAAGATATACGTTATTAAGAGCGTAGTTAGAAAGGTGATTGTTAAAGATCCGAATAGAGCGATTTTTTTTATAATGTTAGAAACTTTGGGGCGGAAGAATTGTTTAATTTCTTTAATGAAGGACAGATGTTCATTTTTATTCATAGGGACAGTCAAATATTTATTTAACAGCTCCTTGTTTACCCCATTAGCTATAAGATGCTCAGAAGTGATTCCCAGTATGCTTTGCAGCATGTGGTTCATTGAACCCAAATTATTTGGGTCTGACGCAGTAGATAATTCATTTAAAAGTATTCCTTCATCATAGTCTATAGAATCAGGAATAACAGAAGTAGGATGAAGCCCTAATTTATTTATCTTAGGCAGTTCATTTAAGAGAGACCCATTTTTAAACGCTATGGCGATTCCTTCTATTACAAATATGGTTACTTGTTCAGTTAAATGAGAGGTTAAGCCTTTGAGACCCCATCTTAAATAGCCCTCCGAAGTGTATTGTGCTATTTTTGACTCGTTTGCGAAATGAATCCTAAATAGAGGCCTTGGAGACATTTCATCGCCGATACGTAGAGTTGGTACTAAGGTTGCGTTTACTTTGGTGCACGAAATTTGTGCAAGTAACTCACCTATCATAGTTGCCTTAACTTTCCTGCCCAGCATGAGACTCAAAGTCTCACTGGGTTTGCGATATTGGGTGTTGCGCAAGTTGGTTATTGAGATTTCACCCAATTTGCACAGCACACTTGAGAACTCTTGGGCGAGCTTTTCTATGGCTGAATTTGTTTTAATGGCTAAAGATTGAATAGCTTGACTTAATATATTGTCTCGTGCACTTATATTATTATATTGGTTTAGTTTTATTTTTAAGTTATCATCTACTAGCGTCGAAATATTTGAAAAAATAAGGGCAAAATTTGTGGGTGTACACCTTATTTGTTTATTTTCATCGACTTCTCTAATGCATTTGTGTACATATTCAGGGCAAGGTATTAACCTATGAAACGCAAGGTCTAGTTCAGGAACCTGATAAAGGTTTCCATTTTTCATGTTGTATTTAAGTAAAGATAACCCTTTATATGGTTTCCAAGTTTTACATTTATTCTCAAAAGGAGTGAATAAGAATGTGTCAGTCTTGGAAATACATACCCCCTTTAAAACATTACATTCTAAGTCTGACGTGGTAAAATGACTACCTGTTAGGGTTTGTCTATTAAAGATTAGGGTTGTTTCTAAAGTTTGTGCGTTTCTAACATTCTCAGTCACTCCCTGAAGATAATAAAAAATATTTTGTTTTTTGTTCAGTGTAACATAAGTATGAGGAGTTATTGAATGTTTAAATAGATCCCCAAGAATTGGGTCAGTTCTTTGCTTAACCCACCTTACACAGCGATCGCTTGCGACTGAAAAAGACCTTTTATTTATTAATGTAGACGTTTTTGTGAAAGTCCACCACATTATGTTTTTATACGTGGACACGACCTCTCTGCACGCTATTGCGTTTATGTGTATTGTCGTATCTGCAGGAGGGTATATATTAATATCTTTAATTATTTGGTAAGTTGTGTCCGGTTCAGCGCAACCTCCGATTGAAGGAGTTATAAAGTAAGTTTTTACAATATGCTTATCGAAGCATATGTCTACATTTTGAAATCTTAGGTCTAAGATTGTTTTATTAGATTGACAAAAAACGTTGTCTCCAAGAAAGAAAAGACAGGCAAACAGACTTATATTGAGAAAGAATAACTTCATAATTATTAAAAGCTAAATCTGGAAAATATTAGTTTGTTATTAGCTTTGTTAATAATGTTTTTATGCGATATGTGGCAAGGCAATTATGTGTATAGTGTATTTGTATAAATGCATGTATAATCAACAAAATGTACGGCATAACGCCGAATATTAGTTCTTTTTAGTGTTTATTTAATAGTGATGATGACTGAAGGTTGCTAAGCTGAATTAATTGGATAGATTACACATGCATTTTGAATGCTGTTCTGAAATGTATTGGTCAGGAATTACATAAACAAATTATTATACTTATGGTTAATTGAGTTTGGTTTGATTAACTTGGTAGTCATTTTGAGATATCGTCTGATATTACGCGTATTTTGTTTGGTTATTGTTCAAAATATTCACTACGAGGTTTTATAATTATTATTGTATATTTATAGATATCTTTATTTTTGATAATTAATTATGTATTACTAATTTGATAATTTTTTTATTTACTTAATTCCACAATTATTACTATTAAGTTTCTTTTTAAGGGTGTATAAATATATAATTCATGTTTTAAGTATTGTTTTTTTTTATGAAGATGGGACAATTGATTGGTGGAAAGCGGAAAGAAGGAAAAAAAAAAGTTGTAGAGTAAATTAAAATTCAAATAGTCAGTGGATATATTTAATGTCAATTATAATCTGTGTTTGATAAACAAAGTGAAAAGAAAAAACGAAGACAAAAAGTAATAATGCATACTTTTAATAACGAAAATCAAAATAACATACATCTGGCAACTAATTTGATTATGATTAACACAACTATTAATTTCGAAAAAAAAGAATAAACACAGAATTATTTTTACAAAAATAAACTTTTGTTTATTTTAAAAAAATTAACAAACTAAGAAGCAAAAACACATAATCTAAACTTACAATTATAAGATTGAGTTACATATTCTAATGAAAGCTGTTCTAAATGAATACAAATCTGAAATAAATCTTGTTTCAGTGAATGAAAGTTATAACTCGAAAGAAAAAAAGATAAGAAACGTTTACCAATTTGTTCACAAGTGCTATTAAGTTTTAATTTTAGAATTAACGATAGTAACAAAGCGTTAAAGGGAGTCTTTAAGCCCTTCTGATTTTATTGACACGTGCATCAATGTAACGAAGCACGTGTAGCGATTCAAATTGGGAAACGTTTAATAAAATTTAAAGCGAGTTCATTCGAAAGAATTTAACCCTAATAGTTAAGTTTGTTTTGCAGGTGTGTCGTAAACATGATTCCCTTGTTTAGCTACTAAATTTATCTATAATAACACAAAAATGTCAATTTAAAATTAATTACAGGTGCACGGGAAAGATAAAAATAACAGAAGTGAAGCTAAATAGAGAAAAAATAGAAAAACGATTTTTCTTTACATTTAGTATGTACACACTAAGTTTACTGCATTTAGTCATTCGCTTTAGATGGAGTAGTACCAATATGCATTGAGAAAAAGTAAAAGCGTGTTTGTACATAAATTTTGGTGTTAGTTTAAGAATTCAGATATATTTTATATATAATATATATTTATATTTAGATATATATATTTTTTTTTGTTCTTTTTGTTGTTTATTATTTTTAATACTTTTTATTTAAATTATTTAGTTTTATGTTTATATATTTTTTTTTAAACATAGTTTTATACATAAAGTTTTTGATTGTTAAAAAAAAA
Organism: Thalia democratica; assembly: GCF_965202585.1. NCBI lineage: Eukaryota > Metazoa > Chordata > Thaliacea > Salpida > Salpidae > Thalia > Thalia democratica. The sequence continues at coordinate 19,151,955 of NC_139165.1, forward strand.
AATGCTATTAGTTAATTTATCGATATAATCTTAATTGTACGAAGCAAAGTGTAAATGATCGTTATGACTGTTAAGTGTGATGTTTTGGATTCCTTTATTTATTAGTTTCCAACCCGTATTGTTATATTAAGCCTTTGTTTTATCATGTCTTTCAATTAAGTTAAAAAAAAAACAAAAACAAAAAAAAACGAATTAATTAGTTAATAAATAATTATTATCAATTAAATAAAAGCTAATTAAAAGAATCTATTTGAATTTTAAAACGTTGATATTAGCTATTTATTATATTTTTTTATTTTTTAAAAAAACTTTTTTACGTTTGTTGTGAAAACCAACCATGATTTGCTTAATATTTCGCTGTAAAATATTGGTGAAGCGGTCCTGTTCTAGTTGAGTTCTGAGTTGCATATAGTTCCAAAAAGTTTTGCAACATGTTTTTTTTATTATGTATTAAATCGTTGTTATTATATTTTTGGTCTCTTGGGTTAAATTTCTTTCGAACTTTCTTTGTCAAGAGGTTTTTAAGACCTTCTTGCTTACTTTGATATTTTTCCATTCTTGTATCTTCAACTGTTTCCTTTATTGATTCTTTCATTTTTGGTATTGTTATTTTGCTATCATTTTTAGAGCGATCTGTCCTAAGATCTAATGGTTTTTCTTGCATTTTTTCAATATGGTTTCTTTCTATTTCTATTCTGATTGGCGAATCGTTGCCATTGACATGAAAAATCGCGTTTGCAGCTATAGCAATAACGATATTCCATTGATTTATGAATTCTAGTCCCAGAATTGCAAAATTGTGCCCATTGGGAAAAACTGAAAATTCGTAGGAGTATAGTTTGGGAATACCGATGTTAATGTTAGCTTGAGTTATCCCTAGTGCTCTTTCAGTTTGACCAGAGAAACTCTTTATTTCATCAGTTTTGGCGCAATTTATGTAATTAGTTAGATGTGCAGGCATGATGGAAACATCTGAGCCTGAATCAATTAAATATAGTAGTCCATTAGATTTGTCTCTGATTAATGGACGTTGAACATATTTTAGTTTGTTTTCGCTCATCATGCTGAATTTTGTATTAATTTTGAGTTTGTTTCTCGCTCTCAAATTATAGTTAGTATTTTCAGATCTGTCCCTACTTGCAGTTGGATATCTAGGAAAATATGCTTTCAAATTTCCAATAGCAATTTTTTTAAATTCTGATCCTTGGTCAATTATGAAAGAATGCGGACCTCGTTCTATTACATTAAAAGGGCCTTTGTACAAATGATCTAGTGAATGTCTTGTGTGATTTTTTACTAGAACTTGTTTTGCTTCATGTAGATGTTTTTCGATATATGTTGTAGCTTCGTCTGGGTTTCTCCACTCTCTAGTAAATTCTTTCATATTTTTTATAAATATCTCTGTTTCAAATAATGAAGGAGGTTCGAATGTGTTTGTGTTCGGAAAGAATAACTTTCCAGGAATATTTAAGGGTGTTCCAAAAGTATATTGAGCAGGGCTAAATCCTTTACGACCAATGCTCTGATTGTTTAGAGCTAGAGTGATAATAGGAAGATGTTGCACCCAGTTAAGTTTATTCTTCAATGTCCTTAAGGCCGTTTTTAACTCTCTATGTTGTCTTTCTACCATTCCGTTGGTTTCAGGGTGGTATGGCGCGGTGAGATTATGTTTGATAGATAGATCCGAACACATAGTTTCGAAATGATGGTTAAAGAATTCTTTGCCATTATCTGTAACTATTGTACATGGTATTCCATAATGACCAATCCAATTTTGGAGAAATGCGTTCTTTACGGTCTCTGCCATTTTGTTGGGTAAGGGACATGATGCAAAAAGACCAGTATACCGTTCTTTAATGGTAAGTATATATTTCATGTTTTGAGATTCAACCAACGGTCCTACCAAGTCTGCATGAACATAGTCAAATCTTCCAAGTGAATTTGGGTAACAACCTAATTTAGGTCTGTTATATTTCCTTACCTTCACTTTTTGACATGTTATACAAGTTTTTACAAAGAGTTCAACATCTTTTTTCATTTTTGGCCACCAGAAATTAGATCCTACTGCTGTTAAAGTTTTATCAATTCCTTGGTGTAAGATGTTATGATTTTGATTTAGGATATTAGATCTTAATTTGGGCGGAACCCATATACGAAAACTATGGGTTTTTGTTTCAATGATACCTTGTACTACACAATTATCTATCAATCTAGACTCAAAAATGATCTGGTTTTGTTGCTTTTGAGAGTTTGCTATGACGGTAGGTAAATGTACATTTACTTGACTTTGCGTTTCTGAAATTATCTGAATATTTAAGGGAATAAATTGATTAGATTCTGATTCATCTTGTGTGATTTCCTGGTCTAAATCATAATTTGTGTAAGAATTTATTGTTTTATCGTTAACATCAATTTCTCCACTGTTTTCTTCCTCTTCTTCTGAGTTTTTATCGTTGTATGCAACGAGTACCGGACGGCTTAATAAGTCAGCTGTTGTATTTTGATCGCCCGGAATAAATTCCATCAAGGGGGCATATTCTTTTATTATAGCAATATATTTTTCTTCTTTTGGTGAATGATTTCCCGTAGCATTGTTAATAGCATCTACCAAGGCTCTATGGTCTGTTCTTACCCGAAGCTGTCTTCCTATGATTCTGACCTTAAAATGTTTAATACTCAGGTAAAGACCTGTGAGTTCTCTGAAAAATACGGATCTTACTGATTTAAGGACTGGTAGTTTTTTTGAAAAAAATGCCAAGGGTTTATAAATTCCTGGTTCATGCTTTTGTTCTAGGACGGCTCCAATATGAGTAGAGGATGCGTCTGTAGAAAGAACTAGTTCTTTTTTTGGGTCTTCATAAGAAAGATGAGTGGCCGAAACTAGTGTTTGTATAGCTTTTTCAAATGCTGCTTGGTGTTCAGTTTCCCAGATTAACTTTTTTCTAGAATTTTTTGGCTCTCCTGTTGTTAATTTATATAATGGTTGTAGTATTTCTGCCAGTTTCGGAGCGAATTTGTTGTAGTAGTTTAGACAGCCAAGAAAGGACCGCAAATGTTTGATGGTTTGTGGGGTTTGGAAGTTTTCGATAGCTTCAACTTTACTTTGTTGCATATAAAAACCTTTGCTACTCAGTATGTGTCCAAGGTATTGAACTTCTTCAGCGGCGAATTTACATTTTTCCCTATTGATATGCAATCCAAATTTGTTAAGTTGAAACAATACTTCAAACAGATGTTGCATGTGTTCTTCCATTGATTTCGAATAAATTATAATGTCATCTATGTATGTAAAGCTGAAATTATGGCATGGAGCCATTATGTCATCCATAAGCCTTTGGAATGCCATTGGGGCATTCTTAAGGCCGAAGGTTGTTCTTAACGGCAAAAATGTGCCATATTGAGAAATCATGGCTGCTACTTTTTGTGCTCGGTAAGTTAAGGGAAGATTCAAATATGCTTCTCTCAGGTCAAGTGTTGAAAAAACTCTAGAGTTGACTGGTATAATAGAAGAAAGATCGTCAATATTTGGTAAAGGGTAGCTCATTATTTTAGTGTATTGGTTAATATATTGGTAATCCACACATACCCTTGGCTTTCCGTTCTTTTTTCTGACTACAGTTAAAGGTGAGACTATTTCAGAAATGCCGCTTATTACCGCCCCTTGTTTGAGTAATTTATCAAAATTATCTTCTATTTCCTTTGAAACAGTTTTGTTAGTTTTCCTTGCTCTTTGGTGTCGGGGTGAAAATTCTTTTTCAAGTTTTATATCTAAGACATGGTTGTGCTTGGGCTTTTCTTTGTAGTTTGGTTCTTTGTCGATTTCAGGAAAAAGATTTAGGAGATTTTCTACTTCTATTTTCGTTTCTGTTTCAGGAGTAGTTAGCTGTTTTAATTTCAGTTTAACTCCTGAATCACCTTGTACGATAGTTTTTTCTTGTGGTATTATTGTTAATTTATGTTTAATTATGAAATCTAAACCTAGAATTGCGAAAGGAATATCTGTGTCTATTACGTAGAAAGAATGTGGCAGGTCCGGTTTCAGGCCAATTTTAACGTACTTCATTGAATAACCTAATGCTTTAGATGTTTTGCCATTTATGTCGCATATATTAGGCGCTGACTTGTCCTTTTCATATGTTTCAACCATGGATTTGGGCATAATCGAAACTTCTGCACCAGTATCGAAAAGATATTGTACAGAGGTTTCATTGTCGGCAATTATTAATAGTTCAGTATTGTTTTTTAGTTTTGTTTCATAAGGCAATTTCCTTGTAATGAATTTATCATCTATTTTGTTTGTTTCTTGTTTAATTTCCTCATTTTTTCTGTCGTTAGTAATGCATTCATCTACTTTATTACTGTTTGTTAGTTTGTCTTGAGTGGAATTTTCACTTTTTTCAGCATTCGAAATATCTTGTATTATTGACATGTTAACTGCTGCAGGTTTATTTTTGAGAAAGCTCAATTTTTTCTCTAAAAATTTTTGGTACATATCGCATTGTTGGCCTTCACAATTATTAGATTTTTCACCGAACCTAACGTGATAACTACACCTGTTATTATTTTTATTATCAAACTGGTTAAGATTTGGTCTATAGTTTTGTGCTTGATTGTATCTGTTCTGGTTATAATTTGAAAAGTTTTGGTTTTGTTGTTGATTGAATGCGTTGTGAAATTTGTCATTAAAATTATACTGGTTGTTTGATTTTCGATTATTGTAATTTGTTTTCAAATCAATTGGGCCTTGTTCAAGAGTCCACATAACCCGACCTTTGAACTTATCAATTTGTAATTCAAGGTCTTTTTTTAGAATGTTACTAGCCCATTTCGGGCAATAAATCAGTGCCAAATGTTTGTAAAGGTCATCTTGAGAGCATGTAAGACCTTTTGATATTAGTTGATGGATATCTTTAAAGGTTGGAGTGCTGCTCCAGATGGGTGGAGGTTTAAGTATGTCTGGCAAACATGGGGTCATACTTAAGATTTCTTGTTTAAAACAGATATAACTAGATGGTTTGCCAGCTTTTACATAAGAAAGTACGTCATTAATTGGCCAGATTCCGATAATAATCTCAAATTGTGTTTGATCATCAAAAATTCCTTGGCTTTTACATTGAACCTCGAAGAGGCTCAACTCCTCTCTTGGTCTTTCCCCTGAAATTTTTCTGAATGCTTTATCAGAAATGCTATTTGATAGCCTCGAATTAACTGTTTGCTGGAAGTGTTGATTTCTGGGTATCGGATCGTGGTTGCCAAAAATGTGGTTGGTGTTAGGTTGGGTTGTTACACGTTCGTGGACAGGATTTTGGTTTATTGTCTTTTGGATGTTGTCAATTTGCCTTTGTAACTGTGCAATCGACTGGTTATTATCTTGTGGTTGACTTCCATTTCTTTCGTTTGACTGGTCAACGTTTAAAATTGAATTGTAATTGCTTGGTATTGTGCAAGATTTGGAAGCATGGCTTGATAATGGAATTGGTGTCTGGATTTTGTTGGTAGGTAATGTTGATACCGCCTCTGTTGTCATTGTTGGTTGTATTTTTTCAGGATCTGTTAAATTCATATGTGAGTTAAGATTATTTATTGTACTTACCTCGGTATTTGTAGGGATATTCGATGATTGAGAGTTCTGTATAGAAATTGTTTTTAAAATAGTATTAAATTTATCTTCTATTAGTTTGTTACTATTTTCTACTAATTTAGTTAATTCGATAATTTTTTTAGTGTTGTCTTCTGTGGTCGGCGGATGTTCGCTTCGGAGGACGCCATTATTGTTACCCAGACTAGGAGCCTCACTGGTTTCCTTCGCAATTGCCTCGGTTTCAGTCTCAACAATCTCATCGGATTCCAGGTTAGCAATAGTCTCGGAACAACTTATCTCGGTTCTGGACCGAGTCCTGGGTACCTTCAGGACTAATGCCTTTTTTAAGGGTTTTAAGGACATAATTATATAATTTATATTTAACTTTATTTATATTTATATATATTTGACTAAATATAATGAAACTAAATAATGTTGGTTTATTATGTACAAATACGCAATGACAGCTCACAATAAGTTTAGACACTTAATGTTAACAAATAGAAGGAACCGCGCTCCGGATTCCCCCTTTGGCGTGTCACTGGTCTCGTTCGCTCAGCTTCTGGCACTCGACGTTGGTCCGTCTCGTTTGCAGAATCTGGCTAGACGTAGCGTGGTCTGTTTCTTTTCCTTTCCGTAAGCAGAGCGGCGATAAAATACGATAAAAAATAAGCACGATGATATCAATATGTATAATTAATACAATACAAATACAATAGTGAATAAATGCGGTGATATAAATATATATAAATATTACAATGCAAATACAATAGTGAGTATATATGGTAATATGAATATATAAACAATACGATAGAGTCAAACAGTATGAAACAACTTGTTCGTTGAAGTGTAGCTAAGGTTGGCGCCCAGTCTGTGTGGGTTTGCTTGCTGAGATGAATGTATACTTTAACTTGATTGAACGCTGTGACTCGATCGTTGAGTCCAACTTAGAGTGTTTGATGAAAGAGTACTACCAGTACTGAAATTCTCGATGCCACAGAATGCGTGGGCTTCTTCGATTAGATGGTTGTTGAAATCTTCTTGCTTGAAGATTGACGATGTTATTTCTTTTGCGGAGCAGAGTGTCGCTTCTTGCTTGTTTCGTGGTGGATTGCCCGCTTCATGCTCTGATTGAGCGTATTTATAGATTTTGAATTCTTTTTCTAGAATTTTCCATAAATCACGCGATCTCTCATTTGATTCTCTCATTTTCCTGGACTTTGGACTGTAGATCACTTGATCTCTCATTTTATTCTCTCATTTTCCCTTAGCCACACCCATGAACAGCAATTTCCAGTTTAATCAAGAAATCAAAGACAAAAATCATTTTAACTAGCACTTATTTTGTTTGTGAAAAATAGTTTTTTTTTTATTTGAAAACAGTTTTACTATATTTATTCAATGTTTTCTTTTTTAAGGAAAAAAAAATATAATATCAAGTGAAAAACATTAATTCCTTTAAATTATAAAAATTTGGACACAAGGCAAAATAAGATTTTGCACAAGTGTCCTACAATACAAATATACTTAAATTTGATTAATAATGAATATTATAATATCAGATTAACTTACTTTGAAGCCGATGAATACTTGGTTAGTGGTATTCATTTTGTATTTAGTTTTTCTAGCGGTCTGAGGTATTTAAAATCTGTAACTAAAGTTATTATAGTAATAATTAGCTTACAGAAAGTATTGAGAAATTTTAGAATATTTTTAGCAGTGAAATAAAATTTAAAATGTTGTAATTTTATAAATTACTACGATTAAATAAAATTACTTGTTGACCATAGTAACTTACTTAAAACAAAATAATGAAATGGTTCATTTATAAACTTATAACTTAAGCTTTTGAATACATTATTACTTTCTTATATAAAAACTTTAGTTTAGTTTAAGTAGTTACTATTTTTTAAATATGTTAATTGCAGTTAAAGAGCTTTTATACTTAAAAGTCAGTCTGATTTGCATGTTTGATGAGTCAAAATTTTATAGTTCTTTTTAAAAAAGAACTATAAAAACTTTATTTTTTGATTAATTTTTAACATGTTTGGGTAGGTGGGTTGAGAATAAGGAAACAAAAAAAAATTCAACAAAAAAGGATTCAAAAATACCTGAGTGAGCAAATAAGCAAATTAAACTAACCTTTAGATAAACCTTCTTAATTTAAGTATTTATCTTAAAAAAACTTATAAAAGCTTTACAAAAAAAATCAAAAGTTAAAATCTAAAACTATCTAATATTTGTTAACTAAAATTATGATTGAAGTTTTTTTTGAAATATTCAAATAAAAAGTAGTACACTATTTAAGTTACATTTTGTATATATTAATATGCTTTCAAACTAATTTAATAAAATAAAAAGTATAACTAAAAAAAAAAACACGGTATCACATGTATCAACCACAGAATTGAACAAAAAAATCTTTTTTTTTTCTTTTTATAGTTTTTCTAGTTCCTGCCAAAACCTTGAAAAAACTAGCTAAAACCAGTTTTATCAAGATTTATTCAGCTTTGATGAAATTTTGGCAAAAAATAAAGTTTTAACTGGCACTAACTAGCTAGTTTTAAGTTATTTTATGTACTAATTATAATAAGCTTATTTAAGTATTACTTATATAGTGTATTTTTAGCTTTAAAAAAGTACTCAATTTTAGTTTACTTAAAAAAACTGGTCTATATACATTATATTATTATAAATAACTATAAAATTAAATTGTTAAGTTGCAAAAAAATTGTAAAGTGTTTGATTAAAAATACTTGAAAACATTCTAGCACATACTAGATGATATGATATCTCGAAATTATAAATAACAGCCTTGAGTAACATTTCTTTTAATAACTAAAACTATATAAATTTAGCCTCAAGTAACAACCTCAAGCAACTATAACCTCTAAATGGTCTTTTTAAAAAGTTTGTGAATTTGTTGAATACTTTAAATAAGGTTGTGTATAACATTTAAAAACAGTAAATGTTAGAATAAAAATCAGTACTACAACTGCTAGGTTAGGAATAAAACTTAAAATAAAAAACTTAACAATTTTAGTTTAATAACCTGAGTCAGCAAATAGGCAAATTAAACTAATTTTTATATATATTTTCTTAATTTAAGTATTTTTCTCTAAAAATTTATAAACAACTTTTCAAAAAAATTTCAAAAGTTCAAATTTATAAATATCCAATAATGGTTAAACTTAAGTACTGATAAAAAATTATTTAAACATTTAATTAGAAAAACAATATACTATTTAAAATACATTTTGAATTTATGATTATAGTTTAGAATTAGTTCTAGTAAAATAAAACTCAAAACTAAAAAAAAGCAAGTTAACACATGTATGTTCCATGTGAATGAATAAAAAAAAAAAAACTGCATAGCTTCTTTAGTTCCTGCCAAAAATTAAAAGAAACTAGCTAAAACCAGTTTTATTTTGTTTTGTCCGGATTTTATGACATTTTGGTACAAACTTAAGTTTTAAAATACAACTAATTAGTTAATTTAAGATATTTTTTGCACTAATGGATATTAGCTAAGTAAAGTATTACCTATAAATCAAATCAATACTTTTTTGGTTTTGCAAAGTACTTAAGTTTTTATTTACTAAAAATTTAGGTCCGTGTACATTCTGTTATTATAAATAACCTTAAAATTAAATTGTTAAGTGTCAAAAAAACACTATAAAAACTAGTGCTTAAAAAATCTAAAAAATCCACTTTGGCTTAAATCAGATGAGCTAGATAGTGAAACTATAGATAAAGCCTTTAGTAACAATTTTTATATCAACTGAAACTATATAACTTTAGCCTCAAGTAATAACCTTAAGCAACAATTACCTCTTAATGGTCATTTAAAAAAGTTTGTGAACTTTTTGAAAACTCTAAATAAGCTTGTGTATAACATTGAAAAACAGTTACTGTTTAGATAAAAAAAATTATTTAAATAATTCAGTCTTTTACAAGTTCGAAACTGTTGGTAAACTTTAATATTTATCTTATTTGAAATAAAATTGCAATATTTAATTCAAAAATATAACACAAAATAATTAAAAGTTTCCGTCTGCAAATAGTCTCTTAAAAAGTATAAGTAAGGATAAAATGTCAGAAAATTATTTCCTTTTAATTTAAAACTAGTATTGACTGTTTAAACATAGGGCTTAACACAAAATAAAACTTCTCTAAGATTTCATTTAAGTTATAATTTGGTCGCTTATTCTTTTTATCCAACACCCAAAAATCTATTAAAAAAGGACAAACAATTATACTACAACAAAAAAGATATGATTGAACATTTTTATCAAAAATAAAACATCCTATTTTATTTTTCATCTTTTTATGTGGGTTGCACAACAACGCCAAACAAACAATGAGTTTTTAAGATAATTTAAAGAGAACAGGTCTAAGTTGCACTAAGAAAAATTGCAGAAGGTTACTAAATTGCATGAGGGGACTACATTGCACGAAAACAAAAAAGTACGAGTACAAAAAATTGAAAAAAGCCAAAATTGCACAAAGCCAAGTGTTCACTTAGCTAAATTTGCAAGCCAAATTTGCACGAGGGCACAAAATTACACGAGGGAACAAAATTGTACAAAGATTATTATGCACCAAGAGTTAACTTAGCACTAGAGTAAAAGAATACAGAAAAAAAAATAAACCAAATAAAGTACAGAGAAATTACTCAAAATAAATTGTTTAATAAAAAAAAAGAAGAAAAATTGTTACTGACAGGTTAGGGTTATGAGTAAAAGTGATAGAAAAAAAATAGAACTAAAAAAAATATATATAGTTAGTAAAAATATCAAATGTTTGAAAATCTATAAGTGCAAAAGTGTCTTCGTTGATTTTTATCTTCATGCAATTTTGTTCACTCGTGTAATTTTGTTTTTTCGTGACATTTTTTACGCTCGTGCAAATTTAACAGCTACCCAATTTAAAATATGAAAATTATTAAAAAAATTATTAGAATACACTCATTGAAAACTTACTTTAAGTTATATAGCAGAATAGGTTATAGACTAAATTTGTTGAGTATGTGCTAACTCTAACTCAAAACTAGAAAGAAATTTAAACTTAAACAACAAACTGTTCAATAATGTTAAAGTAGATAGCTTTACTGTAAAAAGTCTAACAAACTAAACTGACTTAAATCCTTTTAAAACTTAAAATTAATGAATGTTCAATATTAAAAACATTTGTTTTTTAAGTTGTATATGTATTCATTATTAATGTTTAAAAAGATATAAACGAATAATGTAACAATTATATTCAATATATTAATTTTTTTAATTTTTAATAGTTCAATTGAAATAATTTTTTTGTCAAACGGTTTAATTATGCACCTATATACAAACTTGTTTACTCAAATTTATTGTATGTATGAATTTTAGGCTAAACTTCTTAAAGGACTTTCAAACAAAAGTATAATATAAATTTATTGCATTATGTTGCTAATAAATTTGTACTCAACATAATTTTTTGAAAATAATTTATGTATACTAAATATTTTTGAAAATTAAAGTTTACTATTTAAGATTTTTTTTTATAACATGAAGCATTCTATACAGCTTTATCTTTTTTACTATATAACAAAAGAACAAGAAAGCAATTTTCATTATTCAATAGCAAATAGACTATCCTTCTAATAATATTTTAAACTAAAATTGTTCACATTATTCTTAAGGTAAAACTTTAGTTGAAAGTTTCATAAACACATTTAGATGGGTTTTACTACCATTGATTGACTTAGATTTTAAGTTTATTGTGTTTGTTAAAATTAAGTAAAGCTTAGAATATAAATAACTTGAGTACAAAGTCACATCTAAATAAATAAAAGAATGAATAGTATTTCAGCACAAATAGATTTTAAGCAACACATGTAACTTATCTTTGGAGGGCTTAAAAAAGAACAAAAAATGTAAAACAAGTTAAGAATAAAATGTTATTATTGCATAAAGATTTATCTAAAAAATATATTTTATTTTTTTTTAACTATTAAAAAACAAAATAAAAACATACATATAAGTAACTAAATCATTGTTTTCTAACTAAAATTAATAGAAACTGTATTCAAAGAAATTTTCTTTTATAAAATAAGCTACTAAAACATAAACATATAAAACTATGACAAAAATACAAACTATTTTTGAAAAACCTTAATAAACTGTATCAAAATACATTTATACAAATAGTTTTATTAAATTTAAGCTAAGGCAAAGTTGCATCAGTTAAATAAATTTCTTATACACATGAGTGATTTATTTCATCAATAAATCTATTATGTGAGTGCCAAGTAACTTAATAACTCATACTTAATCTAATTAGATTAAACATTACTCTGTTTTTGTTAATGATGCAAAAATAAATAGTTTTGTTAAGCATCTTTATTGCTTAATGTGTAAAGATAAACTAAATTTTAAAAACTGTTTTGTTTTCTGTATAACTGTAGCATGTATTAGTTGTAATTTGATATATTAGGTTATATTACTTTTATTGTCTTAAAAAGTTTTTGCTAAGATTAATGTAACTTTGTAAAATAACAAATAACATATAAGAAATTTCAACTAAATGCTTATATTATAAATCTACTTATAAAAGATTGTCATAAAGTTTTAGAAATGTTTAGAGACAAAATTTAAGATTTAAAAAAGTTTTGTTGAACTTTGAACATTATTAGTGATTATCTTTTAAAACTTCTAGTTATACTTAGTAAGGCTAGTACTAAGCAATAAATTAATTTAAAAACTGTTACGCATTTCTTTTATAAACTTAGTTTTATAAAAGAAATTAGCTGATTAAAAACATTAAGTTTTGACTAAAAAGATTATTAAATGATATAGAAAAACATTGGTAATACAAACTTTTTATCAAAAAAAACTTGATTTATTCGTTTATTTCAGTGGTCTTCGTGTTGTTAAAAAAATAACTCAAATTTATCAGATTTTACCAACAAGCACAATAATAACTTTTAGTTAATAAATTAATAGAACACATTCAACATAAATCCCACAAATTATTTTTTGGCAGAATGTAACATTTTAAGTAGTAATGATATCAATTATCTTTTGATAGTTCTATTTTTAACCGTATTTTATTTTTATAAGTTCAGAAAGTATTTATCAATTTTATCAGCAAATCAATGTTGTAACTGTAAACATTAAAAAAGTTTTTTTTTGGAATGGTTTAATTGTGCCTTTATACAAACTTGTATACTCAAATTTACTACGTTTATGAACTTTAAGCTTAATTAAATTAAAAAGGACATTAAAAATCAAACAAAAGTGTTATATACGTTTATAGCATTATGATACTAAAAAATTTGTAATTAACATAAGTTTTAATAAATAGTTTATGTATAGTATACATTTGTTTAAATCTAAGTTTACCATTTAATATATTTTTTTAATATAAAGCATTGTATACAGTTTTACCTTTTTTTACTATATCACATAGAAATTAGAATGCAATGTTTTTTAATCGATAGCAAATGGTTTATCCTTCAAATAATATTTTTAACTTAATTTGTTCACATTATTTTTAAAGTAAAGCTTTAGTTGAAAGTTTCATGAACACTTTTAGATAGGTTAAACTACCATTGTTTGACTGAAAATTTTAACTAACTTAATAAACTTAAAATCTTAGTAGAATTTAATATACAAATAACTTGAGTAAAAATGTACACCTAAATAATAAAAGAATAAATAGTATTCAGCACAAGTAGCTTTTATGCAACACATGTAACTTATTTTTGTAGGCTTTGAACAAAATAATTATAAAAAAAAGATAACTGTAAAACAAGTTAATAACAAAATGCTTTTATTGCGTATTGATTTATCTAAAAAATAACTTTTTAACTTTGTAGAACAAAAAAAATAACCTACATTTGAGTAACTTAAATATTTGTCTTCTAACTAAAATTATTATAAACTGTCTTCAAGCAAATTTTTATATTCAAAATAAACTATTAAAACATAAATTTTTTTTATTGTCAAACTACTTAATTAATGAATTTTACTAAGTTACACTAATGGAATTGACTTCTTTTTCTTTAATAAGTAAACTTTAACAAAGTAGCTTTAGCTTTTGAAAAGCAGTGTATACTTTGGTACAAGATTAATAATTTATTACAATTCGTTTTAACTCAAAATGTAAAACTGTAACGCTAGTGAAAAACTGCTATACTTATGAAAGACTTTTGTATAAACGTAATTAAATTTTTATAAACATTTAATTTAAGATAAAATTATAGTATATATAATTTTGGTCCTACATAAAACAGAATATAATTGTGTTCAACTTTTTCTAAAAAAAAATGTCTTTGTAAGTTTACTTTTACTTTAAAACTCACATATTAAAAGTTAAAATATCTGATGAAAGTTTAGTTGTTAAAAACCGTATTTTTTGGGACTGCATAAAATAATAAAACAGTTGAACAAAAGCAATAATAAAAAATTCAATAATTTAGTTAGTAATAACTAAAACTTATACTAAAAAATTTGTATAAAAAATCACAAAATTTGTTAAATACAAATAAGTTAAAATTTATTATATTTTTTTTTGTAAAACAGTTCTAATAGAAACTACTTATTTCATGACTTATTTAAACAATAAGATCTTTTGTCCAAATTTTTGTTTTTAACCTTAAATAAAGAAAATAGTATACTACTTCTTTTCAAAAAAATAACTTAGTTAAAAAGCTAATATAATTTAATATAAAATTTAAAAAAACAATACTAAAACCAAAAAACTATTTAAATTAATACATTTAAATTTATTATATGATATAGAACTGTAGGATATTAAAACATTGGAAATATTTTAATGTTTTATTACCACAAAATTTATAAATTTATTTCGTAAAATTTCTTAAATCTTATTAGCTAGTAAATGTGTAGTTTTCAAAGTCTTTACTAAAAATTTGTACTACTAAACTAAAAAACTTCAATTTAAATTTAACAAAAATTCAAAAAATATGAGGTTTGAATACATATAATAAAATCAATAAATTAACGTACTAAAGCGATTAAATTAAATAGGCACTTCTTTTTTTTATCACAAAACTAATTGTACCTATTAAACAGTTATTTTATGCATTCATTAGTTTGTAGTGTGATAGAAAACTTCAATATAAATTTTAAAAAGTCTTTTTTTTTATCTTAGTAGTAAAGCTGTAGACATATAAACAAGTAAGACTATCTAGTAAAACAATCAGTAAGAAACTTTGGATTGATTTATTAAATCCCTTTAAGAGCTAAATCTAATAATTTCATAAATCTGTTATAAATGTCAAACAACAAAATAATCATATAACTTTATCAAACTTTAGAAAAGAAAAAAGTAGAAAATAAAAAATAAGCAGTTCTAATTCAATTAAGCATATTTAATATGAAAATATCATCAATTAAAAGTTTGAAAAATTTTTTAACATTTCTCCATTTGTAACGTAAGTTATCAAAAATGTGGTCAAAAAGATAAAACAGATGAAATTTCTTTTGCATAATATAAAAGATATATTTGTTTACTTTTACACTAAGATAGCAAAAAATAGTTCGTATAAGAAGTACTTTTTGTTATGTTTTGTTTTTGTTGTTTTTATGAAAACAAGTGAACTTATTTAACTGAAATGATTTAAAGAAGACTTGAACATTCTCAATTAGTATGAGTACCAATTTTTTGTAATTGGTGGAAATTTTTGTGTACAATGTAGTAGCACTTAGAGGTTTTCGATTGTATAACCAGAAAGTTTATTCTTACTAGATGCAAAATTGATCATAAAAAATTTAATGTTAGTAAATTAAAAGTTAGCATGCTTGTTGTGTTGGTGATAAAGTTGTATTATTAAATGTTAGTTTCGGCAACACTTATCAGTTTGTTGTATGTGATACAAAGAATAAAATATTAAGTTTAAAGACTTATTTATGATATTGACTTATTAATGTAGTTCTATGTTAAGTGATTTTTTACTAGGTTGTGTATTTGTTTATAAATAATATTCGATTATTAAGTTTTGTTGTGATATATGTTTCTGGAAGTTTAGGTTTTAATGTAAAGAAAAATAAACAAAACTGTTTAATGAACGATAAATAAAATCGCTATAACTATTTAGTCCTATAGTCTGTACTATAGTAGTACTATAGTACTACTTCTATCTATAGTCTGAAGTACTTTTTGGTTATCGATTTGTACGCCATTGGAATAAAGTTTGAATTCAATGTCCTAAACCTTAAAATTTATGTATAATAAATAGATACGACCTTAAATAAAAAGGTACATATCAATAATAATATGAAATATTTTTATATAACTTAGTTTGACTCACTTATAAATTTATAGTTCTATATGTTTAAAAAAAAGTTAAAATTTAAAATTAATTCTTTCAAACAATTTATAAATGACTCAATTTTTCAGAACATTGTATATTTCATGCTTCTTTCGTCAGTTGTAAACTAAGCAATAAAAATAAAATTTCAAATATAGCTTAAATAGTGAAAATGCAATTACCATAATTAATAATAAAGCAAAGAGCAATTAACAATACACTAATACTTCTAACTACAACGAAACTAAAATATTAATAAAACAGAGCAACAACTTTTAAAACAATTTCAAAAACAATTAAAAAACTATTTAAGAAAACAACGAAACAGTATATTCAAAATCATTATGTTTACACAACTTAATTTTTTTATAAAAATACAAATGGCCTCAAGTTTAAATAAATCAGAAATGTGAAAACAATTTTTAATAATTTTATATCTGTTTAAATTATATTTTCTCCCACAATCTTGATATATAAATATACTCAAAAATATATTTAAGAATTAAATTACTTTTTAAAGTTTTATATCAGTAGAAAATATTGCATGCGTAATTCTTTTAAAAACACTACAACACTATACAAATACGCCAAAATCTAGGAACTATACTTAAAAGGAAAGTATCAAGTTGTTATCTATTAAGTCAGTGCTTCTAAACCTTTTTATAGTGGCGAAACCCTTTTCCAAAGTTCAACTTTTCCGCGGAGCCCCTAATTTAATTTTATATAAAATGTTAAATATAATATTTCCTGCAAAAAACAAAAGAATTTCCGTGAAAAACGAATATCTAAACAAAACTTTATCATTGTTAGAAATCATACCAATTGTAATAATATTAAGTCGAGTCAAACTCAAATAGCGCCAGAGGCAAATGGTATTTTATGGTTATATAATAAATAAACGAAAACAAAAATGATTAATCGCAACATCATAAAAATCTTTCCTTGCATAATAAAAACAACATGAGAGCTACAAACAATAACGAAGTGAACATGAACTAAATCGAATTTACAGATTACTGTAATAAACGGGTAAGATACCTAACGAAAAATAAAAAAAAAACATATAGTGCGAAACCTGAACTTGTCTCTTAGCAACAAACATGTCAATGCGCGGCTGGATTTCATATAGACTGAGACGGAGACAGGCAGATAAGGTTGGAATCAGCATACAGTTCCTTTGCTTTGTTTTAATGTTTGTTACATGCGAAAAGCCGGACTCGCAAAGATAAGTGGTGGTGAATGGTAAAGAAATTTTACTGCACGCTTCGCTTAGACGGGGTTCTCTGAAATTGCACATATCAAAAAATCAAAAGCTCCTTTCCTTTGAAACTCAATTTTAAATTGCTTTCTTCAGATAGTTGCTGCAATTCGTTTTCTGTATCTGTAGGAAGATTCACTTCTTCTGAAGCAATATCACACATAAAAAATTCAAAATCCATAAATTTCCGATGCGAACATCTTCAGAAAATACCAGTATTTTCTACCAGTATTTTCACGACTTCACTAAAAATAGAAATTCAAAAAATTTGCAAAAATTTGCGCAATCAGGACACCTATAAATAATGAATACCCATTAAAAGTTCTACCGCTAGATACACACTAAACAGATCAATGAATGCTATAATTATACATGTTTTCCACTTTATGTGTTCAATTTTTTTATGAAGTTTTTTGATTTATGTTTTTTTTCTTTCAAGTTTCTTTTTTTAATTTTGAAAGATTTTCCGGAACCCCTGATAGGCATTGCGGAATTCTAGGGTTCCGCGGAACCCCATTTCAGAAGCACTGTTTTAGCTTAACTAAACAATATTTTGGTAAAGTTATTTGCAATGTTTAGACAAGAACTTCTTGCAGCTTTAATTAAATAAGATGCGATTTGCAAACAGGAATTTATATCAGCTTCAAATATATAAGTGTTGCAATTCATCACATGATTTTCTATCAGCTTCATATATGTAAAAGGTGTACATGGCATATTGTCTTTATTAAAAAAAAAATTTTAATTTGAAAACTTTTTTTTATTTCTAGTAAAGTCTGTCTAGTTAAATATTTAAGTATATATTCTACATGCAAATAACAATTTTAAATTTCGTGTTTAAAGTTTAAAACAATTTTGATATAAGATCAGAAATTGTTTTACAGTAAAAAAAGCATTTTAAAACGTTTATTAAAAGCTACTTAAATCATTTACAATATTGGAGTATTTCAGTCTTGTACTTATGAAGTCTATTAAACGTTTTAACTATGATTCAAATATAGAAAAAATCTATATGATTTTTAACAATTTTTTAATCGTTTTTGTACAGAAGATGTTTAAGCTTATAATAAATTTAAATTACTTATCTTGGACAAGACATTAAACTATTTTCATAGTGTACGACTCGAAAACCGATTTGAGTTTTGTTAAACAGTTTATTGAAGTAAATTTATTGCCGTTCAACGAACAACAAATATAATTTTAAACAAGGATTACAATTAGTATAGCTACAATTACTGTAAAATAAAAATTTAAATTACATTTATTAAAAGTTTAAAATAACCTATATATATAACTAATACAAATATACAAAGTATTTTGGAGTTTATTAATAGGGAAGGATAATCTACTTAAAATAGATGTTATTAAACATTTTTCTTTAATTAAAAAGTCTCTAAAAGCAGTTAAATTTTTTTTATAAAGAATAAATTTCCATTTGTCTATATAAAAAAATTGTATTTTAGTAAAAAAATTAAAAAATATTAACTTAAAGTCTTAATAACAAGTATATAAAAAAAAAATTTCATTTGCTCTAAATATCTATAAACTAAATAAAAAAAATTACTACTGGTTTATAAATCTAAAATCTTGTTTTGGAGACAAAACTAAAGATTGGTTATTAAGTTATTTTAATATTAAGCCAAACGATTACTTAAAAAATTTATTGAAAGTTTACCCAAAAAATAAAATCTTATTCTTTTAGCTATAAAAAAAGTAAGTTATAGTCGAACATAACTGTTTACGTGTTTTCAAAATGATTGAATTTTTAATTAATAACTTTTAATTGTCTTTAAATATTTCAAAATTAGACTCATATGGGATTATTATTTGTTCAGCCTTTGATAATCGATAAGATAAAAATTAGAAAAACTTTTTTCATATTAAATCTAATATTATAGTTCTAAATAGTTAAACAACATTTACAAAAATTTTAGATTAATAACCAGCTGTTATCTTTACAGTAATGAGCCTTTTTTTATAGAAACTATCTACTAGTTAAAACAGACAAACATTTTAAATTATATCTTTATGTTCTAAATGTTATCTAACATTACCTGGATTTTAAAATATTATTTTTACATAAGTTCTATGTTTTTCATACGAAAACGGATTAAAATAAGATTTAGTTTGAAGAAAACTAACTTAAATTTTCTCCCTAACACAAAGTTGAATACAGGCTACAATTATTTTTTAAAATATTGATGAGAAATTGTATAATATATTTACATAAATAAATAATATAAATTATAAAACTATGTTACATAAAGCCTCTTAAACAATTTTTTAATTTCTTTTACGTAAATATTTAATTTTTTAACTAAGTACCTCGTATATTTTTTGAATGAAGTTAATATTTATCGCTCGATTTTGTTTGAATCTCAGGTCAAGTTATTTTGATTAAAAATAAAATATTTTTTTTTAATATGAATGATTGTACTTTTGATACTTGTAACGATATCAAATGTGTTTTTCGCTTTTAGAACCTTAAAAAACCTTAATTTATATATTTGTTTTTTCATAAAGCCTTAAAAAAAAGTTCACGTTTGTTGTTTGTCGTTATTCAAAAATAAATTATTTTTACTACCTAAATTATTTGAACTGGATCCGCTTAACTAGTTTTTTTTTACATATCATTAAATATGTTTTTCTAACAATAAGACAAGTTAGTCACTAATTATAGTAAGTACTTTGTTTTAAGTTTCTTGTCTATAAAATGTTTTGTTATTCTTGCTAGCTTCACATTGTAAAGTAGAACTTTCTCATTGTCATGAAAAACAGGAAAAAGATTTATATTTAAGTTTAACCATTACTAACAATTAATATACAATAATTGATAGTTTTTTTTTGGTACATATAAATATATACATATAATTTAGCTTCTTTTTTTCCTTACAGTATTTATTTTAATATAGCTCTCTTGAAGTGTGTTATCCCGTTAACGCACAGAAACATGTGTTAGTGTGATAAAGAAAGAAAAATGTTTAACTTGTTATTTTTATATAATCCACTGAACTTGTTTCGCTTGGATTTAAGTAAACAAACAAAAAAATTTATATTTTCAAATAGTTAGACATTATCGATACAAATGAAAATAAAAGTATTGAATTTTTGAAACTGGAATATAACATTTGTTGATTTGCATATTTACTTTAATTTTATCACAACAAGCATTTTCTGTCTAATTATTATTGTCACTAAAATAGTTTTTATATAGGACTTAAAAAAAAGTAAACTTAAGGGTATTACTTATTAACGTAAAGTGAAATTTAAACATCTTACATAGTTTCAACATAATTTAAAAGTTACTGTTATATTCTTGTATTGTAGGTTTTTGCTAAAATTAAATGATTCTACTATTAAAATAATTGAATTTTATTATTAAACAAACTACAGGTATTTAGTGACAACTATAACTGTAGAATTTAAACTGAAAATGTTGCATTTTCGAAAAACAAAAAGTATTTTATTCTAAGTTTAAGTGTCTAACTTGTAGGAGGTAATAAAAACAAAATAAACTTTTTTGGTACTTTTTAGCCTGTAATTTATTAACTTTTCAATAATTATTTTTTTGTTTTCAAAACATTTTAATATTTTCAGAAACAAATACAAATTATAAACATCTAAACCAACATAAAGTCTCAATAGAAAGTATAAGTTTTTCAGGAAAACAATTATGTATTTTGTGTATGCTCCAAGACTTTTATCACAGATCTTATGTAAAAAAATGTAACTTAATATGAATTTTTCTAGATACTAGATTGATAGAGACTTTAATAAGATATTAAAGACAAAAAACAATTAACGGAATTAGATTTTATTTTGTATGTTAGTTTCTATTTAATGCCTTTAAATTCAAAAAAAATCTTAAATGTCAAAACAATGCAATACTTTTATTTACAACGTAAAGATTTATCGATGAAATAAGTTTAACGAAAATGAAAACTAAATAAATAAGTACAAAAACACATTATACATTCACCTAACATAAATCATTTGACAAAATGTCATGAATAAATTTTCAAACTAAAAGTTTCATTCTTTGTATCATACAAAATAAACTCATGAGTGTTGTCCGATAAAATGTTTAATAACACAATTTTATACCCAAAACAACTAGCACTAGATTTCCTTACTTCAAACTTTTTAAAATCAATTTCACATTTAATTGAAGTAAACTTTCTTGTTATACTGTCAAAAACCTCCTAGGTATAGTTAAGTCGTCCAGCAGTTACAAACATTTTGTTACCAACGCCAATTAAAAAATGACCGCATCTTCTTTCGATCTTGTCGGGTAAACAAATCCATTTGTTTTCATGATGGTCATATGCTTCAACTGAATTTACTGAACTTAAAACGCCTGGAGAAAATTTACTGCCTCTACAAACAACAATTCTACCTTCAAATATTGTGCCTATTCCGAACAGTCTACTTTTGTTCATTCTTGCTATACCATACCATTTTTTAGTTTGAAATCGTATCTGTGACTTAGCTCACCATATCTATTGAACACATATAGTTCTTTTATAAATAGAAAAATATTAGTCCATCTAAAAATTTCTGGAAAGTTAGAGGAAGAATTTTGCAAAACTACCCCTTTTGAAGATAGGTAATCACAGTAACTAGCTTTGATGAACATTTTGTCGTTAGAAACAGGCTGGATGGTTTCTTTATTAAGTAGCATAGACTTCTTGACTTTTAAGAAACTTCTATTAAAAGTAAACATGAACACCAAATCGTTCGTTTCTTGAGAGCAATGTCTATTTTGGTACAAGATAGATGACTGACAAAAATTCATTTTAATTTAAGCTGAAAAAATGTAAGAACTAATAAAAACAAAAACTTAATTGGAAAGTGTAGTTACCTTTGAAAAATTAATTAATTTTTTATACCTTTACAACATGTTTTAGCTACTCAAAAGGATATTATTTTCAAATACAAACGAATTAAAAATTAAAATTTTTCAAATGAATGTTACTAAATTAATATAGCAACGTGTTGAAGTAATGAAAAAAAGTTAAACACTTAAATACCAAACTAAATATGTCTCCTTAATAATTTAAGTGTTTTTCAGATATGTATATTTTGAAAAAAGTAATTTTTTACATTGATCAGTTTGTAATGATTAGTAAAACTATAATTCATCGAATTTTTTATGAAATAGCATAAACCTTAACAGTAAAACTTTGAAACTAAGAGTTTTTACTTTCATACAATCAATTTATAAGTTATTATAGATTTAAAGAAACTGTTAGCGTGTAAACATCCTTTTGGAGCTAAATACACAAAATATATAAATAACCAAAACCTTACATACCCACTAAGTAAAAAACTATCATATAGTTATTTTTATCAGTGAGCAAGCATATCTTATTTCATTTAGCACAAGTAAAAATAATACATCAATTACTTAAAATGTGTACAAAAAATTTACAAGTGGTATCGTAATTGAACAAAAAGTTTTTCTAAATAAACAAACTAGTTAAGAGTAGGGGCGTGTCTAGACCTTTATCATTGGAGTTGCACACTCTTTTTGTTTAAAAATAAAATATTTTCTGTAAAAGCTTTTAATAATAGACACTATAATATAATATAGTTCTCTACTAGATAACTGTCTAAAATTTCTATAAAAACGTTTAAACTTTAGACATTTAAAAAAAAAAGTAAATAGAACTAAAAATCTTAATATGTAATCCAGTTCTTTACTTTTTACTAAACAAAAACTTAAAAATAATCCTTATTCCTGTTTTTAATGACAATATGATAATTTTGTCTTACATTGTGAAACTAACATGAATAACAAAATATTTTATACATAAGAAACTTAAGACAAAGTAACAATCAAAATAAGTAGTAAAGTCTTAATGATAGAAAAAAAAATCAATGGTATGTAAAAAACAAATAGTTAAAGAGTTCCAATTAAACTACTTAAGCTAAAAACTCAATTTAAATCAGAAACAAACTTTATTTCTGGAAACAAATTGACAAAAGACGTGAACCACTTTTTTTACAACTTGATGAAAAAAAATAGGCTTTTTAATGTTAAAAAATTAAATTATTGTATGATTCCGTCTAAAGTATGCAAAGTTGAAAATGAAACCCTTGGAGTTGTATAATCATTCAAATATGCTCTTATAAAGACTTTTGAATGACTAATTTTAGAATGAAGTTCTATTTTTAAAATTGATCAACTTTTGTAAATATAAAAGTTTTGTATAATTTATATTTTCTTTCGAGAAAAAACTTATAAAAAGTACGTCATTTTGACGTATTTATTCAAAAAAAAACTTTACTTAATATCCAAAACCAACTAAATTGATATAAATTTTTAGTGAATTATTTAAAACGTAAACCATACTTAATCACTTTTTATAATGCTGTTTTCAATTTTATAGGGGTTCGATGGTAAACAGGAAACCAGTCAAAACACGCCCCTGGTTAAAAGCTTTTGTTAGTAGAATGCAAATTCTTTTATTTAATTTGTTTACATTGAGATAACTTATAGTTATGTAGAAATTAAGTAGTATCAAAATCAATTAATAAAAAACACTAAATTGTTGACTGTTTGCTTAAAACAGCTCGATATAAAATAAATTAAGAAATTTTTCATGCTGTAAAAATTTAGCTAAATGACTGTCGTACGCCGAGTTTATTTTATTTTTTCTTAATATTACGACTTAGCTTCTGAAAAATTTTATAAACATTTTTCATACAAGATGTCTTACTTTTTAAACCAACTACGTATTCAGATAAAACGTAAAAAAGAACACGTTAAGTTAAGGTTGTTAAGTTATTAGACTCATTTTCTTTATAATAATGCATGGTATAAGAAATCAAGAAATTAATTAAAAGAGAATCAGTTACTTAGAAATAATTTAACAAAATAATGAAGTAGCTAAGCTAAGATTGTAATTTATTGGTTTTAAAAAAAATAATTAATTTTTATTTGTCATACAACTTGAGTTGAACCTGTGAGTGACGGCAAGAATAGTTGGAAGTTTTTTATGCCAGACATCTAAAACTATTTTTACGCGGGTCACCGTAATGCTAAATAATTATACAGAAAAAAAGAAAACCTCTTGCAGTTTTGTAGTTAATATGTATTTCATTAACGTATAATCCTTTTAATTAACTGACAACCATATAAAAGTAATATGTTATAGAAATTATAAAAGTGTTAAATCTTAGCTAGTTGTTTACATACTATTTTCAAGCGAGTAACTAGGCGCGGGTTGGATCTGCTCTGCGAGGCGAAGTTTACCGAACTTAAAGATTTGTTTTATTATAACAAACTATGTACGACATAAAAACAAAAAAACAGATTTAAAGTTCAATTAACATTTGTTAAGCTAATTGATTTACACTATTTTTAGAGGCTTTTGAGATGTCAGTGTAGATAGAAAACTATAAACTACTAGACTTTTAGTACTACAAGTTTTAATGACGAGAAAAAAGAAATAAACTAGAAAATAATCTGTCTATGTTGTCAATTTTTTTTTTAATTAAACTAAAAATGGTACAATACGATTGTAAGCATATAAAATTTTAGAAACTATATATTTTAAATGTTAAGAAGTATTTTATGAAATTAATCTCACACGTTTATAATTTGTAAAGCACTTAATTTATAGATTATAAAAAATACTTCAGTTATAACATATATTAACCTAGCAAAAATAAAATGTTTCTTTAAACAAACAAAAGCTATAGAATAAGAAATTATTTTAAAGTTCCAGTTTGTTTTTCCATCACATCATTAGTATTCCATTTCCTACAAATAATAAAATAAATTATGATACGCATGAACAAATAAATGTTATTATCTTGTTTATATGAAAATGTTAGCTATAGAAATTTCTGGATTACTTAAATACAGCAAATAAATCCTAGAGACTAAACATTCCAAATAATAAGTACTTATCTATCTTAAATGTTTAATTTAATAACTTAAAGCTGGTTGAAACATAGTAATATAAATTTAATTTAAATGTTACTAAAAGTATAACAAGCACAAACCATATTATTAATAGTATTTGTTGTGTTTGCATCATTATTTGACCCTAGAAAAAATTCTTCATTGGCTCTATGAAAAACAAAATTAAAATAATATTTTAACAAATAAATGTATAAATACTTAGCAGTTATTTATCTATAATTATGTTTATTAGTACCATAGTTAATATATTGTTTTAATTTTTGATGCAAATATTAATTCACAAAGTGTGTGTAAGATACGAACAGTATTACAAACATTTAATGTGCCATAAGTTTAAGTTTTTTAAAAGAAAACTAAAAAGTAAACTTTATATTTTTCATCTTATTACCAAATAATTAAAGTACTGCGTATAATAAAAATTATAGTTTATTCACTAGCTATGTTTAAAAAGATACGAAAACTTTTATATCTTAAACTTTTAAAAGCTTACTTGAAAAAATTTACTTACATTTTGTTTTGGATTACGGCTTGTTCTTCTTTATCTTTATAAAAGCCTTTAAAATAATTATTTATTACAGTATATTTTTTTATATTTTTTTTATACTTTTTCTTAAGACTTTCATTACTTTCCTCTTCTTTAACCGAGTCTGTGGACTTCCCGTTCTAAAAGAATATTAGTTTAGAATAACCCAAGGTTGTATTTCAGTTTTATTAGTTAATACTTTACTTAAATAAAATTACAACAAAATTTATTTTTATTTTTTAGTTAGCTTGTTTTAAATATTTAAAAAAAAATATATTTTCCCTAAACTTAAAAAATATATGTGTTAGATTTGTAATCTAATGTAATATAGCTTTTAAATGACTTAAAAGTTTTTATTTTTATTGAAATTCAACACCTGTGTAAAATACTATTAAATCTCATTCATGATAAAGCATTGGCATCACAAAAAAGGAATAAAATAAAAATTAGTTTGTTTTTAAAAAAGGTAATAACTAGTATAACAATAATACTATAGATAAATAGATAGAATAGTCTAAACAAACTTACCAATACCTTCAGATCAGGAAAATGTTTAAATAGAAACCTAGAAAGATATTTATTGGTATTGTAGGTTCTAGTACTCACAATAACAACTAATATAAAACGTTTTCTATTTAAAGTAGAGAGTTTTTGTAATGCTTAAGATTAACATTACGTTTTTAAGATTTTTGCATTATTAATGTTTCCACTAACAAACTTTTAGAACAAAAAAGTCTATATAAGTGCAAGTAGGATTTAAAAACTAAACTGTCTCCGTATTTTTTTACGCGTATTGAAATAAAAAAAAGGCGTTTTAAGAATAACTATCACTTAATAACTACTAACAAGCGTTTATTTCCGTAAAATAAAAAAAAATAACAACCTTAAACTAAGTCTATTTTTTCATTTCTACTTAGGCTTTAACTCTATAGTCTTTAAGACATTTAAACTTAAAACGTTAAAAGCTAACACTAATTTTATTCAAGCTAAAAAGCAGAGAAAAACAATATATTTGGATAGGGTTTTAAATTAAACGCAATCACAGATTATTAATTTAAATAAAATAAACAAAAACAACTTAGTTTCTTTTTCTTCGAACATTTGCAGCACCTTTTGTTCATTATTTGATCTTTGCTGAGGCCTATTTAAATTTACTTGTTAAAATTAATTTTTAAGTACATATAAAATATTTAGATAGTAAATTAGTCTATAGATAAAACTTTTTACACAAAGCTAAATTACTTTACCAACTTTATTTACAAAACGTTATAATTGATTAAATGAAACACCTAAAACCGACAATTAGTGCTGTCAAAGTGTGATATATAAAGCACCACATTTTTAACTAGTTAAGTAAGAAACTTAAAAATAATAAATAGTGTTGTTAAAGTCTGAATATAATGATCGAATCACAAATACAATTAAGATTAATGATAATAAGCTTTAATAGCTTAAGGCTAACAAACTTAAAGCATATTATTCCTAATTTAAAAGTTAAATAAGTTTCTATAGATATTCAAAATTATAGAAAGTTTTTTAAACTTACACTACTTTTAAAACATGTTTCTATTTTATATAGAAACTTAAAAGTTACTTCAACTAATCATAAGCTGTTTAAGTTAATTTCTTCATTTCTTTTGTAAATTTGCAGTTCTTGTAAGTTCCAACCAGCAAACAAAAGGTGAGCATCTTGATCGAAAGTTAACTCGTAGTTTGTATACTAAAAAACAAATGTTATTTTACAAAATCAAGCTTAATATTTTATATTCACGGTTAGAAGCATATATTACTATTACTTTTGAAGAATCAATAGCCTATAACCTTACCAATAGCTTCTCCAAACGAAGACAATACTGATTGGTTTAAGTTTTGCTATTTAAATACTGCAGTCGTCTGTAAAAAATTACACTTTGTTAAAGTCTAAAGCTTTGCAAAGTTTCAACTAGACAGTAATTAAATCTTTGGAAACAGTATAAGAGTAGTTTTTAAGGTTCTAAAAACTATTATTTACATATAAGTGTATTTATAAAGCTTTAAAGTTAATAACACTTCATGGTAACACCAACTATTTTTTAAGTGACCTCTATTTTAGCTACCATATAAGCCAGATGTTTAATATCACAAATCCTCCTTACAGTATGTCTCAAAAGTTTGACATTAAAATCCGGCACCATACACTCCAACACTAACATCTGTAAAGATGTAAATAACTAATTTTTTTTTTAATAAAAGAATTATAAATATAATAATTTTTGACATATATGTAAATATTTTGGTTTGAAAAATCATCTTGATACGTTTATGATTAATGTCTAAAATTATAATTAAAACGATAAAATAAGTCGTTTAAAAGTACACGTTTTTGTATTTCTTTCTAAACAGTAGTGCTTTTAATCCAGTGGAAGTAATAAACTAAACCAATTATTAAAGTATTTTTTTTTAATACATTGAAACTATGTACTTTAAAATAACTGTTAGTTTTTATAACCTTAATAAACAATATCATATTTAGTTTTAGCTGCTGCGTATCCCAACCACACCACCCACCGGATGTTTTTTTTATTTATAGACCAATCTTAATGTTACATCACTAATTTTAATTAAAGTTTGATTTTAGCTACATTGGTTTTGAATTTTGGATTCATTTATCTATGTAGTAAGTTGAACTATGTTCATTCCGCGATCGAATTTATTATAGTTTATTGATTAGTTTTTTATTATGATTAGTTTAGTTTATTATAGTGATTTTAAAGTTTCTGTAGGCAAAAACTATTAAGAAAAGATTTTTATATTATTTTATATATGATATCGTCTTAATCAACAGCCTGATAATAATAGGCCTTTGAATATATTAGTGCGTTTATTGAACAACAAAACATTTTTAAAAAATGAAAAACATACGAAAAAGCAAGTAATCTAACAAAAACAATTTATAGAAAATAAACAAATACATAGGAATTGTAATTAACGTTTATATAACAAGGTTCTAAACAACTAAATTACTGTACATGTTTATAAACAACTATCAAACGTTACAAATTGTTAAAATAAAAAACTTAAGAAAAATTTGTCAGTCAATAAATCAACACATTTATTATTTTTTGTTATGTAGCTTATACTTTGTAATATTTGACACAAGATGGGCAAACAGAGCTTGTCGTAACTTTAGTAATATTACAACAAATTTTTGACCATTTTTCTTGACCTACATCATACACATAAATAGTTGATTCTTTTAAATTATCATAAAAATGATAAAAAACAACTATATTATTTCCAATACTAAAAGCGTCAACCCGACATCTTGTTATAGCTGGAAGTTTTAAACTAGATTTTAAGGTTGCAAACTTTCTTGAAAAATTATCAAAAAGTTCACAGTTTGTGGTACTATACCCACCAATAACAAACATTTTGTTACCCATACTAACTGCAGAATGATCATGTCTGTTTTCAATCATATTAGGTAAATAGGTCCATTTGTTTTCACGATGATCATACGATTCTACTGATTTCAAATCTACATTGTTATTAAAACCACCAGTAATAACAATTTTACCTTGAAAAACTGTACAAGCAGCATTACGTCTAGCTACATTCAAGTCTGCTACTTTATTCCTGTTAAAACTATTCATTTCATAAAAATAACACGAAGTAAGATTTGTACCACTGCTTTCAATCCATCCTCCGATTATAAACAGCCTTCTCATGAACGAACAAAGACAATAAAAAAACCGTTCCTTGAAATAGACATAGTGGTGTTTCCAAGCTTTAGTTTTTTCAGAATAAGTTTCAACAGACGTACAAGAGCTATTTAACTTTTTGTAGCGATTTATGTAATCAAGAAAAGCATATATTTTAGAACTTGTAATTGATACTTTCAAAAAATTATGTTGTTTCACCGTTGAAGGAAACTCATTTACTTCAAAACTAGGTATTTCAATTTCTTCTATTTGATTCACAACTTTACCATTTCTGTCTCTTCCTCCAAAAACCAGAATACTGAAACCTTCTTGGTTACAGTATCTATTTTCATACAAAACATTTGGTACAAAAGGAGAAGGTAAAAATTTACTGTTTGATATCATAGTGAACCTAAACAGAGTAAAGTGCTAAATAGCTGTAAATGTTTATTAATTTAAAATAAAAAAATAAAATAATTTAAACTCTGTATATTTAGTATCATGTTAGTAATAAAGTATTCAACTTAGAAAATAACCAAATAGTAAACAAATTACTTCATTTAAATAACAATTGATATTTTGTTTTTACAAATACATTAGATATGTGATTAGATTTTTGTCTATAGTTTAATATTTTTGTTTTTAAAACTATTTAGTTTTAATTCATTACAAAAAATGAATTAAAAAAAAAAAGTGTTCTGATAGTTTATTACATTTATTAAATTCTTAAAAATTAATTTTAGATTTTCTACAGCCCTGTCAAAGGGGGCATTGAAAAAAAATGTTATGGAAAACCTTATCTAAACTTATAAACATCAACTACAATCTAAAGATACGATATCTGTAAAATCACTGTTGTAAGCATATGTAGTTTTATTAAAAAGAAGGCTTTTTTCTTAATACTTAACTGTTTATAAATTTTCTGTTAATTATATTACTGTAATGTATTTTAGTCAGTGTTGTGTTTTGTATCTAATTCAGAAATATCAGAAAGTTCCTGATGACATTTTGTTTAAGTTTACTTTGGATAAAAATACAAAATGGTTGTAGCTTCTAAAAAGCTAAGAAAGAAGCGTTGATAGAATAAAGAAAACTCATTTTAATTCTAGCTAAAAAACTTAAAAGATTGTAAAAAAAAAACTGATATACTCATAAAGTACTTTGACAAAAACGAAATTATATATTTTTAAAACATAAATTTTTGATAAGATTAAAGTGTATCAATTTTTATTTCTATAAAAAATATTTAAAATGTGTATAGTTTTTTGTATAAAAATTTAGTTAAGAAGTTAGCTTTTGTTTCAAAACTCACAAAATTAAAATTTAAGTATCGAAAAGTAATTTAGTTCAGATGCAAACATTTTTTTAAATATCATTGTAAAAAGTAATAAAATAACGGAACTTAAGTGTTAACTAATAACTAATTAATTTAGTAGTAACTTAAACTTATAATAGAATGTTAACATAAAAAGCAACAAAATAAGTAATACCTACTTTCATTTTATTTTTTTATTGTCAAACTACTTAATTAATGAATTTTACGAAGTTACACTGATGGAATTGACTTCTTTTTCTATCATAAGTAAACTTTAACACAGTAGCTTTAGCTTTTTGAAAGCAGTGTATATTTTGGTACAAAATTAATGACTGATTAAAATTCGTTTTAACTCAAAATGAAAAACTGTAAGGCTAGTGAAAAACTGCTATACTCATGAAAGAATTTTGCATAAACGTAATTAAATTTTTATAAACATTTAATTTAAGATAAAATTAGAGTATATATAATTTTGGTCCAAAAAGCTACTATGTTCCTAATTGTGTTGTATCATTTTTATTTAATTAATAACAGAAAAAAAAATTTCACATCAGACAAGCTAGTTTTTAGTTTTTTCTTTTTGTCTCGTCATTAAAATACTTGGTAAATAGTAATAAAAGTATTGTAGTTTATAATTTTAGGTTTACACTAACAACTCGAAAACCTCCGAAAATAAAGTAAACAAATTAGATTAACAAGTGTTGATGAAATTTTAAAACCTATTGTTTAATTTCTGTCGTATATAGTTAATTAATTCTAAAGCCAATTTCATAGGTCGGCAGACTAAACATGAAAACCAAATCTAACCTGCGCCTAGTTACTAGCAAAATTTAAATGCTTTTATAATAACTCAAACGATTAATATTCTTTTAGTTGTTAGTTAACTAAAAGGATTACATAAATATTATTTATATTAAATACTAAACTGCATGAGGTTTTTTTCGTATTGTATTCAGCATGACAGTGACCCCCGTAAAAATAGTTTTAGATGTCTGGCATAAAAAGTGCTTCTAAATATTCTTGCCCGTTACTTATACTAGGGTACAGTTATAAGACATATAACTGTTTACTAGTTTTTTCGATATCAATAAATTCCAAACTCTTTCAATATGATAACACTAAGACACTTCATTAGAGTGTAAAATGATTTGTAAATAACTGATTGTAACTTGATTACTTTTTTTACTTCTTGCCACTCATCAATATAAAGAAGAGGACTCTGTATATACTTTAACTTGTCGATTAAATATACCGCAAACTTATTATATAATTTAAGGTTTGTTAATCAAGAAATATAGTTTTAACTATACAAGTTGTCAATAAAGACTATTACGTAGACAAGTTTAACACAAATATACTTTATTTGAACTGTTTAAGCTGATAATAAAAATACACACTTTAAATTATTAAAAAGAAACAGTTTATACTCTCGAAAGATTTATGAGGTTGTAATAAAACAGTAAAGTATATGGATGCACGATTATACAAGTTCTAACAGTTTGAATTTCAAAAACTCATGTTTTAATAATTTTAAGTAGATATGTATAATCTTTAATTAAAGTTTTGAGATGTTGCCCTAGTTTTTTTTTTTAGAAAACTAAATTTTCAAAGTTTTAATTAACATATCACTATAGAATACATTTTAGTTCATTAAAATTTTGAGATATCGACAACATACTTTGAAAATGAAGTATAAAACTTGTTCAAAGTAGTTTAAAGTCTGAGAATTATAAGTGAGTATAAAATGACACAAGAGAGAGCTGTGGTTATCAAATTGTATTGAACTGTTGGAAAAGTCCTTGCATTGTCATTGTTTATACGTTGAGCTCAGAGAGTATTTAGAGCTTGTTACGGTTACATGCACAAGCCAATGAGAATCACCTGACGAAATGTTAACTCGCATCAAAACGAACCAATGAGAATCAAGAATCATGACGTAATGAAACATCAAAACATGACAATACTGTTTCATGTGAGCAGTTAGTCAGTTAGTTTTAGTGTGCAGCTATAAGCAACAACTTATCTTGAACTTATTTGTGAATGTTTATTGAAAGTATTGTTTTAAAGTTAATATTTTAACTGGTGTTTGTTTGCTTAAATCTTTGAGCCAGATTTACATGTTAATAGTTTATTAAACCTTTTACAGTTTATTGCTAACTAAAAGTTTTATTCAGTTTTCAAATCATTGTTTTAAATCTTTCGATATAGATTTAAATAGCTCTCAGTGCAATTTAAAATTTTAATATATGCTTGTATTTCTTGTTGTTTGTTATATTAAAAATTTATAACTCCAAACTGTCCTGTCTAATTTAGCATAAGTATCTAGACTAGTAGACTTGAGTAGCATTAAGTATTTTATAGCTAGAATCCACTGATAATTTACAAGTTAGCAGTTATAAGTAGTTTAAATTTATTATGTCCAACTTAGATAATATAAATGAGATGTTGCCTGCAGCGGGTCCTGAACACGAGACTGTTAGAAGGTCACCCCACCTGCAGGAAAAGTATGAACGAAAAGATCAGGTTGACAATCTACCCATAGAAAGTCAACCTGAACCAACTGAGGCTTTGGATGTTGGCCCACCAATATCCGTAGCCCACATAATTTTACTTTAGCTTGGAAAGTGTACATAAACTTATAAAAGTGTATTAGTTTAAAGTTAAAGAAATAAAATAAGTTTAGGTGTATTTTAAAACAAGCTAATAACTTTACAACTATAACTTAACTTCTTTTTTTTTACGTTTTACCTGATTACGTAGATAGTTTGAAAAGTAAGAAAACTTGTATAGAAAATGTTTATAAAAATTTTCACATGCTAAATCATAATGAAATTATCAAATGAAAAAATAAGCTTGGGGTAGATATTTGGCTAAAACTTTGCAGCCTGAAAGTTTTTCCATTTTATTTTTAATTGAGCCGTTTTAAACAAACTGTTAACATTCTAGTGGTTTGACCAATTAAGATTACTTTATTTCCGAATAACTTTAAGTTATCTTGATGCGAAAAATTTAAATAAAAGCATATTTATTAAATGAAAAATTTCGACCAGGGGCGTGTTTTGACTGGTTTCATGTTTCTTGTGCACCCCCTATACTATTGAAAAGAGAAAGCTTTATAAAAAAGCGGTTTAAATTGGTTTTATTTTGAAATATTTTACTAAAAGCTCATATCAATTTAGTTAATTTCTGAAAATTTAAATTTTAAAACTTAAACTTGTCGTGCAACTGTTTTTATTTTATATTATATTACAAAGAATATCGATAAACTTTTTATTTTATTGAATTTGGTTATCATACGATGTTAATTTACTTAATTCTAGATTTAAACTTTTTTTTAACAAATAAAACTATGAATTATTAACAGAGTAAAACTAAATTAGAAAAATATGTTTTATACTATTATTCATATGCACCTTTTTTATTTAAAGTATCTATTTGTTACACATAAATGTTATGGACTATGACTTAAACTGTATTCCAATGGCGTACAAATCGATAACCAAAAAGTACACCAGATTTTAGGACCAAATAGTTACAGCGATTTTATTTATCGTTCATTAAACAGTTTTGTTTATTTCTCTTCACATTAAAACCTAAACTTCCAGAAACAAATATCACAACAAAAACTAAATAACCAAAAATTATTTAAAAACAATCACATAACCTAGTAAAAAATCAATTAACATAGAACTACATTAATTTGTCAAAATCACAAATAAGTCTTTAAACTTAATGTTTCATTATTTGTATCATACATAACAAACTGATGAGTGTTGTCGAAACTAACATTTAATAATACAACATTATCACCAACACAACAAGCATACTGACTTTTAATTTACTAATTTTAAATTTTTTATAATCGATTTTGCATCTAATAAGAATAATCTTTCTGGTTATACAATCGAAAACCTCCAAGTGCTACTACATTGTACACCGAAATTTCCACCAACTACAAGAAAACTGATACTCATACTAACTTAGAATGTTCATGTCTTCTTTAAACCACTTCAGTTAAATAAGTTCACTTGTTTTCAAAAAAACAACAAAAACAAAACAAAACAAATGTACTTCTTATACGAACTATTTTTTGCTATCTTAATGTAATTGTAAACAAATATATATTTTGTATTAATCAAAAGAAATTTTAATTAACTTATCTATATGACCACGTTTTCGATAACTTACGTTACAAATAAAGTAATGTTAAATGATTTTCAAACTTTTAATTGATTATATTTTATATATTAAATATTTTAAATTGAACTAAAACTGCTTATTTTTTATTTCTAATTTTTTTCTTTTCAAAAATTTGATAAAGTTTTATAATTACTTGGTATGTTTGATATTTCTTATTGATTTATAAAATTAATGGATTTAACTCTTAAATGGTTTTAATAAACCAAAACCAAAGTTTCTTACTGATTGTTTTACTAGATAGTCTTACTTGTTTAAATGTCTACAGCTTTACTACTAAGATAAAAAAAGACTTGATTATATTTAAATTGAAGTTTTGTATCTCATTACAAACTAATGAATGCAAAAAATAACTGTTTAATAGGTAAAATTAGTTTTGTGATAAAATAAAAGAAGTGCTGGATTGATTTCATCGCTAAATACGTTAGTTTATTGATTTTAATTTATGTATTCAAACCTTAATTGTAATCGTTTTTGATTTTTTTAGTTAAGTACTACAAATTTTTCGTTTAGGCTTTAAAAACTACATATTTACTAGCTAATAAGATTAAAGAAATATTAAAAAACAAATTTTTATATTCGTGCTTACAAATTACTATAAGTTTCTCTAACGTTTTAATATCCTATAGTTCTATATCATATAATAATTTTAATTGTATTAATTATAAACAATTTTCTGGTATTAGTAAAGATTTCTTATTTTTTCTTATTTAGTATAAAATTATATTAGCTTTTTTATATATTTGTTTGTAAAAAGTAGTAAACTATTTTCTTCATTTAAGTTTTAAACAAAGATCTAAATTTAGATATTAGATCTAATTTTTCAATTAAGTCACGAACTAATAGTTTGTATTAAAACTGTTTTACAGTAAAAAAATTAATAATAAAATATTTTATCTAATTTGTATTTTACAAATTTTGTGTTTATTTATTAAATTTTTTTAGTATAAGTTTTAGTTATTACTAACTAAAATAGTGATTTTTTAGTATTGCTTAATTATTACTATTTTGTTATTCTATGCAGTCTCAAAAAATACGCTTCTAGAATGTGAACTAAATTTTTGTTAGATAAATTAACTTTTAATATGCGAGTTTAAAAACAAAAGTAAACTTACTAAAACATTTTTTTATTAGAAGAATTTGTACACAATTCTATAGTATATCATGTAGAAGCAAATTTATATATACTCTAATTTTATCTTAAATTAAATGTTTATAAACATTTAGTATCGTTTATATCAAATTCATTCATTAAAATAGCAGTTTTTTACTAGTTTTACAGTTTTTTTATTTTGAGTTAAAATGAATTGTAATCAGTCATTAATCTTGTACTAAAATGGACACTGCTCTCAAAAAGCTAATGATACTGTGTTAAAGTTTACTCATGATAGAAAAATTAGTTAATACCATGAATTTAATTTCGTAAAAGTCATTAATTAAGTAGTTTGACAATAAAATACTAAAATGAAAATAGGTAATACTTATTTTGTTGTTTTTTATTTTAGCTTTCTATTATAAGTTTGAGTTACTACTAAAATAATAAGCATTTGTATAACGATGAGGATATAAAAAATAAATATATTAAAAAAATTGAAACTGGGTTTTATTTTGAATTGTTTTCGTATAATGAAACATAACGCTTATAAAAAACCTGTTTATTTAAAAGAAAATAATTTAGTTAAAGATAATGATAGATTAGGTTTTAAGCATAAGAATATCAATTTTTATTTTTGTCTGTTTTAAAAAGTAGATTAGGTAAAAACATATATAGTAGTAATGTCTACTTTAGTATAAAAATAAATACTGACCACTGTTTATTTTTATTAAACAGCTAACTCGTCTTAAAAATTATTCTTTTAAGTTTTACTTAAAATTTTATTGTGTAACGTAATTATTTTTGAGATAAACTTTAATCAAGATATTTAACAGAAAATTTCAAGTTAAATTCTTTTAAAGGTTGAAATTTAGAATACAGTTTAAAATGATGGTCTATCTTTAATTTCAAAAATTTATATATAATTGATAAGAAACTCAAAAAATAATTATATCAAATGTTTTAATAATCATTTAGTTTTAAATTGTCAACGAATAAAAAGATCAATGTTTCAAAAAAGTTAATTACTAAAAATAGATAACTGTAAAAACTATTTATGTATCTATATTTGGCTGAAACTAAATTTCAACTTTTCTTGAAGTAAACTGTTACAACAACTAAATAATTAATCCATTTGCTGAAACTAATACAGTTTTTTACAAAAACTTAGTTTTTCTATAAAACAAGTTTTAAAGAAATTACTAAACACTTGATATTTATAACTAATAATGTGTAATAAAATCCTTGAAGCAAATACATATATAAAACAATATTGCAGAAAACTTCTATTTAAATGTTATGAACTTACAAATTATAAATCAAATTCAAGTATGTTATTAAAAAAATGTTACAGACAAAACTAACCTACTCTATAAAAAATTAACTTCTTATTCAGAAAACAATATAAAAGAATAATTAACACTGGAATAATTTTTTATAAAAATAATTTTATTTAATTGTATAAGTCTAAATTCTTTTACATTGAGTTTTCAAATTTTATAAATTAAATTATTAAAAAAAAATAATTTTTATTGTAAATAGATATATAAATGTAAAAAGTTTAATATCTAAATGAAAAATTCGTAAGAACTCCATCTATACTAACATTTAATTGAAAATTGAAATTCTCTTCATAAAAATTATTCTATATTTAATTATTTTATAATATTGTTTTCTAATAAAGAAATTAATTTTTTATAGAGTAAGTTAGTTATGTCTGTAATATTTTTGTTTTAAATAACAGATTTGAATTTTGATCTACAATTTGAAAGTTCATAACTTTTTTCTTGTTCTTTTAATTTAGATTTATCTAAATTTAATGCAGTTTAAAAAAATATATATAATATTTTTCTATAACTACTTATATGTTTTTTTATTTCTAAGCAGAAAAAAAGCTTTCAGCTAAATATTACGTCCTTAACTGGCAGTGCATACCTTAGAAATGCGTACTTAAGCGGAAAATTAAGAACAAAAAATTGTGAAGCCCTTTTGTACTAGAGCTATTATAACTTTAAAAAAAGATTAAAGTTACTGTTTAAAAAACTTGTTTTTATCATAATTTAGCATTTTATAAACAACTATAGCTATTTTCGTATTTAATTTTCCATTATAATTTTCTGTGTTTGCACAAGTGTAAACTAACTAACATTAAACTAATAATAAGCTAACTAATAACATTTAACAGTTTTTTTTATCAAATTAAAATCTTTTGCAAGCCACTGAAAACATTATCAAAATTATGAATATATTTTCATAAAAATTTGTCTTATAAAAAAGCGAAATATTTCTTAAAGAAAAATTTCACGGCTTAGCAAAAGTTTTTATACCTCAAAATAACAGTAA
Organism: Thalia democratica; assembly: GCF_965202585.1. NCBI lineage: Eukaryota > Metazoa > Chordata > Thaliacea > Salpida > Salpidae > Thalia > Thalia democratica. The sequence goes on from NC_139165.1 coordinate 19,190,190, forward strand.
TGAAACCTAATAAAAAAATATATAAAAAATTTAACAACTTTCGAAAGTCAAAACGATTCTGGAAACAAATAAGAAATAAAAGTTAGCTAAGTCAGATTTTGCTTCAAATAGACAGAATTAACTAATATAGCAAAGTTTTATAGTTTATTAATTGCAAACTAACAAAGTAAAAGATATAATTAAATTAAAAAAAAAATAAAAACTATCTTTTATTTTTATATACAAAATTATAACTTTAAAAATACATAGATTTTTTAAAACAAAATTAAAAAGTATAACTGAGTCAGATTTAGTTTACAATACACAAAATAAACAAGTATATAAATATATATATGTAGTAACCTACTGTTCGTAAGATTACAAAATTTACTAAAATTTGTCAGAAAACTTATGTTGACATAATATAAAAATATTAAAAAGTAAAAATATCTAAACACTTTTCTAAACTTATATAAAAAGTTTGAAGATGAAAATTCAAGTTTATTAGTAAAAAATTAATAAAAACTAGTTATATTAGGATGTTTTTATTTTATAATTTAGTTTTCTTTAGGTTTGTTTTACTATAGATATTTAATTCCTTGTAGAAGTAAAGTTATAAAAAAACTTAACTTAAAACAATGGAAAAATTTTCATTACATTAGAACTGCATTCTTTAGTAAAAGAAACATCTTTGGTGGTCTGCTATTTTGTAACTTTATCTTTTTAACCTACAATTAGCTAGTTGAAGTTTTTTTTAATAATATCACTGATACTACATTCCATACTTGCTTTATCAAAAATATATATGATATCAAAATATATGATATTTAATTTTTATAAGCTACTGTATACTTTTTAAAACAAAAATGTTTATTTTCTTCAAAAAGAAGCAAGAAATAAAAATTTAAGCAACTAAAGGCCACATAAAAATTGAAATATTTTTTTTAATACTTAAACATTAATCTACAAGTGTCGATCACATGGTTTCGATTTTGCAATGCTTATTTCAGAAAGTTTTCAAAGTTGTCACTAAAACCACTATTCCATTAAATTGTAACCATAAGTTTTACTTGACTTGATCTTTGAATATATTTAATATTATAAACAGTTAATAAAAACATTGAATTAAGTCAACACGAAACCATAGGCGGATTTACACTTAAATCAGAATTTTAATTTTCCTTTTAAAGTGTTTCTTTTGAAACAATATTTAACTTTATAAAGAACTAAATTAAAAAAAAAAAATTATAATTAAGAATTAAAAATATATTTAAAACGAGGTAACATAGTTTAAAAGAGAATTATTTATGTAATTTTAAGGCTTTTTTGTTTCATTTATTGTTTATACTTAATGTTCATATGTTATTTGTCTTCACATTAAACCTTTTACTTTAAAAAAATATGAAAATTATGTTCACAATGTGTAGTTTTTTAATTAAACTAAGTCAAAGCACAAAACCAACTAAATAAACAAAATAAATTTATAAACAAATACATAACCAAGCAGACAATCTTATAACATCAAAGTCATGAATAAATCTTAAAACTAAAAGTTTCATTCTTTGTATCATACATAACTAACTGATAAGTATTGTCCGAATGAACTCCTAATAATACAACTTTATTTCCAACACAACAAGCACCAGACGTATTATAATAAGTTCTTCCTAACCCAGTTTGACATCTTATCAAAGTAAACTTTCTTGCTATACTATCAAAAACCTCAAAGGTTTTACTACTATGTCCAGTACTTACGAACAGCTTGTTACCCATACTAACTGCAGCATGACACCATCTTTTTTCAACCATATCAGGTAAACGAGTCCATTTGTTTTCATGATGATCATATGTTTCGACTGATTCTAAAGAGCCATTACAATTCCAACCTCCAGTAACAACAACTTTACCTTCAAAAACTGTACCAGCAAAGTATAGTCTGTAATTCCTCATACTTGCTATATCATACCATTTGTTTAATTTGAAGTTGTACTTGTAACTTGGCGTGCCAATACTATCATGTATACAACCTACGTACAACTCTTTCTTGAAAATACAAATAGTACCCCTGCGAAGTTTTGAATAAAAGTTATGTGAATTTGGAGAGTTATCCAAAATCACACCTTTAGAGGACAAATAATCAGACAAATCAGATTTGATAAATAAATCATTGTGAGAACCAAACTGGACTTTATCTGGTTTTAAAATCAAACTTTTCTCAACTTTCAAGAAGCTACATCCAGGATCACTCTTGAACTCAGAGTTGAGTTTAAACAGAATGTAATCAGCATCATTTTGATAGCAATGTCTAATTTGATACAAAACAGAAGATTTATACAAGTTCATTTTAAATTTATAGCTGAGAAAATATAAACTATTGCTAATGTATCAGACAAACTTCCATAAGTATTTATAATTACCTAATAGTAACATAAAATATAAAAAAAGCCTTTAAGAAAATTAAGTTAAATTTGATAGAAAAAGTATAGAAAATGGTTTGTAAATTTAATTCGAAGCACTAAATTAAAATTTTGTGTTTTATTCAAATATAATTTATAACTTTAAAGACAAAATGGTAAATTAAGTAAGATCTTAAAGTTATGTGAAGTTTTTTAAAATGCTTAAAAAAGGTTTAACTTGATTTCGTTGTTAGTTTTAAAGTTTTAGTTTTATATACAAGCTATCTCAAATTTTTTTTAAGAACGCTTAATGATTGCTAAAATATTTTTAGCTAAAATTTGAAAAGTTTGTTTGACTAGTTATTTAATATTTTTTAAACTCTACTTTTGATTTCAGCTCTATCTTTAGCATATCATATGTTTTTTTTTCAGTGATTACGTTTGTAAAAAAATGTAAATGTAGTTTAATAAATAAATGTTAAGCTTTTCTTTTGCCACAATAATAATAAAGTAAAGTGTAAATAATAAATGCATTCTGTAATTCTAGCCTTTTTTTAATGTATACTTTTTTGACAGATGTTTTTAATACTATGTAATTTACAACCTAAATATCAAAAGCATTAACATTAACAATAGCGGCCATATTTTAATTAACTTAAGTTTTATGTAAATGCAACTGGTGGAAATGTATTTTCTACAAAAAAAAAAATTACTCGTCACTACTATCTTAAAATTAAAATTAATAGACAGATTTCAAACTACAGAAACTTATTCGAAATCATAAACTTCTAGAATTTAATAATAGTTACTTTTAAGCTTTTCAATTGGATTTTAAAAGTATTTCTTTATTCATTTTTATTAAATTTTATTTGTAAAATTGTACAACAAATAAAAAGTAGTTCAATTTGGACAACATTTGTGTAAAATGTTAGTTTTGCAATGAAATTAAATGATTCAATATAAGTTTTACGATATATAAAATACCATTATAAATAATGGTTACAAATATTTTCAAATATTTCTTTTGTAATTTTCATTGAACTTTCTTTCATACAAAAAAAGTATTTTAAGTATATCATTATTTTCGAAATTAATATAATAATGATACATTAAACTTTATTATTTTATATAATACAGTCAGTAGAAAATGTTTTCAACGGTTTCTGATTTAAAGTAATAGTTTGTTGTTGTACAAAAAATAATAATTTGTTAATTGTCTTTTATACGTTCAGTTATTTCTTACAATATCTATTTTCATACAAAACATTGGGTACAAAAGGAGAAGTTAGAAATTTACTCTTTGATGTCATAGTAAACCTAGATAGAAAAAAGTGCTAAATAGCTGTAAATGTTTATTAATTTAAAATATAATTTGATCGTATAAGAAAAAAACTCTGTAAATTTAGTATCATGTTAGTAATAAAGTATTTAGCTTAGAAAATAACCAAATAGTAAACAAATTACTGCATTTAAATAACAATTGATATTATGTTTTTACAAATACATTAGATATCTGGTTTAATTTTCGTACATAGTTTAATATTTTTATTTTCAAAACAAGGTATTTTTAATTCATCACAAATAATAAACTCAAAAAAATTAAATAAAAAAGTTTTGATATTTTTTCACATTTATAAAATTCCCTAAATTAATTTTCGATTTTCTATAGCTCTGTCAAAGGGGGCATTGAGAAAAAAAATCAGGAAACCCTTATCTAAACTTATAAACATCAACGGCAATGTAAAGATACCATATCTGTAAAATCACTCTTGTAAGCATATGTAGTTTTATTAAAAAGAAAGCTTATTTCTTAATAATAAACTGTTTATAAATTTTCGGTTACTCATATTATTGTATGGTTTTTTAGTCAGTCTTGTGTTTTGTTTCAAATTCTGAAATATCAGAAAATTCCTAATGACATTTTGTTTAAGTTTACTTTGGACAAAAATATAAAATGGTTGTAGCTTCTAAAAAGCTAAGAAAGAAGCGTTGATAGAATAAGGTAAACTCATTTTAATTCTAGCTAAAAAACTTAAAAGATTATAAGTACATCAGTTTTTTTTTTTTACAATCTTTTAAGTTATTTAGCTGGAATTGAAAAGAATTTTCCTTGTTCTATCAAGTACTTTGACACAAACAAAATTGGATTTTTTTAAACATAAACTTTTAATAAGTTTAAAGTGTGTTTATTTTGATTTCTATTAAAAATAATAAAAATGTGTATAATTTTTTGGATAAAAATTAAGTTAAGAAATTTAGTTTTGTCACAAAATTTAAGTTTAAGTATCCGAAAAATAATTTAGTTCAGATGCAAACATTTTATTCAAATATAATTGTAAAAAGTAATAAAATAACTGAACTTAAGTGTTAACTAATAACTAATTAATTTAGTAGTAACTTGAATTTATAATAGAATAATATCATAAAAAACAACAAAATAAGTAATACCTTCTTTTATTTTAGTTTTTTACTGTCGAACTACTTAATTAATGAATTTTACGAAGTTACATTGATGAAATTGACTGCTTTTTCTATAATAAGTAAACAAGAGCATTAGCTTTTTGAAAGCAGTGTATGTTTTGGTACAAGATTAATGACTGATTACAATTCACTTTAACTCAAACATAAAAACTATAAAACTAGTAAAAAACTGCTATACTTATGTAGTACTTTTGCATAAACTAAATTAAATTTTTATAAACATTCAATTTAAGATAATATTACAGTAAATATAATTTTGGTCCTACATGAGATACAATAGAATTGTGTTCAAAAATTTTTCTAACAAAAAAATGTTTTAGCAAGTTAACTTTAACTCTTAACTCACATATTAAAAGTTAAAATATCTAAATAAAATTTAGTTTTTTAAAACCGTATTTTTTTGGGACTGCATAAAATAATAAAATAGTTGAACTTGAGCAATAATAAAAATCATTAGCCTAGTTAGTATTAATTAAAACTTATACTATAAAAATGTTATAAGAAACCATAATATTTGTTAAATACAAATAAGTTAAAATTTATTATTATTTTTTTTTTTGTAAAACAGTTCTTATAGAAACCACTTAGTTCATGACTTTTTTAAACAATTAGATCTTGTGTCCAATTTTTAGTTACAAACCTAAAGAAAGAAAATAGTATACTATTTCTTTTCAAAAAAATAACTTAATCAAAAAAACTAATATAGTTTAATGTATAATTTGAAAAAAAGAAATTAATAAAACAATAAATTATTTAAATTTAATATAATCAAATTTATTATATGATTTAGAACTGTTAAATTTTAAAACGTTAGAGAAAATTTTAATATTTTATAAGCACAAAATTTATAAATTTATTTTGTATAATTTCATTAATCTTATTAGCTAGTAAATGTGTAGTTTTTAAAGCCTTTACGAAAAATATGTACTACTCAACTAAAAAATTCAAATACGATTACACTTAAGATTTTAATACACTTAATAAAATCAATAAGTTAACGTATTTAAGCGATGAAATTAATTAGGTACTTCTTTTATTTTATCACAAAACTAATTTTACCTTTTAAACAGTTATTTTTTGCATTCATTAGTTTGTAATGTGATACAAAACTTCAATTTAAACATAATTAAGTTATTTTTTATGTTAATAGTAAAGCTGTAGACATATAAAAAAGTAAGACTATCTAGTAAAACAATCAGTAAGAAACTTTGATTTTGGTTTATTAAAACCCTTTAAGAGCTAAATCCAATAATTTTATAAATCAATTACATATACGAAACATACAAAATAATTATATAACTTTATCAAACTTTAGAAAAGAAAAAAGTAAAAATAAAAAATAAGCAGTTCTAATTCAGTTTAGCATATTTAATATAAAAATATCATCAATTTAAAGTTAGAAAAAAAATTTAACATTTCTCCATTTGTAACGTAAGTTATCGAAAATATGGTCAAGTAGATAAAATAGATGAAATTTCTTTTGCATAATATAAAAGATATATTTGTTTACTTTTACAATAAGATAGCAAAAAATAGTTCGTTTAAGAAGTACTACTTGTTAAGTTTTGTTTTTGTTGTTTTTATGAAAACAGGTAACTTATTTAACTAAAATGATTTAAAGAAGACGTGAACATTCTCAGTTAGTGAGTACCAATTTTTTTGTAATCGGTGGAAATTTTGGTGTACAATATAGTAGCACTTAGAGGTTTTTGATTGTATAACCAAAATGTTTATTCATACTAGATGCAAAATTGATCATAAAAAATTTAAAGTTAGTAAATTAAAAGTTAGTATGCTTGTTGTGTTGGTGATAAAGTTGTATTATTAAATGTTAGTTTCGACAACACTCATCAGTTTATTGTGTATGATACAAAGAATGAAACATTAAGTTGAATGACTTATTTATGATTTTGACAAATTGATGTAGTTCTATGTTAAATAAATTTTTTGCTAGGTTATGTATTTGTTTATAAATAATTTTTGGTCATTTAGTTTTTGTTGTGATATATGTTTCTGGAAGTTTGGGTTTTAATGTGAAGAGAAATAAACAAAACTGTTTAATGAACGATAGATAAAATCGCTATGACTATTTGGTCCTAAATAATTAATTTTTTGTTATCGATTTGTACGCCATTGGAATTACAGATTGAATTAACGAAAAACTAATTAACGAAAAAAAATTAATTACAGAAAATCGAATATTTTAACCAAACTATACTATTGTTAGAAATCATACCAATTGTAATAGTATTAAGTCAAGTCAAACTCAAAGTGCGCCAGAGGCAATAGGTATTTTAAGATTCTATAATAAATAAACAAAAACAAACATAATTAATCGCAACGTCATAAAAATCTTTCCTTACATAATAAAAACAACATGAGAGCTACAAACAATAACGAAATGAACATGAACATAATCGAATTCACAGATTACTGTAATAAACGGGTAACATGCCTTACGAAAAATAAATAAAAAACATTTAGTGCGAAACCTGAACTTGTCTCTTAGCAACAAGCATGTCAATGCGCGGCTGGATTTTGGATAGACTGAGACAGGCAGATAAGGTTGGAGTCAGCATACAGTTCCTTTGCTTCGTTTTAATGTATGTTACATGCGAAAAGCCGGGCTCGCAAAGATAAGTGGTGGTGAACGGTAAAAGTAATTTTACTGCACGCTTTGCTAAGACGGGGTACTCTGAAATTGCACATATCCAAAAACCTAAAAGCTCCTTCCCTTTGAAACTCAATTTTAAATTGCTTTCTTCAGATAGTTGCAGCAATTCGTTTTCTGTATCTGTAGGAAGATTCAATTCTTCTGAAGCAATATCACACATAAAAGGATTCAAAATCTATAAATTTCCGATGCGAACATCTTCAGGAAAATACCAGTAATTTCTACCAGTTTTTTTACGGCTTCACTAAAAATAGAAATTCAAAAAATTTGTAAAAATTTGCGCAATCAGGACACCTATTAGTAATGAATACCCATTAAAAGTCCTACCGCTAGATACACACTATGCTATAATTATATATGTTTTCCACTTTATGTGTTCCATTTTTTTTGAAGTTTTATGATTTATGTTTATTTTTCTTTAAAGCTTCTTTTTTAAATATGAAAGACTTTCCGGAACCCCTGAGAGGCGTCGCGGAACTCTAGGGTTATAAAATGCGATTTGCATACAGGAATTTATATCAGCTTCAAATATATAAGTTGCAATTTGCATACAGGAATTTATATCAGCTTCAAATATATAAGTTGCAATTTGCATACAGGAATTTATATCAGCTTCAAATATATAAGTTGCAATTTGCATACAGGAATTTATATCAGCTTCAAATATATAAAAGGTGTACATGGCATATTGTCTTTATTAAACAAATTTTAGAAATTTAAAAACTTTTTTTTATTTCTAGGGAAGACTGTTTCGTTAATTATTAAATTATATATTATACATGCAAATAACAATTTTAAATTTCGTGTTTAAAGTTTAAAGCAATTTTTTATATGATTAGGTATTGTTTTACTGTAAAAAAATATTTCAAAACGTTCATTAAAAGCTAGTTAAATCATTTACAATATTGGAGTATTTCAATCTTGTACTTGTGAAGTCTAATAAACGTTTTAACTATGATTCAAATATATAAAAAATCTATATGATTTTAAAAAATTTTCAATCGTTTTTGTATAGAAGATGTTTAAGCTTATAATAAATTTAAATTACTTGTCTTGGACGAGACATTAAACTATTTTCATAGTGTACGACTCTAAAACCAGTCTCTTAAAGTATATTTTTTGCCGTTAAATGAACAACAAATATAATTTTAAACAAGGATTTTAATTAGTATAGCTACAATTGTTGTAAAATAAAAACTTAAATTACATTTATTAAAAATTTAGTATAACCTATATACATATAAATAACACAAATATACAAAGTATATAGAAGTTTATATATGGAAGGATAATCTACTTAAAATAAGATGTTATTAAACATTTTTCTTTGACTAAAAAGTTTCTAATAGCAGTTAATTTTTAAATTTATTTGTTTATAAAGAACAAATTTCAACTTGTTTAGAAAAACTTGTATTTTGGTAAAAAAATCAAACAAATTTTACTTAAAGTCTAAATAACAAGTATAAAAACATTTTCATTCGCTCTAAATATCTATTAAATTCAATAAAAAAAATTACTACTTGTTTATAAATATAAAATCTCGTTTTGTAGACAAAACTAAAGATTTGTTATTAAATTATTATAATATTAAGCCATACGTTTAACTAACAAAGTTAATTGAAACTTTGCCCGAAAAATAAAATCTTATTCTACTAGCTATAAAAAAAGGAAGTTATAGCCAAACATAACTGTTTACGTATTTTCAAAATGACTGAATTTTTAATTAATAACTTTTAATTGTCTTTAATAATTCAAAATTAAACTCATATGGCATTATCATTTTTTGTTCAGCCTTTGATAATCGCTAAGATAAAAATTAGAAAAACTTTTTTCATCTTAAATCTAACATTATAGTTCTAAATAATTAAACAATATTTAGAAAAATTTTAGATTAATAACCAGCTGTTATCTTAACAGTATTGAGCCTTGTTTAGAAAAACTATCTACTTTTTAAAACAAACAAACATTTGAAATAATATATCTTTATGTTCTAAATGTTATCTAACACTACCTGGATTTTAAATGTTATTTTTACATAAGCTCTATGTCTTTTCATACGATAACAGATTAAAATAAGATATAAAAAAACTAACTTAAATTTTCTCCCTAACACAAATATGAATACCGGCTACAATTAGTTTTTAAAATATTGCTGAGAAATTTTAAAATACATTAACATAAACAAATATTGTAATTTATTAAACTATGTTACATAAAACTTCTTAAACAATTTTTAAAATTTATTTTACGTAAATATTTTAGTTTTTTGCTAACTACCGCATATTTTTTTTGAATGAAGTTAATATTTATCGCTCGATTTTGTTTGAATCTCAGGTCAAGTTATTTTGATTAAAAATAAAATATTTTATTTTAATATGAATGATTGTACTTTTGATACTTGTAACGATATCAAATGTTGTTTTCGCTTTTAGAACCTTAAAAAACCTTACTTTACATATTTGTTTTTTCATTAAGCCTTAAAATAAAATCACGTTTGTTGTTCGTCGTTATTCAAAAATAAATTATTTTTATTAGATAAATTATTTGAACTGGATATGCTTAACTATTTTTTTTTTCATATCATTGAATATGTTTTTCTCACAATAAGACAAGTTAGTCACTAATTATAGTAAATACTTTGTTTTAAGTTTCTTGTCTAAAAAATGTTTTGTTATTCTCGTTAGCTTAAAAATGTAGAGTAGAACTTTTTCATTGTCAAGAAAAACAGGAAAAAGATTTATATTTAAGTTTAACCATTATTAACAATTAATATACAATAATTAATAGTTTTTTTGGTACATATATATATATATATACACCATTTGGTATATATATAAATATATGTATATATATCTATTTATATATATATTAAAGGTTTTATAAAAAGTTCTGATCGATTGTGTTCGAAAAATTAAATTGGAGCTAAATATTTATCTTAGTAAAAGTATTGAATTTTTGAAACTAGACAAATAATACTTGTTGATTTGCATATTTACTTTAATTTTATCAAGACAAGGATTTTCTGTCTAATTATTATTGTCATTAATATAGTTTTTATATAGGACTTAAAAAAAATTATTAACGTAAAGTAAAATTTTAACATCTTACACAGTTTCAACATAATTTAAAAGTTGCTGTTATATTCTTGTACTGTACGTTTTTGCTAAAATTAAATAATTCTACTATTAAATTAATTGAATTGTATTATTAAACAAATTACAGGTATAAAGTGACAACTATAACTGTAGGATTCAAACTTAAAATGTTGTATTTTCGAAAAACAAAAGTTATTTTATTCTATGTTTAAGTATCAAAGTTGTATGAGGTAATAAAAACTAAGTTAACTACATTAAAATTTTTTCGTCGTTTTTAGCCTGTAATTTATTAATTTCTCAAAAGTTACTTTTTTTGTTTTCAAAACATTTTAATATTTTTCAGAGACAAATCAAAATTAAAAAATCTAAACCAACAAATAAACTTATCTTATGAAATCTAAGTAAAATACATTTAAATTTTTTCGTAGTTTTTACCCTGTAATTTATTAACTTCTCAATAATACTTTTTTTTTTTTTATTATTTTAATATTTTCAGAGACAAATCCAAATCAAATAAAATCTAAACCAACATAAAGTCTCAAGAGAAAGTTTAAGTTTTTCAGGAAAACAATTATGTATTTTGTGTATGCTTCAAGACTTTTATTACACATTTAATGTAAAAAAATTATAAATAATTATAAATTCTCCAGATACTAGATTGATAGAGACGTTAACAAGATATTCAAGACAATAAAAAAAGTTTAACGAAATTAGTTTTGATTTCATATCTTGCTTTCCGTTTAATGCCTTTAAATTCAAAAAAAAAAATTAAAAGACAAAAAAATTCAATATTTTTTTACAACGTAAAGATTTAATAATGAACAAAGCTAGAAGAAAATAAAAACTAAACAAGTAAATAAATAAGTACAAAAACACATTATACATTCACCTAACTTAAATTATTTGATAAAATGTCATGTCATGAATAAATCTTCACACTAAAAGTTTCATTCTTTGTATCATACAAAACAAACTGATGAGTGTTGTCCGAAAAAATGTTTAATAACACAACTTTATTTCCAACACAGCAAGCACTAGAATCCCTAACTTGAAACTTTTTAAAGTTAATTTCACATTTAATCAAAGTAAACTTTCTTGTTATACTGTCAAAAACCTCCCAGGTGTTATTATATTGTCCAGCAGATACAAACATTTTGTTACCAATGCTTACTGAAGAATGATGAACTCTTCTTTTAATAATATCAGGTAAGATACTCCATTTGTTTGTATGATGGTCATATGTTTCTACTGAATTTATTGATTTCAAAACGCCTGGAAAAAATTTAAGACCTCCACTAACAACAATTCTACCTTCAAAAATTGAGCAAGTTCCGAATAGTCTACTTTTGTTCATTGAGGCTATATCATTCAACTTATTTTCTTTGAAATCGTATTTACAGCAGTGCATACCTTTATCACAGAACACATATAACTCTTTCATGAAAAGAAAAATATAACTCTTTTTACAAATTTCTGAATAATTAGAGGAAAAATTTTGCATAACTATACCTTTTAAAGATAAGTAATCACAGAAACTAGCTTTGATGAACAATTTGTCGTTAAAAACAGGCTGGATGGTTTCTTTATTGAGTAGCATAGACTTCTTGACTTTTAAGAAACTTCTATCAAAAATAATCTGAAACACCACATCATTGGTTTCTTGGCAGCAATGTCTGATTTGGTACAAGATAGATGACGGACTATAATTCATTTTAAATTTAGCTGAAAAACTCTAAAATTTAATATAAACAAAAACTTAGCCTGGAAATGTAGTAACATATTGTTTAATTTATATAAGTTTACAAAACTTTTCACCGTTCAAAAAAAAAAGCAACAACAAAGATTTACAACTAAAGACAAATGAAATTATAATACAGCTTGAAAGAATAATTAAAAATCAATACTGTAAGGTGTTAAAGTAATGAAAAAAAAAGTTACAGCTACTTTGAAACTTATTTTTTTTTCTAAACAATTTAAGCTTTGTTCAGAATTTAATGTTTTAAAACAAGCAATTTTATGCTTTAAACAGATTGTTGGGGGTTAAAAATATAATTATTTTTCAATTTGACAACATGCCATTTTCATCACTTACATAATTGAATCTAATAAAAATTCCTGTCTACATATTGTAGCTAACTTAAATATAACTTTGTTTAGTTTACGCATTTAATATTATCTATTGGTCTAAAAACTATTAAAAAAATCATTTAGATTTATTTATAAAATTTAATCAGTTTTTTGCACCGTTGATCATAGTAGAAGAATATAATTAAAAAAAGAAGGAAATTTTTGGAAAATTAATAAACAAAATAAATATCAACAAAGAAATACCGATTAATATACGTATTTATACATATTAAAAGTTTTTTTATTTATTTTAACAAGCACTACAGGAAATTTAATCAACTTTTCAAGCATAAAACCTCCTGAAGCAAGTTTAAATTTTTACGCTTAAATTGAAATGATAGAAGCATAAACAAAACTTTAGGTTATATAACTCACACTATTATGCAGACATTTTAAAATAGTTTATCTGTTAATAATTATTATTCATTTGTATCTTTGTTTTCATTTAAGTCTTTTTTAATTCTTTTTTTGAAAAAAACCATTAAACAATTCAATAGTAATAAGTAACTTATTTTCTAATTAAAGTACTCAACTAAAACAATATTAAAAACGAATTAATTTTCAATTTTTTTTAAATGATTTATCAGTTTTAAAAATTACGTGGTAATATTAAAAAACTCAAAATTTTCAAGTAGTATGTTTATAAAACAACAAGTAGGTATAGTTTAGAAGTTATATTTAAAAAAATTAAACTATTATTACTAATATACATGTTTTTTTTTTTTGGGTTTACATATCAAAGTAATATATGATTACAATTATTTTTTAACTATCAAACTTATATTGAATTTTCAATAAAAATATATCATTAAAAGTCTAAAAAATTATAAATAGTTTATAAAATTCATTCTTAATAAATTTGATATCCCATGTAAATTTTTAAACAGATTCACAGGTCTAAAAATTTTGGTTATGATTTTTTTTGTGTTAAATCTGAGTTTTAAGTCATGGTCTATTAGTTCTTTAAATATTTTTATTTTGTTGAAAACATTCATGAAGTTTAAATCTTCATTTTTAGGAACTTGTTGTAATTAATTTCAATCGAAACAGTATTAAACTATAAATAAGGATGTCTAACTGAGTAAAAAATTGTTTTATAAGAAATTTTTATAAAAAATTTTGTTAATGTGGTTACATTTATAAATTTTTAATAATAGTAAAATATTACATTACTTCAAATTAATTTTATCTGTTTAGTTTTTACTTATCTCTTGGTCTCTAGTTAATAATTTTTATGTATATAACTTGTCTTTTCATTTGACATATACTTAATATAATAATGATACAGTCAATTTATTAAATGAAAATTAACTACTTAAACTAATTAAAAAATAAAAAAAGCTAAAGTAAAGGTTTACAAAAACTCTTCAAGTTATATTTAGTTCAGCATGTCATAAATAAGTCTTGTTACTAAATTTTTTGTTCTTTGTATCATACAAAAAAAATGTCTTATATTGTCTTACTAAACGTTGATTACTAAATTTTTTTCAACAACACAACAAACACTAAACTTACTAATTTAACTTTTTTATGTTCAGTTTAAGTTTATATGTTCGGTTTTGTCATTGAGTTCACTACTGAATGAATTATATAAACCGCAATTCTTACTTAGATAGAACACTATACCAATTAGAACTAAACTGAACCACAATCAACAGTCCGTGCGAAATTGTTTAACATATCACGTGGATTAATGTTGAGAAAAAGCCAATCTATTGTAACATGCTTCTTTTTTTTGATTTTGAACAGATCTACGGAGTCTCAAAAAGCTCTAAGAATAGCAAATCTTAGAGCTTTTTGAGACTCCGTAGATCTGTTCTTAAATTTATTTGAGAGCAGTGAAACGCCGTTAGTTGAAATAAAGTTTTAGCACAAGAACATCTGTGGCAACACTAATTATATTTTGTAGGTGTATAATAAAAAAGTTTATGACATTTTGAAACAAAATCAGTAAAGTAATTCAGAAAGGTGACGAATGTCTTAAATGTATAATAAATTACTATTTAAATTTTTTTACGTGATTTAAAAAACAAATTTATACAAATAAATGTAATAGGCCTCAGCAAAGATCAAATAATGAACAAAAATTTTTGCAGATATTTAAAGAAACAGAAACTAAGTGTGTTTTTTGTGTAATATATTTAAGTTTATAAACTGTAGTTGCATTGATTCAAACTCATAAAAACCTGTCATTTTCGACTACTTTTTTAGCTCGTTTACAATTTACAAATATGATTTTTACAAGTTTTATCTTTTTCCGTAATATGTTTAAATATCTTTAAAGTTATAGAATCAAAGCCTTAGTAGATATGAAACATAGACTAAGTGTTAGATTGTAATTTATTTTTCAGTTATTTTTCACTATACGGAAACAAAAACACCTGTTAGTAGTTTTGAAAATATATTTAATCTTAAAAAGTTTATTTATCTTTTCAATACGTTTGAAAAATTCTTGTTTTATTCAACCTATTTTACGGGGAAAGTTTAATTTTAACTACTACTTGCACTTATATAGACTTTCTTATTTTTTATAAGTTTTTTTAGAAAAGAAGATAATGTAAAAGTCAAAAAAATATAAATAAATAAACCTTAAACATTTCAAATACTCTCTACTTTGAATAAAATACTTTTTAAATTAATTGTTGTTGTGAATACTTGAACATTCAATACCAATAAATATTTTTATAGGTTTCTATTGAAATATCTTCCTGATCTGACAGAATTTGTAAGTTTGTTTAGACTATTCTATCTATTTTTCTATAGTATTATTTTTCTACTAATTTATATATTTCTAACATTTGTTACCTTTTTAGATAATATACAAATTTTGATTTCATTTTTTATTATGATATTAATGCTTGACCATGACTGAGAATTATTATTATGTACACAGGTTACGGTTTTTTATTTAAATTTATTAAAAATATAAACTATTTTATAAGCTAATTTTCGTTAAACTACTACTCTAACACATAACTTTTATCAGATTTTTCGAACATATATATTAAAAAAAAATAATTGAAAATATAAAAACGTATTTTGTTGTAAACTTATTTAAGTAAAATACAATCGAATAAAAATAGAGCTGAAATACAATCTTCTGTTATTAGAAACTTAATATTCTTTAGAACGGAAAATCTACAGACTGAGTGGAAAAAGAGGAAAGTAATGAAAGCCTTAAAGCAAAATTTTAAAAACAATATGCATTAATTAATAAATATTTCAAATGATTTCATAAAAACAAAGGAGAAAAAGCCGAGTTTCAGAAGAAAATGTAAGTAAATTTTATCATATTTAAACGGTTATTTAGTATTTATGAAGGTATAATTATTAAAGTTTGTATAGTTTTTAAGCACCGAGCTACTAAATAAAATAAAACTAACACTAAGTGCTGTACTCAAATTTAAATAGAAAGTTTAAAAGTTTTTATTTTCTAAAATATTTACACTTTTGGCACATTAAACCATAGTAATACTATATTGTGTATTACGTACACTTCGTAATGTAATATATTGTACAAAAGTTAACGAATTTTAAATAAGTAAGATTTTAATAAACTTAATAATCATTGAAATATTTATAAGTGTTTTTACATTAAATTTGTTAAAATGCTATTTTTTTTTTCATATTCTAGGTCTAAATAACGATACAAAGACAACAAATACAATCAATGATATGGTTTGTGTTTGTTATAATTTTAGTAACATTTAATTTAATTTCAAATTATTGCAATAATTTGATCAATACTAAGTTTTTAAATGCAATATTTAAAATAATTAATTATTTTATTACTTAGAATGTTTAATCACTAAGATTTATCAATTTTATTTAGGTCTATAATATTATTGTCTACTAATAAAATTGTCTATAATAAACTTTTTTATAAAAAAAAATATTTTTTTTGTTCATGTTGCATTTTGTTTAATTATTTGTATAAAATGAAATACTAATGACGTGATGAAAATAAAAACAGGAACTTTTAAATAACTTCTTGTTTTATATATATATTTGTTTAAAAAAACTGCTTTCTTTTTTTCTTCCAGGTTGACATATGTTATAACTGAAGTATTTTTTGTAATCTTATAAGTTAAGTGCTTTACATATTATAAGTATGTGAGATTAGTTCCACCACAAACTTTTGAATTTTTAAAGTTTACAGTTTCAAAAAGTGTGTATGCTTACAATAGTTTTGTACTATTTTTAATTAAATTAAATTACTAATAAATTTCAACAAAATAGACAAACTATTTTTAGTTATTTTTTTCTTTTTTTTCTCGTCATTAAAATACTTGGTAAATAGTAATAAAAGTATTGTAGTTTATAATTTTTGGTTTACACTTACAACTCGAAAACTTCCGAAAATAGTGTAAACAAATTAGATTAACAAGTGTTGATGAAATTTTAAAAACTATTATGTAATTTCTGTCGTATATAGTTAATTAATTCTAAAGCCCATTTCAAAGGTCGGCAGACTAACCATGAAGACCAAATCTAACCCGCGCCTAGTTACTAGCAAAATTTAAATGCTTTTATAACTACTAAAACATATTATATTATTTTAATTGTTAGTTAACTAAAAGGAATACATAAATATTATTTATATTAAATACTAAACTGCATGAGGTTTTTTCGTATTGTATTCAGCATGACGGTCACCCGCGTAAACATAGTTTTAGATTTCTGGCATAAAAAGTACTTCTAAATATTTTTGCCCGTCACTTATACTAGGGTACAGTTATAAGACATATAACTGTTTACTAGTTTTTTCGATATCAATAAATTACAACTTCTTTCAATATGATAACACAAAAATACTTCATTAGATTTTAAAATGGTTTGTAAATAACTGATTATAACTTGATTACTTTTTAACTTTTTTACCATGCATCATTATAAAGAAGAGTACTCTGTATATACTTTAACTTGTCGATTAAATATGCCGCAAACTTATTATATAATAAAAGGTTTGTTAATGAAGAAATATTGTTTTAACTATACAAAGTGTCAATAAAGACTATTACGTAGAGAAGTTTAACACAATTATACTTTATTTGAACTTTTTAAGCTGGTAATAGAAATATACACTTCGAATTATTATAATGAAACAGTTCAAACTCTCTATAGAATTACGAGGTTGTAATGCAAAACAGTAAAGTGTACGGGTGTACTAATATACAAGTTCTAACAGTTTGAGTTTTGACAACTCAAGTTTTAACAATTCTGAGTAGTTATGAATAATCTCTTATTAAAGTTTTGGGATGTTGCCCTTGTTTTTTTTTAGAAAACTAAATTTTCAGAGTTTCAATTGACATATCACTATAGAATACAATTTAATTCATTAAAATTTTGAGATATCGACAACATACTTTGAAAATAGAACTTGTTCAAAGTAGTTCAAAGTCTGAGAATTAATGGTGAGTATAAAATGACACAAGAGAGAGCTGTGGTTATCGAATTGTATTGAACTGTTGCAAAATTTCTTGCATTGTCATCGTTTAAACGTTGAGCTCAGAGAATATTTACAACTTGTTACTGTTGCATGCACGATCCAATGAGAATCATCTGACGAAACGTTATTTAGCATCCAAACGAGCCAATGAGAATCTACTGACGAAATTTTAACTCGCATAAAAACGAGCCAATGAGAATCAAGGCTCATGACGCAATGAAACATCAAAACATGACAATACAGTTTCATGTGAGCAGTTAGTCAGTTAGTTAGGTATGCAGCTGGAAGCAGTATCTTGAACTTATTTGTGATTGTTTATTGTAAGTATTGTTTTGTTTTAAAGTTAATATTTCAGCTGGTGTTTAAATGTTTAGATATTTAAGCCAGATTTACATGTTAATAGTTTATTAAACCTTTTACAGTTTATTGCTAACTAAAAGTTTGATTTAGTTTTTAATTCATTGTTTTAAGTTTTTTGATATAGATTTAAATAGCTCTCAGTGCTAAAAGTGTTTATAATAGCAATTTATAATTTTAATATATACTTATATTTCTTGTTTTTTGTTATATTAAAGATTTATCACTCTAAACTGTCCTGTCTGATTTATATAAAGTAGACTAGAGTAGCATTAAGTATTTTATAGATAGAATCCACTGATAATTTACAAGTTAGCAGTTATAAGTACATAGTTTAATATTATTATGTCCAACTTAGATAATATAAATGAAATGTTGCCTGCAGCGGGTCCTGAACACGAGACTGTTAGAAGGTCACCCCACCTGCAGGAAAAGTATGAACGAAAAGATCAGGTTGACAATTTACCCATAGAAAGTCAACCTGAACCAACTAGGGCTTTTGATGTTGGCCCACTAATATCCGTAGCCCACAGAATTTTTCTTTAGTTTGGAAAGTGTACATAAACTTATAAAAGTGTATTAGTTTAAAGTTAAAGAATTGAAATAAGTTTAGGTTTATTTTAAAACAAGCTAATTACTTTACAATTATAACTTAACATCTTTTTTTTTACGTTTTACCTGATTACGTAGAGAGTTTGAAAAGTAAGAAAACTTGTATGGAAAATGTTTATAAAAATTTTTACATGCTAAATCATAATGAAATTATTGTGTGAAACATTGTGAAATTATTTTTAATGAAATAATTATTAAATGAAAAAATAAGCTTGGGGTAGATATTTGGCTAAAACTTCGCAGCCTGAAAGTTTTGCCATTTTTTTTTTAATTGAGCCGTTTTAAACAAACTGTTAAAACTTTAGTGGTTTGACCAATTAAGATTAATTTATTTCCAAATAACTTTAAAATATCTTGAAGTGAAAATTTTAAATAAAATGATACCTATTAAATGAAAAATTTCGACCAGGGGCGTGTTTTTACTGGTTTCATGTTTCTTGTGCACCCCCTATAATATTGAAAAGAGAAAGCTTTATAAAAAAGCGTTTTAAATTGTTTTTTTTTTTTTGAAATATTTTACTAAAAGCTCATATCAATTTAGTTAATTTCTGAAATTGACTAAAGTTTGACTCATTTTTTCAAAGAACTACGTCAAATGACGCACTTTTGTAATTTTTTTTTGTCGAAAAAATGGATATACTATACAAAGATTTTATAACTACAAAAGTCATATAACTTGAAAAATAGATTTTTTATTAGAAACTAGCAATTCATTAGTGTTTACAAAACTATTTTTGAATGATTATAAGACTCTAAAGGTTTCATTTTTAATTTTAGACACTCTTCACCAAATCACATAATAATTTAATTTTTATAACATTTTAAAAACCTTGGTTTTATAACAAAATTTTCTCTCAAAGTTGTAAAAAAATGGTTCACGTTGGTTTTTAGTTTGTTTTTAAAAATAAAACTTGTTTTTTATTAAATTAGGTTATTAGCTAAATTAACTTAACTAAAACTGTTTGACTAAGTACTTTTTTATACGTATCATTGAAACTATTTTTCTATTATTAAGATAAGTTAATTAATAATTTTGGTTAGTACTTCGTTTTAATTTTCTAATATTTGAAATATTTTGTTATTAATGTTAGCTTCAAAAATTTGAGCAAAATTTTCTCATTGTCATTAAAAATAAATATGTTTATACTTGATATTTTGTTTACTAAAAATTAAAGTTCTAGAATTCTAGATTATATATTAAGATTTAACAATCTATTTTACTGGTCTTTTCTAAATGTTAAAGTTTATACATTTTTATGCATCTGAGAAATTTAAGACAGTTATCTACTAATGAGCTATATTATACTCTAATCCGTATTATTAAAAGTTTGTACACATAATACTTAATGATTAAACAAACGGTTGCACAACCCGACTGATAAAATTCTAGACACGCCACTACTCTCAACTAGTTTGTTCATTTGAAACACATTTTTTTAAACCTACGATACCACTTGTGAATTTTTGTACAAGTTTTCACTAAATGATGTATTAATTTTATGTGCGCTATATGATAGTTATATACTATATGATAGTTTTATTTTTAGTAAGCATGTAAGGTTTTGGTTGTTTATTTACGAATTATGTATTTTTAGCTCTACAAGGATGTTTACAATCTAAAGTTTCATAAAGACTTCATTAATTAATTAATTGATATGAAAATCAAAATATTTTAGTTTCAATGTTTTACTGTTAAGGGTTATGGTGCATATGGTTTCAACTTCGATGAAATAGAAATTTGTTAATCAATGCAAATTAATTAGTGCACAAATTGATGGTTTCACAACATGCAAATCTGAACAAAACTTAATTTTTAAAGTAGAAACATTAAGTTTTGTAATAAAGTGTTTAACCTTTTTATTTATTTTAACACGTTGCTATGTTGATTTAGTTTTAGTAATTGAAAATGTTTTACTTTTTATTTGTCTGTACTTGAAACTAATGTATTTTTAAGTATTAATTTTTATAGGTAAAAAGAATTAGTAATTTTTTAAAGAAAACAAAAATTATTGATTTTTTTTTTGTTTTTATTTGTTCTTACAGCTTTTCAGCTAAAATTTAAATGAATTCTAGTCATTTATCTATCTTGTATCAAAATAGACATTGCTCGCAAGAAGCCGATGATGTTGTGTTCAAGTTCATTTTTGATAGAAACAGCATTCAATGTAATCAATGTACCTTCTTAAAAGTGAAGAAATCTACGATACTAGAACCAGAAAATATTCAGACTGGTTCTAATGACCAGTTGTTCATCGATACTGATTTATTTGATTACTTATCTTCACAAGGTAAAGTTTTAGAAAACTCTTCCCATAACTTTTCAGGCATTTGTGGATGGAGTAATATTTGTCTTTTCATGAAAGAACTATATGTGTTCAATGATTATGGTAGGATGTGTCATAAATACGATTTCAAATTAAAAAAATGGTATGATATAGCAAGAATGAAAAAAAGTAGATTTTTTGGATCTTGCACAATATATGAAGGCAGAATTATTGTTAGTGGAGGTCTTAAAATCTTCAACGGGGTTCCTAATCCAATAAAGTCAGTAGAAGCATACGACCATCATGAAAACAAATGGAATGTTTTATCTGACATGATTGAAAGAAGAGTTTATCATTCTCTAGTAAGCATTGGCAACAAAATGTTTGTAACTGATATAGGACATAATAGTACCTGGGAGGTTTTTGACAGTATAACAAGAAACTTCACTTTAATTTGTTCTGAAATTGACATTAACAAATTTGCTATTAGTAAACATAGTGCTTGTAGTTTTGGAAACAAAGTTGTATTATTAAATGTTTTTTCAGACAACACTTATCAGTTTATTTTTTATGATACAAAGAATGAAGCATTCATTTCGAAGCTTTATTTATAACCATGACAAACTGTTGAGTGGATATATTACCTGATTGTTTACTGTAGTTTTGTACTTGTTAATTTGCTTATTAAGTTTTCATTCAACAAAATTTTTATTTTGTTCTTTAGTTTTCCAATTAAATCATCGCATAGTTTTGCTATTTAAAGTTTATGTTCAAATTGAAAGCCAAAAAGGTAACTAAGATGTAAAAAAAAACACTTAAAATTGCTTTTTTTATCAAAGTAACATTAAGTATACTACAAGTGTGATATATCAACAAATTTGTTACAGATATTGTTTTAATTTAGATTTTAAGTTAAATTTTTACTTTATTTGAACAAAGAATTAATTTTAACTATAAATCGTAAATCGAGTGAAACATTTTTTTGAAATGAAGTATTTGATATAATAGTATGCTGTTGAACGCAAGTATAAAACTTAAACTGTTACACTAAATA
This sequence comes from Thalia democratica, assembly GCF_965202585.1. Classification (NCBI taxonomy): domain Eukaryota; kingdom Metazoa; phylum Chordata; class Thaliacea; order Salpida; family Salpidae; genus Thalia; species Thalia democratica. The sequence goes on from NC_139165.1 coordinate 19,212,678, forward strand.
CAATAAAAATCTTAAATAAATATCGTTTAATATTACTAAATAAAGGTTTAAATAAATCTTTTTGCGATCTCAACTAAGTGTTCTATGTTTTTTTTTTACTTTTATTAATGCGGATATTTTGTAAACTTAATATTACTTTTTTTAATGTGATTATACATCCCTTTAATAAGTATTTAGATATATATCATTTAAATTGCTTGGTGACTATTTTAAAGTGACTATCAGGTATAATTTAAAGAACAAAGAATTCAAAAAAAAATTGAAACTTTTTAATATATATTTAATTATAATTTTTATTTTGAAAATCTGTTTGGTCATTACTAAATAAAATAATATAAAAAAGTTTCAATAAGTTATATGTTAATAGAGCATTTAAAATAGTAATAAACTATGATTTACGTTTTTAGGTGTTCCCCTGATTTTTATTAGGTTTTTTTTTAGTATAAAAAATGTAAGTTGTACCTAATATTACGTTAGAAATTTTAATTAAATCAAAAGAAACCTTAGATGCAAACTAAATGTGTTAATAAGTAGTATAAATATTAAAAGAACATACTTGTTCATTGGTACAAAATTATTTGCATGTTTTAATATATCAATTTATATTATTATATTTAGCAATTTGTTATGACCATTTTTTATATTTGTACTATCTTAATTTAAATGTGAGTAAATAATCCTATCTTATCTTTATAAGCTTAAAGTAAAATAACTAAATTTTTTTTGTTGTAGTTTTTGCTTTAATTTAAATATAATTGTACTTACAAATATTAAAAAATATGTCTATAACTTTTACTTTGCCTAAGTTAGTACAAACTTGTTATTTATTAATGGTGCAAAAATTTGCTACAATAAATATTTTTTAAATTGCGATAAAAACTACAACTAAATTATTTTAGTAATTATTTTTTATAAAACTATTCTTTTGTTAACTGTTAAAAAAATACTATTTTTTGTAATTTATTTTTACGAATAAACTAAATAACACGGTATAGTTGCGTCGCGTTTTTGTAGAATATCTAAAACTCTTTAACAAAACTTTTTGTAGGGACAATAGATTTGCAGTTTGTGAAATAAGATATGATGATTGTTGAGATAAGTTAATTTTTATTTTAAATTTAATGAAAATACTGTTTAAACAGATAAAAGATTATGTCAAAAGCGGCAAAAATAGAATAACGAGTGCATGAAAATTAATTTAGCCGAAAAGATTAGTTTCGGAAACCTTCAGATTTTATAGCAAATAGCTTTTTAAAATATTTAGTGAAGCTGTTTTTTTAAGACTCAAAATAAAAAGTACTAAACACAATAAACCATTTCCAAGTAAACTATAAGTAGTAATTTTATAATTTAAAATATTATATATACTTATATTTGCATTAAAAAAATGGGCAACTTTTTTCGTCGGCGTAAAAATTTTACCAAAAAAGTTCTTCTAGCGACATAACTTGATTAAATTTTGTTTTACTAATCCGTTAAATTTTTAATACTTGTACAATAAAACTTTATATATACTGATCAAATTTAAATTGTATTGTACTTTTTATTTTATATGAAAAACAGTTAGCTAAAGTAAAGTTAGTTCATGAATTCAAATTTTCTTCAACAAAAAAATCACAAATAAAAACTAAATATTGTTTTTAGGCTAGTTAATAAGTCGTCAGCCAAAAATTATTGTTGGCGTACAAGTACTTAGGCCGTACATTGCCCATTTATACTTTAGTCAATCAAATATAAAATTTAAAAAACGTGTAAATTAAATAAAATTTATTTAATTTTATTTTTAATTTATTTACTTAGTTGCAAATAAGCTAAAGGTCATAATAACAAATACTGGTTGTTTTCAGACAGTAGGAAGAAATAAAAAAACATGGTTTGTTTTTGAAAACATTTTATATAATAATTTAGCTTGAACTTATTTTAGTACCAATAATTTAATCAAATTTATAAAATTTTTATCTATAGTTTAAGATATTTGCTTTTTAATACGGAGTTAAAACAACACCTAGGTAAATATGGTATTCAAAGCAACACCTTTCTACTGATAATTTAAATATTTTTAACGACAACAAACGTAGTAGCGAAAAAAAAAAACAGAACATTATTGTTACAATTTTATGTATTTATAATCTATCTTACACTTTTTGTCATTAGAATAGTAGTGATTCTAGTTTCTAAATTAAAAATTAATTAAAATCAGTTAGTTACAGGGTAATTTTCGATTAAACTTTGGATAAATTTGGACTAACTAAATTTTAAATAGTAACAATAAAATTTAAAAAAATCTGTTATTGGTTATGAGATGTACGTAATCAGTTAACATTAAATAGTATGTTACTAAAACGAAATCTATAAAATTTTGGATAAAAGTATTTTACATGTATTAAATAACTATTTTATCTTCAATTTGAAGTTTAAAATTTAAAGTGTTGTTTACTTAGTTAAAAATAACTTCTTTTCTTTAGTTTAAATGATTTAAATTTTTAAAAGTAATTGTAGTTAAGTAGATGTCATACAATTTTTTCTTATTTAAAAGAAAGAGTTGTGGATTAGTTTTTCTAGAACAACTTAAAATTTTTAAAGAAAAGTCAACTTAAAATTTTAACTAATTGTCTCAGCATCAATGGAAATTGTTCGCACTATAACATTGTTTTTTAAGTTTTGCTTTTGCTCGAATTTTTTATTAAACGTTATATGTAAAAAAGTTAATAACTGTTTATTTATTTGTCTAAACACTTGTTCGATAGGAATAGAAAAGTTAATGTAATAACATTTACAAGTGACTTTGTTACTTTTTTAATTTTAACAGTTAATCCTTCTAGAAAAATTATTTCAAAAAATATTTTCAATAATAGTTTAAAATGCAAAATGCACATAATTATACAGTTTTAAAACCAAAATACTTACATAAACACTTTTAATAAATTTTTGTGTTAATTTGTTATATAACAAGTAGTAGCTTCTACTTGTTTTAAAGATAGAACGAGAAAAAACTTCAAATATTTTAGCACTCGGAAGAAAAAAAAATCAATTAAGTAAGATAGGAAGGGTAGTATAACAAGTAGTAGTTTACTACTTGTTTCTATAAGTACAATGAAGGAGTCAAAGATAAGTTAAGTGGAAATTACATCAAAGGAGTCAATAAGTTTTGAAATTACAGAAAGACTTTTGCGCGTGACGTAGTAAGTAGAGAAGAGAGTAAAAGAAATAAATAATTTTTTTTAGTGTGTTAAAAGGATGTTTGGGTTGTTGTGCGGGTTGTTGTTGACAGATTGGGCAAAGGGAATAGAAGTAATGCAAAGGATAGTAGAGTTGCTCGAGTTTTGTAAATCGTAACCAGCGTACAGTCACTAAGCTAAAGAAAACCTCGAGTCAGTTGTGGTAGAACTTCATCACGTTACTTTATTACATTGTCGTGTTTTGTTTTTAGATGTATATAAAATCACCATTCACTTAAAGTTGTTTTCTAAACACTAGGTTATTAGTAAGCTCAGTACATTAAAGTCATCGATCGTTCCATTAGAACGTTTTTATAATATTATTTATATATATAATTCAACTAAGATTTCATGTCGTTCAAACGCTTATCGATGGACGGCATAAAACGCATGACGCGGTCACAAACTTATTAAAATTGTTGACTTTTGAAACGCGAAAAGCCAGAATAAGCAATTACCTAATCTAACTACGACCGAGCCATCGGTCAGTGGTTATAGTTACAAGGAAAAAATTAGTTTTTAAATGTTGTTCTAATTTAATTGTTGTTAATTGAATACTTACTAAATTTACTAAACTTTTTAATACATACTTAAATAGTTTTTTTTTGTTTATAATATGTGTTTACTAGACAAACAGAAAAAAATATTCGATTCAGAGTTTGCTTTATATTGCAACTATTTGAGTTTAAGTTAAAAATTAACAATTAATCTTGTCTAAAACTTACATTTTATTACTATTTTACGCACTTAACTCAATAACAAAAATTGAACAAACATAACTTACAATTCTCAGCAATATCTTTAAAATGAATTTTGGTCAGTGTTCTATTTTGTATCAAGAGAGATATTGCTATCAAGATGATGATAATGCCATTTTGTATAAATTTGGATACGATGGAGATACTGCTAATTTTCTGAAAGCAAGTTTTATTAAAGTTAAAAGGTGTGCTTTGAATACAACAGGTAGTACTAAACTTGGCTCAAACGACAATTTTTTTCGCAAAGCTAATCTTGATGATTACTTATCGTCAAAAAACTTAACTCTAAAAAATACTTACAAAGTTACATCATCCTTTCCAGTCAAAGTTTGTTGGATTAACATTTGTATATTTATGAAGAAATTGTATGTGTTGGATAGGTCTTCTAATTGGTTTAGTTATTGTTCTGTGCAAAACAAATGGTTTCAATTGTCAAGTATGAATGAAAAAAGATACTTTTCCGCCTTAACTGTTTTTGAAGGTAAAATTGTTGTTACTGGAGGAAGTAATTGTATAGTTCCTTTAAAAACTGTAGTAGCATATGATCATCATGAAAATAAATGGAATTTTTTACCTGATATGATTGAAAGAAGATTATGTCATTCTTCAGTTAGTATGGGAAACAAAATGTTTGTAACTGATGCATTGTGTTATAGTAAAAGCTGGGAGGTTTTCGATAACAAATCAAGGAAATTTACTCAAATAAAACGTGGAACTGAATTATTAAAGTTGCGATCAAAAAAATCTAGTGCTTGTTGTGTAGGTGGTAAAGTTGTGCAATTAAACGTTTCTGAAAACAGTGATTATCAGCTCATTGTGTATGACGTCAAAAAAGATGCTTTTAGTTCAAAGACTTACTTGAGATTTAGAAAATAAAACAACGTCTTTCAATATCACGTAAAAAATAATACTTTTTAATTCAATAGTTTTCTGAAGAGCTTTTTTACGTTATAAAATTATTTATCCGTTTTTTAGTACATTTATCATTTAAGTTTGTCTTCTTTGTAGTTATTTTGCTTTAAGTAATCGTTATAAGTTGTTTGATTAAATAAACTTCAATTGTTAAAATTGAATAGCAGATAAAGATATAAAAAAGTTTATGTATCACTTCATTCTGTAATGGCTCCTAAGGGAGCAACTTGGCCCAGTATGGGAAACCTTGCTCTATTTTATTTGAACTTTCTAGGCTTATAATTAAAATACACTTTTTAATTGTTAAACAATAGATATTTTCTTGTTAAAGAACTTATGAAACAGATAATGTTTTCGTTAGATTAATGAGGTTGTAATGCAAAAAAGTAAAGTATACGGGTGCACGATAATAATATAAGTTTTAATAATTTAAATTTCGACAACTCATGTTTTAACAATTTTGAATAGTTATGAATAATCTCTTATTAAAGTTTTAAGATGCGACCCTTGTTTTTGTTAAAAAACTAATTTTTCAGAATTTAAATATAAAACTTGTTTTAAATAGTTTCTTAAGTCTGAGAATTAATGGTTAATTTAAAAAGGCACTAGGTAGTGCTGTGGTTATAGAATTTTATTTTTATTTGGAAAGTATACATAAACTTATTAAAATCTCTTACTTTAAAGTTAAAGAATTGAAATAAGTTAAGGTATATTTTGAAACAAGCTAATAACTTTACAATTATAACTTTACTTGTTCTTTTTTACGTTTTATCTGATTGTGTAGTTGGTTTGAATTATAAGATAACTTGTATGTTAATATTTGGAAATTTTTTTTAGAAGCTAAATTATAATGTTTAAAAACAGATTTTGAAATAAGCTCGGCGTACGACAGTCATTTGGTCTGAAACTTCGAAACTTCGCAGCCTAAAAGTTTTGCTAACTTGTTTTTAATTGAGTCGTTTTATACAAACTGTCAAAAGTTTAGCATTTTTTATTAGTTGAATATAATATTGCTTTATTTCCGCATAACTTTAAGTTATCTAAATGTGAAATAGTTAAACAAAATCATTTGTATTCTACAAATGAAAATTTTTGACCAGGGGAGTGTTTTGACTGGTTTCCTGTTTCCTGTGCACCCCATATAAAATTAAAAACAAATTTTCACAAAAAAGCGATTAAATGTGGTTTTGTTTTAAATTTTTTTACTTAAAAATTATATTAATTAGTTAGTTTGGTATTAAGTAAAGTTTTAAAAGTTTTTTTCAAAAAAATACATTAAAATGTTGTAATTTTATAATTTTTGATCGAAAAAATATATAAACTTAACGAAAATTTAATAACTACAAAAGTTGCACAACAAAATTTAATTTTTTCATCAGAAACTAGCCAATCAAAAGTATTTAAAAAGTAGTTTTTGAATGATTATACTTTTGATACTTATGACGAAACTAAATGTTGTTTTCAATTTTGAACCAAAAAAATCCGTAATTTTATATATATATATATATGTATTTTATCATCAAATTAAAAAGAAATGTTCACGTCTGTTGTTTGTACGTTTTTAAAAATAAAATTAATTTTTTTAGCTAAATTATTTTAACTGAATCTGTTTATTATGATCTGTTAATTATTATTATTGATTATGTTTTTCTAACTTTAAGACAAGTTAGTCTTTAAATATTTGAATGATGTTAATATTTATCAATCGATTTTGTTTGAATCTCAGGTCAAGTTATTTTGATTAAAAATAAAATATTTTTTTTTAATATGAATGATTGTACTTTTGATACTTGTAACGATATCAAATGTGTTTTTCGCTTTTAGAACCTTAAAAAACCTTAATTTATATATTTTTATTTTCATCAAGCCTTAAAAAAAAGCTCACGTTTGTTGTTTTTCGTTATTCAAAAATAAATTATTTTTACTACCTAAATTATTTGAACTGGATCCGCTTAACTAGTTTTTTTTTACATATTATTAAATATGTTTTTCTAACAATAACACAAGTTAGTCACTAATTATAGTAAGTACTTTGTTTTAAGTTTCTTGTCTATAAAATGTTTTGTTATTCTTGTTAGCTTCACAATGTAAAGTAGGACTTTCTCATTGTCATGAAAAACAGGAAAAGGATTTATATTCAAGTTTAACCATTATTGACAATTAATATACAATAATTAATAGTTTTTTTTGGTACATATAGATAAATATATATATATTAGAAGTTTATTAAAAACTTCTGATCGATAGTGCTCGACAAATTAAATTGGAGCTAAATATTTGAATTTTTGAAACTAGAAAAATACTACTTGTTGATTTGCATATTTACTTTAATTTTATCAAGACAACATTTTCCGTCTAATTATTATTGTCATTGAAATAGTTTTTATATAAACTTAAAAAAAAGTAAACTAAAGGGTATTACTTATTAACGTAAAGTAAAATTTTAACATCTTACATAGTTTCAACATAATTTAAAAGTTACTGTTATATTCTTGTTTTGTACGTTTTTGCTAAAATTAGATGATTCTACTATTAAATTAGTTTTATTTTGTTATTAAACAAATTACAGGTATTTAGTGATAACTATAACTGTATAATTTATAACTGTAAATGTTGCATTTTCGAAAAAAAAAAAGTTATTTTTTTCTAAGTTTAAGTATCTAAGGTGAAGGAGGTAATAAAAACAAAGTTTTTAGCCTGTAATTTATTAACTTCTCAATAATTATTTTTTTGCTTTCAAAACATTTTAATATTTTCAGAGACAAATTAATATTAAAAATATCTAAACCAACATAAAGTCTCAAGAGAAAGTTTAAGTTTTTCTGGAAAACAATTATGCATTTTGTGTATGCTTCAAGACTTTTATCACACATATTTTGTAAAAAAATCATAAATAATTAAGAATTTTTCCAGATACTAGATTGATAGAGACGTTAGCAAGTTATTCAAGACAATAAAAAAAGTTTAACGAAATTAGTTTTAATTTTATATCTTGCTTTCCGTTTAATGCCTTTAAATTCAAAAAAAAAATTAAAAGACAAAAAAAATCAAAACTATTGTTTACAACGTAAAGATTTATAAATAAACAAAGCTAAAAGAAAATGAAAACTAAATTAATAAGTACAAAAACACATTATACATTCACCTAACAAAAATTATTTGACAAAATGTCATGAATAAATCTTCAAACTAAAAGTTTCATTCTTTGTATCATACAAAATAAACTGATGAGTGTTGTCCGATAAAATGTTTAATAACACAACATTATTTCCAAAACAACAAGCACTAGATTTCCCTACTTCAAACTTTTTAAAATCAATTTCACAGTTAATTGAAGTAAACTTTCTTGTTGTACTGTCAAAAACCTCCCAGGTATTATTATATAGTACAGCAGTTACAAACATTTTGTTACCAACGCCAACTGAAAAATGACCGCATCTTCTTTCGATCATGTCGGGTAAACAAATCCATTTGTTTTCATGATGGTCATATGCTTCAACTGAATTTAATAAACTGAAAAAGCCTGGAGAAAATTTTCTGCCTCCACTAACAACAATTCTACCTTCAAATATTGTGCCTGTTCCGAACAGTCTACTTTTGTTCATTCTTGCTATACAATACCATTTTTTTTGTTTGAAATCGTATCTGTGACTTAGCTCACCATAACTATTGAACACATATAGTTCTTTTAAAAATAGAAAATTATTAGTCCATCTACAAAATTCTGGAAAGTTAGAGGAAGAATTCTGAAAAACTACCCCTTTTGAACAAAAGTAATAACAGTAACTAGCTTCGATAAACAACTTGTCGTTAGAAACAGGCTTGGTGGTTTCTTTATTAAGTAGCATAGACTTCATGACTTTTAAGAAACTTCTATCAAAAGTTAATTTGAACACCAAATCGTTGGTTTCTTGAGAGCAATGTCTAGTTTGGTACAAGATAGACGACTGACGACAATCCATTTTAATTTTAGCTGAAAAACTGTAAGAACTCACAAAATTACATTTACATGTAGTTACCTTTGAAAAATTACTTAATTTTTTATACCTATACAACATTTTTTAACTAATGAGAAGGATATTTATTTAAAATACAGACAAATGAAAAATTAAAACTTTTCAATAAAATAATACTAAATTAATACAGTAACGTGTTGAAGTAATGAAAAATAAGTTAAACAATTAACTACCTAACTAAATATGTCTCCTTAATAATTTAAGTGTTGTTCAGATATTTATATTTTGAAACAAGTTATTTTATACATTAAAAAGTTTTTAAATGTAATAATTAGTAAAATTATAACTCATCTATTTTTTTTATGAAATAGCATAAATCTTAAGAATAGAACTTTGAAAGTAAGAAATTTGACTTAAATATAAGTCAGCTTATAAGTTATAATATATTTTAAGAATCTGTTAGCGTGTAAACATCCTTTTGGAGCTAAATACACAAAATATATAAATAACCAAAACCTTACATACCCACTAAGAAAAAAACCATCATATAGTTATTTTTATCAGTGAGCAAGCATATCTTATTTCATTTAGCACAAGTAAAAATAATACATCAATTACTTTAAATTTGTACAAAAAATTTACAAGTGGTATCGTAATTGAACAAAAAGTTTTTCTAAATAAACAAACTAGTTAAGAGTAGGGGCGTGTCTAGATCTTTATCATTGGAGTTATACAATCTTTTTGTTTAAAAATAAAGTATTTTCTGTAAAAGCTTTTAATAATAGACACTATAATATGATATAGTTCCCTACTAGATAACTGTCTAAAATTTCTATAAAAACGTTTAAACTTTAGACATTTAGAAAAAAAAAAGTAAATAGAACTAAAAATCTTAATATGTAATCCAGTTCTTTACTTTTTACTAAACAATAACTTAAAAATAATCCTTATTCCTGTTTTTAATGACAATATGATAATTTTGTCTTTTATTGTTAAACTAACATGAATAACAAAATATTTTATACATAAGAAACTTAAGACAAAGTACCAATCAAAATAAGTAGTAAAGTCTTAATGATAGAAAAAAAAATCAATGGTATGTAAAAAACAAATAGTTAAAGACGCCCAATTAAACTACTTAAGCTAAAAACTCAATTTAAATCAGAAACAAACTTTATTTCTGGAAACAAATTGACAAAAGACGTGAACCACTTTTTTTACAACCTGATGAAAAAAAAATAGGCTTTTTAATGTTAAAAAATAAAATTATTGTATGATTCCGTCTAAAGTATGCAAAGTTGAAAATGAAACCCTTGGAGTTGTATAATCATTCAAATATGCTCTTATAAACACTTTTGAATGACTAATTTTAGAATGAAGTTCTATTTTTAAAATTGATCAACTTTTGTAAATATAAAACTTTTGTGTAATTTATATTTTCTTTCGACAAAAAACTTATAAAAAGTACGTCATTTTGACGTATTTATTCAAAAATAAACTTTACTTAATATTCAAAAACAACTAAATTAGTATAAATTTTTAGTGAATTATTTAAAACGTAAACCATATTCAATCACTTTTTATAATGCTTTTTTCAATTTTATAGGGGTTCGATGGTAAACAGGAAACCAGTCAAAACACGCCCCTGGTTAAAAGCTTTTGTTAGTAGAATGCAAATTCTTTTATTTAATTTGTTTACATTGAGATAACTTATAGTTATGTAGAAATTAAGTAGTATCAAAATCAATTAATAAAAAACACTAAATTGTTGACTGTTTGCTTAAAACAGCTCGATATAAAATAAATTAAGAAATTTTTCATGTTGTAAAAATTTAACTAAATGACTGTCGTACGCCGAGTTTATTTTATTTTTTCTTAATATTACGACCTAGCTTCTGAAAAATTTTATAAACATTTTTCATACAAGATGTCTTACTTTTTAAACCAACTACGTATTCAGATAAAACGTAAAAAAGAACACGTTAAGTTAAGGTTGTTAAGTTATTAGACTCATTTTCTTTATAATAATGCATGGTATAAAAAATCAAGAAATTAATTAAAAGAGAATCAGTTACTTAGAAATAATTTAACAAAATAATGAAGTAGCTAAGCTAAGATTGTAATTTATTGGTTTTAAAAAAACTAGTTAATTTTTATTTGTCATACAACTTGGGTTGAACCTGTGAGTGACGGCAAGAATAGTTGGAAGTTTTTTATGCCAGACATCTAAAACTATTTTTACGCGGGTCACCGTAATGCTAAATAATTATACAGAAAAAAAGAAAACCTCTTGCAGTTTTGTAGTTAATATGTATTTAATTAACGTATAATCCTTTTAGTTAACTGACAACCAAATAAAAGTAATATGTTATAGAAATTATAAAAGTATTAAATCTTAGCTAGTTGTGTACATACTATTTTCAAGCGAGTAACTAGGCGCGGGTTGGATTTGCTCTGCGAGGCGAAGTTTTCCGAACTTAAAGGTTTGTTATATTATAACAAACCATGTACGACATAAAAACAAAATAACAAACTTAAAGTTCAATCAACGTTTGTTAAGCTAATTGGTTTGCACCATTTTTAGAGGTTTTTTAGTTGACAGTGTGTATATAAAACTATAAACTACTAGACTTTTATTACTAAGTGTTTTACTGACGAGATAGAAAAATAAACTGAAATATAATCTGTCTATGTCGTCAAAAACTTTTTTTTTATAATTAAACTAAAAATGGTACAATACGAATGTAAGCATATAAAATTTTAGAAACTATATACTTTAAATGTTGTAAAGCATTTTATGAAATTAATCTCACATGTTTATAATTTGTAAAGCATTTAGTTTATAGATTATAAAAAATACTTCAGTTATAACATATGTCAACCTAGAAAAAAAAACTTTTTTTTTAAACAAACAAAAGCTATAGAATAAGGAATTATTTTAAAGTTCTTGTTTGTTTTTCCATCACATCATTAGTATTCCATTTCCTACAAAAAATAAAATAATTTATAATACGCATGTACAAATAAATGTTATTATCTTGTTTATATGAAAATGATAGCTATCAAAATTTCTGGATTACTTAAATACAGCAAATAAATTCAGAGACTAAACATTCCAAATAATAAGTACTTATCTATCTTAAATGTTTAATTTAATAACTTAAATATGATTGAAACACAGTAATATAAATTTAATTTAAATGTTACCAAAAGTATAATAAGGACAAACCATATTATTATTAGTATTTGTTGTGTTTGCATCATTATTTGTCCCTAGAAAAAATTCTTCATTGGCTCTTTAAAAAACAAAATTAAAATAATATTTTAACAAATTAAGTGTAAAAATAATTAGCAGTTATTTATCTATAATTATGTTTATTAATAGCATAGTTAGTATATTTTTTGAATTTTTGGTGCAAATATTAATTCACAAAGTATGTGTAAGATACGAACAGTATTACTAACATTTAATGTACCATAAGTTTAAGTATTACAAAAGAAAATCTTATTTTGTCTTATTACCAAATAATTAAAGTACTGCGTATAATAAAAATTATAGTCTATTCACTAGCTATGTTTAAAAAGATACGAAAACTTTTATATTTCAAACTTTCAAAAGCTTACTTGAAAAAGTTACTTACATTTTGCTTTGGATTACGGCTTGTTCTTCTTTATCTTTATAAAAGCCATTAAAATAATTGTTTATTACCGTAAATTTTTTTATATGTTTTTTATACTTTTCTTTAAGACTTTCATTACTTTCCTCTTCTTTGACCGAGTCTGTGGACTTTCCGTTCTAAAAAATATTAATTTAGAATAACCCAAGGTTGTATTTTAGTTATATTAATTAATACTTTACTTAATTAAAACTACAAGAAAATTTATTTTTACTTCCTTAGTTAGCTTGTGAAAAATATATTTCTAAAAGAATTATATTTTCCCTAAACTTAAAAAATATATGTGTTAGATTTGTAATCTAAGCTTTTAAATGACTTAGAATTTTAAATTTTTATTGAAATTTAACACCTGTAAACATACTACAAACCTTAGTCATGATAAAGCATTGGCATCATAAAAAAGAAACAAAATAAAAATTAGTTTATTTTTTTAAAAAGCTAATAACTAGTAGAACAATAACACTATAGATAAATAGATATAATAGTCTAAACAAACTTACCAATACCTTCAGATCAGGAAAATGTTTCAATAGAAACCTAGAAAAATATTTATTGGTATTGTATGTTTTAGTACTCGCAATAACAACTAATGTAAAACGTTTTTGTAATGCTAAAGATTAACATTACGTTTTTAAGACTTTTGCATTATTAATGTTTACAATAAAAAACTTATAGAACAAAAAAGTCTATATAAGTGCAAGTAGGATTTAAAAACTAAACTGTCTCCGTATTTTTTTAAGCGTATTGAAATAAAAAAAAAGCGTTTTAAGGATAACTGTCACTTAATAACTACTAACAAGCGTTTATTTCCGTAAAATAAAAAAAATAAATAACAACCTTAAACTAAGTCTATTTTTTCATTTCTACTTAGGCTTTAAGTCATTATAATCTTATAGTCTTTAAGACATTTAAACTTAAAACGTTAAAAGCTAACACTAATTTTATTCAAGCTAAAAAGTAGAGAAAATAACAGATTTTGATAGGGTTTTAAATTAAACGCAATTACAGCCTATTAATTAAAATATAATAAACAAAAACAAACTTAGTTTCTTTTTCTTCAAACATTTGCAGAACCTTTTGTTCATTATTTGATCTTTGCTGAGGCCTATTTAAATTTATTTGTTAAAAATAACTTTTAAGTACGTATAAAATATCTAGATATTTAATTAGTCTACATATAAGACCTTTTACACAAAGCTAAATTACTTTACCAATTTTTATTACAAAACATTATAATTGATTAAATAAAATACCAAAAATCGACAATTAGTGCTGTCAAAGTGTTATATATAAACACCATATTTTTAACTAGTTAAGTAAGAAACTTAAAAATAATAGTTAGTGTTATTAAAATCGAAATATAAAGATCGAATCAAAAATACAATTAAGATTAATAATCATAAGCTTCAATAGCTTAAGGCTGACAATCTTAAAGCATATTATTCTTAATTTATAAAATAAATATAGTTCTACAGATATTAAAAATTAAAGAAAAGTTTTTAACTTAAATTACTTTAAAAGCAAACTTTTGTTTTGTGTAGATATTCAAAAATTACTTTAACTAACCATAAGCTGTTCAAGTTAATTTCTTCATTTCTTTTATAAATTTGCAATTCTTGTAAGTTCCAACCAGCAAACAAAAGATGAGCATCTTGATCGAATGTTAATTCGTAGTTTGTATACTAAAAAACAGTTTTATTATAGAACATTAAGCTAACAATTTTAACTCACTGTTAAGATTATTTGTATATATGAGAATTATAGCTTAAAGCCTTATCAATAGCTTCTTCTAAATTACAGACTGATTGGTTAATGTTTTGCTTGTTCATTACTGCAGTCGTCTAAGCGAAATACTCAGACTTTGACTTTTCACTTTGACAGTAATAGTTTAAATTAGATTTAAGCTCACTGTTAACAGCATATATTTGTTGAATATTAGACATATATATCATTTTGTGAGAATTTATAGCTTAAAACCTTATCAATAGCTTCTTCTTAGAAAGACAGTACTGATTGTTAAAGTTTTGCTAATTTAATACTGCAGTCGTCTGTGCAATTTACACTTTGTTAAAATCTAAAGCTTTGCTAAGTTTTAACTAAAAAGTAATAAAAATGATTAAAACTGTTTAAGAGTAATTTATTAAGATTTTAAAAATTGTTATTTGTGTATAAATGTATGTATAAAATTTTAACCTTACCAATTTTGTTAATCACACTTAACGGTAACACTAATTTATTTTTAAAACAACCTACCTCCATTTTAGCTACCATATAAGCCAGATGTTTAACATCGCAAATCCTTCTGACGATATGTCTCAAAAGCCTGACATTAAAAACCGGTACGATACACTCCAAAACTAACATCTGTGAGGTATTAATAACTGAAGTTTCTTTTTAATAAAAGAGTTATGACTAAGTATCATCTGATAGCTATAAACAAAAACATTGATAAAGAAATCATCTGGTAATGATTAATGTCTAAAACTTTATTAATATAATGAGACATCTATAAAACACATTTTCAAATTAAAATTATTTTAGTTTTTAAAAAAATATTTTCTAGAAATAAACATACTCAAAATATAACTCGTTACCAAAAGTTTGATTTCTTATAACATTTTATCAAGAAATCTACTTTGGTAATTATATATATTTGACATTAATTTATTGAATATAAAATAATACAGTTCAGTAAAACTTACATCGGAACAATTCACTTCAATTTGGTCTGCTAACTTTTCAAAAACGTAAAAACAGTTGAAGTTGATAAGTTCTCTCTGTGTTGAGTGGTTTTTGATATGCCTAAACAAAACTGATAGATCCAACCTTTTGTGAGTATGATTGTAAACATCGTTTATACAATACTGTGAAAAAATAACTCGAAGATAAAAAAATGTTTTAACAAAAAATTATCATTCACACATTAATTTTATAAAATTGATAGTAAATATAAAGATTAATAACTAATTTAGTTTGTAACTTAGATATACAGAGTAAAACTGTCGTTCGACTGAAGAAAATGTTAAAATTGTTAAAATGCATATCAGTTTTATGTTTTATACTTAAATCTAAAGACTCTCAAAATTTCGTTTACAAATTACTGCATATCTTAAAGAGTAAATTTAATCTCTGAATTGTTTAACAAAATTTGAAGAACCAAAGTTCAAGAATGTTTACTATTTTAAACTAAAGAATAACTGTACCCTTATATTTTACTACAACAGTTATTCAAAACAACTGTTACCTGAAATATACTCGTATCAATGAAAAAGTTTTGGAAATTTGAAGTAACTTAGTGTAATGTCATTGGAATACCAGTGTTGAAAAAATTATTCAAAGTACTTTTTAACTCAAAAATAATATTTTCTTCTACATTCTTATGTTTCCTATTAATCCTAGTAATCCTTTTAATTTAATAGAGTCATAGACACGTGTAATCATAGTTGTTTTAAAACTATTGGCAATAATAGTTTATGAAATTTTAAACATATGTCTGCTAATTTTAATTTTTATACATAAAACAAGTCTTTTTCAACAACACATATATATTTCATCAATTTTCTTCAGTGTGATTACAATTGTAACAAGGTAAAACAAGTTTGTAGATGACTTAAAACTCCAGGGAGCTAAAGACACGTTTCTTTGTTCTTTTGATGTAAAAAGTCTTTTTACAAGTGTACCTTTAAATGAAGTGATAGATATTTGTGCAGAAATGTTATATAACCTTGAAAATCCGACTCTGAAAAGAAGTAATTTTGTTCGACTAATGAGACTCGCAACAAAAGAAGTTGAATTCAGTTTTAATAATATATTATACCGGCAAATTGATGGTATTGCCATGGGTTCCCCATTAGGACCTACATTGGCAAACATATTTATGGGCTATCTTGAATACAAAGTTCTACCAGAACTCGATTCAAATTGTAAGTACATGAGATACGTGGATGATTGTTTTGTTATCAGTGATAGTGTAAAAGTTAGTAATTTATTGTTTGAGAGGTTAAACTCTTTGCATAGTGCTATTAAATTTACAAAAGAAAATGAAGAAAATGATCAAATATCATTTTTAGATGTTTAAATCAAAAGAAAGGATAATAAATTCATAACGTCTATTTTCAGAAAACCATTTACTGGTCAATACCTTAACTTTCAATCATATTGCAGTAAAAGAAGAAAAATTGGTTTGATTAAAACCCTTTTTCATAGAGCAAATAAAATATGTTCGCCAGAAGTATTTCAGAATGAACTTAAGGTTATAAAAGAATTACTAATAAAGAACGGATATCCTAATCCGTTGATTGATAAGGTATTCAAAACTGAATTGAAAAGACTAAATTACACAAAACCTTATGGACCAGAGAAATGTCCTGTTCTATTAATTTTGCCCTATGTGGGTGAAAAATCAAAACAAGTTGAAAGAGATATCAAGAATATGACAGAAAAAGTTTACCATGCATCTAAACCAAGAGTAATTTTTACATCTGCTGCTATCCTAAATCCTAGAGGTAAAGATCTAATATCCTACAAACACAAAAGTTGCGTGGTATACACGTATAAATGCTGTTGCGCAAACAGCTATATAGGACAAACTTCTAGGCATTTAGAAACAAGAATAAAAGAGCACGTACCTAAGTGCGTGAAAGACCATATCAAAAATCAACCGAAGAAAATAAGTAATGCAACCTTAAACGCAACAAAAAGATCATCAATTTCAGAGCACTTAGTAAAAAATCCTAAATGTGGTAATAATTACAGTGAGACAAAGTTCAAAGTTTTAAGAAGTTGCACGAACATTTTTGATTTATTTAAAATAGAAGCTATTTATATTCACTTAAACAAGCCAGAATTATGCAAACAAAGAGAATTTGATTACTCATTATCCTTGTTTAAATTAGACTAATTTTGTTTTGTTTTAGATTGTTACAGTTAATTACGTTTTCCTTGTTGCTTTTAATTTTTTTGTTGTTATAGTTTAGGGTTTTTTTTGCTAATTGATTGATAATTTCTCATATAATTAAAAAGGCTATATAAGTTTAAAATTTGTTTTACCTTGTTACAATTGTAATCACACTGAAGAAAATTGTTGAAATATATATGTGTTGTTGAAAAAGACTTGTTTTATGTATAATAATAGTTTTGTTAATAAAAACAGTTGGAACTACAACTAAGCTAAAACTGTGCAAGTTGTTTTAATAACAACTTAAATAACATATACTATAAAAATCAAAAAACTTACCCTAGTATAAGTTCTTTCTTAATATACCATTAATTGTCTTGTAAAACATTCTAATAAGTTTTTTGTACTTTTTTTAACTATATTAGAACAAAACTGGATTTTTTATTTGCTATTTTCTACAGATAAAGTTAAGCAGAGTGATAATAAAAAAAATTTTCTTTTAGTGTAACGGTTGTATAAATATACATATTTGTACAATTCTAATCAAAACAACTTAAAAATCAAAACTAAGCAATTATAGCAGCTAGAATAAGATAACCTGAATTGCAGGTATAATTGCAATGTCAATAATTTATTTTAAAAACAAAAGACAAAAAATTAGTATGACATAAAAACGTAAAATTAATTGTTAGATTATAAGCAAAAGAAAAAACAAACTAGTTTTTAATTAATTAAAATGTTTAAGAAAGTAACTTGTAAAATTTTGACTTCGATTGTTTTAAAAACTGTAAAATACCTAATACCAAAACTTCACTAATAAAAACACATATTATCAAGACGTTTTTCAAAAGAATAAAAAGACTTCCTTTAAAGTGAAACTTTATGTAACAGTTAATATTAAAACTACTTTAGCGTTACAACTAATATCGAAGTCCTTATTAATAATCTTCAAATTTTATCAAACTGTTAGGCAAAAAAAAATAAAAATTAAAATATAGTAGGAAAAGTTTCGATATAATTAGTTCAAAAAAGTTTTTTTATCTTTTTTAGTTTGTATAAATAAAAAAAGCATTTATAACGGCTAATATTATCCAAATATTCGTTTAATGTGTTTTACTTTTAAAATAATTATATACTAAAGAACTTTTTTTTACATAAATATAGTATAAATAGACTAAGCATTAGCTATATACAATAATAAAAATTCAACTAGTTTTTTTATTTGTACATATTTTTGTAAACTAAAGATAAAAATAAGGAAAAGTTAACTGTTTCTAAACAAAAATTTTCTTGATAAATTATTGTTTTAGCTTTATTATGCTAAACTTAGTAGAGAACTGCTTAGTTACTTAGAAAAAATGTTTGTTTTCATTCCGAAAATTTGTTAAAATAAAATATTTGTTTGGTATGTAAGCCTTTTTTTTTTGATTAATAAAACTTATATTATTAGCTTTTTAAAGCTTTTAATAAGCCACTATCAAAGTTTTTTAATGATGATTATACTAAATAAGTTTACTTACTTTGGTGTCTACAGTTTTACTTTTAAGATTTTTTCGAAATCTAGTTTATTTAGTGATGTACCGGACCCACAATTTCGGGTCCGGCCGGACCCGGATCCGGACTTTTTTTTCAAATTAGAATCCGGCCGGAACCGGGTCCGGACTTTTTTTTTAAATAAGAATCCGGCCGGAACCGGACCCGGACTTTCTTTTTAAATTAGAATCCGGCCGGAACCGGATCTGGACTTTTTTTTCAATTTAGAATCCGGCCGGATCCGGATAACAGACAAAAATGGCAATATCCGGCCGGACCCGGATAGTGAGTCCGGTACATCACTAGAATAAACTAGCCTGAGTCAGAATGAGGTTTTTAAAACCTGAAAAAAAGCACTTTATTTTAAAAATAAGTAGAACAGCTAGCCACAAGGTTTACAAGTTTAGGTGTTATTTACAATTAAAAATCTAAAATCAAGTTCTTGAACAAAATACACTAGAAAATTACAAAATATTGAAAACTGGATCAGCTCAAACTCATTCAAAATCTATAAGAAAACTAGCCTGAATTTTTATAAAAAACTAAACTAGCCTGAGTCAGTCCAAGATTTTCTAAAATTCCCAAAAATTTTCAAACTAGCAGGGTTGCTGTTTAAGTCAATAAAACTAGCTAGAGTGAGCATAAACAAGCCTGAGTCAGAATGAGGTTTATAAAAACTAAAAAAATTACTTTAATCTAATAATCAGTAAAACAGCTAGCAAAGGTTGACAATTTGGTAGTAAAGTTGTGGACTGATTGTGGTACACTTAACTTATTAGTACTACCCATCATAATTAAATCCTACCTTACTTAATTAATATCTAACAAATACCAAAAATTCTAACTAAGACTACTTTTTATAATCAGACACGACAGTTATGAGTAATGAATCTTATATATTAAACATAACAAGAAATACTAGCATATACAAAATTATTAATTACTTTGGTAACACTTTAAAAACTGGAAGCTATTTAAATCTATATCAAAAGACTTAAAGCAATAAACTAAAAATTAAATAAAATTTTTAGTAAACAAGAAACGGGGATTTTTTTAATAAACTATTAAACTATAAACCTGGCTTATATATTAAAACAATTAAACACATGTTGAAATACTCACTTTTAAAACAAAACACTACTTACAATAAGCATTCATAAAAACGTTCAAGATATTTTGGTGCTTTAAGCTACACACCAAACTAACTAACTGCTTACATATAAACTGCCTGTCATGTTCTGATATTTCGTTGCATCAGTATTTAGTTTGAAACATTTCGACATATGATTCCCCTTGGCTCGTACATTCAACCGTATTAACTCTAAATATTTTCTGAGCTCAACTTTAAATAATAAATAATGCAAGGATTCATTCCAAAGTTTTCAAATTTACAACATATGTAAAGAGTCGCATTTCATGAAATGTTTATTTCATAGTTTAAATGTAAAAAAATTTAAATTATTCACGTGTACAAAATGAGACAATCACGGTAGGTGTTTAATTTAAACTGACAAAAATGACTCTTATTAATTTACACAGGGTTTGATTTTGAAAAACACTTTTCAGTATGCTCTTTTTTACTAACTAGATCTGGGTCCGGACTTTTTTTTCTAATTAGAATCCGGCCGGATCCGGATATCAGACAAAAATGGCAATATCCGGCCGGACCCGGACCCGGATAGTGAGTCCGGTACATCACTAAGTTTAATGTACTGTAGTTTTATATATTGTTACATATTTCCAAAAAAAAAATTAATGCACAATAAAACTAATTAAAAGGTTCAGTTATTACGTACTACCATAAAAAAGTGTATTTGGTTATGAAATTTTTGTTTTTAAAGTACAAAATTTTGTTGAAGTATTAATTAGTTAAATCATCTTTATGCGTCAACAATTACGAGCTAAGCTGATTTAAGAAAAGAGAATTTGCTTATAAGAATTTTAAGTTTTTTAATGGGTCTAATATTTTTTATTTATATTATTGATTAGCCTTAATTATAATGATTTCAAATAAGTTTTACTTTTAAGTTAATATTAGTTAGTCTATTTATAAGTTTTATAATAGCTTATATTAGTTTTTTCAATTTAACTTTACTAAAAAATATAGTGAACTAATTTCATTATTTAAAAGCTTTAAACAATTAATAAGAACTAAACTTTTAAATTATTCATTAACTAAATAGTTCGTATTAGAACTATATGACAATGAAAAAGTAGTAGTTGGTATAAGTGTACATTGTTATTCTAGATATCTTAGCATTAATTTAAATTAGTACTAAAATAGTTAATATTTTCATAAAACTAAAGTTCCATCATTTTATCATTTTATGCAGTCTCAATAAGAATCGAATTTTCCTTCTGAACTAAATTATTATCAGGGTACTAAAACTATAATATTGTGTGTTAAAATTAAATATTTAACTATAATCGTTCTAAAATAAAATTATATTTAATTCTAATGTATTTTATAAACAACAAAAATTTATAAACTCTAATGTTATTTGAAATTAAATGTTTTTAAAACATAATTTTATTCATTTCAAAGTTTTTCATAAGTTTAGAAATTTACTTACATTATTCTTAAAAGTTTTTCACTATAAGTAAAAATAAACAGTGATTAGACGTCTATTTTGTACCAAAGTAGACATTGCTCTCAAGAAGTTGATGATGTTGTGTTCCATCCCATCATTAATAGAAACAACACTCTTAACCATCAACGTAGCTTTTTAAAGGTAAAGAAAGATGCTCTATCAAAACCAGAAAACTTTCAGCCTGTTTTTAATGACTTTGTTTATGAAAGATAGTTTTTATGATTATTTATTTTCATATTTTCAAATTTTCCCATAAACTATTCAGACATTAATCAGTGGAGTAGTATTTCTGTTTTATGAAAGAATTTTATATGTTTAGTAACTGTGGTATACGTAGTTGTAAATACAACTTAAAATTAAAAAAATTGGTATGATATAGCAAGTATTAACATAAAGAGACGAAATGTATCTTACACAGTGTTAGAAAGTAAAATTTTTGTTAGTGGAGGTTATGATGGAAAAAAAAAACGTGAAAGATTAAAATCAGTCGAGGCGTATGACCACTATGAAACAGATTGACTATTTTACCTGAAATGATTGAATAAAGATATTATCACTCTTCAGTTGGTCTGGGTAACAAATTATTTGTAATTGCTGGATTTTTCAAAAACACCTGGTAGGTTTTTGATAGTAAAACAAGAAAACTTACTTTGATTCGACCTGAAATTGAGATTGACAAATTTGCTATTAGGAATACTGCTTGTTGTTTTGAAAGCAAAGTTGTAATATTTAATCTTTGCTCGGATAACACTTATCAGCTTATTTTGTATGATACAAAGAATGAAAAATTCAGTTTGAAGATTCAATCATAACCTTGACAAACTATTCAGTGATTCTATGTTATTTGAATGTTGTGATGTTTTTTTACTTTTTTAAAACCTTTCATACTAGTTTAGTTTTGCTGTGCTTTAGCTATGTTTATTAATAAATATTTAAGTTGTAAACATTAATTTCTCATTGTTTCATCATTTAAGGTTTTTTTTTTGTCTGTTAATACATAAACATAAATAAAGTTTGAAAACCTACTATAACTAAATTTTTTTTTAATAGAAAGTTTACTCCTTAAAAAGTTAAATTATTCGATTTTAATTATTTTTCGTTTCTGCTAATTGACACTTTAAGATATTATTCATCTATACATTAGACATATACTTAAGATCAGAAAAAAATGACATACTTATATCTGTTAAATCAAAATTAATTAACCGAAGTAAGTTTCAGCACAATCTTATAAGCATATATACACCCAGAAACTTCTAAAACAATGCGAGTACTTGAATTTACCTTTTTATTTTTTTAATTGCTTGTACATTAAGTTCTTTTAACGTAAGCTTTTTTTAGTAGGCTACATGATATTTAAAGTTAATAGCTTAATTTAAACTCGTATTTTAGTTAAACTAAATTTTTACTCTGCTATACATTTTTAAACTATAATACTTTTATTAGTGAAAATATTTTAGAAAATTAACATTTTGTTTGTAAAGAATTTAATCTTTCATCCCTTAAATAGGTAAGCTAATGAAATAAGTGTAATAATTCATTTAAATTAACTGCTTAGTTGCTACTTCACTGTTACTGCTAGTATTAGTTGAAGAACAAACATTCAAAAAATTTAAAATAATTTTAAACAACTACTTAAGTTTTTTTTTCAGACTCAATTAGTTATTCATTTTTTAAATAGAATATTGTGTTTATTGAGAAATGTTTCGTTTTTTGTTAGTTTTTATTTTAAGAAATACTTTCATTAAATATAAACTAAAGATTATGTTAGAAACGGTTTGTTTCAAACTGAGGTCTTTTTTTCTAGTTAACATTTCGCTGTTGAATTTCAATTAGTAAATCTACATACGAAAAATTTAAGTATCTAATTATTTCTATAAGGTATATGTTTGAATTTATACATTGACAGTATATATAAAACTATATTAGTTAGAGACTAATAAGAATAAAAAAATAAAAGTTCTACCTAAAATTATTATCTTATAAACAATGTAATTATGTTTAAATATTATAAGTGAGATACTGAATATCATTAAGTGAAGCAATATTTGCTAACGAAGATTTTAAAACTATTTTTTTAAAACTTTAATCAAAGTCTAAAACTCAAAACTTTGCACTAGTTGTAATGTATAAATGACATAAAAAGTATTAGATATAAAGACCATTTATAAAACTTATACGTAACATAAACGTTTTGTTAATGAATATTATAAAATATATATTGATTATTAGACTTTAAACCTGTTTTTACTTTGCAAAACAAATAACTGTGATCATTCGTTTATCAGATAAATATTTTCATTTTTTAATTAAAAAAAAAACTAACCATCGTTTAAATAACACGCATTCTAAAAACGTCGATAAAATTTCCTGTTAAGTAAAAAAAGTTGTGAGAATTATTTTATTAAGTATAAAACTTAAATCAATTTTTTACACGCTTTATCGATTTAATGTATTTTTAGTTTAAAATGATAAATAATCTTAAGAACTGCTTGTTTATTTGTTTTTTTTTAGTTCACGGTAACTTTAACTGTAATGTTTTTCTAAAATTTCTGTACGAAGCTCTAAAAGTTTGTTTCTAAGCCAAAGTTTCTTGATAGCTATCATTATAAAAAAGTAACTGATTTTGTCGTCAACTTCTACAGACTTAACTTATTAATTTTAAAATTTTTGTTTTCTTAAATACAAATTATATGAAATGTAGATTTGTAACTCAACATAAATTAATTAATGCAAAAAGTTACTAGTTTCATTACATAAATTTGTAAATAACGTTTGAGCTTTTTAATAGATACTTTAAGTTTTGAAATTAAGCGTTGAACTTTTTTATTACTACTTTAACGTCATGATTTTTTATTTAAACAGTATTATTATAATCAACTGTAGTTTTAAGTATTTAAAAATAGTTTGAATAGAAGAACTTTACTAAACAAAATAATGCCATAAGACTGTCAACTTCTACTAACTTTAGTATTGTACTAGTACCACAAAGATTTAACTAAAATAAAAATAAACTTTAAATTTAATACCTATCACAGTAACTTTTAAACTATGTTAATACTCTTATTTAAATCTAGCTAGTTAAAAATTCATTTTAGTTTAGTTAAAAATACATTTTAATCTACATTTTGAAAAAAGTTTTAAAGTTAAATTTTTCAAAACTTTTTTCATGTAGATAAAGATTTAGCTAGTTTTCAAAAAATGTGACCTAAATGTCCAAATAAAACAATGTTTTTTTTTCAGCTTCAAAATATAGAAAAATTTTACTATCTAGTTTGAAACATAAATTTATATCAATAATGTTCTTTTTCGACTGTAATTTTTAATATATTTACAATTCTTACGAAATAATGTTAAGCTTAAACTATTATCTTTAATTCGATGTTCTTTTAATTCTGTAAAAAAAATAATTTCTAAAATTCTGAAAATAAATTTTTAAAGTGTGATTAGAATGTTTAAAGTGAAAATAATTGTAACTAGCTATTCATAAATAGCTTTTGAAAACAAACCATGTTTTTTTATTTGTTCCTACTTATACATTAAGCCTCTTGAAACAAAACAAGTTTATTGCTTTATTTTTAAATTAAAGTAGAACAAATTTTAAAAATAATCAACTTTTAATAATAAATATGACATGGTAAAATGTTGTACTGTAAAACATATATATTAAACTTTTATACCAATAAATTAGTATTTTTGATAGTATTACTGGTTATTGACTAAGGTTTATTCTATTTTTCTAAAAGTGTTTAAAATAATAATAAAGTACAACTAAAAACTTTCATCGTAAAAAAAATATAATACTAAACCAAGGGCAGATTACACGTAGATAAAAGCTTATAAATTTTTTAATCTGATTTTTTTAATATTAAACTATAGAAAAGCTACTTAATATATTTTTTGAATTAAACGGTTTGTAATGTCTGATCAGATCTTAATAAAAAATAGTTACTTTAAAAATTGTTTATTTTATTTTTCGAATCACACCTTATAGTAACTTTAATAAACTTACTCTACTGGCTTATCTACAACAGGAATGAAAAGTTATTTCAATTTTACAAATCAAATATAACGTTTACAAATTTTTGTATCGGTAAAAGTATATAAGTCTACAGAAAGTTAAATATCTTTAGATACTTTTTTGATGTGCATGATAACTATACACTAAGTTATTATGTCGATGATTTTTAACTTTATTTCTTATGTATTTTTTTAAGTTTAGTTTTTCGATTTATTTTTTATACTTGCGTCCAACAACATACTGTTATATAAAAACCTTCGATACCAAGAAATATTTCCGTCTGTTAAGGATCTTAAATTACATTTAAATTTTTATTTAAACAGAGTTAAACAACGATTTAAAATATAACACAGTAAAACATTGTTTATTAGAAGATCTTTAATATTAAGCGATTCTAATATGGTTTATCATTTGAAATTCATAGATTAAAATGGTATACTTTTAGGTATAAAATTGCTTTTAGCTTTTTTATCTCTGTTTGATGTATTAAAAGTCAGAAATAGACTTTAAATAACAAAACAACAACTTACAGCTTTTCAGCTGATATTAAAACGAATTGTAATCAGTTATCTATCTTATACCAAAATAGACATTGCTCTCAAGAAGTTGATGATGTTGTGTTCTAGTTCACATTTGATAGAAACAGCATTCAATGTCATCAATGTAGCTTCTTAAAAGTAAAGAAATCTACGATACTAGAACCAGAAAACATTCAGACTGCTTCTAATGACGAGTTGTTCATCGATACTGATTTATTTTGTTACTTGTCTTCACAAGGTAAAATTTTAGAAAACTCTTCCCATAACATTTTAGGCATTTGTGGATGAAGTAATATTTGTATTTTCATGAAAGAACTATACGTGTTCAATGATTATGGTAGGATGTGTCATAAATACGATTTCAAATTAAAAAAATGGTATGATATAGCAAGAATGAACAAAAGTAGATTTTTTGGATCTTGCACAATATTTGAAGGCAGAATTATTGTTAGTGGCGGTCTTAAAATCTTCAGTGGGGTTCCTAATCCAATTAAGTCAGTAGAAGCATACCATCATGAAAATAAAATGGGCTTGTTTACCTGACATGATTGAAAGAAGAGTTCGTCATTCTTCAGTTAGCGTTGGCAACAAAATGTTTTTAACTGATATAGGACATAATAGTACCTGGGAGGTTTTTGACAGTATAACAAGGAAATTTATCTTAGTTCGATCTGAAATTGAGATTGACAGACTTGCTACTAGTAAGTATAGTGGTTGTTGTTTTGAAAACAAAATTGTATTATTAAATGTTTTTATAGACAAAACTTATAAGTTTATTCTTTATGATACGAAGAATGAAGCATTCAGTTCGAAACATTATTTATAACTATGACAAACTGTTGAGTGAATATTTATTATCTGATTGTTCACTGTGTTTTTGAACTAGTTTATTTACTTATTCAGTTTTCGTTGTGATTTGGCTATGTTTGTTAATAAATTTTTATTTTGTTTTTTTAAACAAAAATTATGCATTAGTATCGAAATAAAAGACTTAAAACAAAATTTAAAATGTAAAAAAAAAAATAATAATCTAAGTACCTTTTTTTATCAAAGTGATGATAAATAAAGCATACTAAAAATATAACATTAAACGATTTCGTTACAAACAACGTTTTAACTTAGATCTTTAGTTGAAGTTTTATTCTATTTGAACAAAAAAATAATTGTAAGTATTTTTTTTGGAAATGAAGCTTTTGATATAAAGATATGTTGTTGGACGCAAATATAAAATCTAAATCTTATCATACACATAATAAATATATCGTAAATAAAAGTTGTTAAATATTACTATATAGAAAGGTATTAAGTTAAGTTTTAAGCTATTTTGACACGTGTTTATAGACATTAAGTTCTATGTACCTTTTTACTTTTATTTATGCGGAATTTTCGTAAACTTATTAGTATTGTTTTGTATAATGTGGTCATACATCCCTTTAATAGGTAAACCAATATAATAAGTACTTGGATTTATAGCATTAAATTGCTATTTGACTATTTTAAAGAACAGAGAATTTTAAAAACAAATACATTTTTTTAATACAATTACTTTAGTAAAACAGTTTATTTTTTTGAAATGTGATCAGTCATTACTTTAAGAAAAATGGTTATATATAATGTAGTTAGGTTTATATAAGTTATAAATAATGTCATACGTTAAAAAACCAGTTTTTTTATTAATAATGAAGTTGTACTTTATTATTACGTTAAAAAATTCTAATAAAAAATTGTTTGTTTTAAATGAAACTAAACGTTAGATTTAAACAAAATGTGTCAAAAACTAATATTCATTAAAAACAATCATTTTGTAACTAAATACATTTTATTGTAATTTTTACTATAATTAAAGTACAACAGTAGTAATAAATATTAAAATGTATGTACATTTTAAGCTTTGTTATTTAACAATATCTTTTTTTGTTCGACGTAAAGTTGTTCAAACTTGTTTTTCATTAATAGAGCAAAAATTGCTACAATAAATTTTTTTTATATTGTAATGAAGACTAGTATAAAAACATTATAGTAAAAAACTTTTACAAAACTATTCTTTTGTTAACTGTTTAGAATGATAATTTTATTTTGTAATATATTACTAATAAAATAGATAACACGGTACAGTTGCGTCGAATTTTTATTGGATATCTAAAACTCTTTAACTACATTTGTTGTGGGGATTATAGATTTGTTAATTGTTAATTATAAGTATAGTATTCAAAGCATAACCTTTTTTTTAATAGTCTTAATCATAGTTTCTTTCCTGATAGTTTTTAACACAGTTTTAATTTTAGTGATATTTGAATAATCTTTTGGCTTTAGTTTTGGTCACACCAGAGATAGTTTTACTTTTATTAATTTTATTATTTTAAATGACTTTTAGCTACATATAGAATGCCTATTTAATATATAAATATCTATTTGAGTAGAATTTACATCGGTTAATATACTTAAGTGTTAATAAGTATGTACTTTCTCAAACGCTTAATAAGTTAAGCTTGATAAAATATATTTATTTTTTATTTACGACCTCACTCTCTATAAAAAACAAGCTTGAAAAACATTTAACTAATATATCATTTAAAAAAAAACACAATATGTAAGTAGACAAAAAATACAATTGGTAAACTACTTTACAGTCATAAAAACTATTCTGAGAATTCAAAGATTTATTCAAAATGTTTGAAATAAAAGTCTCAGATATCCCTAAGTTTTATAAAAAGTTCTTAAACAGCTTTAATCTAGTCTGAATTTTAACTATCCTGTTTGTTTGGCAACCCTGTTTAAAATCAAGTTCACAAAATAAAGAAATACCGAAGTTTATGAACAGTTAATTAATTATATAATTAAAAAAAAATTTTAGTTCAGCTTGAATGGATAATTAATTTTTTAAATATTTTCATCAAATGTATAAAAAATTATTTAACTATTAAAAAATTTGAAAAACCTATTTTTATAGATTTATAGGCATTATAGCAATTCTTTATCTGTATAAAAATTTTGTAATTAAAAAGAACAAATGTAAGTTATAAGACGAGCTACAATACGTTAGTTTTGAGTTATTGCGAGAAACGAAAAAAATCGCTTATGTCAGTTTCAACAACGCTCGTGATTATTTTAATTAACTACAGACTGATCAGAAAAAACTATAAAGGCAAGTTATAATGTAGCAAAACTAATTACTAAAATAAGATACCGTTTAGAGTTGAAATTATATTAAATGTTAGGTTTAGTAAAATGTTTTTAATTATTTCTTCAATATCAACAAGAAGTCGTGTTTAAAAAATCTCTGAAAGTTATAAAGCCGCATAAACCAAACAAGGACTTAAATCAATCTGTTAAGATGCTAGAACTGATACAACAGATATTGTTTATTTTAGAATTATTTTTAAATGTGTTTTACTAATTTTGACATTTTAGAAGAATTTCTAGGTTTAGCACAACAATAGGTTAAGACATTTTAAAAGCAAAAGTGCAATGCACTAAAACAAAATTTTTAAAAGTACAATATTTTGCTTCTATTTTTAGTATATAATTAAGTTAAAGTTAAAAAAACGTCTTAAATAATAAAGAAAAAATTTAAAAATAATGTTAAGCTACTTTAAATGTGTTTTATTGATAAAAAAAATTCATATGGTAGATTTTTGTGTCAAATCGAAATTTCATTACTATACATGTTAACATTGTTTAAAATTCCAGGTTTTTTTCGTTAATTCTCAAATTCAAGACTTTTACAGGATTTTTTAAGTATAAATTCTCAAGTTCCAAGGTTTTTCGGGATTTTTTGGCAACACTAATTGTTCAGACTTATATGTATACAATTAATATAAATAATATAATAATAATAAATAAGGCCCGCTATCAGCCGAGATCGGCTATGCGTGTTGTGCACAGAGAAGAAAAAATAAAAAATTACATGTTTAAAAAAAAAAAAATTAAATTCATTCTGCTTCTTATTTCTTTATCTTCTTCTTCGTTTTTCTAAAGTATTCCTTTTCTCTTTCTTGCAGTCTTTTGTGTATAGTTGATCTCCATTTGGCACGGTCATTTGCAAGCAACTCCCAATCATCAGTTCCAATGTTCAAGCTTTTTAGGTCGCGCTTGCATACATCCTTAAAACGTAATTTTGGACGTCCTCGGTTTCGTTTGCCAACGACCAACTCGCCATACAATAGAAACTTTGGGATCCGCTCAGTATTCATTCTCAGGATATGACCGGGCCATCGAAGCCTGCGCTGACTGAGGGTAAAGTACATAGTGGTAAGACCAGTACGTCTCAATACTTCCTCATTGGTGATCTTTTGCTGCCATGTAATTCCAAGGATGCGACGAAGGCATCGTAGGTGGAAGGTATTGATTTTCTTCTCCTGTGCGCTAGGTAACGTCCATGTCACGCTACCGTAAAGCAGAGTACTGCAGACACAGGAACGGTAAACGTTAGCCTTTGTTCGGACGCTTAGCTTTTGGTTATCCAAAACTCTTGCAGTCAAGCGAGCGAAAATGCCTGATGCTTTGCCAATGCGACTATTTATTTCTTTGTCCAATGATGCGTTTGACGCAACATTTGAGCCAAGGTATACAAAGTTATCTACATTCTCGATATCCATACAATTGATCTTTGGTAAAATATTTGTTCCTTGACTTAGAATTTTAGTCTTCAAAAGGCTTATAGTAAGGCCGAAATCTGAGCATGCCGAATAAAACTGATTCAGCAGTGTCTGCAGGTCTTAGGCAGAGTGAGCCACGAGTGCAGCATCGTCAGCAAATAAAAGATCACGTATGGTGACTTTCTTCAGATTTCGCTTAGCTCTTAGATTTGAAGGGTTGAAAAGGTAGTCCGTCAGTTCTTGTATGAAGCTTGATTCCAGTTGTTAATGAATTAAAAGCATGCTTTAATAGCATCGAAAAGAAGATTTCAAACAAAGTTGGAGCAAGTACGCAGCCTTGCTTTACCCCTATTTTGATTTCAAATGAATCAGATACACTACCATCATATTGAATGGTTGCCCTTGTGTTTGTATGAAAAGACTTCACAATATTGAATAATTTTGGAGGACATCCAATTTTTAGCAGTATAGCATATAGTCCTTCTCTACTTACCAAGTCAAAGGCTTTAGTGAGGTCAATGAAAGCGATGTACAAAGGCATGTTCTGCTCATTACATTTCTCTTGTAACTGACGTACAGAAAAAATCATGTCGATGGTAGATCTTTTAGACCTAAATCCACATTGAGACTCAGGATATACTCTTTCAGCCAGCTTCTGAATATAATAAATAATAATAATTCAAATTATATCAGCTGCAAAATTTAAAATTTAAAATATATTTTAATTTAAACTAACATTGTGCATTGAACATAACATACATCATGAGTTTAATTTACCACTCTTTAAAGCAAAATAAATCAGTTCGAGTGACCAAAACTAGAAGGATATTTCAGCATCTTAAAAGCAATTTAAGCCAAAAACTAAAAAGTGACTAAACTGGCCTGAGATTTGAAGTCTTCAAATAGTCAAAGTCTGAGTGTATGACAAGTTTTATTTATTTATTTGATCGAATTTGAACTATTTTGATTTAAAATGTACAAACTTAATAAATTACCATTTCGTAAGTTAGTTTGTATTAAATAGGCAGTTACAAAACAAAGCAGCTGTTTATATTAGTATGCAACGCTTACAAATTAACTTATTTTGTCAAAAAACATTTTTAAAACATCAAAAACTATTTTACTTTATGTCATGTTATTGTTTTAAATGTGTTTGTACACACTTAGGTATTACATATAGAAACAATGCTGCTAGAAAATTATGCTTAAACTAAATTTTATGTCGTTAAGTATTAAATAAAAAGTGGTTTAAAATAAAATCATTTTTGATTGTTCATTGGTGTGCATAGATATTAATTTAAAATGCAAAGAAATCTTTTAAAAAATCAAAGGTGTCATAACCTAAACAAAGTTAACCTTATTTCTTGTTATTGTTATTTTGTTATTTTTATTGTTTTTTTTTTATGCACACTAGAATATAAAATTCAGTAACAAGACATCTGTAATAAAAACTTAGGTGCACAAAAAGTGATAAAAAACTAAACTGTAAAGAAATAACATTTTAATTAATTACTGTGCTTAATTTTTGCACAAAACGGAAAACATTTGCATTTAGTCTTACAAATAGGTTTATATAACTATTGTACTAATTCAACGCAGTTTTTACATTCTTTTTTTATAAAATAATTTGCTGTTGTAAGAAGAAATTTATTATAAGATTGAGAAAAAAAAACTATTGGAAAGCTAACCTGTCTTTTTCACATTTTAAGCTAAATCAGTAAAGTCTTTAAATTATATTAAAGTATTATACAGAAACTTCAAACTAAATTAATCAAACAAATTTAAATTAAAATATGTTTTTGCTCAGCGGGCCACATTTACATGCTCGCAGGCCGCCAAATTTTCTTTCGCGGGCCACATTCCATTCAAAAAAATAACGTGCTTGCGGGCCGCAGATTTATTCTTCGCGGGCCGCAGTTTGCCGACCCCTGGTATAGAGTGTCGTTTCTATCGAGGATGGGATGGAACACAACATCATCAATTTCTTAAGAGCAATGTCTGTTTTGGTACAAGATAGACGACTGATTACAGTTCATTTTTACTTATAGTAAAAAACTTTCAAGATTTATGTAAGTAAATTTCTGATATTATGAAAAACTATGCAATAAATGAAATTACGTTTTTTAAAAACATTTGATTTCAGACAACATTACAGTTTGTAATCTTATATTGTATATAAAATACATTAGGATTAAGTAGAATTTTGTTTTAGAACGATTAAGTTAGTCAAAAGTTTTATTTTTGCACACAAAATTAAAATTTTAGTATCCTGATAACAATTTAATTCAGATGCAAAATATGTTTATATTGATAAACTGGTGGAACTGCATAAAATTACATAAAATGATAAACTGGTGGAACTTTGATTTTATGAAAATATAGACAATTTTAATATTTATTTAAATAAATGCTAAAGTATCTAATATAACAAAATACTTTTATACCAATTGCTAATTTTTAATTGTTATTTAGTTCTAATACGAACTGTTTAGTTTATGAATAATTTAAAAATTTAAATCTTTTTATTAAGTTTTGTTTAAACCTTAAAAATAATGAAATTAGTTCACTTTATCTTTTAATTAAGTTAAATTGAAAAAACTAATATAAGCTATTGTAAAACTTATAAATAGATTAACTAATCTTAACTTAAACGCAAAACTTGATTCAAATAATTATAATTAAGGCTAATCAAAAATATTAAAAGAAATATTAGACCCATTAAAAAACTTGAAATATTCTTAAGCACTTTTTTTTTAATCAGCTTAGTTGTAATTGTTGACCGTTAAACATGATTTAATTTATTAATACTTCAACAAGTTTAGTACTTTAAAAATAAAAACTTCATAACCAAAAACACTATTTATGGTACATACTACTTAATAACTGTACTTTTTAATTAGTTTTTCTATGCATTAAGTTTTTTAACTGTAAATGTGTAATAAGATATAAAACTACAGTTCATTAAATTAGTTTTCGAAAAAATCTTAAAAGTAAAACTGTAGACACTAAAGTAAGTAAACTTATTTATTATAATAAAAAACTTTGATAGTGGTTTATTAAAAGCCTTATAAAGCTTATAATATAGGTTTTATGAATCAATAAAAATTGATTACATACCAAACAAATATAACATTCCAACAAATTTTACGAATGAAAACAAACATTTTTCTAAGTAAATAAGAAGTTCTCTATATAATTTGTTATAACAAAGTAAAAATAAAAATTTATTAAGAAAAATTTTTGTTTAGAAACAATAAACTTTTCCTAATTTTTGTCTTTAGTTTACAAAAGTGTGTACAAATAAAATAACTAGTTGAAAGTTTTTTTTTGCATTTAACTAATGCTTTGTCTTTTTATACTTAAATTAAGTAAAAAGAGTAATTTGAAAGTTATGTAACATAACTTCTACTAAATGATTAAAATCTGCAATTGTAACAAACATTTATTGTTTGAATTTAAACTAGTTGTTACCGTTAAATTACCTACAAAAGGTGTATAAATTGATGCATTTTACCTTAGATATAACTTTGACCTAATTTTTTGTTCCGAATTTTGCATTCATAAAACTTAAACGAGCACCTTTTGTAGTTTATTTTTATTTTTAACAGAATAAAAAATTAAAGCAAACTAAAAACTAAACTTTTATGTACCCAAGTAATAAAAAAAGTATAAAAATTATGGTAATAAACTTATAACTTTGCAGTAGACCAGTTTTTATTTTAAGTATCTTTTTTTTTAAGTCAGTGTATAAAAACTGTTCTACAAAAAAAACCAGTAATGACCTTGAATATTTACCTTGAAGAAAATATATAGAAATTTTATAAAAATTTATTGCTAAAGTTCTAATACTAAGTTTTTACTTTTTTAGTTAACAGAGCATTTTGACTATGATTTTGCAAGCAAATCAATAACTAGAACTTTTTGGATGGCTGTATGAAACATTTATATCTTTATCGAAACGCAAAAATCTTTGACCATTTTTTAATTAGCATTAAAATATATCACATAAACTGTTTTGCTCGTATTTAAGTAGCTATACATTTCTTTTATCGGAATACTTAACAGTCGTGTAGTTTTCTTTAAAACTAATATAATAAAAAAAAAGTTAAATAAATAAGACCGGTATATCAAGTATCTAGCTATTATATCTATCTTTCGTTAAGTTTAATTTTATTTTTCTTTTACTTTTTATTAATAATTGTAAAGTAGTAAGTATATAATTTTTAGTATACTTGTAATAAAGTTTTTTGTAATAAAAAAATATATAAATAGTAATTGATAGTTTTATTCACAAAATAAACAAAAATATTAAATATATGTATAGTTTCAAATATATGTAAAACAGAGTACAAGTCTGTTTCTAGTTGTATAAAAACAATTTTAAAATCTTCACACCATAAGCTTTTTTGTTAGTATGAACTCAAAAGATTTATTCAGTTAATTGTTTGTTTAACTTAGCTATCTCGTTTTGTGACGTTTTCATCTACCTAGCAACTGTTAAGCAACACTCGTATTTTAAATTCCAACTAAGCGAAGCTAAAGTAGTACAACTCTTTGATCTGTTTTGCAACCGATCTCAAAATTTTAAAAGGTGATGAAACATCACCTAAAAATTAAATTTACTTCTGTGATAGACTTGCACATTCAGCATGCTGAAAAAGTGTATTACAAGTTTTTGGCGTGTTTCCACTTTTGCACGGGTGACATTTATGCACATGTAGTCGTTTTTGCGCTGATTCGAATTTGTATAAAAAAAACTTTAAGATTAGCCACATTTTAACTAAAAAGAACTAATAGGTTAAAACTATATTTAAATAACTATTAACTGAAAATTAATTGCCAACAATTTAAAATTGAACATAAATGAAAACGGTAATTTGTTTTTCTAAAGTAAATGTTGTGAATACTATGGTTTATATTTTAAAGCCGTGAATGCATAATTATGATAATATTTATCCAAAAAATAGTATATGTTTTAAAACCGGAAAATTAAGTTATAACTTTCTTTAAACTGTTCTGCTTCATCAATAAATGAAAGTAATAACTTTGTTACATAAAAAAGTATAGAAACTACTCTAACAAATACAAAACTGTGTAGTAGACAATAATATGTACATTTTGCTCAAGTATACTTCTATTAAATTTAGTGTATGTAAACACCTCTACATGACACTTTTAAAAAAACTCCGGTCATGGTAAACTATGGCAAACTTGTAGAAATAGTAACATGATAATTTTGAAAAATTTTTGTTGCTTACAGTCTTATCCTAAGTTTTAAGTTTCTGGTTTACAGAACATTTTGTTTATTGTTTTGCATGTAAATATACCCATATAACTTTTGGTGGTGTATAAAGCAATTATACTTTTACTAAAACATCAAAAATACTGCAAAATACTGCAAAAAAAGTTACGCTTATATAAGTAACAATACATTGCTTTTATTTGCATGTTTATTTGTGTTTGTATCAGTCGGTTTTTTTTTAATTTTCCAAAATTAATTTATAAACATTAACTTAAAAAAGTCAGACCACGATATGAAGTATCTACTATTTTTTCGTTAAGGTTGAAATAATGTATATTTGTTTTTACTTTTTATAAAAAATTGTCATATAGTAGTAAATTTATATTATTTTGTATACTTGTAGCAAAGTTATTTAAATAATATGAAAAAATATAAGTAGTCTTAATAGTTTTATTCATAAAAAAAAATAATATGTGTAAAACAGAGTACTAATCTGTTTCTAATTGTATAGAAAGAAGTTTAGAAACTTTACACTATAAGCTTTTCTGTTGGTAAAATTTCATAGATTTAATTAGTTAAATGTTTGTTTAAGTTTAGCTCTCTCGTTTTGTGACGTTTTTATCTACCTAGCAAAGGTTAAGCAACACTTGTAGTTTAAGATTCAACCAAGCGTAGCCGAAGTAGTGCAACTCACCAATCTGGTTTGCAAATCACCAATCTGGTTGTTCAAAAAATTTTAAAAGGTGATGAAACATCACCTAAAACTTAAATTAACTTACGTGATAGACTTGCAGATTCAGCATGCTGGAAAAGTGTATTACAGCTTGATGACTCAAAAAACTTGCTGAGTGTCTTAAAACAAGTTCAAGACTGTTGCAGCGAGCTCAGTCAGAACGTGATAAGTTTTTTACGCGTTTTCACTTTTGCACGGGTGAAATTTCAGCACATTAAGTCGTTTTTGCGCTGATAGAAGCATAAATAAATTCAAGTTTGCGCAAAAAAATTATTTAAGATTAGCTAAATCTAAATAAAAAATAAAAACCTATTTAAACAAAATAAGTCGAAATTAATTATAAAAAAATATTTTTATTATAAATAGACACATAAATGTAAAGCGTTGAAAATTTAAAAGAATAATTTGGAAGAACTTCATCTATACTAACATTTAATTAAAAATTGAAATTCTCTTTATAAATTTGTTTTCAAATTTTAGTTATTTTATAATATTGTTTACTGATAAAGAAGTTAATTTTTTATAGAATAAGTTAGTTGTGTCTGTAATATTTTTGTTTTAAATAACAGGTTTGAATTTCGATATACAATTTGAAATTTCATAACTTTTTTCTGGTTCTTTAAATTTTAAATTGTGTAAATTTAATGCAGTATAAAAAATAAAAATATAAAATGTTTTTCTATAACTACTTATATGTTTTTTTTTTAATTTCTAAGCAGAAAAAAAGCTTTCGGCTAATCATTACGCACTTAATTGGCAGTGCATACCTAATAAATGCGTACTAAAGCGGAAAATTAAGAACAAAAAAAAATTGTGAACCCCCTTTGAAAAAAGTCTAGACACGCTTTTGGTTTGTTAACTATTAGGAAAGTAAACAATTTTTATAACATTACATTTTATAGTTGTTTTAATGTGTCTTT
This sequence comes from Thalia democratica, assembly GCF_965202585.1. Classification (NCBI taxonomy): domain Eukaryota; kingdom Metazoa; phylum Chordata; class Thaliacea; order Salpida; family Salpidae; genus Thalia; species Thalia democratica. Next base: position 19,250,273 of record NC_139165.1, read on the forward strand.
AAAATGATAGAACATTTGCAAAATAATTGTGGCGTAGCGTGGTATTTTTATTACAGGCGCAAAAATTATATACTTAGAAAGAATCCTTAAACTTTTGCTTTTGACTATATGAAAACCTTATATTAAGTACTTAAGCTTTAATAAGTTTATAAAAAAGTTAAAATTGTCGTTCAAAATACTTGTTTATTTCATAATTTAGAATTTTATAAACAACTATAGCAATTTTTGTAATTAATTTACGATTATAATTTTCTGTGTTTGCACAAGTGTAAACTAACTATTATTAAACTAATAATAAGTTAACTAATAACATTTAACAGTTTTTTATCAAATTAAAATCTTTTGCAAGCCGCTGAAAACATTATCAAAATTATGAATATATTTTCATAAAAATTTGTCTTATAAAAAAGCGAAATATTTCTTAAAGATAAATTTCAAGGCTTAGCAAAAGTTTGTATACCAACAAATTACAGGTAATAAAACCTAATAACAAAAAAAAATTAACAACTTTCGAAAGTCAAAACGATTCTGGTTATAAATAAGAAATAAAAATTAGCTAAATCATATTTTGCTTCAAATAGACAGAATTAACTAATAAAGCAAAGTTTAATAGTTCATTAATTGCAAACTAACAAAATAAAAGATATAGTTAAATTAAAAAAAAAAAATTTAATTATCCTTTATTTTTATATATAAAATTATAACTTAATATATACATAAACTTTTAAAAACAAAAAAAAATTATAACTGAGTCAGATTTAGTTTACAATACACAAAATAAACAAGTATATAAATATATATATATAAATAGTAACCTACTGTTCGTAAGATTACAAAATTTACTAAAATTTGTCAGAAAACTTATAATGTTGACATAATATAAATATATTAAAAAGTAAAAATATTTAAACACTTTTCTAAACTTATATACAAAGTTTGAAGATGAAAATCAAGTTTATTAGAATAAAATTAATAAAAACTAATTATAATAGGATGTTTTCATTTTAACATTTAGTTTTCTTTAGGTTTGTTTTACTATAGATATGTAATTCCTTGTAAAAGGAAAGTTTAAAAAAAAACTACTTAACTAAAAACAATGGAAAAATTTTCATTACATAAGAACTGCATTCTTTAGTAAAATAAACATCTTTGTTGGTCTGCTGTTTTGTAACTTTATCTTTTTAACCTACAATTAGCTAGTTTAAGTTTTTTTTTTAATAAAATCACTTATACTACATTCTATACTTAATTTATCAAAAGTCTAAATGATTCCAAAATATATGTTATTTAATTTTTTTAAGCTACTGTAAACTTTTTAAAACAAAAATGTTTATTTTCTTCAAAAAGAAGCAAGATTTAAAAATTGAAGCAACTATAGGCCAAATAAAAATCGAAATATTTTTTTTAATACTTTAACATTATTCTATAAGTGTCGATCTCTTGGTTTCGATTTTGCAATTCTTATTTCAGAAAGTTTTAAAAGTTGTCACTAAGACCACTATTCCATTAAATTATAACCATGAATTTTATTTGACTTTGATCAGCTTTTAATTTAATATTATATACAGTTAATAAAAACATTTAATTAAGTCAATACTAAACCATAGGCGGATTAACACTTGAATAAGAACTTAAACTTTACTTTTTAAGTGTTTCTTTTGACAAAATATTTAACTTTAAAAAAAATTAAATTAAATTAAAATAAATTAAAATTAAGAATTAAAAATAAATATATAACGAGGTAACATAATTTAAAAGAGATTTATTTATGAAACTTTAAGGTTTTTTTTTCATTTATGGTCTATACTAAATGTTCATATGTTATTTGTTTTCACATTAAACCCTTTACTTTACAAAAATATAAAATCATGTTCACAATGTGTAGTTTTTTAATTAAACTAAGTTAAAGCACAAAACAAACTAAATAAACAAAATAGATTTATAAACAAACACATAACCAAGCAAACAATCTTATAACATCAAAGTCATGAACAAGTCTTCAGATTGAAAGTTTCATTCTTTGTATCATACATAACTAACTGATAAGTATTGACCAAAAGAACTTTTATTAATACAACTTTGTTTCTAACACAACAAGCACCAGATTTATTGAAATAAGTTCTTCCTAACCCAGTTTGACATCTTATCAAAGTAAATTTTCTTGCTATACTATCAAAAACCTCAAAGGTTTTATTACCATGTCCAGTACTTACGAACAGCTTGTTACCCATACTAACTGCAGCATGACACCATCGTTTTTCAATCATATCAGTTGAACGAGTCCATTTGTTTTCATAATGATCATATGTTTCGACTGATTCTAAAGATCCATTACAATTACAACCTCCAGTAACAACAACTTTACCTTCAAAAACTGTACCAGCAAAGTATAGTCTGTAAATCCTCATACTTGCTATATCATACCATTTGTTAAATTTGAAGTTGTACTTGTAACAGTAACTTGGCTTGCCAATACTATCATGTATACAACCTACGTACAACTCTTTCTTGAAAATACAAATAGTAGCCCTCCGAAGTTTTGAATAAAAGTTATGTGAATTTGGAGAGTTATCCGAAATCACACCATTAGAGGACAAATAATCAGACAAATCAGATTTGATAAATAAATCATTGTGAGAATAAAACTGGTCTTCATCTGGTTTTAAAGTCAAACTTTTCTCAACTTTCAAGAAGCTACATCCAGGATCACTCTTGAACTCGGAGTCGAATTTAAACAGAATGTAATCAGCATCATTTTGATAGCAATGTCTAATTTGATACAAAACAGAAGATTTATACAAGTTCATTTTAAATTTATAGCTGAGAAAATATAAACTATTGCTAATGTATCAGACAAACTTCCATAAGTATTTATAATTATCTAATAGTGGCATAAACTATGAAAAAAAAAGCCTTTGATAAAATTAAGTTAAACTTGATAGAAAAAGTATAGAAAATAGTTTGTAAATTTAATTCGAAGCACTAAATAAAAACTTTGTGTTTTATTCAAATATAATTTATAACTTTAAAGACAAAATGGTAAATTTAGTAAGATCTTAAAGTTATGTGATGTTTTTTAATTTGCATAAAAACGGTTTTACTTGTTTTCATTGTTAGTTTTAAAATTTTAGTTTTATATACAAGCTATCTCAAATTTTTTTTAGGAAGGCTTAATGATTGCTAAAACATTTTTTAGCCAAAATTTGAAAATTTTGTTTGAATAGTCATTTAATATTTAATAAACACTTTTCAGCTCTACCTTTAGCATATCATATGTTTTTTTTCAGTGATTACGTTTGTTAAAAATTTAAATGTGGTTTAATAAATAAATTTTAAGCTTTTTTTTTGCTACAATAATAATAAAGTAAAGTGATAATAATAAATGCATCTCTAACTCTAGAATTTTTTTAATGTATACTTTTTTGACAGATGTTTTTAATACTATGCAATTTACAACCTAAATATCAATAGCATTAACAATAGCAGCCATATTTTAATGAACTTAGTTTTTAGGTAAATGCAACTGGTGGAAATGTATTTTCTACAAAAAAAATTTACTCGTCACTACTATCTTAAAATTAAAAATAATGGAAAGATTTTAAACTACAGAAACTTATTCGAAATCTTAAACCATTAGAACTTAATAATAGTTACTTTTAACCTTTTGAATTGAGTTTTAAAAGTATTTCTTAATTCATTTTAGTTAAGTTTTATTTGTAAGATTGTACAACAAATAAAAAGTAGTTCAATTTGGACAACATTTGTGTAATATGTTAGTTATATAATGAAATTAGATGATTCAATATAAGTTTTACGATATATAAAATACCATTATAAATAATCGTTACAAATATTTTCAAATATTTCTTTTTTAATTTTCATTGAACTTTTTTTCATACAAAAAGAAAGTAATTTAAGTATATCATTATTTTCGAAGTTAATAGAATAATGATACATTAAACTTTATTATTTTATATAATACAGTCAGTAGAAAATATTTTCAACGGTTTCTGATTTAAAGTTTTAGTTTGTTGTTGTATAATTAAATAATAAATTGTTAACTGTCTTTTGTACGTTCACTTATTTCAAGGGTTATGTTAATGTTTAAACGAATTAGTAAGTTCATGTGTATTCAAAAACAGACCTATTAAAATTTTCATTTGATGTGTCGTACTTATGTTAACTAGGATATTCGTGAAAAAAGAAAATTGGTTATAAAATCAGATAAATGCCCAATATTATTGAAACTTCCATATATTGGCGCCTAATCGAAATTAATTAAGAACAAAATAGTGGATATAACAAGTTAAGCATATCATGCGGTAAATTCTACGGTTCTCCTAATGTCCAAATCAATACTTAAACGTTCGGAAAAAGACCTAATGATACCAGAAAAAAAAAACTCTTGTAGTTACAAGTTTAAATGCTGCTGTGACAGTAGCTACATTGGTCAAACTTCTCGACACCTCACAACTAGAATAAAGAAACATGTTCCCAAGTGTATCACTTCTTATATTAAAGACAAAAAGACGTAAAGAGAGTTGCAGTCAAAAATGCAATTAAAAAATCTGCGATAGCAGAACACCTTGTAAATAATCCAAGTTGTAGAAAAAATTTTGCATTATCTAATTTCAGTGTAATGCGACCATATTCAAATACTATAGAATTAACTAGACTTGAAGCCATATTATTACATTTAAATAAACCAAATTTATGTAAAAAGAAAGAATTTGACTATACTTTAGCCTTATTTAGTTAAGACCATTTTGTGTTGATTTTTAAAGTTTGGTTTAATTTAGTTATAACTATTACGCTACTTAAACAAATATCAAATTGTTTATCTACTTATAAAAGACTGTATTTTTTGTGAAAATTTATACTTAGTACATGTAGGTCATTAATCATTTATGTTTTTAAATTTATGTTTCTATATTTAAAAAACAACTTTATATAAATATTGAAAAACTAAAAAATTCTACTTTTGTTGTAAAATTTTTTAGTTATTTAACTTTATTGTTTAGAGTTAAGCTATTTTACAAAAAATGTATAAATAGTTGCTTTGTAGCTTATTACAAATCAATTAAAGCAATCGTTTCAAACTAAAAATTTTAACTAGACTTAATTTTTTTAATAGGTATAATAAGTTTTATTTATAAAGGATTTAAACACTACTTTAAATAATAAACTTAAACTATTAGTTTTATCAATAAACTCGTAGGTACGTTAAAAACAGGTTTTACCTATAACTCTAGCTTTTTTAAAACAAATTGAAAAAAGTACTAGTCTTATTATGTTAAAACAATTAAACCACGTGTTAAGAGTTACAGTATTTTCGATCTAGGATTAAATTAAAAAAAGATCAAAATTGTTGATATGTTCAAAATAACGAAAACTTCTCAATAGATCTTTAATACCATAAAATTAACCTTAAGTTTAAGTAACTTTTTAAGTTATTTATTAAAAAATTAATAATTGTGCCGACCAGTGCATAGTTATCAATAATCTTGTTTATGTTCTTTTTTGCAAGAATAAACATTAGTGGTTTTATTGTTACCAAATTGCCTCTAAGAGAGATTATTAAGGTGTCTGATTGAAATATGGTTTTTAAAAAAAATATTCAGTGTTTTAACAAAAAATATGATCAAATCTTAGCGTTTAATAGTTATAAGATTATACTCCTTTTTTTAATTTCTTGGATATAAATTAACTCAATAATATGTGCTAAACTAATTTTCAAGTCAAGTTAACTTTACTGAAAACTACATAACTTTACTTTTAAAAGATAAAGTTAAATTTAACTAAGACAATATAAAAACGCAACATAACTTTAAAAAAATACCTATTTTTTCTAGAACCTACATCTAATAAAAATATATTTAAAAAAATACAGTTTCATTAATTACTAGTGAATATTTGACCAATCGTGCAAATATATATTCGTATATATATCACCCTTTCCCATTTTCCCCACAACCAACGTTGTTTAAATTGCTTTAATATCCTACAAAAACGCGACGCAACTATACCGTGTTTAAATAATGAAAAATTGTTAATTTATCTTCCCTAACATTTAACAAAAGAATAGTTTCAAAAATACTTACTAAATTAAATTTGTTTGCGGTTTTCATTACATTTCAAAAACTGTTTATTGTAGCAATTTTCTGCACTAATACTTAAAAATAAGTTTGCATAACCTTAGCAAAATAACAAAAACTACTTTACGAACAAAACTGAAAGTATTCCTATAAATTTATTGTTTAATACTATACTTGTTTTTAAATTATGGTAAAAAAATCCAAAAAACTTTGTAATTTATTTTATATTAAGCCTCTTAGAATAAGAAAGTTTTATTTATTTTTCAAAAATATTTGATTTTATGCCAACAAACGAATTTTTTTTTAGTTATGTTATTATTTAATGACATATTTTATTTGAATCTCATGTCTTTTTACTAAAAAACATTTAACACAATAATGAACTACAACCCACATCTTTAACAAAAAATCAAACTAAACTAACAAAAAACCAGGGAAAGACCAAGACATAAGGTAAACCATAATTTATTAGTCTTTAAACTGTTTTTCCAAAACTAAACTTAACTATAAATACTTAATAATTTGTTTATTAGTTAAACTACTTAACAACGGCTGAACGAATCCCAAAAATATTTTAGAAGTTTTATAGCTTTATTTTAAAAGTATTTTAGAAGTTTTTGAGAAAGAACTACTTTAATGTATTTTATTATAAAAATACAATCTTAAACAAGTTTACTTTGTGCAGTTATATAAAAACCCTTCTATTTTATTTAGCTTATTAAAATGAAAAATAAAATATCATCAAGTAATAGTTTGTAAATAAATAGTTAACTTTTCATGATTTGTATCGTAAACTAACAAAAATTTGTTAAAATAAATAAATTAGATAAAAGTTCATTTGTATATCAGTTTTACTTAATCTAGTTATTTTTGTTTTACTTAATCTAGTTATTTTTGCATTTAGGTGATAAAAAAGTTTTGTTAACTGATGTACTAAGAGAATCACTTATTTTAAAAACTATTAATTTAATTGTAACATATTAAGCTAATGTTCTAAATTAAGTAGAACATAAATTAAAATCGATTTATATCGGAACTTTTTTAATTATATTGTAATTTTTTTATATTACCAAACATTTTGAAACAAATAAAAGTACTTCAGAATAGACTTTAATAATAGTTGTAACGACTTACTGAAGTAGTTCTATTCTTAGTTGTCAAATAAAGTGTAACTTAAATGGAGTTTTTTTGTTAGTTCAACAAAAATCCTTTGGTAATATGTGTTTTATTTGTTGAATTTTTAACGTTAGGTATTGTGCAGTTTTATAAAACAATCTAAATCAAGCGATTAAAAATTATTTAAAGTATCAAAGTCAAACATTTTTGGTAACTTTTTTTTATTTTTTGTTAGTTTAAAACTTATTTGTTTTCTCTTTTACTTAATAACTAATATTTTTATTTTTATAACTTGTTTAGAGACTATTTTTAAGTTTTCTTTAAAAAAAGCTTTCAGCGTTGTAGTTATACCTGTAACATAGTTTATTTAAGTCTAGCTGTTGTAAATGATAAAGTTTTGACACTTAGGCCTTGTATTGTCCAAAAAAAGTATAAGCATTAAAATCGCAAGAATAGAAAAGGCTTTTTTTATTATTCTTCTGTTTTTAATTTTTGTTTATTAAAATAAACTTACAACTAAAGTAATCAAAGGAAAGTTACACAAACGTGTATTGTGATTTATAAAACTAGCAACTACTTGTAAATATAAAAAAAGTTTTGGTTAGCATAGAAAATGTTTAATGTAAAAATGACTTTATATCTAGCCATAAACTTTACTAAAAACAATTTGTAATATCCTACATAAGTGTATGTCATAAGTGTATAAAACATTTTATGCACTACTACATAACAATTTTTCATTAAAAAAAAAGAAATTATTTTTCATACTTAAGGAAAATAAATGTAATAAGTAGATACTTGATATACCGGTATGACTTATTTAACTTTTTTTCTATAATATTAGTTTTTAAAAAATTACACGACTGAAAAGTAAACCGATAAAAGCAATGTATAGCTACTTATATACAAGCAAAACATTTTATGTGATATTTTTTAATGCTAATTTAAAGATTTATTAAAGATTTTGATGTTTTGATAAAAAATATAAATGTTTTACACAACAATCCAAAAAGTTATAGTTATAAATTTGCTTGCAAAATCAAAATCTTCTGTTAACTAAAAAGGTAAAAACTTAGTTTAAGAACTTTAAGCAACAAAAAATTATAAAATTTCTATAATTTTTTTCAAGGTTAATATAGCCAACCAGACATGTTAAAATGCTAAGAGTTACTATGGTAATTCAGCAATGATGCTTATAAACTTTGGTTTGTTTTAAGTTAGTAATTTCACGCTAAAGTACACAAAGCAGTGCTTTTTAACATGTTTGTAGCCAACCATTACTTAAGTTTTTATAAAAGTGTTTTGTATAACAGTTTTCACACACTAACTTTAATAGAAAGATACTTTTGTAGGTAATCTAAAAGATACAATTAGTTTAAATTTAAACAAAAATCTTTTGTTATAATTGTAGATTTTAAACATTTAGGTAGAAGTTGAGTGTATAATCATTTTATGTTGTAGTCATTTGTAAATTGTTTAGCGCAACTTAAAACAAAAATAAAAAATCATCTTTAATTGGTGATGGATTTTTTTTTGAATGAAAAAACACTACTTATTAAAACTATCTAAACAATAAAAATTAAACAATTAATTATGAAATATGAAATTAATTATTACTTCTTTTTAAACTAAATTTCCTGTTAAATTTCGTACTATAATTTTTTTTTAATTAAACTAGATTCAAAACTAAAAGTCTATTCTCTTCAAAACTACATTTTTAGCTTTAAAATTGTTTTAAGTTACTTTTTTTAATACCTAAATTGAGCATACTATAAAAGCCTAAAAGTAATCGCAGTTTTAACAGACTACAATACCGATATTCCCAAAACTAAATATTTCTTCGTAAAAAAAAACGGTAAAAATTATTTAAGTAACTCTACCTAAAAAAACAAAATTGCGACTAATGTTCTACCGGATATACTATTCAACATTCGGCTGGTTTCGTCTCCGGATATTTTTTCTAATTTAAGATCCGGTCAGTTTCGGTCCAAGACCCGAATTATAAATTTCAATTATTTTATGTAGTTTAAATGGAGATCAAACCTACAAAATTTATTATCATAACATCATTTGTTAATTAAAAATTTTTTACAACCAAAATTTCATATAAAAAACACAAGATTATTGTCTAAATGTTTTGTTTGAACATTAGAAAAAAAAACGTTATAAAAATATCAAAATCTACCTTTATTAAAATCTCAGTTTAAATATTAAATTTCAAGCTACTTATACAACTAATTTTGAATTTTGTACGCTATAACGTAAAAAAAAGTTAAATTAAATTTTATAATAGTTTAAAAAATAAGGTACTTTTTTATTAATTTTACATAAGATTTCAATTTACAATAAAATATACAATAACATAAATAATATTTAATCATACCAACGCCATTAAGTTGCTAGTTTTTTTTTCTGATTTAAATCAAGTTTTTAGCTAAAGTAATTCATTTGAAAGTTTTTAATTAAGTATTTTTTTACATATTATTGAAAATGTTTTTCTATTATTAAAAAAATTATTTATCAATTTTGGTTAGTACTTTTAAGTTTTGTTATTTATGTTAGCTTGTCAATGTAAAGCAAAATTTCCATATTGTCATTTAAATAAATAAAACGTATATTTAAGTTTTTGTTTGCTAATAATTTAAGACTTTGTATACATATAATACTTTGCTCTCTGTTATACTAGTATTTTCTAAATATTTAAAGTTTAAACATTTTTATGTACCTGTTAAAATTTATTTTTGTTAACTTACGATACCACTTGTGATTTTTTGTAAAAATTTTTATTAAATGATGTTTTGTTTTTTCTGTGGTAAATAAAATATAAAAGTGTATGTTTACTAATAAAAATAACTACATAATTATTTTTAATCATTTTAATAATTACTAGGTCTTGTATTTACCTAGTTTAAAGGCTTGGTTTTTTAATTATGAACTTTTTATGTCTTTAGCTCTAAAAGGATGTTTATAACATAATACTTTTTAAAGACTAATATAACTAGTAAAATGACTGATCTGAAAATCAAAACATTTAGACTTAATATTTGGTTTATTGGTTTTAATACAATGAACAATAATTTTGATAATCAATGTAAACAAATTAATGCAACAAACTGCTTGGTTTAAAACATACAAACATGAACAACAGCTAAATTGTTAAGTAGACAAATTAAATTTGTTGTTAAGTGTTAAACGTTTTTTTATTACTTTAACATGTTAAATATTGAGTAAGTTTTATTCATTTTAAAAGTTTTCTTTTTATTTGTTTGCACATAAAGTTAATAACCTTTTGAGTAGTGGAAAGTTAAGTAATCCTTTAAAGATAACAACATTTTCCAACTAAGTTAACGTTTTTTTATTAGTTCTTACATTTCTTTAACTGAAATTAAAATGAATTGTAGTCTGCCATCTATCTTGTACAAAAATAGATATTGCTCACAAGAAGCTGATGACTTTATGTTCAAATGTGCTTTTGATAAAAAGGGCAACCGTGGATGTAGCTTCTTAAAAGTCAAGAAAGATATCCTATTAAATTCTGAACACCTTCAGTCTATTTCTAACGACGAGTTGTTCATAAAAGCTGATTTATTTGATTTTTTGTCTTCAAAAGGTATAATTTTAGAAAACTCTCCCCGTAACTTTTGAGGCAGTTTTCGGTGGAGTAATATTTGTCTTTTTTTATGAAAGAGTTGTACGTGTTTAGTGATTATGGTAGGCCCATTCACAAATACGATTTTAAACTAAAAAAGTGGTATGATATAGCAGAAATGAACGGAAGTAGACTAGTTGCACAGTTTTCGAAGGTAATATTGTTGTTAGTTGAGCTATTAAATAAGCTAGTATAAATTCTAGATTAGAAAAATCAGTAGAATCATATGATTATTATGAAAACAAATGGACTTGTTTACCTGATATGAATATAGCTAAATTCACTCATTCTGAAGTGAATATGGGTATCAAAGTGTTTATAACTAGTGATCATTTCAATATACCTTGGAAGTGATTGACAGTATAACCAGAAAAATTACTTTAATTAAATATGAAACAGAACTTACAAAGGTTGAAATTAGGAAGTTTAGTGCCTGTTGTGTTGGTGATAAAGTTGTAATAATCAATGTTTGTGTGGACAACAATACTCGCCAAGTTGTTTTTGAGATTATAAAGAACGAAAATTTTTTTTTTGATAACTAATGATGACTTTGCTAAACTATGAGTGATTATTTGTTTCAGGTTTGTTTACTAAGTAAAACTTCTTTATTTTTTTGTAATCTTGCTTTAATTACTTCAGTTTTTTTTTTTGTTGCCTAACTTAGTTTTATTAATAAATTTTCATTTGATAAATACATCGGTGTCATTATTTTCTGATAATTTACCATATTTTAAATATTTTTTTCATACTAATTACTTATAAAACAATGTTTACTCTGTTAGACATTCTTTTCAATAGTTTAATACAATTACGATAGGAAAATAGTTATAGCAAGTTCCCTAATAAAATGATTTAAAGGTAATAAATGTTTTCATGTAAGGAAAGATTTTACTTTTGAAGAACTAAAGAACAAGGTTTCTAACTCTGATATATCATTAAAAAAATCATATTTTAAAATTTAAAACCTGAGAATCTGAAAAATTATTTATCGATATTTAAGTTTTAAGACTTTTTTTTAAATATTTGACAATGTATCAGTTCGTTAGTTAAAAACAATATTACTCTAATATGTAAACTCAATAAAATTTTGACATCAACTATAATATTTTAGTAATTTAAAGATAATATAAAACTATACTTACTTGTTGTTTTGTAAAAAATTTGAATTTAATAAATTTACACTTTGTTTATTAAAACTGAGAAACCATTTGAAAAGCAATAATGATTATTCCGTTTTTGTTGTTGTTTTGTTGACTACTTTAATTGAAAAAACAAGTATCTGTTTAAACAAGTACTTTTAATTTCTTTTTTTTGATTAGGTATTTTTATACAGTAATTGAAGTAGAATTTTTTTTTTCGATATATTTCTAAAAAGCTAGTTTTATCGTTTACTATATTAGAGTATAACAGCCTGGTTTGAAATGTTTTAACTTTTACTAAGAGTCAATTTCTTCTCTTCTACGAGGGATTTAACGTTTTTCATGGTGTAAGACTCAATAATTAAAAAGGTTTTTGTTCACCATGCGCTTAAAACAATATTTTTTGCCGTTCAATAAACAACAATTACAATTTCAAGCAATCTTGTTTAAAGTTATACTACGAACATAAAAACATAAAAAATGAAGCAAATTCTACTTACTCCGTTGGATGCATGTTTGATCTTTGAAACAATACTCCACTCCATGTTTGGCCTTTTACCGTACCTGTGAAAAAAGTTCCAGACATAATCCGATAAACGCGTGCTTTGTTTTTTACTTATATTTTTAAAAGTATTTTTATGGTTAGCATGTTAGCAAGTTATGGTTAGTAAGTTAGCCAAACATGTAGTGGAGTATTGTAAACATGCATCCAACGGAGTAAGTAGAATTTGCCCAACTTGCAATACAGAAAGAGCAGTAATTGCAGCAGAAGATAAAGACCTACTTCTGAATAAGCGGCAAGACTTATCGAATATTTGTCCCCACAACCGACGATTCTACTTTTAATTAACTCTGTCTACTTATGTACTAATTTATTTCACAACACTCACATTACAATTACATACATTTGCAAGCTTAATGTTCATGTTTTTAAGCTTTATAAATGATTGACCAATTTGTTAAATTTATTATGACGTAATATTTCTGCACAACTCAATTTAATTTTCATTTTAAAAACTTGCCTATTCTTAGAGCTTTTTGAGGTTAGTGCCTACTTTTATTAAATTTGAATTTTTTGTAAACAATTTTATAATTTCATGTTTTATCCCAAACTTTGTTTTTCAACCATGAAGTTCATTTATAGTTACTTCCTACATAAACACTATACATAATTTTACATGCTTTTTCTGCTTTTTTTCTAATGTGTGTTAATATTTTATAGACTCCGTAGATCTGTACTTAAATTTATTTGAGAGCAGTGAAACGCCGTTAGTTGAAATAAAGTTTTAGCACAAGAACATCTGTGGTATTTATTCCGATAAGCTTAGCTTATCAGGATCTCCAGGATCTAACGCCATTTAACGTTACATCTTGTAATTTACAGATACTAAGGTTTACAAGAAGTTTTATACTACAGTTCCAAATTTAAGTATCCTACAGTTTTTAAGCAGGAAAAATAATCAAAACTAAATTAAATGATATAAAATATTTTTCTATAATTAAAAGTAACTAAAAGCAGTCTAATTTGTTTTTTATTTGAACTGCTTTAAAAGATCAAATTTTCATTCTTAAAGATAAAAAAACATATTTTATTTAACTAAAAAATAAAACAATTTAAACTAAATGTTTAAGGACACGTATAAAGACGTTTGCATTTGCTTAAAGTTTCTGTTTCACTTAATAAAAAAGCAACTAATTAATTATAAATCATTAAACGTGGTTGGTAAAACAAACTGAATATTGGTAATAAAAATATAACTAAACCATAAGCTAAACAAAGTTTATTAAAAGTTAACCAAAAAAATAGAAACGTATTCATTAGCTATTAAAAGTATGTCAAATTCAAACGTAATTATTTATGTATTTTTAAACCGACTGCATTTTTAAATTAAACGTTGTAGTTGGCTTAACTTATTTAAATTTAGACACATACAGATTTTTATGTTTAGCCCATTGATAATTGGTAAAAACGGGTATGAATAACTTTTGTTCATCTTAGTTTAATACTTAGGTTCTAAATAGTTCAATATACTGAGAAAATATAAAATTAAAAACCATCTCTTAATTTAACAGTATCTAACCTTTTTTTTAAAGTTATGGTCGTTTTAAAACGGAAAAGAATTAAAATTTATGTTTTTAAGCACTAAACCTTATCTATCGTTAACTTGATTTTTTTTTTCATAAGCAGGTTTTTTATAAGCCTTATTTTTTTTTACGATAACGATTCAAAATAAAATCAAGTTTTAATAATTTTTTTCAAATGCATACACTTTTTTATAGCTTCATTAGCTATTAGGATTTTAACAACTTAAGTTTATTTAATCGAACAACTTATAAAGATAACTCAAAGCAAAACAAAAACAGAGAAGACAAACTTCATAATTATAAGAAACATGAATTAAAAAACAGAAAATAAAAACTTTATAACTTATAAATGCTCTTCATAAAGCTATTACATTAAAAACTATTATTCTTCACATGATATAATACAAATCAGAAATCACTTAAGTACTTAGTAAATAAACCAACTTCTTGAAAGTCCTTTGAACTGAAAGCATCTTTTTCGACGTCATACACAATAAGCTGATGATCACTGTTTTCAGAAACGTTTAATTGCACAATTTTACAACCAACACAACAAGCACTAGATTTTTCTGAACGAAACTTTAATAATTCAGTTCCACATTTTATGTAAGTAAAATTTCTTGATTTGCTATCGAAAACCTCCCAGCTATTCCTATAATACAATGAATCAATTACAAACATTTTGTTTCCAATACTAACTGAAGAATGACATAATCTTCCTTCAATCATATCAGGTAAAAAAGTCCATTTGTTTTCATGATGATCATATGATTCTACAGTTTTTAAAGGACTTATACAACTAGTTCCTCCAGTAACAACAATTTTACCTTCAAAAACAGTTAAAGCGGAACAGTATCTATTTTCATTCGTTGTTGACAATTGAAGCCATTTGTTTTGCACAGAACAATAACTAAACCAGTTATAAGACCTATCCAACACATACAACTTCTTCATAAATATACAAATGTTACTCCAACAAGCTTTAATTGGAATGGTTGAGACAACTTCGTTAGTATTTTTTATAGTTAAGCTATTTGACGACAAGTAATCATCAAGACTAGCTTTGAGGAAAATAATGTCGTTTAAGCAAAATTTGATACTTTTTGTTGTATTCAAAACACACTTTTTTATTTTTATAAAACTTGCTTTATGAGAATTTGCAATGTCTTCATTGTAATCAAATTTAAACAAAATCTCATTAATATCATCTTGATAGCAATGTCTCTCTTGATACAAAATAGAAAACTGAACAACGCTCATTTTTAAGATATTGCTGAAAAAATGTAAGTTATGTTTATTTAGTTGTTGTTATTGAATTAAGTGCGTAACATAGTAGTTAAAAAGTTAATCTCAGACAATATCAATTCATCATTTTTTAAACTTAAACTTGAATAGATGCAATATAAAACAAACTCTGGATTCAATTTTTTTTTCTATTTTGTTTAATAATGGCATTAAATATAAAAGAAATTATTTAAGTATAAGTTTAAAAGTTTATAATTTACTTAGTATTTAATTAAAAAAAACTGACTAGAACCCAATTTGAAAATTAATTTATTTTTAAAGACCAAATAATAAAAAAATATTAAAAGCACTTATGTACTTATTTTGGTTTTAAAACTGTTATTAAAAAGTGTTTTGAAAAATATTTTTCTAGAAAAGTTACCTGTTACATTAGGTAACGATGTCACATGTAAATCTTATTATATAAACTTTTTTATTCCTATTGAATAAGTGTTTAGACAAATTAGGAAAAAGTTATAAACTTTTTTACATATAACGTTATATAAAAATTTGATGCAATAGCAAATCTAAAAGAAAAAAATTATAGTGCAAAAAATTTTACTTGCTGCTGAGACTATTAATTAAAATTCTTTAAGTTGACTTTCTTAAAAAAGTTTTAATTGTTCTACAAATTCTAATCTACTACTCTTTATTTTAAATAAATAAAATTCGTATGTCATGTATTTAACTATAATTACCTTTCAAAACTTAAATCATTTAAATAAAAGTAAAACATTTGATTTTAACTGAAAATAGAATTTTTTAAAACTTAAATTTTAAAATTGAAGATATAGTTCTTATTCAATACCTGTAAAATAGTTTAATCAAAAACTTTACAGATTCCGTATTAGTAACATACTATTCAATGCTAAGTTATACGTAAAACTCAAAACCAATAACAGAAACTTTTCAATTTTATTATTACCATTTTATATTTAGTTACTTAAAATTTCTCTAAAGTTTAATCAAAATTTATCCTTTAACTAACTGTTTTTTTTTTATTTTTTAAGTTAAAAACTCAAATGACTACTATTCAAATGACAAAAAACTGTATCATAGACTATAAAATATAAAATTATAACATTAATGTTCTTTTTTTGTTCGCAATTAATTTTGTTGTCTTTAAATACGCTAAAATTATCAGTAAAAAAGGTGCTGTTTTGAATACCATATTTACCTAGGTGTTGTTTTAACTCCGTAAAAAAAAGCAAATATCTTAAACTATAAATAAAAATGTTATAAATTTCATTCAATTTTTGATACTAAAATAAGTTCAAACTAAACTATTTGTTTTTATGACCTTTAACTTATTTCGCAACTAAATAAATAAATATAAATAAAAAGAGTATTAATAACAATTTATTTTGTTTTCATGTTTTTTAAATTTTATATTTCACTGAGTAAAGTATAAATGGGCTAGTGACTTATTAACTAGCCTAAAAACAAATAAAAAACATATTTAGTTTTAATTTGTTATTTTTTTGTTGAAGAAAATTTGAATTATTGTACTAACTTTAATTTAGCTAACTGTTTTTCATAAAAAATAATAACTGCATTATAATTTGAATTTGAAACAGTATATATAAAGTTTTATTGTACAATTTTCTAAAACTATACGGCCTAGTAAAACAAAATTTAATCAATTTCTGTCGCTAGAAGAATTTTTTGGTAAACTTTTTACGCCGTCTAAAAAAATTGCTAGCTTTTTTAACACAATTATATGTATATTTTATAGTATGAAGTTACTACTAATAGTTCACTGAGTATTGGTTTATTGTTTTTAATAGGTTTTATCCTGAATCTTAAAATAAAAACTTAGCTCATTATTCTAAAAAAACTATCTGTTATAAAATCTAAAGGTTTCTTGAGTTCTATTTTATTACCCAAAGAAATATTTTCGGCTAATTTAATGTTTCATGCTCTCGTTATCAACCATTTCTGATTCTATTTATGCGGCTTCAGACATAATCTTTAATTTTTATTAGACAGTATTTTTTATTTAATTCAATATAAGAACTAACTTTGATCAACAATCATCATCTTTAATTTAACAAACTGCAAATCTATTGTCCCTACAAGAAGTTTTGTTAAAGAGTTTTAGATATCCTACAAAAACGTGACGCAACTATACCGTGTTTTTTAATTTATTTGTAATAAATAAATAACAAAAAAGAATACTTTTGTTAACAGTCTTATAATGGTTAATTACTATAATAATTAAGTTGCGGTTTTCGTCGGAATTCAAAAACTTTCTGTTGTAGCATTTTTTTGCAACATTAGTAAAAAACAAGTTTGTACAAACTTAAGCAAAGTAAAAAATTATATCAAATATGTTAATATTTGTTAGTATAATTGTATTTTAATTAAAGCAAAAACTACAAAAAATGCTTATATTTTTTTTACGTTAAGGCTATTAAAATAAGATAGGATTATTTACTCAAATTTAAATTACGATAGTACAAGTATAAAAAATGGTCAACCAAAATTGCTAAATAAAATAATGTAAATTGTTATATTAAAACATGTAAATATTTTTGTACCAATAAAAAAGTATGTTCTTTTCATGATAATACTAGTTATTGACACATTTTGTTTGCATCTAAGGTTATTTTTGATTTAATTAAATTGTTAACGTAATATCAAGTAAAACATACATTTTTTATACTAAAAAAAACTGATTAAAAATCAGGGGAACACCTAAAAACGTAAACCATAGTTTATTACTCTTTTAATATGCTCTATTAAAATATAATATTATTGAAACTTTTTTATATTATTTTTTTAGTAATGATCATTCAGACTTCAAAATGAAAATTTTAATGAAATAGTTATATTAAAAAAATATCTTTTTTTTTTTGAAATATTTGTTCCTAAAATTATACCTTGTAATTACTTTAAAATAGTCACAAAGCAATTTAAATGATTATATCAAATACTTATAACATTGGTGTATCTATCAAAGAGATGTATGCTCACATAATAAAAAAATATTAAGTTTACGAAATATCCACATTAATGAAAGTGAAAAAACAAAGAACTTAATTATAGACAATTATTTGAAATCGCAAAAACATTTCTTTAAACCTTTGTTTAGTAATGTTAAAAAATGTTAATTTAAGATATATATGTATTATATTTAGTGTGACAGTTCAAGTTTTATACTTGCGTTTAACAACATACTATTATATCAAATACTTCATTTTCAAAAAAAATTTTCATTCGATTTACGATTTTCAGTTTAAATTAATTCTTTGTTCAAACAGAACAAAAACTTAACCAAAGATCTAAATTAAAACAATCTTTGTAACGAAATTATTGATATATCACATTTGTAATATATTTAATATAACTTTAATAAAAAAAAGCTATTTTAAGTGTTATTTTTTCATCTTATTTACCTTTTTGGCTTTCAGTTTAAACATAAACTTTAATAAACAAAACTATGCGATGATTTTGTTTGAAAAATAAAGAAACATTTACTAACAAACATAGCCAAAGCACAAATTAAATAAATAAATAAACAAGTACAATAGCAGTAAACAATTAGATTACAAATATTTACTCAACAGTTTGTCATAGTTATAAATAAAGCTCCGAACTGAATGCTTCATTTTTTATATCATAAAAATGAACTGATAAGTATTACCTGAAAAACATTTAATAATACAACTTTGTTTCGGTAACTACACGCACTAGGTTTACTAATAGCAAGTTTGTTGATCTCAATTTCAGATCGAATTAATGTAAAGTTTCTTGTTATACTGTCAAAAACCTCCTAGGTACTATTATGTCCTACATCAGTTACAAACATTTTGTTACCAATGCTTACTGGAGAATGACAAACTCTTCTTTCAATCATATCAGGTAACATATTCCATTTGTTTTTATGATGATCATATGCTTCTACTGATTTTACTGGATTAGGAGTCCCACTAAAGATTTTAAGACCTCCACTAACAATAATTTTACCTTCAAATATTGTGCAAGATCCGAAAAATCTACTTTTGTTCATTCCTGCTATATCATACCATTTTTTTAATTTGAAATCGTATTTATGACACATCCTACCATAATCATTAAACACATATAGTTCTTTCATGAAAATACAAGTATTACTCCATCCACAAATATCTGAAAAGTTATGGGAAGAGTTTTCTAAAATTTTACCTTGTGATAATACTGTGAAAATATAATTTAGATATGGTGAGCTAAGTCATAAATACGATTTCAAACTAAAAAATGGTATGGTATAGTAAGAATAAACAAAAGTAGACTGTTCGGAACATGCACAATATTTGAAGGTAGAATTGTTGTTAGTGAATGGCAGTAAATTTTCTGGAGGCGTTTTAAGCTCAGTAAATTCAGTTGAAGCATATGACCATTATTAAAACAAATGGACTTGTTTACCTGACATGATTGAAAGAAGATTCTGACATTATTCAGTTGGCGTTGGTAACAAAATGTTTGCAACTGTTGGACGACATAACTATACCTGGGAGGTTTTTGACAGTATAACAAGAAAGTTTACTTCAATGAACTGTGAAATTGATTTTAAAAAGTTTGAAGTTAGAAAATCTAGTGCTTGTTGTTTCGGAAATGAAGTTGTGTTATACAACATTTTTCGGAACACTACTTATCAGCTTATCTGGTTTGATACAAAGAATGAAACTATTAGTTTTAAGATTTATTCATGACCTTGACATCGACTTTTCATCGAGTAATTTTAGTTGGGTGAATGTGTATTTAGTTTGTGTACTTATTTATTTCCTTGTTTAGTATTAATTTTCTTTTAGCTTAGTTTATTGATAGTTTTTTTTGTTATTTAAGTTTTTCTTTTTTAAATTTAAAGACATTAAACGTAGAATAAAATATATAAACTAAACTAATACCGTTACCTTCATTTTTTTAATGCCTTAGATCTTTTGTTAAAGTTTCTGCTTGAACAAAGAATTAATCGAGTGAAAACTTTATCGATTAAAGTTTTAAATCCTTTGTTTAAATCTTTTGTTTAAATATTTTCGAAATAAAGTTTTTGATATAAAAATATGTTATTCCACGTAAGTATAGAACTTAGACTGTTATACTAAATATAAAATTAGTTAAAATAAGTTACATATTATTAGACAAAAAGATTTAGTGTAAAGTTAAGTGTAAAGTTTGTGAATATTTTAAGTTATACACACTTTTATAACTTAATATTATAAATGTAAAACATTGTGATCACCCGTTTTTATGATAGGAAAACCGGTCAATCAGTATACTAATAAATAATATAATTTGTTTGGCTACAATTTTAAAGTTACCACTATTTATAACTTATGACCAAACATTTAAAATTCAAAACTTTTTTTAAATTTCCAGCATAATAGACTTTTTTTTAAATTCATTCAGCCATAGCTAGTTAGTTTAATTAAAAAACAAATTATTAAGTATTTTTACAAAAGTTTGAAGTTGATAACAGATTAAAAAACTAATAAGCTTAGATTTACGGGTTCACAGTAGTTCTATAACCTTTGCAACCTTGGCAAAAAATATAGAATAGGCTTTCAAAAGAAGGTTTTCTACTAACATTAATGATAACAACTTGTTTTTACTAACTACAGCTGTTGATCCACCGTATCGACTTGAATTTTCCCTGCTAATCTCAAACAGAAGGGTGTAAGGCTACTAAAATCAGAAGAAAATATCATAGTTTTTGTTGGACTAGTAAAAGTGTTCAAGTTCCTTTAGTACCGCCTATAGCGAAATACCTGATATAGATAATGGACAAAATTATTTTTTGTCGTTCTTTTATACATTTTAATCGGAAAGTAGTACAAACACGCACGAAAAGAAGCAACAAGAATCAGTTGATCAGGAAATTGAGACAGAAACGAAGCCGGTTTTTGTTAAGATAAAAAAAATTATCTTTTTAAGAAACTTAAACAAGATAAAATAAAAATATCTTATCAGGTATGCAAAAAAGTTTCTCTCGGCACAATTTATTCTGTTTATTCTAAAAAGTTAACTTCAGAAGATCGTAGCTTATACGAACAGGGTGGGTGTCAGAATGAAACAGCGACAAAATGACACGGTGCGTCACTTTGGCACAGCGAAAAATTGACATGGTAGTTCTCTCTGGCACGGTGCGTAATTTTGGCACAGAGGGTCACTTTTGCACGGCGACAAAATAACATGGGACGTCACTTTGGCACAGCGACAAAATTACACGGTGGGTCACTCTGGCACGGTGCGTCACTTTGACACAGAGGGTCATTTTGGCACAGAGACAAACGAACACTGTGCGTCACTTTAGCACAGCAACAGAATGACACGGTGCGTCACTTTGGCGCAGCGACAAAATGACACGATACGTCACTTTGACACAGCGACAAAATGATACGGTGCGTCACTATTGCATGGATTAACAAACCTGTAAGCAAAACTAAATTTCTTCAGTAATATAACTTTTAAATGTAAAATTTTGATAGTAATCAGTAAAACAAAAGACTTATTATATTTTTTCTAAACTATAGTAGCTTGATACATTTCAGACTATATATGATGAAATGCTTTATAATTTAAGTCATAGTATAAAAACAAAAATATTCTTCAGTTTTTTTTTTACGTTTTTGACTTTTCATATTTATTTATTGTATAAAATTTAGTACTTTTTATTAAACGTTTAATTAACTATTATCAGGAATTTTTATAAAAAATAACTAAGATTTTATTTAATACAGACTTATTCGTTGTAAGATTAAGTCATGCGTGTTTTAACTCTATTTTTTAAAAATACAGTTTTTGTAGTAACTAGCCAGTTATATTAAATAATTTAATATTTTAACCTAGTAGCTTGTGTAAACATAAAAGTTTTTTTATTACTGTTTTTTAAACGACTAAAGGTTATCGCTTAAAAAGTTTCTTTATTGATAATAACCTTGTTGATTTGTAAAACAAATTTAGGTAACAGAGGGCAGCTCTTATTTCCAGTAGCATATTTACCTAATTATCATGGGCAACCCGTGGTCTCCAATATCTGTATTGACATATTGGAGACAACGAGTTGCCTGAGCTTTAGGAATATTCTAATAGGAATCAGACGCCTAATCCATTAAAAACATAATTTAGATAATTACTAACCATTTTTTAACGAGTTTAAAATCTTTACAATATCAATTGCAATAATGTTTTATTTTGCGAAGTTTTACTATTTTAATAGTAAGAAAAATCGTATTTTGTTAAAGCAAGTCTACAATTGTATTACAACTGTGTAGTAGTGGTTTATTGAGCTTTATTTATAGAGGTGCTTGATGTAGGGAATGCTTTGCTAAAAAAACTAATTTATCTGCGGTTATTTGTACTTATACTTTTATCTATGCATTTTTAGTGCTTAGGTGCACAGTTTTCTTTGCGAAAAAGCATTATAATTCTACTTCTAAGTGCACGATATATATGTTGCAACTAATATAAGTCGCATAGAGGCGCAAAATTTCGATCTTTTAAGTCAAGTGCACAATAATTTTTTGAAGATGTTGCTACTAACGTAAATCGTCAGGGAACGCAGTATTTTAGTTTAAAATTGCAATCTATTAAATTGCCAAAAGAGCGCAAGTATTACTTTTTATAAGCATAAAAATTTAAAATAAGGACCGCATTAGAATATAGAATTACAACAGCAGAAAAATTGTTTTCGATAACGTCTGAGTTTTAGTTTATAAATCAAATTTTCTTCTGTGTTTACATCTGTTAGTATATTGTTTTGATGTGCTCAATGATTATTCTAAAATGAAGATTGTATTTTTTAAATCAGAATGTTGCTGAAGTTTAAAAAATATGTTTATATGAGTTTTTATCTTTCTAGTCTTCAAATGGCAAGTCATTTACTAATTTTCATTACTCGTTTCAAGTTCTAGTACAAAACTGTGTTTAAGTTTTTCCATTCGAAAGAAATCAAAAATAAATTCCTTTTAATTTTGGCAGTCGTAGTTTGTTAAAAAAATTTGCTGCTTTTGCATCTTTGTAAACGTTGTTCGAAACAAACAACTATTTGTCGTTTATTAAGCACAGCTTTTAAGCACACCTAACACCAGTTTTTAAAGTTAATCAATGTGATTGTTTCTGATTCTACAAAACCGGTTAGAAGACAGGAAACTGAAAAATTTCCTAGAAAAATAAGATCGTTGTCCATATTAACGAAGATTGAAGTTTCACAACAAATCGTTCCCTCCCTTATTAACCACCGTGTCATTTTGTCGCTGTGCTAAAGTGACACTCCGTGTCATTTTATCGCTGCGCCAAAGCGACCCTCCGTGCTAAAATGACGCACCGTTTCGTTTTGTCGCTGTGCCAAAGTGACCCTCTAGGCCAAAGTGACGCACCGTGTCATTTTGTCGCCGTGCCAAAATGACCCTCTGTGCCAAAGTGACGCACTGTGCCAAGGTGACGCACCGTGTCATTTTGTCGCTGTGCCAAAGTGACGCACCGTGTCTATTTGACGACCGTGTCATATTGTCGCTGTGTTATTCTAACCTGATCCCGTACGACCAAGAGCAGAATCGATTGGTTCCAAAAACCGGCGAAGACTTTTATTTCTTCATCACAACTCAAAAAGACAAGAGTAGGTTTTTTGTAGCTTAATGACTTTTGTATTAGTAAAGGTTATTTAAGTTATTGTAAATATTATAGTAAGTTAAAGTTTAATGTAAAATAAATAAAACAGTTTCTTTTTTTTAAATTATTTTAAGATTTAATTTAACTTTTTTTTACGTCATAGAACACAAAATTTTAAATTAGTCGTATAAGTAGCTTGAAATAAAAAATTTAAACTGAGATTATGTATAGGTAAATTTTAATACTTTACAAACGTTCTTTTTCATAGTGTTCAAATAAAACATATAGACAGTAACATTGTGTTATTTTAATGAAATGTTTGTTATAAACAATTTTTATTAACTAATGTAGTTATAATAATAAATGTTATACGTTTGTTCTCCATTGAAACTACATAACACTAAAAACATTTATAACTTGGATACTGAGCCGAAACTGACCGGGTCTTAAATTAGAAAAAAGATCCGGAACCGGCCGAATCTTGAATAGTTAATCCGGTAGATCACTAATTGCAATTTTGTTTTTTAGATTGAAATTACTTAAATAATTTAAACAAATGTTTTTTCTAACGGTGAAACTTTTTATTTTGGGAATATTGGTGTTGTAGTCTGTTGAAACTGTAGTTTCTTTTACGGTTTTATACTACGCTCAATTTAGGTAATAAAAAAAAGTAAAATTAAAATAATTTTAAAGCTAAAAGTGTAGTTTTAAAGAGAATTAGACTTTTAGTTTTGTATCTAGTTTAATAAAAAGTTTTTATGATACAAAATTTAACAGCAATTTATTTAAAAAAAAATATATAGATATCGTGGTTAATTAATATAGATAATTTAAAGTTTTAATAACTAGTGTTTTATTTTAATTCATAAAATAATCTCTAACCAATTAAGGTTGATTTTATTTCGTTTTTATGTTGTTCTAAATTAACTTACAAATGACTATAACTTAAAATGACCAAACACTCAATTTCTACTAAATGTTTAAAATCTACAACTATAAAATACATTTATTGTTTGAATTTAAACTAATTGTCTCTTTTAAATTTTATAGTATAGTTTGTCATTCTTCAGTAACCAATGGTAACAAAATGTTTGTTACTGCTGTAGGATATAGAAGTTTATGGGAGGTTTTCGACAGTATAACGAGAAAATTTACTTTGATAGCATCTGAAATTATGATTGACAAATTTTCTATTAGTAAGTATAGTTGTTTTTGTTTTGTAAACAAAGTTGTTTTATTAAATGTTCATATAGACAACAATTATCAGTTTATTTTGTATGATACAAAGAAATAAACATACCATTCGAAGCTTTATTTATTACTTTGACATATTGTTGAGTGACTATATGTTATCTGATTGTTTACTGTGTATTTGTACTTGTTTATTTATTTTTTTTATTTATTTTTCGTTGTTCTTTGCTTATGTTTATTAATTAATATTTACTTTGCAAATAAAAATTATACATTACTTTGTTACTTAAAGTTTATATTCGTACTGAAAGCAATAAAACGGAAACGTTAATGTAAAAAAAAAACCATACTAAATAACTTTTTTAATCAAATTATAATAAATAAGATTATAAATAAGATTAAATAAGATATAACAAATTGTAGTATAAAACGAATTCGTTACAAAAAATGTTTTAACTTAGATCTTTTCTTAAATTTTATTCTATTACAAAAAAAAACTAACTGTTATTGAACAATTGTTTTAATGAAGTTTTTCATATAAAAATATGTTGTTGGACGCAAGAATAAAAGTTAAACTGTTACCTTACACATAATAAATGTATCATAAACAAATAATGTTAAATTTCTCTAAATTCAAAGACTTAAAGTAATGTTTTATGCTGTATCGAACGAGTATTTATATTTATTTAGTTCTATGTACTTTTTTACTTTTTTTTATGCGGATATTTCGTAAACTTGATAATATTTTTCTAATGTTATCATACATCCCTTAAATATGTATACCAATATAATAAGTGCTTTGATTTATATCTTTTAAAGTCCAAGTAACTATAGGTATAATTTAAAAAACCTAAAATTCATACCAATTATGACTTTTCAATACAACTACTTTAGTAAAACAACTTTTGCTTTTTGAAATCTGACCAGTCCTTCTTTAGAAAAATAAAATAAAATAGTTTCAAAAATGTCAAAAAATTTACACGTTAAAAACAGATTAAACTAGTAATAAACTATGGTTTACGTTTTGTTCTTACCCTGGATTTTTATTTTTTTTTTAGTTTAGAAAGTTGTAAGTTGTGCTAAATTATTACGTTAAAATTTCTTGTAAATCAAAATAAATCTTAGATTCAAATAAAATTTGTCAGTAAATAGTATTTTTATTAAAAAACATACTGTTTTATTCGTACACAAAATTTTTATTTACATGTTTTAATATAACATTTTACCTTATTGTATTTAGCACTTTATGTTGACCATTTTTTACACTTGTACTGTTTTATTTTAAATGTAAATTAAATAATCCCGTCTTTTTCAAGAGGGTTAATGTAAAACAACTAACTACATTTTATTTTAGGTTTTGCTATAATTTTTTATATAACAGTATTAACAAATATTATAATATATGTACGTTCTTAGCTTTGTTAGTTAAGAATATTTATTTACTTGAAGTCAGGTTGTGCAAACTTGGTTTTTATTAATGGTGTAAAAAATTGCTACAATAAAAGCGTTTTAAATTAAGACTACAGTTAAAATATTATAGTAATTAGCTTTTATAAAACTATTCTTTTGTTAACTAATAAGAAAGATAATTTTTTTTGTAATTTTTATATTGCGAATAAACAAGATAAAACGGTATAGTTGCTTTAATTTTTATAGGATATCTAAAACTGTTAAACAAAATTTGTTATTGGGACAATAGATTTGCTTATTGTGAAATGAAATATAACGATTGTTAAGCTAAGTTAGTTTTTAAATTGAAAAAAAAACCGTCAACTACAAATTAAAGATCATGTCTGAAGCTGCATAAACAAAATTTCAATGGTTAAATAACGAGTGCATGATATATTAGCCAAAAAGATTTGTTTTGGCAAACCAGATAGAACTCAAGAAACCTTCAGATTTTATAACAACAAGTTTTAGAGATAAATAGTATTAGTTAAGTCAATCTTTTTAAGATTCAAGATACAAAATATTAAACATTATAAACCATACCCAGTAAACTGTTAGAAGTAACTTTATACTGTAAAATAAACTTATAATTGTGTTAAAAAATATGTTATTTACTACAAGTTGGCTACTTTTCTAGTCAGCGTAAAGAAATAAAAAATTTCATCTAGCGACAGAACTTGATTAAATTTTGTTTTACTCGGCCGTGTAGTTGTAGAAACTTGTACTAAAAAACTTTACATATGTTGTATAAAATTTAAATTGCATTGTAGTTATCATTTAACAGAAGAAAAAATAGCTAAAGTAAAATTAGTACAACAATTCAAACTCTTTTCAACAAAAAAGTCAACTAGTTGAAACAAAGAAATGTTTTCTATTTGTTTTTAGGAATGTTACTACGTCTCCAGCCAGAGATTTTTGTTAGCGTGCCAAATCCGGTTCTCAGACGGACGTTGCCCATTTATATTTTACACAGTCAACTATAAATTTTCAAAAGAGTGTAAATAAAATAAAAGTTTCTTAATACTTTTTTATTTTAGTTTAATTGTTTAGTTCCAAAATAAGCTAAAGGTCATAAAAATAAATACTGCTTGTTTTTAGACAGTAATAATAAACATAAAAATTATGCTTTGTTTTTGAAAGTAGGTGGTATAATAATTTAGCTTGAACTTATTTCAGTATCAATAATTTAATTTAAGTTGTAACATTTTTGTTTATAATTTAAGTTATTTCCTTTTTGATACGGAGTTAAAACAACACCTAGTTAAATTTGGTATTCAAAACAACACCTTTTTACTGATAGTTTTAGCATATATAAAGACAACAAAATTAGTTGCAAACCAAAACAAAAAGTTATTGTTACAAATTTATGCTTTTATAATCTATCTTAAAGTTTTTGTCATTAGAACAGTAGTCATTCGAGTTTTTAATTTGAAAATTAATAAAAAAAAGTTCATTAAAGGGTAATTTTTGATTAAACTTTGGAGAATTTTAACTTACTAAATAAAAAATGGTAATAACAAAATTGAAAAAGTTCTGTTATTGGTTTTGAGTTTTACGTATAAGTTAACATTGAATAGTATGTTACTAATACGAAATCTAGAAGGTTTTAGACAAAATTATTTTAATGGTATTACATAACTACTTTATATACAGTTCTAAAACTTAAATATAAAGTGTTTAATTTTTAGTTAAAAATAAATCATTTACTTTTATTTTAAAGATTTAAGTATTAAAAGGTAATTATAATTAAGTACATGACATATAATTTTTATTTATTAAAAATAAAGAGTTGTAGATAAGAATTTCTAGAATAATTAAATTTTTTTCAAAAAAAAGTCTACTAATAGTTTATCAATATATGTAAACTTTTTGCACTATAATTTTTTTTTTAAGTTTCGCTGTTGCTTTAAGTTTCTCTTAAACTTTAAATGTAAAAAACAGTTAATGTCTGTTATTTTATTTGTCTAAACACTTGTTAGATAGGAAAAGAAAAGTTTATGTAATAACATTTACAATTAACCTTATTACCTGTTTAATTGTAACAGCTAACTTTTATCTAGAAAATTTACTTTTCAAAAATATTTTCAATGATAGTTTAAAATGCAAAATACATCTAGTTATTAAATTTTAAAAGCAAGATGAGTATATAAAAACTTTTAATATTTTTTTTCCATTTACTTTTAACCAGAAAAAATTCATTTTTAATTTTTTTCTAGTCAATTTGTTGTTTATTGAATACTAACTAAATTTATAAACTTTTTAAATACATACTTTAGTTTCGTGTTTATTAAATGTAATTACTAGAAAAACAAAAAGAAAAATTAAATTAAGAGTTTGCTTTATATTGCAACTATTTAAGTTAAAGTTTAAAAGTTATGAAATAATCTTGTCTAAAACTTACATTTTATTACTTTTTTACGCACTTAAATCAATAACTAAAATTGATAAACATAACTTACAATTTTCAGCAATATCTTTAAAATGAATTTTGGTCAGTATTCTATTTTGTACCAAAGTAGACATTGCTATCAAGATAATATTAATGACATTTTGTTTAAATTTGATTACAATGAAGACATTGCAAATTCTCATAAAGCAAGTTTCATAAAAATAAAAAAGTGTGATTTGAATACAAAAGAAAGTTTTAAATTTTGCTTAAACGACATTATTTTCCGCAAAGCTAGTCTTGATGATTACTTATCGTCAAAAAGCTTAACTCTAAAAAATACTAACGAAGTTATCTCAACCTTTCCAGTTAAAGTTTGTTGGAGTAACATTTGTATGTTTATGAAGAAATTGTTTGTGTTGTATAGGTCTTATAATTAGTTTAGTTATTGTTCTGTGCAAAACAAATGGTTTCAACTGTCAAAAATGAATGAAAAAAGATACTATTCCGCTTTAACTGTTTTGAAGGTAAAATTTTTGTTACTGGAGGAAGTAATTTTATAAGTCCTTTAAAAACTGTAGAAGCATATGATCATCATGAAAACAAATGGAGTCGTTCAGCTGATATGATTGAAAGAAGATTACGTCATTCTTCAGTCAGTATTGGTAACAAAATGTTTGTAACTGATTCGTTGTATTATAATAATAGCTGGGAGGTTTTCGATAGCAAATCAAGAAATTTTACGTACATAAAACTTGGAACTGAATTATTAAAGTTGCGATCAGAAAAATCTAGTGCTTGTTGTGTTGGTGGTAAAGTTGTGCAATTAAACGTTTCTGAAAACAGTGATCATCAGTTTATTGTGTATGACGTCAAAAAAGATGCTTTTAGTTCCAAAACTTACTTAAGTTTATAGAAAATAAAACAACGTCTTGAGTATTTTCTGGTTTTTTCTTTATCACGTGAAAAATAATAATTACAAATTTAAAATCTCTCTAAAGATTTTTTTTAAGTTATAAAGTTTTTATTTTTTGTTTTTTAGTTCATGTTTCTTATATTTATGAAGTTTGTCTTCTTTGTTGTTATTTTGCTTTTATTTAGTCAAACAACTTATAAAAATAACTTAAAGCAGAATAACTACCTAATAGCAAAAGAAAATATAAAAATGTTTATATGTTTTAAAAAAGAAGTTATTAAAACTGGATTTTATTTTGATTCGTTTCGTATAAAAAACTTAACGCACATAAAAAACTTGCTTATGAAAAAAAATAATTCAACTTAAAGATAAATAAGTTTTAGTGCACAAAAACATAATTTTTGATTTTTGTTATTATTAAAATGTAGATAACTTTGAAAAAAGTTAAAGTACTGTCAAATTAAGAGTTGGTTTTTAATTTGAAATTTTACTCAGTGTAAAAAACTAGTTAGAACCAAAGTATTAAACTAAGATGAAAAAAAACAACTCAAACTCGTTTCCAACCAATTATCAATAGGATGAACATAAAAATTGGTATGTGTCTAATTCTAAATGATTTAAGCTATTTAAAGTTATAATATAAAATTGCAGTCGGTTTGAAAGTACATGAATTATGTTTGAATTTGACATACTTTTAATCGCTAGTAAAGTACGTTTCTATTTTCTGGGTTAATTTTATAAATTTTATTTATATATTGCTTAGTGATATTTTAATTACCAATCTTAAGTTAGTTCCACCAACCACGTTTTATGATTTTTAAATAATCGGTTGGTTTTTTTATTAACTGAAATCGATATTTTAAGCAATTGCAAACTTCTTTACACTTGTCCCAAGATTTAAACTTAAAATTTAGATTGTTTTATTTTTTAATAAAAAAATTATTGTGTTTTTTTTTTAATCCCTGATTTAAACCTTTAATATCTGTAAAATACTCTTTTTTAACAGTGATCGTAGTATAATATTTAAAAAGCTTGCTAGACTTAAACAAGAGTTAAATAATAAAAAATCAAACAGTAGTAATAAATAATTAAATTTTTAAAGGACTGAACAATTTAAAAATAAACAATAAAAGCTTGCATGCTAATATAATTGTTATTACCTGTATTTTTTGTATATGAATCTACTATTTTATTTTGAACTTAAAACAAGTGAGTAAATCTTATTTTCGAAACTATTTAAAAAACTAGATTGAATATATTCGTTTTGTATTGTTTATAAAAAAATACTCTTTAATTTTTTATAAAGCACGTATTTTACTCGGTATTCTCTGTTAAAAATACTTGTGTCTTTAATATTTTTCGCATACATTTTTTTCATTATGATTTATAATGCAGAATACTATTTAAAAGCTTTAAAAATTTGTTTAAAGCTCAAATTTATTTGTTTTATTTTTATCTTCTGTAAAAATTGTTACTTCACGTTATTACTTTAAATTTATAATAAAGTACAAATAAGTTAAAATCGAGCAGACTGGGATGAGAAAGAAGGTTTCACATGAACGGTGACATTAATTAGGTAGACATCAAATGTAGTTAGTTTAAATAAATCTAAAAAATTAAAATTAAAATTTAAAAAGTTCTCTCAATCAGTTTGTAATTAATTTGTAACCGTCATCAATTGCAGCTTTAATCGGTTGGATTTTGGTTAGGTTAAGCTGCTCTTAAATAA
Organism: Thalia democratica; assembly: GCF_965202585.1. Taxonomy (NCBI): domain Eukaryota; kingdom Metazoa; phylum Chordata; class Thaliacea; order Salpida; family Salpidae; genus Thalia; species Thalia democratica. The sequence continues at coordinate 19,281,904 of NC_139165.1, forward strand.
GACTATTAAAAACGGTTATTGAAAGTATTACAGACGTAGGATTTATTAATAAACAAAGCTAAAGCACAACAAAAACTAATTTAGTAAAACATTGTGTAGACAAATATAGAAAAAACCAATACTCACATAACTTAGAATCACTTAATAGTTTGTTAAGGTCATATTTCAAACTAAATGTTTTTATTGTTTCGACCAAACACAATAAAGTGACGGGTATAAACACAAACTTTGATTACCAGAACTTTATCTCCAACACGACTAGCACTAAACTTACTAGTACTAAAATATTCAGATTCAGTTTGTTAAAAAATTAAAGTAAATTTTCTTGCTCTACATGAAAAACCTTCTACGTTTTGTTAAAATGCCCATTAGTTACAAACAATTTATTATTCATACTAACTGCAAAATATTTATACTTTCTTTCAACCAAAGGAGATAAAAACCACCACTGATGATCATACGCTTCTACTGACTTCAAATTACCTAGTAGCTTATAAAAATACGCATTTGATATAATATAGCTCTTTACTAAATAACATTCTTAAATTTCTCAGTACATAAAAATGTTTAAACTTAAATTGGGAAATACCAGTAAAACAGAGTGCAAAATCTGAATATACATTGCAACTCTTAATTTTTAATAAAAAAAATTAAATAATAGTTTATTTTGTGTTATTTATGACAATGTGAAAAATTTGTCTTTTATTGTGAAGCTAACATTTGTAATACAATATTTAAAACATAAGCGTAAAACAAAGTACTAACCAAAATTAGTGACTTTCTTGTTTTATAATTAGAAAAACATTTTTAATGAAATGTATAAAAAATACTTAATTAAACAGTTCCAAACAAAACAATTTGGCTACAAACTTAACCAAAAAATAAAATAAATTTAATTTTTAATAACAAACTAACAACAGGCGTAAACTATTTTTTTAAACTTGATTAAAAAATATATATATCTACGGTTATTTTAATGTTCACAACAACAAGTGATTTCGTCAAAGTTTCCAAAATAAACAATGAAACCTTTTGAGTTTTAAACTCATTCAAAAATACTTTTGTAAACACTTTTGGTTGACTAATTATTAATAAAAATTTCCATTTTTTAAAATGTGCAAATTTTGTAGCTGGAAAATTTTTGTATGGTTTATAAATTATTTCGATAAAATTTTTATGAAATTACAACATTTTGACGTAATATTTGAAAAATTTAAACTAAATTTTTCTTAATATCATAAATTTAATAACTTTCTATGAATTTTTTGTAAAATATTTTAAAAGAAAATCATATTTAACTGCTTTTTTATAAGAATTTTCTTTAAAGTATTATAGGGGGTGCACCGGAAACAAGAAACTAGTCAAAACATGCCCCTGGTGGAAAGCTTTCATTTGTAAGATACAAGTGTTTTTTTTTAATTTTCTCACACAAAAATAACTTAAACTTATGCAGAAACAAAGTTATTTTAATTCAATTTATAAACAACAATTTATTTAAACGACAGTTTATTTAGATTAAAAATAAATAAACAAAGTAACAGGCCAAACGACGGTTATACGCGAGTTTATTTTTGAATGTTTTTTAATCATTATGATTTAGCATCTGAAAAACTTTCTAAAAAATTTTTTATACAAATTAACTTACCTTTCAAACAAATTACATAATCAGATATAACGCAAAAAATAACAAGTTAAATTATAGTTGTAAAACTACTAGCTTAACTAAAAATATACCTTAATTATTTTTAATTCACTAAATTTAGACTAATTAACTTTTATAAGTTTGGCTACACTTTCTAAACTGCAGTAAAATTTTATGAACTAAAACACTACAATGTGCCTTTACAGACTTATAACTATTTTAAACAAGTTTTATACTTCAATTTTAGTACTGTCAATTTTAAAAAGTTTGTAAAACTAAAATGTATTTTATGGTGATATATATCTAAGTTTTACATTAAACTCTATTATCTTTTAAAATTTAATCTTAGCAAAATAAGTAGTATACTATATTCTTTACATTTAATTTTAAAACAACATATGATAAAAGTAGAAGTTTTTAGTTGTTCATGAACTAAATAGTGTTTAGTAGAACTGTTTGAAACAAAAAAAAAATACAAGCGATGTAACTGTGTTTTATTTATGTTGTTGTTTTTATGTTAAACATTTTAGTAAAAATTATGTTATTAGAAACATAATCAGTGTTTTTATAAAACTTAAGTTTAATGATTAATTCTACTAGCAAGCTCAATAAAAACAAATTTTGCATCTGAACTAAATTGTTATTGAAAAACAGTTAACCTAAATAAACAAACAGTTTTACTATACTAAAAAAACGACAAAATTGAGGAAAAAAATGGGGATGTTTGAAAATAAGTAAAAAAATCAGTAACTTGGAAAAAATGTCAGATTTTGTCTGTTTAACAAAATTCCTTATTTACCAAAGCCTTATAAAAGTAAAAATGTAATTAAACATCCTCTAAAGTCAGACTAAAACTGCAACATATTCCTAAAAAATTACAAAATTACCTACTTTTGAATGCCTTCATCTAGTAAAAATTAGTGTAATTACACAGATAACCTAAAAATCACAAACAGTTTTTAGTATTGATGATCTGTTGCAAGGACACTTGGATAGTGAAATTATGATGCATACACAAAATTAAACTTGCAGAATTTCAGAATCAAATCTTTTTTTTTGCTTAACTAAATAGTTAAGTTCTTTATAATTAGGTTCTAAGTTTAGTATCTTGTGTAACAAATTTTTGTGTATACTTTACCTGTTTATAACTTTCTCAAAATTGTTAAAATTTGAAAAGTGGTTGTAAGACAGATATATGCCATGGTTAAGTTTACTCGTTTTTTGAATTTTTTGTAGAATAACTGAAGTTTTTAAAATAAAAAAAAAAGGTCTGTTTGTTGCAAATTTATAGTTAATGGTTATAGAAAATATAAAATTGAAAACTTTATATAGTTTTAAGTGTTTGATTGTGTGTATTAAAACACTTTGAATTAAGAATCTGATTTAGAAAAGTCAGGAAACCTTTAATAAAATGTTAGAAAAAAGTTATGAATTTTTTCTCAGCTTGATCTGTGGCAACCCTGATGTACAGATAATAAAATGGTTATCACCAGTTTATCATGCGCAGTTTTTAAAGTTTTCTGGATTTGTTATTTAAACTCTCACAACTTTAAAAAATAAGGTTTTATATTATATCTAAACGTCAAGTATGTATTGCAAAAACTTGTTTTCAGTCATGCTCTTTTTAATTTAAAATTTAAAAAACATGTTTACATCATATAATAAATTTCAGACAATATTACTAAATAAGTTAACTAAATACAATGGACATATAAAAGAGTAGCTCGTACATAGATTCTTCTCCTAATGTGTGTAAAACCAGTACCCTTATAATTTAAAACACGAGAAGTAAAAATGTTTAGTTCCAAAAAAAAAATTAGACAGCTACTCTTAAACAATTACCGTACTATTTTATATACAAATCATAAGATTTAAAAAAAATTTACTTATACTATTTTAAAAGATATGGCTTGTAATGTTGACAATACAGTTAACCTATAAAATACAAGTTATGAATAAAGTTATACAAACATATAAGTATAATATAAGAATTGAAGCTAAGTATCTTAAAGTTTATGACTCTTTAATGTACAACTAAAATAGGGTTACTAAAAAAAACCTGAATCCTGTAAAAACCCGGAACTCCAAATAATTTTTCTCTTGTAAAGTGGTGAATATTGATAATTTACAAAAATCTGTCATATACAAATAATTTGTTCTGTATCGATTACAATTCTATTTGTTTTAAAACACATTAAAAGTAGCATTAACGTTTTTTTTTTTGAATATGTTTATACTGTTTATCACCAAAAAGTTAACTTTATACTAAAAATGTATAAATAAACTTGTAATTTAAAATTAAGAAAAAAAAAACCTAAAAAAATTTTAAAGTTGTTTGTCAAACCTGTTTAATTAAACATACTTAATATTTTAAAACCTAAAACTTTTGATTACTTGTATAAAACAAGTTAATATTTTTTAACGATTGTTAGACACAAGTATGGTTCCCACTCAAAACTTGCAATAAAAGGGATTAAATAACAAAATACTTAAATCTAAACTTTTTTCATATTTGCTGACCAATATTCAATTATACAACCAAGTTTTTGTGGTGTTTTTTTGATTTATTGTGGTAATTTTGAATTATGTTTAGTAGCAAATTGATTAGAGTGTTCAGATTTAAAACATCTAGGAACACACTATTAACGTTTTTTTATAGATCAATAAATTTGTAGTAACCAAGTTTTTAAATTTTTAAATTCTTATCAGTTAAAAAAAGACTGTATTTAAATCTAACTTAAAAACCTTAACAAAATAATATTGTATTTTATACATTTTTTTACCTTTTTTTTAGTTATTAGTTCATAAGTTGAAATAAAATAGCAAACTAATTATTTTTATGATGCAAGTTAGGCAAACATACTTATTTATAAAAATAAATCAGATTTTAAAAGTAAATAACTAGTGTTTTTAATTTTTGGTAAATGCTAAAAGCATGGTTTCAGTATATTTTAAATTATTTTTTTGGTAAAAAACTAAATTAAATAAAATTATTAAAAAAATTGCTTTTTTTACAAGTTTTTATTATCAGTTATATGATATCATTGCATTAGTTATAATTGTGGTAGATAGAATTTTGATTTAATTTTTTAATCAATAAAAATTTTAGTATTATACAAAGCTGGGCTTAGTACTCATAAAAAACAGTCATTTCTGATAATATATTTTGGGAGCCGCTCAACTCCAACCGTGATTATTTCTCACATGATCAAATTTGAGAACTGCTTGCCGACCAAGGGTAAAGGTTTGTGGTAACAGTATAGTAAAAAATACATTTAAAAAACAATGAGAAAAAAAAAGAATAAATAAATGAATAAATAAACATCAGGAATCAAAAAGTTGTTGGTTGAATTTGTGCCTAGCTGGTATTTAATTGGGTGGGAAATGATCGCGGCTTAAAATTATAGTTATTTTAAGCATTCTAGTTTTGTTTAAACTAAATAACCTATATTAAAGTAAATACATATTATGATGTCGCACCATTATAGTGCTGAAAATGTTTGGTTAACCTTATTTTCATATTTCCGCTCTATGTCTTTTTTAACTATTCATGTTTAAATTAAAACTTAATTTCAAAAAAATAATCCTTTAGTCTTTAACATTTTTATTTATAATCATACTAAAATAAAGATTTTTCGCACAATGTTCAACTAAAGTAAGAACGTGCTTAATACATAAAACAAAAACAGATATTTTGTAAACAAAAGCGATTAAATATTTAATCTTTATTAGTCTATGACGAATAAATTTAACTTTGTTGTATATATAGCTTGTTTAAAACATTTGGTTTAAATGCTTCGGATGCAATTTTCTCACGTTCAGCCATGCGTAACATAAACTATTTATTTCCCTTCAGAATTACTAGTGCATCATTCTACTCAAAACTTCCTACAGGTAGCACTAGCCTTATGGTTTACCTAAACTTTTACTGTTTTAAATGTTTCACATAGAGTATTTATAAAGAATATTTTTGTTTGTCATAAGTCTTTTTTTGTTTTGTATTAAAACAGTTAATAATTTTTCAAACCATAAATATATAAAAACAATCTAGGTTTAAGTTTAATTTATTTGATAAGTTACTAATAATTGTAAGTAAGTTAAAATCTAATTGATTTAAACCAAGTATTAAAATATATACAATTAGACTTTATAGATATTGTCTTTATCATAACACAATTTAAGTTTTTTTTTTTATTATATGTGTTTCACTAGATTAGAATCATTAACTTAAATTAAATATAAAAAGACTTGAATAATTCTTTCTAGAATACTTTAAAAAAGTTTTTTTTATAGGATTTTTGGTCAGAACTTAGCTAAAAGTTGTTTACTCATAGCTTTTAAGTTGTGAAAAACCTCAATCTAAAAGGTATTTGTATTTATTTTATCTAGTTGTTAATAAGCAAAAAAAAAATTAAGTATTTTGTTTAATATCTCTAATAGTTATATTGAAAACTAATAAATATAGTACTAACTGCTGGATTATTCAAGTATGTAGAAACAAATTTTAAAAGAAGTTAATTTATACTTACAGCTTGTCAAAAGAATCAAGGAAACCAACCTGTCTTTAACAAACTTCATCAAAGGAAGTTGGACTAAAAACTGAAGTGTTTTAACTTAATATTACTATTTTTTACTTAAATTATTTAAAGTATAGCATTAGTTACGGTCATAGAAGGGTGTCACAGTGTATTAACATGTTAATTTTACATTCAATGTTTTTAGTCTAGCTAGCAGTTGTTATTACTGTTTAGTAAGTTTCAAATTAGATTGTAAAAATTAACACTGAAAAAAATAGGGAGGGTTGCCACAAAACCTAGAATCCTAGAAAAACCTGGAATTTGACAATTTAGTCTAAAACCCTGGAATTATAAACATTTAAATTTTTTATTTGTAGGTGAAGTAGTGAAACTTTAATATGACACAAAACATCTATCACTTAAGTAAAAAAATTGTTAATAGTCTTAATAGTCTAGTTAAATGTGTTTTTTCTTAAAAAATTGTATATAGTAGTTTTACATTATATTTGCAATGCATTTATACTATTTAACTCATTTTTTTTACCTTTAACTGAAATTTAAATTAACAAAAGACCCAAAAACATGTTTTTTTAAAACCTAAAAGAAATTTTCAAAACCTAAAAACAAATAGCTAAACATAAACAACAACCATGTAAAGAGTAAAGCAGGTTCCGTATAAAAGAATTTAGTAAAACAAATATTTTTTCGTATTCTTACTTAGTGTTAAACAATTCTTGTTCGTTAAAACAAAGCAATATATATTGAATTTCTTTTGATGCTAGTATTTTTCCATTCTTACACAAAACCAACAAAAAGTTAAGTTAAAATTTTATCAATGCCTCAACAACAAAAATATATCCAAACACACTACTTTTATCCTTCAATTGCTAAAATTTACCATATTCAAAATTTTTAAATAATAAAAATCTAAGAAAATTTGTTAAATTCAAATGATAACTTTTAACACTAAAGTTAAATTCAGCCCTGGTATTATATTTGCACTTAATTTAATAACCAATATTGTTGTTTGACCACTTTAGTATTCTTCTCATTACATCAAAAATTTTTAATGAATATTTTTTTTCAAAGGTAAACAACTGTCATGAAAGTATAGACTGATATTAAGAAATGGATGTATATAATTCTTTTAGCATCAAACTTAAAGTTGAACTACAAAAGACTAAATAATATTCAAAATGTTAATTAATATACTTAGTTAATCTATTTGTTAAAATATTATAAACGTTTTACATTTTTTGTTAATGAAATTTTTCAACTAACTTTAAATTAAATGCAATAAGTATAAAAATTTTAGTGTTAAAAATATCTAGTTTCTAGTAACATAAGGGTTGCCACACTCTCAGTAAGCTCAGGACCGTTTGAAACTTTCAAAGATCCCAGAATGACTTAGGATCACTCAAGCTAGTTAAAAATTTTAAAAACTTATATCAGCATGTTTATTTTAGATAAAGACAGGATAATTTAACAAATGTTTCAAAATCACAAGCTAGTTTATTCTGGATCTAAAATAGGAGTTAGTTATTCCATTTTCAATATTTTGATATTTTAATTTTGCAAAAATTTGAATTATAAAATTTCTCAAAGTTTTCATTTATTCATTTTTAAAGGTTATAAAATAAACTCTGGATGACTGAGGAGTTTTGAAGGTTATTCAGTATAGTTTTTTTTTTACTCAAAGAATAGCAACCATGTGACATTTTTCTGATATTTTAAATGCTGGGAAGGGCAAGTCCGGTATCTAATAAAAATAATTACAAGAACTAAACATTTATAAAACCGATTTTTTTTTTATCATAGTCAAAAGTAAATGATATATAAATAAAAATTTCAATAATACTCATTGATAAAAGTTAAATTCTTATACTTGAAAGTAAAATGAATGGGTTATTGTGAACTAGTAAATTTATTTTAAGTATGTAACTTTAGCTTGTTTAAAGAAATATTTTTAGGGTTTAAAAAATTTCACATTTAAAGTATTTTTTATCGTTTGCTTTGGCTTATTTTTTCTAAAAAAATATTATCAATAATTATTTAATTTTTATATTTATTTGAGTGTGTTTGTTCTGATTTTAACAAGTAATGATAAAATGTAAGAAAAAAGGCTAATATTTAAATTAATACAGAGTTGTCACAACCTTTAGGCTAGTTTGAACATTTAAATGTTTTTTTTTGAATAACTCAGGTTGGTTGAGTTTTTTTAACTATTTTCAAAAATTAAGCTAGTTGGGAGTTTTTCTAAAATTTCAGGTTATTTTTAATGGTATCAAAAACTGTTTTTATTAAATTTGTTTTTAACAGGGTTACCACAAAACCTGAAATTTTACAATTTAAGCTAAAAACTCTTCGAAATTGTGAAATTTTGAAAAAAAAAAGCCTAGAATTTTAAACAGTAATCACTACAAAACCTGGAGTTTTTAGCAATATTTATCTTTTAAGTAGTAAAATTTTGGTTTCTATCATATAGATATTTTAAAAACATTTTTCATCATTAATTTTATTAATAAAAACACATTTAAAGTAGCTTTACTTACCATTTTAATTTTAATATACTACTTAACACCATTTTAAAACTTAAAGTTTCATTTAATCTAAAAATAGTCACAAACAAGTGTACTTTAAAAAGCCTTGGAAAATTTTAGAAAACCTGGAAGAAAATTCTTAAAAACCAGTAACATCACTGTTTTTTCGTCTAGCTTTGAAGTCCTTATATGAGACAGTTATTTTTTTTTAGGTTTCAAGCCTTTATTAACTACATAAAAGTCATTTTTTTTTTAGTTTACACATATTTTCTAACAAATTAAAGGTGATTTAATAAAGCTATTTTATTGTATCTAACACATTATCAAAATAATTTTGCTGTGTCACACAATTTAGGTAGATTAGAACTTTTGAAAAAACCCAGGGTGGTTGGATTTGCTCAGGCTCTGATTTTTTGTATTTTTAAAACATGTTTTTTTTTTGTTTTACAAATAATTGTTATTTTAATTTTTTATAGGTGTTTAGTTTTTAGGTTTTAAGTTTGATAAAAATCATGCTAGTTTTTGAAAATCTTTGAACTTTAATTTCATAAAAGTCAAGCTTTATAAAATTATACTTTATAAATAGCAAGAAATTGATTCCGATAAGGCTTAAAAACTTGTAATCTCATTTCTTATTTCTAATAAATTACTGAATGATTATTACAGTTTGATCAGATGAATTTGTAATTAGCTGAATTAGAGAGTTTTTTTTTAATTTTAAATAGCCCCAAACAATATTAAGTAATAAGAATAAAAAATTTTTATTTAACGCTTAAATTAAAAAACTAAAAATAAAACCTAAGTATCCTGTAAATAACAGAATGTGATTTATCATTTATCTTTATTTACAGTAAAGTATTTTGATATTTTTTATAAGTTCTTGAGTTTTTCACTTAACCTTAAAACTTCTAATAAATTTAAATTATAATTAAGATGTATTTGTATGTTTTAAAATAAACTTATTCTATAGTTTTTTACTAAACCTTAAAACTTATAAAACATTTAAAATATAATTAAAATGTTTATACATGTTTTAAAATAAACTTATTCTATAGTCAAATTAACTTAAGTCAAGTGCAGTTTGAATTTATTTTAAATACTTATTGAAACTCAAGCTAGTATATAACTATAATTTCAGGATAACTTTAAGAAATTCTGGCTAGTTTAGGCGTTTTAAAACTTCAGACAAATTTTATTAAAACTGTCTTAAATTTTGTCTCTAGTAAATTAAGTTTGTAATCTCTTGTTTGTAAATTATAGGTTATCAATCTTAACTAAGAGTGTTAGGTTTTAGTTTTTGACTTTGAATACTATTTTTAAAATTTATATTGTTAAGAATTTAAGTCTGATATAAGTATGTGTTATAGAATATTAGTTGAACATGCTTTAATAACCTACTTGGTTTTTTCTAGAATTTACAAAGATATTACATTAGAATTATGGTTTTTAAGGTATATAAAAACTATATAATCTTACCATATATAAATTAAGAAATTTAACTTTTATTTAGAAAACCAACCTAAAAGTACTGTTTCTAGTGCTTACTTTAGTGTGCTTAGTTAATTGAACGTTCCACTAGAAAGATATATTTAAATAAATTTCAGCACAACTTTTTAATGCATGGTATTAAAATAGAGTTTTAATAGACCATATAAATTAAGTTTTAAATAGGTAAATATATATTTTTTTTTACCAAACAGGTATGTCTAAAATTTAAGATAACATTTTTTGAAATATTTGTTATAAATAAATAGTATAAAAAGTTTTGAAAATTGATTGTTTTCATTAGTTAACTCTTTTTATAAGTACTAATGTTTAAAAATTATTCAAATAAAAAAATAGGATTAATTACTTGAAACTTTTTATTCTTCAAATTGCAATAATTGTATCATCTAAGATTTTAAAAGGTATCCAATTGTGATGCGACTCGATAATTAAAAGGTTCATCGTGCACCAAGTCCTAGGACTAAATATTTTGAGCGTATTTTTTTTATTGTCTTCAATTAACAAAAAATGTATAACTGTATAACAATTTATTTGTGAAGCTGTTTTAAAATAGATAGTGTTTTATTTAATGTTTGTTTGAATTTTTGTTTTATGGTTTTCTATATCAAACTAGTTTATATAATTTTTTAAACATACATACTCGTATGAGAGTAAATTATATACTTTTAGTATTCAAAAACATGTTTTACAGAAGTCTTATATTTATGATTAATAACTTAAAAATGGACAACAACAAAACTCTAAAAGATGACGGTTGTGAAGTAAGTTTATTTTACAATGTTGTGTAGTTTATAAAAACTTAAATACAGAACAGTACTAAAATTTTAGACATGTTTTTTATTTTTAGTACATAGCTCGTTGCAAGTTACAAATAAACTTTTTTATTAAGTTTTAACCGAATATAAAATAACATACTTTTTTTAAATAGTTTAATAAAACAACAGAATAAATCTACCCTTGGAGAAGATTTAGCTGTGTGCGAGCTTGAAACCTGTGGAAAGCGAGATCTTAAAAGTAGTTTTTATGGAAAGAAAAGATTCTGTTCAAACAGCTGCGCTCATGCTTACTCAGCTAGCTGTCGCAAGAAAAAAAGAGAAAAGAAGGAAGTTCGACCGAAAAAGGTAAGAATTTATTTTTTGCTGAAATTTGCTTGAGGTTATTTCTTCGAAAAACGTAGGAGGAGGTAGATTTTAAGTGATTTCTATTTGTTCGCCGTGTTAGTTTGTGCGTCCTCTAAGGAACATATTGTCTTCTCCAACTTTGACCGGCTGTATCTCAAATGTTGTTTTTAGTTTAAAACATCTTTATAAAGCTACAACTAGCTTAGTTATAGTTTAATAATATAAGACTAAATACCTAATTTAGCTTTTCTCCTATACCCACATTATATATATTTTAAGTATTGAAATCATAATTACCACGAATTTCAGCAAGCTTATAGGAAAAAGGAAACGATAGCAACTAATGGCAGTAACTCACAAAGACCACCTATCAGCATGACTATATCTAGGGTTAGTTTAAATTCTAAAGTTTTCGTAAAACTAAAAAATATCTAGAGACAGTTTTTTATAAAACCTTCTATTTTCCTGAATAATGTAGTTAAGTGATTAGATGTGTATAATTACTGTTTTATTAGTATTTCAATCGTAAAAACTTCTAGGTTTATCGTAAAAAATGGAAAGTGACAAAAATAGTTAGTGACATCCATTCAGATATACAAAATTACGAACCAAAAAAGGCAACAACTTCAGCGGATGCACAGGTAATTTAAAAAAGTTAATTATGTGTTTGTAGTTACCTCCGTTATATAAATAAAAACATATACCAACAGCAACTAATAACTTTAATTGAAAAGAGTATATAAAATATAAAAATTCTGATTAGTTATTTGTTAAAGCTTACAGTTATTATTACACGTTATTTAGTTTCAATACTTTAAATACTTGTTATACATAGAATTAATTATTTTATTGATCCAACTTTCAGATTGGGAGAAGAAAAAGAAAAGAAACAGATATTAGTGATTCAATACAACCGACTATCGAAAGGAAAAAACAAAAAATTTCCACCACCGAAAAGGTAACTTTAAAACTATTTTATTTTTAGTTCACTTTAAAAATTAACTTTTTACTACTATTATTTTTAAACAGTTTTCTAATGACTAGTAAAAATATTTTTATTCATACGTTATCATTTATAACAAGATAATATCAATCATGCGTATAGTTACACTAAATAGTGGACTTATAAATTTAAGCATTTAATTTAAACTGAATTATAGTATTTAAACTAAAACGAAATTAATTAACAACAGCAAGAAAACTTCTATGCAACATGTGAGTGGCACAAATGTGGAGTGAGGAAACTCAGGAAAGATTTCATTGGAAAAAAGAGATTTTGCTCAACACAATGTGCACACGCGTTTTCAGGAAGCAGAGGGGGTAAAGGTGGAAAAGATAAAAAGAAAATTAAACGAGAAATAAAAATTGAAAAGAAGTGTGAACCACGATCAAGAGTAAAAAGGCAGCGATTAAATAAAAAAATATTGGCTGAAAACAATGCTATACAAGAAGTAGCAGAACAATTAAATATGGAAACAGTGGATGATCAACAAGAAACAGCAGATCAAATTGAAACTCCTGCAGATAAGTAAGCAGTTTAATTATTTGTTAGAATAAACTTTTAAAAACAATGTAGCTAAATTTAGAAACTACTTATGTACATTAAATAAATGCTATAATACTGTATATATATATATATTTTGAAGTTTTAACAAGGTTTTCTATTAACTCACGTAAAACAAAAATCTTTAAAAGTTTATTTTTGCATATAGTTTATTTTTTACATTAAAAGCCTAAAAGAGTATACAACAACTTTTCCTTAACTTATGTTTACCTTTTGACTTTTTTGCAGTGAGAACGACCATTACCAAAGACAATATCCTGATCTACCAAGAAAAAGTAACTTCTGGAAAGAAGTCTTTCACAATGGATTTCATGGTGGTGATTATTACAATGATTATTTAGATGGGCATTGTCATGAAATTCTTGATCGAATTTATATGGTCCTTTCACAAAAATATTACATGAACGCTTTCAAATCAGTCTTTGAGGTTAGTACAAAACTTAATGAAATATTTGATAAAAATTTGTTTATAAAATTGATTAAACTAAAAATTATTTGTTTTTAACAGCCACTCTTGAAAAGTATGAAGACACATGAACCAGAACTCACTAAGCAAGAGTTGAAATTGCGAAAGTACGAAATATTCGATAGACTCGTCGTGGCAGTGATTGGCGCCTTCAACAAATATGGTGTTGAGTGTTACAACTTGTTCAGCAACAACGGAACCCACCAACCAAATCCTGAGTTTGATGAAAGCAAAAAGGATGATCTGGAAGATCGACTTTATTCACACCTTAGAGACGAATTCATTGATTTACTCGAAAACCAGCAAAGTGAAAACGAGCTCGGTTCAGACGAACTCGACAGATGCCTGCAAGGATTCACTGACCTTGTTGACAGTGATGCAATTTACCAGACTTCCATCATTATGAACATCATCAAAGGTATTATTCAAATTTATACAATATGTCGTATATAAAAATTAACTACACTTTTACCGATGTTTTATTCAATTTTGCATATTATATTATTTTAATATTATTATTGCATACACATAATTTGAAAATCTGTTTAGCGGTGAAACTGAGTAATTATAATTTAGGTAGTAAACTACATTTTAAACATATGAATCTTTAATTTAAACTGATTCCTGTGATATACTTGTTTCAACCATATATCTGATCAGGTTACCAAATTCCTGCTGATCCAGTAAAACACCTTAAAAGTGCAGTTGCCGGCATCTTGATGGAAAATTTCAAAAAACAAAGGTTCTTTGTAAAGCGCTCGAAACAAGAAACTACTGCTGTTTCTAAGAAAGCCAGGAGTTCAGGATACATGTCAGATTTTGCTGACGGGGACTGCTAGAGAGAAAAAGTGTTATGCTAACACGACTAAGTATTAATACTTTTAGCAAAAAATTTATTTCTAAATTAGCATGAAGTTGTAGAATTAGTTATCTCTTAGTTTTTATAGTTAATAATAAAAGTTTTTGTATAAATACTTTTTCTGAAAGACTATCTATTGTCCAAAAAATTGCTATAGTTTAAGAAAGTAGAACTAGTTTTAATAAAGTATGCGATTTTTTAATACTGGTCAGAATTTCTATTATCTTATTTAGTGCTGGTGTGTTAATGTATCAATAAATAAAAATATAAAAACTCTACGGCATGTTTCGTAAATTTATAGACTATCTATAAAAGTACATATTTCTGATATAATATAAAATTTTAGTAAAAGTTCTTAAACTTTGAAATGTTACCTTAAAACATTTGATTTAATATCTAAAAATATAATTTAGAACTACTTTTCAAAAATTTTTATTTAAAATCGAAGGTGTAAAACTGTTTAGCCTATTGTATTAGCCTTATTTTAACTATTACTTCACTTAGTAAAAACTTACGTATGTATTTTGTTTTATGACCTCTGAGCCTAAGTTTTATGCTAACAAAAATATTTAAGCTAATGATTTCAAAGCATAAGCTAAATTGTCAGCTTTTGAATAACAACTTATTTCTTGCTAGCTGGGTACAAGATCGACCACTTATATTGAAGTTTAAACAATAAATTTCTAAAGAGCTTCACACTTAAGGAGCCTTTATACAATTATGACAAAAGTTAAATTGTTAAAAAGCTTATTACTTAACAATTGTTTCACGCTAGAGCGATGATCACAAGTAAAAAAGTAATTAAACTTACTTTTTGTCTTTGTTTGTTTACTTTATTTTTACTTGTGATCATCGCTCTAGCGTAAAAAAATTGTAAAGTAATAAACTCAATTTAACTTTTGTCTAAATCGACAACTTATATACAAAAAAATTCTTAAAATATTTTGTTTAATATTTTTTGCCACTCATTTATAAAAACTAAAATTTCCGTTTTTATAACGTGTGAAATTTTCAAACCTGATTTATCTAACCCATCTAATAAAAACTAGAAACTAAGCACCAACGCAAATTGTACACTTGAATAATTTAAGAGAAATATTAAAGTTAACACTTTGTTTTGATCGATATTTTTGTTGCAATATTAACTTATTAGTTTTAATTCCATTTAGAAACTGACTGATCTAAAGCTCATTAAATACTTACATATAACCTGCAAAATTGAATATTTTTGCACTATTTTTATTTTAAACCTAGGTTTTCGAACTTTTTTTAAAGACCCTTTTTAAAAAAGAGCTATTACCCTGTTTAAATAATTACTCAAAAACTACCATTAAAAACGCCTAAGACCTTTTTTTAGCTCTTATCTTCAACTCAAGAATATCTAGTATAAGTTTCAAATCATGACCTCATGGCCCCTAAATTTCTGCCATGGACCCCGATGGGGCCACTTTGCCCACTATAGGAAACCCTGCTCTAAACGTTGTTAAGTAAGCTTCATGAACAAGTTTTGAAGTTAAGTTTATTAAAGTTTTAAAATTTTTTACCTTGTAGTTCTTATTAAAAGTTAGCAAACATATAATTATAAAATTACTTTCTATAAGCTTATTGATTTTATTTTTGTTATATACCACTTAGACAAAACATCATCAAAGCAAGTTTGAAATAAATTGTCCTAAAAATAATCAAAATAAAATTTTAAACTAAAGTAGCATGAATCTATAAGTTAAATAAAAACAGTTCACTTGTACTAATTAGTCCTTAAACACAGGCTACCTTAATATAAAGCACTTTCCTACATACAACTACTACATGGTAGAAGTTTGCTCGCATAAACTTTTTATGACGCATTCTAAGCGCTACAGCGACGTCATGCGTTTTTATTTCGCGAATTGAATCGTCGATTTTGTCCAAAAATACTTGCTATAAATTAATAACTAATGAAAGTTATTCCATATTTTTATTTTGGTCAAAACTTTGCAGCAAGCACAAGCTTGTTAAAATTATTCAAGTTTTTAAAAATTCTGACCCTGAATATTTTGTTTGCCTTAAATTAAAATTAATAATTAAACATATTTTTTGAAAAGTTATTGTTTAGAAATAAAATTTTTATTTTTCTATAAACGTAAAAAATTTAGTATAGAAATTTTGAACTAAATTTAACTAAAGCTTTTTACAAGTAAATTAAATTTACTAACTGCATTGGTTATCATGTCTACTTTATTAAGGCACAAAGTTTGTTTAATTATTATTTTATTAACGTTTAAGTTTGGTATTATTCTGTTATTAAAAAGTAAATAATTCAACAATTAAAGTTAAGTTGAGTGCTTATAAAAATAATTTATGTAATTAGTTACTAAAAACACAAAAAGTGTTTATTTTTTGCTTTTAAAAAATGGTTTAATTAGATCGCAATTTTTTGTAAGCAGAAATGGTCCACGTTTGAAAAGCTGATAAAACTGAAGAATATTTAAATTTTTAAATAAAGTGGTGTTACTGTTTGAGAACTTTAATTTATTACGGAATGTGCAAAATTAATTAGAAACTTTGCTAATTTATTATTATAAAATATCTTAAAAAAGATACTCGAAATTTAAAACGTTTAGTAGTTTTTAATACATATAAAGTACTTAAATATTTATTTCTTTAATATACAACAGAAATTGATTAAATTTTGTTTACTAGGCCATGAAGTTTTAGAAACTTGTACAATAAAACTTTACATTTACAAAAATCTTTTAATTTTAATTTGGAATGTAATTACCCTTAAAAGATCAGTACTGTAACTTAAAGTTAAATTAAAAAACAGTTCTATGTTGTTACAACAGAAACAAATTTTAATGTTCTCTATTTGTTATTATTATAGTAAGTACTTAATGGGCCAGATATTTTTATTGGCGGGCCAAATCTGGCTCTCTGGCCGTTAGCTGCACACTCGTACATTACACAGTTAACTATAGAATTTTTAAAATGTGTAAACAAAATAAAAGTATCTTTGTATTATTTTATACTAATTTATTTAATTAATTTCTAAACATGCTGAAGGTCGTAGAAATAAATAAAACACTGTCATAGTAGTTTCTTTTAGACAGTAGGAATAAATATATAAATTACGATTAGTTTTTGAATGCAGTCAGATTTGGCCCGCCAATAAAATATCTGGCCCATTAAGTATTTACTCTAATAATAAAAAATAGAGAACATTAAAATTTTTCTGTTTTAAAAACATAGAACTGCTGTTTAATTTTACTTTAGCTTACAGTATTGCTTTTTTAATGATCACTACATTGCAAATTAAAACTAAAAGAGTTTTTGTAAAGTTTTATAGTACAAGTTTCTAAAACTACATGGCCTAGTAAACAAAATTTATTAAGTTCTATCGCTAAAATCATTTTTTTTGTAATCTCTTTACGCTGACTAAAAAAATATGCATTTGTAGCAAAGAAAACATTTTTTTAACACAAATATAAGTATATCATAAGTATAAAGTTAGTTACTAGTAGTTTACTGGGTACTGGTTTATTGTTTTTAATTATTTTTATCATAAATAGTAAAAATACAACTGAATGTGTACTATTTATTGTAAAAAAACTGTTTGGTATAAAATCTGAAGGTTTCTTAAGTTCTTCTTGATTTGCCCATTCAAATCTTTTCGGCTAATGTTTCATGCACTAGTTATTCAAACATTGAGGTTTTGTTTATGCAGCTTCAGACATCAATTTAAGGTTGTATTAGACGTTTTTTTTTTAATATAATAACTAACTAACTCAATGATCGTTATATTTTGTTTAACAATTAGCAAATCTACTTTCCCCACAAAAAAGGTTGTTTAAAAGTTCTAGATATCCAATAAAAATTCGACGCAACTGTTACGTGTTATCTAGTTTGTTCGTAATAAAATACTAAATAAAATTATCATTCTAAACAGTTAACAAAGGAATAGTTTTATAAAAGCTATTTACTATAATATTTTTATTGTAGTCTTCATTACAAAAACGTGAATGCGATTTATATTAAAACCTTGTTTTTCAAACTTCTCATTTAAGTTTTAACAAATATTAAAGCCAGTGTAAAAACCTTTTATTTACTTACAGTGCAAAGCTCGGTGGTTGTACTCATAGCTTACGTTCAACTAATGCACTGTTAGTAGAAAAAATTTATTTCTTTGTTTTCGAATTTACTGGTAAGTTACAAAAGCGAAGTTTCTTAGTTTTTTCAAAAGTAACTTGATCCGCATCTGGCAAGTTCTCAGCTTATTATCAATTAGGATCTGGCCGGATCCGGATCTTTGTCTTGGTAAATCACTAAATATAGATAGAGAAAGGTTAAATGATTTTAACTTTTAGTAATTTGAATATAATTTATTGGCTTATCACACATTTTTTATTTAATACTCGAACTTAGAAAGATTGATATTGGAAAACAAAAATTTAAATTTATACAACGATAAATTAAGTCGTTTTTAAGTACACGTTTTTTATTTTGTTTTTAAACAAAAGTATATTTAATCCAGTGGAAGTAAAAAACTAAACCAGTTAAGATAGAATGTTTATTAGTTTTTTTAAAATATTTGAAACTAAGTATTGACTATGAAATAACTGTTTTAAATCCTTAATTATCAATGTTATATTTAGTTTGTTTAGATGTTGCGTATCGCGACCAGACCTATCTCCGGTATATTTTTAAACCAATCTTATTGTTACATTACTACTTTTGAATAAAGTTTGATTTCAGCTGCATTTTAGATTCAACATTTTTAAACGTAGTAAGTAGAACTTTGTTCATTAATTAAACTTATTAACAAGACCGAGTTAATTATGATTTTTTTGTTGTAGACTATGTTTGTTACAAATGTTTGTTTTATTCAAATATTGTATTGTATGTTTATAATATTCTTACTAATTATAAATAACTATTAATTAATTTTTTATTCCTTTTGAGATGAGACTATTATAGTTATTTCTAAACAATTAGTAGGCAAAATTTATAAGTACAAGTTTTTTTATTATTTTAGTTATGTTAAGGTTTCTGTTATAAGTTGAAGTTACTACTAAATTAATCAGTATTTATATAATACTTAAGCTTCATTATTTTATCACTTTTTACAATTATATTTAAAAAAAATGTTTGCATCTGAACTAAATTGTTTTTTGGATACTTAAATTTTAATTTTGTGATTTTTAAAAACAATAGAATTTTCATACAAAAAACTATAGACATTTTTAATTTGTTTTATAGAAATAAGAATAATTTCTTTGTAATTTTATGAAAAATTTATGTTTATAAAAGATATAATTTCGTTTGTTAAAAAACAGTTTTTTTTTACAAGCTTTTAAAGTTTTTTAGCTAGAATTAAAATGAATTTGTCTGTTCTATCAACGCTTCTTGCTTAGCTTTTTAGAAGCTACGACCATTTTGTATTCGTATCCAAAGTAAACTTAAACAAAATGTCATCAGGAACTTTCTGATATTTCTGAGTTTCATACAAAACAGAAGACTGACTAAAAGTCAGTACAATAATGTAATTAACAGAAAATATATAAACAGTTAAGTATTAAGAAGTGATTAGTTTTTTATTATGATTAGTTTAGTTTACTTTAGTGATTTTAAAACTTTATGTAGGCAAAAACTACTAAGAAAAGATTTTTATATTAATTTATTTATGTTATAGTTTTAATCGATAACCTGATAATAATAAGTCTTTGAATATATTAGTGCGTTTATTGTACAACAGATCATTTTCAAAATAAAAAAACATACGAAAAAGCAAAAAATATAACAAAAAGAATCCATAGAAAATAAACAAATACATAGGAAATGTTATTAACGTTTATATAAAAAGGTTCTAAACAACTAAATTACTGTGCAAATTTATAAACAACTATCGAACGTTACATTTTACGTAAACAAAAGACTGAACAAACATTTGTAAGTCAATATATAAACACATTTATCATTTTCTGTTATGTAGCTTATACTTTGTAATATTTGATACAAGATGGGCAAATAGAGCTTTGAGTAATTTCAATTGTATTACAACAAATGTTTGACCATTTTTCTTGATCTACATCATACATGTAAATAATTGAATTTTTCAAATTATCATAAAAATGATAAAAAACAACTATATTATTTCCAATACTAAAAGCGTCAATCCAACAACTTGTTATAGTTGGTAGTTTTAAACTAGATTTTAAGGTTGCAAACTTCCTTGAAAAACTGTCAAAAAGTTCACTGGTTGTGGTACTATACCCACCAATAACAAACATTTTGTTACCCATACTAACTGCAGAATGATCATGTCTTTTTTCAATCATATCAGGTAAAAACTTCCATTTATTTTCATGATGATCATATGATTCTACTGATAATAAAATTCCAGTGTCATTAAAACCACCTGTAATAACAATTTTACCTTGGAAAACTGTACAAGCAGCACTACTTCTATTTACATTCAAATCTGCTACTTTGTTCCTTTTAAAAGTGTTGATATTATAACTATAACATGAACTAAGATTTGTATCACTGCTTTCAATCCATCCTCCGATTATAAACAGCCTTCTCATGAACGAACTAAGACAATAATAAAACCGTTCCTTGAAGTATACATAGTGGTGTTTCCAAGCTTTTGTTTTTTCGGAATAAATTTCAACAGACGTACAAGAGCTATTTAACTTTTTGTAGCGATTTACGCAATCAAGAAAAGCATATATTTTAGAATTTATAGTTACAGCTTTCAAAAAATTATGTTGTTTCACCGTTGAAGGAAACTCATTTACTTCAAAACTAGGTATTTCAATTTCTTCTACTTGATTCACAACTTTACCATTTCTGTCTCTTCCTCCAAAAACAAGAATACTGAAACCTTCTTGGTTACAATATCTATTTTCATACAAAACATTTGGTACAAAAGGAGAAGTTAAAAATTTACTCTTTGATGTCATAGTGAACCTAAATAGAGTGTAGTGCTAAATAGCAGTAAATATTTATTAATTTGAAATATAATTGATCGTATAAGAAATAAACTCTGTATATTTATTATCATGTTAGTAATAAATTATTTAGCTTAGAAAATAACCAAATAATAAACAAATTACTACATTTAAATAACAATTGATATTTTGTTTTTACAAATACAATAGATATCTGGTTAGATTTTTGTACATAATTTATTACAAAAATAGTTTTTTTTTTGAATAATTTTTTTGAAAATTTTTGATAGTTTTTTTACATTTATTAATTTTTTTAAATTAATTTTAGATTTTCTATAGCCCTGTTAAAGGGGGCATTGAGAAAAAATTCAGGAAAACCTTATCTAAACTTATAAACATCATTGGTAATGTAAAGAAACCGTATCTGTAAAATCACTGTTGTAAGCATATGTAGTTTTATTAAAAAGAAAGTTTTTTTTCAAAATACTTAACTGTTTATAAATTTTATGTTACTTATATTATTGTAATGTCTTTTAGTCAGTGTTGTCTTTTGTATCAAATTCAGAAATATCAGAAAGTTCCTGATGACATTCTGTTTAAGTTTACTTTGGACTAAAATACAAAATGGTTGTAGGTTCTAAAAAGCTAAGAAAGAAGCGTTGATAGAATAAAGAAAATTCATTTTAATTCTAGCTAAAAAACTTAAAAGATTGTAAAAAAAAAAATGATATACTCATAAAGTACTTTGACACAAACGAAATTATATATGTTTAAAACATAAATTTTTGATAAGATTTTAGTGTATTCATTTTTATTTCTATAAAAAAAATTAAAAATGTTTATAGTTTTTTGTATAAAAATTAAGTTGAGAAGTTTAGTTTTTGTTTTAAAACTCACAAAATTAAAACTTTAGTATCGAAAAGTAATTTAGTTCAGATGCAAACATTTTTTTAAATATCATTGTAAAAAGAAATAAAATAACGGAATTTAAGTGTTAACTAATAAATGATTAATTTAGTAGTAACTTAAACTTATAATAGAATGTTAACATAAAAAGCAACAAAATAAGTAATACCTACTTTCTTTTAATTTTTTTATTGTCAAACTACTTAATTAGTGAAATTTACGAAGTTACACTGATGAAATTGACTTCTTTTTCTATCATAAGTAAACTTTAACACAGTAGCTTTAGCTTTTTGGAAGCAGTGTATATTTTGGTACAAGATTAATGACTGATTACAATTCGTTTTAACTCAAAATGAAAAACTGTAAGGCTAGTGAAAAACTGCTATACTTATGAAATACTTTTGCATAAACGTAATTAAATTTTTATAAACATTTATTTTAAGATAAAGTTAGTGTATAATAATTAGTCCTACATGAAATACAATGAAATTGTGTTCAACTTTTTCTAAAAAAATTGTCTTTGTAAGTTTACTTTTACTTTAAAACTCACATATTAAAATTAAAAATATCTGATGAAAATTTAGTTGTTTAAAACCGTATTTTTTAGGACTGCATAAAATAATAAAACAGTTGAACAAAAGCAATAATTTAGTTAGTAATATCTAAAACTTATACTAAAAAATTTGTTTAAAAATCACAAAATTTGTTAAATACAAATAAGTTAAAATTTATTATAATTTTTTTTTGTAAAACAGTTCTAATAGAAACTACTTATTTCATGACTTATTTAAACAATAAGATCTTTTGTCCAAGTTATTGTTTTTAACCTTAAATAAAGAAACGAGTATACTACTTCTTTTTAAAAAAATAACTTAGTTAAAAAGCTAATATAACTTAATGTAAAATTTAAAAAAAAATACTAAAACCAAAAAACTATTTAAATTAATACATTTAAATTTAATATATGATATAGAACTGTAGGATTTTAAAACGTTAGGAAATATTTTAATGTTTTATTACCACAAAATTTATAAATTTATTTCGTAAAATTTCTTAAATCTTATTAGCTAGTAAATGTGTAGTTTTCAAAGTCTTTACGAAAAATTTGTACTACTAAACTAAAAAACTTCAATTTAAATTTAACAAAAATTCAAAAAAGATTACAATTAAGGTTTGAATACATATAATAAAATCAATAAA
This sequence comes from Thalia democratica, assembly GCF_965202585.1. Lineage (NCBI taxonomy): Eukaryota > Metazoa > Chordata > Thaliacea > Salpida > Salpidae > Thalia > Thalia democratica. Next base: position 19,305,154 of record NC_139165.1, read on the forward strand.
TTAACGTATTTAAGCGATTAAATTAATTAGGCACTTCTTTTTTTTATCACAAAACTAATTGTACCTATTAAACAGTTATTTTATGCATTCATTAGTTTGTAATGTGATAGAAAACTTCAATATAAATTTTAAAAAGTCTTTTTTTATCTTAGTAGTAAAGCTGTAGACATATAAACAAGTAAGACTATCTAGTAAAACAATCAGTAAGAAACTTTGATTTTGGTTTATTAAAACCCTTTAAGAGCTAAATCTTATAATTTCATAAATCAGTTATAAATGTCAAACATACAAAATAATCATAAAACTTTATCATACTTTAGAAAAGAAAAAAGTAGAAAATAAAAAATAAGCAGTTCTAATACAATTAAGCATATTTAATATAAAAATATCATCAATTAAAAGTTTGAAAATTTTTTTAACATTTCTCCATTTGTAACGTAAGTTATCGAAAATGTGGTCAAAAAGATAAAATAGATGAAATTTTTTTTGCATAATATAAAAGATATATTTGTTTACTTTTACATTAAGATAGCAAAAAATAGTTCGTATAAGAAGTACTTTTTGTTATGTTTTAAAACGTATTAAAGGTTTAGTTTAAAGAAAACTAATTTAATATTTCTCTCTAACACAAAGTTGAATACTGGCTACAATTAGTTTTTAAAATTCTGCTGAGAAATAGTATAATATATTAACATAAATGAATAATGAAAATTATTAAACTATGTTACATAAAGCCGCTTAAACAATTTTTTTTAATTTATTTGACGTAAATATTTTTTTTTAACTAACTACCTCGTATATTTTTTCAATGATGTTAATATTTATCGTTCGATTTCGTTTGAATCTCAGGTCGTCAAGTTATTTTAATTAAAAATAAATTATTTTTTTTAATATGAATGATTGTACTTTTGATACTTGTAACGATATCAAATGTTTTTTTTTTCCCATTTAGAACCTTTAAAAAACCTTAATTTACTTATTTGTTTTTTCATCAAGCCTTAAAAAAAAAGTTCACGTTTGTTGTCCGTCGTTATTCAAAAATAAATTATTTTATTCGCTAAGTTATTTGAACTTGATCTGCTTAACTAATTTTTTTTACATATCATTGAATATGTTTTTCTAACAATAAGACAAGTTAGTCACTAATTATAGTAAGTACTTTGTTTTAAGTTTCTTGTCTAAAAAATGTTTTGTTATTCTCGTTAGCTTCACAATGTAGAGTAGAACTTTCTCGTTGTCATGAAAAACAAGAAAAAGATTTATATTTAAGTTTAACCATTATTAACAATTAATATAAAGTAGTTATTCTTTTTTGGTACACATATATATATATATATATATACATAATTTAGCTTCTTTTTTTTTCCTTAAAGTATTTATTTTTAACAGAGCTCTGTTGAAGTGTGTTATCCCGTTAACGCACAGAAACATGTGTTAGTGTAATAAAGTAAAAATAATGTTTAACTTGTTATTTTTATACAATCCACTGAACTTGTTTCGCTTGGATCTAAGTAAACAAACTAAAAAAAATCTATTTTCAAATAGTTAGACATTATCGATACAAATGAAAGTAAAGGTATTGAATTTTTGAAACTGGAAAAATAACACTTATTGATTTGCATATTTACTTTAATTTTATCAAGACAAGCATTTTCTGTCTAATTATTATTGTCATTAAATAGTTTTTATATAGGACTTAAAAAAAAGTAAACTAAAGGATATTACTTGATAACATGAAGTGAAATTTTAACATATTACACAGTTTCAACATAATTTAAAAGTTACTGTTATATTATTGTATTGTACGTTTTTGCTATAATTAAATGATTCTAATATTAAATTGAATTATATTATTAAACAAATTACAGGTATTTAGTGATAACTATGACTGTAGAATTTAAACTATAAATGTTGCATTGTCGAAAAATTTATTTTATTTTAAGTTTAACTATCTAAGTTGTAGGAGGTAATAAAAACAAAATAAACTACATTCAAATTTTTTTCTTTGTTTTTAGCCTGTAATTTATTAACTTCTCAATAATTATTTTTTTTGTTTTAAAACATTTTAATACTTTCAGAGACAAATCCAAATTAAAGAAATCTAAACCAACATGAAGTCTCAAGAGAAATTTTAAGTTTTTCTGGAAAACAATTATGTATTTTGTGTATGCTTCAAGACTTTTATAACACATCTTATGTAAAAAAATCATAAATAATTATGAATTTTTCCAGATACTAGATTGATAGAGAATCTAACGAGATATTCAACACAATAAAAAATTTTTAACTAAATTTAGTTTTGATTTTATATCTTGCTTTCCGTTTAATGCCTTTAAATTCAAAAAAAAACTTAAAAAACAAAAAAAAATCAATACTTTTGTTTACAACGTAAAGATTTATTTATGAACAAAGCTAAAAGAAAATGAAAACTAAATAAATAAGAACAAAAACACATTATACATTCACCTAACAAAAATTGCTCGATAAAACGTAATGAATAAATCTTCAAACTAAAAGTTTCATTCTTTGTATCATACAAAATAAACTGATGAGTGTTGTCCGATAAAATGTTTAATAACACAACTTTATTTCCAAAACAACAAGCACTAGATTTCCTTACTTCAAACTTTTTAAAATCAATTTCACAGTTAATTGAAGTAAACTTTCTTGTTATACTGTTAAAAACCTCCCAGGTTTTATTATATCGTACAGCAGTTACAAACATTTTGTTACCAACGCCAACTGAAGAATGACCGCATCTTCTTTCGATCATGTTGGGTAAACAAGTCCATTTGTTTTCATGATGGTCATATGCTTCTACTGAATTCACTAAACTTAAAAGGCCTGGAGAAAATTTACTGCCTCCACTAACAACAATTTTACCTTCAAAAACTGTGCCTGTCCCGGACAGTCTACTTTTGTTCATTCTTGCTATACCATACCAATTTTTTAGTTTGAAATCGTATTTGTGACTCAGCTCACCATATTTATTGAAGACATATAGTTCTTTTAAAAATAGAAAATTATTAGTCCATCTACAAAATTCTGGAAAGTTAGAGGAAGAATTCTGAAAAACTACCCCTTTTGAACAAAAGTAATCACAGAAGCTAGCTTTGATGAACATTTTGTCGTTAAAAACAGGCTGGATGGTTTCTTCATTAAGTAGCATAGACTTGGTTGGTTTCTTTATTAAGCACTTTTAAGAAACTTTTATCAAAAGTAAACTTGAACACCACATCATTGGTTACTTGAGAGCAATGTCTGTTTTGATGCAAGATAGATGACTGACTACAAATCATTTCAATTTTAGCTGAAAAATTGTAAGAACTCACAAAAACAAAAACTTAGTTGGAAAGTGTAGTTACCTTTGAAGAATTACTTAATTTTTATACCTTTACAACATTTTTTAACTACTCAAAAGTGTATTAATTTCAAATACAGACGAATGAAAAGTTAACACTTTTCAAATGAATAATACTAAATTAATACAGTAACGTGTTGAAGTAATGAAAAAAAAAGTAAAACATTTAACTACCAAATTAAATATGTCTCCTTAATAGTTTAATTGTTGTTCAGATATGTATATTTTGAAACAAGTAATTTTATATATTAATTTGTTTGTAATGAATAGTAAAACTACAATTCATCGATTTTTTTTGAAATAGCATAAATCTTATGAATAGAACTTTGAAAGTAAGAAATTTGACTTAAATATAAGTCCGCTTATAAGTTATAATATATTTTAAGAATCTGTTAGCGTGTAAACATCCTTTTGGAGCTAAATACACAAAATATATAAATAACCAAAACCTTACATACCCACTAAGTAAAAAAACTATCATATAGTTATTTTTATCAGTGCACAAGCAGTTTTTGTTTCATTTAGCACAATTAAAAAATACATCAATTAGTAAAAATTTGTACAAAAAATTTACAAATGATGTCGTAAGTGAACAAAAAGTGTTTCTAAATAAACAAACTAATTTAGAGTAGGGGCGTGTCTAGATCTTCATCATTGGAGTTGCACAATCTTTTTGTTTGAAAATAAAGTATTTTCTGTAGAAGCTTTTCATAATAGACACTATAATATAATATAGCTCTCTATTAGATAACTGTCTATAATTTCTATAAAAACGTTTAAACTTTAGAAGTTTAGAAAAGACCAGTGAATAGAACTAAAAATCTTAATATGTAATCCAGTTCTTTACTTTTTACTAAACAAAAGCTTAAAAATAATCCTTATTCCTGTTTTTAATTACAATATGAAAATTTTGTCTTACATTGTGAAACTAACATGAATAATATAATATTTTATACGTAAGAAACTTAAGACAAAGTACCAATCAAAATGACTAGTTAAGTCTTAATGATAGAAAAAAATGTTCAATGATATGTAAAAAAAAAATTAGTTAAAGAGTTCCAATTAAAATACTTAAGCTAAAAACTCAATTTAAATCAGAAACAAACTTTATTTCTGAAAACAAATTGACAAAAGACGTGAACCACTTCTTACAACTTGATGAGAAAAAATAGGCTTTTTAATGTTAAAAAATTAAATTATTGTATGATTCCGTCTCAAGTATGCAAAGTTAAAAATGAAACCCTTGGAGTTGTATAATCATTCAAATATCCTCTTATAAACACTTTTGAATGACCAATTTTAGAATGAAGTTCTATTTTAAAAATTGATCACCTTTTGTAGATATAAAACTTTTGTATAATTTATATTTTATTTCGACAAAAAACTTATAAAAAGTACTTCATTTTGACGTATTTATTCAAAAAAATATGAATTAAACTTTACATAATAACTAAACTGATATAAATTTTTAGTGAGTTATTTAAAACGTAAACCATATTCAATCACTTTTTATGATGCTTTTTTCAATTTTATATCGGGTCGATAGTCAACAGAAAACCAGTCAAAACGAGCCCCTGGTTGAAAGCTTTTGTTAGTAGAATGCAAATGCTTTTATTTAATTTGTTTACATTAAGTTAACATAAAGTTATGCGGAAATAAAGTATTATCAAAATAAATTAATAAAAAAACATTAAATTGTTGACTGTTTGCTTAAAACAGCTCGATATAAAATAAATTAAGAAATTTTTCATGCTGTAAAAATTTAACTAAATGTCTGTCGTACGCCGAGTTTATATTTCTTAACATTATGATTTAGCTTCTAAATATCTTATAAACATTTTCCATACAAATTGTCTTACTTTTCAAACCAACTACCTAATCAGATAAAACGTAATAAAGAACAAAATAATTTAAAATTGTTAAGTTATTAGCTTGTTTTAAAACACACTTAAACTTATTTCAATTCTTTAACTTTTAACTAAGAGACTTTCATAAGTTTATGTACATTTTTCAAGTCAAAGTAAAATTTGATAACCACATGACTACCTTGTGTCATTTTATATTTACAATCAATTCTTAGACTTATGAAACTATTCTAAATAAAGTTCATATTTAAATCTCAAATTTAGTTGTCGATATCTCAAAAAAATTAATAAACAAAAGTGTGTTCTATGGTAATATGTCAATTAAAACTCTGAAAAATTATTTTTTTTACAAAAAAAAAACAAGGGTAACAATTGAAAACTTTAATATGAGTTTATTGATAACTACTTAAAATTGTTAAAACATGAGTTGTGTATGCTATTAAAATAAGCCTTGCATTACAACCTAATAAATCTTTCGAGTGCATAAACTGTTTCATTTTAATAATTCATAGTGTAGATTTTTATAATAGGCTCGGAGGTTTAAATAAAGTATAGATGTGTTAAATTGCTCTTTGTAATAGTCTTTATTAAAAACTTTCGTAGTAAAAATTTATTTCTTCGAGAACAGACCTTTACTTATATAACAAGTTTCTGGTAACTTTAATTAAAATATGATATTCAATCCTTTTCTTTATGCTAATACATTTTATTTTTCTAACAAAATAATTAATTTATTTATGAGTTTGTAAATTATTGGTATCAAAAAAATAGTTAATTTTTATTCGTCATACAACTTTGATTGTACCTGTGAGTGACGGGCAAGAATAATTAGTAGTATTATTTTTTATGCCGGAAATCTAAAACTACTTTTACGCGCCTCACCGTAATGCTAAATATAAAACAGAAAAAAAGAAAAGATCATGCAGTTTCGTAGTTAATATGTATTAAATAAATGTATAATCATTTAGTTAACTGACAACCAAATAAAAGTTAAATTTTATAGAAATTATACAAGTATTAAACCAAAGCTAGTTGTGTACATACTGTTTTCAATCGAGTAACTAGGCGCGGGTTTGATTTGTCTGCGAAGCACAGTCTTCCGAACTTAAAGATTTTTTTTATTATAACAAACTATGACATGAAAAAAAAAACAGATTAAAAGTTCAATCAACACATGTTAAGCTAATTGGTTTACACTATTTTTAGAGGCTTTTTAGTTGTCAGTGTGGATATAAAACAATAAACTACTAGACTTTTATTACTAAGTGTTTTAATGACGAGATAGAAAAAAAAACTAAAAAATAATCTGTCTATGTTGTCAAAAATTTTTTTTTAATTTAACTAAAAATGGTACAATACGATTGTAAGCATATAAAATTTTAGAAACTATATATTTCAAATGTTAAAAAGTATTTTATGAAAATAATCTCACACGTTTATAATTTCTAAAGCACTTAGTTTATAGTTTTTTAAAAAATACTTCAGTTATAACATATGTCAACCTAGCAAAAAAAAAAACTGTTTTTTTAAAAAAACAAAAGCTATAGAATAATAAATTATTTTAAAGTTCTTGTTCGTTTTTCCATCACATCATTAGTATTCCTTTTCCTACAAATAATTAAATAAATTATAATAAGCATGAACAAATAAAAGTTATTATCTTGCTTATATGAAAATGTAAGCTATGGAAATTTCTGGATTACTTAAATACAGCAAATAAATCCTAGAGACTAAACATTCAAAATAATAAGTACTTATCTATTATAAATGTTTAATTTAATAACTTAAAACTGTTAGAAACATAGTAGTATAAATTTACTTTAAATGTTACTAAAAGTATAACAAGCACAAACCATATTATTATTAATATTTGTTGTGTTTGTATCATTATTTGACGCTAGAAAAAAATCTTCGTTGGCACTATTAAAAACAAAATTAAAATAAAACTTTAACAAATTAAATGTAAAAATATTTAGCAGTTATTTATTAATAATTATGTTTATTAGTAGCATAGTTAGTATATTCTTTTAATTTTTGGTGCGAATATTAATTCACAAAGTGTGTGTAAGATACGAATAGTATTACTAACATTTAATGTGCCATAAGTTTAAGTATTTAAAAAAAAATAAAAAACAAACTTTATATTTTTAATCTTATTACCAAATAACTAAAGTACTGCGTATAATAAAAAAATATAGTTTATTCACTAGCTATGTGTAAAAAGATACGAAAACTCTTATATCTTAAACTTTTATAAGCTTAGTTGAAAAAACTTACTCACATTTTGTTTTGGATTACGGCTTGTTCTTCTTTATCTTTTTAAAAGCGTTTATAATAGTTATTTATTACCGCATGTTTTTTTATATTTTTTTTATACTTTGCCTTAGGACTTTCATTACTTTCCTCTTTTTTGACCGAGTCTGTGGACTTTCCATTCTAAAAATATTAGTTTAGAATAACCCAAGGTTGTATTTGAGCTATATTAATTAATACTTTACTTAAATTAAATTACAACAAAATTTATTTTTATTTTCTTAGTTAGCTTGTGAAAAATATCTTTCTAAAAAAAATATATTTTTCTAAACTTTCAAAATATATGTGTTAGATTTGTAATCTAATGTAATATAGCTTTTAAATGACTTGGAATTTTTAATTTTTATTGAAACTTAACACCTGTGTGCATACTATTTATCTTAGTCATGATAAAGCATTGGCATCATAAAACAGAAATAAGATAAAATTTAGTTTATTTTTTAAAAAGCTAATAACTAGTAGAACAATAAAACTATAGATAAATAAACATACCAATACTTTCAGATCAGGAAAATGTTTTAATAGAAACCTAGAAAAATATTTATTGGTATTGTATGTTCTAGTACTTAAAATAATAACTAATGTAAAACGTTTTTTACTTAAAGTAGAAAGTTTTTGTAATGCTAGTGGATAACATTATGTTTTTAAGACTTTTGCATTATTAATGTTTACACTAAAAAACTTATAGAACAAAAAAGTCTGTATAAGTACAAGTAGGATTCAAAAACTTTAATGTCTCCGTATTTTTTTAAATCGTATTGAAATAAAAAAAAAGGCGTTTTAAGGATAACTATCACTTAATAACTACGAACAAGCGTTTTTTTTTTTTCTGTAAAATAAAAAAATAAATAACAACATTAAACTAAGTTTATGTTTCATATCTACTTAGGCTTTAAGTGTATAATCTTTAAGACATTCAAACTTATAACGGAAAAAGGTAACACTATTTTTATTCAAGCTATAAAGTAAAGAAAAATAATTGATTTTGATAGGGTTAAATTAAACGAAATTACAGCTAAATAATTTAAATATAATAAACAAACACAAACTTAGTTTCTTTTTCTTCGAACATTTGCAGCACCTTTTGTTTATTATTTGATCTTTGCTGAGGCCTGTTTAAATTTGTTTGTTAAAATTAATTTTTAAGTACATATGAAATATCTAGATATTTAATTAGTCTACAAATAATACGTTTTACAAAGCTAAATTACTTTACCAACTTTATTTACAAAACGTTATAATTGATTAAATAAAATACCAAAAATCGACAATTAGTGCTGTCAAAGTGTTATATATAAACACCATATTTATAACTAGTTAAGTAAGAAACTTAAAAATAATAATTAGTGTTACTAAAATCGAAATATAAAGATCGAATCAAAAATACAATTAAGATTAATAATCATAAGCTTCAATAGCTTAAGGCTGACAATCTTAAAGCATATTATTCCTAATTTATAAAATAAATATAGTTCTACAGATACTAAAAATTATAGAAAAGTTTTTAACTTATATTACTTTAAAAACAAACTTTTGTTTTGTGTAAAAATTCAAAAGTTACTTTAACTAACCACAAGCTGTTCAAGTTAATTTCTTCATTTCTTTTGTAATTTGCAATTCTTGTAAGTTCCAACCAGCAAACAAAAGATGAGCATCTTGATCGAATGTTAATTCGTAGTTTGTATAATAAAAAACAAACGTTATTTTACAAAATCAAGCTTAATATTTTATATTCACGGTTAGAAGCATATATTACTATTACTTTTTGAGATTCAATAGCCTACAACCTTATCAATAGCTTCTCCAAACGAAGACAGTACTGATTGGTTTAAGTTTTGCTATTTAAATACTGCAGTCGTCTGTATAAAATTACACTTTGTTAAAGTCTAAAGCTTTGCAAAGTTTCAACTAGACAGTAAAAAAATCTTTGAAAACAGTATAAGAGTAATTTTTAAGGTTCTAAAAACTATTATTTACATATAAGTGTATTTATAAAGCTTTAAAATTAATAATTTTGTTAATCACACTTTATGGTAACACTAATTTTTTTTAAGTGATCTCCATTTTAGCTACCATGTAAGCAAGATGTTTAATATCACAAATCCTCCTTACAGTATGCCTCAAAAGTTTGACATTAAGATCTGGCATCATACACTCCAACACTAACATCTGTAATGATGTAAATTACTAAAGTGGTTTTTAATAAAGGAGTGATCAATATAATCATTTTTGACGTATATATAAATATTTTGGTTTGAAAAATCATCATGATATTTTTGTGATTAATGTCTAAAATTAAAAACTAAAACGATAAAATAAGTCGTTTTAAAGTAGACGGTTTTGTTTTTCTTTCTAAACAAAAGTACTTTTAATCCAGTGGAAGTAATAAACTAAACCAATTATTCAAGTATTTTTATAATTAACACATTGAAACTAGGTACTTTGAAAAAAACTGTCAGTTTTTATATCCTTAATTAACAACAATTTTATATTTAGTTTGTTTAGCTGCTACGTATCCCACCCACATCAACAACCGGTTTTCATTTATTTATAAATTAATTTTGTTGTTAAATCACTAATTTTAAACAAAGTTTAATTTTTGCTGCAGTAGTTTTGAATTTTTGATTCATTAATTTACGTAGTAAGTAGAACTATGTTCATTAAGTAGACTTCTTAACCGAGGTCGAGTTTATTATAGTTTATTTATTTAGACTATGTTGGTGTTTAATTTTTTTTTTAATATATTATGCTTATGGTTACGATTATTAATTCTTAATTATCTTTTATTCGACCTTTATAGTGATTTTTAAACTTTCTGTAGGCAAAACTACAAGAAAAAATTTTTATATTATTTTATTTGTGTTAAAATTTCAATAACCTTATAATAATAGGCCTTTGAATATATAAGTGCGTTTGTTGTACAACAAGATATTAAAAAAAAAAAAAACGAGTGAGCAAGTACTCTAACAAAACAAATTCATAAAAAATAAACTAATACTTAAAAAATGTTATTAACGTTTATACAACAATGTTCTAAACAACTAAAATATTGTAAAAATATATAAACAATTATGAAACGTTACAATTTGAAAATAAAAAACTGAAGAAAAATTTGAAAGTCAATATACAAACATATTAATCATTTTTGTTATGTAGCTTATACTTTGTAATATTTGACACAAGATGGGCAAACAGAACTTTTAGTAATATTTATAGTATTACAACAAACTTTTGACCATTTTTCTTGATCTACATCATACATGTAAATAATTGATTCTTTCAAATTATCATAAAAATGATAAAAAACAACAATATTATTTCCAATACTAAAAGCGTCAACCCAACATCTTGTTATAGCCGGAAGTTTTAAACTAAATTTTAAGGTTAAAAACTTCCTTGAAAAACTATCAAATAGTTCACAGCTTGTGGTACTATACCCACCGATAACAAACATTTTGTTACACATACTAACAGCAGAATGATCATCTCGTTTTTCAATCATATTAGGTAAATAAGTCCATTTGTTTTCATGATGATCATATGATTCTACTGATTTCAAATCTACATTGTCATTAAAACCACCCGTAATAACAATTTTACCTTGATAAACTGTACAAGCAGCATTACGTCTGGCTACATTCAAGTCTGCTACTTCATTCCTGTTAAATTATTCATTTCATAAAAATAACACGAACTTAGTTTTGTATCACTGCTTTCAATCCATCCTCCGATTATAAACATCTTTCTCATGAACGAACAAAGACAATAATAAAACCGTTCCTTGAAATATACATAGTGGTGTTTCCAAGCTTTAGTTTTTTCAGAATAAGTTTCAACAGACGTACAAGAGCTATTTAACTTTTTGTAGCTTCTTACGGAATCAAGAAAAGCATATATTATAGAATTTGTAATTGATACTTTCAAAAAATTATGTTGTTTCACCATTGAAGGAAACTCATTTACTTCAAAACTAGGTGTTTTTATTTCTTCTACTTGATTCACAACTTTACGATTTTTGTCTCTTCCTCCAAAAACAAGAATACTGAAACCTTCTTGGTTACAATATCTATTTTCATACAAAACATTTGGTACAAAAGGAGAAGTTAAAAATTTACTCTTTGATTTCATGGTGAACCTAAATAGAGTAAAGTGCTAAATAGCTGTAAATGTTTATTATAATTATAATTTGATAGTATAAGAAAAAACTCTGTATATTTAGATTCATGTTAGTAATAAAGAATTCAACTTAGACAATAACCAAATAGTAAACAAATTACTTCATGTAAATAACAATTGATATTTTGTTTTTACAAATACATTAGATATGTGGTTAGATTTTTGTACATAGTTTAATATTTTTGTTTTTAAAACTAGGTAGTTTTAACTCATTACAAAAAATAAACTCAAAAAAAAAAATTGTTTTTTGATAGTTTTTTACATTTATTAAATTCTTTAAATTAATTTTAGATTTTTTAGAGCCATGTCAAAGGGGGCATTTAAAAGTAATGTTTAGGAAAACCTTATCTAAACTTTTAAACATCAACAACAATGTAAATATACCATATCTGTAAAATCACTGTTGTTAACATATGTAGTTTTATTAAGAAAAAAATTTTGTTAATACTTAACTATTTATAAATTTTCTGTTATTTATATTACTGTAATGTCTTTTACTTAGTCTTGTTTTTTGTATTAAATTCAGAAATATCAGAAAGTTCCTAATGACATTCTGTTTAATTTAACTTTGGACAAAAATTCAAAATGATTGTAGCTTCTAAAAAGCTAAGAAAGAAGCGTTGATAGAACAAGGAAAATTCTTTTCAATTCTAGCTGAAAAACTTAAAAGATTGTAAATAAAAACAGATATACTTATAAAGTACTTTGACACCAACGAAATTATATCTGTTTTAAACATAAATTTTTGATAAGTTTAAAGTTTGTTTGTTTTGATTTCTATTAATAATATTAAATATGTGTACAATTTTTTGGATAGAAAATAAGTTAAGAAATTTAGTTTTGTCACAAAATTTAAATTTAAGCATCCGAAAAATAATTTAATTCAGATACATTTTATTCAAATATAATTGTAAAAAGTAATAAAATAACTGAACTTAAGTCTTAACAAAATAACTGATTAAATTAGTAGTAACTTTAATTTATAATAGAATAATAACATAAAAAACAACAAAATAAGTAATACCTTCTTTCATTTAACTTTTTTATTGTCAAACTACTTAATTAATGAATTTTACGAAGTTACATTGATGGTATTGACTGCTTTTTCTATCATAAGTAAACTAGAGCATTAGCTTTTTGAAAGCAGTGTATATTTTGGTACAAGTTTAATGACTGATTACAATTCATATCAACTCAAAATTAAAAACTGTAAAGCTAGTAAAAAACTGCTATACTTATACAAGACTTTTGCATAAACAAAATTAAATTTTTATAAACATTCAATTTAACATAATATTAGAGTAAATATAATTTTGGCTCTACATGAAATACAATAGAATTGTGTTCAAATTTTTCTAACAAAAAATGTTTTAGAAAGTTAACTTTAACTTTTAACTCACATATTAAAAGTTAAAATATATAAACAAAATTTAAATTTTTAAAACCGTGTTTTTTGGGACTGCATAAAATAATTCAATAGTTGAACTTAAGCAATATTAAAACATCATTAATTTAGCTAGTAATAACTAAAACTTATACTAAAAAAGTTGTATAAAAAGTCACAAAATTTGTTAAATACAAATAAGTTAGAATTTATTATTATTTTTTTTGTAAAACAATTCTAATAGAAACTACTTAGGTCATGACTTATTTAAACAATCAGATCTTGTGTCCAATTTTTTGTTTCAGACCTAAACAAAAAAAATAGTATACTATTTCTTTTCAAAAATAGTTTAATGTAAAATCTAAAAAAAAGAAATTAAAAAAACAAAAAACTTATTTAAATTTAATATAATCAAATTTATTATATGATTTAGAACTGTTAGATTTTAAAACGTTAGAGAAAATTTTAATATTTTATAAGCAGAAAATTTATAAATTTATTTTGTAAATTTTCTTTAATCTTATTAGCTAGTAAATGTGTAGTTTTTAAAGCCTTTACGAAAAATATGTACTACTCAACTAAAAAATTCAAAAAAGATTACAATTACGGTTTGAATACATAAAATCAAATCAATAAATTAACGTATTAAGCGATGAAATTAATTAGGAACTTCTTTTGTTTTATAACAAAACTAATTTTACCTATTAAACATTTTTTTTTTTGCATTCAGTAGTTTGTAATGTGATACAAAACTTCAATTTAAACATAATTAAGTCATTTTTTATGTTAATAGTGAAGATGTAGACATATAAAAAAGTAAGACTATCTAGTATAACAGTCAGTAAGTAACTTTGATTTTGGTTTATTAAAACCCTTTAAGAGCTAAATCAATTAATTTCATAAATCAATTATAAATATCAAACATACCAAATAACTTTTAAACTTTATTAAACTTTAGAAAAGAAAAAAATAGAAAATAAAACATAAGCAGTTCTAATTCAATTTATCATATTTTATATATAAAATAATCAATTAAAAGTTTTAAAAAATATATAACATTTTATTATTTATAACGTAAGTTATCGAAAATGTGGTCATATAAATAAATTAATTGAAATTTCCTTTGCATAATACAAAATATATATTTGTTTACTTTTACATTAAGATAGCAAAAAAAAGTTTGTATAAGATGTACTTTTTGTTATGTTTTGTTTTTATGAAAACAAGTGAACTAAAATGATTTAAATAAGACATAAACATTCTCAGTTAGTGAGTACCAATTTTTTGTAATTAATGGAAATTTTGGTGTACAATATAGTAGCATTTGGAGGTTTTCGATTGTATAACCAGAAAGTTTATTCTTACTAGATGCGAAATTGATAATAAAAAAGTTAAAGTTATGTTAAGTGATTTTTCACTAGGTTATGTATTTGTTTATAAATATTTTTTGGTTATTTAGCTTTTGTTGTGATATATTTTTTTGGGAAGTTTAGGTTTTAATGTGAAGAGAAATAAACAAAACTGTTTAATGAACGATAAATAAAATCGCTATAACTATTTGGTCCTATAATCTGGAGTACTTTTTGGTTATCGATTTGTACGCCATTGGAATAAAGTTTGAATTCAATGTCCTAAACCTTAAAATTTATGTATAATAAATAGATACGACCTTAAATAAAAAGGTACATATCAATAATAATATGAAATATTTTATATAACTTAGTTTGACTCACTTAATAATTTATAGTTCTATTTGTTTAAAAAAAATTAAAATTTAAAATTAATTCTTTCAAACAATTTATAAATGACTCAATTTTTCAGAACATTGTATATTTCATGCTTCTTTCGTCAGTTGTAAACTAAGCAATAAAAATAAAATTTCAAATCTAGCTTATATAGTGAAAATGCAATTACCATAATTAATAATAAAGCAAAGAGCAATTAACAATACACTAATACTTCTAAATACAACGAAACTAAAAAATTAATAAAACAGAGCAACAATTTTTAAAACAATTTTAAAAATAATTAAAAAACTTTTTAAGAAAACAACGAAACAGTATAATCAAAATCATTATGTTTACACAAGTTTTCTTATAAAAATACAAATGGCCTCAAGTTAAATTAAATCAGAAATGTGAAAACAATTTTTAATAATTTTAAATCTGTTTAAATTATAATTTCTCCCACAACCTTGATATATAAATAAATTTAAAAATATATTTAAATATTAAAACAACTTTTTTTAGCTTTATATCAGTAGAAAATATTGCATGCGTTATTCTTTTAAAAACACTACAACACTATTAAGTTACTTGTCTATAAAATGTTTTGTTATTCTCGTTAGCTTCACAATGTAGAGTAGAACTTTTTCATTGTCATGAAAAACAGGAAAAAGATTTATATTTAAGTTTAACCATTACTAACAATTAATATACAATAATTAATAGTTTTTTTTTTGTATATATATATTTATATATATTAAAGGTTTTATAAAAAGTTCTGATCGATAGTGCTCGACAAATTAAATTGAAGCTAAATATTTATCTTAGTAAAAGTATTGAATTTTTGAAACTGGACAAATAACACTTGTTGATTTGCATATTTACTTTAATTTTATCACGACAAGCATTTTCTGTCGAATTATTATTGTCATTAAAGTACTTTTCTTATAGGACTAAAAAAAGTAAACTAAAGGGTATTACTTATTAACGTAAGGTAAAATTTTAACATCTTACACAGTTTCAACATAATTTAAAAGTTGCTGTTATATTCTTGTATTGTAAGTTTTTCCTAAAATTAAATGATTCTACTATTAAATTAATAGAATATTATAATTAAACAAATTACAGGTATTTAGTGATAACTATAACTGTAGAATTCAAACTGTAAATGTTGCATTTTCGAAAAAAAAAGTTACTTTATTCTAAGTTTATGTATCTAAGTTGTATGAGGTAATAAAAACAAAGTAAACTACATTTAAATTGTTTTCGTAGTTTTTAGCCTGTAATTTATTAACTTCTCAATAATTGTTTTTTGTTTAAAAACATTTTAATATTTTCAGAGACAAATCAAAATTTAAAAATCTAAACCAACATAAAGTCTCAAGAGAAAGTTTAAGTTTTTCTGGAAGACGATTATGTATTTTGTGTACGCTTCAAGACTTTTATCAAACAACTTATGTAAAAAAGTTATAAATTATAAAGAATTTTTCCAGATACTAGATTGATAGAGACTTTAACAAGATATTCAAGACAATAAAAAAAAATTAACGGAATTAGTTTTGATTTTATATCATGCTTTCCGTTTAATGCCTTTAAATTCAAAAAAACTTAAATGACATAAAAGTTCAATACTTTTGTATACAACGTAAAGATTTATTAATGAACAAAGCCAAAATAAAATGAAAACTAAATAAATAAGTACAAAACACATTATACATTCACCTAACAAAAATTATTTGACAAAATGTCATGAATAAATCTTCAAACTAAAAGTTTCATTCTTTGTATCATACAAAATAAACTGATGAGTGTTGTCCGATAAAATGTTTAATAACACAACTTTATTTCCAAAACAACAAGCACTAGATTTCCTTACTTCAAACTTTTTAAAATCAATTTCACAGTTAATTGAAGTAAACTTTCTTGTTATACTGTCAAAAACCTCCCAGGTTTTATTATATTGTACAGCAGTTGCAAACATTTTGTTGCCAATGCTTACTAGAGAATGACCGCATCTTCTTTCGATCATGTCAGGTAAACAAGTCCATTTGTTTTCATGATGGTCATATGCTTCAACTGAATTTACTAAACTTAAAAGGCCTGGAGAAAATTTACTGCCTCCACTAACAACAATTTTACCTTCAAATATTGTGCATGTTCCGAACAGTCTACTTTTGTTCATTCTTGCTATACCATACCATTTTTTTAGTTTGAAATCGTATCTGTGACTTAGCTCACCATATCTATTGAACACATATAGTTCTTTTAAAAATAGAAAATTATTAGTCCATCTAAAAATTTCTGGAAAGTTAGAGGAAGAATTTTGCAAAACTACCCCTTTTGAAGATAGGTAATCACAGTAACTAGCTTTGATGAACATTTTGTCGTTAGAAACAGGCTGGGTGGTTTCTTTATTAAGTAGCATAGACTTCTTGACTTTTAAGAAACTTCTATCAAAAGTTAATTTGAACACCAAATCGTTGGTTTCTTGAGAGCAATGTCTAGTTTGGTACAAGATAGACGACTGACGACAATACATTTTAATTTTAGCTGAAAAACTGTAAGAACTCACAAAATTACATTTACATGTAGTTACCTTTGAAAAATTACTTAATTTTTTATACCTATACAACATTTTTAAACTAATAAGAAGGATATTTATTTAAAATACAGACGAATGAAAAATTAAAACTTTTCAATAAAATAATACTAAATTAATACAGTAACGTGTTGAAGTAATGAAAAATAAGTTAAACAATTAACTACCTAATTAAATATGTCTTCTTAGTAATTTAAGTGTTGTTCAGATATTTATATTTTGAAACAAGTTATTTTATACATTAAAAAGTTTTTAAATGTAATAATTAGTAAAATTATAACTCATCTATTTTTTTTTAATGAATTAGCATAAATCTTAAGAATAGAACTTTGAAAGTAAGAAATTTGACTTAAATATAAGTCAGCTTATAAGTTATAATATATTTTAAGAATCTGTTAGCGTGTAAACATCCTTTTGGAGCTAAATACACAAAATATATAAATAACCAAAACCTTACAACCCACTAAGTAAAAAACAATCATATAGTTATTTTTATCAGTGAACAAGCAGTTTTTGTTTCATTTAGCACAATTAAAAAATACATCAATTAGTAAAAATTTGTACAAAAAATTTACAAATGGTATCGTAAGTGAACAAAAAGTTTTTCTAAATAAAGAAACTAGTTAAGAGTAGGGGCGTGTCTAGATCTTTATCATTGGAGTTACACAATCTTTTTGTTTAAAAATAAAGTATTTTCTGTAAAAGCTTTTAATAATAGACACTATAATATAATATAGTTTTCTACTAGATAACTGTCTAAAATTTCTATAAAAACGTTTAAACTTTAGACCAGGGGTCGGCAAACTGCGGCCCGCGGGCCAAATGCGGCCCTCAAAGGGTAAATCTGTGGCCCGCGAGCACGTTTATTTTTTGAATGGAATGCGGCCCGCGGAAGAAAATTTTTTGGCCCGCGAGAGTGTAAATGTGGCCCGCTGAGCAAAAAAAAAATTTAAGTAGACTCGTTTTGGTTTTTTGTTTAATTTTATTAAATTCTTTTTAATTCCCTGTTTAACATTTTAAAACAATCAAAAAACTTCACAGTATCAGCTTAAAAGTGTATAAAAGACAGAATAGCATTCCACTAGGTTTTTTCTTAGTTTCATCATAACTTTCTTCTTACAACAGCAAGTTTAGGTATTTTTTACATGTTTTTAAAACTAAGTTTTTTTTTTGTAGACGTTTTATAACAAAAAGTTATATTTGATTGTGCACAAAAACATTTAAAATAACATATAGTAAAAAAAAATGTTTATTTTATTTTGATTTTTACACATTTTGATATTTTTATAAGTTATTTTACCACTTTAGACTAATCCCTACGCACACGAATGTACAAAGATGCTCATATTTTAATCGGCATACTGACAATTCCCACCCGCGATCATTTCCCACCCGATCAAATCCAATCCGCGCACAATTACCACTCAAAAATGTTTTTAACTTTTTATGTTTATTCCTTTATTTTTTAATATTTTGTTTTATTTTCATTAGTATTAATTTATAATTTACCATTACTGTTACCCCTAACCCTTGGGTTGGTAAGCGGTTCTCGGGTTTGATTTAGTGGAAAATGATCGCGGGTTGGAAATGAGCGGTTCCCATTTTAAACCACGTTTTATTTAATACTTAAATTAGATTAAGTTTAGTTAATTCATAATTTTCTAAAATTATTGTTTATACCTGTAGTATCTAAATGTGTAAAGCCACATTTAAAACTATACATGATATGAATTAAAATATCTTTTGATAGGTATACATTTTCATATTTCAAACAATGTTTTTTTGACAAACTAAATTAATCTTTATGCACTAATATACACAGTTACTGTTTTTTTGAATTACTTCTTTAGTACAAACTAAATTTAGGGAAGGTAAATTTATAAGGTTTGTATATTGTTAATCAAAATAGCTCAAATTCAAGCAAATAAATAACTAAAAGTTGCAACACACTCAAACTATGACTATCTGTCGATTTCAAATCTCAAGTCAATTTAGTCATTTTTTCAGTTTTTAGTTTGAACAAATATTTGTATACTAAATATTAGGCTAGTTTTTGGTTATTAGGCAGGCTTTTTTGCTTTATGAATGGCAAATTAAATTTATGATGTATGTTTTGTTCAATTTACAGTGTTGGTTTGAAGTATAATGTATTAACTTCAAGTCTTACAGCTAAAAAAGTTTGAAATATTATTTATATAATGGTATACATATAGGTGAGTGTGAACATTTAGTGTTGCTAAAAAACTTGAATCCCAGAAAAGCTTGGAACTTGAAAAATTGTGCTTAAAAATTCTAGAAAAACCTTGAATTTGAGATTTTGTGAAAAATACTGGAATTTAAAAAATCTTTTACGTGTAAAGTATGAAATTTCGATTTGATACAAAAATTTACTTTATAGATACTTTTTATAAACACATTAAAAGTAGTTTAACAGTATTTATTTAGTATTGCTATATTACTAAAGACAGTTTTTTATTAAATGTGATTTACCTTTATACCAAAAAAAGAAGCAGAATATTATACTTTCAAAAACTTTATGTAAGTGCATTGCATATTTGCTTTTATAACGCCTTTACCTTTTGTTGTGCATTAAAACTAAACCTAGAATTTTTTTTAAATATCAAAGTCAGTAAAAACACCTCTAATAAAAACTCTCAGATGAGCAATGTTTGTTGTACCAGTTCACTCATCTTAACAGATCGATTAAAGTTTTAATTTGATTTATGTAGCTTTAGAATATTAGCGATATACTAAACACGACTTCTTGTTGTCATTGAAGAAATAAGCAAAAAAAAATTACTACCGCCAACATAAGTTCTTAAAAAAGTTTTTAATTCTAAACGGTATCTTCTTTTTAGTAATTATTTTTTATACTTTATAACTTGCCTTAACAGTTTTTTCTGATTAGTCTGTAGTAACTGAATATAATCAATTACTTTATTGAAACTTACTAAAGCTTTTTTTTTTGTTTCTCGCAATAACTCCAAACTAACGTTTTTTAGTTTTTATAGCTCGTCTTATATTTCACATTTACTCTTGATATACAACATCTTTATTGCAGATAAAGAATTGTTATAATGTTCAATAAAAAAATAAGTTTTTCTACTTTATTGATGGCATAATAAATTTTTAAATTTTGTTAAAAATGTTTAAAAAACGTAATTGTCCATTTAAGCTGACTTATGATACTATTTTTACTATATATATAATTCACTGTTAATAAACTTCGTTATTTCTTTATTTTGTGACTTTATTTCAAAAAAGGTTGCCAAACATACAGTCTATTTATAAAAAAAAATAATTCAAACTAGGTTAAACTTGTTTGAAACATTTAAAAGAAACTCAGGTAAACTTTTATTTCAAACACTTTAAATAAATCTTCGAATTCTCAGAACAGTTTTTATGACTGTAGTGTAGTAAACTAATTGTAATTTTTTCTGGTCTAATTATACACTGTGTACTTTTTATACTGAAGATATTTTAGTTAGGTATCTGAGCTTAATTAATTGCAAGTTTTTTTCACTTTTCTAAAGTGGAAACCCTGTTGAAAGCTAATTAATTACTAATAAGGTACTATATTATAGTATTCTAGCTTTAATTATTTTAAAAACAAGTACACAGTTAATTAAGACTTAAGTATATTTGTCAATGTACAATTTACTCCAATACATTATTATAACTAAAAAAGGCATTCTATATGTAGCTAAATTTATAAATAAACTAATAATAGCATAATTAATAAAGTGAACAAAAGTAAAACTTTCTTTAATGTGACTAAAACTAAAATCAAAAGATTATTCAAATATCACTATAACTAAAACTGCGGCCCGCGAAGATTTTGGAAATTTGAAATTTGGCCCGCGAGCACCAACTGCCTGCCGACCCCTGCTTTAGACATTTAGAAAAAAAAAGTAAATAGAACTAAAAATCTTAATATGTAATCCAGTTCTTTACTTTTTACTAAACAAAAACTTAAAAATAATCCTTATTCCTGTTTTTAATGACAATATGATAATTTTTTCTTACATTGTGAAACTAACATGAATAACAAAATATTTTATACATAAGAAACTTAATACAAAGTACCAATCAAAATAAGTAGTAAAGTCTTAAAGATAGAAAACAAAAATCAATGGTATGTAAAAAACAAATAGTTAAAGAGTTCCAATTAAACTACTTAAGCTAAAAACTCAATTTAAATCAGAAACAAACTTTATTTCTGGAAACAAATTGACAAAAGACGTGAACCACTTTTTTTACAACTTGATGAAAAAAATAGGCTTTTTAATGTTAAAAAATTAAATTATTGTATGATTCCGTCTAAAGTATGCAAAGTTGAAAATGAAACCCTTGGAGTTGTATAATCATTCAAATATGCTCTTATAAAGACTTTTGAATGACTAATTTTAGAATGAAGTTCTATTTTTAAAATTGATCAACTTTTGTAAATATAAAACTTTTGTATAATTTATATTTTCTTTCGACAAAAAACTTATAAAAAGTACGTCATTTTGACGTATTTATTCAAAAAAAAACTTTACTTAATATTCAAAAACAACCAAATTAGTATAAATTTTTAGTGAATTATTTAAAACGTAAACCATATTCAATCACTTTTTATAATGCTTTTTTCAATTTTATAGGGGTTCGATGGTAAACAGGAAACCAGTCAAAACACGCCCCTGGTTAAAAGCTTTTGTTAGTAGGATGCAAATTCTTCTATTTAATTTGTTTACATTGAGATAACTTATAGTTATGTAGAAATTAAGTACTATCAAAATCAATTAATAAAAAACACTAAATTGTTGACTGTTTGCTTAAAACAGCTCGATATAAAATAAATTAAGAAATGTTTCATGCTGTAAAAATTTAGCTAAATGTCTGTCGTACGCCGAGTTTATTTTATTTTTTCTTAATATTACGACTTAGCTTCTGAAAAATTTTATAAAAATTTTTCATACAAGATGTCTTACTTTTTAAACCAACTACGTATTCAGATAAAACGTAAAAAAGAACACGTTAAGTTAAGGTTGTTAAGTTATTAGACTCATTTTCTTTATAGTAATGCATGGTATAAAAAATCAAGAAATTAATTAAAAGAGAATCAGTTACTAAGAAATAATTTAACAAAATAATGAAGTAGCTAAGCTAAGATTGTAATTTATTGGTTTTAAAAAACTAGTTAATTTTTATTTGTCATACAACTTGGGTTGAACCTGTGAGTGACGGCAAGAATAGTTGGAAGTTTTTTATGCCAGACATCTAAAACTATTTTTACGCGGGTCACCGTAATGCTAAATAATTATACAGAAAAATAGAAAACCTCTTGCAGTTTTGTAGTTAATATGTATTTAATTAACGTATAATCCTTTTAGTTAACTGACAACCAAATAAAAGTAATATGTTATAGAAATTATAAAAGTATTAAATCTTAGCTAGTTGTGTACATACTATTTTCAAGCGAGTAACTAGGCGCGGGTTGGATTTGCTCTGCGAGGCGAAGTTTTCCGAACTTAAAGGTTTGTTATATTATAACAAACCATGTACGACATAAAAACAAAATAACAAACTTAAAGTTCAATCAACGTTTGTTAAGCTAATTGGTTTGCACCATTTTTAGAGGTTTTTTAGTTGTCAGTGTGTATATAAAACTATAAACTACTAGACTTTTATTACTAAGTGTTTTAATGACGAGATAGAAAAATAAACTGAAATATAATCTGTCTATGTCGTCAAAAACTTTTTTTTTAATAATTAAACTAAAAATGGTACAATACGAATGTAAGCATATAAAATTTTAGAAACTATATACTTTAAATGTTGTAAAGCATTTTATGAAATTAATCTCACATGTTTATAATTTGTTAAGCATTTAGTTTATAGATTATAAAAAATACTTCAGTTATAACATATGTCAACCTAGCAAAAAAAACTGTTTTTTTAAACAAACAAAAGCTATAGAATAAGGAATTATTTTAAAGTTCTTGTTTGTTTTTCCATCACATCACTAGTATTCCATTTCCTACAAAAATAAAATAAGTTATAATACGCATGTACAAATAAATGTTATTATCTTGTTTATATGAAAATGATAGCTATAAAAATTTCTGGATTACTTAAATAAAGCAAATAAATTCAGAGACTAAACATTCCAAATAATAAGTACTTATCTATCTTAAATGTTTAATTTAATAACTTAAATATGATTGAAACACAGTAATATAAATTTAATTTAAATGTTAACAAAAGTATAATAAGGACAAACCATATTATTATTAGTATTTGTTGTGTTTGCATCATTATTTGTCCCTAGAAAAAAATCTTCATTGGCTCTATAAAAAACAAAATTAAAATAATATTTTAATAAATTAACTGTAAAAATAATTAGCAGTTATTTATCTATAATTATGTTTATTAATAGCATAGTTAGTATATTTTTTGAATTTTTGGTGCAAATATTAATTCACAAAGTATGTGTAAGATACGAACAGTATTACTAACATTAAATGTACCATAATTTTAAGTATTACAAAAGAAAATCTTATTTTGTCTTATTACCAAATAATTAAAGTACTGCGTATAATAAAAATTATAGTCTATTCACTAGCTATGTTTAAAAAGATACGAAAACTTTTATATTTCAAACTTTCAAAAGCTTACTTGAAAAAGTTACTTACATTTTGTGTTGGATTACGGCTTGTTCTTCTTTATCTTTATAAAAGCCTTTAAAATAATTATTTATTACCGTAAATTTTTTTATATTTTTTTTATACTTTTCTTTAAGACTTTCATTACTTTCCTCTTCTTTGACCGAGTCTGTGGACTTTCCGTTCTAAAAAATATTAATTTAGGATAACCCAAGGTTGTATTTCAGTTATATTAATTAATAATTTACTTAATTAAAATTACAAGAAAATTTATTTTTACTTCCTTAGTTAGCTTGTGAAAAATATATTTCTAAAAGAATTATATTATCCCTAAACTTAAAAAATATATGTGTTAGATTTGTAATCTAATGGAATCTAAGCTTTTAAATGACTTAGAATTTTTAATTTTTATTGAAATTTAACACCTGTAAACATACTATAAACCTTAGTCATGATAAAGCATTGGCATCATAAAAAAGAAACAAAATAAAAATTAGTTTATTTTTTTAAAAAGCTAATAACTAGTAGAACAATAAAACTATAGATAAATAGATATTTGATCTAAACGAACTTACCAATACCTTCAGATCAGGAAAATGTTTCAATAGAAACCTAGAAAAATATTTATTGGTATTGTATGTTTTAGTACTCGCAATAACAACTAATGTAAAACGTTTTTGTAATGCTAAAGATTAACATTACGTTTTTAAGACTTTTGCATTATTAATGTTTACACTAAAAAACTTATAGAACAAAAAAGTCTATATAAGTGCAAGTAGGATTTAAAAACTAAACTGTCTCCGTATTTTTTTAAGCGTATTGAAATAAAAAAAAAAGCGTTTTAAGGATAACTGTCACTTAATAACTACTAACAAGCGTTTATTTCCGTAAAATAAAAAAAATAAATAACAACCTTAAACTAAGTCTATTTTTTCATTTCTACTTAGGCTTTAAGTCATTATAGTCTTATAGTCTTTAAGACATTTAAACTTAAAACGTTAAAAGCTAACACTAATTTTATTCAAGCTAAAAAGTAGAGAAAATAACAGATTTTGATAGGGTTTTAAATTAAACACAATTACAGCCTATTAATTAAAATATAATAAACGAAAACAAACTTAGTTTCTTTTTCTTCAAACATTTGCAGCACCTTTTGTTCATTATTTGGTCTTTGCTGAGGCCTATTTAAATTTATTTGTTAAAAATAACTTTTAAGTACGTATAAAATATCTAGATATTTAATTAGTCTACATATAAGACCTTTTACACAAAGCTAAATTACTTTACCAACTTTATTTACAAAACATTATAATTGATTAAATAAAATACCAAAAATCGACAATTAGTGCTGTCAAAGTGTTATATATAAACACCACATTTTTAACTAGTTAAGTAAGAAACTTAAAAATAATAATTAGTGTTATTAAAATCGAAATATAAAGATCGAAACAAAAATACAATTAAGATTAATAATCATAAGCTTCAATAGCTTAAGGCTGACAATCTTAAAGCATATTGTTCCTAATTTATAAAATAAATATAGTTCTACAGATATTAAAAATTAAAGAAAAGTTTTTAACTTAAATTACTTTAAAAGCAAACTTTTGTTTTGTGTAGATATTCAAAAGTTACTTTAACTAACCATAAGCTGTTCAAGTTAATTTCTTCATTTCTTTTATAAATTTGCAATTCTTGTAAGTTCCAACCAGCAAACAAAAGATGAGCATCTTGATCGAATGTTAATTCGTAGTTTGTATACTAAAAAACAGTTTTATTATAGAAAATTAAACTTACTTTTTTATACCCACTGTTAATAGTATTTGTATATTATTAATACTTTGTGAGAATTATAGCTTAAAACCTTATCAATAGCTTCTTCTAAATTCCAGACTGATTGATTAATGTTTTGCTTGTTCATTACTGCAGTCGTCTAAGCAAAATACTCGGACTTAGACTTTTCACTTTGACAGTAATAGTTTAAATTAGATTTAAGCTCACTGTTAACAGCGTATATTTGTTGAATATTAGACATATATATCATTTTGTGAGAATTTATAGCTTAAAACCTTATCAATAGCTTCTTCTTAGAAAGACAGTACTGATTGTTAAAGTTTTGCTAATTTAATACTGCAGTCGTCTGTGCAATTTACACTTTGTTAAAATCTTAAGCTTTGCTAAGTTTTAACTTGACAGTAATAAAAATGATTAAAACTGTTTAAGAGTAACTATTAAGATTTTAAAAATAGTTATTTGTATACAAATGTATATATAAAGTTTTAACCTTAATAATTTTGTTTATCCACTTAACGGTAACACCATTTTTTTTTAAACAACCTACCTCCTTTTTAGCTACCATATAAGCCAGATGTTTAACATCGCAAATCCTTCTGACGATGTGCCTCAAAAGTCTGACATTGAAATCTGGCACCATACACTCCAAGACTAACATCTGTAAGGTATTAATAACTGAAGTTTATTTAATGAAAGGGTTATGAATATAATCATTTGTGAGGTATAAACAACAATCTTAATGAAGATATTATCCGAATATGATTAATATTTAAAACTTTATTAATAAAATGTAATAAATAACCTACAAATTTTCAAATTAAAATCATTTTAATTATCTAAAAATTATTTGCTATAAATAAACATACTAAAAATATAACTCGTTACCGATGGTTTAATTTATTATAAAATTTTATCATGAAATCTGGTTTAGTAACTATACTTTATTTGACTCCAATTTATTGAATAAAAAATAATACAGTTTAGTAAAACTTACATCGGAACAATTCGCTTCAATTTGATCTGCTAATTTTTCAAAAATGTAAGGACAGTTGAAGTTGATAAATTCTCCTTGTGTTGAGCGGTTTTTGATATGCCTGAACAAAACTGACAGATCCAATCTTTTGTGAGTATGATTGTAAACATCGCTTATACAATTCTATAAAAAAATAACTAGAAGATAAAAAAATATTGTATTAAACACACATCATTCACTTATTTCTATTATAAAATATTTAGCAAATATTTAGATTATTAACTGTTTCAGTTTGTAACCAATACAAAGTAAAACTTTTATTCTACTGAAGTTAACTCCATTTCATAAAATGTACAAACTACCAAAATAAATATCAGTTTTATATTATATATTTAAAGTCTAAATATCCTCAAGATTGTTATATGCAAGTTACTGTATATCTTGAAGAGTTATGGTATGTTTCATTAAAATATTAAATCTCTGAATTGGTTAAATCTTAAACTAAAGATGTACTGTAGACTTATATTTAACTACAAAAGTTAATTAAAAGAGTTGTTACCTGAAACATACTCGTATCAACAGAAAAGTTTGGGAAGTTTGAAGTAACTTCGCATAATGTCATTGGAATACCAGTATTGACAAAACTACTCAAAGTACTTTTTAACTCTAAAATGATACTTTCTGCCACATTTTTGTTGACGCACAGAACGCAAAATACCAATTCATCGACGTCTCTGTAAACCTGCAAGTTACAACAAAGCATTAAAATATTTTAACTTTTGTTTTAATTCCACCTAAACTTTATATTTGCAAAGTATAAATTGTTTAACCTTAAACAAAAACATCGGCGAAAGTCAGCAGAGCAGAATGCCTGGACTTTCGTTTGCCGTGAGACAAGCTCAAGTTTAACAATAGTGTTGATCACGCCAATTTGATCATCAGACCGCAACGTTTTTCGGTTGTGACTGACTGATGAGTCCTAATAAGGACGAAACCGGTCTCAGTCTACCAAAACTTGTGGTCTGATGATCGATTTAGCGTGATCAACTCTATTGTTTAACCTTAATTATAAAAGGTCATAAAGATGTAATAAAGGTTTTAAAATTTTTTTCTAACTACAGTTCTTAAAAAAAACAATCGCAGCTAAAACTAAAATTGTGAAATTTGTTTTACTAACAACTTCAATAAGTATATACTATAAAAATCAAAAGCATACCCTAGTATATGTTTTGAATCGTTTTTCGATGCGGTACTTAAGGTAGTTATAACCGTAGTAAGACTTCAAATGGACCTGAATAAGAAGTTGACAAAGGTAAGTATAGGCTTAGATTAAAAACAAAAAAAAACAATAACAATACAATAAAACTAGAAAAGAAAAGTCAAAAAATCTTAGTTTTTATTTACTTGTTAAACATCTATAGATTTATTCTTTACAAAAATATTTAAATTTGACCAATAATGAATATTATTATATCAGATTAACTTACTTTGAAGCCGAAGAATACTTGGTTAGTAGTATTCATTTTTGTATTTAATTTTTTCAGCGGTCTAAGGTATTTTAAATCTGTAACTAAAGTTATTATAGTAATAAATATTTTATAGAGAGTATTGAGAAATTTTAGAATCTTTTTTAGCAGTGAAATAAAGTGTAAAAAGTTGTAATTTTATAAATTACTACGATTAAAAAAAAATTATCTTGTTAACCATAATGACTTACTTATAACAAAATAATGAAATGGTTCATTTATAAACTTATAACTTAAAATTTTAATTACATTATTATTTTCTTACAGAAAAACTTTAAATTTAATGTAAGTAGTTACTATTTCTTAAAATATGTTAATTGCAATTAAAGAGTTTTTATACTTATATATAAACGTCAGTCTGATTTGCATATTTGATAAATCAGAATTTTTTTGTTTTTTTTTAATTAGAACTATAAAAACTTTTTTTTTGACTAATTAATAACATGTTTGGGTAGGTAGGTTGGAAATAAGGGTACAAATAAAAAATACAACAAAAACGGATTTTAAAAAATACCTTAGTGAGCAAATAGCTAAACTTGACTAACATTTAAATAAACCTTCTTAACTTAAGTATTTATCTTTGAAAACTTACAAATACTTAACAAAAAAATTCAAAAGTTAAAATCTAAAACTATCTAATAACTGTTCAACTAAACTAATGATTGAAAAACTTTTTGAAATGTTCACATATTAAGTGTAGACTGTTTAAATTACATTTTGTATATATCATTATGCTTTCAAACTTATTTAATAAAATAAAAATTAAAACTAAAAAAAAACACGTTATCACATGTATCAACTACAGGATTGAACAAATAAAACAGTTTTTATTTTTTATAGTTTTTTCAAATCCTGTTAAAACCTTAAAAAACTAGCTAAAACCAGTTTTATCTAGATTTATTCAGCTCTGATGATATCTTGGCAAAAACTAAAGTTTTAACTGGCACTAACTAGTTAGTTTTAAGATTTTTATGTACTAATGAGAATAAGCTTATTTAAGTATTACTTATATATTGTATTTTTAGCTTTAAAAAGGTACTCAAGTTTTGGTTTACTAAAAAAAATTGGTCTATATACATTCTATTATTATAAATAACTATAAAATTAAATTGTTAAGTTGCAAAAAAAAAATGTAAAATATTTGAAAACATTTTAGCACAAACTAGGTAGACTACTTCTTTAGTATGATATCTCAAAATTATAAATAACAGCCTTGAGTAACATTTCTTTTAATAACTAAAACTATATAAATTTGGCCTCAAGTAACAACCTCAAGCAACTATAACCTCTAAGTGGTCATTTTTGAAAGTTTGTGATTTTTTGAATACTTTAAATAAGGTTGTACATAACAGTAAAACACAGTTAATGTTTAAATATAAAAAACAGTTAATATACTACAACAGCTAAGTTAGGAATAAAACTAAAAATAAAAAAATTAACAAAAAAGGGTTAAAAAAAATAACCTGAGTCAGAAAATTAGACTAATTTTTTATATCTATATTCTTAATTTAAGTATTTTTCTCTTAAAATTTATAAACAACTTTTCAAAAAAATTTAAAAGTTCAAATTTATAAATATCCAATAATTGTTTAACTTAAGTAATGATAAAAAATTATTTAAACATTTAATTAAAAAAATAATATACTATTTAAAATACATTTCGAATTTATGATTATAGTTTAGAATTAATTTTAGTAAAATTAAACTCAAAACTAAAAAAAAAGCAAGTTAACACATGTATGTTCCATATGATTAAATAAATACTTTTTTTCATAGCTACTTTAGTTCAAGCCAAAAATTGAAAGAAACTAGCTAAAACCAGTTTTATCTTGTTTTGACCGGTTTTTATGAAATTTTGGTAAAAACTAAAGTTTTAAAATACAACTAGTTAGTTAATTAAAGATATTTTATGTACTAATGGATATTAGCTAACTAAAGTATTACCTATAAATCAAATTAATACTTTTTTGGCTTTGCAAAGTACTCAAGTTTTATTTTTACTAAAAATTTAGGTCCGTGTACATTCTGTTATTATAAATAACGATAAAGTTAAATTGATAAGTGTCAAAAAAAACTATAAAAACTTGTGCTTAGAAAATCTAAAAAATCCATTTTGGCTTAAATCAGATGAGCTAGATAGTTAAAGTAGAGATACAGCCTTAAGTAACAATTTTTTATCAACTAAAACTATACAACTTTAGCCTCAAGTAACAACCTTAAGCAACAGTTACCTCTTAATAGTCATTTAAAAAAGTTTGTGAACTTTTTGAAAACTTTAAATAAGCTTGTGTATAACATAGAAAAACAGTAACTGATTAGATAAAAAATTTGATTTAAACAATTCAGTCTTTTACAAGTTCGAAACTGTTGATAAGCCTTAATATTTATCTTACTTAAAATAAAATTGCAATATTTAATTCAAAAATATAGCACAAAATTATTAAAAGTTTCCTTCTTCAAAAAGTATGAGTAAGAATAAAATGTAAGTAAAACATTTACTTTTAGTTTAAAACTAGTATTTACTGTTTAAACATGGGGCATAACACAAAATAAAACTTCTGCAAGTTTTCAAAAAAATTATAATTTGGTCGCTTACACTTTATTTTAACACCTAAAATTTATTAAGAAAGCACAAACAAATATACTACAACAAAAAAGATATAATTGAACATTTTTATCAAAAATAAAATATCCTATTTTATTTTCATCTTTTTAGGTGGGTTGCACAATAATGCCAAACAAACAGTGAGTTTTTAAGATAATTTAAAGAGAACAGGTCTAAGTTGCACGAAGAAAAATTGCAGAAGGTTACTAAATTGCATGAAGGGACTACACTGCAAGAAAACAAAATAGTACGAGTGCACAAAATTGAAAAAAGCCAAAATTGCACAAAGCCAAATTTGCACTAAGCCAAATTTGCACGAAGCAAAATTTGCAAGAGGGTACAAATTTGCACGAGGGAACAAAATTGTACAAAGATTATTTTGCACCAAGGGTTAACTTTGCACGATAGTAAAAGAATACAGAAAAAATAAACTAAATAAAGTACAGAATAATAAAATTAAATAATTATTTAACAAAAAACCAAAAGAAAAAAAAACTGACGGAGGTTAGGTTAGTAAAAGTGATAAAAAAAACTAAAATTAAAAAATAAGCAATATAATTAGTAAAAAGGTTAAATGTGCGAAAATTAAATTTTCAAAAATGTTTTCGAGGATTTTTATCTTCTTGCAGTTTTATCTCATCGTGAAAAAGTATAATCATGCAATTTTGAGCATTCGTGTAATTTTGTCCCTTCGTGACATTTCGTACGCTCCTACAAACTTGACAGCTAATCAATTCAAAATATAAAAAATAATAAAACATTTATTAGAATATACTCATTAAAAACTTACTTTAAGTTATATAACAGAATAGGATATAGACTAAATTTGTTGAGTATGTGCTAACTCTAACTTAAAACTAAAAAGGAGATATAACTAAAATATCAAACTGTTTAAAAATGTTAAAGTAGATAGCTTTACTGTAAAAATTCTAACTAACTAAACTGACTTATATTCTTAAAATCTTATTTAAAAGATGATTTTTCAATATTCAAAATATTTTTTTTATGTATATGCATTCATTATTAATATCTAAAAAGTTATAAATGAATGATGTAACTAATATATTCAATATATTAAACTTTTTTAATTTTTTATAGTTTCAATTGAAATACTTTTTTGTTAAATTGTTTAATTGTGCACCTTTAAACTGTGCATCTACAAACTTGTACACTCAAATTTATTGTATTTATGAATTTTAGGCTGAGTTTCTTTACGGACTTTCAAACAAAAGTATAATATAAATTTAAAGCATTATGTCATTAATACATTTTTATTAACTTAATTTTTTAAAAATAGTTTATGTATATTATATATTTTTGAATATTAAAACTTACTATTTAAGATATTTTTATGACAAGAAGCATTGCATACAGCTTAATCTTTTTCACTATATTACATAGAAATTAGAATGCATATTCTTTATTCAATAGCAAATAGACAATCCTTCTAATAATATTTTAAACTTAAATCGTTTACATTATTTTTAAGGTAAAACTTTAGTTGAAAGTTTCATGAACACATTTAGATGGGTTTACTACCAATGATTGACTTAGATTTTAAGTTTATTGTGTTAGTTAAAGTTAAGTAAAACTTAAAATACAAATAACTTGAGTACAAAGGTACATCTAAATAAATAAAAGAATATATAGTATTTTAGCACAAGTAGATTTTAAGCAACACATGTAACTTATCTTTGGAGGCTTTAAAAAGAACAAAAAAAAAATGTAAAACAAGTTATTATAAAATGTTATTATTGCATAATGATTTATCTAAAAAATATACTTTAATTTTTTTTAACTCTAAAGAACAAAATAAAAACATACATATAAGTAACTAAATCATTGTCTTCTAACTAAAATTAATAGAAACTGTATTCAATGAAATTTTCTTATATTAGATAAACTACTAAAACATACACATATAAAACCATGACAAAAATATAAGCTATTTTTGAAAAACCTTAATAAACTGTATTAAAATACATTTATACAAATAGTTTTATTTAATTTAAGGTTTAAGCAAAGTTGCATCAGTTAAATAGTAGTCTTATACACATGAGTGATTTATTTCATCAATAAATCTATTATATAAGTGCCAAGTAACTTAATAACTCATACTTAATCTAATTAGATTAAACATTTTTCTGTCTTTGTTAATGATGCAAAAATAAATAGTTTAATTAAGCATTTTTATTGCTTAATGTAAAAAGATAAACTGAATTTTAGAAACTGTTTTGTTTTCTGTTTAACTGTAGCATATATTAATTGTAATTTTATACATCAGGTTATATTACTTATATTGTCTTAAAAAGTTTTTGCTAAGATTAATGTAGCAGTGTAAAAATAACAAAAAACATATGGGAAATTTTAACTAAAAATTTTTATATAAATCTACTTATAAAAGATTAGCATAAAGGTTTGGAAATGTTAAGACACAAAATTCAAGATTTAAAAAAGTTTTATTAAACTTTGAACATTATTAGTGATCATCTTTTAGAACTTCTTGTTATACTTAAATGATAATCAAAAAAATATCATCGAGTTATAATAATTAAACAGAAAAAGCAATTACTTAAATAACAAACTTTAAAACTTTGCTAACACACAGACATTTAAACATTTTTATCATGTAAATTTAAAAAATTGTTTCAAATTCAATTTCTGTTAAAATTTTAAAGACCTGGCCAGAACTTTTAAAAATTAGAGTATCATTTTTTATCATGTAAATTTAAAAAAACTATTTAAAATTCAATTTCTGTTAAAATTTTATAGGCCTGGCCAGATTTTTTAAAATTATAGTAGCATTTTTTAAGTAAAAAGTAAGCTTTTATACATATCAAATTTTAAATCAAGGTAATAGACATCTTTTTAAACATTTTAACAGCATTTGGAACAATATAATATACCAGAAATAAGTTTCTAAAAAAGATTTGTTATTTAGTTTTGTTGTGTAAACATTTAGAATTTGTTTTGATTACTCCTACATTGTTTGCTTTAGTGATAATACCAGTATTTTCATGACTATACTAAAAATAAAAATTCAAAAAATTTGGGCAACCAGGACACCTATTAATAATGAATACCCATTAAAAGTCCCACCGCTAGATAGACACTAAGCAGATCAATGAATGCTATAATTATATATGTTTTCCATTTTATGTGTTCCATTGTTTTTGAAGTTTTATGATTTATGTTTTTTTTCTTTCTTTTTAATTTCGAAAGGCTTTGCGGAACCCCTGAGAGGCGTCGCGGAACCCTAGGGTTCCGCGGAACCCCATTTCAGAAGCACTGAAGTACATAATTTGTCTAAAATTTAGCTGAAATATTAACTTTTTTTTTTTACACAAAAATAAAATCAAATACTATAAACTTATTTGTTGTAAACTTATTTAAGTAAAATGTAATCAATACAGCTTAAATACAATCTTGTGTTGTTATATATTTTTAGAACGGAAAATCTACAAACTGGGTCGAAGAAAAGGAAAGTAATGAATGCTTTAAATCAAAATATCTAAAAAAATATGCGGTAATAAATAAGTAAATCAAATGTTTCTATAAAGATAAACACGAAAAAGCTGAGATCCAAAAGAAAATGTAAGTACATCTTTTAATTTTTAAACATTAATGTCTAAAATGGTACTATCATTAAAGTTTGTGTAGTTTTTGTGCACATAGCTAGTTAATGAAATAAAACTAACATTGTATGCTGTACTCAAATTATTTCTTAACTAAATAAAAAATGTAAAAGTTTTTTTTTTCTGATATATTTAATTTTTTGGCACATTAAACCCTAGTAATACTTTTTTGTATATAACGTACATTTTGTTATGTAATATCTTGTACAAAAACTAACGGATTATAAATATCTAAGCTTTTTAAACTTAATAATAAATAAAATATTTATAAGTAATTTTAAATTAAATCTTAGTTATTATTTCAATTTTTTTTTAGAGCTGAGGAAGTTTTCTTTCCAGTGCCAAATAATGATGCAAGCACAACTGATACAAATAATGATATGGTTTGTGGTTGCTATACTTTTAGTTAAATTTAAATTAAATTCATATTATTATGTTTTAATCAGTTAAAGTTATCAAAAACAACATTTAAAATAGATAATTATTTAATACTTAGAATGTTCAATCTCTAGGGCTTATTTACTTTATTTAAGTCATCTAAAGTTTTCTATAACAAACTTTTTTAAAATAAACAACATAATAACATTTTTTTGCTTATGTTGCATTTTGTTTTAATATTTCGAGGAAATGGAATACTAATGATGTGATGAAAACACAAACAGGAATTTTAAAATTATTTCTTATTCTACAAATTTTGTTTGTTTAAAGAAATGATTTTCTATTTTACCTATAGGTTGACATATGTTATAACTGAAATATTTTTTATAATCTTATAAGTTAAGTGCTTTACAAGTTATAAATATGTGAGATTATTTCCATAACTGATTTTTTAAATTTTTAGATCTTATAGTCTAATAAACTACTATGCTCTTAATCGTTTTGTACTATTTTTAGTTTTATGAAAAACAGAAAATAATTTCTGACACCATAGACAAACTAGTTTTTTTTTTTTTTGTCTCATCATTAAAATACTTGATAAGTAGTAATAAAAGTATTGTAGTTTATATTTTTATGTTTACACTAACAGCTCGAAAACCTCCGAAAATAATGTAAACAAATTAGATTAACAAGTGTTGATGAAATTTTAAAACCTATTATGTAATTTCTGTCGTATATAGTTAATTAGTTCTAAAGCCCATTTCAAAGGTCGGCAGACTAACCATGAAGACCAAATCTAATCCGCGTCTAGTTACTAGCAAAATTTAAATGCTTTTATAACTACTAAAACAAATAATATTATTTTACTTGTTAGTTAACTAAAAGGATTACATAAATATTATTTATATTAAATACTAAACTGCATGAGGTTTTTTCGTATTGTATTCAGCATAACAGTGACCCGCGTAAAAATAGTTTTAGATGTCTGGCATAAAAAGTACTTCTAAATATTCTTGCCCGTCACTTATACTAGGGTACAGTTATAAGACATATAAATGTTTACTAGTTTTTTCGATATCAATAAATTACAAACTCTTTCAATATGATAACACTAAGATACTTCATTAGATTGTAAAATGATTTGTAAATAACTAATTATAAATCGATTACTTTTTTAACTTTTTTACCATGCATCAATATAAAGAAGAGGACTCTGTATATACTTTAACTTGTCGATTAAATATGCCGCAAACTTGTTATATAGTTAAAGGTTTGTCAATGAAGAAATATAGTTTTAACTATACAAGTTGTCAATAAAGACTATTACGTAGAGAAGTTTAACACAAATATACTTTATTTGAAATGTTTAAGCTGATAATAAAAATACAAACTTTGATTTATTATAATGAAACAGTTCAAATTCTCTAAAGAATTATGATGTTGTAATGCAAAACAGTAAAGTAAACGGGTGCACGACTATACAAGTTCAAGCAATTTGAGTTTCGACAACTCAAGTTTTAACAATTTTGAATAAATATGAATAATCTCTTATTAAAGTATTGGAATGTTGCCCTTGTTTTTTTTTATAAAACTAAATTTTCAAAGTTTTATTTTTCTAAAATTCAAATATATAACAACTTGTCCAAATTATTCAATTCTATAAACTTTCAACTTTTCTCAGGGAAATAAATAAATTACTTGTTGATATTATTACTTGTATAAACCTTTTAAAAATAATGTAACTTTTTTTATCAAAAATAATTAGATTAAAATACAGTTCTTTATTAGAAAACCAACATTTTAAACGAAACTACCCAGGAATTAATTGTTACATAAAATAAAGTAGTGTAATTAAAAACAACATACTTATCTTGGTATTTATGTTGTTTTTTATTAGCTATCATCAATAATAAAATAAATTTTAGAGTTTTTGTACACTTTAATGCATTATCTAAGCTCAAGTATCCTTTCTGTTTAATGCTAATGTACTGAATACTATCTTAAACGTATACAAATTTCATCGTTTTTCATATCAATTTTTTTTATTACAGCTATATTGATAAAATGAATTAGAGTCGAATATTACCGAAGTAGATATTGCTACCAAGATGAAGCTGATAACATTCTGTTTAATTTTGATTATGATATATGTAATAAATAATGACTGTAGCTTTTTAAAAGTAAATATTTAAAACTAAAATCAGGAGATATTAAGACTGATTCTAAAGACGAGTTGTTAAAACTTGCCATGCATTTACTACAAAATTCACAAAACACTTATAACTCTTCATGAAAGTACAAATGTATCCCCACTGAAACATCGGAGATATTTTTAAAAAATTTTTTATGCCTTTTGAAGATAAGTAACTGCAGAAATCAGCTTTGATGAACAACTCGTCTTTACAATCAGTCTTAGTATTTCCTGATTTTAGTTTTAAATATTTCTTTACTTTTAAAAAGCTACAGTTATTATTTATTACATATATCATAATCAAAATTAAACAGAATGTTATCAGCTTCATCTTGGTAGCAATATCTACTTCGGTACAAAACATAAATTCGACTCTAATTCATTTTATCAATATAGCTGTAATAAAAAAATTGATATGAAAAACGATGAAATTTGTATACGTTTAAGATAGTATTCAGTACATTAGCATTAAACAGAAAGGATACTTAAGCTTAGATAATTAGTTTCAAAAATTTTAAACTCAATGTTCATGTTAAAAACTATCAGGAAAGAAACTATGATTAAGACTATCAGAAAAAAAAAGGCTATGATTTGAATACTATACTTACCTAGGTTGATGTTTTAAGTCCGTATTAAAGAAACTATAATACGAAATAAACTTGTTATAACTTAAAATAAACTTTTTGTACTAAAATAAATTCAAGCTAAATTATTATATCAATTACATTCAAAAACTAATCGTAATTTATATATTTATTCCTACTGTCTAAAAACAATTACTATGACTATATTTTATTTATTTCTGCGACCTTCAACATGTTTAGAAATTAATTAAATAAGTTTGTGTAAAATAGTACAAAGATACTTTTATTTTGTTTACACATTTTAAAAAATATATAGTTAACTGTGTAATGTAGGAGTGTGCAGCTAACGACCAGAGAGCCAGATTTGGCCCGCCAATAAAAATATCTGGCCCATTAAGTGTTTACTATAATAATAAGAAATAGAGAATATTAAAATTTGTTTCTGTTGTAAAAACATAGAACTGTTGTTAACTACATTGCAAATTAAAATTAAAAGAGTTTTTGTAAAGTTTTATATTACAAGTTTCTAAAACTACATGGCCTAGTAAGACAAAATTTAATCAAGTTCTATCGCTAAAATCTTTTTTTGGTAATCTCTTTACGCTGACTAGAAAAAATGCGCAATTGTAGCATAGAAAATATTTTTTTTTAACACAAATATAAGTATATCATAAGTATAAAGTTAGTTACTAGTAGTTTACTGGGTACTGGTTTATTGTTTTTAATTATTTGTATCTTAAATAGTAAAAATACAACTAAATGTGTACTATTTATTGTAAAAAACTGTTTGGTATACAATCTGAAGGTTTCTTAAGTTCTACTTGATTTACCCATTCAAATTTTTTCGGCTAGTGTTTCATGCACTCGTTATTCAAACATTGAGATTCTGTTTATGCAGCTTCAGACATAATCTTTAATTTGTGTTAGACAGTATTTTTATTAAACTTATTAGTTTGTATTAGAGGTTTTTTTAATTCAATATAAAAACTTACTTAGCTCAACAATCATTATGTTTTGTTTAACAATTAGCAAATCTACTATACCCACAACAAAGTTTGTATAAAAGTTTTAGATATCCTATAAAAATTCGACGCAACTGTACCGTGTTATCTAGTTTATTCGTTACATATTACAAAATAAATTTATCTTTCTAAACAGTTAACAAAAGTAAAGTTTTACAAAAGCTATTTACTATTATGTTTTTATTGTAGTCTTCATTACAAAAACGTGAATGCGATCTATATTAAAACCTTTTTTTTTAAACTTCTCATTTAAGTTTTAACAAATAGTAAAGCAAGTGTAAATATCTTTTATTTACTTACAGTGCAAAGCTCGGTGTTTGTACTCATAGCTTACATTTAACTAATGCACTGTTAATAGAAAAAAATGATTTCTTTGTCTTCGATTTTACTGGAAAATTACAAAAGCGAAGTTTCTTAGTTTTTCAAAAGTAACTTGATCCGCATCTGGCAAATTCTCAGCTTTTTGTAGAATTAGGATCTGGCCGGATCCGAATCTTTGTCTTGGTAAATCACTAAATATAGATAGAGAAGTCTTAAATGATTTTAACTTTTAGTAATTTGAATATAGTTTTATTGGCTTATCACACATTTTTTATTTAATACTCGAACTTAGAAAGACTGTTATTGGAAAACAAAAATTTAAATTTATACAACGATAAATTAAGTCGTTTTTAAGTACACGTTTTTTATTTTGTTTTTAAACAAAAGTATATTTAATTCAGTGGAAGTAATAAATTAAACCAGTTAAGATAAAATGTATATTAGTTTTTTTTAAATATTTGAAACTAGGTATTGACTCTGAAATAACTGTTTTAAATCCTTAATTATCAATGTTATATTTAGTTTGTTTAGATGTTGCGTATCGCGACCAGACCTATCTCTGGTATATTTTTAAACCAATCTTATTGTTACATTACTACTTTTAAATAAAGTTTGATTTCAGCTGCATTTTAGATTTAACATTTTTTAATGTAGTAAGTTGAACTTTGTTCATTAATTAGACTTATTAACAAGATCGAGTTAGTTATGAATTTTTTATTGTAGACTATGTTTGTTACAAATGTTTGTTTTATTCAAATATTATATTGTATGTTTATAATATTTTTATTAATTATAAATAACTATTAATTAATTTTTTATTCCATTTGAGATGAGACTTTTATAAGGATTGCTAAACAATTAGTAGGCAAAATTTATAAGTACAAGTATTTTTTATTATTTTAGTTATGTTAAGGTTTCTATTATAAGTTGAAGTTACTACTAAATTAATCAGTATTTATATAACACTTAAGCTTCATTATTTTATTACTTTTTACAATTATATTTAAAAAAATGTTTGCATCTGAACTAAATTGTTTTTTCGATACTTAAATTTTAAGTTTGTTATTTTTAAAAACAATAGAATTTTCATACAAAAAACTATAGACATTTTTAATTTGTTTTATAGAAACAAAAATAATTTCTCTGTAATGTTATGAAAAATTTATGTTTATAAAAGATATAATTTCGTTTGTTAAAAAACAGTTTTTTTTACAAGCTTTAAAGTTTTTTAGCTAGAATTAAAATGAATTTGTCTGTTCTATCAACGCTTCTTGTTTAGCTTTTTAGAAGCTACCACGATTTTGTATTCTTATCCAAAGTAAACTTAAACAAAATGTCATCAGGAACTTTCTGATATTTCTAAATTTCATACAAAACAGAAGACTGACTAAAAGTCATTACAATAATATAATTAACAGAAAATATATAAACAGTTAAGTATTAAGAGGTGATTAGTTTTTTATTATGATTAGTTTAGTTTACTTTAGTGATTTTTAAACTTTCTGTAGGCAAAAACTACTAAGAAAATATTTTTATATTAATTTATTTATGTTATAGTTTTAATCGATTACCTGATAATAATAAGTCTTTGAATATGTTAGTGCGTTTATTGTACAACAGATCATTTTCAAAATAAAAAAACATACGAAAAAGCAAAAAATCTAACAAAAAGAATCCATAGAAAATAGACAAATACATAGGAAATGTTATTAACGTTTATAAAACAAGGTTCTAAACAACTAAATTATTGTGCAAATTTATAAACAACTATCGAACGTAACATTTTACGTAAACAGAAGACTGAACAAAAATTTGTAAGTCAATATATAAACACATTTATCATTTTCTGTTATGTAGCTTATACTTTGTAATATTTAATACAAGATGGGCAAATAGAGCTTTCAGTAATTTCAATTGTATTACAACAAATGTTTGACCATTTTTCTTGATCTACATAATACATGTAAATAGTTGATTCTTTCAAATTATCATAAAAATGATAAAAAACAACCATATTATTTCCAATACTAAAAGCGTCAACCCAACATCTTGTTATAGCCGGAAGTTTTAAACTAGATTTTAAGGTTGCAAACTTCCTTGAAAAACTATCAAATAGTTCACAGCTTGTGGTACTATACCCACCAATAACAAACAATTTGTTACGCATACTAACTGCAGAGTGTTCATGTCTTTTTTCAATCATATCAGGTAAAAACTTCCATTTATTTTCATGATGATCATATGATTCTACTGATTTCAAATCTACATTGTCTTTAAAACCACCCGTAATAACGATTTTACGTTGGAAAACTGTACAAGCAGCACTACTTCTATCTACATTCAAGTCTGCCACTCTACTCCTTTTAAAACTGTTGATATTATAACTATAACACGAACTAAGGTTTGTATCACTACTTTCAACCCATCCTCCGATTATAAACAGCCTTCTCATGAACGAACAAAGACAATAAAAAAACCGTTCCTTGAAATATACATAGTGGTGTTTCCAAGCTTTTGTTTTTTCGGAATAAATTTCAACAGACGTACAAGAGCTATTTAACTTTTTGTAGCGATTTACGCAATCAAGAAAAGCATACATTTTAGAATTTATAGTTACAGCTTTCAAAAAATTATGTTGTTTCACCGTTGAAGGAAACTCATTTATTTCAAAACTAGGTATTTCAATTTCTTCTATTTGATTCACAACTTTACCATTTATGTCTCTTCCTCCAAAAACCAGAATACTGAAACCTTCTTGGTTACAATATCTATTTTCATACAAAACATTTGGTACAAAAGGAGAAGTTAAAAATTTACTCTTTGATGTCATAGTCAACCTAGATAGAGTACAGTGCTAAATATCAGTAAATGTTCATTAATTTAAAATATAATTTGATAGTATAAGAAAAAAATCTGTAAATTTAGTATTATGTAAGTAATAAAGTATTCAACTTAGAATTAACCAAATACTAAACAAATTACTTCATTTAAATAACAATTGATACTTTGTTTTTACAAATACAATAGATATCTGGTTAGATTTTTGCACATAATTCATTATAAAAAGATTTTTTTTTTTGAATAATTTTTTTGAAAATTTTTGATAGTTTTTTACATTTATTAATTTTTTAAAATTAATTTTAGATTTTCTATAGCCCTGTCAAAGGGGGCATTGAACAAAAAAAATTAAGGAAAACCTTATCTAAACTTATAAACATCAACCACAATGTAAATACCATATCTGTAAAATCGCTGTTGTTAGCTTAGCATATGTAGTTTTATTAAAAAGAAAGCTTTTTTCATAATACTTAACTGTTTATAAATTTTCTGTTATTTATGTTACTTTAATGTCTTTTAGTCAGTCTTGTGTTTTGTATCAAATTCAGAAATATCAGAAAATTCCTGATGACATTTTGTTTAAGTTTACTTTGGACAAAAATACAAAATGATTGTAGCTTCTAAAAAGCTAAGAAAGAAGCGTTGATAGAACAAGGAAAATTGTTTTCAATTCTAGCTAAAAAACTTAAAAGATTGTAAAATAAAAACTGGTATACTCATAAAGTACTTTGACACATACGAAATTATATCTTTTTTAAAAATAAGTTTTTGATAAGTTTAAAGGGTGTTTATTTTAATTTCTATTAAAAATATTAAAAAAGTGTATAATTTTTTTGATAAAAATTAAGTTAAGAAATTTAGTTTTGTCACAAAATTTAAA
Organism: Thalia democratica; assembly: GCF_965202585.1. Lineage (NCBI taxonomy): Eukaryota > Metazoa > Chordata > Thaliacea > Salpida > Salpidae > Thalia > Thalia democratica. The sequence continues at coordinate 19,347,967 of NC_139165.1, forward strand.
TTTAAGAATCCAAAAAATAATTTAGTTCAGATGCAAACATTTTATTCAAATATAATTGTAAAAAGTAATAAAATAACTGAACTTAAGTGTTCACTAATAACTGATTAATTTAGTAGTTACTTAAATTTATTATAGAATAATAACATGAAAAACACCAAAATAATTAATACCTTCTTTCATTTTATTTTTTTATTGTCAAACTACTTAATTAATGAATTTTACGAAGTTACAATGATGGAATTGACTGCTTTTTCTATCATAAGTAAACTAGAGCATTAGCTTTTTAAAAGCAGTGTAGATTTTGGTACAAGATTAATGACTGATTACAATTCAAATTAACTCAAAATTAAAAACTGTAAAACTAGTAAAAAACTGCTATACTTATGTAAGACTTTTGCATAAACGAAATTAAAATTTTATAAACATTAGATTTAAGACAATATTAGAGTAAATATAATTTTGGTCCTACATGAAATACAATAGAATTGTGTTTAAATTTATCTATAAAAAAATGTTTTAGCAAGTTAACTTTAACTTTTAACTCACATATTAAAAGTTAAAATATCTAAAAAATATTTAGTTTATTAAAACTGTATCTTTTGGGACTGCATTAAATAATAAAGTAGTTAAACTTAAGTAATAATAGAAACTCACAAATTTAGTTAGTAATAACTAAAACTTATACTAAAAAGTTGTATAAAAAACCACAAATTTGTAAAATACAAATAATTTAAAATTTATTTTTTTTTTTGTAAAACAGTTCTAATAGAAACTACTTAGTTCATGACTTATTTAAACAACTAGATCTTTTGTTTAATTTTTTGTTTCAAACTTAAATAAAGAAAATAGTTTACTATTTTTTTTTTAAAACAGCTTAATTAAAAAAACTAATATAATTTAATGTAAATTAATAAAAAAAATTTAATTAAACAAAAATAATATTTAAAATTAATATAGTTAAGTTTATTATATGATTTAGAACTGTAGGATATTAAAACGTTAGAGAAAATTTTAATATTTTATAAGCACAAAATTTATAAATTCATTTTGTAAAATTTCATTAAACTTGTTAGCTAGTATATGTGTAATTCTTAAAGCCTTTACGAAAAATGTGTACTACTCAACTAAAAAAATCAAATACGATCACAATTAAGGTTTGAATACATTGAATAAAATCAATAAGTTAACGTATTTAAGCGATGAAATAAATTTATCGGCACTTTTTTTTATTTTAACACGAAACTAATTTTACCTATTAAACACTTATCTTATGCATTTATTAGTTTGTAATGTGATACAAAACTTCAATTCAAATATAATCAAGTCATTTTTTATCTTAGTAGTAAAGCTGTAGACATATAAACAAGTAAGACTATCTAGTATAACAGTCGGTAAGAGACTTTGATTTTGGTTTATTAAAAGCCTTTAAGAGCTAAATCCATAAATTTAATAACTCAATAATGAATATCAAACATACAAAATAATCATAAAACTTTATCAAAATTTACAAAAGAAAAAAGTAGAAAATAAAAAATAAGCAGTTCTAATTCAATTTAGCATATTCAATTTATAAAATATCATCAATTATAAGTTAAAAAAAATTTATAACATTTCTCCATTTGTAACGTAAGTAATCGAAATTGTGGTCAAACAGATAAAAAAGATGATTTTTTTTTGAATAATACAAAAGATATACTTGTTTACTTTTATATTAAGATAGCAAAAGATAGTTCGTATAAGAAGTACTTTTTGTTATGTTTTGTTTTTGCTGTTTTTATGAAAACAAGTGAACTAATTTAACTTAAATGATTTAAAGAAGACGTGAACATTCTCAGTTAATATGAGTACCAATATTCTGTAATTGGTGGAAATTTTGGTGTACAATATAGTAGCACTTTGAGGTTTTCGATTGCATAACCAGAAAGTTTATTCTTATTAGATGCGAAATTGATAATAAAAAAGTTAAAGTTAGTAAATTAAAAGTTAATATGCTTGTTGTGTTGGTGATAATTATTAAACTATTGTATTATTAAATGTTAGTTTCGACAACACTCATCAGTTTGTTGTGTATGATACAAAGAATGAAACATTAAGCTAATGACTAATTTATGATTTTGACAAATTAATGTAGTTCTATCTTAAGTGATTTTTTACTAGGTTATGTATTTGTTTATAAATCATTTTTGGTTATTTAGTTTTTGTTGTGATATTTGGTTTTGGAAGTTTAGGTTTTAATGTAAAGAGAAATAAACAAAACTGTTTAATGAACGATAAATAAAATCGCTGTAACTATTTGGTCCTATAATCTGGAGAACTTTTTATTATCAATTTGTACACCATTGGAATACAGTTTGAATTCAACGTCCTAAACCTTAAAATTTAGGTATAATAAATAGATACCTTAACTAAAAAAGGTGCATATGAATAAAAATATAAAACATATTTCTCTCATTTAGTTTTACTCTGTTAATAATTCATAGTTCTATTTGTTTAAACTAAGTTTAAACTTAGAATAAAGTAATTTAACTTTGTATGATAAATTAACTCAGGAAATTTAAAAAAATATCGATATCCTTGTACTCTAATATAGAATTAAAACAGTTGCACGACAAGTTTAAGTTGTTTTATTTAACAAATCAAAAATTAAAACTACCAGCTATAACAAGTTGTTGGATTGACGCATTTAGTGTCGGAAATAATTAGTTGTGTTTTATCATTTTTGTAGTAGTTTGAAAGATTCAGTCATTTATTTGTATGTTGTATATCAAGAAAATTGTCGAAAATTAGTTGCAATATTACTAAACTTACTAAAAGCTCTATTTGTCCATCATGTGCAAAATATTACAAAGTATAAGCTTCATAACAAAAAATATTAATATATTGATAGATTGACTTCCATAAATTTTCTTCAGTTTTTTATCTAAGCTAATTGTAAAGTTTGATAGTGTTTATAAAATGAAAATAATACTATTTGATTTTTTCAGAACCATGATATATAAACGTTAATAACATTTCCTATGTGTTTGTTTTATTACTATGAATTCGTTTTGTTACATTACTTGGTTTATTGGTATGGCTTTTTATTTTGTTGTATATTAAACATACTGTAATATAATCAAAGGCTTATTAATATGAGTTTATTGATTAAAACGTTAACATAAGTAAAATAATGAAAAATACTTGTTCTTATAAATTTTGCTTACTAATTGTTTAGAAATCACTATAAAAGTCTTATCTCGAATGGAATAAAAAATCAATTAATTGTTAATTATAATTAGTAAGAATATTATAAACATAAGATGATAATATTTGAATAAAACAAACATTTGTAACAATCATAGTCTACAATAAAAAAATCATAATTAACTCGATCTTGTTAATAAGTCTAATTAATGAACTAAGTTTAATTTAAAACAAACTATTTTGTATTAGAATTTTTTAACGTAATGATAAAGTACAACTCTATTACTAATAAAAAAAATCTGATTTTTTAACTTATAACATTACTTATAACTTATATAAACCTAATTGCGTTATTATCACCATTTTTTTTCAATAATGACTGATCAGATTTCAAAAAAAAGTTTCACTAAAGTAGTTGTGTAAAAGAAATGTTTTTTTTTTCAAATTCTCTGTCCTTTAAATTAGTCACAAAGCAATTTAATGCTATAAATCCAAGTACTTATTATATTGGTTTACCTATAAGAGGGATGTATGACCACATTATACAAAACAATACTACTAAGTTTACGAAATATCCGCATAAATAAAAGTAAAAAGGTACATAGAACTTAATGTCTAAAAACACATGTCTAAAATACCCTAAAACTTTAAACCTTTCTATATATTAATATTTAACCAAACTTATTTACGATTTATTTATTATGTGTATGATAAGAGTTAAATTTTATACTTGCGTCCAACAACATATCTTTATATCAAAAACTTCATTTCCAAAAAAACTATTTACAATTAGTTTTTAGTTCAAATAGAATAAAATTTCAAATAAGGATCTAAGTTAAAACGTTGTTTGTAACGAATTCGTTTAATATTATATTATATTCTATATTTTATTATATATATTGTTATATTTTTAATATGCTTTATTTATTATCACTTTGATAAAAAAAGGTACTTAGAATGTTTTTTTTATTTATTTTTACATTTTAAGTTTCATTAAAAGTCTTTTATTTCGATACTAATGCATAACTTTTGTTTAAAAAAAGTTATGCAAAATAAAACTTTATTAACAAACATAGCCAAAGCACAATGAAAACTATATAAGTAAATAAAAAAGTTTAATAAACACAGTGAACAACCAGATAACAAGTATTCACTCAACAGTTTGTCATAGTTATAAATAAAACTTCGAACTGAATGCTTCATTCTTTGTATCATAAAAAATAAACTGATAAGTGTTGTCTGAAAAAACATTTAATAATACAACTTTGTTTCCAATACAACAACCACTTTACTTACTAGTAGCAAGTTTGTCAATCTCAATTTCCGATCAAATTAAGATAAATTTCCTTGTTATACTGTCAAAAACCTCCCAGGTACTATTATGTCCTATATTAGTTACAAAAATTTTGTTGCCAATGCTTACTAGAGAATGATAAACTCTTCTTTCAACCATATCAGATAAAACATTCCATTTGTTTTCATGATGGTCATATGCTTCAACTGACTTTATTGGATTAGGAACCCCACTGAAGATTTTAAGACCGCCACTAACAATAATTCTGCCTTTAAAAATTGTGCAAGATCCAAAAAATCTACTTTTGTTCATTCTTGCTATATCATACCATTTTTTTAATTTGAAATCGTATTTATGACACATCCTACCATAATCATTGAACACGTATAGTTTTTTCAAATATTACTCCATCCACAAATGCCTGAAAAGTTATGGGAAAAGTTTTCTAAAACTTTACCTTGTAAAAACAAGTAACAAAATAAATCAGTATCGATGAACAACTGGTCATTAGAAGCAGTCTGAATATTTTCTGGTTCTAGTATCGTAGATTTCTTTACTTTTAAGAAGGTACATTGATTACATTGAATGCTGTTTCTATCAAATGTGAACTTGAACACAACACCATCGGCTTCTTGTGAGCAATGTCTATTTTGGTACAAAATAGATGACTGACTACAATTCATTTAAATTTTAGCTGAAAAGCTGTAAGAACAAATAAAAACAAAAAAAAATAGTCAATAGTTGTTGTTTTCTTTAAAAAAGTACTAAATTTTTTTACCTATAAAAATTAATACTCAAATATATATTAGTTTCAAATACAGACAAATAAAAAGTAAAACGTTTTCAATTACTAAAACTAAATCAACATAGCAGCGTATAAAAATAAATAAAAAGGTTAAGTACTTAATTACAAAACTTAATGTTTCTACTTTAAAAATTAAATTTTGTTCAGATTTGCATGTTGTGAAACAATCAATTTGTGCACTAATTAATTTGCATTGATTAACAAAATTCTATTTCATCAAAGTTAAAACCATATGTACCATAACTCTTAACAGTAAAACATTGAAACTAAAATATTTTGATTTTCATATTAATTAATTAATTAATTTAGTCTTGAAGAAACTTTAGATTGTAAACATCCTTGTAGAGCTTAAAATACATAATTCGTAAATAAACAACCAAAACCTTACATGCTTACTAAAAATAAAACTATCATATAGTATTTTTTTTTAGTAAAAAAGCACTTCGTTATATTATTTAGCGCACATAAAATTAATACATCATTTAGTGAAAACCTGTACAAAAATTCACTGGTGGTATCGTAAGTTTAAAAAATGTGTTTCAAATAAACAAACTAGTTGAGAGTAGGGGCGTGTCTAGAATTTTATAAGTCGGGTTGTGCAATCGTTTGTTTAATCATTAAGTATTTTGTGTACAAGCTTTTAATAATACGGATTAGAGTATAATATAGCTCTCTAGTAGAAAACTGTCTAAAGTTTCTCAGATACATAAAAATGTATAAACTTTAAACAATTAGAAAAGACCAGTAAAATAGATTGTTAAATCTTAATATATAATCCAGAACTTTAACTTTTAGTAAACAAAAACTCAAATATAAACATATTTTTTTCTTAATGACAATGAGAATTAAATTTATAAAGCTAACATTAATAACAAAATATTTCAAATATTAGAAAATTAAAACAAAGTACTTACTAAAATTATTAATTTACTTATCTTAATAATAGAAAAATAGTTTCAATGATACGTATAAAAAAGTACTTACTCAAACAGTTCCAGTTGAGTTAATTTAGCTACTAACCTAATTTAAAAAAACAAGTTTTATCTTAAAAACAAACTAACAACAGACGTGAACCATTTTTTACAAATTGGAGAGAAAATTTTGTTATAAAACCAAGGTTTTTAAAATGTTATAGAAATTAAATTATTATGTGATTTGGTGAAGAGTGTCTAAAGTTAAAAATGAAACCCTTAGAGCTGTATAATCATTCAAAAATAGTTTTGTAAACACTTCTGAATTGCTAGTTTCTAATAAAAAATCTATTTTTCAAGTTGTATAACTCTTGTAGTTATAAAATCTTTGTATAGTTTATTTATTTTTTCGACAAAAAATTTATAAAGTGCGTCATTTGACGTAGTTCTTTGAAAAAATGAATCAAACTTTACTCAATTTCAGAAATTAACTAAATTGATATGAGATTTAGTAAAATATTTCAAAATAAAACCAATTTAAACCGTTTTTTTATAAAGCTTTCTTTTTTTAATATTATAGGAGGTGCACAAGGAACGTGAAACCAGTCAAAACACGCCCCTGGTCGAAAGTTTTCATTTAATAAATATGTTTTTATTTAAAATTTTCACATCAAGATAACTTAAAGTTACAGTAACCTCTCGCTTATTTACGCACATTGTGTCCACAGAAAAAGTGCGTAAAGATATGAGAGATCGTAAAGAAACGAGAGGTACCAAATATACTCACTATAATGGCTGTTTTTTTAATATTGCTTCTAGTTAAAAGCAGACTGGGCACTTTCCCACTTTTAACTATTTGTTTACATTTTTTATAAATGTGAAAACAACATATAAAACTATACATACATTAAAAAAAAAAGGATTTGAATTTTTATAAAGTAATAATATGAGTTGAAATAATTTTAATATTTTAATAATAAGTAGAAATTATCTTTATCTTTATTTATATGTGACATTTATATTCTATTCTATTTAGCAAATTCAATTTATATTTAAGCATTTCTTTACAATTATAAAATGGTGTTTATTAATATATAGGGCAAGACTGCTATATTATTTCTTTGTGTTTTAAACTCTCATTATTTCATTATACTTTCATTATTAAACACAGTAATATTTATTTCAGAAAATTGATTTAATCTCTTATTGTTAATAAAATTTCTGATCTACTGAGGTATAACTAAATGTTTATCAATTCGTCAACGGACATAAATTTACAAAGTCTAAAGATATAGAGAGGTGTGTTAGCATTCAAAAACATATTTTAAATTAAAAATATACATTAAACCTAATTTGTGCAATATTAAAAAAATTAAAGGTTTTATTTTTTGAATTTTATAGAATTCTTAAATGCGTAACTAAACGAGAGTGCGTAACGTCACGAGTGCGTAAAGATCCGAGAGGTTACTGTATTCGGAAATAAAGTAATCTTAATTGGCCAAACCACTAAAATGTTAACAGTTTGTTTAAAACGGCTCAATTAAAAAAAAATGGCAAAACTTTCAGGCTGTGAAGTTTTAGCCAAATATCTACCCCAAGCTTATTTTTTCATTTAATAATTTCATTATGATTTAGCATATGAAAATTTTAATAAACCTTTTCCATACAAGTTTTCTTCTTTTCTAACTATCTACGTAATCAGGTAAAACGTAAAAAAAAAGACGTTAAGTTATAATTGTAAAGTAATTAGCTCGGTTTAAAATACACCTAAACTTATTTCAATTCTTTAATTTTTAATTAATACACTTTTATAAGTTTAAGTACACTTTCCAAGCTAAAGTAAAATTCTGTAGGCTACGGATATTGGTGGGCCAACATCCAAAGCCTCAGTTGGTTCAGGTTGACTTTCTATGGGTAGATTGTCAACCTGATTTTTCGTTCATACTTTTCCTGCAGGTGGGGTGACCTTCTAACAGTCTTGTGTTCAGGACCCGCTGCAGGCAACATATCATTTATATTATCTAAGTTGGACATGATAAATTTAAACTACTTATAACCGCAAACTTGTAAATTATCAGTGGATTCTATCTAAATAATACTTAATGCTACTCTAGTCTACTTTATATAAATCAGACAGGACACTTTGGAGTGATAAATATTTAATATAACAAACAACAAAAAATACAAGCATATATTAATGTTATAAATTGCTATAATAAACATTTTTAGCACTGAGAGCTACTTAAATCTATATTAAAAGACTTAAAACAATGAATTAAAAACTAAATAAAACTTTTATTTAGCAATAAACTGTAAAAGATTTAATAAATTATTAACATGTAAATCTGGCTTAAAGATTTAAGCAAACAAACACCAGTTGAAATATTAACTTTAAAACAAAACAATACTTACAATTAACAATCACAAATAAGTTCAAGATAAGTTGTTACTTCCAGCTGCACACCAAAACTAACTGACCAACTGCTCACATGAAACTGTATTGTCATGTTTTGATGTTTCATTGAGTCATGAACCTTGATTCTAATTGGCTCGTTTTGATGCGAATTAACATTTCGTAAGATGATTCTCAATGGCTCGTTTGGATGCGAATTAAAACTTCGTCAGACGATTCTCATTGGCTCGTGCATGCAACCGTAACAAGCTCTAAATACTCTCTGAGCTCTACGTTTAAAAAGTTACTATGCAAGGAATTTTGCCACAGTTCAGTACAATTTGATAACTACAGCTCTCTCTAGTGTCATTTTATATTAACCATTAATTCTCAGACTTTAAACTACTTTGAACAAGTTTTATACTTCACTTTCAAAGTATGTTGTCGATGTCTCAAAGTTTTTATGAACTAAAATGTATTCTATAATTATATCAATTAAAACTCTGAAAATTTATTTTTCTAAAAACAAAAGCTAGGGCAACATCCAAAAACTTTAACAAGAGATTATTCATAACTACTCGAAATTGATAAAACTTGAGTTGTCGAAACTCAAACTGTTAGAACTTGTACAGTCGTGCATCCATATACTTTACTAGTTTGCATTAAAACCTCATCAATCTTTCGAGAGCATTAACTGTTTCATTTTAATAATTCAAAGTGTGTATTTTTTATCAGCTAAAAAAGTTCAAATAAAGTATCTTAGTGTTATCACATTGAAAGAGTTTATAATTTATTGATATCAAAAAAAACTAGTAAACAGTTACATGTCTTATAACTGTACCCTAGTATAAGTTACGGACAAGAATATTTAGAAGTACTTTTTATGCCAGACATCTAAAACTACGATTACGCGGTTCACTGTCATGCTGAATAAAATACGAAAAAAACCTCATGCAGTTTAGTATTTAATATAAATAATATTTATGTAATCCTTTTAGTTAAGTAACAATTAAAATAATATTATATGTTTTAGTAGTTATAAAATTATTTAAATTTTCCTAGTAACTAGGCGCGGGTTAGATTTGGTCTTTAGGGTTAGTCTGCCAACCTTTGAAATAGGATTAACAACTAATTAACTATATATGACAGAAAATACATAATAGGTTTTAAAATTTCATCAACAATTGTTAATCTAATTTGTTTACACTTTTTTCGGAGGTTTTCGAGCTGTTAGTGTTAACATAAAATTATAAACTACAATACTTTTATTACTAATTACCAAGTAGTTTAATGACGAGACAAAAAAATAAAAAAACTAGTTTGTTTATGGTGTCAAAAACTATTTTCTATTTTTAATAAAACTAAAAATGGTACAAAACGATTAGGAGCATAGTAGTTTATTAAGATATAAGGTCTAAAAATTTAAAAAATCAATTATGGAAATAATCTCACATATTTATAACTTGTAAAGCACTTAACTTATAAGATTATAAAAAATACTTCAGTTGTAACATATGTCAATCTAGAAGTAAAAAAAAACTGTTTCTTTAAACAAACAAAATTTGTAGAATAAGAAATAGTCTTAATGTTCCTGTTTGTACTTTCATCACATCATTAGTATTCCATTTCCTAGAAACAATTTAAAAAATGCAACATAAGCAAAAAAAGTTATTATGTTGTTTAGGTTAAAAAAGTTTGTTGTAGAAAACTTTAGATGACTTATATAAAGCAAATAAGTCCTAGGGATTCAACATTCTAAGTATTAAATAATTATCTATTTTAAATGTTGTATTTTGTAACTGAAACTGATAAAAACATATTAATATGAAATTAATTTAAATTTTACTAAAAGTATAATAACCACAAACCATATCATTATTTGTATCAGTTGTGCTTGCATCATTTTTTGGCCCTGGAAAGAAAACTTCCTCAGCTCTAAAAAAAATGAAATAATAACTAAAACTTAATTTAAAATTACTTATAAATACTTTATTTATTATTAAGTTTAAAAAGCTTAGATTTTTATAATCCTTTAGTTTTTGTACAAGAAATTACAAAACAAAGTGTACGTTATACACAAAAAAGTATTACTAGGGTTTAATGTGCCAAAAATTAAATATATCAGTAAAAAAAAAAACTTTTACATTTTTTATTTAGTTTTGAAATAATTTGAGTGCAGCATACAATGTTAGTATTATTTTATTAACTAGCTTTGTGCACAAAAACTACACACTCTTTAATGATAGTGCCATTTTAGACATTAACTGTTTAAAAATTAAAAGATGTACTTACATTTTCTTTTGAACCTCAGCTTTTTCGTGTTTATCTTTATAGAAACATTTGAAATACTTATTTATTACCGCATATTTTTTTAGATATTTTGATTTAAAACATTCATTACTTTCCTTTTCTTCGACCCAGTTTGTAGATTTTCCGTTCTAAAAATATATAACAACACAAGATTGTATTGAAGCTGTATTGATTATATCTTACTTGAATAAGTTTACAACAAATAAGTTTAGAGTATTTGATTTTATTTTTGTGTAGAAAAAAAATATGTAAATATTTCAGCTAAGTTTTAGACAAATTATGTACTAGATTAAAAATTAAATATTTTAACTAATTTTTAAATAAATAAACTTTTTTTTTACTGAAATAAAAAACTGTAATCTGTATTTCTAATAAAAATCTTAGTCATGAGGAAGCATCATAAAATAACATAATAAAATAAAAACCGAAATAATTTGATTAGTTGGAAAGATAACAGCTATTAGAAAATAACTAGTAAAACAATAATACTAAACAAAAATAAATATAATAGTAAAAATAAACTTACTAGTTCTTTCAGATCAGGAAAATATTTCAATAAAAACCTAAGAAGATATTTATTGGTATAACTTATTCAAGTATTATCAACAACAAATAAAAGTTTTTTTATTAGAAAATAATTAAATTAGAAAAATGTTTAATCTAAAATTAAGGATTTAAAAATTTTTATTTATTCTGATTTTAAACATTTATATCTAATTAAGATTAATAATATTTACTGTAAAAAAATCTTATAAAGATAAAAACGTCTATATTAGTGCTAGGTAGGAGTAAAAAGTCATACTTGGTTCATTTAAAAAAGAAATTCGTAAAACTTAAATTGTTAAAGCGTAGTAAAAAAAATAAATAAAACACATATTTCAAGGATAAATAAAGTTTAGTAACTGAAAAAATATTTTTATTTTTGTTTAGTGTAAAAATTAAGAATAATAAAAATAAAACTTAAAGCTCAGTTTATGTTTCATATCTTCTTGAGTTTAGCTAATTTACTAGATATTTAATCATGAAAATAAAAGCTAACGTTTGTTAAACATTTTATTTATAAACAAGCTTAAAAACTACACAAAAACGACTTATCTTAACTTTTTTTAGAATTAAACGTAAATACAGGTTATAATTTTAATACATAAATATAAACAAACTTAGTTTCTGTTTCTTCGAACATCTTTTGCACCTTTTGTTCATTATTTGATCTTTGCTGAGGCCTATTTAAATTTAGTTAAAAAACGTATAAAATATTTAGATAGCAAACTTTTCTACATAAAACACAATTTATGGCTGAATTACTTTACTAATTTTGTTTATAAAATATTACAATTGATTGAATGAAACAACTCCAAATGATAACTATTGTTAAAAAAATATTTAATATATAAAGGATCGCGTATACAATTATGATTAATAATTAGAAGCTTCACAAACTTTGTATTATATCAAAGTTACAAGTATGACTTAAAAAAAGGATTAACCAAGGTTAACGAATTTAAATTGTTCTGATATTCCTAAAAAACAAAACAAATTAAGAGTCTATAAAATGAAGTCTTTCAACTCATACTACTTTAAAAACAAACTTTTATATTATGTATGAATTCAAAAGTCACTCTAACTAACCATAGGCAATTCAAGCTAATTTCTTCATTTCTTTTGTAAATTTGCAGTCCTTCTAAGTTCCAACCAGAAAACAAAACATGGGCGTCTTGATCGAAAGTTAACTCGTAGTTTATATTCAAAAAAAATTAGTGTTTTAAACTAACTATTAACAGCATATACTATAATTACTTTGTTAAAGTCTAAATATTCTAGAGTTTTAACTTGACAGTTACAATTAAAACATTTTGAGGTTCGTATTATGGGTTTAGTTCTGTGTTTACTTTAAGTATATAAAGAGTATAAATGTTTTTTTTTTGTTAAATTGTTTTTCAACCAACACTATAAATTTGAACAACCTACCTCCTTTTTAGCTACCATATAAGCCAGATGTTTAACATCGCAAATCCTTCTGACGATATTCCTCAAAAGCCTGACATTAAAATCCGGTACCATACACTCCAACACTAACATCTGAGAGAAATAGATAACTAAAGATTTTGGTGAGGCAAGTTATCTTAATATGTTTATGATCAATACCTCAAAAAGTCTTTTATGAAAAGTTGTAAAAAACCTACTTATTTTCAATTAAGATCATCTTAATTTACTAAAAATCATTTGCTATAAATAAATATATTCAAAGTATAACTCAACACTAATAGAATTGATTTTTTTTATTAAGTTTTATCAGGAAATCTGCTTTGGTAACTTTTTTTTTGACCTTCATTTATCAAATATAAAATAAAAGAGCTTAATAGAACTTACATCAGAACAGTTCGCTTCAATTTGGTCTGCTAATTTTTCAAAAATGTAAGGACAGTTGAAGTTGATAAGGTCTCCTTGTGTTGAACGGTTTTTGATATGCCTAAACAAAACTGACAGATCCAATCTTTTGTGAGTATGATTGTAAACATCGTTTAAACATTTCTGCGAATTTTTTTTATAAAGCTAAAAGATTGTAACTAATTTTCGTAGTGTTAGACTTTTATCAGTATTGCTTAATCAAACACAATGAATCGCTCAAAATATTCAGTAAAAGAACTGGTCTAAAAAGGAACCTTTCTGTTATCGAGTTATTCGGTTTATTAATGATGGCTATTTTCAATATTATCTTAAGTTTGGTTAAAAGTAACATAAGGGTAAAATAAACATTGTATCAAACACACATCATTCACACAATTCAGTTAAACAGTTTAAAGCAAATATTAAGATTAATAACTAATTCAGTTCGTAATATATACATTGTAAAACTTTCGTTTGATTGAAGTTAACTCCAATTGTAAAAATATACAAACTGTAAAATTGCAGAACAGTTTTGTATTTTATATTTGAAACTAAAATATTTCAAAACTATTTATACGATAAATACTGTACATCTTAAAGAGTTATGTATTTTTTCATATAAAAATTTAATCTCTAAATTATTTAATCGAAGGCTAAAAACAAATGTTATTTTTTAAAGTTAATTAAAAAAATTGTTACCTGAAATATACTCGTGCCAACAGAAAAATTTGGAAAATTTGAAGTAACTTCGCATATTGTCATTGGAATATTAGTGTTGACAGAATCACTCAAAGTACTTGCTAAATCCGAAATAATACTTTCTGCCACATTTTTTTGGATGCACAGAACACAAAATATTAGTTCATCAACGTCTCTGTAAACCTGCAAGTTACAGAAGATTAAATATTTATTTTTTGTACTTTAAAAATTTGAAAGTTATTTTTTAACTCTTTACTCTCAAGTTTAACTTTATATACTTAACTCTTCAAACCTGTAAGTTACAAAGTATTAGATTTTTATTTAAAAAAAAGTATAACTGTTCTTTCAACTCCACCTGAACTTTATATTAGCTAAGTATAATTTTTAACAAAATTTTGAAAAAAGGAATCAAATTATAATACAAGTTTTTTAAACTATTCGTCACAATAATTTTTTTTAAACACTTAATGAAGTTGCAGCTAAAACTAAAACCATATAAGTTGCTTTAATGAAAACTTAACTATTGTATCTATGATATAAACAAAAAGACTTACCCTGGTAAAAAATTTGAACTGTTTTTCAATGCGGTACTTAAGGTAGTTATAACCATAGTAAGACTTCAAATGGACCTGAAAAAAAAATGTATAGAAGTAAGTTCAAATCTAAAATAATAACAATAACAAAGCATTAAAAAAACAGTTATTATTACTTTGCTAAATGTTTATAGATGTGATGTAAACAAAACATATTTAAGCTGGATGTTCATTTATAAAATAATAAAAATAATAATATACTATAAAATAAAATAAAAACAACATCAGATAAACTTACTTTAAAGCCGAAGTATAGTTGTGTAGATCTATTCATTTCTGTATTTTATTTTTTTTAAGCTATAAGGTGTATAAAATACGTAATTAAAGTTTTTAAAGTAATAAATTGTTCTTTAACTTAGCAGATTTTTTTTTATAATTTATCAGTGGTGTAAAATTAAAAATAAAATGCTCTTTTAGTAATCTCTACAACTAAACAGAAATTAAGTAGTTATCCTTAACAATTTATTTATTATAAAACAGTTCAATTAGCATTTATAAACTAATAACTTTATATGTATATATATTATTATTTTCTTACACAAAAATCTTAGGTTTTAAACTAATCATTTACTAAATAGCAAAAGCTATCAATTGCTATTAAAGACATGTTATACTTAACGGTCAATTAAGTGTGATTTGTATATTTTTTAAATCAGCAAAAAAAGCTTTTTTTTATGTTATTCTCAATATTAAAAGCTCTATAAGTAAAATTCTGAGTCAGCAACTATGAAAATCAGACTGACCTATAAGCATACTTTCTCAATTAAATTATCTTGCTTTAAAAGCTTATTAACTACTTTTCTGAAAAGTTCAAATTTCTAAGTCTTTCAATAACTAATAATTGTTTAACATACTAGTGCTAAAAAAATTATTTAAAATATAATTTTGAAGAGTAATAAACTGTTTAAACTCTACTTTGCATATATGAATATGCTTTTAATTTAACTTTTTAAACAAAATTTATAGCAAAAAAACAGGTTATCACATGTATAAACCAAGGGATTGATTAAATAAAATATTTCTTTTCATTTGTATAACTGTTTTAGATTCTGAAAAAACTATCTAAAACCAGTTTATTTAGTCTTATCTCGTTTTTAAGACCCTTTAATGAAACCATAAAGTTCTAACTAGCACTAATAAGTCACTTTGGGATACTTTTTGTACTTTTTCATCTTTTTCATTTATATGAGCTTCAACAGTACAAAAAATCTATATAACATAATAATTAAAGCTGTGTCAACAACTTTCACTTAACAATAAGTTAGCCAAAGTATTTCAAAATATATTAAAACCTACCTAAGTTCAAAATAAATAAAAATGCTTAAGTTTTATATACTTACTCTTACAGTAAATGTTAAAATTAAACGCAAAATAAAATATTATTTTAGAATGGTTGATTTCCTAGTTTTGCTGACAAAATCTTATAAACTTGTTTTTAATTATGTTTAACGCTTTTCTTATATGAAATTTGTTTATAGAATGCAACAGAGAATAGTCCCTAGCATGCAATTTTGTCTTTTCGTTACTTTTTAACTAAAATGTTGATTTTGTTAAAAATTATTAACAATAAGTTAGCCTGAACTTTAAAAAAATCCTTAAGTTGACCTTAATTAAACAAAATAAAAGCCTTAGTTTGAGGCTGCCCTGCAACTTGTACAATTCTTACTACAACAAAAGTTTAATTTGACGAAAAACATTTATAAGTTCGGATTAAAATTTTGACAGTTTTTTTAATTATTTTTAAACATATTTAGCAACTTTAAGTTTCTTTTATATAAATTGAAAATGAAAACGAAAACTTGCACTATGTTTGTTTCATAGTTAAAGTTATAAAAAAAAATGTTTGCTCATATAAAAAAGAAACTGCTCATTGATAATTAAAAATAAACTTTCCAAGAGTTTAAACACTAAACACCGTCTAGTATACTTAAAAGTCAGCCTGATTTGCATATTTTTTCAGTGTGCAAAAATAATTTTATTTAAAATTAGTTTTATATAAAATTTTATAAAATATTTTATCTTGTCATAGAATTTGTTTGCTTATCCTTTATACCAAACACTCAAAAATTTAGTAAATTTAGAAAGCACAAGCCAATATACTACTACATAAAAAGTTGTAAAAGATCATTTTAAATAAAATATTAAAAGTTCCTTTTATATTTCTTTTTTTTTGGGTTGCACTGGTTTTAACAATCATTGAGTTTTTAAGGTAATATTTAAAACGGGAAAATTATTTAATTCAATTAGTAGAATATACTCATTAACATCTTACCGTAAACTATAAAACACAATTGGTTGTAGATTAAATTTGTGGAGTATGTGCTACCCCTAACTTAAGAATAAAAAGAAGAGTAAACTTAAGTATTAAAATAATCTTGAATTAGCTAGCTTTACTTTAAGAAGTATTATTGTCATATTGTAACATATTATAAGTCATATTAAACATTATATTCTTTAAAACTTATTGATATGATAAATGTTCATTATTCAAAACGTTTGTTTTTTAACGATTTTATACATTTTTTTTCTAGACATATGTTGTTTAAGTTATTATACTTTGAAAACATATGCAAACAATATTAACCTCTATAAAGTTATATAATAAAAAAATTACTATCATATTCATTTTATTGAAGTGTTAAGTTTTTGATAATTATAAATAAATTATTTTTTTTCAAGCGGTTTATTTGTGCACTTATTCATAAGTTTGTTTACTTTAACTTACTATATATATAACCTTCATTAAGGGCATAAAAAATCAAACAAAAGTATTATATGAGTTTTTAGCATTATGTTACAAATAAATTTTTACTTGGTACTTAGTTTTAAAAATGAAGTTGACCATTTAGAAAAAAAATATAACATCAAGCATTGATACAGCTCTATGCTTTTTACTATATTACATGCATAGAAAAATACAATGCAATTTTCATAAATTAATTGCAAATAGATTATGTCTAAATTTTTTTTAATAAATTATATCACATTATTAATAAGGTAAAACTGTAGTCGAAAATTTATGTAATAACTTAGATGGTTTAATATGACATTTTTCGTTTGAAAAGTTTAACTTACACACCACACTAAAATTTAAGTAGTAGTTAAAACACAAACAATTTGAGTACTCCAAAAATTCAATTGTTTTTTTTTAATGTGTATGTCACTAGTAAAATAAAAAAATAATAAACCTATATTGCATATTAAAACAAACAAAAATATATAATTTTTATTTAAAACTTTAAAATAATTTTAACTTAAGCAACATAGGTTAAAGTCTTTGTTGTCTAACTAAAACTAATATAAACTGTCTTCAAAGTAAATTTACTTATTTACAAAAAACTGCAATTATATGAATTTTAAAAATACATAAACAAAAAACTATAGTTAAAAAACATTAAATTATTTATTAAAACTCATTTATTTACATAGTTTTATTAAGGCTCTAAAACTGCTGCAAAAATCCATAAGCTTAATACGCATAAGTAAATTAGTTGATAGTAATAAATAATAAATAAGTGTTTGATTAGTAACATATCAACACACAATAACTTTTACTTGCTCTAATTAGATTTAATACTTATTTTTTCGATTATGCAACAAAAAACAATAAAGTTATTAAGATGAATTATTTTTTGCATAGTTTTTGGTAAAGCACGTTAGAACTTCAATCTCTTTTTTTTTCTTAAACAACTAAAGCATGTGTTTGTTGTAATGTAAAACATACTTAACCATTTTTGTTAACTTATATGCTTTACTAAAGACCAATAAAAACTAATAATAGCATAATGGTAGTCTATACAAAATTTGTAGTATTAATCTTACTTAAAAGGTTCTAATATATAAGTAAATATTTAAGTTAAATGGTTTTAGATGTGCTTAAAATAAATTGATATACAAAATCAGTGATATAATTTTAACAGAAAGATAAACAAAACTGTGTCGTAAAATTAAGTATTAAACAAATCAAAAGTGTGTCATTTGATAAGTTATTGTTGAAATTTTATTTAAATTTAAGCAAGCCGATAAAGTCAAATTACTGCTTGTTGTCAATTTTTGGTAAAATTAAAGCAAAACCTCTTATTTAAGAATAAAAAATCTTTATTAATATAATAAAATTTTATGTAGTAGTTGTAATTAATAATACATTAAATAAAGAATAATTAATAATATACAAGTAACACTCAACATGTTATTTCTTGTAGCAGATTTCAATTGAAAATAAAATGTTTAGCCCAAACCACCAAAACTTCAAGGATCAACAACAAGAATCTGAAGGTTGGGAAAAACTTACAGAAGGTTTGAATAAAGTTGAAAGACCTTTTAGAGAATATCAGCAGTCAATCAAATTAAATTCAGAACAGACAGAAGTATAAACACGCTCTGGAAAAAGGAATGGGTGTTTCTAATATGTATAAAAATTCTACTCAAAGTCCATAGATAACATGGAGACATTTTAAAAAAGACAAAAGTATTTTTTATCCATTTCTTTTTTACTATAGCTTATTATTTTATTTTAACTATTGTTTAACTATGTCTGCTAAAAGATTAAAAAACTAATGAATAAACAATTTAGCTATAACAGAGGTCTTATTTAACATTTTCAACAATGAAAATAGACTAAATTTGGGCAATAGAGTGTACAATTCTTTGTTTTAATTTATATCTAATTTTAGTTTATAATGTGTTTAATAAAAACAAAATATCAAAAAAACGGTTTTTTGCTTTGTTTAAAGTTGGCTTGTACTAAAACGTATTAATATTAAAGTTAGTTAAGCAACATGAAAGAGGTAGGCTAATTTAATAACAGACTTTTGTTTTGTTACGGTTAAGTTATTAAAAAATAAAATCTTAGTCATTAATATTAATATACGAGAATGAATTTAAATCCGGCCTATAATATACTAAGCAAATTTTTATTTGAAAACTTACCTACCATTATAATAAAGCACACAGTTTATCACCGCTAATTTTTTTTCTTATGTGCTATTAAGCCAAAAACTGATTAAACTGTAATACATATAACCAGTTTCATCTGTTTTAAAAAGAACCAAAAAGGATTAAAGTTATTCAAAAAAAAATACTGTGATATTTTAGCGGAAAGACAGATATTCTATTATTGATAAACTTTTTTAAATATTATACGACATGATCTAATTGATTATGACGTAATTCTTGAACATTGAATTTATACTTGAACCAGATATTTTTTTATCATAAAATGTCTACGAAATCATAAAAAGTGAATAATATATAATATATATAATATATAATATATAAATATTGAAATATAAAGTTTTTGTTTTAACAGAACTTTTATCTAAGAGTGTTTTATATTTTTAATAATAAAATTAAATTCAGTTAATTTAAAATCAAGTTATATAACTTACGTATTGAAAAATAACAACAACAGGACTCAGTTTATTGCTAAAAAGAAATAATATAACCTGTAAAAATGTAAACATTTTTTCCATTGAAAATATACTTCTAAAGTATTGGAAGTTTAATTAATTCAAGTTTTTTCAGTTTTAAAACTTTTATTTAAAAGTTGAAGATAAATAACAGTTAAGCACTTGTTAAGAATTATTAAAGAAAAATTCTATTTGTTTTCCGAAAAAGGTTTGACATAGTTTAAAGATACAATACTTTAAATCAAAAGTTTTACAAAACTTTTATGATAAGCACTGGAGAGGTCTGTGAGCGAAAATTTGTTGGCATAATAAAGTATTGAATTCATAAACTTATTGTAAAGTTGAGATAAAATCAAATTAAGAAACATGTTAAAAAAGATTGGCTTTTTCTCAACATCAATCCACGTGACATGTTAAACAATTTTGCACGGACTTGTGGTTCAGTTTAGTTCTAATTGGTATAGTATTTTATCTAAACAAGAATTGCGGTTTTATAATCCATTTAGTAGTGAACTCAGTGACAAAACCGAACATATAAGTTTAAACTGAACATAAAAAGGTTAATTTAGTGAGTTTAGTGTTTGTTGTGTTGTTTAAAAGTTTTAGTCATCAACGTTTGTGTAGACAATAAAAGTCAATTTTTTTGTATGATACAAAGAAGAAAAAAATTAGTAACAAGACTTATTTATGACTTAGCTGAACTAAATATAACTTGTATAGTTTTTGTAAACCTATTTTGCTTACTTTAGCTACTTTTTTTTTAATAATTTTGTTTAAGTAATTAATTTTCATTTAATAAATTGACTGTATCATTATTATACTAAGTATATGTCAAATGAAAAGACAAATTATATACATAAAAAAATATTAATTAGAGACCAAGAGATAAGTAAAAACCAAGCAAATAAAATTAATTTGAAGTAAATTAGTTTTTTTTTTGTTATTAAAAATTTATAAATCTAACTACATTTACAATTTTTTTTATATAAATTTCTTATAAAACAATGTTTTACTCAGTTAGACATCCTTATTAAAAGTTTAATACTGTTTCGATTGAAATTAATCACAACAAGTTCCTAAATATAAAGATTTAAACTTAATGAATGTTTTCACCAAAAAAAATAATGTTTAAAGTACTAACAGACCATAATTTAAATCTCTGATTTAATACAAAGAAAATATCATAACCAAAATTTTTAGATCTGAGAATCTGTTTAAAAACATACATGCGATATGTAATTTGTTAAGAATGAATTTTATAAAATATTTATATTTTTTTTACTTTTAATGATACATTTTTATTGAAAAGCCAATATAAATTTGGTAGTTAAAAAATAATTGTGGTCATACATTACTTTGATATGTAAACCCAAAAAAAAAACATGTATGTTATTAATAATAGTTTAAACTTTTTAAATATAACTTATAAACTATACCTACTTGTTGTTTTATAAACATACTACCTAAACATTTTGAGTTTTTTATTATTATCACGTAATTTTTAAAACAGATAAATCAATCGAAAAAAATTAAAAATTAATTCGTTTCTAATATTGTTTTAGTTGAGTACTAAAATTTGAAAATAAGTTACTTGTTGTTATTTAATTGTTTAATGGTTTCTTTCAAAAAAAAATAAAAAAGACTTAAATGAAAACAAGATTACCAATGAATAATAATTATTAACAGATAAACTATTTTGAAATGCCTGCATAATAGTGTGAGTTGTATAACTTAAAGTTTTGTTTATGCTTCTATCATTCAATTTAAGCGTAAAAATTTAAACTTGCTTCAGGAGATTTTATGTTGGATAGTTGATTAAATGTCCTGTAGTGCTTGTTAAAATAAATAAAAAACCTTTAATATGTATAAAATACGTATATTACTCGGTATTTCTTTGTTGATATTTATTTTGTTTATTAATTTTGCAAACATTTCCTTCTTTTTATAATTATATTCTTTTACTATGATCAACGGTGCAAAAAAATTTTTAAAAGCGTTTAAAATTTTATTGATAAACCCTTTTGTAAACTTCCTTTTCAACAAAATACACAAAATATATAAATAACCAAAACCTTACATACCCACTAAGTATAAAACTATCATATAGTAATTTTTATCAGTGAACAAGCATATCTTATTTCATTTAGCACAATTAAAAATAATACATCAATTAGTAAAAACGTGTACAAAAAATTTACAAATGGTATCGTAAGTGAACAAAAAGTGTTTTTAAATAAACAAACTAGTTAAGAGTAGGGGCGTGTCTAGATCTTCATCATTGGAGTTGCACAATCTTTTTGTTTAAAAATAAAGTATTTTCTGTAGAAGCTTTTAATAATAGACACTATAATATAATATAGCTCTCTATTAGATAACTGTCTAAAATTTCTATAAAAACGTTTAAACTTTAGACATTTAGAAAAGACCAGTAAATAGAACTCAAAATCTGAATATGTAATCCAGTTCTTTACTTTTTAGTAAACGAAAACTTAAAAATAATCCTTATTCCCGTTTTTAATAACAATATAAAACTGTTATCTTACATTGTGAAACTAACATGAACAAAAAATTATTTTATACATAAGAAACTTAAAACAAACTACCAATAAAAATAAGTAATTAACTTGTCTTAATAATAAAAATCAACATAATCAATGATATGTAATTTTCATTTTATATTATTCAAATATGCTTTAATAAACAACTTTGATTGACCAATTAAAAAAAAATTATAAATTTAAATATTGTTCAACTTTTGTTAATAAAAAATTTTTGTATATTTTTTAATTTTTTTCGACAAAAAACTTATAATAGTAAGTCATTTTAACGTATTTATTCAAAAAAACATTGAATTAAACTTTACTTAATATCCAAAACCAACTAAATTGATATAAATTTTTAGTGAATTATTTAAAACGTAAACCATACTTAATCACTTTTTATAATGCTTTTTTCAATTTTATAGGGGTCCGATGGTAAACAGGAAACCAGTCAAAACACGCCCCTGGTTGAAAGCTTTTTTTAGTAGAATGCAAATGCTTTTATTTAATTTGTTTACATTAAGATAACTTATAGTTATGCAGAAATAAGCAGTATCATAATAAATTATTAAAAAACATTAAATTGTCGACACTATGCCTTAAACGGCTCAATAAAAAATAAATAAAGAATTTTTTCACACTGTAAAAATTTAGCTCGTACGCCGAGCTTATTTTTATTTTTTCTTAACATTACGATATAGCTTTTGAAAAATTTTATAAACATTTCCATACAAGTTGTCTTACTTTTCAAATCAACTACCTAATTAGATAAAAAGTAAAAAAGAACAAGTTAAGTTAAAACTTTAAAGTTATTAGCTTGTTTTAAAACACACTTAAACTTATTATAATTCTTTAACTTTAAACTAAGAGACTTAAGTTTATGTATACTTTCGAAGCTAAAGTAAAATTCGATAACCACATCACTACCTTTTGTCAATTTATATTTACAATTAATTCTTAGACTTGTGAAACTATTCTAAATAAAGTTTGTAATTAACTCTTAAATTACGCTGTCAATATCTCAAAATTTGATAAACTAAAATGTATTTAATGGTTATATGTCAATTAAATCTTTGAAAATTTATTTTTCTTACAAAAAAAGCAACAAGGGCAACATCCCAAAACTTTAATAAGAGATTATTAATAACTACTCAAAAATTATCAAAACTTGAGTTTTCGAAACTCAAACTGTTAGAACTTGTATAGTCGTACACCCGTATACTTAACTGTTTTGCATTACAACCTCGTATTTTTTTTGAGAGTTTGAATTGTTTCATTATAATATTTCGAAGTGTATATTCCTATTATCAGCCTAGGAAGTTCAAATAAAGTATAGTTGTGTCAAACTGTTTTTTGTAATAGTGTTCATTGAAAACTTTCGTAGTAAAAAATATAATTCTTCAAGAACAGACCTTTACTTATATAACAAGTTTTTGGTAACTTTAATTAAAATATGATATAGAATCCTTTTCTTTATATTAATACATGGTATAAAAAATCAAGATAGTAATTAAGTAGCAATCAGTTATTTAGAAATATTATAACATATTAATGAAGTAGCTTAGTGTTATCATATTAAAAGAGTTTGTTATTTATTTGTATCAAAAAAAAAAGTTAATTTTTATGTGTCATACAACTTTGGTTGTCACTGTGAGTGCCGACATCTAAAACTACGTTTACGCGGTTCACCGTATTGCTAAATATGATACGAAAAAAAAAAGAAAACATCATGCAGTTTCGTAGTTAATATGTATTTAATAAATATTTAATCCTTTTAGTTAACTGACAACCATATAAAAGTATTTATATTATAGTAATATTATAGAAATTTTAAAAGTATCAAACCATAGCTAGTTGTGTACATACTATTTTCAAGCGAGTAACTAGGCGCGGGTTGGATTTGCTCTGCGAGGCGAAGTTTTCCGAACTTAAAGGTTTGTTTTATTATAACAAACCATGTACGACATAATAAAAAAATAAGAGATTATAACAAAAAAACTAGAAAATAATGTATCTATGTTGTCAAAAACTTATTTTATTAAGAAAACTAAAAATGTTACAATACGGTTGTAAGCATATAATATTTTAGAAACTATGTGTTTTAAATGTTGAAAAGTATTTTATAAATTAATCTCACACGGTTATAATTTGTAAAGCACTTAATTTATAGATTATAAAAAATACTTCAGTTATAACATATGTCAACCTAGCAAAAAAAATGTTTTTTTAAACAAACAAAAGCTATAGAACAAAGAGATTATATAAAAGTTCTTGTTTGTTTTTCCATCACATCATTAGTATTCCATTTCCTACAAATAATAAAATAAATTATGATACGCATAAACAAATAAATGCTACTATCTTGTTTATATAAATTTGTTAGCTAAAGAAATTTCTGGATTACTTAAATACTTCAAATAAATCCTAGAAACTAAACATTCCAAATAATAAGTACTTATCTATCTTAAATGTTTAATTTAATATCTTAAAACTGATTGAAACATAGTAATATAAATTTAATTTAAATGTTACTAAAAGTATAACAAGCACAAACTATATTATTAACAGTATTTGTTGTGTTTGCATCATTATTTGACCCTAGATAAAAAATTTTAATTGGCTCTATAAAAAACAAAATTAAAATAATATTTTAACAAATAAATGTAAAAATACTTAGCAGTTATTTATCTGTAATTATGCTTATTAGTAGCATAGTTAGTATATTGTTTTAATTGTTGATGCAAATAATTATTCACAAAATTTGTGTAAGATACGAACGGTATTACAAACATTTAATGTGTCATAAGTTTAGGTTTTTTAAAAGAAAAGTAAAAAGTAAACTTTATAGTTTTTCATCTTATTACCAAATAATTAAAGTACTGCGTATAATAAAAATAATAGTTTATTCAGTAGCTATGTGTAAAAAGATACGAAAACTTTTATATATTAAACTTTTAAAAGCTTACTTGAAAAAATTTACTCACATTTTGTTTTGGATTACGGCTTTTTCTTCTTTATCTTTATAAAAACCTTTAAAATAATTATTTATTACCGTATATTTTTTTATATTTTTTTTGTACTTTTCCTTAGGACTTTCATTACTTTCCTCTTCTTTAACCGGAGTCTGTGGACTTTCCGTTCTAAAAAGTATTATTTTAGAATAACCCAAGGTTGTATTTCAGTTATATTACTCAATACTTTACTTAAATAAAATAACAATAAAATTTATTTTTATTTTCTAAGTTAGCATGTTTTAAATATTTTTTTGAATTATATTTTCCCTAAACTTAAAAAACATGTGTGTTAGATTTGTAATCTAATGTAATATAGCTTTTAAATGACTTGAAATTTTAAATTTTTATTGAAATTTAAGACCTGTGTACATACTATTTATCTTAGTCTTGATAAAGCATTGGCATCATAAAAAAGAAATAAAATAAAATTTAGTTTATTTTTTAAAAAGCTGATAACTAGTAGAACAATAAAACTATAGATAAATAGATAGAATAGTCTAAACAAACTTACCGATACTTTCAGATCAGGAAAATGTTTCAATAGAAACCTAGAAAAATATTTATTGGTATTGTATGTTCTAGTACTCACAATAACATCTAATGTAAAACGTTTTCTATTTAAAGTAGAGAGTTTTTGTAATGCTAAAGGTTGACATTACGCTTTTAAGACTTTTGCATTATTAATGTTTACACTAAAAAACATATAGAACAAAAGTCTTTTAAGCGTATAAAAAAAAAAACAAATACTAAAAAAATCTTTTTACTGATAACTTTACTTTAGTAAGTACTAACAAGCGTTTTGTTCCTGTAAAATTATAAAAAAATGTTTATAACCTTAAACTTAAATTATGTTTCATATCCATTTAGGCTTTAAGTCTATAATTTTTAAGACATCTAAACTTATAACGTTAAAAGCTAACACTAATTTTATTCAAACTAAAAGTAGAGAAAAACAATAGATTTTGATAGGGTTTTAAATTAAACGCAAACACAGCTTATTAATTTAAATATAATAAACAAAATCAAACTTAGTTTCTTTTTTTTTTTCGAACATTTGCAGCACCTTTTGTTCATTATTTGATCTTTGCTGAGGCCTATTTAAATTTACTTGTTAAAATTAATTTTTAAGTACATATAAAATATCTAGATATTTAATTAGTCTACATATAAGACTTTTTACACAAAGCTAAATTACTTTACCAACTTTATTTGCAAAACGTTATAATTGATTAAATAAAATACCAAAAATCGACAATTAGTGCTGTTAAAGTGTTATATATAAACACCACATTTTTAACTAGTTAAGTAAGAAACTTAAAAATAATAATTAGTGTTATTTAAATCGAAATATAAAGATCGAATCAAAAATACAATTAAGATTAATAATCATAAGCTTCAATAGCTTAAGGCTGACAATCTTAAAGCATATTATTCCTAATTTATAAAATAAATATAGTTCTACAGATATTGAAAATTATAGAAAAGTTTTTAACTTATACAACTTTAAAAACATATATATATATTTTATGTAAAAGTTTAAAAGTTATTTTAACTAACCATAAGCTGTTCAAGTTAATTTCTTCATTTCTTTTGTAAATTTGCAATTCTTGTAAGTTCCAACTAGCAAACAAAAGGTGAGCATCGTGATCGAATGTTAACTGGTAGTTTGCATACTTAAAAACAAATGTTATTTTACAAAATCAAGCTTAATATATTATATTCACGGTTAGAAGCATATATTATTATTTATTTTTGAGATTAAATAGCCTACAACCATATCAATAGCTTCTCCAAACGAAGACAGTACTGATTGGTTTAAGTTTTGCTATTTAAATACTGCAGTCGTCTGTATAAAATTACACTTTGTTAAAGTCTAAAGTTTTGCAAAGTTTCAACTAAACAGTAATAAAATCTTTAGAAACAGTATAAGAGTAGTTTTTCAGCTTCTAAAAATTATTATTTAGATATAAGTGTATTTATAAAGTTTTAAAGTTAACAATTTTGCTAATCACACTTCATGGTAACACCAATTGTTTTTATAAGTGACCTCCATTTTAGCTACCATATAAGCCAGATGTTTAATATCACAAATCCTCCTTACAGTATGTCTCAAAAGTTTGACAGTAAAATCCGGCACCATACACTCCAACACTAACATCTGTGAAGATGTAAATAACAGAATGTTTTTTTAATATAAGAGTGAAAAACATAATCATTTTTGACATATATACAAATATTTTGGTTTGAAAATCATCTTGATATGTTTATGATTAATGTCTAAAATTAAAATTAAAACGATAAAATAAGTCGTTTTAAAGTACACGTTTTTGTTTTTTTTTTTAAACAGTAGTACTTTTAATCCAGTGGAAGTAATAAACTAAACCAATTAAGAACATATACTATTCTTTTTTAAATACATTGAAACTGGGTATTTATCTTGAAATAACTGTCATTTTTTATAACCTTAGTAAACATTTCTATATTTAGTTTTAGCTGCTGCGTATCCCACCCACACCACCCTTAGTTTATAGATCAATCTTATTGCTACATCATTAATTTTAAATAAAGCTTGATTTTAGCTGCATTGGTTTTGAGTTTTGGATTCATTATATTCTCTTATGTGTTAAGTGAAACTATGTTCAATAAGTCGACTTCTCAACCGCGATCGAATTTATTATACTTTAGTGCAGGGTTTCCCAAAGTGGGCGATATCGCCCCCCTGGGGGCGATTTTAGTACTTTGGGGGGCGATAATTAGTAAGGGGGCGAAAGGGTGGGCGATAACTAGTAAGGGGGCGAAAAGGGGGAGATTTTAAAATTTTGGGTTGTCATAAAATTTTTACTTTTTTTCTTGCCATTTTACTATTTTAGCTTGCTATTAGTTATTTGACCCTGAGGTAAAACTTAAACAAAAAAATTTATTTTATTTAAGTAAAAAATAGAAAAAAAAATCAAGTGCTTATGACTCTTACTTTCAAGTAAATACTGTATTTTCATTTATATATTTTCATACTAAACAATTACATAGATCATAGACGATTGGAATCCCTCTCACTATTTTATAACCTGACATATATGTTATTTGTGATTATAAATGGTTTGTAAAAATATATGTAATTTATTATTTACTATCACCTCTTGATATTTCCAGTTGCTTTTTAAAAAGTAACTAAGTTAGACTAAGAAATAAAACTATATAGGGTTGCCAGTTTACCTAGAAAACTGGAAAAACCTGGAATTTGACAATTTAGGCAAAAAATTCTGAAAAAAATCTGGAATTTTTAGCAATTTTAACATATTAAGTAGTAAAATTTAGATTTGACACAAAAAGCTATTATATACATAAACGTATGGATCCCTTCGAGGCAGATACTTTTAAACTAAACGACTTACAGGAAACCTTCTCAGACTTACAAACTGACCTTGAACTTAAAGTAAATTCTTCCAAAGAACGATATGAAAGCTTTTGGACTCAACAAAAACTATGGCAAAATTATCCAACCATTTGAGAGGAATTTAGATTGTTGTGTATAGTTTTTCTTCTAGTTATGTTGTTGAGAAAGCTTTCAGTTCAGTAATCAACATCTAGAGCAAAAGGTCTAATCTAGATATTTATAAAGGAGGTGACTTAAGGCTTTATTTTACTGATTAAGAATCAGATTAGAAAAACTTGCAAGCAGTCATGAACCTCATCCTTCACATTATATTAGACTTCAGTAGCAGACATTATTTTATGAAAGTTTTTAAATTTTATTTGATCTTTTGAAGAATTTCTTATTTAACCTGGTTTGTATTGTATTTAAGTAGTTTTTTTATAATAACAACTTTATTAAGCTTTTTATTCTACAACAGGTTAGCATAATGCCTAATGATTACGGTAGACTTCCTCTTGAGTTCGCACTTTTTACCCAAAAAAAAGTGCAAATTTGTATTTTCTTAAATTTAACTAAAGTAAAGTCTACTACTAACTAAATATTAATAAAACAATATATATATATATATATATATATATATATATATATAATATTTAATAGCCTATATAGATCTATTTTTTTAATGAAAGTTTGTTTTATGTTTTAGTGGATTTCATGTTTTTTTATAACATTATTGCATATAACATATTGAAATTTATCATTTTATAAAAAAAAATATGATAATAATTTTTTGAGTTTGCACTTTTTGATTTTTTTCAAAGTGCGAACTCAAGCGGAAGTCTACTATGTTTATTAAATGGTTTATGTTTTAAAGTTTTTAATAATTTTATTTAGACCTGGTTGATTTTGTAGTTGATATTCGTTGTTTTACATTACACTAAAAGTTTTTATAGCATAGTGATTAAAATATTTGTTTGAAAGACCTTTATTTGACAGGTTTTTGTTATTACTTGTTTAATCTGTATATAAATTATATCACTATAAAACTATTATCTGGTTGTAAAACTTTGATAACCATTAAAGTTTTTATTTCTAAAAAGATTTTTTTGGTTTTAAAAGAGTATAAATTTGAGGTCTCTATTTGAAATGAATTTTACTTTTTCATTTAAAAGTTTCTTAAACACAATTTTATTTTCTAACTTGATTTATTATTGTTCAAAAATTTATTGTAATATAAGGAGCTTTAAACTATTAATACAACTGTTTTTTTTTATCTTGATTCAATATATGTTAGCTATTAGAATATACTTAGTTTATTTTAATACTTCAACACTAGCTTATATTTTTTCACTAGTTTCCTCTGTTAAATAATTATAGGCTAACGGCTAGAAAATGAAACTTTTTAAACAGAATTAAATAAGCCATCAAAAAGACTCCTACAGTTACAAAACAAACTTTAAACCTAGTTAAAAGTTGTTTTTAATTGATAACTTTCTGTTCAAAGAATTAACTGTAAAAAATTGGATTTTTTTTTAATATAAAAAAAATGTTACAATTAATGTTTAGTTCCCTAAAGATTATTCCAAGTCAAATGCTTTTTTATGGTATTCTACTACGAAACAAACAATTTAAATAATTTAAAATTAATTTTTTAACTTTACAACTAACTTGCTTACAATATATCTTAGCATTGAAGTTTATAAATTTACTGCATTAATTGAAGCTGTTGATGAAACCATTTTTTATGTGAGATAATCAACCGGTCGGTCAAACTTCCTCAAACAAGATCAAAAATTACTTTTTAATTTTTATTTTATTATGTGTAAAACAAACTGTTCATTTTTTTATAGTTTTTTTTACCTCTAGTATAGCTATTTAAAATAAACCTATTTATAAAGTAATTTAAGTACTTTGTGCGGCTTGATTAAGTTACTTAGTATTAACTTCTAAATGTCCGAAATTTGTTATATGAGATATTATTAAAATGTCAGGTTTCAGTTAAGATTTCAGATGGGTAACGTAAGGCTCAGATCAAGTCGAACTTCGATCCGCTAAGTAAATTGAAAACTACTTGTGCAAAATAAATAATATTTAGTTTTTTGATATTTAATATTTTGAAATACGCTTTCATTTCGTTTTCAGTTCACTAAAGTATTTCTTAGATCACAATAATACAAAATCATTTTATTAGAATTTTGCTTGAGTTTTTTAATTTTCTTATTTGTTATTTTTTCAATCATGCAGCCCGCAATTACATTTTTTTGACGAGTTGAAAATAGAAAATATTTTTTAGTAAATATGAATAGCTGACTACAAAAGCTGTCCACCACTGACCTAAAAATTTCAAAACAGATCATATTTAAACAGGATTGAATACTGATTACACAAGGCTTTTAAATAATAAAGTATTTTAATACACTTTACTTGGCTTCTAAGAAAATAACTGTAAATTATTTTCTCAAGCCCTGTAAACTACTTTGAACACAAAAGTGCGTGCATAAGAAGTACAAGACTAAATTACATTTCGAACACAACTTTTTTTAGCTCAAAAGTTTGTACTCAAAAGAAAAACTACTTTGTAAAATCGTGGGGGGCGATTTTTTTTTCAAATTACTGAAAAGGGGGCGATTTAGTAAATGAGTTTGGGAAACCCTGCTTTAGTGGTTAGTTTTTTTTACGATTAGTTAAGTTTATTATGATTTTTAACGTCTCTGTAAGCAAAAACTATTAAGAAAATATTTTGATATTTATTTATGTTATAGTTTTAATCAATAGCCTGATAATAATAGGCCTTTGAATATATTAGTGCGTTTATTGTACAACAAAACATTTTCAAAATAAAAACATACGAGTAAGCAAGTAATCTAACAAAAAGAATTCACAGAAAGTAAACAAACACATAGTAAATGTTATTAACGCTTATATAACAAGGTTATTAGCAACTAAAATACTCTGCAAATTTGAAAACAACTATCAGACGTTAGAATTTTCTTAAATAAAAAACTGAAAAAAATTTGTCAGTAAATATCCAAACATATTTATTTTTTTGTTATGTAGCTTATTCTTTGTAATATTTGACACAAGATGGGCAAATAGAGCTTGTAGTAATATTTATAGTATTACAACAAATTTTTGACCATTTTTCCTGATATACATCATACAAGTAAATGACTGAATCTTTCAAACTATTATAAAAATGATGAAATACAACAATAATATTTCCAATACTAAAAGCGTCAACCCAACATCTTGTTATAGCTGGAAGTTTTAAACTAGATTTTAAGGTTGAAAACTTCCTTGAAAAACTATCAAATAGTTCACAGCCTATGGTACTAAACCCACCAATAACAAACATTTTGTTACCAATACTAACTGCAGAATGATCACTTCGTTTTTCAATCATATTAGGTAAATAAGTCCATTTGTTTTTATGATTATCATATGATTCTACTGATTTCAAATCTACATTGTTATTAAAACCACCCGTAATAACAATTTTACCTTGAAAAACTGTACAAGCAGCATTACGTCTGGCTACATTCAAGTCTGCTACTTCATTCCTTTTAAAACTGTTCATTTCATAAAAATAACACGAAGTAAGATTTGTACCAATGCTTTCAATCCATCCTCCGATTATAAACAGCCTTCTCATGAACGAACAATAACAATAAAAAAACCGTTCCTTGAAATATACATAGTGGTGTTTCCAAGCTTTAGTTTTTTCGGAATAAGTTTCAACAGACGTACAAGAGCAATTTAACTTTTTGTAGCGATTTACGGAATCAAGAAAAGCATATATTTTGGAATTTGTAATTGATACTTTCAAAAAATTATGTTGTTTCACCGTTGAAGGAAACTCATTAACTTTAAAACTAGGTATTTCAATTTCTTCTACTTGATTCACAACTTTATCATTTCTGTCTCTTCCTCCAAAAATCAGAATACTGAAACCTTCTTGGTTACAATATCTATTTTCATACAAAACATTTGGTACAAAAGGAGAAGTTAAAAATTTACTCTTTGATGTCATAGTGAACCTAGATAGAGTACAGTGCTGAATAGCTGTAAATGTTTATTAATTTAAAATATAATTTGATAGTATAAAAAAAAACTCTGTATATTTAGTATCATGTAAGATAAAGTATTTAGCTTAGAAATTAACCAAATAGTAAACAAACTACTACATTTAAATAACAATTGATGTTTTGTTTTTACAAATACAACAGATATCTGGTTAGATTTTTGTACATAATTCATTACAAAAATAAAGTTTTTTGATTGTTTTTCACATTTATTAATTTTTTCTAATTATTTTTCGATTTTCTACAGCCCTGTCAAAGGAGGCATTGAGAAAAAAATTTAGGAAAACCTTAACTAAACTTATAAACATCAACGGTAATGTAAAGACACCATATCTGTAAAATCACTGTTGTAAGCATAAGTAATTTTATTTAAAAGAAGGCTTTTTTTCTAAATACTTAACTGTTTATAAATTTTCTGTTATTTATATTATTGTAATGTCTTTTAGTCAGTGATGTGTTTTGTATCAAATTCAGAAATATCAGAAAGTTCCTGATGACATTTTGTTTAAGTTTATTTTGGACAAAAATACAAAATGATTGTAGCTTCTAATAAGCTAAGAAAAAAGCGTTAGTAGAATGAGGAAAATTCATTTTAATTCTAGCTAAAAAACTTAAAAGATTGTAAAAAAAAAACTGATATACTCATAAAGTACTTTGACACGAACCAAATTTTATCTTTTTAAAACATAAATTGTTGATAAGATTAAAGTGTATTTATTTTTATTTTTATTTATGTTTATTTGTGTATAGTTTTTTGTATAAAAATTAAGTTAAGAAGTTTAGTTTTTGTTTCAAAACTCACAAAATTAATATTTAAGTATCGAAAAGTAATTTGGTTCAGATGCAAGCATATTTTTAAATATCATTGTAAAAAGTAATAAAATAACGGAACTTAATTGTTAACTAAAAAATGATAAATTTAGTAGTAACTTAAACTTATAATAGAATGTTAACATAAAAAGCAACAAAATAAGTAATACCTACTTTCATGTTATTTTTTTATTGTCAAACTACTTAAATAATGAATTTTACGAAGTTACACTGATGGAATTGACTTCTTTTTCTATAATAAGTAAACTTAAACATAGTAGCTTTAGCTTTTGAAAAGCAGTGTATATTTTGGTACAAGATTAATAACTTATTACAATTCGTTTTAACTCAAAATGAAAAACTGTAAGGCTAGTGAAAAACTGCTATACTTATGAAAGACTTTTGTATAAACGTAATTAAATTTTTATAAACATTTAATTTAA
This sequence comes from Thalia democratica, assembly GCF_965202585.1. Lineage (NCBI taxonomy): Eukaryota > Metazoa > Chordata > Thaliacea > Salpida > Salpidae > Thalia > Thalia democratica. The sequence goes on from NC_139165.1 coordinate 19,382,212, forward strand.
GATAAAATTATAGTATATATAATTTTGGTCCTACATAAAATACAATAGAATTGTGTTCAACTTTTTTTCTAAAAAAAAATGTCTTTGTAAGTTTACTTTTACTTTAAAACTCACATATTAAAAGTTAAAATATCTGATGAAAATTTAGTTGTTTAAAACCGTATTTTTTGGGACTGCATAAAATAATAAAACAGTTGAACAAAAGCAATAATAAAAAAAATCAATAATTTAGTTAGTAATAACTAAAACTTATACTAAAAATTTTGTTTAAAAAGTCACAAAATTTGTTAAATACAAATAAGTTAAAATTTATTATATTTTTTTTTTTAGTAAAACAGTTCTATTAGAAACTACTTATTTCATGACTTATTTAAACAATAAGATCTTTTGTCCAAATTTTTGTTTTTAACCTTAAATAAAGAAAATAGTATACTACTTCTTTTCAAAAAAATAACTTAGTTAAAAAGCTAATATAATCTAATGTAAAATTAAAAAAAAATACTAAAACCAAAAAACTATTTAAATTAATACATTTAAATTTAATATATGGTATAGAACTGTAGGATATTAAAACGTTAGAAAATAATTTAATGTTTTATTACCACAAAATTTATAAATTTATTTCGTAAAATTTCTTAAATCTTATTAGCTAGTAAATGTGTAGTTTTCAAAGTCTTTGTTATGCTTTGTTTTTGTTGTTTTTATGAAAACAAGTGAACTTATTTAACTGAAATGATTTAAAGAAGACTTGAACATTCTCAATTAGTATGAGCACCAATTTTTTTGTAATTGGTGGAAATTTTTGTGTACAATGTAGTAGCACTTGGACTTTGGAGGTTTTTGATTTTATAACCAGAATATTTATTCTTACTAGATGCAAAATTGATCATAAAAAATTTAAAGTTAGTAAATTAAAAGTTAGCATGCTTGTTGTGTTGGTGATAAAGTTGTATTATTAAATGTTAGTTTCGACAACACTTATCAGTTTGTTGTATGTGATACAAAGAATAAAATATTAAGTTTAAAGACTTATTTATGATTTTGACTAATTAATGTAGTTCTATGTTAAGTGATTTTTTACTAGGTTGTGTATTTGTTTATAAATAATTTTCGATTACTTAGTTTTGTTGTGATATATGTTTCTGGAAGTTTAGGTTTAAATGTGAAGAAAAATAAACAAAACTGTTTAATGAACGATTAATAAAATCGCTATAATTAGTTGGTCCTACAATCTGAGTACTTTTTGGTTATCCATTTGTACGCCATTAAAATAAAGTTTGAATTCAATGTCCTAAACCTTAAAACTTATGTATAATAAATAGATACGACCTTAACTAAAATAGGTACATATGAATAATGATATAAAATATATTTTTATAATTTAGTTTGACTCACTTAATAATTTATAGTTCTTTTTGTTTGAAAAAGTTAAAATGTAAAATTAATTCTTTCAAACAATATATACATGACTCAATTTTTCAGAACATTATATATTTCATGCTTCTTACGTCAGTTGTAAACTAAGCAATAAAAATAAAATTTCAATCCTAGCTTAAATAGTGAAAATGAAATTACCTTAATTAATAGTAAAGCAAAGAGCAACTAACAATACCCAAATACTTCTAACTAAAACGAAACTAAAACAATTATAAAACAGAGCAACAATTTTTAAAACAATTAAAAAACTATTTAAGAAAACAACGAAAAAGTATAATCAAAATCATTATGTTTACACAACTTAAGTTTTTTTATTAAAATACAAATGGCCTCAAGTTTAAATAAATCAGAAATGTGAAAAGAATTTTTAATAATATTAAATCTGTTTTAATTATATTTTCTCCCACAATCTTGATAAATAAATATATTCAAAAATATATTTAAGAATTAAAATTACTTTTTTAAGTTTTATATCAGTAGAAAATATTGCATGCGTAATTCTTTTAAAAACACTACAACACTATACAAATACGCCAAAAATCTAGGAAACTATACTTAGAAGGAAAGTATCAAGTTGTTATCTATTAGGTCATAAACTTCTAAACTTTTTTCTAGTGGCGAAACCCTTTTCCAAAGTTCAACTTTTCCGCGGAGCCCCTAATTTAATTTTATATAAAATGTTAAATATAATATTTCCTGCAAAAAACAAAAGAATTTCAGTGAAAAACAAATATTTAAACAAAACTTTATCATCGTTAGAAATCAAACCAATTGTAAAAGTATTAAGTCAAATCGAACTCAAAGTGCGCCAGAGGCAATAGGTATTTTATGATTCTATAGTAAATAAACGAAAACAAACATGATTAATTGAAACGTCATAAAAATCTTTCCTTGCATAATAAAAACAACATGAGAGCTATAAACAATAACGAAATGAAATTAGCCTAATAGAATTCACTGACTACTGTAAAAAACGGGTAAGATGCCTAACGAAAAAATAAATAAAAAACATTTAGTGCGAAACTTGAACTTGTTTCTTAGCAACAAGCATGTCAATGCGCGGCTGGATTTTGGATAGACTAAGACGGAGACAGGCAGATAAGGTTGGAGTCAGCATACAGTTCCTTTGCTTCGTTTAATGTTTTTTTATTTTACGCAATCAGGACACCTATTAATAATGAATACCCATTAAAATTCCTTAAGCTAGAAACACACTAAGCAAATCAATGACTGCTATAATTATACATGTTTTTCACTTTATGTGTTCCATTTTTTTATAGTTTTATTTTTATGTTGCTGAACCCATGAGAGGCGTCGCGGAACTCTAGAGTTCTGCGGAACCCAATTTTAGAAGCACTGTATTAGGTTAACCAAACAATATTTTGATATAGTTAATTTCAATGTTTAGACAGAAACTTCTTGCAGCTTCAATTAAATAAGATACGATTTGCATACAGGAATTTGTATCAGCTTCAAATATGTAAGTTGCAATTTGCACACATGATTTTCTATAAGCTTCAAATATGTAAAAGGTGTACATGGCATATTGTCATTATTAAACAATTTTTTCAAATTTAAAGATTTTTTTCTTTCTAGGGAAGACTGTGTAGTTAAATATTTAAGTATATATTCTACATGCAAATATCAACTTTAAATTTCGTGTTTAAAGTTTAAAACAATTTTGATATAAGATCAGGTATTGTTTTACTGTAAAAAAAGCATTTTAAAATGTTCATTATAAGCTAGTTAAATCATATACAATTAAGAAGTATTTCAGACTTGTAATTGTGAAGTCTAATAAACTTTTTAACTATGATTCAAATATACAAAAAATCTATATGATTTTTAACAAGTTTTCAATCGTTTTTGTATAGTAGATGTTTAAGCTTATAATTAACTTAAATTACTTATCTTGGACGAGATATTAAACTATTTTCATAGTGTACGACTCGAAAACCGATTTTAGTTTTGTTAAACAGTTTCTTAAAGTATATTTCTCGCCGTTCAATGAACGACAAATAAAATTTTAAACAATGATTTCAATTAGTATAGCTACAATTACTGTAAAATAAGAATTAAAATTACATTTACTAAAAAATTTAATATAACCTATATATATATAACTAATACAAATATACAAAGTATTTGGAAGTTTATATATTGGGAAGGATAATCTACTTAAAATAAGATGTTATTAAACATTTTTCTTTGACTATTTAGTCTCTAATAGCTGTTAGATTTTAAATTTATTTTTTTATGAAGAACAAATTTCCATTTGTTTAGAAAAAATTGTATTTTGGTAAAAAAAAACAAAAAATAATAACTTAAAGTCTAAATAACAAGTATAAAAACATTTTCATTCGCTCTAAACATCTATTAAACTCAATAAAAAAATTACTACTTGTTTATAATTCTAAAATATCGTTTTGTAGACAAAACTAAAGATTTGTTATTAAATTATTATAATATTAAGCCATACGTTTAACTAACAAAGTTAATTGAAACTTTGCCCGAAAAATAAAACCTTATTCTACTAGCTATAAAAAAAGGAAGTTATAGCCTAACTTAACTGTTTACGTATTTTCAAAATGACTTAATTTTTAATTAATAACTTTTAATTTTCTTTAATAATTCAAAATTAGACTCATATGGCATTATTAATTTTTGTTCAGCTTTTGATAATCGATAAAACAAAAATTAGAAAAACTTCTTTCATCTTAAATCTAATACTTTAGTTCTAAATAATTAAGTAACATTTAGACATATTTTAGAATTATAACCATCTGTTATCTTAACAGTAATGAGCCTTGTGTATAGAAACTATCTACTTTTTAAAACAGACAAACATTTGAAATAATATATCTTTATGTTATAAATGTTATCTAACATTACCTGGATTTCAAAATATTTTTTTTACATAAGCTCTATGCTTTTTCATACGATAACGGATCAAAATAAGGTTTAGTTTAAAGAAAACTAATTTAAATTTTCTCCCTAAAACAAAGTTAAATACTGGCTACAATTAGTTTTTAAAATATTGCTGAGAAATTTTAAAACATATTTACATAAATAAATATTGTAAACTATTAGACTATGTTACAAAAACCTCTTAAACAATTCTTCTTTAATTTATTTTACGTAAATATTAAACTTTTTTACTAACTACCTCGTATATTCTTTGAATTATGTTAATATTTATCGTTCGATTTCGTTTGAATCTTAGGTCAAGTTATTTTGATTAAGAATAAAACATTTTTTTTTATTTGAATGATTGTACTTTTGACACTTGTGACGAAATAAAATGTTGTTTTCGCTTTTAGAACCTTAAAAAACCTTAATTTATGTATTTTTATTTTCATCAAGCCTTAAAAAAAGTTCACGTTTGTTGTTTGTCGTTATTCAAAAATAAATTATTTTTGCTACCTAAATTATTTGAACTGGATCTGCTTAACTAATTTTTTTTACATATCATTAAATATGTTTTTCTAACAATAAGACAAGTTAGTCACTAATTATAGTAAGTACTTTGTATTAAGTTTCTTGTCTAAAAAATGTTTTGTTATTCTCGTTAGCTTCACAATGTAGAGTAGAACTTTCTCATTGTCATGTAAACCAGGAAAAAGATTTATATTTAAGTTTAACCATTATTAACAATTAATTTACAATAATTAATTGTTTTTTTTAGTACATATATATATATATACATATAATTTAGCTTCTTTTTTTCCTTACAGTATTTATTTTAATATAGCTCTCTTGAAGTGTGTTATCCCGTTAACGCACATAAACATTTGTTAGTTTGATAAAGAAAGAATAATGTTTAACTTGTTATTTTTATACAATCCACTGAACTTGTTTCGCTTGGATTTAAGTAAACAAACGAAAAAATTTATATTTTCAAATAGTTAGACATTATCGATACAAATGAAAATAAAAGTATTGAATTTTTGAAACTGGAAAAATAACACTTGTTGATTTGCATATTTACTTTAATTTTATCACAACAAGCATTTTCTGTCTAATTATTATTGTCATTAAAAAAATTTTTATATAGGACTTAAAAAAAAGTAAACTAAAGGGTAATACTTATTAACGTAAAGTGAAATTTTAACATCTTACATAGTTTCAACATAATTAAAAAGTTACTGTTATATTCTTGTATTGTAGGTTTTTGCTAAAATTAAATGATTCTACTACTAATATAATTGAATTTTATTATTAAACAAATACAGGTATTTAGTGACAACTATAACTGTACAATTAAAACTGAAAATGTTTCATTTTCGAAAAACAAAAAGTATTTTATTCTAAGTTTAAGTATCTAAGTTGTATGAGGTAATAAAAACAAAATAAACTTTTTTGGTACTTTTTAGCCTGTAATTTATTAACTTCTAAATAATTATAATTTTGTTTTCAAAACATTTTAATTTTTTCAGAGACAAATACAAATTAAAAAAATCTAAACCAACATAAATTCTCAAGAGAAATTATAAGTTATTCTGGAAAACAATTATGTATTTTGTGTATGCTTCAAGACTTTTATCACACATCATGTAAAAAATATAACTTAATATGAATTTTTCTAGATACTAGATTGATAGAGACTTTAACAAGATATTAAAGACAAAAAAAAATTAACGGAATTAGATTTGATTTTGTATGTTAGTTTCTATTTATAGCCTTTAAATTGAAAAAAAATCTTAAATGACAAAACAATGCAATACTTTTATAAGCTTAACGAAAATGAAAACTAAATAAATAAGTACAAAAACACATTATACATTCACCTAACATAAATCATTCGACAAAATGTCATGAATAAATTTTGAAACTAAAAGTTTCATTCTTTGTATCATACAAAATAAACTGATGAGTGTTGTCCGATAAAATATTTAATAACATAACTTTATACCCAAAACAACAAGCACTACATTTCCCTACTTCAAACTTTTTAAAATCAATTTCACAGTTCATTGAAGTAAACTTTCTTGTTGTACTGTCAAAAACCTCCCAGGTATTATTATATAGTACAGCAGTTGCAAACATTTTGTTGCCAATGCTTACTAGAGAATGACCGCATCTTCTTTCGATCATGTCGAGTAAACAAGTCCATTTGTTTTCATGATGGTCATATGCTTCAAGTGAATTTTCTAAATTTAAACCGCCTCCAGAATATTTACTGCCTCCACTAACAACAATTCTACCTTCAAATATTGTGCCTGTTCCGAACAGTCTACTTTTGTTCATTCTTGCTATACCATACCATTTTTTAGTTTGAAATCGTATCTGTGATTTAGCTCACCATGGCTATTGAACACATATAGTTTTTTAATAAATAGAAAAATATTAGTCCATCTACAAATTCTGGAAAGTTAGAGAAAGAAATTTGAAAAACTACCCCATTTGAAGATAAATAATCACAGAAACTAGCTTTGATGAACAACTTGTCGTTAGAAACAGTCTGAATATTTTCTTTATTAAGCAGCATAGACTTTTTGACTTTTAAGAAACTTCTATCAAAAGTTAATTTGAACACCACATCATTGGTTTCTTGAGAGCAATGTCTAGTTTGGTACAAGATAGACGACTGACGACAATCCATTTTAATTTTAGCTGAAAAACTGTAAGAACTCACAAAATTACATTTACATGTAGTTACCTTTGAAAAATTACTTAATTTTATACCTTTACAACATTTTTTAACTAATCAGAAGGATATTTATTTCAAATACAGACGAATTAAAAATTAAAACTATTCAAATGAATAATACTAAATTAATACAGTAACGTGTTGAAGTAATGAAAAATAAATTAAACACTTAACTACCTAACTGAATATGTCTCCTTAATAATTTAAGTGTTGTTCAGATATGTATATTTTGAAACAAGTAATTTTATACATTATAAAGTTTTTAAATGTAATAATTAGTAAAATTATAGCTCATCTATTTTTTTTATGAAATAGCATAAATCTTAAGAGATGAACTTTGAAAGTAAGAAATTTGACTTTAATATAAGTCAGTTTATAAGTTATAATAGATTTTAAGAATCTGTTATCTTGTAAACATCCTTTTGGAGCAAAACACACAAAATATATAAAAAACCAAAACCTTACATACAGACTAAGTATTAAACTATCATGTAGTTATTTTATCAGTGAACAAGCATATCTTATTTCATCTAGCACAATTAAAAATAATACATCAATTAGTAAAAACGTGTACAAAAAATTTACAAATGGTATCGTAAGTGAACAAAAAGTGTTTCTAAATAAACAAACTAGTTAAGAGTAGGGGCGTGTCTAGATCTTCATCATTGGAGTTGCACATTCTTTTTGTTTAAAAATAAAGTATTTTCTGTAAAAGCTTTTAATAATAGACACTATAATATAATATAGTTCTCTACTAGATAACTGTCTAAAATTTCTATAAAAACGTTTAAACTTTAGACAATTAGAAAAAAAAAAGTAAACAGAACTAAAAATCTTAATATGTAATCCAGTTCTTTACTTTTTACTAAACAAAAACTTAAAAATAATCCTTATTCCTGTTTTTAATGACAATATGGTAATTTTGTCTTACATTGTGAAACTAACATGAATAACAAAATATTTTATACATAAGAAACTTAAGACAAAGTACCAATCAAAATAAGTAGTAAAGTCTTAATGATAGAAAAAAAAAATCAATGGTATGTAAAAAACAAATAGTTAAAGAGTTCCAATTAAACTACTTAAGCTAAAAACTCAATTTAAATCAGAAACAAACTTTATTTCTGGAAACAAATTGACAAAAGACGTGAACCACTTTTTTTACAACTTGATGAAAAAAAAATAGGCTTTTTAATGTTAAAAAATAAAATTATTGTATGATTCCGTCTAAAGTATGCAAAGTTGAAAATGAAACCCTTGGAGTTGTATAATCATTCAAATATGCTCTTATAAAGACTTTTGAATGACTAATTTTAGAATGAAGTTGTATTTTTAAAATTGATCAACTTCTGTAAATATAAAACTTTTGTATAATTTATATTTTCTTTCGACAAAAAACTTATAAAAAGTACGTCATTTTGACGTATTTATTCAAAAAAAAACTTTACTTAATATTCAAAAACAACCAAATTAGTATAAATTTTTAGTGAATTATTTAAAACGTAAACCATATTCAATCACTTTTTATAATGCTTTTTTCAATTTTATAGGGGTTCGATGGTAAACAGGAAACCAGTCAAAACACGCCCCTGGTTAAAAGCTTTTGTTAGTAGAATGCAAATTCTTTTATTTAATTTGTTTACATTGAGATAACTTATAGTTATGTAGAAATTAAGTAGTATCAAAATCAATTAATAAAAAACACTAAATTGTTGACTGTTTGCTTAAAACAGCTCGATATAAAATAAATTAAGAAATTTTTCATGCTGTAAAAATTTAGCTAAATGTCTGTCGTACGCCGAGTTTATTTTATTTTTTCTTAATATTACGACTTAGCTTCTGAAAAATTTTATAAACATTTTTCATACAAGATGTCTTACTTTTTTAACCAACTACGTATTCAGATAAAACGTAAAAAAGAACACGTTAAGTTAAGGTTGTTAAGTTATTAGACTCATTTTCTTTATAATAATGCATGGTATAAAAAATCAAGATATTAATTAAAAGAGAATCAGTTACTAAGAAATAATTTAACAAAATAATGAAGTAGCTAAGCTAAGATTGTAATTTATTGGTTTTAAAAAAACTAGTTAATTTTTATTTGTCATACAACTTGGGTTGAACCTGTGAGTGACGGCAAGAATAGTTGGAAGTTTTTTATGCCAGACATCTAAAACTATTTTTACGCAGGTCACCGTAATGCTAAATAACTATACAGAAAAAAAGAAAACCTCTTGCAGTTTTGTAGTTAATATGTATTTAATTAACGTATAATCCTTTTAGTTAACTGACAACCAAATAAAAGTAATATGTTATAGAAATTATAAAAGTATTAAATCTTAGCTAGTTGTGTACATTACATACTATTTACAAGCGAGTAACTAGGCGCGGGTTGGATTTGGTCTGCAAGGCGAATTTTCCGAACTTAAAATTTGTTTTATTATAACAAACCATGTACGACATAAAAACAAAATAACAAACTTAAAGTTCAATCAACGTTTGTTAAGCTAATTGGTTTACACCATTTTTAGAGGTTTTTTAGTTGTCAGTGTGTATATAAAACTATAAACTACTAGACTTTTATTACTAAGTGTTTTAATGACGAGATAGAAAAATAAACTGAAATATAATCTGTCTATGTCGTCAAAAACTTTTTTTTTATAATTAAACTAAAAATGGTACAATACGAATGTAAGCATATAAAATTTTAGAAACTATATACTTTAAATGTTGTAAAGCATTTTATGAAATTAATCTCACATGTTTATAATTTGTAAAGCATTTAGTTTATAGATTATAAAAAATACTTCAGTTATAACATATGTCAACCTAGCAAAAAAAACTGTTTTTTTAAACAAACAAAAGCTATAGAATAAGGAATTATTTTAAAGTTCTTGTTTGTTTTTCCATCACATCATTAGTATTCCATTTCCTACAAAAAATAAAATAAGTTATAAGACGCATGTACAAATAAATGTTATTATCTTGTTTATATGAAAATGATAGCTATAAAAATTTCTGGATTACTTAAATAAAGCAAATAAATTCAGAGACTAAACATTCCAAATAATAAGTACTTATCTATCTTAAATGTTTAATTTAATAACTTAAATATGTTTGAAACACAGTAATATAAATTTAATTTAATGTTACCAAAAGTATAATAAGGACAAACCATATTATTATTAGTATTTGTTGTGTTTGCATCATTATTTTTCCCTAGAAAAAATTCTTCATTGGCTCTATAAAAAACAAAATTAAAATAATATTTTAACAAATTAACTGTAAAAATAATTAGCAGTTATTTATCTATAATTATGTTTATTAATAGCATAGTTAGTATATTTTTTGAATTTTTGGTGCAAATATTAATTCACAAAGTATGTGTAAGATACGAACAGTATTACTAACATTTAATGTACCATAATTTTAAGTATTACAAAAGAAAATCTTATTTTGTCTTATTACCAAATAATTAAAGTACTGCGTATAATAAAAATTATAGTCTATTCACTAGCTATGTTTAAAAAGATACGAAAACTTTTATATTTCAAACTTTCAAAAGCTTACTTGAAAAAGTTACTTACATTTTGTGTTGGATTACGGCTTGTTCTTCTTTATCTTTATAAAAGCCTTTAAAATAATTATTTATTACCGTAAATTTTTTTATATTTTTTTTATACTTTTCTTTAAGACTTTCATTACTTTCCTCTTCTTTGACCGAGTCTGTGGACTTTCCGTTCTAAAAAATATTAATTTAGGATAACCCAAGGTTGTATTTCAGTTATATTAATTAATACTTTACTTAATTAAAATTACAAGAAAATTTATTTTTACTTCCTTAGTTAGCTTGTGAAAAATATATTTCTAAAAGAATTATATTTTCCCTAAACTTAAAAAATATATGTGTTAGATTTGTAATCTAATGGAATCTAAGCTTTTAAATGACTTAGAATTTTAAATTTTTATTGAAATTTAACACCTGTAAACATACTATAAACCTTAGTCATGATAAAGCATTGGCATCATAAAAAAGAAACAAAATAAAAATTAGTTTATTTTTTTTAAAAGCTAATAACTAGTAGAACAATAACACTATAGATAAATAGATATAATAGTCTAAACAAACTTACCAATACCTTCAGATCAGGAAAATGTTTCAATAGAAACCTAGAAAAATATTTATGGTATTGTATGTTTTAGTACTCGCAATAACAACTAATGTAAAATGTTTTTGTAATGCTAAAGATTAACATTACGTTTTTAAGACTTTTGCATTATTAATGTTTACACTAAAAAACTTATAGAACAAAAAAGTCTATATAAGTGCAAGTAGGATTTAAAAACAAAACTGTCTCCGTATTTTTTTAAGCGTATTGAAATAAAAAAAAAGCGTCTTAAGGATAACTGTCACTTAATAACTACTAACAAGCGTTTATTTCCGTAAAATAAAAAACATAAATAACAACCTTAAACTAAGTTTATTTTTTCATTTCTACTTAGGCTTTAAGTCATTATAGTCTTATAGTCTTTAAGACATTTAAACTTAAAACGTTAAAAGCTTACACTAATTTTATTCAGGCTAAAAAGTAGAGAAAATATCAGATTTTGATAGGGTTTTAAATTAAACGCAATTACAGCTTATTAATTAAAATATAATAAACAAAAACAAACTTAGTTTCTTTTTCTTCGAACATTTGCAGTACCTTTTGTTCATTATTTGATCTTTGCTGAGGCCTATTTAAATTTATTTATTAAAAATAACTTTTAAGTACGTATAAAATATCTAGATATTTAATTAGTCTACATATAAGACCTTTTACACAAAGCTAAATTACTTTACCAACTTTATTTACAAAACATTATAATTGATTAAATAAAATACCAAAAATCGACAATTAGTGCTGTCAAAGTGTTATATATAAACACCACATTTTTAACTAGTTAAGTAAGAAACTTAAAAATAATAATTAGTGTTATTAAAATCGAAATATAAAGATCGAATCAAAAATACAATTAAGATTAATAATCATAAGCTTCAATAGCTTAAGGCTGACAATCTTAAAGTATATTATTCCTAATTTATAAAATAAATATAGTTCTACAGATATAAAAAATTAATGAAAAGTTTTTAACTTAAATTACTTTAAAAGCAAACTTTTGTTTTGTGTAGATATTCAAAAGTTACTTTAACTAACCATAAGCTGTTCAAGTTAATTTCTTCATTTCTTTTATAAATTTGCAATTCTTGTAAGTTCCAACCAGCAAACAAAAGATGAGCATCTTGATCGAATGTTAATTCGTAGTTTGTATACTAAAAAACAGTTTTATTATAGAACATTAAGCTAACAATTTTAACTCACTGTTAAGATTATTTGTATATTATTAATACTATGTGAGAATTATAGCTTAAAACCTTATCAATAGCTTCTTCTAAATTACAGACTGATTGATTTATGTTTTGCTTGTTCATTACTGCAGTCGTCTAAGCAAAATACTCGGACTTTGACTTTTCACTTTGACAGTAATAGTTTAAATTAGATTTAAGCTCACTGTGAACAGCATATATTTGTTGAATATTAGACATATATATCATTTTGTGAGAATTTATAGCTTAAAACCTTATCAATAGCTTCTTCTTAGAAAGACAGTACTGATTGTTAAAGTTTTGCTAATTTAATACTGCAGTCGTCTGTGCAATTTACACTTTGTTAAAATCTACGGATTTGCAAAGTTTTAACTTGACAGTCATAGAATTAATAAAAACTGTTTAAGAGTAACTGTTAAGATTTTAAAATGCTGTTATTTGTATATAAATGTATGTATAAAGTTTTAACGTTAATAATTTTGTTAATCACACTTAACGGTAAAACCAATTTTTTTTAAACAACTTACCTCCTTTTTAGCTACCATATAAGCCAGATGTTTAACATTGCAAATCCTTCTGACGATGTGCCTCAAAAGTCTGACATTGAAATATGGCACCATACACTCCAAGACTAACATCTGTAAGGTATTAATAACTAAAGTATTTTTAATGACAGCGTTATGAATATAATTATCTGTGAGGTATAAACAACAATCTTAATGAAGATATTATCCGAATATGATTAATTTTCTAAAATTTTATAAAAAATATAATAAAAAACCTACACAATTTCAAATTAAAATCACTTTTAATTTTCTAAAAACTATATTCTATATACAAAGATGCTCAAAATATAACTCGTTACCAATAGTTTGATTTATTATAATATTTTATCATGAAATGTGCTTTAGTAACTATTCTTTTTTTGACTTTAACTTATTGAATATAAAATAATACAGTTTAGTAAAACTTACGTCAGAACAATTCGCCTCAATTTGATCTGCTAATTTTTCAAAAATGTAAGGACAGTTGAAGTTGATAAATTCTTCCTGTGTTGAGCGGTTTTTGATATGCCTAAACAAACCTGACAGATCCAACCTTTTGTGAGTATGATTGTAAACATTGCTTATACAATTCTGTAAAAGAAATAACTTGAAGATGAAAAAATATTGTATTAAACAGACATCAATCACTAATTTATTTCTATTATAAAAGATTTAGCAAATATTAAGATTATTAACTATTTCAGTTTGTAACTAATATATACAGAGTAAAACTTTTATTCTACTGAAGTTAACTCCATTTCATAAAATGTACAAACTACAAAAATAAATATCAGTTTTGTATTATATATGTAAAGTCTAAATATCCTCAAGATTGTTATATGCAAGTTACTGTATATCTTGAAAAGTTATGGTATGTTTCATAAAAAATTAAATCTCTGAATTGGTTAAATTTTAAACTAAAGATGTACTGTAGACTTATATTTTACTACAAAAATAATCAAAACACTTGTTACCTGAAATATACTCGTATCAACAGAAAAGTTTGGGAAATTTGAAGTAACTTCGCATAATGTCATTGGAATACCAGTATTGACAATAGCACTCAAAGTACTTGTTAACTCCAAAATAATACTTTCTGCCACATTTTTGTTGGTGCACAGAACGCAAAATACTAATTCATCAACGTCTCTGTAAACCTGCAAGTTACAACAAAATATTAAATTACTATAACTTTTGTTTTAGTTTAACCTTAACTTTACATTTTCAAAGTATAAATTGTTTAACCTTAATTATAAAAAGTCACAAAGATGTAATTAGGGTTTTAATAATTTATTTATAATTTCAGTTCTGTAAGAAAAACAATTGCAGCTAAAACTAAAACTGCGAAATTTGTTTTACTAACAACTTAAATAAGTATATATTATAAAAATCAAAAACATACCCTAGTATATGTTTTGAATCGTTTTTCGATGCGGTACTTAAGGTAGTTATAACCATAGTAAGACTTCAAATGGACCTGAAAAAGAAGTTGCTAAAGGTAAGTATAGGCTTAGATAAAAAAAAAACAATAACAAAACGATAAAAATAGAAAAAAAAAGTCAAAAAATCTTAGTTTTAATTTCCTTGTTAAACATCTATAGATGTTTTTTATACAAATATACTTAAATTTGATTAATAATGAATATTATAACATCAGATTAACTTACTTTGAAGCCGATGAATACTTGGTTAGTGGTATTCATTTTGTATTTAGTTTATCTAGCGGTCTGAGGTATTTAAAATCTGTAACTAAAGTTATTATAGTAATAATTAGCTTACAGAAAGTATTGAGAAATTTTAGAATATTTTTAGCAGTGAAATAAAATTTAAAAAGTTGTAATTTTATAAATTACTACGATCAAATAAAATTACCTTGTTGACCATAGTAACTTACTTAAAACAAAAAAATGAAATGGTTCATTTATAAACTTATAACTTAAACTTTTGAATACATTATTACTTTCTTACATAAAAACTTTAGTTTAGTTTAAGTAGTTACTATTTTTTTAAGTATGTTAATTGCAGTTAAAGAGCTTTTATACTTAAAGGTCAGTCTGATTTGCATGTTTGATGAGTCAGAATTTTATAGTTCTTTTTAAAAAAGAACTATAAAAACTTTATTTTTTGATTAATTTTTAACATGTTTGGGTAGGTGGGTTGAGAATAAGGAAACAAATAAAAAATTCAACAAAAAAGGATTCAAAAAATACCTGAGTGAGCAAATAAGCAAATTAAACTAACCTTTAGATAAACCTTCTTAATTTAAGTATTTATCTTAAAAAACTTATAAAAGCTTTACAAAAAAAATCAAAAGTTAAAATCTAAAACTATCTAATATTTGTTAACTAAAATTATGATTGAAGTTTTTTTTGAAATATTCAAATAAAAAGTAGTACACTATTTAAGTTACATTTTGTATATATTAATATGCTTTCAAACTAATTTAATAAAATAAAAAGTATAACTAAAAAAAAACACGGTATCACATGTATCAACCACAGAATTGAACAAATAAAACAGTTTTTTTTCTTTTTATAGTTTTTCCAGATCCTGCCAAAACCTTGAAAAAACTAGCTAAAACCAGTTTTATCAAGATTTATTCAGCTTTGATGAAATTTTGGCAAAAACTAAAGTTTTAACTGGCACTAACTAGCTAGTTTTAAGTTATTTTATGTACTAATTATAATAAGCTTATTTAAGAATTACTTATATAGTGTATTTTTAGCTTTAAAAAAGTACTCAATTTTAGTTTACTTAAAAAAACTGGTCTATATACATTATATTATTATAAATAACTATAAAATTAAATTGTTAAGTTGCAAAAAAATTGTAAAGTGTTTGATTAAAAGTACTTGAAAACATTCTAGCACATACTAGATGATATGATATCTCAAAATTATAAATAACAGCCTTGAGTAACATTTCTTTTAATAACTAAAACTATATAAATTTAGCCTCAAGTAACAACCTCAAGCAACTATAACCTCTAAATGGTCTTTTTAAAACGTTTGTAAATTTGTTGAATACTTTAAATAAGGTTGTGTATAACATTTAAAAACAGTAAATGTTTGAATAAAAATCAGTACTACAACTGCTAGGTTAGGAATAAAACTAAAAATAAAAAACTTAACAATTACGGTTTAATAACCTGAGTCAGCAAATAGGCAAATTAAACTAATTTTTTATATATATTTTCTTAATTTAAGTATTTTTCTCTAAAAATTTATAAACAACTTTTCAAAAAAATTTCAAAAGTTCAAATTTATAAATATCCAATAATGGTTAAACTTAAGTACTGATAAAAAATTATTTAAACATTTAATTAGTAAAACAATATACTGTTTAAAATACATTTTGAATTTATGATTATTACTTAGAATTAATTCTAGTAAAATAAAACTCAAAACTAAAAAAAGCAAGTTAACACATGTATGTTCCATGTGAATGAATAAAAAAAAAATTACATAGCTTCTTTAGTTCCTGCCAAAAATTAAAAGAAACTAGCTAAAACCAGTTTTATCTTGTTTTGTCCGGATTTTATGACATTTTGGTACAAACTAAAGTTTTAAAATACAACTAATTAGTTAATTTAAGATATTTTTTGCACTAATGGATATTAGCTAACTAAAGTATTACCTATAAATCAAATCAATACTTTTTTGGTTTTGCAAGGTACTCAAGTTTTTATTTACTAAAAATTTAGGTCCGTGTACATTCTGTTATTATAAATAACCTTAAAATTAAAGTGTCAAAAAAACACTATAAAAACTAGTGCTTAAAAAATCTAAAAAATCCACTTTGGCTTAAATCAGATGAGCTTAACAATTTTAAAAGCCTTTAGTAACAATTTTTATATAAACTGAAACTATATAACTTTAGCCTCAAGTAATAACCTTAAGCAACAATTACCTCTTAATAGTCATTTAAAAAAGTTTGTGAACTTTTTGAAAACTCTAAATAAGCTTGTGTATAATATTGAAAAACAGTTACTGTTTAGATAAAAAAAATTATTTAAATAATTCAGTCTTTTACAAGTTCGAAACTGTTGATAAACTTTAATATTTATCTTATTTGAAATAAAATTGCAATATTTAATTCAAAAATATAACACAAAATAATTAAAAGTTTCCGTCTGCAAATAGTCTCTTAAAAAGTATAAGTAAGGATAAAATGTCAGAAAATTATTTCCTTTTAATTTAAAACTAGTATTGACTGTTTAAACATAGGGCTTAACACAAAATAAAACTTCGGTAAGATTTCATTTAAGTTATAATTTGGTCGCTTATTCTTTTTATCCAACACCCAAAAATCTATTAAGAAAGCACAAACAATTATACTACAACAAAAAAGATATGATTGAACATTTTTATCAAAAATAAAAAATCCTATTTTATTTTTCATCTTTTTATGTGGGTTGCACAACAACGCCAAACAAACAATGAGTTTTTAAGATAATTTAAAGAGAGCAGGTCTAAGTTGCACTAACAAAAATTGCAGAAGGTTACTAAATTGCATGAGGGGACTACATTGCACGAAAACAAAATAGTACGAGTACAAAAAATTGAAAAAAGCCAAAATTGCACAAAGCCAAGTGTTCGCTTAGCTAAATTTGCAAGCCAAATTTGCACGAGGGCACAAAATTGCACGAGGGAACAAAATTGTACAAAGATTATTATGCACCAAGAGTTAACTTAGCACGAGAGTAAAAGAATACAGAAAAAAAAATAAACCAAATAAAGTACAGAGAAATTACTCAAAATAAATTGTTTAATAAAAAAAAAGAAGAAAAATTGTTACTGACAGGTTAGGGTTATGAGTAAAAGTGATAGAAAAAAAATAGAATTAAAAAAAATATATATAGTTAGTAAAAATATCAAATGTTTGAAAATCTATATGTGCAAAAGTGTCTTCGTTGATTTTTATCTTTCTGCAATTTTGTTCACTCGTGTAGTTTTGTTTTTTCGTGACATTTTTTACGCTCGTGCAAATTTAACAGCTACCCAATTTAAAATATGAAAATTATTAAAAAAATTATTAGAATACACTCATTGAAAACTTACTTTAAGTTATATAGCAGAATAGGTTATAGACTAAATTTGTTGAGTATGTGCTAATTCTAACTCAAAACTAGAAAGAAATTTAAACTTAAACAACAAACTGTTCAATAATGTTAAAGTAGATAGCTTTACTGTAAAAAGTCTACAAACTAAACTGACTTAAATCCTTTTAAAACTTAAAATTAATGAATGTTCAATATTAAAAACATTTGTTTTTTAAGTTGTATATGTATTCATTATTAATGTTTAAAAAGATATAAATGAATAATGTAACAATTATATTCAATATATTAATTTTTTTTTATTTTTAATAGTTCAATTGAAATAATTTTTTTGTCAAACGGTTTAATTATGCACCTATATACAAACTTGTTTACTCAAATTTATTGTATGTATGAATTTTAGGTTAAACTTCTTTAAGGACTTTCAAACAAAAGTATAATATAAATTTATTGCATTATGTTGCTAATAAATTTGTACTTAACATAATTTTTTGAAAATAATTTATGTATACTTATATTTTTGAAAATTAAAGTTTACTATTTAAGATTTTTTTTTATAACATGAAGCATTCTATACAGCTTTATCTTTTTTGCTATATTACAAAAGAATAAGAAAGCAATTTTCGTTATTCAATAGCAAATAGACTATCCTTCTAATAATATTTTAAACTAAAATTGTTCACATTATTCTTAAGGTAAAACTTTAGTTGAAAGTTTCATAAACACATTTAGATGGGTTTTACTACCATTGATTGACTTAGATTTTAAGTTTATTGTGTTTGTTAAAATTAAGTAAAACTTAAAAAATAAATAACTTGAGTACAAAGTCACATCTAAATAAATAAAAGAATGAATAGTATTTCAGCACAAATAGATTTTAAGCAACACATGTAACTTATCTTTGGAGGGCTTAAGAAAGAACAAAAAAAATGTAAAACAAGTTAAGAATAAAATGTTATTATTGCATAAAGATTTATCTACAAAATATATTTTATTTTTTTTTTAACTTTTAAAGAACAAAATAAAAACATACATATAAGTAACTAAATCATTGTTTTCTAACTAAAATTAATAGAAACTGTATTCAAAGAAATTTTCTTTTATAAAATAAGCTACTAAAACATAAAAATATAAAAACATGACAAAAATACAAACTATTTTTGAAAAACCTTAATAAACTGTATCAAAATACGTTTATACAAATAGTTTTATTAAATTTAAGCTTATGCAAAGTTGCATCAGTTAAATAAATTTCTTATACACATGAGTGATTTATTTCATCAATAAATCTATTATGTGAGTGCCAAGTAACTTAATAACTCATACTTAATCTAATTAGATTAAACATTACTCTGTTTTTGTTAATGATGCAAAAATAAATAGTTTTGTTAAGCATCTTTATTGCTTAATGTAAAAAGATAAACTGAATTTTGAAAAATGTTTTGTTTTCTGTTTAACTGTAGCATGTATTAGTTGTAATTTGATACTTTAGGTTATATTACTTTTAATGTCTTAAAAGGTTTTTGCTAAGATTAATGTAACATTGAAAAATAACAAAAAACATATAAGAAATTTCAAGTAAAAGCTTATATTATAAATCTACTTATAAAAGATTACCATAAAGTTTTAGAAATGTTTAGAGACAAAAATCAAGATTTTAAAAAGTTTTATTGAACTTTGAACAATATTAGTGATTATCTTTTAAAACTTCTAGTTATACTTAGTATGGCTAGTACTAGCAACAAATTATTTTACAAAACTGTTATGCATTTCTATTATAAACTTGGTTTTATAAAAGAAATTAGCTGATTAAAAAAATTAAGTTTTGACTAAAAAGCTAATTAAATGAATTAGAAAAATACTGCTAAGACCAACTTTTTATTTAATAAAATTGATACATTCGTTTATTTCAGTGGTCTTCATGTTGATTAAAATATAACTAAAATTTATCAGATTTTACCAACAAGCACAATAATAACTAATATATTAAAGTTAAGAAATTAATAGAACACATTCAACATGAATCCCACAAATTATTTTTTGGCAGAATGTAAAATTTTAAATAGTAATGATATCAATGATCTTTTAATAATTCTATTTTTAATCTTATATTTTATTTTAATAAATCCAGAAAGTATTTATCAATTTTATCAGCGAATCAATGTTGTAATTTAAACATTAAAAAATATGTCTTATTTTTGAAACGGCTTAATTGTGCAACTATATACAAACTTGTATATTTAAGTTTACTATATTTATTAGTTTTAAGCTTAAATTAATTAAGGAGGACATTAAAAATTAAACAAAAGTATTATATAAGTTTATAGCAATATCATACTGATAAATTTTTAATTAACATAAATTAAAAAAAATAATTTATGTACAGTTCAAGTTTTTGAAAATTTAGGTTTACTATATAAGATTTCTTTATGACATTAAGCATTGTATACAGCATTATCTTTTTTACTATATTACATAGAATATAGATAGCAATGTTCTTTATTTAATGGTATATAGATTATCCTTCAAATAATATTTTAAACTTAAATTGTTCACATTATTTTTAAATTAAAACTTTAGTTGAGAGTTTCGTGAACACATTTAGATGGGTTTAATGACCATTGTTTGACTTTGATTTTAAGTTTGTTGTATTAGTTAAAATTAAGTAGAACTTGAAATACAAATAACTTAAGTAAAACGGTACAACTCATTTAAAAAAGAATAAATAGTATTTCAGCACAAGTAGCTTTTATGCGACACATGTAATTTACTTTTGGAGACTTTGAAAAGGACAAATGTAAAAAAAAGAAAACTGTAAAACAAATTAATAATAAAATGCTATTATTGTGTATTGATTTATCTAAAAAATAACTTTTTAACTGTAAAGAACAAAATAAAAAACTTAAATTTAAGTAACTTAAATCATTTTTTTCTGACTAAAACTAATATTATCTATCTTTAAGTAAATGTACTTTTTTAAAATAAACTGCTAAAACATTACTCTAAAAAACCTTAATAGATTGTATCAAAACACATTTATACAAATAGTTTTATTTAAAAAAGAGAATTAGGCAAAGTTGCATCAGGTAGATATTAATTTTGTACACATGAGTGATTTATTTCATCAATAAATCTATTATATAAGTGCTAAGTAACTTAATAACTCATACATAATCTAATTAGATTAAAAATTTCTCTGTTTTTGTTAATGATCCAAAAATAAATAGATTAATTAAGCATCTTTATTGCTTAATGTAAAAAGTTAAACAGAAAACAAAACAGTTTTTAAAATTCAACTGTAGCATGTATTAGTTGTAATTTGATACATTAGGTTATATTACTTTTATTGTCTTAAAAAGTTTTTGCTAAGATTAATGTAACATTGTAAAATAACAAATAACATATAAGGAATTTCAACTAAAAGCTTATATTATAAGTCTACTTATAAAAGATTAGCATAAAGTTTTAGAAATGTTTAGAGACAAAATTCAAGATTTTAAAAAGTTTTATTGAACTTTGAACAATATTAGTGATTATCTTTTAAAACTTCTAGTTATACTTAGTATGGCTAGTACTAGCAACAAATTATTTTACAAAACTGTTATGCATTTCTATTATAAACTTGGTTTTATAAAAGAAATTAGCTGATTAAAAAAATTAAGTTTTGACTATTTATTAAATGATTTAGAAAAACATTGGTAATATAAACAATTTATCTAATAAAACTTTTAACATTAATATTTTTCAGTAGTCTTCATGTTGATTAAAATATAACTTAATTTTATAAGATTTTACAAAAAAGCACAAGCTTTTACAATATTTTTGAGTTAAGAAATTGATAGAACACATTGAACGTAAATTCCACAAAATTTTTTTTTGTAGAATGTAACATTTTAAATAGTAATGATATTAATTATGTTTTTATAATTCTATCGTTTGACTTTTTTTTTTATATAAGTCCAGTAAGTACTTATAAATTTTATCAGCAAATCAATAATGTAATTGTAAACATTATAAAAGTTTTTTTTTTGTAACGATTTAATTGTGCACCTATATAAAAACTTGTATATTTAAATTTACTGAATGTGTGAATTTTAAGCTTAAATCAATCAAAAAGGACATTAACAATCAAACAAAAGTACGATACAAGTTTATAGCATTTGATACTACTAAATTTTAAAAAATAATTTGTTTATAGTATAAATTTTTAAAAATTCAAGTTTACCATTTAATTTTTTTAACATGAAGCATTGTATACAGCTTTATCTTTTTTACTACATTACATAGAAATTGTAATGCAATGTTCTTTATTCAATAGCAAATGGAATATCCTTCTAATAATATTTTAAACTTAAATTGTCCACAATTATTTTAAGGTAAAACTTTAGTTAAAGTTTTCATAAACACATTTAGATGGATTAAACTACCATTGATTGACTTAGATTTTAAGTTTATTATGTTAGTTAAAATTAAGTAGAACTTAAAATACAAATAACATGAGTAAAAAGGTACATCTAACATAAAAAAAGAACAAATAGTATTCAGCACAAGTAGATTTTATGCAACACATGTAACTGATCTTTGGAGGCTTTGAAAAGAATAAATGTAAAAAAAAAGAAAACTGCAAAACAAGTTAAAACTACAATGCATTTATTGCATATTTATTTATCTACAAATAACTTTTTAATTTTAAAAAACAAAATAAATTACTTATAAGTAACTTGAATCATTGGCTTCTAACTAAAACTAAAATAAATTGTCTTAAAGGAAACTTTCTTATTTAAAATAAACTACATCAAAATATATCTATATAAGTAATTTTATTAAATTAAAGGCTTAAGAAAAGTTCCATCAGTTAAATAATAGTTTTGTACACACGAGTGATTTATTTCATCAACAAATCTATTAAATAAATAACTAGTAACTTAATAACTTTTACTTAATCTATTTAAATTAAATTCTTTTTTTTGTTAGTGATGCAAAAGAAAGTAATTTAATAAAGCATCTTTATTGCTTACTGTAAAAAGATAAACTGAAATTTAAAAACTGTTTTGTTTTCTGTTTAACTCAAGCATGTATTTACTGTAACTTTATACATAAGGCTGTATTACTTTTGTTGTCTTAAAAAGTTTTTATCAAGATTAGTGTAATATTGTAAAAAACAAATAACATAAATGAAATTTAAACCAAAAATTTTTGTTATAAATCTACTTAATTAAAGTTTAGCATAAGGTTTTAGAAATGTTTAGACATAAAATTTAAGATTTAAAAAAGTTTTATTGAACTTCGAACATTATAAGTATTCATCTTTTAGTACTTGTACTTATACTCAGTTAAGCTAGTACTAAGCAATAAATTAATTTAAATATACTGTTATGCATTTCTATTATAAACTTAGTTTTAAAAATGAAATAAGCTGATTAAAAAAGTTTTAAGTGAACAGCTTTGTAAATGGTTTAGAAAAATACTGCTAAAACAAACTTTTTTTTTAATAAATTTGATACATTTGTTTATTTCAGTGGTCTTCATGTTGAATTGAGACTTTCATAAGTCATTTTATAAGTTTTAATAGAATTTAAGAAACTGTTAGCTTGTAAAGATCCTTTTTGAGCTAAATACACAAAATATATAAATAACCAAAACCTTACATACCCACTAAATATAAAACTATCATGTAGTTATTTTTATCAGTAAACAAGCTTTTTTATTTAATTTAGCACAAGTAAAAATAATACATCATTTAGTAACTATTCTTACAAAAAATTCACAATTGGTATCGTAAGTGAAGAAAAGTGATTTTAAATAAACAAACTAGTTAAGAGTAGAGGCGTGTTTAGTATTTTATCATTGGACTTGCACAATCTTTTTGTTTAAAAATAAAACTACTCAGAACTATTTAAACTTGAGTTGTCGAAACTCAAACTGTTAGAACTTGTATAGTCGTACACCCGTATACTTTACTGTTTTGCATTACTACCTTGTATCTCTTTAGAGAATTTGAACTGTTTCATTATAATATTTCGAAGTGTATATTCCTATTATCAGCCTAGGAAGTTCAAATAAAGTATAGTTGTGTCAAACTGCTTTTTGTAATAGTGTTCATTGAAAACTTTCGTAGTAAAAAATATACTTCTTCAAGAACAGACCTTTACTTATATAACAAGTTTTTGGTAACTTTAACTAAAATATGACATATAATCCTTTTCCTTTTATTAATGCATGGTATAAAAAATTAAGAAAGTAATTAAGTAACAATTAATTATTTAAAAATATTCTTACACATTTAATAAGTATCTTAGTGCTATCATATTGAACGAGTTTGTAATTTATTGGTATAAAAAAAAAAGTTAACTTTTATTTGCCATTCAACTTTGGTTGTACCTGTGAGTGACGGCAAGAATAGTTAGAAGTTTTTTATGCCGGACATCTAAAACTATGTTCACGCGGATTATTGTAATGCTAAATATTATACAAAAAAAAATTAAAACCTCATGCAGTTTCGTTGTTAATATGTTTTATTTAATGTATAATCCTTTTAGTTAAGTGACAACCAAATAAAAGTTGAATGTCATAGAAATTACAAAAATATTAAACCAAAGCTAGTTGTGTACATACTATTTTCAAGCGAGTAACTAGGCGCGGGTTGGATATTTCGGCGGGGAGAAGTCTTCCGAACTTAAAGATTTGTTTTAATATAACAAACTATGTACGACATAAAAATAAAATAAAAGATTTAAAGTTTAATCAACACTTGTTAAGCTAATTGGTTTACAATATTTCTAGAGGTTTTTTAGTTGTCAGTGTGGATATGAAACTATAAACTACTAGACTTTTATTACTAAGTGTTAAAATGACGAGACATAGAAATAAACTAGAAAATAATCTATCTATGTTGTCAAAAACACAATGTTTTAATTAAACTAAAAATGGTATAATACAATTGTAAGCATATAAATTTTAGAAACTATATATTTTAAATGTTAAGAAGTATTTTATGAAATTAATCTCACACGTTTATAATTTGTAAAGCACTTAATTTATAGATTATAAAAAATACTTCAGTTATAACATATGTAAACCTAGCAAAAAAAAAACTGTTTTTTTAAACAAACAAAAGCTATAGAATAATAAATTATTTTAAAGTTCTTGTTTTTTTTTCCATCACATCATTAGTATTCCATTTCCTACAAATAATAAAATAAATTATAATACGCATGAACAAATAAATGTTATTATCTTGTTTATATAAAATTAATAGCTATAGAAATTTCTGGATTACTTAAATACAGCAAATAAATCCTAGAGACTAAAAACTCCAAATAATAAGTACTTATCTATCTTAAATTTTTAATTTAAAAACTTAAAACTAGTTGAAACATAGTAATATAAATTTAATTTAGATTTTACTAAAAATATAATAAGCACAAACCATATTATTATTAGTATTTGTTGTGTTTGTATCATTATTTGACCCTAGAAAAAATTCTTCATTGGCTCTATGAAAAACAAAATTAAATTAAAATCTTAAAAAATTAACTGTATAAATAATTAGCAGTTATTTATCTATAATTATGTTTATTAGTAGCATAGGTAGTATATTCTTTTAATTTTTGATGCAAATATTAATTCACAAAGTGTGTGTAGGATACGAACAGTATTACTAACATTTAATGTGCTATAAGTTTAAGTATTTCAAAAACAAAATAAAAAACAAACTTTATATTTTTCATCTTATTACCAAACAATTAAAGTACTGCGTAAAATAAAAATTATAGTTTATTCAGTAGCTATGTGTAAAAAGATACGAAAACTTTTATATCTTAAACTTTTAAAAGCTTACTTGAAAAAATTTACTTACATTTTGTTTTGGATTACGGCTTTTTCTTCTTTATCTTTATAAAAACCTTTAAAATAATTATTTATTACCGCATATTTTTTTATATATTTTTTATACTTTTCCTTAGGACTTTCATTACTTTCCTCTTCTTTGACCGAGTCTGTGGACTTTCCGTTCTAAAGAAATATTAGTTTAGAATAACCTAAGGTTGTATTTCAGTTTTATTAGTTAACACTTTACTTAAATTAAATTACAACAAAATTTATTTTTATTTTCTTAGTTAGCTTGTTTTAAATATTTTTTTAAAAAATTATGTTTTCCCTAAACTTTAAAAATATATGTGTTAGATTTGTAATCTAATGTAATATAGCTTTTAAATGACTTATAATTTTTAATTTTTATTGAAATTTAACACCTGTGTTCATACTATTTATCTTAGTCAAGATAAAGCATTGGCATCAAAAAAAGATATAGAATAAAACTTAGTTTATTTTTTAAAAAGCTAACAACTATTAGAACAATAATACTATAGATAAATAGATAGAATAGTCTAAACAAACTTACCAATACTTTCAGATCAGGAAAATGTTTCAGAAGAAACCTAGAAAAATATTTATTGGTATTGTATGTTCTAGTACTCACAATAACAACTAATGTAAAACGTTTTCTATTTAAAGTAGAGAGTTTTTATAATGCTAAACATTAACATTACGTTTTTAAGACTTTTGCATTATTAATGTTTACACTAAAAAACTTATAGAACAAAAAAGTCTATATAAGTGCAAGTAGGATTTAAAAACTAAACTGTCTGCGTATTTTTTTAAGCGTATTAAAATCAAAAAAAGGCCTTTTAAGGATAACTATCACTTAATAACTTTTAACAAGCGTTTTTTTCTGTAAAATAATAAAATAAATAACAACCTTAAACTAAGTCTATTTTTTCATTTCTACTTAGGCTTTAAATCTATAGTCTTTAATACATTTAAATTTAAAACGTTAAAAGCTAACACTAATTTTATTCAAGCTAAAAAGTAGAGAAAAACAATAGATTTTGATAGGTTTTTAAATTAAACGCAATCACAGCTTATTAATTTAAATTTAATAAACAAAAACAACTTAGTTTCTTTTTCTTCGAACATTTGCAGAACCTTTTGTTCATTATTTGATCTCTGCTGAGGCCTATTTAAATTTACTTGTTAAAATTAATTTTTAATTACATATAAAATGTCTAGACATTTAATTAGTCTACATATAAGACCTTTTAAACAAAGCTAAATTACTTTACCAACTTTATTTACAAAACGTTATAATTGATTTAATGAAACACCAAAAATCGACAATTAGTGCTGTCAAAGTGTTAAATATAAAGCACCATATTTATAACTAGTTAAGTAAGAAACTTAAAAATAATAAATAGTGTTATTAAAGTCTAAATAAAAACATCGAATCACAAATACAATTAAGATTAATAATCATAAGCTTCAATAGGTTAAGGCTAACAAACTTAAAGCATGTTGTTCCTAATTTAAAAAATTAAATAAGGTTCTATAGATATTAAAATTTATAGAAAGTTTTATAACTTACACTACTTTAAAAACATAGTTATTTTTTATGTAGAAATTCAAAATTACTTTAATTAACCACAAGCTGTTCAAATTAATTTCTTCATTTCTTTTGTAAATTTGCAATTCTTGTAAGTTCGAACCAGCAAACAAAAGATGAGCTTCTTGATCGAATGTTAACTGGTAGTTTGTATACTTAAGAACAAATGTTATTTTACAAAATCAAGCTTAATATTATATATTTACGGTTAGCAGCATATTTTACTATTACTTTTTGAGATTTAATAGCCTACAACCTTATCAATAGCTTCTCCAAACGAAGACAGTACTGATTGGTTTGAGTTTTGCTATTTAAATTCTGCAGTCGTCTGTATAAAGTTACACTTTGTTAAAGTCTAAAGCTTTGCAAAGTTTCAACTAGGCAGTAATAAAATCTTTGGAAACAGTATTAAAGTGGTTTTTAAGGTTCTAAAAGCTATCATTTGTATATAAGTGCATTTATAAAGTTTTAAAGTTAATAATTTTGTTAATCACACTTCGTGGTAACACCAATTTTTTTTTATAAGTGACCTCCATTTTAGCTACCATATAAGCCAGTAAGTAGATGTTTAATATCACAAATTCTCTTTACAGTATGTCTCAAAAGTTTGACATTAAAATCCAGCACCATTCACTCCAACACTAACATCTGTAAAGATGTAAATATTTAAGTGTTTTTTAATAAAAGAGTGATAAATATAATCATTTTTGACATGTATAAATCAAATATTTTGGTTTGAAAAATCATCTTGATATGTTTATGATTAATGTATAAAATTAAAATTAAAATGATAAAATAAGTCGTTTAAAAGTACACGATTTTGTTTTTCTTTCTAAACAGTAGTGCTTTTAATCCAGTGAAAGTAATAAACTAAACAAATTATTCAAGAATTTTTATTTTAAACACATTGAAACTAGGTACTTTGAAACAACTGTCAGTTTTTATATCCTTAATTAACAATTTTATATTTAGTTTGTTTAGCTGCTACGTATCCCACCCACATCAACCACCGGTTTTCATTTATTTATAAATTAATTTTGTTGTTAAATCACTAATTTTAAACAAAGTTTAATTTTAACTGCATTAGTTTTGAATTTTTGATTCATTAATTTATGTAGTAAGTGGAACTATGTTCATTAAGTAGACTTCTTAACCGCGGTCGAATTTATTATAGTTTATTTATTTAGACTATGTTGGTATTTAATTTTTTTTAATATATTATGCTTATGGTTACGATTATCAATTCTTAATAATCTTTTATTCGACCTTTATAGTGATTTTCAAACTTTCTATAGGCAAAAACTACAAGAAAATATTTTTATATTATTTTATTTGTGTTAAAATTTCAATAACCTTATAATAATAGGCCTTTGAATATATAAGTGCGTTTGTTGTACAACAAGATATTTAAAAAAAAACGAGTGAGCAAGTACTCAACAAAACAAATTCATAAAAAATAAACTAATACTAAAGAAATGTTATTAACGTTTATATAACAATGTTCTAAACAACTAAAATATTGTAAAATATATAAACAACTATGAAACGTTACAATTTGAAAATAAAAAACTGAAGAAAAAATTGAAAGTCAATAAACAAACATATTAATCATTTTTGTTATGTAGCTTATACTTTGTAATATTTGACACAAGATGGGCAAACAGAACTTTTAGTAATTTTAAGAATATTACAACAAATTTTTGACCATTTTTCTTGATCTACATCATACATGTAAATAATTGATTCTTTCGAATTATCATAAAAATGATAAAAAACAATTATATTATTTCCAATACTAAAAGCGTCAACCCAACATCTTGTTATAGCTGGAAGTTTTAAACTAGATTTTAAGGTTGAAAAATTCCTTGAAAAACTATCAAATAGTTCATAGCTTGTAGTACTATGCCCACCGATAACAAACATTTTGTTACCCATACTAACTGCAGAATGATCATGTCTTTTTTTAATCATATTAGGTAAGTGGGTCCATTTGTTTTCATGATGATCATATGATTCTACTGATAATAAAATTCCATTGTCATTAACACCACCCGTAATAACAATTTTACCTTGGAAAACTGTACAAGCAGCACTACGTCTAGCTACATTCAAGTCTGCTACTTTATTACTCTTGAAACTAATGATATCACAAGTATAACACGAACTAAGACTTGTATCACTGCTTATAATCCATCCTCCGATTATAAACAGCCTTCTCATGAAAGAGCAAAGACAATAATAAAACCGTTCCTTGAAATATACATAGTGGTGTTTCCAAGCTTTAGTTTTTTCGGAATAAGTTTCATCAGACGTACAAGAGCTATTTAACTTTTTGTAGCGATTTATGCAATCAAGAAAAGCGTATATTTTAGAATTTATAGTTACTACTTTCAAAAAACTATGGTGTTTCACCGTTGAAGGAAACTCATTAACTTCAAAACTAGGTATTTCAATTTCTTCTATTTGATTCACAACTTTACCATTTCTGTCTCTTCCTCCAAAAACCAGAATACTGAAACCTTCTTGGTTACAATATCTATTTTCATACAAAACATTTGGTACAAAAGGAGAAGTTAAAAATTTACTAATTGATGTCATAGTGAACCTAGGTAGAGTATAGTGCTAAATAGCAATAAATGTTTATTAATTTAAAATATAATTTTATCGTATAAGAAAAAAATCTGTATATTTAGTATCATGCTAGTAATAAAGTATTCAACTTAGAAAATAACCAAATAGTAAACAAATTACTTCATTTAAATAACAATTCATATTTTGTTTTTACAAATACATCAGATATGTGGTTTTATTTTTGTACATAGTTTAATATTTTTATTTTTAAAACTAGGTAGTTTTAATTCATTACAAAAAATAAACTTAAAAAAAAGTTTTTAGATAGTTTATTACATTTATTAAGTTTTTTAAATTAATTTTAGATTTTCTATAGCCCTGTCAATGGGGGCATTGGAAAAAGAATGCTTAGGATACCTTATCTAAACTTATAAACAACAACAACAATGTAAATATACCATATCTGTAAAACCACTGCTGTTAGCATATGTAGTTTTATTAAAAAGAAAGCTTTTTTCTTAATACTTAACTGTTTATAAATTTTCTGTTATTTATATTACTGTAATGTCTTTTAGTCAGTCTTCTGTTTTGTATCAAATTCAGAAATATCAGAAAGTTCCTGATGACATTTTGTTTAAGTTTACTTTGGACAAAAATACAAAATGGTTGTAGCTTCTAAAAAGCTAAGAAAGAATCGTTGATAGAACAGGGAAAATTCTTTTCAATTCTAGCTAAAAAACTTAAAAGATTGTAAAAAAAACTGATATACTCTTAAAGTACTTTGACACAAACGAAATAAGATTTATTTTAAACATAAATTTTTGATAAGTTTAAAGTTTGTTTATTTTGAATTCTATAAAAAATATTAAAAATGGGTATAATTTTTTGGATAAAAATTAAGTTAAGAAATTTAGTTTTGTCACAAAATTTAAATTTAAGTATCCGAAAAATAATTTAGTTCAGATGCAAACATTTTATTCAAATATAATTGTAAAAATAAAATAACTGAACTTAAGTGTTAACTAATAACTGATTAATTTAATAGTAACTCGAATTTATAATAGAATAATAACATAAAAAAAACAAAATAAGTAATACCTTCTTTCATTTTATTTTTTTATCGTCAAACTACTTAAATAATAAATTTTAGAAGTTACATTGATGGAACTGACTGCTTTTTCTATCATAAGTAAACTAGAGCATTAGCTTTTCGAAAGCAGTGTATATTTAATTACAAGATTAAAGACTGATTACGATTCATTTTAACTCAAACTTAAAAACTATAAAGCTAGTAAAAAACTGCTATACTTGTGTAAGACTTTTGCATAAACGAAATTAAATTTTTATAAACATTTAATTTAAGATAATATTAGAGTAAATATAATTTTAATCCCACATAAAATACAAAAGAATTGTGTTCAAATTTTTCTAACAAAAAAATGTTTTAGCAAGTTAACTTTAACTTTTAACTCACATATAAAAAGTTAAAATATCTAAACAAAATTTAGTTTTTTAAAACCGTATTTTTTGGGACTGCATAAAATAATAAAACAGTTAAACTTAAGAAATATTAAAAATCATTAACTTAGCTAGTAATAACTAAAACTTATACTAGAAAAGTTGTAAAAAAAATCACAAAATTTGTTATATACAAAAAAGTTAAAAATTATTATTATTTTTTTTTGTAAAACAATTCTAATAGAAACTACTTAGTTCATGACATATTTAAATAATTAGATCTTGTGTTCAATTTTTTGTTTCAAACCTAAACAAAGAAAATAGTATACTATTTCTTTTTATAAAAATAACTCAATTAAAAAAACTAATATAGTTTAATGTAAAATTAAAAATAAAAAAATAATAAAACAAAAAACCATTTAAATTTAATATAATCAAATTTATTATATGATTTAGTACTGTTCGATTTTAAAACGTTAGAAAAAATTTTAATATTTTATAAGCACAAAATTTATAAATTTATTTTGTAAAATTTCATTAATCTTATTAGCTAGTAAATGTGTAGTTTTTAAAGCCTTTACGAAAAATATGTACTACTCAACAAAAAAATTCAAATACGATTACACTTAAGGTTTGGATACACTAAATAAAATCAATAAGTTAACGTATTTAAGCGATTAAATTAATTAGGCACTTCTTTTATTTTATCACAAAACTAATTGTACCTATTAAACAGTTATTTTTTGCATTCATTAGTTTGTAATGTGATACAAAACTTCAATTTAAAAATAATTAAGTCATTTTTTATGTTAATAGTAAAGCTGTAGACATATTCAAGTAAGACTATCTAGTATAACAATCAGTAAGAAACTTTGATTTTGGTTTATTAAAACCCTTTAAGAGTTTTAATCCTAATCTAAATCCATATATTTCATCTATCAATTATAAATTTTAAACATAAAAAATAATTATAAAACTTTATCAAACTTTAGAAAAGAAAAAGGTAGAAAATAAAAAATAAGCAGTTCTAATTCAATTTATCATATTTAATATATAAAAAATTATCACTTCAAAATTTGAAAATAAAAAAACATTCCTTTATTTGTAACGTACGTTATCAAAAACGTGGTCATAAAAATAAATTAATTGAAATTTCTTTTGAATAATACAAAATATATATTTGTTTACAATTACATTAAGATAGCAAAAAATACCTCGTATAAGAAGTACTTTTTGTTATGTATTGTTTTTATGAAAACAAGTGAACTAAAATGATTTAAATAAGACATGAACATTTTCAGTTAGTATGAAATTCATTTTTCTTGTAATTGGTGGAAATTTTGGTCTACAATGTAATAGCACTTCGAGGTTTTCGATTGTATATCCAGAAAGTTTATTCTTACTAGATGCAAAATTGATCATAAAAAAATTAAATTTAGTAAATAAAAATTTAGTAGCTTGTTGTGTTGGTGATAATTATTAAATTATTGTATTATTAAATGTTAGTTTCGACAACACTCATCAGTTTGTTGTGTATGATACAAAGAATTAAACTTTAAGTTAATGACTTATTTATGATTTTGAAAAATTAATGTAGTTCTATGTTATGTGATTTTTTACTAGGTTATGTATTTGTTTATAATTAACTTTTGATCATTTTTGTTGTGGTATATGTTTCTGGAAGTGTAGGTTTTAATGTGGAGAGAAATAAACAAAACTGTTTAATGAACGATAAATAAAATCGCTGTAACTATTTGGTCCTATAATCTGGAGTACTTTTTGTTATCGATTTGTACGCCATTGGAATAAAGTTTGAATTCAATGTCCTAAACCTTAAAATTTATGTATAATAAATAGATACGATCTTAAATAAAAATGGTACATATGAATAATAATATAAAATATATTTTTATATTTAAGTTTGACTCCCTTGACTTAATTGTTTATAGTTCTATTTGTTTAAAAAATGTTAAAATTTAAAACTAGTCCTTTCAAACAATATATACATGACTCAATTTTCCAGAACATTATATAATTCATGCTTCTTTCGTCAAATGTAAGCTAAGCAATAAAAATAAAATTTCAAATCTAGCTTAAATAGTGAAAATGCAAATAACGTAATTAATAAAAAAGAAAGAGCAATTAACAATACACAAATACTTCTAACTACAAAGCAACTAAAAAAAAATAATAAAACAGAGCTACAACTTTTAAAACAATTAAAAAACAATTTAAGAAAACAACGAAACAGTATAATCAAAATCATTATGTTTACACAACTTAAGTTTTCTTAATTAAATACAAATGGCCTCAAGTTTAATTAAATCAGAAATGTGAAAACAACTTTTAATAATTTTAAATCTGTTTAAATTGTAATAACTCTCACAATCTTGATATATAAATATATTCTAATATAAATTTAACAATTTAAACCACTTTTTTTAGTTTTATATCAGTAGAAAATATCGTATGCGTAATTCTTTTAAAAACACCACAACACTATATAAATACGCCAAAATCTAGGAAACTGGACTTAGAAGGAAAGTGTTAAGTTGTTATCTATTAGGTCAGTGCTTCTAAACCTTTTTCTAGTGGCGGAACCCTTTTCCAAAGTTCAACTTTTCCGCGGAACCCCTAATTTAATTTTACATAAATGTTTAATATAATATTTCCTGCAAAAAACAAAAGGATTTCAGTGAAAAACGAATATTTTAAAAAAACTATATCATTGTTAGAAATCATACCAATTGTAATAGTATTAAGTCGAGTCAAACTCAAAGTGCGCCAGAGGCAATAGGTATTTTATGACTCTATAACAAATAAACGAAAACAAACATGATTAATCGCAACGTCATAAATATCTTTTCTTACATAACAAAAACAACATGAGAGCTACAAACAATAACGAAATGAACATGAACCTAATCGAATTCACAGATTACTGTAATAAACATGTAAGATGCCTGAGGAAAAATAAACAAAAAACATTTAGTGCGAAACCTGAACTTGTCTCTTAGCAACAAGCATGTCAATGCGCGGCTGAATTTTGGATAGACTGAGACGGAGACAGGCATATAAGGTTGGAGTCAGCATACAGTTCCTTTGCTTCGTTTTAATGTTTGTTACATGCGAAAAGCCGGACTCGCAAAGATAAGTGGTGGTGAATGGTAAAAGAACTTTTACTGCACGCTTTGCTAAGACGGGGTACTCTGAAATTGCACATATCAAAAAATCTAAAAGCTCCTTCCTTTTGAAACTCAATTTTAAATTGATTTCTTCAGATAGTTGCAGCAATTCGTTTTCTGTATCTGTAGGAAGATTCACTTCTTCTGAAGCAATATCACACATAAAAGGATTCAAAATCCATAAATTTCCGATGCGAACATCTTCAGGAAAATACCAGTATTTTCTACCAGTATTTTCATGACTTCACTAAAAATAGAAATTCAAAACATTTGCAAAAACTTGCGCATTCAGGACACCAATTAATGATGAATACCCATTAAAAGTCTTACCGATAGATACACTGTAAGCAGATTAATGAATGCTATAGTTATAAATGTTTTCCATTTTATGTGTTCTATTTTTTTTTTGAAGTTTTATGACTTTTGTTTTTTTTTTCTTTTAAATTTATTTTTTAAATTTCTAAAGGCTTTGCGGAATCCCTGAGAGGCGTCGCGGAACTCTAGGGTTCCGCGGAACCCCATTTCAGAAGCACTGTATTATGTTAATAAAACAATATTTCGGTAAAGTTAATTGCAATGTTTAGAAAGGAACTTCTTGCAGCTTCAATTAAATAAGATTCGATTTGCATACAGAAATTTATATCAGCTTCAAATATATAAGTTGCAATTTGCACACATGATTTTCTATCAGCTTCAAATATGTAAAACGTGTACATGGCATATTGTCATTATTAAACAAATTTTAGAAATTTAAAAACTTTTTTTATTTCTAGGGAAGACTGTGTAGTTAAATATTTAATGTATTATCTACATGCAAATAATAATTTTTAATTTCGTGTTTAAATTTTAAAACAATTTTGATATATGATCAGGTATTGTTTCACTGTAAAAAAAGCATTTAAAGCGTTTATTAAAAGCTAGTTAAATCATTTACAATATTAGAGTATTTTAGTCTTGTACATGTGAAGTCTAATAAACGTTTTAACTATAATTCAAATACATAAAAAAATTAATTTATCTTAAACAAGTTTTCAGTCGTTTTTGTATAGAAGATGTTTAAGCTTATAATAAATTTAAATTACTTGTCTTGGACGAGACATTTAACTATTTTCGTAGTGTACGACTCGAAAACCGATTTGAGTTTTTTTAAACAGGTTCTTAAATTATATTTTTTGCGATTAAATGAACAGCAAATATAATTTTAAACAAGGATTTCAATTAGTATAACTTCAATTACTGTAAAATAAAAATTTATTTTACATATATTAAAAAAATTTAAATAACCTATATATATAATTAATACAAATATACAAAGTATTTGGGAGTTTATAAATAGGGAAGGATAATCTGTAACAAAATTTGGTTTTTGTTGTATTTTAAATTACCGCCAGGGGGCGTTAGACGATTTTATATCAAATCACACAATAAAACTTTAAAAATGTTTGTTATAATGCTCATTAGCCTGTAGCTCGCGCACAACGCGCAGCTCGATTATGTTGTTATTTATTTTTGTTTTTGGCTCAGTTAAGCCATAAGACCGTGCGAGAGGCACAAAATTTATTATAAGAACTTTTTATTATTTTCATTTAATAAGATCTTGATGTTTATTTGCTTTATCGTACTATATTGTGCTTAGTTTAGCCATCGTTGTGCATGAAGCACGACATATATTAAGACTCTGTATTATTAGTAGTATTATTAGTAAGACCTATTTTAAGATTGTAACCTTCAGAAATATTGAGAACATTATTAAGACATTTTAATTTGTAGAATTTTTAGTTTACTTGTTGTGTTTATATTCGCAGTTTTTTTTCTACTGATAAATTGGCTGCTTTGTCATTCTACTATCTAGTTGTCATACTAATATCACATATTCAATAAACTCACTTCATTAAAGAAATTATTTATATTAACTTCATTACATACTTATAAATTACTAAGTTAAATCTAATGAGTAAGGTAAGTTCAGTAAAATCCTTAAGAGCTAAACGCGCTAAATGTTTAGCACAAAAAAGGGGACTTCCCCCAATTAAAGGTAGTTCCTACCTCAGGTCTTGGAGGACTACAAATCTACTTAAAATAAGATGTTATTAAACATTTTTCTTTGACTAAAAAGTCTCTTAAAGCAGTTAATTTTTTTTTAATTTATTTGTTTCATAAAGAACAAATTTCCATTTGTTTAGAAAAATAAATTATATTTTGGTAAAAAAATCAAATTATATTGACTTAAAGTCTTAATAACAAGTATGAAAACATTTCCATTCGCTCTAAATATCTATTTAACTCAATAAAAAAAAATTACTATTGGTTTATAAATTTAAAATCTTGTTTTGTAGACAAAACTAAAGATTGGTTATTAAATTATTTTAATATTAAGCCATACGTTTAACTAACAAAGTTTATTGAAGTTTGATACAAAAAATAAAAACTTACTCTACTAGCAATTAAAAAAGTAAATCATAGTCAAACATAATTGTTTACGTATTTTCAAGCTGACTGAATTTTTAATTAATAACTTTAAATTGTCTTTAATAATTCAAAATAAAACTCATATGGCATTATTATTTTTTGTTAAGCCTTTGATAATCGATAAGATAAAAATTAAAAAAAAACTTTTTTCATCTTAAATCTAATATTTTAGTTCCAAATAATTTAACAACATTTAGAAAAATTTTAGATTAACAACCAGCTGTTATCTTAACAGTAATGAGCCTTGTTTATAGAAACTATCAACTTGTTAAAACAGACAATCATTTGAAAATATATCTTTATGTACTAAATTTTATCTAACATTACCTGGATTTCAAAAAATTATTTTTACATAAGCTCTATGTTTTTTCCTACGGAAACGGATTAAAATAAGATTTATTTTATAAGGAAACTAACTTTAATTTTCTCCCTTACACTAAGTTGAATACTGGCTACAACTAGTTTTAAAATATTGCTCAGAAATTTAAAAATATATTTACATAAATAAATATTGTAAATTATTAAACTATGTTATATAAAACCTCTAAACATTTTTTTTAATTTATTTTACGTAAATATTTAACTTTTTTACTAACTACCGCGTATATTTTCTCAATGATGTTAATATTTATCGTTCGATTTTGTTTGTATCTCAGATCAAGTTATTTTGATTAAAAATAAAATAATTTTTTTAGTTTGAATAATTGTTTTTTTGATACTTGTAACGATATCAAATGCTGTTTTCGCTTTTAGAACCTTTAAAAAACCTTAACTTGTATATATATTTTTTCATTAAGCCTTAAAAAAAAGTTCACATTTGTTGTTCGTCGTTATTCAAAAATAAATTATTTTTATTCGATCTATTATTTGAACTGAATCTGCTTAACTAATTTTTTTTATATATCATTGAATATGTTTTTCTCACAATAAGACAAGTTAGTCACTAATTATAGTAAGTACTTTGTTTTAAGTTTCTTGTCTAAAAAATGTTTTGTTGTTCTTGTTAGCTTCACAATGTAAAGTAGATCTTTCTCATTGTCATGAAAAACAGAAAAAAGATTGATATTTAAGTTTAACCATTATTAACAATTAATATTTAATAATTAATAGTTTTTTTTTGGTACATATATGTATATATATATATATTAGAGGTTTTATAAAAAGTTCTGATCGATAGTGCTCGACAAATTAAATTGGAGCTAAATATTTATCTTAGTAAAAGTATTGAATTTTTAAAACTGGACAAATAACACTGGTTGATTTGCATATTTACTTTAATTTTATCACGACAAGCATTTTTTGTCTAATTATTATTGTCATTAAAAAAATTTTTATATAGGACTAAAAAAAAGTAAACTAAAGGGTAATACTTATTAACGTAAAGTGAAATTTTAATATATTACATAA
Organism: Thalia democratica; assembly: GCF_965202585.1. NCBI lineage: Eukaryota > Metazoa > Chordata > Thaliacea > Salpida > Salpidae > Thalia > Thalia democratica. Next base: position 19,420,800 of record NC_139165.1, read on the forward strand.
TTTCAGTTTCTCAGTTTCAAATCTCAGTTTCAACATAATTCAAAAGTTACTGTTATATTCTTGTATTGTAAGTTTTTCCTAAAATTAAATGATTCTACTATTAATTTAGTTAAACTTTATTATTAAACAAATTACAGGTATTTAGTGATAACTATAACTGTAGAATTCAAACTGTAAATGTTGCATTTTCGAAAAAAAAAATTATTTTATTCTAAGTTTAAGTATTTAAGTTGTATGAGGTAATAAAAACAAAATAAACTTTTTTGGTACTTTTTAGCCTGTAATTTATTAACTTCTCAATAATTATTTTTTTGTTTTCAAAACATTTTAATATTTTCAGAGACAAATACAAATTAAAAAATCTAAACCTACATAAATTCTCAAGGGAAATTATAAGTTATTCTGGAAAACAATTATGTATTTTGTGTATGCTTCAAGACTTTTATCACACATCATGTAAAAAAATGTAACTTAATATGAATTTTTATAGATACTAGATTGATAGAGACTTTAACAAGATATTAAAGACAAAAAAAAATTAACGGAATTAGATTTGATTTTGTATGTTAGTTTCTATTTAATGCCTTTAAATTGAAAATAATTCTTAAATGACAAAACAATGCAATACTTTTATTTACAACGTAAAGATTTATCGATGAACTAAGCTTAACGAAAATGAAAACTAAATAAATAAGTACAAAAACACATTATACATTCACCTAACATAAATCATTCGACAAAATGTCATGAATAAATTTTGAAACTAAAAGTTTCATTCTTTGTATCATACAAAATAAACTGATGAGTGTTGTCCGATAAAATGTTTAATAACACAACTATATTTCCAAAACAACAAGCACTACATTTCCTTACTTCAAACTTTTTAAAATCAATTTCACAGTTAATTGAAGTAAGCTTTCTTGTTGTACTGTCAAAAACCTCCCAGGTATAGTTATATCGTCCAACAGTTGCAAACATTTTGTTACCAACGCCAACTGAAGAATGACCGCATCTTCTTTCGATCATAACGGGTAAACAAATCCATTTGTTTTCATGGTGGTCATATGCTTCAACAGAATTTACTGAACTTAAAACGCCTGGAGAAAATTAACTGCCTTAACTAACAACAATTTTACCTTCAAATATTGTGCATGTTCCAAACAGTCTACTTTTGTTCATTCTTGCTATACCATACATTTTTTTAGTTTGAAATCGTATCTGTGACTTAGCTCACCATATCTATTGAACACATATAGTTCTTTTATAAATAGAAAAATATTAGTCCATCTACAAAATTCCGGAAAGTTAGAGAAAGAATTTTGAAAAACTATCCCATTTAAAGATAAATAATCACAGAAACTAGCTTTGATGAACAACTTGTCGTTAGAAACAGTCTGGATGGTTTCTTTATTAAGCAGCAAAGACTTTTTGACTTTTAAGAAACTCCTATCAAAAGTTAATTTGAACACCAAATCATTGGTTTCTTGAGAGCAATATCTAGTTTGGAACAAGATAGACGACTGACGACAATACATTTTAATTTTAGCTGAAAAACTGTAAGAACTCACAAAATTACATTTACATGTAGTTACCTTTGAAAAATTACTTAATTTTTTATACCTTTACAACATTTTTTAACTAATCAGAAGGATATTTATTTCAAATACAGACGAATGAAAAATTAAAACTATTCAAATGAATAATACTAAATTAATACAGTAACGTGTTGAAGTAATGAAAAATAAGTTAAACACTTAACTACCTAACTAAATATGTCTCCTTAATAATTTAAGTGTTGTTCAGATATGTATATTTTGAAACTAGTAATTTTATACATTGAACAGTTTGTAAATGTAATAATTAGTAAAATTATAGTTCATCGATTTTTTTTATGAAATAGCATAAATCTTAAGAGTAGAACTTTGAAACTAAGAAATGTGACTTTAATATAAGTAAGTTTATAAGATATAATAGATTTTAAGAATCTGTTAGCTTGTAAACATGTTTTTGGAGCAAAATACACAAAACATATAAATAACCAAAACCTTACATACCCACTAAGTATAAAACTATCATACAGTTGTTTTTATCAGTGAACAAGCATATCTTATTTCATTTAGCACAGATAAAAATAATACATCAATTAGTAAAAATGTGTACAAAAAATTTACAAATGGTATCGTAAGTGAACAAAAAGTGTTTTTAAATAAACAAACTAGTTAAGAGTAGGGGCGTGTCTAGATCTTCATCATTGGAGTTGCACAATCTTTTTGTTTGAAAATAAAGTATTTTCTGTAGAAGCTTTTAATAATAGACACTATAATATAATATAGCTCTCTATTAGATAACTGTCTATAATTTCTATAAAAACGTTTAAACTTTAGAAGTTTAGAAAAGACCAGTGAATAGAACTAAAAATCTTAATATGTAATCCAGTTCTTTACTTTTTACTAAACAAAAGCTTAAAAATAATCCTTATTCCTGTTTTTAATTACAATATGAAAATTTTGTCTTACATTGTGAAACTAACATGAATAAGAAAATATTTTATACTTAAGAAACTTAAGACAAAGTACCAATCAAAATGACTAGTTAAGTCTTAATGATAGAAAAAAAATATTCAATGATATGTAAAAAAAAATTAGTTAAAGAGTTCCAATTAAAATACTTAAGCTAAAAACTCAATTCAAATCAGAAACAAACTTTATTTCTGAAAACAAATTAGCAAAAGACGTAAACCACTTTTTTACAACTTGATGAGAAAAAAAAGGGCTTTTTAATGTTAAAAAATAAAATATTGTATGATTTCGTCAAAAGTATGCAAAGTTAAAAATGAAACCCTTGGAATTGTATAATCATTCAAATATGCTCTTATAAACACTTTTGATAAACACCAATCTTAGAATAAAGTTGTATTTTTAAGATTGTACAACTTTTGTAAATATAAGACTTTTGTGTAATTTATATTTTTTCGACAAAAAACTTATAAAAAGTACGTCATTTTGACGTATTTATTCAAAAAAAAAGAATTAAACTTTACTTAATACTCAAAAACAACTAAATTGATATAAATTTTTAGTGAATTATTTAAAACGTAAACCATATTCAATCACTTTTTATAATGCTTTTTTCAATTTTATAGGGGTTCGATGGTAAACAGGAAACCAGTCAAAACACGCCCCTGGTTGAAAGCTTTTTTTAGTAGAATGCAAATGCTTTTATTTAATTTGTTTACATTAAGATAACTTATAGTTATGCAGAAATAAGCAGTATCGAAATAGATTAATAAAAAACATTAAATTGTCGACAGTATGCCTGAAACAGCTCGATAAAAAATAAATAAAGAATTTTTTCAGGCTGTAAAAATTTAGCTCGTACGCCGAGCTTATTTTTATTTAATCTTAACATTACAATTTAGATTATGATAAATTTTATAAACATTTTCCATACAAGTTGTCTTACTTTTCAAAGCAACTACCTAATTCGATAAAAATTAAAAAAGAACAAGTTAAGTTAAAACTGTTAAGTTATTAGCTTGTTTTAAAACACACTTTAACTCATTTCAATTCTCTAACTTTAATCTAAAAGACTTTTATAAGTAAATGCATACTTTCCAAGCTAAACTAAAATTCGATAACCACAGCACTACCTTGTGTTATTTTATATATTCAATTAATTTCTAGAATTTTGAAACAGTTTTAAAGAAGTTTTATACTTAATTCTCAAATTATGTTGTCGATATCTTGAAAGTTTGATAAACTTTAATGTATTTACTGGTGATATGTCAATAAAAACTCTGAAAATTCTTTCAAAAAAAAGGAGGGCAACATCCCAAAACTTCAACAATAGTTTATTCATAACTACTCAGAATTGTTAAAACTTGAGTTGTCAAAACTCAACTTGTTAGAACTTGTATAGTCGTACACCCGTATACTTTACTGTTTTGCATAACAGTCTCGTATTTCATTCGAGAGCATAAACTTGTTTCATTATAATAATTCAAAGTGTATATTTCTATTATCAGCCTAGGAAGTTCAAATAAAGTAAAGTTGTGTCAAACAGCCCTTTGTAATAGTTTTTATTAAAAACTTTCTTAGTAAAAAATATATTTTTCAAGAACAGACCTTTAATTTTATAATAATTTTTTAGAAACTTTAATTAAAATATGATATATAATCCTTTTCTTTTTATTAATGCATGGAATAAAAAATCAAGAAAGTAATTAAGTAACAATCAGTTATTTATAAATATTTTAACACATTAATGAAGTATTTTAGTGCTATCATATTGAAAGAGTTTGTAATTTATTGGTATTAAAAAAACTAGTTAATTTTTACTTTTCATACAACTTTGGTTGTACCTGTGAGTGACGGTAAGAATAATTAGAAGTTTTTTATGCCGGACATTTAAAACTATTTTTACGCGGCTTACCGTAATGCTAAATATAATACGAAAAAAAAGAAAATCTCATGCAGTTTCGTAGTTAATATGTATTTCTAAATATAAAATCCTTTTAGTTAACTGACAACCATATAAAAATTATATGTTATAGAAATTATAAAAGTATTAAAAGTTTGCTAGTTGTGTACGTACTATTTTCAAGCGAGTAACTAGGCGCGGGTTAGATTTGTCTGCGAAGCACAGTTATTTTTCATGCCAAACATCTAAAAGTATTTTTACGCAGGTCACCGTAATGCTAAATATAATACAAAAAAAAAAGAAAATCTCATGCAGTTTCGTAGTTAATATGTATTTCTAAATATATAATCCTTTTAGTTAACTTACAACCATATAAAAATTATATGTTATAGAAATTATAAAAGTATTAAAAATTTGCTAGTTGTGTACGTACTATTTTCAAGCGAGTAACTAGGCGCGGGTTGGATTTTTCTGCGGGGCACAGTCTTCCAAACTTAAAGATTTGTTTTATTATAGTAAACCATGTACGACATGAAAATAAAATAACAGATTTAAAGTTCAATCAACATTTGTTAAGCTAATTGGTTTACACTATTTTTAGAGGTTTTTTAGTTTTCAGTTAGGATATAAAATTATAAACTACTAGACTTTTACTCCTAAGTGTTTTAATGACGAGACAGAAATAAACTAAAAAATAATCTTTCTATGTTGTCAAAAACTTTTTTTAAATTAAACTAAAAATGGTACAATACGATTGTAAGCACATAAAATTTTAGAAACAATATATTTTAAATGTTAAGAAGTTTTTATGAAAATAATCTCACAAGTTTATAATTTGTAAAGCACTTAATTCATAAGATTATAAAAAAATACTTCACTTATTATAAATAACAACCAAGAAAAAAAGAACTGTTTTTTAAACAAACAAAAGCTATAGAACAAAAAATTATTTTAAAGTTCTTGTTTGTTTTTCCATCACATCATTAGTATTCCATTTCCTACGAGTAATAAAATAAGTTATAATATGCATGAAAAAATAATTGTTATTATCTTATTTACATCAAAATGTTAGCTATAAAAATTTCTTGATTACTTAAATACAGCAAATAAATCCTAGAGACTAAACATTCCAAATAATAAGTACTTATCTATGTTAAATGTTGAATTTAATAACTTAAAACTGATTGAAACATAATAATACAAATTTAAAATAAATGTTACTAAAACTATAACAAGCACAAACCATATTATTATTAGTATTTGTTGTGTTTGTATCATTTTTTGACCCAAGAAAAAATTCTTCATTGGCTCTATGAAAAACAAAATTTAAATATTATTTTAACAAATTAAATGTAAAAATACTTAGCAGTTAACTATCTATAATTATATTTATTAGTAGCATAGTTAGTATATTCTTTAAATTTTTGAAACAAATGTTAATTCACAAAGTGTGAGTAAGATAGGAACAGTAATACTAACATTTAATGTGCCATTAGTTTAAGTATTTCAAAAAAAACTGAAAAATAAACTTTATATTTTTCATCTTATTTCCAAATAATTAAAGCACCGCGTATAATAAAAATTATAGTTTATTCACTAGCTATGTGTAAAAAGATACGAAAACTTTTATATCTTAAACTTTTAAAAGCTTACTTGAAAAAATTTACTTACATTTTGTTTTGGATCACGGCTTTTTCTTCTTTATCTTTAAAAAAACCTTTAAAATAATTATTTATTACCGCATATTTTTTTATATATTTTTTATATTTTTCCTTAGGACTTTCATTACTTTCCTCTTCTTTGACCGAGTCTGTGGACTTTCCGTTCTAAAGAAATATTAGTTTAAAATAACCCAAGGTTGAATTTCAGTTTTATTAATTAATACTTTACTTAAATAAAATTACAACAAAATTAATTTTAATTTTCTTAGTTCGCTTGTTTTAAACATCTTTCTAAAAAAATTATGTTTTCCCTAAATTTAAAAAATATATGTGTTAAATTTGTAATATATATTTTAAATTACTTAAAATGTACATACTATTAAATCTTAGTCATGATAAAGCATTGGCATCATAAAAAAGAAATAAAATAAAAATTAGTTTATTTTTTTTAAAGCTAATAACTAGTAGAACAATAATACTATAGATAAATAGATACAATAGTCTAAACAAACTTACCAATACTTTCAGATCAGGAAAATGTTTCAATAGAAATCTAGAAAAATATCTATTGGTATTGTATGTTCTAGTACTCACAATAACAACTAATATAAAACGTTTTCTATTTAAAGTAGAGAGTTTTTGTAATGTTAAATAAACTTAACATTACGTTTTTAAGACTTTTGCATTATTAATGTTTACACTAAAAAACTTATATAATAAAAAAGTCTCTATAAGTGCAAGTAGGATTTAAAAACTATACTGTCTCCGTATTTTTGTAAGCGTATTGAATTAAAAAAAAACGTTTTAAGGATAACTATCACTTAATAACTACTAACAAGCGTTTTTGTTTCCATAAAATAAAAAAAAAATAAATAACAACTTTAAACTAAGTTTATGTTTCATATCTACTTAGGCTTAAGTGTATAAACTTTAAGGCATTTACACTTATAACGAAAAAAGCTAACACTTTTTTTAATCAAGCTAAAAAGTAAAGAAAAACAATATATTTTGATAGGTTTTTAAGTTAAACGAAATTACAGCTTATTAACATAAATATAATAAACAAAAACAAACTTAGTTTCTTTTTCTTCGAACATTTGCAGCACCTTTTGTTCATTATTTGATCTCTGCTGAGGCCTGTTTAAATTAATTTGTTAAAATTAATTTTTAAGTACATATTAAATATCTAGATAGTTATATATTCTACAGATAAAACTTTTTACACAAAGCTAAATTACTTTACCAACTTTATTTACAAAACGTTATAATTGATTAAATGAAACACCTAAAACCGACAATTAGTGCTGTCAAAGTGTTATATATAAAGCACCACATTCATAACTACCTAGTAAGTAAAATAACTTAAAAATAATAAACAGTGTTATTAAAGTCTGAATATAAAGATCGAATCACAAATACAATTAAGATTAATGATAATAAGCTTTAATAGCTTAAGGCTAACAAACTTAAAGCATATTATTCCTAATTTATAAAATTAAATAAGGTTCGATAGATATTAAAAAATATAGAAAGTTTTTAAACTTATACTACTTTAAAAACATATTTATATTTTATGTAGAAATTCAAAATTACTTTGACTAACCACAAGCTATTCAAATTAATTTCTTCATTTCTTTTGTAAATTTGCAGTTCTTGTAAGTTCCAACCAGTAAACAAAAGATGAGCATCTTGATCGAATGTTAATTCGTAGTTTGTATACTAAAAAAACAGTTTTATTGCAATTTTATACTCACTGTTAAGATTATTTGTATATTATTAATACTTTATGAGAATTAATAGCTTAAAATTTTATCAATAGCTTCTTCTAAAGAAAACTATACTGATTAATTAATGTTTCGCTTATTCATTACTGCAATCGTCTAAGCAAAATACACGGACTTTGACTTTTCACTTATACACTTTGACAGTAATAGTTTAAATTGGACTTAAGCTTACTGTTAACAGCATATATTTGGTGGAGATTGGACATATATACTATTTTGTGATAATACATAGCTTACAACCTTATCAATAGCTTCTTCTTAGAAAGACAATACTGATTGTTAAAGTTTTGCTTATTTAATACTGCAGTCGTCTGTGCAATTTACACTTTGTTAAAATCTAAAGCTTTGCTAAATTTTAACTTGACAGTAATAAAAATGATTAAAACTGTTTAAGAGTAACTATTAAGATTTTAAAAATTGTTATTTGTAAATAAATGTATGTATAAAGTTTTAACCTTAATAATTTTGTTAATCACACCTAACGGTAACACCAATTTTTTTTTTAAACAACCTACCTCCATTTTAGCTACCATATAAGCCAGATGTTTAACATCGCAAATCCTTCTAACGATGTGCCTCAAAAGTCTGACATTGAAATCTGGCACCATACACTCCAAGACTAACATCTGTAAGGTATTAATAACTGAAGTTTTTTTAATGAAAGCGTTATGAATATAATCATCTGTGAGGTATAAACAACAATCTCAATGAAGAAATCATCTGAGTATGATTAATGTCTAAAACTTTATTAATAAATAATAAAAAACCTACACAATTTCAAATTAAAATCATTTTTAATGTTCTAAAAACTATTTGCTATAAATAAACATACTCAAAATATAACTGGTTACCGATAGTTTGATTTGTTATATTTTATCATGAAATCTGCCTTAATAACTATTTTTTTTTGACTTTAAATTATTGAATATAAAATAATACAGTTTAGTAATACTTACATCGGAACAATTCGCTTCAATTTGATCTGCTAATTTTTCAAAAATGTAAGGACAGTTGAAGTTGATCAGATCTCGTTGTGTTGAGCGGTTTTTGATATGCCTGAACAAAACTGACAGATCCAACCTTTTGTGAGTATGGTTGTAAACATCGCTTATACAATTCTGTAAAAAATAACTCAAAGATAAAAAAAAATATGGTATAAAGCACACATCATTCACACATTTCTGTTAAAAAATATTTAGCAAATATTAAGATTATTAACTATTTCAGTTTGTAACTAATACATAGAGTAAAAATTTCGTTTTACTGAAGTTAACTCCATTTAATAAAATGTACAAACTACAAAAACAAATATCAGTTTTATATTATATATTTACAATTTAAATATACTCAAGTTTGTTATATACAAGTTACTGTATATCTTAAAGAGTTTGGTTTGTTTCATAAAAAACTAAATCTCAGAAATGGTTAACAAAATTTCAAAAACTAAAGTACAAGAATGTTTACTATTTTAAACTTAAGGTGTACTGTACACTTATATTTTACTAAAACAGTTATTCAAAACAATTGTTACCTGAAATATACTCGTATCAACAGAAAAGTTGGGGAAATTTGAAGTAACTTCGTGTATTGTCATTGGAATATCAGTCTTGACAATAGTACTCAAAGTACTCACTAACTCAGAAATTATACTTTCTGCCACATTTTTGTTGGTGCACAAAACGCAAAATACCAGTTCACCAACGTCTCTGTAAACCTGCAAGTTAAAACAAAATATTAAAATATTGTAACTTTTGTTTTAATTCCACCTAAACTTTACATTTGCAAAGTATAAATTGTTTAACCTTAATTATAAAACCTCATAAAGATGTAATTAGGGTTATTAAAAATTATTTCTAATTACAGTTCTGTAAAAAAAACAATTGCAGCTAAAACTAAAACTGTGAAATTTGTTTTACTAACAACTTAAATAAGTATATACTCGAAAAATCAAAAACATACCCTAGTATATGTTTTGAATCGTTTTTCGATGCGGTACTTAAGGTAGTTATAACCATAGTAAGACTTCAAATGGACCTGAATAATAAGACAAAGGTAAGTATAGGCTCAGATTAAAAAAAAAACAATAACAAAACAATAAAAATAGAAAAAAAAAAGTCAAAAAATCTTAGTTTTTATTTCCCTGTTAGACATCTATAGATGTTTTTTATAAATAAATATTTAAATTTAATTAATAACGAACATTATAAAATCAGATTAACTAACTTTGAAGCCGAAGAATACTTGGTTAGTAGTATTCATTTTTGTATTTAATTTTTTCAGCGATCTAAGTTATTTAAAATCTGTAACTAAAGTTATTATAGTAATAATTAGTTTACAGAAAGTATTGAGAAATTTTAGTACTTTTTTTAGCAGTGAAATAAAATTTAAAAATTTTTAATTATATAAACTACTACGATTAAAAAAAATTATCTTGTTGACCATAGTAACTTACTTAAAATAAAATAATGAAATGGTTCATTAAAAAAATTATAACTTAAACTTTTGAATACATTTTTATTTTCTTAAATAAAAACTTTAAATATAATCTAAGCAGTTACTAATTTATAAAATATGTTTATTGCAGTTAAAAAGCTATTATACTTAAAGGTCAGTCTGGTTTGCATATTTGCTGAATCAGAATTTATTTTTGTTTTTTTTTATAAGAATGAAAAAATAGTTTGACTCACTTTTAACATGCTTGGGTAAGTGGGTTAGGGATAAGTGTACAAATAAACAAAAATAACAAAGAAGGGTTAAATAAATATCTGAGTCAGCAAATAGGCAAATTAGACTAACCTTTATATACACCTTCTTAATTTAAGTATTTTCCTTTAAAAACGTATTACAAACTTTACAAAAATTTTCAAATGTTAAAATCTATAACTATCTAATAATTGTTTAACTAGACTAATGACAAAAAAAAATTTTCCAACAGTCAAATAAAAAGTAATATGCTATTTAAATTACCTTTTGCATATATTATCATGCTTTCAAATTAATTTAATAAAATAAAAATTATAACTAAAAAAAAGCAAGTTATCAAATGTATCAACAACAGCATTGAAAAAGTAAAACAGATTGTTTTCTTTTTATAGTATTTTATTTCCTTCAAAACTTTAAAAAACAAGCTAAAACCAGTTTTATCTAGCTAAAACCAGTTTTGATGAACTTTTTGCAAAAACTAAAGTTTTAACTAGCACTAACTAGCACGTACTAATGATAATAAGCTTATTTAAGTATTACTTATATAATGTGTTTTGAGCTTTAAACTAGTACTAAAGTTTTAGTTTACATATTTGTTATACATTTTAGTTCATATACATTCTATTGTTATAAATAACGATAACATTAAATTGCTAAGTTGCAAAAACAAATTGTAAAGTGTTTTTTTAAAAGTATTTGAAAAACATATTTGGCTTAAATTCGATCAGCTACGACTAAATATGATATCTCAAAACTTTAAACAACAGCCTTAACTAGCATTTTTTAAATAACTACAACTATATAACTTTAGCCTCAAGTAACAACCGCAATTAACAATTAGGTTTTTTTTGAGCATTTTAAATTATTGAGCTTGTTATCTCAAAACTATAGATAACAGCCTCGAGTAACAAAATTTTTAATAACTAAAACAATATAAAACTAGCCTCAAGTAATAACCTCAAGCAACAACTACTTCTTAATGGTTAATTTGAAAGATTGTGAATTTTTTGATTACTTTGAATAAGCTTGTGTATAACATTTAAAAACAGTAAGTGTTTGAATAAAAAAACAGATTATATAATACACGTACTAGGTTAGGAATAAAGTACAAATAAAAAACTTAACAAATATGAGTTTTAAAAACATAACCTGAGTCAGCAAATAGGCAAATTAGACTAACCTTTATATATATTTTCCTAATTTAAGTATTTTTCTTTAAAAACTTATAAATAAGTTATCAAAAAAAATTAGTTGTTTAACTAAACTAATGATAAAAACAACTATTATAACATTTAATTAAAAAAACAATATACTGTTTAAACTACACTTTGGATTTGTGATTATGCTTTAAAATTTAATTTATAAAAATAAAACTCAAAACTAAACAAAACAAAGTTATGACATGTATCTTTCATGTGATTGAATAAATAAAACCTTTTTTTTCTAACTATTCATATTCCTGCCAAAACTTAAAAAAACTAGCCAAAACCAGTATTATCTTGTTTTGTCCAGTTTTTATGACATTAAGTAAAAACTAAAGTTTTTAAATACAACTAATTAGTAAATTTAAGGTATTTTATGTACTAATGGATATTAACTAATTAAAGTATTACCTATAATTTAAACTTTTTTTTCGGCTTTCAAAAATACTCAAAAATTTATTTACTAAAAACTTAAGTCCATATACATTCTCTTATCATAAATAACAATAAAACTAAATTGTTAAGTGTCAAAAACAAATTATAAAAAGTCTGCTTAAAAATTTCTAAAAAACCCATTTTGACATAAATCAGATGAGCTACCTACTTTATAGTATATCTCAAGCTACAGACACAGCCTTAAGTTAGAGTTTTTTAATAACTAAAACTATATAAATTAGCCTCTAGTAAAAACCTCAAGTAACAGTTAGCTTTTAATAGTCGTTTTAAAAAGTTTATGAATTTTAAAAAACTTCAAATAAGCTTGTGTATAACATTGAAATACAGTTAGGGATAAAAATAAAATAGTTAGTTCACTACAAGTGCTTTATGCATAATTTTAACGATAATAACAAGTCAAAAACAACATCAATTCACAAAAATCATTGACTTAAAATTGTTTTAGCAGTTTTTTTTTTCTAATAAATAATTATCTTACAGCCATTTTTTTTCCGTATTTTCATAGTTTATTTAAGTTCTCATTACTTTTTAGTTTTCACAAATACAAAGCTAAACTATAAAATTCTTAGGTACTGTTTGATTAACTCAACTTCTACAATACTAAAAACTATATTACAATTAGAATTGTGTCAACTAACTTACATGTAACAACAAGTTAACTTAAAAATTTCCAAAAATATACAATCCTACCAAAGTTCAATAAAAAAATACTAAAAAACTTAAGTTTTTTATACTGACTTTTACAGTAGATGTTTACTTTAAATTAAAAATATTTTTTTTAGAAAGGCTGATTTCCTGGTTTTTTAGATAAAACAGTAAGCTTAGATTCTATATATTTTTTTTTTAATTAGTGTTAATTTGTTTTTGCTATTCGAACTTTGTTCAAGAAAACTTAACAAAGAATACTCTGAAGTTTGAAGTTTTGTCTTTTTGTTAAAATTTTTAAGATAAGAAAAATTTTGTATACAATATATCATAAGTTAGCCTAATCTTTCAAAAAGATTAAAAGCTGACCTAAATTGATAAAAAAATTAACCTTAGTAATTGAAAATTCTGCAACCTGTACTTATCTTACCACAACTGAAATTTAATTCGACCTAAAACTTTTATAAAATGTGATTTCAGTTATCACAGCTTTTTTTAATAAATTTTAAGCATTTTTAGCAGCTCTAAGTTTGTTTTAAAGAGTTAAAAAACTGAAACTAAAACTTGCACTATGGTTGTTTAAAAACTTAAGTAATACCAAAAAGGTTTTGATATATTAAAAATACTGCTTAATAATAGATTTAAACAAAAATAAATATGGAAGTTTTTGAGTAATCGTGGTACGAGGAGGCCATAGCTTTTTTAATTTCTTTAAAGGTGGTCATTTGAAAAAAATGTTTGGATAACCCTGGTAAACGCGTTTAGTATATCTTAAGGGTATTTTTTAAATGTTATTAATGTGCGAGCAAAATTTCTAAGATTAAAAGAAAGAAAGAAAGAAAATGTAAACGCTCACAACTATGGTCAATGGAATGGTGTGGAGAAAGACCCTTCGGTCATCGAGTCTCACACCATTTATATTATAACTATTTTTGAGCAGTTTTAATTAAAACAATAAAAAAAGAAACTTAAGATCAACAAAAAATCAATAATGTCATTAACTATTTTTTTTAAGTGTTATTATTTATATTAACTCAAAAGAATAATATTTTTAAAAGAAAATATTTGTATGATCTCCTTTTTATACCCATTTCTGCCAATATTGACTATTGAAACCATATTCTGATTTGCATATTTGCTGGTTAAGAGAAAAAAGCTGTTTTAAATTTATTATATAATTTCTTTATTTAATTTTGGTATGGTATAGGTAAGGTGGGTTAGAGATGTAGGCATAAATAAAAGCTCCTGAAATTCATAAATTAGCAAATATTCAAATCAGGACCTTTAAGTTTACTAAACGCTTTTACCAGGGTTATCCAAACTTTGAACCTATTCAACACCAATAAAGGATGCTACTGATGCTTTAAAGTAAAAGTAGCTTGAAAAATCTGTAAATAATCTGCATAATATAGTAAGTAAACTTTCACGTTTTCTGAGTCAGCAACAAAAAAAATGTTTTATTTTTAAATCCAGTTTTCAAAATATTATTTTGACCATATTTTATTTTTTTAAGTATGGTGGGTTAGAGATAAGTGAATACAAAAATTTTAAAAACTCAATTTTTTTTTTGCTGATTCAGCAAGCATACAAATTAGTTTGCTGACGTTTGCAAGCTTTTTGCAGATTTCTAAGCAAAATTTAAAATCAAACGGCTACAACTAGGAGATAGGCTCTACAAATGATTGTCAATCAAAAAATACCGTGACAAGTTAAACTATTTAGTTCAATACCAAATGCTGTATATATGTAAAAACAAATTCAAAGGAAAAAATTCTTTAAAATAGTCAACAAGTATATAGGAAATTATAAACTAACAAACTAAAAACTTCTAATGCAGGAATAACAAAATGTTTGTTTACAGCTGTTTCTATACAGAACAACTAAAATGAACAAACAACAACAAAAAAAATCTTAGTCAATTATAACTAGCTAGAAAAACTTTTGAATAATGAAAAAATATTGTTTACTATCATATAACTTGTAGAATTCGAAATGATACTATAAAAGTTTACTGGTTTTAGCATAATTATAGTTTTATATAAATGTAAGATAAAAAAAAGATGAAAAATTTTTGATTAAATCCCAATTAAAGAAAATAAAGTGATGTTACTTTATTTACATATTGGTCAGGTGGTTTAAATCACATGATCATTTTTTGTAAACTGCAACAATCTAAAACTAAGATATGTTTAGAATCTGCTTACAATATAGCTAAATTTTTGATTTCTAAAAATTAAAAAAAAATGGTCTAAGTAGTACAATTTTTACAAGTCCAAAACTGTTGATGAACCTTAATATTTATCTTATTTAAAATAAAATCGCATTATTTAGTTCAAAAATATAGCACAAAATAATTAAAAGTTTCCTTTTGCAAATAGTCTATTAAAAATTATTAGTAAGGATTAAATATCTTTAATACATTTCAGTTTAATTTTAAACTAGTATTGACTGTTTAAACATGGGGCATAGTACAAAAATAAACTTCTGTAAGACTTCATAAAATTTATAATTTGGTTGCTTATACTTTATATCCAACACCAAACAATTTATTAACAAAGCACAAAAAAATATACTATAACAAAGAAAATATAATTAAAGATTTGAATCAAAAATGAAAATTCCCATTTTTTTTTTATTCTTTTTTGTGGGTTGTACAATGATGCCAACAGTGAGTTTTTAAGATAACTTAAAGAGAACCGGTCTAAATTGCAGGAGAACAAAATTGTACGAGATCGGAAAATTGCAAGAAGCCAAAATTGCACAAACCCAAATTTTCACTAAGCCAAATTTGCACTAAACCAAATTTTCACGAGGGCACAAAATTGCACAAGGGAAAAAAGTTGTACGAAGATTATTTTGCACCAAGGGTTAACTTTGAACGAGAGTAAAAGAATACAGAAAAAAAACAAAAAAATACAGAATAATAAAAAAAAATATTTATTAAAAAAAATACTGACGGGGGGTTAGGGTTATGAGTAAAAGTGATAAAAAAAAACTATTAGAAAATAAACAATATAAAAATAAATGTGTAAAAATTAAATGTGAAAAATCTATATGTGCAAAAATGTCTTCGTGGATTTTTATCTTATTGCAATTTATCTCCTCGTGCAAAAGTAACTTCATGCAATGTTGTGCACTCATGTAATTTTGTCCCCTCGTGACATTTTGTACGCTCCTGCAAATTTGACAGCTACCAAATTTAAAATATAAAAATTATTAAAACATTTATTAGAATACACTCATTGAAAACTTACTTTAAGTTATATAACAGAAACGTTATAGACTAAATATGAGGAGTATGTGCTAACTCTAACTCAAAACTAAAAAGGAGATTTACTAAAATATCAAACTGTTTAAAAATGTTAAAGTAGATAGCTTTACTGTAAAAAGTCTAACTAACTAAACTGACTTATATTCTTAAAAACTTATTTAAATGATGAATGTTCAATATTCAAAATATTTTTTTTTATGTATATGCATTCATTATTAATATCTAAAAAGTTAAAAATGAATAATGTAACTAATATATTCAATATATTAAGCTTTTTAAATTTTTAATAGTTTCAATTGAAATACTTTTTTTTGTCAAACGGTTTAATTATGCACCTATATACAAACTTGTAAACTCAAATTTACTATATGTAAGAGTTTTAGGCTAAACTTCTTTAATAAATATAATATAAACTTATAGCATTATGTTACAAATAAATTTGTACTTAACATAAATTTTTGAACATAATTTATGTATATTAAATATTTTTGAAAATTAAAGTTTACTATTAAAGATTTTTTTATGACATGAAGCATTGTATACAGCTTTATCTTTTTTACTTTATTACAAAAGAATAAGAAAGCAATTTTCTTTATTCAATAGCAAATAGACTATCCTTCTAATAATATTTTAAACTAAAATTGTTCACATTTAACTTTAGCTAAAACTTTAGTTGAAAGTTTCATGAACACATTTAGATAGGTTTACCTACCAAAGATTGACTTAGATTTTAAGTTTATTGTGTTTGTTAAAATTAAGTAAAACTTAAAATACAAATAACTTGAGTACAAAGTCACATCTAAATAAATAAAAGAATAAATAGTATTTTAGCACAAGTAGATTTTAAGCAACACATGTAACTTATCTTTGGAGGCTTTAAAAAGAACAAAAAAAAAGTAAAACAAGTTAAGAATAAAATGTTATTATTGCATAAAGATTTATCTAAAAAATATAATTAATTTTTTTTAACTTTAAAGAACAAAATAAAAACATACATATAAGTAACTGAATCATTGTCTTCTAACTAAAATTAATAGAAACTGTATTCAAAGAAATGTTCTTATATAAAATAAGCTACGAAAACATAAACATATAAAAACATGACAAAAATAAAAACTATTTTTGAAAAACCTAAATAAACTGTATCAAAATACATTTATACAAATAGTTTTATAAAATTTAAGGCTTAGGCAAAGTTGCATCAGTTTAATAGTAGTCTTATACACATGAGTGACTTATTTCATCAATAAATATATTATATAAGTGCCAAGTAACTTAACAACTCATACTTAATCTAATTAGATTAAAGATTTCTCTGTTTTTCTTAATGATGCGAAAATAAATAATTTAATTAAAATCTTTATTGCTTTATGTAAAAAGATTAACTGAATTTTAAAAACTGTTTTGTTTTCTGTTTAACTGTAACATGTATTAATTGTAAATTGATACATTAGGTTATATTACGTTTATTGTCTTAAAAAGTTTTTGCTAAGATTAATGTAACATTGTAAAAAAACAAATAACATAAATGAAATTTTAACTAAAAGCTTATACTATAAAATTACTTAAAAAAGATTAGCATAAAGTTTTGGAAATGTTTAGAGACAAAAATCAAGATTTTAAAAAGTTTTATTGAACTTTGAACACTATTAGTGATTATCTTTTAAAACTTCTAGTTATACTTAGTAAGGCTAGTACTAAGCAATAAATTAATTTAAAAAACTGTTTTGCATTTTTTTAATAAACTTGGTTTTATAAAAGAAATTAGCTGATTAAAACATTAAGTTTTGACTAAAAAGTTTATTGAATAATTTAGAAAAACATTGGTAATACATATTTTTTATTTAATAAAACTTCATACATTTCTTTATTTCAGTGGTCTTCATGTTGATTAAAATATAAGTCAAATTTATTAGATTTTACCAACAAGCATAATAATAACAAAGATATTAAAGTTTTGAAATTAATAGAACACATTCAACATAAATCCCACATAATTTATTTTTTTGCAAAATTTAACATTTTAAATAGTAATAATATCAATGATCTTTTTATAATTTTAACATCTAATTTATTTTTTATTTCAATAAATCCAGAAAGTATTTATCAATTTTATCAGCAAATTAATTTTGTAATTGTAAACAATAAAAAAGTTTGTCTTTTTATTTTGAAACGGTTTAAATGTCACCTATATACAATTTTGTATATTTAAGTTTACTTTAGTTATGAATTTTAAGCTTAACTTAATCAAAAAGGACATTAAATATCAAATAAAAGTACTATATAAGTTTATAGCATTATGATACTAATAAATTTTTAGAAGTAATTTATGTATGGTATAAATTTTTTAAAATTTAAGTTTACCATTTTATATTTTTTAACATGGAGCATTGTATATCTTTTTTACTAAATTACATAGCAATTGGTATGCAATGTTCTTTATTCAATAGCAAATGGAATATACTCAAATAATATTTTTAACTTAAATTATTCACAATAATTTTAAGGTAAAACTTTAGTTAAAATTTTCATGAACACATTTAGATGGGTTTAACTACCATTGATTGACTTAGATTTAAGTTTATTGTGTTAGTTAAAACTAAGTAGAACTTAAAGTACAAATAACTTGAGTAAAAAGGTACATCTAAATTAAAATAAGAATAAATAGTTTTCAGGACAAGTAGATTTATTGCAAGACATGTAATTTATCTTGTGAGGCTTTGAAAAGAATAAATGTAAAAATAAAAAAAATGTAAAACTAGTCAATAATAAAATGTTATTATTGTGTATTGATTTATCTAAAAATAATACTTAAACTTTTTATCTTTAAAGAACAAAATAAAATTCTACATTCAAGTAACTTAAATCATTGTCTTCTAATCAAAATTAATTTAAACTGACTTGAAGAAATTTTATAACTTAAAATAAACTACTAAAACATAAACATAGAAAAACGATACAAAAGTACAAACTATTCTTAGAAAACTTTAATATACTGTTTCAAAATACATTTATATAAATAGTTTTATTAATAGTATAAGTCTTAGGCAAAGTTGCATCAGATAGGTATTAATTCTGATCATATAGGTGATTTATTTCATCAATAGATATATTAAAAAAGTAACTAGTAACTTAATAATTTATTCCTAATACATTTAGATTAAATACTTCTTTGTTTTTGTTAATGATGCAAAAAGAAACAATTTAATTAAGCATCTTTATTGCTTAATGTAAATAGATAAACTGAAATATAAAAACTGTTTTGTTTTCTGTTTAACTGTAGCATGTATTAACTGTAACTAAATACATAAGGCTATATTACTTATGTTGTCTTAAAAAGTTTTAGCTAAGATTAGCGTAACATTGTAAAAAAACAAAAAACATAAAAAAATTTAAACTGAAAACTTTTATAATAAACCTACTTAAGAAAAGTTTAGCTTTAGCATAACGTTTTGGAAATGTTTAGACATAAACTTTAAGATTTAAAAAGGTTTTATTGAACTTCGAACATTATAAGTATTCATCTTTTAGAACTTGTAGTTATACTCAGTTAAGCAAGTACTGAGCAATAAATTTATTTAAATAAACTGTTATCCATATCTTTTATAAACTTGGTTTTATATAAGAAATTTGCTGATTAAAAACATTTAGTTTTAATTTAATAGCTTTTAAAATGGTTTATAAAAATACTGCCAAGACAAACGTTTTATTTAATAAAATTGATACATTCGTTTATTTCAGTGGTCTTCATGTTGATTAAAGTATAACTCAAATTTATCAGATTTTACCAACAAGCACAAGTTTTACTAATATTTTAATATATATATTTAATATATATTATTATTTTTGAGTTAAGAAATTAATAGAACACATTGAACGTAAATCCAACAAAACTTTTTTTTAGAATTTAAAACTTTAAATAATCTTGATATAAATGAATTCTTTTTAATTCTGTTTTTTGACTTATGTTTTGTTTTGATAAACCAAGAAACTATTTATCAATTTTATTAGCAAATTAATGTTTTACTTGAATGAAGAAAATATAATTTTACTCTTATTCACTTAAGTAATATCAGTATATTTTTAACCTTATAACGTTATAAACGATCAGCATAAACATACTTTAAATTTGCACAAAATTAAAAAAAGTTTCATAACATTTCTGTGTTACTTTTTACCTTTTTAGGTTTTCATGATTTAACAAAATGATAGTTTCCAGCTATATTACAGTTTTATATTAATAAAAATCCTAGTTTAATTATCTAATTAGTTTAACTATTAAAGATTTATCATTTAAACTAGCAGCAACTGAAAAAATATATTGTGGAAATTGTATCAGTATTAAAATATTTTCTAACAGCGGTAAAATATTTTAGATGTAATAACCACAACTAATAGGTTTTTTGCAATCGTGTTTGTTTTAATTTATAGTACTTAATTGAGATGAAACATTTCTACAAATTAAGCTATACTTATTAGTTATTTTAAATCTGTAAAATTTCTCAAACCTCTAAGATCAAACATAGATAATTTATGGAATATATTTAAAAGTTTCAGATAAATGTGATTATTTAGTTGCTTGTGTAAACAAAACATAGAAGAAAACTATAATAAAGTACAAAAACACAGAAAAAACATTTAAAAAAAGACATAGCCAAGCATATGTATTTAAATTATGTTTTTAAGTTTGATAAAATAAATAATATGTTATCTTGTTCAGTTAAATCCTTAATAAAAAGTTTTATATAAAACTACCGCTAAATTTCAGAAAAAAAAGTATATAAATATAACAAATTTTGCTATTATTGGTTTTTGTTTTGACTATTGTAGATTGCGTTAGGCATAATTTAGTTTTATTAAATAAGCGTTAAAAAATTATATCTCAAAAAAAAAACATTTCTAGGCTAAAAATTAAATTATAAATTCAGAACAAGTACAACTTTTAAAAATGTTTAAATACTAAATTTATTTTTAATTAATTTTTTGTTTTTTTGTAAGTTGATTTTTAATGATTTAATCAAAATTGTTCTCGTTAAGTAGATGTAGTTTGTTAGTAAAGTTTGTGAAAATAGAAAAATTATTTAACTTTTATTATTCCTAATTTTACATAAGTATATAACTTTACGATTATTTAGCTTATAATAATTGAATTTAAAAGATGCTTTGTAATCAAGTATTGTATATAGAAAATATCTTTTAAGGTTGTTTTTTATAAGATAGATATGTTTGTTATTTTACAAACAGTATTTTAGGTAAAATTTTAGATTAGTGCTAAATTAAAAATCTCTCAAATCTTTGACAATTTTGTTTATAAGTCGATATAAACTAATTAGTTTTAAACGAAAACATGCTTTTAGTGACAATTTAGATCAGATTTTTGCAATCTACATACTAATATATAAAAATATCTTAATAAGTTTATTATCGAAAACAAAAAATAATATGAAGTGAAGACTATTAATCAAGATTAAAACCGTAGTGCAAAAATAATGTAGGTAATAAAAATGAAATATTATTACCAAAGCAGTAATAATAATAATAAAATAATTAAGCTTGTCACAGATTTAAATTGAATGTAAAATGCTTAGCCCATAACAGCGAAACTTCTAGGATCTACAACAATCATCTAAAGGTTGAAAAAGCTTACAGGAGGTTTGAAGAAAATTGGAATACCTTTAGTAAATACCGGCAATAAAAAAGTCATCCATATATTAAAAATAATTTGAAAACAAAAAAGAGGTTTTATACAGATTTTTATTACTTTCATACTAAAGTATAATTATATTTTTCAAATGACCATTTTTAACATTTTAGTATTTTTAAATAAAGTAGTTATCAACTTTTTCAATACTTTGATTTGCAGGTTAACAACTTAACCATGGTTTATTAAATTTCTTGTTTTAAAAACGGCCATGGCTCACTAAGGACTCCACTTCAAAAATGAGAGCATTTGATGTTAATGAAATTAAGCTTTGTCGAAAGGAATAGATGTTTCTAATATGTATATAAATCTTACTCTAAGTCCTTAGACAACAATAAGACCTTTTTCAGAATACAATAGTACCTTACTAATAGTATTAGAATTTTCATGTCAATCACTTGCAAAGTTAATTATTTTATCATTAGCTACAAATTAGGTAAACAACTAAACTTACTCACTACATTTAGTGCATTCAATTAAAGCTTATTTTCTTTCTTCATACCCTAATGTGTAATTTAATTTATTGTTTAAACATTGTTGCTTAAAGCATTCATTGTACTTAAGAATTAAATGTTTACAAATTTTCCTTAACACAAATAAAGTAAAATTAGGAAATAGAGCTTATATAGGTTTCTTTGTATTAATAGTTTTATTGAATGTTATTAACAATACCAAAAATAAAAAAAGTATAAGCTTCTTAACTTAAAATTGAGTTGTAAGAAAACATACTAATATTATAATTAATTTGTTTGTAAGAACAATGTAAGCTAACTTCAATATTTTTTTTTTGAACACTTATGTGATCGTACAAACAAAAACTAGTCATAAACGATAGAATACAGCAAAGAAGAATGAAATTCCAAAACCCGGCCAGTTAGGCAGCACATAGTCTAGATTTTCTAAAATTTGTGCTATAAAAGCTAAAAACTGATTATATTGAAAAACAAACAAATAGTATTATTAGTCTTTAAAAGAACTGGAAAATCAAAACAAAATAGAGTAATTTCTATGGTTAAAGACATAAAAAATTGTTGTCATATACCATTTTAGGAATAATCAATAACATTATCTAAATCACTATTTTTTAAATACCTTAACTTATCTTACACTTAAATCAGATATTTTTTATCAAAAAATCTTTTATACAATCATATGCAGACTGTAATAAATGATAAAAAAACTAATTAAAATTTATTTTTTCTGAAAGTTTTTACCAAGCATGTCTTATGATTTAAGTATTAAATAAAATTCATTTATTACTAAATAAAGTTATATAACTTTATTCTTTAAGAATAAAAACGAAAGATCTTAACTCATTGCTAAGAAAAATAATACCATTTCTAATATTTTAAGTTTTTATATTTATTTTAGAATAAAATCAAAAATATTAAGTTTTCTTGAACTAAGTTTTTACAGTTGTAAACTTTAATTTAAAAATAAAAGTTAAATTGCAGTTCAGCACTTCAAAAGGTGTTATTAAAGGTAGATTTTGGTTAATAGTTTGAAATATTAAAAAAAAAATTAAACTTTTTTAATTTAAACTAATTTAAAATTAATTTTAACCAAAAGATAAACAAAACATTAGTGGTAAAATTGAGATAAAGTCAAAAAAAGAAAAATTTAACTATAAGTCGGATTTTTACTTAAATAGTTTAGTTAAGTAAGACTATTTTAATTAATATCAAAACTAAAGCACTGCTAGTATTTAAGTATGTTATAACAAAGTAAAGAAAGAAATATAATACATTTATAATAATAAACTATGATAAAATAAAAGAAGACAATTTTGATTATTAAAAAAAACTAAGTATTTAAATTTATTTTATTTTTAGTTTAACCACAAACTTTTTGAGATGTTATGTAAAAACATTTTCATTTTAATAGAATTTTAACAATTTAAAAAAGTTTTCTTTAACAATACCGCAAACGTTGCTTTTTCTTAAAACAACTTTCAATTAAGTTTAAATATTTAAAATTTCATGGTCAAATTATTTAAACAAACAAAAACAAACTAAATTTATAAAATGGCATTTAAAAGTAAATAATAATTTTAACTATGTAAAATATATAGAGCTTTTTTGTAAAAAAACTTAAAATTTACTTTTAATTTTTAAAATTTTTATTAATTACTAGCTTTTTTGATTAATAATTGTAAATTCAAAAAAACTTTGCTCATTTTTCTAAAATTTACAGCACTTGTAAATATTAAAACATGTTTTTCAATTCTTCAAACATTATTTTTAATTTTCAAATAAATGTTTAATTCAAAAAAATTGTGCTAGAATTTGTGGTAACTGTATTTTCTTTTATAACTATTTGACTTTAACTGTTGAACAGCTTAAAAACATAAAAAAAAAGTTTTTCAAAACTCAATAAAGCTGTTTTGTACCATGTACAGTATAGACAATTTTATTTTTTATTGAAGTCTATCTTGATGTAAAAAACCAAAAGTCTATCCTGATGCGTGATCATCAAAGTCATTAAATGATTTAAAATGCGGGCAGAAGAAACAGAAAATTTCTTCAACAAAGAAATATTGCATAGATAAAAGTGAAGATAAACAAAAAAATTAAAACGATAGAAAGTAGGAAACGGTCATAAAAAAAGTGGTTATGACGTAATAGTTACGTATTGAGGCCGCGTTGTTGGAAGACCTGGTTTCGAACTGAAGCCGGTTGCAGAGTTGGTTTTCGCAGCAGCTGACACAATGTTGCTCGTTGCGACTGTAAATTTAATAAATTAAAAATAAAAATTAAAGTTTTAAAGCGGGTTTAGCTTTTAATTTCTTTTAAATATAAATAACTAAAACGAATAGTAAGAATTAAAAAAAAATAGTTAAAGTTGCTGAAGAATGCTTTTTTTTTCATACTTTTACTTATAGCATTTTAAAATAAAATATAGTTGTATTATTTAAATTGTATTGGTTGTGGTCATATATGTACAAAACGTATATACACTTGTTTTTCTTAAAATAGTTTTAGAATTTAACGATTACAAGTATTTATAATTATTTTAAATTTTTAAGAGACCTATGCAACTAAAACAAACTTTTCATTAAATGTGCAGTTTTCAGCTCTGTTTGCCTGATTACATTCTATTAACTGGCATCCTCTCTGATATATTTCGTTACCATTTCTTACTCTTCTCTCCTTCTGTTATTTGTAGTCAAGAGTTTAGTTAACAAAGTCATATAAACTAAAAAAATATTAATTCTGAATTACTTACTGATTTTAACTAATTACCGACTACAATTTTTGTATAACGTGCTGTTTAGGAAGGGTTTTTATCGTATCCTTGTTCTTTAAATACTTAAAACAGTTTACTTGGTTTACTTTTAAGGTTTTAAAAAACGTTTACACTCTTTTTTAGCATTAGTAGTTCAGTGTAGTATATAAAAGTGACTATTTTTTTATAATATTTCGATTAAAAGTTCACTAACCCAGCAGTCAGCGTTGGGAAATAAACGTTGTTCTGTGTAAGTTGAGTTGTTTAGTGTTGAAATCAGTTGTTGCTGATTACACATCTCATCTCTGTTTCCATCACAAGCAACACATGTTGTCAGTTCTGGGTCTGATTCACCCTTTTAGCAATGTCATAGTAAAAAAGGGTTTTTATTATCTAATACAAAACTATGTTACTTCACTGTATACAATCAAGTTATTAACTACGTAGTGTGAAAAGAGAATATATTCATTACAAGTTAGTAAATGATTTAAAGGGTTTATTAAAATAAAAAAAGTTACTTGTACATTATTGTAAATTATAGACTTATTTCTAATTTTTTTTGTACGTTGTGTAACTTATTATGTTCATTGTATTAAATCTTGTTAATTCATGTTTAAAAAAAATACTTAGTACTGTATAGCTTTCCACATTTATTTAAGTGTTTTTTATTTTAGTGTTTAACACAACAACTTATAGCTTTTCAGCTAAAATTAAAATGAACTGTAATCAGTTATCTATCTTGTACCAAATTAGACATTGCTCTCAAGAAGTTGATGATGTTGTGTTTAAGTTCGATTATGATAGAAACAGCATTCAATGTAATCAATGTACATTCTTAAAAGTAAAGAAATCTACGATACTAGAACCAGAAAACAATCATAATAGTTCTAATGACCAGTTGTTCATCGATACTGATTTATTTGATTACTTGTCTTCACAAGGTAAAGTTTTAGAAAACTCTTCCCATAAATTTTCAGGCATTTGTGGATGGAGTAATGTTTGTCTTTTCATGAAAGAACTATACGTGTTCAATGATTATGGTAGGATGTGTCATAAATACGATTTCAAACTAAAAAAATGGTATGGTATAGCAAGAATGAACAAAAGTAGATTTTTTGGATCTTGCACAATATTTGAAGGCAGAATTATTGTTAGTGGTGGTCTTAAAATCTTCAGTGGGGTTCCTAATCCAATAAAGTCAGTAGAAGCATATGACCATCATGAAAACAAATGGAATGTTTTATCTGATATGGTTAAAAGAAGAGTTTATCATTCTCTAGTAAGCATTGGCAACAAAATGTTTGTAACTGATATAGGACATAATAGTACCTGGGAGGTTTTTGACAGTATAACAAGGAAATTTATCTTAGTTCAATCGGAAATTGAGATTGACAAACTTGCTATTAGTAAGTATAGTGGTTGTTGTTTTGGAAACAAAGTTGTATTATTAAATATTTTTTTAGACAACACTTATCAGTTTATTTTTTATGATACAAAGAATGAAACATTCAGTTCGGAGCTTTATTTATAACTATGACAAACTGTTGAGTAAATATTCGTAATCTGATTGTTTACTTTTATTATACTTGTTTAGTTACTTATTCAGTTTTGTTGTGCTTGGCTATGTTTGTTACTAAATTTTTACTTTGTCTTTATTTTTTAAACAAAATCATCGCATAGTTTTGTTAATTTTGTTTGAACAAAGAATTAATTTCAACTGAAATCGTAAATCGAGTGAAATATTTTTTTGGAAATGAAGTGTTTAGTATAATAGTATGTTGTTAAATGCAAGTATAAAACTTAAACTGTTACACTAAATATAATAAATATACCTTAATTAAATATCGTCTAATATTACTAAACAAAGGTTTAAAGAAAAACTTTTTGCGATTTCAATATAGTGTTTATAATTCTAAGTTCTATGTTTTTTTTTAATTTTATTAATGCGGATACTTCGTAAACTTAATATTTTTTTTAAATATGATCATACATCTCTTTAATAGGTAAACCAATGTAATAAGTATTTGATAAATCATTTAAATTGAAGTAACTACTAGGTATAATTTATAGAACAAATATTCAAAAAAAATTACAACTTTTTAATAAACTATTTTATAAAAATTTTAATTTTAAATCTGATAAGTCATTGCTAAAAAAATAATATAGAATAATTTCAATAAAGTTATTTGTTGATAGAGCATATTAAAAAAGTAATAAATCATGGTTTACGTTTTTAGGTGCTACCCTGGTGTTTTATTATTTTTTTAGTATAAAAAAATTTAAGTTGTACTTATTATTACGCTAAAAATTTCAATTAAGTCAAAAGAAACCTTAGATGCAACCAAAATGTGTCAATAACTAGTATTATCATTAAATGTTATAATATAAATATTTACATTATTATGTTAAGCAGTTTGTTTTGACCATTTTTTTTACTTGTACTATCTTAATTTAGATGTGAGTAAATAATCCTATCTTATTTTAATAGGCTTAACGTAAAATAATTGAAAACATTTTTTGTAGTTTTTGCTTCAATTGAAATACAATTGTACTGACAAATATTAAAATATATGTCTATAACTTTTTTAACTTTGCTTAAGGTTGTACAAACTTATTATTTTATTAATGGTGCAAAGCATTGCTACAATAAAAAGTTTTTAAATTGCGACGAAAACTACAACTAATTTATTATAGTAACTATTTTTTTTAAAACCATTCTTTTGTTAACTGTTAACAAAAATATTTTTTTTTTGTAATTTATTTATTAACTAAATAACACGGTATAGTTGCGTCGCGTTTTTGTAGGATATGATGTTTTTGTAGGACGATCTTTAACAAAACTTCTTGTAAGGACAATAGATTTGCAGTTTGTGAAATAAGATATGATGATTGTTGAGATAACTTAATTTTTATTTTAAATTTAATAAAATACTGTTAAAACAGATAAAAGATTATGTCTAAAGCGGCATAAATAGAATAACGAGTGCATGAAAACTAATTTAGCCGAAAAGATTAGTTTCGGAAACCTTCAGATTTTATAGCAAATAGCTTTTTAAAATATTTAGTGAAGCTGTTTTTTTAAGACCCAAAATAAAAAGTACTAAACACAATAAACCATTTCCCAGTAAACTATAAGTAGTAATTTTATAATTTAAAATATTATATATACTTATATTTGCATTAAAAAAATGGGCAACTTTTTTCGTCGGCGTAAAAATTTTACCAAAAAAGTTCTTCTAGCGACATAACTTGATTAAATTTTGTTTTACTAATCCGTTAAATTTTTAATACTTGTACAATAAAACTTTATATATACTGATCAAATTTAAATTGTATTGTACTTTTTATTTTATATGAAAAACAGTTAGCTAAAGTAAAGTTAGTTCATGAATTCAAATTTTCTTCAACAAAAAAATCACAAATAAAAACTAAAATTTTTTTTTATTGTTTTTAGGCTAGTTAATAAGTCGTCAGCCAAAGATTATTGTTGGCGTACAAGTACTTAGGCCGTACATTGCCCATTTATACTTTAGTCAATCAAATATAAAATTTAAAAAACGTGTAAATTAAATAAAATTTATTTAATTTTATTTTTAATTTATTTACTTAGTTGCAAATAAGCTAAAGGTCATAATAACAATTAATGGTTGTTTTTAAACAGTAGGAAGAAATAAAAAAACATGGTTTGTTTTTGAAAACATTTTATATAATAATTTAGCTTGAACTTATTTTAGTACCAATAATTTAATCAAATTTATAAAATTTTTATCTATAGTTTAAGATATTTGCTTTTTAATACGGAGTTAAAACAACACCTAGGTAAATATGGTATTCAAAGCAACACCTTTCTACTGATAATTTAAATATTTTTAACGACAACAAACGTAGTTGCGAAAAAAAAACAGAACATTATTGTTACAATTTTATGTATTTATAA
The DNA here is from genome assembly GCF_965202585.1 of Thalia democratica. Taxonomy (NCBI): domain Eukaryota; kingdom Metazoa; phylum Chordata; class Thaliacea; order Salpida; family Salpidae; genus Thalia; species Thalia democratica. The sequence goes on from NC_139165.1 coordinate 19,449,804, forward strand.
TCTATCTTACACTTTTTGTCATTAGAATAGTAGTGATTCTAGTTTCTAAATTAAAAATTAATTAAAATCAGTTAGTTACAGGGTAATTTTCGATTAAACTTTGGATAAATTTGGACTAACTAAATTTTAAATAGTAACAATAAAATTTAAAAAAATATGTTATTGGTTATGAGATGTACGTAATCAGTTAACATTAAATAGTATGTTACTAAAACGAAATCTATAAAATTTTGGATAAAAGTATTTTACATGTATTAAATAACTATTTTATCTTCAATTTGAAGTTTAAAATTTAAAGTGTTGTTTACTTAGTTAAAAATAACTCTTTTCTTTAGTTTAAATGATTTAAATTTTTAAAAGTAATTGTAGTTAAGTAGATGTCATACAATTTTTTCTTATTTAAAAGAAAGAGTTGTGGATTAGTTTTTCTAGAACAACTTAAAATTTTTAAAGAAAAGTCAACTTAAAATTTTAACTAATTGTCTCAGCAGCAATGGAAATTGTTCGCACTATAACATTGTTTTTTAAGTTTTGCTTTTGCTCCAATTTTTTATTAAACGTTAAATGTAAAAAAGTTAATAATTGTTTATTTATTTGTCTAAACACTTGTTCGATAGGAATAGAAAAGTTAATGTAATAACATTTACAAGTGACTTTGTTACTTATTTAATTTTAACAGTTAATCCTTCTAGAAAAATTATTTCAAAAAATATTTTCAATAATAGTTTAAAATGCAAAATGCACATAATTATACAGTTTTAAAACCAAAATACTTACATAAACACTTTTAATAAATTTTTATGTTAATTTGTTATATAACAAGTAGTAGCTTCTACTTGTTTCAAAAGATAGAACGAGAAAAATCTTCAAATATTTTAGCACTCAGAAGAAAAAAAAAATCAATTAAGTAAGATAGGAAGGGTAGTATAACAAGTAGTAGTTTACTACTTGTTTCTAGAAGTACAATGAAGGAGTCAAAGATAAGTTAAGTGGAAATTACATCAAAGGAGTCAATAAGTTTTAAGTGGGAAATTACAGAAAGACTTTTGCGCGTGACGTAGTAAGTAGAGAAGAGAGTAAAAGAAATAAATAATTTTTTTTAGTGTGTTAAAAGGATGTTTGGGTTGTTGTGCGGGTTGTTGTTGACGGATTGGGCAAAGGGAATAGAAGTACTGCAAAGGATAGTAGAGTTGCTCGAGTTTTGTAAATCGTAACCAGCGTACAGTCACTAAGCTAAAGAAAACCTCGAGTCAGTTGTGGTAGAACTTCATCACGTTACTTTATCACATTGTCGTGTTTTGTTTTTAAATGTATATAAAATCACCATTCACTTAAAGTTGTTTTCTAAACACTAGATTATTAGTAAGCTCAATACATTAAAGTCATCGATCGTTCCATTAGAACGTTTTTATAATATTATTTATATATATAATTCAACTAAGATTTCATGTCGTTCAAACGCTTATCGATGGACGACATAAAACGCATGACGCGGTCACAAACTTATTAAAATTGTTGGCTATTGAAACGCGAAAAGCCAGAATAAGCAATTACCTAATCTAACTACGACCGAGCCATCGGTCAGTGGTTATAGTTACAAGGAAAAAAATAGTTTTTAAATGTTCTTCTAATTATATTGTTGTTAATTGAATACTTACTAAATTTACTAAACTTTTTAATACATACTTAAATAGTTTTTTTTTGTTTATAATATGTGTTTACTAGACAAACAGAAAAAAATATTCGATTCAGAGTTTGCTTTATATTGCAACTATTTGAGTTTAAGTTAAAAATTAACAATTAATCTTGTCTAAAACTTACATTTTATTACTATTTTACGCACTTAACTCAATAACAAAAATTGAACAAACATAACTTACAATTCTCAGCAATATCTTTAAAATGAATTTTGGTCAGTGTTCTATTTTGTATCAAGAGAGATATTGCTATCAAGATGATGATAATGCCATTTTGTATAAATTTGGATACGATGGAGATACTGCTAATTTTCTGAAAGCAAGTTTTATCAAAGTTAAAAGGTGTGCTTTGAATACAACAGGTAGTACTAAACTTGGCTCAAACGACAATTTTTTTCGCAAAGCTAATCTTGATGATTACTTATCGTCAAAAAACTTAACTCTAAAAAATACTTACAAAGTTACATCATCCTTTCCAGTCAAAGTTTGTTGGATTAACATTTGTATATTTATGAAGAAATTGTATGTGTTGGATAGGTCTTCTAATTGGTTTAATTATTGTTCTGTGCAAAACAAATGGTTTCAATTGTCAAGTATGAATGAAAAAAGATACTTTTCCGCCTTAACTGTTTTTGAAGGTAAAATTGTTGTTACTGGAGGAAGTAATTGTATAGTTCCTTTAAAAACTGTAGAAGCATATGATCATCATGAAAATAAATGGACTTTTTTACCTGATATGATTGAAAGAAGATTATGTCATTCTTCAGTTAGTATGGGAAACAAAATGTTTGTAACTGATGCATTGTGTTTTAGTAAAAGCTGGGAGGTTTTCGATAACAAATCAAGGAAATTTACTCAAATAAAACGTGGAACTGAATTATTAAAGTTGCGATCAGAAAAATCTAGTGCTTGTTGTGTAGGTGGTAAAGTTGTACAATTAAACGTTTCTGAAAACAGTGATCATCAGCTTATTGTGTATGACGTCAAAAAAGATGCTTTTAGTTCAAAGACTTACTTGAGATTTAGAAAATAAAACAACGTCTTAAGTATTTCAATATCACGTAAAAAATAATACTTTTTAATTCAATAGTTTTCTGAAGAGCTTTTTTACGTTATAAAATTATTTATCCGTTTTTTAGTACATTTATCATTTAAGTTTGTCTTCTTTGCAGTTATTTTGCTTCAAGTAATCGTTATAAGTTGTTTGATTAAATAAACTTCAATTGTTAAAACTGAATAGCAGATAAAGATATAAAAAAGTTTATGTATCACTTCATTCTGTAATGGCTCCCAAGGGAGCAACTTGGCCCAGTTTGGGAAACCTTGCTCTATTTTATTTGAACTTTATAGGCTTCTAATAAGATTACACTTTTTTAATTGTTAAACAATAGATATTTTCTTGTTAAAGAACTTATGAAACAGATAATGTTTTCGTAAGATTTATTAGGTTGTTATGCAAAACAGTAAAGTATACGGGTGTACGACTAAACAAGTTCTAACAGTTTGAGTTTCGAAAACTCAAGTTTTAACAGTTTTGAGTAGTTACAAATTTTCTCTTTTTAAAATTTCGAGATGTGACCCTTGTTTTTGTTAAAAAACTAATTTTTCAGAATTTAAATATAAAACTTGTTTGAAATAGTTTCTTAAGTCTGAGATGTAATGGTTAATTTAAAAAGGCACTAGGTAGTGCTGTGGTTATAGAATTTTATTTTTATTCGGAAAGTATACATAAACTTATTAAAATCTCTTACTTTAAAGTTAAAGAATTGAAATAAGTTAAGGTATATTTTGAAACAAGCTAATAACTTTACAATTATAACTTTACTTGTTCTTTTTTACGTTATATCTGATTGTGTAGTTGGTTTGAATTATAAGATAACTTATATGTTAATATTTGGAAATTTTTTTAGAAGCTAAATTATAATGTTTAAAAACAGATTTTGAAATAAGCTCGGCGTACGACAGTCATTTGGTCTGAAACTTCGAAACTTCGCAGCCTAAAAGTTTTGCTAACTTGTTTTTTATTGAGTCGTTTTATACAAACTGTCAAAAGTTTAGCATTTTTTATTAGTTGAATATAATATTGCTTTATTTCCGCATAACTTTAAGTTATCTAAATGTGAAATAATTAAACAAAATTATTTGTATTCTACAAATGAAAATTTTTAACCAGGGGAGTTTTTTGACTGGTATCCTGTTTCCTGTGCACCCCATATAAAATTAAAAATAAATTGTCACAAAAAAGCGATTAAATGTGGTTTTGTTTTAAAATTTTTTACTTAAAAATTATATTAATTAGTTAGCTTTTGATATTAAGTAAAATTTAAAAAGTTTTTTTTCAAAAAAATACATTAAAATGTTGTAATTTTATAATTTTTGATCGAAAAAATATATAAACTTAACGAAAATTTAATAACTACAAAAGTTGCACAACAAAATTTAATTTTTTCATCAGAAACTAGCCAATCAAAAGTGTTTAAAAAGTAGTTTTTGAATGATATTACTTATGATACTTTTGACGAAACTAAATGTTGTTTTCAATTTTGAACCAAAAAAATCCGTAATTTTATATATATATATATATATATGTATTTTATCATCAAACTAAAAAGAAATGTTCACGTCTGTTGTTTGTAAGTTTTTAAAAATAAAATTATTTTTTTTAGCTAAATTATTTTAACTGAATCTGTTTATTATGATCTGTTAATTATTATTATTGAGTATGTTTACTAACATTAAGACAAGTTAGTCTTTAACAATAGTTAGTACTTTGTTTAAAGTTTCTAGTCTATAAAATGTTTTGTTATTCTCGTTAGCTTCACAATGTAAAGTAGAATTTTCTTATTGTAATGAAAAACAGGAAACGGATTTATATTTAAGTTAAACCATTATTGACCATTAATCTAAAATAATTAATAGTATTGTTTTTTAAACACATGTATATATACCTACTTTAGCTTCTATTTTTTCCTTACAGTGTTTATTTTTTACAGAGCTCCGTTGAAGTGTGTTATCACGTTAACGCACAGAAACATGTGTTAGTGTAATAAAGAAAGAATAATGTTTAACTTATTATTTTTATATAATCCACTGAACTTGTTTCGCTTGGATCTAAGTAAACAAACGCAAAAATTTATATTTTCAAATAGTTAGATATTATCGATAGAAATGAAAGTAAAAGTATTAATTTTTTGAAACTGGAAAAATATCACTTGTTGATTTGCATATTTACTTTAATTTTATCGAGACAAGCATTTCTGTCTAATTACTTTTGTCATTAAAATAGGTTTTATTTAACACTTAATAAAAAGTATACTAAAGGGTATTACTTATTAATTAAAGAGAAATTTTACACGTATTACAGTTTCAACATAATTTATAAGTTGCTATTATATTTTGTATTGTACGTTTTAGCTACAAATGAATAATTATAATATTAAATTAATTGAATTTTATTCTAGAACAAATTACAGGTATTTAAGGATAACCATAATTACAACAGTAGAATTCAAACTGTATAATGTTGTATCTTCGATTAATAAAAGTAATATTAATCTAAGTACAAGTATCTAAGTTGTAGAAGGCAATTAAAATTAAGAAAACTGCATTTAATATTTTTTCGTAGTTTTTAGCCTGTAGTTTATTAACTTCTCAATAATTATCTTTTTTTTATTTAAAAACATTTTATTATTTTTAGAGACATACACAAAATTAAAAAATTCTAAACCAACATAAAGTCTCAAGAGAAAGTTTAAGTTTTTCAGGAAAACAATTATGTATTTTATGTATGCTTCAAGATTAGTATCACACATCCTATGTAAAAAATTAATAACTATTTATGAATCTTTCTAAATACTAGGTTAAAAAGGCCTTTAACAATAACTAAGGACAAAAAAAATATTTGTAACGGAAATAATTTTGTCTCTGTTATATAACTTTAAATTCTGTCTTAATTTCTGTTATATAACTTTAAATTCGAAAAAAATACTTGAATAACAAAACAATGCATTTTTTTTATTTACAACAAGAAACTAATCAATAAACAGAGCTGAAGGAAAATAAAAACCAAGTAGTAAAAATAAGTACAAAAATATAAATATATTCACCTAACTAAAATTGTTCGATAAAATGTCAATTTTATGAATAAATCTTCACACTAAAAGTTTCATTCTTTGTATCATACAAAACAAACTCATGAGTGTTGTCCGATAAAATGTTTAATAACACAACTTTATTTCCAAAACAACAAGCACTAGATTTCCTTACATCAAACTTTTTAAAATCAATTTCACAGTTAATTGAAGTAAACTTTCTTGTTGTACTGTCAAAAACCTCCCAAGTTTTATTACATCGTACAGCAGTTGCAAACATTTTGTTGCCAACGCTTACTAGAGAATGACCACATCTTCTTTCGATCATGTCGGGTAAACAAGTCCATTTGTTTTCATGATGGTCATATGCTTCAACTGAATTTTCTAAACTTAAAACGCCCGGAGAAAATTTACTGCCTCCACTAACAACAATTCTACCTTCAAAAACTGTGCCTGTTCCGAACAGTCTACTTTTGTTTATTCTTGCTATACCATACCATTTTTTTTAGTTTGAAATCGTATCTGTGACTTAGCTCACCATATCTATTGAACGAATATAGTTCTTTTATAAATAGAAAAAGATTAGTCCATCTACAAAATTCTGGAAAGTTAGAGAAAGAATTTTGAAAAACTACCCCATTTGAAGATAAATAATCACAGAAACTAGCTTTGATGAACAACTTGTCGTTAGAAACAGTCTGAATATTTTTTTAATTAAGCAGCATAGACTTTTTGACTTTTAAGAAACTTCTATCAAAAGTTAAATTGAACACCAAATCGTTGGTTTCTTGAGAGCAATGTCTAGCTTGGTACAAGGTAGACAACTGACGACAATCCATTTTAATTTTAGCTGAGACACTCACAAAATTACATTTACATGTAGTTACCTTTGAAAAATTATTTAATTTTACAACATTTTTTAACTAATCAGAAGGATATTTATTTCAATTACAGACGAATGAAAAATTAAAACTATTCAAATGAATATTACAAAATTAATACAGTAACGTGTTGAAGTAATGAAAAATAAGTTAAACACTTAACTACCTAACAAAATATGTCTCCTTAATAATTTAAGTGTTGTTCAGATATGTATACTTTGAAACAAGTAATTTTATACATTAAACAGTTTGTAAATGTAATGATTAGTAAAATTATAATTCATCAAATTTTTTTATGAAATAGCATAAATGTTAAGAGTAGAACTTTGAAACTAAGAAATTTGACTTTAATATAAGTCAGTTTATAACTTATAATAGATTTTAAGAATCTGTTAGTTTGTAAACATCCTTTTGGAGCAAAATAAACAAAATATATAAATAACCAAAAACTTACATACCCACTAAGTATAAAACTATCATATAGTTATTTTTGTCAGTGAACAAGCATTTTTTATTTAATTTAGCATAATTCAAAATAATACATCAATTATTAAAAATTTGTATAAAAAAATTACAAATGTTATCGTAAGTGAACAAAAAGTTTTTCTAAATAAACAAACTAGTTAAGAGTAGGGGCGTGTCTACATCTTTATCATTGGAGTTGTACAATCTTTTTGTTTAAAAATAAAGTATTTTCTGTAGAAGCTTTTATAATAGACACTATTATATATTATAGCTCTCTAGTACATAATTGTTTAAAATTTCTATAAAAACATTTAAACTTTAAACATTTAGAAAAGACCAGTAAATAGAACTCAAAATCTGAATATGTAATCCAGTTCTTTACTTTTTAGTAAACGAAAACTTAAAAATAATCCTTATTCCTGTTTTTAATAACAATATAAAATTGTTATCTTACATTGTGAAACTAACATGAACACAAAAATATTTTATACATAAGAAACTTAAAACAAACTACCAATAAAAATAAGTAATTAACTTGTCTTAACAATAAAAATCAACATAATCAATGATATGTAATTTTCATTTTATATTATTCAAATATACTTTAATAAACAACTTTGATTGACCAATTAAAAAAAAATTATAAATTTAAATATTGTTCAACTTTTGTGAATAAAAAATTTTTGTATATTTTTTAATTTTTTTCGACAAAAAACTTATAATAGTAAGTCATTTTAACGTATTTATTCCAAAAAATATTGAATTAAACTTTACTTAATATCCAAAACCAACTAAATTGATATAAATTTTTAGTGAATTATTTAAAACGTAAACCATACTTAATCACTTTTTATAATGCTTTTTTCAGTTTATAGGGGTTCGATGGTAAACAGGAAACCATCAAAACACGCCCCTGGTTGAAAGCTTTTGTTAGTAGAATGCAAATGCTTTTATTTAATTTGTTTACATTAAGTTAACTTATAGTTATGCAGAAATAAGCAGTATCATAATAGATTATTAAAAAACATTAAATTGTCGACACTATGCCTGAAACGGCTCAATAAAAAATAAATAAAGAATTTTTTCACGCTGTAAAAATTTAGCTCGAACACCGAGCTTATTTTTATTTTTTCTAAACATTACGATTTAGCTTTTGAGAAATTTTATAAACATTTCCATACAAGTTGCCTTACTTTTCAAACCAACTACCTAATCAGATAAAACGTAAAAAAGAACAAGTTAAGTTAAAACTGTTAAGTTATTAGCTTGTTTTAAAACACACTTAAACTTATATACTTATTATACTTATTATAATTCTTTAACTTTAAACTAAGAGACTTTTATAAGTTTATGTACATTTTCCAAGCTAAGGTAAAATTCGATAACCACAGCACTACCTTTTGTCAATTTATATTTACAATTAATTCTTAGACTTGTGAAACTATTCTAAATAAAGTTTGTAATTAACTATCAAATTACGCTGTCAATATCTCAAAATTTGATAAACTAAAATGTATTTAATGGTGATATGTCAATTAAAACTCTGAAAATTTATTTTTCTTACAAAAAAACAAGGGCAACATCCCAGAACTTTAATAATAGTTCATTCATAACTACTTAAAAGTTTAAAACTTGAATTGTCGAAACTCAAACTGTTAGAACTTGTATAGTCGTGCACCCATACACTTTACTGTTTTTATATTACAACCTCGTAATTCTTTAGAGAACTTGAACTGTTTCATTATAATAACTCAAAGTGTATACTTCTATTATCAGCCTAGGAAGTTCAAATAAAGTAAAGTTGTGTCAAACAGCCCTTTGTAATAGTTTTTATTAAAAACTTTCTCAGTAAAAAATATATTTTTCAAGAACAAACCTTTAATTTTATAATAATTTTTTGGTAACTTTAACTAAAATATGACATATAATCCTTTTCTTTTTATTAATGCATGGTATAAAAAATTAAGAAAGTAATTAAGTAACAATTAATTATTTAAAAATATTCTTACACATTTAATAAGTATCTTAGTGCTATCATATTGAACGAGTTTGTAATTTATTGGTATAAAAAAAAAAGTTAATTTTTATTTGCCATTCAACTTTGGTTGTACCTGTGAGTGACGGCAAGAATAGTTAAAAGTTTTTTATGCCGGACATCTAAAAGTATTTTTACGCGGGTCACCGTAATGCTAAATAATTGGAAAAAAAAGATCTCATGCAGTTTCGTAGTTAATATGTATTTCTAAATATATAATCCTTTTATTTAACTGAAAACCATATAAAAATTAAATGTTATAGAAATTATAAAAGTATTAAAAATTTGCTAGTTGTGTACGTACTATTTTCAAGCGAGTAACTAGGCGCGGGTTAGATTTGTCTGCGGGGCACAGTCTTCCGAACTTAAAGATTTGTTTTATTATAGTAAACCATGTACGACATGAAAATAAAATAACAGATTTAAAGTTCAATCAACATTTGTTAAGCTAATTGGTTTACACTATTTTTAGAGGTTTTTTAGTTTTCAGTTAGGATATAAAATTATAAACTACTAGACTTTTACTCCTAAGTGTTTTAATGACGAGACAGAAATAAAATAAAAAATAATCTTTCTATGTTGTCAAAAACTTTTTTTAAATTAAACTAAAAATGGTACAATACGATTGTAAGCACATAAAATTTTAGAAACAATATATTTTAAATGTTAAGAAGTATTTTATGAAAAAAATCTCACAAGTTTATAATTTGTAAACCACTTAATTTATAAGATTATAAAAAATACTTCAGTTATTATAAATAACAACCAAGAAAAAAAAAGAACTGTTTTTTAAACAAACAAAAGCTATAGAACAAAAAATTATTTTAAAGTTCTTGTTTGTTTTTCCATCACATCATTAGTATTCCATTTCCTACGAGTAATAAAATAAGTTATAATATGCATGAAAAAATAATTGTTATTATCTTATTTACATCAAAATGTTAGCTATAAAAATTTCTTGATTACTTAAATACAGCAAATAAATCCTAGAGACTAAACATTCCAAATAATAAGTACTTATCTATGTTAAATGTTGAATTTAATAACTTAAAACTGATTGAAACATAATAATATAAATTTAAAATAAATGTTACTAAAACTATAACAAGCACAAACCATATTATTATTAGTATTTGTTGTGTTTGTATCATTTTTTGACCCAAGAAAAAATTCTTCATTGGCTCTATGAAAAACAAAATTTAAATATTATTTTAAGAAATTAAATGTAAAAATACTTAGCAGTTAACTATCTATAATTATATTTATTAGTAGCATAGTTAGTATATTCTTTAAATTTTTGAAACAAATGTTAATTCACAAAGTGTGAGTAAGATAGGAACAGTAATACTAACATTTAATGTGCCATTAGTTTAATTATTTCAAAAAAAACTGAAAAATAAACTTTATATTTTTCATCTTATTTCCAAATAATCAAAGCACCGCGTATATTAAAAATTATAGTTTATTCACTAGCTATGTGTAAAAAGATACGAAAACTTTTATATCTTAAACTTTTAAAAGCTTACTTGAAAAAATTTACTTACATTTTGTTTTGGATTACGGCTTTTTCTTCTTTATCTTTATAAAAACCTTTAAAATAATTATTTATTACCGCATATTTTTTTATATATTTTTTATATTTTTCCTTAGGACTTTCATTACTTTCCTCTTCTTTGACCGAGTCTGTGGACTTTCCGTTCTAAAGAAATATTAGTTTAAAATAACCCAAGGTTGAATTTCAGTTTTATTAATTAATACTTTACTTAAATAAAACTACAACAAAATTAATTTTAATTTTCTTAGTTCGCTTGTTTTAAACATCTTTCTAAAAAAATTATGTTTTCCCTAAATTTAAAAAATATATGTGTTAAATTTGTAATATATATTTTAAATTACTTAAAATGTACATACTATTAAATCTTAGTCATGATAAAGCATTGGCACCAAAAAAAGAAATAAAATAAAAATTAGTTTATTTTTTTTAAAGCTAATAACTAGTAGAACAATAATACTATAGATAAATAGATACAATAGTCCAAACAAACTTACCAATACTTTCAGATCAGGAAAATGTTTCAACAGAAATCTAGAAAAATATCTATTGGTATTGTATGTTCTAGTACTCACATCAACAACTAATGTAAAACGTTTTCTATTTAAAGTAGAGAGTTTTTGTAATGCTAAATAAACTTAACATTACGTTTTTAAGACTTTTGCATTATTAATGTTTACACTAAAAAACTTATATAATAAAAAAGTCTCTATAAGTGCAAGTAGGATTTAAAAACTATACTGTCTCCGTATTTTTGTAAGCGTATTGAATTAAAAAAAAAGCGTTTTAAGGATAACTATCACTTAATAACTACTAACAAGCGTTATTGTTTCCATAAAATAAAAAAAAATAAATAACAACTTTAAACTAAGTTTATGTTTCATATCTACTTAGGCTTAAGTGTATAAACTTTAAGGCATTTACACTTATAACGAAAAAAGCTAACACTTTTTTTAATCAAGCTAAAAAGTAAAGAAAAACAATAAATTTTGATAGGGTTTTAAATTAAACGCAATTACAGCTTATAAGTTTAAATATAATAAACAAAAACAAACTTAGTTTCTTTTTCTTCGAACATTTGCAGCACCTTTTGTTCATTATTTGATCTCTGCTGAGGCCTGTTTAAATTAATTTGTTAAAATTAATTTTTAAGTACATATTAAATATCTAGATAGTTATATATTCTACAGATAAAACTTTTTACACAAAGCTAAATTACTTTACCAACTTTATTTACAAAACGTTATAATTGATTAAATGAAACACCTAAAACCGACAATTAGTGCTGTCAAAGTGTTATATATAAAGCACCACATTCATAACTACCTAGTAAGTAAAATAACTTAAAAATAATAAACAGTGTTATTAAAGTCTGAATATAAAGATCGAATCACTAATACAATTAAGATTAATGATAATAAGCTTTAATAGCTTAAGGCTAACAAACTTAAAGCATATTATTCCTAATTTGTAAAATTAAATAAGGTTCGATAGATATTAAAAAATATAGAAAGTTTTTAAACTTATACTACTTAAAAAACATATTTATATTTTATGTAGAAATTCAAAATTACTTTGACTAACCACAAGCTATTCAAATTAATTTCTTCATTTCTTTTGTAAATTTGCAGTTCTTGTAAGTTCCAACCAGTAAACAAAAGATGAGCATCTTGATCGAATGTTAATTCGTAGTTTGTATACTAAAAAAACAGTTTTATTGCAATTTTATACTCACTGTTAAGATTATTTGTATATTATTAATACTTTATGAGAATTAATAGCTTAAAATTTAATCAATAGCTTCTTCTAAAGAAAACAATACTGATTAATTAATGTTTCGCTTATTCATTACTGCAATCGTCTAAGCAAAATACATGGACTTTGACTTTTCACTTATACACTTTGACAGTAATAGTTTAAATTGGACTTAAGCTTACTGTTAACAGCATATATTTGGTGGAGATTGGACATATATACTATTTTGTGATAATACATAGCTTACAACCTTATTAATAGCTTCTTCTTAGAAAGACAATACTGATTGTTAAAGTTTTGCTTATTTAATACTGCAGTCGTCTGTGCAATTTACACTTTGTTAAAATCTAAAGCTTTGCTAAATTTTAACTTGACAGTAATAAAAATGATTAAAACTGTTTAAGAGTAACTATTAAGATTTTAAAAATTGTTATTTGTAAATAAATGTATGTATAAAGTTTTAACCTTAATAATTTTGTTAATCACACCTAACGGTAACACCAATTTTTTTTTTAAACAACCTACCTCCATTTTAGCTACCATATAAGCCAGATGTTTAACATCGCAAATCCTTCTAACGATGTGCCTCAAAAGTCTGACATTGAAATCTGGCACCATACACTCCAAGACTAACATCTGTAAGGTATTAATAACTGAAGTTTTTTTAATGAAAGCGTTATGAATATAATCATCTGTGAGGTATAAACAACAATCTCAATGAAGAAATCATCTGAGTATGATTAATGTCTAAAACTTTATTAATAAAAAATAAAAAACCTACACAATTTCAAATTAAAATCATTTTTAATGTTCTAAAAACTATTTGCTATAAATAAACATACTCAAAATATAACTGGTTACCGATAGTTTGATTTGTTATATTTTATCATGAAATCTGCCTTAATAACTATTTTTTTTGACTTTAAATTATTGAATATAAAATAATCAGTTAATACTTACATCGGAACAATTCGCTTCAATTTGATCTGCTAATTTTTCAAAAATGTAAGGACAGTTGAAGTTGATCAGATCTCCTTGTGTTGAGCGGTTTTTGATATGCCTGAACAAAACTGACAGATCCAACCTTTTGTGAGTATGGTTGTAAACATTGCTTATACATTTCTGTAAAAAATAACTCAAAGATAAAAAAAAATATGGTATAAAGCACACATCATTCACACATTTCTGTTAAAAAATATTTAGCAAATATTAAGATTATTAACTGTTTCAGTTTGTAACTAATACATAGAGTAAAACTTTCGTTTTACTGAAGTTAACTCCATTTAATAAAATGTACAAACTACAAAAACAAATATCAGTTTTATATTATATATTTACAATTTAAATATACTCAAGGTTGTTATATACAAGTTACTGTATATCTTAAAGAGTTTTAGTTCGTTTCATAAAAAATTAAATCTCAGAAATGGTTAACAAAATTTTAAAAACTAAAGTACAAGAATGTTTACTATTTTAAACTTAAGGTGTACTGTACACATATATTTTACTAAAACAGTTAATCAAAACAATTGTTACCTGAAATATACTCGTATCAACAGAAAAGTTGGGGAAATTTGAAGTAACTTCGTGTATTGTCATTGGAATATCAGTCTTGACAATAGTACTCAAAGTACTCACTAACTCAGAAATTATACTTTCTGCCACATTTTTGTTGGTGCACAAAACGCAAAATACCAGTTCACCAACGTCTCTGTAAACCTGCAAGTTAGAACAAAATATTAAAATATTGTAACTTTTGTTTTAATTCCACCTAAACTTTACATTTGCAAAGTATAAATTGTTTAACCTTAATTATAAAACCTCATAAAGATGTAATTAGGGTTTTTTAAAATTATTTCTCATTACAGTTCAAAAAAAAAAACAATTGCAGCTAAAACTAAAACTGTGAAATTTGTTTTACTAACAACTTAAATAAGTATATACTATAAAAATCAAAAACATACCCTAGTATATGTTTTGAATCGTTTTTCGATGCGGTACTTAAGGTAGTTATAACCATAGTAAGACTTCAAATGGACCTGAATAATAAGACAAAGGTAAGTATAGGCTCAGATTAAAAAAAACAATAACAAAACAATAAAAATAGAAAAAAAAAGTCAAAAAATCTTAGTTTTTATTTCCCTGTTAAACATCTATAGATGTTTTTTATAAATATATATTTAAATTTAATTAATAACGAACATTATAAAATCAGATTAACTAACTTTGAAGCCGAAGAATACTTGGTTAGTAGTATTCATTTTTGTATTTAATTTTTTCAGCGATCTAAGTTATTTAAAATCTGTAACTAAAGTTATTATAGTAAAATTAGTTTACAGAAAGTATTGAGAAATTTTAGTACTTTTTTTAGCAGTGAAATAAAATTTAAAAATTTGTAATTATATAAACTACTACGATTAAAAAAAATTATCTTGTTGACCATAGTAACTTACTTAAAATAAAATAATGAAATGGTTCATTAAAAAAATTATAACTTAAACTTTTGAATACATTTTTATTTTCTTAAATAAAAACTTTAAATATAATCTAAGCAGTTACTAATTTATAAAATATGTTTATTGCAGTTAAAAAGCTATTATACTTAAAGGTCAGTCTGGTTTGCATATTTGCTGAATCAGAATTTATTTTTGTTTTTTTTTTATAAGAATGAAAAAATAGTTTGACTCACTTTTAACATGCTTGGGTAAGTGGGTTAGGGATAAGAGTACAAATAAACAAAAATAACAAAGAAGGGTTAAATAAATACCTGAGTCAGCAAATAGGCAAATTAGACTAACCTTTATATATACCTTCTTAATTTAAGTATTTTCCTTTAAAAACTTATTACAAATTTTACATAAAATTTTCAAATGTTAAAATCTATAACTATCTAATAATTGTTTAACTAGACTAATGACAAAAAAAAATTTTCCAACAGTCAAATAAAAAGTAATATGCTATTTAAATTACCTTTTGCATATATTATCATGCTTTCAAATTAATTTAATAAAATAAAAATTATAACTAAAAAAAGCAAGTTATCAAATGTATCAACCACAGCATTGAAAAAGTAAAACAGATTGTTTTCTTTTTATAGTATTTTATTTCCTTCAAAACTTTAAAAAACAAGCTAAAACCAGTTTTATCTAGCTAAAACCAGTTTTGATGAACTTTTTGCAAAAACTAAAGTTTTAACTAGCACTAACTAGCACGTACTAATGATAATAAGCTTATTTAAGTATTACTTATATAATGTGTTTTTAGCTTTAAACTAGTACTAAAGTTTTAGTTTACATATTTATTATACATTTTAGTTCATATACATTCTATTGTTATAAATAACGATAACATTAAATTGCTAAGTTGCAAAAACAAATTGTAAAGTGTTTTTTTAAAAGTATTTGAAAAACATATTTGGCTTAAATTCGATCAGCTACGACTAAATATGATATCTCAAAACTTTAAACAACAGCCTTAACTAGCATTTTTTAAATAACTACAACTATATAACTTTAGCCTCAAGTAACAACCGCAATTAACAACTAGGTTTTTTTTGAGCATTTTAAATTATTGAGCTTGTTATCTCAAAACTATAGATAACAGCCTCGAGTAACAAAATTTTTAATAACTTAAACAATATAAAACTAGCCTCAAGTAATAACCTCAAGCAACAACTACTTCTTAATGGTTAATTTGAAAGATTGTGAATTTTTTGATTACTTTGAATAAGCTTGTGTATAACATTTAAAAACAGTAAGTGTTTGAATAAAAAAACAGATTATATAATACACGTACTAGGTTAGGAATAAAGTACAAATAAAAAACTTAACAAATATGAGTTTTAAAAACATAACCTGAGTCAGCAAATAGGCAAATTAGACTAACCTTTATATATATTTTCCTAATTTAATTATTTTTCTTTAAAAACTTATAAATAAGTTATCAAAAAAAATTAGTTGTTTAACTAAACTAATGATAAAAACAACTATTTTAACATTTAATTAAAAAAACAATATACTGTTTAAACTACACTTTGGATTTGTGATTATGCTTTAAAATTTAATTTATAAAAATAAAACTCAAAACTAAACAAAACAAAGTTATGACATGTATCTTTCATGTGATTGAATAAATAAAACCTTTTTTTTCTAACTATTTATATTCCTGCCAAAACTTAAAAAAACTAGCCAAAACCAGTATTATCTTGTTTTGTCCAGTTTTTATGACATTAAGTAAAAACTAAAGTTTTTAAATACAACTAATTAGTAAATTTAAGGTATTTTATGTACTAATGGATATTAACTAATTAAAGTATTACCTATAATTTAAACTTTTTTTTGGCTTTCAAAAATACTCAAAAATTTATTTACTAAAAACTTAAGTCCATATACATTCTCTTATCATAAATAACAATAAAACTAAATTGTTAAGTGTCAAAAACAAATTATAAAAAGTCTGCTTAAAAATTTCTAAAAAACCCATTTTGGCATAAATCAGATGAGCTACCTACTTTATAGTATATCTCAAGCTACAGACACAGCCTTAAGTAAGATTTTTTTAATAACTAAAACTATATAAATTAGCCTCTAGTAACAACCTCAAGTAACAGTTAGCTTTTAATAGTCGTTTTAAAAAGTTTATTAATTTTAAAAAACTTCAAATAAGCTTGTGTATAACATTGAAGTACAGTTAGGGATAAAAATAAAATAGTTAGTTCACTACAAGTGCTTTATGCATAATTTTAACGATAATAACAAGTCAAAAACAACATCAATTCACAAAAATAATTGACTTAAAATTGTTTTAGCAGTTTTTTTTTTCTAATAAATAATTATCTTACAGCCATTTTTTTTTCCGTATTTTCATAGTTTATTTAAGTTCTCATTACTTTTTAGTTTTCACAAATACAAAGCTAAACTATAAAATTCTTAGGTACTGTTTGATTTACTCAACTTCTACAATACTAAAAACTATATTACAATTAGAATTGTGTCAACTAACTTACATGTAACAATAAGTTAACTTAAAAATTTCCAAAAATATAGAATCCTACCAAAGTTCAATAAAAAAATACTAAAAAACTTAAGTTTTTTATACTGACTTTTACAGTAGATGTTTACTTTAAATTAAAAATATTTTTTTTAGAAAGGCTGATTTTCTGGTTTTTTAGATAAAACAGTAAGCTTAGATTCTATATATTTTTTTTTTTTTGAATTAGTGTTAATTTGGATTTGCTATTCGAACTTTGTTCAAGAAAACTTAACAAAGAATACTCTGAAATTTGAAGTTTTGTCTTTTTGTTAAAATTTTTAAGATAAGAAAAATTTTGTATACAATATATCATAAGTTAGCCTAATCTTTCAAAAAAATTAAAAACTGACCTAAATTGATAAAAAAATTAACCTTAGTAATTAAAAATTCTGCAACCTGTACTAACTCTACTACAACTGAAATTTAATTCGACCTAAAACTTTTATAAAATGTGATTTCAGTTATCACAGCTTTTTTTAATAAATTTTAAGCATTTTTAGCAGCTCTAAGTTTGTTTTAAAGAGTTAAAAAATTGAAACTAAAATTTGCACTATGGTTGTTTAAAAACTTAAGTAATACCAAAAAGGTTTTGATATATTAAAAATACTGCTTAATAATAGATTTAAACAAAAATAAATATGGAAGTTTTTGAGTAATCGTGGTACAAGGAAGCCATAGCTTTTTTAATTTCTTTAAAGGTGGTCATTTGAAAAAAATGTTTGGATAACCCTGGTAAAAGCGTTTAGTATATCTAAAGGGTATTTTTTAAATGTTATTAATGTGCGAGCAAAATTTCTACGATTAAAAGAAAGAAAGAAAGAAAGAAAATGTAAACGCTCACAACTATGGTCAATGGAATGGTGTGGAGAAAGACCCTTCGGTCATCGAGTCTCACACCATTTATATTATAACTATTTTTGAGCAGTTTTAATTAAAAAAATAAAAAAGAAACTTAAGATCAACAAAAAATCAATAATGTCATTAACTATTTTTTTTAAGTGTTATTATTTATATTAACTCAAAAGAATAATATTTTTAAAAGAAAATATTTGTATGGTCTCCTTTTTATACCCATTTCTGCCAATATTGACTATTGAAACCATATTCTAATTTGCATATTTGCTGGTTAAGAAAAAAAAGCTGTTTTAATTTTATTATATAATTTCTTTATTTAATTTTGGTATGGTATAGGTAAGGTGGGTTAGAGATGTAGTCATAAATAAAAGCTCCTGAAATTCATAAATTAGCAAATATGCAAATCAGGACCTTTAAGTTTACTAAACGCTTTTACCAGGGTTATCCAAACTTTGAACCTATTCAACACCAATAAAGGATGCTTGTGATGCTTTAAAGTAAAAGTAGCTTGAAAAATCTGTAAATAATCTGCATAAGATAGTAAGTAAACTTTCACGTTTTCTGAGTCAGCAACAAAAAAAATGTTTTATTTTTAAATCCAGTTTTCAAAATATTATTTTGACCATATTTTATTTTTTTAAGTATGGTGGGTTAGAGATAAGTGAATACACAAATTTTAAAAACTCAATTTTTTTTTGCTGATTCAGCAAGCATACAAATTAGTTTGCTGACGTTTGCAAGCTTTTTGCAGATTTCTAAGCAAAATTTAAAATCAAACGGCTACAACTAGGATATAGGCTCTACAAATGATTGTCAATCAAAAAATACCGTGACAAGTTAAACTATTTAGTTCAATACCAAATGCTGTATATATGTAAAAACAAATTCAAAGGAAAAAATTCTTTAAAATAGTCAACAAGTATATAGGAAATTATAAACTAACAAACTGAAAACTTCTAATGCAGGAATAACAAAATGTTTGTTTACAGCTGTTTCTATACAGAACAACTAAAATGAACAAACAACAACAAAAAAATCTTAGTCAATTATAACTAGCTAGAAAAACTTTTGAATAATGAAAAAATATTGTGTACTATCATATAACTTGTAGAATTCGAAATGATACTATAAAAGTTTACTGGTTTTAGCATCATTATAGTTTTATATAAATGTAAGATAAAAAAAAGATGAAAAATTTTTGATTAAATCCCAATTAAAGAAAATAAAGTGATGTTACTTTATTTACATATTGGTCAGGTGGTTTAAATCACATGATCATTTTTTGTAAACTGCAACAATCTAAAACTAAGATATGTTTAGAATCTGCTTACAATATAGCTAAATTTTTTATTTCTGAAAATTAAAAAAAATTGGTCTAAGTAGTTCAATTTTTACAAGTCCAAAACTGTTGATGAACCTTAATATGTATCTTATTTAAAATAAAATCGCATTATTTAGTTCAAAAATATAGCACAAAGAAATTAAAAGTTTCCTTTTGCAAATAGTCTATTAAAAATTATTAGTAATGATTAAATATCATTAATACATTTCAGTTTAATTTTAAACTAGTATTGACTGTTTAAACATGGGGCATAGTACAAAAATAAACTTCTGTAAGACTTCATAAAATTTATAATTTGGTTGCTTATACTTTATATCCAACACCAAACAATTTATTAACAAAGCACAAAAAAAATATACTATAACAAAGAAAATATAATTAAAGATTTGAATCAAAAATGAAAATTCCCATTTTTTTTTATTCTTTTATGTGGGTTGTACAATGATGCCAACAGTGAGTTTTTAAGATAACTTTAAGAGAACCGGTCTAAATTGCAGGAGAACAAAACTGTACGAGATCGGAAAATTGCAAGAAGCCAAAATTGCACAAACCCAAATTTTCACTAAGCCAAATTTGCACGAGGGCACAAAATTGCACAAGGGAAAAAAGTTGTACGAAGATTATTTTGCACCAAGGGTTAACTTTGAACGAGAGTAAAAGAATACAGAAAAAAAACAAAAAAATACAGAATAATAAAAAAAAATATTTATTAAAAAAAAATACTGACGGGGGGTTAGGGTTATGAGTAAAAGTGATAAAAAAAAACTAGAATTAGAAAATAAACAATATAAAAATAAATGTGTAAAAATTAAATGTGCAAAAATGTATATGTGCAAAAATGTCTTCGTGGATTTTTATCTTATTGCAATTTATCTCCTCGTGCAAAAGTAACTTCATGCAATGTTGTGCACTCATGTTATTTTGTCCCCTCGTGACATTTTGTACGCTCCTGCAAATTTGACAGCTACCAAATTTAAAATATAAAAATTATTAAAACATTTATTAGAATACACTCATTGAAAACTTACTTTAAGTTATATAACAGAAACGTTATAGACTAAATATGAGTATGTGCTAACTCTAACTCAAAACTAAAAAGGAGATATAACTAAAATATCAAACTGTTTAAAAATGTTGAAGTAGATAACTTAACTGTAAAAAGTCTAACTAACTAAACTGTCTTATATTCTTTAAAACTTATTTAAATGACGAATGTTCAATATTCAAAATATTTTTTTTAATGTATATGCACTCTTTATTTATATCTTAAAAGTTATAAATGAATGCTGTAACTATTATATTCAATATATTAAATTTTTATAATTTTTAATTATTTAAATTGAAATACTTTTTTTCTCAAACGGTTTAATTATGCACCTATATACAAACTTGTATACTTAAATTTATATGTATGAATTTTAGGCTGAACTTCTTTGAGAAAATTAAAAATCAAACAAAAGTATAAAATAGGTTTATAACATTATATTACTAAGTATTTATCTATTTCACTAGTATTATTTATTTTAAATTAAATTAAAGTTTAATTTTTACGATTTTATTATAACATGAAGCACTGTATCTTTATCTTTTTTACTATATTACATAGAAATTGGAATGCAATGTTCTTTATTCAATAGCAGATGGATTATCCTTCAAATAATATTTTAAACTTAAATTGTTCACATTATTCTTAAGGTAAAACTTTAGTTGAAAGTTTCCTGAACACATTTAGATGGGTTTAACTACCATTGATTGACTTATATTTTAAGTTTATTGTGTTTGTTAAAGTTAAGTATAACTTAAAATACAAATAACTTGAGTACAAAGGTACATCTAAATAAATAAAAGAATATATAGTATTTAAGCACAAGTAGATTTTATGCAACACATGTAACTTATCTTTGGAGGCTTTAAAAAGAACAAAAAAAATGAAAGATGTAAAACAAGTTAAGAATAAAATTTTATCATTGCATAATGATTTATCTAAAAAATATTCTTTATTTTTTTTAACTTTAAAGAACAAAATAAAAACATACATATAAGTAACTAAGTCATTGTCTTCTAACTAAAATTAATAGAAACTGTATTCAAAGAAGTTTTCTTATATTAAATAAACTACTAAAACATAAACAAAA
The DNA here is from genome assembly GCF_965202585.1 of Thalia democratica. Lineage (NCBI taxonomy): Eukaryota > Metazoa > Chordata > Thaliacea > Salpida > Salpidae > Thalia > Thalia democratica. The sequence continues at coordinate 19,471,643 of NC_139165.1, forward strand.
ATACAAACTATTTTTGAAAAATCTTAATAAACTGTATCAAAGTACATTTATACAAATAGTTTTACTAAATTTAAGGCTTAGGCAAAGTTGCATCAGTTAAATAGTAGTCTTATACACATGAGTGATTTATTTCATCAATAAATCTATTATATAAGTGCCAAGTAACGTAATAACTCATACTTAATCTAATTAGATTAAACATTTCTCTGTTTTTCTTAATGATGCAAAAATAAATAGTTTAATTAAGCATCTTTATTGCTTAAAGTAAAAAGATAAACTCAATTTTAAAAACTGTTTTGTTTTCTGCTTAACTGTAACATGTATTAGTTGTAATTTGATACATTAGGTTATATTACTTTTATTGTCTTAAAATGTTTTTACTAAGACTAATGTAACATTGTAAAATAAAAAATAACATATAAGAAATTTCAACTAAAAGCTTATATTATAAATCTACTTATAAAAGATTAGCATAAAGTTTTAGAAATGTTTAGAGACAAAATTCAAGATTTTAAAAAGTTTTATTGAACTTTGAACATTATTAGTGATTATCTTTTAAAACTACTAGTTATACTTCATAAGGCTAGTACTAAGCAATAAATTATTTTACACTGTTATGCATTTCTTTTTTAAACTTGGTTTTATAAAAGAAGCTAGCTGATTTAAAACAATAAGTTTTGACTAAAAAGCTTAATAAATGATTTAGAAAAACATTGGTAATACAAACTTTTTATCTAATAAAACTTGATACATTCGTTTATTTCAGTGGTATTCATGTTCATTAAAATATAAATCAAATTTATCAGATTTTACCAACAAACACAATAATAACTAATATATTAAAATTAAGAAATTAATAGAACACATTCAACATAAATCCCGCAAATTATTTTTTAGCAGAATGTAACATTTTAAATAGTAATGATATCAATGATCTTTTTATAGTTCTATTTTTTAACCATATTTTATTTTAATAAGTTCAGAAAGTATTTATCAATTTTATCAGCAAATCAATGTTGTAACTGTAAACATTAAAAAAGTTTGTCTATTTTTGGAACGGTTTAATTGTGCCTTTAAACAAACTTGTATACTCAAATTTACTATGCTTATGAACTTTAAGCTAAACTTAATTTTAAAGGACATTAAAAATCAAACAAAACTACTATATACGTTTATAGCATTATGAGACTAATAAATTTGTAATTAACCTAAGTTTTTAAAAATAGTTTTTGTATTGTATAACTTTTTTTAAATCTAAGTTTACCATTTAATTTTTTTTTAACATGAAGCACTGTATACAGTTTTACTTTTTTTTACTATATCGCATAGAAATTAGAATGCAATATTTTTTAATTGATAGCAAATGGATTATCCTTCAAATAATATTTTAAACTCAATTTGTTCACATTATATTTAATGTAAAACTTTAGTTGAAAGTTTTATGAGCACACTTAAATGGGTTAAACTACCATTGTTTGACTGAAAGTTTTAACTAACACAATAAACTTAAAATCTAAGTAGAACTCAAAATACAAATAACTTGAGTAAAAAACTAAACCTAAATAAATAAAAAAAAGAATAAATAGTATTCAGCACAAGTAGTTTTTGTGCAACACATGTAACTTATCTTTGGAGGCTTTGAACAGAATAAATGTAAAAAAAAAATTGTAAAACAAGTTAATAATAAAGTGCTATTATTGATTTATCTAAAAAGTAACTTTTTCACTTTAACGAACAAATAGAAAACCTACATTTAAGTAACTTAAATCATTGTCTTCTTACTACAAATAATATAATCCATCTAAAATCAAGTAAATTTACTGATTTAAAATTAACTACTAAAACATAAACATAAAAAAAAACAATACAAAACTACAAACTATTCTTGTAAAACCTTAGTAAACTTTATCAAAATACATTTATATAAAAAGTTTTATTAGAAAAAAAGAATTAGGCAAAGTTGCATCAAGTATATATTAGTTTTTGTTCACATGAGTGATTTATTACATCAATAAATCTATTAAATAAGTAACTAGTAACTTAATAACTTATACTTAATCTAGTTAGTTTAAACTCTTTTTTTTGTTAATGATGCAAAAATAAATAGTAAAGCGATTGTTAAGCATCTTATTCTTAGTGTAGAGAAAATAAACTGGAACATAATAACTGCTTTGTTTTCTGATTAACTGTAGCTTGTATTAATTGTAATTTTATTCATCAGACTTTATTACTTTTGTTGCTTTATAAGCTTTTGCTAAGCTAAGCGTAAACAGCCAAATAAAATAATAGAACTTTAAACTAAAATTTTTTAATTTAAGTCTACTTAAGAATAGTTTAGCACTTTTTTTGGGAATGTTAAGACATAAACTTTAAGATTTTAAAAAGTTTTACTTAATTTTAAATACTATTAGTATTCATATTATAAAACTTAAAGTATAACTTAGTTAGGCTAGTTTTAGCAATAAACTAATTTTAATAAACTCTCATGCATTTCTTTTATAAACTTGATTTTATAAAAGACTTTTGCTGATTAATTACTTTTTGTTTTATGTGTAGAGATTAGTTAATGGTATTGAACAAAGCTTGAAAGAAAAATTTTATTTCTATTTTTTATCTCATTTCATACATTACTTTGTTACAGTAGTCTTCACATTGATTAAAATATAACTTATGTTTTGCTTATTGTTACCAACAAGCATAAGTTTTACTAATATTTTAAGCTAATAAATTAATAAAACACATTCAACTTAAAACCCACACAAAATAAACAAAATGTTTGTTCTTTTGGTAAAGGTTAAATTTTCTCAATAATAATGCCAATGAACTATTTTTATTTTAATTTTATAATTTAATTCTTATTACTTGAAGTGCAGAAAGTATTGTTAAAAACTACCAATAGAGCGATTCAGTGTTTAATTTTAAATATGTTATAACTAATGATGTACCGGACCCACAATTTCGGGTCCGGCCGGACCCGGATCCGGACTTTTTTTTCAAGTTAGAATCCGGCCGGAACCGGATCCGGACTTTTTTTTTCAAATTAGAATCCGACCGGAACCGGACCCGGACTTTTTTTTCAAATTAGAATCCGGCCGGAACCGGATCCGGACTTTTTTTTCAAATTAGAATCCGGCCGGAACCGGATATCAGACAAAAATGGCAATATCCGGCACGACCCAGATAGTGAGTCCGGTAAATCACTAGTATAAACTAGCGTGAGTCAGAATGAGGTTTTTAAAAACTGAAAAAAAAAGAACTTTAAACTAATAATAAGTAGAACAGCAGCCACAAGGTTTACAAATTTAGGTGCTATTTACAACTAATAATCTGAAATCAAGTTCTTCAACAAAACACACAAGAAAATTACCAAATATTGAAAACTGGATCAGCTCAAACTCATTCAAAAATTAAAAGAAAACTAGCTTGAGTTTTAATAAAAAACTAAACTAGCCTGAGGCAGTCCTAGATTTTCTAAAATTCCCAAAAATTTTCAAACTAGCAGGGTTGCCACTGTTTAAGTCAATAAAACTAGCTAGAGTGAGTATAAACAAGCCTGAGTCAGAATGAGGTTTTCAAAAACTGAAAAATTACTTTAATCTAATAATCAGTAGAACAGCTAGCAAAGGTTGACAATTTGGTAGTAAAGTTGTGGACTGATTGTAGTACACTTAACTTATTAGTACTACCCATCTTAATTAAAACCTACCTTATTTAATTAATATCTAACAAATACTAAATTCTAGCTGAGACTACTTTCTATAATCAGACACGACAGTTTTGAGTAATGAATTTTTTATATAAAACACAACAAGAAATACTAGCATATACAAAATTATTAATTACTTTGGTAACACTTAAAAAACTGGAAGCTAATTGAATCTATATCAAAAGACTTAAAACAATAAACTAAAAACTAAATAAAATTTTTAGTAAAGAAGAAACTGTAAAATTTTTTATAAACTATAAACCTGGCTTAAATATTTAAACAACTAAACACCAATTGAAATATTTACTTTAAAAACAAAACACTACTTACAATAAGCATTCACAAAAAAGTTCAAGATATTTTGTTGCTTCAAACTGCACACCAAACTAACTAACTGCTTACATATAAACTGCCTTTCATGTTCTGATGTTTTGTTGCATCAGTATTTAGTTTGAAACATTTCGTCATATGATTCTCATTGGCTCGTACATTCAACCGTATTAACTCTAAACATTCTAAACATATGTAAATAGTTGCATTTCTGAAATATTTATTTTATAGTTTTAATGTAAACAAATGTAAATTAGTCACGTGTATAAAATGAGCAAATCACGGTAGGTGTTTAATTTTAACTGACGAAAATGACTCTTATTAATTTACACAGGGTTTGTTTTTGAAAAAATAGTTTTCAGTATGCTCTTTTTTACTAACTAGATCCGGATCCGGCCGGATCTGGACTTTTTTTTTAAATTAGAATCCGGCCGGAACCGGATCTGGATTTTTTTTTCAAATTAGAATCCGGCCGTGTCCGGATATCAGACAAAAATGGCAATATCCGGCCGGACCCGGACCCGGATAGTGAGTCCGGTACATCACTAGTTATAACATACTTTCAGCTTTGTAACATTAAAAATTATAAGAAGAAGTATATAATTGAGTTGCACAAAATAATAAAGTTCTATCGTTTTTTATTTTACTTTAACTCTTTCATGATATAACAAAAGTTGTCCTGCTATAATGCAGTTTAATATTAATAACTTTTCTAGTGTAAGTATCTCAATATATTCTTTAAGTACATATATAATTGGAAAAACTTAATAACATAAAACAATTTCATTTTTTATTTTATTATTGTTTAGTAAGTTATTTTTATTTACTCATAAAACTTATCACTTAAACTCGCAGCAGTAAAAAAAGTATATACAATGAACTTTGCATCAGTCTTAAAAGGAATTCTAACAATCATGAAAAGATATTTCGATTGAAAAACCAATAATTACAGGTTTCTACAATCGTGTGTTATATAATTTATAGTGTTTAATTGAGATGCAATATTTTTAAAGTTTAAGCTATACCTACTAGTTAAGTTCAAGCATAGGTAGTTTATCAAATCTATTGAAAAGTATTAGAGAAATGTGATTATGTAGTAGTTACATAAAAAATGCAAAGGAAGCAACTATAACAAAGACTATAGAAATAGAAAAAACAAATATGAAGAATTGTAGATGTATATAACTTATGTTTTAAAGCTTTAAAAAGAACTTATCATCTCGTTCAGTTAAGTTCTTAACGAAAATTTATATAAAAAATTGTCAGTAAATAACTTAAAAAATATTTTAGTATACTAAACTAAGTAATAGTGATTCTTATTGACATATATAAATTGCGTTAGGCATCATTTAGTTTTCTTAACAAGCGTTATTAAAATCTAATTTGAAAAAAAAAACCTAAAAGTAAATTGTAAATACATAATTAAAACAAATTTAAAGTTTTTAAAATTTCAAATTTATTTTTAAACAATTTTTTTTTTGTTTATAGGTTAATATCAATTACTTTATTAATATACATTTTGTAAAGTAAATTAAGTTTATTAGTAATCTTTAAAAATAAAAAATCTTATTTAACTTATGATATGCCTAATACAAAGTTTGTATAAAATTAGACTTTTGTAACGCTTACAAAAATTAAACTTATAAAATGCTTCGTAATTGTGGTCAATAAATTAATTTATTTAACTTTACCCACAAACAGTCGCTTCAGTACTTAATCCCCCTTGATTAGATCTCAACAGCGGTTTCATGCAACTATGCCTGCCTGATGAGTCCTAATTAGGATAAATTGGTCGTAGGTTGTCTCGGAACCTGTTGTTCTTGATCTAGCGGTAAAGTTTATTAATTATAATTGTAGTTCAGTATTTTTTTCAGAAAGAGTGCTTTAAGGTTTTTTAGAAAATTGATTTTTTCCTCAACTCTTATTCAAAAAGTCCTCGAAATAACTTCAAAAGATATCTGAGGTTTACGACTCGATAACTGAAAGGTTCTTCGTACACTGAGCCTTAAAAAAATAATTTTAAGCGTTGTTTTATTGTTTAATAAACTATATATTTTTATTTATATAGGTCAACAGAACGTTGATTAGTCTTTAATAAGTTAAGGTTCTAAAGTGACAATTTAAATCATCTATTTGCCAGCTGTATACTTATATTTATGATTATGTGTATTAGTTTATTAATAAAAGTAGCAAAAAAGAATTCTGAAATTAATACTAGTAAGTAAAATAAAACAGTAGGGCACAACTAATGAAATTAATAAACAAAATTTCACAGTAATTCAAAAGCAGTAATAACAGTAAAATAGTTTAGCTTGCCACAAACTTTAGTTGGCTGTAAGAATGTCTAGCCCAAACCAGCAAAACTTCCAGGATCAACAACAAGAATCTGATGGTTAGAAAAAGCTTACAGAGGGTTTGAATAAAGTTGGAAGATCTTTGGAAAACACCGGCAGTCAATCAGATACAAAAAACAAGTGTCTAAAAAACACGCAAGCTTTGTTTAGAAGTTCGTGTAATATTAATGAATTTTTGCAGCATAAATTTTATTTTCTTCAAGTTCCTTTTTAGCTATTTTTGTTTAAACTGCTATCAACAACAATTCAAATAAAAAAGTTATATCTAAAGTTATATCTGTAGAAAATATATTACATGATAACTACTTCTATTGTAAGTAGGAATTAATTAAGTAATTATAGTAGGGCTAAATTCAAAAATATGTTCTTGATTCGTTACACTTCGTGAACAAATAAACAAAACTTGATCGTAAAAGGTAAACACTGCCAAGGAAGATTGAACTTTAAAATTCTAGCTAATTATACACTGACAGAAAAATTTGATTTAAAAACTTGCCTTTCACTATAGTCACATGGTTTATCTCCACCATATTTTCTTACAGTTGTGCTATACAAGCTAAAACCTTTCGTTGGGTAGCTGTCAAGTTTGTACGAGTGTACAAATTTGCACGAGGTTATAAAATTGCACAAAAACACTTTTGCACGAAGACAAAATTGCACGGAGACACTTTTGCACGGGTTGAATCGTTTATTTATATTTATTTTTCAAGTCTTTTGTTAGTTTAAATTAATTTAGATTAATTTTTTTTAAATTACTATCACTGTTACCCCTTACCCTTACCCTTGGTCGGTAACTTACTTTATTTATTTTTTATTAATTATTTTTCTTACTGCAACTATTGTTACCCCTATCCCTTACCCTCGGTCGGAAGATTTTCTTTTTAATAAATTTAGTTTTATTTATTTGTTTTTTGATTTTTTTTTAATAAAATATATTATTAGTTGTTTTTTTATTGTTACTATCACTGTTACCTCTAACCCTTACACTCGGTCAATAACTTTTCTTTGTTTTTTATTAACTTATCTTTTTATTATGTTTTTTTTTTCGTACAAAATTGACCCTCCGTGCAAAGTTGTAACTCGTGCAAAACTAACCCTTGGTGAAGAAATGTCTTCAAGAAGCTTTGTTCCTTTGTACAATTTTGTCCCCTCGTGTAAATTTATCTTCGTGCAATTTTGTGCCGTCGTGCAATTTTGTTTTCTTTGCAATTTAGTTAGCTCATGCAATTTACGTCTCCCTGCAATTTTACCTTTTTTTATATTGTCAAACACCTTTTTTGCGTAATCAACGACATAATCTAATTCACTTGACCTAAAAATATTTTAACATGTCTTATACTTGAATCATATTTTTGTTAAAAAAACTCTTTTATACAATCATATGAAGCCTGTAATAAATGATAAACTACTAATTGAAATTTAAAGTTTCTGCGGATTTATTATCTAAGCATGTCTTATGTTTTAAACTATCAAATAAAATTGGGTTATTATAAACTAAAGTTATATAACTTTATTTTAGGAGTATTTTTCTAGAAGAATTTTCAATTGAAAATAAAATTAAGAAAACATGAAGTTTCTTCAAATTAAGTTTTTACAATTGCTAACTTTAATAAAAAATTGAAGATAAATAGCTGATCAGCATTTAAAAAGTTATTAATAAAGGAATTATCTGTTTATTAGTATGAAATTATTTTTTAAATGTTATACGTTTAACCAAAAGATAAGAAAATCTTTAGTGGTAAAGTTTTGATAAAATTAAACAAAGAAAAATCTTACAATAAATCAGGTTTTTTCTTACATAGTTCATTCAACTAAAACTACTTTAGTTAATGTTAAAACTAAAGTACTACTATTATTTAAGTATACTATAACAAATTATAAAAGGAAACATACCTTTTATAAATAAGTAAACTATAATAAAGCAAAAAGAAGATAATTTTGATATTTTAAAACTTTGAACTAAATTTATAAAAATGTTTTGAAATTTAGTTTAATCATAAATTAAAATATTTGTTTTGTAAAAAAAATAATTTTAGCTAGCGTTTTGAGAATTAAAAAAAAGTTTTCTTTATAAATATCACAAACATTGCTATTTATTAAAACAACATTTAATTAAGTTTAAATTTTCAAAATTCCAGGGTCAAATTCGTTAAACCAACAAAAACATGATCAACAAACTAAATGAAAAAGTGGCATTTAAAAGTAAATGATATTTTTAGTTCTGTAAAAGCTACAGCTCCGTTGTAACAAAACTTTAAATTTAGTCACAATATTAAATTGTTTTATTAAACTAACTTTTTGGATTAATAATAAGCTCATAAAAGTTTGCGCTTAATTTTTTTAAATCTTTTGTTTAAATATTATGCACATTATATGTTTTAAATCTTTGGTGGTCTTTTTGTTTTTAGTTTTTAGCTTATGTTGAATTCACAAAAAAAAAGTGTGCTAGAATTTTTGTAAACTGTGTTTTTCTGTACAGTATGAACATTTTTTTAACGAAGTCTATCTTAACGTAAAAAACCAAGAGGTGTCAGATCATCAAAGTTATTAAATGATTTAAAATGCGGGCAGAAGAAACAGAAAATTTCTTAAACAAAGAAATATTGCATAGATAAAAGTGAAGATACGCAAAAAAACTAAAACGATAGAAAGTGGGAAACGATCATGAATAAAGTGGTTATGACGTAATAGTTACGTGTTGAAGCCGCGTCGTTGGAAGACCGGGTTTCGAACTGCACCCGGTTGCAGAGTTGGTTTTCGCAGCAGCTGACGCAATGTTGTTCGTTGCGACTGTAAATTTAATAATTTAAAATAGAAATTTTAAAACGGGTTTAGCTTTAAAATTTCTTATACATTCAAACAACTAGACAAAAATAATAATATTATTTGTTCTGTAATAACCAAAAACATAGGATAAAAATGCTAAAGTATGCCTTTTTTTATTCATTTAACTAAAGCAATTTAAATTTAAATATATTTGTATTATTTAAATTGTATTGGTTGTGGTCTTTTATATATATAAAACATATATACACTTGTAGTTCTTAAAATAGTTTCGGAATTTAACGGTAAATAGTATTAATAGTACTATTAAATGTTAAGAGACTTATGCAACTAAAACAAACTTTTCATTAAATGTGCAGTTTTCAGCTCTGTTTGCCTGATTACATTCTATTAACTGGCATCCTCTCTGATATATTTCGTTACCATTTCTTACTCTTCTCTCCTTCTGTTATTTGTAGTCAAGAGTTTAGTTAACAAAGTCATATAAACTAAAAAAATATTAATTCTGAATTACTTACTGATATTAACTAATTACCGACTACAATTTTTGTATAACTTGCTGTTTAGGAAGGGTTTTTATCGTATCCTTGTTCTTTAAATACTTAAAACAGTTTACTTGGTTTACTTTTAAGGTTTTAAAAAACGTTTACACTCTTTTTTAGCATTAGTAGTTCAGTGTAGTATATAAAAGTGACTATTTGTTTATAATATTTCGATTAAAAGTTCACTAACCCAGCAGTCAGCGTTGGGAAATAAACATTGTTCTGTGTAAGTTGAGTTGTTTAGTGTTGAAATCAGTTGTTGCTGATTACACATCTCATCTCTGTTTCCATCACAAGCAACACATGTTGTCAGTTCTGGGTCTGATTCACCCTTTTAGCAATGTCATAGTAAAAAAGGGTTTTTATTATCTATTACAAAACTATGTTACTTCACTGTATACAATCAAGTTATTAACTACGTAGTGTGAAAAGAGCTATATTCATTACAAGTTAGTAAAAGATTTATAAAGTTTAGAAAAATAAAAAAAAGTTACTTGTACATTATTGTAAATTATAGACTTATTTCTAATTTTTTTTGTGCGTTGTGTAACTTATTATGTTCATTGTATTATATCTTGTTAATTTATGTTTAAAAAAATACTTAGTACTGTATAGCTTTCCACATTTATTTAAGTGTTTTTTATTTAAAAGCTTATTTGGATCAAGGCAATGTATATAGATACTTACAGTGAGCAATCCGTTGTTACACCTGTTATTAAAGCAGCATTTAGCGCATATTCTAACTCTTCCATTTTCTCCATCGTCGTAAGCGTAACAAAATTCTCTTCCTTCGATATGCCTGTATAAATATAAACATTTGTTAGAAATATGATATAACATTATTTATCCGATAAAAGTCCGTTTTTTGATATTTTGGTAATATAAATTTTCATGTTGTGATGATAACTAAGAGTTTTAATGTTACTTACACGTTACTTTGTTTTAGTTAAGATTTATGATTGTAGCAAACCTGTTACAGAATACCCCCTGTCTTATTGAGGAGGGTTGAGTGCATGAACGAGTGTATTGTTTTGTTACCTGGTTTTGCAGGATCTAAAAAGAGATATTACATAACTTTAACTAAATTCAAAATACTTTTTCTTGTGTTATAAAAACAAAATAACAAAGCTTTAAAAACGTTTATCTATTTTTAACAGACGTACATACAGACTAAGTTTATATATCTCTCTTTTTAGACGAAAATGAAGAGTAAACTTAAACTATTCATTTAAATATAAAGTGTAATTGATCTAATAAATATTTTTTTAGCTAATATTAAAAAATTGTTAACAACAATTTTAGATGGTAAGAATACTAAAACAACCAAGCTGGTTAAAGCCAAAGATTTTATTTAACGACAAATGGGTTTATTTAGATAAAATACAAAGTACTGTTGAGAAAATATAACTAAAAAAAAGTTAAAATATTTCATCTAGTATTAGGTGTTTTAAAGTTTTTTACAAGTAAAACTAACCAAACATTCTTGGCCTGATTAACGTTCATTTATATATGTTTTTTAAATTAAGAATAGTATATAACTATTTTAAACTAACCAAACATTCTTGGCCTGATTAATATGCATTTATCTATGTTATTTTAAATAAGACTGTCATATAATGTTTTAAACTAACCCAACAACCTGGCCTTATAAGTGTACAAGTGTCTGTGTTAATTTAATTAAAAATATTATACAACTACTACAATCTAACCCAACACCCTGGCCTTATAAGTGTGCAAGTGTCTGTATTGTTTGAATCTTCACTGATCGTCTGTTCGGTGTCACAACCTTCCCCCTCGCATTGGAAACACTCCAAAGTCTGTTACGTCATAGTTAGTACTTATTTTGTGACGACTTAATAGGTGCTTTATGACGTCAATTTTTTTTTGATGATTATAAGATAAATGCAACTAGTTTTTTTTTAAACATTTGCTTTATAAACTTTAAATAAAATGCAGTGTGTCTTACAGCGAAAATCTAAACTACTTAATATAGCTAAAATTATAAAAAAAGATTAGTTCTAACGAAAATATTTGCTTTATAACTTTTAGATGAATTTTATACTTTATAACATATGTAAAATAAAAAATTAACCAGGTTTTTAAGAACACATAAAGGTTTTACTCACAGTTCTAAAAGTTGGAGGGTTTGCATCTGCTGGGTATAAAAACTGAGCATCTGGAGAATAATGTTAAAATTCAATTTTTTTTTTTGTATATTAGTAGTTGTTATTTTGAGTTTTTTTTTTTCAAAATTAACAAATTTATGCTTAAACTAAGACGTATGCCTATTTTCTTTAGTAAAACAGTTTCTCAAGATGCACTTAATTAAAGTAGTTATTCGTAAAAAACACTTTAGATGTAACTAAAATAATTTATATTTGCTTTTTAAGTTAATATTAAATATTGATGTAATAATGTCAAAAAAAAAGTATTTCGAACCGAAAACTTATAAGTTTAGTGCTGCGATAGTTTTTTATAAGTTTACACTTTGTTTTGATAAGTGCTTTCAACTTCACTAAATCTATAGTCAAAATTAACTTTTAACTTCAGGTGATTTATTTTTATCAATACATTAAAATAATAAGTCTGCCTAAGTATACAATGTTTAAACGCTATAATAATTTGCAATAAGATGTATTTATTGTATTTGTAGGAGATAAAATTTCAAAAATATTTTAAATTTGTTTTATTTCTAGTCGATACTATGACTTTTTAACGCAAATTAAAATATGTCAATAGTTTTCACATATTAAGAGTTAAAAGAATATTTTTGAAAAAAACAACTATTTTTAAAATAATTTAAGAGTTTATATATAAATTACTTAAATTTTCTTAATGTTTTAAACTAAGTAATTTACTTTACATACTATTGGTTAAAGTTCACAAACAAATATTTGCATGTAGATCTAGTTTAAGCTTTTTAATTAAATATACCTTTTTAAAGTTTTATTATTAGAAAAACGACAACAACAAAACCGAGTTAAAATATGTCTTCAACTATAAAACCGAAAAGACTATAATTTAATGAAAATAGAAATCTAAATCAATTAATTTTTCGAAAAGGATAATTAAGTGTTTATTCTTCAGATAATAATTTATAATTTAATTGTCTTTGGTTTTATTCTGATATCTTAATCCATGTCCATATTCAATTTTAAGTTTTTTTTTTTTTTAAATTCTACGATTATTAACAAAGTTGAGTTATTTATATATATTTGCTTCGATCCAACTAAATTTTAATGCATATTTAAACCAATTTTAATGAGTTTTGCGTTATAATTATCAAACTTTGTTTTTAACTACACATCGAAGTAAATAAAATTTCACTGAAAATCATCTAACTATTTTGAACAAAATAAAAGTTTTTTTTTACGACTAACTAAACGAGTTGAATATAAAAACATTTGCGTAATTTGACTAAAAAATAAAAGTACTGCAACGACTGTAATGTTTTTCTTCGTGGTAGTTAAATGTACAATCAATAAAAATTAAAACTTTTTGGTTTCGAAATAAAATTATTTTTTATTAGTTCTTTTGTTTTGGTATTTATTTTACAAAACTTTGTTACATAATCTTTTTTTTGTAAACTTTCTCTGATACTTGAAGCAAATAGCAAAAACGATGTTTATGCAATCGAAATGAGTTATTCTGTTACTTGAATAAGTGTGATGGTTAATAAAGCTTAGGGTTTTAAACAAAAGTATTTTTAAAGTTAAAATCGTATTTAATTGTTCAACACATTTCAGTTATCAGTATTATTTTTTTAAATTAAAAAGAATGTAATTTTAAAATAGCTAGAATAACGTAAAAGTTTATAAAGATGTTTCTAAACTAAAATAATTGATAAAATTAATAAAACAAAAAGCTTTTGATACTAACTTGTAAACTTAGCAAGTGCAAAAGCACAGAACAAACAAATAGAAATTGACTTCATCATTCTTCTACTACAATTATGTACAGTAAACAATATCTTAGTGTATAACGCTGAACTAAAGCACTCAAACTATTTCACGAGATTAGATCATTTACGTTTTAATCAACAACTTTCCTTTTTTCTTCTCAAAAACAACAAGTATTTCGCGGCGCACTTGTAATAGCTTACAAGTCATTGTACAAACTTTGTTACGCCCGAATGAACATATTTTACCTCAAGTTCAGCTTAAAGTGAAAACAGCGTGTCATGTAGTATGTTGATTGTTGTTACAACTGGGATAATTTTAGAAAGTAGGAAGTAGTGTTGTACTAATGTTTAGATAGTTAAGTTGATTTTTGGAAAAATGTTTTTCGCGTGATTAAGTGGAATTTGTGTGATTGATGTTATGTAGTTGATTTTCATTTATGTACTCAATTGGGATTGGAATACTTTTAGTTTATTTTTTTTTAATTAATTTTTTTATTTATGCAATATACAGTGTAAACATTAGAAAAATATAGAAAATATTTTTGAAAAAAAACTTTAATCATTTAACTTGTATTGAACTTATTCTCGAAACATTCTTTAATCTGAGGTTAAAAACAATAAAGTGTAGTTATTAAAATGTATAAAGTAATCTATATTTTATTGTTAATTCTAAGCAAAAGCTTTCTTACTATACAGTTCTATAATAATCGAAAGTAATTTTAACCTAGGTATATAGAGATGTTTATAATGTTAACAACAGAAGCTGAACGTATAGATTTATTTTATAAAAAATACGCATATAAAAACAAAAATACTTAAATGATCTTTTTGTAAAACATTAAACTGTAGTTTAAGCTTTAAAATAGTCATTTGTAAGATTTTTAAGTAGCCCAAATATATTATATTCAAATATTACAATAATTAATTCACGTATGTTAATTGCTTCACACCAGGTTATTATTAAACTGAATTACTTAAGATTATTTTAGTAAAAAAGATCAACAAGCCGATGGTTTTAAAACAAAGAGTACTATGGTCTTAAACTGTTTCATTTCAAAGCCCATTTTACTTTTTTTTACAAATTTGAACAACAAACTCTTATTTGTTGCTGAAAAACAAACAGCATAAGTTTTTAAAATGTTTAATGATATAGTTACAAATTTTTTTTTTTTTCTTATTTTTGTTATGTGCTAAATTTAAGCAAATCGTAAAATATAAAGCAATTTTAGACAACAAAAACAGTGTCAGAAGTAAAATCAGACAATTTTTCTATTTGTAAGTGTTTAATATAAATACATTTTCAAAAGCTTTGAGGTTAAATAAAAATCTGTCAGAAATTTAGTTTTTATAAGTATTTAGCAAGTCTTACACAGATTCAAGCCTAGTTAATTTATAGTTACTTATGCTATTTAGAAGAAATAAGCTTAATTTTTGCTTTTCAAATGTTCAACTCTTGTTTTTGATTTTGTATAAACAATGCTTTAACACAAAATAAAATATTCGAGGTAGTTTAAAGCCCACCCCTATGATACCCAGCTTCTATTTAATTAATCTTAACTAATACAAAAAAATATTTAAACAACTTGAGTTATCTATAGAGTCGCTTTAAAATAAATTGTGCTACTAACTTACAATAAGGCTCATATTTAAAACATTAGAAACAATAAAAGTTTCGTATTCGCATGTTTTATCAAGTTTTTGATTAAAACTTGTATTCTTTTGATGTTTTCTGCAATTATTTGAAATAACTGCTGCCCGTGAGCAAACTTATGTAAAAAAATACTTGTTTCGTATATGAGGTTGTTAAGTAGTAATATAACTATAGATATTAAGGGTAGCTGTCTGTTGCACGAGTTCACAAAATTGCACGAAGATACTTTTTACGAAGGGTCTTTTTTGCGGAAAAAGACAATTTTGCACGAGCAGACGATTTTGCATAGACACATATTTGCACGATTTTTTTTTCTCACCACTGTTACCCCTAACCCTTACCCTCGGTCGGTAAAGTTAATTTTTTTTTTTTTTTTTGGTTTTAATATTATTTTATATTTTGTTTTTTATTCTCACTGTTACCCCTAATCCTTGGTCAGTAGCTTTATTTCTTTTTTTATTAGATGTTTTTTTATTTTTACTATCATTGTTACTCCTAACCAGACATGGTAAAAAGCGCCGCCTTTAAATAAAACTAAAACAAGTACTATTTAAAACACCCGGCAATAGGACTTAAACCTAAAAGATCAATAAACTTTTACAACATGTTTATTATAACTAGCTTTTTATATTAAGATTGTTTTCTCATTCTAAGGTATAAAATGATTTTAACAACAGTTTTTTAATTTCATTATTTAAGCTTTTGATCTATATTATACCCACAACCTTATACTACATACCAGAGTTGGTAAAATGCTAATAGTTACTATGGTAATTCAGCAATGAAGCGTATAAACTTTGGTTTGTTACAAGTTAGTAATTTCACGCTCGAGTAAACAAAGCAGAGCTTTTTAACATGTCTGCTACATACTATTTCATTAGAAAAATTCAGACTACTAATTTACAACTTTCATTTGTGGACAAAGCATACACGAAACAAAACTCATTAAGTAAACTTCACTATAAATATTATACATTAGACCAGGGTTTCCCAAACTCATTTACTAAATCGCCCCCTTTTCAGAAATTTGAAAAATAATCGCCCCCCCCCCCCCACAATTTTAAAAGGTAATTTTTCTCTTGAGTACAAACTTTTGAGCAAAAAAAATGTGTTCGAAATGTAATTTAGTCTGGTATTTCTTATACACGCACTTTTGGGCTGTGTTCAAAATAGTCTACAGGGCTTGAGAAAATAAGTTATGTTGTTTTCTTATAAGCCTAGTAAAGTGTATTAAAATACTTAAATATTAAAAAGCCTTGTGCAATCATAATCAATCCTGATAAAATATGAATTGTTTTGAAACTTTTAGGGTAGTGGTTGACAACTTTTGTAGTCAGCAATTCATATTTACTAAAAAATATTTTATTGTTTCAACTCGTTAAAAAATGTAATTGTGGACTGCATAATTTAAAAAATTAACATATAGAAAACTAAAAAACTCGAGCATAATTGTAATAAAATGATTTACTATTATTGTGATCTTAGAAATACTAAAGTAACTGAAAACCAAATTGAAAGTGTTTTTTTTAAATCATAAGCATCAAAAAACTAAATTTCGTTTATTTTGCACAAGTATTTTCAAGTTACTTTGCAGGTCGAAATTTGATTGGATCAGGACCGTAAGTTACCCATCTGAAATCTTAACTGAAACCTGACATTATAACTATCTCTCATTTAACAAATTTCGGACATTTAGAGTGAATACTAAATAAGCTGCACAAAATACTTAAATCATTTTATAAATAGGCAATAGGCATATTCTAAAATTAAATACCAGAGATTAAAAAACTATAAAAGAATGAACATAATTTTTAAACATAATGAAATAGATATTAAAACATTATTGCTGATCCAGTTTTAGGAAGTTTGACCGACTGGTTGATTATCTCACATGAAAAGTGGGTTTATCAAAAGCTTCTGTTAATGCAGTAAAATTATTAATTTCAATGCTGAGATATATTATAAGCAAGTTAGTTGCAAAATTTAATTCTAAACTTTTTAAACTATATGTTTTGTAGTAGAATACCATTAAAAAGTATTTGACTTAAATAACCTTTAGGAAACTAAAACTTAATTTTAATATTTTTTTTCTTCATTTAAATTCAAAAAAAATCAAGTGTTTTACAGTTAATTCTGTGAACAGAAAGTAATCAATTAAAAAATTCTTTTAATTGTGTTAAATTTTTTTTGTAACTGTAGAAGTCTTTTTGATTGCTTATTTAATACTGTTTAGTTTTATTTTTTCTCTAGTTATTAGCCTATAATAATTTACTAGAACAAAAAAGTGAAAAACTAAAAGCTAGTGTTGAACTATTGAAATAAACAACATATTCTAATTGCTAATATATTAAAAAATAAAATAAAACAAAGAACAGTTGTATAATTAGTTTAAAATTATTTAATTTTTTTTGATAGATTTTATAACAGTAATAAATCAAGTTAGAAAATAAATTTGAGTTTAACTATCTTTTAAATGAAAAATTTGAAGTCATTTCAAAAAGAGACATCAAATCTATACTCTTTTAAAACCAAAAAAAAAATTTTAAGTAAAAACTTTAATGGTTATCAAAGTTTTTTTTATTTATACAGATTAAACAAGTAATAACAAAAATATGTCAAATAAATTTCTTTCAAACCAATACTTTAACCACTATGCTATAAAAACTTTTAGTGTAATGTAGATCGACAAATATAAACTTCAAAATTAACCCGGTCAAAACAAAGCTATTATCATATTTAAAAGATAAAACATTTTATAAATACAGTAGACTTTCTCTTCAATTCGCACTTTGAACAAAATAAAAAAGTTTAAACTCAAAAACTATTACCATTATTTTTTACAAAATGATAAATTTAAATATGTTATATGCAATAACGTTATGAATAAACATGTAATGAACTAAAACATAAATCAAACATTCATAAAAAAAAGATCTATATAAGCTATTAAATATTGTGTATTTTTTGTTTTATTAATACTTAGTTAGTAATAGACTTTATTTAAGTTAAATTTAAGAAAGTATAAGTTTGCACTTTTTTTGGGTAATAAGTGCGAACTCAAAAGGAAGTCTACTGTAATTAATATTTATTAGGCATTGTGCAAACCTGTTATAGAATAAACAACTTAAAAGAATTTCTAATATAAAAAGACTACTTAAATACAATACAAACCAGGTTAAACAAGAGGTATTTAAAAAGATCAAATAAATAAAAAAAACTTTCATAAAATAATGTCTGCTGCTGAATTCTAATATAATGCGAAGGATGAGATTCATGAATGCTTGTAAGTTTTTATAATCTGATTCTAAATCAGTCATATAAAGCCTCAAGTCACCTCCTTTACAAATATCTAGATTAGATATTTTGCTCAAGATGTTGATAACTAAACTGAAAGCTTTCTCAACAACATAGCTAGAAGGAAAAACTATACACAGCAATCTAAATTCCTCTCAAATGATTGGATACTTTTGCCTTAGTTTTTGTTAAGTCCAAAAGCTTTCATTTCGTTCTTTGGAAAAAAAATACTTTAAGTTCAAGGTCAGTTTGTAAGTCGGAGAAGGTTTCCTGTGAGTCGTTTCCTTCAAAAAGATCTGCCACGAAGGGATCCATATTTTTATCTATATGATAGCTTTTTTTTGTCAAATTGAAATTTTACTACTTAATATGTTGAAGTTGTTAAAAATTCCAGATAAATTTTTTTTTTTTGCCTAAATTGTCAAATTCCAGGTTTTTCTAGGTAAATTGGCAACCCTGTATAGTTTTATTTCTTAGTCTAACTTAATGACTTTTCAAAAAACAATTGGAAATATCATGAGGTGGTAGTTAATATAGAAAACATAGATTTTTACAAACCATTTATGATCCTAAATAACATATATGTAAGGTTAAAAAATAGTGAAAAGAATTCCGATCGTCTATAATCTATGTAAGTGTTAAATAAGAAAATATATAATTGAAAATATGTAATTAACTGGAAAGTAGGAGTCATAAGTACTTGATTTTTTCTCTTTATTTTACATAAACACAATAAACTTTTTTGTTTAAGTTTTACCACAGGGTCAAATATTTAACAGCAAGCTGAAATTAGTAAAATAGCAAAATAAAAAGTAAAAATTTTATGACAACCCAAAATTTTAAAATCGCCCCCTTTTCGCCCCCTTACTAGTTATCGCCCACCCTTTCGCCCCCTTACTAATTATCGCCCCCCGAAATACTAAAATCGCCCCCAGGGGGGCGATATCGCCCACTTTGGGAAACCCTGCATTAGACATTAAACTATTTCTTTAATAATGTTGTTTCAAACTTTTGTTAATTAACAAGGATGTCAAAACACTCAAGTTTACTGTACTTTAAAGAACTTATGTATTTAACTTTTTAAATACTTCGATGTAAAAAGATTAGAGTCAATAAATATAATTATAAATAAAAGGTAAAGTTGTAGAAGAAAATAATTTTATACTGTAGAAGAATTTTTATCCTTTTAAAGCTTCAAGCTAAAAAACATTTAAGAAGACTTAATTTTTTGTTGTTAAAAAAAAATTAAGCAAATTTGTATAAATATTATAATAAAAAATATTAATTTTAAAACCAAGATACTAAAATGATAACGTACATTGTAAAGTAAAACTTATTTAATTTAACATTAATGTAAATTTGTTACAAAAAAGGTAATAAATATTAACTTATGAAGTTTAATAAAATGTAAAATATAAGAAAAACTTTAGAAACGATTATTTAATTTTCTTTTCTAGTTACTATAGTGACAAAACAGCTGTAATTTTTGATTTTCAAATTTTACCACGCCTGCTCCTAACCCTTACCCTTAGTAAGTAACTTTTTTTTATGTTATATTTTTATTAAATTATTTTATAATACTTTGTTTCTTTTTATTTTTTATTTCTATTTTTTACTCACGTGCAAAAATGTAACTCGTGCAAAATTGACCATTGGTGCAAAATCGTCTTCGTGCAATTTTATCCCCTCGTGAAATTTTGTAACCTCGAGCATTTTTGTTTTCATGCAATTTAGACCCGTTCTCAGAAATTAAAGTAGTTTTTTAATTTGTAACTCTTTATTTGTCATGCCTAGTTATAAAATCGTTTTTAAACTTGTATAGTTTGGTATCATGGGCAGTGCTTTTTTTTTAACAAAATTTTGTTTACAAACGACTTATTATAATAGTATTAGTTTAGATTTTAATTAGTTTTTAAGTATCAAACTTAAGTGTTTTGAAAACTTTCCGCACCACCTAGCGAAAAAACCACGCGTCGCCACTAGTTTATATGATACTAGATAACTTTCAGCTAACTGTTTGTTTGATATAAAATAAGTAAGTTATTTTCTTGCACAATATTAAAGTTGAAATGTTTGTTGGGTGTATCTAATTATCAACAAACTAAATATTCAATGTTTCAATCATAAATATAACTAAAAATTATCGGTTCATGTAATTTTAAGCTTATAAAACTATTGTTTACAGCTCCTCTAGGTCTTTTACTAAACAGAACAGAGTTTACTAAGAACTTTTATTTATATCATTATGGCAAATCATTATTTCAAATCTTACCTAAGGTTCACCTTAATGAACAACTAACCATAGAAATAACAAATCAAAAATTAAATACACCTATCTAACTAAAAACTTACAACTACCTGAACTAAGCTGAATTAAAACAGTACTGTACAGTTATGTACAAATAAAAACACACAAACAAATAACGTAGTTTTTTTTGTGGTTATTTTTATTTTTTAAGTTTATTTTTTTATTTTTAAACGAAAAGACTAAAAACATTTGTTAAACTATTAAGAACATAACAAAGACCCTGTACTATAAAAAAATATTAGTCAGGGACCAGATGTGCAAAATTTAGTCTATGACGGACCACACAATGTTATTTATTTTACAAAAGTTACTTAATTACACAATTCAATTTATAAAAATAAATCTATGTTAGCTATTTTTACTATGTTTAGTATAAGTTACAAATTTATCGTAAACTAGGTCTAGTTCTTTTTATCACAAAAATAATGTTAAAATTTAGTTTAGCAGGCCGGATATACATGTTCACTGAGTTGTTAAATAGTATAAAAGTATTAAAAAATATACAATAAATCTTTTTTAAGTATTTTTTAAATAAAAAAAATTGATGATGACAAAATTTTTTTATTTATATGATAAAATTTTTGATCCAATCCAAAGTTTATTACAAAACATGAGAAAATTGGTTTTCCAGGTTTTTTAGTGATTTTTGTTCGAAATTTAAGGTTTTTTTAGGTTTTTTTTTAAATTTCTCAAGTTCCAGGTTTTTTTCCTAAATTGACAAATTTCAGGTTTTTCTAGGTTTCCAAGTAAAGTGGCAACCCTATTTTATTTTCACTATTATATGTTTTTAAAAATTCTAATCATAACTAAAGTGACATACTAAAAAATCTTTGAAATAGTAAATTTATGCATAAGTAAAGTTTAAGTTGCTATAAAAACTTAAATTATAAGTTTCTAGTTAGGTTTTTTATCGGCAACCCTAGTAAGAGCATATACTAGTGGCTAATGCGAAAATAACAACATCAGTTAATCTTTTAAGTGGCTTTAAGTTAAGAGATCCCTTATTAAGGTTAATGAAAAAATGTTGATCATATAAACGTATATAGAACATTTTAAGTACAATGAAAGCATAAAAAAGTTATTTAAAATATTTTATTCTTACTAATTGCAATTAACAGAGATACATTTAATGTAACAAATATACGCTTTTATTGAAATTATTTAATACTTAGAACGTTAAAAGTATAGTCAAGTAAATAATTTATAAAATTAACTAACATAACATACACACTTTTACAATGTACACTAAATATCCCTTTATTTTACTCTAAAAAATGTAGGCGAATTCTAAGTTAACTAAAATTTTAAGCCAACTTAAGTTTACATAAATTCACACGTGTGAACTAAACTAGATTTTTATTTTACACTAATTATCTTCAGCGTCAACGAAATTGTGTCTGCAAATGGGGCAAGTCTTGTGGTTTTTGAACCAGCCAGCTGCACAGTCTTCACACATGAAGTGCTTTTCGTGGCACCCCAATTCGAGAAACTCCTCACCAACTTTCACTTCAGCGAGACACACGGGACACTGATCACCTGCGAGTGACTCGTCCGCTGAAAACTTCTCGAACAGTTTGATTCTCGCTGGAGTTAGCCCTGGCGGTGTTAAAGTGTAATGTTTTACAACAATTATTACGAAGTAACTACCTGGTTTTATCTCATAAGGTCTCTCTATGACATTAAATTATTAATGAAAAGAATAATTTCGAACAAACGTTTTATTTGTAAAACTTTTAGAATAATTAGAAGTAAGTGACTACCTGGATTTTCGGGATAACCGACTATACTTTCTTCTTCAATTCGTCTTTCTATGGCATCCCAAGCTGCCACATGGCGACCCGTGAGCCTCAATTGTGCAATCCAATCTCGATACTGCCGTCTCGCTTCAAGATCAAACCTGGCATCGATACCATCCTCCCTGAGGCGTCTTTCAGTCCGGATAAATCTCTCAGGAGTCATGGTAAGATCGAAACCCTACAAATTGCTTAGTTTATAAAATTGTATTAACTTGATAATGAGTTATGATTCCTCAGTAAAGAGTTCAACTGAAAAGGAGCAAATAAACATTAATTAGACAATTTCAAATTGAGAGTTCTTATCGTATTTGTTTTTTCTATTTAAAATTATTTATTTTACTTTTTTTTTGTAAACCACCTCTTACAAGGTATATGTATGTATATATATATATGTATATTTATTTATATAACTTTAGCCTAACTACCATTTTATTTAAATAACATCTCTTTAATAATTATATAATTGGCCATCAGCATTTAGGATTTTTTGTTGATTTGATAGAACCATAAAAGTTAATCAGTTTTTGATAAAATATAATTAGTTCTGATTGTTAGCACTTAATAGTAGTATATATAGATTTGTCAGTCTTACTTCTTTAAGTTTTCAAATCATAATCATTGCAATTGCGAAAAACACTGTGTGTAATAAAAACTCTCAATTTGAAACTATATAACTAACATAGTTTAAGAAATAATTTTTTATGTTTGCAGTTTTTCGTATATCTGTTTCTTTAACTCTTTTTATATTTATTTAAATTAAAGGTATTTTTAATTTTGAGTTGAAATAGCGACAGGGAGTACAGGACATTTTTCGGTCATATTATAATATTCATTAAAGTACATATGATTTGGATGCGTTTTTGCTTAATTAAGAAGAATCTAAAAAAAATTAGAACATTGTTTTTGAAAAACTAAATTCACCCCAAAATCACATACTTTTAGATTTTTTGACTAAAACAGTAATAAAATCACTTATTCATGTTCTAGACTTAAAATTTATGTCTTAATTGAAAGTTATACTTATTGACGTATATTTAAAGACATATTAGCTGCTTTTGATGTATTATCACGTCATAATCACCCTAAATGTGCAAAACTGTCTGTAAAATGTAGAGGTAGGGAGTACAGCAGCATATTATTGAAACCAGTAGGGGTTGGTGACCCAACTTCCAAAGGCTCAATTACCCTAGCACGTTCATGCTTGGGGCTTAATTTAAGTGTGACTTTACTATTGGAATTTGACATATTTACTAATCTAGTCTAGAATTAGTATTACTAGATATAAATAACCAGGCACAACAATTGAGTCGGTTTCTCTATTAAACGAACTTCTATGAATACAAAACCAATTGTAAAAATCACAAGAGCTGTTAAATATGCAATTTGTGTACTAAAATACTGTATAATAACTACTATAAAAAACTCAATAATATTTTAACAAATACTTAATATCAAATGCAAAACCAAGTATTGAAAAATACAAGAACTATGAAGTATGTCACTTATGTGAAAAATGCTTTATATTATAAACTGTAAAAAATGCTTTAAGTAAATCACTTGTTGAAAATCAAAGGAGCTATGAAATGTACAGTAAGAGAATTACAAAACTTTCTTTAAATAACAATCTTTAACTCTAACAAATACAATAATAAATATATATACTAAAGCTTTATTAAACAAATCTATACCAATATTCAGTGTCTTTCTTGAAAACAGTCTCTGCAGCTCCTTGCGGTTCAACACACCTCTCAGTCTGGACTATCAGCTTGTGACTCAAAACAATAATAAAAAAATTTCGTCAGTCAGTTTCATAAAAGAAAAGTGCGTTCTCATTCTCTTTCTTACATTTTGTTACATCAGACTTTTCCCGGGCAAGAATTTTAAGCGCTTTTAATTAATAACTATTTTAATTAAATACTGCACTTTTAATTAATAACTAATTTTCTCTTAGAAACAAAACGGTTTTCAAGTGAAAACCTCTTACACTTCCTCTTCCCGCTGTTTTGAAAGAGAATGCATACCCCACTTCATTTTTGATTTAATGGGAACTGAACTCTACCCCAGCATTTCAAAAACAATCAAAAAAACAAAAAAAAATAACACAACAAGATTTCAGATAACTGGGAATAAACAAATAACAGATTTTAATCCGTTCTTTTAAATTATAATATTTTTTGTTAATACTTAAAATGTTTTAATGCTTTTACTAGAAGTTAATTTCAAATATAATTTTAGACATGAGTTTAAAAAAATGCAGAAATTTGCAGTATTAGGTTGAAGAAAACAAACATATATTAAAATGTAACTAGACGCAAGAAAAAATCACCCAATTACCATGCCTAACTTACCCCTATAATACTATTATCTTACATTGGCCTTTCTAAATATTTATTTGTTAATTCCCTATTCTTAAGTTTGATACTCTCAACATTTTTTTCAATTTTTATACCTTCTTTTATCAACTCAAATTGCTTTATATGTAGATTTAAAATTTCTCTTTGAGGCTCTACCAGTTCTTTATTATTGTTAATAGGTTTATAACCTGTTGAACTAGCATTTAATTTGTTTAAAGAATCAATTTGGCTGTTTCTATTTGGAATTTTTCTAACTTTAGTTGTTTTAACCTGATGAGTTAATTGGTGGTTGTGTTTTATCTTGTTATTATTTTGTTTTTCTATCTGCTTTTTGTATCTTAATTTGCAATAATCATTGGCCAAATAACATGATTGTTGAGGGTTCTGGTACCTGTCAAACTTCTGGTTATAGCTTAGCCACCTATATGGGACATATTTTGAAGTCTAAAATGGTCTGAAGTAGGGTCCTGTTACATTTGTAGCTTGTGGCATATATTTGGTACTTATCACACTACATCAAACTAAACAGCTTCACCTTGGGCAAGTGATCTTAAATACTTTTCAAGGTTGTTTCTAGCAATGTCAGTGTGATGTACAAACACATCGCTGTTCTTGTCATCACGATGAATGAAACCATATCCTTTGCTTACATCAAACCATACAACTCGGCCAGTTACTCCATGTTATAAAATTTTTCTGGGAGCTATAGGTTTGAGATTTTGTATTTCTTTTCTTGGTTTAAAAGAAGCAGGTTTTGCAGTTGCAAATGAACAGTGTTTTACTGCTCTGTTTTTATCTTCATTTGGGTAAATATTTTGGTTTTGATGTTTTATGAGGTGGGCCATTGGACAAGAGTCAGGCATTTTATATTTAAATGCATTTTCACCATGGGCTAAATGCAAGTCACAAAGTTTTGCACTATGAAATTTTGAGCGTTTGTCGCTACTAAGCCTACTATGCTGCTGATCAGGTTGGTTATTAGTAAAATCAATACAAAACTTTTTTTGGTTCCCATGCCAGCCTGCGTTGTTGTGTCTCCTTGTTCTATTTGTTCTGAAGCGTGGCTCGCAAACCCCATAGTCGATATTTTGTGTGTTATGTAAGAGCCTCTCTTTATGACCTACAAAGGTTGCTGCTATCCTGAGGTGAAATTCTTCAATATTATGTCCAAAGTTTGCCCGGACCTCACTTTTAAGATTATCTGGCGCCAAGTGGCAAGTGAAAAATTTGACCCTATCATTTAAAGTTGCTTTTGCCCACTTTGTTGCTTCCATACACAAATCTTGGTAATTTATTGGTGCGTTAGACACCGTTCTGGACCTCAAAATTTATAGTAAAGGGCAACCTTTGTCCTGCAGAAAGCGGTACAAATTATTGTAGTTTCTTTCCTGCCTCGAAGTTGACTCCCAGAAGTCTTTGACATCCTTTTAAGGCCAATTTTGTAATAAAATTTCGTACTTTGTCTGTTCGTTTCTAATCTCGTATATTTCACATTGGTGCTCAAAATACCCCAATTCCATTTTGTATGTTTCGGAAGTTAGGGGGATGTCACGAAACAGTTTTGATAGATCTTTCACTCTCTTAAGTCGAGCATATGTTACATCATCATGGTGTTTATTAGTTGCCATGTATGATTCATTAGGCCCTATGAAACGATTTATTGGAGAAAAACTAGCATGGGTGACATTTTTTGACGGTGGTATACTGCAAATGGACCTGTTGCTTTCGTCCTCATACAAGCGTAGTTGTTCAATTAATTGCTTTTTTTCTTCCCTTGCCCTAGTATCTGCCCTAGTATCTGCCCTAATTTTGGCACGTGCAACTTGCTTACGGAGCTCAGCTATATCAAGGTCCTCGTACTATCAGCTTGCTGTGTATGAATAGCATAACCATTGTACTGTTCACCCCTCATACCAATTTGTTTAGATCCCCTTATGGCATTTTGTTCTATATGACCACCTATGGCATTTTGTTCTATGTGACCCCCTATGACATTTTTTCCATCAACAGTTTATCAAAAGATTTATGATTCATATTTTCGAAGACGCCATTGAAACCAGTGGGGGTTGGTAACCCAACTTCCAAAGGCTCATTTACCCCAGCACGTTCATGCTTGGGGCTTAACTTAAGTGTGACTTTACTATCGGAATTTGAAATATTTACTAATCTAATCTAGAATTAGTATTACTAGATATAAATAACCAGGCACAACAATTGAGTCGGTTTCTCTATTAAACGAACTTCTATGAATACAAAACCAATTGTAAAAATCACAAGAACTGTTAAATATGTAATTTGTGTACTCAAATACTGTATAATAACTACTATAAAAAACTCAATAATATTTTAAGAAATACTAAATATTAAATGCAAAACCAAGCGTTGAAAAATACAAGAACTATAAAGTATGTCACTTATGTGAAAAATGCTTTATATTATAAACTTTAAAAAATGCTTTAAGTAAATCACTTGTTGAAAATCAAAGGAGCTATAAAATGTACATTAAGAGAATTACAAAACTTTCTTTAAATAACAATCTTTAACTCTAACAAATACAATTGTAATATATATACTAAAGCTTTATTAAACAAATCTATACCAATATTCAGTGTCTTTCTTGAAAACAGTCTCTGCAGCTCCTGGCGGTTCAACACACCTCTCAGTCTGTACTATCAGCTTGTGACTCAAAACAATAACAAAAAAATTCGTCAATGAGTTTCACAAAAGAGAAATGCGCTCTTATTCTCTTTTATACTCTTTACGTCATAAAAGAAAAGTGCGTTCTCATTCTCTTTCTTACTTTTTGTTATATCAGACTTTTCCCGGGCAGGAATTATAAGTGCTTTTAATTAATAACTGCAATAACTCTCAATTTTCTTTTAGAAACAAAACGGTTTTCAAGTGAAACTTGGAATATCGTTACATTATTTTAGGTCCTATTGTATAATTCAAATCAGTTCATATGATTCGGATGTGTTTTAGCTTAGTTAAAATTTTTTTTTTTAAAGTTATAATTCTGCAACGAAAAAACAGTTGATACCCAAAATACTTTTTTTAACCCCAAAAATCACAAACTTTTGATTTTTCGACTAAAACAGTAATAAAATTATTTATATTTGTTCTAGACTTATAATTTATATCTTAATTGAAAGCTTATAATTATAGGCATAAATTAATGACATTTCAATTGCTTTTGTTGTACTATGACATCATTTTTTCACTAAATATGTGAATTTTGTCTGTAATATTGTACTTTTTATCTTATATAAAGAGCAAATTCTTCTTCTTTTTTACTTTAAGTTTTTTGATTTAGAATATAATATGTGTGTAGTCAGCTAGCCAGAAAGAAATTACTGATGTAATGTCATTTAAGTTGCATGTTTGTATATATATAAAATATATTTTAAATCACTTTCCGTTATTAGAAATATTGATTATTGAGAGCACGTGTCTAGGAGTAAAAGATCTAGACTTCTAATCATAGAAAGTGCATGTAAATTTATTAATTTTAATGTAATTTTATTCTTTAAATCAAAACAGTTCATGTACTTAAACAATAAATGTTTATCTGTATTATTTTTTTTAGCTTTAAGTATGTTACTGTTTTTAAATTACTTTTATTTAAAGTTTTAAAAGTATTGTACATATAAATAAATTAAAACTTAATTTGTAAGTTTGTTTAAATGTTTTAATTCTCTTTATCATATCTTTTTTAGTTTTAAAACCGTAGCAGTGAATTGTTATTCTATTTACTTATATAAAATTCTCTCAACAATTATAATTTTTATTAACGAAAAGGGATTTAAAATGTATTTATTATATATATCAACATGCAAATGAAATGACATTACATCAATGACATCTTTTTGCCTAGCTGACTTGACAAGTTTTATATTCTAAATCAAAAAACTAAAACTAAAGAAGTAAAAGAATTTGCTTTTTATTAAAAAAAAAATACGATTTTACAGACAAAATTGGTATATTTAGTGTAATAATGATGTCATAGTACAACAAAAAAAGTTGAAATGTGTTTAATTTTGCCTTCAATTATAACATTTTATTTAAGATATATATTATAAATTTAGCACAAGTATAAGTAATTTTACTACTTTTTAAGTCGAAATATCAAAAAAATTCTAATTTTTTTGGTTGAAATCAGTTTTTAAGGCAGCAACTTTTTTTATTTTTTTAATCTTTTTTCAACAAAGCTAAAACACATCCGAATCATATGTACTTTTATGAATTTTACAGTATGACCAAACAAAAATGTGCTGTCTTATTTTGCCCTACATTTTACAGACAAATTTTGCACATTTAGGGTGAATAATATAGTCAAATAACATAGTCAGAAAAACAATTTATTTTATTTTTTTTTGTTCAAAAGTGTGCACTTTAATATATTTAAGCTAGTTTATAATTTTAATTGACGTAAACTATAATCTAAACGTCCAGCAAAACAGTCATTCTTACATCTGTTTCATTAAATGTTTCTTTTAGTTAATTCAAAACATTGAAATGACATATTTAAAAAAAATTTGAATAATTATTTTTATTTAAATTACCTCATCTTCCTCTTCGGGGAGTCCTTCTCGTGCGAGATCTTCCAACATCAACTGAACATCAACTGAATTAAACAACAACTGAATAATTCTATTCCTATCTTCATTTGCCATTTTAGATTATAAATGGTTTCAAAACTAACTACTTCTGTGCAGGAAAACATAAATTTAAAACAAGATAGCTTTTTATAGCAAATACAATTTCGTCTAAATAATATTTTTCTACAAAAGAGGGTAGGCAGACTTATTACAATGATAGGATGATAGATGCAGAAAGAACTTCTTTTACTAAATATATGACATTTCAAAGTATTGCCACTTCAACAAATTTTTTGTAAATTCACTAAGAATTACAACATAGTTAGTTTATCATTTAAAATCTAACGACAGGAAGATTGCTAGAGCTATATTCTTTGAACTTACAGATGCTTGTGCATGTATTTGAATACGTGTTTCTATCAGCTGATTAAAATATGGCAACTGAAAAGTGTAATTAAATAAAAAAAAAATTACGCGTTCATATGACAAATAAAAAATTAAACATTATTAGACGACCTGGTTTTTAAATTGAAAATAAAAACCTTTTGTTGAATTCATAGTAAACGTAAAAATTTATAACTCTTTATATGGCACATTAAAAAACTACTGACGTAAAAATATTTGGAAATTTTTAAATAAGTAAATATTTAAAACATTTATTACATTTAGTTATTCAATGTGTATTGTTATAACTTATATACAAACTTAGCATAGCAAAATATTTTATACTACACTAGAAAAAGTGTTAATAAGTTAGTTCAAGTATGATCGTTATAAATCGGCTGCACGAATATCGAAATTCGGACAATTCATATTCCGACAACTCAAGTTCTTAGAAGAAAAATTGAAAAGGTCACAACGAAAAAAAAAATGCATAGTTTTAAAATATTTAAAATACATATGTAAGTCCTATCAATATCTAAAAGCCGCTTTTTTTATTTTTGCAAAACATTAAACATTTTTTGAGATATGGTTTAAATAAAGTTAAAAACATAAGTAGTTTTAGCAAATATATTATACCATAAAATATATTTAACATTAAAAAAAAAGTTGCTTGTAGATTTTAATAAAATCTAAATACGTATTTTTTATTCTTTTCGAATTCATATTAACTTTGAAATAAAGCTTTTAAAATAATTTCATAAGAATTCGAATTAACGAAAGTTGAATTGTCATGTAACCTTATAAGTAGTAGAAAACCAACTATTTTGACTATATTTTATACTTCAAAGTTAAAGTATATTAAAAATATCGATATTCAAGTGCGTCAGGAAGGGAGTGCAATCTTTGAACTCGGATAAAAGCAAATGATGCACAGTTCTCAATTGAGCACAACCATTATTTTGTTAACGTAACCTCGTTGCTCTAATTAACAAGTCTTCAGACACAAAAAAGACTTGTTAAATAAAATTTGTTTTAATAGAATGTTTTATAATAAATGCTATACTAAAAATAAACTCTACTTGAAATAGCTTTTAATGTGTAAAAGCTGTTTTTTTCAAAACGCCATCACGTAAATAAAATAATATTTGTGTAGGGTGTAATTTGTTTTTAAAATTAACCTAGAAACCAGGACGTAGATAGGAGGGACACTGGCGCATGCACGCCACCTAACAAAAAAGTTATAAAGTTTATTATGTTTATCTAAGCATTTAATTTCCCTGTTTAATTTTCATTTTTCAACTATGTATTCAAATTTAAGTATTCAAAAGGTTAAACAAATTTTTGAATACCAAAATAAACGTAATCAGTGCTTAGACATTGTTGTATAACGGCTTTGATGCTCAGTTTCACAAGTTTTTTTTTTCTTTAATATACCAAATATATATAAATTATAATTTAAAAATTGCACAGTAATTTTTGTACACCATTGTAGTATAGCAGATATAATTAATTTCTATTCAAAAAATATTATTATTTTGAAAACAAACCATCAATTTACATCATACAATGATAAAAGCAGTTGAGGCACAGTTCTCAATTGAATTTTATGTACAAAACTTATTTTATCTTGTTTACGTTATATCATTGAGCTGAATATCAAGTTTTCAGAAATAAAAAAATATTGTTTAAGGGTTGCTGTAAAATTTACAGAGCATACAAAATTGCACGAATATACTTTTGCACGGAGACATTTTTGTACGAGTTAATTTTTTTTTTAATTACTTTTTTAATTTTTTTTTTTTATTTTTTTTTACTAGCACTGTTACTCCTAACCCTTGGTTGGAATGTTTTTTTTAGTTTTAAATTATTCTTCGTTGTTTATTTTTTTAACTTTTAATTTTTTATTTATTTTTTTTTTACTATTACTGTTACTCCTAACCTTTACCCTCGGTCAGTAGCTTTTTTTCTTTTAAATTTTTTATTTTTTATTTTTTATTTATTTCTTTTTTATTTTTATTTTTACTGTCACTGTTATCCCTAACCCATGGTCAGTATTTTTTTTTATCTATTTAATTATCGTTTAGTTTTTTTCTGTTTTATTTTTTTACCTCTATGCAAAAATGTAATTCTTGCAAATTTAGCTACATGCAAGTTAGGCACCGTGTAATTTTGTCCCCTTGTGCAAATTAGTAGCCTCGTGCAATTTTGTTTTCGTGCAATTTAGAATAGAATGTTTAAATACAATGTTTAAATAAAAACACTTAATCAGAAATAGCCTTATTAAAATTGCATTTAATGTCTTAGTGGTTATTTTTAGAGACACGAAGTTACGTGAATAAATTATTAGAAAAGTATGTGTAAAGCTTAAAAACTGCAGCAATTTTAATGTTTTAAAACTTATACTATATATTCTCGAGTTGCAGATGAAATGCTCAAAAATGGTTTTAGGGGTGTTTATTAGTAATTTTGAAGCTTACACTAGATATTCTTGAGTTGACAATTAAGCAAAAAAAAGTTTTAGGTGTTTTAAATGGTAGTGTTGCTGGAGGGGGCCATAGCCTTTTTAATTTAGTCAAAGTAGGGGTAGGGAGTACTTGGAAGATGTTTGCTGGAATTATGCGTACATATGATTTGGATGTGTTTTTGCTTCATTAAGAACAATTTTTTTAGAAAATCAAAAAAAAAAAAGTTTGCCGCCAAAAAAAAAACAATTTCAACCAATACTTTTCGATTGTTTTAATAACCATAATAATAACCGTAATAAAATCAATTACACAAGATGCTTGTGATGTATTATGACGTCATAATCACCCTAGATGTGCAAAATGTGTCTGTAAAATGTAGAGGTAGGGATTAAAGTACATTTTTATGATCATATTGTAAAATTCAAATAAGTACATATGTTTGAATGTGTTTTTGCGTAGTTAAAAATAATTATTTAAGAAAAAAATTATAATTTTGCAAATATAAAAAGTTGCTGCCAAAAAAACTGATATTTCAACCCCAAAATCACATATTTTTAAATTTTTTGACTTAAACAGTAGTAAAATTATTTATACATGTCCTAGACTTATAATTTATATCTTAAATGAAAGCTTATAACTGTAAGCATATATTAATGACATTTCAACTGCTTTTGTTGTATTACGACGTCATTATTACACTAAATATGCAGAATATCGTACTTTATTTTCTAATATAAAAAGTAAACTTATTGCTTTTTAATTTAATTTTTTGGTTTAGAATATAAAATGTGTCAAGTCTGCTAGGAAGAAAAACATTTCTGATGTAATGTTATTTTAAATGCATGTTGATATGTATATAAAATACATTTAAAATCAATTTTCGTTTTCAGAAATTATGAACTTTTGAGAGCATTTTATATAAGTAAATACAATAACAATTAACTGCTATGAATTTGAATATAAAAAGTATTTGATAAAATGCTTTTAAATTAGACAATTAAAACATTTAAACAAACTAACAAGTTTA
This sequence comes from Thalia democratica, assembly GCF_965202585.1. Classification (NCBI taxonomy): domain Eukaryota; kingdom Metazoa; phylum Chordata; class Thaliacea; order Salpida; family Salpidae; genus Thalia; species Thalia democratica. The sequence goes on from NC_139165.1 coordinate 19,505,137, forward strand.
ATATTAATTTATTTAGATGTACAAAACTTTATAAACTTTAATTAATATTTATTTGAAAACAATAACATAAAAAAATTAAGGCTAAAAAAAAAATTAATACAGATAAACATTTATTGTTTATTTAAATTAAAATGCTTCAATTTGAGAATAACATTACACTAATATTTATGAATTTACATGCGTTTTATATGATATATAAGTCTAGATCTTCTACTTTTAGACAGGTTATATTAATAATTATAATTTCTAATAACGGAAAGTGGTTTAAAATGTATTTTATATATATATCAACAAAAAGTTAAAATGACATTACATTAATAATATCTTTCTGGCTAGCTGACTTGACAGATTTTATATTCTAAATCATTAACTCAAAACAAAACGGCAGAAAAATTTGCTTTTTTTAGAAGAAAAAAAAGAGAGTATTACAGACAAAATTTGCATATTTCGTGTAACAATGACGTCATAGTACAACAAAAGCAGTTGAAATGTCTTTAAATATATGTCAATAAGTATAAGCTTTCGTTTAAGACATAAACTATAAGTTTAGGATATGTATAATGAAGCAAAATCATATCAAATCGTATGTACATGAATAGATATTACAATATGACCAAAAGAATGTGCTGTACTCCCTATCCATGGTCAAAGGGGCAGTTTGAGAACTAGTTTGGGAAACCCTGATGTAGGGGGATGAGAAAGTCATCGGGTAATAAGGGGTCATCTTGATGAAAAATACCATAGGGTAAATGAATAGTAAACTACAATGGGTTTTTACATAATTTTAGTCCTAATAAGTCACAGTAAGTTGGCAACAAAGTTTAATTCAAGTGTATTGTCCCAATAAGTAACTAAGCGTTTTGAAAAAATTTACGTCTACAAAGTCACTATACAACTGACAAGTTTTAAGTCCAACAAGTCAAAGCAGAACCAAAAAACTTTAAGCCCTAAAAGTCACTATAGAACTGACCAAGTTTAGTTCACTAAATCTAAATAGAACTGACAAATGTTAGACCAAATAACTCATAAAATTATTGACAATCTTTAAGTACAATTAAGTCACAAAAAGTGATGACCAAGTCAGTCACAGTGAGTCATGTTGAATTTAATTTAAGGCTCTTAATCTTAATATTATAGTAGAAAAAGACAATAATTATTAATATCAAGACTGAAAATAACAGTTATATGCTGAAGATATTCAGAAATTTGTATCAAAAAATATATATATATATACTTGTATCAATATACGTATATTGTTGGCATAACAGTTCTATTTTATTTTTTAAAGTTGTTTCCATTATAATCTTAGTATTTTTATAGCTCGTAATTGAATTTATTACAAATTTAATATTTTAAAAAGTTTTAAGAGAATTTTGAGTACTAACTTTTTTTTGAAGTTTGAGAGGTTTAATTCCATTTTTTAAGTTCCTTTTTTCTTTTTGCTATCTACTTAAATGTTTTTCAATTAACTAGTTTTAAGACTATTTTCATTTCTTGTATGATTTCAAATTTTTGATACATTTTTGCTTTTTCTTTAAAGAACAAGGGGAAATTGTACTGTTTAAAAACATAAACTACTTTTCATCACCATTTGAATAACTCAAAGGAAGAAGAAGAGTATGTTAAAACTATCTTTGAATAAAAATGGAGCGAACGGGTATAAGATTGTCTTCCAAAATGTCTAAAATAGGAAGTGTAATGAAATACATGTTTTACTTGTTTCCATTTACTTTTAAATGTTTTATAGTATAAAATCAGTCAACCAGAAATCAAGTTGATCTCATGCAAGTTAAAATTTATAAAATATAGATATATTAATGAGCAAAATGTGGTGTGTAGAGGTTCTAGTCAAAACCTCTCAGGTGTAGTTTTAGAACTAAATTTAACTGTTTTTACATTGTTTATTGAGCAGTTCTTTTTAAATAACTTTTATTTCTTTAATGATTTATTGACTTGGAATTCAAGCAGTTAATCTAATTGGGTTATACATTTTTAAAGTATATTTAGATGTAATTCATGTGTAAAAGTTTTACCACAATATAATAGCTTTCTAAAGTGTGAAGTTCTTTATATTTTTATTATATGTGCATATGGTTTCTAATATAAAATAAGTTCATTCAGTTTCATGTTTATTTTTGTTAAGAGTATCGATAATTATTTAATATTAGTTAGGTTAATGTCATTATTTATTTATTATGGCTTATAGCGTGGTTGATACATATAATATATTCAAAATGTTTATTAAGTTAAGTAGCCCAAATTATTTTGTTAAGTTATTAAAAAATAATCTTGTCAGAATATAATGTAAAATTTTTACAAAAACTGTATTTATTTAGTTTTGGTTTTAAGTTTAAACTCAGTAATGATAATTTTAAGCACAGCTTGAGTAGTGATTAATTAATAAAAAATGTTTTTATATGTATTCTTTTAAGTATTTAAAAGATGTGGTTAATGTAAAAAAACACATTATTAAGAATTTTAGTTTTTGTTTTTTATTAAGTTCATAATATTAGAACTATCGGTTATGTTTCTAATCAGAGATAATATTATTTTAAAGTAATATTTATTCTATATCAAATATTTTTGATACATACCAAATTATTACTTTTCAGCTACTGGTGTCATTAGTGGTTCTTTTACAGTTTATAAAAATAAATTTAGTATTACTTACTTTTTATAATTTAACCTTAAGTATATGTTGCAATGAAGCCTCAATATTTATTTATCTTAAACTAAACGACAAACTTTCATATGTTAAGGACAGGACTAAAACCTAAAACTATAAAAATAAAAAAACACTCAGTATAAAAGAAGCTGTTTATCATTTACACATATCTTGGTTACAACTGCATAAAGTGTATACTGTATACTGTCATAAATTACTTGTAAAATACCCTAAATTGAAATAAGAATTTTGCATTTTACTAAAACAAAGACGAAATAAATCAACAGAACTAAAATTTAGTTTTTTAATGATCGTTTTGGTTGTTTCTTATGGTTTATGTAATTATAAAGCTACTTACAAATTAAAATTAGACAAACGTTTAGCATAGTTATTGAATAAAAATAAACAATCGTCACATAATTACTGAAGAATGAAATTCAAAATAAAAACAATCATATGCTGACTCAATATTCAGAACGTTTTTTTTCATAAAATTCTAGCAATACTGTTTTTAGTTCTTATTATACATCTAGGTATTTAATAACAAGATTTGAAATCTCTATTGTAAACTTCGACTCAAATAACTTTACAACTTTACGATATCAAAATAAATATACATTTATTTGATATTTGATATATATCCAAAAACTGTGGATTATTCTATTTTTTGCAAAAACCACTGAAGTCGTATTGAAATTGTTTTCATAGAGATTTAAAAACATCGGTGGCTTTTGAAACATAAATGTGCTAAATTAATTTTAAAATAAAAAAGGTAAATTTTATTCTAGCTAAATATTTTTGGCCATGTTAGTTGTTTTCACTAATTGTAATGTATGTATATATATTCAAAAAATTTGAACTTATAAATGTAAGCTCCTATAACATTTACATTTACCTTTTCCATTAAATTAAACATTGTTGTAATAAATTTTTCATAAGAATAAATCTCGAACTGAGATGTTTTTTAACTACAAGTTTAATTATATTTTTATAATAATTTACAAGTATACGACATACAAGATATGTCGTTTGTAACCTCAATAGTTTATCAATTTTACAACTACTTACAAAAATTTATTCTTTATTATAATAATACTTTATTATATTGAAACTTCATTATATTATAGCAACAAACTAATTAAATAATCAGTGTTCAGTTGGCAGCTCATATAGCTTTCTTGCAACCCTGCAACAGATTGTGAACTTTATGGTTATGCATATCCTTAAAAAATCACTATTTATAAAATTTGTTAGTATTTTAAACTCATTTCAGATTGTTATCGTTTCGAAATATTTTTTTATTTATACTAAGATGTTTACTAATTAGTTAGTAGTAGCTAACTACACAGTTATTATCTCAGAAAGTCGTCATGTAGGGTAAACACTCACTACGGTAAATCAGAATTTATTAGAGAAAAAAAATGATAAACACTTGGGTGTAGACATACCGACAGGAAAAGTAAATAATGTTAAACTTCCTAATAAGTGATAATTTTTAGCTACGCATTTTTTTTTGCTATTAACTAACTAAATACCTTCGTTTTAAGGTTTATTAAAGATTAAGAGAAATCTCACTGTTACGTTAATGTATAATTACTCCTTAAAATGCAAACAACACAAAACTTAAATAAATTATACATAAGTTTTTATAGAATGAGCTACCTAACTGAACTCAAACTTTTTTGAAATAGTATATATACATACTACTGCTTAAAAATTTTGCCAGTAAACTTAATTTTTGTTCTGATGCCTAAATCAATGAAACAGCATTGAAACTATTCGAAAGCTAGTTGTTTATTTTGAATAATGAATACTTAAATTTTGATTAGAAGTTTTAAATTTTTTTTTATGTTGCCGCTGCATACAATTTCTAATGGGTTCTATTAAAAGGTTTATCAAACAAAATATAAATCAATTTAGTTTTAAACTACAAAAATTACACATTTGAAATATACGGTAGCCTTATTGTACAACAAATAAATTTAAACGAATTCATGCCTACAAATGGGACAGGTCTTATAGTCTTTAAACCAGCCATATGCGCATTTTGCACAAATTAAATGCTTTCCTTCGCAATCCAGGTGAAACAAGTCCATTCGAGCAACAATTTCTTCTTGACATACCGGACACTTTTCATCTGCAATCGGCTCGTCTGCAGTAAACTTCACAAACTCTTCTATCCTTTCACGTGTTAGACCTTCCCTTCTTTGATTGCGGTATGTAATGCTTGTTGTAGAAGAAAATGGATTTGACGTTCTAGAGTGACATCTGATTGCAGATTAGGAGGAAATCTGTGAGGTATGTCACTAACGTCATCATTTGGAAGAAGTCTGTGTGGATTTTCTATTTCATTAGGACTATGTCTCTGAATTAAATCTACATCACTGGAATGTTGACTCTGATCTTCTGCCGGTTGTCTTTGGATCATCTTAGTTCTGCTACGATAGTTGAAGCGTCTATCGGCTATATCCGTGGCTCGTTGCTGATTTGGAGGTAACCCACGCGCATTGCCAGACTCACGAGGACTCGGATTCTGACTTACATTTACGCCATCGCTGCTGTTATTAGGAGAAAGTCTGCGTGAGTAGACTATGACGTTGTTGTAAGGAGAAAATTTGCGTTGATTTTCTTTGACGTCATTGGTAGGAAATCTGCGTTGATTTTCTATGACGTCATTGGTAGGAAGTCTGCATGAGTAGGCTATGACGTTATTATAAGGTGTGAAGTCTGCGTTGATTTTCTATGACGTCATTATTACGACGAAGTCTGCGTAAGTTGTCTATGTCTTCATTATTCGACGGTAGTCTGCGTTGATTTTCTATGACGTCATTTTTAAAAGGAAGTCTACGTGAGTTGTCTACTTTATCAGGACTCTAACGTTGATCAGATTCATCAGGTTGTCTGGTCATTTTAGTTTTGTTTGTTTGTTTTAGCAGTAAAGGTAAATAGATAATTTTAATTAAACAGATCTAATAAAATCTAGATTTATTAAACCTTTTAGTAATTTTAATGTACAATATCGTAAAATTAAAATAGTTTATCTTTCAAAAAAAATCCAAGTTTATTAGAAACTTAAAAATTAAAAAGACGATTCATAAACATAAGTCATGCTTTACATAACTTGAAATAAAGAAAAATTATAAGTTATGTAAATCAATGTTTAAACAAGGAAATTTACATCTAGAGTAAATTTACGCCATGTTAATAATCGCTGATTCAAACTAAAATTATGTTTTCTTTTAAACATATACTTATGTAAGTGTTTTTAATAAAGAAAGTCCTTTTAATTTAAAAATTTTATTCATAATTTTAGTCAGTTATATTTAGTTTTCATATTTCCGAGTTCGGAATATTTTCCCATTAAATTGTAAAGTATTCAGTTTGTTAAAAAAATAAATAACTCAAAATATAAATAAATTTTAAACAAAAAAATTGAGGTTTAAAACACAAAATATTTCAATTGATAAATAAATTACTTAAAATTAGTTTTATTAATGTAATATTGTATAAAATATAGACTATTGTAATAATTATATTTTAAGTTTAGTTTTGTTTTAATGTTCTTGAGTTGTCGATAAAAAAAAAATGATATAGAATTTAAAAATGTAAAAAAAAGAAAAAAAATGTATTAGAATTTTTGAGTAACCTAAACGAAAGAGTTGAGATATTTTGATTACTTCGAAGGGAAATAATCAGAAAAGACTTAGAAACTATGATCTTAAACAGTCAAACTTCTCAAATAGTTTTGAAGAATAGTTCTTGACATTGCCAACGCGCCTAATCCATGGAACAAAAGGTTTACACCTAAGTTACAGTAAAATATGAACTTATTAAAAAATTAAGCAATAACCATAAAGAATCAAGATCGTGTCGTCTAGTGTAATAAATTTTTCAAGCAAAGGTACAGAAAAATAATTTAAAAACTAAACACATTCAAAAATTTAACTTAAGAAATGAGCTTCGTAAACCACTATTTATAAAAAACTCAACAATAATTTAAATTTATAAAAGTAATCATTTTTTAAGTGCAGCCTTAATGATATCATCAAGCAACTTGCTTTTAACATCCTTTAGTTCTTTTGTAATCTCAATAACAGCATATACAATTGCACCATCCTTAATTCTTTCATCCCATTCCAGCTTTTCACCAACATCGAACCATTCTCTGTAATACTCAGCAACGCAATAGGAATTTCTCAAGTCAATAATTTCAATGAGCTTCGAGTGAAAATCAGCGACGGTGTTGGAGCCGGAAACTTCCACTTCATAATCAGTTTTCGGATCGAATTTGTCTGAGTCTTCTTGAACGAGTTGGAATTGTGTCATGACTGTAATTTTGAACTTCATTTTAAACACGATAAAGCTAAAAAGAGCAAAAAAGTTTGAAACATTTTTAATTTTTTTTAATAAAAACTATTTAAGCAATATAACAATATAGCTATAAACCTTTTTTATTATTTTTTCTTTTTGTATGAATATCAGTGAAAGTATAAACAACTATTTAAAAATATAAATAAGACCTGTTTATAGAGAATAAAAAGAAGTTTCATTGAAAATATTAAAAGTAACTTCACTAAAGTTTAGATTTTAAATGAAAAATATTTAAATGTACAGATTTTATCTATAAAAGATGATAGTTATTAAGAAAATTAAAATCCTATGTACTTCATACAAATTTTTTTTATACTTATAGTTTAAACTTTACATGCTTAGAAAAAATCAAATTTGGTATCTTTATATACATTTAGACCACACGTTTTCACAAACATCTTAATAGTTTCTTTATAAAGGTGCTAAGCTTACCTAAATATTAGTACAAATCAAACTAATATAGGCAGCAAAACTATTCAAATAAAAACTTAAGTATAATTAGAAAACATTTTATTTATTTCTATATAATTTTAAAATATATACATTTATTATTTTGTAGTTTTATTCCTTAACCTTTTTGAATAAAACTTTATGAACTGAACCAAACAATAAACTAGTATAAATACATACTCTTATACAATTGTGAATGTAGATATTCTACAAAAGTTTACTATTCGTATATTTAAAGTTTCAGAAAAATTTATTGTATTGTTATTTGATTAACGTTTTTACTTAAACTTAGACAAACCATTTTTTACCAGCATCCACACCAACAAATACTAAAATAATTATTAATAAAAGATGATTAACGATTAATTGATATAATTGTTTAATATTGTAAATTTTGGTTTATAATACTTTTTCAGAAAGTTTGTATAAGCTTATTTGTAAACAATGTGTTCTACTAGTATAAAAAAAAAATAATAATAATAATATATTTTTCATACAAATCATTTAAAAATCTAAAATATATTCTGTTTCAAAATCGTTAAGAAATTATAATTCTAGTCTATAACTAATAAAAAATAAAAATTAACATGTATTATTAAAAATATTGTAGTTAACATTAAAATAAAACGAATAAATTATAACTTCTGATACAACATTTTTAATTGCTATAATGCTTATGCAGAACTCATTTTTAAGAAATTCGTTTATAATTTTATAAAGTCTACTAAACTTATCTAAAAACTACTGATAGTTTATAAAGTAGTAAATATGTAATAAACTATTAACATACAACTTAGTTGTACAACTACAAATTTTGAATAAAGCAACAAAACTTAGAGTCGGCTTCAGTAGTGAGCTTATTGAATTTCATTTTTATGTTGTACTACTGTGGCAAAGCATAAGTATAGAACTATATTCTTATCATCTAAAATCATTTCTCTTACCAGTTATACTAAAAACTTATAATTTATACCTGTACTCCTAACGAACCTTACCCAAAAATATACCAAATTGTTCGAAAATAAAAACGTTTATTTTGTTATAACTCCCCTTGTTGTTTTTTTATTCATATTTTTGTCGAGAATTAATATTTATTTCTAGTTATAGAAAGAAATCGAATTGCCAGCTTGTACAACAACTTTTAAACTTTAAATATATATTATCACCAATATATCCTGTTTTTAAGACGTTTTTTTAACAGAGTTTTGAAGAAAGTAAGTAACCGTTTATTATTTGTAACTGCTAAAGTCACCATGTTTAAAATTTTAATTATCTATTTATTTAGCTTTGTTAAAATCGTTTTAACGAAGTTATTTTGTTTATAATAACAAAAAGGATATTATGTTTCAAAAACATTACTGAAGTCATTTTTTAAAACATTCTGCTTTATAGCTTATTTATGCTGTAAAAAGATAAGTTTAAAAGAAACTAAATAAAAAAGTATTGCGTATGAATAAACTTCAAAAAAAAAATCGGCGAAAGTCTGCGGAGCAGAAGCCCGAACTTTCGTATGACGTGAAACAAGCTCAAGTTTAACAAAAGGGTTGATCAAACTATAATCAGACCACAAGCTTTGGTAGACTGAGACCGGTTTTGTTCTTAATAGGACTCATCAGATGAGTTAGGCTGTTAGACGTTAACCTACAAGTTGTTTGAACTTTACTATGGAAATCCAGTTTATAAAACAATTTAAGTGTTAGCCTTAATGTCAAACAAACTTATTCTAGTTTGAAAAATTCGATTATGCACTGAAACGGCTTTTAGTAAAAACACAATAAAGTTTACGGATCAGGGTTTTATTAAGGTATATAAAACATTAAAAAATTTTGAGAAAAGATTTTCACCCAAATAAAGCACATACTTTTCGCATGAAATTTTAAATATAAAATAAAACTTAACACTATCATTAAGTTAAACAACACTAAAGTTTTTAACAAACAAAGTTTCCAGTTTTCAAAGAGGGGATCGTCATATAATTACCCGAGCATGATACTTTAATCTGAAATTTGTAACATTATTAATAGCAGATTTTTATGAAGTTGGTAACAAAATGCAAGTAAAAATTTAGGATACTTTTAATTGAAAACACAAACTAATATTTAAAAGAACATGCACCATAAATTATACACACGTTTTTTCAAATGTAGTAGGTTTTAAACAATAATAATGCAAATGATACAAACTGTAAACAAAAGTACTAGTAGCAGTTCTACCGACATCTTTAAAAAAGCTACCAATAAAAAAAAATGAAGTTTTTATTTTTAATTGTCAGTCGTTCCACTGATTTTTGTTTAAAAACAGTTTTAATACTTGAGTAAAACATTCTTGTAGTAAAAGTGTTATTTAAATTATTTTTTGTTATTATTTTTATGTTGTAGATTAAGTCTCTTAAAGGATCAAAAAATACGAACAAAAAAACAATATGCCAAAAAAATATACAAAAAATAATCATGCCCTAGCTACTTTAACTTAAAAAAAGTATTTAAAACTAAATAAAGCCAATTATAACTAATAAATCAAAACATTTTATTAGAAGTTCTTATAAAATGTATTTTATAAGTACTAAAGTAAGATAGATAAAATATATGATTTAAATTGATTATATGCTTTAACTAGGCCACACATAATAGTTTTAATTCTTATTTAAGCTTCTTAAAGATATAAGGTTTCAGAAAAGTTCAGTTTAATTCAGAGCATGATTTTGTTTTTGAAAGTCAGTACAGTTAAAAACAAGTATATGAAAATTCAAGCCACTTTTTTGTTTTTAGTAATTAAATTAAAGCTTGTTTGTATATAAAAACTTTTGCACTTTTTTATTAAACTTTTGTGGTTTACCCCTTTAAGTAAATATTCAAATAACTTTATTTTGTTTGTTAGTATATATCTTACTGTAAATCTAATTAAAACAAAAAATAATAATTAATTATGTTGTACAGGAAATTACTTCTTATTTCTGCCAGGGTTTCACAATATGGACATTAACTAATTAGGGGATATTTAGATGATGGTCACATCTTTAGGGCAGACGTTTATTTTTAATTTATTATCAAATAAAACTTATTATCAAAATGATTTAGTGAGACCTTATTCAAAAAGCTACAAGAGATACGTAATAAATTTGTTGTTCAACTGTTTATATTACTTATATGCAAAGTGTTTAAGTATTTAAATATAATAAAATTATCTATTTACTTTTACAGCTAAAACAAACAAACAAAATTAAAATGACTAGACAACCTGATGAATCTGAAGGTCGTAAGAGTCCTGATAAAGTAGACAACTCACGCAGAATTCCTTCTAATAATGACGTCATAGAAAATCAACGCAGACTTTCACCTTACAACAACGTCATAGTCTACTCACGCAGACTTTCTCCTAATAACAGCAGCGATGGCGTAAATTTATGCGGCTTTTTAATAAGCTTTTGTGGTTTACCCCTTTAAGTAAATAATTAAGTAATTTTATTTTGACTGTTAGTATATCTTACTGTAAATCTAATTAAAACAAAAAATAATTATTATTTATGTTGTACAGAAAATTACTTCTTATTTCTGCCAGGGTTTCACAATATGGGCATTAACTTGTTAGGAGATTTTTAGATGATGAATAGTTAACTTGGTTACATCTAAAAGGGATACGTTTAATTATAATCTATTATCAAATAAGACTTATTATCAGAATGATTTCATATGGCTTTATTCAAAAAGCTACTTTAGCTACGTAATAAATTTGTTGACCATCTGTTTATATTACTTATAAGTAAAACTTTATATTTACTTTAACAGCTAAAACAAACAAACAAAACTAAAATGACCAGACAACCTGATGATTTTGAAGAACGTAAGAGTCTTGATGAAGTAGACAACTCACGCATACTTCCTTCTAATAACGACGCCATAGAAAATCAACGCAGACTTTCTCCTTATGATAACGTCATAACCTACTCACGAAGATTTCCTACCAATGACGTCAAAGAAAATCAACGTAAATTTTCTCCTTACAACAACGTCATAGTCTATTCACGCAGACCTCATCCTGATAACGGCAGCGATGGCGTAAATGTATGTCAGAATCCGAGTCCTCGTGAGTCTGGCAATGCGCGTGGGTTACCTCCAAATCAGCAACGAGCCACGGATAGAGCCGATAGAGGCTTTAACTATCGTAGCAGAACTGAGATGCTACGAAGACAACCGGCAGAAGGTCAGAGTCAACATTCCAGTGATGTAGATTTAATTCAGAGACATAGTCATAATGAAATAGAAAATCCACACAGACTTCTTCCAAATGATGACGTTAGTGACATACCTCACAGATCTTCTCCTAGTCTGCAATCAGATGTCACTCTAGAATAGGGGTGGGCAACGTACGGCCCGCGGGCCGGATCCGGCCCCCAAACCTTTTTCAAACTTAAATGTAATCCGGCCCGCGGACAAAATTGATCCGGCCCGCGAGTAGATGATCCGGCCCGCTAAGCTTTTTAGAAATTTTTATGAAATCCGGCCAGTCAATGTAAATATTACAAAATTACTTCAAAATCTTTTTAGAATTATTTTCATAAAACAAAAGTGTAAGACTTTGATTCTGAAAATATTTGTAAAATTAGGTTTTTATTTTTGTGGTGATAAAAACACTCTTTTGTTTAAGTATCTTATTCTGTTTAGCATAGAATGAGTTAAAGTAATACTTTCACAAATTATCTAAAAGCAGTTGTTTTCTGAACTAATTTTGATGATCTTACTTACCATAATGACTTTCATAAAAAATGTACGTGTTAAAAATTGCTGTCTCTCCCAGATGTGTAGATAGTTGTTTTTATATTTGTTTAAAAAAGTAAAGATAAATGTTTTTAAACATTGACATTTATTTTAAGTCAAACTGCTCAACGTTAAATTTTAGTAAAATATTTCATGTTAAGACTACAACTTGCACTCTTTTCTGCTATTGATTTTTTTATTAATGTCATTTTGATTAATCATATTGTCAAGTTCAGTGTAATGGGTGAAAATAGTTTTACTTGATAATGAGTTTGGTCGTTGTTTTGCAGACTGTAAAGAATTAATAGAAAAATTTGATATTTTGTCATCATAGTTGACGTTTGACACCAAAAATGCACTTAATAATATACAGTTAGAACTGTTAAACTTTAATGTGACAGTACACTAAAAGAAAAGTTCTAAATTTAAAAATTTGACAGATTTTATGCCCTACTTAACAAGCCAAAGTTTGTTAATTCAAAAAAGATGCCAATGTAGTTACTTGTTCTGTTTGGGTTTACATATAGTTGCGAACAAACATTCTCAACAATGTATATAAAAAAAAAAAAACTGCGTTCAAATCTTACTGATACCAATTTGTAGTCAATGTCGAGAATATCTACTTCGAATATACTTCCAGATTTTAAACAACTTGTTCAAAACTCTGATGATCAAAAAATGCCTTGTATACTTCTTTTTAGTGTAATTATTTTTGCTAAATTTTTCAATCTTTACCTTAAAATATAATATGACAGTTTTATATGTTATTTTTTCGTTTAGTAATATTTTCATTAGTGAAATTGATCTAGTCTAGCAAATTAATATGGTTATCATGTTTAAATATTAACTAATCTCTGTTTTATTTTAGTATTTCGTTTATTTTTTGTTAGTACTTTTATAAAAATATTTTAGATGAATTGTTTGATAATGTAGTGTTTTAAGTATATAATTTAGTTAAGTTTCTCAAATTGATCATTACTGTTTGATATTTTGAAAGTAAAGTATTAAAATTTTTAGCCAAATTAAATTTTTATCTAGGTTTAACTGTTTTTTAAATATGTTGATATAACAATTTTAATCAAACATATAATTTTTGTTGATTTTAGTAGATTTTTAAATAGATTTTATGTATTATTGAACGGGCCAAACTTTGTCAACTTCAAAATATAACCATAAACTACTTTTTTTGTTCGAGACTTTATACATTTGATAACAAACATTTCCGACCATAAACAGCAACAAGGATAAGCTAATTTCAAACCTAATCAGTATTCCAGTGCACTTGCAGATTTTCCCAAACCGTCATGCAAATAGATTTAAACAACTGTAATATATGATTAACTTTAAGTGTTTCATCGAGATGTTTTAATTTTGTTTTCTATTTTTATGGTAAAACTGTTTATTATAACAGAATTATTTGTTGTTTTGTTACTTTTATACCTGCAAAAATATGTAATGAATCCTAGTTAGTTTGTTTAAATTAAAAGGTAGTAGTTTAATATTATAATGTTAGATAATTTCTGAACTAAACTATTAATGAAAACTCCAGCCAAAGATTAAGAAAGTTAAATAATTTCGAATACTTAACAATTTTTTAATGTTTTAGGTTGAAATATTAGGCTCGAGTAACTTTAAGTTAGTAAATTATTGTTTTTATAAGACTAACTAGTATTAATTCGGTCCAGAGTTATGAATACTTAATAAAAATTAACATAAAATTTCATACTTAAGAACCTTGGTAATTAATAAATTGACTCAAAATTCTGAAATACCCAATCAGTTAGCATCCAGACGGATCCAAATATTTATCAAATTAGCTTCGATTCGGATTCGGATCTTTGTCTTTAATTAGTATTTAGCCGGATCAGGATAATATTTTGAAATTAGGATCCGGATCTAAAAAAGGATCCAGCTAAATCCAGTAAATCACTAACTCGAAATTCTCGGGCCCGCATAAGGCTATTTTTTTTTGGATCCGGCCCTTTATCTATTTACGTTGCCCACCCCTACTCTAGAACGTCAAATCCATCTTCTTCTACAACGAGCCTTGGAGGCATACCGCGATTAAAGAAGGGAAGGTCTAACACGTGAAATGATAGAAGAGTTTGTGAAGTGTACTGCAGACGAGCCAATTGCAGATGTTAAGTGTCCGGTATGTCAAGAAGAAATTGTTGCGGGAATGGACCTGTTTCGCCTGGATTGCGAAGGAAAGCGTTTAATTTGTGAAAAATGCGCACACGGCTGGTTCAAAGATCATACGACATGTCCAATTTGTAGGCAGGAATTTGCTTAAACTTATTTGTTGTACAATAAGGCTACCGTATATTTCAAATGTGTGATTTGTAGTTTAAGACTAAATTGATTTATATTTTGTTTGATAAATCTTTTAATAGAAACCATTAGAAATTGTATGCAGACAGCAACATCAAAAAAATTTTAAAACTCCTAATTAAAACTGAAGTATTCATTATTCAAAATAAACAACTAGCTTTCGAATAGTTTCAAAGCTGTTTCAATGATTTAGGCATCAGAACAAAAATTAAGTTTACTGGCAAAATTTTCAAGCAGTAGTAAATGTCTACACTATGTCAAAAAAGTTTCAGTTAAGTTAGGTAGATTATTCTATAATAACTTATATATAATTTATTTAAGTTTTGTGTTGTTTGTATTTTAAGAAGTAATTATACATTACCGTAACAGTAAAATTTCTCTTAATCTTTAATAAACCTTAAAACGAAGGTATTTAGTTAGTTGATAGCAAAAAAAATGCGTAGCTAAAGAAATATCACTTATCAGGAAGTTTAACATTATTTACTTTTCCTGTCGGTATGTCTAAACCCAAGTGTTTATCATTTTTTTTTCTAATAAATTCTGATTTACCGTAGTGAGTATTTACCCTACATGACGACTTTCTGAGATAATAACTGTGTAGTTAGCTACTGCTAACTAATTAGTAAACAACTTAGTATAAATAAAAAAATATTTCAAAACGATAACAATCTGAAATGAGTTTAAAATACTGCAAAAATTTTACAAATAGTGATTTTTTTAAGGTTTTGCATAAGCACAAAGTTTTAAAGTCTATTGCAGGGTTGCAAGAAAGCTATATGAGCAGCTAACTGAACACTGATTATTTAATTAGTTTATTGCTATTTTATAATAAAGTTTCAAAATAATAAAGTATTATTATAATAAAGAATAAATTTTTGTAGGCAGTTGTAAAATTGATAAACTATTGAGCTTACAAACGACATATCTTGTATGTCGTATACTTGGAAAATATTATAAAAATATAATTAAACTTTTAGTTAAAAACCATCTCAGTTCAAGACGTAACCTTATAAAAAATACATCAATAGTTGTTTAACTTGATGAAAACGGTAATTTTAAATGTTATAGAAGCTTACATTTATAAATTCAAATTTTTCTGAATATATATACAATATACATACATATTTTACAATTAGAGAAAACAACTAACATGGCCAAAAATATTTAGCTAGATTAAAATTTATCTATTTTATTTTCAAAATAATTTGGTACATTTATGTTATAAAAGCCACCGATGTTTATAAAACTCTATGAAAACAATTTCAATACGACTTCAGTTGTATTTGCAAAAAATAGAATAAATCACAGTTTTTTAATTTATTAAATAAGATTCTGTTTATCATGATATTTGTAAAATTATTTAGTTGTTTGAGTCGAAGTTTAGAACTTGAATTTCAAAGCTTTTTATTAAAAACCTAGATGTATAATAATAACTAAAACAGTATTGTTAGAATTTTATATAAAAAAAGTTCTGAATATTGAGTAAGCATTTGATTGCTTTTAATTTGAACTTCATTCTTCAGTAATTATGTGTTTTCGTTTTTTTTCTAATAACTATGCTAAACGTTTGTCTAATTTTATTAGTAAGTATGTATATAACTACATAAACCATAAGAAACAACCAAAACGATCATTAAAAAGCTAAAATTTTAGTTTGTTGTGTTATTTCTTCTTTGTTATGGTAAAATACAACATTTTTGTTTCGGTTTAGGGTATTTTTACAAGTAGTTTAAAACAGTATACACTTGTAACCAATGTATGTAAAAATTATAAACAATTTATTTTATACATAGTGTTATTTTATTGTTACAGCTTTAGATTTTAGTTTTGTATTTGATATATAAAAATTTGTTGTTAGATTTTAAATAAACAAATGGAGAACATCAACGCTTTATTGCAACATATACTTTAGACCAACATTGTTAAAGCTACATAATAGTAATTTAATTTTAGTTTATAAATTTAATAAACTGTAAAAATACTATATTTGTAAAACAACTATTGATACCAGTAGCTGATATCACGAAAGAAGTATGATATAGAATAAGTATTACTGTAAATTAATACTTTCTCTTATAAGAAGTAAAATCGATATTTCTAATATTGAGAATTTAACAATAATCACAATCTAATTTTCTTAATTATTCAGTAATGTGTTTTTTACATTATCAATATACATTAAACACTAAAAAAAGCTATATAAAACACATTGTTTGGTTATGAATTACTACTCAAGCTGTGATTTTAATTTTTATTACTAACTTAAAACTTAGAAACAACATATGAAAAAGACAATTTTTGTTAATTTTTTTATTATAATCGGACAAGATTTGTTTTTTCAATATAACCAACAAGAGAATGTGGGTTATTTAACTTAATAAACAGTATGATTATAGTATATTTTACAAACCACATTATAAACCATAATGAATAAGTAGTAACATCAAGTTAATTAATATTGATATCAAACAATACTTAAAACTTTTTACAAAACTAGTTATGACACAGATTAAACATATTTTATTTTAAAGAACAAAAATTAATAAAAATATAAAAAACATCATACTTTAAAAACAATTTAAATGTGGTCAAAACTTTTACACTAAAATTACATTAAACTGAAATATACTTAAAAACTTTATAACTAAATTAAGGTTTAACTATATGTATCTCAAATAATTATATTATAAAAGAAATAAGCATCTTTTAAATTATAAAAAAACTTCTTAATATTCAATATAATAACAATTTAGTTTAGTTTTGGAACTTCACCTAGAAGGTCTTGACTAGAATCTCTACACACTCTATGTTGTCGGTTTATATATCTATATTATAAGCAGTATCCTGCCACTTAAGTACGTACTTTATTGGTACGCTATAAATATGCACTTTTCTGAATAGCAAAAAAACATTAAATTTTTTTTTATTCAAAAACTTTCAGAAGATCTACAAAAAAAAGGTTAATTTAAATGTGATAACATATAAAACATATAACAAACATTGCTTTTTATAATTATTGACAAAATAGCGCTCTCTTTAATAATCAATCTACACAAACCTTCTAATGATTCATCTACATGTTTTTATTAAACTTAACGAACATATAATTACAATTGTAAATTGTAACTAGTTTTTGTGGTTTTAACCAAGCAGTTAACATCATAATAAAGCTGAAAATAAACTCGTAACTGGTTGCCCATCAGTTACAACCTGAAAATTATATTCTTTTTTATACTATTAGCTCACATTGACAATTGCACTTGATTATTTATTAACTACATAAATAATTTAAATTTATAGAAAATAAAAAGTATTAAAACTTATTGAAAATACTTTGTAAACTATAATTTTGTATTAAGTGTTTTTTTAAATAAAAAAGCTTGGTTGTTTGGATAAACCGTTTGGTTGCTAGTTGTATGAAAGAAAAGGAACAACTACATAAATTTACTATTACGTCAAAAAGTACGCATTACCCGTGCAAAGTACGCATTTTCGATCGAGTTCAACTTACGTACTTAAGCGGCAGTCTACGGTAAATGTAAACTTACATGAGATCAACTTGCTTTCTGGTTGACTGATTTTATACAATTAAATAGAAAAACATGAACCATGTATTCCATTACACATCCTCGTTCTAAAATTTTGGCAGTTACAACCTTTCTCCTCCTTTTTTATCGAATTTGTAGTAATTTTTATTGTTAAATAAATGCAATTTCCCTTAGCTCTTTTTAAATACAGAAAAAAAAATTTTTAACTAATTAAAGTTGAAAACATTTAAGTTATAGAAATAAGAAATAAGAAACTAAAAATAAAGGGTTTAAGTTTTCAAACTTTCAAAAATCTGTTAATACTCAAAGTTCTTTAATACCTTTTTTAGAACCTCAATTATGTAAATAAAATCAAAAACAATATAAAAACAATATTTAGACTAGAAATTACTTAAAAAAAGCCCAACTATCACGCTAATACTAATCTCTTTGAAAAAAATTCATAAGTATTTTCGGCCCATTACTGATCTTTTGTGTCTTTGTCATAATAAATATTGTGTTTTTAAATCATAATACAAAGATTTCGTGACTCAAACAATATTCAACATGACTTATTTGTTGTATTATATACATTGTCAAAATTTTAGTAAGTCATTTAAACTAACATTTTGTCAGTTTTTTAGTAACTTTGTCGACGTAAATTTGTCAGTTCTATTGTTAATTTTTTGGACTTTGAAATTTGTCAAAACGTTTTGTTACTTGTTTGGACAACACTTTTGAGTTAAATTTTGTCACCAACTTAAATCTTTCCATCAACAAAATAAATTTAGTTGTGTGGGTTGAGTTCGATCGAGAACTGTGCCTAAACCGTTTTTATTACCGTATGTTTTAACATCATGATTTTTTTTAAATGTAAATATTTTTTCGTTGTTAAAAAATTAGCTGCAACTATTATACTACAATGGTGCACAAAATCACTGTGTACTTTTTGAATTATAATATATATATATATATTTGATAAATCAAAAAATCTTGTGAAATTATGCATTAAACTGGGTATACAATAATGTCTACGCACCGGCTATGTTTATTTTGGAATTCAAAAATACATTTAATTTTTCGAATAATACATATACATAGTTGTAAAAAACAAACTAAGCAGGAATTTTGATCTTATGTTGTTGATCTGTGTTGATTTAAAAAAAAAATTTACACTTTAAACAAATAACATTCTAACATTTTATTTACGTAACTTCGTTTTGTCACAAACCAGCTTTTACACATTAAAAGCTATTTCAAATTATTTTTTAATTTACATTTTTTAAAAAACATTCTATTTAAACAAGATATTTTTATGTCTGGAGACTTGTTAATTAGCGCAATGAGATTACGTGAACAAAAAAAAAATTGTGTTCGATTGACAACTGTGGATCACTTGCTTTTATCCAAGGTAACAAATTAAACTTCTTTCCTGACGCACTTGAATATGGATATTTTTAGTAGATGTTAACTAAAAAATTTATAATAAAATCAATATAGTTAGTCTTCTTATACTTATAAGGTTACATGAAAATTTAAATTTCGTTAATTCAAATTCTTAAAAAAATAAAATTTTTCTAAATTTATCTCAAAACTAATATATATTTGAAAAAAATAAACATTTGTAGAATTTATTACATTCTACAAGTGCCTTTTTTTTGCAAAATCTAATTTTTTTTAAATATATAGTATAGTTACTAAAACTATTTACGTTTAATACTTAAATTAAACCATATCTCAAAAAATATTTAATGTTTTGCAAAAAAAAAGGGAACTTTAGATATTGATAGCACGTACATATGTATTTTTTATATTTTACACATATGCAATACTTTTTTAGTTGTGACCTTTTCAATTTTTTCTAAGAACTTGAATCGTCGGAATTTGAGTTGTCCGAGTGTTAATAGTCGTGGACCCCATTTATAACGATCATGCTTAAAAAAACTCATTAATACTTTTTCGATTGTACTAAAAAAAAATATGTTAAGCAAAGTTTTTATATTTGTTATAACAATACACATTAAGTAACTACATGTTGAGTTGAAAAAAGTGTTTTTATATATTTATTTAGTAACTGTTAAACAATTTTACTTAAGTTAGTTTTAAGGTGCCATTTAATGATTTATAAATTTTTACTCTCACTATAGATTTATCAAAGTTCTTTATTTGTTATTTAAAAACCAGGTCGTTTGATAATATTTAGTTTTTTATTTATTTTTTATTCGTTTAAGTTTTTTTTTTACACTTTGTAGTTTCCAGATTTTAATCAGCTTAAAGTCACACGTATTTACATACATGTACAAGTATGTGCAAGCTAAAAAACTATAGCTCTAGTTATCTACTTCTAGTTAGAATTTTAAATGATAAACTAAGTATGTTGTAATTCTTAGTGAATTTACAAAAAAAAGTTGTCGAAGTGGCACTCACTTTGAAATGTAACATACTTTGTTAAAAAATTTGTTTTGTTTCTATCGTCATACCACTGTATAAACTTTATCAACCTTCTTTTGTACAAAAATATTATTTAGATGAAACTGTATTCGGTAAACATATGTGTTATACTTTAAGTTGATGTTTTTTTGCACAGGAGTTGTTAATTTCAAAACCATTTATAACCTAATATGGAAAATGAAATAACGGATCGTAGAATTAACCGGTTGATTTTGGAAGATCTAAGAATAATAGGACTCCAAATCCTAGAGGCTTTCGAAGAGGTATTTAATTAAAAATGAAGAACAAATCGAAACATTTTTAAAAATGCCATTTAAATATTCGAAATGCACTAAAATACATAATTAATCGAACAGATGATGAATGACAGTTTTGCTAGATTTTTAGATTATAATTTAAGTCGATTAAAGTTACAAATTTGCTTAAATGTATATAAATGCACACTTTTGATCACAAAAAATATAAAATTCTGTTTTTCTAATTATGCAACTTTGTAGGCTTTAACTCCCGAGACTTATCTCTGGTTTGAAGAACGCCTTAGGTAAATTATTTTAACATAAATTTACTAACATTTTTTATTTGAGTTTTTTATTGTTTTATATTATTTCTATTATTTCTATTATTTTATTTTAATTAATATTCCTGTTTTTTTCATAAAGTAAAATTATATTGTAAAAATATTTCATTTTACTTTTTTCAAAATATTTTTTTATAGTAAGTGTTTGTTCAAAATAATAGAAAATTTAGAGTTTAAAAATTATTTCTATCTTAATGAACTCAGGTTAGTGCAGATCGATGCTGGGCATAGACCTGAAGTTAGGAGAGAAGCCAGGGAAATGTTGGAACAATTCAGGCTTTGGGGCCTACATGAAAGAGCTTTGGTTGCCATAGAAAGAAGAAAGAAGGAAGAAAATTCAGGTAGTTACATTATACTAACTGTTTTAAAATTTTTCCAACTTGAAGCTTGTTTAAACATTTTTTTTTCATTTTATAACTTCATGCCATAGAGAGATCTGAGAAGTAATAAATAGAAGAAAAATTTAACTAGTTATTTGGTAATAAATGATATCGGATGTTGGCCCCAGATCTAATCAATAGTCTAGATATGAAAATAACTCTCGTTTTTGCTGATTGATGATATTTACTTATCAATTGGTTGATAATTTTCTCTATAATTCTTGAGTTCTTATTGACATAAGGTAATATTCAAGAAGTGGAATGTTTTTCACGTCCTGCTGGCTTTACTTTGTTTAGAATTCTAAGATGTATAACAATTATATTGTTTACTAGTTCTTTTGGATAACCATTTTAATTTAGTACAAAGCTTATTTGTTTTTTTTTTCTACCAAAAAGGGTTGGTTAAGCTTATACATTGATATAATTATAAATGCAGAACAAACTTCTTTTACAAATTAGCAATATTTTATCAGCAACTAATTTTCTAAACAAATTTTATGTGCACGACGACAGAGCATCGTTATCAAATTTCTATACTTTTTAATAATACACAAGAATTAAAGTTTAAATAGTTTCAAGTATTTTATTCTATACACAGATTTCTAAAATTTATTCTTGTGTCGTTTAACTAAAAAGTCTATAAAAGTCAATTCATTGTTTCCTTCTTTTTGTGATGTAACTGTTAGTACTAAATGAGTTCACTAGTAAACAAAATAAGGCCAGCAGGACCTGAAAAATGTTCCTTTTCTTTATTATTACCTTATGTCAATAAGAACCCAAGAACTAAAGTTAAAACTATCAACCAGATAATAAGAAAATCTTATCAATCAGCAAAGGAGAGAGTTATTTTTCATGTAGAGACCATTTATTAGACCTAGCGGCTAAATAATTAATCAAAATGTATAAAAATTACGGTAGTTTGAGCTATGGATGTTAGTGGGCCAACAACTACAGCCTCAGTATGGTCTGGTTGACTATCTGTGGGTAGCTTGTCAACCTTACTTTTTTGCTTATACTTTTCCTGCAGACGGGTGACTTTATAGCACGCTTATGCTTAAGATCCTCTGAAGGCAGTTTGTGTTTATATTACTTAAGTTGGACATAGAAAATGTAAAATGCTTTTGTACTAACTTATAATTTATCATTGGAAATTACAGATCAATAATTAAAGCTATTCTAGACTACTTTATATAAATTAGACATGACAGTTTGGATGATGTGTCTATTATACAATAGAACCACAAAGAAATACAAGCACTGTATTTTATTTCAAAAAAACAAATTACTTCAAAATTTTTATAAATCATTTGGTGAAAGTGCTACTTAATAATAAACTAAGTTTTAGTGCAATAAACTATTAACCACAAAAAAAAATTGGTAAATATTTAAATCTATTTTAAAAAGACTTAAAACAATTACTAAAAACTTAAGAGAAACTGTTAGTAAGCAATATATTATAAACAGTTAAATAAACTATAAAACATGTAAATCTAGCTCGAATATTTAAGCAAAACAATAGTATAAATATTAGTTCTATATCTAAACAATTATATACAATGAACATAAACAAACGAGTTAAGAATTCTTTCGAGGGTTTATTTCCAGCTGCACAAAAACACTGTCTGCCAAACATCAAAATGCTTTTTTTTTTCTTTATTATGAAATTCAGTGGTGTTCAGAGGCATCAGGAGTCTTATAGATATTCTAGATGTTTCCCCAACATTTTTTGAGTCAGCATAATATACAGTACACTACCGCTTAAGTACGCAAATTGAACCCGACCAAAAAGTGCGTACTTAGCACGGATAGTGTGTACTTTTTGACGACATAGTATAATATGAAATTTAGTTGTTTGTTTTCTTTCTTACAACTAGCCACCAAATAATTAAGCCAAATAAACAAGTCTTTTTATTTTAAATAATATTTAATACATAATTCTAATCTGCTAAATTTTTTAATAGACTTTAAAATGATTTATTTTTTCTGTAAAAAGCTTAAACGTAATTAATACATACATTTAATATAGAAAGTCAATGTCAGTCAATGATATATATTGCCTATGGCCAACCAGCAAACTTATTTGATGCTGCTTGCTACATCACAGAAGCCTTGAATAATGTGACAGCAAAAGCGATCCAAAATTGCTTTCGTAGAGCTGGTCTAAAAATTCAATTTGTCGATCAAGAAGATGACTCAAGTCCTGCAAAGGAAGTAGATGTTGAAGACCTTGCACACCTGTTCAACGAAATGAAAGTTGAAATCAATCATCAACTAATTGAGCAGGTCGTGCAAATTGACGATGAAAATAGCTCAGAGTATGCTAAAGCAATTGAAAATCAACAGGCAATTGATGAACTATAAAGAGGTGCTATTCACTTTCATGATGAAGTCAATGATGAGATGGCTGCAGGATCTAGTCAATGTAAATTTCGTGGATACACCAAGCTATACACTGAAGCTGTGGAAACAGAGTGTCAGCTCTCTAGTGAAGCAGCATTTGGTATAGCTCCTGAGCTCTATCACAAGCTAAAAAGCACCCATGAAAAATATCAACGTTTGCTAAACAAAGCAGCCTTGTCTGAGCAGGGCTCGCACAGAAAGAAAACTAAGCAGCTCACACTTTTTGACATGATTAAATAGAGCCAAGACTTTTTTTTAATTCTGAATAGATTGCTAGTCAAGCTAAGTTTAGTTTTATTTATTACTTAAAACCATTTTTCCGTTATTTGCTAAATTGTTTCGGTTTAGAATAAACCTAGTTTTGTTTTTCTATAGCTGAGATTTTTATTAAACACTTAATTTAGAAATTATAAGACATTTATAATAATTTTCCATTAGCTAAAAAGTGTCTGATTTTTTTTATTTGAAAAAAAAAACGTTTCAGGACTGTTTTTTTTTTCTTTCTGGATAAGTGCGTACTTAAGGCGGGGTGCGTACCAAAAAAAGTGCGTACTTAAGCGGTAGTCTACTCTATTATTAAATTCTTATAGCTTTTAGTATGTTTGGG
Source organism: Thalia democratica (assembly GCF_965202585.1). Lineage (NCBI taxonomy): Eukaryota > Metazoa > Chordata > Thaliacea > Salpida > Salpidae > Thalia > Thalia democratica. Next base: position 19,529,650 of record NC_139165.1, read on the forward strand.
TAAGGTGGGTTAGGGTAAAGGGTATAAAAAGAATAAAAAAGTTTAATGATTTATAAATGAAATGGTGACTTAGCATATACTAGGGGAAAAACCTTTATTTTATAACCAGACCAAGGTGTTACTGTTCGAATATAGTCATCTTTTGTCTGGCTCTTGTATTCAGGGTTCAAACAATGAATAATGCAAGTAATTTGCAACAGTTCATTACACTTCCTCTTATTTTTCCTTTAGGTCGAGAATCTTCACTCTACCCTCTGTTTCTCTCTTGCTGCTAGAATTTGTTGCTGCACTTAAATCTAGTTGGTAAACAGCATAAAAAAAAACAATTGGCAGCGTAAAGCTTACATAAATTCAAACTAGTCACGCAACTAAATTCGAAATGGAATTTATGTAGCATATTAATATGAGAAAAAAAAAGTATCTGGCTCACATATTCTCAAATATTCTATTACAGTGCTTCCTCGCTAATCCGGCCAAGTTGGGCAAGATTTTTTTGAAAATACGGCCGGATTTGCCTTTGGCCGGATAAGAACAAAATATCGCTTTTTTTTTAAATTATCGACCTTAGTTATATTTAGTGATGTACCGGACTCACTATCCGGGTCCGGGTCCGGCCGGATATTGCCATTTTTGTCTGATATCCGGATCCGGCCGGATTCTAATTTGAAAAAAAAGTCCGGATCCGGTTCCGGCCGGACTCTAATTTGAAAAAAAAATCCGGATTCGGTTCCGGCCGGATTCTAATTTGAAAAAAAAGTCCGGATCCGGTTCCGGTCGGATTCTAACAGAGATCCGGCAGGACCCGGATCTAGTTAGTAATAAGAGCATACTGAAAAGCATTTTTTCAAAATCAAACCCTGTGTAAATTAATAAGAGTCATTTTCGTCAGTTAAAACTAAACACCTACCGTGATTGGCTCATTTTGTACACGTGACTAATTTACATTTGTTTACATTTAAACTATAAATAAACATTTCATGAAATGCAACTCTTTACATATGTTGTAAAATTGAAAACTTTTGAATGAATACTTGCATTATTTATTGTTTAAAGTTGAGCTCAGAGAATATTTAGAGTTAATATGGTTGAATGTACGAGCCAATGAGAATCATATGACGAAATGTTTCAAACTAAATACTGATGCAACAAAACATCAGAACATGACAGGCAGTTTATATGTAAGCAGTTAGTTAGTTTGGTGTGCAGCTTGATGCAACAAAATATCTTGAACTTTTTGTGAATGGTTATTGTAAGTATTGTTTTGTTTTAAAAGTGAATATTTCAACTGGTGTTTAATTGTTTAAACATTTAACCCAGGTTTACAGTTTAATAGTTTTTTAAAAGTTTTACAGTTTTCTGCTTACTAAAAGTTTTATTTAATTTTTAGTTTATTGTTTTAAGTCTTTTGATATAGATTTAAATAGCTTCCAGTTTTTAAAGTGTTACCAAAGTAATTAATTATTTTGTATATGCTAGTATTTCTTGTTGTGTTTTATATAAAAGATTCATCACTCAAAACTGTCGTGTCTGATTCTAGAAAATAGTCTCAGTTAGAATTTAGTATTTGTTAGATATTAATTAAATAAAGTAGGATTTCAATATGATGGGTAGTACTAATAAGTTAAGTGTACCACAATCAGTCCACAACTTTACTACCAAATTGTCAATCTTTGCTAGCTGTTCTACTGATTATTAGATTAAAGTACTTTTTTCAGTTTTTAAAAACCTCATTCTGACCCAGCCTTGTTTATACTCACTCTAGATAGTTTTAATGATGTAAACAGTGGCAACCCTGCTAGTTTGAATATTTTTGGAGTTTTAGAAAATCTTGGACTGCCTCAGGCTAGTTTAGTTTTTTATAAAAACTCAGGCTAGTTTTCTTTTAGATTTTGAATGGGTTTGAGCTGATCCAGTCTTCAATATTTTGTAATTTTCTAGTGAATTTTGTTCAAGAACTTGATTTAAGATTTTTAATTGTAAATAACATCTAAATTTGTAAAACTTGTGGCTAGCTGTTCTACTTATTATTAGATTAAAGTTCTTTTTTTTTCAGTTTAAAAAAACCTCATTCTGACTCAGGCTAGTTTATACTAGTGATGTACCGGACTCACTATCCGGGTCCGGGTCCGGCCGGATATTGCCATTTTTGTCTAATATCCGGATCCGGCCGGATTCTAATTTGAAAAAAAAGTCCGGATCCGGTTCCGGCCGGACTCTAATTTGAAAAAAAGTCCGGATCCGGTTCCGGCCGGATTCTAATTTGAAAAAAAAAGTCCGGATCCGGTTCCGGCCGGATTCTAAATTGAAAAAAAAGTCCGGATCCGGGTCCGGCTGGACCCAAAATTGTGGGTCCGGTACATCACTAGACTTATATTATGATTGTATATAACAAAACGTACTATAAAATTTCTGTTAATTTAATTTATTTTACTTTATTCAAAGAAAAAAAAATAAAACAGACAAAACTAAACCAAACGAAATTTTATAAGTTCAAAATTAATGGAAAAAAACTACACTGTTAACACTTTAACTAAATTAAGATAATTTTTTGAAAAAAGAAAGAATGGAAGATTGTTTTACAGTGCTTTCTCGTTTCTTAGCAGAAAACTCACGAAATTTGATGAGTTATAACAGCTTTAGGCATATTATTGTTTGCCATTTCGCAAACTTTTAACTTGTTTTCAATTGTTAGTTGAACGCGTTTTCGTTTCTTTGCTGTCTTATCTATTTTTAACCAGATATGTTGATTGTATCATATTAAAGTGTAACTTGCTTAGCATAGACAGAAAAATTGCAAATGAATAATAAACAAGTTTGTTACAACTAAGCGGGAAAAGTATGAAAATAAACTTAAGATTATACAAATGATACTTTATTATGACGTAACAATACATTACTTGCATACTTATAAAACGTAAACTGAATACTTTTTCGAAGTAAAATGAAATTAAACACTAAAGTAAATAAGTCGACTTCTCGACTAAAACCGGCCGGATTAGCGAGGAACCGGATTAGCGAGGACCGGATTAGCGAGGAAGTACTGTATTACTTTTTTTTATAAAAACATAAGTTTTACAAGAGTAAATAACTCAGTAAAAAATTTTAGACAAGTTGGTAAAAAAACTATTTTTAAATGATAGAATTTGCATAAAAATAAAAATAGAATATCAATAAATTTTCTGGTTTTTACATTGTCAAATATTATTATTACATTTTAAAGAAAAATATTACTTTTTATCAAAATAGTTAACATAAAAAAAATCTTTTGTAAAATATCATAAATTTGTTTTAATATCAAAATATATTTATAATAAGTAGGAAATAAAACATTTATTTAGTCGTATAGAAACATTAATTAATTGTCATGCCTAATTAAACCCTATTATGCTACTATTTTATATTGGTCTTTCTAAAATTTACTTGTTAATTCCTGATTTTAAGCTTAATACTTAAATTTTTAGACTTTCTTTTTGCAACTCATTTTGTTCTAAATGTTATTTCTAAAGTTTTCTTTGATATTCAATCTGTTCTGTTTTATTGCTAACTGATAGGTAACCTGTTGAACCAATTTTGTTTTCTTGTTTGAAAAATCAATATGGCTGTTTTATTTTGCTGATAGTCTAATATAAGTTGTTTTAAGTTGATAATTGGATTTGTTGTTTTCTCTTATAACTGTAAGGTCTACCCTATAATGTTGATGGTTCCTTAATTTTGCAATAACCATTTATTAAATAATTGTTTTGTTGAGACCTTTTAAGCTGCTGATAAAAGCTTGGAATATTTAGAACCCTGTCGGAACACCTATCTGGAGAATATTTAGAACCCTGAACTGCTCTGTTACTGGGTCCTGTAACGTTCACAGCCTATGTTTTTAATACTCATCACTACATCAAACTAAACAATCTCACCTTGAGCAAGTGACCTTGATAATTTATTAAAGTTTATTTTAATCTGATAAATATTCCATTTATTTATTATTACCTTATGTCAATAAGAACTCAAGAAATAAAGTGGAAATTCTCAACCAATTAATAAGTAAATCTTACCACTCAGCAAAACCAAGAGCTATTTCCATGTATAGACCATTTATTAGACCTGGGGGCAAAATCCTAAATCAGAACGTATAAAAAGTATGGTAGTTTGAGCTATGGATGTTGATTGGCCAACAACTATATCACTAAAGTATCTTGTTTTTACATTTTCAAATATTGTTATTACATTTTGAAGAAAAACATAACTTTAAATCAATATATTAAACATAGAAAATTTATTTTGTTAAATATCATTATTGGTTTTAAGATTAAAACTCAGTGTGATGAACAAATACATCACTGTCCTTATCATCACTTTTCTAGTAGCTTTAGGTTTAAATATTTGTACCGTTCTAGTTGAATGAAGTGAAGAGGTTTTTGTGATTGCAAACTTAAAGTACTTTGGTTTCCTATCTTTTTCTTCATTTACTTTTGAAATAATTTGGTTTGGATGATAATAGTTTGCACGATGCTTGTTGTCTTTGGTTTTGTAGTTAGTGGTTTCTACCATTATTTGTACATTGGTTGTCTTTCAGCCTATAGTAGTCTAGATTAGGATGGTTACTACTATTGTTGTTATAAAACACATTTTGGTTTTCCTGCCAACCTACATTACTGTTTCTTTTTTTTAGATCTACTATAGTATGATTTGTAAAGTTCATATGAATAATTTTGGCTAGCTCATTAACTTTCTGTTCTTATACCCCAAATATTGACTCTGCACCCCTTAAAAATTCTTCATACCTTAGCCTAACTTTTTTTTAAATTTTCCTTTTAAATTTATCAGGGGCATGCACATACATATCATACATAATTCTATCTTTCTCATTTGCGTTTGCCCATTTTTTTGCTGACAGGTACAAATTTCAATGCTAGTAAAACTACATATGTGTTGTTAATTACCCTTTGCCTTATTATTATTACTTTTGAATTGATTACCTTTTGTCTATATAAGCTTGATTTAAAACTTTATTTTTTTTTTTGCTTTGTAAACTACTGAAAAGTTAAGTACGAAATATATTTTGTAATAAAAATGTGAATTATGTGTTTTTTTTTTTTGAAATAAATTGTATTGTCAAATTAAATTGAATGTTTTACTTTAAAACCGATTATTATTAATGTTTGTTCAAATTTTTTTTTTAATTTTTAGTTTATAATTTAATACAACCAGGGCTATCGTCAGAAAGGATCAACAAATTCGAAAAGTTCAATGCAGACGAGTCACTTGCGGGTGATCAGTGTCCCGTGTGTCTCGCTGAAGTGAAAGTTGGTGAGGAGTTTCTCGGCTTGGGATGCCATAAAAAGCACTTCATGTGTGAAGACTGTGCAATAGGCTGGTTTAAAAACCACAAAACTTGCCCCATATGCAGACACAAGTTCGATTAAATTTGACTAGTGTGAAACTATGTTGCATTATAGTTTGTAATTTTAGTTTAGTTAAAATTTGCGTAAAATGCTTTAGTGTAAAATAAATAATATTTAGTGTACATTGTAAAAGCGTGTATGTTATGTGCTAGTTTAAAATACTAAATTACTTGACTATAATTTTAACGTTAAAATATTAAATGATTTCAAAATAGTGTTTTATCACTAGATTCATTCACTTGTATATATGAATCATTAACTGTTTAGCTAGGAACGGGTCAAAGTTGCACAAAACCAAAATTGAACGAGGGCATGAAATTGCACGAATATACTTTTGCACGAGAGGAATAAATTGCCTTGAGACAATTTTGATCTAACGATAACCTTTGCACGGAGGGTCATTTTCGCACGAGAAAATAAAATACTGGATGAGTTTAAGGGTTAGGAGTAACAGTGATAGTAAGTATGAAAATAACAGTAAAAAAAAATATAAAATAAATACAAATAAACTTATTAAAAGAAAAATTAAGCTATCAAACAAGGGTAGGAGGTAAAAGTTATAGTAAAAAAAAAAATTTAATGTAACACAAAAAAGTTACCGCCCGTGAGTAAGGGTCACGGTTAACAGTGATAGTAAAAAAACTAAATTAATATAAAAAACAAATAAAATGTGTTAAATAAAAAAAAAATTAATTAGCTCGAAAATGTCTTGTTTTGTTCGAAAAAATTTTGAAGTGTAAAAATGTTGCCATGCTAAAGTGTCTCCTCGTGCAAAAGTGACGCCGTGCAAAAGTGTTTCCCTCGTGCAATAGTTACCTTCCATGCAAAAATTTCCCCTCGTGCAAGAGTGACCCTCCGTGTAAAAGTGTCCCCTCTTACTAAAATGACGCCGTGCAAAAGTAACCCAGCTTGCAAAAGTGACGCTCGTGCAAAAGTGTCCTCTCGTGCTAAAGTGACGCTCGAGCAATAAAGTCGCCGTGTAAAAAATTCCCTTCGTGCAAAAGTGACCCTTCATGCAAAAGTGACTCTCGTGCAAAAAATTCCCCTCGTGCGAAAGTGACGCGTTCCCACTTTTGCTTGTGTAACTTTGTTCTTCACTTTTAGACTTCTACTTGAAATTTATTGACATAATTGCATATCGTCAAACATTTGTTTTATTTTTAATAATATCACTTTAATCGCAATGCATGCGAATTTTAAAATAAAAACAGCTGATAAGCAGTGACCAAAAACCACAATCTATTACTAAATTAATGATAAAAACTTACGTTTCTAAAATATATGCGTTTGCTGTAATTAAGTTGGAAACGGGTCAAAATTTCTTGAAGACAAAATTGTACGGAAACGAAGTTGCACGAGTGCACAAAATTGCACGAAGACTAACTTGCTTGAGGGCGCAAGAATGCACAAGGAAACAAAATTTTACAAAAAAAATTTTGCACTAAATTACATTTTTGCACTGCAGTAAAAAAAAAAAGTAAACATAAATAAATTAAGACAGAATAAAATAACTAAAAGATAAAATTAATAAAATAACAAAAAGAAAATAAAAGTTAATAACCGAGGGTAAAAGTTGAGGACAACAGTGATAATAATTATTTATAAAAAAAATATTCAAAATCATTATAAAAAAGTAAACAGTTAAAAAAAAAACCTGCTACCGATCGAGGGTAAGCTTTAGGGGAAACAATGATAGTGATTTCTTTTTAAATTAAAAATGCAAAAGTGACACCCACCCGTCGTAACTTAAATTTGGTATTCTTGTTTAAATAATTTTAAATTTAAATTAAATTGTAATTTCAATATTATATCTTTTATTGACAAGAATAAATGCTAACAATAAAGTATAAATGAACATTGAAAGTATTTTGTATATATATTAGAGTATAAAACTTTTATAAATTTCCTATCTTTTAGTATCTTTAATTTTTCTTGGCAAAAAAAAAATGCAATAAGCTACTAGCAATCAAACTTCAACAAGTTAAATAATTCTAAGTTTTTTTATTAAACATGCGACTCAATTGTTGGTTAATTACTTGTAACTATTAAGAATCTCTCTGAAGTATTAACCGAATGTTAACACAATGATAGGGATTTTAGAAATACTTTTTTTGTACCTTTAAATAACTCGTAAAGTTATAATAGTAAAAGAGTAAACTAAATAAAAATTTACAAGAATTTTTAACTCAAAACTAATTAGTATATACTAACAACTATACTTTGTAATATATAACTGTAAAAATTAAAGTATAGTATCAAGTGTTAGCAGGCTTTTGTATATAAATAACTGCAAATGATTTAATTAAAATAAAGCAAACAAATGAACATAACACACAGTTACACTCGTTTTTTTTTTGTTCAGATATTTTATTTAACAGTAGTAAGTAAAAGTAATGGTTACTAGACTTTACGACTTATGTTCAACGTATTGGTTACATTTTAACGCATTTTTATTTTTGATTTTATTTACTAAATTTTAAATCAAAAAAGTTTTAGTTTTAAAATGTTTTATATTTGTATAAAATCTATTTATTTTTGAATAGTCATCTAATAGTTTTGGATAAATTGCTAAACTTAGTTCTACACCAAAATAATATATTCAAAAGGAGTTTAAATGAAAAGAACATAACAACTGAGAACTATCCGACTTAGACTTTAGTGAATAGATGTTTCAGACAGCCTTAATTTAAATAATACTTAAATTTTATTGTTCTAAACATTGTTTAATTTTAATATTTTGCAATATAATATTAGTTTATTAGTTGCAATAATTTCGACTTTCAAAGTTTAAAAAACTAAGAGCAGCTTGAAGCAATTAAATATACAAAAAATTGAAATTAAGTCAAACATTGTAAAGTTCAACGTTTTTTGGTTAGATTTTAAGTCAGTTTTTTTTTCCTTAATATTAAGTAAAATAAATAAGTTTTAGTTTGAAAATGTTTTATAAAAGATAAAAAACTATCTCTATTTGAAAAGGCATCTAACAGCTTTTTATAAATAATAATTTTAGTTCTACATTAAAAAATGAACAAGTTTTAAAAACATGATTAAACTAATGGAGCTTAACAACTGAGAACTATACGACTTAAACTTTAGCAAATAAATAATTCACATAGCTTTAATTTAAAAAATACTTGAACTTAGTTATGTTAAACATTGTTTTAATTTTATTTTTGGCAATACAATATTAGTTTAAGCAAATTGTCACAATTTTATCAGTTAAATAAGTTTTAAATAAGTTGGAATATAATAACTTTGTAACATTAATCAAATCCTAAATCCTTAGAATTACCTTTTATTAGTTCATATTTAATGAAACCCTTGGTATATATGTTGCTTAATATTGTTTAGGTACTCGAAGCTTGCCATAGTATTTAACGTACAAAAATATCAAAAAAAAAATTATTTACGTTTAAAATACACAAAGTTTTTAATAATTAGTTTTCGAGTATGACAAAAATTTAGTATCATTAATAAAAAAAAAACTAAAATAGTATATCTGAAATAACTTAACAAAAAGCAGTTACAATATACAGTATTTTTACTTACTTATTTTGCTATAAATATTACATAGTAATACAATATAAATAATAGCTATAAATTTAAAATAAGAAAACAAGCAAAGTGTAATACTAATCTTTTTTTAATTATTTATGTATACTCAAATCCACCAGTTAATGGGTTCTAGTCATAGTTCTTTTAAAAATAAACTTTTTTTACCTATTTTATAGTAGTATCAAAACTCGACTTAATTAAAAGATGTTTATAAAAAAAAATAATTTATAATAATTAAACTATTACTTTTAAAGTTGAATTTAAGTTTTTTAAAGCATAACTATATACTATATATAACAAGTTCAAAAAATTTGTTTTGAAAAGTTTATGTATCTGCAGTTTTTCACATTTCTTTTTGTTTATTGTTTTAAATTTATTTATTTATTTTGCGTTAAATATAAGCTTGCTTAACATGTCTAGTTTTGCTTAATTATTAACTTAGTATCATAAAAGCATAAGTTAAACATGTTGTTTTAAATTGTATAGTTTATCAAAACTTCAAGCTTCCTTTTTTTGTTTTAGCTTTTATTAATTTCTTCTTAACAACACATAGATATTGAAAAAAAACTTTTAAAATGTTATAATCATAAAAAGTTTTAGCTCTACAGTTGTATAAAGTGAAACAAATTAACGATAATAAATTAATGACCATTGTTTGAATTAAGTTTTAGTTTTGTACTATTATTTTAAAAATTACTTGATAAAACCTATTACCTATTTGCTGGTATAATATTCATAATATAAAATTAAACAAATTCATGTTTTTGGTACGTTTGATAACTTTAAACAAAATCTAAAGTGTCTGATAAGTCTTTATTTCCAATGTTATTTTAGGTAGTTTATAAGTTTAAATAGATATTCATATAAGTATTTTTTTTTACATATTTATAAAAGCTTTCTATTATAAATGAATCCATTTAAAAAAAAAGTCGTACAGATAACGACTTTTAATAATTAAATAACCAATTATACTAACACCGTTGTACTATGATTTTAAAAATTATTAAAACTTATTTTTAAACACTAATCAAATGTTTACGGGATATTATTTAATTTGTTTTTTACTTCACTTAAGGATTAAAAATAAAATTTCTATAAGTTAAAATAGCGAAAGTAAACAAAATGAATTGAAAACTAAAATTTATTGAAATTAAACAACCAAAAATAACAAATCTCTCATGTGTTATTTTTTTATTAACACATTTTTGTAGTATATTTTTAGATATTGCATCACTTTTTATATATTTAATTTTTTATTTTGTTCTTTACATAACAAGAATATTTATTAAAACATATTTGAAGTTTTCTTAGTCATTAAGGTTTTTAGATATATAGTACGATAGAAAAATAAAAGTAAATTTGTTTAAATTAATGATTTAGTTTAGTATCAACATTTAAAATTTACTTAATAAAAGCTATCACCTATTTTCCGGTATATAATTGTACAAATTTATGTGTTTAGTTTCTTTGATAACTTGTTACAAATTATAAACTATCTGATAAGTCTATATTTCAATTAAATATTTTAAGGAGTTTATAATTTTTAATGGGCATTTATACAAGTTGTTGTTATTTTAAATATTTTTAAAGTGTCTCTTTTGATAATAAATGCATATAAAAATTTGTTAGTCGTAGTGATAACGACTTTTAAAAGTTAAAACAACAATCATACTAATACAGTTGTATTAAACTCTATATAATGTTTAGAAACTTATTTCTAAACAGTAATCAAATGTTTGCAGGATATTGTTTATGACGTCACTAAAAGATTAAAACAAAAACTGGTATAAATTAAAATAGCGAAAGTACACAAAATAAATTGAAAAAAAAAAGTTAAAATTGAATAAGCAAAATAATAAGTAAATATCTTATGTGTTGTATTTTAATTAACAATTATTAGCTTTAATTCTTTTATTTCAGTTTTTCTCTTTTTTTTTGATGTTGAGACAGAAAACTTATAAGCACTTTTTTACGTCATTAAAAGCTTTGTAACGCAAACCACATTTTTCTTAAAATAGTTACACAAAAATATCAATCATTTATTAATATTACTTGAGTGTTTTTTGATCGACTTAAAATTTTTGTTACATATGACATAAGATTTTTACTAAAATGTTTTTATATTGTGTACTATTCTATAAATGTCTTATACTGATTGTAGAAATTGGTTATAGCTTAAAATAAATAAAGTTACTGAGCATAAAATAACAGTTTTAAAATTAATTTAGTTTATACTAGTTGTCTTTTTAATATTATAAAGGTTTAAAATGTGAAAGGCTGTACAACTTAAGTACTTATTTTTTTACTGTAAACAAAACCTTTTTTTACTAATTAAGTTAGTTAACAATTTCAATTTTTTAATTAGCTAAATTTATTTGTAAGCAATTTGTTGATTAGTAAGCATTGCAAAACATCTAGTGACGCAACAAATAAAACCCCGTAAATGCTTGAATTATTGCAATGTGTATATAAAAACTAAAATTCTATAACTTATATTTGAAAATATGTTCTTATTGTAATTTAAATTTTAACAGTCGCATATACCGCGACTAAAAATAACTTCTTAGAAATTAAATATTTTTAAACAGATTCATTAATAAGCGTGTATAAAACTTTTTGTTGTTTTTTTTGAATGCAGATTTTACTCAGATAACGTTTTAATTTTTGTTGCCAATATTTCTTCAAACAGACATATAGGTACTGCACTTAGTTTGTAGATATTTCAATTGTCTAAAAATTTAACGAACTTCTAGAATCTGTGATGCGCATAGTTACAACATATAAACTATATAGTTAGTTTTACTGAGTATACAAATGTTAGTTGTAGCACTAATTAGGAAATACGTAGTGACTATAATATCATTTAAAATATTCAGCTTTTAAGTAAGTCTTATTTAAAATTCGAAATAAACTTCAAACTTAATTAAAAATTACTTTTAATAAAAATATAATACACGTTAATACAAGCTCTTTAAATAGACAAAAATATAATATGCAAAACAGTTTCTATAAAAATGTTTACGAATTTTAGAAGACTAATTCTTTTTATATTTATTTTTAAATTTAACCCTAAACTAAAATGATTAGTGTCTGACTTTTATAATTTAGAATCGTTTAAGTTATTTAATTCATCACTTTAAGAATTTTGGGTCTTTGATTTTACCTCGGTGTCATCATAACTTAATTTCTGTATATAAACTGTAAAAACTTAATATTTGCTTGTAGTTATTGGTTATGTCTGTTTATATTTTCAAGTGCATATAATACTTTTATGAGTGCAAAAAAAATGACTAAAAAATGCCTGCTAGTATTTTTTTATTTTGAAATGTATTTAGGCTTATATTTCAGTTTTACGGTTTTTAACTTTATAGCTAATTTGAAATTTCGATTTTTATAGATTTAAGTAAATTATTTTGTTGAATAAACTAAATATACAATTAATCAACAATAGTTTTCAATAAATAATTTTTTAAATGAAGTATAATTTAGAAACAAAACATTCTTCGTTATAATTTTATCATTATTTTTTAGAATCATACAGATTACATCTTTAAGATATAGTTGAATTTTTTTTATTTATCATTTATAAAACATCTCGTTAATGAAAATTTCTAAAAATGTTGTTTTTTTTTGTAAAAATGCAGATGTCGAAGTTGAAAACAAATACAAGAAGTATAAAACACTTGTATTACTAAAGAAATATAAAAAAACCAAACTATATGACATGTCAGAGCTCAATTTGTTTAAATTTAAATAACCATGCTACAGTAAAATCACATATTTAAATTACATTAGAATTAAGAGGAGTTGTAAAACTGTATTCATTAACTGTTTTGTAGAGAAGCCTCAATATCAACAACTTCTGAAATTATGTTAGCAAAATTTGTTTTTCAAGGATTTGCAATCAAAATTCAACCTTTTTTATTGCTTAGCAAGAAATTTAGTTTTTGAGTGAATTTATCTATTATGTATTCATTAATTAACAATGCAGAGTGCATTAAAATTTAAAAACTTATAAGTAAACTATTAAGCAACTTATTAACTAAAAATGATTGTTATTAATTTTTCAAATAATAAAAGAAAATTTAATAAAACAATTTGTTATTACTTAGTATGACAAACCGATAAAGACTACAAATAGTTTAACTTGATAAAGTCTTTAACTCATTTGCTTTTTTTGAACAAATATGATATTTCTTACTGTATTGAAACAGTAAAGAAAAACTTAAATAAACTTTTGACTCTAGTTATAATTTTGTAGTATTAAAAGTATATAAACTTTACTAAACCATAAAATTTTGTTACTTAAAATCTAGTTAACCTCGAAAAAATTATAAAAAACAATAAAATACGAGACAAAAATAAACGGCATATTCACAGTTCCCACCTGAATCAACTCCCGACCGATCAATTTCAACCTTTATCAATTCCAATCCAACCAATTCCCATCCGAATTAAATTCTACCTGATGAATTACCGTCCAGTTTATTTATTTTATTGTTTCAATTTTTTTCATTTAGTCTTGTTATATATAACCGCGTTTATTTATATAGTACTATCACTGTACTCCTAGCTTTTACCCTTGGTCGGTATGCGGTTCTCGGATCGGGTGTGAATTAAGTGCAGGTGAGAAATGTAGGTGGGTTGAAAATGAGCGGTTCCCAATTAAGTATATGTTTCAGAACATGCTTTTATGAAGCCTTAAGTAAAACCGCTAACTTTATTCTATGTAAAAAAGATACTGGAACTTTTCTGAATGCCACATAGTTTCTACTTTATTTTTTAGTCGTAAAAGGTAAAACATTTTACTTTTTAATCTTTAACTGACGTGTTGTTGTTTCCTTCATTTCTATATAAAAAATTTAAATTTAAATTAAGTGTTTAAGTTTGTAATAAAATGTAACTAATCGTATATTAAAAATGCATTTTCTCATAACTTTAACGACTTTTAAAACTTTTAATTAGTTTCGTTTTTGTTAAATAACTTTATATATACTTTTTTTACATTATAATTTTAAAAATATTCATATTTCAAATATATTTTATAACGTAGAACCTTTACAATGTAAGTTGCTTAAAAAAATAGGCAAATAAAAACTATTAAAAAAAAATTCTATTGTATTTTGTCCTAAGAAGATTTTGTCTTGCTATATCGGAAAAAAATATATTTGAGCCTAATATTTAAGAAATATAACCTTTTTTTGATCTTAGAAATCTTCTTCTAACTTTTATCAGTGATTTTTGCATATTTTTGTTAATAATCCAACTACCATCTTAATTTTGGAAAATGTTATACTTTCCTAACATGTTTTTATAAACAACGCATATTTAATTAAAGAGATCAAAAGTGTTTTAAATATTGTTTTACTTAACTTCTATACTTTAAGTGATTCAAAATTACATCTTAAAAGCGAAGTTCCTGTTTAACAAGAAGTTTAATGCATTTTTTACTTACTTGTAATTATTAAAAATTCAAAGGTTACAGTTCTACGCCTTTAGTTCTAACTACTTTTTTAATTTTATTAAGTTAGCTACATAACAAAAAATATAGTTTTTTTACTGTCAGTTAAAATAAATCTATAATACAAGTGAAGTTTTACAAATTTAAGCATTTTTTAACTGTAGCAAAACAGAAAAAAATGCTTTTTAAGTTAATTTCTTTTACTCGCATTAAAACAGAAAATTTTGGTATCAATTAATTTTGCGCGCATTTAGATTAAACAGTTTTTATTAGAAAAGTTGTACTGACGTAAGCAACGTAAACCCGCAAGTTAAATATTTCTTACATATATTAAAAAACAGTTTCGTTTTTGCAACGTCGATATTTAATCTTTTAGAAGTTTGTTAATTTTAAAAGTTGTTTTTACAACAACTAAACATTCTAAATCATGCAATACTAACCATATAAATAAAAACACTATTTATATAAATTATTTAAAGTTAAGTCTTTTGAAATTAAAATAGAGTTTTTTATTTGAAAAAAGGGTTTATGATGACAAAGTTATAAGTTCTACACATAAAACCAATGAATTAAAAATTAGGATTGAGTAAGTTTAGGCTCTATTTGTATCAGTAAACTATTTTTAATTAAAACTATTTTTTGTTTGAACTATAAATATAATTTGTAAAATTGTTTTATAATTTTACAAAGTGCTGTTGTTGCGAACATTATAACAAAACTTTGTAATTTGTAAAATTAAAATCAATACTTTCTTTTAATTTGATAAACTTTATTATTTTTGTTTGTTTTTTTTATTACTTTTTATAAAGAAAATTACATTTATTTAAAACTGCAATTATATTATTAGCTCAAAGTTATATTATTAAAGCTGTATTTAAGGTTCTTATGTGTACTACACTGAAGTTAAAAAGAACTATAACAAAGAAGTTTTGAAAAGTAGGTTTTATTAATGTGAGTTTAAGGTACTTAAGTAGGAATTAATTTTTAAAATATAAGAGCTTTTCTTTAATTTTTGTTTTTAAAAACAAATAATTAGTAGTTTAAATGGTATTACTAAATTTTTTGACGTTTCTTTAATTACAAAGACAGCTCAAATGTTTTTTTTTCTATGTCAAAACTCTATTTTATTTTCAATAACTTAGACTTTTAAACCTTATTTTATAACTTGCAATTTTGAAAGTGTTAGTCACCAAAGTTTAACTTTGTATAAATATTACTTTAGTCGTACAAGTACGACCTATAAGATTAGAAGAATAAATTGATTTTAGTAAAAGGAACAAAAAATACGGTTTGTGATGAAAGTTTGTTTATAAATACGTACAATGAAACAGACCAGTATTTTAAGGGATTTCGCTATTACGTCAGAAGTAAATTTAATATAAATTTCACTTAAATTTAAATACGTCAAAAACAAAAATAAATGGATTATAATCATACCTACAATTTCAAGCAAATGTATTTGCTTTACAGTTTTTAAGATTTACAAACAAAGTAATTAAAATATTTTAATTTCATACAGCTTGTTTAACATGACTAAAAATTTTCCGAGCTTTTTTAAATTATTTATAATTTTAGTTATAGTTTCAATAACCTGCACTAAATTTTCAAATGGTTTAACTTTTTTATTATGATGACATATATTAATTCATGTAAAAATATTTTTTCTTACTCCTTTAAATTATTTATTTCATAATTTTTTACTTGACTTAATTTTTTTCTAGTTTATAATTTACAATTTAATCCGCTAAAGTTTTAGTGCCACAAAAAACACACATCAACAATTCAAGTTATATGTACGATGTCAAAAAAAAATATATTTTTTGATTGTAAACAAAGTATTTAAAGTTATTACAATTCAAACAACTTATTAAGGTTAAATAAAAGTTTCACAGCTTTGATGACTTATTTATATTTTTAGTAACAAATTTTATGAATTTATTTGAAACTATAAGAAATGTTTTCTTTTTAAACTAAACATAGACTTATTTGTTTTATTTTTGAAACTATAACGATGACGTATTTAAAACTTGGTACATATGTTATTATATATTTATACAAAATTACTTTATATAATTTAAAATAATCTTGTAGTACATTTTTGTAACAAAAATCAAAGTAAAAAAGTTTCTTTAGTAAACTTATAACGACAAAATAACGTTTTTAAAACAAAAAATGACTAAAAACAGTTCAAACAATTGAATTTAAATTCAACTGTAACAGAAAAATTGTTAGCTTACTAAAAAGTATTTACATTATAGAATTTTTAATCAGTAACTTAATGAATAAGTTATGTATCTGCCCAGTTATAATTTTTGCTCATGAAATGACGTTCTTATCGCATTTAAAACTCAGCACTAAATAAATAAAAAAACTATTTAAAATTTATCTGAACACAGTGTTATATAGCTTTTGTTTCATTAAGCCAAAATATTCATAAATATATACGTTTTTCTTTTAATTCAAAATTAATTCAATTATTTAATAAAACATTGTAATTGAACTTTTAAAATTGTTTTATACATCATAATACAAAAAAAAGTAAACTACATTTACTAAAATTAAAACTAGTAAACTCTTAAAAATCATTTTGTTTAAAAAAAATAGTTTAGCGAACTTTAAAGGTACTTGCAATTATATATCTGAACTAATAATTGGTTCATTTTTCGGTTGTTCTAAAAATTTATTGTTATATCAGTTTGCATTTAATTAAAGAATTTACATAAAGAATTATTTAACAAACGTAAAATAATCTAATTTACTATTACTTTGGAATATCTAAAAATCACAAAAAGTATTATAAATTCAAACATCTTAAAGTAAAAGCTAAAAACTAAAGTAATAAAAAAAATTTAAAAAAAAAAATTTATTTACTCACAATATAAAAAGTAAAAATAGTTGTTAACAACTAATTTTGCGCGCATTTAAATTAAAGCAGTTTGTATTATAAATACTGTGCTGAGGTAAGAAACTAAAAATCGCAAGTCTTAAATTTCTTAAAATGTATTTAAAAACGAAACTTTCAAAGTTATTGAATACATGTTTTACCTGGAAATAAAAATTTCTTAACTTTAAAAGTCGTTTAGACAACGACTAAAAAATCAGTGGTATAAATTTTTAAATTTTATATTTAAAATCATTGTTTTATTTTTACAAAAATTATTTACAACTAAATCTATTAATACTACATTAGAGATATTTTTTAACTTTTTCAATGACTAAGTTAACTTTTGAAATCATTAACATCTTAAACCGTAAAACCTTATATAGCATAAAATCATTACTTAAAACAAAATATTACAAACAAAATCAAATATTTACTACTGTTAAATACATTTAAACGAAACTTCAGTTTTAAAGAAAAAATTATTTTATAACAAAAAACCAAGTATCAATACATTATAAAAATAACCGAGATATTCTACAACTTTTACTTATAGCTTATATATTAAACTAAAGTTTTTTTTATTCATTTAACGCCTAAAAATTAAACTTTATTAAAACACGGAAAATAGGTTTAAGTGTAATAAACTAGAGTAAAGATAAGCTATACTAAACTTTTTTAATCAAGTAAGGTTTGTTTAGAAGGGTTGAAGGTATAAAAACAGATGTAAAATGAAAAGTTTAAAGGTTTGCTATAAGTGTTATGCTTTTGAAAAAATTAATAGTATATCTCCTTATATTTGTATGAACAGATGTTGAAGTTATTTTAATTTTATTTTGACAACTCAATTAGGTTGAGGCTTAGAAAGTATATTTTTAATTGCAGTTTAAAAAAAAATGATCACCTAAGTTTAGTTTTGTTTAAGTATTATTTTAGTTGTAAAAATACGACTTTCAAAATTGGAAGAAAAAACGACTAGTAATACTTAAAACAACCATGAATGTAGTTTTAGATTAAAGTTACAATGCAATAAACCAACAGTTTAAGGGCTTTACTTATTACGTAAGCAGTGCTTTTAAAATTAGATCTGCTTAAATCTAAAAGCGTCAAAAAAATTGTTAAAATTAGATAATAGATGCAATTTCAAGCAAATTTAGTAGTTTTACCGTTTTTAACACATTTAAACATATTAAAAGAATACTTTTAAATCAGTAATGACTTAAAAACTTCAATTAATTTTAATTAAACTAAATTATAACAGAAAAATTGTTATGTTCAATAAAAATACTTATATTTAGCATTTTTAATAAGTTACTAAATAAATAAACTCTGTGTTTTACCAATTATATTTTGCTTATGAAATCATATTCTTGTCGCATTTAAAACGCAGCAGTAAACTAAAACTACTTAAAATTGCTTTTAACACCATGTTATACAGTGTTTGTATCATTAAGCCAAAATACTTATAATTTTAAATCACATTTAATTTAAACTTAACTCGACTTTTTAGTATACAGTACCAGAATGTTAAAGTTTGTGTTATACATCATTATTCAATAAAAAACCATAAAACCAATTATTTTGAAAATGAACTCCTCAAATTAATTTTATATTAAAAGAACAGGTTTAGTGCACATTTATGTCATTAATAATTATATAATATACATTTTATTGGTTTATATCTTGCTGGTTTTAACTATTATTGCTTTAAACAAAAATAGGTTTTAACTTTTTTATATTTACTTCATAAAATCTTATAGAAATATAAAGTTTTATGATTTTGAGTATCATAAAGTTAAACCCATATTTTAAAGTATTCTATATAAATTTTTAAATAAGCTTTAATATATTTACGATACATATAGTATTAAAAAATGAATATCAAATAATTTTGCTCGCATTTTATTAAACCAGTTTGTATTAAATATATTCTGCTTACGTAAGCAACAGGAACCCGCAAGTTCTAGATTTTTTACTTTGTATTCAAATAAAAAGAATTTTTTGTTACAAAGTTTCATATACTTCAAAGACTTCTTAACTTAATATGTCGTTTTTACAACGACTAAAAAGCCCAAATAAAATATTGTTTGTCTTTAGTGATTGAAAATTCTACTTTACTTTTACGTAGATTATAAAAAATAAAATTGTTAAAACTAAGTTTTTTTTTTGAAAAATTGTTGGTTGTGAAGTTGTTATATATTAAAAAAGTATACGCTATAAAATTTTAACCTAAGATTCAGCAGTTTTAGGCTAATTTTTATACCGGTATACCAGTTGGTTTTTTAAACAGAAACTAAAAACGTTTTTAATTAAGTTATACTACATTACTGTTAATTAGTACTGTAACAACCACTCTTAATACAGTATAATGTTTTAAAAAAATATCAATTTTCTACATATATATTTAACGAAACTTTAAGATTCAAAAGTTTAACTTTTAACGTTTATACTATCAGCAGACTTTTTTAATTTTTGCTCATATTTATATTACTTTTATTTCGACAGTATTTTTTACTTTTATTTTTAAGACAACTACTTAAAAGTTTGTTTTATAAACTATAAGTTTAAAAGTATAATCTACCAAAGCTTGAAATGTTTTTTAAGTATCTTCTATTCATACAACTACGACTTTAAATGTAAGATATATGAAGTTTCAATGCATTCGACAATTTAGTGACATTTGTGAATGAATTTATAAAATAGAAGAAATTGAGTCTTTGCTAGATCTCACAAATCACATCAATAGTAGCTTTTAAACCAAATTTATTCATAAATATCTGACAAAAAAATTGAAAAGGCTTTATTAATTAAAGTTTTATCGTTCGAAAAAAAATTGTTTAAATACAATTGTTTTTAATAATTACTACGGAACAAATATACATTGTTAAAAAAACATGTTTATTCTTTTATGTTTATTTATTTGTTAACCAGATGTAAAGTTTTAAGCCAATTATTTTTAAAGAAGATTGATTAGTTTTAATTTTAACAAATTTTACACATTATATTAATGTTCAACTATTTAAGCCATATTTTAAAAAATTTGATTTCTTTACTTAAATTTTGCTTCAGTAACTCTTAAAATTCAAAGTATAGGTTTGTAGTAGTAAAAACAAAATTTTTAGATATTACTTTGTTTTTGTTTTCAAATCGTTAAACTAAAATCATGTAACAATGATAGTAGATTAAAAATAAAATAAAAAAACTAATCTTGTATGTTTGATTTTATTTAGTCGCAGTTTATACTGCTTTTAGTATTTTCATACAGTGAAATCACAATTATGTGTGTGATTATTCTTTATATCGGTGTATATTTTTTTAGTATGCAAACGATTGATGAAACTTAACTGTCTAAACCTTTTACAAAAGATATAATAACATATTTAATTGTTAATTAGAGCTTATTGATTAACAAATAAATACGCTCAAATGTTTGGTCCAAGGACCAAAAAGAACCTTCCGGTTCCTGAGTTTGTGCACCACGGATACCTTTTAGCGTCTTGCCAAGGACTTATTGTTTAATCTTTAATTTCATCTCAATCGTTTTAAGATTTACAAAAAATATTTAATTACTTTTTTGTAAAGCAAGTACCTTGTATATACGTTAGTTAATTAGGCTCACATCTTTAGCACAAAATGATTTAAAGTTTTACCTTTTTCAACCTGCATTCTAACTTAAATAAGCTAAAAACTGCCTTATTTAATTTATTTTTCTGTTGGAAATGATAACAAGTTTTAAACTACATTAATTCTTTTTTTAATCATAACCAAAATAAAATTTAAAGTTTTAAAGGTGATAATAGTATCTTTTTACACTACTAGTTAGAAAAAAAAATATCTGAATAAATTCTTTTTATGTGTTTGATTACTATAAACAAGTTAATTACTACAATGCTAAACAAACACTTATAAAAATCTAATTGTGTTTTTCATCTTTTAGTATAGTATATTAAAGTTTATGGTTTTGAATTAAAAGAATTACATACATGTGACTAAAATAATGTTTTTCTTACTCATCTATATAAGTAAATGAACAACTAAAATTAAAACTGAAGCTTATAATATATATATAAATAAATTGTTATTGTATTATTTAGTATATTTGACAAACCACTATCTTTTTTACGTAAGACTAGTTATTTTGATTATATCTTGCTTTAAATTTTAATAAAAAAAATACAATATACTGCTAAACTGTCCGATATTTTTCTATAAATAGTTTATGTTTTATAACACTGAAAATACAATTATAAATCGTAACATTGAGAAATAATTGCTAACTCAAACAATATTCAAAAATAGTGTGTCTAACTTTGTTTTAAATGGTTTATCCAACTAGTTTGTTTTTAATTTGTTTTGTTTTTTAATGTTCTATGAACACGATAAAACAACATTTAATAAACCAAAAAGGTGTACAGCTGAACTAAAAGCCATGTTTTAAGGATAGTTAACATATTTTATATGCTGTATTCTTTTGTACAAGCTTTTATTTCAGTTTATAATAATATTTTTCTCAGATTAGAAGTCTTCTAAATAATTCGTTTGAGAAAATGCATCACAAATACGTATAACATTTTACTGTGTTAAAAATGAGTTATTGACACAAACATGCAAATTTATACTTCTACTAAAATATTACGTAAGAAATAATAAAGTGATTTGCTATAAAACATAAATTTGTGATTCAAATTTTAAAATTTAATCTTACTGTAAATTATCAAATTTGTATAACTAAATACTTTTTAGTCGTAAATATTACGACTTTTAGAATTGAAAGAAAAGAAAAGTAAAGTTATTAGAAACATTTGAGATCTACAGTTTTGTGATTAAGTTAGTTTTTAAATGTTTATAATAAATCAAATTAAGAGCCTGTTAGAATTAACCTATTAGGTCAGCAGTTTGTTTAAAAATAAATGTACTTCTTTTTAAATGCGATAAAAACTAATATTATCAATTTAAGTTTCAAAATTATGTAAAGCAAATATGTTTGGTTTACCGTTTTAAGACTTACAAGCAAAGTATTCAAACTTGATCCAAATCAAAGAGCTTGTTTAACATTAATAAAACATTTTTCATCTCTGATAATTTATAAATAGTTTTAGTTTTAATTTAACAACTTGCACTAAAGTTTAAATTAGGTAGATCTTGTTAAAAAAATTAACATAGACTTGCTTTATTTATTGTAAACTTTTAGATTATGTGTTTAAAACTTGGTAAAATATATTTAATTACCTTTACTTTGTTTTAGTAAAACAATTCTTTTAGTTTACTTGTATTATAATAATCGAAATAACAACTTTTTAAAAGCAAATTTATAATATTAAAAACTCCAATACTTGTTTTAACTTTTTATGCTTTGTTAGGTTTATTATTATTTGCAAAAACATACATATATAAATTTTGAACTACAAATTACAAATCATCACAGCTTTTAATTGTTTTTTTTTAATGTTTATTATTATTTTAGTCACAATGAATGCGACTGATAAAATTTAAGGAATTTTTGAAGTTTGTTAATAAGATCTCATATCCTGTTCAAAACAATTTATGAATATAAACGTTTCTAGAAATCAAGCGCTTGTGGAACATTACTTGTTACGTCAATAGAACCAATATAATTTAAATTGATAATTTTTGATGCGTCAAAAAAAAGAGTTAATAACTATTTAGAATTACAATATAATGGTTTTAAGTGAGAACATTTCAATTAAAACCAATTTAAGCTTTAAAAAAATTATTTGTTGGTAATTCTCAACCACTTTTAAAAAAATGTATTTCTCCGCCGTAACAAGTGAATAACTTAAATGCTAGACTTTTAAAATCTTACTATCTAAATAGAAAAAATATTTTTTTTATCTAAAAGCAAACACAAAAGAGTATTACGTATGTTTGATTAGTAATATGAAGGATACTATCGACTGTTGGTGTGATTTTGAGCTTTGTAAACTAATTAAGCTTACATTACTTATTACTATTTTTATTATCCTCTGTACATTTAAAAAATTTTAAGTTTTTGACGACCGAAATATATATAAAGAAAACGTTTTAATTTAGATACAAGTAAAACCAAGTATTTAATTAAAAATAGTTGGTGTTTAAAGCGTTATTTATTTATATTATTATTACAAATATTATTAAAAGTCTTTTATCTATTATAACTAAACTTCTTTGTTAATTAAAATACTTTTTTATATAAAAAAAATTATTTGTTAGCATTAATAATTTATTGAAACTAATAATACTTAGAATGATTACATATATTTCATACATGTCGATTGAGAAAAACGCAATATTGAATAAAACAAAATAGTTTAAACACAATAAATTACGCTTATTACAGACAGCTCAAGATTTTGTTGTATTGAGACTAAGTAGCAAAAACATTTTGTCATGAAATCAATTTTTTTAAGGTATAGCAATAAAGTACGTTAAAGTTAAGTTTAAGCATTTTTATGTTTGGACAAACCGTAAGTAGGTATCCAAGAGGTGTGAAACTCGATAACCTGAAAGTTCTTCGTGTATCAGGTCAGGTCTTCGACCAAATATTTTGAGTGTTTTTATTGTCGTTCAATAAACGAATAATGATAATACATTCCTAAAATTACCTGTGGCAATCCATAAACTATTTTATTAAGTAATTTATTAAATATTTTCCATCAACAATGTTTTTTATCATATGTTTATCAAAAAGTATTGAAAATGTTTTTGTCAAAATTTTTGTTTTATTCAAATGTTAAATGTATTTTACTAATAAATTTTCATACTTTTAAGGTGTCAGATTTGTTTTAAAAACATAAATCTTTAATCTCAAATTTGATTAAAAGAAAGTTTAGTTTTAAGTATTGTTATGTAATCAAAAAAATACCTACTTACACAAGTTAGTTTAAAATATGAAATTAATATCAAAGTCTTTAAAAAGTTTTATTAAGATTCATATTTATAAATTTGTTTACTATTAATAAAAAACACATTTAAATGAATTGTTGTTATGCTACAAGTGATACTAATGCTATTTTTTCTGACATCAACTATTTTGTTTTGATCTTCAACGTTTTATTTATACCTTTTACATTTAACATGTTTTAGTGTAAAAACAAAGGATACTGTACAATTTGTTTTTATTGTATATTCTAGAGAATTTGTTTTGCTAGGATCTTTTGTTAACAAAGGCTTAAATTGATATTTAGAATATTTATAAATAGAGACAATCGTATTATTTGAAATATATTTATATTTTGAACGTTTATACGTATTCAATTTCTAAATATTTACTATTATTGCTATTTTTCATGTTAACGATTAAACTTTAAATTTTTAAAGTTCAACTTAGGGTGTTTTAAAAGTCGTTATTAGAACTCCTACTTCATCAGGCTATGTTTTAGTAAAGTAAAAATTAACAAGTTTTTATTGAATTGTAGTTTAAACTTTTTATTTGTTTATCAATTTTTCTAAACTATAACTTAAAGTGAAATTTATTAGTTCAATATTTTTAAAAATTGCTTACTAAATTTTTTTCGAAAACAGTTGTACATCTGGTACTTTTATATTTTCTCATCTTAATCTTACATATAGCTTAAAATATGAGCATGAACCTGGCTTGAATGGCTCTTTTTGTATTTTTTACATGCTGACTTTAAAACCAATTATTTTCATTTTCTTTAATGCTTACTAGAAACTTTTTTTAATCTAAATAATATTCTTTTGCTTTGCTTTTCACAATAATTTCCATCGAATTGGGGCTTGACTTTTCTAGTGGGGCTTTTTTGATTTTTGAGTTTTTTATATTCTTTTTTTTGTATATAATCCCTATCCAATCCTACCCAAGCATAATGAAAATGAGTTTTAAAAAAAAGTTTTAAAAATCAAATTTAAAATATCACAAAAAAAAAAACTTGCTGACCCAGGAAATATCCGAATTAACTTGCTAAATTTTCCTAGTATTTGCAGATCTTTTAATCTACCCACTTTTTTTTTTTTTTTTTTTATGGTAAAAAACATCAGTCTCAAACTCTACCCCTTGCAACGATAAACTTTTGCTAGCTTGCATAGATTATATAATTGTTAAAAAAATATAAATTGTTAAAAAATAATTAAAGACAAACAAATTAATTCTTGTGTTATTCAAAATAATTTTGATTTGTTCTTAAAGCTAATTATATCAAAATTTTATCTTTTACTCTTGTTGATTTACATCCACTGAGATATTTTTTATGGTAGAAAAACATCAGAACTCACTCTCCCCTGGCAACAGTAAACATTTTCTTACGGTCAATTTAGTAAGTTTGAGATCATCAAGTGTTGTATTTATATGAGATTGTTTACTGATGATGACTGCTTAAGCTACAAACATAGTGATCCTGAGTATTTAAATGAAACTATTAATAAGAAGTTAGTTAAAGTTGAGAAATGATGGCGTGCTAATAAACTAATCATAAATAAGTTTTTTGCTTTTCAATAAAACTTCAAAAGATTGTGAATTAAGTGTTGAGATTAATGGTTTTCCTATTGAGCAGAGTGATAGTATAAAATACTTGGGTGTGGTTTTAGATTGTAAGCTGAGTTTGAAGAAACATTTGAGTTTTCTGAAATCAAAATTGCCTTGGAGTTGCTAGGTTTTGTGAAATTGAGATATTATTCGAACACAATTACACTTAAAATAGTATCTTATAGTTTATTTTATCAGCACATCCAAAATTGTATATCTGCTTGGGGTGGTGCTGCTGACTGTTGCTTGAAAATAATTATTTGCATGCAAAAATATAATCAGGTATGTATGTTGTGTGCCTGCCTTGACCACAACAAACACTGTTTTAAAAAATTGGAGTGCTAAAATTAAATGATGTGTATAAATGGCAAATTTGTAAATTGATGCATAATACTATAAAAGGGTTTGATGTAGAGCACAAGAGATTTACACTTGCTTGCTCTGTTCACTCACACAAAACAAGTTTTTCAAAGAAACTGAGTTTTATGACCAAATGACCTAGAACAATACTTTGCACAAACTGCTTTAGGTATTCTTAATATATGTTTAAGTTTTTTTTTTTCATTAGAAATTAGAGGTAAAAGTATAAGGTTAATACAAATTTATTATTTTTTATTATTTTATTGAAATTATTATTTATATATATATATCTTTTCAAATACAAACAGTATCTCTGTTTTCCTACTTACAGTATATATTTACTCTAGTTTTTTATAGAACTTGACACTTTCAATTAGATATTTTTTATTTGAGTTTGCAACAGCTGATTGTGAATTCACACTGGTGGCAGTGATCGCATGATTGGATTGTTTATATGTTTTTTGTTGTGGTGTAGGTGGATACTTACTTAAGAAATTGAGCTTCATGATTTTCCCACACTTGGTGGTTTTTGGTGTTGAGATTTTAACCTTGTGAGTGCTTGGCAAATGACAGGTCACCAGGTTTTTTTCAATAAAGGTTTAGGATTAGTTTTTATTTTGGTTAGTTGAAACAGGGTTGCCAACTCATGGAATTTTCAAATTATAGATAATCTCAGGGTGTTCTGTTTTTTTTATACTCAAGGAAAATTTAAAGATTTTTTTTAAGTCCCTGGAAAAACTTATTTTAGATCTAGAATGAGATTTAAATAATCCAGTTTTGATATTTTGTTCAAAAAAATTTATTTTAGTTATTTGTAAGTGCTTATTTAGAAATTTTTTAGCCTTGCAGCTAGTTCTTCACTATTCTTAAAATTAACATTGTATTTTTTTTTAATTTATATTTATCATGACTAAGGTTAAACAAAAACAAACAGTTAAGAGAAAAGATAGTTGTGGTTTTCTATGCATTAAAAACTTCTAAAAAATTTTCATTTTTTGTTACTTATGTAGTTTAATAAAGTTAAAGAATAAAGTTATTTGTTCTTAGTTTAACTACTTGTTTTCAGTTAAAAAGATCAAAAATGAGTGTAGATAGTGTTGTCTTAGTTTTACTTTGGAAGTTGAATTTTTAATTGTAGTTAATTACAAAAGTAGCCGTAGTGGTAATTGATCTTTTTGTGTGAATATTTTAGTATGTTTTACAGTTTTTATTTTGCAGACTTATGTTAATTTGTTTTTTACATATGAGTAAAAAAAAGTTTAAAAGCTTTTCTTAAAAGTTGGTTGGAACATGAATATTCTAATTAGAAAATGGAGCAAGAAAAATCAGCTGCTAAACAGAAGAAAGTTCTGCTACAGAAGAAGATGAAAGCAGAATAAGAAAAGTATTTAAAATTGATTGAGAAAAAGGAGCAAGAAAAAACAGCTGCTGAACAGAAGAAAGTTCTGCTACAGAAGAAGATGATTTAAAATTTAGTTAATTTATTCTGGCAACAGTTGATTTTGGACTTACTTTGCTGAATTGTTGATATTTCTCTTTTTTTGCACCTGTTTCTTAGTTGGGGATTTGAAATTCATGATTTTTTGTTTTTTAGCATTAAGGTTTTAATCTTTTGAGTATTTGCCAAATGAGTGTCATCAAGGGTTTTATAATTATAAATATAGTTTTTATTTTAAGACAAATTTAAGTAGGTTGTTAAAGGGGAAGGTTATGTAACTTACTTGGTTAGTATTGTAAAATGTTTCAAGTTGTGAAGGGAAAAGTGAATCTGATGTTTTTTACATAGAGAAATACAAATATGCTCTTAATAAAGTATTTGTATATATTTAGTTTGCAATACTAACAAAATATACTGAATCAGGTTGTCAAAAAAACTGGAAATACCTGGAACTTTACAATTTAAGCGAAAAAATCTAGGATTTCAGACTTTTGTAAAAAATTGAGAAACCTGGAATTTAAGAAAGTTTCTACATGTAACATAAACAAACTTAGATTAGATAGTAAAACCCTAATACATATAAAAAATTTGTAAGATACAGCTAAGAAGTTTTATCTTTTTAATAATTTTTTACCACTTATGGCATTAATTATATTTTTACTTAAATTTAGTTTTATATAAAAAAGAACAATAAACCTTTTATTTATAATATCTGGAAAAATTTTTCACAAAAACTTTGGCCACTCTGACTAAACTATTATTTGTTTAAAAAATAATCATTAATTGTCTAACTTTTAGCCAGTAAATAAAATGAATACAACTAATTGTGGTGTTTAGCAATAGCTTATATGTTTTAAACCACTCAAATAATATTTAAAACTTTTTTAAACTTTATTTCATTAAAGTTCCACATAAAATTTAATAATTGTATCTATTAAACTTGAATTTAATTCATTCCTTTTTTTTTGAAAATAAATGTTCTAAAAACTAAAAAGTATGAATACATTTGTGCAATAATTAGTTTGATTTATTTTAATTTTAAACTTACTTGTTTACTTGATCTAATATGATTTTTTCAGAAAGAATATGTGTAAAACATGATATATAACTACAGAAATAAAAAACTATGAAAAATAAACTGGGGTCAAGAAAACCTCTATGGCATCACATTGAAACCTAGGAACTAAAACTTTGTAAGTAGAACATTTGATGTTTTTTATTAGAGTTATTGTTTTCTACTAAGAAAATTACTGTTTAGAAACAATCATAAATTTTAATTTGTAGATTAAGTGTTTTGTTTTTTCATCAATTTATCATCATGTACCATTTTTTTTAAAGTTGTTATCTTAGTTGGAATTATGTTGATAACTTCGTGCTGATTCAAAAAAATTTCCAACTGTTTCAAATAATTACAAAGTGTTTCAGTTTCAACTTTTTAACTGTTTAGTAAAATCTTAGTAAATTTTAATAAATAAAACGAATATCTAGTTACTAGTTGCTCAAAAACTTTACTCATCTATAGAATAATAACTCTTTGTAGTTTCTTTACATACTTGACAAAAAAGTTATAATTTAAATAAAACATGTTTTGTTTTTATTTTAGCAAAAGATAATTTTTATTACAAGAAGTCTTTCTTTTGTTTAGTGCTTAATTGAAAGTAGTGAACTTTTATTTTACTATTTTCTTTAGGTGTAAAATATTACATATCTGCTTCCTTTTTATCTAAAATTTTTAAGAACTTAAATGTTTTTAATTTATAAAGTTTCTTTATAAGATATATATTTTTCGTATCTTGGCTAGTTAACAGAAAAAATTTAACAAGATTACTATATTATGCTGTAAACCCTGTGGAAGTAGATGAGATATACATTAGATATTTTATATTTTTAATTCTTAAACACAGTATGTGTATAGAAATCAAGTAGTTAAAAGATTTTAGTACACCAAAAATCACATAAATATTCAAATTATAACTTGTTTCATTCTTAATAATCATTTTTATTTTTTCAAGTTGGCTAGGATAATTCTTTCTTATTATAAATCAGTTTATTTGGTGGTTGCATGTTTTTCAGTGTTGGTTTCATTACTTTTAAAGTTTCTTGGTTATCTTTTTTTTGTAGAATGACAAATATTAGGAAAGATTAAATATGATAGAGGAATTTTTAATTATAATCCAGCTAAGTAAGCTATGTTTTATGTTATTCTTTAAAAATTTTAAGATTTATTATTAACTACAATTTTTTAGCTAAATTGGCGTTTGCCTTTTTATTTTCAAAAAGTTATTTTGTGTAAAAATTTTTGTTTTTTACAAAAAAAATTAAATTTAAGAGTAGCAAAAGTATGAAGTTGTACAATAACATAAAAGTCAAATGGTCAAAACAAAAACTAGTGTTTGTTGATAGATAATGCTGAAATTATTAGCTCTTTTAAAAATAAAATTAAAAGTTCAAAAATAGAAAACAATAACTTTCAAACTTATTTAAATCATTTTTGCAGCCTCAAATTAATCAAACTTTAATATTAAACAACGGATGGTTTTAATGTTTCAAACATTTAAAAGTTTCTTAATGAATTCTTTATATATAAGTATCATCTCTGTGTAGCAGTAAATAAGGTTTATTTAGTGAATAAGATAATATACAACTGCAGATTAATTACACAGAACTATTTATTACACATTTTCAAAAGATATTTCTGGAAAGTTTAATAACCAATTTCAAAAAATTTGTGGCTACTTAGTAATACCATATACTTAAAAATACTTATCACATAAAACTATCATTTTAATATAACTTATTTATTTATTGCTTCTTGTTTTATCTCAAACTAAAAATAGCACTAAAAACAACAAGAAAATATACATATTAAAATATTTAAAGTTTATAAACTTGTATAATTAATAATTAAATTCTCAGAAAACAATACCAGCTGCAGTATCATACATTGATGTTTGTTATACGTGGAATAGAAAGTGATTTTGAAAAGGTAAATTTAAAAATGTTCTCTATTAAAGCTTGGAATTTAAAATAATTGAACTTGTTATTTGAGATTTATAAACAGTTTGAAGAAATAAACAATTAAATTATAAAAACTTATAATGCTTAACCAAATAGCAGTGTAAAAATTTATTTAATTATTTTTTTTAAAGAAAATATATTTTTAAGTATATATTTTTTCTGATTTGCTTTTACGTACTTATATTTTAGAAGAATTCTTATTTTGCAAAGGTTTTCAATTTTTAAATTAATTAGTTTTTCCTTAATTATGTGTTTAAATTTACTAATGAAACTAAGTTTTTATGATATTTACTGAATTAAGTCAACTTTTGTAAATTTAATATTTAAAAAACAATATTTTATAATTACTATTTTCTTAAGCTTATTGTATAAAATTTCAATGAAACATAAGTTTGTTTAATTTTAATTTTAGAAAAAACTACTGAAGTATAGACTGTTCATTCTTACTGTTTAAAGATTAACTGTGAAATTTAAATAAATTTTGTTTGTAAACACTAGTGTTTTGATTAAATGTGGTATTTACAAGAAATGATTTAGTAATACATCAAAGTTTTTTTTTCTCACAAGAAACTAAAAAATTTAAAATAACTTCGTTGAGTTTACATTTAAAAAAAGTATGAAATGAACAGTTTTTAAACAAATGAATCCAAAAAAGTTTGCTTAGTCATTTTAGACAGTATCAAAAACACTTTTTAGCTGTTTAGTTAAAATAAAATTGTTCAAGATTTTAATAACTTTAACTGATGTGTTTACTTTTTCTCTGTACATATATTATATATTTAAAAAAAAAAGTTAAGAAAAGTTTTATAATTAGTTAAGTTGAGTTATTAAACATTGAATTTTTAAATAAACTATTCTTTAAAAGTATCACAATTTTAATCAGTTTAGTGGAATTTTATTGAAATGTTTCTTTGTTGTTTTATAACAAAAAAATTCACATAATGAATTATTATTTGATTGTAGTTTGTACTAGTTTATTTACTAATTAACTTGTTTGTAGTTGAGCTATTGTGTGCACTTTGGTAGCCTCTACACTTGATTCTCAACTGTAAGTTTTATTTGAATAAATTTTTATAGAGTATTTAAAATATTATCAATGACAAATAGAACTATGTGCTAGATATATTAATTTAATTTTAAGAAATTAGCTTGAAGTGTAAATTAAATAAAAGAAATAAACCAAGTGTGTAAAACTTTTCATTACTTGAAAATTTTATGTATGATAGCTTGTAAATACTATTCATTTGTTATCAAAGGTTTTTTGTTAAATTTTTTTTAAATTATTTTCATTGAAATTGAGTTTTGCAGAGTTTATGAAGTAATTACTGTTGTAGAGTTTTTTGTTGTAAAAACAAAGTTTTTTTTCTGTTATTGTTTTGGGAAAATAAAGTTTTAGTATGTTTCTTTTTTGTTAAATATCAAAAATATTAGTTCATACCCAATATATACAAGACTTAAAAAGTTTTTTTATGCCTACCACAAGATACTCGCACAACTTTACACTTATTAGTAAAACAATTAAATAATTTAAGGTTGTTTTTAACATAATAAACAAGGGTCAAGTGTTTTAAATGGTATTCTTGTTGGAGGTGGCAATAGCCTTTTTAATTTTTTCAAAGGGGCAATTTCAAAAAAAAAAGTTTGGGAATTCCTGGTTTGCATGTTTCTTTTTTAATAGTGTATAGACAAAGTCTCATAAATTGTTTTATTATAAAATTATTTTAAGAATTGTAGTTTTGTTAGCAAAAGAAATATTGTGTAGGTTTATAACTACACTTTGTAATACTTATTAAGTTTAAAATATTTTTATTTCTTATTACGCTTTTATAATTTAAAATAAGGAAAATGTAAACACTAATACTGGTTAAATTTGTTACTATAAATACTTCAAGGTAAACTTTTTGTTAAGAAAATCAAGAGTTACAGCTTTAAAATCTTTCATTTAAAAATGATAAGTACAAATTGTTTTTTTTTTTTCTAATAAAACTTTTTTTTTTCTGTAAAATTTTATTTCTATTAGTTTGTATTTAATAAAAGTATATGTTTTTTATTTCATACCCACATGTTATATAATTATCATTAAACTAAACCAGGGTTTTCCAATCTTTTTTTCAAATGGCCCCCTTGAACATGATTACTTAAAAACTACAATAAAAAACACCTAAGACCTTTTTTGTTATGCTCTTTATCTACAACTCAAGAATATCTAGTATCAAATTATGACCTCATAGGCCCCCTCTGACCCATTTGCTGCTCGTGACCCCCTGTGTATCTGTCCAGCCCACGTTGGGAAATCCTGAAGTAAACAAAGATTTAAAAAAAACAACTAATAAAAAACTTTTAAAGGAATTAAGGGCATAGGGGGGATCCAACTTTTTTTTTTACTAAAAATAATATTGGATCTTGTATGAAAGCTTGAAGTACAAACTACAAGCCACTTTTTATAGAATTAAAAATTTTATATAGCTTTGAAATTATTATAATTTTTATAATAAGTTTCCGATACAAACGTATAAAACGCAAATTTTTGGGGTTAGTTTTCTCGGAAATTTAAAAAAACACTAAAAACCTAACTTCTCCTTCATTTTTTGAGCTAAAAACCTCAAACTTTCAGGAAAGTTCCTTTCATAGTTTAAAAGACTTTGAATGGTGGAATTTCAAAAATACTCAAAAGTATAAGTTTTAGATAAAAAAACAAAAAAAAAAGGTTGTTTTTAATATATATTTTTTTTTTAAGTTAAAAAAATTCCTGCATTTAATCTATTGAAATTTAATAATACACTTTCTGTGAAAACTAGAAGAAGATTTCTTAAAAAATAAAGGAGGAGATAGATTTTTAGTGAAATGGTCTTTTTCACCTTTTTAGTTTGCGCCTCCTATTATGAACCTCTTGAGGTCACCGACTTTGACCGCTCATATCTCAAAAAATACTTTAAATTTTTTCAAGCGCTTAAAAATGTCTGATTGCTTAGATAAAACTCTATAAAATAAGATCAACTTGTAAAAATCAAGGTGGACTCCCTATGCCCTAAAGTTTTGTTTTACCAAAAAAGATGCTTATAAATTTATTGTAAAATAAAAATTTAAATAAGTATTTTAAAACTGCCTGTGTAAACCCTGTAAATATTTGTTTTCTTTATATAAGAAAATTACACATTAATTTCTCACTCAGCAATAACAAATTATTTCAATGTAATTTAATTTTCAAATTTGTAACTCTGTGATTTTATAACTTTTTTGCAAAGATTACCTAATCATATCTTCAACTAATTTTATCTTATCAGATCTGATACAATTGATTTAAGCCTTCTTTTTCTAAGAAATTTTGAAGTTTTAAAAAAGTTATTTTACTTTTTAAAAACTTTGATATTAATAAGCTACATTTATATTATAAATTATTGACAATATTTTTATTCTAAGTCCCCTTTTACATCTAAAGTTTGCAAAGAAAAATTATTGAAATTTTCAAGTTATTGTTTCAAAGACATAGATAAAATTATTTTTTATTTAAAATAAAAGGCCATGAAAAATGTCTTTTCTATATGTTTGTACTTTTTTTTTACAAGACTAGTTATATCCAAAAATTTAATAATGTTTTTTCTTAATAAAAAAGTTTTAAATGTTAGTTGGACAAAAACCATAATGGCCTTAATGTATTTTCAAAAGAAAATATTTAATTTATTTTTTTCATTTTTTTCTTAGAAGTAAGCAGTATAGTCTGAAATTCTGGAAAAATTTTGAATTAGCGAAATGTTAAAAAATGTTGAACAAAAATCACTAAATAACAGGGAAAACCTGGAATTATAAACAACTTTTTCATTTTAAGGGCATAGGGGGTGAAAAGTTTTCACAACTTGATCTTATTTTACATAGTTTTGAATAAGCTACAGGATGCTTTTTACAAATTTTACAAATTTAAAATATTTTTTGAGAAAAAGCCGGTTAAAGTTGGAAGAAACAATAGGTTTCTTTCGGGAGGCTCAAACTAAAAGAGCACAAATAGACTATTTCACTAAAAATCTATCTATCCTAGGTTTTTTGAGATAACTACCTCAAACTTTAAGGATATGTTCCTTGCAATATTTAAAAAATTCTGTAACAAGAAATTTAAGAAAATTACAAAATAAAAATTTTATTTAAAAAGTAAACAAAAAAAACAGTGTTTTTTTTTTGTGTTTTTGTTATAAAGTTTTTTTTTTAATTTTAAAAATTTAGTTCTGACAGAGTTTTCTAAATATTGCAAGGAACATTTCCTAAAAATTTGAGGTAGTTATCTAAAAGGAGTAGGGGAAGATAGATTTTTAGTGATTTCTAGTTATTAGCCGTTTTAGTTTGCACCTGCCATAAAGAACTTATTGTTGCCTCCGAATTTGAGTGGCTTTATCTCAAAATTTATTTTAAGTTTTTTTAATCTGTAAAATGCAACTTGTAGCTTAGTAAAAACTATATTTAATAAAATCAAGTTGTAAAAAAAAAACTTTACAGTTTTTACATCATGAATTAGTTGATTAATAGTTCAATTTTTATCCTAACTTTTTTAAACACTAATTTCTCGACAGCTCTTTTCTCTATACAATAGGCTTCGAAACCAAAGTAAACAGCATTGATATTATTTTGCAAATAAGCTGAAAAGAACTTTTCTCTTTGTTCACTAAAGTTTTCTTCAAATTATATTTTACAGCTGTGCATGATTTAGTTTATTTTTATCATGAAAATTATATTTACTGTAAATGATACAGATTTTATTTAAAATTGTAAATAAGAATTATTATACTGTATTTTTTAGAAACTTTTAAATTTAATTTAATTTAACAAAATTTTATTTCACTTAACTAAACACAATTTTATTATTTTTTTTACTGACTATTTTATCACTATACTGTTAACAATATTTTTCTCTATACAATAGGCTTTAAAGTCAAAGTAAACAGCATTGATTTTGTTTTGCAAGTTGAAAAGCTAAAAAGTATTATTCTGTTTTGCTTTGCTGTGAAACTTTAATTTATTTCTAATTACAATTGTTGTTTATTACTTTTGTTTTTTGCTTATTTTAAGTTGTGTCCATATTTTTATTTTAAACATGTTTTTTACAAATATCTTAAATAGTTTTAATTATATTTTATAAATTAAAGACTACAAAAACATTTTTTCTTTTGTTAGCAAGTTTTTCTCCTGATTAACAAATGAATTTTTTTTATTTGATTATTATTATATCTTTATATGATATCAGCTTTAAAATTATATAGTAAAAACTGAAGTTCAGATGAAAAGCTAATTGTTATAAATTATTGATTGATTGTGCGTGGGACAATTTTTTTATTAGGAAATCAAATTTTAATGCTAAAAACATTGTCCTTGTGTAGTTTATTAATAGTTATTTTTTCCAGTCATTGTTCTAAAGGTTTAACTTCTCACAAAGTATTTATGAAAAATTTTTTAAAGTCAACTGGGGTTTTATTTACAAAACAATAATATATACCTAGTAATAAACACTTATAAATAGTTCTTAAAGTTATGTTCAAATATAATTATATCAATTGATTTTTATTTTATGTTCATTGATTGATAGAAAATAGATTTAAAATTTTCACCTAAAAAGTATGTAAAAATTATATAAAACCTATAGACCTGTCCATACAGTTTTAAAAAATTTAAATTATAAATTAAACTCGAGTAGATGGTTCTTTAAATTACGTTTTAGTTCTCAAAAAACTGGTATTAAAGTATACTTGTTTTTTAAATATTCTAACTACATTGTTTTTATATAAGTTAAACCTAATTAGTAGTGTAAATGTTTTATAACCAATAAGTTTTGTGTTCCTTTTATTAAGCTAGTTATCAACAACTTTAAAATTTTCTCAAATAGGTCTGCAAATTAATTATGATTGAAAGATTGCTATGCAAGAGGAACATTTTGGAGGAAAACCCCCTTAACAGTTCATTCATAGCAACAAACCGTGATTGATCTCCCCTAGTAACTGCTGGCAACTAGGGACAACATATTAACTCTGGTGACAGCATAGCAAGATTTATGAAGTGTCTCATGAACAAGGGTAAGTACCTGTTGTGTATTATTTGTTTTTATATTGAAAATATGGTTTATCGTAATACTTGAGGCTAGCTACAAGGAGGTTAAAACAGTCCTTTTATTTTTGGTTTTAACTTTCATTTTTAGTTGGAACTGCTTTTTACAGCGTCGAAATTTAAAGTTAATTTCGTGTTAAAGTGAATCAAAGTTGGGAAGTTTATCAGTTAATTTCTTATTGAGCAAAGTGTATGGTTATAAAACACTATTTTGTTTAAAATCTTTCTTCTCCTAATGTTTTAGGCGATTTTTTTGAAGTCCTCTTTGTCTAATCATTCTTAGGTAATCTTGTAAATAAGGCTGCTTTTTAATATTTTGCTGGATAGAATGCCAAAGTTGATTTAATTGTTAGTTATTGTTAAGTGTAAATGTTTTATATAGAACTAGTTTTTATTAAAATTTACTGTAGGGTTGTCAATAACTCAGTTCAATATAGTGTTATGTAGAAAATTTCGAGCTTATAAATGTTTATTTGACTAAAACTTAAATCAGACTTGCATGGAGTTTTTTAGTTAACTTGATTTCTTTCGGTGAATGTTGTTACTTAGTTTGACGCGTATATATAAGTATTTTTTTAATTCTTAAGTAGAGTAAAATCATATTTAAAGTTTTTTGAAGATCATATGAAATAAAAATACTTTATTCATAACACATACGCAAACAAGTGTTTTGAAATATTATTGATAAAATATTTAGCTCCGATTTTGTTTGTCGAGCAATATTGTTTAAATCTGTATTATATAAATACAAATATGTTCTGAGGATATGCACAAAGCATTGAAACTAAGTAAACGATTTGAAAATTAGTTCGTTTTTTTTATTATAGATAAATACAAATATATATTTTTTGTTGTTTGTTCGAAAGGGAAGTTCGGGATTTGCATTGAAATTCGTTTTATCAATTTTTTTTTAATCTTTTTTTTGATTTTTTGTTGCAATGAACAGCACATTCAATTCATTTCGAACTTGAACAGCTAAAGATTCTAAGCAGTAGCTTGTATGAAACAATTGTACCATTTTTTATTTGAATTTAACAGTTTGTAACACACTGTAAAAAACCCTTCAAGTGAGCTCTTTAAAAGTTTATAAAGCTTTTTTATTTCTATTATATGTATGTATAGTTTATTGCAAAATGTAACTTCCAAAATAGACAGTACATATGTTTCAATTGGGTAGCTGTCAAATTTGCACGAACGTAAAAAATTGCACGAGGGCACACATTTTTACAAAGTTATTTTTGCACAGGTTCAATTTTTTAATTTTTTTTATTATTGTTTTTTTTTTATCACTGATACCTCTAATTCTTACCCATAATCTGTAACTTTTTTTTTGTTAATTTTTTTTTTTAATTATTTTTTACTATGACTTTTACCCCTTGCCTTTACCCTCGGTCGGTAGTTTTATTAATTTTTATTTATTCATTTTTATTTATAATCATTTTTATTAATATTTCTTTTTCTATCACTGTTAACCCTTACCCGCGGTCAGTATTTTTTTTTTCTTATTTTTATAAATTTATCTTTTAGTTTTCTTTTTTTTTTCTTATTTTATAATTACGCTCGTGCAAAATTGACCCTTGGTGCAAAATTGTCATCGTGCAATTTTGTCCATGTGCAATTTTGACCCGTTACCATTTCAATTAGCTTAATGCTAGGATTTTCAGTTTTTAAACTCTGAAATTAAAAATTGATTTAATCACGACGACCTTTTGAACTTTTATTATGTTTCTGAATTATCATAAAGATGATAAATAAACAAGAATGTTAACATATTTGATTATCAAAATTCCTTAAAATTTATAGTTTTTCTATATAA
Organism: Thalia democratica; assembly: GCF_965202585.1. NCBI lineage: Eukaryota > Metazoa > Chordata > Thaliacea > Salpida > Salpidae > Thalia > Thalia democratica. The sequence continues at coordinate 19,568,141 of NC_139165.1, forward strand.
TTTGAACGATGATTTCTAATTTTGTTTAAATACTGTTAGTCAACCACTTACATTTTGAATAAATTTTTGGTTGCTAAAGTGAAATACTTATTCAGCTTAACTAAATTAACACAATGCTCTACAGAAATTAAATATGATTGAAAAATTTTATAAAGTGATTGAATAAAGGTTTTATATTGATTTAGTTTGTTTGAAGAAATAAGAATTATACTCAGTTATATTTTTTAGTCCTAAATCCTATTAATAAAATAAGTTAATATTTTTGGTTTGTAATATAATTTTTTTGTTAGGATTTTCTAGCTATATCTCTGTTTTTTCTGATTTTTAAAACTTTGTTTAGTTTTTTTTGAAGTGTTTAGAAGAGAACTCGTATCCAGGGCCTTAATTTTTGAGCAGTTTTTCGTTTTCGTTTAACAAACATCTTACTCAAGGTTATTTTTATTTATAAGAATTATTCAACAAATAGTTTAATTGAAATTATAAGCAAAAAAAAAATTGTTTAGTTTATTGTATCTTATGTGTCCATGTAATTTAAAACATTTTTAAAGGTTTCTATGCTATTTTTTTATTACTAGGTTTTGTTGATTAAAAAGATTATACAAATACTTGTATATATAAAGCAATATAATAAATGATGGTTAATTAAAAGTTTTCGAAACTAAATTTAATGAACTAAAATAACTTTCTATTAAACTTATATATAAACCCATAAAAACGTCCATTTAAATTCATTTGAGCACTTTATAAACCTCAGCTAAACTTGCAAGAGTTCTGAAATATTTCTCGAATTTCATTGGACGGGCACATTGTTACGTCACAGTGAATTTATTTAATTTTAAAATATTTGTTAATTCAATAGTAAAATTTTAAAACAAAGTTTTTGTTTAAGAGAAGCTTAATGCATTTTTTAGTTACTTGTAGTTATTGTAACTTTAAAGGTTACAGTTATATTCCTCTTTTTTAAATTTTGTAAAGTTTGCTTTATAAAACAGCTTTTTAACTTCTAAGCTGTAAATTTAAAAAACAACTAAAAAAAAAATCAAGTTTTAAAAACTTGTACAACATAAAATAAAAGCAGTATACTAAAACATTCTAAAAAGCTTTGTAAATAAACTTTAATATGTTCACAATACGTAATAATATTTTTTTTATATCAACTAATTTTGCTCGCTTTTAAATTAAAACCGTTTAAAAAATATTCTGCTGATGAAAGCCATGTTCGCAAGTTCTAGATTTCTCTAAACGTTTTTAAATAAAGGTTTTGTTGTTTAGGTAGTGTAATTTGTTTTTATTGAGTATGTTTACTTTAAACATCATTTCAGTAACCACTAAAAATTTAAAGTCAAGCAATAATAACCTAATAATTAGAAATACTAGTTTAATTTACATGAATTGTTTTGAGTTCAACATATCTAAACTAGTTTAGATTTTTTGTTTGAAAAAACTGATATATGAGAGAGTATACTTTTTAAAATTCACAACTCATTAACATTTTTAATCATAAAACTTTTAATTATATCACATTATTACAAACAAAATCAAAATATTAATACTGTTGCAAACATTTTAAGTAAACTTTAATTTAAATAAATAACGATTTTGTTTCAGAAAAACAATTTATTGTAAAGTTTTCTTTTACTTATAAAAATAGTAAAGATATATATTATTTAAAAAAAAGCTTTCTTGATTATTTAAACGTCTCAAAAACTAAACTTTTAAAGACATATCAATGGGTTTTATGTGTAATATATTAATGAAAAAGTAAAATATACTAAATATTTATTGATAAGTAGATTTTATTTTGAAGTGTTTTAACTATATAGGCAAAAATAAAATTTAAACAGTTTCTGTAAAACTTGTGCTGTTTAAAAAATAATCAGTATATCTCATTACATTTATATAGCCAGATATTTAAGCTATTGTAAGTTTATTTTGACTAAAACGGCTCTATTAATTTGAAACTTATATAATGCATTTTGTTTCGCAGTTTAAAAATTGTTGATCACCAAAGTTTAACTGCATTAAAATATCATTTTATTGTCGTAAATTACGACTTTAAAAACTGAAAGAAAAACAGTTAGTATTACTAAAAACAACCAAAACATGGTTTTGTGGTTAAAGTTAGTATATAAATGTATACAATGCAACAAAGCAATATTTTGAGGATTTTTTTATTACGTTTGCTGTGCTTTTAAAATTAAATTTGCTCTAAATGCGTTAAAAAAATTGTTAAACTGAAGTAATAAATGCGATTTAAAGCAAGTTTAGTTGTTTAAGATTAAAAGATTACTTTTAAATCAAGAATGACTTTAAAGTAATCAACCAGTTTTAAATAAACTTAATTATAATAGAAAAATTGTTATTTTTTATAAAAAGTACTTACATTTAGCATATTTTATAAGTAAATAAATAAATGAATTCTGTGTTTTACCAATTAAATTTTTCTCATAAAACCATATTCTTGTCGCATTTAAAACGCAGCACTTAACTAAAACTATTTAAAATTGCTTTGAACACAATGCTATACAGTGTTTGTATCATTAAGCCAAAATATTTTTTATTTCAAATCACATTTAATTTAAAATTAACTCAATTTCCTATTAAAACAGTACTTAACAGAACGTTAGAATTCGTTCTAAACATCATTATACAGTAAGTAGTTGAAGATAAATTTTCCTGAAAATAAAATCCTTAAAATTAGTTTAATGCTAAAAGAACAGGTTTAGCGCACATCGTTTGTTATTATATAGTACACAATTTATTGGTTTATATGTTGCTGGTTCTAACTATTATTGTTTTGAACAAAAATATATGTTAACTATTTTTTTTTGTTTGAAAAATCTAATGAAAAATACAAATTTTTATGATCTTAAACATCTTTAAATTGAAACAGGAAACTAAAGTATTCTATATATTTTTTAAGACAAACTTTAATATATTCACAAAACAAATAATAAGAAAAAAATTAATATTAACTAATTTTGCTCGCATTTAAGTTAAATCAGTTCGTATTATAAGTATTCTGCTGACGTAAGCAACGTTAACCCGCAAGTTATAAATTTCTCACAATGTATTTAAGTAAAAAAATATTCTTGTTGAAAAGATACATATAATTGAAACATTTCTTAGCTTTAAAAGTCGTTTTTACAACGACTAAAAAACCTAAATAATATAATTTTTGTCTTTAGTGATTGAAAATGCTGTTTTACTTTTTATAAACATTAGATTATAAAAAAATAAAGTTGTTAAAACTAGGTATTTTTTTTTGAAAAATTGTTGGTTGTGAAGTCGTTATATATTCAAAAAGTATACGCTATAAAATTTAATCCTAAGATTCAGCAGTTTTGAGCTAACGTTTATACCGGTATACTAGTTGGTTTTTTAAACAGAAACTAAAAGCGATTTTAATTAAGATATACTACATTACTGTTAATGAGTACTATAACAACCACTCTTAATACAGTTAGATGTTTTAAAAAATATTAATTTTGCACATATATATTTAATGAAACTTTAAGTTTTAAGAGTTAAAATTTTAATATTTATACAATCAGCAGCTTTTTTTTAATTTTTGCTCATACCTTTATTACTTTTATTTCGACAGTATTTTCTACTTTTATTTTTAAGACAAATACTTAAAAGTTTTTTTTATAAACTATAAGTTTAAAAGTACCATCTACCAAAGCTTGAAATGTTTTTAAGTATCTTCTAGTCGTACAAATACGAATTTAAATATTAGAAATATGAAGTTTCAATGCATTCGGCAATTGAATAAAATTTGTGATAGAATTTATAAAACAGAAGAAATTGAGTTTTTGCTAGACCTCACAAATTACATCAATAGTAGCTTTTATACCAAAATAATTAATAATTTTCTGATAAAAAAAATAAAAAGAGTCTATTAATTAAAGTTTTATCGTTCGAAAAATTAAAAAGTTCGAATAACTAAAATTTAAAAAAAAATTGTTTAAATACAATTGTTTTTGATAATTACTACGGAAAAAATATACATTATTAAAAAAATATTTTTATTCTTTTATGTTTATTTACTTGTTAAACAGATGTAAAATTGGATAATTTTAAGAAAATTATTTTTAAAGAAGACTAGTTTTAAATTTAACAAATTTTACACATTATATTAATGTTCAACTATTTAAGCCATATTAAAAAAAAAAAAAATTTTTCTACTTAAATTTTACTTCAGTAGTTCTTAAAATTCAAATTATAGGTTAGTTGTAGTAAAAACAAAATTTTCTAGATACTACTTTATCTTTTGTTTTCAAATTGTTTAACTCAAATCATGTAACGAATGATAGTAGATTGAAAATAAAATATAAAATTTTAATCTTGTATGTTTTATTTCATTTATTCGCAGTTTATACTGCTTTTAGGATTTTCACACAGTGAAATCACAATTATGAAAATGATTATTCTTAATATCGATGTTTATTTTTTAAATATGCAAACGATTGATGAAACTTAACTGTCAACCTTTTACAAAAGATAAAATAACATTTTTAATTGTTAATTATAGTTCATTGATTTACAAAAAAATACGCTCAAATGTTTGGTCCAGGGACCTGGTGCAAAAAGAGCCTTCCGGTTATTGAGTTTGTTCATCACGGATGCCTTTTAACGTCTTGCCCAGGACTTATTTGTTTAATCTTTAATTTAATTTCATTCGTTTTAAGATTTACAAAAAATATTTAGTTACTTTTTGTAAAGCAAGTACCTTGTTATAAGTTAGTTATTAGGCTCACATCTTTAGCAATAAATGATATAAAGTTATACCTTTATCAATCTGCATTCTAACTTAAATTAGCTAAAACCTGTCTTATTTAATTTATCTTTTTTATTGGAATTGAAGACAAGTTTTGAACTCGATTAATTTTTTTTATTTATAACCAAAACAAAGTTTAAAGTTTTGAAAGTAGTTATAGTATCATTTTACAGTACTAGTCAGATAAAAAAATACCTGAATATTTTTTTTATATGTTTGAATACTATAAACAAGTTAATTACTACAATGTTAAACAAACACTTAAAAATATTAAACTATGGCTTTTATATAATTTAATTATAAGAAAAAAAGTACAATATATTGATAAACTGTACGATATTTTTTAATAAATTGTTTATGTTTTATAATACTGAAAATACAACTATATATAGTAATATTGAAAAATAATTGCTAACTCAAACTATAATTAAAAATAATGTGTCTAACTTGGTTTTTAATGGTTTATCCAACAAGTTAGTTTTTTTTTTTTTTTATTGTTCTATGAACACGATAAAACAACATTTTATAAACCAAAAAGGTATACAGCTGAACTAAAAGCCATGTTTTAAGGATAGTTAACATTTTTTATATGCTGTACACTTTTGCACAAGCTTTTATTTCAGTTTATGATAATATTTTTCTCAGATTAGAAATTTTCTAAATAAATCGTTTGAGGAAATGCATCACAAACACGTATAACATTCTACTGTGTTATAAATGAATTATTGACACCAACATGCCAAATTTATATTTCTACTAAAATATTACGTAAGCAATAATAAAGTGATTTGCTATAAAACATAAATTTGTGATTCAAATTTTAAAATTTAATCTTACTGTAAATTATCAAATTTGTATAACTAAATACTTTTTAGTCGTAAATATTACGACTTTTAAAATTGAAAGAAAAGAAAAGTAAAGTTATTAGAAACAACTGAAATCTACAGTTTTGTGATTAAGTTAGTTTTTAAATGTTTATAATAAATCAAATTAAGAGCCTGTTGAAATTTACCTATTACGACAGCAGTTTGTTTAAAATTGAATGTGCTTAAATTCTAGTATAATTACTAGATAAATATTAATCAAAAACTAATATAATTAATTTAATTATAAATAAAATGTATAGCAAATATGTTTTTTTTTACCATTTTCAAGACTTACAAGCAAAGTATTCAAACTTATTCTAAATTAAAGAGCTTGTTTAACATTAATAAAATATTTTTCATCTTTGATAAGTTATATATAGTATTAGTTTTTATTTAACAACTTGCACTACAAATTTAATTAGGTAGGACTTGTTGAAAAACTTAACATAGACTTGCTTTATTTATTGTAAACTTTAAGATGATGTGTTTAAAACTTGGTAAAATATCTTTAGTTACCTTTACTTTGTTTTATTGAAAAATTACTTTTAGTTTACTTTTAAAAAAACAATCAAACTATTTTTTTAAAGCAAATTTATAATACTAAAAGCTCAAACACTTGTTTTAAAATTTTATGCTTTGTTAGGTTTGTTGTTTTTTGCAAAAACATATACAAAAAATTAAACAATAAATTATAAATCATCACAGTATTTAATTGTTTTTTATCTAATGTTTAGTATTATTTTAGTCGCAATAAATGCGACTGTTAAAATTATAGGAATTGATTCCTTTCAACAGTTTTTCATGTACAGTTCAAAACTGTTACAAATATATACGTTTCTAGAAATCAAACGTTTGTGAAAGTTTACTTATTACGTCAATAGAAGCAATAAAATTTAAACTTTTTAAATTTTAATGCGTCAAAAAAAGGTAAAAAAGATTTAATAACTATTTTAAATTACAAAATAAGACTTTTTAGTAAGAGCATTTTAAATAAAACCGACTTGAGCTTTAAAAAAAAATTTGTTAGTAATTTGCAACCACTTAAAAAAATGCATTTATCTGCCATGACAAGTGAATAATTTAAAATTTAAACTTTTAAAATTTTACTACCTAAATAAAGAAAGTAAAAATTACCAAAGAGTATTATTTATATTTGATTCGTAGTATAGAGGGTACTATCGACTGTCGGTGTGATTTTGAGCTTTGTAAACTAATTAAGCTTACATAATTTTTTATTATTTCTATTATCCTCTGTTGGTTTTAAATAGTTTTAAGCATTAAAGCATCGGTTATTTAAATTATTATTACAATTGTTTAAAATAGTTTTTCATTTATTATAACTAAATATCTTTGATCGATAAAATACATTTTTGTACAAAAAAAATCTGTTTGCAATACTAATTTATTGTAATAATTAATACTGAGCATAATTATGTATATTTCTATAAGTTAATTAAGAAAAAAGTAAAATTAAATAAAACTAAATCTGTTAAATATATAATAAAACTAAATGGTTTAAAAAAAACAAATTACGCTTATCACAGACAGCTCAGTCTTTTGTTTCATTAAGACTAAGTAGCAAAAACATTTTATCATGAAATTAATTTTTCCTTAAGGTATAGCAATAAAGTACATTAAAGTTACGTTTAAGTAATTTTACGTCCTGGACAAGACGTAAGCGGGTATCCAAGAGGTGTGAGACTCGATAACCTGAAAGTTCTTCGTGTATCAGGTTAGGTCGTAGGACCAAAATTTTGAACGTTTTTATTGTCGTTCAATATACGAATAACAATAATATATACCTAAAATTATCTGTGGCAAGCCATAAATTGTTTTATTAAGTAATTTATTAGATGTTTTCCATCAACAATGTTTTTTTATCATATGTTTATCAAAAAGTATTGAAAATGTTTTGGTCTAAATTTGTTGTTTTATTAAAATGTTTAATGTATTTAACTAAAATAATTTCATACTTTCAAGGTGTCAGCTTTGTTTTGAAACCATTAATATTTAATCTCAAAGTTGATTAAAAGAAAGTTTGGTTTTAAGTATTGTTGTGTAATCGAAAAATATCTACTTACACAAGTTATTTTAAAATATGAAATCAAAGGCTTTATAAAGTTTTGTTAAGATTTATACTTATAAATTTGTTTACTATTAAAATAACGAAATTATTGTTATGCTACAAGTATTTATTAATATATTTTTGTTTCAATTAACAAAAAAAAAAAGAATAAATTAAGCATCATTTTCTTGTATAACTATATAAAGTATAAAGTATAGAATTAAGAAATTAATCTTTAACGTATTTTTAGTGCTTCTAGTCGAGTTATTATACGTTAAAGTACTTATTAACAGAATAATCATACTTTGCAAAATTATTTTAAAATTTGAACGGTTATACATATTCAATGTTTAAATATTTAATAGTATTATATTAATACTAATGCTATTTTTTCTGACATCATCTACTTTATTTTGATCTTTTAACCTTTTACATATTCCTTTTACATTTAACATGTTTTAGTGTAAAAAAAGAAGGATATTTTACAATTTGTTATTAGTGTATATTCTAGAGAATTTGTTTTGCTAGGATCTTTTGTTAACAAACGCTTAAATTTATATTTTAAATATTTATAAATAGAGATAATCGTATTATTTGAAATATATTTAAATTTTAAACTTTTATACATATTTAATTTCTAAATATTTATTATTATTGCTATTTTTCATATATGTCAACTATTAAATTTCAAATTTTTAACGTTTAACTTATGGTGTTTTTAAAGTCGTTATTAGAGGTCCTAGTTCATCAGGCTATTTTTTAGAATAGTAAAAATTAACAAGTTTTTGTTGAAATGTAGTTTAAACTTTTTAATTGTTTATCAATTTTTTCTAAACTAGAAATTAAAGTGAAATTTATTAGTTCAATATTTAAAAAAATTGCTAATTTAGTTTTATTTCGAAAACAGTTGTACATCTGGTACTTTTATACTTTCTCATCTAAATCTTACATATAGCTTGAAATATAAGCATGAACCTGGCTTGAATGGCTCTTTTTGTATTTTTTACAAGCTGACTTTAAAACCAATTATTTTCATTTTCTTTAATGCTTACTAGAAACTTTTTTTAATCTAAATAATATTCTTTTGCTTTGCTTTTCACAATAATTTCCATCGAATTGGGGCTTGACTTTTCTAGTGGGGCTTTTTTGATTTTTGAGTTTTTTATATTCTTTTTTTTGTATATAATCCCTATCCAATCCTACCCAAGCATAATGAAAATGAGTTAAAAAAAAAAATTTTTAAATCAAATTTAAAATATCACAAAAAAAAACTTGCTGACCCAGGAAATATCCGAATTAACTTGCTAAATTTTCCTAGTATTTGCAGATCTTTTAATCTACCCACTTTTGCTGGCTTGCATAGATTTTAATAATTGTTAAAAATAAATAATAATTGTTGATAATTGTTAAAAAAACTATAAATTGCTAAAAAATAATTAAAGACAAACAAATTAATTCTTGTGTTATTCAAAATAATTTTGATTTGTTCTTAAAGCTAATTATATCAAAATTTTATCTTTTACTCTTGTTGATTTACATCCACTGAGATATTTTTCATGGTAGAAAAACATCAGAACTCACTCTCCCCTGGCAACAATAAACATTTTCTTAAGGTCAATTAAGTGAGTTTGAGATCATCACGTGTTGTATTTATATGAGATAGTTTACTGATGATGACTGCTTAAGCTACAAACATAGTGATCCTGAGTATTTGAATAAAGTTATTATTAAGCAATTGGTTTAAGTTGATAAATGGTTGCGTGCTATTAAACTAATCAAAAACAATTTTTTAGCTTTTCAATAATAATATAAATATAGCAATAGTACAAAATATGTTTTTTAACTCAATTTAGTTAATTATTTTTTACTATTAACGAAACAACCTTAAATTTTAATTTATTCTGACGATTAAAAACAAGTCCCATACTTAAAAAAACTTTAAAAAGGTATGAGTTTAAATTTTCATTGCTTTACTAAAGATAATGATTCTTGCAATTTTTTACTCGAATTAAATTATTTATATATTTTCAAAAGTTAATAAAATGTTATACCATACTTTTAGTTTTTAGCAGAACTTTCTTTTGATGTTTAAACTACAAAAAAATTTTTATAACTCTAGAAATGTTTAAATTTTTTTGTTACTTTTATAAACAGTACTTTTTAAAGTTCGTTTATAGTTTTTAAAGTTATTAACTAATTTTTTTGGTCAGATTAATTTTGATCAGATTATTTGATGTATTCATTGGAAGTAGTTGAAGTTTATTTATAAGGTGTTTTATTAATTTATTTTCTCGTACTTAAGTTTAACATAAATTGTATAGACTAGAACTAGGCTTTATTTTTATAATGAAATCTCATATATGTTTTAAACTAGATGTTTTGTTTTAAAGTTAGCTAGTAGGTATTTAAAAATATTATAAATAGTCTTGTTTTATTTTAATGAATATCTTTTTTTTAATATTACATACTAAAGAAAAGACAAAAACAACTAAAAATAAAACCTTTTTCTATGAATATAATACGTTTCAACAAATTAAACTGTAAATTTTAAATGAACTTTACTAGTTTTAAAAGGTTTTATTCACAATATAGGTATTTTGTATGTTTTAATTTATTAACATTTTTTTAAATTGTTAGTCGTATTTTATATAACTTAAAAATTATCTAAATAGGTTTTTGAGCTGTCATTGTAATAAAATACCTAATAGATAGTTACTATTAAACTTACGAATTCTATTTTTCTAAAGCAAAAAAAAAAGCTTTTAACTTTTTTAAAGTTAAAATATGTTTAGTACTTTAAACCGACGTTAAGAAAACTTACTTTTCATTTTTTTTATTATAGTTTTATTTATAACTTCAATGTTCTATACAGAAAAAGACATAACCTTAGTTTTAAAAGTATTAGACTTAAAAGCATTTTAACTAGTAGTAAAACTCAAGTTTTATTTGATGTATATTTATTTATAACAATCATTATTAACTTAAATTATAATAGTAAAACTATAGATTGTATATACACTAAAAAATTCTTTTTTAAAAATATAAAGATTTGTATATTGTTTACAACAATAACAGTTTGTATAATTGTTTTATAAGCTGCAGTTATTTATTTTAATTGGTAAAAATATAATTAAATCTATTTTAAAACAGCCTTATGTAAAACAGTTTAAATTTACTGTTTTATAAACTTTAATCATTGTTTTAATTAGTATAAATGTAACTAAAAGTATTTTAAAATAATCATAGTTTTAATTAAATAACCTGAGTAGTCAACAAGTTGAAAAATAAGCCTAAAAGTTCTGAATTTTGATTTTATGATTTATAAGCTTGACGATTTAAATATACAACTTTTTTAACATAACTAATTTTTCAAAAAAAAGTTTAATCTAGTTTTAACAGAATCAATCTTAAACAGAAATATAAAAAAGAATATAAAACATCTCTGTAAAAGTAGAATATCTTTTTCAATCATTAAAGACATAAATTATACTATTTAGGCTTTTTAGTCGTTGTAAAAACGACTTTTAAAGTTAAGAAGTATTCAATTTATAAATAAATGACTTTACAACTACAAAGGGTCTTTTATTTAAATACAATATAAAGAAGTTTATAACTTGCGGGTATACGTTGCTTAAGTCAGCAGAATACGTTTAAAACACGAACTGCATTAGTTTAAATGCGTGCAAAATTAGATGATACTATTTTTTCTTTAATGTTTTGTTTTGTGAATAAAATAAAGTTTTTTTAGATAGTTGAATATTTTAGTTCTCGGTTTTAATTTTATGAGTTTTAAGTTTATAAAACGTGATGTTTTTTTTTGAATTTGTTTCAGAAAAATAAAACAGTTGAAAACTTATTTTTTAAAGCAATAATATTAAAAACCATTGAGATATAATCCAATAAACTATATATTATATAATTACAAATGACATAAATGTGCGCTGAACCTATTTTTTAATATAAAATTAACTTTGAGCAGTTTATTTTTAGTATACTAATCTCACTGATTTTTATCGTATAATGATGTATTACACGAATTCTAACATTCTGTTATATATTGTTTAATAAATAATTAAGCTAAATTTAAATAAATCTGATTTCGGCTTTAATTATGATTTGATAAGTTTTTCTGATTTCAGATACAAACGCTGTAAATCATGGTGTTCAAAACAATTTCAAATAATTTTGGTTTTAGTTTGCTGCGTTTTAAATGCGACAAAATAAGATTTCATGAGAAAAAATTTAACTCGTAAAATACAGAATTTATTTATTTAGTTACTTATTACAAATGCTAAATGTAAGTACTTTTTGTTAAACACAACACTTTTTCTGTTATAATTAAGTTTAATTAAAAAAATATTCAAGTTTTTCAAATCGTTTTTAATTTAAAAGTATTCTTAAAATTGTTTGTATGTCTTGTAAACGGTAAAACAACTAAACTTGCCTGAAATCGCAATTATAATCTCAGTTAAACGATTAAGTATAAGTTATTTTTAAGCATTTAGATATAAGCAGATTTATTTCAAATATACTACTGATGTAATAAGTTAAACCCTAAACTATTGATTGTTAAATTGTATACATTTATATACGAACTTTAACCTCAAAACCATATTTTTTTTTAGTAATACTAACCGTTTTATCTTTGAATTTTAAAAGTCGTACATTTACAGCTAAAATAATATTTTTTATTTTATAATATTATTTTATTAAATTTAAATTTTTGAGATCAATATTTTTTAAACTGCATTAGAATATACATTTTTAAGTCTTAATTCATTTGAGCTGTTTTAGTCAAAATAAAACTGTTAGAACTTAAACACTGTACCATATAAATATAATGAGATGTACTAGTTATTCTTTTGATAGCAAAAAAATTATGACAACTGTTTGAAATTTCAAATTCTACATCTGCTTTTATACCTTAAACACTTCAAAATAAAACTAATTTTTCAAAAAATATAGTTTAATATAGCAAATATAATTTTTTCATAACCAAAATAAAATTTTAAGTTTTAGAGGTAGTTACAGTATCTTTTTACAGTGATAGTTAAAAAAAAAAATCTGAATTTATTTGTTTTTATGTTTTTGATTACTATAAACAAGTTAATTACTACAATGCTAAACACACACTTATAAAAATTTAATTGTGATTTTTATCTTTTAATATAGCACAGTAAAGTTTATAATTTTGAATTAAAAGAATAGCATAAGTGTGACTAAAGAAATGTTTTTCTTACTCATCTATATAAATAATTGAACAACTAAAGTTAAAACTAAAACTTATCTAAATAATTTGTTCATTTGACAAACCACTACCTCTTTTTTTTTAAGATTAGTTATCTTGATTATATCTTGTTTTCATTACAAATAAAAAGTACAATATATTGCTAAACTGTACGATATTGTTTAATAAATTGTTTATGTTTTATAATACTGAAAATACAACTATATATAGCAACATTGAGAAAGAATTGCTTACTTAAATAATATTCAAAAATAATGTGTCTAACGTTTTAAATGGTTTATCCAATTAATTTGTTTTTATTTTGTTTAGTTTTTTATTGTTCTATGAACACGATAAAACAACATTTAATAAACCAAAAAGGTGTACAGCTGAACTAAAAGCCATTTTTTAAGGACAGTTAACATTTTTTATATGCTGTATTCTTTTGTACAAGCTTTTATTTCAGTTTATAATAATATTTTTCCTAGATTAGAAATTTTCTAAATAAATTTTTTGAGGAAATGCATCACAAATACGTTTAACATTTTACTGTGTTAAAAATGAATTATTGACACCAACATGCCAAATTCATATTTCACTAAAATATTACGTATATTAAGCAGTAATAAAGTGATTTGCTATAAAACATAAATTTACGATTCAAATTTCAAAATATGATTTTACTGTTAATTAACAAACTTGTATAACTAAATGTTTTTTAGTTGTAAATATAACGATTTTTAAAATTGGAAGAAAAGAAAAGTTATTAGAAACAACCAAAAACTATAGTTTTGTGGTTAGGCTTAATTTTAAATGTTTACAATGAATCAAATTAAGAGCCTGTGGGAATTAACCTATTACGTCAGCAGTTTGTTTAAAATTAAATGTGCTTAAATTTAAATGCTACAAAAACTAATATCATCAGTTTAAGTTATAAATACAATGTAAAGCAAATATGTTTGGTTTACCGTTTTCAAGACTTACAAGCAAAGTATTTAAACTTATTCCAAGTCAAAGAGCCTGCTTAACATTAATGAAAGATATTATCTTTGATAACTTATATATAGTTTTAGTTTTGATTGCACTTAAAATTAAATTAAATAGAACTTGACAAAAAACTTAACATAGAATTTCTTTTTTTATTGTAAACTTTTAGATGATGTGTTTAAAACTTGGTAAAATATATTTAGTTGCATTTACTTTGTTTTATTGAAAAAAAAAAAAACTTTTAATTTACTTTTATAAAAACAATCAAGATATTTTTTTTTCGAAGCAAATTTATAATGTTAAATGCTCAGACACTTAATTTAACATTTTATGCTTTGTTCACTTTGTTATTTTTTAAAAAACATATACAAAAATTTTGAACTATAAATTTTCAATCATCACAGTTTTTAATTATTTTTGTCTAATTTTTAGTATTATTTTAGTCGCAATGCATGCGACTGTTAAAATTTAAGGAGCTGATTCCTTTTAACAGTTTCTCATATTCTTTTCAAAACTATTATAAATTTATACATTTTTAGAAATCAAACGTTTGTGAAAGTTTGCTTATTACGTCAATAGAAGCAATATAATTTAAATTAATTAAATTTTAATGCGTCAAGAAAAAATAAAAAAAACATTTAATAACTATTTTTAATTACAAAATACTTTTAAGTAAGAGCATTTCAATTAAAACCGATTAATTAAATTTTAATGCGTCAAAAAAGATAAAAAAAACATTTAATAACTATTTTAAATTACAAAATACTTTTAAGTAAGAACATTTCAATTAAAACCGATTTAAAAAAATTTTGTTAGTAATATTCAACCACTTTAAAAAAAAAGTATTTATCTGCCATAACAATTGAAGAACTTGAAAGCTAAACTTTTAAAATCTTGCTACCTAAGTAAAAAAAATAAAGATTTTCTATAAAAGCAAACACAAAGGAATATTATGTATTTTTAATTAGTAGTATTAAAGGTATTATCGACTATAGGTGTGATTTTGAGCTTTGTAAATTAATTAAGCTTATTTTTTTTTATTATATCTATTATCCTCGGATAATTTGTAATAGTTTTAAGCTTTAAATCATTAGTTATTTAAATTGTCATTACACTTGTTTAAAATAGTTTTCTATTTATTCAAACTAAATTTCTTTTATCAATAAAATACACTTTTATACAACAAAAAAAATATGTTTGCAATACTAATTTATTGTTTTAATATTACTTAGCATAATTATGTATATTTTTATTAGTCAAATAAGAAAAAGGCTATATTAAATAAAACTAAATCTGTTTAATATATAATAAAACTAAATTGTTTAAACAAAATAAATTTCACTTATCACGGACAGCTCAGGCTTTTGTTTTATTAAGAGTAAGTAGCAAAAAAAATTGGTCATGAAATCAATTTTTTCTTAAGGTATGACAATAAAGTACGTTAAAGTTTCGTTAAAGTATTTTTACGTCCTAGACAAGACGTAAGTGGGTATCCAAGAGGTGTGAGACTCGATAAGCTAAAGGTTCTTTATGTATCAGGTCAGGTCTTAGGACCAAATACTTTGAGCTTTTTTTATATTGTCGTTAAATAAACGAATAATAATATATTCCTAAAAATATCTGTGGGAATTTTCAAATTGTATAAAATCTCAGGGTATTTAATTTTTTTTTTAAAGGAAAATTTAAAGATTTTTTTCAAGTCTCTGGAAAAACTTATTATAGATCTAGAATGAGATTTAGATAATCAAGTTTCGATATTTTGCTCAAAGAAGTTTATTTTAGTTAATTTTAAGTGCTTATTTAGAAATTTTTAGCCTTGCAGCTAGTTCTTTACTATCAATAGAGTTAACACTGTAGGTTTTTTTTAGAAGTTTTGAATTTATATTTATCATGAATAAGGTTAAACAAAAATAAACAGTTAAGATAAAAGAAAGTTGTGGTTTTCTATGCATTGAAAACTTCTAAAAAACTTTCATTTTTAGTTACTTATGTAGTTTAATAAAGTTAAAGAATAAAGTTATTTGTTCTTAGTTTCCAACTACTTGTTTTTAGTAAAAAAGATCAAAAATGAGTGTAGATAAATGTTGTCTTAATTTTATTTTAGAAGTTAAGTTTTTACTTGTAGTAAATTACATAAGTAGCTGTACTCTGTAGTCAGGGTTTCTGCGCGAAATTTTTTTCATTTAGCCTGACTAAAACAATTTAGCCTGACATTTTTCAAAGTAAGGAAAATCCCCTATAGAAGTCATTTTAGGTATCGGGGGTCTTGATTAATACTATTGTAGTATCTGACTTCAACCAGCTTTATCTCAAAAAATATTTTAGCTTTATAAGTCTGGAAAAAGCAACTCATAGCTTAGTTATAACTCAATAGACTAAACTATGAAAAAGGTGATTCACTCCCCTCTATGCCCTTAACATAACAAATTCAGTGATAAGTTTTAAAATAAATGTAATATTTAATCTATTACTAGTGTAAAAATTTATTATATATTACTAAACACAATTGTTCAAATTAATTAAGTACTAAGTAAAAACATTATAACCAGAAGATTTATAATAAAACAACCATGTTTAATTAAAAATTAAAATGAAATGCTAACACAAGAATTAAAATAAGTAAAAAATGTTTTTTATAGTATTGTGACTAGTATTTAAAATTGATACATAATTATAAATCCTAAACTCTAAATAAATACTGTTATTGCTGATGTCATATCAGTTTTAAAAAGCTTACAGTTAAACTTAAAAAGAAACTTTAATACTTTATTATTGTAAAGAAAAATGAATTATACCTAAAATTTGTACTCCCACAAAACTTAGTACTTATATCTTGAAGCTAAGTTTTAGTGTTGTGAATATCTCTAATAACTTTAAACAAACAGTAAAGTATATGAATTAACTGCTAAGAGTTTTAATCTAAAAAGTATTTGGTATAAAGCCTTTAAATTAGAAACTAAAACAGTTCAACCAACTAAGCTCTGAAAAACATTGCTGATGTAAAAAAATTCAAACAAACAGCTAAGTTGTTGAACTAAACTGTAATGTTTAAACTGTATTTTTTTTATGAATTTTCATAATTATGACGTATATAATCTACTCAAAACAAAATAGTGAAGATTTTTAAAATTTAGAGATTAAACAAAAGGTTTTAAGCATTTATTTTTACAAATACTGACTGATTTAGTATTTAATAACTAAATCATTATTTAGAAATAAATTCACATAACAATTTCATCTTTAATAGATTTCTTTTTTTTTTTATCATTAAATTTCAAGCATTTTAACTGAGAAAAACAGAGATTCTCAAATTTTTAAATACAAAAAATGATTTGGCCTGACGTTTTTCAACTTTTTCAAAAAAACTGATTTAGCCTGACACGCACGAACCCTGTGTAGTGGTAATTGATTTTTTAATGTGAATATTTTAGTATGTTTTACAGTTTTTATTTTGCAGATTTAGCTTTAAAGTTTTTTTTTAATATGAGTGAAAAAGTTCAAAACCTTTTCTTAAAAGTTGGCTGCACCATGAAGATTTTAAGTATGTTGTTAAAGAAAAATGGGTGATCGGGTGATAATACAGCAATTACATTATCAAACATGTATCAAAGCATTGGAGTCTTGGGGTAGGGAGTACTTGGGTGATGTTTGCTAGACTTTTTTTTCTTTTCGATTTAGATGTGTTTTAGCATTATTAAGAAGAATTTGATATTAAAAAAAAAAAAATTCCAAAAAAAAAATTCCGAACCCAAAAATTGATTTTGACCCCAAAAATCACTTATTTTCATGATTTTTGACTTAAATAGTAATAAAATCACTTATACATGTCCTATACTTATAATTTTTATCTTAAATTAAAGTTTACAGTTATAGGCAAACATTTAAAGACATTTTAACTGTGTTTGTAACATTATGACGTCATAATCACACAAAATATGTAAATTTTGACTGTAAGGGTACATTTTATTAAAAAGAGCTAATTTATTCTGCTGTTGTGCTTTTACATTAGTGTAATGAACTAATGCTTGCATCATTCATTGTTGAACTCAAGAGAATATTTAGAGCTTGTTGCAGTTATGAGAAATGAAGTTTAAAATCAATGATGCAACTTTTTATCAGTTTTATTTTATCAGTGCAGTAAAACTGGCTAGTGCAACAAATCATCAATATATTAATTTTGAGTTTTAGATAAAAAGTTAAAGTTAAATTATATGTTATCTGCTTTAATTTATTTATTTTAAAAGTTTAATAGTTATTAAATTTTTTATAGTTTTATTACACACTAGATAGAAATTTATTTAATTTTTAGTTTATTGTTTAAGTAGTTTGAAAAGTATTTGATATCTACAAGATCTTCAAGTGTTTTATAGTTTACTCAAAAAAATTTGATTACTTACTTCTTAGTTGCTTTTGTACTAAAGATTTATAAAGTTCACTATACTGTTAAAGATAAAAAAAAAACAGTTTTTGTTAATTTTTTACAGATGAATAATAGTAGTAATTTAAGTATAATTCTGGGAGATTGCCTACCAACAACTTATGATGTTGCTATTAACATTTTTAACATTTGTTCTAACCCAAAATCACAAAAGATGAAAAATTGTGTTAAGGCGTATGCAACAGCTCTCATTTTACAGTGGACCAAAGCATTTGGTGAAGAATATGTTCTGAAAATAAAACAAGTACAATCGAAGTTGTTAACTGTAGTAAATAATTACTTTAGTAAAGTGTATAAGGAGCAGACCCGAGATAAATCAGGTGTCAAAAAGAGTTTGAGGCAGCTCAACAAAGAATGGAGACAATCTAGTATATTTACAGGTAGACATAAAAACGTACCTCTAGTTGTTAACAAGTTGTTTGACATAGGCAAAAACATGGATACTCTTACTGGAGATGAGGCATGTTTTTATACTGATCAACTAAGTTCCCGTTGTGGCCGTATAAGTGAAGATGTTGATTTGAAATATGTAACTGAAAAGCAAACTGAGTTAGAATTAGCACAAGCAGCTCTGAAGCGAGACATGTTTGAGAAGTCATACATTACGGAAGTTGATGTTGAACCTTCAGTTTCCAGTTCAAATGATGGTAGAAGTACTATCATTAGCACTAATCATTAACTTAATGATGCCATAAAAAATTATCTTGCCTATAATACATAATAATTTTTTAATGTTTGGTTATTTATTTTGTTGTTATACTAATTGAATAATTATCTAAGAGTTTTTAAACACTTATGACTAAATGAATTATGACATCAAACATCACGCTAATATACACACCAGTACCACATCATTTAAATCCTTAAAAGTAAGTAAGAAGTTTGTTTAAAATGTTAAAGTAACTGTTACTTTTAGAATAAAAAATTTTAAATAGAGCTATGCTTATTAAATTTTTAAAAAGTACTATTTTATCGAAAACATTTACATATTTTGTGTGATTATGACATCATAATGTAACAAAAACAGTTGAAATGTCTTTAAATGTTTGCCTTTAACTGTAAACTTTAATTTAAGATAAAAACTATAAGTATAGGACATGTATAAGTGACTTTATTACTATTTAAGTCAAAAATAATGAAAATAAGTGATTTTTGGGGTCAAAATCAATTTTTGGGTTCGGAATTTTTTTTTTTGGCAATTTTTTTTTTAATATTAAATTCTTCTTAATGATGCTAAAACACATCTAAATCAAAAAGGAAAATATAAATTTTACAACATGACCAAAAAAATGTGGTGTACTCCCTACCCCTACTTATATCTCAAAAAAAAACATATTAAGTTGTATGACTTTAAGTGCATAAATAATGCAATCACTTCGTACTATGGTGGGGCTAATAGTTCAACAAGTTTATCAGCCACATCTTTTACAATAGCTGATGGAATTTATTGGGCTCTAAAGTGTATGAAATGAAAACTGGTTCGGAAACTCTTGTGAAAATAATAACATCTTATTCCCTACCATGTTTTCTGACAGTAAAATTGCCAAAAAGCTTTGTATGAATAGAACTGAGTATTAATACATAACAAATTTTGGCATAGCCCCTTTTTTTAAAGATGTTTTGAAAAAGCAGTTTTGTGCTCATTTTTTTATTCAATATCATTTAATGATTTTTTAAATTAAGTTTTGCAAAAAAATCAATTAGATCTTGTAGTACAATGCATGAAGAAAGAAAAAAGTATTCTTCCAATATTTTACTTCAGCCTTTTTAGGCCACTGTACTGCTGATAAATTGAAAAAAGCCCTATTGACTGAGATTCAAGACTTAAACCAAAAATGTTTGATCCAAATTTCAATAGATGGACCAAATGTGAATATTGCTCTTGCAATTTAAATAAACACTGATAGAGATGGGTCTTGCAGCTTACACATCATTCATGGTGCATTCAAGTTCGGGGTTGAAGCTACACCAGGGAACATCAAAAATAAGTTTTGCAACATCTCCATTGCTTGTTTGGCCACACATCCACCAGAAGAGATGATTATGTAAATGAAAATGGTTTAACTACCTTTCCTTCGTACTCTTAATAAACCTTTTTTATATTAGTTTAGTAAGCATTTGATGCAGAAGCATACACATACAACCTTCCTTTTATTATTAAAGAAGAAAATGAGCATGACGTATTATTAATTTGTGCCAGAAGCAAAAAAAAAAACTGAAAAGACTCAGGGAAGTTTAGGGGTACTCAGGGAAGTTTCTTGTCACTTAGGGAAGATTTTTTAACTCAAATAGTGGCAACCCTGTTAAATATAAAAGTTCTGCTTTTTTTGTTGATTTATTGAACTAGTTTTATTTTTAATTAAAAGGTAAATTTTTTTTGATAAATTTAAAGATAAGGCAGATCAAGTAACACATGATAAGCACAAACTCACTTGCTTGACCTTCAGAAAACGTTTTTTGTTTTTGTTGCAGAGGGGAGAGTGAGTTCTGGTGTTTTTCTACCTAATAAAGGATATAGCTTGTTATATATGCTTTCACTTTAAAATTTAATTTATTTATTCTGGCAACAGCTGATTTTGGACTTACTTAGCTGAATTGTTGATATTTCTTTATTTGTTGCATTGGATACTTAGTTGGGGATTTGAAATTCATGATCTTTTTTTTTTTGCTTTTAATATTAAAATATTAACTTTGTGAGTATTTGCCAAATGAGTGTCATCAAAGGGTTTTATAATTAAAAATGTAGTTTTTATTTTAAGACAAATTTAAGTAGGTTGTTAAAGGGGAAGGTTATGTAACTTACTAGGTTAGTATTGAAAAATGTCTCATGTTGTGAAGTGAAAAGTGAAACTGATTTTTTTTTATATAGAGAAATACAAATATGCTTTTAATAAAGCATTTGTATATATTTAGTTTACAACTTAACTAACAAAATAAACTGAATAGGGTTGCCAAAAAAAAAGGAAATACCTGGAACTTTACAATATAAGCAAAAAAACCTACAGTTTGAGACTTTTGTAAAATATTAGAGAAACCTGGAATTTAAGAAAGTTTCTACATGTAACATAAGGAAAATTAGATTAGATACAGGGTTCGTGCGCGTCAGGCTAAATCAGGCTAAGTCAGGCTAAATCAGTTTTATTGAAAGGCTTTTAATTTAATAATTAAATTAAATTAATTACTTTTTATTTATCTGGTTAAAATTTACTAATGAAACTAAGTATTAATGATAATTTTATAAATTGAGTCAACTTTTGTAATTTGATATTTGAAAAGAAATATTTAAAAAATGCTATTTTCTTAAGCTACCTGTATAAAAAAACAATCAAATATAAGGTTGTTTATTTTTAATTTAAAAAATATACTTAAGTAAAAACTGTTCATTCTTACTGTTTAGAGTTTAACTGTGAAATTTAAATAATTTGTGTTTGTAAACACTGGTGTTTTGATTATAGGTTTAAATGTGGTCTTTACAAGAAATGGTTTAGTAATACATCAATTTTTTTTTCTCACGAGAAACATACAATAATCTTAAATAACTTCATAAGCTTTACATTAGAAAAAGTATAAACAGTTTTATAGCAAAAAAATGGGAAACCTGGCTTTATCATTTTAGTTAGTATCAATTATTTTATTATTTAGCAATTATAAGTAAAAAAAGTATACAAGGTTTTGATAATTTTAACTGATGTTTTACTTTTTCTTTGTACATATATTATGTTAGTTTTTAATATTTGATAAATTTAGGACAATTTTTATAATTATTAAATATATTTCTAATTATCTTATATTATTATACTATAGTCTTAAGTGTATTTATTTCTAAATACAGGGTTGCCACTTTACCTGGAAAAACCTGGAATTCAACAATTTAGGCAAAAATAACCTAGAAAAACCTGGAATTTGATCAAAAAACCTGGAAAAACCAAGAACTTTTAATAATTTTTAAATTTTGAGTCCTAAAATTTCAATTTGACTCAAAAAATCTGTCATATAAATAAAATTTTTTGTCATCATCAAAAAATTTTTATTATTAAAAAACAAATTTAAATAGGGGTAGGGAGTACAGCACATTTTTTTGGTCATGTTGTAAAATCCATATGAAGAGTCTTGATTTGGATGTGTTTTGGTATCATTAAGAAGAATTAAAAAAAAATTAAAAAAGTTCCTAAAAAAAAACTGCATCCCAAAAAACTGATCTGGACCCCAAAAATCACATAATTTTTGATTTTTTAATTAAAATAGTAATAAAGTCACTCATACTTGCCTAGACTTATATTTTATGTCTTAAATTAAAGCTAATAATTATAGGCATACACTTAATGACATTTCAACTGCTTTTGGAATATTATGACGTCATAATCACACAAAATATGTAAATTTTATCTGTAAAATGGTGCGTTTCGAAAAATAAAGAAGCATAGCTGGTTGTCTAATCTAATTAAAAGAAAATATTTTTAAATAAAACTTTGTAGATATACTTACTTACCTTTAAAATTTAGGTGATGTTGTATGTATATTAATGGGATATTTGATGTCATAATTCATTTAGCTATAAGTATTTAAAAATAACCTAAAAATGTTATTCAATTTGCATTACAACAACATAACGAAATACAAAAAGTTATAATTTATTATAGGCAACATAATGATGTATGGCATTAAACATTAAGTTAATGATTGCAAAATAAAATTTTTGAAAAAACTATTAGCAACCCTGTAAATAAGCATTTTTTACAAGTATCATAGTGTTAATCAGTTTAGTAAAATTTTGTTGACATGGTTATTTGTTGTTTTATAACAAAACGTTTTCACACAATAGATTACTATTTGATTGTAGTTTGTAAAAATTAATTAATTAATTAAATTATTTGTAGATAAGCAGTCGTGTGCACTTTGTTCTACTGATGTTTTGATAAATTCTCTACACTTGGTTCTCAAAAGTAAGTGTTTTAAGTGAATTTTGACATACTTATTATTTTATAATCTATACAACAATGTGTTAGTAATTGTGAGAAGTTAACTGGAAGTGAAAATTATATAAACAAAATATTTAAATACTATAACTTTTTTTTAAGTTTTATGTATACTAACTTGTGAACACTTTTTATTTGTTTTTTAGGTTTTTGAGAAATTCATAAACAATAATTCTTTTATTTTGAAATTAAGTTATGTATAGTTATTTGTTGTAATTACTGTTGTAGAAATTTTTCTAGTATTAGCAAAGTTTTAAAGTTTTTTGCTTTTGTTTTGAGTTTGAAAACAGTTTATAATATATTTGTTTTTGTTAAATTTTAATTTTAATTACTTATGCCTAATACTAACAGAAGTAGAAAAAATTTCTATACCTACCATAAATTTGTAACTTTACACTGATCTGTAAACAAATTATAATTGAAATTATTTCTAACATTATATTAGTGTTTCCATGTTTATTTTTCAATAGTGTATAGAAAAAGTTTTATAAATTGTTTTATTAATATTTTTATAACAATCATGGTTTTGATAAAAAACATAGTTCTTGTTTTAATGTTTTATAACATTTTTTTTTCTTACTTAAAGTTTAAAATATTCTTACTTCTAATAAAACTTATACAACTTTATAAATAGGGAATTGTAAACACTAATACTAATTTGTTATTATAATTACTGTTTGGTAAATTTTTTCAAAAAGATCAAGAGTCAGAGCTAAATTTAAAAGCTATTCATTTTAAAATGATAAGAACAAATAGTAAATGTTTTTTTTTTTTATCAAATACTTTTTAAAGTAATTTTTTTGAAAGTTTTTTTTTAGATTTAACATATGTATAAGTATTTTTATATTTAAACAACTTTCATCAGTGTGTGTAAGTAAATTTGTTATCGAATAAAACAATGATGAATTTATTAAAATAATGTTTTTTATTTCATGCAAACATGTTTCATATACAACGTATTGAAAAAATAGATAACATAAAGGCATTGAAAGTATAAGATTTAAGTTTTGACATATCACAAAAAGAAGCTTTTAAAGTTTTTAATAAGTTTCGACATTCCTGTTAAACCCTGTTATTTTGAAATCAAAAGGGAATAGATTTTTTTCTCACTCTACCATCACAAATTAATCCTATATAATTAAATTTACAATTTGTAACATTATAATTTTGTACCTGCAACTACCAAAAAGTATTTTAACTAATTAACCAGCCATAACTTTTTAGTGACTTTGTCTAGTTTTTTTCAAAAGCAGTTAAATTCCCACTATTTAAGCTACGGCCATAGACAGTAAAGTAATCTTTTACATAAAATAACAATCGAAATTAAAGTACAAACTATAGATTACTTTTTTATCTGATAAAGAAATTTGAATTAGCTTTTGAGATAAAGATAGGGAGTGGGTGTTAAATTTGACAAAATTTTGCACGAGCAGACAATTTTTTTGCATGGGTTAACTTTTTCTAATAATTTTTATTAATTTGTATCATATTTTATTGTAAGTTTTTTTTTTTACTATCACTGTTACCACTAACCCTTACCCTCAATCGGTAACTTATTTTTTTTTATCAATTAATATTTTTCTGTTTTTTTATTAGTAATTTATGTTAGTCATTTTTCATTTTTAATTAAGATTTACTATTACTGTTACTCCAAACACTTACCATCAGTCGGTAACTTTTTTTCTCCTTGTTTTTTTCATTAGTTTACCTATTAGTTTAATTTTTTATTTTTCAGTTTTTTTTAATATATTACTCTTGTGCAAAAAATACCCTACATGTAAAACTACCACTCGTGCAAACTTGTCTTCGTGCAGTTTTAAACCCCTTCCCATAGGTAGTATAGGTAATCTTTTTTGAAGTAAAATGAGGGCCACAACTCTCATTGTCAATTTTCTCAAAACTATGGAAATTCACAAAATCCTATCCAATTTTTTTTTTTTTGAAAAGTTAAAGAATTCAAATTTACAGAAACTTTGATTTTTTTATAAAAAATCATTTAATCAAACATATAAGTTTTTGAGTTTAGAACTTCTAAAAAAAATCTCATTAATATATAACTTTAAATTAAAATTAAGTAAAAAATTTGTTTTTATGATATTAATATAAGTTAAAAATTATCTTCAAGAAGATATGTTAAAAATTAATGAAAACTTATACTTTAAGTAAGACAGACCTTTTTAATGCTTCAAGTCTGGTATGAGTTAAATATTAATCTTAAGAATTTTGACCCCTTTAATCTTTGAGATGTTAAGAGGTGTTGAATGTCTAATAGCTGTGATTAAACTCTTTTAAATAAAATTAACTAGTAAAAAACAAAATGGATCCCTTTATGGTTTTAACTTTTTCAGCCATTATTTTTGATTACTTTATTTGTTATTTCACCTGAATAAATCTAGAGTTAAAAAAGATATAAAATAACTTTTAATATAAAAAATAATTAAACAAAAATAGTTGCTACTTATTTATTACTTTACCTTTTTGCTATCTAATATAACTTTTTTCTTAAAAGCAAGTTAACTTTAAAGTTTTTTTTTTTAATTTTCATATATTTTGTATTTAGCCAATTTATTTTAATTTTAAATACAAACTATTTTAAAACTCAAGCTTAATCTTTATCGAAGATAATAATAAGATCTAAGAACTTTTATGGTTGATATAATTTCATTGTTTTTAATTTTATAAATTTCTGGTTTTTTTTTTTTGATCTATTCATCAAATAATTTTCACTAATAGTTTTCAAACTAGTTTTCTTTTTTCAAAATGGTATTTTACAGCTGTGAATGACTTAGTTTACTTTTTATGATGAAAACTATAGTTATTGTAAATAACAAAGGTTTTATTTAAAGTTGTAAATAAAAACTGTTTTACTGTAATTTTAAAAATTACTTAAAGTATAAAATTATTAACTTTTATCTTACTTAACCTTACACTGTTTTGTTGTTATTTTTTTAACTTTTTTAAGCACTATACTTTTGACAGCTCTTTTTTTTATACAGTAGGCTTTGAAACCAAAATAAACAGCATTGATTTTATTTTGCAAGTTGAAAACTAAAAAGAATTATTCTAATTTGCTTGGCTATAAATTTTTGGTTATATTTTAACAATTTTTGTTTTCAACTAATGTTTTTTAATTATTTAAAATATGTACATGTTTTTTTGTTTTAAACATAGTACTTTAAGAATATTTTTGATAGTGTTAAATTAAATTTAATTAAATTTATTGAACCATTTTGTACTACATATGTTGAACAGAAATTTGAGACATGATTTATACAAAAACAATTATATTAAGCAAACAATTAGTAACAACAATTTTTTTGAATAAATTATGTCTTCAAATTTTGTGTAAACAATTTTGTTTTATAAATCAAGTACTACAATTTTTTTTTTCGTTAGCAAGTTTTTCTTCTGATTACTAAATGAACTTTAGTATTTATTTATTAAGTAAAATTCGATTTAAATATAATTATATATATAATATCTTTAAATTTATTTAAACAAAATTAAAATTACTCTTATTTCATAACAAAAACACTTTACTTCTGATAAAAAGTCAAAAGTTCGAAATTTTTGATTGATTGTGCAGTGCATTTATTACAAAAGACATTTTTTTTTAGAAATAAGATTTTGATAAAATTGTTTTTATGCAGTTTATTTATAACCTTTTTTTTTCTAGTTATTGTTCTAAAAATTTTACCTTTGACATAGTACTTACGAAAAAAAAAAGTCAATAAGTGTTTTATATACAAAACAATATATACCTAGAAATAAACACTTACAAAGTTACAGCCAAATGCATCATCGATTTTTATTTTATGTTCATTGATAAACAAAAATAAGTTTCAAATTTTTAACCTAAAAAAATATTTTAAAAGCATACAAAACCTATAGACCTGTTCATATAATTTTAAAAAATTTCAATAACAAATAAAACTCTAGTAGATGGTTCTTTAAAATGATTTTTAGTTCTCACAAAACTTATATTATAGTGTACTCATTTATAAATACTTTAAGTACGCTGTTTTATATAAATTAAACCAAATTAGTAGTTTAAATATTTTTTAACCAATAAGTTTTGCTTTCCTTTTGTTATAATAAGTTTTTAATAACTTTAAAATTTTCTCAAACAGATTAGCAAATTAAATGTGCTTGGTCGCTTGCTATGTAAGAGGAACATTTTGGAGGGAAACCCCCTTAACAGTTCGTAGCAACAAGCCATAACCGGTCACCCCTAGTAACTGCAGTCAACTTGGGACAACATATCAACTCTGATGACAGCATAGCAATATTTATGAAGTGTCTCATGAACAAGGGTAAGTACCTGCTGTGTATTATTTATTTTATTTTTTATTTTGCGATTAGTGTGTATTGTAATGGCTGCGAGAAACTTAAAACAATTCTTTTACTCTTGGTTTTAAGTTTTATGTTTCAAACAAGCCTCGAATTGCTATTACAGCGTTTGAAATTTAAAGTTAATTTTTATATATAGTGAATCAAAGTTGGAAAGTTTATTTTTTTTATTTCTTATTGAGCAAACTGAATGGTTATAAAACACTATTTTGTTTAAAGTTTTTCTTCTTTAAAAATTTTAAGTTTTTTTTTTGAAATCCTCTTAATCTAATCATTGTTAGGTAATTTGGCAAATAATGCTATTTTTTAATATTTTGTTCTGATAGATTGCCAAAGTTGATTTAATTGTTGGTTATTGTTAAATGTAAATGTTTGTTATGGAACTAGTTTTAGTTAAAGTTTTCTGTAGGGTTGTCAATAACTCAGTTTAGTTTAGTGTTTTTGTAGAAAATTTCGAGCTTATTAGTGTTTATTAGACATCCATGATGTTTTTTAATTAACTTGATATCTTCGAAGAATGTCGTTAATTTGTTTGATGCGTATATACAAGTAACTTTGTAATTCTTAAACAGAGTTTAGTCATCTTTTATTTTTTAAAAGATTATATGAAACAGAAACATTTCATATATGACACATGGGTAAAAAGTGTTTTAATATAGCACTTTTGACTAAAACTGTATAAAAAAAATACAAACATTTTATTTTTCTTGTTTGTTGAAAGGGAAGTTCGGTTTTTGTATTAAAATTAGTTTTGTCAAAATTTTATAATTATTTTTTGATTTTTTCTATAATTTGTATTTTAATGTAATAAACAGAGCATAAAATTTATTTCGAACTTGAACAGTTGAAGATTATGAGCAGTAGCTTGTATGAAACAAATGTACCTTTCTTTTAGTTTTAAAATTTGTAACAAACCATAAAAAGCCCTTTAGGTGAGCTCTTTGAAAGTTTATAAAGTTTTTTAAATTCTATTATATGTATATATAATTTGTTGCAAAATGTAACTTTGTTAACAGTTAGCTTAATGCTATAATTTTTAACTGTTTTAGTATTTCAATCTCTGAAACTAAAAATTCAGTTAATTCTTTTGATTTTTTTATGCTTCTGAGTAGTTATAAAGATGATTATTTAACAGGAAGTTAACATAGTTCATTATCAAAATTTTCTAAAATTTATAGTTTTTCAATTTGAATGATAATTTCTAAATTTTTGAATTGAATGAGTCAACCACATACATTTTAAGTATATTGTTGTTTGCTAAGGTAGATGTGAAACACTTATTCAGCTTAACCAAGTTAAAAATGATCTGCAGGAAACAAATATGATTGATAACATTTTTTAATTGTATATATAACTGTTTGAAACTCAAATTTATTAAGTTTGTTTGAAGAAATAAAATTTTATTTTCAGTTATATTTTTAAGTCCTAAATCTTATTAATAAAACAAGTTATATACGTGTAATGTTTAATGTTTAATATTTTTGGTTTATAATATAGTTTTCTGTTAGGATTTTCCAGCTGTATCGCTGTTTTTTCTGATTTTAAAAGTTTTGTTTAGTTTTTTTGAAGTGTTTAGAAGAGAACTTGTTTCCAAGTCCTAGAACCAAAAAATATTGGAGAAATTTTTTGTTTTTGTTAAATAAACCTTTTTTTATAATAATTATTCAACGAATAGTCCAACAGCTAATTTCTAGATTCTAAGCAAAAAAAACAATTGTGTTGTTTATTGTATGTTATGTATCCGTGTACCTTAAAAAAAACTAAGATTTCTATACAATTTTTAATCACTAGGTTTTGTTGATTTAAAAAGGTTATACTAATACTTGAATATATAAAAAAACATGATAAATGATAAATAATTAAAAATTTTCGAAACTAACTTCAAAAAACTGAATAACTTTCGTTTTAAACTTTAATGCAAACCGATAAATTTTTAGTCATTTTAAAAATCATTCGAGCACTTTATAAACCAAAACTCAACTTACGAGAGTTATGAAATGTTTCTCGAATTTCATTGGACGGGCACATTGTTACGTCACAGTGATTTCGCAGCTGATTGTGACGTAACAACAAAGTTTCACTCTAAAAATATTTCGTTGTACAATTATCAATTTGCCAGTTCGCAATATAAGTAGGCCGGTTAATACCTCCAGCGTAACGAAATCTGAATATTTAACAAACGCTATTCTAACGTTTTCATTTACTATTAAATACTTTATGTAATAAAACTTTGTTTAATGTTTTACATCTAGATTGTACTGCATAACTATTATACGAAACATCTTTTTTTTTGAAATTTGATCTTATTTTATAAAGTTTTTCCTTAGCTACAAGATACTTCTTACAGATTTAAAAAATTCAAAATAGTTTTTAAGATATAGCCGGTCATAGTTGGAGGCAACAATAGGATCCTTATGGGAGGCGCAAACTAAAACTGCAAATAACTAGAAATCACTAAAAATCTATCTCCTCCTACGTTTTTTGAGATAACTACCTCAAATTTTCAGGAAATGTTCCTTGCAATATTAAGAAAATTCTGTCGGAACAAAATTTAAAAATTAAAAAATAAAAACTTTTCAACAAAAAACGAAAAAAAAAAGTGTTTTTTTGTTTATTTTTTATATAAAATTATTATTTTTAATTTTTTTTTTAAATTATTTGTGACAGAATTTTCTAAATATATCAAGAAACATTTCCTGAAAATTTGAGGTAGTTATCTCAAAAAATGTAGGAGAAGATAGATTTTTAGTGTTATAGTCTTTTTTAGCCGTTTTAGTTTGCGCCTCCCATAAGGATCTTATTGTTGCCTCCGACTTTGACCGGTTATATCTCAAAAATTATTTTGAATTTTTAAAATCTGAAATTTAACTTTTTTTGAGAACATCTACAGGCTTTTTAGAAGATCTAATCAGAATGGTGCAATACGTGGAATTCAGAAGAAAAAGAAGCCAATTCAAGACGGAACTATTAAAAATTTTGCGGGACATAGGTAAAAGTTAAAATTTGATTGTACCTTCAGATAAAACTGCAAACTTTTATGAAATTTTAGTGAGTGAATATAGAAAGTTATTAATTAATAATATTATGTACTCAAGACTATTAAAAATGTAATAAAACAACTTAAAATGAAATAAAATTAAAAACTAAAAATTTGACAAAAAATTAAAATACACGACAGAATAAAAAAATATCATTAAAAAGTGCATATATAACGGTAAAACTAGTATTGGAACCAAATTTATAAGTTTAGTCAAAAAACACTTCAGTAAGCAAAATCCGCTAACACAAATTTCCAACAAACATAGTATGCGAATAAGTTATTTGTGTACGGCAAACTTAGAGAACATCATTAAAGCACACAACCAAAAGAGTTTTAATT
Source organism: Thalia democratica (assembly GCF_965202585.1). NCBI lineage: Eukaryota > Metazoa > Chordata > Thaliacea > Salpida > Salpidae > Thalia > Thalia democratica. The sequence continues at coordinate 19,599,209 of NC_139165.1, forward strand.
AAAACTCAGGAATTCGTAGTCAATGTGGTTGCGCTGGTAACTATTAGTATAATTTGAAAAGGGGCAATTACCGTTCGGAGAACATCGTTTACAGGGCCACAATTAACTCTGGCGTAATAACGAGGTTCTATGTCGGCTTGTGCTCGACTCAGTTCAAAGTTAGGTATGCCAATCATAAAAAATCTTTTAAAACCGGCATATATGAAAATGACACTGAGATTTCAAAGTATTTTTGTTGCTTAAAGCGCAGCGGCATTGACTTTGAAATATCCTGGGAAGTTATAAAAAGAGCACAGCCTATAGCTGACGGCAATAGCCCGATATGTAGGCTGTGTCTCAAAGAAGCACATCCGTTGTAAATGCACTGAAAGACAAGAGATGTCTAAATAAAAGAAGCGAGTTTGTATGGTTTTGTAGATATATAAAAAATCACTTTTAAAATTTAACAAGTTTAATTTCATCTTATAATAATTTAAATTTAAATTTTTAATGAACTCTATATCTTATTTTATTTTCATCTCATTCAATTTTCTGTCCAAATATGTATTCACTTACTGAAGTTTTATGAATTTTTGCCAGTTTATTTTCGATTATTAAATAATTTTTGCACACGCAGTTTTGCCTGATTTTTGATAGTTTCAAAGTTACGTCATAATCTATTTATGCTTAATTTTTTTTATTTTCGTTTAAGTGTTTTTTTTTGTGTTTTATTTTGAACTTGTTTTGAAGTTGATGAGTGCATAAGCACGAAACTCGAGTTCTTCAAGTTTTACATCTTGAAAAAAACTTTTTTTTATAAAAAAGTCCTTAAGGTGGGCTCCGTGTTGAGAATTAATATATTAAGTTAATCAACTTGTTTATATATATATGTAACATTTTGAGCATATAAAAAACAGAAGTTTATAAGACCGTTTCGTATATGAGATGTATAAGCTTATATGGTCATCAGTAAAGCTAGACTTTATTAATAGTGTTAACAAATAATTAAAATTTGAAAATTTTACAATTATTAATACGTAGTAATAATAAAGGTTTTTTGTACAGTAAGTTAAGCTTGAAAAAATATCTTGACTTTGTTAGTTTAAGAATTTATGCATTTCAAAAAGTTTTGAAAGGCCGTATTAGAAAAACGTTTAAAACTGTATTAGAACAAATTTTTAAACTATTTGTGTTCCCGGCTTAATTTAATTTGATTTAATATTTAGTTTAAATTTTTCTAAAAAGTATTTTTTGGTAATTAATCCGTATATTTTGTCTTTTGCTTTTTGTATAATGTTATGTACTTGTCTGATTTATCAATTTCAATTTTTTCTAAGTAACAAAGTTTGCAGCCGAATTCAGTATTGAATTTCGACTTTGTCCTGTTTAGTAGTTCCCATTTAATTCTGTAGTCTGTATTGTTATCTTTTAAATTTCAAATATAGTTTGCTAGAACTGTTGTATGTCTTTTGTTAATGTTGTTGAATGATAATTTGTGGTTTCTATATCTTTGTTTGAAAGTATTTCCTGTGATTCCTAAGTACTGTTTTGTTGTTTAATTTGATGTTATTGTTGCTATGTATATTATGTTTGAGACTAGACATTGATTGTTGAAATAGTAAGGTTCTTTGCGGCAATTTCAAAGTTTATCTTTTATTTTGATTTTATCGTTTATATAATTTTTGTTTAGTATTTTATTGTTATGTGCTATTATTTTAATTTTGAAGTTACTTGTACAACTGTCTGTTGTTTTTATTGTTTTGCGGTTGAATATTTTATTATATGGATGGCTATCGTCAAAGGATGTGGTAATCAGATTCAAAAACTGTTTGCCTATTTTAGAACTTACATTTAGACTAAATGGTATGTTGAAAAATATTATATATCTTATTCTTTGTCTTTTTTTTCTTTTTGATAAAGTAAAAGTATCTTACTATGATCGTATTTTAAGTTATCTCTGTTATTGGCTGAAGTTAGTGATTTTTGGTGTTCACTTTTTATATTTTCAAAATATTTTTCAGTGTTAGAAAGTTTTTTGAGTCTTCCGTTTACTGTTTCACGTAGTTGATTTAGTATTTGTGGAAGATGATTGGAGTTGTAGTTTACGTATATAATTGGTTAGTTTGGTTTGTTGTAGGGTTGGTAACTTGATTTTAAAATGTTGAAGGATACATCTAAAAAATCTGTTTGGAATAATTCTGATTCTATTGTTATTTTAAAACCGTTTTGTTTAAAAAAATAATTAAATATTTAGCAGTGGTTTTAGCTGATCTGGGTGATTTGTATGAATTTTATTGAAACACTCGAGTCTGGCACATTTTAAATCAATTGTTAATTGCAAATGTAAAAGTAAAATACTTGTTTAGCTGAAGTAAGTTAGCAATGCTGAGCAGATAACAAACGTAATTGAAAATTTTTATAAAATATTTATATAACTCTTTGAAAATAATTATGATAAGTTTATTTAAAGAAATAAGTAGCTGTTTTGAATGAAATTCAATAGTTTTAAGTATTATTAATGAAACAAAGTTGTATACTTTAAATGTTAATATTTTTTGTTTATAATTTAAAATTTTTTTTTGGGTTTTCCAGCTATATCGCTGGTTTTCCTGATTTTTATTTTTTTTTCATTCTATTTTAAAGTGTTTATATGGTAACTAAAGGTTAAACTTTTGTTTATTTATAAGAATCATCAACAAATAAACAAACAACTTATATTTAGATTATAAGCAAAAAAAAAACAATTTTATTGTTTCTGATCTTTCCAAGTAGTTCAATTTTTTTTAAATATTTCTAAGTTATTCTATTTTCAGTAGATTTTTATTATCAATAAAGGTTATACTTATAATAACCTGTTTAAACTTTCTAAAAACAAATTAAAGTTATCTAAAACTAACTTCAAACAACTCAAACAACTTTATATTTAATTTAAATCTATTAATATGTCCATTTAAATTCATTCGAGCACTTTATAAACCTCAACTCAACTTACAAGAGTTCTGAAATTTTTCTCGAATTTCATTGGACGGGCACGTTTTTACGTCACAGTGAATTTGAAGCTGATTGTGACGTAACAACGAAGTTTCACTGTAAAAATATTTCTTTATACGAATATCAAACTGCCAGTTCGCAATTGAAGTAGGCCGGTTAATACCTCAAGCGTTATATAGTCTGAATATTTAACAAACGCTATTTCAGCGTTTATAACTACTATTAATATATTATTAAAATTTAGTTTTTATGTTTTACATCTAGATTGTAACACATAAATGTTATACGAAACTTTTATAAAACAAGTACAATCACTATCACATTATTGTATCAGCACCAAATGACTATTTAAACGAAGTATTTTTAAAACATTGCTCAAACGTTTACATTTTGTACATATCTATTTAAATATTAGTAATAAAAATGCGAATTAAGTATTTTATTTATTACCAGGTTTCAATTGAAAAACTTTCGATTTGTCATATACTAATAAAGTAGTAAACTACACTTTACAATGTTATTAATAAACATAGAATAAACATTAACATCATTGTAGAGTGAAATTTACTATTTTAATAAGATATGACAATGTCGAAATTTTTTTCCATTGAAACCTGGTAATAAATAAAATACTTAAATTACGTTTTTATTATTAATGTTTAAATAAGCTGTTTACACTAAAAATTGAGCAATATTTTTTAGTCTGCACAGATAACTATACATCTACAAAACTTTTAAAATTTTAAGTAAGTTATTCGTTTATGAACATCATACTTAGCATTTATAAATTTTTAATTTACAATAATATTATAATGGTAATACAACCTATTGGTCCAGTAATAATTTTTGAATTTTAATTTTATAGGCATATTAATATTTTTTCTGTTTATATCACAATTTTAAAAAAATATGAGTATTATAAACGTAAACGTTTTAATTTTCAAATCTTTTCTATGCTTTATTTAGAATTTAAGTTTTTAAACAAAAAACTTTGAAAAGTAACTTTGTTTTCATTTAGTTAACCTACATTGATAAGATTCAAAAACTTTGAACTTAAAGTTTAGTTTTTCAAAAAAATTTTTTAAATATAATTTTACGCTTGTGCAAAGTAAATAAAATTGATCTTTTATAAACATATGTTTTTAGATGTGCCTTTAGTTTTATTTAAGTACACATAATTTCTTATAAATTATTACCTTATTACATCTTCTATTTTATAATATCTTTAATTTTTACAGCAGAATTTTGCAAGATTCAGGGTTCGTGCGCGTCAGGCTAAGTCAGGCTAAATCAGGCTAAATCAGTTTTTTTGAAAAAAGTTGAAAAACGTCAGGCTAAATCAGTTTTTATGTTTAAAAATTTGAGAATCTCAGTTTTTGTCAGTTCAAATGCATGAAATTTTTTAAATTAAGATTAAATTGAGATGTGAATTTATTTCTAAATAAAGATTTAGTTATTAAAGACAAAATCAGTCAGTATTTGTAAAAATAAGTGCTTTAAACCTTTTGTTGAATCTCTAAAATTATTTTAAGAATCTTCATTATTTTGTTTTTAGTAGATTATATACGTCATAATTATAAAAATTCATAAAAAAGTACAGTTTAAACATTACAGTTTAGTTCAACAACTTAGCTGTTTGTCTGAATTTGTTTACATGAGCTTTGTTTTTCAGAGCTTAGTTGGTTAAACTGTTTTAATTTCTAATATAAAGGCTTTATACCAAATACTTTTTAGATTAATACTCTTAGCAGTTTGTTAATATATTTTATTTTCTGTTAATTCAAAGTTATTAGAGATATATTCACAAGACTAAAACTTAGCTTAAAGATATAAGTTTCATAATTAGTAGAATCATATTTTGCAAGTTAATGAGTTGATAGTAATTTTTATTTTACTCTTTTTAAATGTTTCAGTTTATTATAACGCTTAGATAATTTTACGTTTATTTTTCGTTCAAAGACATTTATTTATTATAACAGTTTTAAATATAAAATTATTTTTAATATAAATGTTTTTTTATTCATTCGTTTATAAAGATTTTTTTGAATAGTTTATGTAGTAACATAAAAAGCTTAAACTGTTTTTTTAGTTTGAGTAGTTATTTTAAAAATTATGTTGTTAATAAAAAGATAAGTTTTAGAGTCCAGATCATGTGTTTAATACTTATCTTTATGTATTCGTTTTAAAGGTTTCTTTGAAATAACTTATGTAATATCATGATTAGTTTAATTAGTTATTTTAAAAATTAAGATGCTTTAATGATAACATAAAGTTTTTGAGAGATGTGTTTAATTACATTTTGTTTTTCTTAACAGACTTATTCACATTTCTGTTTTAATAAAAGCTTCTGGTCCAGTCATGTAACTTATAATTGACGAATTCAAGTACTAATTGACCCTAACCCTGTATATGGGTGATAAGCGGTGGATGTAACTAAGCCCCAAAATTTAATAAAGGTATGAATTCATTGAAGCAGAAATTATAATGACCAGTTTAAAAATATTCAAGTTGCTGGGTAAGCGATTGATAGATGTTGAAAATAATTTTTTTAAATTTTAATTTTCTTCAAAAATAGTGTTTGTGAATACTTTTATTGCGTTAATTTGCTAATTAAGACCCTCCGATATCCAAAATGCCTTCTGAAGGTGATTTTTTCTACTTTGAAAAAATGTCAGGCTAAATAGGTCTCTGTCAGGCTAAATGAAAAGGAATTTCGCGCACGAACCCTGAAGATTACGGAACACGCTAACGATTCTTTGACAAGTGCTGCCAGTGAAGTTGTTCTATTTAGCAACAAAAATACATCTTCAGTGTGAATGTGAGTATATGAATAAATATTTATTCTTACAATATCAATGACCATTTTACTTGAAAATGTTTCATTTGGTGCTTATCATGTTTTCTTTGCTAGTTGTTTTATTCTGTTCATTTTTCTGATCATATTTTTTGCATTTGAATGTTCTCATTATTGTTTATGTTTTCGCTAGTTAAGTTTAACTATATTTAATTTTCCTATTATGATATTACTTTTGTTTAAAAATGATACATCTCATCAAAGTTTAAAGAACAAATAAAGTGATTGTTACTTTTGAGTTAACGATTGTTTTTGAGTTCAACCTACTAGACATGCTGAAAACACAATTTTGTAAAATTTTACCTTTAAGCTTATAAATTACGTAAAACCATATATTTAACTTTTTTTAATAGAAAATAACTCAAATTTTTACCATAAGACAACTTTAGACCACACAGCTTCCTCTTCCTTATTTTACATTATAAAATTTGTGGTTTCACATTTACAATGTATTTGCAGGCCTTTATCTGGTTAGTTTTTTATAAAATAGTTTTAAATCTCTCAGGCTAGTTTTTTTTTTCCTTGAAACATTGACAAAATATACGAATGACAGCCTTGTTAATTCAAAACGTCATTTTTCAAACTAGTTGTTATTTTCAGTTAATTACATGGTTGTCAAAAAACCTGGAATTTGACAATGTAGGCCAACAAAACATGAACTTTAATAAGTTTGTAAAATTAAACTAGAATTTCGAACAAAAAGGACTACTAAACCTAAAATTTAAAACAATTTTTACATGTAAAGTAATAAAATTTCTATTAGATATAAAAAATCTGTCATATAGCTAGATTGTTTCATTTAATTAAATTTTTATGAAAAAACATATTGAAGCCTAACTATATCTTTTCTATTTTCTATACTTTCTAAGACATTTTTTTACCTTAAATTAGTTTTTATACTTAAAATGAACCAAAAAAGTGTACTTTAAAAAATCTGGAAAGAGTTTTCAAAAACCTAGAGTTTGAGAAATTTTGAAAAAAGAAAAGGTAAAACCTTGAATTTCAAAAAAAAAAAAACTTGAAATTTTAAACTATATTTACATTTAAAGTAATGCCATTTTGATAAGATACGAAAAATTGGTCATATACACAAAAAAGCATTAAAATATTCAAAAGTTGTTTTGAAAAAGCAAGTTTTAAGTAGCTTTACAGTATCTTTCCAATATTTATATATTAAATTAAAACAGTTTTTTTACGTTAAATTTAATATTAGACCAATAGTAGAGAAATTTTTTTTTTATAAGACCCACAGTAAATTAAGAAAACCTAGGAAGAATTTTCAAAAAACCTAAAATCTTTGTAAAACTAGGAATTAGTTATTTTAGGCAAAAAAACCTCGAAAACATGAATTTTGAGAACTTTTGAAAAAAAAAGTTAAACCCTAGTGTTTGAAACAAAAAAAATTTAAAAACCTGAAATTTAAACTATTTTAAGATGTAAAGTAATGAACTTTGATAAGATAGAAAAATTTGTCAGTTACATTAAAAAATTCTGTTATAACAAAAGCTAAATAAAAAAAACTTTAAGTAGCTTAACAGTACCTTTTCAATGTTTTTTATAATATTTTAAGACATTTTCTAACTTAATTTTTATTTTAAACTAATGATATACAAAAAACTTTTTGTTAACCTGAAAAAACTCAGAAAACCTAAAGAAATTTTTCTCAAAAAACCTTTGACAACCCTGTTTATTTAAATTGGCTGAAATATTGTTTTTACATTGAAACTTTAAGCCAATTCAAATAAAGTAATTAGCGGTGTTATTTGTTTTTCTTAACTTGATTTTCAATTTTAACAACGTTTTGTTTAGTTTTGTTTTTTTTTTTTTTTTTGAATCACTGAATAAAAAAGTACATGAAATTACTAGAAACTTTAGTGTTTGTTTTATTAAATACATTGCACAAATTGCTTATTTGAAAAACGGTGTTTTGTTTTATTATGCTTAAGGCTAATCTGGTCATAATTACAAATAAAGCCTATTATGGCCAAATTAGCGAGGGTCAGGGTTGCTGCAAACCTTAAGATTCTGAAAAAATTGATAATTAGGCAAAAAATACCTGGAATGTTGAAACAAAAAATCTATCATATAAATAAAAATTTTATGTCATCAAATATTTTGTATTAAAAAACACATTTAAAGTAGCTTTACAGTGTTTTTTAAATGTTGTTATAATATTTAACACAGTTTTTACCTTAAATTTAATTTTTTAATAAATATAACGTGTACTTTTTAAAACCTGGAAGAGATTTTGAAATATTGGAACAAATAAGCCGAAAATCGATGGCAACCCTGGAGGAATAAAAAGAATTCATTGTACAATCTTACAATTTAATGCCATAGAATTTATTATGTGCTTTCAAAGTTTTTCTGAAAAACTAAATAGAGAAGTTACCTGCCCGTACAATCATGCAGTAACGTAATTTTTATTGAGTTTATTAAAAAACAAGTGCGCAAAAAGTTTGGTCGAAGGATGTGGTTGACGAAAAAGCTTTTGAACAATCAAGTCATTTAAGGGCATAGGGGGGCTAGTAATTTTTTTTACTAAAATAACATTGAACCTTATTTGAAAGCTTGAAATAAAAACTACAAGCCAGTTTTAATAAAATTAAAAAGCGTTATTTAAATTTTGAGATATTGTATTTTTTATAAAAATTAGCTTGATGTCTTGTTCAGGACAGCATGTTTTCAACAACTTATTATTTTCTAATGTTTTTCTTGTGTTTCATAAATCTTTAGATATTTTGAAATATTTATAATGTTCTTCTTTAATCACATTTATTTTGTTTTTAAAAAGAGTTTGTTTTAATTATAGTATTTTTGTTTTGTTAATTAAAGTTAACTCACCAAATTAAATTATATGATCTTTTATTTTAAGCATAGTTTTTCTTTCTATAGGATGCTAAAAATATTGAAAATACAAAATGTACTTTTTATTAACAGTTTAATCTGTAAGCTCATTAGTTACGTGGTAGCAAAAACTTAACTTTTTAGTGAACATTACAGTTTATTGAAGCAAAATATATAGATAATAGATACAAATTGATGATCGGTAGCTATAATATGGACTACAAAACTGCGGTAGTTTTAACCGAGAACACAAAGTCTTACTTTTCCACTAACAATGGAAAACTTTCACCCTACATTGACTGATCTATTGTTATGTTTACTAGCGAAAATAACCTCTTCATCTGAACTTAAATTTTTTTAGTAAGCTCACTAATATTTATGATGACAATGAACATATTGTTTTTAATTGTTTTATTCATAGTTATCATGCTTTCTTTACTAGTTATTGTATTCAGCATAATTTTTGGGTCATTTTGTTTATGTTTTTGTTAGGCTTTATATTATCCTTGAAAAAGTTTAACTATGTCTATATTCTTACTTAGTGAAATTAGCTTTGTTTTAAAAAATATTTTATGTTTCAAGATTACAGACCGAACAAAATTATTTGAAGTTTAAAAATAACAGTTGTTTCTGTCTATGAATTATTTGACATTCAAAAAACAAATTTTATTTTTGAACAATTTAAGTTGTAAACTATTTAGTGACGTATTATTTTAAATATAACTTATTGTAATGAAAAATATTTTTAATATTTTCCTAAAATTATAATTATACCAGTTACATAATTCTCTCGCTTATTTTACACCACAATCTGTGGTAAAGTGACTTTTACTACAAAGAAACCTCATATTTAATTTTCTCATAAACTCTGGCCAGTTTTTAGTCATTTAGGCTGGCTTGTTTTACTCAAACCCTGTTAATTTAAAAAGTTAATTTTTATATTTTTAATTTATGTCAGTTAATCTGTAAAATAATCTTATTGACTGACTCAGAACAATTGATTTTAAATATTTTCGAAATTAATTTTCTTTTCAGCACACAAAAGTGTACTGAAATATTTACCATTTGATTGAAATTTTGCTTTGAAATTAATTTTTCTATAAAAGTTATAAAAAAATTACTTTAAAAGCTTCTTTTCTGTCCACATAGTCTTTTTTCATTACACTAAATAAAAAGTTGCCAACTTGGATAATAACTAATTCAGTGTTTTATTATTCAATTAACTTTATAAGCTTCTATTGTAACAAAAAACCTGGATTTTGAAAAAAAAACTTGGTATTTTGAACATACATTTTAATTTATCGGTTATTATATTGGGGAAAAAAATCTCCCAGATTAAATGCGAGAATATATTTAGTATAAACAAATAATTAATTCCACACTAACAAGTATCATTTGACTCAAAACTCTTTCATTTCATATTTACTATATTTTAATTTTGCTAGATATATTATTTTGCACATTTTAAGATCATATTTTATAAAATTAAATTTTATATTTGGAATATTTTCGTTATTTAAGTTTACCTACTTTTAATGTTTTTTTCTACCAAAGGTAGTTTGAGCTGTTGAAATTATTTTTTTTACAAAGTTAATGACTAAATAAAAAATAGATAACTTAAGTTGATGCGTGCTACTTTCTATGAGATACTTGACACATAGAACAAAAAAATTAAAAAAAAAACAGTTATAGTTGCAAACTCATTAGTGACGTAAAATCATAAAGTTAGCTTTTTTGATGAAAAATTAAAAATTCATTATAACAAACTCTATATTTACTATATTGAGTTGCATATCCACCACAATTGGCACCACAGTTATTGTGGTAAGTTTCATTATATTATCATGTTTTTGATTAACTCGGTCATATCAATTTCTTTATTTAACCAATTCTATATTATAACTTTAATACTTTGTACTAATAGAGATATTTGATACAGGAAGTTTGTAAAAATAGTCGAGTTGTTTCAAAGAAATTTTGAAATAGCTATGTCGGTATAGAATAAACCTTATGTTTGCAATTACAGTATTTTTTTCTAGATAATTATAATAAAAGGATGAAAATAAATCATTTTAAAACAAATAAACAAAAATTTAAACAGAAATTTCTGCAAATCACTTATGAAAAATTGTCAAATGAAATCAACTTCTATCCTTATTAGTATAAAATTGTAAGTTTAAAATAGCTATTGAACAAGTCACACTTTAAAAAAAGATATTATATGAAATAAAAATATTAATACTCTTTTATATAACTTTTGGATAAATATTGTGTTATTTACAAAGAAAAGTACATATTTTTGTTTAAAATTATAGTATTTATCATTATTTTATTAGCTTTGTCAAATTCATCGATCAAATAAAATTATTAAAGTTTTAAATTTGATACTTGTTTTTGTCTAAAAGTTTTAAACTTTTGAAAATAAGGATAGCTATTTTTATTTTTAGCATTTTTGCCTGTAAACAATTTAGTGACGTCATTTCAAAAATTAAACTTTTTTTAATAAAAGAATTCTTCAATATTTCCACAGAAATTACATTTATTGCATCACTTTAAAATAAATTTCTCTTTCAAAAATTTTCACCACAAACTTTGTGGTTTAAAATTTACTATAATTTAATGAACCCTTCGTGTAATTTTTATTGAAGTTCAGGTCAGTTTTTATTTATTTAGGCTAATCCTTCCCTTAAATATTGTCAAAATTTGAAAGTGTTAACTTTTAAATTAATTTTTGCTTTTATAATCAATAAAATTATACAATTTACTAATTCAGAACAACTAAATTAATTTTTTTGAAAATTTCTCTTATTATTGTTTTCAAAACAACAAATTATTATTTAATTACAATTCTGCTTAAAAAGAAGTTAGTATAGTACGATTTTCAAAAATTTGCTGTTGAATATTTGTTTTTTGCCCTCCAAATATTTTTGATGCACTATATAGAAAATCCGCCTACCTAATAATAACTAGTTCCATATTGTATTTTTAAATAAATTTACTGAGCATGATTTTTAGATCATATTATGTTAATTGTTTTTTGTATGTTTTATATTATCTGAAAAAAAGCTATATTTAATCTTTTTCTTTAATGAAATTAGTTTTGATGTATACACAAAAGGTTCATGACCAAATATATTTGTTTTAAAGTTAAAGATTGTTTCTATCTCTAAATTGTTTAGCATCATTGTAAAAAAAAATGTTTTTTTTTTTAATTTAAAATCCAACATTATAAATTAAATATTTGACGAAAAAATAAAAGATATTATAACAAAGACAATCGATATTAAAAGCACCTTAATTGTATCACATGCATTGTGGTAACAATAATTTTATAATAGTATAACCAACTTGTTAATACTGAGTATCTTACATTGGTTAAACTGTGAACTAATCTGTTTTTTTTTCACTTCTATTTTGATATTCAAATTTCATAAGATCATAACATCTTGTAAGGCAGTTTGACTAATAAACCTTTTTTTAAAATGAAAAATACATTTAATTTAGATAATTAATTAACATTAGATTTAATAGAAGCTTGATAAATTACAAGTTTTAGATAAAGTTGAGTAAACCTGGAACAACTTTTCAAAGCAAAATTTTAAAAACCTTGTTAATGATGGGTTGCCAACACTCAAAAAATAATAAGAAAATTAAAATAATTTTACACCTTATTGTAGTCTAACTTGTCTAATACTATTTTATTAATCAATGAAAGTTATTTATAACTAAGTACTTTTTTGCTTTTAAGTTAATTTAAGGTAAAAGTAAACTATTGTTTATCTATATATAGTTTACTTATAGTTTAATATTGACTAAAAAAAGGTGCTCAATTTATACAGTGTAAAGAGCTAAATATAATAAAACAAATATTTATGCACTGCTTCGGTTTATTACCTGGTTTTGGTGAGCGTTAGCTGTTAAATTTTATAGTTAAATTTTTGTTGTATTTTCGTTCATATTGTACTTTTTTTTAACTTTTTCATTAATTAAGGCCAATGTAAGCCATTTTCTTACAAGTTGATCTTATTTTATAGAACTTTTTCTAACCTTTAAGATGCTTTTTATAGTTTTAAAAAATAAAAATTATTTTTTGAGATATGACCAGTCAAAGTCAGGCTGCATAATAGGGTTCCCTATGGGAAGGAATAACTAAAACAGCAAAAAATACTCTTTTGTTTAAAATCTATCTCCTACATTTTTCAAGCAATCTTCTTCAAACCTTTACAATCTAATCTTTTTACAATAAAAAAAAAACAATTACTTGTGAATTTGAAAAATTTCAAGTAAAAATATATTATTTAGGTCAGCTAATACTCACCGTGCATAAACATTTGTTTACTAATAAATAGTTTTAGAAACTAATCAATAATAATTTTTACTGAAGTACCAAAAAATTCTGAATCAAAGTCAGGGGCTGCTTCATTTATCAGTTTACAGATGAATGATGACCGTTTTTCTATGCAATTTTAATTTAAAATATATTAATCTTTTTATTGCTTTAATCTACTATGTTAAAAGCAATTTGAAATATGTGAAGTGTTTTATTTAGCTAAAACTTTTATTTTTGTCAATTTCAATGTTTTTTTTTTTTGTTTATTTTATCTCTACTTTTACATTAGTTTTTTAAGTAAGTTTTGTTTATTTTTTATTAAGTTTTTATCCTATTGTTTACGAAATTTGTATTAAAAACTAAACTTATGTTTAGTCATTTAAAGTACTTAAACATTTTGTTTTAAAAAATTTGTGGTTTACTGTAGCACAGTTTATATTTTGTTTATTCTCTTTTTTTCTTAACTTTTTACTCTAACCAAAATACAATAATTCTGATATTATAATTATAGTTTTAAGTCATAAGGTAATCAGCTTTATACTAAAGATATTATTATGATGTTAATTCTTTAACAACTTAACTATTATCAATCTTTGAAATTTATTCTAAATAGGATACAATCTGATTTGTTTCAAAAAATTTTAGTTTTGTAAAAAGTTTAAATAAAACATTTTATCTTTAAAATTTTTTCTCCAAGATTTTAACTTTAGAAAAACAATGGCCAATTATTAAAAAATTTACACTCAAGATACAAAATAGATTTTTTAAATAAGCAAATGTTTGGTATATTTTCAAATTTGTAAAACATATCGTTTTAGTTTTGATTATTTAAATTGCCATCTAAAATGAAGATGGGTAGCTTTTTTAATCGGCGGGTCGGAGCATTTTAAATAATTCACATAAAGTACTCAATTATCCAATTCACTCTAAAAATTTCTATGTGACCTTTTTTACCAGATTTAATTAATTTTAGTTTTAAATCTACCGTTAATTGACTCTTAGACATTTTTCTCTTCGTTTCAAACTCCGGAATACCGAGTGAAAGTTTTAAAACTTAATTTAGCCAGCCTAAATCCACTTAAATTTTCTAATCATTGGCGGACCGGTCGTCTTCACTTCACGGGTCGTATGTTGCCCTCCCCTAATCAAAAACTAGGTTTTGACAATAGTTTTAGAGTAGTGGCTATTTTGAAATATATGTTAAAGTCTTTTGTGTTAATAACTTCATAAACTCAATTTTATCCTAAAAATAAGTTTAAGTAATTCGCACATTGTAGAAAAAAAAGCTTTTTAACTGGTAATTAAATAGAATTTTGAAGTTAGTATTATATTGGCTAAAAGAAAGAGTTATATGAATGAATTGTCAACAAAATTTAAACAAATATATGCACAAACATTATCAATTCCTTTAATTTAATGTTCTAAATATTTTTAATATAAAATATAAACTTTTATGATAGTGTCGTGCAGCACAAGTGTACTTAAAAACCAGTGTTTTTTTTTCTGTGACTAACATAAAACTGATAGTATTAAATGCAATATTTACTTTGAACATAATACTAGATAATAAGTTTTATCAAAATACTAGTCTTTTCAGCTTGTATTATGTTTAAAATGTTTTAATTTCTTAACTATAAATGTTTACACTGCTGTATACTAAAAGCTACAGCAAATTTTGAGCAGTTAACTAGTTCACAAAGCTTTTTATTATCAGGGCATTATTTATTAAAAAGTATACTATGCATAAAATAGTAATATATTTAGAGTGTTAAATATTAATTTTTTTCATATGTTTAAAACTTATGTAATTAAAGTGGTTTATAAAAAATAAAAAAATAATAAGAGTTATCAAAAACATAAAAAAGAGCAGGGCATAACGAACAAACTTATTTGAAAAGTAATACTCAAAAGAAAATATTAAATAAATCTTATTTTAATTTGACTCAAAAATTGTGTACTTGATAATTTTCACAACAAAATATTTGATATAAAATAAAATTTAATTCTTTTATTCTATTATTATTTATATTCACCACAAGCATAAAAGTAACTAGTAATACAGTAGACTACCGCTTAAGTACGCACTTTTTTTGGTACGCACCCCGCCTTAAGTACGCACTTATCCAGAAAGACAAAAAAAAATTCTATTTTTTTATATTTAGTTATGAGATTGTGACAGTCCTGTTATTAAATGTAAATAAACTATGTACTTATGTAGTGGCTGTAATGCTATAAAATATATAAATCTAGATGACAAAATTAAAAAAAACTACAAATACAACATAGTTAAGTCATATTTTAATTTAAATGTAAACACATTGATGTTTTGAAAATGTTTGGTAAACACAATGTAGTTTGGTACTTTCCTTCTAACAAAACAAAATATGGCTTAATATTCTTTTTTATATCATTGAATGACATTGACTTTCTATATTAAATGTATGTATTAATTATGTAGAAACTTTTTATAGAAAAAATAAATCATTTTAAAATCAATTAAAAAATTTCGCAGATTAGAATTATGTATTAAATGTTATTTAAAATAAAACGACATGTTTATTTGGCTTAATTATTTGGTGGCTAGTTGTAAGAAAAATTACAAACAACTAAATTTCATGTTATACTATGTCGTCAAAAAGTACGCACTACCCGTGCTAAGTACGCACTTTTTGATTGGGTTCAATTTGCGTACTTAAGCGGTAGTCTACTGTATTTTGCACCTAATTAAAGAACTTAAAATTAAGTTCAAAATAAACATTTTTAGAAAAATCACTCTTTTCACAGTTTTATCATAGGTGCTGTGAAAACTTAGTAGAAAAGTGCAAAATATATGTGTTGAAATACTGATCTACCGGACCTAAAAATTAGCATCTTGCCGGATCTTTATTAAAAATTGAGATTTGGCGTATCCGACTTTCATTTTTAGATCAAGACCTGGATCCATTTGATTAATCAATTTGAAACTTTTAATATTAAACTCCACTTTGAACTGTTTACTTTATTTTTTACTACCTACAGTAGTTATAAACTTTTATAGTCGACGGGCGGAACAAATTAAAAGTATTTTTGTAATATGTTAGCAGTACATCTAAAATTGACACTAAGGCTCAATATTAGATGTTTTGTTTAGTTTTATAGTTCAACGTTCTTAACCTTGCAGTGCATTATGTATTACCTGATAACTAAAAGAAAATAGATAAAAAATTATATTTTGTTAACAACAGTTTGTACAAGACAAAAGTTTATAAAATATATTTCAGAATTAATTTAGAAGTATGATACAAATAAAATTTGAAACAAACTACAGTAATAATTTTGTTTTAATTCGATATGCAGTTTAAATTTTAAGCAAATACAATTTATTAACTTTCTTTGATTAAAGTTTGAAAAAGATAACATATAATTTTATACTAAGAGTTTATCAAAGTACGTTGTTGTAATTAATTAAAAGTTTAAATATAACTAATTCAATTTTACTAAAGCAAATACTATTTCTATATTGCATAAAGGACAAATATTTTTTTACTAAAAATAATTTTAAAATAAAGAGCTCTTGAACAAATTTTAATTATTTTTGAATTCTTGACACTAACATTTAAATAGTATAATGTTAAAAAAATATAAATTTTGACTATTGTTACACTTCTCTATAACTGAATCAATATGTCAAGTTGTTCAGAGTTTATTACTTGCAAAAATTATCTAAGTTTTTTGAAAGTCTATGTATTTAAAAAAAGCGTCTTAAATTATGATAAAATATATGATGGCTCCTGTAAGTAGGCCACGCTTTTTAAATTTAAAAAAATCTATAAAAAAAAAATATCTATATAATAATTACCAAACATATTCTTAAATTAATCTTTCAAGCACTTTCATAAATAGTTTATAAATTATTAATATTGTATTTTTTTCATCATTGATATTATGCTTACTTTTGTAGAAATAATATTTTTCAAACTGTTCCCGTAGACGCCTTATCTAGTTTCATTAATGTAATCAATAATTTAAACCATATATAAGTGAACGGTGGTTGATTTATATACCTCATACTTTATACAAAGCTTTAAATAAAATTTTTGAAAAGACTGACTTTATTAAAACTTACCGGTTTTACTGTGTTTTTATACCACTAATTGATGAATAAAAATGTTGAAATACCTGAAATACATCAAAGCAGCAGAAATAAAAAATAACTGTCAAACATCCATTATTAATTAAGCTTGATAACTTTAATAAATAAATTGTTAAGAGTTTTTAATTTACTACACTTATTAGTAAAATAAAAAAAAACAATTTAAGTCATAATAACTAGCCTGAATTTTAAAATATAAACGTAGAACAAAATTTAATTTATTGAACAAAGCAACAGCAAAAAATATATGTTATGGGAAACATTAATTACTTAAATGGAAACTGACTAAACTAGTTTTCAACTACATAACTATATCCTGATAAATAGTTAAACTATTTCTTCAAACTATTGTTTAAAGTTAATGTAAATAGTTCGAGACTATACAGTATGAAATTAAATTTATTTATTACTAAGTAGATTAAGTTAGTCAAACTGTTGATAACCACAACACTCTACTTAGTTACAATCAATAAACTTGAGTTCTTATAAAAACTTATAACTTTAAGACTAACTATTGAAATACAATCAAAGAAAAATTACATGCTGGAGGAAAAATATTATATTTTTAACTTTGACTATTTACCATAGGCTCAATATCTTTGAGATCTAGATTTAAAATTTACAGTTAAAATCTTTAGCAACTAGGTTTTAATATGTATATGCATTTTTAACTTCACAATATATTTATATTTTTTCTTTTAATACAATTTTGTCAAATGACACAAAAACAAAGAGACTAAATAAGTTAGGCAAAATCAAGCAAAAGTTTCAAAAATGTAAATTGCAAATGGTTTTTGGATTGAAATAGCTCAATATTGTTGTTTATTTACTTAAAAAGGCTTTACAAAAGTTTTCAAATTTTGAAGTGCATTTGTTTAAAAAACATAAATTGTAAAGATAGTAACACAAGTTTAATGAACACAACTTGAATTAAAACAAAATATAAGATTAAGGTTAAGCTTGAATGGCAAGGCTCATTAACATTAAATAAAGCACTATATATTTCAAATTAAACTTACCGATCAAATTTTTTTTTCTAGTATTTTGCCAATGATACTTTGTATTGTTTGAGATAGTTTGCAATGAAATATACATACATATCAGTTAAAAACACTTCTAAGTAAAACACCTACAAATTAAAATTGTGCGCTCTAAAAAGCCCCTGTAGTTTGGCTTCTTCAGGGAATGTTGAAATAAACAATACACCTGTTGACCGGTCATCTACTCCTGAACAGTCAACTTCATTATAATTAAAGCTAAAAGTCGATAAGAGTTTTTTATATATATACAGATTACACTTTTAATATTACTCTATATAATATAAAGTTTTAACGTATACGTTATTGCATAAAGTAAATTCATAAATAACCCAGACATTAGTATCCCTCATAACAAATAAGGTGTCACGATTGTTGAATAACATTAACACATATTTCAAAGTTTTGAGAAAAAGTTCAAACTCACTTACGAGTTAGTTTCAATTCGTAGTTTGTCATGGAGAAAATCATGTCTAGTTATTATTAATTATTTACTTGAGCATTTTGAAGTGATTTATTATCATAACTTATCGATTAACATTTAATTCCAATGGTTGTTTATTGTTCAAGTAGTAAATAAAATTAAACTGCTTTTTTGATTCTTGAAATGTTTTAATTACTTTTAGAACATTTAATCTATAAAATCTTTTTGTTTAAAATTTATTACAATGATTTGTTATATTTTAAACAAGACTTCAAGATTTTTTGAACGTATTTTTGACAATTCACATTAAAACAATTCAGATTCGCCTTTTTATTATAATCAGTAGTAATAAAAACAGTTTAATTATATAGTTAACAAAGTAATTACCTGCTTAAATTATTTTTTAAACTATCAGTCAACTAGTTTCAAATTGATACAGTCAACTTATTGTTCTTCATAGCGAAAAATTTAATGTAATGAAATGTGATTTGAAAAGGTTTAGTTTTTACATCAAGAAACTTGAAAATAAAAATTAACTTAATAAGATAAAGATATTCACTTTAAAAAAGAGAGTATTGCAACTTATGATAAAAACATAAAACTTTGATAAAAACAAAATCAAGCTGTTCACACTTAGACCTCATTAATTTTGGTAATTTATCATATTCAAGTTATCTTTTACAAACATTAAATATATATTCAGATATGTATGCACAATAAAACAAACCACAAGTTTAGTGGTGTAAAATAAAAGGAAGTAAATGGAGGAATTAACATAAATTATTTAATATTTGTATTAATATGTGGCTTGAACTTTTATCACAAAAGTTATATTTATGATGTTACGTCACTATCAGTTTACGATCAATATTTGTTCAAAAAATAACCATTCTGATTTTTGGTTTATTAAGTAATCTATAGACAGAAATAACACATCATTTTTCCTTAAAACTAAACTTTCTATAAGTTTCATAATTATTTTAAGTATTACAAAAACAGGTTATAAACACAAGGTCATCAAAAAATTAAGGCTAAATATAAAAACTAGCTTAAAAACAGACAATATAAAACAAAATTAAAACATTAAAAATACGACTTTAGTAGATTTATAAACAAAATAGCTGGTAAAAAAACAGAATTAGTTAAAATTAAAGTTAATAGAAACTTTCTGTCTGGCGGTTGTAGTTAAGCTGCTGCTACGAAGCATGAAATGGTTGAGGGTAGACAGATTTGTGCTTATTGATCAGGTGTCCGCTTCTGCGACAGTATCTGCAAAGCGTAATTAAATTTAAGTTTGGCAAACAAAGTGTTCCACGAATAAAATACATAAGTCTCACTCAAAAGTTAATAAGTACATAAATAAAAATCCTACTTGTGGTGGCTATACTGTTTATCTGAGGTCTGTTCCTGAGACAGCAACCTGAAAAATATTTAAATTAATAAATTGTTTTATATAATAAAAATTTTTCCCAACTGACATATATAATAAAAATCTCTAACGTAAAAGTTATTGTATAAGTTAAGTCCGTAAAACACCACTGGTCATACGAAGAAATGCCTAAACCAGAGATAAAATGAATCGATTGTAAAACCAAAAAGAGAGTTTGGAATTTTTGAGTTAAGTAAAAATCACTAGAGAAATTGTAAAGGGTTTGAAGTTTGGTCGTAAAATTTCTGTTGAAATATTCTTTAATTATTACCATATCATTATATCAAAAGTTATTAAACTTTTAAGTCATTATCATAAGTTGTTTCAAAACATTTTCATTTCAATGCTTTTTCTATGCCAAAGAGTAATTGAAACAATAATGTTTATTTAATGCTTGAAATAATCCAATACCTTTTGAATATTTCATATATCAAATAGTTTAATGTATTCAATATATCACAATACTTTGCAATATATTAAACAAAACATTAAACTTTTTTGAATTTACTTTTGAAAATTTGCATTGAAATAGTTCAGATTCGTTTTTTTATTATAACCATGTAATTAATAAAATCATAGATTAATTATACAGTTAACAAAGTAATTACCTGTTTTAATTATTTTTTTAACAATCATTCAACTAGTTTTGAATTGATACATTCAAGTTGATCTTCTTCATAGGAATTTTTTTTTTGTAATAAAATTTGATTTATAAAACTTTAAAATTAAAAAACTTTTACAAAAAGAATACTTAACTTGGATAGATAAGGCTATTTACTTTAAAAGAGCAAATAGATGATAAGAAGACAAAGCTTTAATGAAAAGAAAATCAAGTTGTTCACACTTAAACCCTGTTAATTTTGGTAACTTAATTTAACGAAATTTGTTATGTAAATTTAAGGTTTGAACAACCGTGTAATATTCAATTGATAAATGATTAAACTTTATCCACAAAATTTGTGGCTCAAAAATTTCTTACCATGGAATTGGAAGGTATGGATTTTAAAATTAATAATTTTTCTATAGAGTATTTTTTTATCAAAAAAGTAAAGCTTACAATGTTACGTCACTAATCAGTTTACAGGTTAAAATTTTTGAAAATAATATTTAGTTTGTTAGCATTCAAGCAATTTATGCACAAATTAATTATTTTCAAAGCTTCGAAAATTTTGTTCGGTCGTTTAATTTTTAAAAAACAAATTTGTTTTGATACTAAAACATACTTTTTATAAATAAAAAAATGCTGGACTTTACTTAACTTATTTTATAAAAACTTTAACATGAAGAAAAAAGTAAAACATAATCTAAAAAAATGAATAAACTAGGTAGTAAAGGAACACAATAAGTATGAAGTAGTAAAAAGTAGAGAAATCATACATAATATTGTATTCCATTAAAAGATTTATTAAATTCAAAATGTTCGAACTTAGACTGAAGAGATATTTTGTGCAAAATATAATAATGGATCATTTAGAATATGGGTAGGCAACTTTTTTAATCGACAGACAATAAAAAACTTCGCAGTTGTTAAAAAGGAGAATTATAAATGTTTTTTAATATTTAAAACAACCCAATATAATATGAATATTATAATTTTAATTTTTCTAAACTATGACACATTGTTACAATTTAAACAAAACATCAAAAGTGTTTCAATTAACTTTTGACAATTTGCATTGAAATAAATCAAACACGGCTTACAAATTATTTTTTTTTTAATAATGAGTCAAATTATCAAACAATTTTGTCAAATAAGATCGGATTGGAAACTTAACACAAAGAATAACAAAAATTTTAGAGCACTTGCTACATCAAAGTTTTAATTAACGCAGAACAATATTATTACTTACTTACACTAAATATTGAACTATTAAACCAATCAATTTTAAACTTATTTTTAATATTTTTCCTTGGTGGAATATGTGTTCCTAGGTTTCAAAGTTCATAATAAAATAATTGTCTGTATAAAACCTCAACCAATTAAAAACTTAAACTTTACAATATTATTCATCTTGTTGTAATTAAATAAGAGTTTATTGTATATCTCTTATTATGCAAAAAAGATGATAAAACCAGACAACATTTATGAACACAACACTATTCAACTGTTAAAACAGACTGAAGTAATTTATCATCATTGTGATTTACAGAGAGAGCTAGTATATTTCAGTTAAATACCACAAAGTTTGTGGTCCAAAATGAAAGGGAATTGATTAAAATGTCTATTGGTTAGATTTTAGCGATAGACTTAAATTTTTTTTTTTATAAATTTTTTGATTTTATAATACTACGTCACTAATGAGTTTACAGGTAAAATTGTTTAAAAAATATACAAAGTTGTATTTTCAACATGTCAAAATATTTAATACTGGACAGAAACAGTCATTTGTACAAAATTTTGCTAAATTTTGTTTGACAAATACTTGGATACATACAACAATCTATTTTTTAAATTACTAGATAAACAAAATATAACTTTACTAAAGAGGGCGTTAGACATAGTTCATTTTGTTCTAGTTCTAGGAGAATATAAAACATAAGAAAAACGTAAAAACGCAAAAAAAATCTAATGAACATATGCTAAACAAGTTAGCTTAATATTATTGTATTGAATTATTTAACGTATGGGTGGAAAATATTTATATTTAATATATAAATAGCTAATTTACTCAATTTGTTTTTTAGATTATAATTTACTTTTTTCTTCATGTTTGAATTTTTATAAAGTAAGTTGAGTTATGTCCAATGTTTTTTAGTGAAATAAGTTTTGTTATCATTCGAAACAGTTTTGTTTTATAAAACTTAAACAATAATAATTAATAAGGTGTAAAATGACTTGGGAGCAGCACTTGTTTAAGAAGAAGTTTGCTAATTAGTTTAAATACAAAGTTTTACCAAAGGCTTATTTAGTAAGTACTAATGTGTATTTAGAATAAAATTGAGAGAAAATTTTGGAATAATTCTTATCAATTGTATTATATTTGGGTTAGTTAATTGAAGTATTAGATTTAAAACTATAATTACTAATGTAGTAAGAATGGGCAATAATACAAAGCTACTAACTCAATAAAATATTTACGATCAATAAATTTTTTTAATCTATAAACAAATTAACTTACAATTGTCTTTCAACAAGAATAGATTTCTTGTAACGATTACTTGAATGAAGTAAGTGATTTGCAGAAATATCTGTTTAGTTTTTTGTGTTAAATATTTGTGATATTTTTATAAATTCAAACAGAGTATTTAAATTATTATCTTAACTTTTGTTAAAAAACATTTCTCTTTCAACAATAATTAATTGTCTAGGTAGTAATTTAACAGAAGAACTACTTAAAAAGTTTATTTGATGTTTAAAACAACCCAATATCTTTAGAAGGTTTCATTTATCAAATAATCTAATGTATTCAAAATATTACAATGTTTTGTTAAAACTTTAACAAAACATTAAGATTTTTTGAATTTACTATTGACAATTTACATTAAAACATTTCAGATTCGCCTTTTTATTATATTCACTTAATAAACAAGAAAAAATCTAATTGCAAAAAAATTACCTACTTTAATGAAATGTTTAAGCAATCAGCCTATTTATTTCAAGTTTCTTCATTCCAGACAAGTTGATATTCTTCATAGACACATTATTTCTGTAGTAAAAACTTTTATTAAAACTTAAACACATACAAGTTTGTATTGGAATGTATTTTTAATAGTTTAAATAAATAACTGCATTTTTTTACTATTCATAAGAAATGTTTATAAATTTATGACCAAACTTACCAGAGAAAAATGTCAAAAAAAAATTTATTAAAATGTTTACACTTAAATTTTAATTAGTTTTGGTAATTTATCCAAAAATATTTAAAAGTTAAGAGTTGATCTAATGTGTATTACCTAAATAAAATATTATATAAATGTACTTAGATCACATAAGTTGTGACTCAAATATTTCCAAACAAACGAAAAGAAGCCTTAGAGATCGAGTGTAAATTTGATAATTTTTCAGATAAAATATTTATCTTTTTCATTAAAAAAGTTTACCTTATGAAGTTACGTCACTAATCAGTGTACAAGTAAAAAATGTTCAAAAACATTACGATTTGTACTTATATTATATTATAAGTTATTTACAGAAAGAAACATTATATTTACATTTTAAATAACTTAATTTGGCCTTTAAACTTTGAGAAGCAAAAAACATTTGTAGGAAAGACTAATTTAACTAAATAAAATCACTTGACATCGTTCAGTTTAACTTGTTAAAAATAAAAATGAGATTTTTTTAAAAGCTTTAGTAAGAGAGCTGTAGAAAATAATAATAAATTGTATAATGTATGGGTGGAAAACTTTAATACTAAGCATACAACAAAAGACTTAGAGAGCAGAAAAAATGTTTTTTGGAGTTTTTTGAAATAAGCGCACTGTATATAAGATAAATAATGTTTAAAAGATGAAGTGTATTTAAATGGTCGTTTAGTAAACACTATTTCATTATATTTTTAAAAATAAAAACTAAAGCAAATATTCAAAATTATTTACAATCTAATTTATAAACTGTTAACTAACTTATTTTACTGACTAATTAAAACTATGATTTTTTTTGTAAGTTAACGGTTTCAGTTGAAATAAAATATGTTTGAATAAAAGAAACGAAATGTTTAAATTAAACTAAACTTAACGACATTTGTAAATAAAGTTTAAAAGTAAATTGTTTAAAAGTTAATGATTTTAGCATAATAAACAATAAGAGATAATTTTAATTTTCAAATATATTAGTTGATATAATCATTAATTGATACAATTCATAAACTAAATATTTTATAGTTAGTTATATAGTTATAATATTATACTATATATAAATATTCCATAGAAATTGAGACTAATACAAGTTGAAATTATGTCCGTTTTGTATTAAATTTTCGACCCAAGTTTGTGTTTTAAAATTGATAGATGTTTAAATACTAACAATAAAATTCAGTCAACTTTTTTACCGACATTGGGTTATCAAATATAACCAAGTTATAAATTTTAGAAACAAGGGAGTTTTCTCATTGGCTAATTCAGGGTTGCCAAATGTTTTTGGCATATTTTCTAGTGGTTTTCAAAATTTCCTCCAGGTTTTTAAAACTACACATTTTTGGGTCTATTTTTAGTATTTATATTTTAGTTTAAAGCAAGAAACTGTATTAAATAGTATTAAAAAAAATTAAAAAGATACTGTAAAGCTAATTAAATGGATTTTTTAATAAAACAGTTTTGATTATGACAAAAAATATTTATATGATAGGTTTTGTGTCAAATCGAAATTTTACTATAGAACATGTGAAAATTAAATTACAGATATTTTAGCCTAAATTTTCAAACTTCAGGTTTTTCCAATTTACTCCTAGTTTTTTGGCAAACCTGCCAACTGAATCCATTACATTTGTGGTTGAAAATAACGATCACACAAATCAAAATTTAGCCAATGCATTAGTGTTACTATTGTTTTTTTATTTATAATTTTTTAATAAAAAAAGTAAAACTGATGATGTTACGCCATTGACAAGTGTACAGATAAAGTTGTCTGAAATATACAATTCATAATTTCAGAACATCGAGTCATTTCTGCAAAATAGTAAATAAGTTAGTGTAAAATTACTGAAGAAGAACATAAGACCCTAAAACAACTAGTGTATTTTTTATTAGTATGTGTATTATCCGAAATATACCAATCATAACTTTAACATATTAAGTCATTTCTGCGAAGGACCATTTGTTTAAAGTTTCAATAACTTTACTGTTCATTAAACTTTTCAAAATTAAATTTAATATTGAGTAAAAACATAATTGAAACTGTTTTAATGTTAAGCAGCCGAAGTACCCCAGGTCAAACACTATTTCAAAAGAAAAAAAAAACTTAGTATATAAAAAACTGTACAGCTTCTAAAGAAGAACATAAGACCATAGGATAACAAGTGTATTTTTAAAATTAGATATCTACCGGATCCAAATCTTAAAAATGGATCCGGAACCGGTCAGCTCCTTATTATGTGGATGCGATACATTACTTAATTTTAAGAAAGAATCAAAAAAATTGCACTAGATATTCTGGAGTTAGAGATAAAAGGAAGAAAAAAAGTTTCAGGATTCAGGTTTTAGAAAATATAGTATAAACAGATTAAAACAAATACAAACTTTAGGGAGAATACAAGGGAGCGGGTCAGAATGACACAGCGACAAAATGACACGGTCGTCAAATAGACACGTTGCGTCACTTTGGCACAGCGACAAAATGACACGGTGCGTCACCTTGGCACGGTGCGTCACTTTGGCACATAGGGTCACTTTGGCACAGCGTCAAAACGACACGGTGCGTCACTTTGGCACAGCGACAAAAAGACACGGTGGGTCACTTTGGCACGGTGCGTCACTTTGGCACATAGGGTCACTTTAGCACAGCGACAAAACGACACGGTGCGTCACTTTGGCACGGAGGGTCACTTTGGCACAGCGACAAAATGACACGGTGCGTCACTTTGGCACGGAGGGTCACTTTGGCACAGCGACAAAACGACACGGTGCGTCACTTTGGCACGGAGGGTCACTTTGGCACAGCGACAAAACGACACGGTGCGTCACTTTGGCACGGAGGGTCACTTAGGCGCAGCGACAAAACGACACGGTGCGTCACTTTGGCACGGAGGGTTACTTAGGTGCAGCGATAAATTATTTGTGCATAAATTGCTTGAATGCTAACAAACTAAATATTATTTTCAAAAATTTTAACCTGTAAACTGATTAGTGACGTAACATTGTAAGCTTTACTTTTTTGATAAAAAAATACTCTATAGAAAAATTATTAATTTTAAAATCCATACCTTCCAATTCCATGGTAAGAAATTTTTGAGCCACAAATTTTGTGGATAAAGTTTAATCATTTATCAATTGAATATTACACGGTTGTTCAAACCTTAAATTTACATAACAAATTTCGTTAAATTAAGTTACCAAAATGTGCCCACGTGCAATTTTTTATGTTCGTGCAAATTTGACAGCTACCCAATTGAAACAAAGTACTGTTAACTTTGAAAATTGCATTTTTCAAAAAGCTATATATACATGTAACAGAATTCATAAAATTAAAAAAAAAATTTCACAGAGCTCACTTAAAGGGCATTTATGGTATTTAAAAACTTTCAATTTCAAAAAAGAAATACAATTGTTTCATACAAGTTACTGCTTATAACCTTCGAAACGAATTGTATGTGCTATTCATTACATTAAAACACAAATTAAACAAAAACTAAAATAATTATAAAAATTTTGACAAAACGAACTCCGTAGAAAAATCGAACTTCTTTTCAACAAACAAAAAATATTTGTACTTCTATAATAAAGTTTTAGTCAATAATGCTCGACAAACAAAATTGGAGCTAAATAAATAATTAATTATATATTAAAATTTTTCTTACATATGTGCCATCTATAAAATATTTCTATTTAATATAATCTTCAAAAAGATAACTCTATTTAAGAATTTAAAAACTACTTTTACATACACATCAAACTAACCAAAAACATTCTTCGGAAGGAATAAAGTTAATTAAAAAACTCTATGGAAGTCTGATTTAAGTTTTAGTCAAATAAACACTAATAAGCTCGAAATTTTCTAAAAAAACACTAATTTGAACAGAGTTATTGACAACCCTACAGTACTTTGTAATAAAAACTAGTTCTATAACAAACATTTACACTTAAAATAACTAATAATTAAATCAACTTTGGCAATCTATGCAGCAAAATATTAAAAAGCAGCATTATTTGTCAAATTACCTAACAATGATTAGACTAAGAGAATTTAAAAAAATGCCTAAAACTTTAGGAGAAGAAAGATTTTAAACAAAATAGTCGTTTTTAACCATACAGTTTACTCAATAAGAAATTAACTGATAAACTTCCAACTTTGATTCACTATAGTACAAAATTAACTCTAAGTTTTAAGCACTGTAAAAGGCAGTTCCAAGCTTGTTTGAAAACATGATAGTTAAAACTAAATATAAAAGAACTGCTTTTATTTCCTTGCAGCTAGCCTCAATTTTTACGATAAACCACATTTTAAAAATAAAAACAAATAATACACAGCAGGTACTTACCCTTGTTCATGATACACTTCATAAATATTGCTATGCTGTCATCAGAGTTGATATGTTGTCCCTACTTGACGGCAGTTACTAGGGGCAACCAATTACGTCTTGTTGCTAAGAATAAACTGTTAAGGGGGGTTTCCTTCCAAAATGTTCCTCTTACATAGCAATCGTTCAAGCACGTTTAATTTGCAGATCTGTTTGAGAAATTTTTTAAATTATTAATAACTTAGCTTAATAAAAGGAACACAAAACTTATTGGTTATATTATATTTACAATACTTATTTATTTAAAATTTAATTATATTTAAATATTAAAAAGTATTTAAAAAAACCATCTACTCGAGTATTATTTGTAATTTAAATTTTTAAAAATTGTATGAACAGGTCTATAGGTTTTATCTGATTTTTTAAATATTTTTTTAGGTAAAAAAATTGAAACTACTTTTTATTAATCAATGAACATAGAATAAAAATCATTTATTGTAACTATATTTGAATATAACTTTCACAACTATTTATAATTGTTTATTTCTAGGTATATATTGTTTTGTATATAAAACCCTAGTTGACTTTTTTTTTCAATAAATACCGTGTGAGAAGTAAAATTTTTACAACAATTAATACAAATGAAATTCAAAAAAAAAAAAACTTTGTTCATCAAAATTTTATATTTAAATAAAAAGATTATTACACAAAATATATAAAAATATAAATAAATAAAAACATGAAAGATTTACAAAAACATTTTTTTTTGTTGATCAAAATTTATTTTTAAATAAAAAGAATATTACACGTAATATATGTGTACTGCACAATCAAACAAAGATTTATAACATTTGACATTTTATAAGAAATTAAGTGTTTTCGTTTTGAAATAAGAGTAATTTCAATTTTTTTTATTAAATATAAAGCTGATATTTGATATTGATGGAATTTTAGTTAATAAACAAATATTAAAATTAATTTGGTGATCCGAAGAAAAACTTGCTAACAAAAAAAATATTTTTTAATGTGTAATCAGGGTTGCCACTCGTTTTTACAAAATTTTTTCCAGGTTTTTAATAGTACACATTTTTAGGTCTATTTTTAGTTTTAAGTTAATTTCTATATAAGAAAAAGTTTTAAATAGTATAAAAACATTGAAAATATACTGTAAAGTTACTTTTTAAATGTGTTTTTTAATAAATTTTTTTTTTGATGATGGCAAAAAAATCTTATTTATATGATAGATTTTTTGTGTCAAACCAAAATTTTACTACTAAAAATGTTAAAATTATTAAAAATTCCAGATTTTTTGATCAAAATTCCAGGTTTTCAAGGTTTTTTTTTCAAAATTTCTCAAATTTGAAGTTATTTTTGCCTAAATTGTCGAATTCCAGGTTTCAAGATAAAGTAGAAACCCTGTAAAACATAAAATTAATTAAAAACAGAATTTTGAGACTTGATTCATTCAAAATCACTTTTCTTATTATTTAATTGCTTAATATTAATGTTTTTAAATAAATCATACCTCAAATTTCTGTTTAGTTTTGTAGTAGAAAAAAGTTATATAGAATCATTTAAAGTTAATTAGGCACTATTAAAGATATTTATAAATTACTAAGTTTAAAATACAGTTATATGTATACAAATTATAATAATAAAAAAATATTGATCAAAAACAATCATTGTAATTAAATGCTAATTAAAGTTTTATAAAATTATACATCTTTTGAAAATTTAATAAATTCTTTCAAACAATATAAATAAGAATCAAATTTGCAAAACAATATATATTTCATGCTTATTTTGTCAGTTATATACTAAGCAATAAAAATAATATTTCAAAACTAGCTTATGTAGTGAAAATTCAATAAACGTAAAAGTAATAATATTAAAGCAAAGGGTAATTAACAATACATAAGTACTTCTAATTAGCAATGCAACTAAAAAATTAATTAAACATAGTAACAATTTAAAACAGTTTAAGAAAACAACAAAATAGTATAATCAAAATCATTATGTTTACACAATTTAGGTTTTCTTAACAAAAAACAAATCGCCTCAAGCTTAATTAAATTAGAAATTATAAATTTTTTCAAATTATAATTACTTGCACAATCAAGGTTATTTACTAGTTGTTCTGCAATAGCAGATCTTTTTTTTGAAGCTTTTATTAAAGACATAAAGTTTTATAGCCAAGCAAAAGAGAACAAAACTTTTTGTGTTTTAACTTGCAAAATAAAATCAATGAATGCTGTTTATTTAGATTTCAAAGCCTACTGTATAGAGAAAAAGAAATGTCAAGAGTGTAGTGTTTGAAATACTTCGGTATAGAAATAGAGAAAAAGTAAACACATCAGTTAAAGTTATCAAAACTTTGTATAATTTTTTTCTACTTAAAATTGCTAAAAAAAGGGTTCGATACTAACTGAAATGATAAAGCACTCTTTTTTGGTTTATTTGTATTAAAATTGTTTATACTTTTTTTAATGTAATACCTTTTGAAGTTATTTAAGATTTTTTTTAAGTTTCTTGTAAGGAAAAAAAACTTTGATGTATTACTAAACCATTTCTTGTAAAGACCACATTTAAACCTATTAACAAAACACTGGTGTTTACAAACATAATTTACCTAAACTTCACAGTTAAGCTTTAAACATTTAGAATGAACAGCCTATACTAAATATATTTTTTTAAATTAAAAGTTAAACAACCTTATACTTATTGTAATTTTATACAATAAGCTTAAGAAAATAGTAGTTTTAAAATAATGTTTTTTAAATATTCAACTTACATAAGTTAAACAAATTAACTTAACTTAAAAAATTACCATTAATACTTAGTTACATTAGTAAACTTTAACCAAATAATTAGGGAGTAATTAATTTATTTTGATTATTAAATTAAAAGCCTTTACCCAAAAGCATTTGCTCAAAAAGTAAGTAATAGTAAATCAGAAAAAAAAAACCTTAAAAATTTATCAAAAAAATTTAATTAAAACAAACAAACTTTTACACTACTATTTGGTTACTCATTATGAATTTTCAAAGCTTGATTGTGTTTTTAATTGTTAATAAAACTTTTCTTATACAGTTAAGGCAAAACTCTAAAATCTTCAAATTGTCAAATTCTCAAATAATAAGTTTAATTACTTCAAATTGTAAGCTGAAATAGTGAATATTATTAAATTTAATTTTTCAAAACTCACTTTATATTCCTTTTATGACAAACAACATACAAGATTCACATCAATGCATGATACAGCAGCTGGTATTGTTTTCTGAAAATTCAATAAGAAATTAAAAGATTGTATCATTTTTAAATGTATACTTCAATGTTATTTTTAGTGCTATTTTGAACTTGAGTTAAAACAAGAAGCGATGAGTAAATAAGTTATACTAAAATGATAGTTTTGTGTGATTAGTATTTTCAAGTATATAATTTTACTAAGTAGCCACAAACATTTTGAAATTGATTTATAGATTTTCAGTACTATCTCTTGAAAATGTGAAATAAATAGTTCTTAAAATATAATCTGCAGTTGTATATTATTCTTATTCACTAAATAAACCTTATTTACTGCTATACAGAGATGATACTTATATATATAGAAATCATTAAGAAACTTTTAAATGTTTGAAACATTAAAACCATCCGTTGTTTAATATTAAAGTTTAATTAATTTGAGGCTGCATAAATGATCTAAATAAGCTTAAAAGTTATTGTTTTCCATTTCTAAACGCATATTTTAAAAAGAGGTAATAATTTCAACATTATCTATCAACAAACACAAGTTTTTTTTTTTTGACTATTTGACTTTTATTTTATTGTACAATTTCATACTTTTGCTACTCTTAAATTTAAAGATTTTATTAAAAACAAATATGTTTACACAAAATAACTTTTTGAAAATAAAAAGGCAAACACCAATTTAGCTAAAAAATTGTAGTTAATAATAAATCTTAAAATTTTTAAAGAATTATACAAAACATTGTTTACTTAGCTGGATTACAATTAAAAATTACTATTTCATATTTATACTTCCCTAATATTTGTCATTATACAAAAAAAATGATAACCAAGAAACTTTAAAAGTAATGAAACCAACAATGAAAGACATGATCCACCAAATAAATTGATTTATAATAAGAAAGAATTATCCTAGCCAACTTGAAAAAATTAAAATGATTATTAAAAATGAAACAACTTTATAATTTGAATATTCATGTGATTTTTGGTGTACTAAAATTTTTTAACTACTTGGTTTCTATACACATATTGTGTTTAAGAATTAAAAGTATAAAATATCTAATGTATATCTAATCTACTTCCACAGGGTTTAACAGCATAATATAGTATTCTTGATCAATTTTTTCTGTAACCTAGCAAAGATACTAAAAATATATATCTTATAAAGAAAGTTTAAAAAATTAAAAACATTTAAGTATATGAAAATTTTAGATAAAAAGAAAGCAGATATGTAATATTTTGCACTTTAAGAAAAAAGTAAAATAAAAGTTCACTACTTTCAATTATACACTAAACAAAAGAAAGACTCCTTGTAATATAAATTATCTTTTGTTAAAATAAAAACAGAATATGTTTTATTTAAATTATAACTTGTTTTGTCAAGTATGTAAAGAAACTACAAATAGTTATTATTTTATAGATGAGTAAGGTTTTTGAGCAACTAGTAACTAGATATTCCTTTTATTTATTAAAATTTACTAAGATTTTACTAAACAGTTAAAAAGTTGAAACTGAAGCACTTTGTAATGATTTAAAACAGTTGGAAAATCTTTAAAATCAGCACGGAGTTATCAACATAATTCCAACTAAGATAACAACTGCTAGATTTAAAAAAAATGGTACATGATGATAAATTGATGAAAAAACAAAAAAATTAAGCTAAACAATAAAATTTATGAATATTTTTAAACAACAATTTTGTTAGTAGACAACAATAACTCTAATAAAAAACATCAAATATTCTACTTACAAAGTTTTAGTTTCTAGGTTTCAATGTGATGCCATAGAGGTTTTCTTGACCCCAGTTTATTTTTCATAGTTTTTTATTTATTTCGTTATTTATCATGTTTTACACAGCTTCTTTCTGAAAACATCATATTAGATCAAGTAAACAAGTAAGTTTAAAATAAAAATAAATCAAACCAATTATTGCACAATTGTATTCATACTTTTTAGTTTTTAGAACAGTTATTTTCAAAAAAAAAAGCAATGAATTAAATTCAAGGTTCATAGATACAATTATTAAGTATATGTGGATCTTTAATGAAATTAAGTTAATGAAGTTTTAAATATTATTTGAGTGGTTTAGAACATATAAGCTATTGCTAAACACCACAACTAGTTGTATTTATTTTATTTACAGACTAAAAGTTTAACAATTAATGATTATTTAAAAAAAAATTGTTTAGTCATGGTGGCTAAAGGTTTTATAAAAAAGTTTTGTGAAATTTTCCAGATTTTCTAAATAAAAAGTTTTTTGTTCTTTTTTATATAAAACTAAATTTAGGGAAAAATATAATTAATGCCATAAATGGTAAAAAAAAGTTTTAAAAAGATAAAACTACTTAACTGTATTTTACAACTTTTTTTAGATATATTAGGGTTTTATTATCTAATTTAATTTTCCTTATGTTACATGTAGAAACTTTCTTAAATTCCAGGTTTCTCAAAATTTTTACAATAGTCTCAAATTCTAGTCTTTTTTTCTTAAATTGTTAAGTTCCAGGTATTTCCAGTTTTTTTGGTAACCCTATTCAGTTTATTTAGTAAGTTAAGTTGCAAACTAAATATATACAAATACTTTATTAAGAGCATATTTCTATTTCTCTATGTAAAAAACATCAGATTCACTTTTCCCTTCACAACTTTAAACATTTTTCAATACTAACCAAGTAAGTTACATAACCTTCCCCTTTAACAACCTACTTAATTATGTCTTAAAATAAAAACTACATTTTTTATTATAAAAACCTTGATGACACTCATTTGGCAAATACTCACAAAGTTAATATCTTAATATTAAAAGCAAAAAAAGAAAAGATCATGAATTTAAAATTCCTAACCAAGTATCCAATGCAACAAAAAGAGTAATATCAACAATTCAGCAAAGTAAATCCAAAATCAGCTGTTGCCAGAATAAATAAATTAAATTTTAAACTGAAAGCATATATAACAAGCTATATTCTTTATTAGGTAGAAAAATATCAGAACTCAAGTAATAAAAGTTTCAAGTAAGTGAGTTTGAGCTCATCATGTGTTACTTGACGTGCCTTATCTTTAAATTTATCGAGAAAAAAAAACTTTTTAATTAAAAATAAAATTAATTCAACACAAAAAAGCAGAACTTTTATTTTTAACAGGGTTGCCACTATTTAAGTTAAAAAATCTTCCCTAAGTGACAAGAAACTTCCCTGAGTACCCTTAAACTTCATTGAGTCTTATCAAAATATTTTTTTTTGCTTCTGGCACAAATTAATAATACCTCATGTTCACTTTTCTTCTTTAATAATAAAAGGAAGGTTGTATGTGTATACTGCTGCATCAAATGCTTACTAAACTTATATAAAAAAGGTTTATGAAGAGTATGAAGGAAAGGTAGTTAAACTAGTTTCATTTACATTATCATCTCTTCTGGTGATGTGTGGTCAAATAAGCAATGGAGATGTTTCAAATTTTTTTTTTCCTTGGTGTAGCTTCAACCCTGGACCTGAATGCACCATGAATGATGTGTAAGCTGCAGGATCTTGTTTTTTTGAGTTGAGGTAGACCTGAAGTCTCTTCATTAGTGTCAATTTTTTTGCAAGAGCAATGTTCACAATTGGTTCATCCATTGAAATTTAAATCAAATATTTTTGACTCAAGGTTTGAATCACGGTCAATAGTGATTCTTTCAATTTATTGGCAGTACAGTGCCTTTAAAATGTTGAAGTAAAATATTGGCAAAGTACTTTTTTTTCTTCATGCATTGTACCACAAGATCTAATTGAGGTTTTTGCTATAATTTTTACCCTCCTATGCCCTTTTATGGTTTCATGATTTTAAAAATTTCAGGGACCTTTGGACCTAAAACTTGGGACCAAAATACCTAAAGCAGTTTAGTATCGTTCTGGGTCTTTTGGTTATAAAATTAAATTTCTTTGAAAACCTTATGATATGTAAGTGAACACAGCTAGCAAGTGTAAATCTATTGTGCTCTACATCAAACTCTGTTATAGTATTACAAATAAACTTACAAATTTGCAATTTATACACATCATTTAATTTTAGCACACCAGTTTTTTTTACAGAGGGTTTGTTGTGGTCAAGGCAGGCAGACAACAAATGTACCTGATTACTCTTTTTTGCATACAAACTATTGGTTTTAAGTAACAATCAGCAGCACCACCCCAAGCAGATATACAATACTGGATGTGCGAATAAAAAAAATCATAATATACCATATGAAGTGTAATTGTGTCTAAATAATATCTCAATTTTGACAAAACTTAACAATTCCTAGACAATTTTGATTTCAGAGAACTCAAATGTTTCTTCCAATTTAGCTTATCATCCAAAACTATACCTAACTATTTTATACTATCACTCTGCTCAAAAAGAAAACCATTAATTAATCTTAAAACTAAACTCACAAGTTTTTGAAGTTTTTTTGAAAAGCAAAAATTTTGTTTTTGAATAATTAATAAAAAGTTTATTAGCACTCAACCATTTATCAACTTTAACCAATTATTTATCAATAACTTCATTTATATACTCAGGGTCACTATGTTGGTAGCTTAAGCAGGCATCATCAGTAAACAATCTCATATTTGTTGCAGTAGAAGTAAAACAACAAGAGTAAAATAATATTTTTTAATTGAACAACTTTAAGAACCAAATCAAATTTATTTTAAATAACACACGAATGAATTATTTTTTTATTAATTTTCTTTAACATTTTATTTCAATTCTAGGCGAGCCAACAAAAGTGGGTAGCTTGAAAAATCTGAAAATACTTCCAAAAACTAGCAAGTTAACTTGCATATTTCCTGAGTCAGCAAAAATAAGTACTTTTTTCATGATATTTTAAATTTTGAAAATATTTTTCATTCATTTTTATTATTTTTGGGTAAGATGGGTAAGTGATAAGTTTATATATAAAAAAAATTAAGCTAAAATTTTTGCAGACTCTAGAAATATGCAAATAATATCAAACTTTAGCAAAGTATTTACAGATTTTTAAGCTACCTGCAAGATCAAGTTGAGTATGATATAAAAGTACCAGATATACAACTAATTTTGAAATAAAACAATATAGCAATTTTTTATAGAATTGAACTAATATATTCAACTTTAAGTTTTAGTTTAGAAAAACTGATAGAAAAAAAAACTACATTACAACTAAAGTTTTCAATTTTTACTACACTTAAACATAGCCTGATGAAGTGAAATTTTAATAACTACTTTGAAAACATCCTAAAAAACATCATTCAAAAATCGAAATATAATAGTTGACATTGACACTTGAGACTTGACATACAAGAAAAGTAGCAATAGTAATAAATATTTAGATATTAAATATCAAAAACCGTTTAAATTAAAAATTTATTAGAAAATTATGATTACCTCTATTAATAATTATTTTTATCTTCTATTAAAATATTTTACTTGAAGCATTTATAAAGCAACATATTTTCAGTTTTTATATATTAAGTTTAAACAATTATTTTAAAAAACAATGCTAAATATACAACTTCGGAACTATTTCAAAGAAAGTTATACAAAATTAACTGTTTTTTTTTTTGATTAATAAAGTTTAAAATGTAAATGGATCAAAGTTTGCTGCGCAATAGCAATTTCAATTAAATATATTAGCAATTTCAATTTTGTATTATTAGCAAACATATTTATACTGGAAAATATTAACAAAACTTTTTAAAGACTTTGATGTTAATTTCATACTTGAAACTAACTTGTGAATGTAGGTATTGTTCAATTTTACAACAATAACTCACTTTCTGTTAATCTTTCTTTTAATCAAATTTGAGGTTTGAAATCATTTTTTTTAAACAAAGAAGCTGACAATTTAAAACTAAAAAAATATAACATAAACCATAAAACATTAGAATAAAACAAAATGTTTTGACTAAAAAATTCTCAACACTTTTTGATAAACATATTATTTATAAACGTTTTTGATGAAAAATAACTAACAAACTGTTTAGAAAAGTAGTAATGGATTGCCACAGATAATTTCAAAAATATTATTATTATTCGTTTATTGAACGACAAAAAAAAAAACGCTCAAAGTATTTGGTCTAAGACCTGACCTGATACATAAAGAACTTTTAGGTCATTGAGTCTCACACCTCTTGGTAACCCGTTTTACATCTTGTCCAGGACGTAAAATACCTTAAACGTACATAGTCTCAATGAAACAAAATCCTGAGCTGTCTGTGATAAGCGTAATTTATTATGTTTTATTATAACCCAAACAGATTAAGTTTTACTTAATATTGCGTTTTCTTAATTGACATATAAAAATATACGTAACTATGCTCAGTATTATTTATTTCAATAAAATATTAATGCAAACAGATATTTTTATTTTATATAAAAACGTATTTTATTAATAAAAGAAAATTAGTTATAATAGATAAAAACTATTTAAAATAATTGTAATAATAATTTAAATAACTAACGCTTCAAACTCTAACTATTTTGAATTAAATACTTGGTTTTAGTTATATCTACATTAAAACATTTTCTATAGATATTTGTATATATATGTGTATTTTTCGGCAGTGAAAAACTTAAAACTATTTTATTAGTTACAGAGGATAATAAAAATAGTAATAAACGATGTAAGCTTAATTAGTTTACAAAGCTCAAAATCACACCAACAGTCGATAGTATCCTCCATATTACTAATCAAACATACGTAATACTCTTTTGTGTTTGCTTTAATAAAATAAGTTTATTTTATTTATTTAGGTAGTAATGTAGCATTTAAGTTATTCGTTTGTTATGGCGGAGAAATACATTTTTTTTAAAGTGGTTGAGAATTACCAACAACTTAATTTTTAAGCTTAAATCGGTTTAAATTGAAATGTTCTTACTTAAAAACATTATTTTGTAATTTGATAGTTCTCAACTCTTTTTTTTTGACGCATTAAAAGTTATTAACTTGTATTATATTGGTTCTATTGACGTAATGAGTAAACTTTCACAAATGTTTGATTTCTAGAAACGTATATATTTATAAAATGTTTTGAACAGGATATAAGATCTTGTTTGCAAACTTTAAAAGTTCTTTAAATTTTGACAGTCGCATTCATTGTGACTAAAATAATACTAAACATCAATAAAAAAACAATTAAAAACTGTGATGATTTATAATTTATAGCTCAAAACTTTTGTATATGTTTTTGCAAATAGAGTAACCTCTCGCATCTTTACGCACTCGTGACTTTACGCACTCTCGTTTAGTTACGCATTTTAGAATTCTAAAAAATTCAAAAACATTTTATTTTAATAGTTCAGAAAATAGGTTTATTGTATATTTTTAATTTAAAATATGCATTTAAATGTTAACTCACCTCTCTATACCTTTAGACCTTAAAAACTAATGTTCCTTGACTTATTAATAAACATTTAGTTAAAACATCTTTAATACGATGCATGACAAGTTTATCTTTGTGTGGGCAAAGATCAAATTAAGAAATGTTTTAGTAACATTAACAATTTTTATTGAACATTTTTCTTATATTTCATATATTTTTCTTCAAAAGAAGAAATCCAGTTCAGCACCAAATGCATATTTTTGTAAAAGATTATAAAAACAAATTTTAATATAGACACCACACCTTTTCTTAATTGTAAACAAATGCTTAATTATAAATTGAATTTGCTAAGTAGAAATATATATATATATATATATATGTATAATGCAAATATAAATGTTAAGTGTCAAATAAGTCACATATAATTAAAGATAAAGCAAAAATCTACTTATTATTTAAATTAGTAAAATTGTTCTACAAGTATTATTATTTTACATAAGTTAAAAACTTTTTTTTAATGTATGTATAGTATTATCCTTTGTTTTCATTTTTATAAATAAAGAAAATAAACTGTTAAAAGTGGGAAAGTCCCAAGTCTGTTTTTAACCAGAAGCAATATCAAAAAACAGCCATTGTAGTAAATATATTTAGTAACTCTCGTATCTTTACGATATCTCATATCTTTACGCACTTTTTCTGTGGACACAATGTGCGTAAATAAGCGAGAGGTTACTGTAATAATAAACATAACAAAGCAGAAAATGTTAAATATTTGATCTTTTAATATTATAAATTTGTTTTTAAAACGTTGTTATTTTGATTATTATTATAAAAGTAAACTAAAAGATTATTTTTCAATAAAAAAAAGTAAAGGTAACTAATTACCTTTTACCAAGGTTTAAACACATCATCTAAAAGTTTACAATAAATAAAACAAGTTTATGTTAAAATTTTTTAACAAGTCCTACCTAATTATATTTTAATGCAAGTTGTTAAATTAAAACTAAAACTATATGTAAATTATCAAAGATGACAAATATTTTATTAATGTCAAACAAGCTCTTTGATTTGGAATAAGTTTTTATACTTGGCTTGTAAGTCTTAAAACGGTAAACCAAACATACTTGCTTTACATCGTATTTATAACTTAAATTGATGATATTTGTTTTTTGTCGCATTTAAATTCAAGCAAATTCAATTTTAAACAAACTGCTGACGTAAGAAGGTAATTCCCACAGGCTCTTAATTTAATTCATTGTCAACATTTAAAAATAAACTTAGTCACAAAACTATAGTTTTAGATTGTTGCTAATAAATTTATATTTTTTTTCTTCCAATTTTAAAAATTATAATTTTTAGTTATACAAGTTTGATAATTAACAGTAAAATTAAATTTTAAAATTTGAACCGTAAATTTATGTTTTACAGCAAATCACTTTATTACTGCTTACTTTATATTTTAGTAAAAGTATAAGTTTGGCATGTTGAAGTCAATAACTTATTTTTAACACAGTAAAATGTTTTATGCATTTGTGATGCATTTTCTCAAACAATTTATATAGAAACTTTCTAATTTCGGAAAAATATTAACATAAAACTGAATTAAAAGCTTTTACGAAAAAATACAGCATATAAAAAATGTTAAATATCCTAAAACATGGCTTTT
This sequence comes from Thalia democratica, assembly GCF_965202585.1. NCBI lineage: Eukaryota > Metazoa > Chordata > Thaliacea > Salpida > Salpidae > Thalia > Thalia democratica. The sequence goes on from NC_139165.1 coordinate 19,639,577, forward strand.
AGTTCAGCTGTACACCTTTTTGGTTTATTAAATGTTGTTTTATCGTTTTCATAGAACGATAAAAAACTAAACAAATTAAAAACAAAATAATTGGATAAACGATTTAAAATTAAGTTAGACACATTATTTTTGAATATTATTTGAGTTAGCAATTGTTTCTCAATATTATAATATATAGTTGTATTTTCAGTAATTAAAACATAAACAACTTATAAAAAATATCGTACAGTTTAGCAATATATTGTACTTTTTTAATTAAAATTAGAGCAAGATATAATCAAGATAACTAGTCTTACGAAAAATAGGTAGTGGTTTGTCAAATGAACAAGTTAATACGATAACAATTTGTTTGAAAACGGTAAAACTATTAAACTTGCTTGAAACCACATTTATTATTTCAATTTAACAATTTTTTTATTGGAAATTTAGATTTAAGCAGATTTAAATTTAAAAGCATTGCTGACGTAATAAGTAAAGCCCTCAAACTGTTAGATTATTGCATTGTTTATATCTATAAACAAACTTTAATCTTAAAACCATAACTTTTGTTGTTTTTATTAATACTTGTCGCTTTTTCTTCATATTTTGAAAGTCGCATTTCACGACTATAATAATATTTTAACAAAATTAAATTTTGACGATCAATATTTTTAAATTTTAAATGAAAATATACTTTCTAAGTCTCAATTTAATTGAGTGGTTTTAACAATATTAGAAATAACTTAAATATCTGACCATACAAATACAATGTGATAAACCATTACTTTTTTTAAAAGCATAAAAATTATAACAAGTCTTTAAACATTAAATTCTACTTCTGTTTTTATACCTTAAGCCCTTCAAAATATAACTTACTTTATTAAAAAAAATTTAGTATAGCTTACTCTTTACTCTAATTTATTACACTTAAACCTGTTTTACATATTTTAATAAAGTTTAGTTTTTAGGCGCTTTAACGACCAAAAAAACTTTAAGTTTAATATATAAGCTATAAGTAAAAGTTGTAGAATATCTTGGTTATTTTTATATAGTTTTGGTATTTGGTCTTTTTTGCTATAAAATTAGTTAGTTTTAAAAACTCAAGTTCGTTTAAATGTTTTTAACAGTAGTAAATATTTAATTTTATTTGTAATACTTTGCTTTTAGTAAAGGTTTTAATACTAATATAAAGCTTACGGTTATAAATTATAATGATTTCAAAAATTAATATTGTCATTGAAACAATTATAAAATATCTTTAATGTAGTTTTAACAGATTGAATTTTAAATTCTCATTGTAAAAATAAAAAAGTAATTTAAAATTAAAATTTTATAACTTCATAACATTGATTTCTAAGTCGTTGTAAAAACGAATTTTAAAGTTAAAAAACCTTTATTTTCAGGTAAAACATATATTCAACAACTAAGAAAGTTTCTTTTTTAAGTACATTGTAAGAAATGTAAGACACTCGGTTTTTAGTTTCTTACGTCAGCAGAGTTTTTAAAATACGACTGCTTTAAATTTAATGCAAAATAAACTTTAAAATAATGATAAAAACTTTTTTTATCATTTTGAATTATGAGTAAATAAATTTTTATTTGAAATTTTATAGATTACTTTAGCTTTTAGCTTTAAATTAGTAGAAAATTAAATTTATAATACATTTTGTGATTTTTAGATATTCTAAAGTAACAGTAAATTAGATTATCTTACTAATGTTTAATAATTCTTTATGTTTAATGCAATTTTATAGAACAAAAAATACTTAGAACAAAAGAGAAATTAACCAATATTTGTTTTAGAAGTATAATTGAAAGTAACTTTTAAAAGCGCTATACTAATTTTTTTTACATAGAATGATTTTTAAGGATTTACTAGTTTTATTTTCAGTAAAACCAATTTTACGGTTGTTTTTTGTATTATGATGTAAAAAACAATATAAAAAGTTCGTTTACACTGTTATATTAAATAATTAAACTAAGTTTAAATCAAAAAGCACTTATATTTATGAATATTTTGGCTTAATCAAACAAAAGCTATATAACAAGGTGTTCATAAAATTTTTAAATAGTTATTTTCTATTTAGTGCTGCGTTTTAAATGCGATAAGAATTTGATTTCATGAGCAAAAATATTACTTGGGAAGATACATAAGTTATTTATTAATTTAATTATTTAAAACTTTATAATGTAAATGCTTTTTATTAAGCCTAACAATTTTTCTGTTACAATTGAATTTAATTTGAATTGATTGAACTGTTTTTAGTCATTTTTTAATCTAAAAATAGTATATTGTAGGTATAAGTTTACATAAAAAACGCTTTTATTTTGATTTTTATTACAAAGATTAACTACAAGATTTTATTTGGTTTAATAAAGTAAATGTAATTGTTATATAAACTAAATGTACCAATTAAAAAAAATTTTTTTGGTACATTTTTAAATATAAATAAAACATATGTCCATATTTGTTTTTAAATAAATGTTTATTTTTAATTTCGAGTGCAGGTCATGAAATTAATTTGTAAAAATATGGGTAAATTATTAAAGCTGTAAAAAGTTTTAATAAAATTAAATAAGCTTTTTGAATTGAAAATAATTAAAATACATTGTTTGAATCGAAAAATAAACGTATATTACCTCGACATCGTACTTATAATTTGAATTGTTAGTGCTTGTTTTTTGTGGCATTGGATCTTTAGCAGATTTAAATAATAAATTATAAACCAGAAAGCAATTTTTCGTGTGAAAAGTTATCAAACAAGTAAATTAAAGGAGTAAAGAACATAAATTTTTACAACAAGTGTTTATATGTCATCTTTATAACTAGGTAAAATCAATTGAACTAATTTTAATATATGTAAATATTATTTTTTCAAAACTAATTTTAATCCAGGGTTTCCCAAAGTAGGCCAAAAATAAAATAACTTATGTATCAAAGTAATACGTAAAGTGTAACAGATACATTTCTTTAATGATTTTCAACTTAAAACAGCTGAAGATTCAATTACAAACTACTGAAAACATTGAATATATAATAAGCAACTATAGGTAAATCAGTTATGTACATGTTTTTTGTTTTTTGTTCTCATACCAGTGTAACCAATAAAATCTATACTCTTCACGAAATGAAACTAATTTTATACTTTACATATAGAAACTAAATATATCATAAATTCTAGTAGTTTAATTAATCTTATTAAAAAAAATAACTTACCAAGTATAGTTATGTCTGTTTGAAACATAGATTAGCATCTAAAAAATAAATTATCCTAACTAATCTACTTTTAAATCAAAAACAGCAAAAGATTTTATGAACGCTTATTGATACATTTATTAAAGTTAATTTATTTCTTTGAAGTTAAATTAGAAGTAGTAATTACGACTTAAATCTATGTTTTGATTAGAATTTACTTTCAATATTTATTGTTAGAATTAAATTGTAGAATATAGATAGCAAATATTTAAATACTTGAAGGCACTTATTTGTTACGCCACTAGATGTTTTGCAATGCTAACTAATCAACAAACAGCTTGCAAAAATTAAGCTTATTAACAAATTAAAGTTATTATCTTACTTAAATAATGAAGAAAAGTTTAGTATACAGTAAATCTATTTAGTTCTTAAGTATTACAGTTCAAAAATTTCAAAATTTTATAATATTTAAAAGCTAACTAGTCTAAATTAAATTGATTTTAGATCTGTTATTTTGTGCGAAGTAGCTTTTTATTTTACTTTAAGCTAAAACCAATTCCTGAAATTAATATAAAACGTTAAGGTTTAAAGATTAATACATAAAATAAAAACATTTTAGTAAAAATCTTATGTCATATGTTAAAAAAAGAATCGAGTTTGATCAAAAAACACTAAAGCAATATTAATAAAGAATTTAAATTTATATTTAATTATAGAAAATAATAAGTGGTTTGCGTTACAAAGCTTTAAATGACGTAATAAAGTTTTCGGTCTCAGCATCAAAAAAAAAAAAAAAACTGAAAATGAAAGGACTTAAACTTAGAATCATTAACAAAAAAACTCATAAGAAATTTGTTGTTTTTGCTTGTTTAACTTTAATAAACTTTAATTTTTAATTAATTTTGTTTACTTTTGCTATTTTAAATTATAGCAGTTTTAATCCTTTGGTGACGTAACAAACAATACCCCGCAAACATTTGATTACTGTTTAAATATAAATTTGAAAACATTTTTAAAAGTTTGATACAACTGTATTAGTATGATTGTTGTTTTAACTTTTAAAAGTCGTAATCTTTACGACTAAAACTTTTTATTTAAAGCCAACAATGATAGAAACATTTTATTAATATGTAAAAAACAACTATTTATATGGTTATCCATTAAAAGTTCTAAACTACCAAAAATATTTATTTAAAATAAATAAAATTATATAATAAAATAAATATAGACTTATCAGACAGTTTACACTTTATCTAAAGTTTTTAAAGGAGCTAAACACATAAATTTGTTAAGTATTACCAGAAAATAGGTAATGGCTTTTATTAAGTAACTTTTTAAATATTGATAGAAAACTAAAACTTCAATTCAATTAAGTTACTATCGTCAATTTCTTTTTTACTTTAAATAATTGTAGAATTAAAAAACTTAGTGACTAGAAAAATTTTAAATGATTTTTTTAAGATTTTGTGTTTTTGAGAAGAAAACAATAAAAGGCTAAATAAATATAAAGTGATGCAATATTTAAAGGTACACTACATATTTTGAAACGATATAGTTAACTCATACCTCTACAATACTAAGTTGATAGTTTTGCAAACCTTGACAAATCATGTCACCTGATATTTAACGCAATATCAATAAAAAACAAAAAACAATAATCAAAGAAACATTTTGAAAAATTACAGCTACATAAACTTTTAAAAACAAACGTTATGTACTTAAACAACTAATAAATAACTACTTGTGCGTCTAAACAACTTAAATTCAAGTTTAAAAGTAAGAAAACAATGTATTTTGGTAAACGTATTTTAAATTTTTGATTAAGTCAAATTAAAAAAATTAATTTATTCTTGAAAAAACTTTATATGTAGAACTTTTTAAGTATAACTTCTAGATTTTTGTATAGATTGTAATCTTAAAAAATGATATTAATATTACACTTTGCCTTTTTACTAAATTTAAAGTTATAGCTTTATTTAAGTTTTGTATTATTTCAAGCGAAATAAGTATGTAAAAATACTGTGTATTGTGATTACTTTTTGTTAAGTTATTTCAAATGTACTAGTTTATTTATTTTTATTAATAACTCGAAGTTTTTGTCATACTCAAACACTATTTATTAAAAATTTTGTGTATTTCAAACGTAAATAACTTTATTTATGATACTTTTGTACGTTAAATACTATGGCAAGCTTCGAGTACCTAAACAATGTAAAACTATAAATTAACCAAGGGTTTCTTTAAACAGGAGTTAGTAAAAGGTAATTCTGAAAAATAAAGAAATTGATAAATTTTACGAAATTATTTTATTCAATTTATTTAAAATTAATTTTACTGATGAAATTTTGACAATTTGCCTAAACTAATATTGTATTGCAAAAAAATAAAATTAAAACAACATTTTATTTGCAAAATTTAAGCATTTTAAAAATTAAAGCTATGTAAATTATTTATTTGCTAAATTTTAAGTCGTACAGTTCTCACTTTTTATGAGTCCTAATAAGGACGAAACCGGTCTCAGTCTACCGAAACTTGTGTTCTGATGATCGAATTGGCATGATCAACCCTTTTGTTAAATATGAGCTTGTCTCACGGCAAACGAAAGTCCGGACTTCTGTTCTGCAGACTTTCGCCGATGTTTTTGTTGATCGTACTAAAACGAGCGTACAAGATGTCTTGCCTAGTGGACAATGTTTAAAACTTTGCACGGCAAAGACAATGCTGACTTCACTAATCATTGCCAGTAAATGGTTGCTTCATGTGAAAGCACGATAAACCGTTTGTAGATTGACGACTGCAAGTTTTTCGGTTGCGACTGACTGATGAGTCCTAATAAGGACGAAACCGGTCTCAATCTACCGAAACTTGTGGTCTGATGATCGAATTGGCATGATCAACCCTTTTGCTATGTTCCATTGGATTAAGCATCTTTTTAAAAATAGTTTTTTTTTTAAATTTAAAACTAAAATTAGCATTTATAAAAAACTGTTAAATGCCTTTTCAAATAGAAATAGTTTTTTATACTAATATAAAACATTTCAAAAGTAAAACTTATTTTTTTACTTAATGTTCAGTGAAAAAAAAAAACTGACTAAACGTTACAAACCAAAAAACGTTGAACTTTACAATGTTTGACTTAATTTCAATTTTTTGTATATTTAGTTGCTTCAAGCTGCTCTTAGTTTCTTTAACTTTAAAAGTCGTAATTATTGCAACCGATAAACTAATATTATATTGCAAAATATTAAAATTAAACAATGTTTAGAACAATAAAATTTAAGTAATATTTAAATTAAGGCTGTCTGAAACATCTATTTACTAAAGTCTAAGTCGGATAGTTCTCAGTTGTTATGTTCTTATCATTCAAACTCCTTTTGAATGTTTAATTTTGGTGTAGAACTAAGTTTAGCATTTTATCCAAAACTATTAGATGCCTATTTAAAAATAAATAGACTTTTATACAAATATAAAACATTTTAAAACTAAAACTTTTTTTTTATTTAAAATTTAGTAAACGAAATCAAAAATAAAAATGAGTTAAAATTTAACCAAACACGTTGAACATGAGTCGTAAAATCTAGTAATCGTTACTTTCACTTACAATTTTTAAATAAAACATCTGAAGAAAAAAACGAGTGTAACTGTGTATTATATCCATTTCTTTGCTTTATTTTAATTAAATCATTTGCAGTTATTTATATACAAAAGCCTCCTAACACTTGATACTATACTTTAATTTTAACAGTTATATATTTTAAAATATAGTTGTTTGTATATACTAATTAGTTTTAAGTTAAATACTTTTTTAAATTTTTATTTAGTTTACTCTTTTTCTATTACAACTTTACGAGATAATTAAAGGTATAAAATGATACTTATAAAAACCCTATCGTTGTGTTAATAATTGGTTAATACTTCAGAGAGATTCTTAATAGTTACAAATAATTAACTAACGATTGAGTCGCATATTTAATAAAAAACTTAGAATTATTTAATTTTTTGAAGTTTGATTGCTAGTAGCTTATTGCATATTTTTTGCCAAGAAAAATTTAAGATACTTAAAGATAAAATATTTATAATTTTTTTATACTCTAATATATATAAAAAATACTTTTAATGTTAATTTTATACTGTATTGTGAACATTTAATGTTGTCAATAAAAGATATAATATTAAAATTACAATTTAGTTTAAATTTAAAATTTTTTAAACTAGAATACCAAGATTAATTTACGACAAACGGGTGGGTGTCACTTTTGCATTTTTAATTTAAAAAGAAATCACTATCATTGTTTCCCCTAACGCTTACCCTCGATCGGTAGCAGGGTTTTTTTTTTAACTGTTTACTTTTTTATAATGATTTTGAATATTTTTTATAAATAATTATTATCACTGTTGTCCTCAACTTTTACCCTCGGTTAGTAACTTTTATTTTCTTTTTGTTATTTTATTAATTTTATCTTTTAGTTATTTTATTCTGTCTTAATTTATTTATGTTTACTTTTTTTTTTTACTCTAGTGCAAAAATGTAACTTAGTGCAAAATTTTTTTTGTAAAATTTTGTTTTCTTGTGCATTCTTATGCCCTCAAGCAAGTTAGTCTTCGTGCAATTTTGTGCACTCGTGCAACTTCGTTTCCGTACAATTTTGTCTTCAAGAAATTTTGACCCGTTTCTAACTTAATTACAGCAAACGCATATATTTTAGAAACGTAAGTTTTTATCATTAATTTAGTAATAGATTGTGGTTTTTGGTCACTGCTTATTAGCTGTTTTTATTTTAAAATTCGCATGCATTGCGATTAAAGTGATATTATTAAAAATAAAACAAATGTTTGACGATATGCAATTATGTCAATAAATTTCAAGTAGAGGTCTAAAAGTGAAGAACAAAGTTACACAAGCAAAAGTGGGAACGCGTCACTTTCGCACGAGGGGAATTTTTTGCACGAGAGTCACTTTTGCACGAAGGGAATTTTTTACACGGCAACTTTATTGCACGAGCGTCACTTTAGCACGAGAGGACACTTTTGCACGAGCGTCACTTTTGCAAGCTGGGTTACTTTTGCACGGCGTCATTTTAGTAAGAGGGGACACTTTTACACGGAGGGTCACTCTTGCACGAGGGGAAATTTTTGCATGGAAGGTAACTATTGCACGAGGGAAACACTTTTGCACGGCGTCACTTTTGCACGAGGAGACACTTTAGCATGGCAACATTTTTACACTTCAAAACTTTTTCGAACAAAACAAAACATTTTCGAGCGAATTAATTTTTTTTTTATTTAACACATTTTACTTGTTTTTTATATTAATTTAGTTTTTTTACTATCACTGTTAACCGTGACCCTTACTCACGGGCGGTAACTTTTTTGTGTTACATTAAATTTTTTTTTACTATAACTTTTACCTCCTACTCTTGTTTGATAGCTTAATTTTTCTTTTTAATACGTTTATTTATATTTATTTTATATTTTTTTTACTGTTATTTTCATACTTACTATCACTGTTACTCCTAACCCTTAAACTCATCCAGTATTTTTTTTTTCTCGTGCGAAAATGACCCTCCGTGCAAAGGTTATCGTTAGAGCAAAATTGTCTCATGGCAATTTATTCCCCTCGTGCAAAAGTATATTCGTGCAATTTCATGCCCTCGTTCAATTTTGGTTTTGTGCAACTTTGACCCGTTCCTAGCTAAACAGTTAATGATTCATATATACAGGTGAATGAATCTAGTGATAAAACACTATTTTGAAATCATTTAATATTTTAACGTTAAAATTATAGTCAAGTAATTTAGTATTTTAAACTAGCACATAACATACACGCTTTTACAATGTACACTAAATATCCCTTTATTTTACTCTAAAAAATGTTAGCGAATTTAAAGTAAACTAAAATTCTAAGCCAACTTAAGTTTACATAAATGCACACGTGTAAACTAAACTAGATTTTTATTTTACATTTATTTTACACTAAATCATTTTACGCAAATTTTAAGTAAATCAAAATTACAAACTATAATGCAACATAATTTTACACTCGTCAGATTTAAGAGAACTTGTGTCTGCAAATGGGGCAAGTTTTATGGTTTTTAAACCAGCCAACTGCACAGTCTTCACACATGAAGTGCTTTTTATGGCAACCCAAGCCGAGAAACTCCTCACCAACTTTCACTTCAGCGAGACACACGGGACACTGATCACCCGCAAGTGACTCGTCTGCTGAAAACTTCTCGAACAGTTTGATTCTAGCTGGAGTTAGCCCTGGCGGTGTTAAATTATAACATTAAAAATGAAATAAAAATAGAACAAGCGTTTAATAATGAGTGGTTTTAAAGAAAAGTGAAATTCGTAAGACATTTTTTTTTTGACAACTTAATTTATTTCAAAGAAACACATAATTCACATTTTCATTACAAAATACATTTCGTACTTAACTCCTTAGTAGTTCACTAAGCAATAAAAAAAGTTTTAAATAAAGTTTTTAAAGACAGAAGGTAATCAATCCAAAAGTAATAATAATCGGGCAAAGGGTATTTAACAACAAATAAGTAGTTTTACTAGCAATGAAATTTGTACTTGTCAGTAAAAAGATGGGCAAAAGCAAATGAGAAAGATAGAATTATGTATTTTATGTATGTGCATGCCCCTGATAAACTAAAATAGAAAACTAAAAACCATTTTCGACCAAGGTATTAAGAATTTTTTTGACTTGCAGATTCAATATGTGAAGTAAAAAAAGAGAATTATTGAGCGAGCCAAAATTATTCATATTAACTTTATAAACCATACTCTAGTAAATATAAAAGTAAAAGAAACAATAATGTAGGTTGGCAGGAAAACCAAAATGTGTTTCATAACAACAATAGTAGTAAAAAACCCAATAAAGAGTGCTATAGGCCAGAAGACAACCAATGTACAAATAATGGTAGAGACCACTGTAACTACAAAACCAAAGACAACATGCAAATGATTATCATCCAAACCAAAATATTTCATAAGTACATGGAGACAATGAAAGAACAGCAAAGAACTGTAAGTTTGCAATCACAAAAATTCCTTCAGTTCATTCAACCAGAGCGGTACAATCACTTAAACCTAAAGCTACTAAAAAAATTATAGCATATGGAGTAACTGGCCGAGTGGTATGGTTTTAATGTAGACAAGGGCTTTGGTTTTATTCATCGTGATGATAAGGACAGTAATGTATTTGTACATCACACTGAGATTATTAAAAACAACCCTAAAAATATTAAGGCCACTTGCACAAGTTGAGGTTGTTCAGTTTAATACAGTGATGAGTATTAAAAATGCAGGCGGTGAACGTAACAGGACCTAGTAACAGAGCAGTTCAGGGTTCTAAATATTCCCCAGATAGGTAGCCAAGATTTAGTTATCAGCTTAAAAGGCCTTAACAAAACAACTATTTCGTAAATGGTTATTGCAAAATTAAGAAACCATCAATATTATAGGGGTGACCTAACAGTTATAAGAGAAAACACAACCACAAACCAAAACATCAGTTTAAAACAACTTATGTTCGACTATCAGCAAAAGAAAACAGCAATGTTGATTTTTTAAACAAAATTACAAAATTAGTTCAAAAGGTTATCAACTTGTTAGCAATAAAACATAACAGGTTGAACCTCAAAGAAAATTTAAATTAATATTTAGAACAAGATGAGCTAATAAAAGAAGGTCTAAAATATTATGAGTATTAAGCTTAAGATTCAGGAATTAACAAGTAAACTTTTAGAAAGATAAATATAAAATAATAGTATTAAAGGGTTTAGTTAGGCATGACAGTTAACTAATGTTTCTGTATGGCTATAGAAATGTTTTATTTTTTATGAAATTTTTGTACTTGTATTTTTATGAAAATGTTTTAATCTTAAAACAAACTAATAGTATTTGACAAAATATTTATTTTTATATTAACTATTTTGATAAAAGTTCTATTTTTTTTTAAAATATAATAATAATATTTGAAAATGTAAAATCAGATACTTTATTGCTACTTTATTTTATTTTATTTTTTATCCAAATAAAATATATTAACACAAATTTTTACCATCTTGTCTAAGATTTATATACTTAGTTAATTACTCTGATAAAACTTATGTTTTCATATAAAAAGTGATAATTAAATATTTGAGAATGTGAGAGCCAGATACTTGTTAGTTTTCTCATATTAGTATTCTACTTTAATTTCGTTTTTAAATTAGTTTCCTGACTAGATTGAATTTATATAAGCTTTACATTGCTATTTGTTTTTTTATGCTGTTTACCAATTAGACTTAAGTGCAGCAACACATTATGACAGCAAGAGAGAAGCAGAAGGTAGAGTGAAGATTCTCTTCCAAAAGGAGCAATAAGAGAAAGTGTAATGAACTGCTGCAAATTACTTACATTATTCATTGTTTGAACCCTGAATACAAGAGCCAGACAAAATATGACCACATTCGAACTGTAACACCTGGGTCCAATTATAAAGTAAAGGTGTTCTCCATTTCTTTTATAAATCATTAAACTTTTTTTTTTATATCCTTTTCCCTAACCCACCTTACCCAAACATACTAAAAGCTATAAAATTTTTATAATATATTATGCTGACTCAAATACTCTTAAATATTGGGGAAACACCTACTTATCCTCTACAAACTCCTGATGCCTCTGAACACCATTGAATTTCATAATAAAGAAAACAAATATACATGTTGTTGTTTGGCAGGCAATGTTTTTATGCAGCTGGAGATAAACCTCCTTTAAGAATTCTTAATTTGATTGTGTATGTTCATTGTAATTATTATTTAGATATACAATTCTTATTTGTGTTTAATTGCTTAAATATTCGAACTAGATTTACATGTTTTGGAGTTTGTTTAACCATTTATAATATATTGCTTACTATCAGTTTCTCTTAAGTTTTTAGTAATTGTTTTAAATCTTTTTAAATTATTTTAAATAATTACCAATTCATTAAGTTTTTAATCATTTACCGCACTAAAACTTGGTTTATTATTAAATTGCATTTTACCAAGTATTTTGTAAAGTTTTTAATAAAATTTTTGTTTTGAAATATAATGCTTGTATTTCTATTTGGTTCTTTTGTATAATAGGTACATCACCCAAACTGTCTTGTCTAATTTATATAAAGTAGATTAGAATAGCTTTAAGTATTGATATGTAAAATCCACTGATATGTTATAAGTTATCACAAAAGCATTTTACAATTATTATGTCCAACTTAAATGACATAAACACAAAGCTGCCTGCAGAGGGTCTTAAGCATAAGTGTGCTATAAAGTCACCCGTCTGCAGCAAAAGTATAAGCAAAAAGGTCAGGCTGACATGCTACCCACATATAGTCAACCAGACCTATCTGAGGCTTTAGTTGTTGGCCCACTAACATACATAGCTCTAATTACCGTACTTTTTATAAATTCTGATTTAGGATTTTGCCCCATGTCTAATAAATGGTCTTACATGAAAAATAACTCTCGGTTTTGCTGAGTGATTAGATTTACTTATTATCTGGTTAATAGTTTTCACTTTAGTTCTTGAGTTGTTATTGACATAAGGTAATAATAAAGAAAAGAAACATTTTTCAGGTCCTGCTGGCCTTATTTTGTTTATTAGTGAACTCATTCAGTAATAACATTTACATCACAAAAAGAAGGAAACAATGAATTGACTTTTCTAGACTTTTTAGTTAAACGACACAAGAATAAATTTCTGTCATCTGTGTATAGAATAAAATACTGGAAACTATTTAAACTTTAATTCTTGTGTAGTATTAAAAAGTATAGAAATTTGATAACGATGCTCTGCCGTCGTGCACAAAAAATTTGTTTAGAAAATTAGTTGCTGATAAAATAAACCTGAAGAAAAAAACTATTTTGTAAAAGAAGTTTGTTCTGCATCAATAATAATATCAATGTATAAGCTTCACCAACCCTTTTTGGTAGAAAAAAAAAACAAATAAGTTTTGTAATAAATTAAAATGGTTATCCAAAAGAACTAGTAAACAATATAATTGTTATACATCTTAGAATTCTAAACAAAGTAAAGCCAGCAGGACGTGAAAAACATTCCACTTCTTGAATATTACCTTATGTCAATAAGAACTCAAGAATTATAGAGAAAATTATCAACCAATTGATAAGTAAATATCATCAATCAGCAAAAACGAGAGCTATTTTCATATCTAGACTGTTGATTAGATCTGGGGCCAACATCCGATATCATTTATTACCAAATAACTAGTTAAATTTTCCTTCTATTTATTACTTCTCAGATCTCTCTATGGCATGAAGTTATAAAATGAAAAAAAAAAAATGTTTAAACAAGCTTCAAGTTGTAAAAATTTTAAAACAGTTAATATAATGTAACTACCTGAATTTTCTTCCTTCTTTCTTCTTTCTATGGCAACCAAAGCTCTTTCATGTAGGCCCCAAAGCCTGAATTGTTCCAACATTTCCCTAACTTCTCTCCTAACTTCAGGTCTATGCCCAGCATCGATCTGCACTAACCTGAGTTCATTAAGATAGAAATAATTTTTAAACTTTAAAGTTTCTATTATTTTGAACAAACACTTACTATAAAAAATATTTTGAAAAAAGTAAAATGAAATATTTTTACAATATAATTTCACTTTATGACAAAAACAGGAATATTAATTAAAATAAAAAAGTAGAAATAATATAAAACAATAAAAAACTCAAATTAATAATGTTAGAAAAATTATATTAAAAAAAATATACCTAAGGCGTTCTTCGATCCAGAGATAAGTCTCGGGAGTTAAAGCCTACAAATTGCATAGTTAGAAAAACAGAATTTTATATTTTTTGTGATCAAAAGTGTGCATTTATATACATTTAAGCAAATTTGTAACTTTAATCGACTTAAATTATAATCTAAAAATCTAGCAAAACTGTCATTCATCATCTGTTCGATAAATTATGTATTTTAGTGCATTTCGAATATTTAAATGGCATATTTAAGAATGTTTCGATTTATTCTTCATTTTTAATTAAATACCTCCTCGAAAGCCTCTAGGATTTGGAGTCCTATTATTCTTAGATCTTCCAAAATCAACCGGTTAATTCTACGATCCGTTGTTTCATTTTCCATATTAGTTTATAAATGGTTTTGAAATTAACAACTCCTGTGCAATAAAACATCAACTTAAAGTATAACACATATGTTCACCGAATACAGTTTCATCTAAATAATATTTTTCTACAAAAGAAGGTTGATAAAGTTTATACAGTGGTATGACGATAGAAACAAAACGAATTTTTTAAAAAAGTATGTTACATTTCAAAGTGAGTGCCACTTCGACAACTTTTTTTGTAAATTCACTAGGAATTACAACATACTTAGTTTAGGGTAGGTCTTTTTATGGGTAGTATTTTATGGGCACTATTTTATGTGTAGAATTGCTGCAATCAATTCTGCCTATAATTTGATGTGATGTCATTAACATTATTTGTAGTATTTACATGTTGCTGCAATTAAGTTGCTGCAATTAAATGGAAAATAAAATACTGTTTAGGCCTTATATAAATATTATGGATAGTTTTTGTAGTTTTAAATTTATAAACAAACAAATAAAAAATAACTTTAATACACATAAACCAATAGTTTGATTTTTTTTTACATTTATTTAAATTATATTTTGTAAACTAACAGAAGTAGTTGATAGACTTATTAAAAGATTATGGATATTTTTTCATTTAAGATTTAATAAAGAAAAAATAAATTGAATACAATTAAACCAATTGTTTGATTTAAAAGTATATTTATGTAATTTACATTTTTTTATATTAACAGAAGTAATAGCTTGGAATTTTATAAATATTTTGAATTTTTTTTTAATTTAAGATTTTATAAACAAAATAAAAAAATAAAAATTGAACACACATAAACCAATTGTTTGATTTGTAGTTGTATATATGATATTTATATTTAGTAAACTTATAAAAGTAGTGGTTTGCTCTTATGTGTACTATTTTATGGGCATTATTTTATGTGTAGAATTCCTTCAATCAATTATGCCCATAGTTATATATGACTTAATTTAAATTATGAGTAGTATTTAGATGTTGCTGTAATTAAAAAAAATAAAATACAGTTCAGGCCTTATATAAATATTATGGATAGTTTTTGTAGTTTTAAATTTATAAACAAACAAATAAAAAAAAAACTTGATTACACATAAACCAATAGTTTGATTTATTTGTATATTTATTTAAATTGTACTTTGTAAACTAACAGAGGTAGTGGCTAGACTTATTAAAAATTATGGATATTTTTTTTATTTATGATTTAATAAAAAAAGAAAAAGCTTGATTAAACTTAAACCAATTGTTTGATTTAAAAGTATATTTATGTAATTTATATTTTTTATACTACCAGAAGTAATGGCTTGGCATATTATAAATATTTTGGATTTTTCTTTATTTGAGATTTTATAAACAAAATTAAAATTTAACAAACATAAACCAATTGTTTGATTTATAGTTCTATATATGTAATTTACATTTAGTAAACTTATAGAAGTAGTGGTTTGGCCTTATGTGTACTATTTTATGGGCACTCTTTTATATGTAGAATAGCTTCAATTAACTTATGTGATTTCATTGAAATTATGGGTAGTATTTAGATGTTGCTGCAATTAAGTAAAAATAAGATAATGTCTCCTTAAATTAAACAATTGGTTTAAGTGTATTTAAGCTTTTTTTTTGTTATTAAATACTACATAAAAAACTATCCATAATCTTTTCATAAGTCTATCCACTACTTCTGTTAGTTTACAAATTAAATTTAAATAAATGTACAAATAAATCAAACTATTGGTTTATGTGTATTCAAGTTATTTTTTATTTGTTTGTTTATAAATTTAAAACTATAAAAACTATCCATAACAATTATATAAGGCTTAGAAAGTATTTTATTTTTCATTTAGTTGCAGCAACATCTAAATACAACCCATTGAATATAATTGATTAAAGCAATTCTACACTTAAAATAGTGCCCATAAAATAGTACACATAAGAGCAAACCACTACTTTTATAAGTTTACTAAATATAAACTACACATATACAACTATAAATCTAACAATTGGTTTATATGTGTTCAATTTTCATTTTTTTATTTTGTTTATAAAATGTTAAATAAATAAAAAATTTCAAAATATTTATAATATGCCAAGCCATTGCTTCTGTTAATATAAAAAATATAAATTACATAAATATAATTTATATCAAACAATTGCTTTAAGTGTATTCAAGCTTTTTTTTCTTCATTAAATCTTAAAAAAAAAATTATCCTTAATCTTTTAACAAGTCTAGCCACTACTTTTTTTAGTTTACAAAATATAATTTAAGTAAATGTACAAATAAATCAAACTATTGGTTCATGTGTATTCAAGTTATTTTTTATTTGTTTGTTTATAAATTTAAAACTCAATAACTATCCATAATATTTATATAAGGCCTGGACAGTATTTTATTTTCATTTAATTGCAGCAACATGTAAATACTACACATAATGTTAATGACATCACTTCAAATTATAGTCAGAATTGATTGCATCAATTCTACACATAAAATAGTGCCCATAAAATAGTACACATAAAAAGTCCTACCGCTTAGTTTATCATTTAAAATTCTAACTAGAAGTAGATAACTAGAGCTATAGTTTTTTAGCTTGCACATACTTGTACATGTATGTAAATACGTGTGACTTTAAGCTGATTAAAATCTGGAAACTAAAAAGTGTAAAAAAAAAACTTAAACGAATAAAAAATAAATAAAAAATTAAATATTATCAAACGACCTGGTTTTTAAATTACAAATAAAGAATTTTTGATAAATCTATAGTGAGAGTAAAAATTTATAAATCATTAAATGGCACCTTAAAACTAACTTACGTAAAATTGTTTAACAGTTTCTAAATTAATATATAAAAACATTTTTTTCAACTCAACATGTAGTTATTTAATGTGTATTGTTATAACAAATATAAAAACTTTGCTTAACATATTTTTTTTTAGTACAATCGAAAAAGTATTAATAAGTTTTTTCAAGCATGATCGTTATAAACGGGGTGCACGACTATTAACATTGGGACAACTCAAATTCCGACAATTCAAGTTCTTAGAAAAAATTGAAAAGGTAACAACTAAAAAAGTATTGCATATATGTAAAATATAAAAAATAAATGTGTAGGTGCTATCAATATCTAAAGTTCGCTTTTTTAATTTTTGCAAAACATTAAATATTTTTTGATTTATGGTTTAATTTAAGTAAAAAACGTAAAAAGTTTTAGTAACTATATCATATATTTAAAAAAAAATTGATTTTGCAAAAAAAAAAGTGACTTGTAGAGTGTAATAAATTCTACATATGTTTTTTTTTTCAAATATATATTACTTTCGAGATAAATTAAAAAAAATATTTTTTTGAGAATTTGAATTAACGAAATTTAAATTTTCATGTAACCTTATAAGTAGAAGAAGACTAACTATATTGATTTTATTATATATTTTTTAGTTAACATCTACTAAAAATATCCATATTCAAGTGCGTCAGGAAAGAAGTTTAATTTGTTACCTCGGATAAAAGCAAGTGATGCACAGTTCTCAATCGAACACAAGTTTTTTTTTTTGTTCACGTAATCTCATTGCACTAATTAACAAGTCTCCAGACATAAAATTATCTTGTTTAAATAGAATGTTTTTTTAATAAATATAAAAAAAAAACTTAATTTGAAATAGCTTTTAATAAGTAAAAGCTGGTTTTTGACAAAACGAAGTTAAGTAAATAAAATGTTAGAATGTTATTTGTGTAAGGTGTAAATTTGTTTTAAAAATCAACACAGATCAACAACATAAGATCAATTTTCCTGCTTAGTTTGTTTTTTACAACTATGTATATGTAGTATTCGAAAAATTAAATGTATTTTTGAATTCCAAAATAAACATAGCCGGTGCGTAGACATTATTGTATAACCAGTTTAATGCATAATTTCACAAGATTTTTTGATAAGTCAAATACAAATATATATATTATAATTCAAAAAGTACACAGTGATTTTGTGCACCATTGTAGTATAACAGTTGTAACTAATTTCTTAACAACGAAAAAATATTAACATTTAAAAAAAATCATGATGTTAAAACATACGGTGATAAAAGCGGTTTAGGCACAGTTCTCGATCGAACTCAACCCACACAACTAAATTTATTTTGTTGATGGAAAGATTTAAGTTGGTGACAAAATTTAACTCAAGTGTGTTGTCCAAGCAAGTAACAAAACGTTTTGACAAATTTCAAAGTCCAAAAAATTAACAATAGAACTGACAAATTTACGTCGACAAAGTTACTAAAAAACTGATAAAATGTTAGTTCAATTGACTTACAAAAATTTTGACAATGTATATAATACAACAAACAAGTCATGTTGAATATTGTTTGAGTCACGAAATCTTAGTATTATGATTTAAAAATACAATATTTATTTTGACTAAGACACAAAAGAACAGTAATAGGCCGAAAATACTTATGAATTTTTTTCAAAGAGATTAGTATTGGCGTGATAGTTGGGCTTTTTTTAAGTAATTTCTAGTCTAAATATTGTTTTTATATTGTTGTTGATTTTACTTACATAATTGAGGTTCTAAAAAGGTATTAAAGAACTTTGAGTATTAACTGATTTTGAAAATTTGAAAACTTGAACCCTTTATTTTTAGTTTCTTTTTTCTTATTTCTATAACTTAAATGTTTTCAACTTTAATTAAATAAAAAAAAAAATTTCTGTTTTTAAAAAGAGCTAAGGGAAATTGCATTTATTTAACAATAAAAATTACTACAAATTCGATAAAAAAGGAGGAGAAAGGTTGTAACTGCCAAAATTTTAGAACGAGGATGTGTAATGAAATATATGGTTCATGTTTTTCTATTTAATTATATAAAATCAGTCAACCAGAAAGCAAGTTGATCTCACGCAAGTTTACATTTACCGTAGACTGCCGCTTAAGTACGTAAGTTGAACTCGATCGAAAATACGTACTTTCCACGGGTAATGCGTACTTTTTGACGTAATAGTAAATTTATGTAGTTGTTTCTTTTCTTTCATACAACTAGCAACCAAACGGTTTATCCAAACAACCAAGCTTTTTTATTTTAAAAAACATTTAATACAAAATTATAGTTTACAAAGTATGTTCAATAAGTTTTAATATTTTTAATTTTCTATAAAAAGTTTTTATGTAGTTAATACATAATCAAGTGCAATTATCAATGTGAGCTAATAGTTAAAAAAAATATAACTTTCAGGTTGTAACTGATGGGCTGGGGCAACCAGTTACGAGTTTTTTTTCAGCTTTATTATGGTGTTAACTGTTTGGTTAAAACCACAAAAACTAGTTACAATTTTCAATTGTAATTATATGCTTGTTAAATTTAATAAAAACATGTAGATAACACTTTAAAGGATATTTGAAATTGTTTATTATAGAGAACGTTATTTTGTCATCATTTATAATCATGAGCAATCATGGTTATATGTTTTATTAGATATCACATTTAAATTAACCTTTTTTATTGCAGATATTCTGAAAGTTTTTAATTGGAAAAAATTTGAATATTTTTCTCTATTTGGAAAAGTACGTATCTAAGATATCTAAGCGGCAGGCTACTTTATATAATATAGGTATATAAACCGACAACATAGAGTGTGAAGAGATTCTAGTCAAGACCTTCCAAGTGTAGTTTTAAGCTAAACTTATTTGTTATTATATTGTATATTAAAAAGTTTTTTTATTTTAAATGATGTTTTTTTTTAAGGTATAATACTTTAAGATGCAAGTAGTTAAACCTCAATTTAGTTATACAGTCTTTAAGTATTTTTCAGTTAAATGTTTTTGTTTAAGTGTAAAAGTTTTGACCACCTTTAAATTGTTTTTAATAAAAGTGATGCGCTTTATATTTTTATCATTTTTTTATTCTTAAAATAAAATATTTTCAATCAGTGTCATGACTTGATTTGTACAAAGTTTTAAGTATTATTTGATATCATTATTAATTAAGTCAATGTTATTATTTATTCATTATGGTTTATAGTGTGATTTGTAAATATTATATAATTGTTAGTTATTTATTGTTTATTAAGTTAAGTAACCCACTTTCTCTAGTTGGTTATATTAAATAATTAATCTTGTCAGAATATAAATGAAAAAATTAACGAAAACTGTCTTTTTTAAATGCTGTTTCTAAGTTTAAGGTTAGAAATGAAAATTAGAATTACAGCTTAAGTAGTAATTCATAACCAAACAATGTGTTTTATATAGCTTTTTTTTAGTAATTAATGTGTGTTGATAATGTAAAAAAAATAATATTGAATAATTAAGAAAGTTAGTTTATGCTTATTGTTAAATTTCAAATATAAGAAATATCGATTATTCTAGTATAAGGAAAAGTATTAGTTTTCAGTGATACTTATTCTATATCAAATTTTTTTCGTGATATCAAGTTATTACGTTTTAGCTACTGGTATCAATAGTGGTTATACATATACATTATTTTTACAGTTTATAAAATTTATAAACTAAAATTAAATTACTATTATGTACCTTTAAAAATATTTATCTAACGTATATGTTGCAATAAAGCGTTGATATTCTCCATTTGTTTATTTAAAATCCAACAACATATTTTTGTATATTAAAGTTGAACTAAAATCTAAAGCTGTGGCAATAAAATAACACTCAGTATAAAATAAATTGTTTATCAATTTTACATACATTGGTTACAAGTGTATACTGTGATAAACTACTTGCAAAAATACCCTTTACTGGAACGAAAATGTTGTATTTTACTAATAATAAGAAGAAATAACACAACAAACTAAAACTTTAATTTTTTAATGATCGCTCTCGTTGTTTCTTATGGTTCATGTAAACATAAAGCTACTTGCAAATTAAAATTAGAAAAACGTTTAGCATAGTTATTACAATGAAAAAAACAATTGTCAAATAACTACTGAAGAATGAAATTTAAAACAAAGCAATCAAATGCTTACTTAATATTCAGAACTTTGTTTTATAAAATTCTAGCAATGCTGTTTTTAGTTCTTATTATACATCTAGGTATTTAATAAAAAGCTTTGAAATTTCATGTTCTAAACTTCGACTCAAACAACTTAATAATTTTACAATATCAAAATATATATAGATTTATTTGATATATTCAAAAACTGTGATTTAGTCTATTTTTTGCAAATACCACTGAAGTCGTATTGAAATTGTTTTCATAGAGATTTATAAAGATCGGTGAATTTTGAAACACAAATATGCCAAATTAATTTTGATTTAAAATAGGTAAATATTAAACTAGCTAAATATTTTTTGCCATGTTAGTTGTTATCTCTAAATGTCATATATGTATATATAATCAAAAAATTTTGAACTTATAAATGTAAGTTCCTATAACATTTACATTTACCGTTTTCATCAAGAAACTTTAATAAATATTTTTTATAAGATTAAGTCTTAAACTGTAATTGTTTTTAACTGGAAGTTTAATTTTATTTATATAATTTTTTTCAAGTATACGACATACCAGATATGTAGATTGTAAGTTTTTTAGTATATACAATTTTACAAGTACTTACGAAAAACTATTTTAATGCGATACTTTAGTATAAAAAAGCCATAGAAAATTAAATATTTAGTGTTTAATTAAAACAATAGCTTTCTTGCAACCTTGCAGCAGTCTTTAAAGTTTTAAGCTTATGCATAACCATAAAAAAAATAAAATATACTTTTTATAAAACTTTTGAAGTATTTTAAACTCATCTCAGCTTGTAATCGTTTTAAAACTATTTTTTACTTATAATAAGTCGCTAATTAGTTGTTAATAGCTAACTAAACAAAAAAATTATATCAGAAAATTGTCATCTAGGGTAATTACTTTACTATGGTAACAACAGAATTTATTAGAGAAAAATGACAAACACTAGGAAGTAAACATATCGATAGGATAAGTAAATAGTGTTAAGCTACCTTATAGGTAATATCTTTTTAGCTACGCATTTTTCTTTTGCTTTTAACTAACTAAATATCTTGGAGGAATGTTACTGTTACTGTAATGTATATTTACTTCTTACGATACAAACAACACAACTTAAATAAATTGTATATAAGTTTTTATAGAATGAGCTACCTAACTTATCTCTATGAAATAGTTTATACATTTACTACTGCTTGAAAATTTTGCCAGTAAACTTAATTTTTGTTCTTATGCCCAAATGATTGACACAGCTTTATACTAGTCGAAAGCTAGTTGTTTATTTTGTATAATAAATACTTCAGTTTTAATTGGGAGTTTTAAAATGTTCTTAATGTTGCTGTCTGCATACATTTTGTAATAGTTTCTCTTAAAAAATTAATTAAACAAAATATAAAATATTTTAGTTTTAAACTACAAATATCACACATTTGAAATATATGGTAGCTTTAATGTACAACAAATAACTTTAAGCAAATTCATGCCTACAAATGGGACAGGTCGTATGATCTTTAAACCAGCCGTGTGCGCATTTTACACAAATTAAATGCTTTCCTTCGCAATCCAGGCGAAACAAGTCCATTCCAGCAACAACTTCTTCCTGACATACCGGACACTTAACATCTGCAATTGGCTCGTCTGCAGTAAACTTCACAAATTCTTCTATCATGAAATGTGTGAGACCCCCAGATGGTAAATTGAGGAGGTGTTCTAACTCCCTTATTTCCACGCGGTATGCCTCCAAGGCTTGTTGCATAAGAAGATGGAATTGACTTGCTGGAGTTTCATTGGATTGCAGATTAGGAGTAAACCTGCGAGAGTTCTCGCTGACGTCATCATCAGGAGGAAGTCTGCGTGGATTTTCTATTTCATTAGGACTTTGTCTCTGAATTACATCTACGTCACTAGGCTGTTGACTCTGACCTTCTCCCGGTTGTCTTCGGATCATCTCAGTTCTGCTACGATAGTCAAAGCGTCTATCGTCTCTATCCGTGGTTCGTTGCTGATTTAGAGGTAACTAACGCGCATTGCCAGACTCACGGGGACTCGGATTCTGACTTACTTTTACGCCATCGCTGCCGTTATTAGGATGAGGTGTGCGTGAGTAGACTATGACGTTGTTGTGAGGAGAAAATTTGCGTTGATTTTCTATGACGTCATTGGTAGGAAGTCTGCGTGAGTAGGCTATGATGTTATTATTAGGAGAAAGTCTGCGTTGATTTTCTATGGCGTCATTATTAGAAGGAGGTCTGCGTTAGTTGTCTATTTCATCAGGACTCTTACGTTCTTCAAAATCATCAGGTTGTCTGGTCGTTTTAATTTTGTTTGTTTGTTTTAGCTGTAAAAGTAAATAGATAACTTTATTATATTCAAATACATAAACACTTTGCATATAAGTAATATAAAAAGTTGAACAACAAATTTATTACGCATCTATGTAGCATTTTAAATAAGGTCTCAATAAGTCATTTTGATAATAAGTTTTATTTGATAATAATTTAAAAATAAACGTTTAACTATCCATCATCTAAATAAACTAATGCCCATGTTGTGAAACCCTGGCAGAAATAAGAATTAATTTTCTGTACAACAAGATAAATAATTATTTTTTCTTCTAACTATATTTACAGTAAGATATACTAACAATCAAAATAAAATTATTTAAATATTTACTTAAAGGGATAAATAACAAAAGTTTAGTTAAAAATTGCAAACATTTATATATACAAACAAGCTTTAACTTAATTATTAAAAAAAATAGTACCTTGAATTTTTCATATACTTGTTTTTAACTGTACTGACTTTCAAAAACAAAATCATGCTCTGAGTTAAACTGAACTTTTCTTAAAGCTAATATCTTTAAGAAGCTTAAATGAAAGTTAAAACTATTATGTGTGGCCTGAGTAAAGCATTCAAACAATTTAAATCATATATTTTATCTATCTTACTTTAGTGCTTATAAAATACATTTTACAAGTACTTCTAATAAAATGTTTTGATTTACTAGTTATAATTGGCATTTTGTAGATTTAAATACTTTTTTTAATCAAAGTAGCTAGGGCGAGATTGTTTTTTTTTTTTTGTTCGTATGTTTTTGATCCTCTAAGAGACTTAATCTACAACATAAAAACAATAACAAAAAAATAACTTAAACAACATTTTTACTACAAAAATTTTTTACTCAAGTATTAAAACTGTTTTTAAAAAAAATGAGTGAAACGACTGACAATTAAAAATAAAAACTTCATTTTATTTTGTTATTGGTAGCTTTTTTAAAGGTGTCGGTAGAACTGCTACTAGTACTTTTGTTTAGAGTTTGTATCATTTGCATTATCTTTTGTTTAAAATCTACTACATTTGAAAAAAACGTTTGTATAATTGATGGTGCATGTTCTGTTAAATAATAGTTTATGTTGTTAATAAAAAGTATCTTAAATTTCTAATAACTGAATTTTGTTACCAACTTCATAAAAATCTGCTCTTAACAATGTTACGAAATTCAGATTAAAATATCATGCTCGGGTAATTATATGACGTTCCTCTCTTTGAAAACTGGATACTTTGTTTGTTTAAAACTTGATTGTTGTTTAACGTAATGATAGTATAAAGTGTTTTTTTAAATATTTAAAATTTCATGCGAAGTGTGTGTGCTTTATTTGGATGAAAATCTTATATCAACATTTTTTAAATGTTTTATATACATTAAAAGAACCCTGATCCGTAAACTTTATTGTGTTTTTACTAAAAGCCGTTTCAGTGCATAATCAAATTTTCAAAATTAGAATAAGTTGTTTCGCAATAAGACTAACACTTAAATTGTTTTATCAACTGGATTTCTATGGTAAAGTTTAAACAACTTGTAGGTTAACGTCTAACAGCCTAACTCATCTGATGAGTCCTAATAAGAACAAAACCGGTCTGAGTCTACTAAAGCTTGTGGTCTGATTATAGAAGGGTATAATCAACTTTTTGTTAAACTTGAACTTGTTTCACGGCATACAAAAGTTTAGACTTCTGCTTTGTAGACTTACGCCGATTTTTTTTTGATTTTATTCATACGTTATACTTATTATTTACATTTTAAACTTGACTCTTAACAGCATACGGTAAACTATAAAGCACAATGTTTTCAAAACAGCTTAACTAATGTTTTTGAAACATAGTATCCTCCTTTGTTAAAATAAACAAAATAACTTCGTTTTAACATTTTTAACAAAGCTAACTAAATAGATAAATAAAATAAAACATGGTGACTATAGCAGTTACAAAAACTGATAATAAACGGTTACTTACTTTCTTCAAAACTAAATTAAAAACCGTCCTAAATACCAGTTTAAAAACATAACAATATATAATTAAAAGTTTAAAAGTTGTTGTACAAGCTGGTGATTAATGTTTGTTTTATAACTAGAAATAAATATCAATCCTTGACAAAACTATGATAAAAAAACAATAAGGGGAGTTATATCAAATACCCGTTTTTGTTTTTGACTAACTTGGTATATTTTTGAGTAAGGTTGGTTAGGAGTACAGGTATAAATTATAATCTTTTAGTATAACTGGTAAGAGATATGTTTTTAGATGATAAAAATATAGTTTTATATTTTTACTTTACCACAGTAGTACAACATAAAAATGAAAATCAATAAGCTCACTACTGAAGCCAACCCTAAGTTTTGTTACTTTATTCAAAATTTGTAGTTGTACAACTAAGTTGTATGTTAATAGTTTATTGTATTTGCTACTTTATAAATTATAAGTAGTTTTTTGATAAGAATAGTAGACTTTATGAAGTTATAAACGAATGTTTTGAAAACGAGTTCTACATAAGCATTATATCAATTAAAAATATTGTATCAGAAGTTATAATTTATTCGTTTAATTTTAAAGTAAAATACAATTTTTTAATAATACATGTAGATTTTTATTTTTTTAATAGTTATAGACTAGAATTATAATTTCTTAACGATTTTAAATACAGAATGTATTTTAAATTTTTAAATGATTTCTAAAAATATATAATATTATTTTTTTATTAATTTTTTTATACTAATAGAACACATTGTTTACAAATAAGCTTATACAAACTTATTAAAAAAGTATTATAAACCAAAGTTTACAAATTAAACATTTTACTTAATTAATCGTTAATCATCTTTTATTAGTAATTATTTTAATATTTGTTGGAGTGAATGCTCGTAAAAAATAGTTTATCTAAGTTTAAATACCCTAAAAACATTTATCAAATAATAATACAATAAGTTTTTCTGAAACTATAAATATACGAATAGTAAACTTTTGTAGGATATCTACATTCACAAATGTATAAGAGTTTCTATTTATACTAATTTATTGTTTGGTTCAGTTCATAAAAATTTTATACAAAAAGGTTTAGGAATTAAAACTACAAAATAGTAACTGTCTTTATTTAAAAACTACTTAGAAACAAATAAAATGTTTTCTAATTATACTTAAGTTTTTATTTGAAAAGTTTTGTTGCCAATATTAGTTTGATTTGTATTAATATTAAGGTAAGCTTAGCACCTTTATAAAGAAATTATTAAGATGTTTATGAAAACGTGTGGTCTAAATTTATATAAAGATACCAAATTTGATTTTTTCTTAGCACGTAAGTTTATACTATAAGTAAATAAAATGAGTTGAATGAAGTAAACAGAATTTAAATTTTCTTTATAATTATCATCTTTTATAGATAAAAACTGTACATTTAGATATTTTGTATTAAAAATCTAAACTTTAGTAAAGTTACTTTTAATATTTTTAATGAAATTGCTTTTTATTCTTCTATCAACAGGTCTTATTTATATTTTAAATAGTTGTTCATACTTTCACTGATATTCATACAAAAATTAAAAATAATAAAAAAGGTTAATAGCTATATTGTTTAATCGCTTAAATAGTTTTAATTAAAAAACAGAATAAAATGTTTCAAACTTTTTTGCTCTTTTCAGCTTTATCGTGTTTAAAATGAAGTTCAAAATAACAGTCATGACACAATTCCAACTCGTTCAAGAAGACTCAGACAAATTCGATCCAAAAACTGATTATGAAGTGGAAGTTTCTGGCTCCAACACCGTCGCTGATTTTCACTCGAAGCTCATTGAAATTATTGACTTGAGAAATTCTTATTGCATTACTGAGTATTGCAGAGAATGGTTCAATGTTGGTGAAAAGCTGGAATGGGATGGAAGAATTGAGGATGGTGCAATTATGTATGCTGTTATTAAGATTACAAAAGAACTGAAGGATGTTAAAAGCAAGATGCTTGATGATATCATTAGGGCTGCACTTAAAAAATGATTACTTTTATAAATTTAAATTATTGTTGAGTTTTTTATAAATAGTGGTTTACGAAGTTCATTTCTTAAGTTAAATTTTTGAATGTGTTTTATTTTAAATTATTTTTCTGAACCTTTGCTTAAAAAATTTATTACATTAGACGACATGATCTTGATCTTTTTAGTTATTGCTTAATTTTCTAATAAGTTCATATTTTACTGTAAATTAGGTGTAAACCTTTTGTTCCATGGATTAGGCGCGTTGGCAATGTCAAGAACTATTCTTCAAAACTATTTGAGAAGTTTGTCTGTTTAAGATCATAGTTTCTAAGTCTTTTCTGATTATTTCCCTTCAAAGAAATCTAAATATCTATAAACTCTTTCGTTTTGATTACTCAAAAATTTTAATACATTTTTTTTCTTTATCGACAACTCAAGAACATCTATATAAGTTTCAAACTAGACTTGTGAATTATTTACTATTCACGACCCCTTTTGGCCCATTTTTAGCTTATATCCCCCTTAATTTCTTATATGGCCTCTATAACTTAGAAAAAAGTGAAAAGATGAAAAATGAAAATAAGCTTTAAAGATGTTCTTTGACTCCACTTTCTTCAACTCGGACTGACCTTATTGTACTTTTTAATTCAAAGAAAAAAAAAAGGTCAGTTGTTTATAAAAAAAAGAAAAAAATTAAAATTTAATTAAGTTTTCACTATATGAAACAATATTATATGAGTTATTAACAGTTAAAATATGTACTCAAAATAAATTTGTTTTGTAAATAATTATTACAATAGTCAATATTTTATACAATATTACATTAATAAAACTAATTTGAAATATTTTATTTATCAATTGAAATATTTTGTGTTTTAAACCTCAATTTTTTTATTTAAAATTTATTTACATTTTGAGTTGTTTAATTTTTTAACAAACTGAATACTTTACAGTTTAATGGAAAATATTTTGAACTTGGAATGATGAAAACTAAATATAACTGACTAAAATTATGAATAAAATTTTTAAATTAAAAGGACTTTCTTTATTAAAAACACTTACATAAGTATATGCTTGAAAAAAAACATAATTTTAGTTTGAATCAACGATTATTAACCTGGCGTAAATTTACCCTAGATGTAAATTTCCTTGTTTAAACATTGCTTTACATAACTTATAATTTTTCTTTATTTCAAGTTATGTAAAGCATAACTTATGTTTATGAATCGTCTTTTTAATTTATAAGTTTCTAATAAACTTGGATTTTTTTATACGATAAACTATTTAAATTTTACGATATTGTACATTAAAAATACTAAAAGGTTAAATAAATCTAGACTTTATTAGATCTGTTTAATTAAAATTATCTATTTACTTTTACAGCTAAAACAAACAAACAAAATTAAAATGACTAGACAACCTGATGAACCTGAAGAACGTTAGAGTCCTGATAAAGTAGACAACTCACGTAGACTTCCTTTTAATAATGACGTCATAGAAAATCAACGCAGACTACCGTCTAATAATGAAGACATAGACAACTTACGCAGACTTCGTCGTAATAATGACATCATAGCAAATCAACGCAGACTTTCACATTATAATAACGTCATAGCCTACTCACGCAGACTTCCTACCAATGACGACATAGAAAATCAACGCAGACTCCCTACCAATGACGTCAAAGAAAATCAACGCAAATTTTCTCCTTACAACAACGTCATAGTCTACTCACGCAGACTTTCTCCTAATAACGGCAGCGATGGCGTAAATGTAAGTCAGAATCCGAGTCCCCGTGAGTCTGGCAATGCGCGTGGGTTACCTCTAAATCAGCAACGAGCCACGGATAGAGACGATAGACGCTTGAACTATCGTAGCAGAACTGAGATGATAAGAAAACAACCGGCAGAAGGTCAGAGTCAACATTCCAGTGGCGTAGATGTAATTCAGAGACAAAGTCCTAATGAAATAGAAAATCCATTCCTACTTTCTCCTAATGATGACATCAATGAGAACCCTCGCAGGTTTACTCCTAATGTGCAATTCAGTGAAACTCCAGCACGTCAATTCCATCTTCTTACGCAACAAGCCTTGGAGGCATACCGCGTGGAAATAAGGGAGTTAAAACACCTTCTCAATTTACCATCTGGGGTCTCGCATATGACAGGATAGAAGAATTCGAGAAGTTTACTGCAGTCGAGCCAATTGCAGATGTTAAGTGTCTGGTATGTCAAGAAGAAATTGTTGATGGAATGGACTTGTTTCGCTTGGATTGCGAAGGAAGGCATTTAATTTGTGTAAAATGCGCACACGGCTGGTTTAAAGACCATAAGACCTGTCCCATTTGTAGGCATGAATTTGCTTAAATTTATTTGTTGTACAATAAGGCTACCGTATATTTCAAACGTGTGATTTGTAGTTTAAAACTAAATTGATTTATATTTTGTTTGATAAATCTTTTAATAGAAACCATTAGAAATTGTATGCAGACAGCAACATCAAGAAAATTCAAAATTTTCTAAATTAAACTGAAATTTTTTTCATTAAAATAAACAAATAGGTTTCGAATTGTTTAAGGCTGTTTCAATGATTTAGAAGTTTCATCAGAATTTAAGCAAAACCTGAAGCATTAAAAAATTTATACACTTTTATGTCAAAAAAGTTTGAGAAATTTAGGTAGCTCATTATATTAAAACCTATGTACAACTTAATTTAAGTTTTATGTTGTTTGTATGGCAAAAAGTAAATATTCATTACCCTATCAGTAACCTTCATCTCAATTTTGAAGTACCTATCAAAAAAAGAAGCTCAATCTTTTTAAACCAAGGAATTTAGATAGTTATTAGTAAAATTATATGCGTAAATAAAAAGATATTAATTTTCAGGAAGTTTATCATTACTTACTTTTCTTTTCGGTATGTCTACGCCAAAATAATTATATTTTTTCTCTAATAAACTCTGAAGTTACCATAGAAAGTTTTTACCCTATATGACTAATTTCTGAGATTAATTTTTTGCTAGCTATCAACAACTAATGAGTAAACAACTTAGTATAAATAAAAAATAATTTTAAAACTATTGTAATCTGAGCTGAGTTTAAAACACTTCAAAAATTTTACAAAAAGTGTTTTTTACTTTTTGTTAGGGTTATGCATAAGCTTAAAGTTTTAAAGTCTGCTGCAGGGTTGAAAAAAACTATTGTTGCTATGCCAATTGAACACTAAATATTTATTTAGTTTATTGCTATTTTACACTAATTTCTCGCATTAGAACAGTTTTTGTAAGTATAGTTGTAACATTTTATATACTATTGAGCTTACAAACGACATACCAGGTATGTTGTAATTTTGGATCATTATAATCATTATAATATTATACAACTAAAATAAAACTTTTAATATAAAACTATTTTAGTTCAAGACTGAATGTTATTAAAATTTTATTACATAGTTTTTTTATTTAATAAATACGCGAAACGTGAATGTTATAGTCGCTTACATTTGTAAGTTCTTAGAACACATTTGTACTTCTTAAAATTTAAATTTATATTAAAGTTATCGAAAATATACTACATTGCAAAAAAATATTTAGCTTAAACAAAATATTTAAATAAAATAAAAATTACCTATTCTATTTTGAAATTAGTATAGTACATTTATGTTATAAAAAAACCACCGATGTTTATAAAGCTCTATGAAATTATTTCAATACGATGTCAGCAGTTTTTGCAAAAATAGAATAAATTACAATTTTAGAATTTATCAAATAAATGTTTGTTTTTCATAATGTGTTTAAAATTATTTAGTTATTTGTGTCGCAGTTTAGAACTATAATTTCAAAGCTTTTTACTAAACATCTAGATGTAACATAAAACACTTATAAATGGAACTGTTAAAATAAAAAAAAGTGTCTGATTACTGAATTAGCGTTTGTTTGATATTAATTTGAATGTCATTTTTTAGTTACTACGTGACGATTATGTTTCTAATTACAATAACTATGCAAAATTTTTGTCTTTATATATTTAGTAAGTATTTACATAATTAAATAAACAATAAAGCATATCTAAATCTAAAACTATCTCTAAAAAACTAAAACTTTATCTCTGTTGTTTCAGTTTAGGGTGTTTTTGCAAGTAGTTTATCACAGCAAATACGTTTAGCTTGTAATAAATATTAAAGTAAGTAATTGCTGCTAGCTGAGGCTTATTTATAAACATTTATGCTAGACACAATTTTGCCAGCCTTATAAAAGTTACAAAAAAGAAAATGTAATTAAAATAAATAGTTTAACTGTATAACAGCAATTTAAACTTCAGGGTTGCCACTTTACCTGTAAACCTGGAATAACCTGGAATTGGACAATTTAAGCATAAATAACCTGGAAAACCTGGAATTTGAGAAATTTTGAAAAAAAAACTCGAAAAACCTGGAATTTTGATCAAAAATTCTGAAAAAAACCTGGAACTTTTCATAATTTTAACAATTTCAGTATTAAAATTTCAAAGTAGTAAATAAGATTTTTGGTCATGATCAAATTTTTTTTATTAAAAAACAGATTTAGAGTACTTTACAGTATCTTTTCAAAGTTTTTATACTATTTAACACAGTTTCTTTCATAGAAATGAACTTAAAACTAAAAATAGACCCAAAAATGTGTACTTTTAAAAACCTTAAAGAATTTTGGAAAACCTGGAAAAATTTTTAAAAACGAGTGGCAACCTTGAAACTTATATTGTACAAATAATAATTTGGTATTCTGTAAAAAAATTTGATATCAAATAAAACTTTAAAAAAACTGTGTATCAAATAAGAAGAAGAGTAAAAGGACTAAATTAGCTGTAATATCAAAAGTTTAACATGAAGCAATAAACTTAGTATTTAAATAAGTCAAAAATATACTTTTTTTTATTGATATCAATGTTTACACTAAACATACAATAATATCAAAAAATATAATTATAAATTGCTACTTGAAGTTGAAATTAAAAATATGAAATCTAAGTTTTAAAAAAACATGTTGTTAAAAAAACTTAATACTAAATGAGTCTAAAATTTATTTTTTACGTTAAACATATGCATATAATCTTTAAACAATAATTGAATAAAAAACATGTTTTAGTTAAAAAAAACTACTCAAGTCTTTAAACAACAACAGTTATTACTGTATTTGTCAAAGGGATTAGAAAGCAACATAAATTCTATCTAGTATTATTGTATATTATTAGAAGTTTTGTACTCGAAGCTAGTTTGGTATCTAACTTTATGTGAAAATACCTGTTTAACATGTTGATGTCCGACAGAAGTACACGGATATATAAAAACTTAAAAAATAAATCGAATATCGAAGTTTGAGAAATAACTGTATATAAAAGGCAGTTTTTGTTACTTTAAAGCCTATATTATTCCTTATATATTGCCACTTGTATAAAACCATAATAAGTTTCATTAAATTTATTTTTTAGTAGACTAGCCAGGCTTGAAGTTTGATTTTTTGATAAAACAATTCATAGTTTATTGATAAAATTGTTGTTTTTATCAAACAAAAATATTATGATTTGAGGACTTTTTTAAAAACGAATAAAAAATCTAATAATAAAGTTTTACAAATTTAACGATTTTTTTAAAATTTATATCAATAACTAAACTAACATTTTTATCAAAATTTACTTATAGCCTTGTTTGCTTTAAATTTTCATTTGTAATAAATGAGAAAATATTTTTTACTATGACTGTTATTATGTTTTTTTTTATTTTGTCAATGAATTTTTGATCCATAGATTTTTTTTTGTTAACACAAAATCCTAAAAATACTAGGAGAATTGCTTAAAACAAGGTTTCCAAAAAATCTGGAAACCTTCAATAACCTGAACAAACCTGAAATTTGACAATTAATGCTAAAAAATCTGAAATATCAGATATTTTGAAAAAAAAATCGAAAAACCTGAATTTTGAAACTGCCTTCCTCATATGGGTGGAAACTATATAAGAATAAGTACTTTATCTCGTCCGAAGATTTTCTTAATTAACATGATTAGTGCATTTATATAATACCAATTAATTTGTAAACAACTTAGTATAAACGTAAAAAAATATTAAATTAATTACTATATAGTTTATCTATGTTTATAAAAAACAGTATTTTTAGTTTTTTTTTGTGTCATGTATAAGCATCAAATTTTAAAGTATATTGCAAGGTTGCAAGAAAGCTAATGTTGCTATACCAACTGATCACTGAATATTTAATAAGTTTATGGCTATTTTCTACTAAAGTTTTGCACTGAATACTTTTTTTTTGTAAAATTTTGTTTAGCTTCATATACTATTGAACTTACAAACAAAATATATGGAATGTTGTACATTTCGAAAATATTATAAAAGTAAAGTTAAACTTATAGTTGAAAAACATCTCAGTTCGAGACTTAATCTTATTAAAAAATTTAATACACAAATGTTTGATTTGATGGAAACGGTAAATGTGAATGTTATAGGAGCTTACATTTATAAGTTCTTGATTATTTAGAATATATATATATAATCATTTACAATTAGAGAAAACAACTAACATGGCAAAATTTTTAGCTAAATATAATTTACCTATTCTATTTTAATATTAATTTGGCACTTTTATGTTATAAAAGCCACTGATGTATATAAAGCTCTACTAAAGCAATTTCAATACAATTTCAGTAGTTTTTGCAATAATTAGAATAAACCACAGTTTTTTAATTTGTCAAATAAATTTCTGTTTATCATGATAAGTGTAAAATTATTAGGTTGTTTGTGATGAAGTTTAAAATTTTAATTTTAAAGCATTTTTATAAAATACAGAGATAAAAAATAAGAATAAACATAAACAACATTACTAAAAATTTGTAAAAAAATTATCTGAATACTGAATAAGCGTTTCTTTGCTTTTAATTTGAATGTCATTTTTGAGAAACTATGTGATTTTTTTTTTAATTCTAATAACTATGCTAAACGTTTGTCTAAATTAATTTTTAAGTGTTTACATAATTAAACAAACTATAAAAATTAAACAAAACGATCATTTAAAAACTAAAAAATAGTTTTTTTGATTTATTTCTTCTTTGTTTTGGTAAAATGCAACATTCTTATTTCAGTTTAGGGTATTTTAAAAGTAATTTATCACAGTATACAGTATGCACTTTGTGCAGTTGGACCAAAATATGTGTAAATGATATACAGCTTCTTTTATATTGAATGTTATTTTATTTTCATAGTTTTAGGTTTTAGTCCTACCTTAACATATGAAAGTCGTTTGGTTAAAAATAAATAAATGCAGAATATTAAGGCTTCATTGTAACATATATTTTAGACCAAAATTATAAAAAGTTAGTAATAGTATATTAATTTTTATAGTGACTTCAGAACTTAAAACTTTTTTGTTAAACTTTGACTTGTTGGACTTAAAACTTAGCAGTTCTACAGTGACTTTGTAGACACTTTTTGTGACTTATTAGGACTAAAATTATGTAAAATTCGTTGTAACTTTTTTGTACATCACTTTTTTTTGTCATATTGTAATATTCATTCAAGTACATATAATTTTGATGTGTTTTTGCTTCATAAGAATCTGAAAATCAATTTCAACCCCAAAAATCACATACTTTTCGATTTCTTTACTAAAACAGTAATAAAATCATTTATACATGTCCTAGACTCATAATTTATGTCTTAAATGAAAGTTTTTACTTATAGAAATATATTTAAAGCAGGGTTTTCCAAAGTGGGCCAAGTGGCCCCCTAGGGGGCCATGACAGATACTCAGGGGGCCACAAGCAGCAAAGGGGGAAGAGGGGGGGCCATGAGCAGTAAAGGAGCCATAGGGGGGCCATGAGGCCATAACTTGAAACTTACACTAGATATTCTTGAGTTTCAGATGAAGAGCAAAAAAAAAAAGGGCTTATGTGTATTTTATCGTAGTTTATGAGTAATCTATATGTTAAAGGGGGCCATTACTTTTTTAAACTCTTTAAAGGGGGCCATTAGCAAAAAAGTTTGGGAAACCCTGATTTAAAGACATATAAAATTTGTCTTTAAAATGAAGGGGTAGGGAGTACAGCACATTTTTAAGGTCATATTGTAAAATTCAAATCAGTACATATGATTTTAATGTATTTTTGCTCAGTCAAAAAGAATCTAAAGAGAAATTATAATTTTGCAAAAAAAAAAGTTGCTGCCCAAAAAACTGATTTTAACCCCTAAAATTATATTTTTTTCGACATTTTGACTTCAACAGTAATAAAATTATTTGTACATGTCCTAGACTTATAATTTATATTTTAAATGAAAGTTTAAGTTGCAGGCATAAATTGAAGAAAACTCAATTGTTTTTGTTGTACTCTGACGTCATTATTACACTAAAAATGTAAATTTTGTCTGTAAAATCATATTTTTTTTCTACTACAAAAAGCAAATTCTTCTGCCGTTTTGTTTAAACTGTTTTAATTTAGAATATAAAATGTGTCGAGTCAGCTAGGCAGAAAGATATTACTGATGTAATGTCATTTTAATTGTATGTTGATATATATATAAAGCACATTTTAAATCACTTTCCTTTATTAGAAGTTATGATTATTGAGAACACCTGTCGAAAAGTAGAAGATCTAGACTTATATATCATATAAAACACATTTAAATTTATTGATATTAGTGTGGTTTTGTTCTTTAAATTTACGAACTTTTATTTAATTAAACAATAAATGTTTATCTGTTTAAATTTTTTTAGGCTTAAGTATGTTATTGTTTTCAACGTACTTACAATTAAAGTTTATAAAGTTTTGTACATATAAATAAATTAAAACTTAATTTGTTAGTTTTTTTTAATGTTTTAATTGTCTAATTTTAAAGACTTTTCTCAAACATTTTTTTATTTAAAATTTATAGTAGTTAATCGTTATTGTATCTAGTTATAAAAAATGCTCTCAAAAACTCATAATTTCTATTAACGGAAAGTGATTTTAAATTCCTTTTATATATACATCAACATGCAATTGATAAACATTACATCAAAAATGTTTTTCAGCCTAGCAGACTTGACACATTTTATATTCTAAACCAAAAAACTAAAAGTAAAAAAACAGAAGAATTTGCTTTTTATATTGGAAATTAAAGTACGATTTTACAGACAAAGTCTGCATATTTAGAGTAATAATGATGTCATAAGACAACAAAATCAGTAAAAATGTCATTAATATATGCCTATAACTATAAACTTTTATTTAAGATATAAATTATAAAACATGTATAAGTAATTTTACTATTGCTAAAGTAAAAAAATCGAAAAAATATGTGATTTTGGGGTTAAAAAATCAGTTTTTTTGGCAACAATTTTTTTTTGTTAAATTATGAAAAAAAAATTTAGTTCTTATTAACTAAGCAAAAACACATTCAAAACATATGTACTTATTTGAATTTTACATTATGACCATAAAAATGTGCTGTACTCCCTAGTCCCTACCCCTACATTTTACAGACAAATTTCGCACATTTAGGATGATTATGACATCATAATACATCACAAGCAGTTAATATGTCTTTAAATATAGGTCAATAAGTATAAACTTTCATTTAGAACATAAATTAAAAGTATAGGAAATGTGTAAGTGATTTTATTACTGTTGAAGTAAAGCAATCAAAACGTATTGGTTGAAATATTTTTTTTTGGCGGCAAACTTTTTTTTTTGTTTTTTTGTTTTCTGTTTCTTCTTAAAGAAGCAAAAACACATCCAA
Source organism: Thalia democratica (assembly GCF_965202585.1). NCBI lineage: Eukaryota > Metazoa > Chordata > Thaliacea > Salpida > Salpidae > Thalia > Thalia democratica. The sequence continues at coordinate 19,676,880 of NC_139165.1, forward strand.
ATCATATGTACTCATAAGTCCGGCAAAGATCACCCAAGTACATCCCACCCCTACTTTAAATAAATTAAAAAGGCTATGGCAAGTTACCATTTAAAACACCTAAAACCTTTTTTCGCTTAATTTTCACTTCAAGGTTATCTAGTGTAAGCTTCAAAAATACTAATAGATACCCCTAAGACCTTTTTTTTTGCATTTCATCCGCAACTCAAGAATATATGGTGTAAGTTTAAAAATATTAAATTGGCTGCAGTTTCTAAGCTTTACACATACTTTTCTATTACTTTATTCACGTAACTTCGTGTCTTTAAAAATAAGCACTTAGACATTAAATGCAATTTTAATTAGGCTATTTCTAATTAAGTGTTTTTATTTAAACATTCTATTTAAACAAGGGAAACGGGTCTAAATTGCACGAAAACAAAATTGCACGAGGCTACTAAATTGCACAAGAGGACAAAACTGCACTGTACCTAATTTGCATGTAGCTAAATTTACAAGAATTACATTTTTGCACGGAAGTAAAAAAATAAAACAGAAAAAACTAAACGATAACTTAATAAATAAATAAAAAAATACTGACTGAGAGTTAGCGTTAGGGTTTACAGTGATAGTAAAAATAAAAATAAAAAAGAAACAAATAAAAATAAAAATCATAAAAAATAGTAATAAGAAGAAGAAGAAAAAAAGCTACTGACTGAGGGTAAGGGTTAGGGGTAACAGCGATAGCAAAAAATTAAAATAAAATAAATAAAAAATTAAAAGTTTAATAAGTAAATAAAAAAAAAAAAAGTTATTAAAAATAAATTTTAATTAAAATAAAAATTAAAAATAAACTTACCAATCAATGGTAAGTTAATAGAATAAGATTAAAACAAATTAAATATTAAATGTTAAAAGAATAAATAAAACAATAAAATTAAAAAAAAAAAACTTACTTACTAAAAAATAAGGGTTAGGGGTAACAGTGATAGTAAAAAAAATTAAAAAAATAAATAAAAACAAATAAAATAATTCAAATTAATAAACAAATAAAAATTGTACTCGTGAAAAATCGTCTCCATGCAAAAGTATATTCATGCAATTTTTGTGCTCGTGTAAATTTAACAGTTACCATTAACAATAGTTTTTTATGTCTGAAACCTTAATATTCAGCGCAACGATATTACATAAACAAAATAAAATTAGTTTTGTACATAAAATTCATTTAAGAACTGTGCCTCAACTTCTTTTATCGTTGTATGATTTAACTTAATGGTTTGTTTTCACATTACCTATATTTTTTGTGAAGAAATAAATTATATCTGTTATACTACAATGGTGCACAAAATTCACTGTGCACTTTTCTAACTATAATTTATATATATTTGATATATTAAACAAAAATCTTGTGATACTATGCATCAAAGTGGGTATACAGTAATGTATATGTATCGGCTATGTTTATTTTGGTATTCAAAAATAATTAGTTTAAACTTTTGAATACTTAAGTTCTAATACATAATTGAAAAATTAAAATTAGGCAGGGAAATTAAATGCCTAGACAAACATAACAAACTTAATAACTTTTTTTCTTTTTTATATTTGACATGCATGCGCCAGTGTCTTTCCCCACGCTACGTCCTGGTTCCTATGTTAATTTTATTAACCTTACACAAATATTATTCTATTATTTTATTTACGTAACGTCGTTTTGACAAAAACCAGTTTTTACAATTTATAAGCTATTTCAAATAATGTTTATTTTTAGTTTAACATTTATTATTAAACATTATATTTAAACAAGACATTTTTGTGCCTGAAGACTTGTTAATTAGCGCAACGAGGTTACGTTAACAAAAAATATTTTGTGTTCAATTTAGAACTCTGCATCATTTGCTTTAATCCGAGTTAACAAACTGCACTCCCTTCTTGTGGCACTTGAATATGGACATTTTTAATAGATGCTAAATTAATACCAACATAGTTAGTCTTCTTCTACTTATAAGGTTACATGACAATTTAAATTTCATTAATTTAAATTCTTAAAAAAATTTTTTTTAACTTTATCTTGAAAGTAATATATAAATTAGAAAGAAAACATACGTAGAATTTATTACAATCTACAATCTACTTTTTTTTTTGCAAAATCAAAATTTTTTTAAAGATATAATATAGCTACTAAAACTATTTACGTTCTGTACTTAAAATAAACCATGTCTCAAAAAATATTTAATGTTTTGCAAAAAAAAAGGGAACTTTAGACATTGATTGCACCTACATAAGTATTTTTTATATTTTACATATATGCAATACTTTTTTAGTTGTGACCTTTTCATTTTTTCTAAGAACTTGAATTGTCGGAATTTGATTTTTCCGAATGTTAATAGTCGTGCACCCCATTTATAATGATTTTGCTTAAAAAAACTTATTAATACTTTTTTGATTGTACTAAAAAAAAATATGTTAAGCAAAGTTTTTATATTTATTGAGTTGAAAAAAGTGTTTTTATATATTAATTTAGAAACTGTTAAACAATTTTACATAAGTTAGTTTTAAGGTGCCATTTAATGATTTATAAATTTTTACTCTCACTATAGATTTATCAAAAATTCTTTATTTGTAATTTAAAAACCAGGTCGTTTAATAATATTAAATTTTTTATTTATTTTTTATTTGTTTAAGTTTTTTTTTTACACTTTGTAGTTTCCAGATTTTAATCAGCTTAAAGTCACACGTATTTACATACATGTACAAGTATGTGCAAGCTAAAAAACTATAGCTCTAGTTATCTACTTCTAGTTAGAACTTAAATGATAAACTAAGTACGTTGTATCTCTTAGTGAATTTACAAAAAAAGTTGTCGAAGTGGCACTCACTTTGAAATGTAACATACTTTGTTAAAAAAATTCGTTTTGTTTCTATCATCATACCACTGTATAAACTTCATCAACCTTCTTTTGTAGAAAAATATTATTTAGATGAAACTGTATTCGGTAAACATATGTGTTATACTTTAAGTTGATGTTTTTTTGCACAGAGTTGTTAATTTCAAAACCATTTATAACCTAATATGGAAAATGAAATAACGGATCGTAGAATTAACCGGTTGATTTTGGAAGATCTAAGAATAATAGGACTCCAAATCCTAGAGGCTTTCGAGGAGGTATTTAATTAAAAATAAAGAATAAATCGAAACATTTTTAAATATGCCATTTAAATATTCGAAATGCACAGATGATTAATCGAACAGATGATGAATGACAGTTTTGCTAGATTTTTAGATTATAATTTAAGTCGATTAAAGTTACAAATTTGCTTAAATGTATATAAATGCACACTTTTGATCACAAAAAATATAAAATTCTGTTTTTCTAACTATGCAATTTGTAGGCTTTAACTCCCGAGACTTATCTCTGGTTCGAAGAACGCCTTAGGTAAATTATTTTAACATAAATTTACTAACATTTTTTATTTGAGTTTTTTATTGTTTTATACTATTTCTACTTTTTTATTTTAATTAATATTCCTGTTTTTGTCATAAAGTGAAATTATATTGTAAAAATATTTCATTTTTCTTTTTTCAAAATATTTTTTTATAGTAAGTGTTTGTTCAAAATTAAAGAAACTTTAGAGTTTAAAAATTATTTCTATCTTAATGAACTCAGGTTAGTGCAGATCGATGCTGGGCATAGACCTGAAGTTAGGAGAGAAGCCAGGGAAATGTTGGAACAATTCAGGCTTTGGGGCCTACATGAAAGAGCTTTGGTTGCCATAGAAAGAAGAAAGAAGGAAAAAAATTCAGGTAGTTACATTATATTAACTGTTTTAAAATTTTTACAACTTGAAGCTTGTTTAAACATTTTTTTTTCATTTTATAACTTCATGCCATAGAGAGATCTGAGAAGTAATAAATAGAAGGAAAGTTTAACTAGTTATTTGGTAATAAATGATATCGGATGTTTGCCCCAGATCTAATCAATAGTCTAGATATGAAAATAACTCTCGTTTTTGCTAAGTTATAAGATTTACTTATCAATTGGTTGATAATTTTCTCTATAATTCTTGAGTTCTTATTGACATAAGGTAATATTCAAGAAGTGGAATGTTTTTCACGTCCTGCTGGCTTTACTTTGTTTAGAATTTTAAGATCTAATTGATTGTATTGTTTACTAGTTCTTTTGGATAACCATTTTAACTTAGTACAAAACTTATTTGTTTTTTTTTTATTCTACCAAAAAGAGTTGGTGAATCTTATACATTGATATAATTATTAATGCAGAACAAACTTCTTTTACAAAATAGTTTTTTTCTTCAGGTTTATTTTATCAGCAACTGATTTTCTAAACAAATTTTATGTGCACGACAGCAGAGCATCGTTATCAAATTTCTATATTTTTTAATACTACACAAGAACTAAAGTTTAAATATTTTCCAGTATTTTATTCAATACAAAGATGTCTAAAATTTATTATTGTGTCATTTAACAAATAAGTAAATCTTATCACTCAGCAAAACCGAGAGTTATTTTTCATGTAGAGATCATTTATTAGACCTAGGGGCAAAATATTAAATCAAAATGTATAAGAAGTACGGTAGTTTGAGCTATGGATGTTAGTGGGCCAACAACTTAAGCCTCAGTTGGGTCTGGTTGACTATCTGTGGGTAGCTTGTCAGCCTGACCTTTTTGCTTATACTTTTCCTGCAGACGGGTGACTTTATAGCACACTTATGCTTATGACCCTCTGCAGGCAGCTTTGTATTTATATTACTTAAGTTGGACATAATAAATGTAAAATGCTTTTGTGCTAACTTATAACTTATTAGTGAATTTTACATATCAATACTTACAGCTATTCTAGACTACTTTATTTAAATTAGACAAGACAGTTTGGGTAATGTATCTATTATACAAAAGAACTACATAGAAATACAAGCGCTAAATTTCAAAAATAAAGATTACTTTAAAACTTTTATAAATCACTTAGTGAAAGTGCAACTTAATCATAAACCGAGTTTTAATGCAGTAAATTATAAAATACTTAAAGGAATGGTAATTATTTGAATCCGTTTTAAAAAGACTTAAAACAATTACTAAAAACTTTAAATAAACTTTTAGTAAGCAATATACTATAAAAGGTTAAATAAATTATAAAACATATAAATCTAGCTCAAATATTTAAGCATTTTAACACTAGTTTTAATATTAACTTTATATTTAAATAATACTTACAATAAACATCAACAAACAAGTAAAAAATTCTTTCATTTATAATCGGACCCTGCTGTTACTGTTCGAATATGGTCATCTTTTGTCTGGCTCTTGTATTTAGGGTTCAAGCAATGAATAATGCAAGTAATTTACAGCAGTTCATTGCACTTCCTCTTATCTCCCCTTTTGGAAGCTTCACTCTACCCTCTGCTTGTCTCTTACTATTAGAATGTGTTGCTGCACTTAAATCTAATTGGTAAACAGCATAAAATAAACAAAGAGCAATGTAAAGCTTATATAAACTTAAACTATACGGTTAACTAATTTGAAAATGAACTTTAAGTAGAATACTAATATGAGAAAAAAAATTAAGTATTTGGCTCTCACATTCTCCAATATTTTATTATTACTTTTTATATAATAACATAAGTTTTATCAGAGCAATTAATTAAGTAAAGAAAGATTAGACAAGATGATATAAAAATCGATAACATTATAGTATTTGCATAGAAAATAAAACAAAATATCAAAAAAGTATCTGGTTTTTACATTTTTGAATGATATTATTTTATTTTAAAGAAAAACATATTTTTTTGTCAAAATAGTTAAGACAGAAAAAAAACCTTTTGTAAAATATTATTAGTTGGCTTTAAAATAAAAACATTTTCATAAAAAGTTAAAAATAAAACATTCGTATAGCCATACAGAAACATTACTTAGCTATCATGCCTAACTAAACCCTATGATACTATTATTTTATACTGGTCTTTCTTAAACTTTACATGTTAATTTCTGTGTCTTAAGCTTAATAATATCAAAATTTTGTTCAATTTTTAGACCTTCTTTTATCAACTCATCTTGTTCTAAATGTTATTTCTAAACTTTTCTTTGAGGTTTAACCTGTTCTGTTCTATTGCTAACAGGTTGTTTGAAAAATCGATATGGCTGTTTTCTTTTGCTGATAGTCTAACATAAATAGTTTTAAACGAATAATTTGGTTTGTGGTTGTGTTTTCTTTTATAACTGTTAGGTCTGCCCTATAATGTTGATGTTTTTTTTTTAACTTTGCAAAAAAAATTTACAAATTAATTGTTTTGTTAAGGCCTTTTAAGCTAGTGATTAAAGCTTGTCCACCTTACTTGGAAATATTTAGAACCCAGTACTGCTCTGTTACTAGGTCCTGTCACGTTCACCGCCTGCATTTTTATACTCATTACTACATCAAACTGAACAATCTCACCTTGTGCAAGTGGCCTTAATAATTTATTAGTGTTGTTGTTAATCATCTCAATGTGATAAACAAATATAGCACCGTCCTTATCATCACGATGAATAAAACCAAAGCCCTTGTCTACATTAGAACCATACCACTCGGCCAGTTACTCCATATGCTATAACTTTTTAGTAGCTTTAGGTTTAAGTGATTGTACCGTTCTGGTTGAATGAACTAAGGACTTTTTGTTATTGTAAACTTACAGTTCTTTGCTGTCCTTTCATTGTCTCCATGTACTTTCGAAATAATATGGTTTGGATGATAATCATTTGCATGTTGTCTTTGGTTTTGTAGTTACAGTGGTCTCTACCATTATTTGTACATTGGTTGTCTTCCAGCCTATAGTACTCTTGATTGGGTTTGTTACTACTATTGTTGTTATGAAACACATTTTGGTTTTCCTGCCAATCTACAATATTGTTTCTTTCACTATTATACCTACTATAGTATGGTTGGTAAAGTTAATATGAATAATTTTGTCTCGCTCAATAATTCTTTGTTTCTACTTCACATATTGAATCTGCAAGCCATAAAAATTCTTAATACCTTGGTCGAAAATGGTTTTTAATTTTCTATTTTAATTTATCAGGGGCATGCACATACATAAAATACATAATTCTATCTTTCTCATTTGCTTTTGCCATCTTTTTACTGACAAGTACAAATTTCATTGCTATTAAAACTACTTATGTGTTGTTAAATACCCTTTGCCCGATTATTATTACTTTTGGATTGATTACCTTCTGTCTTTAAAATCTTGATTTAAAACTTTTTTTATTGCTAAGTGAACTACTGAGGAGTTAAGTACTAAATGTATTTTGTAATGAAAATGTGAATTATGTGTATCTTTGAAATAAATTAAATTGTCAAAAAAAATTATAAATGTCTTACAAAATTCATTTTATTTCAAAAACAACTCATTATCAAACTTATGTTCAAGATTTATTTTTAATTTTTAGTTTATAATTCAATACAACCAGGGCTATCGTCAGAAAGGATCAACAAATTTGAAAAGTTCAATGCAGACGATTCACTCGCAGGTGATCAGTGTCCCGTGTGTCTCGCTGAAGTGAAAGTTGGTGAGGAGTTTCTCGGCTTGGGATGCCATGAAAAGCACTTCATGTGTGAACAATGTGCAGCTGGGTGGTTTAAAAACCATAAAACTTGCCCCATTTGCAGACACAAGTTCGATTAGATTTGTCTAGTGTGAAATTATGTTGCATTATAGTTAGTAATTTTGGTTTACTTAAAATTTGCGTAAAATGCTTTAATGTAAAATAAACAATATTTAGTGTACATTGTAAAAGTTTGTATGTTATGTGCTAGTTTAAAATACTAATTTACTTGACTGTAATTTTAACGTTTTAAGTATTAAATAATTTCAAAACAGCGTTTTATCACTAGATTTATTTACTTGTATAAATGAATCATTAACTGTTTATCTGGGAACGGGTCAGAATTGCAAGAAGTCAAAATTGAACGAACATACTTTTGCACGAGGGAAACAATTTGCAATGAGACAATTATGCACCAACAATAACTTTTGCACGGAGGGTCATTTTCGCACGATAAAAAAATTACTGAACGAGATTAAGGGTTAGAAGTAACAGTGATAGTAAAAATAAAAATGAAAATAATTATTAAAAAAAAACAAATAAAAATAAACTTATTAGTAGAAAAAGTAAAGCTACCGAACAAGGGTAGGGGGTAAAAGTTATAGTAAAATAAAAACTAGTAAAACATAAAAAAAAGTTACCGACCGCGAGTAAGGGTCAGGAGTAACAGTGATAGTAAAAATAAAAATGAAAACAACTATTAAAAATAAAAGAAGAAAAAAAAATTTATTAAAATAAAAAAATTAAGCTACCAAACAAGGGTAGGGGGTAAAAGTGAAAGTAAAAAAAAATTAATAATACACAAAAAAGCTACCGCCCGTGAGTAAGGGTTACGGTTAACAGTGATAGTAAAAAAAATTAAAGTAATATAAAAAACAAATAAAATAAATTAAAAAAAAATCAAATTGTTAAAAAATGTCTCCGTGTAAAATTGTCTGCTCGTGCAAAAGTGTCTTCATGCAGTTTTATCTCTTCTTGCAAAAATGTCTTCCTGCAAAAGTATCTTCGTGCAATTTTGTCCCCTCGTGCAACTGTGTACGCTCGTGCAAATTTGAGTAATTATGATTTAATTTTACTTATATAGTTTTTTATAATATTTTTTTGCTCAATATTTTATATTAATCTTAATTTATCTCTTAATTTGAAGCCAATTAAAATTTTAACCAATTTTGCTTTTTTTCGCATTGGCCAGTAATATATGTTTTAATTAGGATTGCAGATAAACAACCTAATTAGAAACTTTACATTTATTATTAAATAGAAACTAAAACTTTACTTTTGTATAAACTATATATTTATAGTTTTTTTAAAGGTTGCTTCAGTTATGATTAGAGTTAAAAAAATATAAAAATAACAATAAAGTTGTTAGTTGTTCGAAAAAGCACCATATATACAATTTTTTACATATAACGTATAAGTTTTAAACTAAAACGTTTTTAATAAGGTAAAATTATAAATTAACTAGTTTATACTAATCGCAAAAACTTAATATTTCAATTATGATTTAATTTTATTTTTATTATTCTACATACATTTTTTAATGGTCAATAGTTTTTCATTAATAAGGTATCTCTTAATTTGAAGCCATTTAAAACTTTAACCAATGTAGCCATTTTTCTCATCGGCCACTAATATGTGTTTTAAATTACGTTTGCAGATAAACAAAATTTTTAAAAACTTTACACTTAAAGTTCTATAGAAACTAAAACTTTACTTATGTATAAACTAATTATTTATAAGTTTTTCAAATGATGCTTCAGTTATGATTAAACTTGAAAAACATATAAAAGTGACAATAAAAGTGACCATAAATACTACTTTTTGAATAAAATATGTTAAAAATATAAAAACGTTTTTGAACATTGTTCATGATTACAAAGTTACCTTTCTAAACGTATATTTTTAGAATTAAAACTTAAGACTTAAATGTTTTAGACTATTAGTGTACCATTAAGCTAGTTGGCATATACTTTAAAGTTTTCAAGTCAATAAAAAAGGTCTAAAAAATTTATATTAATCTATAGCAAATAGTACAGATTTAAATAAAATAAATAAAATTTAATGACTGTATAGCATACACTAATTTTAGTTTTCGAAATTTTATGTTTAGTTTGAATGTTTGCGACAGAAATAATTTCTTAATTATTTTATTGTCTTTAAAGTTGTAATTTAATTATTAACTTACAGTAATGTGGTTAAACCCAGTTTTAGTAGAGTTAATATCAATCTTAAAATACCAATTAGTTAAATAGTGTACTGTTAGTCTAAAACTACAAAGTCTTGAGTTTAGGTTTCTTAGTTATTCGCTTAGAAAAGGTACTTTGTTATCATGAAAACTTTTTCAAAAAAACGAATTATTTTAAATAAATTATTTCAAAATTAAATAGCATTTTTAATCACAAACTGTAGAATTGAATTTTTTATATATTTTAGTCGTTGTAAAAACGACTTTAAAAGGTATCAAGTTATATTGATAATAAAATAACATTGCCGACAAAATTAAGTTTTTTAATATACGTTATAAGAAATTTAGAACTTGCGGTTTAACGTTGCTTACGTCAGTAGAAGATTTACAAACGACCCGATTAAAATGCTACTTAATTCTTTCAAATATGCGCAAATAGGAAAACTTAGTTGAAATCGTCTTTTTATATCAAATGCGAGTAAACGAAGAACGGAAAAATGTTCATTATTACAAAGTTACCTTTTTAAAACGTATAACTTTTAAACTAAAACTTAAGACTCAAAAGTTTTAGACTCAAAGTATACAATTAAGGTAGTTGGTATATATTTTAAAGCTTTTGAATCAATTAAATGGTCTTATAAATTTGTATAAAAATATAACAAATAATACAGATATAAATAAAAGATATAAAACTTATTGCTTGTATAGCGTACACTAATATTAGTTTTCGAAATCTAAGTTTAATTAAAATGTTTGCGATAAGTACCTAATTATTTTATTGTCTTAAAAGTTGTAACTTAAACATTAACTTACAGAGTGTAGTTAAACCCAGTTTAAGTAGTTTCAATACCAATCTTGAAATACCAATTAGTTAAATAGTGTTATGTTAGTTTAAAACTACTAGGTATTGAGTTTAGTTTTGAAGGTTATTCGTTTAGAAAAGGTGACTTTGTTATCATAAAAAATTTTCCAAAAAAATATATCCAATTTTAACAGATTTATTTTAAATAAATTATTTCTAAATTAAATATCATTTTTAATCACAAACTGTAGAATTGAATTTTTTATATATTTTAGTCGTTGTAAAAACGACTTTAAAAGTTATCAAATTACATTGAAAACAAAAAACGTTAACGATAAGATAAGCGCAATTTGTTTTTAAAATACCTATATGTTTTTTATGTTTTAAATACGACTACACGAAAAACGGAAAATTGTTCATGATTACAAAGTTGTTTTTTTTATACGTATAAATGTTAAACACAAGTTTAAGACTCAAAAGTTTTAGACTAACAGTATACAATTTAGCTTGCTGGTATATAATTTTAAGCCTTTGAATCAATAAAAAAGGTCTGTTAAATTTATATAAACTTATAACAAGTAAAACAGTTAAATAGCGTTTTTAATCACAAAAGGTAGAATTGAATTTTTTGATATATTTTAGTCGTTGTTAAAACGACTTTTAAAGTTATCAAAGTACTATGGAAATAAAAAACATTACCGACATATTTAATTTTTTAAAATACATTTTAAGAAACTTAGAACTTGCGGCTTAATGTTGCTTACGTCAGTAGGAAATTTATTAAACAAATTACAAAAAATGCGTGCATTATTTCAAATCCGCGCAAAAAAAAAAACTTAGTTAAAATCGCCTTTTTATGTTTGAAATGCGAGTAAACAAAAGTTTACCTAAAAAACTTTTAAATCTTATTTTGTTTCCGGCTTGAGTTACATAATGCTTAAATTAGAAAAACGTATTTTTTTTTTAAATTATCTTTCTATTTGCACTAAACTAGTTGTTAACTAAATAAATAAAAACATAAGTTAGAATCAAAGATCTAGAACTGTAACTTTAGAAGTTATAATAATTACGAGTAACAAAAAATGTTTTAAGCTTCTCTTAAACAAAAACTCTGTTTAGAAGACTTACTAAGGTAATTAATATGTATAAAACTAATAAACCAATACTTAAAAAAGTTATAGTCTATTTAATTAAATATGCTTTGTTTATATAATATTGAAACATAAAATATTTCTAAAATAAGATGTTGGTTAGAGTATTTATAAACTGTTGTAAAAGCAACTTTTATGAGTAAGAAAAATATTTTCAACATCAAGAAAAGATTAAGTTTTTAAATTGTAAGGCTCAAAAGATTTTTATTTGCTATATGGCAAAACAAAGTCTTTCAAAGACAAAATGCAACTAACACGTTTTTTAAAAGTTTTTAACTTTTAAATTTTAAGGTACTCGCGTTACAAAGCTTCTACTTTATAAAATAAATTCAGGATATGATAGTTTTTGCATTATATATTCAAGGCAAAAAGTAAACATGTAATAAATAAACAAAAAATGTTCGATTATAAATATTATAAAATTTAAAGTTATGTAAAAGTTATACTTTATTTCAAATTTAATATTTTTAATTTACATTTGAATAAGAATTATTTAATTTTAGAAATTAAAGGAAACATAGCAAAACAATAGAACGTTAGTTGAAGAAGTAAAATTCAAATATTTAAAAGTTTACTACTGAAACTTATTTTATTAAAAATTATTTAGCATTCGGAAAGTTCAAACATCTGTTTTTCATAGGCCGAAATTAACGGCTACCTTTTAGGTTTATATGAACGTTTTTCATGTACATACTTAATCGAAAACTTCTCAGTTCCATCTTGCGCAATATTCACGAGTATAACAACCACGAACACAATTACGACCCAATCGAATCCGAGATCCTCTTACCAACCAAGGATTAGGGTTAGGGGTACAGCTATAGTATAAATGTTAGATAAAATTATTCAATTACAAAACGTTAAGAAAAAAGATGGAATTAAATTGGGTAGGAATTGATTCGGGTGAGAATAAGTCAACTGGGAGTAGTTTCGGGTAGGAACTTTGTGGGTGGGAAATGTAAGTATGCTATTTACTTTATCGTTCCAAACTATATTTTTACAATTTTTATAGAATTAACTATATTTAATATAACTTAAAATGTTTTATGTTTAAAATAAATATAAAACTTATGACCAGTGTTCAAAGTTTATAACAGTTACTATCAACGATTGGTTATTTATATTTAGACACATCGAGTTCTGACATATCATACAGTTTAATATTTATATTTTTCTTTAGTCATAAAAGTGTTTTATACTTCTTGCATTTGTTTCAAATTTTAAAAATTTTCATTTTTTATAGAAAAAGAACATTTTAGATACTTTTATTAAATTAAAATTTTATAAGTGATAAATGAAAAAAACTTTTCTATATTTTAAAGAGGTAATTTGTATGATTATAAAATAGTAAACAATGAACTTTACCGCAAGATCAACAACATAGTAGAAAAATTATAAAATAGTAGAAAAATTTCTGACGAAGACTGTTTTTTTCTAAAATATATTAGATTTGAATAATTATTTATTAAAACTATTGTTGATTAATTGCATAATTAGTTAGTTTAAAAAAATAATTTACTTTAATCTACAAGAAATCGAAATTTCAAATAAGCTATGAAGTTAAAAACCGTAAAACTTAAATAGTATAAGCCTAAATACATTTAAAAATAGAAATAAAACATATTTGCATTAAATTTTAATTAGTTTTTATGCACGCATCAAAATTTGTTTAGCATTTATTTGTTTCGTCACTAGATGTTTTGCAAATCTAATTCTGATTGAAATTACTTTGAAAAAATTTAGCAAGTTTGACAAATTGATGAGGTAAACTAAGTTTTAATGATATAGTAAATTTCGTTTGCAGTAGATTTAGTAAGTACTTAAGTTTTACAACCTTAAATATTTTAAACCTTTATAATGTTCAAAAGACAACTAGTATAAACTAAGTTGATTTTAGAGCAGTTATTTTCTGCTAAGTAACTTTATCCACCTTAAACTAAAGTTTATTTCTAATTTTGAAAATAATAATACACTAAGTATTACTGACTAATACACAAAACAAAAACATTTTATGTTGTGTATGTTTATGTAACAAAAAAGCGTTTTGAAAAATTGCAGCGTTATCAACTTTTAAAACAAGTGTTTTGTAATAAATAAAACTAATTAAGTTCTGCTAATGCGTTTAAACAACTTGAATTCCAGTTTAAAATTTGAAATTTACTAGTCTAAAATAATGCGTTTTTGTAAAATATTATAAAATTTCTAATTTAGTCGACTTTTGATATTATTATAAGTTAGGTAAAACTGTTTATTCTTAAAAAAATTTTGAGTAGGACCTTTAATTTGTGGATTTATGTATACATTAATAATTAAAAAAATTGTAAATTACACTTTGCTTGTTTTCTAAATTTAAAATTATAGTTTATTTGAGTTCTGTAATATTTAAAGCGTACTAAGTATGTAATAATACTGTGTATTGTTATTAATTATTATTATGCTGTTTCAAATATACTATTTAAGTTGTAACGATTCTAAATTTTAGACATATCAAAAGCTGTTTATTAAAAGCTTTTTGTTTTTTAAACGTTATAACGCTAATAACTTTTTTGATATTTTTGTACAATAAATACTATGGCAAACTTCGATTACCTAAACAACATAAAACAATAAATATACCAAAAGTTTCATTAAATATAAGTTAATAAAAGATAATTCTAAAGACTTTAAGAATTGATTAATATATAAAATTATTTTACTTTAATTTGTTTAAAACTTATGTAATTGATAAAATTTTGAGAATTTTTTAAACTAATATTGTTTTGCAAAAAACTAAAATTTAATTATATACTAAAGTTTATGTCGTATAGTTCCCAGTTGTTATGTTCTTTTAGATTGAGCTTTATTTGGAGGTTTGTTTTTTAAAAAAATTGAAACTAAGTTAAGCACTTTATAAAAAACTATAAGATGCTTATTCAAACATAAAATAGTTTTTATATCCTAATATAAAACATTTTAAAACAAAATCCTAAATTTTTTACTTGTTATTTAGTAAGAAAAGTTAAAAAATAATATGACTTGAAATCTAACCAAAAACGTTAAATGTGAGTCGTAAAACTTAGTATTAAATACTTTTACTTACAACTTTTAAATTAAATATCTAAACAAAAAATTTGAAAAAAAAACGAGTGTAACTGTGTTTTATGTTTATTCTCTTTACTACCTTAAAATTTAATAATTTCGTACTAATGTATATACAAAAGACTTTTAACGCTTGATTTCATACTTTATTGTTAATATTTATTCTTGTCAATAAAAAATATAAATTTAAAACTACAATTTAGTTTAAATTTCAATTCTTTTAACAAGAATACTAAAGTTCTTTTACGACCATCACACCTAAACAAATAAAATAAAGTTCAAGATTACAACTGTTTAGTAATTAAAAATTATTATTATTTAGTTTACTCTTTTAGTATTGTAGCTTAACGAAATAACTAAAAGTATAAATGAATATTTATGAAATCCCTATCGCTGAGTAAACTTTCGGTAAATAATTCAGAAAGATGCTTAATAGTTACAAGTAATTAACTAACAATTGAGTTGTATGTTTAATAAAAAAACTTTAAGTTATTTAACTTGTTGTAGTTTAATTGTTAGTAGCTTACTGCATATTTTTTGTTTACTAAAATTTCACATTCTAAAGAAAAGGATATTTATAAAATTTTGAATTTTAGTTTTGTTTAAAGAACAATTTTTGGTTTTGAAAAATCAAAGTATATCTGTAAATTGTTTTTTTTCAATTTTAAATTATCAAAAATCTAATTACTGATATTTATCAATAGAGTTATAGAACTTTATAAAAGTAATTTTTAAAAATTTAGAATTAATCAGTCGTATTTGTTACGACTTGAAAACTAAGTTTGTAGAAAATGAAGATGTTGTTAAAAACAAGTTTCTTTATAATGTTAACAAGAAAGCTAACATTGTTGTGACTTAAATTACGACGTCGCTAAAATATTTTATGTTAAAAAGTAAATATAAATTTCAGTTTACGTTTTTTTAATGTAACTTTTTGAAAACTTAATGTACATCAAACTTTTACTCTAAAATCTTTATATAAGACTAATGTTATTAACTATTTTTGAATTCGTGTAAAAATATTAGTTTCGTGATTGTATGTTATTAGATACTAATTTGTTTCAAAATTTATTGTTTACGTTTGTTTGTAAAGATTAAAAATAAAGTAGTTTATTAGATATTAAATTTTGTTCTTTTTTATAATTTATAGTGTAATCAAAGTTAAATAATGAATTTGTTTTAAAGAAATAGGTTAAACTTAAAAAAAATGTATGTTTTAAAATTTACAAAATATTAAAAATATTTTCAACGGCAGTTTAAAAAAACTAATTTTTTTGTTAAAGTTTTAATTTGTGTCATATATTTGTTTTGATTAAAGCCATGACATTAAGTATATAAACTGTTGTTTTAACGCTATTTTCTAATGTAGTGAACTCACTAATTCATAATTCAAACTAAAAACATAACTTTAATAAATTCAATAATTTCCTAAGAAGTTTTGAGTTTGAACTTTTTGTAGTGTTTAGCTTTGTGACGTAATAAATAGTAATCTGCATAGAAATCCTATTGCTATATAAATTTGATAATAAATTTTTGATTGTTTATATTGTTCACACTTTTAGATCTTAAATGATATCGGCTATTCGTTGTTTTTAGGACTTATAAAAAAATAGTTTGCAAAGTAAAGTAGTACGTAATATATTTTTATCGGAAAATGCTTAACTTTATACAAAACTACAAACTTTTACGGTATTAAAAACTATTATCAATTTAAGTTTTTAAAAATTTTTAAGTTGTATCAATTACGACGATAAAATTTATTAATTACATCAACTAAGATAAATTTAGTTTGAAAACGATAATGAGCTTTCACTATTTTATTTACCTTTCATTAGAATATTTAGTAGTTTGTGAATAAATAAAGTGAGTATTAAAAATAAACAATAAAGCTTAAACAAAGGTATAATAAATTTTTTGTACTTTGTATTTTTTGCTTAGAAACTTTTGTACAAGAATAACAATGTAAAACAAAAATTTTTGATTATGTTAAACTTGACAATAATTAATGAATATCTTGTTGAAATATTAGAGCTTTGTTTCTGTTATAAAAAAAGTTTTGTTATATTTCAAACAGAATTTTTTTTAATTGAGTAAATAATTGTTCTTAATCTTGAAACTTTCACAATAGTTTCAGATTTCAATTTTTTCTAACAAATATTGTCAAAAAATAACTGGTTAACACTTTATTTTATTTAAAGCGATAATTATATTAAAAAAAATATTTTATGAATAGATGAATATTTTTAATAACATTAAATGAATATATCTTCCTTTGTTGAGTTTATTCACAAACTAATAAAAGAATGATAAAGTCTGTAATACAAAACATAACTATAATAGGTTAATACTTCTATTCTCCCCCAAATTTTATCTACTAAGGAGATAAAACGATAAATTTACCTAGCGAAACATTTTTTTTTAAACAATTTGTTACAACTTAAACACTTTTTTCAGGTCTAAAATTCAACAAAATTAAACTCAAAAAGACAAAAGCATTTCAAAAATTACGATTAACTTTGTTCACTAATAAATGATTTGTTAAAACAAACTACAACTTAAACAAACAAACTGCAACAAAAATTTTGAGACTTAATCTTTACTTTTCTTCACTCAGTTGTTGAATACAAGCATTTAAAAACTTAACTGCTTCACCGATTTGAACTTTTCAGCTTTGGAGAACGAAACCACACGTCATTCATCTAACCACCTTGAAACTTCACTTATTTTGCTGATAAACATCTTTATCATATTTTCGACTTTAAACAAAGTATAAGGTGCATTACTTATATCATTAAACACTGACGAAATACTGCTACACTTATTTTCCAATTACTCGATACCAACCAACAGTTCGAGTTTTTGAAAGTCAATCTCTGCGTCCTCATTTAAGATCACTTTGAACAGATGGCTGTTAGACTAGTCTGCTGCAAAGTCAACTACAAACTTTAGGACGTCACCATTATACTGAAACTCATTCATTAGACCACAAAACATTAATTTAGTGAAGATTCCAACTTGACAATAAATAAATAAAAGCAACATCAGTGTCACGAAGCTTTTGAAAAGCATCGTAAAGTCTTACACGATAACGCTGAAAATAATTCGATAATTTCACACACTCATCCCGGACACAATTTTGTTCGCAGTAAACTTTGGCGGTCTGTTTGCTTTTCTGTAGAAAATTTAAGTCAAGAAAATATAGTTCAAAGCAAATCCGAGCCATTCCAGTTTAACATCAATTTTGAAGAAAATCATTAGTACCCAGGGAAATTACACAATGCTTATTCAAAAAGAATCTTCTTTCTATAAAAACACAGAATATTAAAACATTTCTTGACATCTTTTTCTCAACCTAACAGAAAAGACAAGCTTTTACAGTGGTATGTTTGCTTTTCTCAGATAAGGGATACTACTTAGAGATTCGCAAACAGAAGGGGTAAATCTTCTTAGAAACTTACGATTTTGAACAGTTAAGCGACCTGATCCATCAACCTTGACAACAAACTGATGACAGTCCTTCACTTCCACCACCACTCCACTATTCCCCCACTTGCTAGGAAAGTTACCTGTTTGATTTAGTATCACGACATGATCACCGCAATTAAGTGGTGGCAAAGATTGTGTATGCTCACTTATATTTTCCAGAGACTTAACATAACAAATATTGAGAGATTGTTCTTTTTTATTCCAAACGTCACGCCACATTTTTGAGATCTGCGGGTTATTGTAAGTCATAACACTTTTCTGACGTAAGGTAATGACTTCTTTAAATTTCGTCGCGATCCAGTGTGTAAAAGTACGTTTTTCTGTCCCTGCACCTCCTTTTTCTTCTTCGCGTTTTTCCGCTTGAACATACTTTTTCTACGACCTCGGCTGCAAAAGCCATCAAAGTTTTGTGTATACAATCCACCAACTAAAAGTGTATTTGACTCATCAGCATAATTTTGATGACTTTGATAAACTTTTTTACGGGACTTTAACAAGCATTTTTTACAGGCAGAACACTCAATATACCTTATATCTTTACTGCTCCAAACAAATTTATCAATTAATTTATTACATAAGCCACAAGTTATTTTACCACTTGGTTTTTGTGTGTTTTTCTTTGAGGATTTGTATAAGAAAACTGATGCTGTAACAGCGGGTTTTGACATTGCATCACGTGCCATCTCTTTTCCTTCAATAAAACTGATTGTCTCATTGACATTTTTCTCATCTAGATTTTCCCATCCTAGCACCTCTTTACGGATATCCTCATCGGCTAAACCTGTTACCATGACATCTTTTAGAATTATATCTGTAAAATCTATCATTTGATTACAGCCATCCTTTGGGCATTTACATGTGTATGAGCATCTACTTGCTTTTCCCTTTAAACGGACAACGAATGATCTAGTGTTTTCAGTCAAATCCTGTCTTGCACTAAGAAAGTCTGATCGTCGTTTAACAAATGAAACAGGAACAACTGCAAGCTGCTTGATCATCCTTAAAAGCTCTTGCTCACTTAAATTAACTACATCTTCATGTCCCTTCAGAATAGCATCGCCTAAATCTTCCTCACAGCACTGGTACAGTTGAAGGCGTTTTTCTACATCTGTCATCTCCGTGCTATCTTTAAAAATAGTCCATTTTTGTACAAATATGTTCCAACCTTCTTCATTGCAGTCTGTCCCTATTCAAGGACGGTCCATCTTTGGAAGCTTTGGTTTTGAAGAATTTGCATTAATGTGTACATTGTTGTGAATGATAAGCAAAGAGGCAACTACAGAAGCATCGACGTCTGGTGTTTCATATGTGCAACTCTCAAGAGGGCATTTAATCACAGGCATTATTGATTCAATTCAGCTTGACTTTATCATAAATATATTTATCTTTCTTTGTTGAGTTTATTCACAAACTAATACAAGAATGATAAAGTCTGTAATACAAAACATAACTATAATAGGTAAATACTTCTACAAACATAACTTGGTTACTGCAAATTTTAGTAAATAAACGGTTGTAAACTGTTGAATTTTAAGCTTGTTTAATATTGTAGAGTTTATTGTAATAGTTTAAATACATTAAATTTAAACCCAATTAACAGTCATATAACAGTTTTTTTTTTATTTTAGTAATACAAAGTATTTTATAATTTAAAATATAATTCAATAGGAAAGTGTGTAAAATTCTAAACAAATTTAAATATTTTTATTTAGTTTAAAGACAATATCTAATTTTTAAAAGAATAAAAAAGTGTTTAAATTCTACAACGCAATGTAAGTAATACAACAAACGATAAGTTTTTATTGGCACTATAATAGTTATAAACAATTTTATTTGTAATGCATCTCCTGACGTAACAGGCGAAATGTTGCAAATACTCGATTTCTTTTTATCTATATAAATAAAAGTATATTGACGAGTAATTCATTATAATCTCTTCCTTAGACATTGTTTAACTTCGAAAATTGTACTTAGTACAACTAAAAAAATTTAACAAGTAGGAACTCAATAAAATATTAACTTATTAACTTAAACGACATACATGCTTTTATATTAAAAACTTTTATTTCTTATTTTTTTTTTAGCTTCATATGCAAAAAAAAATAATCAAGTTTTGAATGAAAAACATAAATATATTC
Organism: Thalia democratica; assembly: GCF_965202585.1. Classification (NCBI taxonomy): domain Eukaryota; kingdom Metazoa; phylum Chordata; class Thaliacea; order Salpida; family Salpidae; genus Thalia; species Thalia democratica. The sequence continues at coordinate 19,697,296 of NC_139165.1, forward strand.
ATTAAGTTTATTGCAAACATTCTTCAGACTTGAGCAGTTTTAACTTTAATGCATCTACTGACATAACAAGCAAAACGTCGCAAATTTGCCATCTTTATAATAATTAGGTTTATGATAAGTAAACAATTTTATCTTCCTTTGACATCGTTTTGTACTAACCTAGTTCAGACATTTTATACACGAATTGCATGTTTTGTAAAGTTGTAACACTTTTGTGAAATTAAGACTTAATATCTATGTACAAATATAAGGTAAACATAGTTTAGACATAGTTTTAAATTTAATTATAAAAATAAAAGGTTTAATGATTTAGTTTTACATAAACGTCTAATTTATTTCTAGTTTGTCAGTTTTAAATCTCAGAAAACTGTAAAACAAAAATGTTTTGTAGGTTAAAATTTTAAAATATATAAAATAGACAAAAAATGTAGGCTTTAAGTAATTAGTTGTTTAAATTACTGATTGTTTTGATTTACACTTTTTTAATTATACATAAATCAGTTTGTAAACATTATACTATTATTAAAGCAACTTTTAACTTTATATCAAATTTTAGTACAATCCATTTGGAATAAGTTTTCGTAAAAAGAAATTTGTAACTTAAATCAATATGATAAAACTATTTCGTAAACATTCAATTGATTATATAATAAAGACTTTTGTATCTAATATTAGAATACAATGAATTTTATTCTCTAGAGATAGTCTTTGCCAACTACTTCCTTTTATTAGTTGAATCAAAGCTAACTTAGTTTGTACATCATTAAAAACATTTTAAAATTTCTAAAAAAATAAGAATTGCTTCTTTAAACAGCTGTAGGCTCACTACATTTAGCTTAATTTTAGTTTGTTTGTAGTAAATTAAAACATTAAAGTATTCATTATGTGTCTATTTTATTTATTTATCTTTGCTTGAAGAAACCGTTGAATCGACTTGTTAAAAATAAACTAGAACGTATTGAAAAATTAAAGACAAAAATAATTGAATAAAAAAAGAAACAATGTACTAGTTGCACATGAAAATTCAAAATAAACTTATCCTGTTTTTGATTTACAAGTAAGTTTAAAGCGATTATTATCTAATTAAAGTAATTTCAAACACAAATGTAGTAGTTCTTTAACACAAAAATAAAGTATAATTTAAGTAATTGTAAAAGTGTTTAAACTTTAAATTCATGTTTTGTTTTTTGAATACTACCTAAGTATAAAACCTAAATACTATTTAGGTATTAAAAGTCTTCTTGATTTAATTTTTTATTTTGGCTAAAGCAAAAAAAAACTTCATTAAGAATGGAAATTATTGTTGCATCATACTATTCTAAAGATGTTTTAATTATATTTCCTTTATACCAACAAATTTAGAAGCATATTAACTGTCAATTTTTTTTTTCAAGAAAAGTTTAACACAATATATTTAAGATTAAATACTACAATATTAACTACTTACTTTAATGATATAATGTTAAAGCTTTTATAATTAAACTTGAACTAAATGTAATATACTATGTTTATACATTTTATAAGTTGTTGTTTTAGACTTTTAAAAATTTCAATCAGTTTAGCTTCTAACTTTTATTTTAGACATAAGTAAACATTTGTTTTAATCGTATTTATTACGATTTTTAAAAGTTAAACAAGTTATCTTATTAGGAAATTAATCTCCTTCATTAAAAGTTACCTAATTATATACTTTGTAATAAAACTAGCATTTGCAGCATTTCGTTGAATACGTCACTAAAAGCTTTAAGTTGCAAATTAAAACGCATTTAAAATAGGCTAATTATGTTGCTGGCAGCACGAAAAAAGATTCGCTTTTTATCTGTGTACTTACTTAACTGTATATTTATTAAATTACTTTGAATAAATTATATTTTAAAAAGTACTCTAAAATTTTAAATTTAAACCAGTTCGTTTTTTGTAAACTTTGTTGGGCTTGCATCTAATTTGTTTGTAAAAGTAAATGAAATAAAAGTTTTATTACAAAAAAATATGTGTTAGAACTAAAAGTATAAGAAACAAAATATCATAAATGATTTAGTTGTGTCTAACTATAACTTTGCTTTATATTTGTTCTGAGTGTCTTAATTTTTATGATCTTAGTTAAACAAAAAATATAAGTATTATAAAATAAATTATAATTAAGCAAATCCATTAAAAAAGAAAAAGCTATTTCTTATCAAATAGAAATAATTTAGGTAAACAAAACAAAGTTTTAATACTATAAGTATATTTAGTTTAAATGAACGTATACAAACCCAAGTAACTACGCTATTTAAGTAAATAATTTATTCGGGATAACAATCAGCTTTAATGAAAATTTAATTTGATTTAATATAAACGTTTTGAGTTAGGAACTAAGATCCTACTGGATGCTTTACAATGCAAACTGGTTTATATTTAGTGCTCGCAAATTCGAAAACTAAGTACAACATACTAATTTTGCGAAGAAAATTTTGAAGTGCTAGAACAACTTGCTTTATTTTATAAACTTATATTATATATTATTTAAAAAAAAAAATTATCGGAGAATATCTTGATTTCTTTACAAAAATTGTAATATAAAAACGTGCATGTTCTCCAAAATCTTTTAAGTAAAAAGTGTTAAAGTTTGTACAAAAAATTATGCGACATAAACTAACATTTTAACAACAGTCATTGAAATTGCTTTCATTAAAGTTTCTTAGTCGTAGCTAAACAACTTTTAAAATTGATATTTTACATACAATTAAATAACATTTAAAAGCAATTTCATACTTAATTAATATTTTATTTAAACATTTGTGATTATTTTTTGCTTACGTCAGCAGAAGGATTAAGTAAAGAATCACTTTTTTATACCGGATTGTTACAAATTTAGTAGACGTTATCTTTTATTCGTTTTGTTTTTAGCTTTTATATTTAATTGAACAATAACATTTTGGAAACATTTATTTTAAGTGGCCTGTAAAAAAGCTTGTTAGACATCAGACAAATATTTTAATAAGTTTTAAAAGTTTACAAATTAAGGTATGTATATTGAAAACAGTTTAAACTCAAATATTTGGATATTTAAACATGCTAACTACTTTATGTCTACATTTTCTGTCTCATTCTTGTAATTAAGTTTTCTAAATTTAATTGATTGTTTTTTATAAATTGTTTTCCCAGGTTTTTTTGTCCAAAAACTAGCTAAGTAGAAACGTAAAAAAATTGGGTACAAATAAAGCATTAGTTGTAGTTTTTTACACACAAACTTTTACTTCTGTTTACCTTACATAATATGCTAATTTTAAGCTTGGTTATAACGACTTTTAAAATTTAATAAAAGTACACAACTATTGAATTTATCTAAACATAAATTCATTTCTATTTAAAGTAGTATAAAAATGAGGGGTCATTTACTGAAAAAATTTAACAAAAAATTTTGAACATTAAAATACAAAAATAAAAAAGTTAAAGTTTATAGTTTAAGTTGATTGAATCTAATGAGAGCTTTATTCTGCTTATACATTTATTAACGTAATATAAAATATTCTGACGTCATAAAGTCTAAAATAGTTTTAGTTTCTAATATTTTTGCAAAAAACTATAGAAGAATGTTTTATTAGTCGTAGTTTTACGACTATTAAAAGTTTATAAAAGAATATTACAAAAATCATTCATCGTTGTTGAATATTTACTTGATTATATGAGTTAAACGAATGCAAGCGTTATATTGATAACATAAGTAGAACTTTTTATTTAAAAACTATTTTATTTGATTTAAGCCCATAAAAATGCATACCGATAAAAATAAGTTGGCTTGCTCTGATTATATGTATTTATTTAAAAATTAATTCAAAAAATACAAAAATTAAAACTATTTCAAATATTTCGAGTAAAGTTCTTTAAATATCTCAGTTTCTGAATGACTAAATATCTTTATAAACTAGGTATGCAACTAAACTTGTTTTTTTTTTCTGTAAGACTAATTAAAACTTGATGTATTTATTATCTTTTTGTTTTTGTTGAACTTTAATTTTTATGACAAATACTGTATGATAACAGTTAAAATTCAAATAACTACAAGTTTACTTTTAAACTGTTAAGTGTACCTATATTCATGAGGTAAGTAAAAACACACATTGATAATTTCTCTTTGTTTTGTAGCTTATTAAAAAAAAAACTATATAAAACCTCTGTCTGTCTTAATTATAAAAAAGTTTATTAAAAAATGTAGTATGTTTAACAAAATAATATATAACATATAAATGACTAGCAACAGTTTTATTTATTCAGTAGATTTTAAAAAATAATCGTTTTTGTTATGATATTATTTCTAAACTATTTACAATTATTTCATCAAAAAAAGAAAATTATATTCAAATAAAGTAAAATACATGCAAAAATAAACCATTATTAAAAGTATTACATTTTGTTTATAGAAAATACTCTATCTCAATTTTATACTTTTGTTCATGCTTAATTATTTTTTAAAATATAAACAAAATATAGTTATAGAACGCTACGATGTTTTAATATATTGACAATAAAAAGTTTCAGAATAGATTAATTTACTAAAGATTTTTTAACAAAACATTTTGAAAATATCAAACTAAAAAATTTCCCTATACAAAAGTAGTAATATTGTTACCTGATTTGATATAATAAGAAGTTTATTTTGTTTATACATTTAATAGTGAAATCAAGTACTTTTTTGACGTTTTAAAGTCTAGAATAAGTTTTTTTTTCAATTTTTTTTTTTAATCATAGAAGGATATATTCTTAGTTGCAATTTTTATGACTTTTATGAGTTTATAATAGCTTAATACAAAAATAATTCATCAGCATTAAGTATTTAGTTGATTATATAATTTAAACGAAAGTTTAAATCGCTATTTTTCTCACTTAAAGACTAAGTAAATAGATCTAGTTGTAATGTTTTTGAATTTTGAAAGTTTATAACAGATTGTTACAATAATCATACAGATTATAAAAAACTCATTAACATTTATATCTTTAAAAGAGTAAGCATTTGTTGCATTTTCTTTATGACGTCAGTAGACATTTTTTCTTAAAGTTAGTTTTAATTAAAGTAAAGCCAACAAAAATGCATTGGTTTGAATTAATGTAAATTTTTTTATCAAATTAACTATCAAAAATAAAAATGTAAAAATTAAAACAAACTTAAATGTTACATTAAGTTTTCAAAATGTATTTTATAAAGCTTAAGTAGTTTACTTTTCATTTTGAACAGTAAACATTTTTTCCTTTAAACAGATTTCTAAAATATGAACTTTGAATGTTCATTAAGTATACAATAACAGTTTGTTCGTAGTTTGATTTTAATTTCTTAATTTTTATGTTGTATATGTTTTTTAAATATAATTTTTTAATTAAAATAATTATATATTTATATTTGTTTTTTAGAACAAACTAATATTGCTAAGAAGTTAAGTTTAAAACTTCTGAACGATGTTTAGACCTTCTGGTAAAATTTATTAACTTTGTTAAATAAATGATTTTTAAAAAGATAAATTTAGTTATTTTTAAAATCAATCCTCTCATTTCACATTCCACTTTGAAATATTATATTTTCGAGTTTATAAAATAAATTTATTTTTGTAATACATTTTTCTCATTTTGTTATCATTGAACTTTTTAAAATTTTGTTTTTGTGTATAGAATACTAATAATTAAAATGAGTAAATACAATGAATAAGTGTGTTTTACGTAAGGTTTTATGAGAGTAGTTTATAAAGTATACTTTAAATAATAATCATATGTTAACTAAAAAAAGTTTTTTTGTTGTATTTTGTTATGTTGCTGTTAAGAATAACTTTAACTATTATAACTGCTAAATAAAAAAATATTGAAGTCAATTTCGAACAGCTTAAATAAGTTTTTTTTTTGTCAATATTTTATATAATTATTGAACACATTAATTCTTTTTACTTTACGGCAACAATTTACAAAAAAGAATGTATTTTTAATCAATATTTAAAAAAAAACAAGTTAACATTTTGATTATTTGGCTTAAAACTCCTAACTATTAGTATTGTTAATAGATATTAACTTTGATAAAACGTTAATAAATATTATATTAATAGTAATTGCTAAAATTATATGTTTATTTTTGATAATGATACTATAATTTCATTAATTTATAAATAATTTAAATTTATTAATATTATTTAAATAATACTTCAAACATTTTTGTAATATTTAATTTTCATTGTCTGTTTTTCTTAAAGCGCTTTTTTAATAAATACTGTATGGAAACTTCTATTGACGTAATAACTAAATGCTCGCAAACGCTCGATTTCTTTGCAGCGAATTAATAAGAGAAAATTTTCAAAACCAATACAAATATATTTATGTATTAAAAAGACGTAAAATTTTAAAAGTCGTATTCTAACGACTAAATAATTATCATGCTCTACATAATATATATTTGAAAAACATAATTTAAATTTTTTTATATACCTTGAATTTAAGAAAAATACAAAACATTTATATTGTTGGGTTGTTATTTTTATTATTTCGGAAAAATCTGAAATTAAAGTAAACTTACATAATACTGAGAATAGTTTAGAATTGTAAACTGAAAATACAAATTTTACTAAAATTTACAAACATATTTGTTTTCCAAAGTATTTTATCTAATGAAAAAGTTCTATTGCCATTTAAAAACTGATTTAAGCAAACAAATATGCTTCTTTAAATAATCAATAAACGAAGTGTAATTTTCAATCAACTACATAAGCTTATTGTATAAACCTTATAAAAAAGAGTTCCAAGCTTGGTATAATGCAGCAAATAAGTAATATTTAACAAACTGAGAATAAATTTCGAAATTATGCAAGCTTATAATTTAAATCTAAAAAGAATTAGCTTGAGACAATGCGACGAAATTTTAGATTGCAGCAATTTGTTTATTTTCATTTGTCTTGTTTTATGCAGTTTGGAATTTATCTTCTACTGACGTCATAATATAATTCTAACAAACGCCTGTAACTTTACAATGTATATATTAACTAAAACTTAAAACTAACTAAGTTTTTCTATTTGCGCACATTTAAAATAATGCAGTAGCATTTTAAGCAGTTCGTTTTATAAGTCTTCTACTGACGTAAGCAACGCTAACCCGCAAGTTCTAAGTTTCTTGTAATGTATTAAAAAAAATTAAATTCATAGGTAAGATTGTTATTATCAATAAAGCTTGATAACTGTAAAAGTCGGTTTTAAATCGACTAAAGTATATAAAAAATTAATTCTACAGTTTGAGATTATAAATGCTAAATAATCTAGAAATAATTTGATTAAAATAACTCTGTTAAAACAAAATTAGATTATTTGGAAAATTTTTCATGATAACAAAGTTACCTTTTCTAAACGAATAACTTTTAAACCTAAACTCAAGTCAAGACTTAGTAGTTTTAGACTAACAGTAGACTAATTAACTAATAGGTATTTTAAAATTGATATTGAAGCTACTTAAACTGGCTTTAACTAGACTACTGTAAGATAATGTTTAAATTACAACTTTTAAGACAATAAAGTAATTAAGTAATCATTTTTGTCGCATAAATTTTAACTAAACTTAAAGTTTTTAAAACTAAAATTAGTGTATGCTATACAATCAATAAACTTTATTTATATTTGTGTTATCTGTTATAGATTTATAAAAACTTTAAAGACCTAAAGCTTTTTTATTGATTCAAAAGCCTTAAAGTTTATAATAACTAGCTTAATGGTATACTGTTAGTCTAAAACTTTTGAGTCTCAAGCTTTAGTTTAAAAGTTGTAAGTTTAAAAAAGGTAACTTTGTAATCATGAACACTTTTCCGTTCTTCGTTTACTCGCATTTGATATAAAAAAGCAATTTCAACAAAGTTTTTCTATTTATTTAATACTGTAGTGGCATTTTAAGCATTTCGTTTGTAAATCTTCTACTGACGTAAGTAGTGTTAACCCGCAAGTTCTAAGTTTCTTATAATTTTTTCATAAAAACAAATTGTAATTATCGTTGACGTTTTTTGTTTTCAATGAAGTTTGATAACTTTAAAAGTCGTTTATACAACGACTATGAAATATAAAAAATTCAATTCTACCTTTTGTCATTAAAAATGCAATTTAACTGTATTACTTGTTGTAGATTAATATAAATTTATTAGACCTTTTTTATTGACCTGAAAGCTTTAAAGTGTATGCCAACTAGCTTAATGGTATACTGTGAGTCTAAAAATTTTAAGTCTTAAGTTTTAGTTTAATAGTTATACATTCAGAAAAGGTAGCTTTCAAATCATGAAAATTTTTCCTAAAAAATCTTATATATTTTAACAGATTTTTTTCAAAAAGTTGTATATATGGTCACTTTTATTGTCACTATTAAATTTTTTTAAGTCTAATCATAACTGATTTAACGTTTAAAAAACTTATAAATATTTAGTTTATACATAAAAATAGTTTTAGTTTCTATTAAATGTTTAGTTTTAATAAAGTTGTTGATCTGCAATCCTAGTTAAAACATATACTAGTGGCCAATGCGAAAAATGACAACATTGGTTAAATTTTTAAATGACTTCAAATTAAGAGATACCTTATTCACGAAAAAATTTTGACAAAAAATGTATATAGAATAATATAAGTAAAAATATATCATAGTTAAAATATTAGAGTTTTGTGATTATTATTGTTTTCAATCAATAGCAATACGATTAGTTGTCAAATTTGCATGAGCGTACACAATTGCACGAAGGAACAAAATTGCACGAAGATATTATTGCACAAAAATATTTTTGCAAGAGGAGATAAAATTTTAAGAAGAAACTTTCGCACAAGCAGAAAATTTTGCACGGAGATATTTTTGAACGCCTTGGTTTTTTTTCAATTTTTCTTATTTTATTGGTCTTTTATTTTAATTTAAAGTTTTTTTTACTATCACTGTTAACCCTAACCCTTACTCACGGTCGGTAATTTTTTTTGTGTTTTATTCATTATTATTTTTACTATCACTGTTACCATTTATCCTCGGTCGGTAACTTAATTTTTTCATTGAATTTACTTTTATATATTCATTTTTTTAATATTTATTTTCATTTTTATTTCAATATCATTGTTACTCCTAACCCTTATCCCTTACCCTCGTTAAGTATCTTTTTTTTTCGTGCGAAAATGACCCTCCTTGCAAAAGTGATCCTTGGTGCAAAATTGTCTCAGTGCAATTTATTCCCCTCGTGCAAAAGTATTTTCGTGCAATTTTGTGCCCTCGTTCAATTTTGACTTCGTGTAATTTTAACCCGTTAACTGCTAAACAATTAATGATTTATATATACAAGTGAATGAATCTAGTGATAAAACGCTGTTTTGAAATTATTTAATATTCAGAATTTTGAAATTATTGTCAAGTAAATTAATATTTTAAATACTAGCACATAACATACACACTTTTACAATGTACACTAAATGTTATTTATTTTACACTAAAGAATTTTACGCGAATTTAAAGTAAACTAAAATTACAAACTAACTTAAATTTGCATAAAAAGCAGACGTGTACACTATACTGCAACTTTATATCACACTAGAAAAACTTAAGAGAACTTGTGTCTGCAAATGGGGCAAGTTTTATGGTTTTTAAACCAGCCTACTGCACAGTCTTCACACATGAAATGCTTTTCGTGGCACCCCAAGCCGAGAAACTCCTCACCAACTTTCACTTCAGCGAGACACACGGGACACTGATCACCTGCAAGTGACTCGTCCGCATTGAACTTTTCAAATTTGTCGATCCTTTCTGATGATAGCCCTGATTGTATTAAATTATAAACTAAAAATTAAAATAAAAATCTTGAACAATGAATAATGAGTTGTTTTTGAAATAAAATGAATTTTGTAAGACATATATAAATTTTTTTTTGACAGTTCGACTTATTCCAAAGAAACACATAATTCACATTTTCATTACAAAAAATATTTCGTACTTAACTCCTCAGTAGTTTACTAAGCAAAAAAATAAAGTTTTAAATCAAGTTTATATAGACAAAAGGTAATCAATTAAAAAGTAATAGTACCAAATAGGGTCCGATTATGAATAAAAGGTGTTTCCCCTAATCTATGCTAAGTCACCATTTCATTTTTAAATCATTATAACTTTAATTTTATTTATACCATTAACCCTGACCTAAACATATTTAAAGCTAATGAAAAAATAAATTTTAATTAATGTTTATGCTGACTCAGCAAATATTGGGGAAACCCCTAAAACATTAATTACACTCCTGATTCCTCGAACACAACTGAATTTCATAAGAAAGAAAACAAATATACATGTTGGTGTTTGGCAGGCAGTGTTTTTGTGCAGCTGGAGATAAACCTCCTGAAAGAACTTTTAACTTGTTTGTGTATGTTTACTGTAATTATTATTTAGATCAGGGGTCGGCAGGCAGTTTGGGCCGTGCAAAAATTATCGTTAGTGCATAATTGTCTCATTGCATTTTATTTCCCTCGTGCAAAAGTATATTCGTGCAATTTTGTGCCCTCATTCAATTTTGACTTCGTGCAATTTTGACCCGTTCCAAGAAAAACAGTTAATGATTCATTAAAACAAGTGAATGGATCTAGTGATAAAACGCTGTTTAGAAATTATTTAATACCTAGAACGTTAAAATAACAGTCAAGTAAATTAGTATTTTAAACTCGCACATAACATACACACGTTAACAATGTACACTAAATGCTATTTATTTTACGATAAAGAACTTTACGCGAATTTTAAGTAAACTAAAATTATAAATTAATTTAAATTTGCATAAAATGCACACGTGTACACTTTACTGCAATTTTTTTTTCTCACTTGTAAAACTTAAGCGAACTTGTGTCTGCAAATGGGGCAAGTTTTATGGTTTTTAAACCAGCCTACTGCACATTGTTCACACATGAAGTGCTTTTTATGGCAACCCAAGCCGAGAAACTCCTCACCAACTTTCACTTCAGCGAGACACACGGGACACTGATCACCTGCGAGTGAATCGTCCGCATTGAACTTTTCGAATTTGTCGATCCTTTCTGACGATAGCCCTGTTTGTATTAGATTATAAACTAAAAATTAAAAAAAAAATCTTAAACATAGTTTTAATAATAATCGGTTTTAAAGTAAGACATTCAATTTAATTTGACAATTCAATTTATTTCAAACAAACACATAATTCACATTTTTATTACAAAATACATATGCACCTAAATCCTCAGTAGTTTACTAAGCAAAAAAAAATAAAGTTTTAAATCAAGCTTATATAGACAAAAGGCAATCAACTTAAAAGTAATAATAATAAGGCAAAGTGTAATTACCAACACAAAAGTAGTTTTACTAGCATTGAAATTTGTACCTGTCAGCAAAAAAATGGGCAAAAGCAAATGAGAAAGATAGAATTATGTATTTTATGTATGTGCATGCCCCTGATAAATTTAAAAGGAAAAAAAAAAAAAAGTTAGGCTAAGGTATGAAAATTTTATAAGGGGTGCAGAGTGAATACTTGGGGTAGAAGAACAGAAAGTTAATGAGCTAGCCAAAATTATTCATATGAACTTTACAAATCATACTATAGTAGATCTAAAAAAAGAAACAATAATGTAGGTTGGCAGGAAAACCAAAATGTGTTTTATAACAAAAATAGTAGTAACCATCCTAATCTAGACTACTATAGGCTGAAAGACAACCAATGTACAAATAATGGTAGAAACCACTAACTACAAAACCAAAAACAACAAGCATCGTGCAAACTATTATCATCCAAACCAAATTATTTCGAAAGTAAATGAAGAAAAAGATAAGAAAGCAAAGTACTGTAAGTTTGCAATCACAAAAACCTCTTCAAATCATTCAACTAGAATGGTACAAATATTTAAACTTAAAGCTACTAGAAAAGTGATAATAAGGACAATGATGTATTTATTAGTCACACTGAGTTTTGATCTTAAAACCAATAATGATATTTTACAAAAGAAATTTTCTATGTTAAATATAATGATTAAAAGTTATATTTTTCTTCAAAATGTAATAATAATATTTGAAAATGTAAAACCAGATACTTTAGTGATATAGTTGTAGGCCAATCAACATCCATAGCTCAAACTACCATACTTTATATACATTCTGATTTAGGATTTTGCCCCCAGGTCTAATAAATGGTCTTACATGAAAATAACTCTCGGTTTTGCTGACTGATGAGATTTACTTATTAATTGGTTGAGAATTTCCATTTTATTTCTTGAGTTCTTATTGACATAAGGTAATAATGAATAAATGGAATATTTTTCAAATTAAAAGAAATAATCTAATAAATTACTAATGTCACTTGCTCAAGGTGAGATTGTTCAGTTTGATGTAGTGATGTGTATAATAATTACAGGCTGTGAACGTGACAGCAATTAGTAACAGAGCAGTTCAGTTCATTAAATATCCCAAGATAGGTGGCCAAAATTTAATCAGCAGCTTAAAAGGCCTCGACAAAACAATTATTTTGTAAATAGTTATTGCAAAATTAAGGAACCATCAACATTATAGGGTAGACCTAACAGTTATAAGAGAAAAAAACAAACCAAATTATCAACTTAAAACAACTTATATTAGACTATCAGCAAAATAAAACAGCTACATTGATTCTTCAAACAAGATAGCAAAGTTAGTTCAACAGGTTATCAACCTGTTAGCAATAATACAAAACAGGTTGACCTTTTAAAAAATTTAGAAGTTACATTTAGAACAAGATAAGTTGATAAAAAAAAATTCAAAAATTGAAAAAAATATTAAGAGTATTAAGTTTAAGGTTCAGAAATTAACATGTAAAGTTTAAGAATAATCAATATAAAATGTTAGCATAAAAGAGTTTAGTTAGGCATGCCAGTTAAGTAATGCTTCTATACGACTAAAAAATTGTTTTTTTTTTTACTTTTTGTGAAAATGTTTTTATCTTAAAACGAATTAATTTTATTTTAGAAAAGATTTTTTTCAATGTTAATTATTTTGATAAAAAGTTGTATTTTTTTTAAATAAAATGATAATTTTTAAAATTGTAAAACAAAATATTTTATTTTATTTTTTATGCAAACAAAGTATATTAACACAATTTTTTACCATTTTGTCTTAGATATTTTTTCACTGAGTTAACTACTCTGGTAAAACGCTACTTATATATAAAAAGTAATAATAAAATATTTGATATTGTGAGAGCCAGATACTTGATATTTTTTCACATATTAGTTTTCACTTAAACTTCGTTTTTAAATTAGTTTCCTGATTAGTTTAAATTATATAAGCTTTACATTGCTCTTTTTTTTTGCTGTTAACTAGATTTAAGTACAGCAATACATTCTTGCAGCAAGAGAGAAGCAGAGGGTTGAGTGAAGATCCTTTTCCAAAAGGGGAAATAAGAGGAAGCGTAATTAACTGTTGCAAATTGCTTGCATTATTCATTGTTTGAACTCTGAATACAAGAGTCAGACAAAACATGATCATATTCGTACAGTAACACCTGGGTCCAATTATGAATAAAAGGTGTTTCCACTAATGTATGCTAAGTCACCATTTTGTTCAATTCTAATTTTATATTTACCCTTAACCCTAACCCACCTAACCCTAAGATATTGAAAGCTAACAAAAAACAAAAATTATTTTTATGCTGACTCAGCAAATATTTGGGAAGCCCCTAAAACATGAATAAGACCTGATGCCTCTAAACACCATTAAATTTCATAAGAAAGAAAACAAATATACATGTTGATGTTTGACAGGCAGTAGTTTTGTGGAGCTTGAGATAAACTTACTGAAAGAATTCTTAACTTGTTTGAGTATGTTTATTGTAATTATTATTTAGATATACAGTTCTTATTTAAACTAGTGTTTAATTGCTTAAATATTCGAACTAGATTTACATGTTTTAGGGTTTTTTTAACCGTTTATAATATATTGCTTACTAACTAATTGCTTCTTAAGTTTTTTGTAATTGTTTTAAATCTTTTTAAAGAAGTTTTAAATAATTACCAATTCATTAAGTTTTTAATCATTTTGCACTAAGACTTGGTTTATTATTAAATTGCACTTTCACCAAGTGATTTATAAAAGTTTTAATGAAATTTTTGTTTTGAAATATAATGCTTGTATTTCTATGTGGTTTTTTGTATAATAGGTACATTACCCAAACTGTCTTGTCTAATTTATATAACGTAGACTAGAATAGTTTTAAGTATTGATATGTAAAATCCACTGATATGTTATAAATTAGCAAAAAAAGCATTTTACATTTATTATGTCCAACTTAAGTAATATAAATACAAAGCTGCCTGCAGAGGATCTTAAGCATAAGCGTGCTATAAAGTCATCCGTCTGCAGGAAAAGTATAAGCAAAAAGGTCAGGTTGACAAGCTATCCACAGGTAGTTAGTCAGACCAAACTGAGGCTGTAGTTGTTGGCCCACCAACATCCATATCTCAAATTACCATACTTTTTATACATTTTGATTTAGGATTTTGCCCCAGGTCTAATAAATGGTCTATAGATAAAAATAACTCTCGGTTTTGCTGAGTTATAATATTTACTTATAATTAGTTGATAACTTTCACTTTAATTTTTGAGTTCTTATTGACATAAGGTATTAATAAAGAAATGGAATATTTTTCAGGTCATCTTTATTATGTCTAGAATAATTATTTCGTTTACTAGTTAACTCATTTGTAATAACATTTACATCACAAAATGAAGGAGACAATAATTTGACTATTCTAGACATTTTAGTTAAACGACACAAGAATAATTTTTTGACATCTGTGTATAGAAAAAAAATACTGGAAACTATTAAAACTTTAATCCTTTTGTAGTATCAAAAAGAGTAGAAATTTGACAACGAGGCTTTGCCGTCGTGCACATTAACATTGTTTAAAAAATTATTTACTGATAAATTAAATCTGATGAAAAAATAATTATGTAAAAGAAGTTTGTTCTGCATTAATAATTCTATCAGTATATGAGCTTCACCAACCCATTTTCGTAGAAAAAAAAACAGATAAGTTTGATATTGAAATAAAATAGCTATCCGAAAGAACTAGTAAACTAAATAATTAATTTACACCTTAAAAGTTTTAACAAAATAAAACCAGCAGGACCTGAAAACAATTCCGTTTCTTTATTGTTACCTTACGTCAATAAGAACTTAAGATTTGTAGAGAAATATATGAACCAATTAATAATAAATGTTATCACTCATTAAAACCAAGAGTTATTTTCAAATCTATACTACTGATTAGACCTTGGGGCGAAAATCCGACATCATAATATAAAAAAGTACGGTTGTTTACCAGTTTGACTGCTACTTTGACGATAGTTATGTCGGTATGACTTCGAGGTAGTTTAGTAAAAGGATAAAAGAACATATTCAAAAATTCATTGATGAATTTTGTAAAATGAGTATAAATATAATAAAACTAAAGGAGTAGTATAACTTTCTAAGAGATTGATCTGCTATTGCAGAACACCTAGTTAATAAACATGATTATGCAATTAATTATGTTTTCAAACAATTTAAAATTACTAAAACTTGTTAAAGCAGTTTTAATTTAATTAAACTTGAGGCTATGTGTATTTTATTGAGAAAAGCTAAGTTGTGTATACGTAAAGATCATGTTTATACTGTTTCTTTGTTTTCATATACAATTTGTAATTGCTACATATATTTTTGATGTAAAGTTTTGTTGTAATTAAATTTAATTAATTAAAACTATTTTTGTATAATTTATTACCCTTTGTACAGTATTTTTACTTTTATATTGATTACCTTTCGACTATATAAGCTGGATTTGAAATTTTATGTTTCTACTTTGTAAACAACTGAAGGCTTAAGCAAGAAGTATATATTTGTTGAAATTCGAGTTATGTCTTTTTTCAAACAAAATAATTATTACCAAGTAACTAGTTGAATTTTCCTCCTATTTTTTTTTCTCAGATCTCTCTATGGCATGAAGTTATGAAATGAAAAAAACGTTTAAACAAGCTTTAAATTGTAAATTTTTTAAAACAGTTAGTATAATGTAACTACCTGAATTTTCTTCCTTATTTCTTCTTTCTATGGCAGCTAAAGCTCTTTCATGTACGCCCCAAAGCCTGAATTGTTCCTAAATTTCCACGGCTTCTCTCTTCGCTTCAGGGGAATGCCCAGCATCGATCTGCACTAACCTGAGGCCAATAAGATAGAAATACTTTTAAAATTGTGAAGTTTCATTTTTTTTTGAACAAACGGTTAATTCTTAAAATATTTTGAAAAAAACTTGAATGAAAAATTTCAACTATAAAATTTTTCTATATGACAAAAAGAAGAAAACTAACTAAAATAAAAAAGTAGAAATAGTACTAAGCAACAAAAAACTCAAATTAAAAATGTTAGAAAACTTATATTAAAAAAAATATACCTAAGGCGTTCTTCGATCCAGAGATAAGTCTCGGGAGTTAAAGCCTACAAATTTGCACAATTAGAAAAACAGAATTTTATATTTTTAGTGATCAAAAGTGTGCATTTAATAACATTTAAGCAAGTTTGTTACTTTAATCGAATTAAATTATAATCTAAAAATCCAGCAAAACCGTCATTCATCATCTGTTCTATTAATTATTTCTTTTAGTGCATTTCGAATGTTTAAAAGGCATATTTAAAAAATTTAGGAACTATTCTTTTCTTTTTAATTAAATACCTCCTCAAAACCCTCAGGGTCTTGAAGTCCTATTATTCTTAGATCTTCCAAAAACAACCGGTTAATTTCAGCATCCGTCCTTTCATTTTCCATGTTAGATTATAAACGGTTTTAAAATTAACTTAGTAAATGTGCAAAAACTCCTGTGCAAAAAAAAACATCAACTTAAAGTATAATACATTTGCTTACCGAATACAGTTTCAATTAAATAATATTTTTCTACAAAAGAAGGTTGATAAAGTTTATACAGTGGTATCATGATAGATACAAAACGATTATTTTAACAAAGTATGAAACATTTCAAAGTGAGTTCCACTTCGACAACTTTTTTTTTGTAAATTCAATAAGAATTACAACATACTTGGTTTATCATTTAAAATTCTAACTAGAAGTAGATAACTAGAGCTATAGTTTTTTAGCTTGCACATGCTTGTACATGTATGTAAATACGTGTGACTTTAAACTGACTTTAAACTGATTAAAATCTGGAAACTACAAAGTGTAAATAAAAAAACTTAAACGAATATAAAATAAATAAAAATTAAATATTATCAAACGACCTGGTTTTTAAATTACAAATAAAGAATTTTTGATAAATCTATAGTGAAAGTAAAAATTTATAAATCATTAAATGGCACCTTAAAACTAACTTACGTAAAGTTGTTTAACAGTTTCTGCATAAATATATAAAAGCACTTTTTTCAACTCAACATGTAGTCAATTAATGTGTATTTTTATAACAAATATAAAAACTTTGCTTAACATATTTTTTTTTAGAAAATCGAAAAAGTATTAATAATTTTTTTCAAGCATGATCGTTATAAATGGGGTGCAAGACTATTAACATTCGGACAACTCAAATTCTGACAATTCAAGTTCTTAGAAAAAATTGAAAAGGTCACAACTAAAAAAGTATTGCATATATATAAAATATAAAAAGTACATATGTAGGTGCTATCAATATCTAAAGTTCCCTTTTTTTTGCAAAAAATTAAATATTTTTTGAGATATGGTTTAATTTGAGTAAAAAACGTAAATAGTTTTAATAACTGTATTATAAATTAAAAAAAAATTTGATTTTGCAAAAAAAAAGTGACTTGTAGATTGTAATAAATTCTACATTTGGTTTTTTTTCAAATTTATATTACTTTCGAGATAAAGTTTTAAAAATATTTTTTTAAGAATTTGAACTAACGAAATTTAAATTGTCGTGTAACTTTATAAGTAGAAGAAGATAAGGACTAACTATATTGATTTTATTATATATTTTTCAGTTAACATCTACTAAAAATATCCATATACAAGTGCGTCAGGAAAGAAGTGTAATTTGTTACCTCGGATAAAAGCAAATGATGCTTAGTTCTCAATCGAACATATTTTTTTTGTTCACGTAATCTCATTGCGCTAAATAACAAGTCTCCAGACTGAAAATATCTTGTTTAAATAGAATGTTTTATAATAAATGAAAAAAAAAAACTTAATTTGAAATAGCTTTTAATGTGTAAAAGCTAGTTTTTGTCAAAACGACGTTACGTAAATAAAATAATAAAATAATATTTGTGTAAGGTTTTATTTTCTCTTTAAAAGGGACCAGGATGTAGCGTTGGGGGGCACTGGCACATACATGCCACCTAAAAAGAATAAATGTGTTTAAGTTTATTATGTTTGTTTAATCATTTAATCTCCCTGCTTAATTTGTCATTTTTCAACTATGTATTCAAACTTATGTATTCAAAAGGTTAAACAAATATCAAAATAAACATAGCCAATGCGTAGACATCAGGGGCGTAGCGTGGGGAGGGACGCTGGCGCATGTGTGCCACCCAAAAAAAATAAGTAAAAAAAAATGCAATGTTTTTTTTTGCCTAATTTGCCTTTTTTCAACTATGTTTTTCTACTATTCGAAAAGTAAAACGAAATTTCGAATATCAATTAGTGACAAGACAGGGAAATTACCCAGTATACTGATTCGGTGCGTAATTGCAAATGGGCACCGATGTTGATGAAAAACTCCATAAGTAAAAAATTTTATAACTTCATTAACTTCATAAAAATTTAGACTCAAACAGTACGCAACTAGTTAGTGCACCGCAGTAGTATAACGTTATGACAGATATTTTTAGATAGACAAATGCTAACATTTTGTTAACAAACCATAAAGTTGAACCTGTTTCTAATGATAATGATTCAAGAATAAACAAACTGTAGTAAAAATAGCAGTAAACAACTGCTAATAAAATTAAAATAAATTTATAATAAAATAAATAATACTAACAACATAGTTTAAAAGAAAAATAACAAAAAACAGATAAAAAAAATTAAAACAAATAATAAACAAACAGTTCATACTGTGATCACAGTTTTAATCTCACTATACAAAAAGTATTGTTGAAACTAACTAAACTTAAAAAAATTTTTAAATTGATTTTTTTTTTTAAGATAACAAACAAATCAAACTTTGTTACTTTTTCAGCCATAAAGTTTAAAAATTAATAAATTTTTGTAACAAGTTATTTTAAAATTTCTTTAGTCACATTATGAATAAATTTGTAGCAACTTGTAAAACAGAATTTTTTACAATCAAATTTAGTCTAAAAGACACAATTGATTAATTTTAAATTTAAGTTTATTTTGTTTTTTTTTTACCAACTGTTTGTAGTATTTAAAAAATGTTATTTCCAAAAGATCTTAGAAAAACTGACTTTAAGAAAAGTGAAAAGTTATATTTCTTGTGAATTTTTAAAAGCATTGAAAAAATGACCTTAAAAAATTTATCTTTCAAACATTTTGTTTTGTATCAGAAACATTTAGTAAAATCTTTCAACACACTCAGGATAACTCAGGATTTTATGAAGTTTTCGAAAACTTTAGTATGACTCAGTAAAATCATGATAACTCTGGATGTTTCAAGTATTTTTAAGCTCAGGCTGACTAAGAATAGACTTGTTTTTTTTAACTCAGGGTAGATTTAGTGGTTTTAAAAGCTTTGTTATAAAGCTTAGTTTCTATTAGTTTAAAAACAATATAAAAATTCTGTAAAAGAATTTAAAATGCTTATGATGACACATGACATTTAAACTAACTCAGGACAGTTATTTTGACTCCAAGAGTGGCAAGGCAATCCTGATATCTTCAAAGTTAATTGTTTTTTTTTTTTTTTGTAAAATATGTTTTATAATACTAAAGAAAAAGTAAACATTTGTTTTCATTAATTTTTAGATTATTATTTAAAATAATATGCAAAGTAATATTGTATGGAATGTTGCAAGTATAAAAATATGTCAGGTAGGAAAATTATCTGAAGTTCAAAAGCTTGAATTGAAAAATAGCAGATCAACACCAGATATTACTATTACTCAAGACTGCAGTTCAAATGGTATGAAATTTTTAATTTTAATTTTGTTTATATTTCATATTTTCTTCACTTATTAAGATTTATTTTTACAGTTTTATATTGTAATATAGGTAAAAATGTAGAAGTTAAAAAAAAACAAGCTCTTAAGATTTCTCCTACAAAAAATTTAAATTTTTTAATTTTAATACTAAAGATTTAACATTTTTATATAAAATATAAAGATAGTATATTGAAAGCTGCAACAAACTAAAAGTATGAGTTATTTTGAATTTAATACAATTCTTTTTTGTTGATATAAAATAGATAACGAACATTATTTAGAAATTGCACAGAGAAAAATGCTTTGAGGTATTAAATGTTATACTTAGTTGACTATTTATTTTTTAGTTTAAGGCCATAGGGGGTTAACCATGTTTTTTAGAAGTTGATCTTATTTGAAATATTTTTTTTTAACTTTAAGATACTTTTTATTGTTTTATAAAATTCGAATTATTTTTTGAGATATGACCAGTCAAAGTCGGGCCGCATAATAGGTTATCTATTGGAAGGAAAAACTAAAACAGCGAAAAAAGGCTAATTTGTTTAAAATCTATCTCCTCCTGCATTTTTCAAGCAATCTTTTTCAAACTTTAACAGTTTAATCTTTATACAGTAACAGAAAAACCTTACTTGTGAATTTAAAAAATTGCAGTAAAAATATATTTTTTTGAAAGAAAAAGACTTTTTTTTTAATTTTTGTGATAAAACTTTTATTTATATTAATTATCTAAATTCATAAGTAACATTTAATTCTTGTAATTTAAGAAACAGTTTCTAAAATTTGAAGAAGGTTGCTTGAAAAATGAAGTAGAAGATAGATTTTTAGTAATTTTTTAAATTTCCGAGAAAATTGACCCCGAAAAATTTGTGGCCTCAAAGTTTTAATTTAGGGGATTTAAAAAAAAAAAATGCGCATCCCCTGACCAAAATACCACGCTACGGCACTGGTAGACATTACTGTATACCCGCTCTGATGCATAGTTTTAAGAGATTTTTATTTAGTATATCAAATATATATAAATTATAATTAGAAAAGTGCACAGTGGTTTTTGTGCACCATTGTAGTATAACATATATAATTAATTTCTTTACAAAAAAAATATTATTATTTTGAAACAAATCATAAAGTTACATCATACAATGATAAAAGCAGTTGAGGCACAGTTTTCAATCGAATTTTATGTACAAAACTTATTTTATTTTGTTTACGTGATATCGTTGCGATATATAATAAGTTTTCAGAAATAAAAATACGTATAAAAAAAAATTTAAGGGTAGCTGTCAAATTTACACGAGCATACAAATTTGCACGAGTATATTTTTGTACAGAGACGTGTTTGCACGAGTAATTTTTTTTTTTTATTATTTATTCTAATTTTTTTTCTTTTTTGTTGTTTTTTTTTTTTTTACTACCACTGTTACCCCTAACCCTTACCAATGGTTGGTAAGTACTGTTTTTTTTTTCTTAATTATTTTTATAACTTTTAATCTTTTATTTATTATATATTTTTTTTTAATTCTCTGTTACCCCTAACCCTTACCCTTGAATGGTAAGTTTTAGATTTTTTTTTTTATTAAAAGCTTTTTTTTTACTTTTAATTTTTAATTTATTTTATTTTTGTTTTTTTACTATCACTGCTACCCCTAACCCTTACCCTCGGTCAGTAGCTTTTTTTATTATTTTTTTTATGATATTTATTTTTATATGTTTCTTTTTTATTTTTACTATCACTGTTAATCCTAACCCTTATCCCCGGTCATTATTTTTTAGTTATTTATTAAATAATTGTTTATTTTTTTTGTGTTTTATTATTTTACTTCCGTGCAAAATAAAATTCTTGTAAATTTGGCTACATGCAAAATAGGCAACGTTCAATTTTGTCACCTTGTGCAATTTAGTAGCCTCGTGCAGCTTTGTTTTCGTACAATTTTGACCCGTTTCCCTTATTTAAAAAGAAAATTTATAGAAGATACTTAATTAAAAATGACCTCCAATTAAAATTGCATTTAATGTCTAAATACTTATTTTAAGATACCTGAAGTTACGTGAATAAAGTAATAGAAAAGTATGTGTAAAGCTTAAAAATTTAAGCCATTTAAAATAATAAAACTTACACTATATATTCTCGAGTTGTAGATAAAATGCAAAAAAAAGTCTTAAGGGTATTTATTAGTAATTTTAAATTTTAATTAGATATTCTCGAGTTGACAATTAAGAAAAAAAGGGTTTTAGGTGTTTTAAATTGTAGCGTTGTTGGAGGGGGACATTGCCTTTTTAATTTATTCAAAGTAGGGAGTACTTGGGTGATGTTTGCTAGACTTATAAGTATATATGATTTAGATTTGTTTTTGCTTAATTAAGAAGAATGTGAAAAAAATAAATAAAAAAAAGTTTGCCGTCAAATAAAACAATTTCAACAAATGCTTTTCGATTTTTTTACTTAAACAGTAATAAAATCACTTACACATGTCCTCGACTTATAATTTATGTCTTAAATGAAAGCTTATACTTATGAACATATATTTAAAGACATAGTAACTGCCTTTGGTGTATTATGACGTCATAATCACCCTAAATGTGCAAAATTTGTCTGTAAAATGTAGGGGTAGGTAGTACAGTACATTTTTAAGGTCATATTGTAAAATTCAAATAAGTTTATATGTTTTGAATATGTCTTTGCTTAGTGATAAAGAATTAATAAAAAAAAAAACAAATTATCATTTTGCAAAAAAAAAGAAGTTTCTGCAAAAAAAAAATGATTTTTCAACCCCAATATCACATATTTTTTGATTTTTTGACTTAAACAGTAGTAAAAATACTTATACATGTCTTGGACTTATGATTTATATCTCAAATGAAAGCTTATAATTATAAGCATGTATTAATGACATTTTAACTGTTTTGTTGTATTACGACAACATTATTACACTAAATGTGCAGACTTTGTCTGTAAAATCGTACTTTATTTTTTAACATAAAAAGCAAATTCTTCTGCTTTTTTACTTTTAGTTTTTTGGTTTAGAATATAAAATGTGTCAAGTCTGCTAAGCAGAAAAATATTTCTGATGTAATGTCATTTCAATTGTATTTTGATATATATATATATAAAATACATTTATAATCACTTTCCGTTATTAGAAATTATGAATTTTTGAGAGCATTTTATATAAGTAAATACAATAACAATTAACTCCTATGAATTTGAATTTAAAATATATTTGATATAAAGCTTTAAAATTAGACAATTAAAACATTTAAACAAACTAACAAATTAAGTTTTAATTTATTTAGATGTACAATAATTTATAGACTTAAATTAATAGTAACTTGAAAACAATAACATACTTAAGGCTAAAAAAAAATACAGATAAACATGTATTTTTTAATTAAATAAAAATTCTTAAAATTAAATAACTAAATTACACTAATATTAATAAGTTTACATGTGTTTTATATGACATAAAAGTTTGGATCTTTTACTTTTAGACAGCTGCTCTCAATAATCATAATTTCTTATATATATTTGATTATATAGATCAACATAAAATTGAAATGTCATTACATCAATAATATCTTTCTACTAGCTGACTTGACACATTTTGTATTCTAAATCAATAACTTGAAACAAAACGGCAAAAGAATTTGATTTTTATAGTAAAAAAATAAAGACAATTTTCAGACAAATTTTGCATATTTAGTGTAGAAATGACGTCATTGTACAACAAAAGCAGTTAAAATGACTTCAAACGATGCCTACAACTATAAACTTTCATTTAGGTATAGATTATAAGTCTGGGACATGTATAAACAATTTTATTACTGTTTTAGTAAAAAAATCGAAATTATGTAATTTTCGGGGTTAAAATCAGTTTTTTAAGCAGCAACTTTTTTTTTTTGCAAAATTATAAAAAAATTTTCACATTCTTTTTAATGAAGCAAAATCACATCAAAATCATATGTACTTGATTGAATATTACAATATGACCAAAAAATTCGCTGTACTCCTTATCCCTTGTCAAAGGGGCAGTTTGGAAAAAAAGTTTAGGATACCCTGGTGTAGGGGGTTGAGAAAGTCGGGTAATAAGGGGTCATAATGATGAAAAATACCATAGGGTAACTGAAAAGTTAAACACAATAAGTTTTTACATAATTTTAATCCTAATAAGTCACAGTAAGTTGGTAACAAAGTTTAATTCAAGTGTATTGACCCAATATAAGTCCCAATAAGTCACAAAACGTTTTGAAAAATTTACGTCTACAAAGCCACTATACAACTAACAAGTTTTAAGTCCAACAAGTCAAAGCAGAACTAAAAAATTTTAAGCGCTGAAAGTCACTATAGAACTGACCAAGTTTAGTTTACTAAGTCTATACAGAACTGACAAATGTTAGACCAAATAACTGACAAAATTATTGACAATCTTTAAGTACAATTAAGTCACAAAAAGTGATGACCAGGTCAGTCACAGTGAGTCATGATGAATTTTATTTAAGGCTCATTATCTTAATATTGTATTAGAAAAAGACAATAATTAATAATATCTAAACTGATAATAACAGTTATATACTGAAGATATTCAGAAGTTTGTATCGAAAAAAAATATATTTGTGTCAATATACGTATATTGTTGGCATAAAAGTTTAATTTAATTTTTTAAGTTATTTCCCTTATAATCTTAGTATTTTTATAGCTCGTTATTGAACTAATTACAAATTTAATATTTTAAAAATATTTTAAAAGGATTTTGAATACTAACTTTTTTTTAAATTTTGAGAGGTTTAAATCCATTTTTTAAGCTCCTTTTTCTTTTTGCTATATACTTAAATGTTTTCCACCTAACTAGTTTTAAGACTATTTCATTTCTTGTATGTTTTTTAATTTTTGATATTTTTCTGCTGTTTCTTAAAAGAACAAGGGGAAATTGCACTGTTTCACAATAAAAACTACTTTTCATCACCATTTGAGTAGCTCAAAGAAAGAAGAAGAGTATGTTAAAACTATCTTTGAACAAAAATGGAGCGAACGGGTATGAGATTGTCTTCGAAAATGTCAGAAATAGGAAGTGTAATGGAATACATGTTTTACTTGTTTCCATTTACTTTTAAATGTTTTATAGTATAAAATCAGTCAACCAGAAATCAAGTTGATCTCAAGCAAGTTTAAATTTATGAAATGTAGGTATAGTAATGATCAAAATAG
The DNA here is from genome assembly GCF_965202585.1 of Thalia democratica. Classification (NCBI taxonomy): domain Eukaryota; kingdom Metazoa; phylum Chordata; class Thaliacea; order Salpida; family Salpidae; genus Thalia; species Thalia democratica. The sequence goes on from NC_139165.1 coordinate 19,722,589, forward strand.
GGTGTGTAGAGCTTCTAGTCAAAACCTCTCAGGTGTAGTTCTAGAACTGAATTTAACTGTTTTTATGTTATTTATTGAACAGTTGTTTTTAAATAACTTTTATTTCTTTGATGATTTATTGATTAGAAATTCAAACAGTTAATCTAATTTCGTTATACATTCTTTGAGTATAATTCACTTAGATGTAATTTATGTGTAAAGTTTTTGACCACATTTAAAGTATTTTTTGAAGTGTAAAGTTCTTTATATTTTTATTAGTGGTTGCATCTGGTTTTTAATATAAAATATGTTCATGCAGTTTCATGCCTAGTTTTGTTAAGAGTATCGAGTAATATTTAATATTCGTTAAATTAATGTTGTCGCTATCAACAAAAGGTTTCTACTTATACAATGTTATGGGCCAGGTTTATAACGCAACGTGCGCTTTAACTTGTATAATAGAAGTCCGCAAGATAACGCTTAAATTATAGTTGACTTAAATAAACTAATATGAACTACTTACTATTTACTAAATGTTTAGTAAATCAGTTACTTATACTAATTTAAACTGAGTTCGAATTTGTGATAATGATTATATTTACAATGAATTTACGAAACGAAAAGATGATAAAATACTGCACAACATTACACTAATAAACCAAATTATCAATTCTTTTAAAAGACGACAATACTCGAATAAAAGAAACTAAAAACTAAATGTTAAAACCAAACTCAAAAAGTGTTCTAAAGTCGAAATCAACCATTACAACAACAAGATTGAAACCATTAAAACTTTAGTGCAGCGAAAAGCTGCACTGACTTCACACTGCTGCCATGCAGTAGAAACTAAAAGCCCTCTCTGTTACTCGAGACTGTTGAATTTATACTCGCTTGAGAAAAAAGAAGAAAGTAAAAAAGAGACAATTACCGCGTAAGCGGTACATTTTCTCCTCTTACCTTCCTACTTTAAGAATTTATTCTTGGTTTCCGAAAAAAACATTAATTTTTATTCATTAACACTTGTAAGAATGCTTAAAACTCCCTATATAGAAAAATTAACGAAAAACGACCGCCGATTTTTATCTCCTTAGTTTAAAAACCATTAATTTAAAATACACAAAATTAATAAAAGTATGATACAGTTTTCAAAATGACAGACAAATGTAGAAAGTTTAAAAAATTTCTTCGCTGCTGGAACTCGCTCCGCCCTTGTACATCTCCACGTCGTTTGACCGGTTTATGCTGATACGTCTCCTCGCCTCACCTAACGGTCTGTTGGCGCTACGGATTCCGTCTCCTTGCCTCACCTAACGGTCTGTTGGCGCTACGGATTCCGTCTCCTGGCCTCACCTAAACGGTCTGTTGGCGCTACGGAATCCGTCTCCTTGCCTCACCCAGCGGTCTGTTGGCGCTACGGAATCCGTCTCCTTGCCTCACCCAGTGGTCTGTTGGCGCCACGGAATCCGTCTCCTTGCCTCACCCAGCAATCTGTTGGCGCTACGGAACCGTCTCCTTGCCTCACCCAGCGGTCTGTTGGCGCCACGGAATCCGTCTTCTTGCCTCACCTAGCGGTCTGTTGGCGCTACGGAATCCTCTGATCCGTCTCTCCATACATCTCCTCTTTCATCTCCTCGTTCCTCACCTCGTACATAAGTCTCCTCTACCGCTCCTTGCCGATTCGTTTCTCGAGCCGTTCGTGCGAAAGTGCAATTAGAATGTACGTCACTACTTGATATCAATTTTAAAAACAAGGTAAAACATTAAAAGATAAAAAAATTCAATTTACAAACTTATATGCTACTAGTTAGCAACAACATTACATTAATCAATTAGTCTATTTATATTTTAACTTTAAAGTTTGTTAAGTTTCAAAGTAATTGAGAAACATTTTTGGCTCCAATCAATATACAGTAATTCTCTACAAGATTTAAAATAAAAAACATTTCACATTTTACACGAATTAGTTGACAAAACAAGCGTTCACATGCGTCTCAAAAGTTTAAACTTCTTTTCGTAAAAATATAGCCAGTGAACTTGTACTGATTTTGAAAACTTTAATATTCTAACAAATTTTAAACAAAATTGTTTTTTATTTTCAGATTTTAAATACCGGGTAAGACATTTAATAGCTAGAATGACCTCGTTAAAAATTATTTTTTGTAAGTACGGCTAGATTTAAAACAACAAAAAACATGCCAATAAAGTTTGTTACAAGCAATTAACAAAGTCATTGTAAAAAAAAAAACTTTAAATATTATAGTTTTAAGTCTGAATATGACATTGTTGCTAAATATAAAACTAAATTAAGTTTAATAAATTTAAGAAATTTCACTTCAATAACCGATTATGCACTCGAAAACAAGTTTTAATAACCTCATACAAATATTTTTACAAGGACGAACGAAAAACAACAATGATTTTACATGCAGTTTAAAAAATTTATTATCCATTATAGTTCAAATTAAAACGATTGTTTGAAAACAAAGCAATTAAACTTTACAGTTGCTAACTTTTATAGACGTTTAAAACTCTTTTTGTTATAAGAAAGTTATATTATTAGAAGCCTTTAATTTCATTTTAATTTTTAATAAAATGTTTAAAACGATTGAACGATATTTAATTAATTTAACAAAACGCGGAACAACTTGAAAACAAGACTAACTTTTGTTTAAACTTGCTCGTACAAGTTTAAAACTCATTTTTAAAAACGCTTCAACAATGAATTGCAATAATATCTACACAACAAATACATTTTAATTCTAACACATGTCGATTAGCCTTTCCCCAAACCACTTTAACATAAAATTAAACACAATAAAACTAATTACCATTAGAAAAAAACAACTCAAATCTATCACAAACTCGAACTACTTAGTTGTTTTTCAAACTATAAATTTTAAACTCATTTTTATAAATTTTACAGACCTGATGACTAGGTTAAATAAATGCCATAAAGTTTATCGAATTTATACTATTATTAAATTAGGTTGATTCCACTCTGTCCCCATGTCAACATCTAAAAAGCGTAGAAATTTTAATGAAGGTATCTGTGTTCAATTCCAGCTATAAATAACTGGACGTCCGGGTCATCATGTCGCTATCAACCAAGATTCTACTTACACACTCTAGGGGCCTGTTTTATAACGCAACGTGTGCTTTAACTTGTATAATAGAAGTCCCCAAGATAACGCTTAAATTATAGTTCATTTAAATAAACTAATATGAACTACTTACTATTTACTAAATGTTTAATAAATCAGTTTCTTATACTAATTCAAACTGAGTTCGAATTTGTGATAATGATTATATTTAAAATGAATTTGCGAAACGAAAAGATGATAAAATACTGCACAACATTACACTAATAAACCAAATTATCAATTCTTTTAAAAGACGACAATACTCGAATAAAAGAAACTAAAAACTAAATGTTAAAACCAAACTCAAAAAGTGTTCTAAAGTCGAAATCAACCATCACAACAACAAGATTGAAACCATTAAAACTTTAGTGCAGCGAAAAGCTGCACTGACTTCACACTGCTGCCATGCAGTAGAAACTAAAAGCCCTCTCTATTACTCGAGACTGTTGAATTTATACTCGCTTGAGAAAAAAGAAGAAAGTAAAAAAGAGACAATTACCGCGTAAGCGGTACAATGTCATTATTTATTTATTATGTCTTATAGCGTGGTTGGTAAATATATTATATTCATACTGCTTATTAAGTTAGGTAACCAATTTTTTTTTAAGTTGTTAAAAGATATTCTTGTCACAGTATAATAAATAAAATTTACAAAAACAGTTTTTATATATTTTTAATTTTAAGTTTTAATTCAGTAATGATAATTTTAATCACAGCTTGAGTAGTGATTCATTACTAAAAAATGTTTTTTATATGTGTTTCTTGAAAGTATTTAATTGATGAGGTTAATGTAAAAAACAAATTATTACATTATTAAGATATTTAGTTGTTGCTTTTTATTAAGTTCCTAGTATTAGAACAATCGGTTATGTTTCTAATCAGAAATAATATTAATTTTTAGTATCACTTATTCTATATCAAAGATTCTTGATAGATACCAAATTATTACTTTTCAGCTACTGGTGTCAATAGTAGTTAAACATTTACAGTACTTTTAAAATTTATAAAATTAATTTTACTATTACTTACTTTTTCTAATTTTAATCTAAAATGTATTTTGCAATGAAGCCTCAGTATTCTGCATTTATTTATTTAAACCAAACGACAAACTTTCATATGTTAAGGACAAGACTGAAACCTAAAACTATAAAAATAAAATAACACTCAGTATAAAAGAAGCTGTTTATCATTTACACATATCATGGTAACAACTTCACAAAAAGTATACTGTATACTGTCATAAATAACCTGTAAAATATCCCAAATTGAAATAAGAATGTTGCATTTTACCAAAACAAAGACGAAATAAATCAACAGAACTAAACTTTTAGTTTTTAAATGATCGTTTTGGTTAATTTTTATAGTTTATTTAGTAATGTAAATGCTCACTAATTAATTTAGACAAACGTTTAGCATAGTTAGTAGAATTTAAAAAAATAATTTTCATATAGTTTTACAAAAATATCAATCAAATTAAAAGCAAAGAAACGCTTATTCAGTATTCAGAGTTTTTTTTTTTATTTTAATAATGTTGTTTATATTATTTTTATTTTTCATCTCGGTATTTAATAAAAAAACTTTAAAATTTATGCTCTAAACTTCAACTCAAACAACTTAATAATTTTACACATATCAAGATAAACAGGAATTTATTTGACAAGTTCAAAAACTGTGACTTGTTCTGTTTTCTGCAAAAACCACTGAAACCGCATTGAAATTGTTTTCATAGAGCTTTATAAACATTGGTGGCTTTTATAACATAAATGTGCCAAATTAATTTCAAAATAGAATAGGTAAATTATATTTAGCTAATTATTTTTGGCCATGTTAGTTTTTTTTCTCTTATTGTAATCTTTTCGATGGTTTGTATAATAATGATGAGTTAAATAAATTGTAAAATCAAAAAGTTTTCAATAAAGTTATTTAATAAAGATTTTTTAATCTTTATTGGTTCGTACAATTAGTTGATAAAATTGTAAAATTTGGATGGGTTTGTACAAATACTAATGTGTTTAATTAAAAAACTGTAAAATCGTACAGATTGTACAGTTAACATTTTATATGCCTTAAATTAAAGTAAGATCTCGCATTAAAAATAACTATCAAAGTTCAAAATTTAAATTTGTTTCTAAATAAAAAACAATGTAAAGTCGTATTTAATCAAGAGAAATGAAACTTTTTAATAATATAAATAATAATCTGTTTAAAAATAAATATCAATTTTATAGTGTCTTGTCTAGTAAGTATATCTAAAGCTTAACACAGCATATTTAAGAAATGCTACCATTGGTAAAAAAAATTAATATTCAAAGATACTAACAATAAATAAGTTTTTAATCAAAAACTACTTTTATACTCAAACAAACGCTTGTGGTATTTTAGTCATTTTTGAATAGTGAATATTAAAAAAAAAATTAAAGCCTTGATGTCAATACAATATAATCAATTGTATTGTAATTTTGTATGAGACAAATTGCAGCAACATCAATGAATTAGGGTTTAAAACACTTAAGATAAATTAAGATAAATAATTTATTTGAAAATTCTAGAATAGGTTAGGTGAGTTTGTGTTTTTAAAAAAAGACTTAAAACTGTTTTAAAAATTTCAGTCCTGTTTTTTTAAAGACTTGAACGTGATTAGTTCTTTCATTTGTAATAGTTTGATGTTTTGTGTTGTAATTTTCTAAAAACTATTCTTTTTTTGCAAAAAATATCAAAAGAAAATCCATTTAAGAATTTTTGCAGGATTTAAAATATTTATGATAACTCAGGACAGTTGTTGGTCTCTAAGAGTACTTTTTTTAGACTTAGAAAATTGCAGACTAGTTAATTGTAAAGCTGAATAATTATTAAAGAGTCTTAAAAGAAATCAAGTATAATTTAACTTTTAAAATTAGTTGTTCTAATTTTTCTCAAAATAAAGATAAAAAAAATAGTTAAAAGCTTATTTTTAACTAATGCAGAACTGATAACTAACTTTTTCTGTAAACTGTTTACTTTTTGTTAAAGAAATCATAGTTTAACTACAAAAATTGTTTACAAGTTAATTGTTAGAATACTTATAATTTATATATTACTATAATGTTCTTTACTTTTTTTTTTAATTAGAATTATAATACCTAAATATTTAAAACTTTTTGAATATTGAGTGAAACAATTTTATTTATAATAGTTAGAAATTGTTCATAAAAATTGAATAAACCTGGCTTGAATTAAAATGGCGCTATATCAATAACATGGTCAGTATTTAACGAAGTAGAAGACCTCAGAAAGTTTGATTTAATTTAACCTACATGATGTAAAAGAATGTATAGACATAACTTTGATTTTTTTTCAAGTATACGTATAGATTAGCTTATGATTTATAAGATTTATTCTCTAGATTCTTGACTACCATTAAAAAAAATCTGAAAAAGCTTACTAATTATTTTTAATAAAGAACTACATCTATTTAAATTTAATGCTGATGATATTTAATTGACTTTTTGAATATTGAAATAACAACATATAAAAGTTTGATCTTACTACTAAATAGTCAGTTGTAGCTGATAGAGAATCAGGGTTGCCACAAACTCAGAATATTCAGGTTAGTTTTGATTTTTTTAACTCAGGATAAACTTGGATGACTCAGATTAGTATTTTTTTTTTATTAAGGATCTTTCCGACCGCCAATATGGTGTTTTTATAAAAGACTCAGAATATTTGAAGAATTTCATAACCTTAGTATCTATTTTTCTAAATCTTGAATGAGATTTTGTTGTTCTGTATTAAATAATTCTATACCTCATAACCAATTAAAATTCAACAAAAATTTTTTATTGTTTTTGAAAAGTTTTAAAATTGATAAAATGTTGTTTAAAAATCAATTAAAGCGTTTTAAACTTTCATAATGACTCTGGACAGTTTTAAGCAAGGTTGCCACCCACTCTGGGTACTCAGGACAGTTTTAATTTTATTGAATTTCTCACGAATACACAGTTTAACCTAGGCTACTTTGAAATTTTTAATTAAATGATGTTTCAGGAAGACTCAGGCCAGTTTAGCTATTTTATTAAATATTTAAAATGAACCAATTTTTAACAAATTTTATTACAAGAATAAAAATCTCAGAGCATTTTAAAGGTTTTTTTCAAAAAAACTGTTTTTAGTTTTTGATCTAAAATAAGATTTAGTTGTTCAAGTTTTACTATATTGATATTTTTTGCTAACTTTTTTGCATGCTTTCAAAACAATTTTTTAATTTAACTTTTGTTTTTGTAATATCAGAATAACATATTCTTTAAACATAAGAATTAATGCTTATATAGCTGAGTGACGATTTGCGTATAGAAATTTGGCAACTATGGTATTTAAGAAATATTTCTCTAAGCGTGAGTATACTACTACTTGCGGTTATTGACTAAATTTTTGAATATTGAAATAACAAGATATACAAGCTTGATTTTATAACAACCTACCAGTTGTAACTAAAATAGTTGTTATTTTGAATCAGGGTTGCTAAAAAAATAAGAAAATCAGGAAAACTTTTTTTTTATATATTAGGATAAGTCAAAATATTTAAGCTAGTTTTGTTTTTTTACTCAGAATGACTTAGACCTATGTGGTCGTTATATAAACTTTTCTACACATTAGTGGATTGATGATAGTTATAAGAATTAAGAAAAAATAATCCCATTTTATTTTCTGGGTCTCGATTGAGCTTTATAGTTTAATATTCAATATTTTAACATAGCCTGATTGTTCAAAGACTTGTTTTTTTTTTTTAATTTTTGTAAAAATTTTTTTAATTTTATTTAGATTATCTAAAATGCTTTATTAAAGTGTGTTTTTTTTACGTAACTGTACATAAACTTTTTCAATTTTTAATTATTTTCAAGATTTGGCTCCTTAACATCTTTTTATAACTTTACAAATTCTAGAAGTTAAAACAATCAAAACAATAATATGATAAATTAATTTTTTCTATAAAGATTTTAACAGTTTAACAGTAACATGATAGATTGGTTACAATTAATAAAGTTTAAATAAATGAAAATATTTGCATATCTATATAGAAAACTTAAACTTATTATGACTTATTTGAGATTAATTTAATTTATAGACTTTATCAATAAAAATATTCTATGTAATTATTTAGTTTTTTAACTTCTTTTAAGCTTAAAAATCTTAAAAAGTTAGGATTATAAATTAGATTTCATATATTTTATTATTGTGCTTTTTAGATTTTTTAAATTTTTTATACAACAAAGACGTTTTTTCTATTTTTCACTACTTACTTATTTATTGTTGTTAAAGTAATTTTTTAGACAACGTAGTTTTTTTTTCAATGTTATAGATATATTTTCTTTTTTTTTTTAATGTTTTAATGCATGCTTAAATGTATTAAATTTAATACACTAAAACTGAATACAGACAATTAAAAAAGTTTATTATGAGTAAAACATATTTTAAAACATATCAACTTTTTAAGTTGGCTTAAAAAAAAATATTTAAAAACAATTAAGCAATAAAAACAGCACGTTTTGTTTTAAATTGTCTTATTGCTACTTAAAGCGTCTCTATTCATTTTTAAGCTTTTAAATTATTTTTCTCACTTTTCAGAGACGCACGTTATCAAATAGTTGCTTTAGCACTTCAAGTACCCTTTCTTTTTTATATCTGTTTTGTTCATAGTCTACAATTTATTTTGAAACTTTTTTTTTTCATAACCAATGGTTTGTTTCAACCTACAATGTTTTTAAAGGGTTACAAATAAAAAATAAACCACAATTGCACAACTATGACGACTACACAATTTGAACACACAAGAAAGAAAATAATTCCTGCATTGGTACGATCATCACAAGAAAATGAACAAAGGTTAAATGAAACTAAGTTAAAATATAAAATTTATTTAAAGTTTTTAAAATCATTTTGAAAAGCGTTTTTTTTTTGGTAATATAATTACAAAAGACTATGTTCTATTTTGTATAAAACTATTATTAACTTCAAGTTAACGTCAGTGATTAAGTTATAAATTGACTTGTTTTCAGAAAAAGCATTAAAAGCATATGGGCAAAACTTATTTTCAAATTTCACCTCATTCTTCACAAATTTAGATAAACAACTTGCTACCGTTTGTCAAAATTTGTAGTAACTTTTGAGATATAAGCAACAAAAGTTATATCATTTAAAAGGTCTTTAAGAGGCGCAAAATAGAGGGGAAAAAGATTATTTTACTTTAATCTTTTTCTTCCTTCAGTTTTTGTGCGATGTCGCAAACATTTCCTAGAGTAACTTCTAAAAAACCATTAAACAGCTTGTATTAAACACATTGTTATGTTTTCGGTAAAAAAAAAACTATATATGAAGTAAACAAATACAGTTTTCTTTAACTTTGAACATAGTTAATTTTGATAATTTTTCAAATAAAAAAGCTCTTACAAGTTGTACGTAATATTGAATAGTATTTTTCCAATAAATTTGAATTCAATTTCTTTAAGATAGAAGGAAGACATAGATTTTTAGTCTATTATCTAATATTTTTAGATAATATGACTTAATTTTTTCCATACTGTTGTATTTGATGTTTTTACAAAATGTGTTATACCTCCAAAGTTATTCAAGTTTTTTTTATTCTACGAAACGTATGTTAAAGTATATTCTTGTTTTGGATTAAAACCTCATGTTATTTTTTTTAATAGTTAGACCTCAGCTTAAGCCCTTAATACTTAACGTAAAGTTACTTTAAGACAAGCTCATAGAAACCTTATGTCGTTTTAGAGACTGCCTTTAAATTATACAAAATGTGTATTAAGGAAAGAAAAAGTGAGACTTCATTGAAACTAAATGCTTATACAGTTGTATATAGCATTTAAAAACACTGCTTAGTAATCTATTTATAGATAAACACTATTTCATTAGACAAGTATGTATAAAACCTGTAATCTGACTACAACCAACAATAAAAACAGTACAGATAGAGAGAATCCTCAACCAATACTTGAAGAACATGGTAATGACGCATTGAGTAGAAATTTATCATCAAAGATGTTACCTAGATCTAGTTTGGGTGACCTCCTTAAAAAACAATTCAATGAAATAGTAAATTTAACCAAAACCGTCAATAAAAACAGTTTAAATAGAGAAATCCCCAAACCAAAACTTGGAGGGCATGGTAACGACGCATTAAACCAAAATTGGACATCAAAGATATTACCCAGATCTAATTCGGGTGACTACCTTGAAGAAAAAGTAAATGAACTTGTAAAAATAGAAAGTAAAGAAGATGAGGTTGGTAAGATTCATGTCAGATGTTTGTACAATAAAATGAAGCATGTGGAGGTTAAAGAGAAATTGACAAAAAGGTTGTTATACTTTTTTTTTATTTATCAAATATTTAATGAAAATAGTTTTTTAATTTATTATGCAAAAACCACAAAACTTAAGATATAAAAAACAATGTAGCTGTTTGAAAGTTTTGTATTTATAAAACTTTTTTGTTAGAATTTAAACAATTTAAATAGCTTGTATATTTTTTTTAAACAACGTTAATTTTAAATTTCTTCCATGTTTCCAAAAATTTTGCCATAAATGTTTTATTTGAAACATACTTGTACCCTTGTACATTTCTAAAAGAGGTAAAATAGTAAGTCTCTAAAATATGAATTCTGAACACTCTTTCTTAGGTATGCATTAGTTTAAACATTGAAATTGGTAACGGACATTAAAGTTGAACTTAGTTATTTTTTTAGCGCGGTGAATCATATACACACAAAACAAAACATTTGATCTAACGAAACTTGGAGGTTTTACTTTACCAGTGAATTTATAAATACAAAAATGGCTCTAAAAGCTCTTTCACATCTTATTTGTGTTGCCTACATTTTTAATTAAGTTTAAAGTTTGTTTTTAAGAAATATACAGACATTGTTAAAAAGATCAAGAAAAAATTAATATATGAGCAAAAATACAACTAATATTTTAAAAATGATAAATTTTACAACTTCAAAGAGTTTTATTTTTAACATTAACAACTTTGCTTTTGTTTTAAAAAATAGAAATTATAAAGTTAACGAAGAAATTGTTTAATAAAGTAAAAAACAGTTTTTTTATAAAAAATACGAAGAATAAACTATTTTTAATAAATTTTGATGTTTTGACGAATTTAAGAAGTAGCGACTGAGTTTACAATTCTCCATTAAACTGTTGACAAATTACATTTTAATCCTTTATAGATGTAATAAAGGTTTTAAACTCAGTTTTTTACTAAAAAATTGTTATTTTTTTTTAATTTAATAGCATTTTTATTAAATGACCTCAACAGAATAGCTTAACAATTGGGTTACAAAGGCAATTTGAGAATGCCACACAAACATCTGAGTAGTGTATTGCAGCTCCTAGCGTCGTAAAACTATTTACAAAAAGAAATAACTTTATTAGTTTACAATCTACTAAAAAACAGTCTGTATGTTTTAAGTCTGTATATTAGAATTATAGTGTAATTTAACTTTGCAACGTTGAAATTTTAAAACTTTTTAAGAACGATCTACATTGTTTTTTCAGATTCGGAAGAAACTTCCCGAAAAAAATACCTTACAGATCAAAAGCTTTTTATGCTTTTTTGGAAAAAGATGGTAATGAAGTTTGTTTCTTTGGGTTTCATACTCAGGTGAGATAAATCTAAATGTTATCGAGATAAATTTACATTTTTAAATTTATAAATATTTGATTTACAAAAAAACAATTGGTCACTATCTGAGTAAAATTTCAAGCTTTTGCGTTTAAAAATTTTTTGTTTACAACATATAATACAACAAATAATTTTTCTCAGGAGTTTAAAGACTTTGAATCGCCGAACCACAACAGAGTCTACATATCATACTTGGACTCGGTTCAAGTTCTGAAAAAATCGATTCGTTCCAAAGTGTATATGGAACTGATATTAGGGTACTTTAAGTACTGTGGTGAGCTTGGGTTAGTAAAATAAAACGTACATAGAATATTACGGCTATAAGATTTATATTTTTCAACTTCATTAGCTCAAAACAATTTTCTTAACTAAATTTATAGAAACATGAAACAACAAAGTCGGTTTTTTATTGTTTGAACTAAATTTTAGAAGGAGAGCATTATGTTTTTGTTAAAAACGACAATAAGAAGAAATAAAATAAATAGTTGATGAAAATAAGTTCTAGTCTAAAAAAATTAAACAGAACAATATAATAAAATTGTTGAGTTAGAATTAACTTAGTTAAATTAAAGATAAAGTTTAAGACAATTAATACTAAAAATTTTTTAGAAATTCTCCGAGCCGACTTATACTTCCTGAGTACTTATATTTATTTAGATACAAAACTTCACCAAAAAAATTGTATATTTCAGATACAAGTATGGACACATATGGTCCAGTGCCCCGGAAGAAGGTCAGGATTATATTTTCAATGGAAAACCGCCGCACCAGTCCACCCTTCCTCAGAAAGTTCTTAACAAATGGTACAAAAGAGCGTTAGAACTAGGAAAAGTAGTTTTCTAAATACTTTAAAATATGATCGTAGCTCTAGTTTTAGTACGAACACATAATATTATGATAAACTAAAAATTACAAATATTTTGTTTTTAGAATTGGGTTTTCAATATTTTTTAAATGGTTATTAAACCAACTACAATTCTTAAAACTTAGTATTCTTAAAACAGTTTTCAACAGATTTCAAATTAGGCAAACTACAGACACATTTCATTCATTAAAATAACTAATGTTTTCTATTTTACCTGCGCAGACTAACGGGTCAATAAAAGGCCATCACATGCTCAAGTACGACCACGTCAGATCGGTGACGGAAGTTCCGTACTTTGAAGGGGACCACTGGCCCGACGAACTTGAAGAAATTCTTGCGGATGAACAGAACACTGGAAAGGAAACTGAATGGTCTTCAGAAGATGTACAGGATGAAAGTTTGATGGTAAAAGTAAGAAACTATTTGAAGACAGAAGAAAAGGTAAAAAAATATAAGTGTTAAATGTGATATTGAGCTCGTTTATAAATAAAAGTTAAGTATACCGTAAAGTGTTTTTTCAATTAGAAAAACAGACAAAAAGAAAGGTGTAGTAATTTTTTGACATCATAATAAAAGACTTTATTTATCAATTTTGTTTTATTCATAATATTTTTCTTTCAGAACAATTTCGTTGTCATGTTGATTAATGACGGGCCGGCAAGAAAAGACACGGACAAGGATATCGATATTGACCTGATGGAGACGCCGCAGAACTTCTTGCAGAAGTGCAAAGTGCAAGGTTGGAAATTTTCCAGCTTACAAGAAGCAGCCGTTAGTGAACTTTTTGCTTTATTTAATCAATCTAAGTTTTTTAAATGCTCTAGCATTTTATCAACTATCCGTTACATATATTAAAAAGTTTCGATCTTGTTACTATTGTTTAACAATTTTAATCACTATTGATATTAGTATTATTTAACTTTTTTCAAAAAGTTGTTGGTATTGATTTTTAAAGTTTTTATAAATTATTTACGTTAAAAGTTTTGGAAGTTTTAATAACTTTATTTGTTTTATAAAATGTGTTTTTTACGCAATTAAAGTTTTTATATTTAAAAAAAAAGTCTTAATTTATCGAGAAAAATTTGAATCTTTTTAAGTTAAAAACATTTTCCGTGCACCATTAAAATTTACAATAATTTTATCAGTTATTTTTGCTTGAATCATAAACATACCATGTTGTAAAACATACTTAATTCACATTATACATAAACTATTTTTATCAGATTTCAACAAAACACATGTTAATTGAGTTGCACAAAAGCTTACTACTGTAATTGTAGTAAAGGCTTGTACTGACTGTAGAAAAAAAGCAGAATAGAAAAACTGACCTTAAAAGCTAAACATAATGCCCTACAAGAACCAATTGACTTACAAGTATCAGTTTAAGAAACGCCCTAGAAATGCAAGGTACCCAAGAAAAAAAATAGCACTAAAAGATGAGCTATTTGTTAAGATTACACAATTAACCAGGAAAATTAAACACTATACAAGGAAAATAAAGTAAAAAAGAACAACAACATCAACTTGAAATGACCATCTAAAAAGAGCAAAAACGACTTAAAATAATTAAACTATTTTTTTTTTTAAGTAATGAAGTTTTCTTCTGATGTTCTGATCAACAGAAATTGCTCAACTGTGATCAGAACATCGGTAGGAAACTTGATTACTTCAGAAAAAAAATTGTTTTAAGACGTTTTTGCTCTTTTTAGATGTTCATTCCATTTATTGTTTTTGTAATTCTAAAAGGCTATTTAGCAAAGTACATTTTTATATGTATACTAACTTTTGCTTGACTTTTTTCATCGATTTAGTAAAAAAAATGTTGTAGTGTTGTTTTTACTATCGAACAAGCTCTTTTAGCAGCACACAATGTTTTATTAAGTTGAAAATCAGCTTTTATAACTCATTAGTATGCCTTAATTAGTTTGTTACTTGTTAACTTTTAATCTATCGTTTGAAAAAAAAAAGTTGTTCTAGCTCTCTTAACTGAGCTATTTTTAGTCTTATAGTTTAAATGAGTCTTATCTTAATATTGATTTTGAAACTTAATAAGTTAGTCTTTTAGTTTTGTAGTCTGCTACACTTTAAAAAAAAAATTAACGTTTTTATTGAGTTTTTGCAAAAGGATATATAGTATTTGTTTTAAATTAAGATTAGTTTGAATTAACAATATATATATGTATGATACTTTATATCCACTTTAACAACTCTAAATTTTTTGTTGAAAATAGTTTAAACTCGAATTAAATGCAATATTGTCAATAAACAAAATAAAACGTTTTGTGTTATAAACACTAATAAGTATAAACTTCTACAAATAAGTACAGTTTGTGATTATAATAAACTTTTTATATAGGTTTTTTATAACTTTGAAAAGATTCAACGTTTTTTTCTGAAGATTTAGAAACAATGTAATTACGTTTATAAAATTATAAATTCGCGTAGGTAGTTTAAAAGTTTAAGATTATATAAACTTAAGGTATAAAGAAAAAATAGCTATCAATTAAATATAAAAATTAAAAGGAACTTACGCTAGTTCAGTTCAATTAGGTCAATTTTTATATGCCTTGAGGTATTTCAAGTTTAATAAAGTAAAACATAGGCCGACTCATAGTTGCCTAATAGCAAATAATAATTTTTGTATTTGTTTAATTGACAGTCTTATTTTGGTCAATAATTTATACTTACTGCTTTCTCAATAGAAGTTTTTATTGGTGCATTGTATACCATAAATTGTATACTATTCGTTATTTAGTATATAACTTTTAATCCAAAAGAACTCTGAAACTTTTTTAAGTTTTATAAGAAATGAACCAAGACTAAAGTATTTATTATCTCTTAAAAGTTATTACATTTATTCTGTTACAAAATATTTAGAAAAATCATCTATAGATTCAAAACAATAACTACGGTAAAAAACAAAATTAAGTCAATCAGTCACTTTAAACCAGGGGTCGGCAAACTGCGGCCCGCGGGCCAAATGTGGCCCTCGAAGGATAAACCTGCGGCCGGCAAGCACGTTATTTTTTTGAATGGAATGCGGCCCTCGAAAAACATTGCAAAACACTAACACTATGACTATATGAAGATTTCAAATCTCAGGCCAAATTATCAATTTTTAGTTTTGGATTGAATTGCCTTTTTTATACTAAAATATCAGCCTTTTTTTTTACTCAAGCTGGCATTTTTACCTTAATGAGTGGCAAATTAAACTAATGATGTATGTTTTGTTCGATCTACAGTGTTCGTTTTCATTATAATATATGTAAAATTTAAAGTCTTGCAGCTGATATAATTTGAAATGCTATTTAATTAATTGTATACTTTTAGGTGTGAACAATTAGTGTTGCTAAAAAACTTGAAACACGGAAAAGTTTGAAACTTGACACTTTATGCTTAAAAAATCTAAAAAAACCTTAAATTTCAAACATTTTATACATGTAAATAAGTGAATTTTCGTTTTGGCACATAAAATTTACCATACAAATTTTTTTTTATCGAAAAACACATCTAAAGTAGCTTAACAGTATTTTTCAATATTGTTATGTTATTTAAGACAATTATTTTACCTTTAGTTTTATTTTTTACTGATAATAGAAGCAAAAAATTGTACTTTCAAAAACTTTATATTGGTGCATCGCACCTTTGCTTTTAAAATATATTTGCCTATTGTTGTTTTTTGCATCGAACTAAACCTATCAGTTTTAAAAAAAAGTCAAAGTTAGTAAAAACATCTCTAGAAGAACGTAAGTATTCTAGTAAAATCTAGAACTAAATGAACAAATTTTGTTCTATCAGTACTCTCATCTTAACAGATTGATTACTATCCTAATTTTATTTATGCGGCTTTATAATCTTCAGAAATTTCCTAAACCCGACTTCTTGTTGTCATTGAATAAATAAACAGAAATATTTTGCTACCGCCAACACAAATTCTTTAAAAAAGTTTAAAATACTAATTGGTAACTTCTTTATAGTAATTAATTTTGCTACTTTATAATTTGCCTTAAAAAATTTTACTGATCAGTCTGTAGTTACTAAAAATAATCATGTGCTTTATTAAAACTGACTTAAGCTATTTTATTTCCGAAAACTCATAACTAACGTTTTTTAAGTTTGTAGCTCGTTTTATGTTTCACATCTACTCTTTTTAAATGCAATATTTATATTGCAGATAAAGATTACTATAATGCTTAATAAATTTTTTCTACTTCATTAAAGCCTTAATAAAATTTTATATTTTTTTTAAAAATATTTGAGAAACTTGATTGTCAATTCAAGCTGACTTATAATGATTTTCTTTGCTATCTTTTTAATTTACTGTCAATAAACTTTGTAAATTCCTTATTTTCTAAACTTTATTTTTAACAGCGTTGCCAAACACACAGGGTAGTTTAAAATTTTGAAAAACTGAGACTATTTTGAACCTATTAAAGATATTTTTAAAACTCAGGTGTTTGTTAAGCATCTATTTTAAATACTTTGAATAAATCTTCGAAATCTTAGAACATTTTTAGGTCTGTAGTGTAGCTCACTAACTGTTTTTTTTTTTGTTCTTAAATATTGTGAATTTTTTTATAATTATTATATTTTAGTTAGGTATTTAACCTTGATTAACAGCAAATTTTTAATTTTTTTAACTTCAATAAACTTAAGCTGGTTTGATATAACTCAGAAATTTTTAGCTTTTAAATTGGCAACTATGAAAAAAACTAATTAATTACTAATAATGTATTTTATTATAGTATTTGACGATTTATTATGTCAAAGAATTTGTTTTAGTATTTTTATGATACTAAAAGGTTTTATTTAATTAACTAACTACTGAGTTTTAAATAAGGTGAAAACGCAAAATGTTAAGACGCAAAAAATTATTTTCAAATGTTAATATTTTTAAAATATAAAAATGCGGTTCATAGTATGAAAAATATTTAAAAGTGTCCGAATAATGTTTTTCAAGCTCGGTTATTGTAGATAGTTAGGTTGTAAGTAAAATTTAAAAAAAAACATTAAGTTTAGCTTATTAAGTGTTTAAGAAAGTAAGTATTTTATTAAAACTTAAGTATATTAGTCAATATAAACTTATTCTAACAAAAATTTACAATTTAAATTTAAACTATGTCTAGATAAAAGTCGTTACAAAGTAATTAAAAGTATAAATTTTCTGTAAAGTGATTAAAACTAAACCCAAAATATTATTCACATGTAACTAAAACTAAAACTGCGGCCCGCGAAGATTTTGGGGACTTGAAATTTGGCCCGCGAACACCAACTGCCTGCCGACCCCTGGTCTAAATGTTTATTGAATATCAAACTTCACTTCTTTAGGCATGTAAACTTTATACTTTAAGCATATAAAATGAGTTATATGAAGTACATAGTATTTAGACTTTCTTATAATCATCTTTTGTAACTAAAAACTGTACAATTTTACTTTTTATATCTAGAATCTCAACTTTAGTAAAGTTACTTTTAATATTTTTAATGAGATTGATTTTTATTCTTATATTAATATGTAATATTTATAAATTTAAACAGTTGTCAATAGTTTTTCTGAAATCCTTACAAAAAATGTTTATAAATAAAGGTTATAGCTATAGTGTTATATTTTTTTTAAATTCTAAATTAAAAAATGGAAAGTTACAGAATAACATTTCTAAAATGTTTTTGCTCCATTCAACTTTATTGTGTTTAAAATTGAGTTCAAATAATAGTTATGATATTATTCAACTTCGTTCCAAATACGTTGGACAAATACGGTCCGAAACCGTCTTGTGAAGTGTAAGTTTCTGGCTCCAACACCGTCGCTGATTTACACTCCAAGCTCACTGAAATGATTGATTTGAGAAATCACAAATATGTAGCTGAGTATTACAGAGAATGGTTAGATGTTGGTAGAAAGCTGGAATGTTATAAAAGAATTTAGCATGGTGCAGCTGTGTATGCTGTATTCACTATTAAAAAGAAACTGAATGAAGTTGTTGATAATGACGTTCACAAGGATGTTAAAAGCAAGTTTACAAGATCCTAGATGATATCATTAAGTCTTAACCTAAAATATAATTACTTCTTCAAATTTTTTGTTATTGTTTAGTCTCATATAAATAATGGTTTGATGAAATTTATTTTTTGTTATATACTTGGATTTTTTTTGTTGTGAAGTCAATTCTTTTCTGAATTTCTATTTAATAAATTCGTTACGACAAGTTTTTGATGGTTTATAGATTGTGCATAACTTTCTAACTAAATCAAGATTTAATGCTTAGTTCAATATATTAGGCGCGTTATCAATGTCAAGTGCTATTCTTCAAAACTATTTTAAAAGTTTGTCTGCTTAACATCATAGTTTACAAGACTTTTATGATTAGGCCCTTTTTGAAGGAGTTTAAGTATTGATAAACTCTTTCAATTAACTATAAAACACAACATTTAAAAATTAAGTAAAGCATCCAAAAGGTAAGCTTTAACAACAAATTAGAAAGACTTAATACCGAATTATAAAACTATACATAGTAGTTAAAAAACGCAAACAAAGACTATAATTAAAAGTAGTAAACACTTCGCATTACTACAATAAAACCGATAAACAACAAAATGTGTCATTTATGTAGCTTAGAAAAGTATGAAATCGAAAAAAATATTATTTTTTTTCTTACAAAACTTAATAATTACATTTTTGCATATGTAGCAAAAGAAATAGACTTTAACTTTTTTTAATATATAAGAATATGTTGATAGTTTGAATAAGTAAAGTTTATTTTTATTGAGTTCTTACTGAAGTTTTTGTGAACAAAGTACAACTTTTAAAGTTAAATTAATAAGTGAAAAAGACAAAATCGTAGATTGCTTTGAAAATGTACATATATATATATATTTGTATATATATAGTTACAAAGAAACCAAGTATTTCCGATGTTTCGCTTATTACTGCACCGGACGCATTACAACTAAAATTGTTTAAACTATTATAACGCTATTAAAAAATTAATCCATTAAATTATGTTCGTTGTATAATTTACATTAATTTGTAGAAATAAATACTTTGTTTTTCTATTAAAATATAAAAGATTGTCTTTAAACAAAATATTTGTTTTATTTTTTACCATTTTAAGAAACCCTGGATTAAAACTTGTATTGAAAAAATGCTATTTACATAATTTACAGTTCAATTGATTTAAGTTTGTTGTATGGATGACATATTTATTAATTCATGTAAACAATTATTTTCTTTGCTTCTTAAAACTGCTTATTTAATAATTTCTTACATGGTTATATTGTTTTTAGTTTGTAATTATAATTTAAACCTGCTGAAGTTTTAATACCACAAAAAATAAACATCAAGAATTCAAATTTTAATTACGATCTTAAGGAAATACATGTTTTTTTTAGATTACAAACAAAGTATTGAAATTATTTCCAACTCAAACAGCTTATATAATGTTACTAAAAATATTCACAGCTTAAATAACTTATCCCTGTTTTACTAATAAATTTTATGACCTACACTCGAAACTAAAATAGATAGAATTTATTTCAAAACTAAACATAGACTTGTTTTGTTTTATTTTTAAAAATTGTACAGATGACGTATATAAAATTTAGTACATTTACTTTATATACTTATTGCATTTAGTTTAAATAATCCAATAATATTTTTTAGTTTCTTTTTGTAATAAAAACCAAAATAAAAGCGTTTTTTAAGTAAATTTATAACAACAAAATAATAAATTATAAAAAAACGACTAAAAACAGTTCAATAAACTCAATTTCAACTTAAATGTAAATGAATCTTTTTATCTATAGTAGTATTGTTTACTGAACAAAAAAAAACGCTCAAATATTTGGTCCATGCACCTGTTGTACGAAAAAACTTTACGGTTATCGAGTCAAACACCAGGATACAGTTTAAAGTCATGTCCAAGACAGCGTTAAATAGAAAGTACTACGTTATGCAGTTTTTAACAAGTAACTAAATAGATAACTTCTGTATATTTTATTTAACCAAGTAATATTTCTGCTCATGAAATCATATTTTTGTTGCACTCAAAACGCAGTGTAATGACAATGCAAAATTTCTTGCATTGTCATTGTTTTAGGGAGTATTTAGAGCTTGATACGGTTTAATGCACGAGCCAGATAAAAAACAGCCATATTCGTACACTGACAAAATGTTTCAAACTAAATGCAGATGCAACGAAACATCAAAAAATGATGAGGCAGTTTTCATGTGAGCAGCTAGTCAGTTAGTTTAGTTTGCAGCGGAAGCAACAACTTATCTTGAACTGTTTTGTGAATGCTTATTGTAAGTATTGTTTTGTTTTAAAGTTAATATTTCAAATGGTGTTTAATTGTTTAAATATATAAACCAGGTTTACAGTTTTAATAGCTTATTAAACCTTTTACAGTTTATTGTTTACTAATAGTTTTATTTAACTTTAAGTTTATCGTTTTAAATCTTTTGATATTGATTTAAATAGCTTCCAATTATAATGAGTAGACTATGACGTTGTTGTAAGGAGAAAATTTGCGTTGATTTTCTATGACGTCATTATTAGGACGAAGTCTGCGTGAGTTGTCTATGACTTCATCATCAGACGGTAGTCTGCGTTGATCTTCTATGACGTCATTATTAGAAGGAAGTCTGCGTGAGTTCTACTTCATCAGGACTCTTACATTCTTCAGATTCATCAGGTTGTCTAGTCATTTTAAGTTTGTTTGTTTATTTTAGCTGTAAAAGTAAATAAATAGTTTTTTTATATTCAAATATATAAACACTTCGCATATAAGTAATAAAAAAAACAGTTTGTCAACTCCTTGTGCAAAAATTACGCCGTGCAAAAATGACCTTGCGTGCAAAAGTAACGCCGTGCAAAAGTGTCCCTTCGTGCAAAAGTGACCCTCCGTGCAAAAGTGACGCCGTGCGAAAGTGTCCCCTCGTGATAAAGTGACGCTTGTGCAAAAGTGACGCCGTGCAAAAGTGTCCCCTCGTGCAAAAGTGACCCTGCGTGCAAAAGTGACGCCGTGCAAAAGTGTCCCCTCGTGCTAAAGTGACGCTTGTGCAAAAGAGTTGCCGTGCAAAAGTGTCCCCTCGTCCAAAAGTGACCCTTCGTGCAAAAGTGACGCTCGTGCAAAAGTGACACCCACCCAAGCCAAACATTTTTGCTTTACATAATTTTATAACTTAAATTGATAATATTAGTTTTTGTCGCATTTAAAATTAAGTAGATTTATTTTTAAACAAACTGCTGGCCTAATAGGTTAATTATAACAGGCTCTTAATTTGATTTATTATAAACATTTAAAAACTAACTTAATCACAAAACTGTAGATTTCAGTTGTTTCTAATAACTTTACTTTTCTTTTCTTCCAATTTTAAAAGTCGTAATATTTACGACTAAAAAGTATTTAGTTATACAAATTTGATAATTTACAGTAAGATTAAATTTTAAAAATTGAATCACAAATTTATGTTTTATGGCAAATCAATTTATTATTGCTTACGTAATATTTTAGTAGAAGTATAAATTTGCATGTTTATGTCAATAACTCATTTTTAACACAGTAAAATGTTATACGTATTTGTGATGCATTTTCTCAAACGATTTATTTAGAAGATTTCTAATCTGAGAAAAATATTATTATAAACTGAAATAAAAGCTTGTACAAAAAATACAGCATTTAAAATATGTTAACTATCCTTAAAACATGGCTTTTAGTTAAGCTGTACACCTTTTTGGTTCATTAAATGTTGTTGTATCGTGTTCATAGAACAATAAAAAACAAAACAAATTAAAAACAAACTAGTTAGATAAACCATTTAAAACCAAGTTTAAATACATTATTTTTAAATATTGTTTCATTCATTAATATTTAAAAATGTTAAATAAATATATAAAAAAGTAGTTTTTTGTATGGTTATCGATTAAAACTTATAAACTTTCTAAAATACCATTAATAAAAAACCTTTTAGATATTTTAAATTTTGTTTAAAGTTATTAGAGGAATTAAACACATAAACTTGTTTAAAAATATATAAGCAAATAGTTAATAGCTTTTATCAAGTAATTTTTAATATTGATACAAAATTAAAACTTTAATTCGAGCAGAGTTACAATTATCATTAATTTGTTATACTACTGTAAAACTGAAATACTTATTGACTAAGAAAGTTTTAAATATTTTTTCTAAGATTTTTGTTTTGTTAAAAAGAAGTTAATAAAAGGTAAAAAATAAAAAAGGTAATATGAAGTTATAATATAAACTAAAAAATTTGAAACAGCATGTTCAATTATACTTCTATAAGTTAAGTTAGTTAATTATTTAACAAATATTAATTTAAAGCATTTTGAAAAATTGCAGCTACATAAACTTTGAAAAACAAATGTTTTGTACTTAACACAACTAATAAACAACTACTTGTGCTTCTAAACAACTTTAATTCAAGTTTAAAAGTAAAAATCTAGTTGTTTGAAAAAAATTTGTTGTTTAGTTTTCTAAAATTTATAAATAAATTGAGCTTTGGTACTATTATAAGTTAATTAAAAGCATTTATTCTTAAAAAGTTTATTAATAGAACCTTTTAAATTTTGGATTTGTGTATACATTATTAATTGAAGTATAACACTTTTCTTGATTTTAAAATTTAAAGTAATAGCTTTATTTGAGTTTTGTAATATTTTAAGTTTATAAGTTTGTAATAATACTGTGTATTGTAATTACGTATTGTTAAGCTATTTCAAATTTACTATTTAAATTGTAACAATTCTAAATTTTAGAACCTAATTATTAAATTAATTAAGTTGTGTATATTTTAAACGTATATAACGCTAACAATAACTTTTGATGTTTTTGTTCAATTAATACTATGGAAAACATCGAGTACCTAAAAATTGTAAAACATCATATATACCAAGTGTTTTATTAAACATGAACTAATAAAAGGTAATTTTAAGGATTTAGGAAGTGATTAGTGTTACAAACTTATTATATTTTAAGTATTTTAAAACTTATCTAAGTGATAAAATTTTGACACTTTGGTAAACTAATATTGTATTGCATAAGACAATAAAACAACGTACTAATAACAACAATATTATTTATATAAAAATATTTAAGTATTTTCAAACTAAAGCTATGTGAATTATTTGTTTATTAAAGTCTATGTTGTATAATTCTCAGTTGTTGTGTTGTTTTATTTTAAGCTTCTTTCAAATATTTTTACTAATACAACTAAGTTTACTATTTTATCAAAAACCACTAGATGCTTATTCAAATATAAAATAGTAATTTTTATTCAAGTAATAAACATTTTAAAACTTTTTTTTTTTAATTATAGTAAGCAAAGTTAAAAGTTAATATGGTTTAAAATTTAACCAAAAAAGTTGAGCGTGAGTCATAAAACCAAGTAACCATTACTTTTACTTGTAAATTTTAAGTTAAATACCTGAACAAAAATTTTAATTAAAAACAAGTGTAACTGTGTGTTGTGTTTATTTGTTTGTTCTATTTTAATTTAATTATATTGCACTTTTACAGAATAAAGTTGGTTTTAAAAAAGTCAAAGTATATCTATGAAATGAATTTCGTCTGCTTTAAATCTTGCTAATAATTGTTATTATAAAACGTTATAACTACCTGCATTTGTACTTCGTTATGTCAAATTTCAAAACTCAAAAATTAAGAAAAAAAAAAACATTAAAAATTGAAGACCGTTTCTACTTTAGGTCGTACGCTTCAAACAATAAACAAGTTTTGTTTGAAAGTTATAAGCGACGTCATTTCATTTCAATTTTTTATTTGGCTCTAAATTAGCTATGGACCCAGACGTTTTGTGTATTTGAAAAACAGGTGAAAAACAAAAAAAAATGAGATATATTGAATGACTTCTTTAAAAATTCTTTTGTTAAAAAAAATTATAAACTTGAACAAAAAAATGACCTCTTTTAATTAATTTATTTAAAGTGTTTTTTGGATTTGTATGAATTTTACTTTTTGTTAGTTAATATTCTTAAACTTTATAAAGTTTAAGTTAAGTTATTAAATACCTATGGTCGTTAATGACATAAAAATATGCAAGTTTTAATTTTAATCGTTAGTAAAATGTATTAATGTTAGTAATAATTAATTTAGTGTTGACAAATTATTAAAAAGTGTGGATTCAAAAAAGAGTTAAAAATGTTTTGATTTTAAAAATAAAACATAGCTTTTTTCCTAAATTTACAACGCATTATTAAAAGTCAAACATACTTCAAACAAATAAGTTTATTGTATTAGCTTCTAATTTTTACCAATTTTGTTTTTAATGCATCTGCTGACGTAAAGAGCGAAAAGTCGCAAATACAAGATTTCTTGCTTTCTATATATATTAAAGTATATTTTTAAATAATTATTGTTTTGTCTTTCTCAGACATTGGTTCAACTTAAAAAGTTGTATTTAGTACAACTAACAAATTTATCTATAGTTCAAACAAATAAGCTTGTTGTATTGGCCATCTTCAAATATTTACCAATTTTAGTTGCATCTTCTGACGTAATGGGCGAAACGTCGCAAATACTCGATTTTTTTTTATCTTCTAAATTAAAAGTGTAATGACGGAATTATTCATTATTTTGTCTTCCTCAGACATTGGTTTAACTTTAAAAGTTGTATTTAGTACAACTAACAAATTTATCTATAGTTCAAACAAATAAGCTTGTTGTATTGGCCATCTTCATATATTTACCAATTTTAGTTGCATCTTCTGACGTACTCGACAAATACTCGATTTCTTTTAATCTATTAAGATAAAAGTATATTGACGAAATTATTCATTATTTTGTCTTCCTCAGACATTGGTTTAACTTTAAAAGTTGTATTTAGTACAACTAAAAGTCTTACAATTTACTAATTCGTTTTTTAACAATTAAAACATAATATTTGAACTGACTTTAAATTTAAGTGTAAAATTTAAAGTAAACAAACATATAAGAAGTAAATATAGTCGATGACAACTTCATTACTGCAGTTATTACAAATTGTAATACTTATTTATTTTGTTTTAAAAAAGTTTCTCGAATATTAGAGATTACAAAAGACAAGATACAGTTTACTTAAAACATTATAATTAGTCATTAACATTTATTTTTCTTAAAATACAAAAGGTTTTAATTATTTTAATAGTCAAATAAATTGAAATTTAACATTGGTTTTTACAAGCTCTCATCCAAAAACTTGTCATATTTTCGATTACTAACTCTTTTAAAAAATAGTTAAACTCTTCTTTATTAATGTTGAAGTAAAAGTAAAATTGTAATTGAATAAGTTTTATTTTTAACTTTATTAAGTTTAAATTATAAAAACATATATAGATTAGGAATAATTTTGCTATAGTTTTGTATACATTTACCTGTATTTCATTATAGTTCTAGTATGTTAAAATTTCTTGATAAAAAGTTTTAATTTTAAATTACTTGTGAGGAAATAAAACAGCATTTTTAATCACGAAAGGTAAAATTGCATGACTTGGATTTTTATAGCTGTTGTGAACACAACTTTTAAAGTTTAATAATAAAGAAAGACTAAATAAACTACAAAAACATCAGCTAACAATGAAACTTTATTTATATACAGTATAAGAAATCTAGAACTTGCGGGTTAACGTTACTTACGTCAGCAGAATATTTTAAATACAAATTGATGTAATTTAAATGCGTGTAAAACTAGATGATATCAAGTTTTTATGTTTATAATGCGAATAAACGAAAGTTTACTTAAAAAGCATAAAATCATTATTTGTGTTCGGTTTTAGTTACATAATGCTGAAATTTGGAAAAATTTTTTTTTTTTGGTTTATATTGAATTAGTGATAAATTTGTCTATATGAACTTACTTAATAAAGTTAAAACAAAATTTTAAACCAGAGGTTAGAACTTTAAACTTAGCAGGTTTAACAATTACAATTAAATTAAAAAATTCATCAAGTTTCTTTTAAACAAAAACTCCATATTTAAGACTTACTTTTAAAATAACTAAAATGTTGAAAGATGTAAAACTAAATTTAACATACTTTTAGTCACTTTAATTAAAATGTTTTGTCTATCTTAATAATCAGTAAAATTATTTATTAGCAGTACAATTTACTAATTTGGTTTCTTAAAATCTAAGACACAATATTTAAACTAACTTTTAAATTTAAGTATAAAATTTAGAACAAACAAACATATATGAATTAAATGAAGTCAATGACAACTTAATTACTGCTGTTATTACTAATTGTAAAACTCATTTATTTACATTTTAGAAAATTTTATTGAATAGTAGAGACTACATTAGACAAGATACAATTTTACTTAAAACATTTCAATTAGTAATTTAAATTTTTTTTTCTTTAATTACAAAGTACTCTTCCAAAAAATAGTCATATTTTCGGTTACTAATTCTTTAAAAAAATAGATAAAATAATCTTTGTTATTGCTGAAGTAAAAGTAGAATTGTAATTAAATTAGTTTTAATTTTAACTGTATTAATTTTAAAATTTAAAAACATATACATCGTAAAAGTTTATTTTGCTTCAGTTTTGTATGCATTTAGATGTTTTTTTATATATAATTCTATTATGTTAAAAATTTCTTGATTATAAGTTTTAGTTTTTAACTACTTGTGAGGAAGTAAAACCGCATTTAGATCACGAAAGGTAAAATTGCCTGACTTAGATTTTCATAGTCGTTGTGAAAACGACTTTCAAAATTTGAAAACTTTGTAAACAAAAAAAACACATTAATAAATAACAAAACTTTGTCTCAATACAGTGTAAGAAATCTAGAACTTGCGGTTTAATATTACTTACGTCAGCAGAATATTTCTAATACGAACCTTTATGATTTAAATGCGCGCAAAGTAAGTTGATTTTAAAATCTTATGTTTATAATGCGAGTAAAATAAAGCTGATTTGAAAAGCAAAAAACTATTTTTGTGTTTGGTTTTAGTTATATGATGGTTAAATTAAAAAAAAAACATTAATTTGAATAATTTTTTATATACGCTTAGTGTTTTTTTTTACTTCAAACTTCTCAGTTTTAAGTTACATTTAAAAAATAATTTCTTATTACAAATTAAACTAAAAGAAGTAAAACAACATCAATCTAGTTATAGCAGCTCCATAACTAAATTATTCATGGGTTAGGGTATATATTGAAAGTAATAAATAAGTTAAAATAAAGAAAAATAATTAACAAAAATAAATAAAAAGCATAAAAAATGGGTGGTAATTGATTTGGGTGGTCTAAGTTTTTAAATAGTAAAAAATGTATCCTAGAAAAATAAAGATTAGTTAAACAACAATTTTTGAGCTGTTTTTGTAACAAAAATGGTCTAAAAGATAATTACTCTTCAGTTTACGAATTCTGTTTTTCTAAAGCAAAAAATAGGTTTTAATCTTTTCAAAGTTAAAAATATACTACGACATTAAAAAAACTTATTTTTACAGAAAATTTTTTTAAGTCTTTATTTATAACCCCAATGTACTGTACAGAAAAACGCTCACCATAGGTTTTAAAGTATTACACTTAAAAGATTTTGAATAAGGTTTAATTCATGTATATTTATTTTTAACATCTAATACTAACTTAAATAATGATTACAAGTTTATAGATTATATATGAAAAATATTTTAATTCTTTTAAAATTTATACAGTTTGTTTACAACAACAGTTTGTAAAATTGTGAAACTGTTTTATAAACTATAATTATTTATTTTAATTAGTAAAATTGCATGATTTAGATTTTTATAGCCGTTGTGAACACGACTTTTAAAGTTTAATAATAAAGAAAGACTAAATAAACTACAAAAACATCAGCTAACAATGAAACTTTATTTATATACAGTGTATATATTTATATACAAAATGCAGTGTGATGACAATGCAAAATTTCTTGCATTGTCATTGTTTTAGAGAGTATTTAGAGCTTAATACCGTTTAATGCACGAGCCAGACAACAAACAGCCATATTCGTACACTGACAAAATGTTCCAAACTGAATGCAGATGCAACGAAACGTCAAAACATGATGAGGCAGTTTTCATGTGAGCAGTTAGTTAGTTAGTTTTGTTTGCAGCGGAAGCAACAACTTATCTTGAACAAGTTTTGTGAATGCTTATTGTAAGTATTGTTTTGTTTTAAAGTTAATATTTCAAATGGTGTTTAATTGTTTAAATATTTAAGTCAGGTTTATAGTTTAATAGTTTATTAAGCCGTTTACAGTTTATTGTTTACTAATAGTTTTATTTAACTTTAAGTTTATCGTTTTAAGTCTTTTGATATAGATTTAAATAGCTTCCAATTATTAAAGTGCTATCATAATAATTTTTAATTTTATAGTATGCTTGTATTTCTTGTTTTTTATATTAAAAATTCATCACTTAAAACTGTCGTGTCTGATTTATATAAAGTAGCCTGAAGTAGCATTAAGTAGTGTATAGTTAACATGTCCGACCTAAATAGTATTAATGATAAGTTGCCCGCAGCGGGTCCTGAACATAAGCCTGTTAGAAGGTCACCCCGCTTGCAGGATAAGTATTTACAAAAAAGTCAGGTTGACAATTTACTCATAGAAAGTCAACCTGACCCAACTAAGGCTTTAGATGTTTGCCCACCAACATCCGTAGCCCACAGCATCACTTAATAAAAGTTAAAACTGTTCAATTCTATATGAACACCGTGATACACAGATTTTTTTTCATGATGCCAAAATATTTATAATTATAAATGTTTTCTAATTTAAACTTAGTTTAATTATTTAGTAAAACAGTGTAAACGGACTGTTGAAATATGTATTATACATCATAATACAAAAAAAAAAGCAATGAGATTAGTTTTACATAAAACTAATAGTCCTCAAAAATATATTATTTTTATGAAATAATTTTAGCGCATTTCAAAGTTAGATACAATTATATAACTGTAAAAATTATTGATCATTTGCTTGCTGTTTTTTTTTTGTTCTATCAGTTTGCGTTAAAGATAAAAATCATTTAACATAACTTAAAAAAACTTGATACTGTTAAAACTAAATTAAGTTTATATTTTAAAAACTTGGTCATGATAATGAAGTTAAAAATTTAATTCGTCAAGCCTATAAAACTTAAAATAAAAATTCAGTACTTTTAGGCTTGTTTTTTAACTTGTAGACTACTCAGGTTATTTAATTAAAACTATGACTATTTTTAACTAGATTTAATTACATGTATACTAATTAAAATAAATAATTATAATTGACAAAACAGTTTTACAATTTTACAAACTGTTGTTGTTGTAAACGTATTGTAAAAATTTTATAAAAATTAAATTTATTTTTTCATATATAATCTATAACTTTTATTATCATTGTTTAAGTTAGTATTACTTGTTAAAAATAAATATACAAGAATTAAACCTTATTCAAATGCTTTTAAGTGTAATACTTTGAAAACTATGGTGAGCGTTTTTCTGTACAGTACATTGAGGTTATAAATAAAGGCTTAAAAAATAATTTTCTGAAAATATAAGTTTTTTTAACGTCTGTTTAACGTACGTAGTAGATTTTAACTTTGAAAAGATTTTACTTTAGAAAAATAGAATTCGTAAACTGAAGAGTAATAATCATTTAGACCATTTTTTGTTACAAAAACAGCTCAAAAATTGTTGTTAACTAATCTTTATTTTTCTAGGACACATTTTTTACTTTTTAAAAACTTAGACCACCCAAATCAATTCCCACCCATTTTTTAATTATTTTTATTTATTTTTGTTAATTATTTTTCTTATTTTTTACTTATTTATAACGTTCAATATATACCCTATCTCATGAATATTTTAATTATGGAGCTGCTATAACTAGAGTGCTGTTGTTTTGCTTCTTTTAGTTTAATTTGTAATAAGAAATTCTTTTTTAAATGTAACTTAAAATTATGAAGTTTGAAGTAAAAAAACACTAAGCGTATATAATGATGTTTTTTAATTTAAGCATCATATAACTAAAACCAAACACAAAAATGATTTTATGCTTTTCAAATAAGCTTTATTTTACTCGCATTATAAACATAAGATTTTAAAATCAACTTACTTTGCGCGCATTTAAATCATAAAGGTTCGTATTAGAAATATTCTGCTGACGTAAGTAATATTAAACCGCAAGTTCTAGATTTCTTACACTGTATTGAGACAAAGTTTTGTTGTTTATTAATGTGTTTTTTTTGTTTACAAAATTTTAAAATTTTGAAAGTCGTTTTCACAACGACTATGAAAATCTAAGTCAGGCAATTTTACCTTTCGTGATCTAAATGCGGTTTTACTTCCTCACAAGTAGTTAAAAACTAAAACTTATTATCAAGAAATTTTTAACATAATAGAATTAAAAATAAAAAAACAGCTAAATGTATACAAAACTGAAGCAAAACAAACTTTTACGATGTATATGTTATTAAATTTTAAAATTAATACAGTTAAAATTAAAACTTATTTAATTACAATTCTACTTTTACTTCAGCAATAACAAAGATTATTTTATATATTTTTTTAAAGAATTAGTAACCGAAAATATGACTATTTTTCGGAAAAGTACTTTGTAATTAAAGAAAAATAAATTTAAACAACTAATTGAAATGTTTTAAGTAAAATTGTATCTTGTCTTATGTAGTCTCTACTATTCGATAAAATTTTCTAAAGTGTAAATAAATGAGTTTTACAATTTGTAATAACAGCAGTAATGAAGTTGTCATTGACTTCATTTAATTCATATATGTTTGTTTGTTCTAAATTTTATACTTAAATTTAAAAGTTAGTTTAAATATTGTGTCTTAGATTTTAAGAAACCAAATTAGTAAATTGTACTGCTAATAAATAATTTTACTGATTATTAAGATAGACAAAACATTTTAATTAAAGTGACTAAAAGTATGTTAAATTTAGTTTTACATCTTTCAACATTTTAGTTATTTTAAAAGTAAGTCTTAAATATGGAGTTTTTGTTTAAAAGAAACTTGATGAATTTTTTAATTTAATTGTAATTGTTAAACCTGCTAAGTTTAAAGTTCTAACCTCTGGTTTAAAATTTTGTTTTAACTTTATTAAGTAAGTTCATATAGACAAATTTATCACTAATTCAATATAAACCAAAAAAAAAAATTTTTTCCAAATTTCAGCATTATGTAACTAAAACCGAACACAAATAATGATTTTATGCTTTTTAAGTAAACTTTCGTTTATTCGCATTATAAACATAAAAACTTGATATCATCTAGTTTTACACGCATTTAAATTACATCAATTTGTATTTAAAATATTCTGCTGACGTAAGTAACGTTAACCCGCAAGTTCTAGATTTCTTATACTGTATATAAATAAAGTTTCATTGTTAGCTGATGTTTTTGTAGTTTATTTAGTCTTTCTTTATTATTAAACTTTAAAAGTTGTGTTCACAACAGCTATAAAAATCCAAGTCATGCAATTTTACCTTTCGTGATTAAAAATGCTGTTTTATTTCCTCACAAGTAATTTAAAATTAAAACTTTTTATCAAGAAATTTTAACATACTAGAACTATAATGAAATACAGGTAAATGTATACAAAACTATAGCAAAATTATTCCTAATCTATATATTTTTTTATAATTTAAACTTAATAAAGTTAAAAATAAAACTTATTCAATTACAATTTTACTTTTACTTCAACATTAATAAAGAAGAGTTTATCTATTTTTTTAAGAATTAGTAATCGCAATTATGACAAGTTTTTGGATGAGAACTTGTAAAAAACAATGTTAAATTTTAATTTATTTGACTATTAAAATAATTAAAACCTTTTGTATTTTAATAAAAATAAATGTTAATGACTAATTATAATGTTTTAAGTAAACTCTATCTTGTCTTTTGTAATCTCTAATATTCGAGAAAAATTTTTAAAATAAAATAAATAAGTATTACAATTTGTAATAACTGCAGTAATGAAGTTGTCATCGACTATATTTACTTCTTATATGTTTGTTTACTTTAAATTTTACACTTAAATTTAAAGTCAGTTCAAATATTGTGTTTTAATTGTTAAAAAAACGAATTAGTAAATTGTAAGACCTTTAGTTGTACTAAATACAACTTTTAAAGTTAAACCAATGTCTGAGGAAGACAAAATAATGAATAATTCCGTCAATACACTTTTAATTTAATAGATAAAAAAAATCGAGTATTTGCGACGTTTCGCTCATTACGTCAGAAGATGCAACTAAAATTGGTAAATATATGAAGATGGCCAATACAACAAGCTTATTTGTTTGAACTATAGATAAATTTGTTAGTTGTACCAAATACAACTTTTAAAGTTGAACCAATGTCTGAGGAAGACAAAACAATAATTATTTAAAAATATACTTTAATATATATAGAAAGCAAGAAATCTAGTATTTGCGACTTTTCGGTCATTACGTCAGCAGATGCATTAAAAACAAAATTGGTAAAAATTAGAGGCTAATACAATAAACTTATTTGTTTGAAGTATGTTTGACTTTTAATAATGCGTTGTAAATTTAGGAAAAAAGCTATGTTTTTTTTTTTAAATCAAAACATTTTTAACTCTTTTTTGAATCCACACTTTTTAATAATTTGTCAACACTAAATTAATTATTCATTTTACTAACAATTAAAATAAAACTTGAATATTTTTGTGTCATTAACGACCATAGATATTTAATAACTTAACTTAAACTTTATAAAGTTAAAGAATATTAACTAAAAAAAAGTAAAATTCATACGAATCTAAAAAACAATTTAAATAAATTAATTAAAAGAGGTCATTTTTTTGTTCGAGTTTATACTTTTTTTTAACAAAAGAATTTTTAAAGAAGTTATTCAATATATCTCAAATTTTTTTGTTTTTCACCTGTTTTTCAAATACACAAAAAGTCTGGGTCCATAGCTAATTTAGAGCCAAAAAAAAAATGAAATTAAATGACGTCGCTTATAACTTTCAAACAAAACTTGTTTATTGTTTGAAGCGTACGACCTAAAGTAGAAACGGTCTTCGATTTTTAATGTTTTTTTTTTTCTCAATTTTTTAGTTTTGAAATTTGACATAACGAGGTACATATGCAGGTAGTTATAACGTTTTATAATAACAATTTTTAGCAAGATTTTAAGCAGACGAAATTCATTTTATAGATATACTTTGACTTTTTTAAAAACAACTTTGTTCTATAAAAGTGCAAAACAGTTAAATTAAAATAAAACAAACAAATAAACATAACACAAAGTTACACTTGTTTTTAATTAAAATTTTTGTTCAGCTATTTAACTTAAAATTTACAAGTAAAAGTAATGGTTACTTGGTTTTACGACTCATGTTCAATTTTTTTAGTTAAATTTTAAACCATATTAATTTTTAACTTTGCTTACTTAATATTTGAAAAAAATTAGTTTTAAAATGTTTTATACTTGAATAAAAATTACTATTTTATATTTAAATAAGCATCTAGTGGTTCATGATAAAATAGTAAACTTAGTTGTATTAATAAAATTATTTGAAAGAAGCTTAAAATAAAAAAACATAACAACTAAGAATTATACAACATAGACTTTAATAAACAAATAATTCACATAGCTTTAGTTTTAAAAGTACTTAAATATTTTTATATAAGTAATATTGTTGTTATTAGTACGTTGTTTTATTGTTAGTCTTATGCAATACAATATTAGTTTACCAAAATAACAAAATTTTATCACTTAGATTAGTTTTAAAATAGTTAAAATATAATAAGTTTGTAACACTAATCAATTGCTAAATCCTTAAAATAACCCTTTATTAGTTCATTTTTGATAAAGCCCTTGGTATATATGTTGATTACCATTGTTTAGGTACTCGATATTTCCCATAGTATTAATTGTACAAAAACATCAAAAATTATAGTTAGCGTTATATACGTTTAAAATATCCACAACTTAATTTATTTAATAATTAGGTTCTAAAATTTAGAATTGTTACAATTTAAATAGTATATTTGAATTACAATACACAGTATTATTACAAACTTATAAATTTAAAATAGTACAAGACTCAAATAAAGCTATAACTTTAAATATAGAAATCAAGCAAAGTGTTATACTTCAATTATTTATGTATACACAAATCCAAAAGTTAAAAGGTTCTATTAACAAACTTTTTAAGAATAAATTTTTTAAATTAACTTATAATAGTACCAAAGCTCAACTTATTTATAAATTTTAGAAAACTAAACAAAAAATTCTTTTCAAACAACTAAATTTTTACTTTTAAACTTGAATTTAAGTTGTTTAGACGCATATATAGTTATTTATTAGTTTTAAGAAGTACAAAACATTTGTTTTTAAAAGTTTATGTAGCTGCAATTTATGAAAATGCTTTAAGTTAATATTTGTTAAATAATTAGCTAACTTAACTTGTCTAGATTTGCTTTATTATTAAGTTAGTATCATAGAAGTATAATTGAACATGCTATTTCAAATTTTTATTTTCATACTCCTTTTTTTATATTATACCTTTTATTAACTTCCTATTAACAAAACAAAATCTTAGAAAAAATATTTAAAATTTATTAGTCAATAAGTATTTCAGTTTTACAGTTGTATATAGTATAACAAATTAATGATAATAGTAACTTTGCTTGAATTAAAGTTTTAGTCTTGTATCAATATTAAAAATTATTTGATAAAAGCTATTAACTATTTGCTTATATATTTCTAAACAAGTTTATGTGTTTAATTGCTCTAATAACTTTAAACAAAGTTTCAAATATCCTAAAAGTTTTTTTTTAATTGTATTTTAGAAAGTTTATAAGTTTTAATCGATAACCATATAAATAACTATATTTTTATATATTTATTTAATATTTCTATTATTAATGAATGCATAAGAAAAATTTTAGTAGTAAAGATAACAATATTTAAAAGTTAAAAAGAACTAATCATATTAATTCAGTTATAAACTTTTTAAAATGTTTTCAAATTTATCTTTAAACAGTAATTGAATTTTTGCAGGATATTTTTCATTACGTCACTAAAGGATTAAAACAAAAACTGAAATAAATTAAAATAGAGAAATTATTCAAAATGAATTAATAATTTTTTTTTTTCAAATTAAACAAGCAAAAACAAAAAATATCTTTGTGTTGTTTTTTTATTAACAAATTTTAGTTTTCATCGTTATCATTTTCAGTTTTTTTTTTTTTTTTTTTGCTGAGACAAAAACTTACATTATAGTTTATTGAGACACAAAAAGGCGCTCTAAATAATTGATCCTAGGATCTGGTACACAACGAATCTTACAAATATCGAGTAGCATGCCACGGATATCTTTTTACGTCATGCACAGGGCTCAAAAGTACCTTTTTTATTTAAGCTTTGTTACGCAAACTTCTCGTTATTCGAAATAATCAAACAAAAGTATTAATACTCTAACTACAAAACTTTTATATTTTTGATCACTTTTAGTTTTTTTAAATATATGACTTAGGTTTTATAAACTTTTTTTTTGTATTAATTAATAATACTTAATGTTTTATTAATTAGAAATTTAAAAAAAAAAACAATTAGCTTAAAGTAGATAATGTTACTTATGCATAAAATATCAGCTCTAAAATCAACTTAGTTTATACTAGTTGTTTTTTGAATATTATAAAGGTTTTAAGTATTTTGGACTGTAAAACTTTAGTACTTACTAATTTACTGCATGCAAAAAATTCTATTTCATTAAAACTTACTTAACCACATCAACCTGTCAAAACTGATAAATTTGTTAATAAGTTTGAATTGCAAAACATCTAGTGATGCAAAAAAAGATTCTCTAAAAACTTAATATTTTGCTATGTATATATTAAAATTAAAACTCTGTAAGTAGGTCCTAATTAAACCTTAGATTTTAACATTCGTATTTACTACGACTAATAAAACTTCTAAGAAATTAATTACTCTTATTTAATAATTTAATATGTATTTACAAAACCACTTGCTGTTTTTATCTAAAAGTAGATTATTTAGAATAGTTTATTTTTTAGTTGCTAATCTATGTTTAAAACAGACATAACTATACTTGGTTTGTAGGTTATTTCTATTGAAAAACATTTATCAAACTACTGGAATCTATGTTATGTATAGTTACTATATGCTAAGTATAAAATTAGTTTTATTTCGTAAATAATAATACAATAATAATACAATAATAATATAATAATGTTAGTGGTTACGCTAATATGAGTGTAAAAAACAATAAAAATTACATTATTGATTTATCTATAGTTCCTTATTATGCATTCAATTTTTTAGGTAGTTTTTAATTGAATCGTAAAAAAAAACTTTAAGGCTTTTTTTAATTTAAGAATTTTTAAAGATGTCTATCACAAGTTAAGTAATAGTGTTAGAGACTATTTAACTTATTTTCGGCCCTTTTTGGGAAACCCTGGATTGAAATTAGTATTGAAAAAATAATATCTACATATTTAAAAACATTTGAATTGTTTTAACTTTGTTGTAAGGATGACATATATTAATTAATGTGAAGATTTGTTTTATTTTCTCCTTTAAATTATATATTTAATCAATTTTTATTTGACTAAATTTCTGTTTTATAATTTATTATTTAAGTCTGCTAAAATTCCAATGTAACAAAGGACAATTCAAATAATAAATATTACGTAAAGGTTATATACGTTTTTTTTTTCGATTACAAACAAAGTATTCAAGATCTTTCCAATTTCAACAGCTTATGTAAAACTTTCACTGCTTTCATAATTTACCCATATTTTTTATTAATAAGTAATATAACCTGCACTAGAAACTAAAAATAAAAGTTTTTTAAAAACAAACATGGACTTGTTTTATTTTATACTTAAAATAGTACCGATGAAGTGTTTAAATCTTAGTATAATTACTTTTATATATTTATTCACATTAACTTTATTTAGGATAGAAATATCTCGAAGTTTATTTTTGTAGTAATAGTCAAAATAAAAGCGTTTTAAAAGTAAATATATAACAACAAAACATTGTTTTCAAATCAAGAAATGACTAAAACCAGTTCAGTAAATTCATTTTAAATTTCAATTGTAACAGAAACATTGTTATGTTTAATAAAAAGAACGACTAAAATGAATTTTTAATAAGTAACTAAATAAATAACTTCTGTATCTCCCCAAGTAATATTTTTTCTCAAGGAATTTAATTCTTGTCACATTCAAAACGCAGCACCAAACAAAAGTTAAAGCTGTTTGAAGTTTATAGGAGCACCGTGTTATATAACTTTTGTGTTATGAAGCCGAAATATTGATAGTTATAAACGTTTTTTGATTTAAACTTAGTTTGATCATTTAATGAAACAATGTAAACGAACTGTTGAAATATGTGTTATACATCATAACACAGTTAAAGAAACATTGAGATTAGTTTTACTAAAATAAAAGTATTAAATCATCTTTAAAAATAATTTTCACTTAAAATATTAAATTTAGCGCATTTTAAACTTAATTGCAATTATATAATTAAAGAAATTGTTAGTTCATTCTTTGCTGGCTTTAAGTATTTTTTATGTTCGATTAATTTGTTTTAAACAAAAAATGCTTATTATAAGTAATATAAACTAA
Source organism: Thalia democratica (assembly GCF_965202585.1). Classification (NCBI taxonomy): domain Eukaryota; kingdom Metazoa; phylum Chordata; class Thaliacea; order Salpida; family Salpidae; genus Thalia; species Thalia democratica. Next base: position 19,760,856 of record NC_139165.1, read on the forward strand.
TTTACTATTACTTTAAAATATCTATAAAACACAATTTAGACATCATAAAGTAAAAACCAAAAACTAAAATTTTCTAGACATTTTTTTTTAATTATAAGTTTATTTACTTACACTACTGAAATAGTAAAAAGAAAGATTATATCAACTAACTTTGCGCACATTTAAATTATAGCAGTTCGCATTAAAAATCTTCTGCTGACGTAATAAACGTAACCTGTAAGTTTTACATTTATTATAATTAATTTAGAAAAACGTTCATTGTTGTTGAAAAGATGTTTAAATATCAAATAAATATTTTTATATTTATAAGTCGTTCTTTCAACAACTAACAAGTCAATGTAATGAAGTTTTAAATTTTATATCTAAACATTTTATTTACGTTTACAAAAAATATTTAAAATTAAAGCCTATAATACTAAATTAGAGATTTTTATAATTGTTTCAATGACAAAGTTAACTTTTCAAAACTCACAACTCAAAAACTTTTTGACCATAAAAAGTTTAACTAGTGTTCAAACTATTACTTATAGCACAATATTACAAATATTTACATCAAATATTTACTACCATTGCAAACATTTATATTAAACTGTAGTTTAAGAAAAGTAATAACTTCTTTATTGTGATAGAAAAATTATCTTATATGTATATATACTTATAATAATAAAAAGTACTGAAATATTACTGATGAACGTTTTCAATACGTAACTTAACAAATAAATTATGTATTTTACCAAGTAAACTGTTGCTAATGAAATCTATTCTTGTCGCATTCAAAACTAACCACTAAACTGAAACTAAAACTTTTTTTATTGATTTATACACCATGAAATTAAAATCAAATATAGTTTGTAATTAGCTCAGTTAGTCAGTAAAACAGTACATAACGGACTGTTTGAATTTGTATTAAACATAATCATCGAAAAAAAACAGTAAGATTAATTTTACAGAAAAAAAATATTTAAAAGTAATTTTACTTAAAAAGAATAGGTTTAGCGCATACTTAAGTTATCTGTTTTTATATAATTATTCAAATTATAGGTTTATATATAGTTAGTTCTAACTAATATTTTTAACTTTTAATTTGCTTCGAACAAAAATAATTTTTTAATTACTTACTGTTACTTTATAAAATTTTAACAAACATATTAAGTTTTTTGAACTTAAACATCATGAAATTAAAACCAAGAGCTAAAATATTCTATAAAGTTTTTAGAATGAATTTATTATACTCACGATACAAAAAAAATGATATCAACTAATTTTGCGCGCATTTAAATCATGGCAGTTCGAATTAAAAATCTTCTGCTAATCAACGTTAACCCGCCAGTTCTAGATTTCTTACAATGTATTTATATAAAAAATCAATACTTGTTGGAAAGTTTCATTACTTAAAAACACTTTTTAATTTTAAAAGTCTTTAACAACGACTAAAAAACAAAAGTAGTAATTTTATGTCTTTAGAGATTAAAATTGATATTTCACCTTTACAGAGATTGTTCAGAGTTAAAACTGCTAAAACTAATTTTTCTTTAATGTTTGTAGAGGTGTAGTTTTATTTTTAAAACGTATTTTTTATAAAACTTAAACCTAAAGATTCAGCAGTTATAGGCTAATGTTTATACCGGTTACTTATTTGGATTTTTATACTAAAACTAAAAGTTTTTTAATTAAGTCTTACTACATTACTCTTAATCAGTACTATAATAACCACTTTTAATACATTGTTATAATATAAAAAGTATTATTATTGTTTGTATATAATGAGACTTGAAATTTTGAAAAAAATAAGATTTTTTAACATTAACTTTACTTATATTTCCACAGTATAATTTACTTTTGTTTTTTGAGACAATTACTTAAAATTATGTTTTATAAACTTTAAGTAAATACACCAAAGCTTGAAATGATTATAAGTATCTTTTTGTCATAAAACTTCGACTATACATAATAAGAAAAATGAAATTTCAATACATTTGACTATTCAGAGGCATTTGTGAATTAATTTATAAGTTTAAAGAAATTTGGTGTTTGCAGGATCTCACAAATTACATCAATAGTAGATTTTAAATTAAAAATGTTTATATATTTCTGCTCTGAAGGAAAAAAAGTTAAAAATACTTTATTAATTAAAGTTTTATCATTCAAAAAATATTGTTTAAATATCATTGATTATAATAATTACTACGAATCCATTAAACAAAGTTGAAAATACATATTTGTTCTTTCATGTTTTTTTTTGTTAAGCAGATGTAAAGTTACAAAATTTTAAGAAAAAGCTATTCAAATAAAAATAGTTTCATTTTAACAAATCTTACACAACATATCAATGTTCAACTACTTAAGTCATATTAAAAAAATATCAAAGTATAATTTTTCTACTTACATTTTAAATTCAGTAACTTCTAAAATTCAAAATGTAGGTTGGTAGTAGAAAAAACAAAACTAAATTGTTAAAATAGTTTAAAAGTTTTATTAATCAAAATATTAAAAGGTGTTTTTTTATACAAACTGTATAAAAGTTATGATTGCTCAAGTTTGAATTTTGATTGTATGATAATTAAGTGTACTTTAAATAACGAAAAATTGACTATATTAAAACTTAAACAAAAATAAAACTGTCTTTAATGCTTTGTATCAATTTAATGTAAACAACTTATATAAAACTTAAACTACAACAAATTAAAAATTACAGTCATTTTAATATTTGAACGCTACCTCTAAAGTCTTTATGATATTAAGTATTTATATAGTGATGATTTACTTTTATTTATTTAATTTACTGTTGTGTAGTATTATAACATTAACTTTTAAAATATAATCAATGTTATCTATTCTCACTTTATCATAAACAGTTTTAATATTTTCATATTTTGTTTGTAGATGCTACTTTTGAACGTTGAACTAAAAATCATGTTTAACTAAAATCATGTATCGAATGATAGTAGAAAGAAAATAAAATATGAAATTTTAATATTGAATGTTTGGTTTTACTTAGTCGCAGTTTATACTGCTTTAAATTTTTTCATACAGTAAAATCACAATTATAAAAATAATGATTCTAAATATCGGTGTTTAATTTTTTTTAATATGCAAGCGATTAGTGAATTTTAACTGTTTATACCTTTAACAAAAAAAAATTTAATTGGCTCTTATAGTTTATTTAATTACAAAAGAAATACGACAAAATGTTTGGTCCTAAGACCTGGTGCAAAAAGAACTTTCCAGTTACAAAAGATTGTGCACTTCAGATACCTTTTAACATTTTACCAAGGACTTATTTGTTTAATCTTTAAAATTATTTTAATCGTTTTAAGATTTACAAAACAAATTTAACAATTTTGTAAACCAAATACCTTGCTATTACGTTAATTAATTATATTCACATCTTAAGTACAAAATGATTAAAGTTTTACTTTTATCAACCTGCATTCTAACTAAAATAAGTTAAAAACTGACCTATTCAACTTATCTTTTTTATTAGAATTGATGACAAATTTTAAACTCCATTAAATCTTTTTTTTTGTTTGATTACATAATTAAATTAAGTTTTTAAGTAGTTATAGTCTCTTTATACAGTACTAATTAGAAAACAAATATCTAAATGTATTTCTTTTTGTATGGTTGATTACTGTAAACAATTAAGAACAACAATGTTAAACAAAACATTAAAACAATTAAAATATGATTTTTTATCTTTTAATGTAGTAAATTAAAGTTTATTTTTTTGAATGAAAAGAATAACATATTTTTTACTAGAATAATGTTTTTCTTACTCATCTACATATACTTATTGCACAACTAAAATTAAAACTAAAACTTTTCTAAATAAATTGTTATCATATTAGTTTGTTCATTTGACAAACCACTACTTTTTTTCGTAAGACTAGTTATCTTGATTATATGTTGCTTTAATGTTTATAAAAAAAGTACAATGTATTGCTAAACTGTACCATATTTTTTAATAAACTGTTTATGTTTTATAATACTGAAAATACAACTATATATCGTAACATTGAGAAATAATTGCTAACTCAAACTAAATTCAAAAATAATGTGTCTAACTTGGTTTCAAATGGTTTATCCAATTAGTTAGTTTTTAATTTGTTTTGTTTTTTATCGTTCTATGAACACGATAAAACAACATTTAATATACCAAAAAGCTGTACAGCTAAACTAAAAGCCATGTTTTAAGGACAGTTAACATTTTTTATATGCTGTACACTTTTGTACAAGCTTTTATTTCAGTTTATGATAATATTTTTCCTAAATTAAAAATTTGTTTGAGGAAATGCATCACAAATACGTTTAACATTTAAGTGTGTTAAAAATGAATTATTGACACCATCATGCCAAATTTATATTTCACTAAAATATTACGTAAGCAGTAATAAAGTGACTTGCTATAAAATATAAATTTACGATTCAAATTTCAAAATATGATTTTACTGTAAATTAACAAACTTGTATAACTAAATGTTTTTTAGTTGTAAATATTACGATTTTTAAAATTGGAAGAAAAGAAAAGTAAAGATATTAGAAACAACCAAAAACTATAGTTTTGTGATTAAGTTTATTTTTAAATGTTGACAATGAATCAAATTAAGAGCCTGTGGGAATTACCTTCTTACGTCAGCAGTTTGTTTAAAATCGAATTTGCTTGAATTCAAATGCGACAAAAAACAAATATCATCAATTTAAGTTATAAATACGATGTAAGGCAAATATGTTTGGTTTACTGTTTTAAGACTTACAAGCAAAGTATAAAAACTTATTCCAAATCAAAGAGCTTGTTTAACATTAATAAAAGTTTTCTCAACTTTGATAATATATATACATTTTTAGTTTTAATTTAACAAGTTGCACTGAAAATTAAATTAGGTAGGACTTGTTAAAAAACTTAACATAAGCTTGCTTTATTTATTGTAACTTTTAGGTGTTGTGTTTAAAACCTGATAAAAGATATTTAGTTACCTTTACTTTGTTTTATTGAATAATAATCAATATAACAACTTTTTAATAGTAAATTTATAATACTAAAAGCTCAAATCCTTAACATTTTATGCTTTGTTACGTTTATCATTATTTGCAAAAACATATACAAAAGTTTTAAACTATAAATTATAAATTATCACAGTTTTTAATTGTTTTTTTATTGATGTTTAGTATTAGTTTAGTCACAATGAATGCGACTGTCAAAATTTAAAGAACTTTTAAAGTTCGCTAACAAGATCTTTTATCCTGTTCAAAACAATTTATAAATACATACGTTTCTAGAAATCAAAAGTTTGTGAAAGTTTACTCATTACGTCAATAGAACCAATATAATACAAGTTAATTACTTTTGATGCGTCAAAAAAAAGAGTTGAGAACTATCAAATTACAAAATAATGTTTTTAAATAAGAACATTTCAATTAAAACCGATTTAAGCTTCAAAAATTTACTTGTTGGTAATTCTCAACCATTTTAAAAATATGTATTTCTCCGCCTTTATAAGTTAATAACTTAAATGCTACACTTTTAAAATCTTACTACCTAAATAAAGAAAATAAACTTTTTTTATTAAAGCAAACACAAAAGAGTATTACGTATATTTGATTTGTAAAATGGAGGATACTATCAACTGTTGGTGTGATTTTGAGTTTTGTAAACTAATTAAGCTTACATCATTTATTACTATTTTTATTATCCTCTGTATCTAATAAAATAGTTTAAAGTTTTTGACTGCCGAAACATATATATATATTTATTTATTTATTTAATTATATAAAAACTATAATTCAAACAGCTGTTTCACACATTGAAATGTTTGAAATGTTCACACAATAAAACAGCTGTTTGAATTATAGTTTTTATATAATTAAATAAATATTAAGCTCCAATTTGATTTGTCGAGCACTATCGATCAGAACTTTGTATAAAACCTTTAATATATATACATATATATATATAGAAAAAGATTTAATTTAGATATAACTAAAACCAAGTATTTAATTTAAAATAATCAGAGTTTGAAGCAATAGTTATTTGAATTATTATTACAATTATTTCAAATAGTTTTTATCTATTATAAGTAAACTTCTTTGATCAATAAAATACGTTTTTATATAAAACATAAATACCTGTTTGCATTAATAATTTATTGAAATAAATAATACTGAGCATCATTACGAATATATTTTACATGTCAATTAAGAAAACGCAATATTAAGTAAAACTAAATCTGCTTGGGTTATGATAAAACATAATAAATTACACTTATCACAGACAGCTCAGGCTTTTGTTTCTTTTAGACTATGTACGTTTTAGGAATTTTACGTCCTAGACAAGATGTAAAACGGGTATCCAAGAGGTGTGAGACTCGATAACCTAAAAGTTCTTTATATATCAGGTCAGGTCGTAGGACTAAATATTTTGAACGTTTTTTTTGTCGTTCAATAAACGAATAACAATAATATTTTTGAAATTATCTGTGGCAACCCATTACTATTTTTCTAAATAATTTGTTAATAATTTTCCATCAAAAATATTTTTATATCATATGTTTATCAAAAAGTGTTGAGAACTTTTAGTCAAAATATTTTGTTTTATTCTAATGTTTTATGGGTTTATGTTATATTTCTTTAGTTTTAAATTGTCAGCTTTGTTTTAAAAACAATAATTTCAAACCTCAAATTTGATTAAAAGAAAAATTAATAAAAAATGAGTTATTGTTGTAAAATTGAACAATACCTACATTCACAAGTTAGTTTTAAATATGAAATTAACATCAAAGTATTTAAAAAGTTTTGTTAATATTCTCCAGTAAAAATATGTTTGCTATTAATACAAAATATATTAAATTGAAATTGCTATTGCGCACCAAACTTTGATTAATTTATTTTTTAAATTTTATTTATCAAAAAAAAAAGGTTAGTTTTGTATAACTTTCTTTGAAATAGTTCCGAAGTTGTATATTTGGTATCATTTTTAAATAATTGTTTAAACTCAGTAGTAAGAACTGAAAAATGTTGCTTTATTAATGCTTTAAGTTAAATATTTTTATAGAAAATTAAAGTACTTATAAATAGAGGTAATCATAATTTGCTAATTAATTTTTAATTTAAACGGTTTTTAATATTTATTATCTAAATATTTATTACTATTGCTATTTTTCATGTATATCGAGTCTCAAGTAACACTGTCAACTATTATAATTCGATTTTTTAACGATGTTTTTTAAGATGTTTTCAAAGTAGTTATTAAAGTTTCACTTCATCAGGCTATGTTTGAGTGTAGTAAAAATTGAAAACTTTAGTTGTAATGTAGTTTAAATTTTTTTTTCTATCAATTTTTCCAAACTAAAACTTAAAGGTAAATATATTAGTTCAATTCTATTAAAAATTGCTATTTTGTTTTATTTCGAAATTAGTTGTATATCTGGTACTTTATACCACATTCAACTTGATCTTGCAGGTAGCTTGAAAATCTGTAAATACATTGCTAAAGTTTATTATTATTTTGCATATTTCTAGAGTCAGCAAAAATTTTAGCTTAACTTTTTTATATATAAACTTATCACTAACCCATCTTACCCAAAAATAATACAAATGAATGAAAAATGTTTTCAAAATATAAAATATTATGAGAAACTACTTTTTTTGCTGACTCAGGAAATATGTAAATTAACTTGCTAGTTTTTGCGAGTATTTTCAGATTTTTCAAGCTACCCACTTTTGTTGGCTCGCCTAGAATTAAAATAAAATGTTAAAGAAAATTAATAAAAAAAATCATTGCTGTGTTATTCAAAATAAGTTTGATTTGGTTCTTAAAGTTGTTCAATTAAAAAATATTATTTTACTCTTGTTGTTTTAAGTCTACTGCAATAAATATGAGATTGTTTACTGATGATGCCTGCTTAAGCTACCAACATAGTGACCCTGAGTATATAAATGAAGTTATTGATAAATAATTGGTTAAAGTTAATAAATGGTTGAGTGCTAATAAACTTTTTATTAATTATTCAAAAGCAAAATTTCTGTTTTTCAAAAAATCTTCAAAAACTTGTGAGTTTAGTTTTAAGATTAATGGTTTTCTTTTGAGCAGAGTGATAGTATAAAATAATTAGGTATAGTTTTGGATGATAAGCTAAATTAGAAGAAACATTTGAGCTCTCTTAAATCAAAATTGTCTAGGAGTTGTTAAGTTTTGTCAAAATTGAGATGTTATTTAGACACAATTACACTTCATATGGTATATTATGATTTGTTTTATCCGCACATCCAATATTGTATATCTGCTTGGGGTGGTGCTGTTGATTGTTACTTAAAACCAATTGTTTGTATGCAAAAAAGAGTAATCAGGTATATTTGTTGTCTGCCTGCCTTGACCACAACAAACCCTCCGTAAAAAAAAACTGGTGTGCTAAAATTAAATGATGTGTATAAATTGCAAATGTGTATGTTTATGCGTAATACTATAACACAGTTCAATGAGCACAATAGATTTACACTTGCTAGCTCTGTTCACTCACATAGCATAAGGTTTTCAAAGAAATAGAATTTTATAACCAAAAGACCCAGAACGATACTAAACTGCTTTAGGTATTTAGGTACCAAGGTCCCTGAAATTTTTAAAATCATGAAACCATGAAACCATAAAAGGGCATAGGAGGGAGGAGGGTAAAAATTATAGCAAAAACCTCAATTAGATCTTGTGGTACAATGCATAAAGAAAAAATCTACTTTGCCAATATTTTACTTCACCATTTTAAAGGAACTATACTGCCAATAAATTGAAAGAATCCCTATTGACCGTGATTCAAACCTTAAATCCAAAATATTTGATTCAAATTTCAATGGATGAACCAATTGTGAACATTGGTCTTGCATAAAAATTGACACTGATAGAGACGGGTTCTGCAGCTTCTATCATTCTATCTTCTATCATTCATGGTGCATTCAAGTCCGAAGTTGAAGCTACACTAGGGAAAATCAAAAAATTTTTTAAAACATCTTCATTACTTGTTTGACTACACATCCACCAGAAGAGATGATAATGTTAGTGAAACTAGTTTAACTATCTTTCCTTCATACCTTAATAAACCTTTTTTATTTAACTTTAGTGAGCATTTGACGCAGAAGCATACACATACAACATTCCTTTTATTATTAAAAAAGAAAAATGAGCATGAGGTATTATTAATTTGTGCCAGAAGCAAAAAAAATATTTTGAAAAGACTCAGGGAAGTTAAAGGGTACTCTGGGAAGTTTCTTGTCACTCAGGGAAGATTTTTTAACTCAAAAAGTGGTAACCCTGTTAAAAATAAAAGTTCTGCTTTTTTTTGTTGATATATTGAATTAGTTTTGTTTTAAATTAAAAGGTAAATTTTTCTGGAAAAATTTAAAGATAAGGCAGGTCAAGTAACACATGATAAGCTCAAACTCACTTGCTTGAACTCCAGAAAACGTTTATTGTTGCAAGGAGAGAGTGAGTTCTGATGTTTTTCTACCTAATAAAGAATATAGCTTCTTATATATGCTTTCAATTTAAAATTTAATTTATATATTCTGGCAACAGCTGATTTTGGACTTACTTTGCTGAATTGTTAATATTTTTACTTAGTTGGGGATTTTAAATTCATTTTTTTTAGCATTAAGGTTTTAATCTTTTGAGTATTTGCCAAATGAGTGTCATCAAGGGTTTTATAATTAAAAATATAGTTTTTATTTTTAGAAAAATATAAGTAGGTTGTTAAAGGGGAAGGTTATGTAACTTACTTAACTAGTATTGGAAAATATTTAATTTTGTAAAGGTAGGAGTGAAACTGATTTGTTTTGCATAGAAACACAAATATGCACTTAATAAAGTATTTGTATAGATTTAGTTTGCAACTTAACTAACAAAATAAACTGAATAGAGTTGCCAAAAAACTGGAAATACTTGGAACTTTTCAATATAAGCAAAAAAACTTAGAATTTGAGAATTTTATAAAGAATAGGAGAAACCTTGAATTTAGAAAAAATTCCACATGTAAAAGTAGAAAACTTAGATATGAAATCCATAGTAAATACATTTTTTTTTATAAAATACATTTTAAGTAGTTTAACCATTTTGATACTTAAATACCACTAATGGCAGTTTTTGTCTTAAACTTAGTTTTACACTATAAAGAACAAAAACTTTTTAGTTAGAATACATAAATAAAATTTTCAAAAAATGTTTAGCAACCCAGACCATACTATTTTATGTTTAGTTTTTTGTTAAAAAGATAATCATTAATTGTCAAATTTTTAACCAGTAAATAAAATAAAAATAACTAGTTATTGTGTTAAGCATTAAATTAAATGTTCTAAATCTTTCAACCTAAAACTTCTTTAAACTTAATTTCGTTAAAGTTCAACAAAAAACTTAATAATTGTATCTGTGAACCTTGGATTTAATTCATTGCCACTTTTTGATAATAACTGTTCTAAAAACTAAAAAGTATGAACAGATTATAAACTAAGAAATAAATAATTGGTTTTATTTATTTCTTGTTTTAAAATTATTTGTTTACTTAATATTGCAAAACTTGATGTTTTCAGAAAGAAAATTGTGTAAAATATGAGAAATAACAACATAAATAAATAACTATTATAAATAAACTGTTGTCAAGAAAACCATCAAGACACCATCTTGAAACCTGGGACCCATGACCTAAAACTTGTAAGTAGTTTTTTAACTTTTTTTTATTATTGCCTACTAACAAAATATTGTAAAGAGACCAATATAAATTTTAATGAAAATTATTGTTAGTATTTTTGCAGTAATTTAAGCTTCATGTATCATTTTTTTATATCTACTAGTTGTTAATTTTCAATTTTACTGATTTGAAAAATTCTTTACTATTTTAAAATCATTACATAGTGTATCAACTTTTTAATTGTTTAATAATAGCATAATAAATGTTTATGAATGAACGGAATATCTAGTTACTAGTTGCTCAAAAACCTGATACATATATCAATTTATAAATATTCGCAGTTTCTTTACATACTTGACGTAATAAATTAGAAAATAAATGATTTTTTTTTAATAAGATATTTTTATCACAAAAAGTCTATCTTTTGACATAGTTATTTTTTTTTTTTACTTTTATTTAAGGTGCAATATATAACATATCTGCTTTTTTTACTCCAAAACTTTTAACAACTTTGATGTTTTTAATTTATAAAATTCTGTTTAATAGTTATATATCTTTAATATTTTTGCTAGAATCACAGAAAAAGTAAATCAAGAATACTATTTTATGCTACTAAACCCTGTGAAAGTAAAATGAATTTAAATTAAAGGTTTTATATTTAAATTTTTAAATACATTATCTGTATAGAAACCAAGTATATAAAAAAAAATAGTACACTAAAAATTATATGAATATTAAAATAATATAGTTGTTTCATTTTTAAAAAGCATTTAAAATTTTTCAAGTTGGCTAGGATAATGTTTTCCTAATATAATCAACTTATTTGATATTTGCATGTTAATAAAGTTTTAAAGTTGCTTTGTTATCAGCACTTTTTTTCTTTGCTTAATGATAAGTATTAGGATTGATTAAATATAAAATAGGTATTTTTAATTATAATAAAGCAAAGTGAGCTATGTTTTATGTTATTTTTAATTTTAAGATTTAATAATAACTACAATGTTTTAGCTGGATTTGTGTTTGCTTTTTTATATTCAAAATTGTTTTTAGTGGAAACATTTTTGTTTTCTATAAAAACTATAAGTTTAAGAGTACCAAAAGTATTTAGTTGTAGTATTTACAACAATATAAAAGTCAAATAAATACTAAATAATACAAAAAATAGTTATTACTGATAGATAATGCTGAAATTGTAACTTACCATTTAGAATAAAATTTAATTATTAAAATGTACAACAATAAGTTTTACACTCAATAAAATCATTTTTTCTTCTTATAAATAAATCAAACGTTTATATAAAAACATGAGATGGCTTTAATGTTTGAAAATTCGTAATGAATATAATTAACCATCTGTATTTAACAGCAAAAGAGCTTTATTTATCAAATAAGAATAACATACCATTGAAGATTATATTTTAAGAACTTTTTATTACATATTTTCAAGAGATAATTCTGGAACATCTATAAATCAATTTCAAAGAGTTTTTGGCTACTTATTGTAGTAAATTACCATATACTTCGAAATATTAATTACACAAAACTACCATTGTATTATAGCTTATATACTTATTACTTCTCGTTTTAACTCAAGTTCAAAATAGCACTGAGACATTTTCTTTTAAAAATATTTAAAATTTATTAACTTATCAAATTTTCAGAGAAAAAACAGCTGAAGTATTGATATATGTGAATCTTGTATGTTGTTTATCATACATGGAATAGGAAATTAATTTTTAAAAGGTAAATTTAAACATGTTCACTATTACAGCTTACAATTTGAAATAATTAAACATGTTTTTTGAGCTTATTAAACTATTTGAATATTTTTGAGTTTTGCCTTAATTCTATAGTTTTATAACAATTAAAAAACAATCAACCTAGAAAAATTTATTATGCTTAACCAAATAGTAGTGTAAAACTTATTATAATTAATTATAAATAGATTTTTAAGTATTTTTTCTGCTCTGCTTTTACTTAACTTTTAGTACAATTCTTTTTTGGTAAAAATTTTAGTTTGAAATTAAAATAAATTAGTTTGGTTAAAGTTTACTAATGAAACTAAGTTTGAATAATAATTTTCTAATTTGAGTCAACTTTTGTAAGATTAATATTTATAAACAACATTTTGAAACTACTCTATTCTTAAGCTTGTTCTATAAAATTACATTCATACATAAATAGTTTACTTTTAATTTTTCAAAGATACTAAGTATAGACTGTTCATTCTTACTGTTTAAAAATTAAATATGAAATTTAAATAAATTCTGTTTGTAAACACTAGTGTTTTGATTATAGGTGAAAATTTGGCCTTTACAAGAAATTGTTTAGTAATACATCAAAGTTTTTTTCCTCACAATAAATGTAATCTAGAATATGTTCATAAGGTTTTACATTTGAAAAAAGTATAAATTTTTTTAAAACTAAAATATCAAAAAAGTCGGCTTTATCATTTTAGTTAGTATTAAACCTTTTTTATAGCAATTTTTTATTTCAAAAATATATATTAATAACTTTAACTGATGTGAATACTTTTTTTCTGTTTTTATATTTTTTTTTTTGATAAAAATAAAACAAAGTTTATCATTAAATAGCTTAAGTTATTAAGCTTTTTATTTTTAAATAAACTCTTCTTTTCAAATATCATATTTTTAATCAGTTTAGTAGATTTTTATTGACATGTTTGTTTGTTGTTTTATTACAAAAAAATTCACAAATTAAGTTAATATTTGATTTTAGGTTGTACTAGTTTATTAACTTGAAAATTATTGAGCAATTGTGTGCACTTTTCTGGCCTCTACTTTTGATCCTCAAAAGTAAGTTTTTATTATGATCAACTTTTATATGGTGTTTAAAATATAATCTATAAAGTTTACTTGTTATTTCGAGACAACTATATGTTAGTTATAGTAATTTGATTGTAAGAAATTAACTGGGAGTACAAATTAGATAAAGTAAATAAACTAAAGGTGTAGAACTTTTGATTAATTTAAGTTTTTCCGTATACTAACTTGTAAATACTATTTATTTGTTTAAAAGATTTTTTTTATTAATAAATACTATAATGATTTTCTTTAAAATTCAGTTTTACAGAGTTAGTGGTATAATTACTTTTATCGAATTTTTTGTAGTAATTTTTTTTTTCTTTTTTTTTTGTAAATATAAATTTATAGTATATTCCTTTTTTTTAATTTCAAAAATAATTGCTCATATCTAATACATACAAGATTAATTTTTTTTTTATGCTTACAACAAGGTACCTACACAACTTTACACTGATCTGTAAGAAAATTAACTAAGGTTGTTTTGAACACTTAATGAGTTTTTACATGTTTCTTTTTCAATAGTGAATTGAAGAAGTCTCATAAATTATTTTATTATAGAAATTTTTTAAGAGTTTTTGTTTTTTTAACAAAAAATAAATAAGTTGTAAAGGTTAATAACTACATTTGTTTTGCTTAAAAAGTTAAAATTATTCTTAATTCTTATAATACTTATATAGTTTTGTAAAAAGGAAAATGTAAACACTAAAACTGATTTATTTTGTTATTATAACTAGTTTTAGGCAATTTTTTTGTTAAAAAAATCAAGAGTTAAAACTTTAAAGTTATTCATTTAAGAATGATAAGTACAAATTGTTGTTTTTTCTAGTAAAAAGATTTGCTAAAAAACCTGGAAATTTGTAATTTGGCAATTTATACTAAAAAACCTAGAATTTGAGAAATTTTAAAAAAAAAAACTTAATAACCTGGTTTTTTGAACAAAAATCAATAAGAAAACCTAGAGTTTAAAAAAATTCAACATTTTAAGTAGTAAAATTTAGATGTGACACAAAAAATCATTATATAGATAAAACTTTTTTGTCATCATCAAAACTTAAAAAAAAACACATTTAAATAACCTTTGCAGTATCTTTTCAGTGTTGTTGTAAAACCTTAAACTTAGCTACAAGCTAAAAATGAACCCAAAAATGTGTACTTTTAAAAACCTAGAAAAAAATTTTTAAACCTGGAGAAAACTTGCCAAAATCTTTTGGCAACCCTGAAATAAATTGAATTTTTTTATATTAGTTTTTTTCAAGTTTGCATACCCACATGTTATATCCTTGTACATTGTAAACAAAGATTCTAAAAAACAACTAATAAAAATGTTTAAAAAAAATTTAACTAAAGTTTTGTTTTACCAAATGAAATATGATTTTTTATTTTTAATAAGTTTTCTAAAACTGCATATGTAATCCCTGTATTTGTTTTTTTATCAAAAAACTGTATTAAGTTCTCAATCTGCAATAACAAATTATTTCTATGTAATTTAATTTTTCAATTTGTAACTCTGTAATTTTATAGTTGTTTTGCAAAGACTGCTTAATAAGATCTTCAACAATTTTCAAGATCTGATACAACTGATTTAAACTTTCTTTTTCTAATAAGTTATAAACTTTAAAAAAAAACATTTTTCTATTTGTAAACTTTGTTTTTTAGATGTTTAAATCAACTATTTTTTTAAATTTTAAAATATGGACAATATTTTTTTAATCACCCTTTTACAAGCTAAATATTGCAAATAAAACTTATTGGAAATTTTGACTTAATGGTTTAAACACATAAGAAAAATGTTTTTTTTAGTTTTTTGATTGATAATAAAAGGCCATGAAAAACGTCACTTCTATATGTTTATACTATTCTTTACAAAACTGATGAAATCCTTAAATTTAGTTGTATTTTAATCATAACAAGTAGGTTTTAAGGGTCAATGTTAAATTTTAGACAAATAACCTTAGCTGCATTGATGTATTCTAAAAAAAATATTTAATTTATGCTATATATTTTTCTTAGCATTAAGCAGTATAGCCTGAAGTTCTGGAAAAACCTGTAATTTGAAAAATTAAAAAAAAAACCTAGATTTTTGAACAAAAATTATTGAAAAAACTGGAATTTTAAATAGTTTTCATATGTTAAGTAGTAAAGTTTTGATTTAACATTAAAATTGTATAATATAGATAAAAATTTGTTGTCATTATCAATTTTTTTTTGTTAAAAATCATATTTACAGTATGTTTTCAATTTTGTTATACTATTTAACACAGTTTATACCTTAAACTTAACTTTAAACTAAAAATAGACCCAAAAACAAATATTAAAAAAAAAATTTAAAAAATTTCCCAAAAATAGTCGGCCAACTTGAGTAAACTAAGAAGTTTTGTAAAATATGGTTATTAAAACTAAATAATAAAAAAGTCTTCACCTGTTAGTTTGTAATGAAAATTAACAGTTAAATAAAACTTCTTAATTTTAGCTGCAATTACCAAAAAAAAAACTAGCTACATAATTTGACATAAGATGAAGGCCATAATAGGGCCATACGGTTTTATAATGTTTTTTGACAATAAAATAAATTTTGTTCTAATTGAAAATTATACTATTTATTACATTTCTATCTTAAATAGAAAATTAAGGGCATAGGATAATGTTCCTTGCAATATTCAGAAAATTTGTGGAACAAAATTTAAAAAAATAAAAACCCAAAATTCATAACTAAAAAAAAACAGGTTTTTTGTTTATTTTTTATATATATTTTTTATTTTTTAGTTGTTTTACAATTCTTTCTGATAGAATTTTCTAAATATATCAACGAACATTTCCTGAAAGTTTGAGGTAGTTAACACAAAAAAGTAGAAGAAAATAGATTTTTAGTGAAATAGTCTATTTTTGCCGTTTTAGTTTGTGCCTCCCATAAGAACCTGTTGTTGCCTCCAACTTTGACCGGCTATATATAAATTTTTTTTAATTTTTTTTTAATCTGTAAAAGGCATCTTGTAGCTTAGTAAAAACTGTATAAAGATCAAATTTCAAAAAAAAAAGGTGTTTACCCCCGGCTCCCCTATGCCTTTAAGTTAACTTTTAAGATGTAGGTAGTATAGTTAAAGTATTTCTGAAAAAAAATGAGGCGGCCTGCATTTTTTTTTGTAATTTTTTTCAAAAAAAAAAAATTTAGAAATCCTCTCTACTTTTTTTTTAAAACTAGAGACTTAAAATTTCCCAAAATTTTTATTTGTATTAAATGGCATTTTGTTTATTAAAAACATGAGTTTTTTGTTTAAAACTTTTGAAAATCCCCATTTTTTACAAGTAGACATTAATTTATAATAATTAAAAGTTTTTTTTTGTCAAGTTTTTAAAGCTGTTTGATAATAATCTATAAAAATTGAACATGATTAGATAGATTAAATTTAAAAGTTATACTTTTAGTAAGACAAACTTTTTTAGTCTTTTAAGATTGGCCTTTTAAAAAATAATATTAATCTTGCCAATTTTGATCCCTTATATTTCAAAAGTTATTTCAAATTGTTTAAAAGGTAGACATATCTGATAACTATGATAAAAGTCTTTCAAATAAAACTAAGATAAAAATTAATTTTGACATCACTATGGTTTTTATTTTTCTCATCTACCATTTGTGACTATTTAGTTAAAGTTTTACCAACTTTAAAACTATAACTAAAGAAAAGTTCCAATGAAAACAAGCAGTTGAACAAAAATAAATGCTACTTATTTAAAACTTTACTTTTTTTAGGTTCTTAGTAGAGTTTTTGTTATTTATAGCAAGTTAATATTCAAAATATAGTTATTTATCTAATATACATCATACATTAATAAAATAGTTTTAACTATTATCAGTAGTATAATGATCATATAATAATATCAATTTCTATATAATTTAATCAATTTATTTTGTCTTTAAATACAAACTATTTAGATATATAAGTATAGTATTTTGTGAATATTATAAATCTGTAGTAATTTATAATAGTTTTAGAAGAGTTATAGTTGTTAATAAAAATTCTATGTATTTTTTAGTATTAGAGTTTCTAATAATATTTTTCTCAACAATTTATTCAACAAATTATTTCCATTGCAAATTTTTAAATGTGTCTTTTTATCTGTTCCTAAATTAGTTTACTTTATATGATGAACTATATTTATTGTATATAATACATATTTTATTTTAAGTTGTAAATAAGAATTGATTTCAAAAAATTATTGAAATAAATTATTTCAGTTAAATATATACAATAAAGATATCAACTTTAACTTACTTAATCATGCATTAGTTGATAATTATTTTGATGTTTGTCCTAACTACTTTAAACACTGCACTCTTGACAGCTTTTTTTCTCTATACAGTAGGCTTTAAAACCAAAGTAAACAACATTTATTATATTTTGCAAATTGAAAACTCAATAAAAAACTTTTGTCTTTTCTTTCACAACGAAACTTCAATTGTCTTAATTTATAGTTGTTGTTTTTAACTGATATTATTCTCTTAATAAATGCTTTTTGTTTGTCTTTTAGATTTATACACATTATTTTTAAATATTTATTAATTAAAAGAAAAACCCTCTTAATTTACACTTAATTCATAGCAACAGGCTATAATTGGTCACCCCTAGTAACTGCCGTCAACTAGGGACAACATATCAACTCTGATGACAAGAAATCACACATGAATAAGGGTGAGTAACTGCTGTGTATTAGTTATTTTTTTATCGAAATATTTTTATTGTAATATTTAAGGCTCAAGGAGGTTAAACTAAGTCTTTTATTCTTCTTCTAATTTGCATGTTTTCTACCACGACTTAATTGCTTTATGATGGTTTTGAACATTAAAAGTAGCTTTGGTAATATAGTTGCTCAAATTAGAAAGAACTATGTACTAGATTTAAAACTTAAGTTTGATTGTTTTTGAAGATAATATAACTGTAGTGCTGTATAATGATTTAGAAATTTTTGTAGTTGTTGATATAAATTTTTTGTGTTTTAGTTTTATATTTTTCTTATAATATTTTTTTCTAATCTATTTATCAAATAATTTTTACTAATAAATTTCAAATTGAATTAATTAAATTAAATTCAAATTATTGTGCATGACTTAGTTTACTTTTTATGATGAAAACTATGTTTATTCTAAATGATAAAGCTTAAATAAATTATGTGTAATTTTTAAAAATTATTGAATTTTATTTTACTTTAGTATATAATATTTTATTGTTATTCTTTTTCTCTATACAGTAGCCTATAAAACAAAAGTAAACAGCATTGATTTTATTTCGCAATTTGAAAACTAAAAATAATTATTCTTATTTGCTGGGCTATAAAACTTTAATTAACGTTTAATTGTTTCAACTAATGTTTTTTAATTATTTTAAACCGTGTTCATGTTTTTATTTTATTTTAAACATATTGGTTTACAAATATCTTTAAAAGTGTTATTTTTATTTTATAATTTAAAGATTACAATTTTTTTTTTTTTCCTTCTGATTACCAAATTATTATTTTTTGTTTATTAACTAAGATCCCGTCTATATATGATATCAGCTTCAAAATTCTGCAAAACGAAAACACTTTATTTCTCATAAAAATCATTGTTTGATTTTGCAGTACATATATTATGTGCGGCAATTTCATTTATTGAGAAATAAAATTTTAATAAACACAACATTTTTTTGTGCAGTTTTTTTTTTTTCTAGTTATTGTTCAAAAGTTTTACTTCTCTTAAAGTATTTATAAAAAATTTAAAAAAAGTCAACAGTGGTTTATATAAAAAAACATTATATACCTAGAAATAAACACTTATAAATAGTCATTAAAGTGATATTCAAATATAATAACATTAATTGATTTTGTTCGATGTTCATAAATTAATATGAATTAGTTTCAATTTTTAACCTAAAAAATATTTAAAAGTCAGATAAAACCTATAGACCTGTTCATATAATATTATAAAGTTTAAATTACAAATAAAATTTGAGTAGATGGTTCTTTAATATACAATAATAGTTCTCGCCAAATTGATATTAAAGTATACTCATTTTTTAAATGTTCTAACTACATTCTTTTTATATAAGTTAAACCTAATTAGTATTGTAACTATAATCAATTTGTTTTGTGTTCCTTTTATTAAACTGAGTTTTTAATAACTTTAAAATTTTCTCAAACAGATTTGCAAATTAAACTTGCTTAGACGATTGCTTTGTAAGAGGCACATTTTGGAGAAAATCCCCCTTAACAGTTCATAGCAACAAGGCATAATTGGTCACCCCTAGTAACTTCCGTCAAGTAGGGAACATATCATCCCTGATAACAGAATAGCGAGATTTATGAAGTGCCTCTTGAACAAGGGTAAGTACCTGCTGTGTATTATTTGTTTTTATTTTGCGACAATACTTTAGGAGGTTGAAGCAGTCCTTTTATTCTTGGTTTTAATTTTCATGTTTTCAAACAAGCTTGAAACTGCTTTTTACAGCGTTTAAAATTTGAAGTTAATTTTGTGGTATAGTCAATAAAAATTGGGAAGTTTATCAGTTAATTTCTATTAAGCAAACTGAATGGTTAAACAAGACCATTTTGTTTAAAACTTTCTTCTCCTAAAGTTTTTTTAGGCATTTAAAAAAAATCCTCTTAGTCTAATAATTATTAGATAATTTGTTAAATAAATGCTGCTTATTAATATTCTGCTGGATAGACTACTAAAGTTGATTTAATTGTTAGTTATTGTTAAGTGTGAATGTTTGTTATAGAACTATTTTTTATTAAAATGTACTGTAGGGTTGTCAATAACTCAGTTCAAATTAGTGTTTTTTTAGAAAATTTCGAGCTTATTAGTGTTTATCTGACTAGAACTTAAATCAGACTTGCATGGAGTTTTTTAATTAACTTAATTCCTTTCGGTGAATGTTGTTACTTAGTATGATGCGTATATATAAGGTTTTTTTTTAATATCTCAAATAGAGTTGAGTATTCTTTAAAGCTTTTTGAAGATCATATGAAATAAAAATATTTTATACATGACACATATGCAAAAAATTGTTTTAATATATAATTGATAAAATGTTTAGCTCCAATTTTATTTGTCGAGCATTATTGACTAAATCTTTAAATACAATATTTTTTTGTTTGTTAAAAGGGAAATTCAGTTTTTGCACTGAAATTCGTTTTGTCAAAGTTTTTATAATTGTTTTGATACTTTGTGTAATTTGTGTTTTAATGTAATGCACAGCACATACAATTCATTTCGAACTTGAACAGCTGAAGATTATAAGCAGTAGCTTGTATGAAACAATTGTATTTTTTTTAATTTTACAATTTGTAACAAACCATAAAATGCCCTTTTAGTGAGCTTTGTGAAAGATTTTTAAAGTTTTATAAATTCTATTATATGTACTTATAGTTTGTTGCAAAATGTAACTTTCAAATTTTTCAATTGGGTAGCTGTCAAGTTTGCACGAGGGCACAAATTTGAACAAATTTACTTTTTAACGAGGGGACATTTTTGCACGGTGTGATTTTTTTTTTATTAAGTTTTTCTTTTTTTTTATTACTCTTACCCCTTATTCTTCCCCTTGGTCTGTAACCTTTTTTATTATTGTTATTTTTTTTTATTACTATCACTTTTACCCCTTACCCTCGGTCGGTAGTTTCATTTATTTTTGTTTATAAATTTTTATTTATAATTTTTTTTTATATTTCTTTTTCTATTAATGTTACTATTACTGTTAAAATATGCACGAGGGGTAACTTTTGCACGAGTTGAATTTATTTAATTTCCTCTTTATTCAAACTTTTACTATCACTGTTACCCCTAACCCTTACTCTAGGTCAGTAACTTTTTTTCATCTTTTTGATTTAGTTTTTTTAAGTATTGTTATTCTACTTTTATAATTTGTTTTTTTCATTTTACTATCACTGTTGACCCTAACCCTCAGTCGATAACGTTTTTTTATAATTTGTTTTTTCAATAATGATTTTTATAATAAAGTAATTTTATCATTATTTTTATTATAACTGTTACCCCTAACCCTTACCCTCGGTCAGTATTTTTTTTTCTTATAAATTTATCTTTTAGATTTCTTTTTTTTTTCAATAAAATTTTTATATTTACTCTTGTGCAAAAATGACTCTCCGTGCAAAATTATAACTCGTGCAAAATTGACCCTTGGTGCAAAATTGTCTTCGTGCAGCTTTGTCCCTTCGTGCAATTTAGTGCCCTCGTGCAATTTTTTCCCCTGGTGCAATTTTGACTCGTTCCCATTTTAATTAGCTTAATGCTACAATTTTCAGTTTTCAATCTCTGAAACTAGAAATGCAAGTGTTCACGATTTTTTGAATTTTTTAATGCTTCTAAGTAATTACAAAGGTAATTAACAAACAAGAATGTTAACATATTTTACTATCAAAAATTTCTAAAATTCAAAGTTTTCCAATATAATTTGAATGATGATTTCTAAGTTTTTTATACTATTTTTATTAGTTTATACATATTTTATTATCAAAAATTTCTAAAATTTGTAGTTTTTCAATATAACTGAATTAGTCAACCACATACATTTTAAATAAGTTTTTGGTTGCTAAAGAGAAATACTTATTCAGCTTAACTAAATTAACAATGCTCTGCAAAAAACAAATATGATTGAAAAATTCATAAATTGTTTATATAACTGTTTGTAACTCATATTGATTTAGTTTGCTTGAAGAAATAAAAGATTATTAAATATGTTTTAAAGTCCTAAATCCTATTAATAAAACAAGTTACATACTTTAAATGTTTAATATTTTTCGTTTGTAATATAACTGTTTATGAATTTTCCAGCTATACCGCTATTTTTTCTGATTTTTAAAATTTTGTATAGTTTTTTTTTGAAGTATATAGTAGAGAACATGTATCCAGGTTCTAGAACCAAAAAATATTTCAGCAATTTTTTCGTTTTTGTTTAATTAACCTCTAACTCAAGGTTATTTTTTAATAAGCATTATTCAACAAATAGTTTAACAGCTAATCTTTAGACTATAAGCAAAATAAAACAGTTGTGTTGTTTATTGTATCTTATGTGTCCATGTATTTAAAAACATTTTTTATAACGATTTCTGTACTATGTTTTTACAACTAAGTTTTGTTGGTTTAAAAAGATTATACTAATACTTAAATATATATTAAAAAACATAATAAATGATGGCTAATTACAATTATTTGAAACTAACTGCAAACAACTAAAATAACTTTCTGTCAAATTTTAATGTAAACCCAAAAAAACGTTCATTTAAATTCATTCGAGCACTCTATAAACCTCAGCTAAACTTACAAGAGTTCTGAAATATTTCTCGAATTTCATTGGACGGGCACGTTTTTACGTCACAGTGAATTTGAAGCTGATTGTGACGTAACAACGAAGTTTCACTTTAAAAATATTTCGTTGTCCGAATATCAAACTGCCAATTCGCAATTGAGGTTGTGTTCTATAACTTATCAAATTAAATAGATTAAGTATTTAACAAACGCTATTCCAGCGTTTACAATTACTATCAATAAATTAATAAAACTTCGTTTTTATGTTTAATATCTAGATTGTATTACATAAATGTTAAACAATACTTTTAATAAGCCACTGTAACACTAAAACATTACTGTATCAGCTTCAAATGACTATTTAAACAAAGTATTTTCAAACATTACTCAAATTTTTACATTTAGTATTTATCTATTTAAAGTTTTATTCATAATGATGCGAATTAACAATTTTATTTATTACCAGGTTTCAATTGGACAAATTTTGACTTTGTCAAATATAAATGAAATATAACTGACTCATTTTTGAAAAAAGTTTATTTATTAATTTCGTTTAGCTCTCTTCAGAATAACATTGCTAAAAACTATGAATATTGTAGAGTAATTTTAGTTATATATAATGAATTTGAAAAGTCTAACAAAAAATAGTTACGTCATAAAGTATAAAAGTCTGTTTAGAAAAAGTTTGAAAAATAGTTAAGAGCTGTACTGAACTAACTTGAAGTAATTTATAAGACAAAATTGCTAAAACAAAAACATTTAAAATAGTAGAAATTTTTACCTTAAACTAAATTAAATAAAAAGCACATTAAAAATACGACAATAACGACAACAAAAATAATACTACTTTAGACCCTATTTGTAAAGTTTTAAATTGTAAAAATCTCTTTGTTTGCAAATTTTTGGCTCGCGAGATCTAATAAACAGAGATTCTAGAACTGAAAGATGGTAGGTGTTTCTAGCTCGGGATAGGATTTCAAACCTATTATCCAGGTAGTTCTCGGCACAAACAGGATTGTTGAGGAGGTGCTGATGAATAGATGACTGTTCACCTTTAGGCTTCACGTCGTCATTAAAAATAAACCTTTTAAGCTTTTTCGTGACATGCTGCTCTCGCCTGACGTGGAAACGTTGAGATGTACGACCTACGTAGTCATTTCCGCAATGACATTTAAATATGTAAACTACATTACTCAAATCATGGGTAGGTGTGGCATCTTTTACGATTCCGTTAAGTGGGCGGTTGGTGTTGTACATAACACGTAGCGAAAAATTTGCAAACAAAGAGATTTTTACAATTTAAAACTTTACAAATAGGGTCTTTAGTAGTATTATTTTTGTTGTCGTTATTGTCGTATTTTTTAATGTGCTTTTTATTTAATTTAGTTTAAGGTAAAAATTTCTACTATTTTAAATGTTTTTGTTTTAGCAATTTTGTCTTATAAATTACTTCAAGTTAGTTCAGTACAGCTCTTAACTATTTTTCAAACTTTTTCTAAACAGACTTATATACTTTATGACGTAACTATTTTTTGTTAGACTTTTCAAATTCATTAACTAAAATTACTCTACAATATTCATAGTTTTTAGCAATGTTATTCTGAAGAGAGCTAAACGAAATTAATAAATAAACTTTTTTCGAAAATGAGTCAGTTATGTTTAAACTTTTTAATTAAAACCAGTACCAAAACCAAACTATTCAAATAAATGAAATAGTAAACTGCACGTTACAATGTTATTAATGAAACATAGAATAAACATTAACATCTTTGTAGAGTGAAATTTACTATGTTATTAAGATATGACAATGTCGGAATATCTTTCCACTGAAACTTCGTAATAAATAGAGTAGACAATTTACTTTGCTTTTATTAATATCTAAATAAGCTCATTATTCTGTAAATTTAATTCTTTTTTAGTCAGCACAAAGAACTATATGTTTACAAAAACTTTTAAAAATTTTATAGGTCATAAACATTATACAAAGTTTTATGAATGTTATAAGTATTATGATGGTAATACAACTTTTTGGTCTATCAATAATTTTTTTATTATAGTTTTTTAAGCATATTAGTATTTTTTCTGTTTATATCACTTTTTTAAAAGCACTAATGAATGGAATTTTATTACTCACATTATTCTATACTACTTACATAAGTACTTTCGGATAAATTTATTAAAATAAATATGATTGTTATCAACGTAAAAGTTTTAATTTTTTGTCTTTTTTTCAATTTAGAACTTTAGTTTTTAAACTAAAACTTTGGTAACATTGTTTTCATTTACTTAACCTACATTGATAAAATTTAAAAACTTTGAAGTTTAAGTTTAGTTTTTCAAACATCTTTTGAACGGTAATTTTAAGCTTGTGCAAAGTACTAAATCAAAGTTTTATATACATATATTTGTAATGTTCCTTTAGTTTTTATTTATTAGGTACCCATTAATGAATTTAAAATGTTAGCTTAGTACAACTTTAATTTTTATAAATATCTTTGGTTTTTACAGCAGAATTTTTTGAGATTACGGAACCCGTGAAACATTTCTCCTTATTGACAATTGCTGCCTGTAAAGTCGTTTTTATTTAGCAGCAAAAATATCTCTCCAGCCTGAATGTGAGTATGTTGATAAATATTTATTTTTACAATAACAATGATCATTTTACTTGAAACTGTTTAATTCTTGTTATGTTTTCTTTGCTAGTTGTTTTATTCTGTTCATTTTTCAGTTTTTATTTTTTGCATTTGAATGTTCTTATTATGGGTTGTGTTTTTCCTTGTTAAGTTTAACTATGGCTAATTTTTCTTAAATGATATTACTTTTGTTTTAAAAATGACAAAGTGAAAATTTTGAGATGGTTTTCTAGTTCAAGCTACCCGACATGCTGAAAATACGAATTTTGTCAAATTTAACCTAAAACTTATAAGTGACGTAGTATCATAAATGTAACTTTTTTTATAAAAAAATAATTTTAATATTTCGATTAATCAATATTACAACATTCGATAAGATAGATTCCTAATTTTGCACCACAAAGTTTGTGGTTTATTATTTACTTAGTATTTATAAGCTTTTATCTGACTAAATTTCTTATATACTAGTTTTAAATCTACAAGGCTGGCCTTTTCCTTGAAACATTGATAACCTTCTTAATTCAAAACCATAACCTTCCAACTAATTGTGATTTTCAGTTAATTACAAGGTTGTCAAAAAACATTAACTTTTACTATTTAGGCAAAAAAAACTTGAAACTAAAAACCTTTTGTAAAATGAAAATATAATTTCAGTAAAGAATCACTAGTAAACCTGGGATTTTAGACAATTTTTACATGTGAAGTAATAAAGTTTAAATGAGAAACGAAAAGTCTGTCATATAAACAATTTTTCGTTTTATAAAAAATAATCAAAAAACACATTTAAGCTTTACCATATTTTTTTCTATGTTTTACAGTGTTTAAGAGAGTTTTTTGCCTAGAATTAGTTTTTATACTTAAAATGGATCAAAAAACTACTTTTTCTTTAAAAAATCCGGCAAAGCTTTCTAAAAAACCTAGAATTCTTAAAAAAAACTTGGAATTTCAGAAATTTAATTAAAAATAAAGTAAAACTCAGAGTTTTTTACATTAAAAACTAAAAAACTTTAAACTAGTTTTACATGTAAAGTAATGCAATTTTAACAAGATATGAAAAAATTTTTAAGCACCTAAAAATATTACTTATAAAACATTAGTAAATAAAAACAACCTTTTAGTAACTTTACACTTTCTTTTTAATGTTTTTATACTATTTGAAGACATCTTTTACCTGTAACTACTAGACTAGTTTTATTACTAGACTTGAAACTAGTAAGAGACTTTTTTTAATCTGTAAAAAATTCAGAAAATCTAGAGAACTGTTCTAAAAAACCTTGACAACTCTGTTTAATTAAACTAGCTAAAATCATTGTTTTACTTTTAAATTTAAAACTAATACAAATAAAATTGTTAACGATGTTATTTGTTTTCGTTAAATTTATTTTAATTTTAACAACGTTTTGTTTCACTTTTTTTTACAATGTTTTGGTTCATTAAATAAAAAAGTACATGAAGTTATCAAAAAAATAGTAATTATGTTCATCGGAAATATAAAATTATTATTATTAGTAGATTATTTAAAAAAGCACTGTTTTGTTCTTATTAGGTAAAAGTCTAATCTAGTAATAATTACGCAAAACCCAGCATGGCCGGATTAACGAGGATTGTACAATTTTTCTAAAATTGTCATGAAATTTCTTATCTGCCCTCAAAATCTTTTCTGATACAGCGAAAGAAAATTTGCCTATCCGTAAATAAATATTTCTGAATTATGTATTTCAATAAATTTATTCAGCATGTTTTTAGATCTTATTATTTTTTAATGTTACACTTAACATTTCTCTAAATAAGCTGAGCTACTTCTAACGTTCTTCTTTAGTTGCAATAGCTTTGTTTTCAAAAATACTTTGTTTTACAAAAGTATTTTTGTTGTGTTAAATGTTATTTAACGTTTATTGACAGAATTAATTTATTTAATCTTCTACTTTGATAATAATGTTTTTTTCTATAGGATGCTTAAAATATTGAAATTACTAAATTTATTTTTGTTTAGCAATTTAAATTGTAAGCTCATTAGTGACAAAGTAGCAAAAATTTAACTTCTTAAACAAAAATTACAGTTTTTCAAATCAAAATTTGTTCACAATAGATATAAGCTGCTGTAAAATAACAGTAATTAAAAAAGACTGGATGATTTGACTGTAGCCCACAATGCCCAACTTTTTTCACTAATAACTAAAAAAAAAACATTATTTTGTTAAATAAACCGTTGTTATATTGTAAGTGCGAAAATAATACATAAAATATAATCAACTAATATAAAAGTTGACATATTTGCGATTTGATAAATACCTTTCATGGTGACAATAATCCTTTTATTTAAAAGTGTTTTGTTCATACTTAAAATGCTTTTTTTACTAGTTATTTTATTCAGCATATTTTAAAATTATTTATATATGTTTTTGTTATGCTTTATTTTCTCCCAAAATAATTTTAACTGTGCCTAATGTTTTTGTTTAGCGAAATTAGTTTTGTTTTAAAAAATATTATATGTTATAAAGTTAATTGAGTAAACAAACTTACTGAAAATTTATAAGTAACAGTTGTTTCTGTCTACAAGTTATTTGACAATAAAAATACAAATTACATTATTTTTTTTAATCAATTTTACCAGTTAAACTTATTAGTGACGTAGCATTATAAGTTTAGCTTTTTTTTAAATAAAAATATTATTAATATTTTTGCAAATTTCTCAAATATTACGTTTCACGCAATGTCATTACTCGTATTTCGAACAAAATTTAGATGGGTTTAACTATCCTGCAAATAAAATAATTCTTGTATGTGATTTTTTCATAAACTCGATTTCAGTTTCTGGCTTCTTTTTATTTAAAGATCGGCAAACCTGTTAATTCGAAACGTTTATTTCCAAATTAATTGTTTACTTAAGTTTATCAGTAAAAAGTCTCAATAACTGATTATAAATGTTTTGAAGTTTGCAAACATTTTTCATCAACAGTTCACACTAGTTATTAACAAATTATCTTTCATTCTAATTTTGATTTTAGAGAGACTATTATAGTGCGACTTTTTGAAATTTTGCTATAAAGGCTTATTTTCAGCCCTCAAAGTATTTTTTGATATAGCAAATAAAAGCTTTGCCAACTTGAACAACAATTGAATCACTTTATCACATTTTAATAGTTTATTAAGCATGTTTTCAAAATCTATTGTTTTGTAATCTCTTCAAAATAAGTTATACTACAATTACTTAATGCAAAAATTTTCATTGAGTAAATTAGCTTTGTAATTTTTTAATTTTCAAACGTTTTCATTTTCACATACTTACGTGCTATTTTAGTACACTTTAGTGCTTACTAATTATTTTTTATAAAAATTTTTAAAAATTCTTAAATTAAAATAATATAATTTAGTAAAACTTTTTTAAAACTAGCTACCAAAACGCTTGTCAGCTTTTAAAGTTTTTTCTTCTTCGCCAAACAGAAAACTTGCCTGCCCGTTCAACAGAGTTTCCCAAAATGCCCCTTTTATAGAAATTAAAAAAACTATGGCCCCATAACTGGACTACTAAAAAATCTACCTTCAAAAACACTTAAAACTTGTTAATCATTTTTAATTATCAATAAAAACACCTACGACCTTTTTGATCATTTTTTAATTACCAATAAAAACACCTACACTTTTTAAATGCCAATAAAAACATGTACAACTTTTTTTTTTGCTCTTAACGACAAATCCAGAATATCTAATGTAAATCCACTTTAGCAAACCGTACGATAACTAACTCTGTGCTATATATATATACACATATCTTTAGGTTTATCAGGCAAGTTTTTTAAATATGTTCAATTTTTAATGTTTTATATTCTTTTTTAACATGTGATTTATATTAAATGTTCTTCTTTATTTGAATTAGTTTTGTTTTTAAAAGAAAAGTTATAAGTAATATTTATGTTGTATGTATCAAATGTTGATGGCCAAAAAAAGTTATTTGAACTTAACTTTAAAATTTATCGTTTCTTTCTAAAATCTTCTTGATATTCTTAACAAAAATAAAATATATTTTTTAAACAGTTTTACATGTAGACTTTTTAGCTATATTTGTATTCAACTATGTTTATAAGCTCAGCTATAAATATTGAGTTTATTACAGCAAAAAAATAAAGTTTTTTTTCTTTTTGAACAATTTTATCTATAAACTTATTAGTGACGTATTTTCATAAAACCAGCTTTTCGGATAAAAATTTAATACATATAACTACATAACATGTTGAAAGCATACCAAATATTGTCTAAGACCAATTTTTACCACAAATTAGTGGAAACTTTGACTATCAATGGATTCAATCATTGTATATAGATAGTTATTCATTAACTTAGTTATACCAGATAATAAATTTGTAATGTTTTTATTTAATTTAGTTCTGTGATATTATAATACCTTAGAATACTTGGTATATTAAAAAGTCAAAAGATAATCAACTTATTTAAAGAATAAAATAAATAGTGAAGCGTTATCTAATTACCATATCGACATTTAGTTAAAGTTATATTTGTTTTTTACAACACTGCTATATTTATTTATATGTTATTGTAATAAAAGGGCTATTTCAACCTTAGTAACTTTTATCTATTAACAAACTATTTTCTAATTCTGCAAATTTGTTTCTTAATTGAAACAATTGTCTCAAGAAATCAACTTCCATTCTTTTAATCAGACATTTTTAAGTTCAATTTATTTTTAAACACAAACTTTAATCAAATAACTTAATACAGAGTTAATATTACTTTAAACTGTACGTGTTTTTCTATTATGTTGAATAATATTAGCAGGTATTTTAGTTGTTAAGTATATATTTATAAGGTATAAATCGTTGTAGCCAAAAGTCAATAAATTACAATACCGAATACTTCTAGATATTGTTAAAATATGTTGTTTTACTCTTTAATTCATTGGATAGATTTGTTCCTATTCTCAAATTATTCTTATCAAAGTCTTAAACTTTTAAACAAATTTTAAACTTTATATAAAAATGAAAATAATACTATTAGCTGATTCAGTTTTAGATTAACTGATTATTTTAGTTATTTCAAATTATTTATTAGGATACACGACTATTAAAACTTTGACAATTAAAATCTATAAACTTTAGTCTGTTATTTATGGCTTGGGTTCAACTTTTTTTCAAACCATTTATAATCCTTTTGTAAACTTATTAGTTAATTCTACCGATTTTTTTTTTACAAAGTTTTAAATATGTTTAGGATTTTGCTAAACGAAATTGTAAAAAAATTGTGATTTTAAAAATGTTCAAGTATATATATTTTATCAGTCTTTCTATGATAATATTAGAGCTTTTAGAATTACGTTTTTATTTTTCAGTCATTTAAACTTTTTTTTTGAACTGTCAGAATTTAAATTATCATGTAACTGATTTATTATGTCTCCCAGAATATCTTTTAATTTAAGTTTTAGTTCTAAAAATACAAAATTTAGGATTGTATACTTTGTTTTTAATTCAATTCTATATTGTTTATATAATTTATACTTTAAGTATTTTTTGCTTCTTATTTTATTCAGTACTTTTTTTAGATCTTTATATTAGATCTTATTTGTAAACATGTTGTTTATGTTACATAAAATATTTTTCTTCACTTATAATAGTATTTGTAAAATTGTTTACTAAAATATATTTAGTAAAAGATTTCAGTTATTAACGTATTTTATTATATTTGTCAAATGTTATTGACCAAATAAAGTTATTGAAGTTTTAATTTTGATAATTGTTTCTGACTAAAAGTTTTTTACCACTGAAAATAAGAATTGTTATTTTTATTTTTAGCAGTTTTGTCTGTAAACAATTTAGTGACGTCATTTCATAAATTAAACTTTTTTCAATAAAAATATTTTTTTAATATTTCCACACAATCACATTTATTTCATCAACTAAAATAATTTCCATTTCATAATTTGTGCCACAAATATTGTGGTTTAACATTTACTAGAATAAAATGAACCCTTAATGAAACTTTTCTTTAATTCAGGTCAGTTTTTATTCATTTACGCTAATCTTTTCTTCAAAAGACGCTGATTTGAAAACGCTAATTTTCAAAATATATTTTGCTTTTGTAATCCATAAAATAATATAATTTACAGATTCAGAACAACTTAAATAAATATTTTAAAATTTTCTCTCATTTTTGTTTTCAAAACTCATTAGTCCTCAGAAAATTATTATTTAATTACAATTCTTATTTAACAAAGATTAGTATAGTACTATTTTCAAAAATTTGCTGTAGAATATTTTTTCTAACCTCGAAGTATTTTGATACCCCAAATAGAAAGTATGCCTACCGTACAATAACTAAATCCTTATTTATCGAGCATGACTCTTAATTCATATTACTTTTTTTGTATGTTTTATGTTATCTAAAGATAAAACTAATTATTTTCTATTTTTTCCTTTAATTAAGTTAGTTTTGTTTTCAAAATAACTTTATTTATCAGTATTATTTTTGATGTATACACAAAAGGTTAATGACCAAACAAAATTATTTAAAGTTAGAGATTGCTTCTATCTTTATTTTGTTTAGCATCTTGCTAAAAAATCTTTTTTCTTCAATTTTAACTCTTTTAATTCTAAATTGATTCACATATAGTTTGGTAACTTAACCAAGCAAACTAAATGGATAACTTGGTCTTTTTTTTTGCCAATGTTGTGTTAACTATGAACTATTCAGTTTGTTTTCACTTCTACTTTGATATTTAAAAAAGCTCCACAACATCTTTTAAGGCATTTTTGAACAATAAACAACATTTTAAACAAAAAATTAAGTAAAAATAAACAAGAAAAGCTGTGTTTAAATTAATAAAATCTCAAATTTTGTACAAAATTTAGTAAACCTGGAACAAATTTCCAAAACAATACATTTAAAAACCTAGTTATTGACATGGTTAGAACACTGAAAACAAATAATCTGTCGTCTAATTGTAGTCTAAATTGTCTAATACTATTTTATTAGTTAATTACAGTTATTTATAATTAAATACTTTTTTTACTTTATAGTTAATTTAAGGTAATAGTAAATTATTGTTTTTTTATATATAATTTTAAAAACTAATCAAAATAATTATTATAGAATTACCACAAAGTTTTCCGAATCAAAGCAAGGGCCGTATTATTTATCAAGTTACAGACATACAATAAACGATTTTGTATGCAATTCTAATTTTATATAGATTAATCGTGTTATTACTTTAAACTACTATGTTTTAAACAATTTAAGACATGTGAAATGTTTACTTAGCTTTTTTTTTGTCAGTTTCGATTTGTTTTTTTTTCATGAAATTATCTCTACTTTTACATAATTTTATTATAATAAGTTTTGTTCATGTTTAATTTATTTTTTACCGTATTATTTACAAAATTTGTACTAAAACCAAAATTTATGTTTAGTGAATTAAAATACTTCAAAATTTTGTTTAGAAACTTGTAGTCTATTATAGTACAATTTATATTTTGATTAAATTTTTTTTTTTTTGACATTTTACACTGACGAAAATACAATAATTCTGATATTATGTTTATAGTTCTGAGTCAAAAGGCAGCCAAAGTTAATACTAAAGGTTAAATTTTACTGGTAGTTTGTTTCTTTCTATAAAAACAGATATAGTAGTATATAAACTTTTTTTTATCTATAAAGTTTATTTTGACTAGGATAGAATCTGATTTGTTTCCAAAAAAAATTTAGTTTTGTAAAAATTATCATCTTTTTGTGTTTAAATAAAACGTTTTTTCCATAAATTATATACTCTAATATTTTAACTAAAGATACATAATGGCCAATTACCAAAAGTTTTACACTCAAGTTACGAAATAGATTATTTAAATAAACAAATATTAAATATGTTTTCAAAGTTGTATAACTTATTGTTTTAGTTGTGATTGTTTACATTGCCATCTAAAATAAAGATGGGCAGCTTTTTTAGTCGGAGCATTTTTTATAATTCACATAAAGTACTCAATTATCCAATTCACTCTAAAAAATTTCTATGTGACATTTTTATACCAGATTTAGTATATTTTAATTTATTCTTATTTAATATTCTTAAATTTACCTTTTGTTCTTCGTTTCAAACTCCAGTAAATCTAGTGAAAGTTTTTTAAATTTAGTTTAGCTGGCCTAAATCCATCTAAATTTTCCAAACATTGGCGGACGGTCGTCTTCACGGGCCGTAAGTTGCCCTCCCCTATTCAAAAGCTAGGTTTTGAGAATAGTTTTAGAGTAGTGGCATTTTTTAATTTTAAGCTCATTTGTGTTAACAACTTGATAAACTCAGTTTTATTTGAAAATTAAGTACGAGTTATTAGCACATTGTATGATAAAGTTTTTTCTACTGGTAACTAAGTATAACTTATATGGCAGAATATAAAAAGTAATTTACTTAGTCGTTGTAAGAACGACTTTTAAAATTAAAATCTATTTTTTCCAAACTGAAAAGTTTTACCACTTACAAAAAAGCTTTTTAAAATACATTATAAGAAATTTAAAACATGCGGGTTTACGTTGCTTACGTCAGCAGAATATTTATAATACGAGCATTTTCAATTAAAATGCGCGCAAAATAAGTTGATATCAGTTTTCCTTATTTAGTAATCCGAGTAAAACGAAGTTTTTTCTAAAACCCTTAGAGAATATTTTAATGTTTGGTTTTTACTTTATGATGTTTAAGTTTATAATACTTCTTGTGTTTTTTATATATAGTAGAGTAATGGTAAACTACTTGATTAACTTATGTTAAATATTTTTTATGTTTAATGAAAACTAATAGATTAAATAATAAAACTTAGAAGCAGCGAGCAATAAACCAAACTTTTTACAATTATATAATTGCAAGTAACTTTAAAATCAACTTTTTATTAACTTCAAAGCAAATATTTTAAGAGTTTTATATACTACTAATCTCACTGCTTTTTTTTGTATTATTATGTATAACACATATTTCAACATTTTGTTAATAAAATTCAAAAGGGATTCACAATTTTTTTTGTTCTTAATTTGTTGATAAGTGAGCATTTTTTAGGTATGCACTGCCAGTTAAGTACGCATTGTGCGTTTTATGCAATATTTAGCCGACAAACTCAGTGTTTAAAATGCTCTTTTCTGCCTAAGATAAAAAGAAAACATATAAGTAGTAGTAGTAAAAATTTTTATTTTTTTGTTTATTGTACTGTATTAAGTTTAGATAAATCAAAACTAAAAAAACAAGAAAAAAGTTATGGACTTACAAGTTGTATATCTAAGTTCAAATCCGTTGTTTAAAACAAATATGTTACATACAGTTTATTTAACTAACAAAAATAACGAACATTGTATTATAACTAATATAGGTAATTAAAGACCAAAACTTGCAGGTAGTTTTAGTATATTATAATCGTTAGTTTAAACTTGGAAAAAACTTAATAAATCTATTGCATAATACAAAACTCAATAAAAAAGCTTTAGAATTGGTTGAAAACAAAATTTCAAGTCATTTAAATAAAACAGTTGAGAACATAGTTTTTACGAGCATTATCGTTAATTTTAATGTTTCGTTTGGAACAGAATTAATAAA
Source organism: Thalia democratica (assembly GCF_965202585.1). NCBI lineage: Eukaryota > Metazoa > Chordata > Thaliacea > Salpida > Salpidae > Thalia > Thalia democratica. The sequence continues at coordinate 19,795,850 of NC_139165.1, forward strand.
AAGCACAAATGGAATAGAAATTTCTAAGGTAAATAAACATTTTTAAACTTTAAACAATCTAAAAACATTAGTAAAATAGAATGTAACATAATAAAATAAATTAGTAAAATAATATAAACCTGAGTTCTGTGCTATTATTATATACAACGTAAAAAGTTTTTCTTACATTATGGAGCTAACATGTGGAATGAAAACATTTTTACTTAAGATACTAAAAACAAAAAACTATTTAAATATAGTTACAAATTTGTCTTAATAATAGAAAAATATGCTAAATGATATGTAAACAAATTACCTAGTTAATTAGTTCCAGTCAAAACCGTAAAGCTAACAATTATAACGAGAGAAAAAAAGAAATTAATAAAAATTAACTTTAACAAACTAAGCCAAGTTCTAAATTTTTTAATACTTAAAGATGTATTTTATAATAATGCATCACTAATGAAACCAAAGTTCTTAAAAAAATTTTTATATTAAAGCAAATAGTCTATCTATGGTATAGAAAGCTTTTAAAATGTTTTAAACATAATTATTAGGTGTTTATAAAATTATTATTAAAAAATTTAACTTTTAAAGCTTCACTCTAATCGAACTGAAAGATATTGGTTCAAAAATATATTTGATTGAAAAATATTAAACAACCGCTAGTTGACGCACTTTGTTTAGCGAACTTAAGTGATTATATTGAACATTTTTTAAGTAAAGTTGTACTTACTAGTTAAAAAACAGTACTAAATCAAAATTTTTTTACACTAAGTAACAATTTAAAAAGGGAACTAACAGCACCTTAGTAAAAACTTTTCCAGAAAAAATGCTACTTTAAAACTTTTACCTATTATCACGTTACAATTAAAGTTGTATTTGAAATTGATTTCAGCTAGGTAATTTATCTAAAACGAGCATTTTTTATTACGCAAACTTACAGTCTTCAGTGTTATAAATTCAACATTCATTATTCAAAATTTATCAAATAACCAAAACAAATTCAATAAACAACGTTTTTAGTGATATTCTAAGAAGCTTCTTTTTTTCTTCTTTTTTTTTCAGGGGGTTCACAAGTAACAGGAAACCAATTAAAACACGCCCCTGCTAACAGATATTTTAGATTGAATAAAGATCATTAACAATAATTATTTCTAATATTTGTCAGTTTTTGGGTTCTTTTAGTGAAACTTCTTTTAAAAATTGATTTTTATGAATTTTTAGAACTGATGTTTGTATGAATATATATATACTTTCTTCAACCTTAACCTTAAATACTTTTTTTATTTTGCAAACAAAAACTAGAAATGAGTTTGATCCTAACAAAAAGTGTGTAACTTTAAGTCGTAAATTTTAATTAAAAATGGACTGACAATAATAAAACTATTTTATAAAAATAAATAACTGAAACTAGTGGCGCATCATATACTTTTTTTCCTTATTTGGGAGCTAAGTAGTTTGCAAAGTTAAGCTTTACAGACGTAATATATTTATACTGGCAAATGCTCAAATTTATACTTTATTATAATTTTTTACGGTGTTTAAAATTGTAATCATCTGAATTAGCAATATTTATAAAGTTGTGTTAATTACGACGATAAAAATTCATCAATTATATCAACTAAGATTAATTTAGTTTGAAAAAAATGTAAGCTTTTAAATATTTTAATTACTTTTTATGAAAAAAAAAAAACAATAGTCTCAAAAATCATAAGAAAAGGTAAAATAAAGGCAATGTTTCAATAACTAATAAATAATTAAAAAAATAAAAACAGTTTTTACGTTATAAATTACCTACAAATGCTTTTAAATTTTTTTTGATATATTGCTAAACTAAGTTTTAAAATATAGTATTCACCCTTAAGTACTTACTGTTTATTTTAATAATAAAAAAAAACTACGTTTCTTTGATGACTAAATACTGCAAAATAGGAACTGAATTTTGTTTTTGATAGTTAATTTTTATAAATTTTTTAACTGTTTAGAGTATTTCAATACAGTTAAAGATAAATTTACAAGCAGATATTATGTTAAATTAAAGACGTAAAACATGCTTACTTAAGAAATGTTGTAAAAGTTCATAACTAAACAGATTTATTTTTATTAATGAATAACTCAGTATAAGTCAAAGCTAATGAAATGTTTGTTGTAGTTAATGCAGTGTATTACAAAATTAAATATACAGTTGATAAATTTTTTATATATTTTTATTTGTATTTTAAATTCTATTAAATGTATTTTTCCAGCTGAAGTTTAGTTATTAGCTGCAAGAACAAGGTGCTTATGATTGGCTAAAATTTCACTTGTCTTCATTAAAACATTTAACTAATAAAAATTCGTATAACTAGTTGACAAATATATTAACTAAATTAGAAACAAATCTAATTTATTCTCAAATTACACAAAATAGTAGGAAAAACTATGAAATAAAAAAGTTTTAAAACTACTTAAAGTTAATAAAGTTGTTTTAGTCGTAGTAAGACCGACTTTTAAAAGTTTGAAACAAAAAAGATTATGCACAAAAAATAATTTATTAAGTTTAACTTATATATAAAATTTGCAAGAATTCGAGTGTTTGCAAGATTTTTTTATATGACGTCAGTTGAACTTTTTTGCAATTTAATAAAACATTTGGCATCAGTAAATAAAAAAAAAAGAAACCATGATTAATTGACAATATAAACAAGTTACATACAGTGCTAGATTTTAAAATAAAATAGAGCTTAATATAATTTTAGAAATAACTTGTTTAAATTTTAACTGTACCTAAACTTAATTTTATATTTACTATACAAATATATAGCTTTTCTTTTATGTTGAACTTATAACATTTTCTGCTTTCATACAAAAACAAGCTTTAAAATTTAAAGTTTTTAAGAACAATAAAGATAGATTTAACTATCGAATAGAATATATTACACCTAAAAAATAACTTTGATAGTCAATTAGATGTTTTGGGTAGTTTTCAAATTTGCACGAGCGTACAAAATTGCACAAAGGGAAAAAATTGCACGAGTGCACAAAATTGCATGAATTAAACTTTTGCACGAGGGGATCAAATTGCACAGAAATATTTTTGCACGAGTTAAACTATTTTTTAATTATTTTTTTAGATTTTCTATTTTATTTTATTACTATCACTGTTACCCCTAACCCTTATCCTCAGTTGGTAAATTTATATTTTTTCTAATTTATTCATTTTTGCATTTGTTCATTTTTTTTGGTTTTATTTACTATCACTGTTACTCTTGGTCGGTAGCTTTTTTTATTATTTTCAATTTTAAATTATTATTTTTTTTTTACTTTGACTGCTACCCCTAACCCTTACCCTCGGTCAGTATTTTTTTTATTATCTTCTAGTTTTTTTTTCTGTTTTAATTTCTATTCATTTCTCGATTTTTTACACCCGTGCAAATATATGATTCGTCCAAATTTGGCTTCGTGTAATTTTGTGCACTCCTGCAATTAAGTAACCTCGTGAAATTTTGTCTTCGTGCAATTTAGACTTGTTTCCAGATGCTTTAGCTTATTGTTAAATTAACAAAAACTTGTTTTATTTTAATTGCTAAAATTTGAAGCTTTACAGATATCAGCGCTACATTATACAAACATAAAAAAATAAAAACATACTTAAAAACTTGTTCATTGTTTGTCAATAATTTTTTTTCACGTTTTTCTTAAAAATTTACTTTTATAGGTCATTTCTTTAAATAGCTTTTAGAAATGTAAAAAAATAACATTTTAGTTTAATTACTTATTTTAAAGTATTTTAATGTTATAAATAAAGTTTTGCAAATGAAAAAAGTTAATTGAAGGATTCGGTTGCATCATTCCAGGACTCACATCATTAGTAAAAACTTAGCTATATATCCATAGACCGCAAAAAGTATGCATTTATAATTTTTACAAAGTTTAATTAGTAAACATGAAAAGTTTTTCAGAATAAGTTTTAATCAAACTTTATAACTTATTTGTTTATTTTTTTTAAATTTAAATATTATATATATTTTTAAGTTTTAAAGTTAAGTTAAAATAACTTAGATTGTAGTTAGACTAGTTCAAAATTTTCTAAACTAGTTTAGATTTTTAAGACGTTGTGAAAACGGCTTTTAAACTTTTTAACAAAAAAACATGTTTTTCTTCAACTTTATAATTTTTACAAAAGTTTGAATCCAACATTTTGAGTTTTTGTTAAGTCAGCAAAACAAACTATTTTATATTTAAGATTTTTCAGATATAATTTTAGTTTTGAAAAATTAGTTAGAATTTTACATATAAACATAGCTAATAAATTTAGTTTTATCAATTTCCATTTTTATAAGCTTAAGTTAAATGAAACAAATTTTTAGATTAAAATGTCTACTGACGTCATCAATATAATACAGCAGTACTCTCTTTCGTATAATTTATATGAACAAGTAAACCATTAATATTGGTAAATGATTTGGTTATAAACTATTCAAAGTCGTAAAAATTACGACTAACAAAGTATCTTGCTTTAGTTGTTTAAAGAAAAAATATTAGAAAATAAAGTTATGTTAGACTTAAAAACGTCAAAAACTTATAAGATTTATTAATAAATGCATTAACAGAATGAAACTCTCATTAGATTCAATCAAGTTAAACTATAAACTTTAAGTTTTTTATATTGTAGACTTATTTATTTTTATGATTAAAACTGTTTTGTTAATTTTTCTATGTCTTACTTATGTTTTAGATTAAAATCAAAAACAAAATTTATTTCAATTTATAAACATATAATTATACAGTCTATAAAATAAAAAAAAAAACAATATTACATTTTATTGATTTTAATTAAAACTATATAAAATTAATATTATTTAAGTATGTATATGTATTTGCATTTTTATAAGCTTAAGTTAAATGAAACAAATTTTCAGATTAAAATGTCTACTGACGTCATCCATATAATGCAGCAAATACTTGTTTTCGTTTAAGTTATGTGAATAAGTAAATATTAAATAACGATAAATAATTTTTGTGTTAAGCTATTACAAACTTTTAAAAGTCGTAATAATTACGACTCACAAAGTATCTTTTAATAATTATTAAACCAAAAGTAATAGAAACTAAACTTATTTCAGACTTAAAATTGTCAAATATTATAGTTATAAGATTTATTAATAAATGTATTAACAGAATTAACCTCTCATTAGTATCGATCAAGTTAACCTATAAACTTGTTATATTGTACACTTATGTATTTTTAATGTTAAAAATCTATTGTTAATTTTTTCAATGTGTTACTTTTGTTTTAAACTTAAATTAGAAATTAAACTTGTTTAAATTTGAAAATATTTAATAATACAGTCCGTAAAAAAAAAAATACTACATTTTATTGATTTTAATTTAAACTATATAAAATTAATATTATTCAAGTATGTAGCAAACAATTGCTTTTTTTTATCCTCAGTATTTTTTGTTAAATTTATATAGTATATAAACCTTATTTGACAGTAATTATATTTAAATTTGTTTGTATGTGTAGAAAACGAAAATTAAAACTTATTTAAGTTATTTGATATTAAAAGTTACGTTCTTGATAAAGTTTTGTTTTCCGCTATGGACATATTCAAAAAAAATTATTAAAAATGTATTAATTTTAAAATCGTATTATATAGAGCTAATAAATATTAAAAAATTTAAACATGATTTTTAATCTTCAAAAATTTTACATCTAGCTTTAAGTACACATAATTTTTATATAAAATAACTTTGACATTTGTGTTTGAAGTTACTATCATTAAATAATAATCACATTGATATTTCTTTCTAAACCATAAAAGGCATTCTTTTGTTATTTTATGTGTAACGTAGTACTATGTTTCTCTTCTATATTATTGAAATTAACTTAAAATATTTTAATTAGCTTGTTTTAACGATTTTTTAAGGAACAAATTGATAGTGTTATAGGCAGATAAAGAAAGAGTTTATGTTTTACTTAACTACAAAGTAATCAAAACAAGCTACTTACATAAATCTTTAGCTATTTAATAAATCGAATCTAATTTAATTTATGCAATGTACAAACTAACTTAAGCAATAGTTCGATTAATAAACTCAAAATATTTGTACAAGTTTTTTACTGATGACTTTTGTTAATTTAGTTCAGTTGTTAGAAACGAAAGCTATCGCTATATAATATATATGAAATTTCTAAAAATATTTATATATTATTCTTATTACGGTGTAGATTTAAAGCAGAAAGTAGTAATATTTATATTGTAGTTTTTACCTTTATTTGAACTAAGTATTTTTTTTTATAACTATTTATCTATTTAAAAATTTTTAATTAAATTAAGTAATAATTTTTTTAAATTGAGCAATAACAAAATATTTATTCTAAAACCATTATAACTCTCATAGTTATTGTACAAAATAGTTTAAATAATTGAAAATCTAGCACTTTAATTAGCATCGATCTAAAAATATTTAGCTTTTAACATAATATCTTATACTGACGTCATAATTTAATAACAATAGTGCTCGCTATCTTGTTGCGAATATAAATAACTTTTTTTTTTTTTAATTACAGGAGAAGTTTATAAATTAGTTTATAAGTCGTAATCAACTCGACTGACAAGTTGAAAACTTAGTTGTGTATATAAATACACATTAAATCTAACTAAAATATAAATTATTTTAAAACTAGTTAAGTTCATTTAAAATTACAATTTAATGGATTAAAAATCTATTTTACTTTTAGAATGAAGTTGATAAAAAAAATTCTGTATTGAAATTTATGATTTCCTAATGTAATATAATTTTTAAAAATGAAAAGGATATAATAACCTTACACAACTTTTAAGATTAAGTATATAAACTTTTGCATACTTATTCAATAACTACTTAACAAAACTGATAGTTATTTAAATTATTTTTAAGTTAATTAATTACATATATAATAAATTAGATAAATTAAAAGAGTTAATTTTCATAAAGCCCATTTAAACAGCTGACGTATTTAGCTTTAAAATGTAAAGTTCAAAATGAATAGTACATATATTTCATACAGCGTAATTCTGTAATAGTTAGCTGTCTAGGTTTTGAATGAGAAAAGTTTAGCAACAAAATTACACAAAAACAAAAAAAAAACACTTTTTGCACCCTAGTTATTCCAATCCTAGTAAATACGGCATTTAAGACAATAATGAATTTTCTTGAAATAAATCTCAAATTAATAAAACCATTAAAGAATTTGTCTTTTTTTTTTTCTTAAATAAATAATTTGAACATAAGTCACTTATTTAATTAATTTATTATAGATTATTAATTAATTTCATTTAGCGCATCATCAGAATAATTTTGCTAAAAACTAGTAATAGTATAGTATAAATTTATTTTTTAACAATAATTTTTATTATAGATAAAAATAGTCACGTCATAAATCATAAAAGTCTATTTAAAAGGTTTAAATTAGAGTTAAATTATACTTAGCTGATTTGAAGTTATTTATAAGACAAAATTTTTAAAACAAAAACATTTAAGATAGTAAAAAATTTACCTGAAACTAAACTAAATAAAAAGTACAATACAAAATACGGCAAAAAACGACAACACTAATACTAAAAACACGATGTTTATATTTTTAATTTATATACATATTTTTTTTGTTTGTTTCGTTACAACAGTAGTGGTTTAGTCTAGGTTGTATCATTTTCTATCTAATTATTCTTGAGACTATTCTTTAAGATTACTATTTTGAATTAGTTCAGAATACTTACAAACTTTTTTTAGCATGAAAATAAAAGAAAATAGTTATAGATGTTTATACTATAGTAGAAAATAACGTATTTAAATAGTTAGCTCAGATAACTGTACAAGCAAATTTATGTTAAAATATCTGTTTTTTTATTGAGGAAATCAAAGAAAAAAGTTCTTCAGTTTTATGTTTGCAAACATTGTTTGCTCTCTATTGTTAAAGTTTTGGACTTAGACAAGTATTCAAAAATCCAAAAAAAAAGTATATCTTAAAATAGAAGAAAATTTGTTGTTGTTAAAATTATCATTTTTTTTTTAATTAAAAGTATAAATTTTACAGTGCTTATCTTCATATTTTAATTCATAAAAGTTAAGTTCAGTTATTTTAGTATTGACTTCATTGAAAAAATTATTGTTTAATTCTTAAAAATTAAAAACATTCTTAAAAATTCTAAAAGAAATTTGTACAACAGTATGTTCGATTATTCAAATGTTAAATTTCTTATACTGTTAGAGTTAACGAACTAAATAAAATAACATTTACCTTATTAGCACAAAATACTGATCAAATTTGTTCGTAAAAATATTTTAGCGTATTACATTTTTACTTTTTTTTAATAGGTTGTAACCTATAATTCAAGTATTCACACGTTTGCTATTAATGTTGTTTATATCCGTTGAAAAGTTAGTTTAAAGTTTTATATATATTTTAATTCTTATCTTACTAAACAACATTTGTATCACTTTATTAAACACAAAGTTCAGTTATTTTTCGTTTACTTTTCTTTTCTTGCATTTTTAATTTCGTTTAATTGATTGTCTAATTACTAAAGATTTAAATATTTAAAGGATAAAAAAGCTTTTTATAATAACTTGTAAGAAACTTTAAAATCATGTGGTGTACGACTTGAAAATAGAAAGGTTCTTAGACCAAATTTTTGAGTCCTTTTTTAAAGTTCAATAAACAATATATAAGTAAATGTATTTAAAATATAAAAATTGTATTTAATGTATTAAACATTATATTTTTGATTTTAAATGATTATTTTTTTTTTTCTTATAGCCATTTCCTACTATAATTTTATGTTTTTATAAGCAGATCTGGTTATAAAAAATATCTAATCTATTAGTATATGTTTAATGTAAATTAAGTAAAAGTTATTAATTTTAAATCAAATGTTTAATTTGTTTTCAAATTAAATATATGTAATATACTTAAAAAAAAACTGTTAAAACATTTATTAAAGTTTATGATGTGTTTTAAAAAAACTACAAAAACTTTTATATTTTTTAGAATTAAACTTCAATGTAATCATTCAAGCAAAGTAAACATTTTAAGTTACAAATTTTGATACTAATATGAAATTTAACTTTTTTTGTTCAAAGGTTATAAATAAAATAATAAACAAAAATTAAAAACCTTTGTTCTTACCATTAAAACTAATAAGTAATATATCACATACTTTATCTAGATTACAAACAATTGTTTAATGAAGGACAAACTAAGCATATATAACATATTAGTACTGTTAATAATTATACGTGGGAATTTTTCAAAAACTTTTTTGATACAATTAGACTTTAATAACTGAACTTTTTATAGTCGTATTTAACACAACTTTTAAATTGAACGAACTATTTCAACCCAATATCTTAATAATCGTATTTATTATTATTGCAGTACAAAATCAAGCGTTTGAGGGCGTTTTATTGTTATGCTAGTGAAGCTTTAAATGCAAAATTATTATTCTAAAACCAAACAAACAAAATATGTATATATGTATATAGACATATATATATATTTTTGTTTATATAATTATATAAAAACTATAGCTTGAAAAGCTGTTTCATACATGAAGTATAAAGTTTCATGTATTCCTTAGTAAGCTACAGTTTATTTACTGGAAGTACATGAAACTTTATACTTTATGTATGAAACAGTTGTATAAGTTATAGTTTTAATATAACTCGATAAATATTTAGCTCCAATTGAATTTGTCGAGCACTATCGACAAGAACTTTTTATAAAATTTTTATTATATTATTATGTAAAAATACTTTGTAGTTTGTTTTTTAATATAAATCAAAATAAAACCATTTTCTAAGTAAAATTAAAACAACAAAGTTTTACTTTTATATCAAAAAATGACTAAAAACACTTCAATCAATTTAATTAAAATTCAATTGTACCAGAAAAATCGTTATTTTTAATAAAAAGTACTTACGTTATAGAAATTTTTATAAGTAACTAAATAAATAACTTATGTATCTCCCCAAGTAATAGTTTTCCTCATAAGTCATATTCTTGTCGCATTTAAAACGCAGTACTATATAAAAGTAAACACTATTTAAAATTTATATAAACACCGTTTTATATAGCTTTAATGTCATGAAGCCGAAAGATTGATAACTATATGTTTTTTGATTTAAACTAAGTTTAACTATTTAGTAAAAAACAGTTTTAACGGACTGTTAAAACATGTGTTATACATAATATTACAAAAAAAAAACTATGAGATTAGTTTTACAAAAAGTATAATTTAAAAACCCTTAAAAATAATTTTATGTTAAAAGAATAAGTTTAGCGCATTTTAAAGTTACTTGCAATTATAAGTTGTAAAAATTATTAGTTAATTCCTCGATGGATCTAATTATGTTTCGAACTATAAATTTAAATTAAACAAAAAAAATTGTTTAACAAAAGTGAACTAAACTAATTTACTATAATATCTAAAAAACAGAGTAAGTATTATAAACTTAAACATCATAAAGTAAACACCGAAAACTTAAATATTCTATAAACTTATTTACTCACAATACAACAAACAACAGAGAAATTTGATATCAACTAATTTTGCGCGCATTTAAATTAAAGCAGTTCATATTATAAATACTCTGCTGACGTAAGAAACTTACACCCGCAAGTCTTAAATTTCTTAAAATGTATTTGATAAAAAACAAAAGTCGTCGATTTTAAGTTTTTTATCCGGACCGTTTAAAGAGTTCTTAATTTTAAAAGTCGTTTTCACAACGACTATAAAAATCTAACTTATGCAAATATATCTGCTGTGATTAAAAAAAACTGTTTTAATTTTACACAATATGTTTAACATAAAAAAATTAAAACTAGTTTAGATTTTTTTTTAAAGACAAATAAGTTAACTGTTTAAAATACTAAGCTTGTAGAAGTTTAAATTAAATTTCAGTATTTTTAGGCTAATATTTGTACAAGTGAACTAGGAAGTTTTTTTAATTGAAGCTTAAACTATTTAAACTGGGTTCAACTAAATCATTTTTACGTAGTGTTTTATATGAAACTTATAACACAGTAATATAACTAAAAATTATTTTTTTTTTAGAATCTTTTTAAATGAATTTAAACTTTTGAAAAATGATAATAACATTGCAATCAAGAACTTTTATTAGTTTTGTTTTTGTTTGTAAAACTTGTTACAAAAATTAAAAAATTATTTAAAATAATTTCTTAAAGGTTTTTACACTTTAATCAACTTAAGTACAGTAAAGTAAAAACCAAAGATATGCTTTCAAAATACTTTTCAAATGGTAGTCTTATTTTGCTTATTAATTTACAGCCAGAAGATTTTGAAATTTAAGTCAAATAAAGTTGTTTATGTTCTTAACGTTAGTCCAATAAAATTAAAATTTTTAGTTGTATTTATTAAAACAAAAAATTTTCTAGTTCTGCATTTAGAATTTGTCATAAATAGTTCAAATGTTTTATTTAACTGATTTCGACTTTGTTACGCTATTTTATTTTTATATTCTAAGACTAGCACCTCAATTTAAGCTATAAAAATTATAAATTATCTACACGTTAAGTTAACTTTTTTTAGTATCATTTAAGTCGCAAATAAACTCAAAAACTAAACTGTCAAATAAAACAACTTTCAAAATTTTTAGAGCCAAGTAATTTAAATAAAATTGTTACACTACTCTTTAAAAGCTTTTTAAACAAGCATTGAATAAATTAAAAACTTGTTAAATCACTTTATTTTGACCGATGACCACTAGTAATGTTACTACTGTGAAACTGTAATTTTGCAACAAACTCAAACAGCTAGTAAATCGTTCAACAAATTTCAACGTAAATTTACATTAGTATATTAAAATGCATTTTTTGCTGTAATAGAGTTAAAAATTTAATTGATATGAATTTAATTGCCAACATTAAACGACCTGAACTTCAAAAAGAAGCTTAAAAATAACTTTTAGTTTTGTTTATCATCAAATTTGCCGCAACTTTCTTAAAGTTTATCTTATTTAAAATCATATAAACGTAAGCTTTTTACCTATTTTAACCTTATTGTACATAAAGTGTTTTTAAATTTGTTAGAGCTTTATATTACAGTTTAACAAAAATAAGTTAAAAAAAAACAAATCAATGTAAACAAAAATCTGTTAAACTATCTGAATTGATTTTTAATGCATAACACATTGAAGATAAACTATGATACCTCATAATATTTTTAGTAAAAAGTTGAATTAAAACTGCTATAAATTAAAGTAGCGAAAGTTTACAAAATGATTTGAAAATAACAATATATTGAAGTTAAACAAGCAAAAAGATAAAAAAAACTTATGTGTTGTTTTTTGTTAACGACTTTAAGCTTTAATCTTTTCAATTTCAGTTTTTTTTTTGATGCTGAGACCGAAAACTTACAAGAACTTTTGGTTACGTCAATAAAAACTTTGTAACGAAAACCACTTATTTCTTAATATAGTTAGACAGAAACTTTTAGTACTCGAAATAGATAACTTTTATGTTTTTTCATCACTTAAAAACATTTAATATTATATGACTTATATTTTATACTATAAACTCATTACTTTATGTATTAATAAATAATACTTAATGTTTTTTAAATTTTAACTTAGTAATAAATTTTAGCTTAAGGTTGTTAAAGTTACCTAAGTTTAAAAAAACAGTTTAAAATATACTATGTTTTAAACAGTTTTAACTATATTTAGGTTGTAACTTATTTTTATTAAATAAGATTAATTAAACTACTAATATATAATTAATTTATTTGAAAACTAAACATATACATGTATTTTAATTGTTTTTAAAATTGTACGGATGACGTATTTTAAAGTTGGTACATTTACTGGTATATACTTTTATTAAATTTAGTTTATTTAATCTAATAATATCTTGTAGTTTGTTTTTATAATAAAAATGATAATAAAAGCATTTTCTAAGTAAGATTAAAACAACTAAGTTGTAATTTTATATCAAAAAATGACTAAAAACACTTTAATCATTTAATTTAAATTCAATTGTACCAGAAAAATTGTTATTTTTAATAAAAAGTACTTACGTTATAGAAATTTTTATAAGTAACTAAATAAATGACTTATATATCTCCCCAAGCAATATTTTAGCTCAAAAGTCATATTTTTGTCGCATTTAAAACGCAGCACTATATAAAAGTAAACACTATTTATAATCTATATGAACACCGTTTTATATAGCTTTTGTGTCATGAAGCCGAAAGATTGATAACTATATGTTTTTTGATTTAAACTTAGTTTAACTATTTAGTAAAAATCAGTTTTAACGGAATGTTAAAACATGTGTTATATATAATAATACAAAAAAAAAACTATGAGATTAGTTTTACTAAAAATATAACTTAAAAATCCTTAAAAATAATTTTATGTTAAAAGAATAAGTTGAGCGCATTTTAAAGTTACTTGCAATTATAAGTTGTAAAAATTAATAGTTAATTTCTCAATGGATCTAATTATGTTTCGAACTATAAATTTAAATTAAACAAAAAAAAATTGTTTAACAAAAGTGAACTAAACTAATTTACTATAATATCTAAAAAACAGAGTAAATATCATAAACTTAAACATCATAAAGTAAACACCGAAAACTTAATTATTCTATAAACTTATTTACTCACAATACAACAAACAAAAGAGAAATTTGATATCAACTAATTTTGCGCGCAATTATATTAAAGCAGTTCATATTATAAATACTCTGCTGACGTAAGAAACTTACACCCGCAAGTCTTAAATTTCTTAAAATGTATTTGATAAAAAACAAAAGTCGTCGATTTTAAGTTTTTTATCCGGACCGTTTAAAGAGTTCTTAATTTTAAAAGTCGTTTTCACAACGACTATAAAAATCTAACTTATGCAAATATACCTGCTGTGATTGAAAAGGCTGTTTTAATTCTACACAATATGTTTAACATAAAAACAGTTAATACTAGTTTAGTGCTTTTTTTTAAAGACAAATAAGTTATCTGTTTAAAATACTAAGCTTGTAGAAGTTTAAATTAAAATTCAGTATTTTTAGGCTAATATTTGTACCAGTGCCCTAGGAAGTTTTTTCAATTGAAGCTTAAACTATTTCAACTGGGCTCAACTAAATCACTTTTACGTAGTGTTTTATATGAAACTTATAACACAGTAATATAACTAAAAATTATTTTTTTTTTGGAATCTTTTTTAATGAGTTTAAACTTTTGAAAAATGATATTAGCAATACAATCAAGAACTTTTACTAATTTTATTTTTGTTTGTAAAACTTGTTACAAAAATAAAAAAAATATTTTAAAAATTTTCTTAAAGGTTTTTACACTTTAATCAACTTAAACACAGTAAAGTTAAAACCAAAGATATGCTTTCAAAATACATTTCAAATAGTAGTCTTATTTTGCTTATTAATTTAGAGCCAGAAGATTTTGAAATTAGGTAAAATATAGTTGTTTATGTTCCGTACGTTAGTCCAATAAAATTAAAATTTTTAGTTGTTTTATTAAAACAAAAAGTTTTCTAGTTCTGCATTTAGAATTTGTCATAGATAGTTCAAATGTTTCATTTAATTGATTTTGACTTTGTTACGCTATTTTATTTTTATATTCTAAGACTAGCACATTTAATCTAGATATAAAAATTGTAAATTATCTACACGTTAAGTTAACTTTTTTTAGTATCATTTAAGTCGCAAATAAACTTAAAAACTAAACTGTCAAATAAAACAACTTTCAAAATTTTTAGAGCCAAGTAATTTAAATAAAATTGTTACACTACTCTTTAAAATCTTTTAAAACAAGCATTGAATAAATTAAAAACTTGTTAAATTACTTTTTTCTGACCGATGACCACTGGTAATGTTACCACTGTGAAACTGTAGTTTTGCAATAAACTTAAACAGCTAGTAAATCGTTCAACAAATTTCAACATAAATTTACATAAGTATATTAAAATGCATTTTTTGCTGTAATAGAATTAAAAATTTAACTGATATGAATTTAATTGCCAACATTAAACGACTTGAAATGCAAAAAAAAATTTTGAAAATAAGTTTTAGTTTCTTTCATTATTAAATTTGCCGCAATTTTTTTTAAAGCTTATCCTATTTAAAATCATATAAACGTAAGCTTTTTACCTATTTCAACCTTTTTGTACATAAAGTGTTTTTAAATTTGTTAGAGCTTTATATTACAGTTTAACAAAAATAAGTTGAAAAAACGCATCATATAAACAAAAATCTGTTAAACTATCTGAATTGATTTTTAATGCATAACACATTGAAGATAAACTATGATACCTCATAATATTTTTAGTAAAAAGTTTTATGGAGCTGTACTGGTATTAGATTTTAAGTGTAATAACATACAGAGTTCTTTATAAGCTTGTTTTTGAAAACCATAGTTTTAAAAATAATTACATTTTTATATTTGACATTACGCTCTTATTATCTATTTTGACATCGGCAGTTTTATTTTTCTTGTTATTTTTATTTTGCAATTAATTATGATTTAGACTTGCAGTTTCTGTTATAGACCGTAAAGTTTTTATATTAATCTAGAAAAGTTTGAACTTGTTTCTTATATATCATTTTAGTCTAACAGCTACGACTAAATTTTTTAAAAATGCTTTTTTTTAAATAGTCCTACAATATAAATTGTTAATTTTTCGATATATACAATTTAAAAAACCAATATTCCGCAGAAATTTACTCATTATGTCAAAACTCGATTTTACGATGGTTTGTTATTAATTTATTTTTAATCGTTAAATTTCCGTATTCTGATTTAGTTATTATCTTTTTTATATAACTTTTTTTTTTATTTACCACATATTTTTTGAAATACTAGTACTACTTAGACAAAACTTTTACTTTTAAAATAGGTTCATAAGATATCAAGCGTATACTAAAGAAATAAAATAAGGTAGAAGTTTTAATTTTGATTTGTCCGTTTATTCTCCAGTTAAATGTGTTTAAGTAGGGTTTTATGTTAAGTTTCACTAATTTATTCTTTTAAGCAGGTTTTAATTTCACCAGAATTTTTGGATATACAACTGAGTAGTTTTCTTCAACCAACTAACTGTTTAGACAAATAAAGTTTGAAAGTTTGGTACTTGAATTAAATTAAGTAAACATTTTAATCAATATTATTCATAATAAAAAAACATTAATAAGTTTTAACTATTATTAATATTACGCATTGTATTACAATGTATCACTAAAAATATAACACTTCTTACTGTTGCAAAAACTTCACTAAATTAAAATTTTTTGAAAGCAAGATTTATTTAAGCTTTTAATGTAGGTACATCAGTGATGGTTAGTAAAAGTGTTTAGTTTTAATTTTGTCACAGTATGTCAATCTTTTTAAGGCTTTTTATTTAAATGAAACATATTTTAGCTATGTTTCTAGATTTTAATAACGAACTAAAGTTTTTGTATTAAGCTACTTTGCTTGTGAAACTTTTATTTAATTTTTTTAGACTTATACTTGGAATTTATTGACATAAAATGCATATGGTCAAACATTTGTTTCATGTTCAATAATATCACTTTAATCGCAATATATGCGACTTTTGAAATTAAAACAGTTGATAAGCGTTGACTAACAATCACAATCTATTAACAAGTTAATTATAAAAGCATACCTTGCTAGAATATAAGCGTTTGCTCTAATTAAGTTGCGAACGGGTCAAAATTGCACGAAGACAAATTTGCACGAGAGCACAAAAATGCACAAGGTAATAAAAATTCATTAAGACAATGTTGCACCAAGAGTAAATTTTTCACGAGTTAAACTTTTGCACGAAAGTAAAAAAAAATGAATAAAAATCAGAAAAAAAAACTATAAGATAAATTAATAAAATACCAAAAAAAAAAACTTACCATAGGTAAGGGATGGGGTCAATAGTGATAGTAAATAATAAATAAAAACTAATTTAAATTATTTTAGAAAAATAAACAATTATAAAAAAATACAAATCAGCTACCGACTGAGGGTAAGGGTAAGGGTAAACAATGATAGTAAAAAAAAACTAAATTAAAAATTAAATTTGAAAAATAAAACAACTAAACAAAATTTTAAAAAATTAACCCATGCAAAAATGTCATCTTGCAAAAGTGTCTTCGTGCATAAGTTTCTTCGTGCATAGTTTCTTCGTGCAGTTATATGCACTCGAGCAATTTTGTCCATTCGCGCATATTTAACAGCTACCCATTTTAGTTATTACGTCAATAAAACTCTTATATTTTAAAATACTTAAGTTTTGATGCGTTCAAAAAAAATGTTAAAGTAAAATTATATTTTATTTTAAATTATAACTTTATTTTTTTAGTAGGAATAATTCAACTTAAATCATTTTTAACTTTCAAAACCTATTTGTATGTTACTCCAAACAATTTAATATTTTTATAATTTTTTTTCCCTGACTACTAAAATACTTGAAAGTTATAATTGTAAAAGCTTGCTCTTTAAATTAAAGAAGCAATTTTTTGTAAAGAAATACAAAATTAAATTTTTATGTTTTTTTAGTAGTGTTGATGAAAATTTTTTAACTAAATTAAAATAGATTATACTACTTATGTTTGTTTTTGTTATTATCGGTAACTTATACAAAAATTCGTTTTTTTAGAAGTATTGACAAATCATTTGTATTAAAAAAAAATTACAATATAAATATTTCTATAAAAATAATCAAAAGTTTAAGAGTTTCAGTTTAGGCAGATAATTATCAAATTTATTTTTACAGTCTGTAAAACAGTTCTATATATTTAAACCAACTTTTTTTTGATAAGTAAAATACATTTGTGTAATTTTTAAAAATCATTTTTTAACAATATTTTATATCGCAGAATCTTTTGTGTTTTGATAATATCTGTTGAAAACAAATGCAGCACTAAATAAAATTAAAGTTGATTTGAATTAATTTCAACCAAACTATTTTTAGTTAGTACTAAAATTAATAGTAAACTGAAAAAAAAATTATTTAAGAAAATAATTTAATTAACATTAAAATTTTAATTACTATTAAATTATTGTTAGTACTTCTTATAAAAAACAATAACTTTTTTTGATTTAGATTATATTAATTTCACTTCTTGTAGACTATAAACTCATTAAGTCAGAAGTTAAGTTATAGATTTTAACGCTTCAAATTATATATATTTTTAAATTATGTTAAATGGTTTTTATAAGTTATTTTCTGAAGTTAAAACTAAAACGATGGTTAAAATAAAACTAAAAATAAAGAAGCTCTTCAAAAATTATTACTATTTTGGTGTGTTTATGGATTATCAGTAAATTTTATATTTAAAATAGCTCAGAGTTTTATTAAAAAGTTTATAACTAACTAATGATTCATTTTAATTGTACTTTTCTAAATGATATGCTTTTTTTCTTTTTTGAAATAGTCTGCCTATCTAATTTTACTAAACTTGTCTTTATTTTTTTATGTGATTTTTAATTGTTTTTAAAAAAAATATTTAAAGTTTTGTTTTATAAACTGTAAGTTTAAAAGTGTAAATCACGAAATTTAGAACTATTTCTAATTATTATAATAGTTTTGATTTTAATTGTATATCAATGATCTAGTCGCATAGTAACGACTTTAAATCAAAATATGATCCGCTAATATAATGCAGATTTATTAATCTTAATTTGTATAAATTTATACAATAAAAGAAAAAAAGCGCTTGGAAAGTTTTTTTTTCGACGAAAGCTAGTTATTTTTGTATTTTAGTTTGATATTTTGCTTTAAATAAGTAATACAAAAATTGTGCATATGCTAAGTTTATGTTATAGAGTAGAAGCTTTACAACGTAATTGCTTAAAATTCAAAAGGTAAAAATATTATTAAAATAAATTAAGTTAAATTTTGTCTTTCAATATCAAAAACAAAATTTTGAGCCTAACATTTAAAAACTTAACCTTTTCATGTTGTTAGAAATATTTGTATATTTTTTGTAAGTTATTCTACTGCAATTTGTAAATACTTCAACTAGCATCGAATTTTTGAAAAAATCTTGATTTCAATAATGTATAGACAAAGCATATTTAATTAAAATGACAAGACTTTTTAAAATGTTTTTATTTTTGTTTTCTATGTATTAGTTACTTTAAAAGTAAGTCTTTAAAAAACGAGTTTTATTTTAAAAGAAGCTTAGTGCATTTTTATATACTTCTTATTGTTTTAACTTTTAAAGTTACAATTCTAGGCCTTTAGATTCTAACTAATGTTTTAATTTTGTTAAGTTAACTTCATAAAATTAAATTTATAACTAATATATTGCAAAATAAAAAAGAAATAAAAAACGACTATAAAAGAAAAATGCATTATATAACTAAGGCGGACACATAATATAAAAAAAAACAAAAGCTCTTTAGGTAAACTTTTGTTTACTCGCGTTCAAAACACAAAAAGGCGATTTCAACTAAGTTTTTCTATTTGCGTGCATTTGAAATAATGCAGTAGCATTTTAATCAGTTCGTTTGTAAATCTTCTACTGACGTAAGCAACGTTAACCCGCAAGTTCTAAGTTTCTTATAATGTATTTAAAAAATTGTATTTATTTACAATTTTGTTTCTTTTTTATTGTAGTTTAGTAATTTTGAAAGTCGTTTATACAACGACTACAAAAATAAAAGAAGTTCAATAAGTTTAAAAACAAATCTGTTATAACTAGATTAGATATTTTTAAAAACTGTTCATGATGACAAAGTTACCTTTTCTTAACGTATAACTTTCAAACTAAAACTCAAGACTAATAGTATTAGACTAACAGTACAATGTTAAACTAGTTAGTCTATATTTTAAAGCTTTTACATCAATGAAAAAATTTTAGGTTTGATAAATTCATATTAATCTTTAAATAATATAATTCTAAATAAAATTAATAAAGTTTGTTGATTGTAAAGCATACACAACTTTTTAGTTTTAAAAACCTTAAGTTTAGTTAAAATGTTTGCGAGAACAATAATTACTTAAATATTTTACTGTACTAATATTTGTAATTTAAACATTGACTAACAGTAATGTAGTTAAACCTAGTTTAAAATAATTTTAATTTAAATCTTAAAATAGCAACTAGTTTAATGATATACTGTTAGACTAAAACTACTATGTCTTGAGTTTTAGTTAGAAAGCTATACGTTTGAAAAAGATAACTTTGGCATTAAGAGTAATTTGAAAAAGATCTAATTTAGTTTTAACATATTCATTTTTAAAGAAACTATGTATTAGTTAAACAGCGTTTATAATCACAAAAGGTAAAATAGAACTTCTTATATTTTTTAGTCGTTGTATAAACGACTTTTAAAGTTATCAAATTACAATGAAAATAAAAATACATTACCCATAAATTAATTTTTTTTAAATACATTATAAGAAACTTAGAACTTGCGGGTTAACGTTGCTTACGTCAGTAGAAGATTTATAAAACGAACTGTTTAAAATGCGTGCAAATAGAAAATTTTAGTTGAAATTGCCTTTTTATGTTTTAAATGCGAGTAAACGAAAGTTTACTAAAAAGACTTTTTACTTTTTTTTTGTGTCCGCCCTTAGTTATTAAATGCTTAAATAATAAAAAATTAATTGTATTTTAATTATATTTAATTTGCACTAAAGTAGCTATAAATTTATTTTTATTAAGTTAACATAACAAAGTTAAAACATTGGTTAGAATCAAAGGCCTAGAATTGTAACTTTAGAAGTTAAAACAACTACAAATAATTAAAATTGTACTAAGCTTCTTTTAACTAAAACTCAATTTTAAAGACTTACTTTTAAGAAAACAAAAAAAAAAAAAAAAGAATATCTAAAAAAGTTTTGGTTATTTTTATTAACTATGCTATGTTTATTAATTATTGAAATCTAAGAATTCAAAATATTTAGATGTTAGTTGAAGTATTTTAAACTCGCAGTGAGAATAACTTACAGAATTAGAAAAAGATTTCAAAGACAAGTAATTGTTAATGTTTTTAAAATTTAAGGCTAGAAAGATGTTTTTCGCGATATAGCGGGACAAAGTGCAAATGATATTACTTTTTAAGTTACTTTTATTACATTTTGAATTTTAAGCTACTTGCATTGTAAAGATTATAATCTATGAAAGAAACTTAGCAAAAGCACAATTATTGCATTATATGTGTAAAGCAAACTAATCAAACAAAATACAAAAAAAAAACTAGGTTTCGTCAAAAATAAAAATTAGTTATAGTTTTACTGCTGACGTAAATTGGAATATTTTTTTTTTGTAAAATTATTTATATAAATTAAGATTTATATTTTTAAGTAGTAGCACCAGTGGATAAAAATGCTCGACTGTATATAATTGCTCGAAGATACTTTTGCACGAAGACATTTTTGGACGGAGACTTTTTTGAACGAGTTAGATTTTTATAAACTTTTTTCTATTTATTTTATTTATATGTTTTTAAATTTATTTTTCTTTTTACTATCAATGGTATCCTTAACGCTTACCCTCTTGTCAGTAGCTTATTTTTATATGTTTAACTTTTTTTTTAATAATAGCTTTAATTAATTTTTTTAAATATTAATCACCACTGTTATCCCAAAACCTTTACCCTCGATCAGTAACTTTTTTTATTTTTTATTTTATTTTGTTAAATTAACTTTTAACTATTTTTTTCTGTTTTTTTTTTAATTTTTTTTGTTTTTTTTTGTAGAACGGATTTTTCGTGCAATTTTGTTCTCGTGGAATTTTGTCTTCAAGAAATTTTGACCCGTTTCCAACTTAATTACAGCAAACGCATATATTTTAGAAACGTAAGTTTTTATAATTAAGTTAGTAATAAATTGTGGTTTTTGGTCACTGCTTATCAGCTGTTTTTTTTTTAAAATTCGCATACATTGCGATTAAAGTGATATGATTGAAAATAAAAGAAATGTTTGACGATATGCAATTATGTCAATAAATTACAATTATAAGTCTAAAAAAGAACAACAAAGTTACATAAGCAAAAGTCGGAATGGGTCACTTTTGCACGAGGGGATTTTTTTTCCACGAAAGTCATTTTTGCACGAAGGGTCACTTTTTCACGTAGGGAAACTTTTACACGACAACTTTTTTGCACGAGCGTCACTTTAGCACTAGAGGACACTTTTGCACGGCGAATCTTTTGCAAGAGCGTCACTTTTGCACGCTGGGTCACTTTTGCACGGCGTCATTTTAGTAAAAGGGGATACTTTTACACGGAGGGTCACTCTTGCACGAAGGGAAACTTTTGCACGGAAGGTAACTTTTGCTCGGCGTCATTTTTGCACGAGGAGACAGTTTTGCTTGGCGTCACTTTTGCACGTGGAGACACTTTTGCATGGCAACAATTTTACACTTTAAAAATTTTTCGAACAAAACATTTTCGAGCAGATTGATTTTTTATATTTAACTATTTTATTTGTTTTTTATATTATTTTAGTTTTTTTTTACTATCACTGTTAACCGTAATCCTTTCTCACGGTCAGTAAAACTTTTGTGTTTTACTATTTTTTTTACAATGACTTTTACCCCCTACCCTATTTTGGTAGCTTAATTTATTTTTTTTAAAGTTTATTGTTATTTTTTTTTATATAGATATTTTTTTTTAACTATCACTGTTACTCTTAACCTTTACACTCCTTCAGTAACTTTTTTTTTCTCGTGCGAAAATGACCCTCCGTGCAAAAGTTATCGTTGGTGCATAATTGTCTCATTGCACTTTGTTTCCCTCGTGCAAAAGTATATTCGTGCAGTTTTGTGTCCTCGAATTTTGACTTCGTGCAATTTTATCCCTTTTCCAAAGAAACAATTAATAAATCATTTATACAAGTGAATGAATCTATAGATAAAACGCTGTGTTGAAATTATTTAATGCTTAGAAAATTAAAATTACAGTCAAGTAAGTTAGTATTTTAAACTCGCACATAACATACACACTTTTACAATGTACACTAAATGCTATTTAATTTACGATAAAGAATTTTACGCGAATTTTAAATAAACTAAAATTATAAACTAACTTAAGTTTGCATAAAATGCACACGTGTACACTATACTGCAACTTTATATCACACTAATAAAACTTAAGAGAACTTGTGTCTGCAAATGTGGCAAGTTTTATGGTTTTTAAACCAGCCTACTGCACAGTCACATGAAGTGCTTTTCGTGGCAACCCAAACCGAGAAACTCCTCAGCAACTTTCACTTCAGCGAGACACACGGGACACTGATCACCTGCGAGTGACTCGTCTGCATTGAACTTTTCAAATTTGTCGATCCTTTCTGACGATAGCCCTGGTTGTATTAAATTATAAACTAAAAATTAAAAAAAAGTCTTGAACAAGCATTAAATAGTGAGTGGTTTTAAAGAAAAGTAAAATTTAAAAGACATTTATTAACTTTCTTTTGACAACTCAACTCATTTCAAAGAAACACATTATTTCACATTTTAATTACAAAATAAGGAAAGCCAAATTGTGATCCATAACAACAATAGTAGTAACCAAACCAATCAAGAGTACTACAAGCTAGAAGACAACTAATGTACAAATAATGGTAGAGACCAATATAACTACACAACCAAAGACAACAAGCATTATGCAAATGATTATCATCCATACCAAAATATTTTGAAAGTACACACATAATTCACATTTTCATTACAAGAAATATTTCGTACTTAACTCCTCAGTAGTTTACTAAGCAAAAAAATAAAGTTTTAAATCAAGTTTATATAGACAAAAGGTAATCAATTAAAAAGTAATAGTTTTAGGGCAAACGGTAATTAACAACACATAAGTAGTCTTACTAGCAATGAAATTTGTACCTGTCAGCAAAAAATGGGCAAAAGCAAATGAGAAAGATAGAAATAAGTATTTTATGTATGTGTAAGCCCCTAATAAATTAAAAAGAAAAATGTTGAAAACTTTTTGGCTAAGGCATAAATAAATTTTAGGCGTGCAGAGTAAATATGTGAGGTAGAAGAACAGAAGGTTATTTAGCAAGTCAAAGTTATTCATATGAAGTTTACAAACCATACTATAGTAGATATAAAAGTAAAAGAAACAATAATGTAAGTTGGCAGTAAAACCAAAATGTGTTTTATAACAACAATAGTTATAACCAACACAATCAAGATTACTACAGGCTGGAAGACAACCAATGTACAAACAATGGTAGAGACCAATATAACTACAAAACCAAAGACAACAAGCATTATGCAAATGATTATCATCCAAACCAAAATATTTTGAAAGTACGTGAAGAAAATGATAGGACAGCAAAGTACTGTAAGTTTGCAATCACAAAAACCTCTTCATTTCATTCAACTAGAACTGTAAAAATATTTAAACCTAAAGCTATTAGAAAAGTGATGATAAGGACGGTGATGTATCACCTGATCATCATCCGTTCATCACACTGAGTTTTTATCTTAAAACCAATTAATAATATTTTACAAAAGAAATTTTCTATGTTAACTATTTGATTAAAAGTTATATTTTTCTTTAAAATGTAATATTAATGTTTAAAAATGTGAAAACCAGATACTTTAGTGACATAGTTGTTTAAGTATTGAAATTTAAAGTCCACTGATATCTTATAAAGCAGCACAAAAACATTTTACATTTATTATGTCCAACTTAAGTGATATAAACACAAAGCTGCCTACAGAGGGTCTTAAACATAAGCGTGCTATAAAGTCACCCGTCTGCAGGAAAAGTATAAGCAAAAAAGTCAGGTTGACAAGCTGCTTACAGATAGTAAATCAGACCTAACTGAGGCTTTAGTTGTTGGCCCACCAACATCCATAGCTCAAACTACCATACTTTTTATACATTCTGATTTAGGATTTCGCCCTCAGGTCTAATAAATGGTCTATACATGAAAATAACCCTCGGTTTTGCTGATTGATGAGATTTACTTATTAATTGGTTGATAATTTTCACTTTAATTCTTGAGTTCTTATTGACATAAGGTAATAGAAAATAAATGGAATATTTATCAGATTAAAAAAAAAACCTTAATAAATTATCAAGGTCACTTGCTCAAGGTGAGATTGTTTAGTTTGATGTAGTGATGAGTATAAAAAATACAGGCTGTGAACATGACAGGACCCAGTAACAGAGCAGTTCAGGGTTCTAAATATTCCCTAGACAGATGGCCAAGCTTTAATCAGCAGCTTAAAAGGCCTAAACAAAAAAATTAATTTGTAAAATGTTATTGCAAAAATAAGGAACAATCAACATTATAAGGAAAACCTGACAGTTATAAGAGAAAACTCAACTACAAATCAAAATATCAGTTTAAAACAACTTATGTTAGACTATCAGCAAAGGAAAACAGCCATATTGATTCTTCAAACAAGATAACAAAATTGGTTCAACAGGTTACCTATCAGTTAGCAATAAAACAGAACAGATTGAATATCAAAGAAAATTTTAGAAATAACATTTAGAATAAGATGAGTTGCGATAAGAAAGTCTAAAAATTTAAGTATTAAGCTTAAAATTTAGGAATTAACAAGTAAATTTTAGAAAGACCAATATAAAATAATGGGTGGGTTTCAGAATGACACAGCGACAAAATGACACGGTGCATCACTTTGGCACGGAGGGTCACTTTGGCACAGCGACAAAATGACACGGTGCGTCACTTTGGCACGGAGGGTCACTTTGGCACAGCGACAAAACGACACGGTGCGTCACTTTGGCACCGAGGGTCACTTTGTCACAGCGACAAAATGACACGGTGCGTCACTTTGGCACGGACGGTCACTTTAGCACAGCGATAAAATGACACGGTGCGTCACTATAGCATGGATTAACAAACTTATAAGCAAAACTAAACTTCTTCAGTAATATAACTTTTAAATGTAAAATTTTGATAGTAGTTAGTTAAACAAAATATTTATTATATTTTTCAAAACTATAGTAGCTTGATACATTTAAAACTATATATGATACATTGCTTTAAAATTTAAGTCATAGTATAAAAAAAAAAATATTCTTAAGTTTTATTTTTTACGTTTCACGACTTTTCATATTTATGTAATGAATAAAATTTAGTTTTGCTAAACGTTTGATTGATTATTATTAGGAATTGTTATAAAAAATAACTTATATTTAATTTAATACAGAGTTATTTCGTAGTAAGAGTAAGTCATGCGTGTTTTAACTCTAGTTTTTAAAATTACAGATGCTTTTGTAGTAACAAGCCATTTATATCAAATATGTATATATATTTATATTCAACAAAAGTTAATAAGTTAGGATATTTACTTTTAACTCTGTATTGAAAATGTATAATAAACTTGTCTAAAATCAAATAATTAAAATAAACGGTCCTGGAGCCTAAGTTCATGAAAAAGTTAAAAATAGTATTATGAAAAGTTGAGAAAAAATTAAGAGTCTGATGCAACCATTCATGCGCATTTATATATTTATCACTTTAAAAAAAAATAATCATTAGAGGTTATACATACAACATTGCTGCTGCAGCCTTTTAATTAAAGCTGCAGCCATTCTATCAAAGTAAATACTAAAAGTCTTTTTTATTTTTACAAAACTTTGTAGCCTAAAATATAAAAAATTAAACTTAGAGTATGACAGATATAATAGTATTTTATTGCATATCAGGAATTAAATAGCATTTATATTTAAAACAAAATCAGTAAAAATATATCATAATAATACGATAAAAGCAGATTTTAATTTGCTTGTAAAACATTTCTGCTATTTTATATTCTTGAGTTTTATTACAAAGTTCTAAAAAACTCTGTTTTGTCTTAACTTTGTTATGAAAATAATATTTAATTTTCTATCTTTAATCTTGCGAATAAAAAATGAGTTTTTTGTAAAAATAAATACATTTTCTAGGATTTCTAATAACTTGTTTCTGAAATTTTAAAGCAATGTTGTTTATTAATTAGGAGTTAATTTCTTTCTGATGAAAAAGTAAAAAAAAAAGAAATTTTAATCTAATAGACAACATTTTGAAAGTATGGGGTATTTGGCATTAATTGGTAAAAGCGATGTGCTATTTACCTAATTATCATGGGCAACCCGTGGTCTCCAATATCTGTATCGTGATATTGGAGACCACGAGTTGCCTGAGTTTTAGGAATATTATAATAATAATCAGACGCCTAATCCATTAAGAAACGCATTGAGAAAATAATTAAGATAATTACTAATTAATTTTTTAACGAGTTTAAAATCTTGACAGTATTTATTGCGATAATGTTTTTTTTTGCGAAGTTTTACTTTTATAATAGTAAGAAAAATTGTATTTTGTTAAAGCAAGTCTGCAATTGTTTTACAAGTGTGTAGTAGTGGTTTATTGAGCTTTATTTAAAGAGATGCTAGATGTAGGGAATGTTTGCTAAAAAAACTAGTTTATTTGCAGTTATTTGTACTTATACTTTTATTTATGCATTTTTAGTGCTTCGGTGCACAATTTTTTTGCGAAAGAGCATTATACTTCTATTTCTAAATGCACGATATATGTTTCAACTAACATAAGTCGCGTAGAGGCGCAAAATTTTGATCTTTTAGAGCAAATGCACAATCATTTTTTAAAGATGTTGCTACTAACGTAAATCGTCAGGGAACGCAGTATTTTAATTCAAAATTGCAACCTATTAACTCGCCAAAAGAGCGCAAGTATTAATTTTTTTAAGCATAAAAACATATAATAAGAACCGCATTAGAATTTAGAATTACAACAGCAGAAAAGTTGTTTTCGGTAACGTCTGAGTTTTAGTTATAAAACAAATTTTCCTCTGTATTTATATCTGCTAATTTTTTGTTTTGATGAGCTGAATGATTGATCTAAAATGTAGATTGTATTTTTTAAATCAGAATGTTGCTGAAGTTTGAAAAATATGTTTATATGATTTTTTATCTTTCTAGTCGTAAAATGGCAAGTCATTTTCTAATTTTTATTACTCGATTCAAGTTCTAGTACTAAACTGTGTTTAAGTTTTTCCATTCGAAAGAAATCAAAAATAAATTCCCTTTAATTTTGGCAGTCGCATTTTGTTAAAAAGGTTGCTGCTTTTGCATCTTTGTGATCGCTGTTTGATACAAACAACTATTTGTCGTTTATTTAGCACAGCTTTTAAGCACACCTAACACCTTGCTACTGCTTAAAAATGAGTATGTTGTTTATAAGTACGACGATGGACAATAGAAGGTATAAACATTACGTGTTTCACTTTATTTTATGAAGTCACAATCAAAAATTCCTGCGGTCTTTGTTTTTAAAGTTAATCAATGTGATTGTTGCTAATTCTACAAAACCGATTAGAAGACACGAAACCGAAAAGTTTTCTAGAAAAATAAGAACGTTGTCAATACCTATGAAGATTAAAGTTTCACAAAAAATCGATCCCTCCCTTATTAACCACAGTGTCATTTTATCGCTGTGCCAAAGTGATCCTCCGTGCCAAAGTGACGCAACGTGTCATTTTGTCGCTGTGCCAAAGTGACCCTCCGTGCCAAAGTGACGCACCGTGTCGTTTTGTCGCTGTGCCAAAGTGACCCTCCGTGCCAAAGTGACGCACCGTTTCATTTTGTCGCTGTGCCAAAGTGACCCTCCGTGCCAAAGTGACGCACCGTGTCATTTTGTCGCCGTGCCAAAGTGACCCTCTGTGCCAAAGTGACCCTCCGTGCTAAACTGACGCACCGTGTCATTTTGTCGCTGTGCCAAAGTGACGCACCGTGTCTCTTTGACGACCGTGTCATTTTGTCGCCGTGTCATTCTGACCCGCTCCCAAAATAATAGCATAATAGGGTTTAATTAGGCATGACAATTAATTAATGTTTCTGTATGACTAAACAAATGTTTTATTTCCTACTTATTATAAATATATTTTGATCTTAAAACCAATTTATGATATTTTACAAAAGATTTTTTTTTATGTTAACTATTTTGATAAAAAGTTATATTTTTCTTTAAAATGTAATAATAACATTTGACAATGTAAAAACTAGAAAATTTATTGACATTTTATTTTAATTTTTATGCAGAATCTATAATTTAAAAATAGCTTTTTTACCATCTTAACTGAAATTTTTTTTACTGAGATATTTATTCTGATAAAACTTATGTTTTTATTAAAAAAGTAATGATAAAATATTTGAGAATATGTGAGCCAGATACTTTTTTTCTCATATCAATATTCTACATAAATTCCATTTTGAAATTAGTTGTGTGACTAGTTTGAATTTATATCAGCTTTACAATGCCCATTTTTTTATGCTGTTTACCAAATAGATTTAAGTGCAGCAACACATTCTGACAACAAGAGAGAAGCAGAGGGTTGAGTGAAGATCCTCTTCCAAAAAGGGATTTAAAGAGGAAGTGTAATTAACTACTGCAACTTGCTTGCATTATTCATTGTTTGAACCCTAAATGCAAGAGCTAGACAAAAGATGACCATATCCAAACAGTAACACCTGGGTCCGATTATGAATAAAAGGTGTTTCCCCTAATCTATGCTAAGTCACCATTTCATTTTTAAATCATTATAACTTTAATTTTATTTATACCATTAACCCTGACCCAAACATATTTAAAGCTAATGAAAAAATAAATTTTAATTAATGTTTATGCTGACTCAGCAAATATTGGGGAAACCCCTAAAACATTAATTAAACTCCTGATTCCTCGAACACGACTGAATTTCATAAGAAAGAAAACAAATATACATGTTGGTGTTTGGCAGGCAGTGTTTTTGTGCAGCTGGAGATAAACCTCCTGAAAGAACTTTTAACTTGTTTGTGTATGTTTACTGTAATTATTATTTAGATCAGGGGTCGGCAGGCAGTTTGGGCCGTGCAAAAATTATCGTTAGTGCATAATTGTCTCATTGCATTTTATTTCCCTCGTGCAAAAGTATATTCGTGCAATTTTGGCCCTCATTCAATTTTGACTTCGTGCAATTTTGACCCGTTCCAAGAAAAACAGTTAATGACTCATTAAAACAAGTGAATGGATCTAGTGATAAAACGCTGTTTAGAAATTATTTAATACCTAGAACGTTAAAATTACAGTCAAGTAAATTAGTATTTTAAACTCGCACATAACATACACACGTTAACAATGTACACTAAATGCTATTTATTTTACGATAAAGAATTTTACGCGAATTTTAAGTAAACTAAAATTATAAATTAATTTAAATTTGCATAAAATGCACACGTGTACACTATACTGCAATTTTTTTTTCTCACTTGTAAAACTTAAGCGAACTTGTGTCTGCAAATGGGGCAAGTCTTGTGGTTTTTAAACCAGCCAGCTGCACATTGTTAACACATGAAATGCTTTTTATGGCACCCCAAGCCGAGAAACTCCTCACCAACTTTCACTTCAGCGAGACACACGGGACACTGATCACCTGCGAGTGACTCGTCTGCATTGAACTTTTCAAATTTGTCGATCCTTTCTGACGATAGCCCTGGTTGTATTAAATTATAAACTAAAAATAAAAAAAAAAAATTGAACAAGCGTATAATAAAAAGTGGTTTTAAAGTAAAGCGAAATTCGTGAGACATTTATTAATTTATTTTCCAGTTCGACTTATTCCAAAGAAACACATAATTCACATTTTCATTACAAAAAATATTTCGTACTTAACTCCTCAGTAGTTTACTAAGCAAAAAAATAAAGTTTTAAATCAAGCTTATATAGACAAAAGGTAATCAATTAAAAAGTAATAGTTTTAGGGCAAACGGTAATTAACAACACATAAGTAGTTTTACTAGGAATGAAATTTGTACCTGTCAGCAAAAGAATTGGCAAAAGCAAATGAGAAAGATAGAAATAAGTATTTCATGTATTTGTATGCCCCTAATAAATTAAAAAGAAAAATGTTGAAAACTTTTTGGCTAAGGCATAAATAATTTTTAGGCGTGCAGAGTAAATATGTGAGGTAGAAGAACAGAAGGTTATTTAGCAAGTCAAAATTATTCATATGAAGTTTACAAACCATACTATAGTAGATATAAAAGTAAAAGAAACAATAATGTAAGTTGGCAGTAAAACCAAAATGTGTTTTATAACAACAATAGATATAACCAACACAATCAAGATTACTAGTGGCTGGAAGACAATCAATGTACAAACAATGGTAGAGACCAATATAACTACAAAACCAAAGACAACAAGCATTGTGCAAATGATTATCATCCAAACCAAAATATTTTGAAAGTACGTGAATAAAATGATAGGACAGCAAAGTACTGTAAGTTTGCAATCAAAAAACCTCTTCAGTTCATTCAACTAGAACTGTAAAAATATTTAAACCTAAAGCTATTAGAAAAGTGATGATAAGGACGGTGATGTATCACCTGATCATCATCCGTTCATCACACTGAGTTTTTATCTTAAAACCAATTAATAATATTTTACAAAAGAAATTTTCTATGTTAACTATTTGATTAAAAGTTATATATTTCTTTAAAATGTAATATTAATGTTTAAAATGTAAAAACCAGATACTTTAGTGACATAGTTGTTTAAGTATTGAAATTTAAAGTCCACTGATATCTTATAGAGTAGCACAATAGCATTTTACATTTATTATGTCCACTTAAGTTATATAAACACCAAGCTGCCTGCAGAGGGTCTTAAACATAAGCGTGCTATAAAGTCACCCGTCTGCAGAAAAAGTATAAGCAAAAAGGTCAGGCTGACAAGCTACCCACATATAGTCAACCAGACCTAACTGAGGCTTTAGTTGTTGGCCCACCAACATCCATAGCTCAAACTACCATACTTTTTATACATTCTGATATAGGATTTCGCCTTCAGGTCTAATAAATGGTCTATACATGAAAATAACTTTCGGTTTTGCTGATTGATGAGATTTACTTATTAATTGGTTGATAATTTTCATTTTAATTCTTGAGTTCTTATTGACATCATGTAATAAAAAATAAATTTTATTTATTAGATTAAAAAAAACCCTTAACAAATTATCAAGGTCACTTGCTCAAGGTGAGATTATTTAGTTTGATGAAGTGATGAGTTTAAAAAATACAGGCTGTGAACATGACAGGACCCAGTGACAGAGCAGTTCAGGGTTCTAAATATTCCCTAGACAGATGGCCAAGCTTTAATCAGCAGCTTAAAAGGCCTAAACAAAACAATTAATTTGTAAAATGTTACTGAAAAATAAGGAACAATCAACATTATAAGGGAAACCTGACAGTTATAAGAGAAAACTCAACTACAAATCAAACTATCAGTTTAAAACAACTTATACTAGACTATCAGCAAAAGAAAACAGCCATATTGATTCTTCAAACAAGATAACAAAATTTGTTCAACAGGTTACCTATCAGATAGCAATAAAACAGAACAGATTGTATATCAAAGAAAATTTTAAAAATAACATTTAGAACAAGATGAGTTGCGAAAAGAAAGTCTAAAAATTTAAGTATTAAGCGTAAAATTCAAGAATTAACAAGTAAATTTTAGAAAGACCAATATAAAATAATGGGTGGGTGTCAGAATGACACAGCGACAAAATGACACGGTGCGTCACTTTGGCACAGCGACAAAATGACACGGTGCGTCACTTTGGCACGGAGGGTCACTTTGGCACAGCGACAAAACGACACGGTGCGTCACTTTGGCACCGAGGGTCAGTTTGGCACAGCGACAAAATGACACGGTGCGTCACTTTGGCATGGACGGTCACTTTGGCACAGCGATAAAATGACACGGTGCGTCACTATAGCATGGATTAACAAACTTATAAGCAAAACTAAACTTCTTCAGTAATATAACTTTTAAATGTAAAATTTTGATAGTAATTAGTTAAACAAAATATTTATTATACTTTTCAAAACTATAGTAGCTTGATACATTTAAAACTATATATGATACATTGCTTTAAAATTTAAGTCATAGTTTAAAAAAAGAAATATTCTTAAGTTTTATTTTTTACGTTTCACGACTTTTCATATTTCTGTAATGAATAAAATTTAGTCTTTTTTTGTTAAACGTTTGATTGATTATTATCAGGAATTGTTATAAAAAATAACTTATATTTAATTTAATACAGAGTTATTTCGTAGTAAGAATAAGTCATGCGTGTTTTAACTCTAGTTTTTAAAATTACAGATGCTTTTGTAGTAACAAGCCATTTATATCAAATATGTATATATATTTATATTCAACAAAAGTTAATAAGTTAAGATATTTACTTTTAACTCTGTATTGAAAATGTATAATAAACTTGTCTAAAAGCAAATAATTAAAATAAACGGTCCTGGAGCCTAAGTTCATGAAAAAGTTAAAAATAGTATTATGAAAAGTTGAGAAAAAATTAAGAGTCTGATGCAACCATTCATGCGCATTTATATATTTATCACTTTAAAAAAAATTAATCACTAGAGGTTATACATACAAAATTGCTGCTGCAGCCTTTTAATTAAAGCTGGAGCCATTCTATCAAAGTAAATACTATAAGTCTTTTTTATTTTTACAAAACTTTGTAGCCTAAAATATAAAAAATTAAACTTAGAGTATGACAGATATTATAGTATTTTATTGCATATCAGGAATTAAATAGCATTTAGATTTAAAACAAAATCAGTAAAAATATATCATAATAATACGATAAAAGCAGATTTTAATTTGCTTGTAAAACATTTCTGCTATTTTATATTCTTGAGTTTTATTACAAAGTTTTTTCTTTTAAATTGTCAACCGTGTAAAAGACTAATTAATTACTTATAAGGTATCTTATTAAAATATTGCAGCATTGATTATGCTAAAAATTTTGATTTAGCTTATCTACAGTATAAATGGGTATTAATTTTATAGAAACAACTAATTACTGAATTAATATTGTAAACTATTTTAAACGCAAAAACAATTTTTAAAGTTAACATTTTTTAAATATGAAAAGGTGGTTCATAATATAAAAAATGTATAAAAGTGACTCATAAATGTTTTTCAAGCTCGGTTTTATAGAGAGTTAGATTGTAAGTAAAATAATAAAAGTATTTTGTTTAGTTTAAGTTATTTTGTATCTAAGAAAGTACATATTTTATTAAGACTTAAGTATATTAAACAATGTAAATTCTATTACAATAGATATTTATATATTTAATAGGCATTATATGTGTATAAAAAATTCATTTAAAGTAATTAAAGAAAATAAATGTAAAATTATCTCTGGTGTGACCAAAATTAAAGCCAAAAATTATTAAAACGTCACTAAAACTAAAACTGTGGCCCGCGAAGATATTAAAAACTTGAAATTTGGCCCGCAAGCATCAACTGCCTGCCGACCCCTGCTTTATAGCTACGCTTTTTTTTTTGCTGTTTTTGCTAATAATTTAGTGTTAAAATGTAGATATACTTTTTAAAGGTACTTATTACTTCACACTTTCTATCAAGTTATCATAATATGAGAATAGCAAAATTTACATCAGTTCACATTTATATTTAATCTAATATTCATACAAAAAAAAAAGGTTAATAGCTATACTGTTATATCGCTTCAAAAGTTTCAATTGATAAACAAAATAAAATTTCTAAAACTTTTTTTTTTCTTTCAGCTTTATCGTGTTTAAAATGAGTTTCAAAGTCACATTCATGACACAATTCAAACTCGTTCGAGATGACTTAGACAAATTCGATCCGAAAATGTACTATGAAGTAGAAGTTTCTGGCTCCAACACCGTGGCTGATTTTCACTCGAAGCTCACTGAAATGATTGGCTTGAGAAGTTCCGATTGCGTTGCTGAGTACTACAAGGAATGGTTCGATGTTGGTAAGCTTGAATGGGATGAAAGAGTTAAGGATGGTTCAATTGTGTATGCTGAAATCACTACTAAGAAGAAACTGGAGGAAGTTGATGATGATGACGTTCACAAGGGTCTTAAAAGCAAGTTTAACCTTTTTGACAAGCTGCTTGATGATGCCATTAGGTCCTCGCTACTTAAAAAATAATTACTTTTTTAGATTTTGTATATTGTTAGGTTTTTTGTACATAATGGTTTTGTGATTTTATACTTTACGTTAAATTTTCGGATGATTTTTTTTCTGTACTTTTGCTTAATAAACTCGTTACACTAATCGACAAGTTCTTTATTGTTAATAGTTTGTGCATGACTTATTTAATAAGTTCATACTGTATTGTAAAATCCGGTTTAAATGTTTTTTTCTATGGATTAGGCACGTTGTTAATGTCAAATACAATTCTTAAAACCCTATCTCAGATTCAAATGCTTACGAAACTTTATCAAAACGAGGTAGTCAGTATTGTTTCTGATAAAAACAATATTTTCTGTTAAGTATTTAAAGTTGTTTTTTTATATTAGTTAAATTAAGTAATTATTTATAATCAAAGTTAGAAAAATGCTTTTTAAATACTGACAATTAACTGTATTTAAAAAAAACTAGTTGAACCTTTATTATAATAAGTTTAATTAATTTGTTTTTAATAGTAGTTGTAGGTCAATCTATTTAAAAATAAATCTTATTTAAGATTGCGTAATTTATTTTACAGCTCCTACTTTAATGTTTTTTTTTTAAGAAAACTTATTAATTTTTACAATAAAAGGTTGTAAACAGTATAAAACAATATTAAAATTAGCGATTCCTGACAACGTTTTCATGTTTTACCCTTTTTGGAAAGTAATCACCAAATTTACTCCTTATTAAAAGGTTTTTACCAAATTTACCCAAAACATATAAAATCGTGTTTTATGTTGAGGAAAGTCTAGATTTTTTTAACCTTTTAGTATTTTTAATGTACAATATCGTAAAATTTAAATAGTTTATCTTATTTAAAAAAATCCAAGTTTATTAGAAACTTATAAGTTAAAGACGATTCATAAACATAAGTTATGCTTTATATAACTTAAAATAAAGAAAAATTATAACTTATGTAAATCAATGTTTAAACAAGGAAATTTACATCTAGGGTATATTTACGCCAGGTTAATAATCGCTGATTCAAACTAAAATTATGTTTTCTTTCAAGCATACACTTATGTAAGTGTTTTTAATAAAGAAAGTCTTTATAATTAAAAAATTTTATTCATAATTCTATTCAGTTATATTTAGTTTACATATTTGCAAGCACGAAATATTTTCCCATTAAATTGTAAAGTAATCAGTTTGTTAAAAAATTAAACAATTCAAAATGTGAAAAAATATTAAATAAAAAAATTGAGGTTTTAATCACAAAATATTTCAATTGATAAATAAATTACTTTAAATTAGTTTTGTTAATGTAATATTGTATAAAATATTGACTATTGTAATAATTTTATCTTAAGTTTAGTTTTGATTTTATAACTCTGCTATTCATTAGTTAAAAAACTTAATAATGTTATTAGTTTAAAATTTAGTTTTAAGTGTTTTTCATTAATTACTAAATATCCGAATAAACAAAGGCTTTGAAACATTTCTGCATTATTCATACGGCAATTATTATTAGATATACTTTAAAGAATAACAAAAAAGTAGTTAGATTTCGGAACAAGTAAAACGTATTTACAAAATAAATATTTATTTTAAGTACATATTTTTACTGTTAATAACTCAAATAATATTGTTTTATACAATGAAAACTTAATTAAATTTTAATATTTTTCTACTTGTTACAAACAACTGACCCATTCTGTTTTCTTTGAATCGAAAAAAGTACATTAAGGTCAGTCGGAGTTGAGAAAAGTGGAGTCAAAAAACATCTTTAAAGCTTTTTTTTGTTTTTCATCTGTTTATACTTTTATCTTTGACCCTGTCACCAAGTTAATAACAAAAGAATGAATTAAATTTAGCCTACAATTAATGTTAAAATAAATTAAGTTTAACATATTACAATAAATGTTCAACTAATTTCATTTTCTAACAATAGTTAAAGGTCAATTTTTGTAAAACATTTTTTAATTTTAATACTAAATTTTAATTTTACAAATGTAGAAAAAGTAAATTTTGAATTACTTACATAAAATAAAGTTGGTATCAAAAAAACTACCTTGTTTTGATAAAATTTTGTAAGCATTTGAATCTAAGATATAAAGGTCATATAAGAAGTTAAGGGAGACATAAGCTGAAAATGGGCCAAACGGGGTCGTGAATAATAAAGAAGCCAAAAGTCTAGTTTTAAGCTTAAACTAGATGTTCTAGAGTTGTCGATAAAAATCAAAAAAATGTATTAGAATTTTTGAGTAACCTAAACAAAAGAGTTTAAATATTTTTATTACTTCGAAGGGAAATAATCAGAAAAGACTTAGAAACTATGATCTTAAGCAGACAAACTTCTCAAATAGTTTTGAAGAAAAGTACTTGACATTGCCAATGCGACTAATCCATGGAACAAAAGGTTTACACCTAATTTACAATAAATATGAACTTATTAGAAAATTAAGCAATAACTATAAAGAATCAAGATCACGTAGTCTAGTGTACTAAATTTATCAAGCAAAGGTACAGAAAAATAATTTAAAATAAAACACATTCAAAAATTTAACTTAAGAAATGAACTTTGTAAACCACTATTTATAAAAAAATCAACAATAATTTAAATTTATAAAAGTAATCATTTTTTAAGTGCAGCCTTAATAATATCATCAAGCATCTTGCTTTTAACATCCTTCAGTTCTTTTGTAATCTTAATAACAGCATACACAAGTGCACCATCCTCAATTCTTTCATCCCATTCCAGCTTTTCACCAACATCGAACCATTTTCTGTAATACTCAGCAACGCAATAAGAATTTCTCAAGCTAATAATTTCAGTGAGCTTTGAGTGAAAATCAGCGACGGTGTTGGAGCCAGAAACTTCCACTTCATAATCAGTTTTCGGATCGAATTTGTCTAAGTCATCTTGAACGAGTTGGAATTGTGTCATGACTGTGATTTTGAACTTCATTTCAAACACGATAAAGCTGAAAAGAGCAAAATAGTTTGAAACATTTTATTCTGTTTTTTAATTAAAAATCTTTAAGCGATATAACAATATATTAACCTTTTTCATTAAAATTATTTTGAATGAACATCTGAGAAAGTATAAACAACTATCTAAAATTATAAATAAGACTTATTGATAGAAGAACAAAGAGCAATATCATTAAAGATATTAATAGTAACTTTCTTAAAGTTTAGATTCTAAAAATCAAATATATAAATGCACAGTTTTTAGTTATAAAAAAGGATTATTCTTAAACAAATTTGAGTTATATTTACTTCATGCAACTTTTTTTATAAACTTATAGTATAAACTTTACATGCTTAAAAAAAGTTAAATTTAATATTTTTATATACATTTAGACCACAAGTAAATATTAAATTGATATAGACAGCAGTAGTTTTTAGAGAATATTTTAACAAAATAAGAAGACATTTTATTTATTTTAAAATAATTTTTAAATATAGGTTTTTATTTTGTTTTGTTATTAATTCTTAAACTTTTTTGTAAAAAAAATTATGAACTGAATCAAACAATAAATTAGTGTAAACATTAAATCTTATTGGTTGTTAATGTAGACATCCTACAAATGTTTACTATTCATATATTTATATTTTAGATAAATTTTTGTGTTATTATTTGATAAGTGTTTTTAGGGTATTCAAAACTTAAAAAAACTAACTTTTACCATCATCAACTTAGAAATTTTTAAATAATATTACTAATAAAATATCATTAATGTTTTATTAAGATAAATGTTTTATAATGTAAATTTTGCTTTATAATAATCTTTCAATAAGTTTATATAAGCTTATTTGTGAAAATGTGTTCTATTATTAGAAAAACTGTTTAATAAAAAGAAATAATAATGTACTTTTTCTATGGAATTCATTTAAATATCTAAAATACAATAGTTTTTTATTTCTAACATTGTTACGGAATTGTAATTTTAGTCTATAACTAGTAAAAGATTAAAACTTTCATGTACTATTACAAAATTGTTATTAACATTAAAACTAAACGAATAAATTTTAACTGCTAATGTAATATTTTTGATTGCTTTAATTCTTATGTAAAATATGTCTTTAAAAAATTCGTATATAACTTTATAAAGTCTATTATTTATTTTTTAAATGCACTACTTAAACTTTATAAAGTAGCAAATAAAAAACTGTTAATATAGAGCTAGTTGTACAACTACAACTTTTTAATGTAGTCAAAAACTTAGGGTCGCCTTTAGTAGTGAGCTTATTGATTTTTATTTTTATGTTGTACTACTATGGTAAAGTAAATTTTATAACTATATTTATATTACCTTAAACATTCTCCCTTACCAGTTAGAATTATAAAAACTTATAACTTATAACTACGCCCCTAACCAACCTTACCCAAAAGTATACCAAATTAGTCGAAAAAAAACGTGTATTTTTGTATAACTCCCCTTATTGT
Organism: Thalia democratica; assembly: GCF_965202585.1. Taxonomy (NCBI): domain Eukaryota; kingdom Metazoa; phylum Chordata; class Thaliacea; order Salpida; family Salpidae; genus Thalia; species Thalia democratica. The sequence continues at coordinate 19,835,223 of NC_139165.1, forward strand.
TATTTTATTTATTGTATTGTCGATTAAAATTATTTGTTTCTAGTCATAGAAAGATGTCGAATCGTGTGCAACAACTTTTAAACTTTTAAATATATGTTATTTTCAATAAAAACTGTAATTTAGGACGGTTTTTTAACTCAGTTTTGAAAAAAGTAAGTAATAATTAATCAGTATTTTGTAACTGCTAAAGTGACCATTTTTCTTGTTTTATTTAACGAAAAAAGATATTATGTTTCAAAAACATTAGTGAAGCCAGTTTTGAAAACATTGTGCTTTATAGTTAACCGTATACTGTAAAGAGTCAAGTTTAAAATGACTAAATAAAAAAGTATTGCGCATGAATAAAATTCAAAAAAATATCGTTGAAAGTCTACAGAGACTAAGCCCGGACTTTTGTATGCCGTGAGACAAGCTCAAGTTAAAGATCAGGATTGATCATACCCTTATATAATCAGACCACAAGCTTTGGTACACTGAGACCGGTTTTGTTCTTATTAGGACTCATCAGATGAGTTAGGCTGTTAGACGTTAACCTACAAGTTGTTTAAACTTTACTATGGAAATTAAGTTTATAAAACAATTTAAGTGTTAGTCTTATTGCGAAACAAACTTATTCTAGTTTGGAAAATTCCACTTTTAGTAACGGCTTTTAGTAAAAACACAATCAAGTTTACGGATCAGGGTTCTATTAAGGTATATAAAACATTTAAAAAAAATTGATAAAAGATTTTCATCCAAATAAAGCACATACACTTCGCATGAAATTTTAAATATAAAAAAAAACTTTAGACTATCATTAAGTTAAACAACACTAAAGTTTTCAACAAACAAAGTTTCTAGTTTTCAAAGAGAGGATCGTCATATATTTACCCGAGCAAGATACTTTAATCTGAAATTTGTAACATTATTGAGAGCAGATTTTTATGAAGTTGATAACAAAATGCAAGTAAACATTTATGATACTTTTAATTGAAAACATAAACTATTATTTTACAGAACATGCACCATCAGTTATACACACGTTTTTTGGAAATGTAACAGATTTTAAACAAATGATAATGCAAATGATACAAACTGTGAACAAAAGTACTAGTAGCAGTTTTATCGACACCTTTTAAAAAGCAAAAAATAACAAAAAAAAAGTGAAGATTTAGTTTTTAATCGTCAGTCGTTTCACTGAATTTCGTTTAAAAACAAATCTAATACTTGAGTATAAAACTCTTGTAGTAAAAATGTTGCTTAAGTTATTTTTTTGTTATTATTTTTATGTTTTAGATTAAATCTCTTAAAGGATTAAAAAAATACGAACAAAAAAACAATCTCGCCCTAGCTACTTTAATTTAAAAAAGTATTCAAAACTACAAAATGCCAATTATAACAAACAAATCAAAACATTTTTTTAGAAGTACTTATAAAATGTTTTTTATAAGTACTAAAGTAAGACTGATAAAATATATGATCTAAATTATTTGTGTGCTTTACTCAGGCCACACATAATAGTTTTAACTCTTATTTTAGCTTCTTAAAGATATAAGGTTTAAGAAAAGTTCAGTCTAATTCAAAGCATGATTTTGTTTTTGAAAGTTAGTACAGTTAAAAACAAGTATATGAAAAATTTAAGCTACTTTTTTGTTTTTAGTAATAAAGTTAACGCTTGTTTGTATATAAAAATTTATGCAATTTTTTATTAAACTTTTGTGGTTTACCCCTTTAAGTAAATATTTATATAATTTTCTTTTGATTGTTAGTATATCTTACTGTAAATATAGTTAGAAGAAAAAATATTTATTAATTATGTTGTACAGAAAATTACTTCTTATTTCTGCCAGGGTTTCACAATATGGGCATTAACTAGTTAGGAGATATTTAGATGATGGATAGTTAATTTGGTCACATCTATAGGGGAGACATTTATTTTTAAATTATTTTCAAATAAAATTTATTATCAAAATGACTTATTGAGACCTTATTCAAATTGCTACATAGATACGTAATAAATTTGTTGTTCAACTTTTTTTATTACTTATATGCAAAGTGTTTATGTATTTGAATATAATAAAGTTATCTATTTACTTTTACAGCTAAAACAAATAAACAAAATTCAAATGACTAGACAACCTGATAAACTTGAAGAACGTAAGAGTCCTGATGAAGTAGACAACTCACGCAGACTTCCTTCTAATAATGACGTCATAGAAAATCAACGCAGACTACCGTCTAATAATGAAGACATAGACAACTTACGCAGACTTCGTCGTAATAATGAAGTCATAGAAAATCAACGTAGACTTCCTACCAATGACGTCATAGAAAATCAACGCAAATTTTCTCCTTACAACAACGTCATAGTCTATTCACGCAGACTTTCTCCTAATAGCGGCAGCGATGGCTTAAATGTAAGTCAGAATCCGAGTCCTCGTGAGTCTAGCAATGCGCGTGGGTTACCTCTAAATCAGCAACGAGCAACTAATATAGCCGATAGACGCTTTGACTATCGTAGGAGAACTGAGATGCTACGAAGACAACCAGCAGAAGGTCAGAGTCAACATTCTAGTGACGTAGATGTAATTCAGAGACAAAGTCCTAATGAAATAGAAAATCCACTCCGACTTCCTCCTGATGATGACGTCAGCGAGAACCTTCGCAGGTTTACTCCTAATCTGCAATCAGATATAACTCTAGTACGTCAAATCCATTTTCTTCTGCAACATGCCTTGGAGGCATACCGCGATCAAACAAGGGAGTTAGAACACATCCTCAATTTACCATCTGGGGGTCTCGCACATGTCAGGATAGAAGAATTTGAGAAGGTTACTGCAGACGAGCCAATTGCAGATGTTAAGTGTCCGGTATGTCAAGAAGAATTTGTTGCTGGAATGGACTTGTTTCGCTTGGATAGCGAAGGAACGCTTTAATTTGTTTAAAATGCGCACACGGCTGGTTCAAAGACCATAAAACCTGTCCCATTTGTAGGCATGAATTTGCTTAAATTTATTTGTTGTACAATAAGGCTACCGTATATTTCAAATGTGTGATTTGTAGTTTAAAACTTAATTGATTTATATTTTGTTTGATAAATCTTTTTATAGAAACCATTAGAAATTGTATGCAGCGGCAACATCAAAAAAAAATTAAAAACTTCTATTTAAAACTGAAGTATTCATTATTCAAAATAAACAACTAGCTTTTGAATAGTTTCAAAGCTGTTTCAATGATTTAGGCATCAAAACAAAAATTAAGTTTCCTAGCAAAATTTTTAAGCAGTAGTAAATATATATATACTATGTCAAAAAAGTTTGAGTTAAGTTAGGTAGCTCATTCTATAAAAACTTATGTATAATTTATTTAAGTTTTGTGTTGTTTGTATTTTAAGAAGTAATTATACATCACCGTAACAGTAAGATTTCTCTTAATCTTCAATAAACTTTAAAACGAAGGTATTTACTTAGTTAAAAGCAAAAAAATACGTAGCTAAAAAAATATCACTTATCAGGAAGTTTAACAGTATTTACGTTTCCTGTCGGTATGTCTACAGCCAAGTGTTTATAATTTTTTTCTCTAATAAATTCTGATTTACCGTAGTGAGTGTTTACCCTACATGACGACTTTCTGAGATAATAACTGTATAGTTAGCTACTACTGACTAATTAGTAAACAGCTTAGTATAAATAAAAAAATATTTCAAAACGATAACAATCTGAGATGAGTTTAAAATACTAACAAAATTTATAAATAGTGATTTTTTAAGGTTATGCATAAGCACAAAGTTTTAAATTCTGTTGCAGGGTTGCAAGAAAGCTAATGTTGTTTTGCCACTAAATATCACTAAATATTTAATCCGTTTATTGCTATTTTATAATAAAGTTTCAATATAATAAAGTATTATTATAATAAAGAATAAATTTTGCTAAGTAGTTGTAAAATTGATAAAATATTTAGCTTAAAAACGACATATCTTGTATGTCGTATACTTGGAAAATATTTTAAAAATATAATTAAACTTATAGTTAAAAACCATCTCAGTTCAAGACTTAACCTTATAAAAAATACATCAATAGATGTTTAATTTGATGAAAACGGTAATTTTAAATGTTATAGAAGCTTACATTTATAAATTCAAAATTTTCTGAATATATATACAATACACATATATATTTTACAATTAGAGAAAACAACTAACATGGCCAAAAATATTTAGCTAGAATAAAATTTATCTATTTTATTTTCAAAATAATTTGGTACATTTGTGTTATAAAAGCCACCGATGTTTATAAAGCTCTATGAAAACAATTTCAATACGACTTCAGTTGTATTTGCAAAAAACAGAATAAATCACAGTTTTTTAGTTTATTAAATATGATTCTGTTTATCATGATATTTGTAAAATTATTTAATTGTTTGAGTCGAAGTTTAGAACTTGAATTTCAAAGCTTTTTATTAAATACCTATATGTATAATAATAACTAAAACAGTATTGCTAGAATTTTATATAAAAAATAGTTCTGAATATTGAGTAAGCATTTGATTGCTTTTATTTTGAACTTCATTCTTCAGTAATTATGTGTGTTCGTTTTTTTTTTTTTCTAATAACTATGCTAAACGTTTGTCTAATTTTATTAGTAAGTATGTATATAATTACATAAACCATAAGAAACAACCGAAACGATCACAAAAAAACTAAAATTTTTTGTTATGGTAAAATACAACATTTTTGTTTCAGTTTAGGGTATTTTTACATATAGTTTAACACAGTTTACACTTGTAACCAATGTATGTAAAAATGATAAACAATTTACTTTATACATAGTGTTATTTTATTGTTACAGCTTTAGATTTTAGTTTTGTATTTGATATATAAAAATTTGTTGTTAGATTTTAAATAAACAAATGGAGAATATCAACGCTTCATTGCAACATATACTTTAGACCACCATTGTTAAAGCTACATAATAGTAATTTAATTTTAATTTATAAATTTAATAAACTGTAAAAACACTATAGATGTATAACCACTATTGATACCAGTAGCTGATATCACGAAAGAAGTATGATATAGAAAAAGTATTACTGTAAATTAATACTTTCTCTTATAAGAAGTATAATCGATATTTCTAATATTGAGAATTTAACAATAATCACAAACTAATTTTCTTAATTATTCAATAATGTGTTTTTTACATTATCAATATACATTAAACACTAAAAAAAGCTGTATAAAACACATTGTTTGGTTATGAATTACTACTCAATCTGTGATTGTAATTTTCATTACTAACTTAAAACTTAGAAATAACATTTGAAAAAGACAGTTTTTGTTAATTTTATTATTATATTCGGACAAGATTTGTTTTTTAATATAACTAACAAGAGAATGTGGGTTACTTAACTTAATAAACAGTATGATTATAGTATATTTTACAAACCACATTATAAACCATAATGAATAAGTAGTAACATCGAGTTAACTAATATTGATATCAAACAATATTTAAAACTTTTTACAAAACTAGTTATGACACAGATTGAACATATTTTATTTAAAAGAACAAAAATTCATAAAAATAAAAAAAATACCATACTTTAAAAACTATTTAAATGTAGTCAAAACTTTTACACTAAAATTACATTAAACTGAAATATGCTTAAAGACTTTATAACTAAATTAAGGTTTAACTATATGTATCTCAAATAATTATATCATAAAAGAAACAAGCATCATTTAAATTATAAAAAAACTTCTTAATATACAATATAATAACAATTTAGTTTAGTTCTGGAACTTCACCTAGAAGGTCTTGACTAGAATCTCTACACACTCTATGTTGTCGGTTTATATATCTATATTAAAAGCAGTATCCTGCCGTTAAGTACGTACTTTATATTGGTACGCTATAAATACGCACTTTTCTGAATAGCAAAAAAACATCAAATTTTTTTATTCAAAAACTTTTAGAATATCTGCAAAAAAATGTTAATATAAATGTGATAACTTATAAAACATATAACAAACATTGCTTTTTATAATTACTGACAAAATAGCGCTCTCTTTAATAGACAATCTACTTAAACCTTTTAAAGAGTTATCTACATGTTTTTATTAAACTTAACGAACACAAAATTCCAATTGAAAATTGTAACTAGTTTTTTCGGTTTTAACCAAACAGTTAACACCATAATAAAGCTGAAAATAAACTTGTAACTGGTTGCCCCAGCCCATCAGTTACAACCTGAAAGTTATATTCATTTTATACTATTAGCTCACATTGAAAATTGCACTTAATTATCTATTAACTACATAAAAACTTTTTATAGAAAATTTAAAATATTAAAACTTATTGAAAATACTTTGTAAACTATAGTTTTGTTTTAATTGTTTTTTAAAATAAAAAAGCTTGGTTGTTTGGATAAACCGTTTGGTTGCTAGTTGTATGAAAGAAAAGGAACAATTACATAAATTTACTATTACGTCAAAAAGTACGCATTAACCGTGCAAAGTACGCATTTTTGATAGAGTTCAACTTGCGTACTTAAGCGGCAGTCTACGGTAGATGTAAACTTGCATGAGATCAACTTGCTTTCTGGTTGACTGATTTTTTATAATTAAATAGAAAAACATGAACCATGTATTCCATTACACATCCTCATTCTAAAATTTTGGCAGTTACAACCTTTCTTCTCCTTTTTTATCGAATTTATAGTAACTTTTATTGTTAAATAAATGCAATTTCCCTTAGGTCTTTTTAAAAACAGAAAAAAATATAATTTTAAAACTAATTAAAGTTGAAAACAATTAAGTTATAGAAATAAGAAAAAAGAAACTAAAAATAAAGGGTTTAAGTTTTCAAATTTTTAAAAATCAGTTAATACTCAAAGTTCTTTAATACCTTTTTTAGAACCTCAATTATCTAAGTAAAATCAACAAAAATATAAAAACAATTTTTAGACTAGAAATTACTTAAAAAAAGCCCAACTATCACGCCAATACTAATCTCTATGAAAAAAATTCATAAGTATTTTCGGCCCATTACTGTTCTTTTGTGTCTTGGTCATAATAAATATTGTTTTTTTAAATCATAATACCTAGATTTCGTGACTCAAACAATATTCAACATGACTTATTTTTGTAAGTCATCTAAACTAACATTTTGTCAGTTTTTTAGTAACTTTTTCGACGTAAATTTGTCAGTTCTTTTGTTAATTTTTTGGACTTTGAAATTTGTCAAAACGTTTTGTTACTTGTTTGGACAACACACTTGAGTTAAATTTTGTCACCAACTTAAATTTTTCCATCAACAAAATAAATTTAGTTGTGTGGATAGAGTTCGATTGAGAACTGTGCCTAAACCGCTTTTATCACCGTATGTTTTAACATCATGATTTTTTTTAAATGTTAATATTTTTTCGTTGTTAAAAAATTAGTTACAACTGTTATACTACAATGGTGCATAAAATCACTGTGTACTTTTTGAATTATAATATATATATATATATATTTATTTGATAAATCAAAAAATCTTGTGAAATTATGCATTAAACTGGGTATACAATAATGTCTACGCACCGGCTATGTTTATTTTGGAATTCAAAAATACATTTAGTTTTTAGAATACTACATATATAGTTGTAAAAAACAAACTAAGCAGGAAAATTGATCTTATGGTGTTGATCTGTGTTGATTTTTAAAACAAATTTACACCTTAAACAAATAACATTCTAACATTTTATTTACTTAACTTCGTTTTGTCAAAAACCAGCTTTTACACATTAAAAGCTATTTCAAATTAAGTTTTTTTTTTACATTTATTAAAAAACATTCCATTTAAACAAGATATTTTTATGTCTGGAGACTTGTTAATTAGCGCAGTGAGATTACGTGAACAAAAAAAAAACTTGTGTTCGATTGAGAACTGTGCATCACTTGCTTTTATCCGAGGTAACAAATTAAACTTCTTTCCTGACGCACTTGAATATGGATATTTTTAGTAGATGTTAACTAAAAAATATATAATAAAATCAATATAGTTAGTCTTGTTCTACTTATGAGGTTACATGAAAATTTAAATTTCGTTAATTCAAATTCTCAAAAAAATATTTTTTTTTAATTTATCTCGAAAGTAATATATATTTGAAAAAAAAAACATATGTAGAATTTATTACATTCTACAAGTCACTTTTTTTTTTGCAAAATCAAAATTTTTTTAAATATATGATATAGTTACTAAAACTATTTACGTTTTTTACTTAAATTAAACCATATCTCAAAAAATATTTAATGTTTTGCAAAAATTAAAAAGCGAACTTTAGATATTGATAGCACCTACATATTTATTTTTTATATTTTACATATATGCAATACTTTTTTAGTTGTTACCTTTTCAATTTTTTCTAAGAACTTGAATTGTCGGAATTTGAGTTGTCCCAATGTTAATAGTCGTGCACCCCGTTTATAACGATCATGCTTGAAAAAACTTATTAATACTTTTTCGATTGTACTAAAAAAAATATGTTAAGCAAAGTTTTTATATTTGTTATAACAATACACATTAAGTAACTACATGTTGAGTTGAAAAAAGTGTTTTTATATATTAATTTAGAAACTGTTAAACAATTTTACGTAAGTTAGTTTTAAGGTGCCATTTAATGATTTATAAATTTTAACTCTCACTATAGATTTATCAAAAATTCTTTATTTGTAAATTAAAAACCAGGTCGTTTGATAATATTTAATTTTTTATTTTATTTTTTATTCGTTTAAGTTTTTTTTTTACACTTTGTAGTTTCCAGATTTTAATCAGCTTAAAGTCACACGTATTTACATACATGTACAAGTATGTGCAAGCTAAAAAACTATAGCTCTAGTTATCTGCTTCTAGTTAGAATTTTAAATGATAAACTAAGTATGTTGTAATTCTTAGTGAATTTACAAAAAAAGTTGTCGAAGTGGCACTCACTTTGAAATGTAACATACTTTGTTAAAAAAATTCGTTTTGTTTCTATCGTCAAACTACTGTATAAACTTTATCAACCTTCTTTTGTAGAAAAATATTATTTAGATGAAACTGTATTTGGTAAACATATGTGTTATACTTTAAGTTGATGTTTTATTGCACAGGAGTTGTTAATTTCAATACCATTAATAACCTAATATGGAAAATGAAACAACGGATCGTAGAATTAACCGGTTGATTTTGGAAGATCTAAGAATAATAGGACTCCAAATCCTAGAGGCTTTCGAGGAGGTATTTAATTAAAAATGAAGAATAAATCGAAACATTCTTAAATATGCCATTTAAATATTCGAAATGCACTAAAATTTAAATTAATCGAACAGATGATGAATGACAGTTTTGCTAGATTTTTAGATTATAATTTAAGTCGATTAAAGTTACAAATTTGCTTAAATGTATATAAATGCACACTTTTGATCACAAAAAATATAAAATTCTGTTTTTCTAACTATGCAATTTGTAGGCTTTAACTCCCGAGACTTATCTCTGGTTGGAAGAACGCCTTAGGTAAATTATTTTAACATAAATTTACTAACATTTTTTATTTGAGTTTTTTATTGTTTTATATTATTTCTACTTTTTTATTTTAATTAATATTCCTGTTTTTGTCATAAAGTGAAATTATATTGTAAAAATATTTCATTTTACTTTTTTCAAAATATTTTTTTATAGTAAGTGTTTGTTCAAAATAATAGAAACTTTAGAGTTTAAAAATTATTTCTATCTTAATGAACTCAGGTTAGTGCAGATCGATGCTGGGCATAGACCTGAAGTTAGGAGAGAAGTTAGGGAAATGTTGGAACAATTCAGGCTTTGGGGCCTACATGAAAGAGCTTTGGTTGCCATAGAAAGAAGAAAGAAGGAAGAAAATTCAGGTAGTTACATTATATTAACTGTTTTAAAATTTTTACAACTTGAAGCTTGTTTAAACATTTTTTTTTCATTTTATAACTTCATGCCATAGAGAGATCTGAGAAGTAATAAGTAGAAGGAAAATTTAACTAGTTATTTGGTAATAAATGATATCGGATGTTGGCCCCAGATCTAATCAATAGTCTAGATATGAAAATAACTCTCGTTTTTGCTGAGTGATGATATTTACTTATCAATTGGTTGATAATTTTCTCTATAATTCTTGAGTTCTTAATGACATAAGGTAATATTCAAAAAGTGGAATGTTTTTCACGTCCTGCTGGCTTTACTTTGTTAAGAATTTTAAGATGTATATTGATTATATTGTTTACTAGTTCTTTTGGATAACCATTTTAATTTAGTACAAAACTTATCTGTTTTTTTTTTTACCAAAAAGGGTTGGTGAAGCTTATACATTGATATAATTATTGATGCAGAACAAACTTCTTTTACAAAATAGTTTTTTTCTTCAGGTTTATTTTGTCAGCAACTAATTTTCTAAACAAATTTTATGTGCACGACGGCAGAGCATCGTTATCAAATTTCTATACTTTTTAATACTACACAAGAATTAAAGTTTAAATAGTTTGCAGTATTTTATTCTATACACTAATGTCTAAAATTTATTCTTGTGTCGTTTAACTAAAAAGTCTAGAAAAACCAATTCATTGCTTCCTTCTTTTTGTGATGTAAATGTTATTACTAAATGAGTTCACTAATAAACAAAATAAGGCCAGCAGGACCTGAAAAATGTTCCTTTAAGAAAATTACCTTATGTCAATAAGAACTCAAGAACTAAAGTGAAAACTATCAACCAGATAATAAGAAATTCTTATCACTCAGCAAAACCGAGAGTTATTTTCATGTATAGACCATTTATTAGACCTAGGGGCAAAATATTAAATCAAAATGTATAAGAAGTACGGTAGTTTGAGCTATGGATGTTGGTGGGCCAACAAAACTTAAGCCTCAGTTAGGTCTGATTGACTATCTGTGGGTAGCTCGTCAACCTGACCTTTTTGCTCATACTTTTCCTGCAGACGGGTGACTTTATAGCACACTTATGCTTAAGACCCTCTGCAGGCAGCTTTGTGTTTATATCATTTAAGTTGGACATAATAAATGTAAAATGCTTTTGTGCTAATTCATAACTTATTAGTGGATTTTAAATATCATTACTTAAAGCTATTCTAGATCTAGACTACTTTATATAAATTAGACAAGACAGTTTGGGTAATGTATCTATTATACAAAAGAACCACATAAAAATACAAGCAGTATATTTCAAAAACACAAAAACACAAATTATTCTAAAACTTTTATAAATCACTTGAAAAAAAATAGCGTTAAAGTACAACTTAAAAATAAACCAAGTTTTAGTGCAGTAAATTAAAAAATACTTTAATAACTAGTAATTATTTTAATCTATTTTAAAAAGACTAAAAACAATTACTTAAAACTTTATATATTTTCTTTTTTTCTTATGAAATTCAGTGGTGTCCAGAGGCATCAGGAGTCTTTTTGATATCCTAGGTGTTTCCCCAATACTTGATAAGTCAGCATAGAAAATTAGTAAAATTTGATTTTTTCATTAGCTTTTAATATGTTTGGGTAAGGTGGGTTAGGGTAAAGGGTATAAATAAAATAAAACATTTTAATGATTAAAAAAAAAATGGTGACTTAGCACATATTAGGAGAAACACCTTTAATTTATAACCGGACCCATGTGTTATTGTTCGAATATGGTCATCTTTTGTCTAGCTCTTGTATTCAGGATTCAAATGCAAGTAATTTGCAGCAGTTCATTACACTTCCACTTATTGTGGAGAGGATCTTCACTCTACCCTCTGCTTGTCTCCTGCTATCAGAATGTGTTGCTGCACTTAAATCTAATTGGTAAACAGTAAAAAAACAAAGAGCAATGTAAAGCTTATATAAATTCAAACTAGTCAGGAAACTAATTTTCAAAAAAATTTAAGTAGAAAACTAATATGAGAAAAATATCAAGTATCTTGCTCTCACATTCTCAAATATTTTATTGTTATTTTTTATATAAAAATATAATTTTTATCAGAGAAATTAATGAAGTAAATAAATCTTAGACAAGATGGTAAAAAAAATTGTGTTACTATGTTTTATTTTCATAAAAGATTAAATAAAACAAAATATCAATGAAGTATCTAGTTTTACATTTTCAAATATTATTATAATATTTTAAAGAACTTTTTTTTTTTAAATAGTTAACGTAAAACTAAACCTTTAATAAAATATTATTTGTTGGCTTTAAGATCAAAATGTTTCATAAAAATTAAAAAATAAAACATTTGTATAGCCATACAGAAACATTACTTAACTTTCATGCCTAACTAAACCCTATAATACTGTTATTTTATATTAGTCCTTTCAAAAGTTTACTTGTTAATTCCTAATTCTTAAACTTAATACTCTCAAAATTTTGTTCACATTTTAGACCTTCTTTTATTAACTTTTTTGTTCTAAATAATTATCTAAATTTTTCTTTGAGGTTCAACCTGATCTATTTTATTGCTAACAGATTGATAACCTGTTGAACTAGTTTTGTTATCTTGTTTGGAGAATCAGTATGGCTGTTTTCTTTTGCTGATAGTCTAACATAAAATGTTTTAAACTGATAATTTGGTTTGTGGTTTTTTGTTATAACTGTTAAATATCCCTTATAATTTTGATGTTTCCTTAATTTTGCAATAACAATTTACAAAATAATTGTTTTGTTGAGGCCTTTTAAGCTGTTGATTTAAGCTTAGCTACCTATCTGGAGAATATTTAGAACCTTGAAATGCTTTGTTACTGGGTTCTGTTAAGTTCACAGCCTGTATTTTTAATACTCATCACTACATCAAACTGAACAATCTCACCTTGTGCAAGTGGCCTTAATAATTTATTTGGGTCGTTTTTAATATTCTCAGTGTGATGAATAAATACATCACTGTCCTTATCATCACGATGAATAAAATCAAAGCCCTTGTCTACATTAAAACCATACCACTCGGCCAGTTACTCCATATGCTATAACTTTTTTAGTAGCTTTAGGTTTTAATAATTGTACCGTTCTGGTTGAATGAACTGAAGGAATTTTTGTGATTGCAAACTTACAGTACTTTGCTGTCCTTTCATTGTCTACATTTACTTTCGAAATAATATGGTTTGGATAATAATCATTTGCATGTTGTCTTTGGTTTTGTGGTTACAGTGGTCTCTACCATTATTTGTACATTAGTTGTCTTCCAGCCTATAGTACTCTTTATTGGGTTTGTTTCTACTATTGTTGTTATGAAACACATTTTGGCTTTCCTGCCAACCTACGATTTTGTTTCTTTTACTATTATACCTACTATAGTATGGTTTGTAAAGTTAACATGAATAATTTTGGCTAGCTCAATAATTCTCTGTTTCTACTTCACATATTGAATCTGTAAGCCATAAAAATTTTTAATACCTTGTTGGAAAATGGTTTTTAATTTTCTATTTTAATTTATAAGGGGCTTACACATACATCAAATACATAATTCTATCTTTCTCATTTGCTTTTGCCCACCTTTTTACTGACAAGTACAAATTTCATTGCTAGTAAAACTACTTATGTGTTGTTAATTACCCTTTGCCCTATTGTTATTACTTTTGTATTCATAAGCTTGTTTTAAAACTTCGATTTTATTGCTTAGTAAATAACTGAGGATTTAGGTACGAAATGTATTTTGTAATAAAAATGTGAACTATGTGTTTCTTTGAAACAAATTGAATTGTCAAAAATAAAAAAATAAATGTTGTATAAATTTCACTTTAATTTAAAACAACTCATTATTCATTGTTCAAGATTTATTTTTTAATTTTTAATTTTATAATTTAATACAACCAGGGCTATCGTCAGAAAGGATCGACAAATTTTAAAAGTTCAATGCAGACGATTCACTCGCAGGTGATCAGTGTCCCGTGTGTCTCACAGAAGTGAAAGTTGGTGAGGAGTTTCTCGGCTTGGGGTGCCATGAAAAGCACTTCATGTGTGAAGACTGTGCAGTAGGCTGGTTTAAAAACCATAAAACTTGCCCCATTTGCAGACACAAGTTCGATTAAATCTGACTAGTGTGAAATTATGTTGCATTATAGTTTGTAATTTTGGTTTACTTAAAATTTGCGTAAAATTCTTTAGTGTAAAATAAATAATATTTAGTGTACATTGTAAAAGTGTGTATGTTATGTGATAGTTTAAAATACTAAATTACTTGACTATAACTTTAACGTTCAAGTATTAAATAATTTCAAAATAGTGTTTTATCACAAGATTCATTCACTTGTAAATATGAATCATTAACTGTTTAGCTAGAAACGGGTCAAAGTTGCACAAAATCAAAATTGAACGAGGGCATTTAATTGCACAAATATACTTTTGCACGAGGGGAATAAGTTGCCGTGAGACAATTTTGCTCTAACGATAACCTTTGCATTGAGGGTAATTTTCGTATGAGAAAAAAAATTACTGGATGAGTTTAAGGGTTAGGAGTAACAGTGATAGTAAATATGAAAATAACAGTAAGAAAAATATAAAATAATAAAAATAAACTTATTAAAAAGAAAAATTAAGCTATCAAACAAGGGTAGGAAGTAAAAGTTATAGTATAAAAAATTTTAATAAAACACAAAAAAGTTACCGCCCGTGAGTAAGGGTTACGGTTAACAGTGATAGTAAAAATACTAAATTTGTATAAAAACAAATAAAATGTGTTAAATAAAGAAAAAATTAGCTCGAAAATGTTTTGTTTTGTTCGAAAAAGTTTTGAAGTGTAAAATTGTTGCCATGCAAAAGTGTCTCCTCGTGCAAAAGTGACGCCGTGCAAAAGTGTTTCCCTCGTGCAATAGTTACCTTCCATGCAAAAATGTCCCCTCGTGTAAGAGTGACCCTCCGTGTAAAAGTGTCCCCTCTTACTAAAATGACGCCGTTCAAAAGTGACCTTGCGTGCAAAAGTGACGCTCGTGCAAAAGAGTCGCCGTGCAAAAGTTTCCTCTCGTGCTAAAGTGACGCTCGTACAATAAAGTTGCCGTGCAAAAAAATCCTTTCGTGCAAAAGTGACTCTCGTGCAAAAAATCCCCCTCGTGCGAAAGTGACGCGTTCCCACTTTAGCTTGTGTAACTTTGTTCTTCACTTTTAGACTTATAGTTGGAATTTATTGACATAAATTGCATATAGTCAACCATTTGTTTTGTTTTTGATAACATCACTTTAATCGCAATGTATGCGAATTTAAAAATTGAAACAGCTGATAAGCGTTGACCAACAATCAGAATCTATTACCAAACTAATTATAAAAACTTACGTTGCTAGAATATAAGCGTTTGCTGTAATAAAGTTGGGAAAGGGTCAAAATTGCACGAAGACAAACTTGCAAGAGAACAAAATTGCACGAGTGCACAAGAATGCACAAGGAAACAAAATTTATGAAGAAAATTTTTGCACGAGTTACATTTTTGCACGAAAATAAAAAACAGATTTATTTCGCTTTGAATGTGAGTATTTATCGTTGATGTAAACTAAAAAAAAGAGGACCAATGCTCCACCTTGTGGTACTACACTATAAATTTTCGGAAGATCTGATAATGTGTTGTTAATGAGTACACTTTGTGACCTATTATTTGAAAATTCGTTTAACCAATTAACTAAATTATCATCAAAACCAAATTGAGTCAAAATTTTTGATAATCTTCTGTGTGACACAGAATCAAAAGCTTTTTGATGTCTGTATAGACCACTGTGACTGTTTCATTCTTTAAGTAAGTTATTATATAAGTATGTGAACATGTCAATAGATGAATTCCTGGTGATCGATGGGGAACAAAGCCAAATTTTTTTGGTGTTAATAAATTAAAGTCATACAGATGATTAGAAAATTTTTGAGAAATAATGTGTTTAAAAACTAGGGAAAACGTACTGATTAAGGAAATTAGCCTATAATTTAATGGGTCGTGTTTGCTATTTTTTTTATATACTGGATTTATATAAGATGTTTCCCATTGTTTTTGTAATTCTGATAATGCTAGGGAGCAATTGAGAATAAATAATAAAGCAAAAAAACTAATGACAAAATAGCATGCTTAAAAAAATAAGGTGGAGTTTTTTCTGGCGTTCTGATGATTTTGTCTTTAAGGTGCTTAGTCGAAGTGTTAATGTCTTTATACCTTAAAAAAACTTTTTATTCTATTTCATTTTTTTTAGTTTGTTTAAAACTTTAATGATTTTGATTTTCTTTAAATACATTTTGAAATATTTTATTGAAAAGTGTGGCTTTTTAAAAATTTGAAGTTACTGTTTTATTTTTATGGAAATCAAATAGGGGAGGCAATGAAGTATTTAATTTAGTTTTAGATTTATCGTAGCTATAAAACTTTTAAAATTTGCGACAGTACAGAAGTTTTTTTTTTATTGTAAGTTTTATTTTTTAACAGCTAATAAATGTTCTGTTGATTTAGTTTTATAATCTTTGGAGAATGATTTATTTTTGTTACTTCTTTTTGTAAAGTAGATGTTTGTCTTTTGATAATTTTTTAATGTTAGATGAATGTATTTTGCATTTCTTATGTTTAGGACAAGGTGGAATAAAGATTTTAATTAAAGATTGAATTAAGTCGATAAATTTCTCATAAAACAGTTGGAGATTTAATCATTTATTAAATAATGATGTCCAATCAATTTCTGACAAGTATTTTTTAATATTTTTAAATCAGCCTTTTGATAATTTTATGAAACTACTTTAGAATTAGGTATTTTTGATTTCAATTTTAATATTCAGTTTTAATATTGAATAAGATTAAGTTGTGGTCACACGTAGTTGTTAATGGAAAATTAGTTATTGGAGATTTTATTTTATCTTAACCAAAATGGTTGCAAATTAATAGATCGAATATGTTTTCATTTTTATGAGTTGGTTCTTTAATTATTTGAATTAAAAAATTATCTGTGCAGAAATCAAGAAAAAACTCATGGGATTCATTAAAGCTTTTACTAGGAAATTTCCAATTTATGTTTGGCAGATTTAAATATTTAAGAACAAAAAACGAATAGCTATGCGGCAAAAACAACTTAATCAGACTAATTACATTTTTAACAGTTGTAATGCATTTTGCAGCCAGTGGAGGAAGGTAGATACACAAAAATCTTAGTTTAGTCTTTTTAAAAATCACATCAATACACAAATATTCAAAACCAAGGATATTAATCAAATTTAAAGCTTTTTTAAGACTAAAAACTTTAAGGGAATTGTAGTGAAGAACTGCAACACCTCCACCCCTACTTATCTTAATTGTTATAATAATTTTGACTTAAATCTTTAATTGTGTCGTAATTGTAAAATAACGACTTTATATTAAATGATGATCTTGCCAAATAATCCAGAATGTGATTTAGAAGTTATATATAAATTTAAAAAATAAAAGAAAAAAATGTTTTTTAAAATTATCCTGATGACGACAGCTGTTAAACTAAATCTTTTATTTTTTTCGACGAAATTTTTGTATTTGTGTTTAATTTTTTAATGCAAAAGTTGTGCATATGCTAAGTTTATTACATAGATTAGAATTTTTACATAGAAAATATCTTAGTATTTAAAATGTAATAAAAATATTTAAAAAAGTTTCAGTTGCATTTTGTCATTAAAATATTTTGTTTATCTATATCGCAAAAAGAGTATTTTGAACCTTGTATTTTTTCTTATTATTATAATCATTTTTCAAATGTATATTAGTTATTCTTAAAGACATTTTTCAATACTTTGACTACCATCTTAATTTTGAAAAACTTCAAATTTTACTATTACATTTAATAAACAGAACATGTTGAATTAAAATGACTAAAACAGTTTAATTTTTTCTGTTTGTTATTTCAACATTTTAGTTAATTTTAAAGTAAATCTTTGAAACAATTTTTTTGTTAAACAAGAAGCTCATAAATTTTTTAGTTACTTGTAATTTAAAACTGCTAATGTTACAGTTCTAAGCCTCTTGTTTTAGCTGTTATTAAAATGTTGTTAAGTAAGTTCCATAAACACAAAACTATTATTACTTTGTTAGAACCTGAAAAAACTAAAAAAAAAATTAAAGTTTAAGCATTTTATAACTAAAACCGAACACGAAAAATGATTTTGTGCTTTTAAAGTAAGCTTTTGTTTACTCGCTTATAAACATAAATATCTTCGCATCATCTAATTTTGCGCGCATTTAAATTATAACAGTTCGTATTAAAAATATTCTGCTGACGTAAGTATCGTTAACCCGCAAGTTCTAGATTTCTTACACTGTATTCGTATAAATTTTAAGTTGTTCGTTGATCATTTTGAAGTTAATTTAGTCTTTCAACTTTATAAGTCGTTTTCACAACGACTAAAAAATCTAAGTCATGCAATTTTTTCTATCGTGATTAAAAAATTCTGTTTTGTTTGTAAAAGTTAATGCTGTTATAGCTATATCTGAGTTTTTTTAATTGTTCATGATCACAAAGTTATCTGATCAAAGTACAAAGCTTAAAAAAAATAGAATTTAGATTCAGTATCTAGAGCTAATATTTGTACTAGTATACTAGGTAGTTAGTTTCAATTGCAGCTTTTTTATTGATTTAAACGTTTCAAAAACTAAATTTTATTTAAATGAGTACAATGGGTTTTATTTGTAATATGTTAAATTGAAGAATAAAACTTTATTAAACTATTTTTTGAAAACTAGGCTTTAAACTAAAATGTTTAAGGTTTTTAAACAGATGTAAAATTTAAATATTTAAAAAGTTTTCGTAAAACTTGTGCTATAAAAAAAATAATAAGTATATCTCATAAAATTTAAAGTTATTTTACTTTTATTTTGAAAAAAACAGCTCAATTAAATTGAGACTTAGAAAACTCATTTTACTTTGCAACTTAAAAAATATAGATCACTAATGTTTGACTTTATTTTAATATTGTTTTAGTCGTAAAAGTACGACTTTTAAAATTCGAAGAAAAAACGTTCAGTATTATTAAAAACAACCAAAAATTTGATTTTGTGATTAAATTTTGTTTTTAGCTATATACAATGCAATAAACTAACAGTTTGGGTAGTTTATTTTAAAATAACCAAAAATATGGTTTTGTGATTAAATTTTGTTTTTAGATATATACAATGCAGTAAAACAACAGTTTGGGTAGCTTATTTATTATGTCAGCAGTACAAGAAATTAAATCTGCTTTAATCTAAAAGCGTCGAAAAATAATTTTTAAACTGAAGTTATAACTGCGATTTCAAGCAAGTTAAATTGTTTTACCGTTTTAAAGTCCTACAAACATTAAATTTTCACATAATTTATCAAACATTTAAAATTTAGAATGAGTTTATTTTTTAATTTAATAATTTCATATTTACTTTTTACTTCACATATATAATGCTAAATTTATTCTTCACAGTAGAAGCTTTACAACGCAAGTTGCTTAAAATTCAAAAGAAAAAAAGTAAAATTAAAATGAGTTTTAATCGCATTTTGTCCTTAAACGATTTTATCTAGCTATATCGCAAAAACAATCTTTTGAGCCTAACATATAAAAACTTTAACCTTTTCTTTGGAAATCTTTTTCTAACTTTTATAATTTATTTTTAATGCAATTTGTAACTTCTTCAACTACCATCTTAATTTTGAAAAATTTCAAATTTTACTGTTTATTTAATTAACAAAGTATTTTTGATTAAAATGACTAAAACTATTCTAAATTTTGTTTCACTTGTTTTCTATATATTAGTTAAATTAACAGTATTTGTTTTAACAAAGTTTTTATTTAACGAAAAGCTTAATGCAATAGTTACTTGTAATTATTATAACTGCTAAGGCTACAGTTCTAGGCCTCTGGCTCTAACAATGTTTTTAGTTTTGTTAAATTAGCTTCATAAAAATAGATTAATAAATACCATATTATAAATTGAAAAAGCTAAGAAAAGTTTATTTTTAATTTTAGCATCATATAACTAAAACCGATCACGATTTTATGCTTTATGATTTTATGCTTTTTAAGTGTGCTTTAGTTTACTCGCATTATAAACATAAAAATTTGATATCATCTAATTTTGCGCGCATATAAATTATATCGGTTTGTATTAAAAATATTCTGCTGACGTAAGTAATATTAACCCGCAAGTACTTGATTTCTTACACTGTATTCAAATAAAGTTTCGTTGTTCGTTAATGTTTTTGATGTTTATTTAGTCTTTCTTTATTATTAAACTTTAAAATTCATTTTCACAACGACTATAAAAATCAAAGTCGTGTGATTTTAATTATCATGATTAAAAATAATGTTTTTTTTCCACACAACTAGTTTAAAATTAAAAATTTATTATCAAGAAAGTTTATCATAGTAGAATAAAAATGTAAAATAGATAAATCTATACGAAACTGAAGCAAAATTAATTCTTACGCTGTATATGTATTTATATGTTAAAATTAATAAAGTTTAAATTAAAACTAATTCAATTACAATTTTACCTTTACTTCAGCAATAATAAAGAAAATTTTTGTCGATTTTTTATAAAAGAATTAGTAATCAAAAATATGACAATTTTTTGATGAGTACTTGTAAAAAACAATATTAAATTATAAACTATTTGACTATCCGAATAATTAAAACCTTTTGTAATTTAAGAAAATAAATGTAAACAACTAATTGAAACTTTAAAATTATAATTGAATCTTTACTTTTATAATATTAACTATTCATAAAACTTTTCATAAATATCAATAAATAATGTCACAATTTTGTAATAACTGCAATTATGAAGTTGTCATTGACTATAGCTACTTTATATATATTTGTTTATTCTAAATGTTAAACTTATATTTATAATTAAGTTTTAATATTGTGTCTTGATTTTTTTAAAAACCGAATTAGTAAATTACAAAATTTTTAGTTGTACTAAATACAACTTTTAAAGTTGAAGCTATGTCTGAGGATGACAAAATAATTTAACATGTTAATAATAACCTTTAATATATATAGATAAAAAGAAATCGAGTAGTTGCGACGTTTCGCTTATTACGTCAGCAGATGCATTACAACTAAAATTGAGTAAATTTTTAAGATGGCCAATACAATAAGCTTATTTGTTTAGACTATATTTGACATTAATAATGCGTCGTAATTTTAGGTACGAAACTATGTTTTATTTTCAAAACCAGAATGTTTATTTTGACTTAATTTTTAAACTGTCATTTTTGAACACATGCTTTTTTTAATATCTATTCAAAACTAAATTAGTTTAATATTTTACTGAAAACTAAAAGAAAAACTTCAAGTCTTTTTTATGTCATTATCAAACACAATAGGATATTTAAAATAATATTCATAGCCAAATAGAAATTTTAAATTAATTGACGTCACTTAAAACTTTCCAATAAAACTTATTCATTATTTGTAGCGCACGACCTAAAATAGAAAGGGTTTTAATTTTTTTTCTAATTTTTTAGTTATTAAAGTTGACATAATAAAATACAGATGCAGATAACTATAAAGTTCTATAATACTATATGTAAATAGCAATTATTAAAAAATTTAAAGCTAGAAAATAATTATTTTATAGATATACATAGAATTTTTTTAAACCAATTTTTATTTAAGATTTAAAGTTAAACTTTTATGAATTTATTTTTATTAGTATAATAAATTTTACTAAGCAAAAAATATGCAATAAGCTACTAGCAATTAAACTGCAATAAGTTAAATAATTGAATTTTATTTTCTAATATGCAACTGAATTGTTAGTAGTAATTACTTATAACTATTAAGAATCTCTCTAAAGTATTAGCTAAATATTAACACAACGATAGGGATTTCATAAATATTTATGTATACCTTTAGTTATCTCGAAAAGTCTTAAGTCGTAACAAATACGACTGATTTCTTTTCAATTTAGTTTAAAAACTAATGTTATAAAGTTCTATAAAACTATTGATAAAAGGTAGTAATTAGTTAATTGATAGTTTATAGCTAGAAAAAAAACATGTATAAACATACTTTGACTTTTTCAAAACCAAGTTTGTTCTTTGAACGAAACTAAAATTCCAAATTTTAAAATTTCCTTTTTTTTAGTATGTTAAATTTTTCTTAGCAAAAAATGTGCAATAAGCTACTAGTAATCAAACTACAATAATTACTTAAGATAGTAATTTTTCAACATGCAATTCAATTGTTAGTTAACTACTTGTAACTATTAAGAATGTCTTCGAAGAACTAGCTAAATATTAACACAACGATACGGACTTAATAAATATTTATTTATACCTTTAAATATCTAGTAAACCTATAATAGTAAAAGGATAAATTAAATAGCAATAATTTACAAAAATATGTGATGTTTAACTTAATTTAATTTATGTGGGTATCTATGTCGTAATAAAACTTTGACATTCTAGTTAGGAAATTTCCAAACTAATTAATATATACAAACAACTATAATTTTAAATACTGTAATTGTTGAAATTAAAGTATAGTATCAAGTGTTAGAAGGCTTTTGTATACAAATAAGTGCAAATGATTTAATTGAATAAAGCAAACAAATAAAAATAACACGCAGTTTCACTTGTTTATTTATAAGTTTTTTGTTCAGATATTTAATCTAAAAGTTGTAAGTGAAAATAACGATTACTAGATTTTACGACTCATGTTCAACAAGTTTATTTAGATTTTAAGTCATATTAATTTTTAACTTTGTTTACTTAATAAATAATAAACTTAAGTTTTCGTCTTAAAATGTTTTATATTAGGAAACAGAAACTATATTATATTTGAAGAAACATCTAATACTTTTTGAATGAATGCTGAACTTATTTCTAATTTATTTTTTAAACAATCCTCTAAAAAAAGCTTAATATAAAAGAACATAACACCTGAGAACTATGCGACAGAAACTTTAATAATTATATAGTTTTTAGTTTTTTTTGCAATACAATTTTAGTATAAAAAAGAAATTCAAAACTTTATCAGTTAAACAAGTTTTAAGTTAATTCAAATTATATAACTATTATACCATTAATCAATTCCTTAAATTTTTAAAACTACCTTTTATTATTTCATGTTTAATGAAACACTTGGTATACTTATTGTTTTACATAGTTTAGGTACTCGAAGTTTACCATAGTATTTATTGTACGAAAATATTATAAAATGTTTTTAGCGTTATTTACGTTTAAAATATACAAAACTTACAATAGTTAGTATTTGAATATGTCAAAAATTAAGAATCCTTACAACTTAAATTGTATATTTTAAATTGCTTAACAATGAGTAATCACAATGCACAGTATTAATACATACTTTATACGCTTAAAATATTGCTGAACTCAAATAAAGTTATAACTTTAAATTTAGAAAACAAGCAACGTGTAATATTAGTATTTTTTTTTAATCGTTAGTGTATACACAAATCCACAAACTAAAAGGTCCTATTCATACATTTTTTTAGAATAAACATGTTTACCTAATTTATAATAGTATCAAAAGTCGACTTAATTATAAACTTAAAATGTTTTACAAAATCGCATTATTTCAGACTAGTACTTTTCTACTTTTAAACTTGAATTTAAGGTGTTTAAACGCATTAACAGAACTTAATTAGTTTTATTTATTACAAAACACTTGTTTTAAAAGTTTATTTAGTTGCAATTTTTCAAAATACTTTTTTTTAATGTTTTTTTATATTGCGTTAAATATAAGCTGACTTAACTTTTTAGGTTTTTATTAACTTAGTATTATAGAAGTATGAGTTGAATATATTGTTTCAAATTTTATAGTATAACTTTAAATATCGCAATAACTCTTTTTATATATTCTACCTTTTATTATTTTTTAATTATCAACACAAGAGTTTTTAAAGATATTTGAAATTTTTGGTTGTCATTAAGTTTTTTAATTTTACAATAGTATAAAGTAATACAAAATTTGATATTAGTAAATTTCTTTGAATAAAAGTTTTAGTTTTGTATCAACGTTTGATAAAATGTTTGTTAGAAGTAGTCACCTATTTTCAGGTGTAACATAAAACAGTTTAATGTGTTTAGTTTCTTTAATAACTTTTAATAATACCTAAACTGTCCGATAGGTCTGTATTTTAAATGAATATCATAGGTAGTTCAAAATTTTTGATGACTATTCATATAAAAAGTATTTTTTTAGACATTTATAACATACTTATATTTTAAATGAATGCCTATAAAAAAATTTTAGTCGTAGAGATAACGACTTTTAAAAGTTAAAAAAACAATCATACTAATACAGTAGTATTAATCTATTAAAAGTATTTTTAAATTCATATTTACACCAATCAAATGTTTGCGGGATTTCTTTTTATTACGTCACTAACTGATTGAAACTGCTAAAAGTTAAAGTATCGAGAGTACACAAAATGCATTAATAATTCAAATTTGTTAAAATAAAACAGGCAAAAACAATTATTTTCTTACGTGTTGTTTTTTTATTAACAATAATAAGCTTTTATTTTTCATTTTCCGTTTTTACTTTATTTTTACGTCAATTGAAGTTTTGTAAGGAAGACCACTTTTTGTTTAATATTTGAGCAAAAAATATCAACCCTTTATTAATATCATCTTTATGTTTTTCGATTAATTCCATACTTGTTTAATTATGACAATAGTGTTTTACTAAAATGTTTTTAATTTGTGTATTAATCAGTAATACTTAGTGTTTTATAACCTTTTAATTTGAAAACAAATTTTAGCTCAAGTAAATAAAGTTACTAAAGCATAAAATAACAGCTCTAAAATCAGTTTATTTTTTACTAGTTGTCTTTTGAATATTAAAAAGGTTTAAAATGTTTAAGGGTGTAAAACTAAAATACATGTCAGATTTAATGCTTACAAAATTTTCATTTATAATCTAAGTTACTTAACAACTTCAATATGTTAAATAGCTAAATCTGTTCACAAACAATTTGTAAATTAGTTAGCATTGCTAAATATCTAAAGTCGTTTTTATAGCAATTTGAAAACTGACCCGAACTAATTAGCGTCTGACTTTTATATTTGAGTAGTTTTTCAGACAAACTAATCATAAATTTAAAAAAATATTCTTAGGTCATTGATATCAGCTTGGTGTTCGGTATCGTAACTCACTTTTTATATATAAACTGTAAAAACTTTAACATTTGCTTATATGTATTAATTATGTCAGTAAAGAATTTAGACTTTTGAAACTTAAAATTTGATACGAGCATTAAAAACATAAATATAAAAGTTTACTCGCAGATGTTTTTTTTTGAAATTCACAGAGAATTAGGCTTACTCTTTTTCAGTTTTACGCTTTTTAAGTTCATAGCTTAGTCAAATTCCTGATTTCTGATAGATTTGAATAAACTAACTAGCTATAAAATTAATCAGCAATAGCTTTTAAAACAAGTATTCTAAATCAAATAAAGTAAGGAAAAATAGACATAATTTTGTTCATAATTTTGTCATAATTGTTTTAGCTATGCAAACTACAACTTTAACATATATCAAACTTCTAATAAATTTTCAAGAACTGATAGAAATTTGTAAAAGTGTTCTTTTTTATAGAAAATGCATATGATGAAATTAAAAACAAATATAAAAATTATAAAACACTTCTACGACTAAGAAACAAATACAAAAACTAAAATATATGTTTGGTCAAAATTCGACTTGTCTTAATTTTAATAATCATGCTATTTTAAACCTAAACCATTTTTAATTTACATTAGAAATAATAAGAGTTGTAAACCAGTATTTACGAACTGTTTTGTAGAGAAGCCGCAATAACTACAACTTATTAAACTTTATTAATAAACATGTATCTTTTTCAAGGATTTACAAGCTAATTTCAACCTTTTTAGTGCTTACCAAAAAATTGAGCGTTTGAGTAAATTTCTTTATTACGTATGTAAATCATAAACAATGGAAAATTAAATAAAAATTTTGTCAACAAATGAGAACATAATTAATCATAAGATCTTTTCAGTAAAGTTTATTAGAGTATATTTTGTTTAATAAATTAACTTTTATAATACTAACACTACAATACTTTAAGAGTATAATATTTTGTGATTACAGTTTTCCTCAAGTATACCAATCTATTGCAAACATATTATATTAGAGCAAGTAATAGTGAAAAGTTTAATAAAATAAGACAAGTAAAAATTTTCTGAAAAAAAATAAATATAAACCAAATATGGATAAAATTTATTTTTTTTATATACGTACTTATTTATAGTTAATTGCTCTTAAAACATAAAGTAAATTGTTAAGCAATTTATAAGCTTAAAGTGACAAATATAATCTTTTCGGTTTAAAAGAAAAGCTATAAATTAATACATAAACTATAATTAAAAAACTGCTATTACTAAGAATGAGAAATATTTCAAGACTAAAAATACTTTGACTTGATAAAGTGTTTTACTCCTTTGCTATTTATCAAAAAAATATTATTTTTTACTATGTTAAAATTCTATAGAATAACTATTATAAAGTTTTGAACACTTCTTTATAAAATTTATCATAATTTTACAACTTTCAATAAATACAAATTTTTTTTGTTTAAAAGTTACATATTTACTTTTTACTTTACATATATATAGTGCAATACTTATTCATAAGTAAATATATTTTATGAGTAGAAGCTTTAGAACGCAAGTTACTTAAAATTAAAATGGCAAAAAAGAGCTAAACAAAAAGATTAAGTTGCATTTTTTCCTTATATAATTTTGTCTTTCTAAGTTGCAAAAAAATCTTTTGAGCCTAACATTTAAAAAATTTAACCTTTTATTGTTGTAGTAAATCATTTTCTTACTTTTATAAGGTTTTTCCACTGCTTTTTGTAAATACTTAAACTACCATCTTAACTTTACAATTTTTTTATTTACTAATATATTTCTATAAACGAAGCGTATTTTATTAAAATGACTAAACTTGAAAGAACTGTTAACTTGTTTTTTATATATTTGTTAACTAAGAACTAAATTTTTAAAACAACTTTTTTGTTTAAGAGAAGCTAAATGCATTTTTTAGTTACTTGTAGTTATCGTAACTTCAAATGTTACAGTTCTATCCCCCTTCTTTTAATTTTGTTAAGTTTGCTTTTTAAAACAGTTTTTTATCTACTATACTAAAAACTAAAAAATAATTAAAACAAAAAATTCAGTTTTAAAAACTTGTACAACATAAAATAAAAACAGTAAACTAAAACATTCTATAAAGCTTTTTAAATAAACTTAATCTATTCACAATACGTAATAATAATTTTTTTTATATCAACTGATTTTGCTCGCTTTTAATCAAAGCCGTTTAAAAAATAATCTGCTGACGAAAGCTATGTTCGCAAGTTCTTGATTTCTCTCAACGTATATAAATAAAGGTTTTATTCTTGAGGTAATGTAATTTATTTTTATTGAGTATGTTTACTTTAAACATCATTTCAGTAACCACTAAAAATTCAAAGTCATGCAATAGTAACCTAATAATTAAAAATACTAGTATAATTTTACATGTTTTGTTTTTAGTTTAACATATCTAAACTAGTTTAGATTTTTTTGTTTGAAAAAACTGATATATGACAGAGTATACTTTTCAAAATTCACAACTCATTAACATTTTTAATCATAAAACTTTTGATTAGTATTCAATCTTTTACTTATATCACATTATTACAAACAAAATCAAAATATTAATATGTTGCATACATTTAAAGTAAACTTTTACTTAAAAAAATAAGGAATTTGTTTTAGAAATACAATTAATTCTAAGTTTTTCTTTTACTTGTAAAAATACTACAGATATTTATTATTTAAAAAACAGTTTTCTTGATTATTTAAACGCCTCAAAAACTAGACTTTTAAAGGTATATCAATGGGTTTTATGTGTAATATATTTATTAAAAAGTAAAACTATATTAAATATTTATTGTTAAGTAATTTTTATTTTCAAGTGTTTTAACTATATAGGCAAAAATAAAATTTAAACAGTTTCTGTAAAACTTGTGCTGTATAAAATATAGTCAGTATATTTCATTACATTTATATAGCCAGATGTTTAAGCTATTGTAAATTTATTTCGACTCAATAAACGGCTCAATAAATATGAAATTTATACAGAGAAACTATATACAATGCAATAAACTAATAGTTTGGGGGCTTTACTTATTACGTCAGCAGTTCACTAAAATTAAATCCGCTTAAATCTAAATTTGTCAAAAAAATATTGTTCAACCGAAATTATAACTGAAACTTTAAGCAAATTTAGTTGTTTTACCAATTTCAAGGAATAAAAACAAACTGAAAATATATTTTATGTCGGAACTAAAAACAGTTTAATCAATTCTTATTAAACTTAAATATAATTGAAAATTGTTATTTTTAATAAAACTTACATACATTTAGCATTTTCAATAAGTAACCAAATAAATAAATTCTGTATTTTACCAATTAATTTACTCTCATGAAATCATATTCTTGTCGCTTTCAACACGCAGCACTAAATTAAAACTATTTAAAATTGATTTGAACACCATTTTATACAGTCTTTGTATTATTAAGCCGAAATACTTATAATTTTTAATCATATTTTAAATAAACTTAGCTCAGTTATTTATTAAAACAGTATATAACAGAATGTTAAAATTCGTGTTATACATCATTTTACAACAAAAACAGTAAGTATAACTTTATTGAAAGAAAGCTCCTCAAAATTAATTTTATATTAAAAGAACAGGTTTAGCGCACATTTATGTCATTTGTATTTATATAATATGCAATTTGTTGGTTTATATCTTGCTGGTTCTAACTATCATTGTTTTAATTAAATATAGCTTTTCAACTATTTTATTTTTATTTAAAAAAATCTAAAAAACACATTAAGTTTTATGAACTTAAACATCATAAAACTAAAACCAAGAACAAACATATTCTAAGTTTTTTTTTAAAGCTTTAGTTTACTCACACTACATAATAGTAAAAAGAAAGTTGGTATCAACTTATCTTATCTAACTTTGCGCGCATTTAAATTAAATCAGATCGTATTATAAATCCTCTGCTGACGTAAGCAACGTAAACCGCAAGATATAAATTTCTTACAATGTAGATAAATAAAAAACATTTGATGTTATAAAGTTTTATATATTTGAAAGATTTATTAACTTTAAAAGTCGTTTTTACAACAACTAGAAAAGCCTCAGTTGGATATTCTATGTTATTATTCATTGGAAATGGTATTTTACTTATACACAAACTATTTAAAATAACTCTGTTAAAACTAAATTAAAGTTTTAATTTTAAAAACTGGTCATGTTATAAAGTTATATATTTAATCATCAAGCTTATAAAACTTTAAAAAAAAATTCAGAACTTTTAGGTTTATTTTTGAAATTGTAGACTACTCAGGTTATTTAATTAAAACTATGAATATTTTAAACTATATTTAAATACATTTAACTGATTAAAACAATAATTACATTAGATAGTACAGAAAGCTTATTACTATAACTTTTTCAAATTAGATTTAATTACATTACTACTAATTAAGATAAATACAGTTTATAAAACAGATTTACAATTCTAGAAACTGTTATTGTTGTAAACGTTAAAACAAATTTTAAATTATTAAAAACTACATTTATTATTTTATATACAGTCTATAAGTTTTATTATTTAGGTTCAATTTAGTATTACTTGTTATAAACAAACATACATCAAATAAAACTTGAGTTTTACTATTAGTTAAAACGCTTCTAAGTCTAATACTTTTAAAATTTTGGTTAGGGTTTTTTCTGTATAGAACATTTAAGTGAGAAATAAAACTATACAAAAAAAACTTTGAAAGTAAGTTTTCTTAACGTCTGTTAAAAGTACTAAATAGAATTTAACTTTGATAAAATTTAAAATTATTTGTTTTGCTTTAGAAAATTAGAATTCGTAAATTGAATAGTGATTATCTTTTAGATTATTTTTTGATACAAAGACATATCAAAAGCTATTGATTTACTAATATTTATTTTTCTTGGACATATTTTTTTAGTTTTTTTACCCGAATCAATTTACACATTTTTTTCCATTTTTTTTTTTGTTTTCGTTAACTATTTTTCTTTTTTTTTACTTATTTATTACTATCAATACTCACCCTTACTCGTGAATATTGTAGTTATGGAGATGCTTTAGCTATCGTACTGTTGTTTTGATTCTTTTATTTAATTTAAAGTAACAACTTTTTTTTGATTTAAAAATTTCATATCTACTTATTTTTTACATATATGATGCAAAAGATATGCATGTGCTAAATTTATTATATATACTGTAGGCTTTACAACGCAAGTTGCTTAAAACTTATAAGGTAAAAAGAAATATTAAGCGAGTTTTAATTTCATTTTGTCTTTAAAAGATTTTATCTGCCTATATTGCAAAAAAAATCTTTTGATCTTAACATTTAAAAACTTTAACCTTTTCTTGTTGGAAATCTTTTTCTAACTTTTTAATTAATTTTTACTGCGATTTGTAAATACTGCAAGTACCATCTTAATTTTGAAAAATTTCAAACTTTACCGTTTATTTAGTAAACAAAGTATTTTTGATCAAAATGAATAAAACAATTTTAAATTTTGTTTTACTTGTTTTTTATAACTTTTTTAAATTGAAAGTAATTTTTTTAAATAAGTTTTCGTTTATCAAGAAGCTTGATGCACATTTTAGTGACTTGTATTTATTGTAACTGCTAAGATTACAGTATTAGGCCACTGGTTCTAGCTACTTATTTAATTTTGTTAAATTAGCTTCATAAAGACAAACTTATAACTACTTTACTATAAACTGAAAATATTTGAAAAAAATTCAAATTTAAGCTTTGTATAACTAAAACCGAACTCAAAAAATGATTTAGTGCTTTTAAGTGTGCTTTTGTTTACTCGCATGATGAACATAAAAATTTGGTATCATCTAATTTTGCGCGCATTTAAATTATATTGGTTCGCATTAGAAATAGACTGCTGACGTAAGTAATGATAACCCGCAACTTCTAGATTTCTTTCACTATATTTAAACAAAGTTTTATTGTTCATTATTGTTATGTTTGTTCACAAAACTTTGTAATTTTGAAAGTCGTTTTCAAAACGACTATAAAAATCTAAGTCATGCAATTTTACTTTAGGTGATTAGAAATGCTGTTTTATTTGCAGACAAGTAGTTTAAAATTAAAACTTTATTATCAAGAAAGTTTAACATAATAGAACAATAATGTTAAACAGGTTATATATACAAAACTAACAAAAAATTAATTCTTTTGTTTTATATGTTTTTATAAGTTAAAATTAATAAAGTTAAAAATTAAAATTGATTTAATTATAATTTTACTTTTACTTCAGAAATAACAAAGAATATTTTATCGATTTTTTATAAAAGAATTAGTAATCGAAAATATGACAATTTTTTGCATGACTACTTGTAAAAAACAATGTTTAATTTTAAACTATTTGACTATTAAAATAATTAAAGTCTTTTGTAATTTAGGAAAAATAAATGTTAACGATTAAATAAAACTATATCTTTACTTTTGTAAAATCTACTA
Source organism: Thalia democratica (assembly GCF_965202585.1). NCBI lineage: Eukaryota > Metazoa > Chordata > Thaliacea > Salpida > Salpidae > Thalia > Thalia democratica. The sequence goes on from NC_139165.1 coordinate 19,866,750, forward strand.
TTCATAAACCTTTTCAATAATAATAATATATATGTATTACGATTTTGTAATAAATGCAATAATGAAACTGTCATTGACTATAACTACTTTATATCTGATTGTTTATTTTAAATGTTACACTTAAATTTAAAAGTGAGTTTAAATATTGTGTTTTGATATTTTAATAACCGAATTAATAAATTTTAAGACTTTTAGTTGTACTAAATATAACTTTTAAAGTTGAACAAGTGTCAGAAAATGACAAAATAATATATTATTTCATTAACAAACTTTAATATATATAGATAAAAAGAAGCCGAGTATTTGCGACGTTTCGCTTATTACGTCAGCAGATGCATAACAACTAAAATTTTTAAAAATTAGAAGCTAGTAAAATAGTAGTATAAAGATAGCTAATACAATAAGCTTTATTGTTTATACAATATTTGACTTTCAATAATGTGTTGTAATTTTAGGTACGAAATTATGTTTTATTTTCAAAACCAGAAAGTTTATTTTGACTTAATTTTTTAACTGTAATTTTTAACACATGGTTTTTTAATTAATTTTTAAATAATTTAAATCTATTAAAACTACATTACAAACTTTTTTAATTGTCTCATTAACAAAGTAAACTTTTCAAAACTAGAACTCATTGATTTTTTTAACCATAAAACTTTTAATAAGTATTCAAATCATTACTTATAGCACAAGCACTTCAAATGTATACTACTGTTGCAAGCATTTTAGGTAGACTTAACTTTAAGAAGATATAATGACTACTTTCATACAAACAAGGTATTCTATAACTTTATATTGTACTTCAAAACTTTTATATAGGATAATGAATATATTAAACAAACATTTTTTTGTTGATTTAAACTATCTAAAAACTAAATCTAATAAAAATATGTACAACCGGTTTTATGTGTAATAGATTAAACTAAAAAAAAAACTTCATTAAACAATTTTTTGAAAACTAAGTTTTAAATTAAAATGTTAAGGTATATAAGCAGATGTAAAATTTTAAAATTTAAAAACACTTTGTAAAATTTTTCTGTAGACAAAAAAAAGTTAGTATATCTCACTACATTTGTATGATCAGATGTTTGAGTTATTATAATTTTATTTTTAAAGAAACCGCCCAGTTAAATTGAGACATAGAAAATGCACTTTGTTTTGAAAGTTAAAATTTGTTGATCACCAAAGTTAATTTTTATCTAAGTATTATTTTAGTCATAAAATTTTACTTAAAATTCAAAGAAAAAACTTTTGTATCACTAAAAAAACAAAAATATGTCTTGGTGATCAAATTTTTTTAAAAGATATATACAATTTAACAAACCAATGGTTTGGGGGCTTTACATATTACGTCAGCAGTCCTTTAAAATTAAATCTGCTTATATCTAAATGCCTCAGAAAAATTGTTAAACTGAAAAATAACTTCAATTTTAACCATCTATAAATATTTTACCATATTAGAAGAAATTTTTTTAAACAGAAAATGGCTTGAAAACTTCAATAAATTTTATTTAAATTTAATTATACCAGAAATTTTTTGATGTTTAATTAAAAGTACTTACATTTATCATTTTTAATTACTAACTAAATAAATGAATTCTGTGTTTTACCAATTTATTTTTTCTCATAAAATCATATTCTTGTCGCATTTAAAACGCAGCACTAAACTAAAACCATTTAAAATTGCTTTTAACACCATGCTATACTGTGTTTATATCATTAAGCCAAAATGCTTACAATTTTAAATCACATTTAATTTAAACTTAACTCAACTTTTCAGTAAACATTACCAGAATGTTAAAGTTTGTGTTATACATCATTAATCAATAAAAAACCATAAAACTAATTTTATTGAAAATAAACTCCTCAAAATTAATTTTACATTAAAAGAACAGGTTTAGTGCACATTTATGTCCTTAATAAATATATAATATACATTTTATTGGTTTATATCTTGCTAGTTCTAACTATCATTGCTTTAAACAAAAAAAGGTTTTAACTTTTTTCTATATACTTCAAAAAATCTAATAGAAATAGAAAGTTTTATGATCTTAAGCATCATAAATTTAAACCCGTATTTTAATGTATTCTATATAATTTTTTAAGTAAGCTTTAATATATTCACGATACAAATAGTATCAAAAAATGAATACTAAATAATTTTGCCTGCATTTTATTAAACCAGTTCGTATTAACTATATTCTGCTTACGTAAGCAACAGGAACCCGCAAGTTCTAGATTTTTTACACTGTATTCAAATAAAAAGAAATTTTTGTTGGAAAGTTTCATATACTTCAAAATTTTCCTAACTTTAAAAGTCGTTTTTACAACGACTAAAAAGCCTAAGTACAGTAACCTCATGGATCTTTACGCACTCGTGACGTTACGCATTCTCATTTAGTTACGCATTTCAGAATTCTATAAAATTCAATAAATAAGATTTTAATTTTCTTTTAATGTTGCACAAATTAGGTTTAATGTATATTTTAAAATTAAAATATGTTTTTGAATGCTAACACACCTCTCTATATCTTTAAACTTAGTAAATTTATGTTCCTTGACTAATTAATAAACATTTAGTTGTATCTCAGTATATCAGAAACTTTGTTAACAATAAGAGATTAAATCAAAATTCTAAAATAAACATGACTGTGTTTAATAATGAAAGTATAATGAAATAATGAGAGTTTAAAACACAAAGAAATAATACAGCAGTCTTGCCCTATATATTAATAAACACCATTTTATAATTGTAAATAAATTGAATTTGCTAAGTAGAATAGAATATAAATGTCACATATAAATAAAGATAAAGATAATTTCTACTTATTATTAAAATAGTAAAATTATTTCTACTCGTATTATTATTTTATAGAAATTTAAATCCTTTTTTTAATAAGTGTATAATTTTATCTGTCGTTTTCATATTTTTAATAAGTAAACAAATAGTTACAAGTGGGAAAGTGCCCAGTCTGCTTTTAACTAGATGCAATATTAAAAAACAGCCATTATAGTGAGTATATTTGGTACCTCTCGTTTCTTTACGATCTCTCATATCTTCACGCACTTTTCTGTGGACACAATGTGTGTAAATAAGCGAGAGGTTACTGTAATATATTTTTGTTCTTAATGATCTAAAATTCGATTTATAAATTAGATTTATTACGTAGATTACAAAGTTCAAATTGTTAAAACTGTTTTTTTTTTGAAAAATTATTGGTGGTGAAGTCGTTATATATTGAAAACGTATACGTTATAAGATATAAGTCTAAGATTCAGTAGTTTCAAACAAATGATTATACTGATAAACTAGTTATTAGTATATAGTATTATTACTTAAGTTTTATACATTACTGTTAATTAGAATTACAATAACCACTCTTAATACAGTATTATGTTTTTAAAAAATGTTAATTTTGCACACATATATAACGAAACATTAAAATTTAAAAATTAAGTTTTCAATATTTATACAGTCAGCATCTTTTTTTAGTTTTTGCTCATATTTGTAACACTTTTTTTTTCACACTATATTTTATTTTAGTTTTTTAAGACAACTACTTAAAAGTTTGTTTTATATACTGTAAATTTCAAATTATCATACACCAAAGTTTGAAATGTTTTTAAAGTATCTTATAGTTGTACAACTACTACTTTATATAGTAAGAAATCTGTTATTTCAATGCATTCGATTTTGTGAGATATGCTAATGATTTTGTACAATAAAATAAATTAAGTATATGCTGAATCTCACTACTTACATCAATAGTAGCTTTTGAACTAAACATGTCTATAGATTTCCAGGTTAAAGGGAAAAATTTTGAAAGTTTTCATTAAATAAAACTGTGTTGGTCAAAAAACTGTTTAAATATAATTTGTTTTTAATAATTACTACGAAACAATTCTACATAGTTTAAAATACATATTTATTCTTCTTTGATTATTTTTTTAAGCAGATGTTAAGTTACAAAAACTTAAGAAAATGTAGTTTAGATAAAAAACAATTTCAATTTTAACCAATCCTACACATAACATTAATGTTCAACTATTTAAGTCATATTAAAAAAATATTTCAATTAACTAAAATGTTTTTTTTTACTTTCGTTCAACTTCAGTAACGCATTAAATTTAAAATGGTAATAGCAAAAAAAAAATATTATATAAATCAAAATCTGAACAACCTGTAAATTCAAATGGTTTTTTATACAAAACAATACAAGTTTTAATTCTAGTTTTAATCATATCAAATAAGATTTTTTACACAAATTTTGAGTGCATTTTTTTTTATTGTTTTTAAAAGTATATTTTGCTACAACAATCGAAACCAATTAATAAATTGACAAATAATCACTTTGTTACGAAATAAACATTTATTAAAATCACTGAACAGTAATTCATTTTTATTAAACACAAAGCTTTTAGTATTGTTGCTAAAAATTCATCAATAAGAAACTGTGTTCAACTTTACTCTTGTGTTTTTATCATTAAAACTCTATAACTATGCTAAAATAGAAAATCTTAGTGAGTAAGGTTTTTAAGGTTTTTTAATACATATTGGTAGATTTTTTGATTAAGTCAACAAATACTTTTGTTTTAAAATAAACAGTTTAAAATATTAGTTCTGTTGATTGTATATAAAGTTGTTTTATATATGTTTTAAATTTTTTTTAAAACAACCCAAATATTTGTATTTTGTACAACTGTTTTAAATTCTTTAAATAAGGATCTATATAAATTTTCTAAATATAAGTTATAAATGAACAATTTTTTTTCAATTTTTTATAATATTTTAGTCGCACTTAATGCGACTTTTAAAAGTTAAGGAGTTGATGGGTGTTGAAGAAAAAATAACTTCCTCTCCGCAAAACAACTATAAATATATACATTGCTGGAAATCAAACGTTTGTGATAGTTTACTTATTACGTCAACAGGATCATTGTAATTTAAACTTATTATGCGTTTTATAGCCTTAAAAATGCGTTGAAAATATAATGCTTTGAAAATAATTTAAACTACAATTTAATGCTTTCAATTAGGAACAGATCAAACTAAACTGATTTTAACTTGAAAATAATTGTTGGTAAATCTTAAACACTTTTTTATGAATGTTTACTCCGCCATAACAATTAAAAACCCTAAAACATAAACTTTTAGAAGCTTACTACCTAAGTAAGAAACATAATTTTTTATAATGTAGATTTGGTAAGTAATATTGAATTGACTGTCGGTTTGATTTTTAACTAAGTATATTAATTAAGCTTACATTATTTATTATTATTTCTATTATCCTCTATAATTTTATTTTTTAGTATCATTAACTACCAAAAAAGATGTTCTAGAAAACATCTAAATTTAAAATGTTAGTAAAATAAGTATAAATATGTCATAGTTAGAGTTTAAATCAGATAGTCATTTAAATAGTTATTACATTTATTTTAAATAGTTCTATATATTGAAACTAAACTTCTTTAATCAACATAATACATTTTTATAAGACTATTTTTAATCTGTTTGCATTACTAATTTACTGAAGTTATTAGTGTTGGGAAAAATAACTTATTATTTTAACATGTCATGTAAAAACAAACACAACATTAAATGAAATTAAATGCGTTTTATATTAGGTTCAAACATAATAAAATATTGACCGCTCAAGCTTATGCTCATAGAAATTAAGTTGCAAAAAAATTTTTCATGAGTGCATAATATTTATATTAAGTATTATATAAAATTACTTTGGCTGTCAATAAATAATTTTCGTAAATAATCTGTTAGATGTTATTCATCAACAGTTTCTTTTATACCATATATTATCAAAAAGTATTGAGAAGATTTTTTAGTATACTTTTTTTAAATTTTACTTAAATGTTTTATAGATTTAATTTAGTTTTATTTTACTTCTAAATTTCAGCATGGTTTTATAAAGACAAATCTTGAATTTCAAATTTGATTAAGAGAATATTCGGTGTATAACTTTTAACGGTTATCTTTATTTAACTTCTAAATAATTAATACTATTGCTTTTTTTTATGTTTTAAACATTTCAACTACTGGTAACAGGTCTAAATAGCACGAAGACAGAATTACACGAGGTTAATAAACTGCACGAGGGGACAATACACGATCGTGAGTTTAGCATGAAAGCGTTTTTAGGAATTTTATAATAATGTCAAAACTTAAGACCGCATTATTTTTCTTCTCTTATTAGTTAATAAAAAACTTTTTTTTTAGTTCTAAAGAAAAGTCCTTTTATTTTAATTAAAAAAAGTCCATTGAATTTGGGTTTGCATTTTTTGAGTGGGGCCCATTTAAAAATTTTGTGTTTTTTTTTACTTTTTTATTTAAACAACCTTTTCTCCATAAATATATTTTTTTTAACATACTTACAAAAATGATTTAAAAATGTTGTAAAATTTATTTTCAATTTTTTTTTTTATACCATAAGCCTGAATAAACTTTTCAGAAAAATTCGAATTTTGCAAGATTTTTGTTTTTTAGATACACAACTTTTTATGCAAAAATAAAATACTCTTTTTATAGTTTTTTATTTATTTTTTTGTCAGCTTGGTTTTAAAAAGACAAATCTTGAATTTCAAATTTAACTAAGAGGATATACGGTGTAGAATCATCAACGTTTAAAAATATTTAATACTATTGCTGTTTTTATGTATGTCAACTACTGGGAACGGGTCCAAATTTCATGAAGACAAAATTGCACGAGGTTAGTAAATTGCAGGAGTGCAAAAATATGCACGATGACAAAGTTGCACAGAGACTATTTTGCACAAAGGGTCAATTTGCGTGAATTATATTTTTTCGCGAGAGTAATAAAAATTAAAAAAAAAAGGTTATTATTAAAGAAAAAAAGACTACAGGCCGAGGGTAAGGGTTAACGGAAACAGTAATAGTAAAAGCAAAAAAAAAAAATTAAAAAAAATAAAAAAAATCGAAAAAATATAAAATAACTTAACGACCGAGAGTAAGGGTTAGGGGTAACAGTGATAGTAAAAAAAAAAGATAAATTGAAAAATTGAATTAAAATTAAGACAGAAACCAAAAAAAAAACAATGAAACGTGCAAAATTTTCTGATCTTGCGAAAGCTTTTTTGAGCAAAAGTGACCCTTCGTGCAAAAGTATCTTCGTGCAATTTTGTCCGTTCGCGCAAATTAGACAGCTACTCTAACTACTATATTTAATCTTTTAAAGTTTAACTTATAGCGATTTCAAGGTCGTTATTAGAACTCCTACTTCATCAGGCCACATTTAATGTTTTAGTAGAGTCAAAGTTCACAGTTTTTTATTAACAAGTAATTAAGTTTTTTTATTTATTTATAATCTTTTTCTAAACTAAAATTTAGTAAAAAGTATTAGTTCTATTTTTGTAGAAATCACTATTTTTGTCATTAATCGAAAACTGTTGTACATCTGGTACTTTTATAGTTTGTTCAACTTTTTTTGAGGGCTGACTTGAAAGTTCAGCAAAGTTTTCCTATATTAACAAATTAATTTTACATACTAGCTGACTTAAAAAAGTATTTTAAGCCTAAATATTTTTATTTTAATCCGTATCCCATATACCCATATTACCCAAAAACATAAAGTTTGAAAGATATATTTGAATAAAGCTCCTTTTACTGAATTAGCAAATATACAAACTAACTTGCTAACTTAAGATAGTATTTGCAGATTTTTCAAGCTATCCACTCTTGCTGGCTTGCATAGGATTGGTTTAAATCAATACAAAATCTTAATGAAAAACAAACTCATTCTTGTGTAATTCAGAATATGTATGATTTAGTTTTTATTATTTTTTATTTTCAAATAATATTTTACTCTAGTTAATTGCAGCTTGTTCTATATGATTTCAGTTTAAATTTAATTTAATTATTTTGGCAAGAGCTGATTTTGGGCTCACTTTGCTAAATTTGATGTTTTTCTTATTATTCCACCTGATACTTAATTCAGGGTTGCCATTTTACCTGGAATCCTGGAAAAACCTGAAATTTGACAATTTAGGCAAAAAAAAAAACTTGAAAAACCTGGAGTTTGGGAATTTTTGAAAAAAACCTGGAATTTTAACAATTTCAACATGTTCAGTAGTAAAATTCAACTTCACTCAAAAAGTCTATCATTTAAATAAAAAAAAATCTTCATCATCAATTTTTTTTTATTTAAATACATATTTAAAGTAGCTTTGTAGTATTTTTTCAATGTTTTTATACTAATTGACATAGTTTCTTGTACTTTTAAACACCTTTAAAAACCTGGAAGAAATTTGTAAAACCTGAAAAAAAGTGGCAACCCTGTTAATTGGCATGGTCGTTTTAATGCTGGACAAAATGTGACTGGACAAAAATTTTCAGCTTGATATTCGACTAAATTTACAAACTTGCTAGAACTTGAACTGGACAATTTCTAACTTAGTAAAAGCTGACTTTTTAAAAAAATTAACTTCCAAAAATATTCTTTTAAACTTATACAATATTATAAATATAATTAAATATATATAATAAAATTCATTTTTAACGTATGATACTAATATATAATAAAGAATATAAAAGTATTTTTTTAAACTTTTAAAAGTAAGTATAATACTTAACAATATTATAGATATAACTAAATATATATAATTAAATACACTTATAACGTATTAAAATAATAGTAATATATAATGAAGAATAAAAAAATAAATATATTCTTTTAAACTTATAAAAATAATTAACAATGTTATAAAAAAAATATAGTAAAAAAGTTTTCTTTTAAACTTATAAAAATAATTAACAACATTATAACAAAAAATAGTAATAACACTGTATAAAATAAATACTAACTAATACTCTAACAAAAAATTGATAACACTGTATAAATATACAAACTAATATTTGTATACAATTAAAAGTTTTTATATAAAACACAAAAAATATAAAATCAATTGTGAAAAAAATATTAAAAACTAGAAAATATAAAACAAAATATTCAAAAAATTAACAAAAATAAATTATTTGATACAGAGTGATATAAAAGTTTGTCTCCATTTTCTTATGAGTTTAGGTTATATACCTCTTTTTATCAAACTATAAATTGTTTACTATTTCTTCGAAATAAAAATTTAAATCAAAAACTTTAAATAGTAAGTAATTGTTTTAGTTATATTTAAATAAAACAAAGTTTAAATTATTAAAGCGCCTGTTTTTACTTTTAAAACTTACAATTTCAGGTATTGTACTAAAATTTTTACGATCTTCTAAACTTTACCTTAAAAAACACCTAAATTCGCCTTTTTAAACTATATGCCATAACAAAAAACATTTTAACACAAAAATTTGTTTACAAAATTTGTTGAAAATTTGTACAACTGTTGTTAAATGCATAGTATAGTAGTTAATTTTTTTTTTAGTGCTTTAATTAATGTATTAAAAGTTTTACGATCTTCTGAACTTCACCTCTAAAAAACACCTACTTTTGCTTTTTTCGAATATAAACCATCACTAAAAGCATTTTGAACCAGAAAAATCTTTACAAAAATCGTTCAAATTTTGCAAAAACTAGTTTAAAGGGATATTCTAGTATATAAATGATTTTTGTCGTTTTTATCAATGTAGTAAAAATTTTACCTTCGTCTAAACTTAATCTTAAAAAAAACACCTTTACTCCTTTATAAACACCTACATTCGCCTTTTCAAACTATATGCCATTACAAAAAATATTTTAACACAAAAATTTGTTTACAAAATTTGTTTAAAATTTGTAAAACTGTTGTTAAATGCATAGTCTAGTAGTTAAATTTTTTTTAGTGCTTTAATTAATGTATTAAAAGTTTTACGATCTTCTGAACTTCACCTCTAAAAAACACCTACTTTTGCTTTTTCCGAACATAAGCATTCACAAAAAACATTTTTAACCAAAAGAATCTTTACAAAAATCATTTAAACTTCGCTCAAATTAATTTAAAGGAATAGTCTAGTTCTAGTATATAAATGATTATTGTTGTTTTTACCAAGGTATTAAAAAGTTAGGTGTTTTTAGAGGTGAAGTTCAGAAGATCGTAAAACTTTTAGTACATTAGTTAAAACATTAAAAAAAAATTAACTGCTAGACTATGCATTTAACAACAATTGTACAAATTTTGAAGAAATTTTGTAAAAATATTTTTTGTAATGGCATATAGTTTGAAAAAGCGAATGTAGATATTTATAAAAGAGTAAAGGTGTTTTTTTGAAGATTAAGTCTAGACGATGGTAAAATTTTTATTACATTGATAAAAACAACAAAAATCATTTATATACTAGAATATTCCTTTAAATTAATTTGTGCGAAAATTGAACGATTTTTGTAAAGATTCTTTTGGTTAAAAATGTTTTTAGTGAATGCTTACGTTCGAAAAAAACAAAAGTAGGTGTTTTTTAAGAGGTGAAGTGCAGAAGATCGTAAAACTTTTAATACATTAGTTAGAACACTAAAAAAAATTAACTACTAGAAACTAGACTATGCATTTAACAACAGTAGTAAAAATTTTCAACAAATGTTGTAAACAAATTTTTGTGTTAAAATGTTTTTCGTAAAGGCATATAGTTTAAAAAAGCATATGTAGGTGTTTATAAAGGAGTAAAGGTGTTTTTTTGAAGATTAAGTTTAGACGAAGGTAAAATTTTTACTACATTGATAAAAACAACAAAAATCATTTATCTACTAGAATATTCCTTTAAATTAATTTGTGCGAAATTTGAACGATTTTTGTAAAGATTTTCTGGTTAAAAATGCTTTCAGTGATGGCTTATATTCGAAAAAAACAAAAGTAGGTGTTTTTAGAGGTGAAGTTCAGAAGATCGTAAAACTTTTAATACATTAGTTAAAACACTAAAAAAAAAATAACTACTAGACTTGGCCTTTAACAACAAATGTACAAATTTTCAACAAATTTTGTAAACAAATTTTTGTGTTAAAATGTTTGTTGTTATGGCATATAGTTTAAAAAGGCGAATTTAGGTGTTTTTTAAGGTAAAGTTTAGAAGATCGTAAAAATTTTAGTAAAATACCTGAAATTGTAAGTTTTAAAAGTAAAAACAGGCGCTTTAATAATTTAAACTTTGTTTTATTTAAATATAACTAAAACAATTACTTACTATTTAAAGTTTTTGATTTAAATTTTTATTTCGAAGAAATAGTAAACAATTTATAGTTTGATAAAAAGAGGTATATAACCTAAACTCATAAGAAAATGGAGACAAATTTTTATATCACTCTGTATCAAATAATTTATTTTTGTTAATTTTTTTAATATTTTGTTTTATATTTTATAGTTTTTAATATTTTTTCACAATTGATTTTATATTTTTTATGTTTTATATAAAAACTTTTAATTGTATACAAATATTAATTTGTATATTTATATAGTGTTATCAATTTTTTGTTATAGTATTAGTTAGTATTTATTTTTTACAGTGTTATTTTTTTTTTTTGTTATAATGTTGTTAATTATTTTTATATGTTTAAAAGAATATTTTTATTTTTATATTCTTCATTATATATTAGTATTATTTTAATACGTTATAAGTGTATTTCATTATATATATTTAGTTATATTTATAATATTGTTAAGTATTATACTTACTTTTATAAGTTTAAAAGAATATTTTTATATTCTTTAATATATATTAGTATCATACGTTAAAAATGAATTTTATTATATATATTTAATTATATTTATAATATTGTATAAGTTTAAAAGGATATTTTTGGAAGTTAATTTTTTTAAAAAGTCAGCTTTTACTAAGTTAGAAATTGTCCAGTTCAAATTCTAGCAAGTTTGTAATTTTAGTCGAATATCAAGCTGAAAATTTTTGTCCAGTCAGATTTTGTCCAGCATTAAAACGACCATGTTAATTGGCATTTGAAAATCATGATCTTTTCTTTTTTTGTTTTTCAGCATTAAAGTTTTAATCTTGTGAGTATTTGCCAAATGAGTGTCGTCAAGGTTTTTTAATTGAAGATATAATTTTTATTTTTAGACAAATTGAAGTTAATTGATGATTTGAACATCTTTAAAGTAGCTTGACAGTATCTTTTCAGTGTTCTTATACTATTTGAGACAATTACAAAGACTATTCTTACCTTAAACTTAACTTAAAGCTAAAAATAAACCCAAAAATGTGTACTTTTAAAAACCTGGAAGAAATTTAGAACACAGTATTTTTTTTTTTAAACAAGTGGCAACCCTGATTGATGAAGGGGAAGCTGATGTAACTAACTTGGTAAATACATTTAATTTTGTAATGTGAAGAGTGAAACTGATTTTTTTACATAGAGAAAAACAAATAAGCTCTTAATAAAGTATTTGTATATATTTAGTTTGCAACTTAACTAACAAAATAAACTGAATAGGGTTGCCAAAAAAAAAACTGAAAATACCTGGAACTTAACAATTTAAGAAAAAAAACCTTAAATTTGAGACTTTTGTAAAATATTTGAGAAACCTGGAATTTAAGAAAGTTTCTACAGGTAACATAAGGAAAATTAGATAATATTACCCTAATATAAATAAAAAATTTTAAAATACAGTTAAATTGTTTTATCTTTTTAATACTTTTTTATTATTTATGGCATTAATTATATTGCTTAAATTTAGTTGTATATAAAAAAGAACAAAAAACTTTTTATTTAGAACATCTAGAAATTTTTTTCACAAAACCTTTGGCCACCCTGACTTTTTTTAATAATAATTAATTGTCTAACTTTTAGCCGGTAGATAATATGAATACAACTAATTGTGGTGTTTAGCAATAGCTTATATATTATAAACCACTCAAATAATATTTAAAACTTATTTGAACTTAATTTTATTAAAGTTCCAGATATACTTAATAATTGTCTCTATGAACCTTGAATTTAATTCATTGCTTTTTTTTAAATTAACTATTCTAAAAACTACAAAGCATGAATACATTTGTGATTTATTTTTATATTAAACTTACTTGTTTACTTGATCAAATATGATTTTTTCAGAAAGAAGGTGTGTAAAACGTGATATATAACGACATAAATAAAAAACTATGAAAAATAAACTTGGATCAAGAAAACCTCTATGGCATCACATTGAAACCTAGGAACTAAAACTATGTAAGTAGAATATTTGATGTTTTTTATTAGAGTTATCGTTGTCTACTAAGAAAATTATTGTTTAGAAACAATCATAAATTTTAATGTGTAGATTAAGTGTTTTGTTTTTTCATCAATTTATCATCATGTACCATTTTATTTAAATCTAGCAGTTGTTATCTTAGTTGGAATTATGTTGATAACTTCGTGCTGATTTAAAAAATTTTCCAACTGTTTCAAATAATTACAAAGTGTTTCAGTTTCAACTTTTTAACTGTTTAGTAAAATTTTAGTAAATTTTAATAAATAAAAGGAATATCTAGTTACTAGTTGCTCAAAAACCTTATACATCTATAGAATAATAAATATTTGCAGTTTCTTTACATACTTGACAAAATAAATTATATAAGACAAAACATATTCTGTTTTTATTTTAACAAAAGATAATTTTTATTACAAGAAGTCCTTCTTTTGTTTAGTGTATAATTGAAAGTAGTGAACTTGTATTTTACTTTTTTCTTAAGGTGTAAAATATTACATATCTGCTTCCTTTTTATCTAAAATTTTTAAGAACTTAAATGTTTTTAATTTATAAAACTTTCTTTATAAGATATATATTTTTAGTATCTTGGCTAGGTAACAGAAAAAATTTAACAAGATTACTATATTATGCTGTAAACCCTGTAGAAGTAGATTAGATATACATTAGATAATTTATATTTTTAATTCTTAAACACAGTATGTGTATAGAAATCAAGTAGTTAAAAGATTTTAGTACACCAAAAATCACATAAATAATTAAATCATAAAGTTGTTTAATTTTTAATAATCTTTTTTTTTAAGTTGGCTAGGATAATTCTTTCTTATTATAAATCAGTTTATTTGGTGGTTGCATGTTTTTCAGTGTTGATTTCATTACTTTTAAAGTTTCTTGGTTATTTTTTTTTTGTATAATGACAAATATTAGGAAAGATTAAATATGATAGAGGAATTTTTAATTATAATCCAGCTAAGTAAGCTATGTTTCATGTTATTCTTTAAAAATTCTAAAATTTATTATTAACTACAATGTTTTAGCTAAATTGGTGTTTGCCTTTTTATTTTCAAAAAGTTATTTTGTGTAAACATTTTTGTTTTTAATAAAATCTTTAAATCTAAGAGTAGCAAAAGTATGAAGTTGTACAATAACATAAAAGTCAAATGGTCAAAACAAAAACTAGTGTTTGTTGGTAGATAATGCTGAAATTATTACCCCTTTTAAAATAAAATTAAAGCGTTTAGAAATGGAAAACAATAACTTTTAAACTCATTTAAACCATTTTTGCAGCCTCAAATTAATTAAACTTTAGTATTAAACAACGGATGGTTTTAATGTTTCAAACATTTAAAAGTTTCTTAATGAATTCTTTATATATAAGTATCATCTCTGTATAGCAGTAAATAAGGTTTATTTAGTGAATAAGAATAATATACAACTGCAGATTATGTTTTAAGAACTATTTATTATACATTATCAAAAGATAGTTCTGGAAAATCTATAAATTAATATTAAAATTTGTGTGATTACTTAGTAATACTATATACTTGAAAATACTTATCACACAAAACTATCATTTTAATATAATTTATTTATTGCTTCTTGTTTTATCTCAAGCTCAAATAGCACTATAAACAACAAGAAAATATACATATTAAAATATTTAAAGTTTATAAACTCTTATAATTTCTTATTGAATTTTCAGAAAACAATACCAGCTGAGGTATCATACATAGATGTTTGTGAATCTTGTATGTTGTTTGTCACACATGGAATAGGAAATTAATTTTTAAAAGGTAAATTTAAACATGTTCACTAATAAAGCTTACAATTTGAAATAATTGAACTTGTTATTTGATAGTTTTAAACATTTTGAAGTAAATAACAATTAAATTATAAAAACTTATAATCTTAACCAAATAGCAGTGTAAAAGTTTATTTTAATTATTTTTTTAAGCAAATATATTTTTAGGTATATTTAATTTTCTGATTTGCTTTTACATACTTATATTTTAGAACAATTCTTATTTTGCAAAGGTTTTCAATTTTTAAATTAATTAGTTTTTCCTTAATTATGTGTTTAAATTTACTAATGAAACTAAGTTTTTATGATATTTACTGAATTAAGTCAACTTTTGTAAATTTAATATTTAAAAAACGATATTTTATAACACTTTTTTCTTAAGCTTATTGTATAAAATTTCAATGAAACATAAGTTTGTTTAATTTTGATTTTAGAAAAAATTACTTGAGTGTATACTGTTTATTCTTACTGTTTAAAGATTAAATGTGAAATTTAAATAAATTTTGTTTGTAAACACTAGTGTTTTGATTATAGGTTTAAATGTGGTCTTTACAAGAAATGGTTTAGTAATACATCAAAGTTTTTTTTCCTCACAAGAAACTAAAAAATCTAAAATAACTTCGTTAGGTATTACATTTAAAAAAAGTATGAACAGTTTTAAAACAAATGAATCCAAAAAAGTTTGCTTAATCATTTTAGATAGTATAAAAAACTTTTTTTAACTGTTTAATTAAAAAAAAATATTCAAGATTTTGATAACTTTAACTGATGTGTTTACTTTTTCTCTGTACATATATTATATATTAAAAAAAAAAGTTAAGACAAGTTTTATAATTAGTTAAGTTGAGTTATTAACCATTTTATTTTTTGATAAACTATACTTTAAAAGTATCATAATTTTAAATGTTTAAAAATATTTTACTGAAATGTTTGTTTGTTGTTTTGTAACAAAAAAATTCACATGATGAATTATTATTTGATTGTAGTTTGTACTAGTTTATTAACTAATTAACTTGTTTGTAGTTGAGCAGTTGTGTGCACTTTGATGGCCTCTACACTTGATCCTCAACTGTAAGTTTTATTTAAATCAATTTTTGTATAGTATTTAAAATATTATCAATGATAAATTAGTTGTTATTTTGATAGACCTATGTGCTAGGTATATTAATTTAATTTTAAGAAATTAGCTTGAAGTGTAAATTAAATAAAAGAAATAAACCAAGTGTGTAAAGTTATTCATTACTTAAAAATTTTATATATAATTGCTTGAAAATACTATTCATTTGTTACCAAAGGTTTTTTGTTAAATTTTTTTTAATTACTCTATTGAAATTGAGTTTTGCAGAGTTTATGGTGTAATTACTGTTGTAGAGTATTTTGTTGTAAAAACAAAGTTTTTTTTTCTGTTATTGTTTTAGGAAAATAAAGTTATAGTATGTTTTATTTTTGTTAAATATCAAAAATAATAGTTCATACCCAATCAAACAAGAGTTAAAAACTTTTTTTTTATGCCTACCACAAGATACCTACACAATTTTACACTGACTAGTAAGACAATTAAATAATTAGGGTTGTTGTTTGTAAATAAAAAAAAAAGTATTAAGTGTTTTAAATGGTATTCTTGTTGGAGGTGGCAATAGCCTTTTTAATTTCTTCAAATAATGTTTCAAAAAAAAAGTTTGGGAATTCCTGGTTTGCATGTTTCTTTTTCAATAGTGTATAGACAAAGTCTCATAAATTATTTTATCATAAAATTATTTTAAGAATTAAGGTTTTGTTAACAAAAGAAATATTGTATAGGTTTATAACTAAACTTTGTATTACTTATAAAATTTAAAATATTCTTATTTCTTAATACGCCTTTATTATTTAAAAAAAAGAAAATGTAAACATTAATACTGATTAAATTTGTTACTATAAATGCTTTAAGGTAAATTTTTTGTTAAAAAAATCAAGAGTTACAGCTTTAAAATCATTCATTTAAAAATGATAAGTACAAATTGTTATTTTTTTCTAATAAAATTGATTTTTTTCCTGTAAAAATTATTTTTATCAGTTTGCATTTAATAAAAGTATATATTTTTTATTTCATACCCACATGTTATATAATTATCATTAAACTAAACCAGGGTTTTCCAACGTTTTTTCAAATGGCTCCTTGAACATGATTACTTAAAAACTACCATAAAAAACACGTTAGACCTTTTTTGTTATGCTCTTCATCTACAATTCAAGAATATCAAATTATGACCTCATAGGCCCCCCCTCTGACCCATATGCTGCTCGTGACCCCCTGAATATCTGTCCAGCCCACGTTGGGAAATCCTGAACTAAACAAAAATTTAAAAAAAACAACTAATAAAAAACGCTTTTAAAGTAATTAAGGGCATAGGGGGAGGGGGGTCCGACTTTTTTTTACTAAAAATAACATTGGATCTTGTATGCAAGCTTAAAGTACAAACTACAAGCCACTTTTTATAGAATTAAAAAATGTTACTTAACTTTTAAGATATTGTAATTTTTATAGTAAGTTTCCGTAAAAAACGTATGAAACACAAATTTTTGAGGTCAATTTTCTTGGAAATTTAAAAAATACTAAAAACCGTTCTTTTCCTTCATTTTTTGAGCTAAAAACCTCAAACTTTCAGAAAAGTTCCTTTCATTATTTAAAATACTTTGAACGTGGAATTTCAAAAATACTCAAAAATATATGTTTTAGATAAAAAAAAACAAAACAAATAGGTTGTTTTTAATATATATATATTTTTTTTCAAAATTAAAAAAATTCCTGTATTTAATCTTTTTGAAATGTAATAATACACTTTCTGTGAAAACAAGAAAAAGATTTCTTAAAAATTAAGGAGGAGATAGATTTTTAGTGAAATGGTCTTTTTTCACCTTTTTAGTTTGCGCCTCCTATTATGAATCTCTTGAGGTCACCGACTTTGACCGCTCATATCTCAAAAAATACTTAAAATTTTTTCAAGCGGTTAAAAATGTCTGATAGCTTATAAAAATTCTATAAAATAAGATCAACTTGTAAAAATCAAGGTGGATCCCCCTATGCCCTTAAATTAAAGTTTTGTTTTACCAAAAAAGATGCTTATAAATTTATTGTAAAATAAAAATTTAAATAAGTATTTTAAAACTGCCTGTGTAAACCCTTTAAATATTTGTTTTCTATTTATTAGAAAATTACACATTAATTTCTCACTCTGCAATAACAAACTATTTCAATGTAATTTAATTTTCAAATTTGTAACTCTGTTATTTTATAACTTTTTTGCAAAGATTACCTAATCAGATCTTCAACAAATTTTATTTTATCAGATCTGATACAATTGATTTAAGCCTTATTTTTCTAATAGATTTTGAAATTTTGAAAAAGTTTATTTTACTTTTTGAAAACTTTGATAGCTACATTTATATTTTAAATTATTGATAATATTTTTTAAGCCCCCTTTTACATGCTAAGTTTGCAAAGAAAAATTATTGAAATTTTCGAGTTATTGTTTTAAAAACATAGATAAAATTATTTTTTTATTTAAAATAAAAGGCCATGAAAAATGTCTTTTCTACATGTTTGTACTTTTTTTTACAAGACTAATTATATCCAAAAATTTAATAATGTGTTTTCTTAATATAAAAGTTTTAAAGGTTAGTTGGACAAAAACCTTAATGTATTTTCAAAAGAAAATATTTAATTTATGTTTTTCATTTTTTTCTTAGAAGTAAGCAGTATAGTCTAAAATTCTGGAAAAAGTTTGAATTAGCGAAATGTTAAAAAAACTAGAATTTTGAACAAAAATCATTAAATAACCGAAAAAACTTAGAATTATAAACAACTTTTTTATTTTAAGGGCATAGGGGGTGAAAAACTTTTCACGATTTGATCTTATTTTACATAGTTTTGAACAAGCTACAAGATGCTTTTTAAAGATTTTACAAATTCAAAATATTTTTTGAGAAAATGCCGGTCAAAGTCGGAGGAAACAATAGGTTCCTTATGGGAGGCTCAAACTAAAAGAGCAAAAATAGACTATTTCACTAAAAATCTATCTCCTCCAAGGTTGTTTGAGATAACTACCTCAAACTTTAAGGAAATGTTCCTTGCAATATTTAAAAAGTTCTGTTACAAGAAATTTAAGAAAAATACACAATAAAAATTTTATTTAAAAAGTAAACAAATAGAAACGATTTTTTTTGTGTTTTTGTTATTTAGTTTTTTTTTTCAAAATTTAGTTTCGACAGAGTTTTCTAAATATTGCAAGGAACATTTCCTAAAAATTTGAGGTAGTTGTCTCAAAAAGAGTAGGGAAAGATAGATTTTTAGTGATTTCTAGTTATTAGCCGTTTTAGTTTGCACTTGCCATAAAGAACTTATGGTTGCCTCCGAATTTGAGTGGCTTTATCTCAAAATTTATTTTAAGTTTTTTAAATCTGTAAAATGCAACTTGTAGCTTAGTAAAAACTATATTTAACAAAATCAAGTTGTAAAAAAAGAGTTTTACAGTTTTTACATCATGAATTAGTTGATTAATAGTTCAATTTATATCCTAACTTTTAAACACTTAACTCTCGACAGCTCTTTTCTCTATACAATAGGCTTTGAAACCAAAGTTAAAAGCATTGATTTTGTTTTGCAAATAAGTCAAAAAGAATTTTTCTCTTTGTTCACTAAAAGTTTTCTTGAATGATATTTTACAGCTGTGCATGATTTAGTTTATTTTTTATCATGAAAATTATATTTACTGTAAATGATACAGGTTTTATTTAAAATTGTAAGTAAGAATTATTATACTGTAATTTTTAAAAACTTATAAGTTTTATTTTAAATTAACAAAGTTTTATTTCACTTAACTATACACAATTTTATTGTTTTTTTTTTACTGACTATTTTAACACTCTACTGTTAACAATATTTTTCTCTATACAGTAGACTTTAAAATCAAAGTAACCGCATTGATTTTGTTTTGCAAGTTTAAAAGCTAAAAAGTATTATTCTGTTTTGCTTGGCTATAAAACTTTAATTTATTTCTAATTACAATTGTTGTTTTTAACTTTTGTTTTTTGATTATTCTAAGCTGTGTATATTTTTTAATTCAAACATGTTTTTTACAAATATCTTTAATAGTCTTAATTATATTTAATAAATTAAAGACTACACAAACATTTTTTCTTTTGTTAGCAAGTTTTTCTCCTGATTAACAAATTAATTTTATTATTTGTTTATTATTCTATCTTTATATGATGTCAGCTTTAAAATTATATAGTAAAAACTGAAATTCAGATGAAAAGCTAATTGTTATAAATTGTTGATTGATTGTGCAGTGCATATACTACGTGTGACAGTTTTTTTTATTAGGAAATCAAATTTTAAAGCTAAAACGTTGTCGTTGTGTAGTTTATTAATAGTTATTTTTCCAGTCATTGTTCTAAAAATTTTGCTTCTCACAAAGTATTTATAAAAAAAAATGTCGTCTAGGGTTTTATATACAAAACAATATATACCTAGAAATAAACACTGATATATAGTTCTTAAAGTTATATTCAAATATAATTACAACAATCGATTTTTATTTTATGTTCATTGATTAATAAGAAATAGTTTTAAATTTTTAACCTGAAAAAATATTTAAAATTAGATAAAACATATACACCTTTTCATACAGTTTTATAAAATTTAAATTACAAATAAAACTCTAGTAGATGGTTCTTTAAAAAACTTTAATAGTTCTCACAAAATTGATATTAAAGTATACTCGTTTTTAAATGTTCTAACTACATTGTTTTTACATAAGTTAAACCTCATTATTGGTGTAAATATTTTATAGTTAATAAGTTTCGTGCTCCATTTAAACTAAGTTATTAATAGCTTAAAATTTTCTCAAACAGGTTTGCAAATTTAAATGTGCTTGAACAATTGCTATGTAAAAGGGACATTTTGGAGAAAAAACCCCTTAACAGTTCATTCATAACAACAAGCCGTAATTGGTCACTTCTAGTAACTGCCGTCAACTAGGGACAACATATGAACTCTGATGACAGCAATATTTATGAAGTGTCTCATGAACAAGGGTAAGCTGTGTTTTATTAGTTTTTATTTTTCGAACAGTGTGTATTGTAACGAGTGTGAAGTTAGATTGAATAATTTTTTTTCTAGATGTCCAAAGTTTATACCCAATTATTTTCCTTATCTTAATAGCTAAAAAAAAAATTTTTATTTTTATTTACAGAGCGGTCCTTTGTAATTAATATTAAAAAAAATCTATTCGATTAGGGCTTGACTTTTAGTGTGGGCCTCTTAGAAAAAAAGAGTTTTTTTTATCAATTTTTACTTAGCTCGAATTAAAAAAAAAAAAAACAAATTATAACACTTTTGTTTTTCCAACTGTTAATATTTTGTACTATTTAGCCTTATTCTAGATTTCCTAATTCCGAAATAAGGCCAAATAAAACAAAATATTAACAACTTAAAAATAAAATAGTTTAATTTTTTTTTTGTTTTTAATTCGACATAAGTGTATCTCGTACTGTTTGGCCTTATTCCGAAATTAGGAAATCTAGAATAAGGCTAAATAGTACAAAATATTAACAGATTGAAAAAAAAAGTATTATATAAAATTTATTTGCCAATAAATATGAATATTAAAAAATAAAATAATAATTTTGTTTTATATATAGTTTTTTTAATTTGAGCTAAGTAAAAATTGTTAAAAAAAACTCTTTTTTTCTAAGGGGCCCACACTAAAAGTCAAGCCCTAATCGAATAGATTTTTTTTTATATTAAAGACAAAGGACCGCTCTCTAAAATAAAAAAAGTCTTTATTCAGCTATTAAGATAAGGAAAATAATTGGATCTAAAGTTTAAACATTTTTTTTTAATTTATTTAAGCTAACTTCAAACTCTTTGTATTGTAATGAGTGCAAGAAAGTTAAAGCAGTCCTGTTATTCTTATTTCAGTTTTCGTGTTTTCAAACAAGCTTGGAATCGCTTTTTACAGCGTTTAAAATTTAAAGTTAATTTTGTGCTTAAGTGAATCAAAGTTGAGAAGTTTATCAGTTAATTACTTATTAAGCAAACTGGATGGTTTAACAACACCATTTTGTGTAAAATCTTTCTTTTTCTTAAGTTTTAGGCTTTTTTTTCAAAATCTCTTAGTCAAATCATTATTGGATAGTGTTGTAAATAATGCTGCTTTTTAATATTTTGTTGTGATAGATATTTAAAATTGATTTAATTGTTGGTTATTGTTAAGTATAAACGTTTGTTATGGAACTGGTTTTTATTAAAATATACATCAAGGTTACCAATATCTCAGATCATTTAAAAACTATTTTTTTGGCAAAGACCAAACTTATTAAAGTTTACTAGAGTAAAACTTAAATTAAATTATTATTAAGTTTTTCAAAATAATTTGAACCCTTTGAAGAATGTTGTTGGTTATTTTGACGCTCTATATAAGTTATTTTTAAACAAATATACAATACTTTTTTACACTTAGCATAAATTAGTTACATAGTTCAAACGACACGTGTTTTAAATATTAGTTATTCTGTTCAATATATTTATAAAAGTTAACATTCTATTGAACTTCTTGACTGTGGAAATGTGTCTGAAGTAATATAAAGATCAACAAACAAAACTATAATACATTAAACATATCTTATAAGTAAGCATTTCTAAAACTTCGTAATTTTCAATTCAGTATGATGAAATAAATTTAAATTATGATTTAAGAATATATTGAAACATAGTGAGCCTCGTACTTACATTTTAAATAGGTTTTTGGTTGCTGAAGTGAAATACTTTTTCAGCTTAACTAAGTTAAAAATGATCTGCAGAAAGCAAATATGATTGAAAAATGTTATAAATTGTGTATATAACTGTTTGAAACTCATATTGATTTAGTTTGTTTAAAAATAAAGAAATATTTCAAAATATATTTTGAAGTTATAAATCCTATTAATAAAACAAGTTATATACTTGAAAAGTTTTAATATTTTTTGTTTATAATTTAATACTTTTGTCAAGTTTTACAGCTATGTCGCTGTTTTTCTTGATTTTTAAAGTTTACCTTTAGTCTTTTTGTAATTTTAGAAATGAACTAAAGATTTAAGTTTGTTTGTGTTTTTTTTTTGGATAAAACTGTTATAAGCTGATATAAGCAAAATTAATAATTGGGTAGTTAATTGTTTCTAATGTTTACAAGGATTTTTAAAAAAATTTTAAAGATCTCTAGATTCTTTTGTCACAATTTTTTTATGATTTCTAAGGGTTATAGTTTTAATAGTTTGTTTAAACTATTTAAAAACATTAAATAATTGTTAATTGAAATTAATCGAAGCTAAGTTCAATGAACTAAAATAACTTGCTACTTTAATGTAAATTCATAAATATGCCATTCAATTATATTCATTTCTAAGCCTCAACACAACTTGCAATAGTTCTGAAATATTTCTCAAATTTCATTGGACGGGCACGTTTTTACGTCACAGTGAATTTGAAGCTGATTGTGACGTAACAACGAAGTTTCAGTATAAAAATATTTCGTTGTACGAATATCAATCTGCCAATTCGCAATTGAAGTTGTTTTCTATTACTTATCAAATTAAATAGATTAAGTATTTAACAAACGCTATTCCAGCGTTTACAATTACTATCGATATATTAATAAAACTTTGGTTTTATGTTTAATATCTAGATTGTAACACATAAATGTTAAACAATGTTTTTAATAAACCACTGTAACACTAAAACATTACTATATCAGCATCAAATGACTATTTAAAAAAGTATTTTTCAAATATTTCTCAAACGTTTACGTTTTGTATTTATCTATTTAAATATTAGTAATAAAAAATGCAAATTATTTATTCTATTTATTACCAGGTTTCAATGGGACGAACTTCGACATTGTCAAATATAAATGAACATTGTAAACTGCATGTTAAAATTTTGTTAATGAACCATAGAATAAACATTAACATCAATGTATAATAAAAATTACAATATTTATCAAAGTCGATTTTTTTTCCATTGAAACCTGGTAATAAATAAGATAGTTGAATTGCATTTTTCTTATTAATGTTTTAGGCAATACTTTTTAGTCAGCACAGATAATTATATTTATTACCCAGTTTTCGATACTATTTATTAGAAGTATTTTAAGACAAATTTATTAAAATAAATATGTGTATTATCAACGTAAATGTTTTAAGTTTCTAATCTTTTTTATTCTTTATTTAGAATTTAAGTTTTTAAACAGTAATTTTGAAAAGTAACATTGTTTTCTTTTAGTTAACCTACATTGATAAAATTCAAAAACTTTGAATTTTAAGTTAATTTTTTCAAATATTTTTTCAAATGTAATTTTAAGCTTGTGCACAGTAAATATTACCGAGCTTTTTAAACATTTATTTTTAAATGTGCTTTTAGTTTTATTTCAAGTACTAAATAGTGTTTTTTAATTATTACCTTATCACAAAATTTATTTTATAAATACATTAATTTTTTACAGCAGAATTTTTCAAGATTAAGGAAACCGTAGTGAAATTCTCCTTTTTGACAAGTGTTGCCTGTAAAGTCGTTTTTCACTGTTTAGCATTAAAAATACATCTCCAGTCTGAATGTGAGTATATGCATAAATATTTTTTTTACAATAACAAGATTTTTTTACTTGAAACTGTTTCATTTGGTGCTATCATGTATATCTGTTAATTTTTTAGTTCATATTTTTTGGTTTCAATGTTCTCTTTATGGTTTATGTTCTCCCTAGAAAAGTTATGACTAATTTTCTTATTTCATGATATTACTTTTGTTTTAAAATAGAGATATCTATTTATTGTTTAAAGACCAAATAAAGAGGTTGTTAATTTGCATTAGTGATTGTTTTTGTGCTCAAGCTACTCGCCATGCTGAAAGTACGAGTTTTGTCAAATTTTACCTCTAAGCTTATAAGTGACGTAGTATCATAATATTTTATAATAGAAAAATATATTAATATTTCTAACAATATAATTAACACAACATTCGACAACGGTTAGGTGTCAGAAAGGCACAGATTCACCTTAGCACAGATTCACTTTAGCACGGAGTGACACTTTGGCGTGGCGTCCCTTTAGCACGGAGTGTCTTTTTTGCATCTTTTAAAATGTTCATATAAATGATATTAAGTTATTGGAATAATTAATTTAACAAACAAATAATTGTGAAAACTAGTTGAAAAATATCGTCTTGATAAAATTATAAATAGTGTTTTTACTCTGGGCTTCAAATTAAATTAGAAAGTTTTTAATTTTTATAATCTTTTTTTAATCATATTTTTTATTTATAACTTACGCTAAAGTTTAGCCTTATTAAAATTAGTTAAAGCTTTTAAAAAAAGTATTAATAATCATAGAGCTTGTACTTATTGCTAGCTTTATTAAAATAGTTTTATGTCTAAAAATTTAAAGTAAAAGTATCAATAAATATAAAAATATCTAAAAATTAATAGTAAAACAAGTTAATAAAGTTTTTAAATTTACTTTTGTTTTAGTTTAACTTAAGCTTTAACTTGTAACTCATGTAAAGCTTGTTAAGTTTTAGTTTACATTTTGCATAGTTAATTTTTAGATTGATTTTAAACAATATAGTACCTAATGTGATTTAAGCAAAGAAAAAAAATTCAAAATAAATTTTGTGCTAAAGTGTCACCCGTGCTTTTCTGACCCGTTCCCTTAGACCAGTGCTTCTGAAATGGGGTTCCGCGGAACCCTAGGGTTCCGCGACGACTCTCAGGGGTTCCGCGAAGCCTTTCGAAATTTAAAAAAGAAATTTGAAAGAAAAAAAAAACATAAACATAAAACTTCAAAAAAAGTTTAACACATAAAATGGAAAACATATATAATTATTGCATTCATTGATCTGCTTAATGTGTATCTAGCGGTAGGACTTTTAATAGGTAATCATTACTATAATTTAATTAATAGGTGACCTGGTTGCGCAATTTTTTTCAAATTTTTTGAATTTCTATTTTTAGTGAAGTCATGAAAATATTGGTATTATCACTAAAATGTAGGAGCAATCAAAACAAATTCTAAATGTTTACACAATAAAACTAAAAAAAAGTTTTTATCAGAAACTTATTTCTGGCATATTATGTTGTTCCAAATGCAGTAAAAATGTTTAAAAAGATGTCTATTAGCTTGATTTAAAATTTAGTGTGTATAAATGCTTATTTTGTACTTAAAAAATGCTACTATAATTTTTAAAAAATCTGACCAGGCCTATAAAATTTTAACAGAAATTGAATTTGAAACAGGTTTTTTAGACTTACATGATAAAAAATGATACTCTAATTTTTAAAAATTCTGGCCAGGTCTTTAAAATTTTAACAGAAATTGAGTTTGAAATAATTTTTAAATTTACATGATAAAAATGTTTAAATGCCTATGTGTTAGCCAAGTTTTAAAGTTTGTTATTAATGGATCAGAAATTTATGGATTTTGAATCCTTTTATGTGTGATATTGCTTCAGAAGAAGTGAATCTACATACAGACACAGAAAACAAATTGCCGCAACTATCTCAAGATAGCAATTTAAAATAGAGTTTCTAAGGGAAGAACTTTTAGATTTTGGGATACGTGCAATTTCAGAGTACCCCATCTTAGCAAAGCGTGCAGTATAATTTTTTTAACATTCACCACCACTAATCTTTGCGAGTCCGGCTTTTCGCATGTAACAAACATTAAAACGAAGCAAAGGAACTGTATGCTGACTCCAACCTTATCTGCCTGTCTCCGTCTCAGTCTATCCAAAATCCAGCCGCGCATTGAAATTCTTGTTGCTAAGAGACAAGTTCAAGTTTTGCACTAAATGTTTTTTGTTTATTTTTCTTTAGGCATCTTCCCCTTGCGTTTAGGAATCTAATGAATTCGATTAGGTTCATGTTCATTTCGTTATTGTTTGTAGCTCTCATTTTGTTTTTATTATGCAAGGAAAGATTTTTATGACGTTGCGATTGATCATGTTTGTTTTAGTTTATTTATTATAGAATCATAAAATACCTATTACCTCTGGCGCACTTTAAGTTTGTTTCGACTTAATACTATTACAATTGGTATGATTTCTATCGATGATATAGTTCTGCTAAAAAATTCTTTTTTAAGCTAAAAAATTCACTGATATTCTTTTGTTTTTTGCAGGAAATATTATATTAAACATTTTATGTAAAAAAAACTAGGGGTTCCGCGGAAAAGTTGAACTTTGGAAAAGGGTTCCGCCACTAGAAAAAAGGTTCAGAAGCACTGCCTTAGACAACATAGCTTCCTTTCCATCAATTTTTATAACAAAGTTTGCTTTGTGTATTTATAAACCTTCATCTGTTTGTATTTTATAAACTAGTTTTAAATCTATAAGGCTGGCTATTTCCCTGAAACATTAACAACATTCTTAATTCAAAACGTTAACTTTCAAACTAGTTGTTGTTTTCAGTTAAGGCCATAGGGGGGTCCAACATTTTTTTTACTAAAATTAACTTTGGCTTTTATATAAAAGCTTAAAGTACAAACTATAAGCCAGTTTTTATAGAATTTAAAAATATTGTGTAACTTGTAACTTGTAACTTGTCTAACAAGATCAACTTGTAAAAAACATGGTTTACCCCCCCTATGGCCTTAATTACAGGGTTGTCAGAAAACCTGGAATTTGAAAAACTTCCTAAAATAAAACTAGAATTTTGAACAAAATCACTAATAAACCTGGAAATTAGACTATTTTTACATGTTAAGCAATAAAATTTCGATTAAATTCGCAAATCTGTCATATAAAATTTTTTTTTGTTTTATTTTAAAAAAATTATCTAAAAACACATCAAAGCCTTACTATATCTTTTATATGTGTTTTATACTGTTTAAGCAATTTTTTACCTTGAACTTAATTTTGTACTTATAATGTACCAAAAAACTTGATCTTTAAAAGCCTGGAATAAGTCAGAAAACATGAAAAAACCTGAAATTCGACATTTTTGGCTAAACAAACCTTAAAAAACCAGGAATTTAATAAATTTTGAAAAAATGTAAAGCCTGAAGTTTTAAAAAAAACCAAAAAAAAAGCCTGAAATTTTTAACTATTTTTATATGTTAAGTAATGAAAGTTTAATAAGATATGAAAACCTTGTCATAAACATACACAAGTTTTGTATTTTTAAAAGTAAAAATAAATAAATAGCTTTACAGTACGTTTGATATTTTTATAGTATTTTAAAACATTTTTTAACCTTAAATTTGATTTCAAACTTTTAATAGACAAAAGAACTTTTCACTAAAACACATGGAAATAATTCAGAAAACATGGAAAAAATTTTCTAAAACTTTTGACAACCCTGTTTAATTGAATTTGCAAAAATCATTAATTTTATTTTGAAACTTGGAACTCATATAAATAAAGTTCTTAACGGTGTTATTTTTTTTTAAATGGAATAAAAATTTTAACAACGTTTTGTTAAACATTTAATATTTTTTAATTATTTTTTAATTACCAATAATAATACCTACGACCTTTTTATTTTGCTTTCATCGGCAGCTCCAGATTATCTAGTGTAAATCCACTTTGGAAAACCGTACGATAAACTAATTATGTGTTATATATATATATTTCTTTAGGTTTATCAAGCATGTTTTTAGAATATTTGGTATTTTAAATGTTTTAGATTATCTTTTAACATGTAAATTATATATAATGTTTTTCTTTATTAAAATTAGTTTTGCTTTCAATAGAAAAATTATAAATAGTATTTTTGTTGTATGTATCAAATGTTGATGGCCATA
Organism: Thalia democratica; assembly: GCF_965202585.1. Taxonomy (NCBI): domain Eukaryota; kingdom Metazoa; phylum Chordata; class Thaliacea; order Salpida; family Salpidae; genus Thalia; species Thalia democratica. The sequence goes on from NC_139165.1 coordinate 19,895,500, forward strand.
AAATAATATTTGAACTTAACTTTAAAATTAATGTTTCCTTCTATAAGCTACTTGATATTCTTAACAAACAACTTAAATATATTTTAAACAGTTTTGCCTGTAGACTTTTCAGCTATAGTTTCATTCAGCGATATTAATTTAAAACTAAGTTCATTACAGCAAAAAATTAAGTTTTTATTTATTTTTGAACAATTTTATCTATAAACTTATTAGTAGTGATGTACCGGACTCACTATCCGGGTCCGGGTCCGGCCGGATATTGCCATTTTTGTCTGATATCCGGATCCGGCCGGACTCTAATTTGAAAAAAAAGTCCGGATCCGGTTCCGGCCGGATTCTAATTTGAAAAAAAAGTCCGGGTCCGGTTCCGGCCGGATTCTAATTTGAAAATAAAGTCCGGATCCGGGTCCGGCCGGATCCTAACAGAGATCCGGCCGGACCCGGATCTAGTTAGTAAAAAAGAGCATACTGAAAAGTATTTTTTCAAAAAAAAACCTTGTGAAAATTAATAAGATTCATTTTCGCCAGTTAAAATTAAACACCTACCGTGATCGGCTCATTTTTTACACGTGACTAATTTACATTTGTTTACATTTAAACTATAAATACACATTTCATGAAATGCAATTCTTTACATATGTTGTAAAATTGAAAACTTTGCAATGCATACTTGCATTATTTATTGTTTAAAGTCGAGCTCAGAGAATATTTAGAGTTAATACGGTTGAGTGTACGAGCTAATGAGAATCATATGACGGAATATTTCAAACTAAATACTGATGCAAAAAATTATCAGAACATGACAGGCAGTTTGTATGTAAGCAGTTAGTTAGTTTGGTGTGTAGCTTGAAGCAACAAAATATCTAGAACGTTTTTGTGAATGCTTATTGTAAGTAGTGGTGTTTTGTCTTAACTAACTAACTTAACTAACTTTGTAACTAGTTTAGATCGAAACTAACTTCAAACAACTCAAACAACTTTCTATTTAATTTAAATCCATTAAAAACGTCCATTTAAATTCATTCTAGCACTTTACAAACCTCAGCTAAACTTACAATAGTTCTGAAATATTTCTCGAATTTCATTGGACGGGCACGTTTTTACGTCACAGTGAATTTGAAGCTGATTGTGACGTAACAACGAAGTTTCACTTTAAAAATATTTCGTTGTACGAATATCAATCTGCCAGTTCGCAATTGAAGTAGGCCGGTTAATACCTCCAGCGTTACAAAATCAGAATATTTAACAAGCGCTATTCCAGCGTTTATAACTACTATTAATACTTTAATAAAACTTTGTTTTTATGTTTTACATTTAAATTGTACTACATAAATGCTATACAAAGTTTTTAAAACCACTATAACAATACTGTATCAGCATCAAATTTATCTAAACAAAGTCTTTTTCAAACATTGCTTAAATGTTTACGTTTTGTAGATATCTATTTAAATATTTGTCATAAAAATGCGAATTAACAATTCTATTTATTATAAGGTACCAACGGAACAAATTTCGAATTTGTCATAAGTTAATAAAATAGTAATCTGAAAAACAATAATGTTAATGAATCAAAGAATAAACATTAACATCATTGTAGAGTGAAATTTACTATTTTAATAAGATATGACAATGTCGAAAATATTTTCTATTAAAACCTGGTAATAAACAAAATACTTAAATTAGATTTTTATTATTAATGTTTAAATAAGCTGTTTACACTAAAAATTGAGCAATATTTTTTAGTCTGCACAGATAACTATATATATACAAAACTATTTAAATTTTAACTAAGTTATTCCAAAATGAACATCATACTAAGTATTTACACTACAATAATATTATGATGGTAATAAACCTGTTGGTCCCATAATAATTTTTTAATTTTAATTTTCTAAGCATATTACTGTTTTTTTTTCTGTTTATATCACACTTTATAAGCAATTTAGTTTGAATGGAATTTTATTACCCCATTTTTCAATAGTACTTATCATAAGTATTTTAGGACGAATTTATTAAAATAAATATGAGTATTATCAACGTAAAAATTTTAATTGTTTGCCTTTTCTATGTTTAATTTTGAATTTAAGTTTTTAACAAAAACTTCGAAAAGTAGCATTGTTTACCCTACATTGGAAAAATTCAAAAAAATTGAACCTTAAGTTTAGTTTTTCAAGCATTATTTTGAGATGTAACTTATAGCTTGTGCACAGTAAATGTTACCAAGCTTTTATAAACATATGTTTTTAAATAAGCCTTTAGTTTTATTTTAAGTACACATAAGTGTTTTTAAATTTTTAATTTATTACAACTGTTATTTTATAAATATCTTTGATTTTTACAGCAGAATTACGGAACCCGTGAAATAATTCTCTTTTTTTGACAAGTGCTGCCAGTGAAGTTGTTTTCCTATTTAGCAGCAAAAATATCTCTCTAGTCTGAATGTGAGTAAATGAATAAACATTTATTTTTACAACAACAAGATTGTTTTACTTGAAACTGTTTCATTTGGTGCTTATCATGTATATCTGTTAATTTTTTAGTTCATATTTTTTTCGTTTCAATGTTTTCATTATGGTTTATGTTCTCCCTAGAAAAGTTATGTCTAATTTTCTTATTTCATGATAATACTTTTGTTTTAAAATATAGTTATTTATTAAAAGTTTAAAGACCAAATAAAGTGGTTGTTAATTTGCATTAGTGATTGTTTTTGTGTTCAAGCTACTCGTCATGCTGAAAATACAAACTTTGTCAAATTTTACCTTTATGTTTACAAATGACGTAGTGTCATAATTCTAACTTTTTTTATTGAAAATAAATTTCAATATTTCTATCAGTATGCTTATTATAAAACTTGACAACATAGCCCTCTCCCTTATTTTACACCACAAAGTTTCTGATTTAATATTTGTAAAGTATTTTAAAGCCTTTATCTGATAAATTTTTTTTAGACTAGTTTTAAACCTACAACGCTGGCTTTTTCCTTGAAACATTGACAACCATGTTAGTTCAAAGATCAACTTATTTATTAACTTTCTAACTAATTGTTGTTTTCAGTTAATTACAAAGTTATTTAAAAAACTTGGAATTTTGCAATGTAGGCCAAAAAATCTGGACTTGAAAAATTTTGTAAAATGAAAATAGAATTTTGAAAAAGAAAAAAATCACTTTTAACCCTGAAGTTTTAGACTGTTTTTATATGTAAAGTAGTACAATTTTGATTAGATGCAAAAAATTCGTCATATAAATAGTTTTTTTGTTTTATTAAAAAAATAGTCAACAAACACGTTTAAGCTTTAATATATCTTTTCTATGTTTGTATAGTGTTAAAATTCTTACGTAATATTTCTTATGTAATACAAACTCTGAAGACGTAAGTCTTCAGAGTTTGTATTTATTTGAATCTATTCCTACGTTATTTTATGTTATTTTTAAACTGTTTACTAATCAAAAGTTTTTCAAATTCATTTAACATTTACCAATTGAAAATGAAAATAGTATATTTTGAAAAGCTTTGTGAGTAAAATAAAAAACAAAATGAGTAATCTGTTAATAAAAAGTTGCAAATTTAAAATTTAAAGTATTGCAATTTTGACTTGATATGAAAGTTTTCTTATGTACATAAAAAAATATTAAAATACAAATTTATTAAATTTTAATTAGGTTTACAGTAACCTTTTTAATGTTTTTATAGTATTTTAAGACAGTTTTTACCTTTTAATTGATTTCAAACTAGTAATAGACAAAATTCTTTTTTTCCAACCTGGAAAAAGTTCAGAAAATCTAGAAAAAATTTCAAAAAACCTTGACAACCCTGTTTAATTGAATTAGCTAAAATATTTTTTTTTTACTTTTAAATTTAAAACCGATATAAATAAAATTGTTAACGGTGTTGTTTGTTTTCTTTAAATTTATTTTAACTTTTAACAACGTTTTGTTTCATTATTTTTACAATTATCTGGTTCATCAAATAAAAAAGTAAATGAAGTTTAAATAAAAAAAGGTACTAAATTCATCGGAAATATAAAAGAGATAGATTATTAAAAAAAAAACGCTGTTTTGTTCTTAATTATATATAAGTATAATATAGTCATAATTAAGCAAAACCCAACATGGCTGGATTAGCGAGGATGCACTGTACAATTTTTCTAAAATTGCTATGAAATTTATTATTTGTCCTCAAAGTTTTTTCTGATACACCGGATAGAAAATTTGCCAATCCGTACAATAAATATTTCAGAGTTATACATTTTAATAAGTTAATTAACCATGTTTTTAGATCTTATTATTTTTTTAATGTTACACTTGACATTTCTCTAAATACGCTGAGCTACTTCTAACGTTCTTCTTTAGTTGCAATAGTTTTGTTTTCAAAAATACTTTGTTTTACAAAAGTATTTTTGTTGTGTTAAATGTTATTTAAAGTATATTGACAGAATTAAGATATTTAATCTTCTACTTTAATAATAATTTTTTTTTCTATAGGTTGCTTAAAATATTGAAATTACTAGATTTATTTTTGTTTAGCAATTTAAATTGTAAGCTCATTAGTGACAAAGTAGCAAAAATTTGACTTCATAAACAAAAATTACAGTTTCTCAAATCAAAATGTGTTTACAATAGATATAAGCTGTTGTAAAATAACAGTAATTAAAAAAGACTGGATGATTTGACTGTAGCCCACAATGCCCGACTTTTTTCACTAATAACTAAAAAAAACATTATTTTGTTAACTAAACCGTTGTTATATTTTAAGTGCGTAAATAATCCACAGTCTAAACTTGACATATTTGCGATTTGATAAATCCAAACCTTTCATGGTGACAATAATCCTTTTATTTAAAAGTGTTTTGTTCATACTTAAAATGCTTTTTTAACTAGTTATTTTATTCAGCATATTTTAAAATTATTTATCTATGTTTTTGTTATGCTTTATTTTCTCCCAAAATAATTTCAACTGTGCCTAATGTTTTTGTTTAGCGAAATTAGTTTAGTTTTAAAAATTATTATATGTTTTAAAGTTAATTGAGTAAATAAACTTACTGAAAATTTATTAGTAACAGTTGTTTCTGTCTATTAGTTATTTGACAATAAAAATACAAATTATTTTATTTTCTTTTATCAATTTTACCTGTAAACTTATTGGTGACGTAGCATTATAAGTTTAGCTTTGTTTTCAATTGAAAATGTTTTTAGTGTTTTTACAAATTCCTTAAATATTACGTTATACATAATATCATTATTCGTATTTCGTACAAAATTTAGATGGGTTTAACAATCCTGCAAATATAATAACTCTTGTATGTGATTTTCTACTAAATCCATTTTAGTCTCTGGCTTCTTTTTATTTATAGATCGACAAACCTGTTAATTCAAAAAGTTTATTTTCAAATTAATTATTTACTTTAGTTAATCAATAAAAAGTCTTATTAACTGATTGTAAATGTTTTGAAGTTCGCATACATTTTTCATTCACAGTTCACTTTAGTTATTAACAGTAGCTTACAGTATCTTTTCAATGTTACGCTATGCTTAAACTTAACTTTAAGCTAAAAATAGACCTAAAAATATGTACTTTTGAAAGCCTGGAGAAAATTTTAAACCTGGAGAAAGTTTGCCAAAAACATTTAGCAACCATTTATTATACTTTTCAATAATTTATAAGGCATTTTTTCGAAATCTTATTGTTTTGTAATCTTTATCTTTTCGAACTAATTATACTTTGATTTTCAAAATGCATAAGTTTTCGTTGGGTAAGTTTGCTTTGTTTTTTATTTATTTTCTAATCTTTTCATTTCCGAATACTTACTATAATTTTAAATGTTCTATTTTAATTTTTAATACACATTAGTGCTTACTAATTATCGTTTCGTCAATATTAAAAAAGGTATATTTTAGTAAAACTTTTAAAAATTAGCTACCAAAACTTTTGTCAGCCCTCAAAGTTTATTTCTTCTACGCCAAACAGAAAACTTGCTTGCCCGTTTAACAGGGTTTCCCAAAATGACCCCCTTTAGACAAATCAAAAAAGCTATGGCCCCTTCTAACAAGTTTACTTAAAATTCAACCATTAAAAACACCTGAGAATTTTTAATAGTTTTTAATTACTTATAAAAACACCTACGTCCATTTAATCATTTTTTAATTACCGATAAAAACACCTACGACTTTTTTTTTTTGATATTTATCGACAACTCCAGAATATCTAGTGTAAATCAACTTTGGGAAGCCCTGCTGGTAACTAATTCTGTGTTATAAATGCATATATATGTATTTATACCTTTAGGTTTATCAAGCATGTTTTTGGATTATATTGTATATTTAATGTTTTATATTCTCTTTAATCATGTGAATTATATTAATGTTCCTCTTTATTTAAGTTTGTTTTGTTAACAAAAGAAAAGTTATAAGTAATAATTATGTTGTATGTATCAAATTTTGATGGCCAAAAAAAGTTATTTGAACTCAACTTTAAAATTAATGTTTCTTTCTATAAGCTTCTTGATATTCTTAACAAACAACTTAAATATATTTGTATTCAGCTATATTAATTATAAATGAAGTTTATTACAGCAAAAAAAAAATTGAACAATTTTATCTATAAACTTATTAGTGACGTAACTTCATAAAACCATCTTTTCGGATAAAAAATTAATACTTATACTTACATAAAATGTTGTAAATATACCATATAATATGCTGTACCAATTTTTACCATAAATAAGTGGTTATCTTAACTATCAATGTGTTCAATCATCAATATAGACTTACAACTTAGTTATACCTGTAAATAAATTCGTAAAGTTTATAATTAATTTAGTTCTGTAAAATTCTGAACACTTTAAAATATTTAATGAACTAAAAAGTCGACAGATAATTCACTTAATTAAAGAATAAACCAACCAGTGGAACGCTATTTAATTGCCATTTCGACATTTAGTAAATGTTAAGCTTGTATTTATAGTATTGCTATATTAACTATATGTTGTTTTATATTTCAAAGCTATTAGTTTTTACTTATGAACAAAATTTCTGCAAATCACTTAATTAATTGAAACAGTTGTCTCTAGTAATCAATTTCCATTATTTTTATAAAAAAATTCTAAGTTTAATTGATTTTAAAACACAAATTTAAATCAAATAACTTAATACAGAGTGGAAATTTCTTTAAACTGTACTTGTTTATAACTTTCGTTAAATAACATTTGCAAATATTATAGTTGTTAAGTATATATTTATTAGGTGTAAATCGTTGTAGCCAAAAGTCAATAAATTTAAAAAGAAAACGACTTCTATCAGATATTGTTTAAATATGTTGTTTTACTCTTTAGTTCATTGAATATATTCGTTTCTAATCTTAAATTATCTTAATTTAAGTATCAAACTTTCAAATAGATTTTAAACTTTTTATTTTCATTAAAATAATCTTATTAACTGATTCAAATATAGACTAACTGATTATTTTAGTTATCTTTAAATTAAATTATTTATCAGGATGCACAACTATTCAAATTTTGACAATTAAAATTTATAAACTTTAACTGATATTTATGGCTTTTGGTCAACACTTTTACAAACTATGTTTTAATCCTTTTATAAACTTATTAATTAATACTACAATTTTTTTTTCTTGCAAGTTTTAAATATGTTTAGGATTTTGCTAAACGAAATTGTAAAAAAATTGTGATTTTAAAAATGTTCTAAGTATATATATTATGTCAGTCTTTCTATAATGATATTGTTAATCAGAGCTTTTAGAATTACGTTTTTATTTTTCAGTCATTTAAACTTTTTTTTTTGAACTGTCAGAATTTAAATTATCATGTAACTGATTTATTATTATGTCTCCCAAAATATCTTTTAATTTAAGTTCTAGTTCTAAAAATACAAAATTTAAGATTGTAGTTCTTTTTTTAATTAAATTCTAAATTGTTTATATAATCCATATTTTAAGTATTTTTTGCTTCTTATTTTATTCAGCTCTTTTTTTAGATCTTTATGTTAGATCTTATTTGTAAATATGTTGTTTATGTTACATGAAATATTTTTCTTCAGTTATAATAGTATTTGTAAAATTATTTGCTAAAATATATTTAGTAAAAGATTTTAATTAACAAAATATTTTATTATATTTGTCAAATGTTATTGACCAAATAAAGTTATTGAAGTTTTAATTTTGATAAATGTTTTATTAAAAATGTTTCTGACTAAAAGTTTTTGACCTTTGAAAATAAGAATCGTTTTTTTTATCTTTAGCAATTTTTGCCTGTAAACAATTTAGTGACGTCATTTCATAAGTTAAACTTTTTTCAATAAAAATATTTTTTAAATGTTTCTACAAAAATTTCATTTATATCATCAACTAAAATTATTTTCATTCCATAATTTGCGCCACAAACTTTGTGGTTTAACATTTACTATAGTTAAATGAACCCTTAATGTAATTTTATTTAATTCAGGTCAGTTTTTATTAATATACGATAATATATTCTTTAAAAGATTGGTAACATTTTAATTTGAAAACGCTAGTTTTCAAATTAATTTTTGCTTCTGTGACCCATAAAATAATTTAATATACTGATTAAAAACAACTAATTTGAATATTTTAAAGTTTTCTCTTATTTTTGTTTTCAAAACACATTAGTCCTTAGAAAATTATTATTTAATTACAATTCTGCTTTACAAAAGATTATTATAGTACTATTTTCAAAAATTTGCAGTAGAATTCTTTTCTGCCCTCAAAGTATTTTTGATACACCAAATAGAAAGTCTGCTTACCGTACAATAACTAGTTCCGTAACATTTTTTTAGTAAATTTATTGAGTATGGTTTTTAGATCATATTACATTTATTGTTTTTTTTTATGTTTCATATTATCTTAAATAACAATAGTTATATTTAAACTTCTTCTTTAGTGAAATTAGTTTAATTTTTAAAATTATTTTATTTTATCATCATTATTTATTATGTATTCACAAAAGGTTAATATAAGTTAATATATAAGTAAATATAAGTTAATAAGTATTCACAATAGCCAAATATAATTATTTAAAGTTAAAGATTGTTACTACCTCTAAAATGTTTAGCATCATGGTAAAACAAATTGTTTTATTTTTGATAACTTAAAATGTAGACTCATTGTGACGTAACGTCACAAGTTTTCTTTTTTGGTTTAAAAATAAAGCTTATTATAACAAAAACAATTTGTGAGCATTGTTTCTAATTTCAACCACATATACTTTGGTATATGAGTCTATGCTGCATGATTAAATAAATAATACTGAGTATTAATAATAGTTTAACTGTGAATTTTTAGTTTGTTTTTCTACTTTAAAACATAAAAAAGCTCATAGCATCTTGTAAGGTGTTTTGAACAATTAACAACTTTTTTAAACAAAAGATTACATAGAAAGGAAACAAGAAAACCTAGATTTAAGAGAAGCTTAATAAATTACAAGTTAGTTATTAAGTTTAGTAAACGTGGAACTAGTTTTCAAAAATTTTTTCAATCTAGTTAATGATGGGTAAAATTTCATTAAGAAATCCAAAGCTTGAATAAAATAGTTAATTTTAGGTTGACAAATTTATTTATTAAATGAAGTTTTTTTTTTTCGTTAAATTTATTTTAAATTAATAATGAGTTATTGTTCATTTCTATACAATACTAATTATTATTTTTTTTGCAGAACTACCACGAAACTTTCTAGTTCGAAGCCAGATCTGCATTAATTACCAATCTACAGATACAAAAAATCACAGTTTTTCATCCCAACTTGTTAAAGATTATTATTCACCTTTTATTATTAACAGTTGCTACTTAAATTAGTAAATTGTGTCAATAAGTTTAATGTTTACTTTCAAGTGTTTTTTCTGTTTCGATTTATTTTATTTTACTTATTTTTATAACTCTTTTTTTAACTCTTTTTAAAAGTTGAAAATGATTTTTAAAACCAACTTTGTCCTTGTTTAATTAATTCCTCTATCGTACTTTATACAAAATTGATTTTTGTCAACTAATATTTTTGTTCAATTCCGATTTTAAGTTTTGTAGTTTACCGTAGCACAACTTGTAATCAAAGTTTTAATAATAGTATTTAATTTGTTATTTTAACACTTAATATCTTACTTAATTATTTATTTTAACACGCTAGCATTTTTTAAGCTTATAGTTCTAAGTTGTAGGCGACACAAGTTAAAAATCAGTAAGTTTGTTTAAATTTTCAGTCTGCAAAGTTTTCTATTTATTAGAATACAATAAACATCTGAATTATTTCAAAAAAAAATATTTTTCTATCACTTCTTGTTTAAAAAAAATTTTATCAAGAAATTTTATACTCAAAGATGAATTTTAGAAACACATTTCTAGATAACTAAAATTATGTGCTTAAGTTACAAAAATATTTTAACAAGTAAGTAGTTTAAAAACTATTGAATATCTTTAAACTATTATTCAAGTTGTGCTTAGTTAATCTACCATCTAAAATTAAGCTTGATATTAGATTTGGATTGAAACAGATTTAAAACTGTTTATTGTATAAATCTATAACAGGGGCTCCCAAAGTAGGCCAAGTTGCCCCCTCAGGGGGCCACGAGCAGCAAAGGGGTAAGAGGGGGGCAATGAGATTTGAAACTTACTCTAGATATTCTTTAGTTGCAGATGAAGAGCAAAAAAAAATATTTATACTTTTTGTAAATGATATTACTAACCATAGCTTTTAGAATTATGTTATAAGTTTCCAGTCCTTAAAACGTTTTTTTTTATTTTTTTGAACTAAAGAACTTGATTTATCATGTGACTGGTTTATCTTTATGTCTCGCACAAATATCTTTTAATTTGAAATTTAGTTCTAAAATAATAAAATTCAGGATTGTAATTCTTTATTTTAATTCATATCAAAAGTTTTTTTATAATCCATACTTTGAGTGTTTTTTGCTTGTTGTATTATTCAGCACGTTTTTTAGATCTTTATTTCAGATGTTGTATGTATTTTGAAAATATGTTGATTTACATAAAATATTTTTCTTCAGTTATAATAGTATTTATAAAATTGTTAACTAAAATATATTTAGTCTGTTATCAACATAACATATTATATATTAATATATTATCTACATATTTTATTATACTTGTCGAACGTTATTAAGCAATTTAAGTTATTGAAGTTTTAATTCTGATAAATGTTTCTGACTAAAAGTTTTTAACCTTTGAAAATAAGAATCGTTATTTTCAAATAAGTTATTTTTAGCAATTTTACCTGTAAACAATTTAGTGACGTCATTTCATAATTTAAACCTTTTTTAATAAAAATATTCTTAAATATTTCCACAGAAATTTAGTTTATTGCACCTAGTTTAAATAATTTTCTCTTCCTAAAATTTATACCACAAACTTTGTGGTTTAACATTTACTATAAATCATTAACCGTTTTTTTTTAAATACAGGTCAGTTTTTATTAATCTAGGGTAATCTTTTCTTTAAAAAACTGTCAAAATTTTAAACTAAAATTTCTAAATTTCAAAATAACTTTGCATTTATGATTAATAAAACAATATCATTTACTGCTTCAAAATAACTGATTATAAGTATTTTGGATTTATTTTCTAAATTTTATTTTAAACCCACCTTAGTTCTTAACAAACTATCATAACATTACATTTCGCTTTAAAAGAGATTAGTATAGTAAAATTTTTATACAAACCTTCTTTTCTGCCCTCAAAGTATTTTGATACACCAAATAGAAAGTCTACCTACCGTACAATAATTAGTTCTGTATAGTATTTTATAAATATACTGAGCATTGATTTTAAATCATTGTATTTATTGTTTTTTTGTATGACTTGTTTGATTTAAAAATAAAATTAATTATGTTTAATTTTCTTCTTTAAGTAAATACAAAAAATAAATTAACGATGGTTTAAAAATCTACCAGTTTATTGCACGTTTTGTTCAAATTAATTTCGGACAACCGTCCTTTATCAGTGAAACTTTAAAACTCCTAGTTTACAACCCCCTCTTAGTCAAAAACTAAGTTTTGACGATAGTTTTAGAGTAGTGGCCATATTGAATTTAATTTTAACCTCACTTGAATTAATAACTTCACCAACTCATTTTTATTTGAAAATTTTGCACAAGTTAGTTGCACATTGTATGTTAAAAATTTTCTTTAACTTGTATTTAAGTATAATTTTTATATTTTCTATTATATGGGCTAAAAAATGTTATACAAATGAAATTTGCAACATTATATCAATAAATATATTCATAAACATTATCAATTCCTTTAATTTAATGTTCTACAACGCAGTTTTCAAACTTTCAAGTAGTAATTCTTTATGAGTAGTGCAGCATAAGTCAGCTTATCATTGTTTTTTTTGTAACCAACATATAACTAATAGTACTAAATACAGTATTTACTTTGAACATAATACTAGTTAATAAGTTTTAATTTTATGAAAATACTAGTAATTTCAATGTGTCTTGTGTTTAAAAATGTTTAACATTATATTTTTATAACTATATGTTTTCACTGTTGTATACTAACAACTACATATTTTACAAAGCTTGTTATTAACAGGGCATTGTTTATTAAAAAGTAAATGCATAAAATAGAAATATATTTAGATTGTAAATTGTTTAAAAAAATTTTTTAATTATATAATTTAAGTGGTTTATAAAAAAGTAAAAGCTTTTAATAAAAGTTTTCAAAAACATAAAAAGAGCACGGCATGCCTAACATACTAATAGACATGTACAACTAATACTCAGAAGAAAATAATAAACGGACTTATTTTAGTTTGACTCAAAAATCGTGTATTTGATAGTTTTCAATCACAACAAAGTATATATTAGAAAGTCAAACTTAATTATCTATTTTATTATTATTTATATTTACCACAAATATAAAAATGACTAGTGATATTTTGCACCTAGTTAAAGCACTTTAAAATAAAGTTTAACGAGAAACATTTATAAGAAAAATGTCTTTTTACAGTTCTTCATAGTTGCTGTGACAACTTTGTAGAAAATTTTTAATTAAAAGTTTTTAAATATTGCTATACCGAACCTAAAAATGAGCAAACCTTATTGAAAATTGAGATTCAGTCGGATCTGGATATCATTTTAAAATAAAGGTCTGGATCCGTTTGATTAAATCAATTTGAAACTTTTTATATTGAACTCCTTTTTGATCTGTTTACTTTATTTTTTACGACCTACAATAGTAATTATAAAATTTTCTAGTCGACGAATAAAAGAAATTAAAAATATTTTTGTAATAAATTAGCACTACATATGAAATTGACACTAAAGCTCAATATACGAGGGTTACTTTGGTTCAAATAGCTTTTTTTACAATTTTTTAAAAATATCCAAACTTTAGATCCAATTACTTTTCTTAAAAAAGTACATAATTGTAATTAATCAACTTTAAATATAAGTAGTTAATATTTTACTTAAGTATATGCTATTTCTATATTGCATAATAGACTGGTATTTTTTAATTATTTAAAGTACTTTTAAAATAAAGAATTTCTAAATAGATTTTCATTACTTTTGAACTTTTCACACTATTATTAAATTGTATACTTTTATACAAATTATATATCTTGACTATTATTACATTTCTCTTTTACTGAATCAATCTACAGCGTTTTTTAGAGTTTAATATTTGCAAAGATTGTCTAGGTTTTCGAAACACTATAATTTAAAAAAAAAACGTCTTAAATTATGATAAGTTATATGGTTGCTCCTGTAAGTAGACCATGAAATTTAATAAAAAATATAAGCTTTCTTTATTTTTTTTGTAAATAAAACGGTCTGCAAAGGTCTATGTCAATTAAATCGGTAGGACTTTTTATGTGTACTATTTTATGGGCACTATTTTATGTGTAGAATTGCTGCAATCAATTCTGCCTATAATTTGATGTGATGTCATTAACATTATGTGTAATATTTACATGTTGCTGCAATGAAATGAAAAATAAAATACAGTCCAGGCCTTAAATAAATATTATGGATAGTTTTCGAGTTTTAAATTTATAAACAAACAAATAAAAAAACTTGAATACACATAAAACAATAGTTTGATTTATTTGTACATTTATTCAAATTGTATTTTGTAAACTAACAGAAGTAGTGGATAGACTTAATAAAAGATTATGGATAGTTTTTTTATTTAATATTTAATAAAAAAAAGGTTGAATACACTTAAAACAATTGTTTGATTTAAAAGTAGACAGTATCTTATTTTTACTTAATTGCAGCAACATCTAAATATAACCCATAGTTTAAATTAAATCAAATAGTTAATTGAAGCAATTCTACACATAAAAGAGTGCCCATAAAATAGTACACATAAGGCCAAACCACTACTTCTATAAGTTTACTAAATGTAAATTACATATATACAACTATAAATCAAACAATTGGTTTAAATGTGTTAAATTTTAATTTTTTTTATAAATTCTTAAATAAAGAAATATCCAAAATATTTATAATATGCCAAGCCATTACTTTTGGTAGTATAAAAAACATAAATTACATAAATATACTTTTAAATCAAACAATTGGTTTAAGTGTAATCAAGCTTTTTTTTTTCCTTTATTAAATCTTAAATAAAAAAATTATCCATAATCTTTTAATAAGTCTAGCCACTAATTCTGTTAGTTTACAGAATACAATTTAAATAAATGTACAAATAAATCAAACTATTGGTTTATGTGTATACAAGTTTTTTTTTATTTGTTTGTTTATGAATTTACAACTACTAAAACTATCCATAATATTTATATAAGGCCTGGACTGTATTTTATTTTTATTTAATTATAGCAACATCTAAATACTACCCATAATTTAAATGAAGTCATATAAAACTATGGGCATAATTGATTGAAGCAATTCTACACATAAAATAATGCCCATAAAATAGTACACATAAGAGCAAACCACTACTTTTATAAGTTTACTAAATATAAATTACATATACACAACTACAAATCAAACAATTGGTTTATGTGTGTTCAATTTTTAATTTTTTAATTTGTTTATAAAATGTTAAATACAAGATTTTTCAAAATATTTATAATATGACAACCCATTACTTCTGTTAATATTAAAAATATAAATTACATAAATATACTTTTAAATCAAACAATTGGTTTAAGGGTATTCAAGTTTTTTTTCTTTATTAAATCTTAAATGAATTAAATCTTTTAATAAGTCTAGCCTATACTTCTGTTAGTTTACAAAATATAATTTAAATAAATGTACAAATAAATCAAACTATTGGTTTATGTGTAAACAAGTTTTTTTTTTAATTTGTTTGTTTATGAATTTAAAACTACTAAAACTATCCATAATATTTATATAAGGCCTGGACTGTATTTTATTTTTGTTTAATTACAGCAACATCTAAATACTACCCATAATTTAAATAAAGTCATATAAAACTATGGGCATAATTGATTGCAGCAATTCTACACATAAATAATGCCCATAAAAAAGTACACATAAGAGCAAACCAATACTTTTATAAGTTTACTAAATATAAATTACATATACACAACTACGAATCAAACAATTGGTTTATGTGTGTTCAACTTTTATTTTTTTATTTTGTTTATAAAATGTTAAATAAAAAAAAATTCAAAATATTTATAACATGACAAGCCATTACTTCTGTTAATATAGAAAATATAAATTACATAAATTTACTTTTAAATCAAACAATTTGTTTAAGTGTATTCAAGTTTTTTTTCTTTATTAAATCTTAAATGAAAAAAATATCCGTAATCTTTTAATAAGTCTAGCCCAGGGGTCGGCAAACTGCGGCCCGCGGGCCAATTGCGGCCCGCGAAGGGTAAATCTGCGGCCCGCGAGCACGTTATTTTTTTGAATGGAATGCGGCCCGCGAAAGAAAATTTTGTGGCCCGCGAGCATGTAAAAGTGGCCCGCTGAGCAAAAATATATTTCAAGTAAATTTTTTCTGGTAATTCGATTTAATTTGTTTAGTTTGGTTTAAAATAACATTTAAAAATAATTAGAAGAAGTTGCTACATTAATTTAAAAATGTGAAAAAGATAGATTAGCATTTTAACAGGATATTTTTCTGAGTTTCATAATAACTTCTATTTTACAACAGCAAGTAATTATTTGAAAAAAAAGTGCTTAAATTTAATAAGTTAGTTATATTATACCTATTTATCAAATAAACTAAATGCAAATATTTTCCATTTTGTACAAAAGTAATGCACAGTAATTAACTAAAGTGTCATTTCTTTATAGCTTAGATATTCTTTCCAATATTTTTTTTTACCTAAGTTTCTTTTATATATTCTTTACTTGTAAATGTTATGTTTTAGTGTAAAAACAATTAAAATAACATAGTAATAAGAAAAAAAGGTTCATTTAAGTTTTGTTTTGACACATTTTAATTTTTTAGAAGTTTTCTTTGCACTTGAACTAACTTATATGCACACCAACTTAATAAAGTTCTCATATTTTAACCACTTTCTATAAAATACTTTAGTTAGTTTAAGTTTAGTTTATACATAATTTTCTAAGTTTGTTTTTTCTACATGTAATATCTAAATTTGTACAGACACATTTAAAACAATATATATGAAATAAACTAATATAGTTTTTGTTAGGTATACATTTTCATTTTTCAAACATTAATTTTGTCAAACTAAGTTAACTTTTATGCTTTGCATATCAATACACACATTTGCTGTTTTTTGGAGCTACCTATTTAATATAAACTAGACTTAGGGATAGTTTATAAACATTGACACACACTCAGACTATCACTATTTGAAGACTTCAAATCTCAGGCCAACTAAGTCATTTTATAAGTTTTTGGCTAGAATTGTTTTTTGTATACAAAAATATCAAGAATGTTTTTGTTAATTCAGGCTGGCTTTTTGCTGAAAAGAGTGGCAAATTAAACTTATGATGTAGGTTTTGCTCCACCCAAAGTGTTAGTTTCATTTATAATATATGTTATAATATATCAAGTTCAAGCTTTGAACTTGAAAATTTATGCTTAAAAATTTTGGAAAAAAACTTGAATTTGAGAATTTTTGAAAAAGCCTGGAGTTTCAAACAATTTTTACATGTAAAGTAGTGAAATTTCGATTTGAAACTAAAAAGTTAACAAATAAACATTTCTTTTTTAAAAAATATACTAAAGTAGCTTAACAGTGTTTTTTAATATTGATATACTTTATAAGACACTTTTTAAACTTTAATTAAACTTTATACTAAAAATAAAAGAAGAAATTGTACTTCTAAAAACTTTTGGTGCATTGCACCTTTACTTGTAAAATTTCACCGATTTTTGTGCTTCGTGTTTGAACTAAACCAAGAAAATATACTAAAGTGTCAAAGTTAAAAAAACATCTCTAATAAAAATTCTCAGATGAGCAATAGTTTCTCTATCAGTGCTCTCATCTTAACATATTGATTAAAGTCATAATTTGATTTATGCGACTTTATAACCTTAATGCATTTCCTAAATAAGACTTTTTGTTGTCATTGAAAAATTAAACAAAAGTTTTTCATTACTGCCAACAAAAAATTCTTTAAAACAGTTTTCAATTATAAACGGTATCTCATTATTAATAATAAATTTTGCTACTTTATAACTTGCCTTAACAACTTTTTTCTAATAATTCTGTAGTTACTGAAGATAATCATTAATCATGTGCTTTGTTGGAACTGACTTTGGTGATTTGTTTTTTTATCGTTTCTCGCAATAACTCCTAACTAACGTTTTTTTTTTTTTCGTTGCTCGTCTTTTATTTTACAACTAATATTTTTAAATTCTTATTGCAGATAAAGAATTGCTGTAATGCTTAATAAAATCGAGGTTTTTCTCTTCGCTAATGACTCAATTAAGTTTTATACTTTTGTTAAAAATGTTTAAGAAAGTTAATTGTCCATTCCAGCTGACTTATATTTTTTGGCATATAATTTGTTTACTATTAATAGGTTTCGTTATTTCTTTATGTTGTGAACTTTGTTTTAACTGGGTTGCTACAAAAACAGGCTATTTTAAAAGCTTGAAAACTCAGATGTGTGTGAAACTTTTATTTCAAACACTTTAAATAAATCTTAGAATTCCCAGAACAGTTTTATGACTGTAGTGTAGTTTACTAAATGTAGTTTTTCTTGTTTTTTTTTACACTTTGTGTACTTTTTAATGATGATGATATTTTTACTAGGTACTTGAGCTTGATTTACAACGATTTACTACCTTTTTAAACTTTTAATGAACTTAGGCTGGTTTGATACAACTCAGACATTTTTGCTTTTTAAGTGACAACCATATAAAAGACTAGTTACTAATAAGATATTTTATTTAAGTATTCGAGAATTAATTATGTTAAAGAATTTGTTCTAGCTTTCTATAATACAAACAGGTATTAGTTTTATTAGATTAACTAATTACTAAGTTTTTTAATGAATGTAAACTATTTATTACGCAAAAACTTTTTTTGAAGTTAATATTCTTAGAAATATAAAAAACGGGGTTGATAATATAACAAATATATAAAAGTAACCATAAATTGTCTTTCAAGTTTGGTTTTTATAGAGAGTTAAATTGTATGTAAAATAACAAAAGTATTAAATTTATTTTAGTAAGTGGTTATGAAAGTACATAGTTATTAACACTTAAGAATATTAGTCAATGTAAATTTTATTTAATTTAATTTAAATAGTCATTCTATGTATAGCTAAAAGTTATTTAAAATGATAAGGTGAATATAAGTAAAACTTTTTTTTAGTGTGACTAAAACTAAAACCAAAAGATTATTCAAATGTCACTCAAACTAAAACTGCAGCCCGCGAAGACTTTGTAAACTTGAAATTTGGCCCGCGACCACCAACTGCCTGCCGACCCCTGTGTTAGATCATATTTGTAAATAAGTTGATTTACATGAAATATTTTTCTTCAGTTATAATAATATTTGTAAAATTGTTTACTAAAATATATTTAGTGAAAAGATTTCAACTATCAACATATTTTATTATATTTGTTAAACGTCATTGACTTTATAAAGTTATTTAAGTTTTAATTTTGATAATTGTTTCTGACTAAAAGTTTTTAACCATTGAAAATAAGAATCGTTATTTTTATTTTTAGCAATTTTGCCTGTAAACAATTTAGTGACGTCATTTCATAAATTAAACTTTTTTTAATAAAAATATTTTTATAACAAGTTCTATTTACTAATGAACATATAATCATTTTCATGCCATAGTTTTCACCACAAACTTTGTGGTTTAACATTTACTATAATAAAGTAAAACCTTAATGATTTTTTTTTTCAATTCTGGTCAGCTTTTATTCATTTATCTTTTCATTAAAGTTTGGCAACAATTTTATTTAAAAACACTAAATTTTGCTTATGTAATCCATAAAATAATATAATTTACTGATTCAGAACAACTAAATTATATATTTTGAAATTTTCTCTTATTTTTGTTTTCAAAGCACATTAGTGCTCAGAAAGTAATTATTTAATAACAATTCTGCTTAAAAAAAAAGATTATTATAGTACGATTTTTTAAAACTTGCTGTAGAGTATTTTTGCCCTCAAAGTATTTTTGATACACCAAATAGAAAATCCGCCTACCTTATAATAACTAGTTCCATATTGTATTTTTAAATATATTTACTGAGCATGATTTTTAGATCATATTATTTTTTTTTTTTTTGTATGTTTTGTATTATTTAAAATTATATTTAATCTTCTTCTTTGACTTTTTTTTTTTTCTTTAAATGATTTTATTTTATCAGCATTATTTTTGATGCATACACTAAAAGTTAAATGACCAAATAAAATTATTTAAAGTTAAAAAATGTTTCTATCTATAATTTGTCATCTTGGTAAAAAAAGTCTTTTTTTTAATGTAAACTCATTAGTGACGTACAATCATAAATTTAATATTTATTGAAAATTAAGATTAAATTAACAAAGACAAAATAGAAAAATATTTGTGTGTTATAATGCTAAATTGATTTACATATAGTGTGATAACTGAACCAAGCAAACTGAATGAATGTTCTTTTTTTTCCAATGTTGCTTTAACTGTGAACTATTCAGTTTGTTTTCGCTTCTAATTTGATATTTAAAAAAAGCTCCATTACATCTTGTAAGGCATTTTGACCAATAAACCACTTTTTTAAAAGAGAAAATAAAAAAGAAACTAGAAAACCTGTACTTAAATATAATTTGATAAAATTACAAATTTTTGATAAATTTAAGTAAATCTGTAACAACTTTCTAAAACAATACTTTTAAAAACCTAGTTAATGATGGGTTTAGAACAATCAGAAAAAAAAATCTGCCGTTCAATTGTAGTCTAATAAAAAAGTTGTCTAATACTGTTATACTAGTTATTTAAAGTTATTTACCAAAATTTTTTTTTTGCTTTAAAGTCAATTTAAAGTAAAAGTAAATTGTTGTTTAATGGTTTATAGTTTTAGAAAGTAACCAAAAAATATTTTTACAGAAATACAAAAAGTTTTCTGAATTAAAGCCAGGGCTGCATCACTCTACAGATAAATGATGACCGTTTTTGTATGCAATTCTAATCTTATGCAGAATAATCTTTTTATTACTTCAAACTACTATTTTTAATGCCAGTTAAATTATGTGAAATGTTTATTTACCTTTATCTTCTTTTGTAATTCCAATTTGTGTTTCTTTTTTCTCGTTTATTTTATCTCTAGTTTTACATTCAGGGTTGCCACTCGGTCAGGAAAAGTCTGGAAATCAGGAAAAGTCAGGAAAAATTTAAAAAAATTACAAAAGTCAGGAAAAAATGGGGGTTTTGAAAAAAAGTCAGGAAAAGTCAGGAAATTTGATAAAATTAAAAAAAAAGTCAGATTTTGTCAGTTTAAATTTACATAATTCCTTGTTTTCCAAAGCCTTCAAATGGTAAAAATTAATTAAAAGTCCTTTAAATTCAGAAAAAAAATTCCAAAATTTACCTAGAAATTTACAAAATTATTTAATTTTGTTTCCAATACCTTCACCTGGTATAAATTAGTAAAATATCCTTTATAAAACTGCAAAAAATTTCTACTAACATATTGAACAAGTACCCTACTTGAACAAGCAGATTTTGTAAGCTTTTTAGTAATGATAATCTGTAGCAAGGACACTTCCATAGTAAAACTGTGCTATATACACAAAAGTTTATCTAGCATAATTTTAGCATCAAAGTGTTTTTTGTTTAAATAATTGATTTTTTTATAACTAAGCAGTTAGTTTAGTATTTTATGTAACAAGTTAATGTGTATACTTTACCTCTTTATAATTTTTTCAAAGTTGTTTAAATTTATAAAATAAGTTATAAGAGAGTTCTGTGCCAAGATTAAGTTTACTTATTGTTTCTACTTTTTGTAGAGTAACTTAATTTTTAAAGTAAATAATAGTATATTTATTTGTTACAAAATCATACTAAATGATAAGAGGAAATATTTTATACAACAGATATATAGTTTACTTTGTTATGTCTTTTTTTTACAGTAACTTAAGTATAATCTATTTTAATTTAAGGATTTTATATTAAATAGTTTGGGTAGTATTTTATTAAACTAAGTGAACAATTTATATAAGTAAAACTGATTTAGAAAAGTCAGGAAATTTTTCTCAGCTTGATCAGTGGCAACCATGTACATTAGTTTATAAGTCAACTTTTTTCATTTATATTTTTTTTCTAACAAAAAAAATACTTATAAACTTTATTTCGAAATGTTGTGGTTTACTGTAGCACAATTTATATTTTGATTAGACTCTTTTTTCTGAAGTTTTTACACTGACCAAAATACAATAATTCTGATATTATAGTTCTGAGTCCAAAGGTAGCTGAACTTAATATTAAAGTTAAAATTAGAATGGTAATTTGTATAACTGTTTTAAACTGTAATAATTCTTTTGACTAGGAAACAATCTGATTTATTTTCAGAGAAATTTAGTTCGTTAAAGTTATCATCTTTCATGTATAAGTAAACGCATTTTCCATAAAATTTTATACTGTTAGATTTTATGTATAGAAACAAAATGTCTAATTATCAAAAACTTTACACTCTAGTTATAAAATAGATTATTTAATACATTTTGAAAGTTGTATAACTTATCGTTTTAGTTTTGATTATTTCCATTACCATCTAAAACAAAGATGGGCATTATTTAAGTCTGCGGGTTAGAGAATTTTAATAAATTTACGAAAGTTACTCATCTATCAAGTCTTTAATTTAGACAATTTATCCTTTTTTACCAGATTTAGTTATATATTTACCCTAAATTCTCCCATAGATATTTTGCTATTCATTTCATGTAGTGAAAGTTTCAGTATTTGGTTTAAAGGCCAAAATTACATACTCGCCGGCCGGATTCCACTTTATCTTTTTTAAACATTTGCGGGCCAGTCTTTTTCATTTAAAGGGCTGAAAGCTGCCCACTCTTAAACTAATAAAAAGGTTTTGATAATAGTTTTAGAGCAGTGTTTCCCAAAGTGGGGCGGTACTTTAGTATTTTTAGTAAGTCGGGAGGCAACAACTAGTAAAGGGGCGTAAGGGGGGCAATTTTTATTTTTGGGCAGTCATAAAGTTCTTACTTTTTAGCTTGCTATTTTTACTAATTGTAGCTTGCTATTGTATATTTGACCCTGAGGTAAAAATTAAACAAAAAAAGTCTATTCAGTTTACGTAAAATATATTAAAAAAATTAAGTGCTTAGGAAAACTATTTTCAAGTAAATTACATATTTTTAATCATATATTCTCTCATTAACAACTACATAGGTCATAGATGAATGGAATCCCTCTCACCATTTCATAACCTGATATGCTATTTGGTATCATTAACTGTTTGTAAAAATCTATTTTATATATTATTAACTATCACCTCATAATATTTCTAATTGTTTTTTGCTCGTATTTATTTTGGCCATCGTCAACAAAGTTGAGATGTTTTATGCCAACGATAATAGACAATGAACTTCACCGCACGATCAACAACACAAACAGTGAACTCGGGTTGTCTCGGATGCTGTTGTTGACCGTGCGGTGAAGTTCATTGTTTATATATATATATTCATAAATACAATTTTCTTTTGAAAAGTCACTTAGTTAGACTAAAAATTAAACTATATTAAAGTCAATTTTTCAATAGAATAAAAGTTTTGTTGTAATTAATCAAGATATGATTTGAATTTGCACGAGCGTACAAAATTACACGAATATACTTTTGTACGAGGGGATAAAATTGCACAAAGATACTTTTGCACAAGCAGACATTTTTGCACGGTTTAGCCCTTCTTTTTATATACTTTCACTGTTACCCTCGGTCTGTAAACTTTCTTTTTTTTTTATAAAAAAGAAAATTTAAGTTGTTTTTTCTCTTTTTTACTATTATATTTTACCCTCGATCAGTAGCTTTTTTTATTTTTTTGTTTTTTCACTCTCATAAAAAATGTAACTCCTGCAAAATGGACCCTTGAAGTTAAACTGTCTTCGTTCAATTTTGTGCCTTCGTGCATATTAGTCTTCGTGCAAAAGTATCTTTTTGCACTCGTGCAGTCTTGTTCTCGTGCAATTTATTAACCTCATGCAACTTTGACCCGTTCCTAGGTAGTGTATATGCAAATTAGTTATTATTAGAAGTATTTGATAATCACAATGATTTAAGTATATTGTGCGGCTTAAATAAGTTATTTAGCATTAACTATTAAATGTTCGAAATTCGTTATGTCAGATATTATTGTAATGTCAGGTTAAGGTTCAGATGGGTAACGTACGGTTCAGATCCAGTCAAATTTCGGCCCGCTAAGTAACTTAAAAACTACTTGTGCAAAATAAATAAAATTAAGTTTTTTGATACTTAATATTTTAAAATACGCTTTTAATTTTATTTATACACAAATATACTATATTAATTACAATTTTGCTTGAGTTTTTCTAATTTTTTATATGTTAGTTTTTAAATAATGCAGCTCGCAAGTACATTTTTTTAATAAGTCGACACGATAAAGGATATATTCTTAAATTAGACCTGCTTACTAAAAAAGTTGTCGACCCCTAACATAAAGGGTTCATTAATTTCAAAACACAAATAGAATCTATTCTACAAATAATTTATAATCTACAAATTACAATAAACAAGGCTTTTTAACAGTTAAGTATTTTAAAACACTTTACCAGGCATATAAAAAAATAACTGCAAATTATTTTTTTAAGTCCTGTAAATTACTTTAAACACAGCCCAAAAGTGCGTGCCTAAGAAGTACTAGTCTAACATACATTTCAAACACAACTTTTTTGGCTCAAAAAAGCGTACTCAAGAGGAAAATTACTGTATAAAATAGTGGGGGGCGATTTTTTTTCAAATTTCTGAAAAGGGGGCGATTTAATAAATGAGTTTGGGAAACCCTGTTTTCGAGTATTAGCTATTTTGACATAATTGTTAAGCTCTTTTTTGTTAATATCTCCATAAGCTCAGTTCAAATACAAGTTAGTTGCACACACTTTTTTAAACAAAATAAGTTTTAATAATTGAGTGGAGAATTTATAATTTGCATTATATGGTTTAAAGTAGTATGGTTCGATAAAAAGTTATATGAACAAATATACAGCAGTTCATAAATTGGTATGTGCATAAAAATTATAAGTTGCTAGTAAGTAGTAAACTTATATTCTAAAACACAACTTTTAATTTCTTCATATTAAACATGTAACAGTTATATTTCAGTCAGTGGCGCAGTGTAAATGTACTATCCAATCAATGTTTTTTTTATAAACAACATACTGCTGTACAATTACATAATATCACTTAAAAAATGTATAAAGTGTTTACAATAAACATAATACTAGAAAATAAGTTGTTAATTTACCTTAGTTGTGTTTACCTAAGTTGTTTATATACCTAAGTGTTTACATAGAAAACTCAAAAAACATTTTTATAACTATAATTATTTACACTGTTGTTATACTAACGACTACAGCAAATTTTTAATAGTCAACTAATTTACAAAACTTGTGTAAACCATGGCATTAATTCTTGAAAATGAATACTTTGAATTTGTGAATATTTTTTAAATACTGCACATGTGTTAAAAAGCAATTTTTTTAATACATATATAATATTTGAAAAAAAAATGATGTATTTAATAAAATTACTAAATAATTTTGTTTTTACACCATATAAACTATTTAAATTGAACTTTGTATCCGCATACAAAAATTAAACAAATCTATTTATACGTAATTCATACAGAAACAATTAAAATTATCCTCTATCAGTAACACTTTTATCACATTAAATATGATGCATAATACTACATATAAAATCTAGTTAATTTTAGTTACTAATAAGAAATATATATTTTTTATGAAAAAAATATCGGCAAAAGTCTACTAAGCCTAGACTTCTGTAAGCCGTGAGACAAGCTCAAGTTAAGGTTTGATTATACCAATTTGATCATTAGACCACAAGCTTTCGGCTGACTGATTAGTATGATGTATGATCAAACCTTATATACAAAACTGTTTAAACTATTTTTTAACAAATTTTGAACAAACATTCATAAATTAAATTAGAAGATTGCAACTAAATTTTTTTTTACTTTTAATAACAAAAATTATGAAGTAATTATAAATATTTTGTACCTAATAAAAACTTTGATCAGAAGACAATATTATTATGAAACACTGTTAAAGAAAAATTTTTTTATTAGTTTTTTAACAGTGTTTAATTTAATATTATGTGTGTTATTAAACTATGAGCAATTTTTAGAATCAAAAAAAAGTATGCTTATCTCGATCTCATTTGAAATCAAGGTCTGAATTTATTTTACTTATCAGTTATAAAACTTTTAAGGTGAAACTACACTTAGAAACTTTACCTACAATAGTAACGAAAAACTTTTTTAGTTGACGAGCCAGATTTAATAGAAAAACCTTTGGCCGGCCGGAAAACGTATAAAATAAACTTTGGTGGTCCATATAACTAAAAAAAAAGTTTGTACAATTCAGTTTTCAAAACTTTAACGCAAAAATTTATTGAAACAATTAGTGTCCCGAATTGTTAGATTAGAAGGTGCGTTTGAAGATTCCACTTAAAATCAAAAAACTAAATACTAGTTATTTCGCTCAAGTTGTTTTCATGCTAAAAATTTCGTCCTACGCTTGCTAGGTGAGCCTTGGAGTCGTATTCACCTAACATATACTTATTCTAACTAGTAGTCAAATGAAATAGATAAACAATGTTATCTTAGTTTGGTAAATCTCTTCAAAAACCCTTATTGGCTTGCCTTTGATTTTTTATTGAAATAGTTTTTACCAAACAAACTTCTGAAAAATAAAGTTTGAGCAAAAGTTAGAAGCACAACATAAATAAAATTAAAATAAAACTGTGGCACGAAATTTATTTTTGTTATTATTTTTTTTTTATTACAAAACTAGTTTTAGTATAGCTTAACAAAAGATAAAAACGCACAATTTTATACTTAAAGTTTATTAAATACTTGATTATAGATGATTAGTATTTAAAGTAAGCAGATGCTACTTTTTTGTTACATTTAAAACAGTTATTTCCTTTATTTTATTAAATTTTAAAACTAAACAGTTTTTGAGTATATGTTCATACATTTTGGATAGTAAGCACTAATATAAACAAAATCAATTATAAGCAATGAAAAAATATTGATTTTTGTTACACTTTTGTCCTGGTCAACAAATCTGTTGTGTTTTCAACAAAACTACCTAGTGAATAAAACAGCCGTTTAAAAAAAGTTTTGAGATGTACTTTGTTATCTTATGGCTCCTTTAAGTTGACTTCTTCTTTTACGTAAAACTAAATATCAACACAAATATTTTTTGTTTTAGAAAAAGAAAACGGTTCGCAAAGTTGTGTATCAAATAAAATCGGTCTGTTTTGAACTAAATGCTACCTCATTTTTACAAACAAGAAAACAATCTGCAAAACTTGTCAATCTGCAAAAGAAGTTGTTCAAACCTAATGTAAAGTATAGAACAAAGTATACATTGACAAATTCTATTATGTGTGATAAATTTCTGTAAAGTTTCAAACTGAAGCATTTAAAAACAGTAACAAACTATTTTCATAAAAAGAATGAAGCAACATAACTATTACTCAATCAATTAACATACTTATTTTATCTGGATAATGTAAACGTATCCCAATTAAATGTAAGTGAAAAGTTTATTTTCATAATTTTCATCAAGCATTTCTGTTATATCTACAGCAACAATGGTTTTTTTTGGCATACATTTTAACACCAATTACAATAGATAACAAGTAAAACAGGGTCTTGTTTATGCTTAATGGTTTGTTTGTGTCTTTTAAGGGAGATTTTTGATAAAAGTTTAATGATATCTTATAATAAATGAGTATTGTTTTTTCAATTATGAGGTCCGAATCTAAGCAAAAAAAAAATATTAGTCGGATTCGGAGTAACTAATTTATACTAGATGTTTTGGATCATTAGTAAATAGTAGGGGTCAGTAGTATATAGTACTGAACAGTAGGGGTCAGTAGTAAATATTATTATTATTATATTGTTTATTGTGCAATGTTGGACTCAGGCATCAAAACCTGAGCCACTTAAACAGGACACACAAAAAGAGAAAAGAAAATAAACTTACATTAAAAACTTTAAAATAAATTATATATATAAACACAATTTAAATGAAAACACAAAGTTAAACACAATATGATATACAAATGAACTAAATTTAAATTTCATAACTTACTTATGTAACTTACTTATCTAACTTACTTACTTATGTAACTTACTTATGTATATTACTTAGTACACACAATAAAGAAGTTTGTCTAAAATCATCGCTTATAAAACAAAATTCATAATTACAAATTACAAATATAGAAACTATTTCTTCAAACTATTGCTTAAAATTAATTCAAATAGACTACAAAATGCGCAAATTAAATTTATTTATTACTAAGTATATTTAGTTACTCAGATTTTTTGTATTCAAAACACTATACTTACTTTCAATCAAAAAAATTTAGTTCGAAGGTAAACTTTGTGCTTTAAAACTAATTATTTAAATAGAGTTCAATAAAATTACATGCCGTATGAAAAACTTTATAGTTTTAACTTTAAGTATTTACCATAGGCTCAGTATCTTTTATATCTAGTTGTAAAAAGCACACTTAATATCTTTAGCAACCAGGTTTTAACATGTATATGTATTTTTAAGTTCAAAATATTGTTATATTTTTTATGTTAATAAAACTTTGTCAAATAACACATAAAACTAAGATACTGAATAAGTAAGGCCTTATCAAGCAGTTAAATTTAACAAAAGTATTATTTTATAAAGTATCAATACTATCACAAACACGATGTCGAAAAAGTTAAATAAATTGCAAAAAATAAACTGCAAATGCTTTTTATTGTAATAGCTCAATAATGTTGCTTATTTACTTAGACAGGTTTTAAAAAAGTTTTCAAATTTTCAAATGCCTCAATTTTAAAAACAAAAATTGTAAAGATAGTAACAATAATTTTATGAACACAACTTGAAATAAAATAAATATAAGAATAAGGTTGAATGGCAAGGTTCATTAACATTAAATTAAGAACTAGATACTTCAAATTAAACTTAACCGTTTTTTTTTTTTAATACTTGGCCAATGAAAAATTTCATTGTAAAAAACTTTAAAATGACAACCATTATTTTATTTGAGATAGTTTATAATTAAAAAAACATACATATCAGTTTAAAAACACTTCTAAGTAAAACTAACACAAAATAAAAATTGTGCGCTCTAAAAGGCTCCTGTAAGTTAGCTTCTTCCAGGAAGCTTGAAATGAATATAGCGTTATACACCTGTTGACCGGTCATCTACTCATGAAAAAGCAACTGCATTGTAGTTAAAGCTTAAAATCGGCAACAGTTTTTACTTATATATAGTTTACGCATTTTTAATCTACCTTACATAATATAAAGCTTTAATCTACAAGTCATTGTATAAATTAAATTCATAAATAACCCAGACATTAGTAGCCCTTATAACAAATAAGGATTTATGATTGTTATATAACATTGACACATATTTCAAAATTTTGAGAAAAAATTCAAACTCGCTTAAGAGTTAGTTTCAATTTGTATTTTGTCATGGAGAAAATTCTGTATAGGATTCTTAATTACTTATCAAGCATTTAAAAGTGCATAAATAAAAATTTATTATTTATTATCATAACTTATCGATTGACATTTAATTCCAATGGTTGTTTATTGTCTAAGTAGTAATTAAAATTAAACAATTTTTTTATCTTAAAATGTCTTAATTACTTTTAGAACATTAAATCTATCACAATTATTTGTTTAAAAAATTCTTACAATGCTTTGTTATGGTTTAAACAAAACATCAAGATTTTGTGAATTTATTTTTGATAATTATCATTGAAATAATTCAGCCTTTTAATTAAAATCATGTAATAAGTAAAAACAGTTTAATTTTCAACTAGTTTCAAATTGATACAGTCAACTTAATGTTCTTCATAGCAAAAAAAAATTATGTAATGAAATGTGATTTGAAAGGTTTAGTTTTTACATCAAGAAACTTAAAATAAAAATTAACTTGTTAAGATAAGGATATTTACTTTAAAAAAGAGAGTATTGCAACTTATGATAAAAACATAAAACTTTGATAAAAACAAAATCAAGCTGTTCACACTTAGACCCCATTAATTTTGGTAATTTATCATATTCAAGTTATCTTTTACAAACATTAAATATATATTCAGATATGTACGCACAATAAAACAAACCACAGGTTTAGTGGTGTAAAATAGAAGGAAGTAAATGAAGGAATTAAAATATTTATTTAATATTTGTATTAATATTTGGCTAGAACTTTTATCACAAAAGTTATATTTATGATGTTACGTCACTAATCAGTTTACGAGCAAAATTTTTTCAAAAATAACCATTCTGATTTTTGGTTTATTAAGTAATCTATAGACAGAAACGACACATCATTATTCCTTAAAACTAAACTTTCTATAAGTTTCATAAATATTATAAGTATTACAAAAACAGGTTATAAATACAAGGTCATCAAAAAACAAAGGTCAAATTAAGAAATTAGCTTAAAAACAGACAATATAAAACAAAATTAAAACATTAAAAATACGACTTTAGTAGATTTATAAACAAAATAGCTGGTAAAAAAACAGAATTAGTTAAAATTAAAGTTTATAGAAACTTTCTGTCTGGCGGTTGTAGTTAAGCTGCTGCTACGAAGCATGAAATGGTGGAGGGTAGATACGAAGCATGAAATGGTGGAGGGTAGAGGGTAGATACAAGTTGTGCTTATTGATCAGGTGTACGCTTCTGCGACGCTACTGCAAAACGTAACATAAGTTTAAGTTTGATAAACAAAGTGTTCCACGAATAAAATACATAAAAGTCTTACTCAAAAGTTAATAAGTACATAAATAAAAATCCTACTTGTGGTGGCTTTACTGTTTATCTGAGGTCTGTTCCTAATACGGCAACCTGAAAAAAAATTAAACTAATAAATTTTATTTTATAATTAAAATTTTTCCCAACTAACATATATAATAAAAAACTCTAACGTAAAAGTTATTGTACAAGTTAAGTCCGTAAAATATCAGTGGTCATACTAAGAAATGCCTAAACCAGAGATAAAATAAAACAATTGTAAAATCAAAAAGAGTGTTTGGAATTTTTGAGTTAAGTAAAACTCACTAGAGAGTTTGGAAAAGGTTTGCAGTTTGGTAGTAAAATTTCTGTTAAAATATTCTTAAATTATTACCATATTATTATATCAAAAATTATTAAACTTTTAAGTTATTATCATAAATTGTTTCAATTGATTTTAATTACAATCCTTTTTCTATGCCAAAGAGTTTCTATGCCATTGAAACAATAATGTTTATTTAATGCTTGAAATAATCCAATACCTTTTATTATTTCATATATCAAATAGTTTAAAGCAGTGCTTCTGAACCTTTTTCTAGTGGCGGAACTCTTTTCGAAAATTCAATTTTTCCGCGGAACCCCTAATTTTAATTCTACATGATATGTTTAATTGAAAAAATGTTCTTTTTTAAATTTCGAAAGGCTTCGCGGAACCCCTGAGAGGCGTCGCGGAACCCTAGGGTTCCGCGGAACCCCATTTCAGAAGCACTGGTTTAAAGTATTCAATATATTACAATACTTTGCAATATTTTAAACAAAACCTTAAAATTTTTTGAACTTACTTTTGACAATTTGCATTAAAATATTTCAGATTCGTCTATTTTATTATAATCATATAATAAATGAAAAGAGTTTAATTATAAAGTTAAGAAAGTAATTACTTGCTTTAATTATTTTTTAACAATTATTCAACTAGTTTCGAATTGATATATTCAAGTTGATCTTCTTCATAGGAATTTTTTTTTTGTAGTAAAAATTGATTTATTAATCTTTTACATTAAAATACTTTTACAAAAAGAACACTTAACTTGTTTAGATAAGGCTATTTACTTTAAATGAAAAAAAATAAAATGATAAAAAGACAAAGCTTTAATGAAAACAAAACCAAGTTGTTCACACTTAAACCCTGTTAATTTTGGTAACTTAATTTAACGAAATATATTATGTAAATTTAAGGGTTGAACAACCGTGTAATATTCAATTGATAAATGATTAAACTTTATCCACATAATTTGTGGCTCAAAAATTTTGAAACCATGGAATTGGAAGGAATGAAATTTAAAATCAATAACTTTTCTATAGAGTATTTTTTAATCAAAAAAGTAGAGCTTACAATGTTACGTCACTAATCAGTTTACAGGTTAAAACTTTTGAAAATAATATTTAGTTTGTTAGCATTCAAGCAATTTATGCACAAAATAATTATTTTCAAAGCTTCGAAAATTTTGTTCGGTCGTTTAATTTATAAACAAATTTGTTTTGATACTAAAACATACTTTTTATAAATAAAAAATACTGGACTTAACTTAACTTACTTTATAAAAACTTTAACATGAAGAAAAAAGTAAAATATAACGTAAGATAAAATTGAATAAACTAGGTAGTATAGGAACACAATAAGTATGAAGTAGTAAAAAGTAGAGAAATCATACATAATAGTTTTTGCCATTAAAAGATTTATTTAAATTCAAAATGTTCTGAAGACAAAATGTTGTAAACTTAGACTGAAGAGATATTTCGTGCAAAATATAAAAATGAATCATTCAGAATATGGGTAAGCAATTTTTTTTAATCGACAGACCATAAAAGACTTCGCACTTGTTAAAAAGGATAATTATTAATGTTTATTTGATATTTGAAACAAACCAAGATCTTTAGAATATTTGCTATACATAAATATATTCAAAAGATTGCAATATAATATTACAATCTAAACAAAACATCAAAAATTTTTCAATTTACTTTTGACAATTTGCATTGAAATAACTCAAACTTGGCATACAAATTTTAAATTTTTAAATATTAAGTCAAATTATCAAACAAGTTTGTCAAATAAGATCGAATGGGAAATAACTTGCTGTAATACAAACAATTACAAAAACTATTAAAGCACTTACTTTAATAAAGTTTTAATTAACACAGAAAAGTATTATTACCTACTTACACTAAATATTGAACTTATCAAACCATCAATTTTAAACTTAATTTTTTAAATATTTTCTTTGGTGGAATATGTGTTCCTAGGTTTTTAAAGTTATTCATAAAATAGTTGTCTGTAAAAAACCAACCTAAACTAATTAAATACTTAAACCAGACTAACTTTACAATAAATTCATCTTATTGTGAATAAAAAGATTTTATTGTATTTCTCTAATTATGGAAAAAAAAATAATATCAGACAACATTTATGAACACAATACTGTTCCACTGTTAAAACAGAATGAAGTAATTTATTATCATTGTAATTTACAGAGAGAGCTAGTGTATTTCAGTTAAATGCCACAAAGTTTGTGGTGCAAAATGAAAAAGAATTGATTAAAATGTCTATTGGTTCAATTTTGGCGATAAAATTAAAATATTTATTTTTATAAAAAATTTAAATTTATGATGTTACGTCACTAATGAGTTTAAAGGTAAAATTGTTAAAAAATATACAAATTTGTATTTTCAACATGTCAAAATATTTATTACTGGAAAGAAACAATCATTTGTTCAAAATTTTGCTAAATTTTATTTGACTTTGGATATATACAACAAACACTATTTTTAAAATGACTAGATTAACAAATTAGTAACATCTAGAGCTTTAGACATAGTTAAGTACTAGGAGAATATGAAACATAAGAAAATACATGAAAAAGCAATAAAATCTAATGAACATATGCTTAACAAGTTAGCTGCATAATATTATACTGAACTATAAAACTTATGGGTCGGCTATATTTTTATTTGTTGTGAAATGACTTGGAAGGCAGTACTTGTTTAAGAAGAAGTATATAACGCATATTGAAATACTCCTGTATAAAAGTTATGAACGAAACGTTTAATAACAACTAATGTGAGTTTAAAATCAAAATAGGAAAAAAATGTCTGCCATTAGTTATTCTGTAACTAAATCAGTTACCCAGAGTTTTAATTAGAATTTCTTACTTATTAATAGTTAAAATTCATAAAATAAAGTGTATATGAACCATAGAATAAATAATTAATTCTACTTTAGAAAATAAAACAAAATTGTAACCAACATTAACATTATACAATTAAAAATAACATGATAGTTGGCTACCCGGTTTTATACTTAATAAAAAAAATCATACATAACAACTATAATACCTGCAAATGTTACTACATAGAAATTAAAAACCCAGGTTGAAGATATGTCCACTCTGCATCAAGAAATTTGGTTCAAGTTTGTGTTTAGATGTTAATTAGTTTTTATATAAAAAATACAAAATCAGATCAAGTGTAGTGGTAATCATTGTAAATACTTATGTTTTGTGAATTAGAAAAAATTTAAATAAGCTAAAACTTGAATAGAAAAATACACTAATTGCTTAATACATTCGTTAATATATTAATACAAAAAGCTATTTAAACAGGGGTATACATTGTTTAATAACAAAAGTGTATTGCAATTTAACAGATATATGATTTAAAGAAAAAAGTACTATGAAAACATATTGAACTGTTCAAAAGCTAAACTACATTGATTTGGGTTATTTCTTATCACAAAGATAGTCGAAAGGAAAAAGTTTATTAATATTAAAATAATCAACATAATTGTTGTGCAAATTGAAGTACCCAGTGCAGTACCTTGAAGACGTTATTTGTTTCATGAAATAATTTTGAAAAACTTTATCAAAAAAAGTTGTACTTGTGATCTTACGTCACTAACAAGTTTATGGGTAAAATTGTTTTATTAACTTGCAATTATTATTTTCAAAATTTCAATTACTAAAACTTGTGAAAAAACAAAAACAATTATTAACTAAAAATTTATATAGTTTTACTTAGTCGTTGAAGTGTTAAGTACAACAAAAAAAATAAACTGCTTATAAAATGGAATCATTTTAAAACAAATACATAAACTTATTAAAACTTGAGTGATATTCTCGAGCAAATTATAACAATTATTCAATTTGTGTAAAAATAATTACTTTTTTATTTAGCAAATGAGAAAGCTATTTATTGTTAAATAAAAAGCATTTTCGTGGCCACATGGCGTTTAAAAATTATTTAATTTTTATAAAATTTACATTAAACAATTCAGATTCGCTTTTTTATTATAATAAGTTAATAGTAGCGAAAATAAATACTGTTTACAATAGGATAAATACCAAATTTATTATCTCTGATTAAGTACGTATTAAAACATTTGATCTATTAAATTGAAGTTGATTTTATTAATATTTTTGTGTTATAGATTTTTTGTCTAGAGATAATCTAGTTATGCACAAAATTATCTTTTATATAATATGCTTAACTAGATTAAATGTTAAATATAACAGATAACTTAGACACACTTACAAACTAAAACTATACTATATATGTATAAAACAAAAAAGTTTCTGTGTAAATGCAAGAGGCATTTTGTTACTTAAAGCTTTCATTAATAAAATAGAACAGTTTAAATATAACTAATAAAAGAAGTAAGCAAAAATTATTATGTGTAAGTGCTATATAATAATGATTTAAAGTTTTTCATTTAGCAAACTTAAAACCGAAAACTTGGAGCTTTGTTTGAAGTCTCCTGGTTTTATTCCAAGTTTACTAAACTTTCTCTATAAATTTATTTTTTCAATTAATTTCAAGTCATTTTTCTTGTCCTTTATTACTTGATTAACTTTCCAGAGTGATTTATTGGTCAAAAATGCATTAAAAATGCCATAGCGCTTTTCTGTATTATTTTTTTCTAAAGTTTTTCGCTTGGAGTCAATATTTGGTGACTCGAATAAGAGTAAGCTCCTTACAAGAGTAAAGCCACATAACTGTGGTGTAAATTAATCATGGAAATGCAGTAACCGTATTTCCATTTTTTTGTGAAAATATATATATAACAATTTTATCAAAAAAAAATTAATTTCCTGCACTACGTCACTAATAAGCTTACAAGTATAGTATGTTTAATAATAACGAATTTCGTATTTTTAAGAAATTAAGTAATTTATATCTGAAAGCAACTTTATTTGGCCCAAGTATGATGTATAGAACAAAAACTATTGTTAAAAGAAAATAAAGCAAAATAATAAAAACTTGATTAAAATAATATTCCAATTTAAATAGCAAGCAAAGAAAAAGAACAAGTATTGATAGTTTTTAAATAGAATTAAACCATTATTGTTATCATTATTATTATTATCAAAAGTTTCATTTATTTATATTTCTAATATCCACATTTTGATTGATGATATATTTTCGCTGCATAACATAAAAATGCATCATTCAATGTAAAGAAATCAAATTTCTAATTAGCTAAAAAAATGACTTTGCTGGCAGAATTGTTAAAATAAAACTTTCTGTGGCTACGTGATTTTAAAAACCTAAACTATATTCAAACAATTTACATTGAAATAAATATTCAATTAATTTAAGAAATAATAATTCAAGTTGACATTTGTTTTCTGTAGTGAAATCTGTTATAAAGTTTTTTTAATATTAACTTCAAACGAAAATAAATTTACTCTATTAATTAAAGATATAAATTCTATAACTAATTATTTATTTATTAAAACATAAAAGCAAGTTATTGTATTAATATTAGTTTTAAGGCTTTGAAAAGAGCGATTTTAACCTTGTATTGCAATCTATGAAAAAGATCCTAAAAGCATACAATTTTGATAAAAACAAAATTAGTTTACTGTAAACCAACAGCAGTTAAATTAGTATAACCAATGTAAAGAGTTACATGCATAGAGGAACATAGATAACTAAACATGTTAAACCACAAGGGTAATGGTGCAAAATAAAAACAAGAATTCTTTTACCTCATCTGATAATTCGGCATTTTTTGTAAAAATATAAATAAAATATATGTTAGTATTTTAATCAAAATAGTATAATTTATGATGTTACGTCATTACAGGTAAACATGTTAGAAATAGAGTATAAAATTGTTAATTGAAGAGATATTTCGCTGAAAAAACAAATATATATATCAGTAAAAGAAAGTTGGCGAAGCATAAAAGACTTAATGAGATTAATATAAAAATAATCTCTTTCAATGGCAACGTGGTTAAATGCCATATATTATATCTAAATAATTTTGACATTTTATGGAATTCAAAATGTCTAAAAATATAAACTACATAATTATAAACATTACAAACTACCTTCATAAATAACATAACAAAATTACCTTCATAGACTAAATTTTAAACCATTCAATCCATGAAATTCATTTATTTTCCATGGTGGAATCTGTGTTATAAAGCTTCTAATATTAATATAAAAAAAAAATAAGCTACACTAACCAAAAATCGAAATGCTAAAACAATATTAATTTAAACATAGACGCTAATCATTGTACTCATGTAAGGTTCTAATAACAGATACACTGTAATCTATTATTGTATTGCAATCTATGAATAAGATTATAAAAGCATACAACATTGATAAAATAACTTTTGTGAAAATAATAATATTTTTTTTTCAAACAAGTTATTCTTATAAAGTTATGTCACTAACAAGTTTACATTTAAAACTTTAAATTCACATTTTGAAGAGGTCAAGTAATTTGTAGACAAAAAAATCAACTCTTAAATTTCAATACTTCATTAATTTTAGTTAGCCAACAAACTTTGATAAAAACAGCAAGCACTAATAACAATATAATTTTTAAAACAAAACAATAAATCTATTAATAAAAAATATTAGACATAATTCAACTTTTTCTACCTTGAACTAATCAGTCCGTCAATTTCAAGTGTATTTTCTTCACAGCCATATCTTTTCTGAATCAAAAATGTGATTAATTTTTACGTTAATTTTTATTTAGATAACTGTTCACTAATTTAAATAAATGTTAAGTGTTATTAACTATTTGAAAAAAAGAGTGATTTGCAAATTACCAAAAGGATGCTAATAACGCAAAACTTTGATGAAAACAAAAGTATTTTTTAATAATTTAAACATCAGACTTTATTTTATAATTTTTTAATGAATAAAAGAACACTCAAATTTTTTCATTCCAATATATTTCGTCAAGTTCTCTTAGGGAAACTACAATTGAAACAATAAAATAAAACACAACACGTCTATATACAAAATAATATTTTTTACAAACTAATTAACTGATCAATTAAGTAAACATAAATGTAATCAACAAAAATGTGATCAACAAAGCTTTAAAAATCAACACAAAGTGGTCTTAACTAAATAAGGCTAGGGTGTAATCAAATTCTTTCTTTTTGTATAAATTTGGTTTGTTTAAGTGTATTAAAATGGCTTCAAGTCTGATTAATTCCAATGTACTTGAACATTGTCGCATTACACTGAAATTAGATAATGCAAACTTTTTTCCACAACTTGGATTATTCATAAGGTGTTCTGCTATCGCAGATTTTTTTATTTCATTTTTGACTGTAATACTCTTTTCGTCTTTTTCATTTTTAATATATGAAGTGATACACTTGGGAACATGTTCCTTTATTCTAGTTGTGAGGTGTCGAGAAGTTTGACCAATGTAGCTGCTGTCACAGCAGCATTTAAACTTGTAAAGTACAAGACTCTTTTTTTGAGGTGTCATTAGGTCTTTTCCCGAACGTTGAAGTATTGGTTTTGACATGAACAGAACCCTAGGATTTACCGCATGATATGTTTTACTTGTTATATCCACTATTTTCTTCTCAATTAGTTTCGATTCGACACCAATATATGGAAGTTTTAAGAAAATTGGGCATTTATCCGGTCCATAAGGTTTGGCTATATTTGAATTGGTAGATTGTGACTTAATTACTCGGTTTACCAGCATTTCGGGATAACCATTGAGTTTAAGAATTGACTTTATATTGTTAACTTCATCGGATAAGTATTCTGGTGAGCAGATTTTTTGTGCTCTACTGTATAGAGTCTTAATCAAACCAATTTTTCTACGTTTACCACAAAATGATTGGAAGTCAAAAATGCAATAAAAAAATCTGCGATAGCAGAACACCTTATAAATAATCCAAGTTGTGGAAAAAAGTTTGCATTATCTAATTTCAGTGTAATGCGACAATGTTCAAATAAATTGGAATTAATCAGATTTGAAGCCATTTTAATGCACTTAAACAAACCAAATTTATACAAAAAGAAAGAATTTGATTACACCCTAGCCTTATTTAGTTAAGACCACTTTGTGTTGATTTTTATAGCTTTGTTGATTACATTTTCGTTGATTACATTTATGTTTACTTAATTGATCAGTTAATTAGTTTGTAAAAAATATTATTTTGTATATATACTATTGTGTTTTATTTCATTGTTTCAATTGTAGTTTCCCTGAAGAGAACTTGACGAAATATATTGGAATGAAAAAATTTGAGTGTTCTTTTATTCATTAAAAAAGTATTTTTGTTTTTAATCTAAAGTAAATTGACATAAGTAAGTAGACTTAATACCGTTAAAGTCTTATTGATCTCATATAATTTAACAAATAAAGTTAAACCACAAAACTTGTGGTGCAAAATTAGAAAGTAAAAACTTTCTCAACAAGATATTAAAACTGAACATATATATATCTTTTGTTTTTATCGAAAAAGTTATACTAATAATATTACGTCACTAATAATTTACAATTTGAATTGTTTAAAATTCGTATTTTCAGTATGTTAAGTAATTTATAAACGGAACAGTCGCTAAC
Source organism: Thalia democratica (assembly GCF_965202585.1). Lineage (NCBI taxonomy): Eukaryota > Metazoa > Chordata > Thaliacea > Salpida > Salpidae > Thalia > Thalia democratica. Next base: position 19,934,844 of record NC_139165.1, read on the forward strand.
TTTAAACTTATTAAATTGATTAAACCTTAAGAGTACTACCAAAAATTATGATAAAAAATGTAATTTTAAAATGAAGAGTATAAAGATTAATTCAACTTTAAAACAGACAACTTTAAACAAAAATAAAACATTAAAAACATGATTTTAATTAACTCTTGAATAAAATAGCTAGTAAATGAACTTAAATGATTAAAAGTAAAATTATAGTTTTTAAACAATGTTAAAAACAATAAACTTATTTATCTAAACTTAATATGCATTTAGACTTAAGAGGTTTTTCAGCTGCAAATTTTAATAATGAAATGGTTAAAAATTAAAAGTGATTTTTCCTATAACTTACTAGAAAAGATTCATAGGGTGAACTTAATAGTATAAGCTATTTTTTCAACCAACAAAAAATAAAAAGATATAATCTAAGTAAAATTTGTAATTAAATGATACATTTATAACTAATAAATAATTGTATACTAAAAAAACAAAACAAAATTGATATTTATATTTGCTCAACAGTTATTCTGAAACAGAATCAGTTCAAAAGATAATTTTAGTGAACAAGTAAAATTACTGATTAAAAAACGAATTTGAAAGTTAATAGTTCTGATTGAAATAAAACATATTTGATAAACATTCACTTAACTGATGGATATTTTGTAGATAAAAAAGACACATGTAACCAATACTTGACAGTAAATTGTTTAAAATTACATGATTTTTGGGTACCCTAAATTCTATTTTATATATATATATATAATAATAGTCCATAGAAGAAAAGCTCAAATAGGTTGAAGTAAAATCCATAGAAATGAATGAAAGATGGATGTCCAGACTCCAGTCTGTATTAAGTGATTTGTTTAAACTTTTTGTAAAAAAAAATATTTTATAATAAATACAAAATCAGTTTAAGTGTAGTGAAAATTCATTATTAGTATTTATGTTTTGTAAATAACAAAAAAAAAACACATTAAAAGCTAAAATATAGTTAAACTTAGTACAATGCTACTTACCAAATAATATATTACATTACTCAATGACAAATTTTTAATCAAAGTGTAATTTTTTCAGTAAACATACTTACAAATTCGGGTGAAATGAATGGAAGTAGACTTCTTGAGACAAGAGATCGATGAAGTAAACGATTTTAAAAAAGTCCTGTATATTTATTTGTATTAATTACTATGATTTTATCTGTTTAGAATCTGTATACATATTTCATTATTATAACTTGATTATAAAGCATATTTATTCCAATGATACTAAACTTTCAAAATAGTAGTTGAAAAAAAATTAAGCTAAAATATATATATAATAATTGAAACAATCCAGTACTAAAAACATATATCAAATATTTTGATGTATACAAAACACTAAAATAATTTTCAACGATTTAAATAAACAACAAACAATTAAACAAACAGTTTAAACATCAAGATTTCTGAATTTTTATTTAAGAACTTACATTAAAATATTTTATATTTGCCTTTTTATTATAATCAATTAATAAATACTTTTATTTTATTATTTTTTATTATTAAAAAAAATATTGGTTTATACTTATTCAAATTACTTTAAGAAACAAAAATAAAAACTTTTTTTAACAGGTCCGCAGTTTAAAAGAAACTTAAATACTACTAAGTCAATAGAAAAACATTATCTTCTTCAAAAATATATTTACTTAAAATTTACTAATCTTTGAAGTATCATCTAAACTAAATCAGAGTTGTTGATTTCTAAGACTTAGTCTATTTAAATTCTTATTAAATGAGCATCATTTAGTATTGGATGAAATAAATTAAAATAGTTTTTTCTTATTAATTAAATCAGCTCAAGTGTAATGAGAATCATTGTTAGTAAATCTGCTTTGTAAGTTATAAAAATAAAAAAACTTAAAAAGATGAAAATATTAAAAATTAGTACAAAGCTACTAACTCAATGAAATACTTCAAATCATTTTTATTAAATCTATCAATTAATCAAAATATATTTAAACTAACATAAACTTTTATGGATGTTCCAATATAAGTGTGAACTGAACTGATCATCTAATGCAAGTATACCCATTTTTTATGTTTAATTTTTTTAAACCTAACTAACTTATAAAATAATAGGTGGGTTTAAAACTAATTAGAAGTAAAATAAAACTTTTGTTACATTTAGGACATAGGGATGCTAATCACTATTTACACATAATTATTTTTTTTACATAACTTATAAGCCTATCATTTATTTTATTATTTACTAAAACTTTAAAAAACTTTTGACACATTTAAATTTAAAGTTTTCATAGGTTCTCTTTGGGGGATGCAATTAATGGGTAAAAAGTATGTACTTTAGTTTTTATTTGTTACAAAATTCTTATTTTTTGTTTAACTAATAAATAGTTTTACTTTTCTAGAAATTTAGTGTAAATTTGAGGATATGAAAAATTGCAGTCTCAACTTTTGTACTGAAAAGTTAAACAGTTTATACTATATAAAAAAAAATTAATTTTGATATTCTACAAAAACTGTCATACAGTTTTTATACGCTTACATTTAATAGTTTAAGTTAATTTAGTTAAAATGTTTGATTACAGATGCCCTTAATTGTTCATACTTGTTAACAAAAGTTACAATAAATTTATGTATGAATCACTTAATAAAATTAATCTAAAACAAACATAAGTAAAACAGAAACATGCTCACTTGTGAAAAGTTGGTTTAATAAAAATCCATGCAGAAACTTCTGTATAAATATTTTAATTTTATTACTATGCTTCTTCAAAAAGTACTAGAACATGGTTGAAAGTCTATTATCATATTTGTTTTGAAAACATTCTTATTTCAATGCTTTTCAAGAGTCATAGTAATTGAAAAGTTTTACTGTTTATTTGATGTTTGAAATAACTCATTATCTTTAGAATAATTCATTTATCAAATATTTTAATGTGTTCAAAATTTTACAATGTTTTGTTACAATTTAAACAAAACATCAAGATTTTTTGAATTTACTTTTGACAATTCGCATTGAGACAATTCAGATTCGCCTTAATCATGTAATAAAAAATTTAAAATAAAAACTGTGAATCTAATTAATTATAATAATACATTACCTGCTTAATTCAACAAAGTTCTGCAACTTCGAATGAGCATCAAAATTTTGTAGTATTTGTTTTATGACTCTATCAGATAAAGTGTTTTTGTTGGTCTTGACCAGTTTATGCTTTTCATCATTATTGAATTACTGAAACAAATGCAACTTGCTTAAATTTTTTAAAGTTTAAAGAGTTGAAAAAATAAAATTGTCTAGACTTTATTATGGTATAACCAAAACCAAAATTTTGATAATCTGCTTAAAGTCAGTATCTTCTACATGATAAGTTTAACTTTTGTTTTATTTTAAATAAATCACATATAATTATCTCTAAAATTATTTTTTTTTAAATTCGATAGTTAAATAAGTGCTCTCAAAAACAAAAAAGGATAGTTTGCTATTAAAATCATCAAAACAATAGATTTTATTAAACTTACTTAGTTTGATCAATTTACACCCAATTTGCCTGGCTGACTTCTACTTGTCTTTTAATTATTTATAAACTAAAGTAATCTGCAAATACTGTTAGGGGTTATATAATATTAAGAAGAAAATTACTGTAATAAAAACATTACTACTTCTACTGTCTTTTAAAAAATTAACATATGCACGCTTTTTGTTTCACAAGTAATTTTGTTTTATAAAACATTTTCAATAAAAAAAGGCTTTTATTTTTATAACTTGTTTATACTAAAAATTAAATTGTTTACTGTCTTAACAAAGGTGTAGCATTGTTTTGGTCACTGAAGATATAAAACGGTTTAAAATTCATCAGAGATGTACAATTACAAGTTACTTGGAAAAGTGTCTTAACGCCAATATAAACAAAGTATCAGTCTTAAAGCTTTATTAAATGTTAAATGATAAAAAATTCAATTAACTTCATATAAAAAATACTTTTTAGTTTTTAGAAATGGTACATTTAATTTACTATTTAAAATATTGTAAATTGTCAGAATGGTTGGTCAACAAGCTTTTTCATGATAATATATAACACCAGAGTGTGAGCACTAATTGAAATAAAACATATAAAACACATATATAGCAGTTTAAAACTGCACTTTTTTCGAATTGAAAAATGGATAAATTTAGATGTAATTGTAAAAACGAAATTATAGCATAGTTTTAAAAAATAACTATCAACTGCATAAACAGTAACAATTATGACATAAAAAGAAACAAAAAAAGGAATTTTCTCAAATTAGTTTGATTGAATAACAACCATTAACTTAAAGCTGTCATACTGTTAACTTATATAAAAATACTATTTTTTTAATTGCATTCTTTATCTAAATTCCGTAATATAATTGATTTGAAAGACTAATATGATTTATCAATATATAACACATTGCTTATAAAAACAATAATGATTTTTAAAATAGCAGTTTTGGATCACTATATTATTGTATACAAAAATTAGTTTAATATTGGTTAAATAAATTTGAACATAAAACTTATTTAAACAATTTAATTTGCTTTTACAACTGAGTTTACATTAAAAATGTGCAAAGGCTGTGACTTAAAAATAACAAAGAAAACAACTCAGTTAATGTTTTACAAGCAATTATTTTCTTACAAACACCTCTATATTAAGGCCATAGAGGGGGGGTAAACCATGTTTTTTACAAATTGATCTTATTTTATAGAATTTTTTCTAAGCTTCAATATACTTTTTATCATTTGAAAAAATTCAAATTATTTTTTGAGATATGACCAGTTGTGCCCCATAATAGGTTCCCTATGGGAAGGGAAAACCAAAAAGCAAAAAAAGACTATTTTATTTAAAATTTATCTCCTCCTACATTTTTCAAGCAATACTTTTAAAACTTTCATAGTCTAATCAAGGGTCGCACCCCTTGGGGGTCCAAGATGGCTTTTCATTTTTGTATGATAAATAAGGAGATTTTCACTTTCTGATGAAGTTTAAAAAGTTAAAAAGTACATTTTGTTATAAAAAGAGCGCTTTTCTTGAAGTAAATTCATTTTATTATTTTCATTTAACAGCTGTAAGTTTAGAATTAACATTTCAGTAAAGCTTTCTTAGAGTTTTAAACCTGTGAACTTTAATCATCTATTCTTTAATTTTCTATTTTCTTAACTGGCCATTAATTGTTTAAAACAGTTTAAGAGCTAGCATCTATTTTAATTGAAATACTTAGATAAAAATTAGGATCTTCAGCAGGTTTTTTATTAGCTGTTAAACAAGTTCTGTTAAGTCTATTACATTTATAATGTATCTTTTATTAAACTTAGTTGTGCAGAAAGTGGTGCTTTAAGATTTAACATCAAGCATAGTTTGTTATGTTTTTAAATTTCCAAGTACTTTATTTTTGTTAATATAGTACACTATCATAAAAATTAAAATACAAATTATAAATTAATGGAATCAACAATTTTATAATCAAATCATTAATAAATAATTATAGCATAGAGTGTTAGGGGTGCGAGATCAAATTAAGAGTCTTTAGGGGTGCGGGGCATCAAAAAGGTTGGGAACCACTGGTCTAATCTTTATACAATAACAAAAAAATGTTACTTCAAAATTAAAAAAACATTTTTGTAATAATTAGAATTTTTCAGAAAAATAAACTTTTATTTTTAATTTTTTACATAAATTTTTATCTATTTAAATTACTAAAATTTATAAGTAAAGCTTTTTTTTCTTTTAATATAAGGAACATTTCCTGAAAGTTTGAAGAAGATTGCTTGAAAAATGAAGGAAAAGATATCTTTATTGAATTTTAAATTTTCTAAGAAATTGACCCAAAAAATTTGCAGTCCATACATTTGTATAGGAAACATTTTACAAAAAATGAAATATCTCAAAAGTTAAATGAAATTTTTGAATTCTATAACTGGCTTGTAGTTTGTATTTAAAACTTTCATATAAAAGCTGAAGTTAATTTTTGTAAAAAAGTGTTGGACCCCCCATGGCCTTAAATGTAAACTATTTGTTTTCTCAAATTGTTTTGACTAATATATTCCAACGAGGCTGTGATTCCGTTCTGAGTAACCGTTCCACAATATTCAATTTTTATTTTAACTTCATCACAGCACTTAAGTTTAACTATTTGTAAAACGTGCTCATCAGTAAGATAGTCAATATAACCAAACTTGATGGATTTTAAAGGCATATCTTTTGAGCAGATAAAATTAACTATTTCATTCACATCAGCAAAGGTGTACATTTCCAACTTAAACTTTGTTAAAGTTTTTTGACAGCCATTGAGTATAGTCAGAATAGTGTTTAAAAGAAACGGACGGGGTTTTTTAATCCAATTACAATGAAACCTAAAGCATTTCAAGTTTTGAAAGATTAATAAGTTTTTTTCATTAAGATTGTTAAAAGATTTGCTATACTTACGAGAAGAAAAATGCATCCCAACAAAAGCTACTTCTAATGTTTGCAAATTTTTAAATCTTCTGCCAATATACAACAGAAAATTAATTGGGTTGTAAAACATTAGTTTGAGATTTATCAAGTTTGGGTTCAAACTTTTTACAATAGGCTTCTTTAGTTTGTCTGGAATTTCAAGTAAATTCAGTTCAACTGATTCAACAAAATTTAAATTTTCAAGAGCTTCACACAACCTTTTAAAATTCCTTTTACATTTTTTGTTGCTGGTGTAGCCCACAGTTTTAACAATACTTAAGTGATTTTCAGTACTGGTTGGCATGTGTTTATACTTGTAAAAATGACAATTTTTAGCAACTCGTTCTAGTAACTCTAACATGAAAAAGTAATATGTCTTAGACTTGCAAATAAAAGCAGGGTGTCCAATAAGTTCTAATGTCTTATCAAAGTCAAACAACACTCCTTTGTCTAAATCAAAAAGTACTGGAAATGTTCTCAAAATAAAACCTATGTAGCATTCTTTAACAACAGTAAGTCTTAATATTTTGTGATGATCATCCTTAACTTCTTTAGGCAGCTCAGCTTGATAATTTATCATTTGGCGATTTGATTGGTGCACTTTGAAATTTTCTCCTCCATTATATCTAAATGCTAACCCAAAATATAAGTTTATGTTTATAAATTTCAAACCAACAAAACTAATTTCACCAAGGTAATTGCAATTAAATCTGAGCCAATTTGTCAATAAAGTTTCTTTGTAGTCAGTTATAAAAGACTTGTTTGTTTAAGAGTTCCAGATAAACGAATGGAAGAACCACAAAAGCTTACCAAAATCTGATTCATTTTCTTTTAAACCTTTGTAAAAATTTTGAACTGTTAAAGATGGTATCAAATTTTGAACAGAAGTTATGACATTGTTTACATGGTATAAATTACAAAAATCGATGTTTATATTGTATGCATTAACAATTTTTTCAATGCACAAACATTTAAGATTTTTGACAATCTTACCTACTTCCATGTTTACTTCAACATTGTACATTTCAATAACATGTGAAACATCTTTTTCATCAGTATCATAAAATTAAAAATAAATTAAACTTCAAAAACAGCTGAAAAATTTACTATTTAGTAAAACTTAAATACTTAAAACTATTAAAATAATAACAGAAGAACTTGATAAAAATATATTTTTTTTTAAAGATGATTTTAAGACTTAAAATTTAGCCAAAAATTAAAGAAATATATCCAAATTAAAAATAAAATAAATATAGATAAAATGAATTGTCTTCAAGGGCATATGGGGTCCACCTTGACTTTTACAAGTTGAGCTTATTTTATAGAGTCTTATCTGAGCTATTAGACATTCTTAACAGCTTGAAAAATTTCAAAGTCCGTGACCTCAATAGGTTTCTAAAGACACAAAAAAAGACCATTTTATCAAAAATCTATCTCCTTCATTTTTTTAAGCATACTTCTTCACATTTTCACAGAAAGTGTATTGTTAAATTTAAAAAAATTGAATTTAGGATTTTTTCAATTTAGAAAAAAAAAATTGGTTAAAAAAACAACCTACTTTTTGTTTTTTAATCTAAAACTTCTTTTTTTTTTTTTTTTAAATTCCAACATCCAAAGTCTTTTAAGTATAAAAGGAACGTTTCCTGAAAGTTAGGGTCTCTAGCTTAAATACTGAAGAAGAAAAAGTCAGATTTATAGAGATTTTTTAAATTTTATAGAAAATTGACCTCAAAAATTTGCAGTTCATATGTTTGTATAGGAAACTTTTTATAAAAATTACAATATCTGAAAGGTTAAATAGGATTTTTTAATTCTATAAAAACTGGCTTGTAGTTTGTACTTAAAGCTTTCATATAGCATCCAATATTATTTTTAGTGAAAAAAATTTAAAAACCCCCTATGCCCTTAATCTAACACAGTAACAAAAAAGATAGCAAATAAAAAAAATTAAGAATAAATATAATTTATACAACAATTTATAACAACCACTCTTTTATTAGCAAAATAATCATAAATAAAAGACTCATCACAATATGCTGCCCATATAACATACATCATAATTCAACACTGATATACATACATACCCAAGCACTTTAGTTCTACTCCTTGTAACTATTTGAAAAAAAGTTTTTATAACTAAATTTTTTTTTTTTTTTTGGTTTTAAAAGTTTCAGCGACACTAGACCAAAACTTTGGACCCAAATACCTAAAGCAGATTAGGCCAAGTCTTGTTTCAAGTCTTTCAATAATTTGAAATTCATTGTTTTGAAAATCTTGTGTTGTATGAGTAAACAGAACTAGCAAGTGTAAATCTACTGTGCTCTACATCAAACTTTGTTGTATTATTATGCATCAATTTACAAACTTTCCATTTATACACATCATTTGATTTTAGCATACTAATTTTTTTAAACAGTGTTTGTTGTGGTCAAGGCAGAAACACAACATACATACCTGACTAAATTTTTGCATAGAAACAGTTAGTTTTGAGTAACAGTCAGCAGCACCACCCCAAGTAGATATTCAGTATTAGATATGAAAAAATTATAATAAACCATTTTAAGTGTATGTCTAAATAATACCTCAATTTTCTCAAAAATTACAACTCCTAGAAAATTTTGATTTCAGAAAACTCAAACTTTAATTATAATTAAAAATATGTGAAGTAGATAAAATTAATAAAAAAATACTATAAATCTATTTCAAAAGTGTGTATTATTTAAAATCATACTGAATCACAAAAAAAAATTTGTATACAACTTATCAAAATTTTATTATTTTACATGAAAAAAATGGGTAATTATAATTACCTAGGATTATGTTGAACCAATATCAAGGTGAAATTATAATATACTTGATGTCTTTTTCAAATCAAAGTTTTAAGCTAAAAGTTTATATTTTATAAATATCTAAACAGAATTAAACTTTTTATTGTAAATTATTCAAACTTAAATATTTAATGGCTTTTATTTTACAATATAAAGCAATTATATCAATACTATAATTTATATTATTTTAGATGTTGTAAAAAAAAAATAAACATTTTAGTTTATAATAAATAAACTTAATTCTTACTGGGTATAATATTATGGGTATATTATGTTTAAAACAAAGTATCTTTTTAGACTAGACATATTAGGCTTAAAAACATTGATTTTATCCAAAAATTATAGCTAAAAAAGATATCAAATACATTATAATTTCAGCTTCATATGGCTGTGTGCAACATCATCCTAGGTAATTAAAAAAAAAAATTAAGTTTAAAGTTTTTTCAAATTTGTAAATACTTCACCAAATTGAAGGTTTTTGGAAATCTTGTAGTCGTCTAGTATATACTGTTTGGTATCATTTTAAGACTAACTTTTTAGATCTTTATAAATATCATTATCACTACAAGATCCAAAATTCAATTTTATTATCTGTCTTAAAGAAAAAATGCAAAAATGCCATTTTAACTTTTCATGCCAGCTTTATTGCTAATATTAAATAAAAACAACCACATTTAAAATAGTTTACTGCATAGCAAAAACATAGGTGCAATAATTTGTTTCTCTCTGTTTTTGTGAATTTTCATTTTTTTTTTTTTTTGGTTTAATCAATAGTTACCACAATTGTTTACTTACAAACTAGTAGTCCTTTCTTATTTAAAACATTGGACCTGAATCGACTTTTTTTAATAGTATTTCTAGAAAAATGCTTTAAAGAAGGTAGCTACTGACTTTATTAAAACTTATTATTAGTTTTTCTGTATTTTTTAGTATAAAGTTACTGAAAAGATCCTTTAATTCTAATTTGATTGTATTAAATAACATTTTATTATATCTGCCAGTTGGTTCTTTTTAAATCTAAATTTTTTGAAAATTACTCAAAGATTTCTATTTTTTATTCTATTTATTCTTTTTTTATGGTTGGGTTCTTTTTTGAATATCATCAAATTCCTGGCTTTTACAATTGAGTCATTTTTAGTGATGTACCGGACCCACAATTTCGGGTCCGGCCGGACCCGGATCCGGACTTTTTTTTCAAATTAGAATCCGGCCGGAACCGGATCCGGACTTTTTTTTCAAATTACAATCCGGCCGGAACCGGATCCGGACTTTTTTTTCAAATTAGAGTCCGGCCGGAACCGGATCCGGACTTTTTTTTCAAAATAGAATCCGGCCGGATCCGGATATCAGACAAAAATGGCAATATCCGGCCGGATCCGGACCCGGATAGTGAGTCCAGTACATCACTAGAATAAATTAGCCTGAGTCAGAATGAGGTTTTCAAAAACTGAAAAAAAAAGAACTTTAATCAAGTAATAAGTAGAACAGCTAGCCACAAGGTTTTTAAATTTAGGTGTTATTTACAATTAAAAATCTGAAATCAAGTTCTTGAACAAAATACACTAGAAAATTACAAAATATTGAAAACTGGATTAGCTCAAACTCATTCAAAATCTAAAAGAAAACTATCTTGAGTTTATATAAAAAACTAAACTAGCCTGAGGCAGTCCAAGATTTTCTAAAATTCCCAAAAGTTTTCAAACTAGCAGGATTGCCACTGTTTAAGTCAATAAAACTAGCTAGAGTGAGTATAAACAAGCCTGAGTCAGAATGAGGTTTTTAAAAACTGTAAAAATTACTTTAATCTAATAATCAGTAGAACAGCTAGCAAAGGTTGACAATTTGGTAGTAAAGTTGTGGACTGATTGTGGTACACTTAACTTATTAGCACTACCCATCATAATTAAATCCTACCTTATTTAATTAATATCTAACAAATACTAAATTCTAATTGAGACTACTTTCTATAATCAGACACGACAGTTTTGAGTAAAGAATCTTTTATATCAGGGTTTCCCAAAGTGGGCGATATCGCCCCCCTGGGGGCGATTTTAGTAATTTGGGGGGCGATAATTAGTAAGGGGGCGAAAGGGTGGGCGATAACTAGTAAGGGGGCGAAAAGGGGGCGATTTTAAAATTTTGGGCTGTCTTAAGATTTTTACTTTTTTTCTTGCTTTTTTACTAATTTTAGCTTACTATCAATTATTTGACCCTGAAGTAAAATTTAAACAAAAAAGTTTATTTTATTTATGTAAAAAATAAATTCAAGTGCTTATGACTCCTACTTTCAACTAAATACTATATTTTCATTCATATATTTCCTTACTTAACAATTACATAGATCTTAGACGATTGGAATCCCTCTCATTATTTTATAACCTGACATATATGTTATTTGGGATCATAAATAGTTTGTAAAAATCTATATTATTTATTGTTAACTATCACCTCATGATATTTCCAATTGTTTTTTGAAAAGTCACTAAGTTAGACTAAGAAATAAAAGTATACAGGGTTGCCAGTTTACCTAAAAACCTGGAAAAACCTGGAATTTGACAACCTAGGCAAAAAAAAAACTGGAAAAAATCTGGAATTTACACAATTTTAACATATTAAGTAGTAAAATTTAGATTTGACACAAAAAAGCTATCATATAGATAAAAATATGAATCCCTTCGAGGCAGATACTTTAGAAGTAAACGACTTACAGGAAACCATCTCAGACTTACAAACTGACCTTGAACTTAAAGTAAATTCTTCCAAAGAACGATATGAAAGCTTTTGGACACAACAAAAACTAAGGCAAAAGTACCAATCATTTGAGAGGAATTTAGATTGTTGTTTATAGCTCTTCCTTCTAGCTATGTTGTTGAGAAAGCTTTCAGTTCAGTTATCAACATCTTGAGCAAAAGATCTAATCCAGATATTTATAAAGGAGGTGACTTAAGGCTCTGTTTTACTGATTAAGAAAAATCTTGCAAGCAGTCATGATCCTCATCCTTCACATTATACTAAAATTCGGTGGCAGACATTATTTTATGAATTTTTTTAAATTTTTTTCGATCTTTTGAAATATTTCTTACTTAACCTGGTTTGTATTGTATTTAAGTAGTCTTTTTATATTAACAACTTTATTTAGCTATTTATTCTACAACAGGTTTGCATAATGTCTAATGAATATTAATTACGGTAGACTTCCTCTTGAGTTCGCACTTTTTACCCAAAAAAATGCAAATTTATATTTTCTTAAATTTAACTAAAATAAAGTCTATTACTAACTAAATATTAATAAAATAAAATGTATATAATATTTAATTGCTTAAATAGATCTATCTTTTTAATGAAAGTTTGTTTTATATTTTAATGGATTTTATGTTTATTCATAACATTATTGCATATAACATATTGAAATTTTTCATTTTATAAAAAAATATGGTAATCATTTTTTGAGTTTGCACTTTTTGATTTTTTTCAAAGTGCAAACTCAAGCGGAAGTCTACTTTATTTATTAAATGGTTTATGTTTTAAAGTTGTTGATAGTTTTATTTTGACCTGGTTACTTTTGTAGTTCATATTCGTCGTTTTACATTACACTAAAAGTTTTTATAGCATAGTGATTAAAATATTTGTTTGAAAGACCTTTATTTGACAGATTTTTGTTATTACTTGTTTAATCTGTATATAACTTATATCACTATATAACTACTATCTGATTGTAAAATTTTGATAAGTTTTTATTTCTAAAAAGATTTTTTTGGCTTTAAAAGGATACAAATTTTAGGTCTCTATTTGAAATGACTTATACTTTTTCATTTAAAAGTTTTCTAAACCCAATTTTATTTTCTAACTTGATTTATTATTATTATATAAGGAGTTTTAAACTATTAATACAACTGTTTTTTGTTTTATGTGAATTCAATATATATTAGCGATTAGAATATACTTGGTTTATTTTAATACTTCAACACTAGTTTTTAGTTTTTAACTATTTTCCTCAAAAACTATTATAGGCTATTAGCTAGAAAAAAAAAACTTTTAAAACAGAATTAAATAAGTCATTAAAAAGACTGCTACAGTTACAAAACAAAATTTTAACCTATTTAAAAGTTTTTTTTAATTGATTACTTTCTGTTCACAGAACTAACCGTAAAACATTGGACTTTATTTTGAATTTAAATAAAGAAAAAAAATTGTTAGAATTAAGGTTTAGTTACCTAAAGATTATTCCAAGTCAAATACTATTTTATGGTATTCTACTACGAAACAAATAGTTTGAAAAGTTTAAAATTAGAATTTTAATTTTACAACTAACTTGCTTACAATATATCATAGTATTAAAATTAATAAATTTACTGCATTAACTGAAGCTGTTGATGAAACCACTTTTCATGTGAGATAATCAACCAGTCGGTCAAACTTCCTCAAACTGATCAGAAGTTATCTTTTGATTTTTATTTTATTATGTGTAAAATTAACTGTTCATTTTTTTATAGTTTTTTAATCTCTGGTATAGTAATTTTAGAATATGCCTATTTATAAAATAGTTTAAGTATTTTGTGCGGCTTGAATAAGTTACTTAGTATTAACTTCTAAATGTCCGAAATTTGTTATATGAGATATTATTATAATGTCAGGTTTCAGTTAAGATTTCAGATGGGTAACGTACGGCTCAGACCTAATCGCAGATCCAGTCGATTTTCGACCCGCTGAGTAAATTGAAAACTACTTGTTCAAAATAAATAAAACTTAGTTTTTTGATACTTAATATTTTGAAATACGCTTTCATTTCGTTTTCAGTTCACAATAGTATTTCCTAGATCACAATAATACTGAATCATTTTATTACAATTTTGCTCGAGTTTTTTAATTTTCTTCTTATTATTTTTTTAAATCATGCAGCCCGCAATTAAATTTTTTTAACGAGTTGAAACTAGAAAAGATTTTTTAGTAAATATGAATTGTTTACTACAAAAGTTGTCCACCTCTGACCTAAAAGTTTCATTTGTTTCAAAACAGTTCATATTTAAACAAGATTGATTACAGATTACACAAGGCTTTTTAATAATTAAGTATTTTAATACACTTTACTGGGCTTCAAAGAAAACAACTGTAAATTATTTTTTCAAGCCCTGTAAACTACTTTGAACACAAAAGTGCGTGCATAAGAAGTACAAGACTAAATTACATTTCGAAGACAACTTTTTTTAGCTCAAACGTATGTAATCAAAAGAAAAACTACTTTGTAAAGTCGTGGGGGGCGATTTTTTTTCAAATTACTGAAAAGGGGGCGATTTAGTAAATGAGTTTGGGAAACCCTGTTTTATATAAAACACAACAAGAAATACTAGCATATACAACATTATTAATTACTTTGGTAACACTTTAAAAACTGGAAGCTATTTAAATCTATATCAAAAGACTTAAAACAAAACACTAAAAATTAAATAAAACTTTTAGTAAACAAGAAACTGTAAAATTTTTAATAAACTATTAAACTATAAACCTTGCTTAAATATTTAAACAATTAAACACCTGTTGAAATGTTCACTTTTAAAACAAAACACTACTTACAATAAGCATTCACAAAAACGTTCAAGATATTTTGTTGCTTCAAGCTACACACTAAACTAACTAACTGCTTACATATAAACTGCCTGTCATGTTCTGATGTTTTGTTGCGTCAGTATTTAGTTTGAATTATTTCGTCATATGATTCTCATTGGCTCTTACATTCAACCGTATTAACTCTAAATATTCTCTGAGCTCAACTTTAAACAATAAATAATGCAAGTATTCATTCCAAAGTTTTCAACTTTACAACATATGTAAAGAGTTGCATTTCATGAAATGTTTATTTCATAGTTTAAATGTAAACAAATGTTAGTAAGTCACGCGTACAAAATGAGCCAATCACGGTAGGGTGTTTGATTTTAACTGACGAAAATAACTCTTATTAATTTACATAGGGTTTGTTTTTGAAAAAATACTTTTCAGTATGCTCTTTTTTACTAACTAGATCCGGCCGGATCTTTGTTAGGAACCGGTCGGACCCGGATCCGGACTTTTTTTACAAATTAGAGTCCGGCCGGAACCGGACCCGGACTTTTTTTTCAAATTAGAATCCGGCCGGAACCGGATCCGGACTTTTTTTCAAATTAGAATCCGGCCGGATCCGGATATCAGACAAAAATGGCAATATCCGGCCGGACCCGGACCCGGATAGTGAGTCCGGTACATCACTAGTCATTTTGTAGATATTTTGAAATCCCCTACTATCATTAGTTATTTAAAACTTAATATCAGGGACAAAACAAGTTCAAAAAATTCAAATCAGTGACAAAACTTCAAATGTTTAAATAGTAAATTATAACTGAATAATCAGAGACAAAAAAAGATTATTATCTATTGTAATATTTATCATCATATCGCAAAATCTAATCTGAAAACCGCTTATTGACCGCTTATCGAGGGTTATATGAAGATAAAAATAAAATAAATAACTAACAAAAACTAATAAATAACTTCCCTTTTAAAACTTACATTAAACTAACCAAAAAAAAATATATATTTAACTGAAATAAAATTCCTTTGGTGACACGTCATTTGGCAAACACTCACAAGGTTATAAACTCAACATTAAAACCACAAAGTGTGGGAAAATCATGAGTCCGATTATAGATATTACGGAGTTCCCCTTTTTTGCTGACTCAGCAAGTATGTAAATTTAAAGCTGCCAACAAATTTCTCTTAGTAACAACTAAATAATATGAACAAAAATAAAAAACAAGCAGTATTAACTAGTTATCCTAGTAACAACAGGGTAATAATATAATGAAAAATTAAAAAATAAACACTAATCAAACAAATATAAATGTAAAATTGACCCTCATACTATTTATCTTCCATACAAGATTACACATTTATGTTTTTAAGCTATGATTAATTAAAAAAATTTATCACAGCTATGTTTATTTTCAGATTTTGTTTAGAATTTAAAAATAGCCAAAAACATCATAAAATTTATTATTGAAATTAAAGAAAAATTTTCAGAAGGTATTTCAAATAATGATTTTGAAAAATTATTGTAAAAAAATAATGAATCTTTTCTTTTTATAAAACAAATAGTTAAAAATCTTGAAAATTCACTTAATTTAGATTTTACTAAAGATTATTCATTTTTCCCTCACCAGGACTCAACAAATAGTTTACTTAGTTCACATGGTGGTTTTGTTTCAGCTCCATTAAAATTGGTTAAGAATGGGTTTGTACCAAATTTTCCAACCTCTTCTAAAGTTTTTGAGCCACTGAATATTCTGGGTAAGAGGGTTCTAGGTACATCAAATAGTCAAATAAATGTCCTAGGGCCAATTTTGGTTAAGAAAGGGTTGGTACCAAATTTAGTCAACTCTTCTAATGTCTGTGAGCCACTGAATGCTTTAGGTAGGAGCGGTCTAGGTCCATTTAAAATAAATGTCTCAGGTCCAGTTTTGGTTAAGGAAGGGTTGGTACCTAATTTAGCTAATTCCACTGAAATCTGTGGCCCACTAACACCTTGTCATAATAGAACAACTAGGTTAGTGTCTTCTCCTGAGTCATCAACTAATACTGCTTCTAATGGTATAGGCGTAACAGTGTTTAAATAAAATAGAGTAGATTTGAAAATAGATATGAATTCTCTTGCTAAAAATTTAAATTAGATAATCCTTTTGTAGCTAATATGTTGATTAATTCTGATATACCTAATTCACAAATTAATAATATAACTGCTAATAACTGTTATTTTAAATTGGATTACATTAATAAAAAAAATTTCCCTGTGAGTGGAAATGTGCTCAAGGTTAAATTAGTTAGTATTTTAGAAATTTGAAATAATTTTGTATATTTTTTAATAGTTTTAGTTAGATATTTGTTGATTTAAAATTGCAACAGCTGATTGTGAGTTCACATTGGTGGCAGTGACCACGCAATTTGTTTTTTGATGTATTTTTTGTTTAAGCGTCGGCAGATACTTGCTTGGGAATTTAATCTTCATGATTTTCTGGTACGACTCGATAACCGAAAAGTTTTTTTTTCCGTAAATCAGGTCGTTAGACCCCAATTTCTGATTGTTTTTTCGTCGTTTATTAAACTGTTGAAATTTGGAAAGCTTATTCTTTGTATTTTATATGGACTCAAAATTACTTTCTTTCTACATACCAAAGACAAACAAAACAATTTAAAAGGTCTAAAATTCACTCCTTAGATTTAAAATGTTTGTTTATTATAAACAAAAACGATTTGGCTGTGCAGAAAGCAAATGAAAAACATTTTTAGTTATTTCAAATTAGACTTGCTTAGAAATTTTAAACATTTACATTAACTTTGATTTGATCTTAACTACATATCGGTTTAACAGGAAGCTAAATTTAAAACGAAAGTGTAAAAATGTTAAACGCCTACAAATTATTCTGTTACTTTTTGCAAGATTAAAACTTGTTGATATTTTGAAAAATTGCCTTATACAAATATTTGAATTAAAAAAATAAGTTTTTATTTTATAGCTACAACTGTTAAAACAATTTATTCGGTTGTTTAAATAAAAGTTACATAATGTCATAAACTTGTTTGCTTTTAAACTGCAGATATTTAGAAACATCAAACTATTTGCATATTAGCACCAAAATATTTTCGATTTTTAAGATTATTAATGTGTTTTATTTGATACAAAACATTGAAACTTAGAATAAATTTTATTTAGTTTTTTTACATCACTACAGGTAGTTTGTATTGTAAATTGGCTTAAGAAGTTTAAAAAATCCATATTTTTGGGAATAAAAAGGTTTTGAAAAGCTTCACAAAGCAAAGTTTTTTTTTACAAAAAAGGTTGCATGGGATTTAAGCAACAAATGATGCATTTAACCTTGTGACTTGGTGAGTAAAATTAATTGAATGAGTAGTTACTTTTAAATCAAGTGAGTAGTTACTTGTAAGAAGTATGAAAATCAGTTTGTGTTTTATTGCTTCCATCTTTTGTTTTGCGCTAACCAAAGGCAGAACAGATCAAAGTCAGGATATAGATAAGAATGTAAGCACTAAAAAAATAATTAAAATGTAGTTAAAATATTGAATATACTAATATGCAAGCCCTTATAAATTTTTTGCGTGTATATATTCGGTATAATAAGGGGTAGAGTTATTAAAACTAATATTTAAATATCTTAATCAGATTATTTTTTCCTCAAATTCCAATTTTTGATACAGCATATTCATTGAAGAACTAAAGGTAAATGTAATATAAATAGTATAGATATTTAGTGTTTAAGTGTATTTTCGCATAGGCTAGTTCACTTTTTAAAGGGTTTTTTATCAAAAAAAAAGTTAAATTGTAAATAATATAAATGTAACAAAACAAAGTATAAGTTTTTCTCAAATGTTAATTAAAAACGCTCGATTAATAGTACTATATAACTTTTAATAAATGTTTGTTATAAATTATATACGCTAGTATTAACTTTTCTTAGCTAAAGTAAAACTATTACGAAAAAAGAAAATTTAAATTTTGTTAAAAAATTTGAGGCGCGATTTGACACTAAAAAGTTAGGAGCACAACATTTATTAGCTTTTATATTTTTTAAAACTGATTTCCTGTTAAAATGTCAAATTCTATCCACTTTGAAAAATCTGAGTTGTTGTAACAAGTCTCTACAAAATTTTGGTTTGTTTCAATTTTATTTTATTACAAAATATAGGCTAGAAAAAAACAAAAAAATAAGTTTGAAGTGAAATTTAAAAATTTGTAGGAGCCAATATTTATAAAAAACGTGATTTCATTCCAATATCAGTTCTAAGAATAACTAAAATGCACACAAAATGTATTAGTTTTAATCTAATTTGAATAACTTTAATTAATGTTTATTAAACTAGTTGTTAAGTAGAATTATACAACAGTATTTGGGGTTTAAATTTTGTTATTCTTCAAATCGTATATTTTAATTTTCATATGTATAAATAAGTTCTGATGAATAACTACCTAGAAAATAAAGCTCGAAATTAATAGTTTGTACTTATTAAAATATTTAAAATATATAAGAAAAAGTACTGCTCTTTCTTACAAAGATACTAACCTTATTAAATTTAAAAAAAAGACTTGAGTAGTTTGAAATTAATTTCATCTATATACTTATGAGTAGTTTATTTTTTTAAAAGGTAACTAACTATTGCATATTCTATTTTTATTATTCACATGCTTAAAATTTACATTGTTCTTAAAAATAGTTTAAATTTTTATATGAGTATGCTTTCTTTTATAAATAATCCAAAATGTACGTTTTAGCTAATAATATCAAAATATTTATAAAAATTTACGCAACGTTCTTATTAACAAACATAAATAAATGTATACTTGAGTTAATTTTTGTACAATCTTTTATTTTTTTACTGTAGTAAGTCTTTTTAGTGTAAAGCTAGCTAAAATTTTACAACAGAAGAGCATTTATTGTAATTTTTAGACTATAGAAAGTTTTAAATAACATGTTATTAAGCTTAGCCGCATAAGTGTAAAAATAGTTTTTATTTGTTAATCTTAAAAATAATCTACATTTGCTAAATACTATTATGTTGTCTAATTTTATTCAAAAATAAAACTAATAATATAAAAGTTTACATTTTAAACAAGTATATTTTACACAATTCGAATACTTAACTAGCGAACGAAATTTAATTGATTAATAAATAATTAATAATGATAAAAAACATTGTTTGAAAAGTTGAAACCTAACTTTTTAATAACTTTCATCAAGTTTATAAGTTAAAGCTATTTTTTACAATTGCTGACGTTGCTTTAGCAGTTGTTTAAAGTTTTAAAAAATTTTATTCTGTTTTTCTTTATTAGTTTTATAGTTTGTTAAAACCTACAAAAGTTATAAATAAATTCAACACTATTTTAAACATTTTTTTTCATGTTTCTGTAACAAAATATTAATTTGGATGCCAAAATTTGTCTTGTTTAAATTTAACATATGTATTTTTTTAATGAACAAATTTTTGTGTAGAAACCTACACACTACACAGTATAAGCTTTTACATAGAATATCAAACAATAAGGCTTTTTAATAGTTTTCTGTTTTGATTAAACATTTAATTATGTATTGATATATAAATTAAATTTTGATTTTTAAATTTTATTTTTAAAAGCTAGTATTTTCTAACAAGAAGTAAAGGTTTGAAATTTTACGATTATTTTCATACAAAAGACAAAAACAAAAAAAAAAATTAACACTGCTGCTTAATCTAACCTTTTAAGTAAAAAAGTTTAAATTTATCACGTAACAACTTGATTTTTTTTTCTTTATTGTAATAAACTTTTCATAAGAATGTTTTTGAGTTTAAAAGTTTTTATTTCCTTGTAAACGTACATTGAAAAACTCATACCGACAAAAAACATTTTTTTTTGACAAGTCTTTAATGTTGAAATTTATAAAAAAATACTTTTTTTTTTTTTTTTCAATACAAACGACTGAAAAACTTAACTTACAATGCTGTTAAACCTATTTTTTAAGTAAAAAAAGTTTAAATGTATCACGTCACCAAATAAAAATATTTTTATTTTACGTAATAAACTTTTTTAACATCTTTCATAAATTAGTCTTTGAGTATTGAAAATTTTTATTTCCTTGTAAAAGTTGTTTAAAACACTTCCTTGTCGACAAAGAACTTTTTTTTACAAAAATAATAATGTTTTACATAAAATTTTACTTTTATTAGTTTTTCAAAGTAATTGTTACATGTTTTTCTTCAAAAGAAAAAAAGTATAACGTTTTGTATAAAAAGCTAAAATTTTATTTTCAGCATAACACTTGGCTTCGTGCTTACTAATAAGATCGTAATTCAAGGTTTTAAATAACTAAAACAGTTATGCGTTTAAGCTGCAAATTTTGAAATTTCAATTAAGTTTGCAAAATTAACTTCTTTAAAATCTCAAATCACTGAAACTAATCAAAAGAATTTGTTATTTACTGCAGTTTAGTATGATATTTTGTAGAATAATTGGTCTTACAAAACTTAAAACTTTTATTTTTAATGTAAAGCGCCTTACAGTTAAAAGATACAGGTTTTTGTGATTAAAACAATATTTTTTATTTATAAATAGAAAAGAAAGGTATATCTTTTATAAACAATAAAAAGAGTAGAGTATATTAACTTTAACGATTAATTAATAACTAATGTATTAGTGGTCATAAACCCCGAATTTAGTTTAAATACCTTTGAAATTTATTAAAAAAAGTATTTATAGACATAAAAAGTGTAGGCTTATAATTTTTTAATAGAGACAAAACCTCGTTTATAAAACTGTATTAAACGTTCAAAAAATTTAATGTTAATGAATTTTTATTTTCACAAAAAAAAATAACATGTTTTTATTAGATAGTAAACTTAAAACAAAGATTTAAGCCTAATCTGTTATATTTCAAAAAAAAACGCTTAAATTTTAAATGTTTTTAATTGCATTGCTCATAACAGTTTTTAATCTATAAATTTTGCTTCAAACTGAATAAATTAGTTAAAATTTACCAACATAGCAACATCAACTATTGTTATAAAGATTATTGCACAGTAACTTGTATTAGCTTAAGTCACTATTAAAAGCACATCAGTGCGTATTAAGCTTACAACAAGCTTCAATAAAATGCAATTAAATTCAAACTAAATAAAATTTGTCAGTACTATGTTTACATTCAAAATTATTACAATAAATAATATCATATGATCATCAAGTAAAGTGCAACATAATTTTTTTTGTCACTTTTTTAGATTTAAGTCATACTTTCTTTTAAATAGTGTTGCATTGTTTACAACAAATACAATAAGTTATATCGTATGATCGTTAGCTCAAGCAGTGTTTTAGTTTTTAACTGTGTTTTTGTTATAAAAATAGCAGTAAAAAAAGAATGTATTTTTAACTAGTCTCGTTTGGTTTACGTTAAACTAGTTTTCCTATGAATAAGCATAGTTTACTAATGTTTGTTTTATTAAAATGTTTTTAGTAAGTTTTTATACAAGTACACAAGTTTTATTAGACTAAGTGTATTTGATAATCATTTATTTAGTTAAAATGATTATTTCAAAAATACATAGAATTCTCAGTTTCTTAAAACATTTTTCAACTTTTAAGAAAGATGTCATACCATGAATACTTTTTAAAGTTAAGATGAGTTTTGGTTTATTTATACTCTTACAAGCTAAAGGCTAATTTTAAAGCCTACAGGTAAAAGTGGACTAACACTAAGTTAGAATTACATAAGTTTAAAGCTTTAATTCAACACTCAAAAACCGTTTTTTTTTGTTTTTTTATTCAGCTATAACTTGCAAAGTATACAATGAAACTGCTGTTTTGCTTGTTTGTACTCTGCTTTATCGGGTTGAACCGCGCAAAAAGTGGTGAACTCATGGCGAAGGAGATTGACGTCACAATAGTAAAATCAACGAGGGACCGTCAAGCGATTAAATTTTGCACCAATTTCATGTATGGTATTTCAATTTGGAGAGGAAACCCGAAAAGATACACGAGGACAGCCCTTCAGAACTATCACGAGATTATTGACTACGCATACAATTTGCAAGAAGTGAGATTTTCCTTTGTTTCATTAAAAAAAATAAATATACATTTCCGTCATTTTATTGACATTTATTTTGTATGAAGCTTTATAATTGAAATTACGTAATTTAAAAAATAACTTTTTAAATTAGAGTTTAATTAAACTATTACACCGCTGAGTTTATGTTGTGAGAGGTATACAGACTAAACAGTTTTATATGATAAAACTATTAATGGCTAGTATTTAAAACATTTTAAAACGTGTTTCTCAACATATAAAATCAAAAATGTTGAGTTTTTTTAGTTTAATCATTGCTGTATGCCCACACAAGTACACATGGACATTTAGTTTAGTAATTTAAGTTTTTTTGTTTCATAAAAACAAATCTAGATGTAAATAACTTTTTGATCGCTTGTATTAAAACTTTATCATTGAAGTTTTCGTAGTTTGAAGCTTTTTTATCAAGCTATAACGTATATGTACAAAAACGTTTATAAAAGCAAAAATTCCAACATGAAGGGATTAATTAAAAGCAACTACGTTGTGTTATACAAAAAAGTTCAAAAATTTTTCGTTTATTTTCTTATCATTTACAACCACACGACATGAAACAGTAATTGATTGTATAACTTTATTAGCTTCTTAATCAAATATGTAAACTATTTGAATAAATGCATTAAATACTATTAAATCAAGGACCAGCTAATCACGTACGTACAAATGAAAAAAAAACTTCAATTTATCTATTGATATGTATACTTGTTTTGTTAAAAAAAAGAACCACAAATATTAATTTCTTTTTAATTTCTTAATTGCATATATAAATTAATCTAACAAATATGCTAATTACCTTTCAATCAAACAAAAAACCATTTTATTTATATTTGTTGTTACCATACAGAAACTCACTAAGCTGTCAGCGGAGGACCGTGACGACCTTATGTATTACGTCACAATGATGTTGTCATGGCAACGCATTACCAAGCGTGACGTCAACGGGGGATGGAGCAAGTGGCTTCCGGTATTTAATTGATACATTTTAATAACAATAAAAACTAGTATATATCGTAATGTTTACAACAAAAATGAGAAAATATTTTAAAATACTCATAGTCTGTTTTAGCTGTTTATTTCTCAAAAGTTTTTCAAAACATTTGTAAAAATTTTTTTTTTAAAGTTTTAAATTTTTTAATAAATTAAAGGTTACGGACTGCTTCGAAAAACACTGCAAAGACTACAGGCTACCAAGTGTTAGGAAATACTGCAGAACGCTGTTGAAGACGACAAACCACCCGGAGCTGCTTGTCAGCTACGAGAGGGCCTACGTCAGGATCTGCGCCGACCCCGTGTTAGTGTGACGTCATAGTCATTTTTGTTCATTGTGACGTCATAACTGTTTTTCTCTAACCCCGTTTACTTTTTTTTGTGTGACTTATTAAATATTTATGTACAACTACTTGTAATGAGAGGTTATGCGTCGTAAGGATATGTGCCGAACCCGTGTTAGTGTGACGTCATATTTGCTTAAAGTATTTATAATAAGCTTTGAGTCATTATGGTGTTCGTTTGTTTGACGTCATATTCATTTACGACAACTAGTGAATGTGTGAGGTCATAAATCTTTTTGTCAACACAGTATGATGATATCCGGCATAACTTTCATTTTAAACGAAGATAAGGATTTATTTAATTCAGAGGTTGTAAAACTTTGTTCTTTTATTCTTATTTGTTAAGATTATATTGCAAGACAGTGTACGTGTGAGAAAGAATATCGATTACAAACTTTAAAAGCTAGATTTACAAAAACTCTAGTAGTGGCAACTTATGCCAACCCCGTGTCATAAGTGATTTTGACGTTATTTATAGCTCCGCAAAAGTTTATCGACGACACTAAAAAAAACAAATATGTTGGCACATTAGTCTAACTCGTTCATAAGCGCCTATCAGTTATAAATTTTAAAATATATTTACTAATCGTATACGCAGTACTTATTTTACCATACAACCAGCAGTTGATTTCGAAATATGTTTTATTCAGTACTCAGAACGGAGGCAAGGAATGTTTAGATGAGACCGGAAGACGCGCTCTAGTGGAGAGAAGACTGGTGGATTGCAGAAGTCATCCCGAACTCAAGTGCGATAAACAGAAAGTATGCGGATACGAGCCTTATTAGTAATATTGAAGAAAAAGATGAACTTTTTTTATTTAAATTTGAAAACAATAGCAGAGACCTAAAATAATTTTTGTTTTTATTTTGTCAATAAATTTTAGAGTCGAAATTTAATTGTTTTGTTTTTGAAGACGTTGCTTTTTAATACTATAGAAAATTTGAGAAACTTAAATCTTATAATATTATTAGAGTACTAATACCATATACCAAAATGTTCTGCGGCTATCTACGAACTCTTAATTGAATACTGGAAAGATACTTTTTAAAAATAAAATTAATCTTCATTGATTATATTTCTATATGTTGCTTTATATATAACATTTATTTAAAACTACTTAGATATAAAAAATATATATACTTCTTAAACGTAAAGTTTTGTAAGATTCAGTGCATTTCTCATATAATCAGCGAATACGAAAATTACAGATGATATAAAAACGTAGTTAAACATTTTTTCCTTATATTATTGTCATTATAATTTAAAATATATTAATTATTTTTTTTTATTTGCTAATGATGCGAATGTCTTAAAAATTTTAGTTGAACTAAACTCACACAATACATTAAAAAAAATTGTTCAATAAAAATTTTAAATCTTTTATCAAATTTTCATATGATTTTACCAGTAAAAAATAAAGCATAAAAAATTGAAGTATTTACGTGCACAAAAGATAGACAATTTGTTTTACAAAACTTTAAATTTTATTTATCAAGTGTAAAAGATTAAGAAAAAGTTATCCTAATTTCACTTTCTGCTATTAATTTAACAAAAATAAGAAACAATTAATAATAAAAAAGCGTTAGTTCTTTTTGTAGTTTATTTTTTAGCCTTATTAGTTTAATATCAAAAACCTGGTTCTTTGAATATTAAAATATCAATTTTAAATTATGTGTTTATTATTTTTGTTTTGATTACACTTATACTTTTATTTTGTTGAAAGGTTTGTAAAACTACATTATTGTTAACTACATATTGAAAGTACATAATAACATTATATGTTGCTGGATGTTGTTCAAATTTGACACTTAACTTCAAATCATAATTTAAATTTTAAAAAAATTCTATTTGTTATAGTTTTTGGTGAGTAAGGTTAGGTTTATTTGCAAAATTTTGAGTGAGATATGTCTGGGATAGGGATTTGAATGCAATTACTTTACTGTTGAAATACTACTGTTTCTCATCTGCACAAATAAGCTTTACACAAAGCAGCTCACCAAAAAAACTTTGAGTTCTCATTAGCTTAATTAAAGTTGAAATTTTTTTGGAGATGTATTTTGATCATACTTTTAAATCGGAATCAGTATAAAGGAATTGTTAATAGTTAGTTACTACGTCGCAAAGTTGATTTTGTAGAGTTTTATTTAGTTTTTATAGTTTTTAAAATATAATGCGGTTCGCCAAGCCCGTTTTTTAAAATTTTCGTTGGTAGATGAACTTTTTTATGTAAGTTTTGTCCAACAACCAAAGCATTTGCCCGATCTCGATTCTAAAGTTTAACATTTGTAGCTTCAAAATAAAATTTGTTAATAAAACTGGTTCAAAAAGAAACTTTCTTTTATTTTAAATAGGTTTTGTTATTCTAATAGTACAAGCTGTACAATAGACATTTTCATTATAACATTACACTGATAAATATACTTCTAAAAAGAAGTTACTTAGTTTAAATTTTATAAACACGTTTTACTGATGTTAAGTTTAGTAATGTTTATAAGTACAGCCTTTGAGTTTTTTTTTAGTTTTAAGTTGTTTTTGAAAAATGTTATTCATAAAATAATTACAAACTACAACCAATTTAATGTGTTTTTGTACAAAATTTTATTTGTTCTTTTAAATCTTTATACGAAATACATACTAAATTTTAATTCATCTGTTTAAATTTATTTTAGTAACTTAAGCTTTTATAGTTATATTATCGGAACTTGAGTATTAAATTTAATTTATTTTTACTAACTGCTAATAATAAATTGAAAACTTAGTCTTGGAGAGTTATATTTTAGAATTGATATTTTTCATAAATTATTTTTCATGTATGTTTAAAAAAATGCTTTAGTAGTGATAAGTGTGTTTTCTTATTATTGATCTTTTAGAGTATTAAAACAAACAGACAATTATATTTCTTTAATTTATAAATAAGGTCAAATTATTTTATTTGAAGAAAGAGGAACATCTGTAGCTGTAATTAAAAATAATACCGCTAAACTTAAATGCAAAAAATGAAAGCTAATAAACTAAGTGTTTAATGTTAAAAACTTTATAAAGAGATTTTTAATGGGCAATGGGTATTGCCTAAAAGACTTTTCAAAAAGCTTAATATTTGTTAAGAATTTTATTAATCAATAAAACTTTTTTTTTGATTTGTTACAACTAATAACTTAATTTTAGTCTTTTTCTTTATCTTTTAAACTTCTAATGACTAAAAAAATGTGTTTCGGATAATTTTTCATTAATATTGAAAAAATTTACTAGTTAATAATGTAAAAGCTAGTTATCTCATAAACAAATTATTATTTGCCATCCAATAATTTTCGAAAAAAAATTAAACTAAAAAAAAAAAAATATATATATATTTTAAGGCTAAAGAAAAAAAAATATTGGTAATATACTTCATGTGATCTACTTGATCCAGGATCCGTACCCTTATTTAAAAATGTACACGGATCTGGCCTGATCTTAATTTTGAAGGAGCTATTAGATCACTAATTGTGCCGCATACGTTGTCCAATTGTAGACCTGGAACCATTTATTTAAAACAAGCAATAGTTTTTTTAATGCCTTTATTGCTTTTCGTGAAAATTCGTTTTCGGGTGCACGAAATCCATTCGAAAACTTACATTAGATAATCGGGTTTCTTGATAATCAGCATAAAAAGGTTTTAGGAACAAAGGAAAGTTTATACTTAAACTAGAAAAACTAATGTCTGAAATAAGAAGCAAAAATAAAAACTGATATAATAAAAGTGCTATTCGATAAAGAAAATGTTGCAAATAAGTTAGAAAAATAAACTGAGTCGTAGTCACTAAAAGAGTTTTGAAAACTGTAAGCTAACTTAATGCATATTTTTTAAATCAGTTCCGGCCTGAATCAGGCCGCCTGATCTTAAATTTGTGCATATGCTAGATCACTACATATTATGTGTTATCATAATTTAAAATCGGAAGGTTTTATTAAGAACTTGGTTAACATTACTTTTAGATTAATTTTGAACGAAAAAAATAGCACTTAAAAAGTTTTGTCCAAGGACTTGGTGTAAGAAAAACCTTTCGGTTATCGAGTCGTACACCACGGATACATTTTAATGTCTTGTCCGGGACAATTGTTTATTTGGTAATACGTCGTACAATAAATGCATTTAATGTTAAAACTTGTGTTTTATGTTTTTGATATTTGTTATATTTTTTATGTTTTAAAATCGGTTACTAATAAAAAAAAAAATTATTATATTTTAACCGTTAATTTCATACTTTTGTTTGGTTTTTCTATGTTTACTTTATAAAATTACCTGAGGTTTCATGAAGTAACGAATTCTATTGTACTTGTATTTATATACTTTAGCTAGTTTTAATAAAAATATTGTGTCAAAGTAATTTTGGCGATACGCTCACCGCCACAAAGACGTAAAGGAAAGTTATTATTCTAGTTTTTTTTTTGTTTTTTTATTCAAAAGTAAACGTAAATTTTCGAACTAACAATCTTTTTTTGTTCTAATTATCCTTTCAAAACAAATTTTCTGTTTTTCTTTTTAAGCTTTAAAAACTTTTGTTTTTTATTTTATAGTACATACTAACAAATGTTTGAATGTTGAATTCGTGTTAGTGGTTAGAATTTATTATTCAACAACAATATGCTTTATCATAAAGAAAATTGAGAATAAAAGTAAAGTACTATGTTTACCACAAAATATAAAATCAACCATGTTTGAAATTAAAAATAAGAAAGTTTAATTTGTGTTGTAATTAGCTTGTTATAAAAATAAAAGAGCACAAGTAGTTAAAAAAAAAAAACTTGATTCTACATAAATCCATCTTTATTATTTGTAGTTAACTTTTTAAAATTTCCCACAACTATTTATCCCACATTATAAATATTTTTTTGTTAAAAAATATCATAATAATAAAGCTGATAAAAAGTAAAAGTATAAAATTAAAAGCAACATGGCAATTGATAGTTATACCACATTTAATAGTTTTATATAAGTGTTAAATATGTTACCTGAAACCTCTTATAAAATAAATAACTTATGTTGCTTTTTATAAGTTGTATAAAACCTTTTACTCGAGGTATCTTGTGTAATTTCACAACAAAATTAAATTATTTAAGGTAAGCCTTTTACAAAATTATGATGAGGCCAACTCTTGACAATTCAAACTAATTTAAATATTTTCCTAATGTTGGTTTTATCATTTTTGTGTTTAAAACTTTAATTATTTTTACACTCAGTATGCTTCTCAGGCTTGCTTTATAATTTTGATATTTATACATTAAATATTTGGTATTTTTTTCTGTCTAAAGGTTTACTGCTATGTTAGGCATTATCATTTGAACCTAATGTAATTTTTATGAAAAATAATAAAAACTAGGATGACACTAAGTTTATCTGACTTAATTATTAACTGAATGAATTATGGTTACCAAAAAACCTGGAAAATCCTGTAATTTGACAAATTAGGTTAAAATCCTTGATAATCCTTGAAGTTTCAAAAATTTTAGAAAAAAAACCTGTAATTTCAAACAAAAATCTCTAAAAATCCTAAAAAAACCTAAGATTATAAGATTTTTTACATGGCTCTAATGAAATTTACTTAAAATTCAAAATTTCTATCATATATATAGAAACAAAAATTATATTGAACTAAAAAATAAAATACAGTTTAAGTAGATTTACAAGATCTTTTCAATGTTGTTCTACAAATTAAGACAGTTTTTTACTCATAAATTAGTTTTATACTAAAAATGGACCAATGATTTACTTATTATAAAATTTGGAAAACCCTGTTAAGATTTGAATTATTATCTTAGTTTATTTCAAAAATGATCCAGTCATATTTATTTGTTTTAGCCCTATTGAAATAAAGAATTAAATTGAAAATTACCTGTGAAAATATTTAATTTGAACAAAACATATGTGCAGACAAACTTTATCATAACCATATCAAGTATTTATCTTATAATTGATAATTTTTTTTCCTTTGTATATTGCAATAGCATATGAAAAACTTAGTTTTTGATAAAGTTGTTTTATTAGTAATTTAAATTGTATACCTTGTAGCATGTTAAGCACTAAAATTTTTAAGCAATGTTGTTTACTAGTTTTGCTATGTCAAAAAAATGTAACTGTAGTAAATATCTAAATAGTGTTGTTAGATATGATACGTTTTTGTCAGGTTTTAGTAGAACAATATAAAGTTTTTGTGACTTGTAAAACCATGACTTCCTTACTAGCCTAGAAAATTGTAATAATATAATATTAAAAAAAAAAATCAATAGATATCAGGTTTCAACTCTTTTAAACAAAATTTTTTCAGTGAGCTTAAACTATCTTCAGTCATCCTGAGTTTTTTACAAATCCTTAAAATTTAAGGGCATAGGGGGGTTCACACTTTTTTTCACAATTTGATCTTATTTTATATAGTTTTTACTAAGCTACAAGATGCTTTTTACATATTTTAAAAATTCAAAATAATTTTTGAGAAGCAGCCGGTCAAAGTCAGAGGCAACAATAGGTACCTTATAGGAGGCACAAACTAAAACAGCAAATAACTATAAATAACTAATAACCTATCTCTTCCTACGTTTTTTGAGATAACTACCTCAGATTTTAAGGAAATGTTCCTTGCAATATTTAGAAAATTCTGTAGGAACACAATTAAAAAAAATTAAAAAAAAAATTATAACTAAAAACCAAAAAAAATGTTTTTTTGTTTATATTTGTAATTTATTTAAATTTTTTTATAAAAATAATTCTTGCCGACAGAATTTTCTCGATTTACTAAGAAACACTTCCTAAAATTATGAGGTAGTTATATAAAAAAGCGTAGGAAACAATTTTTAATGAAAAAGTCTATTTCTGCTGTTTTAGTTTGCTCCTCCCATAAGGAAACTTATGTTGCCTCTGACTTAAACCGGCTGCTTCTCAAAAATTATTTTGAATTTTTAAACGTAAAAAGCATCTTGTAGCTTAGTTAAAACTATATAAAGTAAAATCAAATTGTGAAAAAAAGTGTTAACCCCCACCTATGCACCTAAAATATATTTAAAATAAGTAAGAACTAAGTTCCTAAACTAAGTTGTTTATTACATAACAATATTCAGATAAAATCAACAAATTTTATCAAAATTTAAAAAATAGCCTGAGATTTTCAGAAATCATAAAACAATCCTGAGTTTTTTATGAAAAAACAAAATTGTCCCTAGTCATCTGGAGTTTAAAAACAAATTTGAAACATGTATTAAGTCATGTTGAGATTTAAAAAAGTTAAAAAATACCTTGAATATCCTGAGTGTTCTGTGTCTGGGACAACCCTGCAGACTTAAACTTTGTTTTCCTATGTGCTAAAATCAATTTTCCTATTAGGTAAGCTTTTCATGTTATACTTGATTAATGAAGGGTTTAATCATAACTTTAAGTTAATAAAAAATGATTTTATTTAGAAAAATGTTTCAAACTACATTTGTTAATTTTTTAATATGAATAATGAGAAATACTTTAATATGTAGAATAATTATTAATTTCTGACTAAATTACTTTTTGATATATACAGGGTTGAAAAACAACCTGAAATCCTGGAAAAAGCTGGAACTTTTAACCAAAATTAATAAAAAAGTCTGGAATTTTTAACAATTTTTACTTGTTTAGAAACAAAATTTTGATTCCATTTCAAAATCTATCATAGAAATAATAATTATTTTTTGCATCATTTAATAATGTTTATAAAAACAAAACACATTTAAGTAGCTCTACAGTATATTTTCAATGTTTCTACACTACTTAAGACAGGTTTTTTACCTTGGTTTAATTTTAAACTAAAAATGTACCAAAAAACTGTTTTTTTTTTTAAAATCTGGAAGACATCAGTCCCAAACTCTACCCTATGCAACTATGAACGTTTTCTGAGAAAAAGCAATTCTATAACATCATATTAAATTTTACCTACCTATTAATATTAAACTTTTTATTATCTAAAAGTAAAATGAACAAAAAAATATCTTTATAAGTAAAAAACTCTTGGTGAAATGCTATTTGGGAAACACTCACAAAACTACATTCTTAGGGATAAGTACCACAAAATGGCTAAAATTAAAGCTGAAATACCTAAAAAAAAATATACCAGTTTACAACATTAAGTTTCAACACAATCCAACTATACCATCACTGCCACAAAATTTAACCCACAATTGACAATAAACTAGTATTTCAGCAAACACATTAACCATTAATGAATATTTTAACAAAAAATATACACAATTTTAGATTTTACAAATAACTGTGTTAATACCAATATAATTAGAATAGTTACTTAACAAAATTAGAAATTCTGAATATTATATATTTGAATGAAGTTTCAGCCTAGAAAAAATTAAACTAAACTTGCAAAAAAAAAAAAGACAATAAAAAATATTAGAAAACATTAAAGGCATAGGGGGGGGGTAAACACCCTTTTTTGTTTTTTATCTTATTTTATATAGTTTTTACTAAGCTACAAGATACTTTTTACAGATTTAAGAAATTCAAAATAATATTTGAGATATAGCCAGTCAAAGTCAGAGGCAACAATAGGAACCTTATGGGAGGCGCAAACTAAAACGGCAAATAACTAGAAATCACTAAAAATCTATCTCCTCCTACGTTTTTTGAGATAACTACCTCAGATTTTAAGGAAATGTTCCTTGCAATATTTAGAAAATTCTGTCGGAACAGAATTTAAAAAAATTTAAAAATAAAAATTTTATGACAAAAAAACTAAAAATAAAATGTTTATTTATTTATTTTTTATATAAAATTTATATTTAAAAAAAATTCCTTTTGACAGAATTTTCTAAATATATCAAGGAACATTTCCTGAAAATTTGAGGTTATATCTCATGGCTATATCTTCATGGCTATATCTCAAATATTATTTTGAAGTTTTTAAATCTGTAAAAAGTATCTTGTAGCTTAGTAAAAACTATATAAAATAAGACAAAAAACTAAAAAAGGGTGTTTACCCCCCTATGCCCTTAAGTATGCAGTAATAAATCCACATAACTTAGTTTTCTACAAGCAACAAACTAAATCAAGCTAAACATATTTTATTAGTACAAACATACACAAAACTGACATACATCTACTAAGATAACGATAAGAGAACCACAAACTAAACATAGTTAAGCAATATTTGCCTGAAACATATAAACAGCAACTTTTAAATTATATGAAATTTTATTAGTTTTGTATCCATGAATTACATATGAAAATATAATCTTTTTCAGATAGTTAACACTATTACAAAAACCAACTTCAACTTATATATAAAAAAAAATATTAAAAATGGAAGCACTGAAAGACATACAAGCTTACAACGACGTCTCATCTGAAAATGAGGACATGGATGTTGATAAGAAGCACAAAAAGTCCCACAAACACAAGAAAAAGTCGAAGAAACACAAGCACCACGACAAAGATGGTGATGAAAAACATCATAAAAAGAGAAAGAAGGTCTGATTTTAAGTAATTATTAGAATAATTGAAAACAAAAAAAAACAACAACTTATATAGAGGGATAATAACTAAGATTAATTAAAAACTTAATTAAAAATTAAAGTTTAATTTTTTACAATAGTGATTTATAACTATAGGTAGTTTAAGGGCATAGGGGGGTCCATTTGATTTTTATAAGTTAATTTTATATTATAGAGTTTTATTTGAGCTATCAGACATTTTTAACCATTTGAAAAAATCTTAGTAATTATTTAGATATAAGCAATTAAAGTCTGTGACCTCAATATGTTCCTAATGGAAGGAGCAAACAAAAAACATAAAAAAAGAACATTTCACTAAAAGTTTATTTCCTCTTCATTTTTTATGCAATCTTCTTTAAATTTTTACAGAAAGTCTGTTATTTAAGGGCATAGGGGGGTAAACACCCTTTTTTGGTTTTTGATCTTATTTTATATAGTTTTTACTAAGCTACAAGATGCTTTTTACAGATTTAAAAAATTCAAAATAATTTTTGAGATATAGCCAGTCAAAGTCGGAGCCAACAATAGGTTCCTTATGAGAGGCGCAAACTAAAACGGCAAATAACTAGAAATCACTAAAAATCTATCTCCTCCTACGTTTTTTGAAATAACTACCTCAAATTTTCAGGAAATGTTCCTTGCAGTATTTAGAAAATTCGGTCGGAAGGAATTTAAAAAAAAATATTTAAAAAAAAATTTATAATAAAAAAACAAAAAAAAAACTGTTTTTTTTGTTTGTTTTTTATATAATTTTTTTATTTTCATTTTTTTTAAAAATTCTTTCCGACAGAATTTTCTAAGTATATCAAGGAACACTTCCTAAAAGTTTGAGGTAGTTATCTCAAAAAACGTAGGAGAAGATAGATTTTTAGTGAAATAGTCTATTTTTGCCGTTTTAGGTTGCGCCTCCCATAAGAAACCTATTGTCGGCTCCGACTTTGACCGGCTATATCTCAAAAATTACTTTAAATTTTTAAATCTGTAAAAAGCATCTTGTAGCTTAGTAAAAACTATATAAAATAAGATAAAAAACCAAAAAAGGGTGTTTACCCCCCCCCCTATGCCCTTAATTTCAAAAAGATTGAATGCAGGAATTTTTCTAATTTTGAATAATATAATTTTTTGTTTTTTTATCCTAAATTTTTATTTTTTAATTCTTTTAAAATTGCAACATTCAAAGTTTTTAAATTATAAACGGAGTGTTTCCTGAAAGTTTGAGGTCTATAGCGCTAAAAATGAAGGAGAAGATAGATATTTAGTGGTTTTTTAAATTTCCAAGAAGATTGTTTAAAAAAAAATTGCAGTCTATATTTTTGTATCGGAAACTTTTTATGAAAATTACAAATTCTCAAAACTTAAATAAGGTTTTTTTATATTCTATAAAAACTGGCATGTAGTTTGCATTTCAAACTTTCATATGAGATCAATGTTATTTTTAGCAAAATAAAATGTTGGACCCCCTATGCCCTTAATGATAATAATAAATGAATCAAATCAATTTAGGGGAATAGGGGAACGGCATATTTTTGCTAAAATAACATTTGCTTTTTAGATTAAATTTTGAAGTATAAACTATAAGTCAGTTTTTATAGAATAAAAAAATTATGCATTGAGATAAAATGTAATTAAAAAAAAAAAGTATTAAGGCCATAGGGGGGGGTCCGACTTTTTTTTTTACAAAAAATAACTTTGGATTTTATATGAAAGCTTTAAATACAAACTACAAGCCCGTTTTTATAGAATTCAAAAATATAATTTAACTTTTGAGATATAAAAAGTTTCCAATACAAACGTATGGACCGCAAATTTTTTGGGGTCAATTTTCTTGGAAATTTAAAAATTTACTAAAAACCTATCTCCTCCTTCATTTTTTGACCTAGAGACTTCAAATTTTCAGGAAATGTTCCTTTTAATATTTTGAAGAATCTGAATTTGGAATTTTTGAAATTTTGAAAAATAAAAATTTTATCCACAAAAAACTAAAAAAAAGGGTAGTTTTTTGACAAAAATTTTTTTTTCACTCAAAATTAAAAAAAATCCTCAATAGATCTCTTTAAAGTTTAATGATACACATTCTGTAAAAATTTGAGAAAGATTACTCAAAAAATGAAGGAGGAGATAGATTTTTAGTGAAATAGTCTTTTTTTGCATTTTAAGTTTTTGCCTTCCATAAAGAACCTATTGAACGCCCTTTCTTTGATTGCTTATATCTCAAAATTTACTTTAAGTTTTTTTAAGCGGTTAAAAAAGTCTGATAGTTCAGATTAAATTCTACAAAATAAGATCAAGTTGTAAAAAACAAAGTGGACCCCCCTATGGCCTTAACCTACAGACCATATTTTTTAATTTATTGTTTTTTTTTTTGAAGTTTAAAGAATATCTAGAAATATACCTATTTTTCTCAAGTTAGAGACCTCAAATTCTTATGATATGTATCATAAAATATTTATATAAGTCTTTCAAAACAAATGAAAAAAATATTAAAGTTCAATGTCCAAAAATCAAAAACGCCAGGAATTTTTGTTAATAAAAAAAATTGATTATAGTTCAAAAAAGTTCTTTCAATAATATTTTTTAATTTTATAAAAACTAGACTAAAAAGATATTGCTCTAAATTTGTTAGTAGATATAGATTAATAGTGAAATAAACATTTTTTGCCTTTTTAGTTTCAAGCTTCCATAGGGAATTAAAATACTTTCAAGTTTTGATAAATTCCATTTAAAATGCAACTGGTAGCATATAAAAATGTATATAAAAAGACTTAAAAAAAGTCTTTACCCTATTTGGTTTAATTTGATATAAAAAAATCATTTCGAGGTATATTTTAAATTTAACTTAAATAAAGTTTTATTTGAAATATCAATATTTTAAAACTAGATTGTTTACAAGTTTTTCATAAAATTTTTATCTTTAATTTCCCTTATGTTAAACAATTAATTGTTACCTAAAATAGTTTTTACACATTATCAATGCTAAAAACTAAAACTATCAAATGTTATTTATTATTGCTTAAAGTATAAAAATTGATTAGTTTTATTTTTTCCAGGATAAGAAAAAGAAGCACCACAGGTCAAGCGACAGTGAAGAAGTCCCCAAAAAGAAAATAAAATCTGACAAATCTGAAAATGGGAAGAATTTGGAAAATCAGGTAATTTGATTAGAAACATATTTGCAAACATACTAACAACATTTGTGCATCTCCTTAGTTTTAAATAAGTCCATATCAAATAATTTTCTAGTTTTTTTTTCATGTATAATTTTTTATTTAATAATAAGTTTATTGATTTCTAGAAAGCTGTCAGCAGTATTGCTGTTTGTACAACCATAAATACTGTTGTTCCTACATCACACTGTTGTAGAGTTCATTTTTTAGTTTTATTTTACACTTTTAAGTTTCAAAAAACTTAACATGTTATTAATTATTAAGTGGAGTTAACAAAAATAAAGATATAGTTGCACATAAGAGTAGTACATTTTAGTGTATTTTTCAAACATATTAACTGCTATAAAATACATAGCACAACTATATAAAATTTTCCAGCTTCACAGTACTATTTATAAGAGTAATTTTAATTCCTTTCTAAAAGTCCCATTGTCAAAATAAACAAAAGTACAAATAAACAATAGTTTTAACTTATTCATAATTACTATATTTTTATTAAGGGCATAGGGGGGATAAACAACTTTTTTCACAACTAATCTTATTTTGTAGAGTTGTACCAAGCTAAAAGTTGTTTTTTACATATTTTTACTGTTCAAATTAATCTTTGAGATATAGTGCGTCAAAGTCAAAGAGTACAATAGGTTTCTTATGAGAGATGCAAACTAAAAAGGCAAAAAAAAACTGATTCAATAAAAATCTATCTCCTCTTTCGTTTTTTGAGACAAATAATTCAATTTTTTTAGAAATGTTCCTTGCAATATTTAGAAATAACTGTCCCATCAAAATTTTGATAATAAAAAATAAAATACAAAATATTTTTAAAAATATTAAGGAACATTTCCTGAAATTTGAGGTACTTATCTCAAAAAACAGAGATGGAATTGTTATTTTAATTTGATTGCTATTTTAGTTTTCTCCTCCTATAAGTAACCTATTGTACTCTCCAACTTCAACCGGCTATATTTTAGAAATTATTTTGAATTGTAAAAATCTGTAAAACGTAACTTGTAGCTTAGATAAAACTCATAAATTAAGATTAAGTTGTGGAAAGTCATCTACAACCCCCCTATGCCCTTAAGTAGTTCAAAGGTCCAATTAAGTTAAGAACTTGTAGGTCTAAAATTAAAAAAAATGTTTGTCAACATTCACCAATCATAGTAGAGATGATTTAGCTTAGTTTATTTGTCCTGTTGTTTTCATGTATAGTTTTAAGATAGCTCCATTGAAAATTATTTTAATTAGCAATATTTCAATTATTGCAACTTATTCGTCTTAATGAAAGTACCAAATGATAAAATGTTTTTCATTTAAGTTTTATTTCATTTTATAATAGTTTTCTATTGTAAATTTAGATGATCAAGTGTCTTAGCTTATTAATGTTTTTTTTTTGTGTTAATCTAAAACACTTTATATGCTAGTTTTGACATTTTATAGTTAATACTAAACATATTTACTTTTAAACAACATTTTATCCAACAGTTTCCCAGAAATAATAATGAGTATATTTTATGTGTTTCGTGATACTTATGTTAAAAGAACAAAACTGAATATTTTGGTATATTAATAATTTCTTTGATTAATTACAATTTTACTCTTTATACAGTCTCCCATCGTAATAGAGGACGATCAAATGGATCAGGCCGACATCGACGACCTCGAAAAGAAGAAGCAGGAACTTTTGAAGCAACTGCAACAATCCGAGTTAGATGCAAGCAGTAAGAAGAAGCATAAGAAAGACAAAAGAGATAGGAAGGTTAGAATTACTAGATTGATTGCTCATTTAAGTTTTATTTAAAAAGTCTATATGTTTTAGATTTAAAAGCCAGCTTAAACAGTTTAAAGTTCGTATTTACAGTTTTAAGAAGTTGTTAAAAAAGGAGATTACATAGTGTAAATTTTAAATAAAATAAAGTTAAAGTATACACCAAATCAAACCAAATTTTGAAATATTTGTAAGTTGTGCATATTTTAACATAGTTTTGTTAAATTTTCAATAAATGCATAATGAAACTGTAAATAAATAAAACATATTTGATTACCATAATTAGATTATTGTAAAAATGAAACATACATTTTTAGGAAAAATCCCCCAAAGAGAGAAAGTCTCCGCTCAAAGAGAGCAGGTCCCGCGAAAAGAAGAAGTCCAGCGAGAGGTCCCGCGATGACGACAGGAAGAGGTCCAGGGAAAGGTCCAGGAGCAACCGCAAGGACAACGGTCGTCACGGAGACAGATCGGACAGTCGCCATGGAGACAGGGGTCGCTCGGACAGAAACAGGGACGAGTCTTCAAGAAGGGGCGAAGTTAAAAGACGGTCCAGGTAATTATTTAAATTTCTTGTACTTTAAAAATGGTAGTGTTTTACTTGAATGTATTTTTAAAATTGAAGTGCATTGTAAATGGATAATATTAAGTTTTTTGATGCGTTATTATTAAAAGTAAAATAGGTTATAGTATAAAAAAAACTTTAACGAAATATATTGTACTAATGTGTAGAAGCAGAGAAAGGTCATATTATGATAGAAGAAGATCAACGAGGTAACATTATTCTAATTGATTAACAGTTGTCTATTTGATGTTCTGCATAAGTTAAAAATATTTGATTAGTGTTTATACAATCAGGCTATTGAATATACTTTCTCATTGTGTACTATTGCTTTATTTTAATTGATAAACATTTTTTTTTGACGATCTTAATGATATAGTTATGTTTATACATTCAGCTGATTTCAGGCTATTCGAATATATTCTCTCAAAGTATTTTATAGCAAGAAATAAAAATATAAGCAAGAGAAACTTTTAATGTATTTCAATTGTTTAAGTATTTTAATTATTATTAAATTATTTTTTAAAATATTTAAATATTTACTATATTATTCACATATAGAAAGTATCACTAACACTTATACAAATTTAATTAATATCACAGAGAACGTTCAAGAGACAGGTCATCGAGAAACGAAGTCAGTGACAGAAGAAGAACCGACGAGAGCAGAAGCAGAGTTGACAGAAGGTTTGTGATTTATTATAAAAAACTTTATATGGGGTCTTTTAGTTAATGAATATTTTGTCAACTTAAGCTATGGTAAAAACTAAAAGCATTTAAAGTAAAGTATAATTGAATAGTGATTAAAAATAAAGCTAATAGATACAAGGTTTGTGATTTATTATAGAAGAAGTTTATGTAGCCTGAAAAAATGGATTGTCAACTTAAAGTATGATAAAGGTAAAACAAAGGTAAAAATAAGGCACATTGACATTGGTTAAAACAAAAGCTAATTGATATGAGCTTCTTAAGTAATTGCTACAAGTACCAAATGCTATATTTAATATGCTACTAACAAGCTCTTTGTTTTTTCCCAGCTCTGGTTTTTCAATTTAATTTTCTATAAAAAATTATCTAGTTACCCTTTAAAATACACCAACCTAAAAACTCAA
This sequence comes from Thalia democratica, assembly GCF_965202585.1. NCBI lineage: Eukaryota > Metazoa > Chordata > Thaliacea > Salpida > Salpidae > Thalia > Thalia democratica. The sequence goes on from NC_139165.1 coordinate 19,975,175, forward strand.
TCCTAAATAGTAAGTATATAAAGTTATTTTAAAACAACAATATCAGTTTTACATATCAGTTTGCAGCAAATATACACAATTGTTGTAATTAAATAAATCTCTTTATTTTTCAGATCACGTGATAGAAGATCACCGCGCTCAAGAAGGTCCAGGTCGCGCGACAGGAGAAGCAGATCACGTGATAGGAGGAGGTCGAGATCATCCAGGCGTGACGAAAGAAAGAGGAAGGACGATGACAAGTTCAAGGGAACTTTCAGCGAGGGACTTGGTAATAAGAAGCAAGAATCATCTGACAGTGAAGATGTTAGTTTTATGTTTAAATTTTCTCGCTGGTAAAATAATTTACAAAGAATAATATAATAAGTTCTTGTGCACGGGAGTCTAATAATAATATATATATTTTTATTAAATGAAATGGTGTTGTAAGTCAGAACAAAATATTTGTTTATCATGATGACCAGAAGTAGAATTTACTTATCATTAAAGAAAATTACCTATCAAAAAGTTTTAATATGAATTTTAATAAAAAAATGTTTTGCTTAATAGTATTAATTTTATATCAACAGCTTGCAAACGTTGACTTGCCATCATCGGAAGACGAGGAGGATTTGATTGAAAAGAGGAAGTTGAAAAGATTGGAAATTTTGAAAAAGCACCAGCAAGATCTTCAAAATGGCTGTGTTGGTTAGTAGAAAATGTAGTTATTCTGAAAATAAAAAATTTTTCAGAAGTTTCAAGATGTTTATAAAAATTAAAGTTAATATTTAAAAAAGTAAAATTCTATCTTGTTATTTTGTTTAAATTTAAATAGTTAAGTGTATTATGTTTCTTGTAAGTATTTTACTTAGAATTTAAATTAGATGTAAGCTATATTGGAGTTCATGTAGGTACATATATATATATATATATATATATATATATATAATCATACTTTATATAACACTGCTAAAGATCAGTGTTACAATGGATATTTTGTGCTAATTTATTACTTCTGTATAGTTTTAGGGATTAAGGTGTTGGGCTACCACAGAATGTATAAAGGTTTTATTAAGGTATGAGATTTAAGAATTAGTATTTGATAGTTTAAAGATTTAATGGAATGGCTTAAATTTAATTTAATTGAACAATACTATAATTGAACAATGGCTGTGTTGGTCAGAAGAAAGAGATATTTATTTTTGATATATAACATTTTTCGATTTCTTATAGAACTTTTTATGAAAATTGAAGTAAGAAATGAACTTAAAATCGAATAATTTGTTAGTTTTAATAAATGTTTGCTCTATATATTAAACCTAAGTTGAAAATAAATTGTTGTGTTACTAAAATTATCAAGGTAAAAATAGTACTACACTTGTGAGACAGTTTACATGAGCCATTTATGTATATAAAGTTGTATTACATTTATTAAGCTAATTTTAAAGGGTGTTAATTAGATTTGAGAGTGATGGTTTTAAAGGACTATAAGTTTAGATTAAAGATAATTGTTTACAGGGATAAGAGTTTAATATTATAGCTAAGAATGAATTATGTGTTTAAAATTGTAGGATTAAGAGTAGGAAGTTAAAATTTGCAATATACAAGGTCTAAGATTATATACAGTGGATAAGATTATGCGTTAAAGTTGAGTTTTTTGTTCTACTCCTGTATAAAAATATGTAATTTAGGACTTGTATGGCTTAGATTAAGTCTTACCTGTGCAGAATTGACCACCCGTACAAGTATGTAAATCAAGTATTGCACATTTAATGTTTAACTGAACTTAAAAATAATTTTCACCACAGGATACTCTGCAAAAGCGGACGAAGCAATGCAACTGGAAAACGACGCCGTCGAATCGACTTTGAGAATTGCGGGGTTCTCACCCGCGGAAAGCCCCCAAAGCAGGAAGACATTTTCCATTTCAAGTAAATCTTCGTACAAGGATTCGCCACTGACCCGGTACGTTCAGTTTGTTTTAGTGTATGATATTGTTTATGAAAAAATATATTTATGATATATTATAAGACCATTATTTTTATTTTTTACTAAATTCTTTTTATGTAGTTATAACAATTACTGGTAAATATCGGTAACTTAGGGAATTTTTAATTAGTAAGGTATATTGTTTGTATATGTATATATATGTATTTATGATATATTATAAGATTATCATTATATTTTTTATTAAAAGCATTTATATGTAGTTAAAATAATTACTGGTTAATATCGGTAACTTGAGTCGGTTTATTTTTCATTACTAAGGTAAATTTAAGTATCTATTTAAAATTTAAGAAGTATGTGTCATAATTTTGTTGGCAATCTGTCTATAACAAAAGAATCTCATATTTTTAACACCAATAGGTAAAATAAATAAAACTGTACTTGAGTTTTAATAAAAAAATCATTGCAAACTAACACACTATAATTAAAACCTTAAGTATAAAAGCTTTTTAGAGTAAAATAGTGTTTAGTCTTAGCTGTAGAATAATTTATCTATTAAATCGTTTAAATTGAGTTAATTAATTTATAATTTAAAAAACAGATCTAAAATTTAATTAGTATTTTCTTAATAATATACGGTAATTAGTTTTAAATTATGTTAATAATGTCTTGGGAAATCAAATCATTGAAAGTTTTTGTGGTCAAAACTGGTTAGTTTCATTCTTCTTTTAGTAGTTTAAGACTTAAATCTAAGATAAAGTCATCTATGTTTGAGGTTTTCAAATTTTTTTTTAAATGAATTAAATAATTAGTTGGACTTTTTATACAAAGTTAATTTTTATATTAAATCAACGTTACCTCAATTTTTCAGTGATATTTTTTTGTTCAGCTTTAGTACTTAATTCTTAAACAAAACATCATTATATTTAAAAAAGTATATTTTTGCATATTATCATAATTCTAAACATAATACTTGGTTCAGAATATGGCCAGCTGACTTATACTAGCTGAGAAAATTATCAAAGGTTTCCGTCGGAATTTCTAATAGTTAGTTCAATAAGCAAGCATCACAAAAGTTTTTTTTAAATTAAAACTAAATTAAATTCATTATTGAAATATTTTACTTAATTGGACGTGGTTTAAAGAAAAAGTACTTATGTTGTAAAAACAAAAATAAATATAAGATTAAGAACAGTTGTTTTAAAGTAGAACTCAGCATAAAAATAATTAAACAATCATAATGGAAGACATTAGTAATAAAATTATATGAAACGCTATTTTTTGGATTTAAATTAAAGTAAAATCACAAAAAAACTGCAAACAAGTCATTTTAGTTTCTAAGATGGTTTTTAGAATGAAATATACTATTTCATAAAGTTTTTTTCAACAATGATACCTAAGTTTACTATTGAGTTTATGGCAATTTGATAACTTTTTTAGTTAGTCTATGTTGAAAATTTTCAAAAAATTCTTTCAAAAACAAAACTAAATGTTTAATAAATTATAGTGTTAGTAACTATTTTCTTAATAAAACTTTTTTTTTTAATATTTAAACTATTTTATAAAATACAAGTTAAATAAAAGTGTTTAACTTTTAACTTTGAAATTTTGAACTTCAATACTATTTCTAAACATAATTATAATGAAAAACAAAAACCACAGTATGAATGTTTTTTAAGTATGATTACACACCAAGCGTGTTATATCAAACATTTTTCTCCCAAATTACGTACTTTTATTTATTTGCTCAAAATACCCGTTATGCAACGTTGGAAAACACACAACAAAATTTTTAATATTCAAATAAATTCAGATCTCCAGTTAATTCTCAAACTTCAAATTCTGTGTATAGTAACAATAATGGATCCCAGCAAAATTCTGTTGTTGAACAACCTAGTGTTGAACAAGATAAAATTGAACCACCAAAGTTAGTTTTATAAAAATTACAGTTATAGTTTATTTATATTTGAACATTTGAATTAAGTTTAATATAAAACGCTGTTCTTGTTTATTTGAAATTCAATTTATATTTGATAAGTTTTGTGATTATTTTAGTACTACAATATTGTTTACTTATTTGATAAATTTACTTTGCTCTTGATTGTCATTATATATCTACATTGTGATTATAAAGTTTTTTTAAAAAACTTATTTGACTTTTTGTACATTTTTAAAGTTAAAATTTAAAAGTTTTTAGTTTTTGGTTTTTCTTGTTTTGTAAACAGTTAGGTTTCATAAGTTTTAATTTGTAGTTTTGTTTGCTTAAAGGATAAGTTTATTTGCTTTTCTATAAACGTTGTTTTGTATGTTTAAAATTTTATAATATCATAAATGATTTCTATAACTACATGGATTAAAAAGTTATAAACGGTATAAAAATGAACTAAACAAAACTTAGAAAAAATTGTATTCTAATATTCTAATTCAAGTGTTAAAATGTTACTCAGTAACAAGTGTCTAAATAATTCATGTGACCATAACAATGAAAGCATATCAAAATTTATGTAAGAAACATTAAAGATCCTCCATTATGATGTTTGTAAAAATAAAAAATATAAATATAAACAGTGACTTAGTAACTATTGTGATGCTGTCATTAGTAACACATTTAACTTTGTTTTTCAAAAATATTATCAAATCTTAAAGTAACTTCACTATTTATTTAGATTATAAACTTTTTGCTTTAAAAAGTTTTTAGTGTTTATTTTGTAATAAAGTTGTTTTATAACAAATTGGTTTGAAAATTAAATTAAATATACTTTAAAAATAGATTAAATGATTTCATTTATTTTCAGAGGTAAGAAAACAATATAAATAGAATGAAATAGATTTATAAATCATTGCTTTTATGTTCGAATTTAATTACATTGATTGAAATAAATAATGCTACCTCAGCATTCAAAAATAAAACAATTTAGCCAGTAAAGCGAACTATCAATAATTTATGTGACGATTATATTTGAAAAATATATTTTCATTTATTGTTTTAAACGCGTCATTACTGCAATACGTGATGTTAATAATTTATAAATCATCACATGCTTTTATGTTTGTTTAGAATAAACTTAAGAATAGATAGCTTGAATTATTTAACCTCTATTTCTTGCAGAATTTAATTGTAATTGCGTGTTTTAATAAGTTTTTTTATGAATTTTTTATAAGTAGGTTAGTATCAGGGCTGCAACTTTATCTGGAATCCTGGAAAAACCTGGAATTTGACAATTAAGGCAAAAACACCTGGAAAGACCTGGAATTTAAGAAATTTTGAAAAAAAACCTGGAAAAACCTGAAATTTTAAGAACTTTAACATCCTCAGTAGTAAAGTTTTGGTTTGACTCAAAAAGTTTATCATATAGATAAAAAATTTAAGTCATTACCATAAATTTTTTTAATTAAAAATCACATTTTAAGTAGCTTTACAGTACCTTTTCAATCTTTTTATACTATTTAGCACAGTTTCTTACCTTAAATTTAATTTTAAACTAAAAATAGACCCAAGAATGTGTATTTTAAAAAACCTGGAAGAAATTTGAAAAACCTGGAAAATTTTTTGAAAAGACGAGTGGCAACCCTGTTAGTATACACCAGAGTTTCTCAAGACAATTTTCTTTAACTTTTCTTTTTCAAAAAGTAACAAATGATCGTCCCCCCACTACTTATAAACCCCAGTATAAGTTTTGAATTTTTTAAAGTAAACCTAAACACCTCTTATTGCCCCTGACTTGCTAAGATGGCCTGCAAAGGGGATTTATGGTTCGCTTTGGGAAGCCTGGTCTACACCATTGTATACCAGCAAAGTTTTTGAGTTGATGCCTAAAGGTTACCGTAACAAGGAGTTATCTTTAAATTATGAAGATAATACATTGGTAATAATATTAATACTCTAAAAATAATAAACTTCAAACACAAGATATACAAACACAAAACTTCAAAAAACCTTGTAAGATAATTTCATCTCAAAAAAGAGCTTCATGAAGCGTGATTAAAACAGTCTTGCATAAGTAAATAATGATAATTATTTTCAAAATTCTTTAATAATCAATTTCACCATTTATTTTTATATTACAATATCCAAACTCATAACAAACACTTAAACAGACCACCATCTCAACAACAGCAACAAGACGACGAATCATCGGAGGAAGACATGTTCAGTGAAAATTTCGTGCCTACCAAAACACAAGTTAAAAGGGGCACTGATGGCCACAATGAAAATTTACAGGTGAAAAAAAAATTGTTATTTATTAATATAAATGTTTAGTGAAAATTTGTACCCGCTAAACTTAAAGTTAAGATGGGTACTGCAGGCCATCATAATGAAAATTTAATTATTAACATATCAGCCGTTTGATGTCTCAAACGTCACTTTGAATATAAAAAGGTAAAATCTTTCTATTATTTCAAAAAATAAGTCTAAAATGACTTAAAAACACTGAAAATCTTTACCTTGAAAAATATTAAAATTGAAACACTTGTAATCACCTGGTATTTTTTATTTCTATTTATCCTTGCAAACTACACAGGATATTTAGAGATTTTAAAGGTTGTACTTTTTGCACAACTAGTTTGTCAAGACTTGACGCAATTTAATATAACATTAAGAAACTATACAATTCAAAACAACTAGACTTACAAATACTATAAATATTGCAACTTTTATTGACACCAGTATTATCAACAGGACAATTGGACTGACAGTCAAGGGTACTACCGAGTCAGCATTGGAGAAGTGTTAGACAAAAGATACGAAGTATACGGGTTCACTGGGCAAGGTAAATTCATACATTTCATATGTTCTTTATTTATTTCATAGCTTTTGTTGAATATGTATATGTTTCATTTTACTTGTTTTTATTCACCTGTCGTTTATATATTATTTAATTATTATTTTGTTCTTAAAGTTAGTATTTTTATTTAATTGTTTATTAATATAGCAAGTAAATATATATATATTAAGTTAGTAGATGTATATATTCAAGGTGGTTCATTTAAATATTTATTTATGTACGTAATATAATAAAAACAAATGTTTTAAACAGTGTATTAAGATGTTTTAATTTTTATATAACTTATAGGTGTATTCAGTAACGTGGTAAGAGCTAGAGACAAGGCCAGGGATCAGAATGAAGTTTGCATCAAGATTATCAGGAAAAACGATCTCATGCACAAAACTGGTTTGTTTTTGTTTATATTATCTTATAATCTTAAATACATATATACCTTTTTTATGTTCAACTTAGATCAGGGTTCGTTTTTCAACAAAACTGGTTTGTTTTTATTATTAAAAAAAATATTTCAGTTTTATTGTATTACGTTTAGAAATATATTTTTAATTTGTTAAGTTTGTGATTAAAGTTAATATCTTTTATTTGCTGAATTTTTTAATTGTTTGCATAAGAAATCAAGAGACTTATATGATATGTTGCTATGTAAAAATACTTAAACATTACTTATATAATTTCCTCTTCATCGTTATGAGAACTTTTATTGTATCAAATAAAAATTTACATAAACTAAAGTTAAAAAGAATTAAACTCAAGTGTTTATTTGTATAAGTTTTGATAACAACAAAATTTATCACATATATTTTTGTTTAAGCATGTTTATAGTAGAAATTACAATTTTAACAATTAATAATAACTGATTCAACCTAATTTTAGGATTGAGGGAGTTAGAGTTTTTGAAAAAGTTAAATGAAACAGATCGTGATGATAAATACCATTGTTTGCAATTATACAGGTAAAATGTTTTATTTTGTTGTACAAGTTAAATAGTTAATATGATTACAATAATTATGATTAATACCATTGCCTTCAACTACCAGATAATATAGTTTCTTAGTTTATTTTTATTATTCTACTATAAGTATAACCTGTGTTCAAGAACAACTTTTTGTTTAATTTTGTGCAGGTAAAGCAATTATGTTGAGTATATCTAAGCATAATATCAATTGTACTATAATGTAAATAATACGTTTATTATTATTTGCAGGCAATTCCAACACAAGGGCCATTTGTGTTTAGTATTCGAATCACTAAACATGAACTTGAGGGAACTATTGAAGAAATATGGCAATGGCGTCGGACTCAATATTAAAGCTGTAAGTTTTGTTGTTTCGTATTTACTTTATTGCTATCTTAAAATTTTAGAACTATATGTAGCAAGTTAAGTGGTAAGTTTAATACTATCTTATCAGAAAGTTCTACTGATAGAAAGTAAGTATCTGAAAGTATTTATTTTAAAAATTCTGATTTACAGGTATGTTTATGAACACACGGACTGAGATAAACATTTAAAATGAAACTTACTGAAGCATGTGCTTTTGATAAAAATTAATTTTAATTATAATTAAAAATTTTAATACTTTGCTAGCTTTAAACAGGCTTTCTAAAAAACCTTTAATCCTGGTAAAACCTGGAATTTGAGAAAACTAAAAAAACCTTGAATTTTTAAGAAAATCACTAAAAAACCTGGAATTATTTATTAGATTTTAATGATGTTCTCTTTTAATATACTAGCAAAACACAATTAAAATTAAAATAATCTTTCCACAGATACAATGAATTTATAATCAAGAATAATTAATTATAAAATCAATCAGGGTAAAAAATGACATAAACTGTTACTTAAGTTAGTTATAAGTTTGTACTCAAAACAATTCTTTTATAGAGTGTCAAAGATGCAGTTAATAAATTATAGAGAAGTTAAATTTATACTTGACATAGTTATAGAAGCCTTAATAGCTAATTAGTATTTATTTTTTTAAATTTCCACAGGTACAGTCATACTCCCAACAACTTTTCATGTCGCTCAAACTGTTGAAGAGATGCAATTTGTTGCACGCAGATATAAAACCAGACAACATATTGGTCAATAAAAACCACACCGTTCTTAAACTTTGTGATTTCGGTAGCGCAAGTCACATTGTAGATCAGGAAATTACTCCCTACTTAGTTTCAAGGTTTGTCTTTTTGGTTTTTATTGTATTTTATGTTATTGTTAGGTTAATCACTTTTAATTTTCATGTACTTTGATAAATGCTGAACAGATGAACACCATACTTTTTAAGGTTACACTAAACATATTAAAAGGTATTTAGTAGTAGTTAACATGAAATAGTTTTTTTGGTTAAAATAAGTTGATGTAAGGTTCGATGCAATGTGGTGCTATTTTATACTTACTTTTGTTAAAAAAAACTTAAGAATTTAAATAATTTTGTATTTTATTTTTCATATTTTTATCACATTTTTGATCAGGAAATCTTAAATTATATCTGTTCAGGTATAAAACCAGTTCTTGTTTTAAAAGTATCTTTATCTTACAATTGTGTAAAAAGCATCTTGTACCTTAGTTTGAACTCGATAAAATAAGATCAAATTGTGAAAAAAGTGATTTACGTGCCCTTAAGTAAGTTGTAATGTAAAAGAGTTATTTTTTATTGTATTTGTACCACACTTTCAACAATTTCAAGAAAAGTTTTTTTTCTAAATCGATAGTTTAGCATCAAAGCAAAAAAACTTTCTAATAATTTAATGTTCACATTATGGTTTGTAAGGCCTGTCATTTTTGTCTTGTTTAAAAATTACTAGTTTTTCAAAAGCTAGGTTAAGTACAAAACAACTACTTTACCACTTTATTTGACTCGTATTTATGTTAATCAATGGCTTAAAAGTCTCGTGTAGTTAGTTAAAGTATAGTTGACTGTTTAAACCTTTTGTTAATTAAACTATAAATAACTGTTAAGTACTACCCAAAGTTTATTTCATAAGATACTTAAGTGCTGTTATAACAGAAGTTGAGTAGGCTTAGTTAAAAAAGTGTTATCCAGCCCTCGCTTAAGCTCTTTTATTATTTGTTTTACTAGTTGTAGTTTTTTTTACTGTGAAGTCAATGATACTAACACAACATCCAAGTTATTATAAAAAAAAGCAACAACTTCAGAGTTTTTTATTTTGTAATTGACAAAGTGTACAGTAGGCTTATTTAAAATGTGTTGTGCAGCCCTTTTATTATATTTTTATCAGTTGTATTATATCTACTTCAAACTAACTGTGAAATTAATGACACTAACTCAACATCAAATTTGCTATTCAAAAAACGCAACAACTTCAAGATTTTTTGTTTCAAAAATAAGGTTTTATTAATGATAAATAGTTTTAGATTAAGTTACAAAAATACAGATTAGTTTAAAGTAGTTTTGTAAATTAAAAAAAAACATTTCAATAGTTTTTACAAGTATATAAAAAAGTAAAAAAAGGCTCAGAATCAAAAAAAGATTCATAGAAAATAAGACAATGAATTTCTTAGTTTAATAGATTAAATTGTAACCTACCATAAATTGATAAAGTGAATATTGTTTGGCATTATATATTCAGTAGGCGTTTTTCAAAACACACCAAAGTTTATTTAAAAATTAAGGTTTTTTTGGAAAATAAAACAAAAATCAGTAATAGAAAGTAGATCCACTTGTTTAACTTTATTAGTATTATCAAAATTGTTATGTGCAAAATAAAATTTGATATAACTCAAATGATGTTTTTAACTTAAATCCTATAATTTATATTAAAATGTAACATTAAATTTTAACTAAGATCAAGCACTTTTGGTAATATTAGATACTAGTTGCAACTAGTAAAGATAATAACTATTTGTAATATGTCCGTAAAGTTTTATTTGGAAATTATAAATGATAGCATTAATGAAACTCAAGTTTTACACTCCAGTTTAATCTAATAGTTAATTTGTAATAAAAATCAACATTTTTAACGAAGTTTAAAAACAAAATTAAAGAAGATGTTGAAAGTAAAGTTTTTAGCTTATATATTTTGTATAAAAAAGTTAAATTTAATCCTATTAATGTGGATTTAATTACTATATAAAAGCTCAATGAGTTGTACCAACCGTTATGTGTATTTATAATAACTAAAAATCAAGTAAAAGTAATTACAATATTTATAATTATAACTTTTTGTGTTGGATTTGTTTTAAAATACTTATACACTATAAACTGAATTGAAACAATAATTATTTAGCATATTTGAAAAATAAATTTGTATAATTTTTTCAACAGATTCTACCGAGCACCAGAAATTATACTAGGATTGAAATACGACTATGGTATTGATATGTGGTCAATTGCCTGTAGTATTTACGAATTATATACTGGAAGAATTCTTTTCCAAGGTTTGTTATTGTTTTAATTTATTTTAGCTATAAACCTATACTTTACAGGTTAAATCACTACATGCAGCAATTATAAATATATTGAAATGATAACAGAACTTTAATTTAAATTTATTTAAATAGTTTTAATGATATTTTTTTTTCTTTAAATGATTGAACTAACTTGAACAACAATCGAATTTGTGTTCGCTTTTACTAAACTGTTATAAAATTTTCTAGGTAAGTCAAACAATCATATGCTTAAACTGATGATGGATATTAAGGGAAAAATTCCACACAGAGTCATAAAGAAAGGAGAACTGAAAGGTAATTTTTTTTAGTAGAAAGTTTCTACAATGTGCTTTAAAACACAAACAATAAATCGACTATGAACTTTTGATAAGTTACCTTACAGAGTTATTAAAAAAGCCATTTAAAAAACTATTAGTTAATTAATTGTTGTCAATACTTAATTTCTTTTTTAATTATCAAAACAAAGTTTTTTTTTATATTAAGATTTATTTGATACTAAATACTTTTGTAAAGTTCTGCTTCAAAAGCTTAAAGATTTATTGTTAACTAAATAAAATTAAAAGGGTTTAAGAACCTGCATTAAGACTATCCTAAGATTTAGTTGTTGCCACACAGCTAGGGTTGCCACCAAACCAGGCTTACTCAGGCTGGTTTGAAGTATCTTAAGCAGGACTTTTTACCTTAATAAGTGGAAACCCTGTACCTTTCAACTCAGTGTTTATATTTTAAATCAAATAATGATAAATATGCTTGTAAAATACCATCTATCAAAAGCTTTAAAGTTTTTATACAACAACCACCATCAAAACTTCCGCTGCGTTAAATATTAACAAATCTCTGGTTACCCCATTGAGATAACAGTTTTAAAGCTACACAAAGCTCATTTGTTATTCTAGCAATATTCTAACCATCATTTCCTTCCAACAGACCAGCACTTCGACGCAGCTCTCAATTTCTGCTACGTCGAGTCGGACAAGATCACGGAGAGGGAGAAAATCACCGTCATGTCCAACATTTCCCCCAAGCACGACCTGAAGAAGGAAATTTGCCAGGGAATCGGCAAGTACAACGAGTTCCAGGCCAGGAAGACGGAACAGCTCGCCGATTTGCTGGACAAGTGCCTTCACCTCGACCCCCAGAAGAGGCTGACGGTCAGCCAGGCCATGAACCACGACTTCATCACCGAAAAGTGCATATTTTGATAAAGAGTGAAAAGGAAGCGGGAAAATGTTCGGGCTTGAAAGTTGTGATTTTTAGTAGATACTTTAAAATTTCTCAATTTTTAATTTAATTGCTTGATTTTAAGTTGTCTTTTAAGTGATTACTAACTTTAACATTGTCGCTAATTACTGAATGTTAACTGAAATTCCAAGCCATTTTCTCCGTACTCTCAAGATACTTCTAGGAAATTTACAACAGTTGGATTGGCACTCTTCGGACTAGAACTTTGTGTGATTTACTTATGACATTGATATGGTTGTTTTTATTCGTTTGATTATTTTTAAGTGTAGTTCGTTTTTATAAAAGTTGTAAACGTTTTTTTGCTTCCAAGGTAACAAGAAAAGTACCTTTCAAAAGTGGTCAAAAAGTGTTCTTCGAAATGCTATTTGTGTGAGATCTTCAGTCAAAGCCACACCAATATATGGTATTAATGAGATAAAAGTTTTTTTATCTTTTATACATAAGTGTCTAAACCCTAAAGTAAAAATAAAACTTAAATTTTTTTATGATAAATTTTTGTTAGTAGTTTTAAACTTGTTGTACTTTTCAATTAGTGTATTTTAATGATACCTTTTTAATTATTAACTATTCTTTTACCATTTGTAATAAACTGATATAGTTAAAACGTATTTATTTGTTACTTGTTTTAACAACATAATATGTATAGTTAAGTTTTAAAGTACAGTATAAATGTTTTTTATTGAAATTTCAGGCAAAGAAAAAATCTGGTAATCCAAATTCAAACTAGTGGCAACTATGTATCTGCTATTGATGCTAAAGGTATAGCTATTAAGAAACCACATAGTTTATATTATAAGTAGTTTTAATTTAAAATAGTTTTATGGTATGAATACACTGTAGTTTGTAAAGCTGTAACTGTTTCTTAAGTGAAATTTCTACATTAGAACAAAATTTATGTATTTTTATTTATTTATGCGACGCTGGACCTCTGAGAAAACGAAGAAAATTCAATCTTCTTTACTGCCTCTGTCAAAAAAGTCTTTCTACTCCAGGGCTTCATACTGCTTCACTGTCAAATCTTTTTTTATCAGAAAGCGTGGATCCTTCATATAATATTATGACGTCATAAGTTGAAATTTGAAGTGTTTTTTATGACTGTATTCAAGTAACTGATAAATTTTAATTATATTTTGCAGTTCTCAAGCAGATATCTTCTCTCTGCAAACCTCTACATACGGACTACAACTTCTACAAAAACTGTCCAGTTAAATTTCAGTATAACAGGGTTGCCAAAAACCTGGAATTTGACAATCTAGGCCAAAAAACCTGGAATTCTGAATAAAAAGTACTAAAAAAACCTTGAATTTTTAACAATTTTAACATGTTAAGTAGTAAAATTTCAATTTGACACAAAAAATCTATCATGTAGATAAAAAGTTTTTGTCATAATTTTTTATTATATTAAACATAAGTATTTTTTATTTTGAAACATATTTAAAGTAGCTTTACAGTATTTTTCCAATGTTTTTGTACTATTTAACACAGTTTCTTATCTAAAACTTAACTTTAAACTAAAAATAATCTCTAAAATGTGTAGTTTTAGAAACCTGTATAAAATTTTGGAAACCTAGTTAAAATTTGCCAAAAATCTTTGGGAACTCTGGTATGAAACCATAAGATTGTTATGTTTTGACTAAAACTAAATAGATTAATTGCTTAACTTGACTATAAATCAATCACATGGTTTCTACTCTATTTGGTGATAGCTTTTACTTGATAGAAAAATACGGCTAGTTTTAATTATATTCTTTTTAATTTTCAGTAAATATTTTTGTAACTTTGACAAAGTATAACATTTAAAGTTTTATTTTTTATTTCAGTTACTGGTTTTTGGAGAGTTAGTTTTAGTTAAACTTAGTTAAAGTTATAATAACATATATAAGTTAAAACTAAATAAAACTCATACTTATATTGTTATTAATACGGTTTAAATTAAGTTTCTAATCAGGCTTAGCTTCCATTCCGTCTATTTTAATTTTTGATCTTTATTTCATCTCTTAAAGTAGCTCAAGCTAGTATTTTTTGTAAATCAAAGGTTTGCTTTCATAATTTTTAAATAGTTTGGCTATAATTTAAGATAAGTTTGTAAATAAGTTAATAAGTTTTAGTTTATTCCAATTAAATGAAGTTTCATTAACTTTAAAAAAATCAGTATATTTGCTTTCTGATTAGTTTAATTTTTCATGATTATTAATTAGAATCATAATTTTTAAATAGTTTGGCTATAATTTAAGATAAGTTTGTAAATAAGTTAATAAGTTTTAGTTTATTCCAATTAAATGAAGTTTCATTAACTTTAAAAAAATCAGTTTATTTGCTTTCTGATTAGTTTTAAAAATAATTTTTCAACATTACTCACTTGTGTTAACTTAGACTAGGGTTTCCCAAAATGGGGGTATATGGCCATTTCATAAATTTTTGGTGACCGTAAGTTGCAAAGGGGAGCCACAAGGCCATAGTTTGAATCTTACACTACATATTCTGTAGGTGATGATGTAAAACACTAAAAAATCTTAGCCGTATAAAAGTTTTTGAGAAATGTTTGTCGCAAAGGGCCTTAACTTTTTGAATTTCTTAATAGGGTCATAAAAAATTGGGAATTGAGACTTAGACTGTTTTGTTTTATTCAAAAAGTAGCTATTTCACCACTCCAACAGTAATTTAGATTAGACTCTTTCCTTTTTAACACTTTTTGAAATATTGTGGCTCATTGAAAACCTTGACTCAACAATATTCAGTAATTTATTATATGGATAATAATAGCTTTTTTAATTTTATTTATCTTGATATACAAGTGTAATGAATTGAATTTTTCATTAAATTAAAAAAAGTATTGTTTAGTATTTGAGCTAAAAGAAACGACTTAAATGTATTAAGTAAAGCATTTATAACAAATAAAAACATTTAAAACTCTTTCACTAATCAGGAGCGGTTTGATAACAGAAATATAAAGCACATGAAATTTTTGAAACTTATATCTAGTTTTTTATCAAATCTCAGGCTATTTTTTATGATATCTTAATCAACTTCTTTTTTTCTTGCACATAATAAGTTAGTTTTAAGGTTGATGTATTTAAGAAAGACTTAAAGTAAAATATAATTTTGTTGTTTTCTTTAATCTCAAAATTTTTCTGTTTAGAAACTCTCATAAATTAGCTGAATAGATTTTTTGATCTGAATTTGGCTGCCAAGATTAACTACCTTGTACCTTCGCCTTATATTTCCTGACCTAGAGATTTAAATATAAAAACTTGTATTTTAAATTTTCCTTACGTAAAGTCAAGTCCAAAAAAATTATCATCCTTGTTTGTCTAGTTCCCATTAGAAAATTTATAAGCATGATTATCATCAGTCTATGTACTGATAAATTTTAAATTCTTGTGTTTTAAATAAAAAATTGACTTTTGAAAGATGGTTATTCAAAATTAAAGCATATGATGATTCTAACTATGAACTTGGTAAAATTTTACATACCTTACATAGACATTTTGTAATCTCTGTATTATTATGTATCAACAGTAAGTTAGTTTTAAAAATATTTCTTAGATAGACGTACTCTTTGTAGTAATAAATAGGGTAATTTTCGTCAAAAAGTTTTATAACACAATAATATATTGTAATACTTTAGATAACTCAAGCTAGTTATAACTTTTTCAAAAGTTTTAGATTGTACGAAAATCTCAGGCTAGTTTTAGTATTTTATATGAATCTAAGGTTATTTTTCTTGCCTCAAAGAACGATAATTCCGACTGCATCTCAGTAGTCTAGGTCATAGTTTTAACTAAACACATTTTGCAAATCTTCGTTCGAAACATAAACTTAATATATAGGGATTTTTTATATATCTAGGCTACCGGTTCTATATTGTAAATGTAAAATATTTCATCTCTTGATATTATTTACTAAATTTATTTTTTTTTAAATTCGTATTATCCTAGAAAATCTTAACATTTACAAATGTAAATAACTATGTATCTTTTTTGTAATTAAACTTTTCAATAATTTTCAAATCAGTAAAAGTTGTTAATGAATGAGTAGAAACCATGCTATTACAATATGTAGTATAGAATTTTTGGTAAACACAAAAACTTAGTTTCAAAAACTTATTACAATCACGCTGGTGTGAATGGAAAGTTGTGTTTAACTTCAGTGTATTAATCTAAATAGTTTTAGTCATTTCATGTTAATTTGTTTTAAATTTATGGTAAGATTTATCAACATTAATTAGACATCTTTCAGTACTTGAACTAGTACTTAAATCCGACCCGTTCGCTCGTTTGTGGCGCTAGGGAGCCGAAAAGCAAGCCCGACCCCGGTCCAGCGCGGCTATCGTACGGACATCGCTAAAGTGGCGTTCGCTTCATGCGTTCCATATTTTATATGTTTTCTGTTTTTAGTAGTAAATTTTCAAAGTAGTAAGGAAATTTTCCACTTCTAAGAATTTTTTGAGTAATTTAAATGAAAGTCCATCATAACAAATAATATTAAAAAATAGATAAAAGTGTTAACACTGTGTCTAACAAAATGTTTTTAGATGACTAACACAAAATTAAAGTAATGGTTATTGTACTTAAATAAGGAATTATGTGGTTAAAATAAAGTCCAAACCATTAATCAATTAAATTAAAAATAAAAAAAAATTGTTCTTATTATAACAGAACTTTTGAAGCTAAAGAAGTTAAAAAATTTTGCTATTTTTTAAAAGATAGTAGATTAAATGATATCAAAACAATTTAAACTATGTCTAAAATTTTACAACCAAGAAGATTTTCATAGTTAAAGTTTCAAATACTTGATTGTTAGACACATATATTTAAACTATTAATGATATATTGAATTATAAATCTAAAAAAGTATATGAAAAATTTTCTTTGCTAGATAAACTGTCAATTATTATTTTTTAATGTTTCATTTTTACTCCCGTAGTCAAACTAATTTTTAATAGTTTATAATAGTTTTCTTATATATACAATCAATATCAAAAACATTGAAGTATTTAAAAAAATCTTCTTAGATTATACTTATACTATGGTTACTTATTTAAGACTGATTATCTAGTTTTCAGTCATATGTTTTAGTCTAAAAAAATTAAAGGTTTTAACTAATTTTTTTCTAAAACAAATTTCGTTATCATTGTCACCTTTTGTAAGGACTTAAAATAAGTAAGTTTTATATTATACCAAAATCGTATAAATAAGTTTAAACAATGTTTAGTTCCATCATTGCTTAAACAAACTTAAATTACTGAGAGGTAGCACAGTAAAAGTAGTCTTGAGAAAATCAAGTAGTATCAGAAATTAGTTGTATCAGGTTGAATAACTAACAGTTAAGTATTTTATAATTAGCTGAGTAAAAGTCACAACTACTGGGTGCACGATTGTTCAAATTTGGACAGTTCAGATTATAAAAATGTTAAAGGACTGCGACTCAAAAAGTAGTCATTATTTGAAAATTATAATCAAAATGCGCATGTAAGTTTAAATTATTTAAGTTTAACCTACGAACATATTTTTCCAAAAAGTATTTTAATATCGCCATGATAATTTTAAACGTATTGTAATTTTAAAAGTTCTATTTAATAAGTTTATTTCTCTTTTTACTATCAGAACCTTATTTATTAGACAAGGGTTTCCGAAGTGGCTCCCTTGGTAGCCATTACAGAAATGTAGCAGGTCATGAGCACTAGAGGGGCCATGAAGTCATAATTTGAAACTTACACTAGATATTCTTCAGTTGATGATAAAGAGCAAAAAAAAAGTTTTAGGCGTTTTCAATAGTAGTTTCTGAGAAACCTTGTTGGAGGGGTCCATAGGTTTTTTAATTGGGGTCTTTTAAAAAAGAGAATTTAAAACCCTGTATTAGATCTACATACGCTTTTTTTTTCAAATATGTATTACTTTTTGAGTTATAATTCAACCCGTTTAGTTGACTGTAAAATAAAGTTGTTTTTAATTTAAGTAAATTTAGTTTTTGTTGTAAAAATTACAATACATTTAAAATTTTAAGCGCAAAATTGATTATTATATTTTTAGAGTCAATAAACCTGTCTTCAATTCTAAAAATAAACAAATGCATATCATCAACGCTTTAAACTTGTAATTAAATTTCAACTTGCCCTTTGCTTAACTTATTGGTAAACAGTGATTTTTAACATTTTCGATTTCAAATATTTCAAGCAAAACATTAAATACGTGAATTTACTTCTGCTAATAGTTATCTGCTTTTATTATCTAAACTTAAAAAGTTTGCGTTGTTCATATAAAGCTGGTAGTTTTGCATGCTATTTTATATTACATCTTACCATTACACTCACGTAGCTTCCTTAAGCTGTGATAATTTCAAGATTAAACATGCACTTTAAACATGAATGTCTTAAACCAGGATTTCTCAAAGTAGGTCCAGAAACTTAAGAGGCCATAAACAGCGAGCTTAAGTTAACTTTGAAGTTATACTAGATATACTAGAATTGATAGTAAGGAGCAGAAAATAAGTTCTCAGGTGTATCTAAAAGCAGTTTTAAAACTACTAATTAGTTTTATTGAGTTGATGCTGTATAGCAAAAAGAGTTTCAAGCAATTAGCAAAAAAAGTTTTTTAGGGGTAGTTTTATAAGAAGTTTTGTCAATGAAGGCCATAGCTTTGGGGAGGTCTTATGAAAAATCTTTGGAAACGATATTTCAAACGTAAACTTATTACATAAGCTCCATGCTATAAAATAAATTATACTATAACCAATAGTATTTTACCCCCTATTTTAATGAGGGTTTTAATATTCAAGAACTAAACTGACTCTAACTATAACTCCTTAAGCTTTTTTGTTTTATGATAATTTTAGTTTGAAATATTTTTAAATGTGTATCGAAGATTAAAGCTAATGACAATCTGTGCATACAAAACACTTTTTTTTGTCTATGAAACTAAAATAACCAAACTCAAGTGCACTTTCAAAATTTTTTATTTAAATAAACAAAACTATAGTATTCTAAGTTGACTATTTTAAAGAAAGAAAATAAAAAGGTTACGCTATTGGTATTATTTCTGAAAAAAAAAAACAGGGTAAAAAATTAAATTTATTACTTTAAATTATTCGAAAATAAAAACAGAGTTTAACAAAACTTCTTATTATTTATAAGATTCCTAAACGCTCTATATACTTTTAGATTTTTAGAAAAGAAAGATGATATGCCAATTAAAGTTTTAAACGCATTTAACGTTTATCGATTGCACAACATTTGGTAAATAACTCAACATGTGCAAACAGACAACTCTAAATAGATTTTAAATGATCAAAATTTGTAGTGATTTTTTTGAATTAATTCAACTTGGAAGCTATTTGTAATTTATTAAGAAAACCTTTTCTATGTAAGCAAAAAGATTTTTATTATACAGTTTCTTTATTTTCGAAATACTTTATAAGGCGTGTTATTTTCATGTATAGTAGGGGTGGGCAACGTAAATAGTTGACGGGCCGGATCCAGAAAAATATAGTCCTCAGCGGGCCGGATCATTTCAAGTTAGTGATCTTTTGGATTCAGCTGGATCCATTTTTAGATCCGGATCCCATTTTAAACATATTATCCGGATCCGGCTAAGTACTAATTTTAGACAAAGATCTGGTACCGAATGGAAGCTAATTTCAAAAAGATTTGGATCTGGTTAGATGCTTATTAATCGGTATTTCAGAACTTTGAATCAATACATTAATTACCAAGGTTCTCAAGTATGAAATTTTATGTTAAATTTAGTTAAGTATTCATAATTCTATATATATTATAACTCTGGACCGAATTAATACTAGTTAGTCCTAAAAATATTACAATTTGGTAACTAAAAGTTACTCGAGCCTAACATTTCAAGCTAAAACATAAAAAAAGTGCTAACTATTCGAAATCAATTAATTTTTGAAATCCTTATCTGGAGTTTATAGTGAAAATATTTTTTCAAAAATTAACAAACAATACAATATTAAACTACTATTATTAAATTTAATTAAGCTTAAGATGATTCATTACATTTTTTTGTATAAAAGAAACAAAACAAAATCAATTCTGATATAATAAACAGTTTTACCATAAAAAGCAAAAAAAATAAATAAAAGATCTCGATGAAACACTTTAGGTTGATCATGTATTAGAGTTGTTTAAATCTAGTTGCATGAAAGTTTTGGAAAATCTTCAAGTGCACTGAAATACCGATTAGGTTTGAAGATAGCTTATCCTTGTTAATGTTTATGGTCGGAAGTATTTGTTTTTAAATGTATGAAGTATCGAACAACACAACTAGTTCCATGGTCAACTTTAGAAGTTGACAAACTTTGGCTCGATAAATAATACATGGAATCTATCTTATAAAAGCAACAAAAATTTTATGTTTGACTTCAAATTTTCATATTAACTTATTTTAAAAACAATTAAGCCTAGATTACAAATTACTTTGGCTTGAAATTTTGACACTTTTACTTTCAAAATATCAAATAGTTATAATTAACTTACGAAATTTAACTAAATTCTGTACTTTAAAAATATTAATCAAACAGTGCACCTAAAATACTTTAAAAAGAGTACTAACATAATATAACGAAATATTGACACAAAAAATAAATTAATATATATTTTCAGCATAACAAACATTTTAGTTTAGTAGACTTTTAGATTAAGATCGATTTAACTAGTGAAAATACTACTAAACGAAAAACTAAAAAATAAAACTTTCACATTATACTTTAAATGTTAAGTTTAAAGAATTTAGCAAGAATAATTACACTAAAAAGATATCATTGAGACATTTTTGGATCATAAAAGTTTTTAACAAGTTGTTTAAAATCTGGAAGTTTATTTGAAGTAGATATTCTCAGTAATGACTGCAAATTGGTATCAGTAAGATTTGAACGCAGCTTACTTTTGTTTATATACATGGTTAAGAATGTTTGTTTTCAAAAATATGTAGACTCAAACAGAACAAATAACTTCATTGTCATCTTTTTTAAATTAACAAACTTTTACTTGTTAAATAGGTCAAAAAATCTGTCAATGTTTCAGTTTTGAACTTTTCTTTTTGTTTAATGCGACATTGAAGTTCAAAAATTCTAACAATATTACTAAGTACATTTTCGGTGTCAAACGTCGACGGTAATGAAATAATGTCGAATTCTTCGCTTAATTGTTAAAAGTCTGCAAAACGACGACCAAACTTATTATCAAGTGAAACTATTGTCATCAAATGGTCATCACTAAACTTAACCATATAGTTAATCAAAAAGTCCTTAATGAAAAAACAATAGCAGAAAAAGTGCAAATGGTAGTCTAAACTTAAAACATTTGACAAAAGTTTAAATTTGAGCAATGTCACTTAAAAAATTTGTCGATGTTTAAAAAGATATTTTTTTTTTCCTTTTTTAAACATTTAAAAAACAACTCAATACTTATCTGGTAAAGACAGCAATTTTTGACACGTCTTTTTTTTATGAAAACATTATGGTAGGTAAGATCATCAAAGTTAGTTCAGCAAACAATTGCTTTTGGATAATTTGAGAAAGGATTACTTCAACTGACTTGAAACAGAACAAGATACTATAAAAAAATAGTGTTTAATCACCACAAAATAATAAGCCATTTTAACAAAGGTTTTCAGGGTCAAAGTCTTACAGTTTTGTTTAATGAAATAGATCAAAAAAGGTTTTGTACAAGTTTTGTAATAATTAAATTGGCTGGCCGGATTTTATATAAATTTTGAAAACGCTTAGCGGGCCGGATCATCCACTTGCGGGCCGGATCAATGTTGTCCGCGGGCCGGATTCCATTTAAAATTGAAAAAGGTTTGGGGGCCGGTAATTTTCACTCTGCGGGCCGGATCCGGCCCGCGGGCCGTACGTTGCCCACCCCTAATGTATAGTTTCACTGTAGGCTAATTATAGTGTATGATTTTAATTGTTACTAATCGCTTTTGTATTTTATTACACTCTTGATTAATTTCTTATTACTTGGTATAAGTTAGTAAAGTGTTATCTCTTGTTAGATATGGACTGTACTGATGAAAACTGCTCGAAATGTATTCAGTTTTATTGTATAGTTATTGGTCTATACATTGTATTATTTTGTTCCAATATATTTTTAATTAGACCAATCTGTACTCATATTAACAAAAACTTTTGTATCATGAATTACCTGTAAAACCGACGTTTTGTTCACCTTCATAAATAATGGTTGAAATTGTATTGATACATTTGTAAGTGTTTTAATAAACAAAAATATATAAACTCAAATAGATTTTTTTGATTTAGTAGTTACATTGCGTTATCGTTTAATCCATACAATTAAATAGTTTAATGTACTTTTTGATTTGAAATTCTTTGATGTGATCAGTAAGAATTAGCTTTTTGTCTAAAAGTTTTAGACGTAAACTTAAGAACTCATTGAGTTTAGTATACTAAACTTTAATGATAAAATTTACAAATACTGTACTTACAGAAGATTTAGGCAAAAAAAGCTTGAATTTGAGAACATTAAAGAATACTGGAACTGGAACTTTAATCGAAAATCTATTGAGTAATTGATATTTTAAGCAGTTCTTTTATGTAAGCTGATGAAGTTGTTATTAAATGCGAAAAATTTATCATACACTATTTTTTATTCTATCGTTAGAACTTTATTTATCAAAAACACATTCAACGTAGAACACATTATCTTTTTAATATTCTAACACTTATAACACGGCAACATGAACATTTGTTCTTTTTCAATTCTAATTTACAAAAAGATAGCCATATTAAGCCTTAAACTTTAACACAGTACTTTGCAAAGTGGTAGACAAGTATTTAAAATTTTAAAACTCTATACTGTTGTTTAGTTTATTTACATAAGAATAATTGCAAGTAAGAATAGATAAGAATCCTTTGAAGTTCTAAAAAATTTAATAAACTAGCTTAATCCATAAAAATTAAACTGTAAAATAAAAAAGCGTATTTTATATTTTGTCTATATTCTTCGCACACTTATTTAGTTAGGTAAGTAAGTTAGTTAGACAAAAACTAAGACAAAATATTTTTTAATTTTTAGTAATATATCTATCAGTTAAAAAAATACATTTAATAAGTTGTCAAGTTGAAAATTATAGAAAAAACACATATATATTATCTCGGTATTTAGCTTTATAAAGTTTATAAAAATCATGAGACACCAAACAACAGTTTATATAATTTTTTTTTTTTTTTATGACTTTTTAGTTTACTTAAAGAAATTTTTTTTTGTACGAATTCTTACTACTGTTAGACTTGAGAATGCAGCTTTTAATGTAAAAAAACTCCAAAAAAACTTCCTTAAAAATGTTAGCCCTTCCAAATACCAATACCTCTATTCATAATGTTCTAAATTATTCATAACTCGGCATTTTTATTATCAATTATTTTCATGATGTCTTCCAGTAGACCATCTCCAAGATCAGGCATTTTCCATCCATCGTAAATCGTGAGTCTTTGTGACGTCATGCGTTTTTGTGACGTCATTTGTTTCTCTCTTGTCATATGTTTGAGGTTTTGTGACGTAACAATGAGGCTTCTTCTTATTTGCTCCAGTTCATCGCTATTATGGTAAATTTTGTTTAAAAAAGTGGACAGCTGATAAACTTTATTAAGTTTTAATACTTTCAAAAAAAGAGATAAATCAAAACTTACTTAGTTTGTCAAACTACTAATTGAATGATGAGCCCAAGAATATAAGTTACACTTCAAACAAAAACTACATGTATAAATATTTAAATCAAAAACCAACTTTTAGAGTCAGTCTTCGAGTTAAAATACATTGTATTTTAAAATGTGAGAAATTCAGTTAAAGTTAATGAACATTAGTCTTATTTTTTCTCAATATATTATACAGAAGTCGTATTCTCTTAAAAAAAAACTATGCTGATATAACTGGCTTAACTTTTACAATCAAATTTGTTGTATATGTACAGATTGGGATGACTACTTTTGCAATACTTTAAACCCATTAACTGATCACGGATCAAGTGTAAATTATTGCTCAAGACTTATATTTTGCTTGTTTAATTATATGGCCATTGCTTTGTTACGAATAGTTTGCAAATACTGAAGAGAAAAAAATGATTGATTAATATAATACTCAATATAAAAAAGAAAAATATGCTAGAATATACATCTCACCTTTTATGCCTTGATTTTTTATTTTTTCTCATAAAAACTTTGTATTCTCCAAACTTCTGCATGCTCGAATCTAACTGGCTGACAGATGAAATGCTACTTTCTGATTGGCCTAGAGATGGAATACTAGCTTCTGATTTGTTCATGGATGAATTGCTACTGCTGTCTCCATTGGACGATATGTTACTCTCTTGCATCTCTTTCTGTTTAGATGTAAAAACTAAAATTAATTAAAAAAAAGGTTTTGGGTTTGGGTCAACTCACATTAAAATTTCGGTGGCAAAACATAAGTGTTAACTTAATTCGTTTTTAAAATTTAAATAACAAACATAAAAATTTTAGTAAGACCAATGTGCTTTTAGTAACCGAGTTGGGTAGCTTATCTTTTACAATTTACACTTAAAATGTAGTTATCGTAAAATACCGTAAACTACAAAAATATAATTAAATTTACCTCCGTTCAGAAACACTTTATGCTAAAAGCGTTATAAATCTAATGATGTTACTTTGTTGCTATTATAGGAGTGTAAACAAAAAATAACTTTACTTAGATATAAAACAAATCATTAAACTCAGTAATTAAATAAAAAAAAGTTTTTTTTTACATTTTTTTAGATGTATATCAAAGGATAATAATAAGTAATATTAAACATAAGTAATACATAAGGAACTAAGAGTAAAAAATAGTTTTTTATAAATACTTACAACTAACCACGGGTAGAAAGCAAGAAAATGCACGACTAATTCCCATTTTTAAATAAGTTTATTAGCATATACTAAGATAAAATTGATTTAAAAAAACTTCTTCTCAAAAAACTTGAACACTTAGTAATTTTTAATAAGCTTATGAGTATAGGCTTGTAATTTGTTTTTGAGTGTTCTTAGGTTTAACTACGGTTTTAAAACATTGTTATACTTATAATAAAACTGACTTTTTTGTTAGTTAAAAACTTACTACACTATCAAGCCATGAAAAAAATACAATTTATAATAGCGTCAACACTTAATTTTAACGCTTTGTATGATTCTACTTAGTTTTTGTGACATTCATATAAGTAATCGCGATATCTTAAAGTATCTATAGAAGCTTTTTAATTAAGTTTTTTAGCTAGACTATTTTACTTAATAAAAATATAAGCTATTTTTCGTTATTTAATCAATTTAACTAATTAACATTCTTACAATTAAGTATCTTAAGTATAAAAAACTGGGAATAAAAAAAGAAAAGGTATCTGTATAAAAAATTCTAAAATTCAGTAATTGAAATTATCTCAGAAATTAAAAAACCTCTATAAAAAAAAAGTAGAGCAAATTAAAAACAACAATAATAGTATAAACTTAATTGAACTAATATGTTACTTTGAACAAATATGCTAAAAAAACAAGTAAAGCAAAAAGAAACGATACTATATCAATTTTATAAAACTTGAATTTTATCTTAAACTAAAAAATTCAATGCCTATGCATTTAAAAAAAATTTATTTATACAACTACAAAATAATCATTATCACTTAATAAAACGATTAAAACAGCTAAAGCTAACAAGTAGCAAAATTAAACTAAATAATAATTAGCAGTAGCTTAAACGTTGCTTAATTAAATTAATTAATGTTTTTTATCTATATAACAAATTTAAGTAAGTTTTACTTAGCTGTATCATTATTTGTATAAACAAATTTTAAATCTCTAGCTTATAAAACCACTATTAGCTAATCTTATTACTAGTAAGTTCAGTATATAAAAAAAGATTTGTTTGAATCAAACTGTAAAAACAAACAAGTATGAAATCTACATTTTGTTTTTGTAAAACCTTAAAATAAACAAGTTGTTTAAGTTTTCTGTTAAGAAAACAGTAGACAATGATTTTTTAAAGGAATCTTATACAATTAGTCTTCTGAAAACACAACTAAAAATATTTTGAGAATAGCAAACTTCCGATCACCCGTTCAACTTTACAACATTATCAGTTTTAAAAGTCTTTAAATGCTAAAAATTTTAAAATGTGTAATCTTAAAAGAACGTAAAAGCCCTTGAGAAAGAGTTAAACAAATCTGTAATTATTACAAAAATACATTACAACTCTATAACTCCATATAGTAAAAAAAATAATTTCTTATAAAAAATTTTCAAAAAAAAAAAACACTTTTTTCGTTGTTAAGATAAAAAATCATTTGAATCAAATTTAAGATTTTTTAAATTAAAAAATATAAAGTAAAATATATAGAAAATTATATATTTTGATTTTAATTTTTGTGAAAATCTTCTGTAAATTGCTTATTCTTTAAAATATATGATTTTTGATTTAGTTTAAGTTATGTGAATTATAAAATTTAAACAGTTAATTTGAGTGCACCTTCAATAAATATTATATAGTTTGATATTAGTTTTGATGTAAGTAGTTCACTGGAGATAGTTTAGAACTTAAAATTTTTTAGGATTTTATTTTCAAAAGAACTTTTCACCTAAATAAGAAATCATCTGGTAACAAAAAATCCTGATAAAGTAAAATATATTCTTAATGTTCTGATTATTAATTTTTTTTCTGAGAGATACATCGTTTAAAAAAAGTGTTAAAATATTTAAAGTTGTCTATCGTTTTTAAAATTTATAGATCTAAGCAACAAGCAAATAATTCATAAATAAATACACAATATAAAAAGTATATAGTAAACTTTAAAAAATAAGTCTTTTTAAACTTAATCTTAACAAAGCTCTAATTTTTAGAAGTATATTATTTATATAAGATATTGCTAACACCTATATATACGTCTAAGTCATAAACAACACTTAAATTTTAATTAGTTAAATAAACTGTAACTAATATTTAGCCAAATTAATTAAAAAAGATAATTGCATTGATACAAACATTTTGTAATTACTTTAATTATTGCTTTAAAGTGTTTATAACAGAACCTTTTATAATTTTAACACTATTATCCGTTTTAAACCCTAGCTTATATACCTAATACAAACTAATCTTTGTAACTCTATCAAGTAGCAAAGAACAGGTTTTATAAGTTTTTGTAATAGTTCATGATTAAATATTTATTCAATCGAACCTGCAGAAATGTTGTATCCCCGAAAACGTCCCCATAATCCATCCCAACATGAGCCGTGTGCCTCATAGTGCCACCTAGCGGTTTGGAAATCATCTCCCTGCTTATTTGCTTCTTCTTTATTCTCATATTTGGGAAATTTAGGGTTTTTTGATATTTTGACGTCTTCTGAGCGGTTAAGTTGTATATTTAAATAAAAACCTAATTGAAAACATATAAAGTTTGTTGTTAATAAATAATTTGCTATAAATAAAGTCTTTTATTGGTATAAATTAACAAAGTTACACTAATATTTTTATTTTATTCTACAAAATTTACATATTCTAATAGTATGTAAACCAGGGTTTCCCAAACTATTTTGCAAATGGCCCCCTTTAAAGAAATTGAAAACGCCTTGGCCCCCTTCAGTAAGGTTACTCATAAACTGAAGATCTTTATTTTTGCTATTCAACTGCAACTGAAGAATATCTACTGTGAGTTTCAAACTATGACCTCATGCCCCCCCCCCCCCCTCCCCCCGCTCTTACCCCTTTGCTGCTCGTGGCGCCCAAGGGGGCTACTTAGCCCACTTTGGGAAACCCTGATGTAAACTGTTTGATTTTTATACAAATTTAATTAACTTGTTTAGTATGTTTACAGTAAATATTTTTAGATTTAGTAGTTTTTTAAAACATAAAACACTTTCCTAAACTAATAAAAACATCGAATTGCAGTTTAGCTAAAAACTAATTAAGAATTAAAATTTAAAAGCATATCAAAAAAGTAGAAATTAGTAACTTTTGAGGAGGGTATTTTACAAACTGTAAAGCTTGATATCAACTAAACAAAGGTTTTAAGAATAATAATAGCTAAATAGATAAATAAACTAATCACTTAGAAAAAAAATGTTAAGGAGTAAACTGAGCAATTAAAATACAAGCATGTGGAAATTATAAGTGTAAGTTAGTTTTACAGACAAACTTTTTTAAATTACGTTTAAAATTTACAAACTTAAAGAGTGCAAAACACAATTAAGATAATTTCACACACTTGACATTTAAACTCACGAAAAGTTTAAACGAGTTAGAAAAAATCGTTAAACTTTACGGCTTGTATTTATGATTGAAGATATGATAATGTTTAATGATTGAGTAGTGAATTGTTGCCTACATTGTATAAGTTGAAAGGGTTTTGATAATTATTTTAACAACAAGCTAATAAAAATGCCACTCTATTACGACAAAGGTAGTATTTTATCATCATAATTGACGAATTCACAAAAAGAAAAAAAGAAAAGTTTTTAAGTGCTTTAACACAGCCAACATAATTAAAGTTGTGATAGATTTACAAAAAAACGCTTTCAAAAAACTATTTTTATAAGTTTTTTACAAATTTAAGATAAAACAGACTTGACAAGTTTAAACTGTAAATCATAAGAAAAAATACTGATAAAAGATGATAGAGAATTAAAATAGGTATTAATAGTATAAGTTTTACCATATTGATCATTTTAACTGATTTTGTACAATCAATCAAAAAATCAAAAATAAATTAGTGAAGTACCAAAGTTAATAAATAATTGTTTATATTTATTCGAAAGAGCAAATATGTAACTGTTACATCAAATATAAAAGCAAATTAAATTGTCAAGTTTAAATTCAACGTTATTCTGAATTATTAAAATACTTGAATTTGAAAATAATTTAAAAATCAAGTGTTATACGATTGAAGTTTTATTTAATGTTCAATATGCAATATTTACTAAAGAATAAACTATTTTTTTTTCAAAGTTAACTATTTTATACTAAACCTTAACCTTTAACAAATTGTAAATATAAATAGTTACATGTTAGCTGAAAAAATTCACACAGAAGCTATCAAAAAAGTAGTCAATATGGTAGAACTAGTAGTTTGTAAACTGTCAATGTAAAAAGTTTTGTGTAAACACTTGTGTCTAGTAAAAAACAAAAAAGTCTCATAAGGTAAAAAATGTTATAAAACAATAAATTGATAAATCAATCAAACCCTTTTACGAAAATTAAGCAAAAATTTTATTACTTCAAGTGCAAGTTTTAAATACCTTTTACATGCTTATTTTTATCTTGTACTTCTAAAAAACTTTTAATCTAGAATTAGTAATATTATTAACCATATAATTATTTTTGTGCAATCTATTAAGTATCTATGTAATATATGTATAATTAACGCACAATGTTCAAGTTTTAATTACCTTTATATTTATTTTATTATTGCTAATTATAGTGTAAAATTTTCAGCTAATGGATTTGTTTTTAAAAATTATTCTACTTTTGGAAAATATTTTTCCTAAAATAAAAACTTATCTTTTTCTCATATTAGTCTAAGTTATTTTGTAGGTTAATTTGAACTCTATCAAATATAAGACACAAAATATTTAATGTCGCGTTATTTACTTGCTAAGATTATTGATCTGTAATGTGTATTTAGAAATAAAATATTTGTGAACTTCCACAATAACACTACAGACAAATAATTTAATAAAATTAATTATCTCGCGTACGCTGAAACTCTAAAGTTTAATACCTGATGTTTTAAAAATTATGTTTACCCAATAAACATCGCGTAGAAATTACTTAGAAAAAATTAGTTTTACTTGCTTTCAATAACTAGCAAAAGAGTACAATAGTAACTAGATCTATAAAAAACGATAAATATATAATTTGACTAAAAGTAAGTTTTAAATTAATTTAGAATTATATGTATTTGTTAATAATGTTTTTTATGATGTTAATTTTGTACATTTTATATGGGCTAAATTATTAAAGTTTAAAACAATGACTAATTTTATAAGACATGGAAACAAATACAATTAAATAACGCTTTTACTTTAAAAACATTACTTATATCTATTATTTTAAAGTCGGCGCATATTGTATAACATATTTAAGTAGTAGAAAAGTTACAGAAAAGTTTTGTTTTATACTTTGGAAACTAAAATAACAAAGTTAATTAAGACTAAAGCAAATAAAAAAAACGAGTACAAAATGTATAAGTTATTCGAAAATCAATTAAGTACCATTAAAATATATGAAAAAAAGCTTCAATGCATAATTATTCGTTCTAATTAAAAAAGTATTTATGAAACTATTGCTAAATAAATTGTATTTAAGACTTAAAACTATAATTTGCTTTAAAAATAGTTTTTTATTCTCTAGGATAAGTTAAAATCGAAGCTTTGTGCTTGTTTAATGTGAAGTTATACCTATAAATAAAAGTACATTCTTAAAAAGTATTGTAAAGAGTTTATAATAAAAAGTCGTAAGTTTTTTCGTTTAAATTGTTCTCTCTGTGATTTTGAAATGATATAAATATAAAAATTTATAAATTATAAGTGCAGTTTTTTACTTTAGTATTTTGTTAGTTTTAACATTTACTAAAGGTGTCGAACACATCAATTTAAAGCAACAAGTTCTAATTGTTATCAGTTTTTTTTTTCAAAACTTTATAAAGTACCAATTAAAATGTAAACTTAAAAACTAAAAAAATCTAAAAATTGTTTATAGTTTAAAATAATCGTTATACAACAAAATAAACGTCAGAAAAGTTAAAACATGCTATAAATATTATCGTAAACAAATAAAAAGTTTAAACAAGTTCAAACAAGATGTTGAAACTTTTTACATGTTATTAAATGATATCTTTTAACGAAAAGGTAAAAAAAATATTTATTAGTGTGAAATACTACAAAAAAAAAATATATATAAAATATTTGTTGCAAAATCAATTACTCTACTTTACAAAGGTATGATATATTTTTGTTTGTAAAACGTCAGTACAAAATTTATCCATGATAAAATTTCAAGTACTTGTATAAGATTACATTGTTAAAATTATATTATACGCGAAAAGTACAACATAACTTGAAAGCTTTTAAACGTTGAAAAAGTTATTTTTTAACAATTAATTTTGAAAAGTATTTTTAAGCTAAGTAAAATAAATCTATCAACTTATCAAGTGTTGACAAACTGAAACATGATAAATCATTCACAATGTCTACTAAAATATTTTACTATCAATTTTGATTGATTTTAAAGTAAACAAGAACAAAAGTTTATACGAAAGACAGAAGGAAAGTTAAATTTATAAAAACATGTTTTATCAATTTTAATTAAATTGTATATACCAATTAAATGCTTACTCTAAACGGTTGTTGCAAATAAACTTGAAGTTTCGAAACTATTTTAAAGTTAAAATTCGTAAATACAGTATTTTATGCGTTAAAGGTAACTGGTGTTTATCCACACTATACAGTTTTCTTACTACATTTCCTATAAAATATATTTAGCATAAACATTATTTAAGCCTGTTTTGGTGTTAATTTACACATTTAGAGCGCGCGCAAAAATTATTAAGTTAGCAAAACTCGTTAAAATTACCGAGTGTAACGAAATTACGGAAGTTAAAGTAACTTAGAAACAACAATTTATGTTTGAACATAATAGTTTTGTAACTTTATAAGTTAAATTGAATGCTAAAATTTTTATAAATTAAAAAATATAACTACTAAAAAGTTTAAGGATTAAAAAAAAACTTTTTAATGACAAAACTGATAATAGTTTGAAGGACAAATTTATTATTTGATTTGTATTCACATATAAATAACTCTAATAAAAATATATGTTGTTTAAAAACCAACAAACAGTTATAAGCTTTTTTTCTTTTCAAATTAATCAAGCAGATGAAAATAGTGTATTTAGCGTTTTATACAAATTAAATTTATATCCTTATAAATAAAAGAACTAAAAAATCTAAAATACCATCTAATTTTTAGACTTATACTAGTTTAGTTTATAAGTAATTCAATTTTTATTTCTAAAATGTGGCTTTGGAACTCAAATATTAACAACTTAATAAATAATTGTAATAAAACTGAAACAGATAATTATATTATTATTTAAAACTTCCTGTCAAAAATTTAGAATGGCTCAAGTTAAAAATAAGTAAAAAAAAAAAAACATTTCAAATAAAATTGTCTGAAATATACAGCAAGTTTAAATAAGCTATCATTTAAGTATATAAAATACTAATATAGTAAATAAAAAAAACTAACTATAATGAGTTAAAAAACACTTTACAAAAACAAATTGACAATTTTGATGAAACAATGTACGTACATCAAATGATAGAAAAGCAAAACTAATAAGCACTCTAATTAGCTATAACTAACAAAAAAACATACATTGTTATATTTCAGTACATGTTTAATCATCTAATTTAAAAAGATTAAAACAAAGCCAAGTTATAATTACTTTTAATGCATTGTTACAAAAGTATTAAACTAAAAATTATTTTTGATCAATAAAAGTACATAAACATTGAGTCAGGACTTAAACAAAGCTTTGAAATTAATAATTTAAATTTTCAAAAACAACATTAACAATGAATTGAAACAAAAGTTTGTAAAAGTTTTATATAAGAGTATTTAGATGTTTATATGCTATTAATCTGAATTGAATAAAACTCTACATTATTGAAGTTTTAATTATTTACATTATGAGTTTACATTATGATTCCAATAAAAAATACCAAGTTTACCGTTTTTCCGGTGTGGCGATAGATTAGTTTGCAAAATTACAAGATATAAATGCTTAAAAATGCACACATTGAAATATAACAACTGAAAAGAACTAAAATTGTTTGATGTTTTCATGCATGTACTACTTGACGAAATCTTTATTGATATTATATAATAAAACTAGTAAAAAATACGCTTTTCAAATAAAAACAAAATTTTTGTGTAGTGATCAAATCTTATTTATTGACTTTAAGGTTATGATTTATTTTCAAATAGTAATCAAAAATAAAATTTCACATAGTTGCTTAAACCGACACAAAACTTTTTTATTCAAACATTTCGTCAAGTAACTAAATTGTAACTTAAATTAGTTTTTACAATGTCATTTATTAAATTAAAAACAAATATTTACACAGATTCTACAGGAGCAACATTATGAAATCTGTATGCAATGTGGTAAAAATTAAAACAAGTAATTTATGAGCTGTCTTTACAAGCGTTTTGTGTAAACAGTTGTGTCTAGTCTACATACCAAATGCAAAACTTTTATTTACAAGAGAATAAATCAATCAACTTTTATGTGAGAAATTTAAATAAAACAATTTTTACATTTTTTCGAAAATTTTTCAACTATTTTTAACAAAGAAAATCTATATTATTACAAATATTCGCTTTAAAAAAATAGTTGTAGAAATTTTTAAGTTCTATAAACATACTAAAATCATTATAAAATATCTTGCGTTTAGTACATTTGTATGACTAATCTTAAACAAATCACAATTTACTTCGATTTTAAAACAAAAAGTTCTCTAAATCAACATATCATAAGACATACAAAATAAATTACTGTTACTAAAAATATTGTTGATGTTGAAAATATCTTATGGTTTGAAAGAACTTTCAACTTATGTTTAGAAAATAAAGAAAAATAAAAACACTTTTTGTTAAATATTCAAATAATTACAGCCAACGTGAAAATAATTGTAACGTTAAACTCATTAAAATTCTTTAATGTAACGTAACTACGGAAGTTAAAGTTTAAAATTCAAACTGTAATTTGCAATTTGGTCAAAATTTAAGTAAATTTTACAAATACGCGTTACAAATAGTAATTTACTATAATTTAAATAGTACGATTTAAGATAATTAGTTATGGACTTAAAAGATAGCAAATAAACGCAACTATGTGTTTAAGTAATAGTCATGTAAAGTAAAATGAAAATTAAAGATCGGATTTTTTTTATTTAATTTTCTAAAGAGATAAAAAAATACCAAAACATACTTTTCTTAAATAAAAGAAAAAACACATTTAAATTTTTTTATGTAAAATATTTTGTCTTGACTATTAAAACTATTTAAATAGCACGGTTTCAATTTATGATTGAATTTTACAATATATTTTATTAAGTTTAGAATAAATATTTACAAAAACTTTACAGAAGCTTCAGTATCAACAGTGCACACAATAAAATAAAACTTGATAAAAGTAATTTATAAGCTGTCTCAGAAAGTGTTTTATGTAAACATTTATGTCTAGCCTCAATATTATACGTGAAACCTATGTTTACAAAACAATAAATCAATTAGTTGTGTGAGAAATTTAAACAAAAACATGTCATAAAACACATAAGTGATCTAAAAATAAATTTTTCTGTAAATGTTTTTCAAGTTTTAAAACATGTTAAAATCATAGTAAAAAGCTAGTTGTTTAGTAGTTTTAAATAACTATTATGTACAAAAAAAACTTCAAAAGTTTACTCTAAACTTTAAAACCATAACATTTTAAAACAAACATAAACTAACCAGTAAGTTAGTTATAACAGCTTTAAACATTTGTAATATATGTCTTCTTCATAACAAACCCCAAGAAAAAAAAATGTTTCAAATGATTTCAGCCTAAATCACTAAGCTTTGTTTGGGTAAATAACTAAGCTTAATATGAATACTCTTGAAAAAACACAATTTGTGTTAACTTTAGTTAAAATGTTAAAAAACTTGCTTTGCAGGTTAAAGTAATCAAATAATTATATTATACAAAAATATATTATTATAAAATTGAAATAAAGTTTATGCGGAAGATAGAACCAATCAAAATAGAAGTCGATTTTCCAAAATAAAATTAGATGTAGTAGTTTAGTTGTAAATTAATAGCTTCGCAACCTAAAATTATATATAAACTTGACTAGTCAAACTTTTAAATCAAAACTTTAAAGAGGCTTTATATTTTAAAGTTTTTGAAAGGTCAGTAAAATGTTTTAAAAATAGTTCTTAAATTTTTTTTAAGTGTTATAAACTGAAGAAGTTTAAAAAAAGCCTAATTTAAGTAAAAGAGAGATCAAAAAAATTAAATATCGAACTTAAACTTACTCGCGTTTATACTTTTGTAACTTTATTAAATTTTTAAGTAATAATATCTTGAATACATTGTAGAGACTACAGTATATAAGCTTAGTTATTTTGAAGTAATTGTGTACTATCTTTGGAAAATAAATAATTTATCTGGTAAAAGGTAACCGTTCATTATCTTTCTTTGTCAATTAAAAAGTTAAGAAATATCTCAATTAAAAACAATTCAAGTACTTTAACAAGGTTACATTGTTAAAGTAAATGTTTATTCGTTTAACAGAAATTAAGTATAAATAATATAAAACATTTTATAATGTTACTTTAAAATACCACTCAAAAGTAGATTATGACAAATATCTACAAATTGTTCAAAGTATTATTTATAATGTACCTATGTACAATAGAATGTATGATAGATGGTTCACAAAATCCAATATATAAATAAAATACAAATATGATAAATTTAACACATTATTCATTTCATTTGTCCTATCAGTCAAAAAATGCTATAAACGATATACTTTTATAAGAAGTATACACACAAGCTGCAATGTTGATATTATAGTAAACAATAACTTGTTAAACAAGTTTAAACATTTCATACAAATGTTTTCATAAATAATTTAAATGAAACTAATTTAAATATAATAACATTTGTTATACCTATACATCAACACAGTTTACAAAAAGTATACACAAAAGCTCCATTATTGTAGTTAAAAAATGAAAAGCTTTAGACTGAGAAAGTATAAATATTATTAGTAATAAATTTAAACTTTAGTTATATAGTTGATTATCTTATAACTTAAAATAGCTTTATATTAATATAACAAACATAAAAGCAAAATTAAATTTAGAATATTTGTAATTGTTTTTTTTTTATAGTTTTTAAAACACAAGCATGTTCAAGAAATTAAGTTCTAAACGTAAGCACTAAAACAAAGTTTAAAAGTTTATTTTATTGAGTATAACTAAAAGTTGTTTTTTTGAGAGTTATTTTTTTTCACAAATGAATAACAAATTTAAAGTTTATTAAATGAGCTAACTTTAGTTATTAGTTTATTTTAGTAGCTAAGTTACGTTAAAATCACAAATTTAAATTAAATTGCTTCTAAATACATGTTACATACCACAGTTTACTTTCAATTTTGAAAATTACTTTTAAACTGAAGTTTAATTATTTAATACTTTTAGTTTTACTGCCTTGAGTTTCTTTGATTAAGCTTTAATTCCTTAGAACAAAAATCAATGCAATAAAGTTGATAACTTAATAGTTTTACACTTCAATTTATGAACAAGCTTTATTTAAGATAATTTTAGTGTAAATCGATACAATTACGGCGTGAAAAAATGACTGAACGTTTTAAAAATTTGCCAGTATAGCGTGAATGCAAATGTAGAAGGACATTACATGTAGTTAAATTTGGAAAATACTCGTTGCAAACCTTAATTTAGTTGCAATTTATACGGGAAATTAATTTCGAACAAGATACTAGTTTAGCAGGTAATGTTTTAATTACGAAAAAACAATTGACTACAGTAGGAATCTCATAGAGGTATTTTACTTTTTACTTTTTATTATATTTATATTTATATTTATTACTTTTTACTTATAAAAATGAAGTCGTTTCTTAATATTATTGAAAATATATAGTTTAGATTTTATGATATAAGCATTTTAACATAAGTTGTGGAATATGTTTTCTTGAGCCTTTTTAAAAACTGTAAGGTGTTTGCATTTAAGCTATAACAAACTTGTATTAAAAAAAAGAAACAATCAAAAGTAGAAAAATAATGATTTATCAAGTTTGATAACTTTAATCTATATACTTAAAAAACAAAAAACAAAATATTTCTTAAAAAGTAAACTACAAAGTTATTTTTTTACTACTTTTCTATGTATATGTTTTCAATTAAAATAAGATTAATGTAAATACTGTTTTCAAATTTTGCTGTTCTTTGTTTGGAAAAACTACATACAAGTAGTATTAATTCCAAAAAATTCATTTGAAAAGTTTAAACAAAGACTAGCGCCGGATTAAAAAGGTTACTTATATTTTATTTAAAATTTTGCTTTGAAATTCTTGTAAATATACATAAGCAAAGTAATATTGTGAAAACCTTGTATAAATTGTAAAATTTTTAATGAAATTATTTCAATACGTTATTAACTTGATTTTAATTTTAATATTTGCTAACGAATTAAGGTCAGCTGAAATATTTTTTTTACTAGTATACTTTTCAGATAGAACTTATAAATTGTAATAAAAACAATCATTTATAATGTTGCTAGTAGTTTCAGGTTAGTTGAATTTTCTAAAATAAATAGTACATTATTATTAAACAAATTGAATAGTATCGAAAAAAGACCACTACTTCACAAGAGTCAATTCAATTGTTTTTTTGATATTGACTGAAAAATATTATTAGAATTAAAACCAAGTTTTACTCAATGTATAAAAATAATAAAAAGACTTACAAACATACTTGATAAAGTAAACCTTTTTGTCTCATGTATAGTTAAATATACTTGAAATTATTTTGTCTTTTAATTAAAACATAAAACTTGACTTTGCATCTCATTAAGTGTTGTTTTTTAAAAACAAGGAAACAAAAAAGGCTTTGGATAACTTAAATTAAAAAATCACAACCTATAGCAGTTTTTTTTTTATATATGCATATTAAAAAAAAATTGTTAATTTATATTTTATATAGGTCAAATCTTTATTCTGACTTTTCTCAATAACTTTTGGTTTTGAAAAATGTCTTATCTGTGTGAGCTAGCTCTAAAATACTAGTAGCTTATGCACTTTGTCAAAGTAAAACATTTACTATACTTAGCTCCTCAATTAAAAAAGACTTCTTCTTTCCTACTTCTTTAAAACTATAAAAATAATTTTCAAAACCTAAGAAAAACATAAATTATCAATAAAACTAAAAAAGCAAACAAACAACTTATAAAGTCAAACCTTATTATTGAAATGTTGTCAAAACGCTACACAAATTCGATACAGAAAAAGAGAAGCATCAGAAGAAAGTTTGTCTGAGATTAAAAAAATACTTTGAATTTGTCGCGATATAAACAAAAGCAGTTTATTACAAGCATAAAAAAAAAACAATATATTTGAAAATGTGTTTTGTTTTTCGTTATTTTATTTTAAGTGAAAATTTCACTACTTTATTATCTTATAAAAACTAAAGCTGAAAAAAAGATATTTTTCGACTGTTTACTGCATACTTTTCATATATCCGTACAAAACGTGCAAAAATTTTTTTAGCCTTAAATAAACTCATTAGTACGTCGAAGTTTTTCTTTGACGCATTTTTAAACTTAAACTTGCTTCAAAACATACGAAAAAATTCCAATGAATTGACTGTTGAAAAACAGTTTCTGAAAGCAAACAAATATTTCATGTGCAAAGTTATTTCAATTTATATCGTCACGAAATAACTTTCTTGCATGTTAGTTTAATTGGAATGCAAAACTTCATGTTTAAGTTACGAACAAAAGTAAAAAGTTTATGCATAGAAAACAGTTATACTAAAACATTCAAAATAATTTAATAAAGAATTAAATCTACTGAAAATTCTTAAATTTATTAAACTGAGATGGTTTATTTTTTTATAAAAAAAAATGTCTTATGACACAATTATAACAACGTAGAAAAATAAAAAACTACAATAGTAAATACGATCTGACCTTTGGTTTATCTTATTTTATAACATCTAAAAGCTTATAAGGAGAAATACACTACGATTGTAAAACGTTTTACCAGTTTAGAATAAGTTAAGTGACGTTATTTTAAAATACAAATATTTTTCACGTGGTTGAAATAAAAATAAATCTTTATGACCAAAACTTTTTTTTGTACTTTTTAGTTTAATCGTAAAAATCATTAAAAGTTCACAAGCTTTTTAAACTGCAATAGAAACAAATGTTTTGTAGTATATTTATCGTAAGTACGTAATAACTAACGTGTAGTAATTTATAAACAAGTTTAAGCACAAAGTTTAAAACTAAGACTAAATTTAATGCCCTAATTTAATTTAAAACGTTTACAAAGTATAAGCTTTATACACTATTTCAAAAAAAAAGTATATTTTTTATGCTTATTTTAACTTATTATGCTTATTTTTAATAAACAAATGTTTTCATTTTTGTTTAATTTTTTCAAACATTATGTTTGATATTGATATTGGAAATGAATCAAAAATAGAATTACTTCTGCTTATATAAGTTCTATCAATCTACAGGTCAAATAAAACACATTAAAAGGAAAAAAAAAGTATAATTTATTTTTTTTTAAGAAATTGGTTATTTAGTTTAGAAGTTTTTTTAAATAAAATAAAAACAATATTAATAAAACTTGTTTAATTGAAACAACAGCTTGAATTTATTCACAAATTCAAAATATTTCTATTACTCATATTAAAAATATTTATTTGAGACTATTAAGTCAAGTTTCGGTTGTTTTAAAATACATAAACAGCTGAATATAAACCGCTTTATTTTCTAGTGTAATTTCTAATAAATAAAAATTTAAAAGCTGTACATATGCTCCTTAAAAATCTTACTGTCATTTTAAAGAAAATATTATAGATTAGTTCTAGTAATACTAAAACTTACTAAATTAACATTGAAATAAATAATATATAACTGTTTTTTTTAATATAAAGACTAAAGTTATAAGACTTTCCCGCTCAAAAAACTTCAGTAAACTTTAACCATATTGAAAGTAACGTTTAAACATATGTAATTTAATCTTCAAAAAAAAAACACATACGTGTAAATAGTTAGTTACAAAAGTTTTAAAACAAACAATTTCTCCCAATATAAGTAATGTATCCGAAAGTATGTAGTATGTTATGTAACACATTTACACGTCATATAATTAACAATAGTATATAATAACAATTTTAACAAAACCTTCCCATACAATGATACATCTAATATTTCAATATAAAAAGCTAGCAAGGAAATAACAAAAAATAAAAGCTTGTTTTAGAAATTGTTAAAATGCATGGCTTATTAAAGTAGTTGACTAGTTCAGAACAGATTAACTAGTCTACTTAAGTAAAAACTTTTAAATACATTTATACGTTCAAACTATATATAATTTAACAAAAAAAAATTTGAGACCATTAAAAAAAAACTGTCTGCGTCTTTTACAAAACTTAAAAAAAAACTTTTGTTTATTAAAAGAAATATATTTTTTAAGTGTTTCGTAAAAGACTAAGACAGTAGTTTTTTTATGTACTCAACCATTTTTTATTTTTGTTTAGTCAAATTTTTAAAAACTGACTAGTTTTCAAAATAAAAAGCGGCAGACTACTATTATTCAAACAAATTAACATAAATGACTTATTGATAACTTTTGTGTTAGTGCACTGAAAGGATTTATATTATGTCAAAAAAGAAAAAAAAATAAGTAAATAGTATAAAAAGTAAACTATAAACTTTAATTTTATAAATTTAAAATGCTTTGTTTTATGCAAAACTTCATATATAAATCAAAATTGAATAAATTCAATTCACTACGTAAGTTAAAAAAAAAATCAATAAATATTTATCTATTAAGGTTTAGTATCTAAGACCTATGCTTATCTAAATATCCAATTTTAATTCATCAATAAATACGGCTCTTGTAACTTAGATAAATGTAATCGAACTCAAGTCAATAAATGTATTGTATAACTTAAAACTAACAAAACTACTTTTAATTATAATTAGTCATGTTGTGTGTCTTTTTGATATTTTGGTTTTCATACATAAACTTAAAAACTATTTAGTTTTTCGCAAATATATGCAAAAAGAAAAAAACTAGTTTTAAATTATACTTAAACATTGTACTTAAAAATATTATAATCAATTTGATCTCGGCTTAATTATATTTGAATATTAAAATTGTAAAAAACTAAATTGTGGTTATATTTTCTTAATGGGAATAACCAGAGCTGAAATACTAAAATTAAATTGTAGTAATTATCTAAGATAGATACTTTATTAAAAATAGTATTTTATTTTACTTACTTTTTTTTTATTTTTTTGAGCTATGACCAAATTTTGTATTTTAGTTACTTTTCATGTTACATTTATTATATTAAAAACAAAGTATAACAGTTTTCAACATACCAATTAATAGTTTAAAGGCAGATTGTAATACTACACATACAGATCTCTTTAAAATAGGATATATTTTATTGTATGGAAGTTTTAATATTTGCTGATAGTTAAATAAGCTCTAAGTGATAAATTTATATCTGCAAAAACTTATTTAGTTAATCCAATGACTATGCTTTTAAAATTATAGATGTTCCAATTATTTTAATTAACTTAGATTTAACATTAATCTATCATTCTTTTATACAAGTCAAGATTTAGTTATCATATTATTTTGTCAGATTTATTTATTGTAACCTTTAAAATTACTATCTACAATTTTAAATAAAACACATAATTAGGAGACAGTAAAAGTAAATTTAAATCATTTTTTTATCTTAAATCCAACAGTAATCTTAGTTGCACAACAATTAAAAGTCTAAAAAATTAAGTTGTAAAAATCAATTCTAACATAATCGTTATTTAAATTTTTAATTATCTCTTTCAACTTATATTTTAAAGCTTTACTTATTAGACCAAAATAAAATTATTTTTTCAATTTTTATACAATTTTCTTAGGTATTGCTAAAATAAGTTTTACAACTTACTTAATTATTGCTTTATTTAGTAATTATGATTTTTCTCTTTGTATAAAACTTAAAAAAAAGTAATTTACTGTCATTATCTTATCAAGTAGACTTACATGACATTTTTCATTTTTGATGTTTAAGTTATCTTAATTGTGTGGCCCCTTATAATTTTAAAGTTTAAATTTTAGGAGATTTTTGTTTTAATTATTATAAAACCAGCAATCCAAACTGGTCAATGCATTAAAAATATTTTAAAACGTAAAAACAAAAAGAAGATTAAAAAAAACTAGGTATTTGATAATAAGAAATGTCTCAATTAAACTTAAATTACACTTTATAAACAATAAAAATACAATGAGTTGTGCTACTGTAGACAATTAAAGCTGGACTTAATGAAGTAAGTTTAGTTATATATACAGCACTTAAGTATATTTATTTTAGATAATTATGGTGAAAGTGTAAGAACTATCAAATAGCAAATAGAACATTAAAACTAGATGCATGTTTAAGTATAGACATATATATTAATAATGCTAGCATTAAAATTTATAGTTTTTTTTATAATTTTGGTCAATAGTGCTTGATAATTCAAATTCGGGCATAATATTTATATGTTGTAAAATAAAAAAACATTTTACACAGCTGTTTCATGTAGAGATACTTCTAAATCATATATTCCTTATTGAAGCTACAGTTTTTAAATATGCTATGCGGAAACTTAAAACTTATGTAAGTTATAACTACTATTACATTGTAGTAGTGAAGGTTTTTGTGCAGTAAGCTAAGTTTGAAAAGTACTTTTATAACTAGTTTTGTTTTATGT
Organism: Thalia democratica; assembly: GCF_965202585.1. NCBI lineage: Eukaryota > Metazoa > Chordata > Thaliacea > Salpida > Salpidae > Thalia > Thalia democratica. Next base: position 20,018,136 of record NC_139165.1, read on the forward strand.
TTAAGAATTTGTGCATTTTGAAAAAGTTTTAGTAAATGCTATTAAGTATTTAAAACAGTATGGAAAAGAAAGGTTGTATTAGAAAAAAATTTTTAAACTGCTTGCTTGCGCGGCTTAATTTTAATTTGTTTTAATATTTAACTAAATTTAATTTTGCTAAAAAGTATTATGGTAATGAATGCATATATTTTGTCTTTCGCTTTTCTTGTGTAGTGTTTTAGTCTTGTATGAAATATTAATTTCAACTTTAAGTTACAAAGTCTGTATCGAGTTAAGTATTAAAATTCGATTTTGTCCTGTTTAGTATTTCCCATTCCACTTTAAGGATTGTGTCTTTATCTTTTAAATTTCTAAAATAGTTTGCCAGTTTTGTTGTATTTTTTTTGTTAAAGTGGTTAAATTTAGATTTGTGATTTCTGTATCTTTGTTTAAAGCTATTTTCAATTACCATATAAATTGTTGAGTTTGATGTAAGGTTAATAAGAAGCAAATCACCGACATCAGCTAAAAACACTACTAAATACTTTATAAAGTTATTTATACTAAACAGCTTTAAAACAGCAACAAAAACTGGATTATACCCAACATATTTTATAGATATTTTTTTATCACATAAAGCTCAAGCTACCAATATTACAACTAACCAAATTCGTTAATTTTATACGTAACAACAACTTCAATTACCTTCGATAAGTACTTAAACAACTACATAAAACAACAAACAGAAGACTCATAAAACGTTCTAACAATGAAGATTTTTTTTACAATATTAAAAGTACACATCAAAAAGCAATGATTTCAAATTAATTACAAACATAATTAAAAACATGACAAGAACATCAATCGAAGATAAAAAAAAGAAAAAAAAAAATAACGTATTTTTTAACCCACCGTAACTGTAAGTTCTAAAATTTAGGCAATAGGCAAAAAACATTTGAATTAAATTACCACATCCGTTAATAAAAACCATCCATGTAAAAAAAAATTCAATGGCAACACAATTAAAATATTATACATTTGTACAACACGAAACATTATAACTTTTAGCAAAAACAACATAAGCGACAAAATTAGCACTAAACATAAACTTTGAAATTGCTGTAAAAACCCTGCTATGTAAACAACTTATGCCTAATGTTTAAATGATCTATATCAGTGGTCTTCAAAGTGTGCACCAGTGCAAAAAAACATTGTTTGGGGTGCACAAATCGTAACTTGAAAAATTATCTTAAATTTTTTTACTTACACTAGATATTCTAGAGTTGATGACAAAGAGCAAAAAATGGTTTTAGGGGTTTTTAGTTGTAGTTTTTTATAGAAATATTTAGGAAACCCTGGACTAGATATCACGGGAAACTTGAAACTTATACTTGATATTCGCACATTAGGGTACACAGAGTTCTCATTTTGCAATTTAGGGTGCACAAATTTTGAGTAGCTTGAAAACCACTGATGTATAGAGTAATAGTAACAGCAGTGGTCTTCAAAGTATGCACCAGTGCACACAAAATTTATTTTGGGTTGCACCAAATATTTTTGGGGTACACAAATCGTAATTTGAAAAATTGACTTAAATTTTGGAACTTTAACTACATATTCTAAAGTTGATGATAAACTGCTAAAAAGTACTCTTAGGGGCTTTTAGTGGTAGTCAAAATTTAATCAAATCAAAATTTAATTCTAAATTCGGCTGCAGACTTTGCAACTTAGAAAAATTGAAATTGATAACTCAGACAAAACCATAAAAATAAACAAGAAAAGCGAAATACGAAATATATGCGATCATTACCAAAAATACTTTTTTTAGGTAAATTAAACCTGATTAAATATTAAATTAAAGTAAAACCAAGTTGCGAATACGAGCAATTTGAAAAATTTTTTTAATACAAATTTTACTTTTCACACTTTACAAAATTTTTAATAGCAATTACTATAAATTTTTCAAAATACACAAATTCTTAAACTTATAACCTAAGTAAAATTAGCATACTTTTCAAACTTAAGTTACTGCACGAAAACTTTCATTTTTACTCTGTCATAATATTTAAAAAAACTTAAATTATAAGTTTCTGCAAAACATGTTTAATAAACTTTAACTCTAGTGAGGAATATACGAGATAGAAAAAATATAAAGCTATTGTTTAATATATTCTTAAAACAAGCAATTAAATAAATTATTTAATATATATTTATATGTATGCTAATATTACAAACAATAGATAAATAAAACCGTTTCGTATATGAGATATATTATCCTATATATTCCTCAGTAAAACTAAAGTTTATTAAAAATGTTTAACAGAAGTTTACAATTTAAATTTTCTATAAGTATTATTACGTACTAATAATGAAGGTTTTATGCAGCAAGTTAAGTTTGAAAAACATGCTAATTTTAATATGTTTTTGGTTAAAAATTAACGTAATATAGAAAAAGTCAAAAGTTGCCTGAGATTTAAAAAACATTAAAAGAAGCCTGATTCAGCATGATAACTTGTAAATGTTATACTAACTTTTGTTGCCCTTAATAACCTAAAAAAGTCGCAACTAATTCTAGATGGTCATCTATAGTAAAGAAGCATCTTAATTTAATAGTTAAGACGTCTCTTAAATATTTGGAAAACAAAGTTGGCGTATAGAGATTTATATTAAATACACGATTAGATTACTATAATAGAAAATAAAATAATATTTACGAAGAATTTCTAAACAGACAATTTAAAAAAGCTTTCAAATTATAAATCCAAAATTTTTCACAATTGAAACTAATCTTGTTTTTTTATTATTTTGAGTTTATTCAAAAAAAAACGTGTATATCCAAAAAATAAATTAGATAAGGGTATTTTCAATAAATTTAAAAGTTAGCAACCATTAAAACAAGAATGGGAAATATACTGCCCTCGGATTAAAATCACCAGCCTGCAATATTACAAAACTTTAATAAAACTTTGTATCATAATTTAACAAAAAAAAGTAAGATTTTGACTTCAGAATACATGTTTAAAAATCGAATTTAAATATATGTGTAGTGATAAAATCGCCATTTTGTCGTAGTATTTTTTTTTCTCAATTAGTGGTAACATAAATATATATTTTGGATTATTTATCGTCATTTAATATGAAATGAAATCTTACTAACATAATGGTCCAGCACAAGGGTTCCAAAATTAGATAATTCCGAAAACTTAATTAAAATGTGTAAGTTTCAGCTAAAGTTGTTACACTCAAGTAACTTTTAGTAATCGATTTTTTATATTTATGAAATTGGTATTAATTTGGTCAACAGCAATAACAAACTTTATAAATATTAATTTAAAATTTCATACTTGACAATTTTTTCTGTGAAAAGATGGATTTAAAAATTGTGATTTACTGGTTCTATTAAATCAATACCGGATAATTAAGATAAAAATAATGTCGGATTCATTTTTTTTTCTTGAGATCCGACTGAATCTTATTTAAAAACTAATACCCGGTTCGATCCAAGTAATATTTTTAAGTCAGGATCCCGATCTAAAAAGGCATTATCTGGTAGATCCCTTATTTAAAATACTTCGGCCCGCCAAGAACTGAAACTTTCCAGTTTCAGCCCGCAAATCAAAATCTTTGCCTACCCCTACATTTAAAGATTAACATATGTAAATAAATGAATTTTAGAGGAATATATAAAACTAATATGACCCAGCTATTAAACTAGAGGTAAGATTTTTTTTTGGTCAGTATTTAATATGTGATTTAAGATTTAAATACAAGTTAAAGTAAGAATAAAAATGTGAATAAAATCATGTTTTTTCTGTACAAATTATCTAAAAAAAAAATTCTTATATGTTATAACGATCAAATTCTAAAAGTTTTGTTTCTTGAAAAATGTGAAATACAGTTTTGTAATAATTTCGTAATTTTTACCTTGGCGCTACGTAACATACTTTTTGCAACAAACTGCAATTCTTTACAAAAATTACTTAAGCGTTTTAACATAAATCAATCAATTTTTTTCAATCTTTTAGTGTTCAGTTGACATTACAACAAATAGAGTTCTGGCAACCCTTACCTGGACGAAATTTTCAGAACGTCATCAGTCATTTTCATTTAATAGACGTGATCTCAGAGAATATAGAATGGAGTGGTAGCAGACTTGGCAAAATTATAATGTTGTTATGGTAGTGGAGCACTTTTGTTTGTTTAAAACTAAAATTTTACCCTCGAATATATAAAGGTGTTCGTTTTAACAAGAACTGTTGGTAGTGATCGGTTCGTTAACAAATGTTACTAGCACGCGATGTTTATAGCTTGATTTTGTCTTGTTAAATCAAATTACATAAGGTTCATTTAAAACAAATGTTTTTAAATTGGCTATTAATTTTATCTTGTTTACATTAGTGAGCTTTTTTTCATTTTGAATTTACTTATTAGGACATTTTTAATTTTTATACTTAAACTTTTTAAAGTTAAAAGGCCCACTATACATTTTACATTTTAAATTGATCGTACCTATAATAACATTCTTTGAAAAAAAATAGTTTTACCAAGACTTAACTTTCCAAAATATTTATAGAAATTATTTCAGTTAATAAAATAGTCTAATTTTTTATGAAAGCGAGCAACAAACATCTTTACAGTAGAAAAATAAGACCTTACCCTAAAAACTATATTAGTCAGTTTTTACTTGTAAGAATTAATATTTTTAATAATATACCATTAGCCGTCAAATGATAACATTTATACAATGTGACAAATATAAGTTCATCAGTTATAATCAATTGAAATTTAAAACACTTAACGAACAGTTTAAACTTCTAGATATACTTTTACAAATATTACTGTTTGAAAAAATTACAGTATTTAATCTTAGAGATGGCATCGTTTATTGAACAAAAGGTTTTTTACAAAAGAATTTTTTTTTTTTATAAAAAATGATTATCACTAAATTTGTAAATTGTTATAAAGTTTTGTAAACATTTATAAAAAAATTCACTTTCATAAAAAGTTGGATAGCTATTTTTGAACGGACACCGCTTATTTCCAATACGCGATCATTTCCCATCCGCGATTAAATCCCTACCGATCATATTCAACTCGGTAAAATCCGGAAACCGCTGACCCACCAAGGGTAAAGGTTAGGGAAACAGGTGACAGTAAAAGTTAAAGAATAAATAAAAACAAAACGAAATATTTAAAAGTAAAGGATTAAATAAAGACAAATGAAAACATTTATGAGTCGGAATTGTGCGCGGGTCGGATTTGATCGGGTTGGAAACAATCGCGGGTGTGAATTATAAGTGAACTTCTTATTACCATTTGAACATCTGAAATCTTTTAGATTTTACTATAGATAACGTGAATGTGCTCGAAATGAATATCCAAGATAAAAAAAAAGTTTATAGTTGATGAGAATAACTCTTAACTAATTCAACTTTTGCTCAGACAAAATATCAGAGATTTTTTGAAATGAAACATTATAAACGAGAAAAAATAAATAGTAAGCAATTTGTTTCAAAAGTTTTAAACAATAAAAAGCTGTTATTGTACGCAATTACTGAAAATGTATCAAGTTATTTTAAATAACTTCTTTATAAAGTTTTAAAAGAAGTTTTATGATGTATTTGTGGAGTAGTTCTCATTTAATGGGCAACAAAAATTATTTATATTATTTATACAAATAATTTTTGCAAGAAGCTAATAAAATATAAAACAGGTATACAGACAAAAAGATTTTACACAGTCTAAAAATAAAAGGTAAACAAAACTGAAGTTTATAATAGAGAAATCGTTAACAAAAAACTCAAATATAACAAATGGATTTAATAATTTCTAATTTTTTTATACGTTTATTTTTCTTTTTTCGAAACTTACGTTTTTAAATATTTGATTTTATTTCAAGTAATTTAGTACAATGTTGTTAATCAAATAAGCTACAAAAACATTAATTATATTTGGTTTTCTTCCATTTTAAGAAGTTGTCACACTTGAACGATTTCAAAGTGCTAGTTTTGAAAATGAAAGTTTTTTATTATTTTATAAGTCCTATACATTAGTAAAGGTAATTTTGAAACTTATTCTAAACCATTGTAAGAAAGTTTTTAGTTTTTTTTTTCTAAACTAATTTTCAACTTAAGTGCTCTGAAGGTTTCGAAGATCAACTTCAAGGTTAGTTTTAGTTTACTTTTATGAATAGATTGTTGTGTATTAAAAAATGATTTTATTCTTGAAATATCTACTTTTGTATTTATTTCTCAAAATAGAAAGATGTATAAATTTTATAGCAATATTTAGTTGATCTTAGGTTGGAAAAATTTAATGTTTTAATTTTAACAATGTTTATTTGTTATCACTATTTAGACAACTGAAAGTTTAAAAACGAAGTTTTAAATTAAATCAAGTAATGACGACTAAAATTTTATATGTACAAAACGATAAACAATTTTAAACCCATAATTGTCAAAAACTAAATATATCTACCATTAGCTTCAAGCTATCCTTCTCATAATGCCCATCCATGTTTGAATTACTAAATACATACTTTTGTTATGTTTCTACAATTTCAGCTATTAAAGATGTTATAAAACAACGATGCTAAATAAACAACTCAATTTTAGCTTCCCAAACATATTGTAACTATAAGATAATTATATTACAATAAATTTATCTTAATTGTAAAGTTTCTTACTAAATTACATCAGTAAACCCAGGGTTGCCACTTTACATGGAATCCTTGAAAAAACCTGGAATTTGATAATTTAGGCATAAAAAAAAACCTGGAAAAACCTAGATTTTCAAATAAAAACCACTAAAAAAACTTGGATAAGCCTAGAATTATAAAATTATTCAGATGTTCAGTAGTTAAATTTTTATTTGATTCCAAAAATCTATCGTAAATAATTTTTTTTTGTCATCATCAAAACTTTTTTTATCAAAAAACATATTTAAAGTAGCTTCGCTGTATGTTATTAATGTTTAATACTATTTAACACAGTTTCTTACCTTTAACTTAACTCCAAACTATGAATAGACCCAAAATGTGTACTTTTAAAAACCTGGAAGAAAATTTGGATAACCTGGAAAATTTTTGGAAAAAACGAGTGGCAACATTGGTATGTTATCTATACTTAATAAATTTACAGATAGTTTTATTCTAACTTCAAGTTAAACTTGTAAAATTTAAAGGTGCAAAAAGTTGTTAAGGTGTCAGGGTGGCAAATCTAAACTGTTTTCCTTGTGCTCTCATAAACCACACTATGATTTAATTTCAATAAAAATGTTTTTTTTTTGATTTTTTAGCTTCAGCAAAAATTTATGATGTAAAAAAAAAACTTATTAATTAGTTACAATAATATAATTATGTATGTAAATCTAGTAAATTTATCAATATCATCTAAAAAATTTACAAGTTTGCTAAAAATCCTGGAATTTTTGATAAACTTGGAATTTAAAAATTTGGGCAAAAATACTTGAAAAATCGTGCAGTTTGAAAAAAAAACTTAGGGTATTATTAAAAATCTCTAAAAAACTATAAAAGACTGTAATTTAAATATACTAATGTGTCAACTAATTTATTTTGATTAAATAAAAAATGTATGTTGAAGATTAAAAATAACTCTAATTAAAAATGTATTTTTTTCAAAAGTTTGCTTTAAGGATTTTACAAATTATTTTTAATTGTTTTTATATTTTTTATGACAGACTTTTTTTAATTGAGTTAAACTTTTTATTAAAAAACTTCTTCTTCTAAATCATGGAAAAAATCAAAAAAAAGTGTAATTTTACAAAAAAAAAAAGAATTTTTTATTTTATTTATATTTAAATATGTTCTATGGTATCCTCTGGGTATATTTAGGCACTATAGCTTGATTACTAATTTAATATCTTTTTTATCATCATCATTTTTCTTATAAACCCAGACTAGTTATTTAGACTAGTTTTTAAAAATAAGTCTATTTTTTAGCCACTCAGTTTGGTTTTTTGTCTCAAAATATTGTCATTTTTAAAGGTTTTTAAAAGCCAAGAACCTAATTTTACTACTATTAAGGTTATATTAAAGTTTTAAAATGTACTTAAACATTGATTTAAACAAAATCATGTTACTTTCAGTTTTTAGCAAAATATCACTTTTAAAACAAGTTTAAGAAAATGAAATGAAAAATCCTGGAACTTGGGAAAAATTATAAATGTATATTTTATGTGAATTTAGTCTCTAACTAGGTAAAACTTACATTTAGATATAAAAAATAGTTCTTTAGTTGAAATTGACTAAAAATTTTTGTGATGATATTTGAAATAAAATGTTGCTAAAAACCCTGAAATCCCAAGCAATCAAACTTGACAACCAAAAAACCTTGAGTTTAACAAACTAAAAAAAAACCCTAAAAAGCCTGAAACTACAAACAATTTTAAATGTAAAATAAACTTTTAATATATCATTTTGTTTGTAAAGTATGCTACTAAAGATTTTGCTCCTTTTTTAGTGCTTTATATATTTATATAGAAACTTACAAAATTAAGTTGCCTTTCAGGATTGCCACCCACTCAAGATTAGTTCAGAGTAATCTAAAGTTCTTGAAAAATTCCTTATTTTAGATTAGTAAAAAAAGTCATAGTCCTAAGACTTTTTTATTAAATTATCAAAAGAGTCCCCACATTTTTGAAATTAAAAGCTAGTTTTAATGGCTTAAATTTATTTTTGATATATTTTGTCTTAAAAATCGTTGTTTCTGAGGCCTAATTATTTTAAGAATCAAAAAATGTTTAAACTAAAATAATATTATTATGACAAAAAATACATTAGTGTACTACTAGTTTTAAATTAGTATTCTTATAATGCACTGAACTAATTTATGTTTTAGTTTCAATGAAAAAATATTTTTGTTGTATTCCTGTTAAAGCAACTTTTAAAGTTGCTATAAACAATTCAATTATAGCATATTTAACATTTGCTTTATTAAAAAAAAAGTAAAGAACATTGTAATTGTAAATAATTATCAATAAAATACTTATATCTACTTGTTGCCAGTTTCTCACTAATTTTACATCAATACACCATAAAAACCATTCTCTCTTATACTCTTATGTTCCTTTATGTTTTAATTATAAAAATATTTATCTTTTGGTCTTTCTGCCAAGGCAAACATTGAAGATGTAACACGAAAAATTATAAATAGCACAAAACATATTTAATGCATATAGACTTGTTAAAACTATCAATATGGTCTACACCATAAACAGGGTTGGCAAAATCCTGGAATTTTAAAATTATGGCCAAAAATACCTGTAAAAAGATGGAATTTAAGAAAATTAAAAAAAAAAACCTGGAGTTAAAAAAAACCATTAAAAGACTTAAAAAACCTAAAATTTTAAGTTTTTTTACATTTTAAGTATAATAAAACTTGATTTAATAAAAATTATTAAAAAAAAATAATCATAAAAAAATAATGAAAAAAAAAAGAAGCTTTACAATGTTTTATTTTATTAATATTTTTTTGCTATTTACGAGTTTTTTTAAACTTAATTTCAATCTTTTACTATAGCTGGACTAGAAACCTTATATTTTAAAACCCTAGAAGAATTTTGGAAAACTCGGAAAAATTTTACAAAAATACATTTGGGTACCCTAAATGTAAGATTATGTGGCACTATAATAAAAGTATTAAACTTTTTAGTTATTTTGGCTTTTCTGCTATAGTAAACCAACAAAGTAGGCAAAAAACATGAAATTCTGAAAAAAAAAACCTGGAGTTCGACAATTGGGGCAAAAAAAACCTGAAAAAACTTTGAACTTAATTTTTGAAAAATAACGTTGAAATTGAAAAAAAAAATAAGTTAAAAAATTAAAAATCCTTGGACTTAAAATTATTTTTACATTTCAAGAAAGAAAAGTTTGATAAAATACAAAAACCTGTCATAAAATAGGGGTAGCAAGTACACCACATTTTTTGGTCATGTTGTAAAATTTATATTTTTCTTTTTGATTTAGATGTGTTTTAGCATCATTAAGAAGAATTTAATATTAAAAAAAAAAAATTGCCAAAAAAAAATTCCGAACCCAAAAATTGATTTTGACCCCAAAAATCACTTATTTTCATTATTTTTGACTTAAATAGTAATAAAGTCACTTATACATGTCCTATACTTATAGTTTTTATCTTAAATTAAAGTTTACAGTTATAGGCAAACATTTAAAGACATTTCAACTGTTTTTGTTACATTATGATGTCATAATCACACAAAATATGTAAATGTTTTCGATAAAATAGTACTTTTTAAAAATTTAATAAGCATAGCTCTATTTAAAATTTTTTATTCTAAAAGTAACAGTTACTTTAACATTTCAAACAAACTTCTTACTTACCTTTAAAGATTTAAATGATGTGGTACTGGTATGTATATTAGCGTGATGTTTGATGTCATAATTCATTTAGTCATAAGTGTTTAAAAAACTCTTAGATAATTATTCAATTAGTATAACAGCAAAATAAATAACCAAACATTAAAAAATTATAATTTATTATAGGCAAGATATTTTTTTATGGCATCATTAAGTTAATGATTAGTGCTAATGATAGTACTTCTACCATCATTTGAACTGGAAACTGAAGGTTCAACATCAACTTCCGAAATGTATGACTTCTCACACATGTCTCGCTTCAGAGCTGCTTGTGCTAATTCTAACTCAGTTTGCTTTTCAGTTACATATTTCAAATCAACATCTTCACTTATACGGCCACAACGGGAACTTAGTTGATCAGTATAAAAACATGCCTCATCTCCAGTAAGAGTATCCATGTTTTTGCCTATGTCAAACAACTTGTTAACAACTAGAGGTACGTTTTTATGTCTACCTGTAAATATATTAGATTGTCTCCATTCTTTGTTGAGCTGCCTCAAACTCTTTTTGACACCTGATTTATCTCGGGTCTGCTCCTTATACACTTTACTAAAGTAATTATTTACTACAGTTAACAACTTTGATTGTACTTAATTTATTTTCAGAACATATTCTTCACCAAATGCTTTGGTCCACTGTAATATGAGAGCTGTTGCATACGCCTTAACACAATTTTTCATCTTTTGTGATTTTGGGTTAGAACAAATGTTAAAAATGTTAATAACAACATCATAAGTTGTTGGTAGGCAATCTCCCAGAATTATACTTAAATTACTACTATTATTCATCTGTAAAAAAATTAACAAAAACTTTTTTTTTTATCTTTAACAGTGTAGTGAACTTTATAAATCTTTAGTACAAAAGCAACTAAGAAGTAAGTAATCAAATTTTTTTGAGTAAATTATAAAACACTTGAAGATCTTGTAGATATCTAATACTTTTCAAACCACTTAAACAATAAACTAAAAATTAAATAAATTTCTATCTAGTGTGTAATAAAACTATAAAAAATTTAATAACTATTAAACTTTTAAAATAAATAAATTAAAGCAGATAACATATAATTTAACTTTAACTTTTTATCTAAAACTCAAAATTAATATATTGATGATTTGTTGCACTAGCCAGTTTTACTGCACTGATAAAATAAAACTGATAAAAAGTTGCATCATTGATTTTAAACTTCATTTCTCATAACTGCAACAAGCTCTAAATATTCTCTTGAGTTCAACAATGAATGATGCAAGCATTAGTTCATTACACTAATGTAAAAGCACAACAGCAGAATAAATTAGCTCTTTTTAATAAAATGTACCCTTACAGTCAAAATTTACATATTTTGTGTGATTATGACGTCATAATGTTACAAACACAGTTAAAATGTCTTTAAATGTTTGCCTATAACTGTAAACTTTAATTTAAGATAAAAATTATAAGTATAGGACATGTATAAGTGATTTTATTACTATTTAAGTTAAAAATCATGAAAATAAGTGATTTTTGGGGTCAAAATCAATTTTTGGGTTCGGAATTTTTTTTTTGGAATTTTTTTTTTTTTAATATTAAATTCTTCTTAATAATGCTAAAACACATCTAAATCGAAAAGAAAAAAAAGTCTAGCAAACATCACCCAAGTACTCCCTACCCCTACATAAAAGTAAAATTATTGTATAGTTAAAATTTCTTTTTAAAGTACAATTTAAGATAAATATTTTTCAATTGGTATTTAATCTCAAACTAAAATTGAACCGAAAAACTTGTTTTTAATACCCCAGAAGAAATTCAGTAAACCAGGAAGGTATTTCCAAAAAAAAAAAAAACAGTTACCCTAAATATGGGATTGTGTCATGTTATAATAAAAGAATTAAACCTTTCAGCACACAAATGTTTACTGATAGAAAAATATTTATAATATAAAAGCCATAAAATACGAGCAAAATTTTGATCATAGTACATTAGCCCAAACATAAAGTCAGACATTAAGATAATTTATGAATGTATAATTTACATTAAAAAAATATAACCGGCATTCGGGAGAACTGCTAACTAATCGGGAGTGCTTAAGGTTAATTTTTACTCTAGTCGAAGTTGTAACAATTAAATATGGTTGCCACCCATTTAGATACTAAAACATGAACGTTAAACAAATACAGGCAATTTTACTTTTTTAAAAAACTTACTAGGTCAGACTTAGACTTGGTTTTTTATTTGTAAAACTCAAGAAAATTTCACTTTTTTTTCTAAATCAAAGGTTAATTTTTATGGTTTTTACTTTCTTTTTTATTCAATGTTTTTTTTTATCAGAAACTCAGTCTAGTTTTTTCTAACTTAATTTATTTTTTGCTCTTTAAAAGTGACAATACTATAGGTAAAAAAACTCTATAGAAAACTCTCAAGACTTACATCTAAGTTAGGTTTAATTTAAATTTATGAATAGAATGTTTTGTACTTGACAAAAGAATTTAAAAAATAATCTCTCTTGAAATATTTACATTTTTACTACTTTCTAAAAAAGAAAGATTTATTATTTTTATAGCAATTTTTAGTTAATTCAGGGTAAAAAAAAATCGATTGCTTTTTAGTCAACAGAATTCAATTATTATCAATATCATAAAACTAACAAGTTCTGAAATTTCATTTTGAGTTAAATAAGTTGTCGAGGCTATAGTTTTATATTTATAAACTCAATACACTTTTCAAAACCAAACTCACCAAAAGTACATGCCCTAAACTCATCTATGTTTAATTTAAAATTACATATTATTGCTGTCTACTAAGCTGCTAAAGATCCAATAAAAAACTAAATTTTTTCTTAGTAAGATTAATATATTTATAGATAACTTACAATATAGTATACTATTTGTTTACTAATATTACATCAGCACACCATCTAAACCATTTTCCTTTATAAACTATTTATATTTTATTTTTTTTTATTTTTACTTTTTTTTTTGGTAATTTTGCTAGAGCAAACATTAAAGTTGCTACAATATATTCTAACAGAACATTTACTTACACATAATAAATGCATATAAACTTGGTAAAATTCTTATATGATCCAGACCAGGATTTCCTAAACTATTTTTTTTAATTGAAGAAATTAAAAAGGCTATTGCCCCCTCCTACATGTTAGATTGTTTAAAACAGGGATGCTACTTTACCATGAAACCTGGAAAAACCTGGAATTTGAAAATTTAGGCTAATATAACCTGGAAAAACATGGAATTTGAGAAATTTTGAAAAAAAAAACCTTGAAAAACCTGGATTTTTGATCAAAAAACCTGGATAAACCTGAATTGTTTAATAGTAAAGATTTGCAATAGTAAAATTTTGATTTGACACAAAAAATCTATCATATAGTTAAGATTTTTAGTCATCATCAACATTTTTTTTTCATAGAAAAACATATTTAAAGTAACTTTACAGCATCTTTTCAATATCTTATACTATTTTACACAGTTTCTTATCTAGAAATTAGCTTAAAACTAAAAATAGACCCAAAAATGTGTAATTTTAAAAACCATGAAGAACTTGGAAAACCTTTGAAAAAAATTTGAAAAAACAAGTGCAACCCTGTTTAAAGGAAAATGAAGTAGGTTATAGAATCTTTGAAACCAAGTACTTTTTATTGAAGGTAATTCTTTAAACTATCTATGTAGAAATTTTTGAAATACTCAGAAATCTTGTTGATGTTATAATGTTTTTTGTCGTATTAATTTTTGCTTGCTTAAAAGTAAACACAATTTTTTGGCTCTAATTATTAATTTTTCACCAACTCAAACTATTTTTATGTATGCCTTTTAGTAACAATTTTGCTATAAAAAGTAACTAAGTTGTTTACTAGGTAAAAAAAGTTTAAAATTCGGTTTTTAATGTAATTAGTAATTTAGCTTCAAGTATATCAAAGTTATAAAACTTATCAATATGTGTAAAAATAATTAATCAGGACATTAAAAACTGTTATTGTTATGAATATTTTTATCCTATGGTGACATAAAAGCTTATGTTTTCTAAAAGTTTTGTTTTACAAAACAAAGCACATGTACTTAATTTTGTGTTTAGTTTCATAATTTGTAAGAAACTCTATAATTCAAAATATGTAAAGTTAGGAAGGTAAAATCTTGAAACAAGAGGTTTTGCTAGTTTTTTTTCTCACCAACATCATTACTACCCTTTGATTTTTAATAATTTGCTGATTACAACACTTAGCCAGTTTTATTACAGTGCCACTGCTTTTTAATTTTAACAGCATAGATGATTTAAAAATAGATAAAATTTTAACCTGACTAAATCTTTCCTTATTATTTTAAGCCATTGCAACATTTTCTTCAAAATTTTGTTCTCAAAAATTTAAAAGGTAGGAAGTATAAAATAAACTTGTAAAGAAATTCAATTCATTACCTTAAACAAAGCTAATTGTAAGATGATTTTTTATAAACGTAAACTGTTGACTTTTATAGTTGTCTAAACAGAACTTAGATTAAGTATACAGTTTGAAAATAAAGAATATGCATATATTTCTTTTTGCTTTTGTAAATATGTCTATAAAATTTTTAAAAGTTATTTAAAGTTATTAAATCAATAAATATAAATAAATCTTTTATTAAATATCTCGCCAGGCTAAAGCAAGTCAATCCTTTTTTTTTTGAAACATTGCAATTTGTCAGTTTTTCACAGTTCAAATGCTAATAAACTTAAGCGTAGATTTTTAGTTTGTATCTTTTATTAATCACTTTAAGTTCACAGACATAAAATTTGTTGTTAGAATACTACTAAATTTATTAACATGGATATAAACATGAACTCCAACAACAAACTTCGTAGAGTTAGTGATCTTGGGATTTTGAGATGGCATAAAATGACTAAACGACAGTTAGCTGCTCATCAGGTTGGTAATTATAATAAAATCTTTCGATAAAATATATAGTACCACATTTTTCACACCCTGTAGAAATAAAAACTTTTCTGATGATTTACTATATGCTCTATGATGCACAACTAAGCTTATTTTCAAGTTTAAAGCTGTAAGTTAACCATGCAAAATATATTACTATGAGTTCAAAGTAATTACAAATAAATTTAATAGTACTCCTATAAGTATGGGAGAAATAAGCAAGTACAGTAGTGGTTTTACTATAAAGTAAAAGAAATAATGTAATAAAATTAAATAACTAAAGTTAATTAAAACATTTTTTAATACTAAAATGCTAAGAATATTATTAACTTTTATTAAATAATCTTTTGTTTGGACAGAAAATCAAAGCTAAATTGGCTGAAATTGAGGCTGATTCTGAAAAACTTCTCGGTCTAGATGTCATGGAAGAACTTTCAAAGAATAAAGAAAACATGGCGAAAGGTTTTTTTTCACAATTTTTTAGTTTTATTTTTTTCAACGTTGTTAATTTCAATGACGAATAAGTTAAGTAATTTTGTAACAGACCCATCCTGATTAGGATTGTTACCTTTACTTTTAGACGTAATAGCTTTGCTTCTTTTCTTTGCCACACGTTTTCAACGCTTAGTTCTGAAATTACTATCTGAGTCACTCTTATTGTAACTATTATCAAAAATTATTAATAGTTATTTACTGTCAAAATTGTATAACAAATTCTAACCATATCTGTGATCAAATGTTTTATTAAACAAAGGGAAGATACACATACACTAACTAATTTTTAAACAACTGATAACACAAATCACTTATCAAACATTAATACTCTTTAGAGCCAAATTATGAATAAATGGGGTAGAAATCAAAATTAAAAATAAGAAAGGACAATTTGTTACAATTTAAGTATCTCAATTTGCTATTTTTATGTTTCGATGTATTTAAGTATAAGTATTAAATTAAAGGTAAACAACTCTCAAGATAAAAATTATGAATTTAAAACTATTTACGAATTTTATACAACTTTTTATCTAAAACAATGGGTGCATGATAGTTCAATTTTGGACAACTCAAATCATATAAAAAACTAAAAATTCCACAGTTTTAAAACTAAAGTATATTATTGTTTATAAAAAAAATTTGTAGGTCTAAATAATACCTACAGACCATTTTTTTAATTTAATTTTTTTATAAAATATGGCTAAAATTATTTTAAAATTATTAAATTTTTTTGTTTAGTTTTTGATTTATGATTTTTTAAATTAGATTTTCCATCGCCTTTTTAATTTTTCAAAATTAATACCACTTTTTGAGACTAATTTTTATTAAGCAATTTTAATTGTCCGAATTCGAACTTCTTTATAACCAAATAAAAAGTTTGGTAACACTGACTTTAATTTAGCTAATACGTAAGACTTTTATAATGTTAATTTGGAGAAATTTAAATTGTAAAAGTAATATCTTGGAAAAAATACCCATAAAAGTTTACTGTTTATTTAAGTTATTATTTGTTTTCAGTACATTAACTTATCGCTTAATTTCAAAATAATGATTAATAATTCAAATCAGAGTAATAAAATATCAGCTCTATCATATTTTTGCAGGACTACTTTCAGGATTTTAGAATTGTAAATTAAAAAAAAGTTTCATAACTTTTTACTAAACTGTAAACAAAAATCTGTAAAAGCAGATTATAGACATGTTGTATTGTTTTAAAGCAGTTATAATTTTTTTTCAAAAATAAAACTCACTTAACATACTTTATAATGAAACTCTAACTGTTTTTTTTTAGAAACTGCACCAAGTAATGTCCATGAAACTGACCCGCAACCTTCAACAACTACTTCAGATAAACTTGATAACACGGATGATATTTTCCACACTTACGTTGGTGAGGGACTAAGCAAAACTATTCTTGATGACAGATCGCATAGTTACAAAATTAATGATGACACTGAGTTTGAAGGGTATCAACATGTTTTTTATCTCTTTTTTTCGGTTTCTATTACTTTTAAAACGTTTTGAAATCGTCCTGTTACTTTAATTTAAGTAACTGTTTGACTTAAATACATTACCGACATTTTCAATTATACTCCATAGAGGGTTGTTACTTTACCCGGAAACATAGATAAACTTGGAATTTTACAATTTAGGCAAAAAAAACCTGAAAAAATATAGGTGAGATTTTTTGTTGTCATAATTTTTTTTTTTACCAAAAAACACATTTAAATTAACTTTAAAATATGTTTTCGATGTTTTTTTACTGTTTAACACATTTTCTTATAAACAAATAAACTTCAAACTAAAAATAGACCCTAAAATATGTATTTGTAAAAACCTGGAAAAAAAATTTGAAAAAACGAGTGATAACCTCGTCCATAGTCCTTTTTAAAAATTTTGTTAGAAAGTACCTAAAGTCGACTCAAATAATGTTAGACACTAAAAATATTTCACAGATTAATACAGGACTATTGTGAGGCTAAAGGACTTGAACGAGAGAAATTTGCTTTTGTTATCAACGAAACAGAATTCTTTGAGCACGACACCCCGAGATCTTTTGGAATGAAAAATGGAGACGAATTTGAAGTTATAAAAAGGTAATTATTAATTAAAAGAATAAAATTGAAGCATTTTAAGTTTTTGAAATTAATTAAAGCTAACCTAAGTAATCTTTACTGACTGAATGATTCTACTTGTTTTACTTATCAGTAAATTTTTGAATTGCATAAAAAACAAACTGATATAGTATTTAATTAACTTAAATAACTTAACTTTGTTTTTTATTAAAACTGTATATTTTAGGATATTTATTTTCTATCTGTAGTGTTTGTAGTATTTTTCTATTTCTTTCTTAGCTAAAACAATTTGTTAATCAGATAAATACAAGTTGTACTTTAAAAGCTTAATGCTTTTCAAATTATTTTGCAATATATTTGTGAAAGTACAGTGTTTGATTTTGTAAAGTTTTTATAGAATTATAAGACTTTAAAACTAATATTACCAATATAACTTTAATGACGTTTTGTTTAATAACTTACATTTATACAGGCTGAATGATGAAGAACACAATCGTTCTGAACACATTTGTAATGATGCTCGTGTTGAAGATGACGATTTTGATTATCTGATTACTTATAAAAGTGATAATCACTTTTCACAAACGTCTACTTCTGATTTACCTTGTAAAACATCTGATATTTTTAATGAAATTGTTGATGAAGGTGTGAGAAAATTGGAATTAGACAATGGACGACTGTCCTACAAAATATTTAAACACTCTCAGTTTAAAAGGTTCTAACACTGTTTTTGCTTTTTTACTTTAGAATTATTTACGCCTTAACTTAAGTCTTTAATGTTAATCAGTAAAAAAACTTACTGATGTATTTTATTGGCTATTTATTATTAATATGTTTTAGCTTATTTGAGAACTACTGCCAAACAAAAGATGTTGAAAGAAATACTGTTCGTTTTATGTTGAATGATAAGGAAATATTTGACGAAGACTCTCCTGAATCTGTTGGAATAATAAAAGGAAACAAAATTACGGTTTACAAAAGGTAAATAATCAATTTTAATACTATTTAAAAACTTTGTGATAATGAAACATTTTTAACTAAAAGCAACACAAAACGACTTGATACTTTTAAGACTTATATCTTATTTAAAATCTATTTATTAAATTTCAAAAAAGTCTAGTTTGATAAAACAGATCTTAATAAAATGTATTTTCTTAGCTTTGAACTTTTATAACAAACATATTTCAAATAATTTTTTTTTAAAACTCTTAATAACATTTATAATAATTTTTACAATAATATTAAATACTAATTATTTTAAGCGTTAATGTCAAAGTTTGAACAAAATTCTTTCAATAGTAAGTTAGTAATTTTTCTCTACAATCAAATAACAAATTCCAGGCAACTTGAAAACTTTCCGGTTGTAGTGAGTATGGTGTCTCCTTCTAAAACCAATCATCAGTTTACTGAATGGAACAACAGAAATCTATCAAGGTTTGTTTATTAATAAACTATAACATCTTTTATTAAGTCTTTTGTAAAACACATTCAAAGTTTTGTTCGTATTCTATACTATATCCGTTTAGTAGGTTAACTGTGTGAAAAATACTAAAATGTGCAAAATTGACATTATTTTGTTAGTAAAGATTAATTAAATAAAAAAATATTTTGTTCTGAGGTTTCAAAATAAATGTTTTGACTTTAATTCAGTTAATTATTGCTTTACTTTAATTATAAATGCATTAAAAATTGTTTTTTTTTTACCATTGATATTTAGTTTTGAAATTTTTACTGAATAAGTAATTCTAAAAATAAAATAAAATTTAGGCTCATTAAGAACTTTTGTGACGTCCTCAAATACAGAAGAAACCAACTCACTTTCATCTACAAGAAGAAAATTGTTTGTGAAAGACACACCCTAAGTTCAATTGCATACGAAGAAGGCCAAACAATTGATGTTTGCTATGGGTGAGTATTTAATTTGTAATTGATAAAAGTTTTCATTTATAAAATTAAAGAGTTTATTAAGTCAAACTATGAAAAGACTTTATAATAAAAAATACATGCTGTTCTGTTAAGAAAGTCTTATAATTGATCTCGGAATCACCTTTTTTTATATCAGATCTTTGATGGATGATGGTTCCGATTATTCAGAAACGTCAGATGAATTTACAAAAGACTTTTCGGACAAAGATCAGAAAGGGTTTGTGAAATTTTCTAAAGATTTAAAACAAAAAAATCTATCTAAGATTTAAAATATATTTACTAAAAAGTTATAACGCTGTAATTATGACAAAATTAAACTACTTATTAGTAAAAAATTTAGAAATCAATTTAGTTCACTTACAAAGTTACACTATAAATAACCTTAAATTGTTTAATTAGTAACAACAACATTTTTTAACGAATACTTAAGAGTAAAGCTACAGTTTGTTTTAAAGCTAGGAAAAAAGTATGTTAGAGACTTAGTATAACCATTCAGAAACAATGATGATACTGATGAAGAAGAAGAATCCGAATCTGAAAATGAATCCGAAGTTGAAGACCAATGTTCATTTGAAATCTTATCTGTGAATGAAGACTCCTCTTCAGTTGAAGATCACTCCGAAGATAACGCGGAATCATCATTCGAAGATGAGTGTTCCACTCTGATGACTAATTGTTTTCGTAATGATGACCTCATCACTGTTGATAACACGTGAGAGATAATTTGATATAATTAATTAACTATTTTGTTTCAACAGTTTAATAAAAACTAAATAATTTTTTTATCATTACAATTTACTGTCAAGTCCTAATGTTTTAGAATTAATATACTAATCTTAATAGATTATATAAGTAGTGATTTAATAGATAAAAATGTTGTTATTTTTAAACCTCTAATGCTTTTAAAAGCAATGAGTACTTAAAAACTTTATTTAAAACATCATTTTCATAGTTTATTTTTTCATTATACAGTTGATATTTACCCTTGTATTTTTTATTTTATTTTAGCTATCAAGAAAACACGGATGCCCTTGAACCTGCCACAGAGGGCTGCGAATTCTCAGCTCGTTCCACCGAACAACATTTCACTGACCGTACCGGTGAGGATTCGCAATCGAATAACTGTGAAGCGGTTAGTAGAACTTCAGATAAATTCAGCTCAGATGATGGCCTTGAAAACTGTGGAGATAAAGCACTTGAGAGGTTTGTTAATTTAAATATTTTTATTGTAAGTTTCAAATCATTCAGAGTAAAATTTGTTAAAAAGATGAAGAATTTATAGTTTTCAAATTACTTCTATGATAATTGCTTGAAGTTTTTAAAAAAGTCAGATGTTTTTAATAAATTTCAATTAAATCAGTTTTGATAAATCAAACTGAAATGGTCTCTTTTTTTTAGAAGATTTTCGTAAGTAAAGGGGGCAAAAGTTGAGAACAATTATAGTTTAATGTAATTTTTTTAATTAAATTATTTAGATAATGAAACAGTAGCAGAAAAGGTATAAGGTATAATTGAATATAAATTTGATACTTATTGTTAGTATACTGATGTTTTCTAGACAATTAGTAAATTTTTTATTTAAAATACATCAATTTTAAAACTGAGATGAATAAAAACATAGAATAAAACAATCATACTTCTGACTTCATGCATTTTAATTTCATACAATAATAGATAAAATTTTTATGTATTTTAAAAAACTAATTTTTGTTTCTCATTTTATAGAATATGTATGTATTAGGGTTTTTATTTTTACAGCTACTTTTGAGTTTTTATTTGGAAAAAAAATGTTTTGGAAACACCTTAAAAACACCCTGTGTAAAGTTTTAGATGATTTAAAGAAATTTGTCACCAACCGATTTTCTAAAAACAACCCCAATGAAAAATGTATCGAATTCAAAAAATGCGACCTTTAAATTTTTTGCTTTAGTAATTTTATGATGGCATTTCTTGTTTTTTAGAAAAAATTACTAAAAATTGAAGAAAACTTACAAAAATAGATAAAGACTTTATAAAATCAAGAAATTCCACCATAAAATTTCTTTTAATCGTTATGAATAGTTTACAATGTGTTTGTGTGATGATTAGCTACATGTAAAAAAAATCTGCTTAAAACTTCAAGTTTGCATTTTCGGGATCCCACACATTTTGCATTTGTGTGGAATTAAAAAAAATTGATTGGTTTCAAGGTGAAGGTTTCTTCAAATCATTTTAAATTTTGCTCAGAGTGTTTTCATGATATACCAAAAACTTAAGTTTTTTTCGGCCTAAAAATCAAAAGTTACTGTAAAAATAAGCACTCTAGTGTATATTTATATAACTAATATTTTTTCGGATATAATTTAGTGCTATCTCTAACAGAAAAACTTATATTGTCAATGACAAAGACAAAAGAGTAAAATTGAGAGTTAGAGACGAGTATGGTGGAAGGCGCAAATTTAGAATCAATAAGAAACAATGTCTTAAAAAGTTAGTTATTTTATTTTTTGTTTTGTAAGTTTTCGGTGTCTTGTAACTATTTATGTTCTTGTTTTAAAAAATTGTAAATTGTTTAAGACAAAACATTTAATCTTATATTAACTAAAACATTTTTCATTAATCACGAAAAAGCTACAATCTAGTTCTCGAATTTAAAATACTATAAAAAAACATGTAACTAATAACAGCAAATAAAGGTTCTTTTACTTAAATATTTTAAGTTTTAATTTACTTAACTAACGTAAGAAATAACTAAAACATAACTTTCAGAATGATGCTAGAATTTTGCGATAAAGAAAATGTAACGTGGGACAATAAAATATTTCTCATCAAAGTTTCAAGCAGTGATTCCGCTAGTTCACGAGGACTAAAGGAAGAGGACAACGTTTACACGATTGAAAAATCACGTTTTGATGATATTTTTGATTGTAAATAAATAGTTGTTGGTTGGTAATAAACTTTAGGAAATTTACACAATATATTTTGTCTTTTTTTATTATATAGTATTTCAGTTCAAAAACAAAAGTGAGTATCATTGACTATTAACATAATAACAATGCTTTCGGTAACCGTCAGCAAAGCCTCCAGAAAATTTCCCTCAATTGCAATCAAAACTTAATCTGATCACACGACCATCACCAAAGTTCCTGTGACATTTATGCTGATTTGACATTTATTAAAGCAAGTCTAGTTTGAATTATAATCAGTTAGTCAGGTTAGACTTACATAATTATTCGTCGTTACTATGCCTTCTTAGTGACTGTTAATGAGGTCGTAATTAAGTCGCAGAATGTCAAACGGACTGTTTTTAATTGCTGTGTGGTCCAGCTTGGTTCTAGTAAACAATATTGACAACAGTATTTTTATCAGTAGAAAAAAGATTAATACAATTTTAAATTAGAAAGTTTTTTTTCTATGACCTACTAAGAACATTTGTCTAGTTTTTCAACTTCGGTTTAAAGCTATACATAATACTTAATCTACTATATAAAAACAGTGAGCTTAAAAAATATCTTATAAAGTAACACTAAAGCAGCGTTTCCAAAAGTAACATTCATAATAGCCACAATTAAAAAAAAATATATATTAAAAACACCAGTTGTCTTCAATTACATTTTGTATTACTTTCTATTTAAATAAAATTGTTTACAAGTTCCAGAATTCCTATTTTAAGTTAGGAATCTATTACCAATAATACTTAAGACAATTTTTTAGCCTTTATCATAAGCAAAGCACTGTGCCACAAAGTCTAACTCAGTAGTTGTGGTTGCCTTACAAGTTATCGTCACCAAAAAATTTGTAAAGCTGAAAGATTCATTTTTATTAAAAACCCAAAACTTTATGTAGACGGGTCAGTTTTTTCCTTCGTGCATTTCTGACACCTACTAAGAACGTCTAGTATAAGTATTTAATCTCTCATCAGCTACCCCTCAGACCCTTATTTTTACTGCTTTTTATAAACCCGAAAGTATCAAGTGTAAGTCATATTTGGCCACCTTACTAGTTGTCGCCCCTTTACTTACTATTGTTTCCCATTTACTCAAAAAAGGAACGGCCTCTTGAAAAACACTGCAAAAAGTATTTTTTATTCTTGATAAATTAAGACGTAATAATTTAGATTAATTTGTTTCTTTATTCACACTTGTGCAATGGTCTCTAAATGAATGAATAAAAGTAAACACTTACTAGACTTAGTGTTAGAACTACATTTAGTAGTTGATTATAAACGTTATTCATTAACCCGCCAAATCAAACTAGTTGTCGCCCCTTTACTTATTATTGTTTCCGATTTAGTACTTAAAAAAGGCTTGTCCTTTTGTAAAATACTATAAAGTAAAAATGAAAGTTCTGCAAGTATTTAACAGACTTGAAAAATAAAAGGTGTAATGATTTCGCTAATATTTTTTTCTTGAAATTTTAACCATACTTATGAAATGATCTCAAAAAAAAACAATACAATGAAAATAAACACTTACTATACTTATTGTTATAACTATAATGGATTATAAACTTGATCTACATCCTTTTACGAGGCTACTTATAACTGCTTGTTTTCAAACAATTAGTAAAATAAAATACATCAGTTAAATTGTAAGAAAATGTTTAAGAACATAAAAAACTAAAAAAGTTATTTTAACTAAATTTGGGTACGAGTTAAATACAAAACTTTATACAAATTTAAAAGAAACGAAACAATAGTCAATGTTTGTGAGTAGCAAATATTGTAAGTAAAATAAATAAAGTTAGTAAACCTCGAAATTTAAAATAGAATTTTCCGAGTTCCAATTAATTTAGGTTTTGAATTAAAGTGATTTTTATTATCCGCTAGTGCGATCTCATTATCTCTTAATTTGCAGAGACCATGATTTACTTTTTTTCAATAAACAAAACTGTCAGTTTTGATTTTGTGGATGTAAGTATTAATTTAAGAAATTTTTTATGAAAATTTATTTAAAGTTTGTATGTGCTCACAATATATTTTTCTTAAATTATTTTAATACGTTACCTATCAATGAGATATCGTTGTTATTAATATAAACTTTACATAAGTAAAAAATAACTACAATCGTTCAACACTTCTCACAACTGTTTTAGTATTTATAAAGTATAAGATGACCTATAAAGAGAAAAGAATATTATAAAAGTTTATTATTAAAAGTTGTCCGGTATGTTAAAAGTCGTAGTAAATTAAATTTCATCATTACAGTTTATATATAGATAACATACATTGTACGTAAAGTTGTATCTAGATCTTACTAAAAAAGTGCTGTATAGTGTCTGAAAGAATCGTAAGTTATTTTTAAATCAGTAAGTCAGTAGTTTTAAACTAACTATTTTAAATCCTAGTAAAACTTAATCGTATTTAATTTTACAGTGGTCGAAAATATGATGAAAAAAGGATTTATAGGTTTAGAAA
Source organism: Thalia democratica (assembly GCF_965202585.1). Classification (NCBI taxonomy): domain Eukaryota; kingdom Metazoa; phylum Chordata; class Thaliacea; order Salpida; family Salpidae; genus Thalia; species Thalia democratica. The sequence continues at coordinate 20,043,296 of NC_139165.1, forward strand.
TAAGTTGTGAGAAGTTATAGTAAAACAAAATTTTCCATAAAAATATATAATATAACTAAAAAAAAAAAAAAAAAAACTGATCGAGGGTAAAAGTTAGGGGTAACAGTGAGAGTAAAAAAGCAAAATAGATACGAAAAAAGAAGTTACTGACCGAGGGTAAGGGTTAGGGTAACAGTGATAGTAAAAAAAAAGAAAATAAAAGAATTCACAAAAAAAAGGAAAACTATCCGTGCAAAAATCTCTCCAGGCAAAATTTTCTACTCGTGCAAAAGTGTTTTCGTGCAATTTTGTGCCCTCGTGCAGTTATGTCCCTTCGTTTAGTTTGTACCTTTGTCTAATTTTGTACGCTTTTGCAGTTATGTCCCTTCTTGTAATTTTGTACGCTTTTGCAAGTTTGACAGCTACCCAATCTGATATTTCTACAAATTTTTTAACTATAACACTTCTTAAAAATAATAATCGTTTAGTATCCTAATGATATGTAATTCCTATAACATGGTTATATTTAAGTTTAAAAAAAAATTAGTACAAACTATAGATTTTTTATAACTTGATAATCTGGTAAATCTTTAGGGGAAGAAGTTTTGCTATACAATTTACTATTAAGTTTAAAAAAAATGTAAAAATAATAGTTGTATTTCTTAATTACCCTTGAAAAATATCTTTAGTACCGTTTTGTTTTGTTTATGGATGTAAAGTAAAATTAAAGTGTGCAGCTTAGAATTTGAAAATAACTCATTAGCAAAATAAGTGTTGAATTTATTATGTTTCAAAATCGAGGCGAGATGTTGTAAATAACCTTGGTAATAGACAAAGATGAACAAAAATTAAAAAAAGTGCATAGGTTTCATCTTTAACTGTTTTTTATTTAATTTAACCAGATAGAATTTTCACATTATTTTTTTCAGGATATGTTAAGAAAAAAGCACAATGAAGCGTCGAATCTGAAAAGGTTTTAATCGGAAAACCTCTATCATTTAAAAAAATAATTTTCTAGTAATTGTCCTAAACAGGAAATATACCAATCAAATGTTTACTAGTAATCAACTGAATAAAAAAATTAAATACAAAAAAACCATTTAAAACATATGAAGGTGTAGTTGTAATTCATTACATCAAAGACCTTATATAAAACATTATATTCAAACTAAAAATAAAAACTGTAGAAAACTTTTACATGTAAATTTTAATGTTTTTGTAGAATCTACACATAGTGATTTTAGTTTTTTTCTATTTATAATTTATCTATAACGCTACAAATCATATTTTGTTTTAGTTTCAAAAAAAAATATATTAAGAAATATCTGATTCAACATATATCTATACTTAAATAAAAAATAAATATAAGACTAATATAAAAAGGTTTTAAATATACCTGTACTGTCAATTTCCAACATCTTTAAACTACAGGTATTTAATTTATTATATAGTGTTAATGTTAGTTTTGTTTTATTTACTCAAAAAAAGAATTCGATTGAATATGAGTTACTTTACATTTTTGACGTCTTTCATGAAACAGAACCTTTAGTATTATAGTAAACTGTTATTAAAGCTTATGAGTCGGTATGTAGGCTTTGTTTTGAAATATTATATAAATATATTAAGAATCTTTTATGCGTTTTCTTTAGTTGCGTGGTAATATCACGGAATTACTATAAATTTAATAGAAAACTCTTTATATACTTATATTTTTAGGTTAATAGTAGAGATTATGTGCAAACTAATAGTAACCAGAAGAATATTTTAGCAGTTTAAACATACATATAAAACTTAAAATATCATACTTTTTTAAACTGTATTATGTTGCATTAAACCACTTTGTGTGTAAAATTTTTGACATGTTTAAAAAACCTTCACTACTTTTTTTATATATTGATAATTAATTACTTCTTTTTAAAGTATATAAATGTTTTTAGCGGTTTTAGTACATTAAGACACATTATAATTTTGACATTAAACAGAGTAGTTAGAATTTTAAACAGTTTTAACAGAAGAAAAATAATTTAAAAAATTCTTTTTGAGAAAGGTTATTTAGAAATAATAACTAAATAATTTGAATAATAACTAAATAATATCAAATTCCATTTTACTCGTAATACTTTATTTTGATAATATTATTTTTCTGAATAAAGTAGATAGTAATCGTATTTTTAACTTTTTATTAGTCATATAAGCCATAGTAAAACAGTAACGATCTTTACTTAATTTGAAAAAAAACCTATAGTAAGTCCAGGTATAAAGTAACTAAACAGGTAAACAGTAACTAAAGTATCTAAAATTTGATATTAATAACAAAAGTAAAAAGCATTACTATAAAAGTAAATATTTATATCGTTATGTATAAATTAATTCATAAAATTTATCAACTATGATAAATGTAAAAATTATAATAAAATTTGTTTTTTAGGTTAAGAACCGGTAAATTTCGAAACAGAATTAGAACCTAGTTAAATAAAATTTTTAAAATACTTAGCGTTAAGTTACACGTTAAATTTGTTTATTTTATATGTTCAATACCTACCATTGAAGTGATAAAACTTTATATATTATTGTTTATTGAAAATCGAAATTACATATTTTAAACTGTTTCAAACTTCTAAAAGATTTTCTTTTAATTAAACTAATAAACTTGTAATATATTATATACATTGTAAAGCACCTATAAAACTGACCGTGTCAAATGATACGTTTTAAAACAAAATTTTAACATGCTCATGAAAGCTTTTAGTAACTTAAAAATATTCTTCAATCCTACAAAAAATGGAAAGTTATTATTTAACGTTACTTTTCCAGACAAACCAAACTCAAAAAGGAGATTGAAAAAAGAAAACAACGTAATTTATCTCTTTTTTAAACGTACTTTTCAACTTTTAAAACTATTACTGTTTAAAGAAAATCAATCTTACAGCGAAACTCTTAAAAGCCTTGAATTTTGACAACAACCGCTAATTTCTCAATAAACGATATCAATTAGTATTTTGACATGTTCACAGTTCGGCATTTCTATTACTTATTATTTCCATGATGTCTTCCAGTAGACCATCTCCAAGATCAGGCATCTTCCATCCATCGTATATCGTGAGCCTTTGTGACGTCATGAGTTTTTGTGACGTCAATTGTTTCTCTGACGTCATGTGTTCGAGGTTTTGTGACGTAACAATGAGGCTTCTTCTTATCTGCTCCAGTTCATCGCTATTTTGATAAATTTTATTCAAAATAATTGGGTAGTTTATAAACATTACTAAATTTTAATATTTTAAAATATTGTTTTATAATTATATTATTATTATTGTCAAACTACTAATTTAATGATGAGCCCAATAATATAAGTTTAATTGTTACACTTCAAACTAAAACTACATGTATAAATATTTAAATCAATCACCAAGTTTTAGAGTCAGTCTGGGAATTAAAATACATTGTATTTTAAAAATGTGAGAAATTTACATAAAATTTAATGAAAACTAGTCTTTAATTATTTAAATATTTAGACAGAAGTCGTATTCTTTATAAAAAAAAACTTTGCTGATATAACTGGCTTAACTTTTAATATCAAATTCGTTGTCTATGTACAGATTGGGATGACTACTTTTGCACTACTTTAAACTTAACAACTGATTACAGATCAAGTGCAAATTATTGCTCAAAACTTATTTTTTGCTTGTTTAATCATAGGGTCATTGCTTTGTTACGACTAATTTGCTAGTACTGAAAGGAAAAAATGATTGATTAATATAATACTCAATATAGAAAACAAAAATTTACTAGAATATACATCTCACCTCTTATGCCTTGACCTTTTATTTTTTCTCGTATTAACTTTGTTTCCTTCAAACTTCAGCATGCTCGAATCTAACTGGCTGACAGATGAAATGCCACTTTCTGATTGGCCTAGAGATGGAATACTAGCTTCTGATTTGTTCATGGATGAATTACTACTGCTGTCTCCATTGGACGACCTGTTTTCCTCTTGCATCTCTTTTTGTTTAGATGTAAAAACAGATTTAATACAAAAACAGATTTTAGGTTTGGGTCATTTAAACTCTCATTTAAAATCTCGGTGTCAAAACACAAGTGATAACTTATTTCGTTTTCAAATTCTAATTAACAAACATAAAAAAAGTTTGTAAGACTAATGTGCTTTTAGTAACCAAGTTTTGTAGCTTATCTTTTACAGTTTACAATTAAAATGTAATTATTGTAAATACCGTAAACTACAAAAAACTAATTAAATTTACCTCCCTTCAGAAACACTTTATGCTAAAAGCGTTATAAATCTAATGATGTTACTTTGTTGCTATTATAGGAGTGTAAACAAAAAATAACTTTACTTAGATATAAAATAAATCATTAAACTCAGTAATTAGATAAAGAAAACTTTTGTTTTATATTTCTTTAGATGGACAAAATGTATATCAAAAGATAATAATAAGTGATATTAAATATAAGCAGTACATATAGAAGTAAGAGTAAAAAAAGTTTTTTATAAATATTTTACAACTAACCGCGGGTAGAAAGCAAGAAAATGCACGACTAATTCCCATTTTTATAACAAGTTTATTAGTTTATACTAAAATTAATTTAATGTATAATACTTTTTTGTCAAAGATTTGAACAGTTTGTAACTTTAATAAGTTTATAAGTATAGGGTCGTAATTTGTTTTTGAGTGTTCTTAGGTTTAATTACAATTTAAAAAAAAAAGTTATACTTATAATAAAACTGACTTTTATGTTAGTTACAAACTTACTACACTATCAAGGCATGAAAAAAATACAAGTTATAATAGCGTCGACACTTAATTTTAACGCTTTGCATGATTCTACTTAGTTTTTGTGACATTCATATAAGTAATTGCGATATCTTAAAGCAGTGCTTCTGAACCTTTTTTTAGTGGCGGAACCCTTTTCCAAAGTTCAACTTTTCCGCGGAACCCCTAATTTTAATTTTACATAAAATGTTAATCAAATAAATGTTCTTTTTTAAATTTCAAAAGGCTTCGCGGAACCCCTGAGAGGCGTCGCGGAACCCTAGGGTTCCGCGGAACCCCATTTCAGAAGCACTGTCTTAAAGTATCTATAGAAGTTTTTTAATTAAGTTTTCAAGATAAAATATTTTACTTAATAAAAATATAAAGCCATTTTTCGTTATTTAATCTATTCAACTAATTAACATTCTTACAACTAAGTATCTTAAGTAGAAAAAGCTGGGAATTAAAAAAAAAACTATCTGTATTAAAAATTCTAAAATTCAGTAATTGAAATTATCTTAGAAATTAAAAAAACCTTTATAAAAAAAAAGTAGAGCAAATTAAAAACAACAATAAAAATATAAACTTAGTTGAACTAATATGTTAATTTTTTAAAATATGCGAAAAAAACAAGTTAAGCAAAAAGAAACAATACTATATCAATTCTAGAAAACTTGAATTTTATCTTAAACTAAAAAACTCAATGGCTATGCATTTTATTTTAAATTATTTATACAACTACAAAATAATCATTATCACTTAATTAAACGATTAAAACAGCTAAAGCTAACAAGTAGCAAAATTAAACTAAATAATAACTAGCAGTAGCTTAAACGTTGCTTAATTAAATTAATTAATGTTTTTAATCAAAATAAAAGTTAATTAAGTTTTACTAAGCTCTAGCATTATTTGTAAAAACTAATTTTAAATCTCTAGCTTATGAAACAACTATCAGCTAATCTTATTACTACTAAGTTCAGTAATTAAAAAAGATTTGTTTGAATCAAACCGTAAAAACAAACTAGTATGAAATCTTCATTTTATTTTTGAAAAACCTTAAAATAAACAAGTTTTTTAAGTTTTCTGTTAAAAAACAGTACACAATGATTTTTTAAAGGAATCTTATACAATTAGTCTTATGAAAACATAACTAAAAATATTTTGAGAATAACAAACTTCCGATCACCCGTTCAACTTTACAATATTATCAGTTTTAAAAGTCTTTAAACGCTAAAAATTTTAAAAGGTGTAATCTTAAAAGAACGTAAAAGCCCTTGAGAAACAGTTAAACAAATCTGTAATTATTACAAAAATACATTACAACTCTATAACTCTATATAATTAAAAAAAAATTTCTTAGAAAAAAATTTCAAAAAAAAAAGCACTTTTTTCGTTGTTAAGATAAAAAATCATTTGAATCAAATTTAAGATTTTTAAATTAAAAAATGTAAAGTTAAATATACAGAAAATAATATATTTTCATTTTAATTTTTGTGAAAATCTTCTGTAAATTGCTTATTCTTTAAAATATAGGATTTTTGATTTAGTTTGAGTTATGTGAATTAAAAAATTTGAACAGTTAATTTGAGTGCATCTTCAATAAATATTATATATTTTGATATTAGTTTTAATGTAAGTAGTTCACTGGAGATAGTTTAGAACTTAAACTACTTTAGGATTTTATTTCAAAAAGAACTTTTCACATAAATAAGAAATCATCTGGTAACAAAAAATCCTGATAAAGTAAAATATATTCTTAGTATTCTGATTATTATTTTTTTTTTCTGAGTGAAACATTGTTTTAATTAAAAGTGTTACAATATTTAAAGTTGTCTATCGTTTTTAAAATTTATAAATCTAAGCAACAAACAAATAAATCATAAACAAAAAAATACACAATATAAAAAGTATATAGTAAACTTTTAAAAAATAAGTCTTTTTAAACTTAATTATAACAAAGCTCTAATTTTTAGAAGTATATCATTTATATAAGATATTGCACCTATATATACGTCTAAGTCATAAACAACACTTAAATTTTAATTAATTAAATAAACTGTAACTAATATTTAGCCAAATTAATTAAAAAAGATAATTGCATTGATACAAACATTTTGTAATTACTTTAATTATCGCTTTTAAGTGTTTATAAAAGAACCTTTTACAATTTTAACATTATTATCCGTTTTAAACTCTAGCTTATATACCTAATACAAATTAATCTTTTGTAACTCTATTTAGTAGCAAGGAACATACTTTATTATATTTTTGTAATAGCTTATAATTAAATTTTTATTCAAACAAACCTGTAGAAATGTTGTATCTCCAAAAACGTCCCCATAATCCATTCCAACATGGGCCGTGTGCCTCATAGTGCCACCTAGTGGTTTGGAAATCATCTCCCTGCATAACTGCTTCTTCTTCATTTTCATATTTGGGAAACTACCGGATTTTTATACAATGGAATTTTCTCCTTTTGAACGGTAAAGTTGTATATTTAAATAAAACCTAAATGAAAATTTAAACTAAAATAAAGTTTATTGATAGTGAGCTCACTTGCTATAAACAAAGTTCTTTGTTAGTATAATGTAATAAAGTTATGTTTAAACTTCTAATTTTATTTTGTAAAATTTACATACTCTATTAGGTTGTTAACAGTTCGAATTTTTACAAGTCTAATTTTTTTAGCTTATTCACAGTTAATATTTTCTTCATTTAGTAAATTTAAAAAAATACAAACAAAATATACTTTAGCTGAAGTGGTAAAAAACATCAATTCATAGTTAAGCTTAAAACTAATTTATACTTTAAATTAAAAAGCAATTAAATAACAAAGAACTTAATAAATTTTAAGACGTGTAATTTAAAAACAGTATGAATTCTTATCAATTAAAAAAGCTACCAGAAAATCAATAAAGCTTAAATAAAAAAGAAAAAAAGCTTTCAAGAAAACAATAACCAAGTAGAATAATTATTAAAATAAACACTTATAAAAATAACATTGTTAAGGATTAAACCTACAAGTAAATATACAACAAAATATAAATTTATTTTAACGATATAATAGTTTAAAAGACAAAGTTTTATAAAATTAAATTTATAACTTATAAGCTAATAAAAATGCTACACACAAAACACAAAAGTTTTGCTAGTTTTTGATATTTAAACTCACGAAAAGTTTAAAGGAATTTGAACAAGTCGTTAAACTTTACTATCAATATTTATGATAGAAGATATGATAAAATTTAATGATTGAGTAGTAAATTGTTGCCTTCGTTGTATAACTTAAAAGGGTTTTGATAATTATTTTTACAACAAGTTAATAAAAATGCCACTTTATCCACAAAGGTAGTAATTTATCACTATTTATCATCAAAATCACATAAAGAACAAAACAAAAAAATCAAGTACTTAACATAGGCTACATTGTCAAACTTGTGACCATTATAAAAAAACAAAAAGTAACACAGCTTGAAAGCTTTAACAAAACTTATTTTAAATGTCATAATAAATAATTTTAAAGATTGATTTTAAACAATTTTGACGGGTTAAAACATTTAATCATAAACAACAGCAAGCAAAAAATGATAGATCGTTGACAATACGTACTAAAAATAAAAATATCGTTAATTATTTTTATATCAATCGAAAAAATCGAAAATAAATGAGCGTAGTACTAAAATAAACAATTTACTGATAATACTTACACAAATTAAAATGATCATAGGCGTAATTTTTACATCAAAGATGCAAGTTTAAACAACTTTAGAACTTTAAACTTAAATATTCTTTTCAAGGAATAAAGTTCCTTAAAAATAAAAAAAATTATTAATTCTTAACATCAAAAGAATTGTGCATATATATTTACATAATTTAATCTTTAACGTTTGAAGTTATATACAATTTTTTTAAATGTAATTCTCAAAAATAAGTTTTTTTTTTAGAGTTAACTTATTTTCTTAAACATTACTTTGACAATTCTAATAAAACTAAGTGGAAACAATCTGATATTTCTTATACTATGTCAAAGTAAAAAATGTGTCTGGTTAAAAACAAAGAAATCTAATAAAGAAAAAAATGTTGTAAAGCAATAAATCAATAATGTGTTTTGTAGGAATGCAGAAAAAAAAAGTTTTTTTTTTTATTTAAATTAGTTTTGAGCGTTTTACGTAACGACCTTTGTAACAATAAAATATCTATCTGTAATAATAAAAGTTTATAACACATTACCATTGCGTAACTATTTTGTCCAAGTTACAACTAAATTGTAATTTATAACGCGTATTTAGAAACGAAATTCTTTTTTAACTTCCGTTTCAATGTGCTACAGACAACAGTGTTGATGAGTTTAATTATTTCGCGTAATTGACCAATTTTCCACCGAAGTTTTTCAAACTGTGTTTACGCAACAAACATAAGATGAAAGTTTAATAATGTTCTGCTCACTATAAGTAAAAAGAATAATATTAATTAAAATAGCTGTAAAAACGATCAGATCAACTTTCAACAAAAAAAGTACTTAATTTCTGTTAATGTATTAGTTGAAATATAAATTATTAAAGTGTTACAGTATAAAAATTTAAATTGATATCCAATCTTGTTTTTCTATGTAGATAATTTGCAACGTATATTCTCTATGACTACTTGTTAGTCTTACCTGCTTATGCTTAATACAGTTAATAGAAGGTAAAAAGGTATAAAAGGGGATTGAGTATACATAGAAAACGAAACAACAGCTGAAAAAAAATTTATTTACAAAACAAACAATCAAAAATAAATGGAATAAAACTTGAATTTTTCTTTTTTAAAAACTCAACAAAACACAATTAGTATGCAAACAAAAAAAAAGGGAGTAATACATTTTAATGAGTGAATAATCTTTGTAATTAAAATAAGATTAACATGAATTCTGTTTGTAAACGTTTGGCTATTTGTAAAATTTGTTGAAACCAAAAGTATAGATAAACTTGTTTGTCTATTGAAAATTAAAAGTATACCTTTGTAAGTATATAGCTACAGTTAATAAAGATAAAACTTATAATTATGATAAAGTTTAAATGTTTTGTTTTAAATGTTTTTTCAATTAGTTACGTAGCTGTTAATGCATCGTATAAAACGTATAAAAAATGTACAAATCAAACAATTAGTGTTTTGTTAGTTTTTTTATTTGCTTGGCAAATAACAAAAAATAAATATAACCGATTTAAACAGTATAACTTAAAAACTAAGTAACGTACAAGTTAAAACAATGAGGTGATAAACTTTAAAGTAAACACGAAAAATATTACGATCATAAATCAAATTCTTTAGCAGCAAAATAAAAGTAACAGAAAATTGTCAAATGTTCTAATTGATTAATAAATATATAAAAAGTTAAAACAGCTTTACACAAATCTTTTAAACTTGAATCACAATATTTGAATGCTATCAATGGTAAAATAACAAAATATCTCAAATGCGTTGTTAAAAATTAAAAAAAAAACATAAAAATTTTCGTGCAATAACAACTTAAATTTACTTATTCTAAACCACATCCATACTTTTTTATGTATAACATCAACACAAAACATTCAACAACGACTTTTCAAGTACTTATATATAGATAACAATATTAAATTGTAACACATGTAAAAAGTACAGCATAAGTTGAAGCTTTCAACGCTTACTTAAAAACATATTGTGAAAATAATGTTTAAACACAATATATCCATCTATGAACTGTTGACTAACTAAAAGCTGCTAAAAGTATAAATAGAAAACATGATCACTAAGACCAATGTGAATTTCACAATCAAACAAGAATCACAGTTTATAAGGAAAGCAGTAGGAAACTTAAACTTATAACATAAGTTTTGGTAAAATGAGTTGATAAAACATTTTGTTATCAACTATTTTCAAATCTTATATATATGATTTTACTCTGCCTTAAAATAATTGTTGCAAATTAACTTAAAGTTTCTAAACTATTATGAAGTTAAAGTTAGTAGTTTCAATTTTCATGCTTTATAAGTAATTGTTGTTTGTTCACACATTAAAAAATTGTTACTTTAGTACTTTTTTTTATAAGATATGTTTAGTGTATAAACATATGTTTGGTGTAAATTTGGGTAATTAGAGCGCACGCGAAAACAATTAGACGCAAAAAACTCGTTAAAGTTACTGAGTGTAACATAATTACGAAAGTTAAAGTTATTTTGTATCAAAGTTTTTAGTTTTAAGTTTTATGAAGTATGGAAAATATAATAGTACGAGCTTTAATTTAATTTTCAAAGCTGAAATTTTACATATTTTCAAAATGATAATTATTTAAAGTAAAAAAACACATATAAAAACGTCTTTTTAATGACAACAAGTGAAAAGGATTTTAAAGATATTTATTATTGATGTAGTAGAACTGTTTAATTTTTTCATTAAGGTACAACTTAAACAATCTTGAATAAAATTATTAAAAAAAAAACGCTTTTCAAATATAAACAATTTTTTTTTGTATAGTGACCAAATATTATTGACTATATTAAATATCAGTTATGATCTATTTTCAAATAGTAACCAAAAAATAAAACTTTACATAGTTGCTTAAACAGACACAAAATTTTTTATTTCAAACATTACGTCAAGTAACTAAATTGTAACTTAAATTAGTTTGTACAAGGTCATTTATTAAATTTAAAACATATATTAACACAGATTCTACAGGAGCGACATTATCAAATATGTATGCAGTGTAATAAAAATTGAATCAATTAATTTATGAGCTGTCTTTACAAGTGCTTTGTGTAAACAGTTGTGTCTAGCCTACATACCAAACGTAAAAATTCATTTACATGAAAATAAATCAATCAAGTTTTATGTGAATAATTTAAATAAAACACTTGTTACATTTTTCGATAACTTTTTAACCATTTTAGACAAGAATATTTATACTATTACAAATATTAGCTTAAAAGTTAGTTTAAGAAGTTTTTAAGTTTTAAAACATACTAAAATCATTAAAAGAATAGCTTTAGTACATTTGTATGACTATTCTTAAACAAATCACAATTGTCTTCTGATTAAAAAAAAATTAAACCAAAATATCATAAGTCATACAAAGTAACAACCTGTTACTAAAAAGATTGTTGATGTTAAAAATATTTTCCACACCACTCAAAAGAAATACTAAAAGATGACTTTCAACTTAATTTAGAAAATAAAGAAAAATAAAAACAGTTTTCGGTCCATGATTAAACAGTTAAAGCCAACGTGAAAATAATTGTAACGTTCAAGCTCATTTAAAATTCTTTAATGTAACAAATTACGGAAGTAAAACTTTTGAAATTAAACTTTAATTCGCAATTTGGTCATAATTTAAATTATTTTACAAATACGCTTTACAAATAGTAATTTACTATAATTTAAATAGTACGGTTTTGTTTGAATTAGTTATGGACGTTAATGATAGCAAAAAAAGCGACTATGTGTTTAAGTCATAGTCATATAAAGTATATTAAAAATTAAAGTTCCGAATTTTTTTTTTTGACTTTATTTTGTAAGAAAGATAAAAATACAAATAAGTTCTAAAACATTCTTTTATTGAATAAAAGAATATACAACATAAAAGTTTTAATGTAAAATATCTTCGTTTGACTAATACAAACTCTCAAACATTACGCTTTTAACTTATAATTTATTTTTAAAATATCTTTTATTAAAATCTAAAAGAAATATTTACAAAAACTTTACAGAAGCTTCAGTATCAACAGTAAACACAACATAATTATAAATTTGTTATAAACTTGATACAAGTAATTTATAAGCTGTCTCAGATAGTGTTTTATGTAAACATTTGTGTCTAGCCTCAATATTATACGTTAAACTTATGTTTACAAAACAATAAATCAATTAGTTCTGTGAGAAATTTAAACAATTGCATGTCATACCAAACAATAGTTATCTAAAAATAAAACTTTCAAAGTTTAGCTGTAAAAGTTTTTCAAATTTTAAAACCATAGTAAAAACCTAGTACTATTATTATTATATTCTTATAAAATTATTATGTACAACCAAACTTCAAAAGTTAATTCTAAATTTTAGAATACTACATTGTTAAATCAAACATAAACTGACTAAAAAGTTAGAGATAACAGTTTCAAAATTATACAAATAATAATGATAAACAGTTCTTTATTACAAACTCTAAGAAAAAAATGTTTTAAAAGATTTTAGCCCAAATAACTATTATTTGTATTTTGAAAAAAACAAAGTTTAAGATAATTTTTGTTAAAAATTTATAAGATTTCGTGTAAAACTCATTAAAATAACGCATAACGTAATCTATAAATAAAAGTTTATTTTTTCAAATGAAGGTTAGATATAGTAGTTCAATTTATATTTCAATTGATAGTTTCGCGACTCTAAATTATATGTACTTTTGAAAGCTGCGTATTTTAATTGCTGAAATAAACACAAAAAACTTTCCTTTTACTTTTAATCACAAAAGTTTTGACGACCACACCTAAAACTAAATATCGAAAATATTTTAAAAAAGAGAATATAAAAATTTAAAAAACTAATTATTAAAGCGTATTTATGTTGAATAGTTATTGAAATGTCAGTATTATATTTTATAAACGATATTCAGAATGATTTAAAACTTTAATAAACAATAGAATTTTAAATACATTATATTTAAAATAATAAAACGAACAAAATTTTCGAGCTTAAACTTACTCGCTTTTATATTTTTTGTATATTTACTAATTTTTCAAGTAATAAAATCTTAAATACATATTCTGGACTACAATAAAAAATCCTATTAATTTTGAATTCTTTTCGTCTTATTATTAAAAAATAGATACATTGTCTGGTAAAAGGTAGCCTTTCATTATTTTTGTTGTTCAAAAGCTGAAAAACATCTTAATGATAAATAATTTAAGTACCTTTAAAAAGGCTGTATTGTTAAAGTAATTTTAAGTTCGTTCAAGAAAACTGTAGTAGATATAACTTAAAACCTTTTATTATGTTACTTTTAAATAATTTTATACAAAAGTATAGGTTTAGACAAGTATTTGTAGACCGTTTAAAGTATTATTTATTATGTACCTATGTACTATATAAAGTATGATATAGTGTTCACCAAAGCTATTGAAAATATAAATACAAGTGTAATAAATTAAACACATTAATCACTTTGTTTGTCACACCAGTCAAAAAAAGCTATTAATAAAATACTTAATGAATAAGTATTCACACAAGCTGCTTTGTTAATATTGTAATGAACAACTACGTATTAAAAAGAAATAATCATTTTTCATAAACATTTTAATAAAGAACGTTAATACCAACTTAATTTAAATTTAATACTATTTTATAAATCTTTACATCAATATAGTTTATGAAAATGTCAAAAAAAGTTGGATGTATACATAAAAAGTATATAAAACAGTTTTACTATTAGTGTTATTATAAATAAATAAAATACTTTTGACTAATAATGTACAACTTTTATTAGTTTCTTTAAATTATAGTAATTTAATTGGTTATCCAATAACTTAAAACAGTTATATATCAATATAAAAAACATAAACGCAAACATGAATTTAATATATTTATAATTTTCTATTCTAATAATTTTCAAAACACATGCACGTCTAAGAAATTAAATTTTAAACATAAGCACTAAAACAAAGTTTGAAAATTAATTTTATCAAATATATCTAAACAGTTTTTCTTTTGAGAATAATTTCTTTTTACAAATGAATGTCTCATTTAAAGTTTATTAAAAGGGTTATCTAAAGTCAATAGTTTATTTTAGTAGCTAAGTTACGATAAAATCACAAATTTAAATTAAATTGCTTCTAAATACATGTCACATACCACAGTTTACTTTCAGTTTTGCAAATTACTTTTAAACCGATATTTAATAATTTAATACTTTTAGTTTTACTGTATTGAGTTTTTATGGTTAGGCTTTGATTCCTTAGAACAAAAATAAACACGATAAAGTTGTTAACTTAATAGTTTTACACTTTAATTCATGAACAACCTTTATTTGAGATAGTTTTAGAGTAAATCGATACAACTACGGCACGAAAAAATTACTGAACGTTCTAAAAATTGGTCAGTACAGCGTAACTACAAATGTTAGAGGACATAAATATGCAGTTTAGTTTGGAAAATACTCGTTGCAAACCTTAATTTAGTTACAATTCATACGGAAAATTAGTTTCGAACAAGATACTAGTTTAGTAGGTAATGTTTTAATTACAAAAAAACAATTGACCACAGTAGGAACCTCATTAAGGTACGCAATAAATCTCAATAATTAGTGGAATTGAAATTCAAAAAGAAAAGTGTTTTAATAAACGAACAAAAAAGAAAACCTTGGTTTTGATATTTCTTTTTAAAATAACTAGTTTAAATGCATCTACTATTTTACTTTAAAAACTGAATAAAAAACTTAGTTTTTTAGTGGTTTTATTACTTCTTACTTATAAACGTGAAGCCGTTTCTAAATACTATTGAAAATGTTTAATTTTGATTTTTTAATATAAGCATGTTAACATAAGTTGTAGAATATTTACTGGACCCTTTTTAAATACTGTAAGGTGTTTGCTTTTAAGCTATAATAAACTTGTATTAAAGTAACAAAAGTAACAATCAAAAAAAAAAAAGAAATAGTGAGTTATCAAGTTTGATAACTTTAATCTATATACTTAAAAAAACAAAAACAAAATATTTCTTAAAACGTCAACTACTAAGTTATTTTTCTACTACTTTTCTATGTATATCTATTTAATTAAAATGAGATTAATGTAAATCCTGTTTTCAAATTTTGTTGGTCTTTGTTTGGAAAAACGACATACAAGTAGATTTAATTCCAAAAATTCATTTGAAAAGTTTAAACAAAGACTTGCGCCGGATTAAAAAGGTTACTTACTTTTTATTTAAAATTTTGCTTTGAAATTCTTGTAAATATAAATAAGCAAAGTTATATTGAGAAAACCTTGTATAAATTGTAAAGTTTCTGATAAAATTATTTCAATACTTTATTAACTTGATTTAAATTTTAGTATTTGCTAACGATTCAAGGTCGGCTGAAATATTTTTTTACCAGTATACTTTTCAGATAGTATTTATCAGTTGTAACAAAAAAAACCATTTATAATGTTGTTAATAGTTTCAGGTTAGTCGAATTTGCCAAAATAGTTAGTACATTTATAATAAAAAAAAATTAATAGAATCGAAAAAAACCACTACTTAAGAGGAGTCAATTCAATTGCTTATTTGATATTGAATGAAATATATTATTAGAATTAAAACCAAGTTTTAAAAACTCAATGTATACAGAAATTAAAAAACTTACAAACATACTTGATAAAGTAAATCTTTTTGTCTCATGTATAGTTAAACATACTTAAAATTAATTTCTATTTTAAATAAAAAATGAAACTCGACTTTGTAACTGATTAAATGTTGCCTTTTTAAAAGCAAGGAAATAAAAAAGGGTTAGGATAACTAAAACTAAAAAATCATAGTCTATAACAAGTTTTTTTATATATACATATTAAAAAAAAATATTTGTTAATTTATTTTCTATACGTCAAATCTTTAATCTGACTTTTCTCAATAACTTTGGGTTTTAAAAAAATGTCCTATCTGTGTGAGCTAGTTCTAAAATACTAGTAGTTTATGCACTTTGTTTAAGTAAAATATTTACTACACTTAGCTTATCAACCAAAAAAAAACTTTTCTGTCCTACTTTTTTAAAACTATAAAGATAATTTTCAAAACCTAAGAAAAACATAAATACTCAAAAAAAAAATAAAAAAGCAAACAGACGACTTATAAAGTCAGACTTTATTATTGAAATGTTTTCAAAACGCTACACAATTTTTATACAGAAAAAGAGAAGCATAAGAAGAAAGTTTGTTTGAGATTAAAAAAATACTTTGACTATGTCGCGATATAAACAAAAGCAGTTTATAACAAGCATAAAAAAACAATGTATTTAAGAATGTGTTTTGTTTTTAGTTATTTATTTTTTAAGTGAAAATTTGACTACTTTATTATTTTATAAAAACTAAAGCTAAAAAAGATATATTTTTCGACTGTTTACTGCATATTTTTCATATATCCGTATAAAACATGCAAACACTTTTTTAGACTTAAATAAACTCATAAGTACGTCAAATTTTTTTTTGACTCATTTCTAAACTTAAACTTGTTTCAAAACACGTAAACATTCCAATGAATTGACTGTCGAAAATAAGTTTCTGAAACCAAACAAATATTCCATACGCAAAACTATATTAATTTATATTGTCACGAAAAAAACTTTTTTGCGTGTTAGTTTACTTCGAATGCAAAACTTGATTGCTAAGTTACGAACAAAAGTAAAAAGTTTATGCATAGAAAGCAGTTATACTAAAAGATTCAGATGTAACTAATTAAATAAAATCTACTGCAAAGTCGTAAACTTATTAAACAGAGATGATTTATTTCAAACAAAACAAAATATTTAGCAAAACAAAATATTTTATATCTTCTAAAATATTTTTAACAACGTAGATAAATTAAAAAATATAGAAATAAATACAATCTCAACTTTAGTTTATCTTATTTTTAACATTATAAAAAATTATAAGGAGAAATACACTACGGTAATAAAACGTTTTAGAACAAGTTTAGTGACGTAGTTTTAAAAAACAAATATTTTTTAAGTGCTTAAAATTAAATACAATTTAATAACCGATACTTTTTATGTACAGTTTTGTATAGTCGTGAAAATCGCAATAAGTTTAAAACCTTTTTGAACTGCAATAAAAAAATATTTTGTAGTATTTTTGTTGTAGAAATAACTAAGATGTAGTATTTTATAAACAAGTTTAAGTGCAAAGTTTAAATAAGTCTTAGTTTAATGACTTCATAAAAAGATAACAAAGTGTAAGCTTTACACACTATTTTGGGGATAAAAAGAAAGAAATGTACATTTTTTTTGATATATTTAACTTATTATGCGTATTTTGAATAAGAAAAATCCTTTCGTTTTAGTTATAATTTTCGTCGAAAGAATCTGTTTGATGCTGATATTCAAAATTAATCTAAAACAGAACTATTTTTTAAGTCATAAAAACTAATTTTCTTCCTTTTAGTTTAAAACTTGTTTTTAAATATAAAATAAAAGCAATATTAAGAATACTTGTTTAATTAAGACAGCAGTTTGAATCTATACATAATTTTAAAATATTGCAATGACTCATATTGAAAACGCTTTTTTGAAGTTGAAAAGTTTAAAATTCTTTTGATGTTCTATGACTAAAACTTTGATATTTTTTAGATAAATAAACAGCTGAATATAAGCTGCTTTATTTTATAGTAGTAATTCTAAAAAAAAAACTATTTTAAAGTTGCATATATGCTCTTTAAAAGATCGTTATATCATTTTAAACAAAATGTTATATAAAAAACATTCTAGTTCAATTAACATACAAAATATCAATATTTAAATGTTTTTTTAACATAAATACTAAAGTCAAAAATGACTTTAAGATAAAAGAAGTATTGTAAAATTTAACTATATTGAAAGTAACAGTCAAATAAATTTAAGCAATTAAAGTATTTACGTCTTAAATTAAAAACACGAAATAAAAACAATGCAAAATTTACATCAAAAATTGTGTAGTAATTTTAAAAATCAAATAAAATAAAAAGTTTCTACCTACAGTTTATATATTGTTAACAAAACAGTAAAACCTTTAAAAAGTAGTGTTAAACGTTTTATGAACTGTACATAACGTTTTAGATAATACTAGTTATAAGAAACTTAGAAAACTATTTTTAGTAAATTTGTAATTTTTATTCAGAACTTGTTTTTAAAACTGTTTATAATCTAATAGTTTAGCTGCATTAACCATGTTATTAGGTTGAAATGTTGAAGCTATTAATTATTGTTTTACATATACATTTTAAACTAGCTATCCCCTTAAGTTTTTTTTTATGAAATGAACAAATATAAGCAAAGCTTGTGTAAGCAAACTTTCACAGTATTCTTACTATAACATATTGATACCTAAATAAAAAAATAATATGTCCACACTGGTTTTATCATAAAACTTAAAGAACAAACTTTTTACAACCCAAAATTTTAAGTATTTAAGTTTTGCATATAGTTTTATATACTCATATGTATTTACTTACTAATTCCTTTATCATTATAAAGGTATCACTAATAATTTTCAATGTACAGTTAAAACAATATATATCTTAAAAACAGATGAAAACCTTTTCAGTTGAAAAATAAGAGCTTTGATTTTTATAAGCAATAAACATTTTATGAATGAATAAATTAATGTTAACGAATTTCATTAATATTTTTTTTAACAATTCATTTGTACAAAATATACTTAATGCAAAAGTTTTCTGTTATTTTTAAAATAAGGTTTAAATACTTTAACACTTTTTTCTTTAAGTTACTTTTGACTAACATATTATTACAGTTAGAATTTTTTTAACTACCTAGAAATACTTAAAAGTATCATTGTTTACTAAAGTAAAAACTAAGAGCATGATATTTTTATATTTTTTAGTTGATAATTTTCAACGCTTATTTTGTATATTTTATTTTTTAGATGGCTGTTAAAACATTGTAAATACTAAAAAAAATTCACCAGGGTTTTTGATATGACGTAATACTTTTAATAAATAATATTATTTAAAACGTGTGTAGTAGTACGTTCAAAAAGATGTAAAAGGCTTGATGATTTTGGTTTTGTTAAAACCTAGCATACAAAAATTCAACCTAAACAATATTGTTTAGTTAAACTGCATTAAAACTTAGCTTAACAAAAGTGTTTAGAGCAGCGATTTTAGACCTAAGGTAATTTTTTTTTTTCAAGTATCTGTAAAATTATATTTTATAAATGTAAATATAATTCAAAAGTTATTATTTAGCTTAAATTGTTAAAGTATAGATTGTTTAAATTTACAATTTTTAATATATATTAACTTTAAAGTTTAAAAAATCTAGTTTCTCCGAAATTAAAATCAATTTTCTATATTGGGGGTAAATTCAGTAATTACCTCCCAAAAAGGAGTAAAATTAGTAAAATATTTTTGAAAGGGGTACAAAATTAGAAAAAGATTTAGAACCACTGTTTTAGAGCAAAATTAAACATTTTAACTTGAACATTTTTATATAAAACTTACGTATACAAATATATAGTTTACAATCATTTAAATTTTTTTTTAATTGCGAATTGCGCAGGGACAGTGCCAAAAAAATTAATTAGAGATTTATTTTATTAATAATATTTTTTAGATTAAATAAACTTTTATTTCGTGCTTTCAAATGGAAGTAAATAACAGTATTTAAAACGCTGTTAATCTTTACATGGTAAGATAACTTATACCAAAATATCTTAACTTTTTACAAGGTACTTAACCATTACTTAACTTTTAAGTTTTTGTTTGTGTAAATTGTGCTTAAAAGGTTTATTATTCCTAATCACAACTTAAGCCAAAAAAATTTATTACAAGTAATTTCATGTATAATATAAAGCTAAGTTTACTTATAAATTTTACTTTACATTTGAATAAAAATGAAATACACCCTAAAATAAGAATCAGTACATATTTTACATTCTACACCAAATAAATTTTAAGTTCTACGGCAGATTGAGCTTGTGAGACATAATGTTATTATAATAAAAACGTATAACAGTATTAAAAACGAATCTTGGTAAAAACTTTGAAACAATATGGTAGTTTGTTTTATTTATTACTTAAAACTGCACATAAACCTGATAATGGGTAAACAGTTATACTTTAAATTTTCTTTTAGACTAAGCTTTACTTTTATATTAAAATGTCAACAGGCACTAACAGTTTTCGATTAAGTCTAAAAAATATGAAACATAAATGTATCATAAAAGTTAAGTAAAGTATATTCTTTTAACGAGTATATAACAATTAAGACTTACTATCTAAAACTTATGGTTACTTAAATATCCGAATTCACTTCATCAATAATCAATTTGGTCCTTTGTAACTAGAATAAATGTAATTATTTTAAGTTAATAGATGTATCGTATAACTATTTTCTATAAAAACAAACAAAACTACTTTTAGTTATAATTAGTCATATTGAGTGTCTATTTTAAGAATTTTATTTACATAAACAAACTTTAAAACTATCCAACTATTCACAGTTATTTAAAAAAATCTTACGTTATAATTACATATTATAACTAAATTTGTAAACTGTTAAAATTGTAAACTACCAAATTGTTGATAAATTTTTATAATGGTGGAAACCAAAGCTGAGATACATAAACATAACAAAAGTAAGCTCTTCATGATGAATATTTTATTTAAAATCTTACTTAGTGAGTAGGATTCAAACTTATTTAATTTCTATATTTTTTTAAGTAGCAATGACATTTTAGTATTTTAGTTACATTTCATGTTACAAAAATTTAATTGAAAATAATTGTTAATTATTAACACACCAAGTAGTTTAATTTATAACAAAAGCTAAATCACAATTCCATAAACAATGTACAGGATAATACGTTTTTTTAACATACGAAAACACTAACAGAAAGAGATTAAATTATTAGTTAAAGAATTATTTTATTCTCAACATATTTACTACAAAAGTTTAGTGAATATTAGATTCAAAAGACTAATTCATTAATAAATCTTTTGAAACAGAACTTAGTAGACAATTAAACTTGTAAGCTAAAAATTATAAGCTATAATAGTGGGACACGTTCAAAATCCATCCGCGATCAAACTCCACCCGCGTTCAAAATCCACCCGATCAAAATTAACCCAGTCAAATTCGAGAACCGCTAACCGAACGAGGGTAAAGGTTAAGGGTAAAAGTGATTGTGAAAAAAAAAAGAAAATATAAAATAAAGAACTTAGAAAAGAAAATATTAAAAAAAATCGGGTTGACTTTGAACGCAGGGGATTTTGATAGTATACCATATTTGTAAATATGATTTTATATATTGCTGCATTCAGTACTAAATTTACAAAGTTATTGCTATATCTAGTAATTGTAACTTTCTCCTTGAAAAAAGTTTGTAAAATTTTCTATCATCATAATATTAATAAGTAAATTTACATGGAATACTTTATAGTTCAAATTATAGAAAGATTTAAAATGAGATTAAAAATCATTATAATATTAATAAGTAAATTTATATGGAATACTTTATAGTTCAAATTATAGAAAGATTTAAAATGAGTCCGCTTAACTTTTCTAAAGAGTTTTAGTTTCAATTATTGTACCACCAGTTATCTTAACAGGTCAATACATCTAAAGTCATTTGAAACTTAACTGTCAAAATAATTAGCATACATTTAAAACCTCTTCATTAACAAAAATAGATAAACTGTAATTGTTAATAAAGCACTTGATATATTCACTTTAAAAATTATGATGAAAGTGTAAGAACTTTTAAATAGGAAATAGATCAAAGAATGGTAAAAACTTGTTGAAACATTAGCAGCATCTATATATTAATAGATTTTTTAAAAGTCTTGAATAATAGTGCTTGACAAGTTTAATTGGTAAAAATAGTTATTCAGTTATATAACAATCAACAGTTATATACAACTGTTTCGTATGTAAAATATTTCTATCTCATTTATTCCTCAGTAAAACTAAAGTTTATTAATAATATTTTGCAGAAGTTTAGAATTTGAAAATTTTATAAGCATTATGACTTAATAATAATAAGGTAAGTTTGAAAAATTCGCTAATTTTATTTTTGTTACTGATTTAAAAATTTGTGCATTTTGAAAAAGATTTAGTAATTGCTATTAAATATTTAGTATATGACAAAAAAAGGTTGATTAGAACATAGTTTTAAAGTGCTCGTGTGCGAGGCTTAATTTTAGTTTGTTTTAATACTTAATTAAATTTAATTTTGCCAAAAAGGTATTTTTGGTAACGAATGATTTCGTTTTTTCTTCTGGCTTTTTTGTTTAGTATTATGGTCTTGTGTAATTTATCAATTTCTAATTCAATAAGCTGCAAAATTTGCAGCAGAATTAAGTATTAAAGTTTTATTTTGTTGTGTTTAATATTTCCCTCTTAATTTTGTAGTAGTATTGTTATCTTTAAATTCCAAATATAGTTTGTCAGCTCTGTTGTATGTCTTTTGTCAATGTTGCAGAATGAAGTGGTGTGATTCCTATACGCGATAAATATTTCCCGTAGATCCAACGTACAGTTTAATTGCTTTGTCGGATGTTATTGTTGCTCTATATAATGTCTTAGAATAGGGTCAGCAAAATGCTGCCCACGGGACAAATTTGGCTCACAAAGCCAAAATTTATGGTCCGCAAGGTATTTTTAAGCTAAAAACATAATATTTTAAAGCAATAAAAAATAATATTTTTGAGTTAAAAACTTACAATTAAGCTTTTATATAAGCTATAATTCATTACTAGTGCCTTTAAAAAGCTTATTTTATCAAATTTTTGGCTTAAAACAGTATTTTCGTATTGATTAATGCAATTAGCTTATAAAAACTGCGGCCATCAAAAACATTTTTCTATGTTGTTTTTGTTTAATATTTTAATGTTGTGTAAAATTCTTATGCTTCTTAAACTACTTGTACGACTGTATGAAATTTTAATTGTGGTACAATTGAATAAATCTTATATAGATAGTTTTCATCAAAGTATGTATTAAATTTAAAAATTGTTTGTATATTTTGAAGTATATAGTAAAACGAAACGGTGGATTAAAAAATGTTATACTTCATTTTCTTTATCCTTTATTTCTACTGGACAGAATGGTTTCGTCGTATTTTAAATTATCTCTGTAATTGGCTGAAATTAGTGCGTTTTGATATTAACTTTTTACATTGATTAATACTTTTTATTCTTAGAAAGTTTTTTAAGTCTTTTGTTTATTGTTTTAGTACTTGTCGGGGTAACTGGAGTTATTGACGTATAAAATTGGTGATATTTTTTAGTAATGACTGGTTCGTTAAAAAATGTTACTAGCAAGCGACGTTTATAGCTTGATTGTGTCTTGTGAAATCAAATTATATAGTCTCTATTAAAAACAGTACTTTTAAATAAGCTCTTTATTTTATATTTACTTGAAAAAACCTAATAATATTATAAATATGAGACTTTAAAGTTTAAATTGGTTACTTTTTTCGGTTTTAATATTTGCTTGTACAACTTAAAGTAGAAATGTGTTTCTAAAACTTTCTATTTTTTTGCAGGCAGCAGGTTTTGGTTTTGATTATTTTTTGAGGGTCTCAGTTTGCCGACGTCTGTTCAAATGTATTTCTTTAGTTTTTTAGGTCTACGTATCTTTATAAATTACGTTGTAGTAGAGGTAGTTTTTTTTGAGTGATCTTAGGTTTATGTTTCTGCAGTCGCATAATGATTCTATTGTTTCTGTGTTAGTACCTTCAGTTTTTTCTATATTAATCAAAGTTTTTTATTGTGCCCTTGAAATGAAATTCATATTCTCCTTATCATCAAGTCAAAAACATTTATTGTTATTAATAAAGTAAAAAGTACACAAAATAAATCTTATTAAAAAAAAATATTGTTCAGTAGTCCATGATACCTCCCAGATAAAATACTTCACCAGAAGAAAATGTATAAACGATAGAAAAAAATAGTTGGCTTGTTTTTCAAAGTTCTTGAACAAATGGTTTATTATTGTATCAGATGTTTTTTTAAAATTGCTTAAAAAATTTAAAAGAAGTTATATGCTGTATTTGTGGAACTGTTAACATTTTATTGTCAACGAATTTCGTTAGTTGTATAAATTATTAGATCGAGAAGCTACGACTTTATAAAATAAGTATACAGACAAAAAGAATTTTACAGTCTAAAAATGAAGTTTATAGTAGTCTACTTATTAACAAATAATTTTACAATAAAAAAAACAATTTTAATAGCTTATTAATCTAAATTCTTATCCTACATATTTTGTTGTTTAATAAAACTTATACAGCAGATAATTAGATGAAAACGAAATTATGCTTAAAAGTCAATCTGATCTAAATATTTTCTTAATCAGCAGTTTTTTAAGCACTCTTTTTTGACTTTTTAGTTTATACCTTTTTCCTTTACCAACTTTACTAAAACATATAATAAATTAATCAAAAATTAAATCAGATTTAAATGAAAAAACGTTAATTTATGTTGACTCTTCGAAAATGCAAACCAGATTGACTTTAGAGTGTATTATCTAAATTAGGGGTGGGCAACGTTTTTCAATCAACAGGCCGGATTTGGAAAATCTTTGTCGTTTGCGGGCCGGAGCATTTTAAATTAGTTATTTACCGGATCCAACCGAATAATGACTTTTTAGATCCGAATCTGAACGGATATTAGTTTGAAAACAAGATTCGGATGAGGCCGTAATCTTATTTAACGAACACAGGTGATCACTTTTTTGATTACTTTAAATAAAAAAAGCTTTTTCAAGTCCGACAACTTAAGATGTAGATTGAGACAAATCAAATGTTTTAATGATGTTTATAAATAGAATTGACATCGTAGTTGACAAATTTACGTGTGTAATACGTTTGTAAAATATCGTATTTTAAAAACACTTTGCCTGGGGTAATTTGACAAACAAAATATTCCAACTAAATTAGAACAGCACAAAATACTAGGACAAGTTAATTTATTAAGTGTTTTTATTAATAGTCATTAATTTATAAAATCATTTGTCAGCGTGTTTTTAAACTTAAATTTTTCCACCATTTTAATTTAAAAGTATGATACATAGTTCTAACTGTTCGTAATTAATTAATTGTTTGCTAACAAAAGATCCTAGTTAGACAAGTTCACTGGAATATAAAAAAAAAAGAAATTGTACAGTAATCTTCCTTTATTGTACCAACGTATGTTTCTGTGAGTTAACGAATTAACCCAGTTGAAGTGTGTTGATATCGTTAACACACAGAAACATACGTTGGTACAATAAAGGAAGATCACTGTATAATTTGATACATAGTTCTATAAACGTTGTAATATTGACCCTTTGCGTGCCTGTCACTTTGCTCGCGGGCCGGTCTGTTCATTTGCGGGCCGGATCTTATTAAAGTTAAAAAAAACGATCGGGGCCGGTCATTTTCACTCTGTGGGCCGTACGTTGCCCACCCCTAATCTAAATGAAAATTTTAGATAGATCGCTTTGGATTTATAGAAGAATATTACCCCATAAAAATATCTAAAAAAAGAAAAAAAAACATAATAACTTTAGTAATAGGATGTGAAGAACTTTACAACTCGGATCTTAAAAAAAATACTTGTTAATTTTAATAAAGAAATAATTTTAACAATTGTTTTGAAAATTTTCATTTCTGTACTCTATTTTTCAAATAGCTCTTTAATGAATAAAGTTCAATTAACCTAACAGTTCTATAGTTTTAACATTTTAACCTAAATTTATTCAAATAAATAGACACTTGAAGCTCTAATTGTATTAAATATATTATTTAAAATTAATAGAATTACGCTAAACTAAAATTACCGCGATTAAAAACGGAAAAAAAGGATTTAATAACAAAAAACTTAATAATATTCTGCAAAGAAAAAGTTGTCAACAAAAGATATTTTTTCTTGGTTTATAATATTGAAAATAGATGTTCATATATTATGGAAAAATATACTTTCGAAAATTTTTCTGAATTTAAATTCTAACTTTAATGTTAACTTTCTACATGTACAATAGTTTTTTTACACGTCAATAAATATTGAGCTGAAAATGCTTTGTTTCAAAAAAAATAAATGTTTAGAAATAATTACAAAGTTCAAAAAATATTTATTATTGTGACAAACACGAAGAAAACTTTGTTTACTTTAAACTAAATGAATACCACATGTAAATCAGCCAAAAGTTCCTTTTTATTTAAAAATTGTTTGTAATTTTTTACTCACGAGCATAAAGTTATTGTTATAGGAAAATTTATTAATTTTTCAAAAAACATAAAACTTTAATGTCAATTATTTTCCTTATCTTAAAAGCTATCTAAATTTTTTTTTTATTTTAGAGAACGCACCTTTGCCTTTAATTTAAAAAAAAAATTATTTAATTTGGGGTTGGAATTATTTCATGGGGTCCCTCCAAAAATAAAGGTTTTTTTTCGTTTTTTTTCATCAAATGGTATTAGAACCATAAATAAATATTTTTTTTTAATTTTTTTTTTGATTTCCCTTAGTTTGCATGTTATAAAAACTCGTAAATAGTTATTTTATAAATAATGTTAATATCTTTTACGATTTGGCCCAAAATCAAAATGTAGTATATTACACTATCATTTGCCTTGGCCATTTCCTAGATAAAAAATTGATAAAAGGAAAAAAAAAGTTAATAAGAATGTGAATTACATCAAACTAAATTAAAATAAAATAATTTAATTAAATTTGTTGTATATTCACATTCTTATTAACTTTTTTTTTTCCTTTTATCAATTTTTTATCTAGGAAATGGCCAAGGCAAATGATAGTGTAATATACTACATTTTGATTTTGGGCCAAATCGTAAAAGATATTAATATTATTTATAAAATAACTATTTACGAGTTTTTATAACATGCAAACTAAGGGAAATCAAAAAAAAAAATTAAAAAAAAATATTTATTTTTGGTTCTAATACCATTTGATGAAAAAAAACGAAAAAAAACCTTTATTTTTGGAGGGACCCCATGAAATAATTCCAACCCCAAATTAAATAATTTTTTTTTAAATTAAAGGCAAAGGTGCGTTCTCTAAAATAAAAAAAAATTTTAGATAGCTTTTAAGATAAGGAAAATAATTGACATTAAAGTTCTATGTTTTTTGAAAAATTAATAAATTTTCCTATAACAATAACTTTATGCTCGTTTTTTACTCTTCGTATAAAGGAGTTAAACTAAATCGTCCTTTTTTATTTTGGCATTTTTTCAATTTAAGAAGTTTTTGTCATACTTGAAAAATTTCAAAGTGGTAGTTTTGAATAAGAAAATTTTTTTTATTTTGAATGACCTATCTGTTAATAGAAGTTAGATAAGAAGTTAGAATACCACAAGTAGACTAGTCTAAAATTCTTCTTTTATTTAAAAATGTTTCTAATTTTTCAACTCTTTTATATAAAGAGTTAGACTAAATCGTTCTTTTTTATTTTGGCTTTTTTTCAATTTTAAGAAGTTTTTTATCATACTTTAAAATTTTAAAAATGGGAGTTTTGAATATGAATTTTTGTTTTATTTTAATGTCCTATCTGTTAATAGAAGTTAGATTAATACCTTGTGTAAGTAAGTTTTTTAGCTTTGTTTTTAATAAATTTCCCATTGAAGTGTCCTGAAGATTATCAAGATTAACTTCAAGGTTAGTTTTACTTATATTTATGATTTTTGTGAATTAAAAAAAAAAACTTTTGAAATAACCACTTTTTTATTTATTTCTGAGATATTAATTTTTATAGCTAAAGTTAGATGACCAGGAAGAAAAAAATATTTTGATTACAATTCAACAGTGTTTATTTATAATAACTATTTAGGCAATTGAAAATACAGAAATGAGTTTTTGAAGTTTTAAAAAGTTATGAAGAATAAAGTTTTATATCTATGAAATGGTAAACACTGTTTTGAACCATCACTGAAAAAAATTCATTAGTATACCTTATGTTAAAAAAATTTTCCTTACAATGTCCTCAACTCTATTATGCTTTAATAATATTTAATATGATGTTTTCAGGCCTGGTTACTAGAGAAATTGTAAGAGATGCAAAAAAAGACATAAAACATTATATATAGAACAGTTATAATAACATAATTAAAGTTTATAAACTAAGTACATTTCTGGAAATAGTTTAAATAATAGAGGACTGTATGGATTTATAATAAAAAAGTTAAACTTTTTAATAAGCCAAATAATTACTAAAAAAAAGTCTATTATACACAAGGTTGCCAAAAATCTTGAAAAACCTGGATTTGACAACTTAGATAAAAAATCCTGGAAAATTTTGAAAGTTGAGGAAATATGAAAAAACCTTGAAATTAAAAGAAAAATAGCTTAAAACAATACGAATTTTTTTTTGTATGTATTTAATAAAATTTCTATTTGACACAAAAAATTTTTCATGTAGATAATTTTTATTAGGTGTTCTTAATTAAAAAAAAAAATCATTTTAAATAGCCATACAATATAATCTTAGTTTTTCGGTTTTATGTAGATTTTCGACTTAACTTTCCCTGAAAAACATCAAGATTTACATCAAGGTTATTTTTAATTTAAGGAATAGATTGTTGTCTATTTGAAAAAAAAAAATAAAGAATGCTTTATTTTTAAAGTTTTTATCTTTATTATTTCTTAAAAATGAATAATATAAAATTTCTCTTGAACTTTAAATTGAGTTTTATTGAAATTCAATTACTTTTAGTTCAACACCATTCATCTATTATAACTTTTTATGCAACTAAAAGTTTTGCTACGTAATATAAGCTTAATATAGTTATAAAAACTATATTTTAATTTCTATAAAATGGTATACATTTTTAAAACCCACAAACTGACTTAAAATACATCAGTCTACCGTTAGCTTTAAACCTTATTTTTCTTATATTTTCATGAGCTCTTTTATTCTTTTAATTTCAAAAAAGAAAAATGGAAAATCTACTAGAAAAACTGTCAAAGATCCAATAAATAATATAGTTATAGTTTAGCAAGGATTTCATAATTATAGATCAGTTACAATAAAAAGTTGTATCTTATTTGCTGCCAGTTTTACATTAATATTACATCTTAACTATTTTCCTTTGTTCTCTCATAAATTACTTATATTATAATTTCAAAATATTTAACTTATTTTTTAGTCTTTTTGCTAAGGCAAAAATAGAAAATGTAACAAAAAAAAAATCAAAATGTTACAACAACATATTTAATGCATATAAACTTAGTAAAACTCTCAATATAGTCTACACAATATACAGGGTTAGAAAAATCCTGGAACTTTGAAAAACCTGGGATTTGACTATTTTGGCAAAAAATACCTGTTCAAACCTGGAGTTTAAGAAACTTTGAAAAAAAGCCTGGAGTTAAAAAAACCATTAGAAAACTAAAATAATTTAATATTTTAAGTTATTTTACTTTTAAGTAAAAAAAAAAACTTGATTAGATAAAAATAGTTCATAAAAAGAAATCATAAAAAAGTAAAATAAAAAGAAGCTTTACAATGTTTTTAAAATTTATTTATATTATTTATGAGTTTTTTTTAACTTAACTTAACTTAAATATTTTACTATAAATGGACCAAAAAACTAATTTTTTAAAACCTTAGAAGAAGTCTGAAAAACCGGGAGAAACTTACAAAAATACATTTGGGAACCCTAAATGTAAGATTGTGTGGCTTTATAATAAAAGTATAAAACTTTCAAGTTTTTTTGGTCATTCTGCTATAATAAACATTTAAGATGTAATATTTTTATGTAAAATTTACAATAACATATTTATGCATATAAACTTGATAAAACTCTCAATATGGTATACACAATATACAGGGTTGGCAAAAAACATGGAATCCTGAAAAAAACCTGGAGTTCGACAATTGGGGCAAAAAATACCCGGGAAGACCTTAAATTTATTAGTTTTTAAAAATAAAAACCTGGAGTTTGAATAAAAATAACTATAAAATCTGAAAAACCTGGGACTTTAAATTATATTATACGTGTTAAGTAAGAAAAATCTTAAACCAAAATTGGATCAAAAATCTTGTTTTTTAAAACCCTAGAAAAAATAAAGTAAATCAGGAAAATGTTTACAATAAAACATTTAAGAACTAAATTGAGTTATATGGGATTGAGTCATGTTATGATAAAAGAGCTCAACTTTTCAGTACACAACTGTTTACTGATAAAAATATTTATACTATAAATGAAATAAAACACAGTACATGAGTTCAAACAAAAAAGCAAACATTAAGATAATTTATGTATGAGCATTTACACTAATAAGTCACTGCTAATTATTCAGGAGAGCTTAAGGTTAATTTTTACCCAAGTGCAAGTTGTAACAATTAAAAATGGTTGCCACCCATTTGGCTACTAAAACATGATCTTTTTTAAAATACAGGCAAAATAATATACTTACAAAAACTTACTAGATTAGACTTAGATTGTTTTTGTTATTAATAAATCTTAAAAAAGTATTACTTTTTCCTAAATCAAAGGGTAGTTTTTATGATTTTAACTATTCTTTTTGTTCAATATTTTTTTATGTCAGAAACTCAGTCTAGTTTTTTAACTCAACCTAGTTTTTTTGCTATTTTAAAGTGACAATACTATAGATAAAAAACTCTACAGAAGACTCTCAAGTCTTACATTTAGGTTAGCTTTAACTTTAATTTATGACTAGATTGATGTGTACTTGATAAAAGAATTAAAAAAAAATTACTCTTGAAATATCTACATTTTTTTTACACACCTAAAAAAGAAATATTTATCAACTTTACAGTAATTTTTAGTTGACTTATGGTAGAAAAAAAATCAGTTGCTCTTTAGGCAACAACATTCAACTAATAATAATACTATACAACCAAAAAGTTCTGAAATGAAATTTCAGTTAAATAAAGTAGTAAAGAATATAGTTTTATTTTTATAAACTGATATACACTTTTCAAAGCCACACTGACCAAACGTACATGCCCTAAACTAATTTATGATTTAATTTCAAACTACATACTATTGTTTTCTACTAAGCTGTTAAAGATCCAACAATAAAACTCAATTGTATCTTAGTAAGATTAATATATTTATAGATCACTTACAATATAATATACCAACTATTTACTAATATTACATCAGCAGACCATCTAAACCATTTTCCTTTATAAACTATTTATGTTTTACTTTTTGGAAAATTTTACTTTTATTTTGGTAATTTTGCTAGAGCAAGCATTAAAGTTGTTACAATTTTTTCTAATAGAATATTTACTATCACATGATAAAAGCATATAAACTTGGTAAAATTCTTATATGGTCTAGACCAGGATTTCCTAAACTTTTTTTTCAAATTTAAGAAATTTAAAAGGTTATTGCCCCCTCCAACATGACTACCATTTAAAGATCTTTTTTTTTTACTCTATATCTGCAACTCCAGAATATCTAGTGTAAGTTTTAAAATTTTAAAATTGCTCCCCCCTCCTTTTGCCCTTTACTAATTATTTCTTCCTAACTTACTAAAATCGTCTCAGGGGTGGTACCATTCACTTTGGAAAACCCTGGTCTACACAATATACAGAGTTGTAAAAAAAACAAGTTCTGAAAAAATCTGAAGTTCGAAAATTTGTGCAAAAATACCTGGGAAAACCTGGAATTTAAGAAATTTTGAAGAAAAGCCTTAGTTTAACAAAAGATATTTAAAAAAACTGAAATGAACTGGGAACTTAAAATATTTAACCCGTAAAATTGGAAAAAGTTGATTAGATACAAAAAATCTGAAAAAAAAAAAAATATTTGTTTTTAAGTAGTACATTTTAATTAGCTTTACAGTGTTTTTTTAATGTTGTACACAGTTTAGTAGAAGTTTTTTTTAGCTGGAGTTTAATTCTATACCAAAAATGGGACAAAAAACTTGTTTTTAATACCCTAGAAGACATTATTCTATAAACTAAGAAAATATTTACAATAAAAAGCTTTGGAACCCTTAATATGCAAATAAGTTGTGTTAGAATAAAAGAAAACTTTTTAGAACACAAAAAATCACAACTATGTTGTATTGTGTTATTTTGTTATTTATCAATACTCAATTTTTTATAAGTTCAGGGTAACTCATGCTATTTTAATAAACTCTAGTCTAGTTCTGGTCACTTAGTCTGATACTTTGCTTAAAAAAGTATAGTATCTTTAGGTATAAGATATTTAGCAAATAATTCAAATGAAACAAATTTACTTAAATTTTCATTAAGATAACAGTTCTAGAACAATTTTTAGAAAGATAAGATTTTTTTAAAACTTTATTTATATGAATTTAGACTCAAACCAGGTAAAACTTATACTTACAAAAATAGTTGTATAGTCAGGGTACATTCAGGGTTGTCACACTTGAAAACTACTCAGAGAAACTAAAGCCAGTTTGAAAAGTTTTGAAACACTTGGCTGATTTTGCATTCCTTAATTTATTTTAAAACTCAGTCTTGTTTGATTTTTTTTTCAATACTCCAATAACTTATCATTTTTTATTCTTAAATATTATGATACAGTTGCTTTTTTTAATGATTTTGTTCACTCAAGTTTTTAAGTTTGATTAAAAGTAATTTGTTTAAAATTTTCCTCATGTTGTTTTGATGACTCAGGCTGGTTTAAATTCTAAAAAAAACCAGAATGACTAAAGTTGAATTTTACAAAAATTCTAGGATGAATCTGACTAGTTCAATATCTAAAAAGATCTCAGAATAATTAAGGCTAATTTGAATTCTAAGCTTATAATAACTCAAAGTGTTTTTAGTTCTAAGCAATCTTAGGATAACTCAAGCTAGTTTTAATTCTACTACTATCTCAGGATAACTTAGAATAGTTTAGAGTTCATAAAAAAACCAGGATAACTCAGGCTAATTTAAATTCTAAAAATACCTCAAGGTAACTTGACTAGTCTGGATTCCAAAAAATTCTCAGAAAAACTCAAGCTAGTTTAGGTTCTAAAAAATCTTAAGCTACGGATTATGCCCTCCAGTGTAACAAATAAAAAAATAATAATAAAAAAACACCCTGCTAACTGTGCAAGAAACTGTTTTAAAATAATTGATATTTTATAGCAAAAAGAGTAGTTTGAAATTTGACTCTAATTTAATAATAGTATATATTTCAGAATTTTAAAAAACTCTGGACTGTTTAAAATTTTAGATAACTCAGCATAACTCAGATTTACTCAAGCTAATTTAATTCATTTTTAATTTTTAGGATGACACTGGCAAACTTAGATTTCTGTTTAAAAGCAGGTAGTTTTACAATTTTTGAAAAACTGTTTAAAGTTTTTTTCTAAATCTTCAATTAGGTTTATTTGTTTTAGTTTCAATATTCTGAAATATTATAGTTATTATGGTTGAAAACTTAATGTTTATTGATTTTAAAATGCTTCTTTTTTAAAGCTTACACAAAATGTTTTTTAAAAGGACTTTAAAAACTCAGGATGACTCATGTCTTTCGACTTAAATAGAAGTAATCCTTATATTGCACATCCAAGTGTTGAGAGTGATAATATTTTTTTTCTAATGATAAATTTAAAAACCTTCATAACATCCGTCTCATAAACTTTAACTTGGTTCAATTTTTTACTTTTATTTTTAAAAACTTTAAGTTTATATGTTTGTAAAACATTACCCATTTAAAAAACTATAAAAACATAAGTTTATGCCTAAGCTAACACATTAACTTTACTGTTGTTATTATGTAATGGTTTTCTTCAGTTGTTTAGGTTTAAATGATTTTTTTGCTTTAAAGAGTGCCAAATACATTTAAACCAGTTTACAGGCTAGTTAAATATTCTATATAAACTATTCCGACTTGGGTTAGTTAAAAATACTTATAATAAGTTTTGCTTTATTGCAGGTTTTGGAAAACATAACCTAGTTAGATTGTTTTAAACAGGGTTGCCACTTTACCTGGAAACCTGGAAAAACCTGGAATTTGAGAAATTAAAAAAAAATAACTAGAATCCTGGAATTTTGATCAACAAACCTGGATAAACCTGGAATGTTTAATAATTTTAACATTTGCAATAGTAAAAATTTGGTTTGCCACAAAAAATCTATCATATAGTTAAAATTTTTAGTCATCATCAACAATTTTTTTTCATTGAAAAACACATTTAAAGTAACTTTACAGTATCTTTCCAATATCTTTTACTCTTTTACTGTTTTACACAGTTTGTTATCTAGAAATTAGCTTAAAACTAAAAATAGACCCAAAAATGTGTAATTTTAAAAACCTTGAAGAAATTTGGAAAACCTTGTTTTTAGAGGAAAAAAATTTTAAAAAACAAATGGCAACCCTGTTTAAAGGAAAATGAAGTAGGTTATAAAATTTTTAAAAGTAAGTATTTTTTCTTGAAGTTAATTCTTTAAACTATTCATGTAGAATTTTTTAAATACTCAGAAATCTTGTTGATGTTATAATGTTTTTTGTCGTATTAATTTTTGCTTGCTTAAAAGTAATCACATTTTTTTGGCTCTAAATATTAAATTTTCACCAAATCAGACTATTTTTATGTATGCCTTTTAGTAACAATTTTCCTATAAAAAGTAACTAAGTTGTTAACTAGCTAAAAAAGAGTTTAAAATTTGGTTTTTAATGTAATTAGTAATTTAGCTTCAAGTATATCAAAGTTATAAAACTTATCAATATGTATAAAAATAATTAATCAGGACATTAAAAACTGTTATTGTTATGAATATTTTTATCCTATGGTGACATAGAAGCATATGTTTTCTAAAAGTTTTGTTTTACAAAACAAAGCACATGTACTTAACTTTGTGTTTAGTTTCATAATTTGTAAGAAACTCTATAATTCAAAATATGTAAAGTTAGGAAGGTAAAATCTTGAAACAAGAGGTTTTGCTAGTTTTTTTTTCTCACCAACATCATTACTACCCTTTGATTTTTAATAATTTGCTGATTACAACACTTAGCCAGTTTCATTACAGTGCCACTGCTTTTAAATTTTAACAGCCCAGATGATTTAAAAATAGATAAAATTTTAACCTGACTAAATCTTTCCTTATTATTTTAAGCCATTGCAACATTTTCTTCAAAATTTTGTTCTAAAAAATTTAAAAGGTAGGAAGTATAAAATAAACTTGTAAAGAAAATCAATTCATTACCTTAAACAAAGCTAATTGTGAGATGATTTTTTATAAACGTAAATTGTTGACTATTATAGTTGTCTAAACAGAACTTAGATTAAGTATACAGTTTGAAAATAAAGAATATGCATATATTTCTTTTTGCTTTTGTAAATATGTTTTTAAAATTTTTAAAAGTTATTTAAAGTTATTAGATCAATAAATAAAAATAAATCTTTTATTGAATATCACGCCAGGCGTAAGCAAATCTATCTTTTTTTTTTTAACATTACAATTAGTCAGTTTTTGACAGTTCAATTGCTTAAAAACTTAAGCGTAGATTTTCAGTTTGTATCTTTTACTAATCACTTTAAGTTCACAGACATAAAATTTGTTGTTAGAATACTACTAAATTTATTAACATGGATATAAACATGAACTCCAACAACAAACTTCGTAGATTTAGTGATCTTGGGTTTGAGAGACGGTATAAAATGACTAAACAGCAAATAGCTGCTCATCAGGTTGGTAATAATAATAAAATTTTTCGATAAAATATATAGTATCACATTTTTCACACCCTTAGAAATAAAAACTTTTCTGATGATTTACTATGTGCTCTATGGTGCACAACTAAGCTTATTTTCAAGTTTAAAGCTGTAAGTTAACCATGCAAAATATATTACTATGAGTTCAAAGTAATTACAAATAAATTTAATAGTCTCCTATAAGTATGGGAGAAATAAGCAAGTACTGTAGTGGTTTTTCTATAAAGTAAAAGAAATAACTTAATACTATAAAATAAATAAGTTGATAAAAACTTTATTTTTTTAAATACTAAAATGCTTAGACAATTACTAACTTTTACTAAATAATCTTTTGTTTGGACAGAAAATCGCAGCTATATTGGCTGAACATGAGGCTAATTGTGAAAAACTTTTCGGTCTAGGTGTTATGGAAGAACTTTCAAAGAATAAAGAAAACATGGCGAAAGGTTTTTTTTCACAATTTTTTAGTTTTATTTTTTTTATGTTGTTAATTTCAATGACGAATAAGTTAAGTAATTTTGTAACAGACCCATTCTGGTTAGGGTTGTTACCTTTACCTTTAGAAGTAATAGCTTTACTTTTTTTTCTTAGCCACACGGTTTGAACGCTTAGCTCTGAAATTACTATCTTACTCACTTATGTTATAACTATTATCACAAATTATTTATAGTTATTTACTGCTAAAAATATATAACAAATTCTAACAATATCTGTGATCAAATGTTTTATTAATAAAAGCAATATACACATACATTAACTATGTTTACAAACAACTGATAACACAAATCAATAATCAAACACAAATACTCTTTAGTGCTAAATTACGAATAAGTGTTATAGAAATAAAAATCAAAAATAACAAAGGACAGTTTGTTACAATTTAAGTATTTCAATTTGCTTATTTTATGTTTCGCTGTTTTTAAGTACTAGTATTAAACTAAAGGTAAACAATATTCAAAAAAAAATTATAAATTTAAAACTATTTACGATTTTTATACACTTTTTATCTGAAATAAAGGGTGAATGATAATTCAAACTCGGACAGCTCAAATTGTTCTTAAAAATTAAAAATTTCACAAAATAAAAACTAAAGTATATTATTGTATATAAAAAAATAAGTTTGTAGGTCTAGTTAATACTTACAGACTATTTTTTTAAATTTAAAAATTTTTTGAAATATGGCTAAAATTAGTTTAAAAGTTTAAAATTAGAATTTGCTTTTGTTAAATTTTTGCTTTTATGATTTTTAAAATTAGATTTGCTATTGCCTTCTTAGTTTTTCAATATTAATACCACTTTTTGAAACTAAGTTTCATTAACACTTTTCAAGAATTCGAGTTGTTGCAATTTTAATTGTGTAAAATTAATTTTTGTGTAACCATAATAAAACAGCTAGGTAATACTGATTTTAATTTAGCCAATAGGTCAGACTTTTATAATGTTAATTTGGAGAAATTTAAATTGTAAAAGTAATATCTTAAAAAAATTACCCATAAAAGTTTACTGTTTACTTAAGTTTGTTTTTTGTTTTAAGTAAATTAGTTTATCGCTTAATTTAAAAATAATAATTAGAATTTCAACTTAGAGTAATAAAATACCAGCTATTTCACTATTTTGCAGGACTATTTTCAAGATTTTAGAGTTGTAAGTTAAAAAATAGTTTCTTAACTTTTTACTAAACTGTAAACAAAAATCTTTAAAAGCAGATTATAAACATGTTGTTATAAAGCAGTTAAAAATTTTTTCAAAAATAAAACTTACTTAACATACTTTATAATGAAGCTCTAACTTTTTTTTTAGAAACTGCACCAAGTAATGTCGATGAAACTGACTCACAGCCTTCAACAAATACCTCAGACAATCTTGATAATACAGATGATATTTTCCAAACCTACGTTGGAGAGGGACTAAGCAAAACTATTCTTGATGACGGATCGCATAGTTACAAAATTAATGATGACACTGAGTTTGAAGGGTATCAACATGTTTTTTTTCTCTTTTTTTTTCGATTTCTAACATTTTTAAAACATTTTGAAATCGTCTTATTTCTTTAATTTAAGTAACTGTTTGACTTAGAAACAATACCGAAATTTTCAATTTTACTCCATACAGTGTTGCAACTTTACCTGGAAACATGGAAAAACCTGGAATTTTACAATTTAAACAAAATAAAACCTGAAAAAACCCTGAATTTGAGAAATTTTGGAAAAAACCTGAAAAAACCTGGAGTTTTTAATAATATAAACATTTTTAGCAGTAAAATATCGATTTGACACAAGAAATCTATCATATAGGTGAGATTTTTTGTTATCATAATTTTTTTTTATTAAAAAAAACATATAAAGTAACTCTAAAATATGTTTTCAATGTTTTTATACTATTTAACACAGTTTCTTATAAATAAATAAACTTAAAACTAAAAATAGACCTAAAAATGTGTATTTGTAAAAACCTGGAAAATATTTTGAAAAAATGAGTGACAACCTTGTCCATAGTTATTTTTAAATATTTCGTTAGAAAGTTCCTAAAGTCGACTCAAATAATGTTAGACATTGAAATAAATTCACAGATTAATACAAGACTATTGCGAGACTAAAGGACTTGAACGAGAGAAATTCGATTTTGTTATCAACGAAACAGAATTCTTTGAGCATGACACCCCGAGATCTTTTGGAATGAAAAATGGAGACGAGTTTAAAGTTATAAAAAGGTATTAATTTATTAAAAGAATAAAGTTGAAACATTTTAAGTTTTTGAAATAAATTTGAGCTAACCAAATTTATCTTTACTGACTGAATGATTTTTACTTGTTTTACTTATCAGTAAGTTTTGAATTGCGTAAAAAACAAACTGGTATAGTATTTAATTAACTTAAATAATTTAACTTTGTTTTTTATTAAAACTGTATATTTTAGAATATTTATTTTCTATCTGTATTGTTTGTACTATTTTTCTATTTCTTTCTTAGCTAAAACAACGTTTTAATCAGATAAATATAAGTTTTACTTTAAAAGCTTAATGCTTTTCAAATTATTGTGCTATATATTGGTGAAAGTACAGTGTTTAATTTTGTAAAGGATTTATAGAATGATAATACTTTAAAACTGAAATTACCAATTAAACTTTAAGGTAAGTTTTTTCAATATCTTCCATTTATAAAGGTTGTATGACGAAGAACATAATCGTTCTGAATATGTTTACAATGATGCTCTTATTGAAGATGACGAATTTGATTATCTGATTACTTACAAAAAAGACTTTTCACAATCGTCTACTTCTGATGCACCTTGTAAAACATCTGATATTTTTGACGAAATTGTTGATGAAGGTGTGAGAAAATTGATATTAGACAATGGACGACTTTGCTATGAAGTATTTAAACACGCTCAGTTTAAAAGGTTCTAACACTGTTTTTGCTTTTTTAGTTTAAAATTATTTTATGTCTTAACTTAATGTCTTAAATGTTAATCTGTAAAAAAAAACTTACTGAATTATTTTATCGGCTATTTATTTTTAAAACATTTTAGCTTATTTGAGAACTACTGCCGCACAAAAGATGTTGAAAGAAATAGTGTTCGTTTTATGTTGAATGATAAGGAAATATTTGACGAAGACTCTCCTGAATCTGTTGGAATGATAAAAGGAAACAAAATTACGGTTTTCAAAAGGTAAATAATCAATTTTAATACTTTTTAAAAGCTTTGTGATAATTAAACATTTATAACTAAAGGCAACACAAAACGACTTGATACTTTTAAGAGTTATATCTTATTTAAAACGTATTTATAGAATTTTAACAAAGTCTATTTTGATAAAACAGATCTTAATAAAATGTATTTTCTTAGCCTTGAATTTTTATAACAAACATAAATCAAGTAATTTTTTTTCATTTATTCTTAATAACATTTATAACAATTTTTACACTAGTTTTAAATACTAACTTATTTTAAGCATTAATTTTAAAGTTTGAACAAATTTTTTTCATTAGTAAGTTAGTAATTTTTCTCTACTGTCACATAACATATTCCAGGCAACTTGAAAACTTTCCGGTAGTAGTGAGCGTTGTGTCTCCTTCTAAAACCAATCATCAGTTTACTGAATGGAACAACAAAAATCTATCAAGGTTTGTTTATTAATAAACAATAAAAGCTTTTATTAAGTCTTTTGTAAAATACATTCAAAGTTATGTCCGTAGTCTATACTACATTCGTTTAGTAGGTTAGCTGTGTGAAAAATACTAAAATGTGTAAATTTGACATTATTTTATTAGTAAAGATTAATTAAATAAAAAAATACTTTGTTCTGAGGTTTCAAAATAAATGTTTTGTCTTTAATTCAGTTAAATATTGCTTGATTGTAATTATAAATGCATTAAATTGTTTTTTTTTTTACTATTGATATTCAGTTTTAAAATTTTTACTGAATAAGTAATTCTAAAAATAAAATAAAATTTAGGCTCATTAAGAACTTTTGTGACGTTCTCAAATACAGAAGAAACCAACTCACTTTCATCTACAAGAAGAAAATTGTTTGTGAAAGACACACCCTAAGTTCAATCGCATACGAAGAAGGCCAAACAATTGATGTTTGCTATGGGTGAGTATATAATTTGTAATTGATATAGTTTTCATTTAGAAAATTAAAGAGTTTATCAAGTCGAACTATAAAAAAAATTGACACAAAAAATGCATACTTTTCTTATAAAATTTTTTTAACTGTTTTGTGATTGTAGTCGAAATATCTTTATTTAAAATTTGCATTATGTTACAACAGATCTTTGGTGGATGATGGTTCAGATTATTCAGAAACGTCTGATGAATTAACAAAAGACGAAGATAATTTGGACAAAGATCAGAAAGGGTTTGTGAAATTTTCTAATGATTTGAAAACAAATAAATCTACCAAAATTAAAAAAAAAATTTCCTTAAAAGTTCTAACGCTGTAATTATATAAAAATAAACTATTTAATGGTTCATAACTTAGAAAGCAACTAAGTTTAGTCTAAAAAGTTACATTATAAACAACCTTAAGTTTTTAAGTTTGAAACAATACCATATTTAAACGGATACTTTAAAGTAAATTTACACTAAAAAAAAAGTATGATAGAGACTTGATTTACCCAAATAAATCAGAGATTCTGATAATACTGATGAGGAAGAACAGTCCGAAGCTGAAAATGAACCCGAAGTTGAAATCTTGTCTATGTATAAAGACTCCTCTTCAGTTGAAGATCACTCCGGAGCTAACGCGGAATTATCATTCGAAGATGAGTGTTCCGCTCCGATGACGAACTTTCTTCGTAATGACGAGTTCCTCGGTTTTTGTTTTTTGTGAGTGATAAGATAATTAATTTAGTTTTTTATTAAAAAAAACTTATTTGTTTTTTTTTTTTATCATAACTTGCTGTCAACAATTTTTTTTTTAATATCGAGTTTTATATGTTTATTAACTATATATGTAGTGATTTAATAAGTAAAAACTTGTTATTATTTTTTCAAAATTCAATTTTTATCAAGTAACGAGTAATGACAACTAGAAACATTAAAACATATTTTTCTAACTTAATTATTTCGCATTTATATTGAGATTAACTCTTGTATTTTTAATTTCAGAGATCAAGTAGACATGGATGCACTTAAACCTGCTTCAGAAGGATGCGACTTCTCAGTTCTACCTTCCGAAAAAGATTTAACTGACATTACCGGTGAGGATTCAGAGGAAACTCAGTATGAGGTCAGCTCAGATGATGAAAACTTTGGAAGTAGTTTACTCGAGAGGTTTGTATTTGTTCATGTTTTTTTATTGAAGTGTTAGAACTTATTTATGGTAGAAAATGAAGTAAGAAAAAATAAATAATAGTTTCAAAATTATTCCTTCGATGAACGCTAGAAGTATTTAAAAAATTCTTAATTTTCTAATAAATTTCAATTGAGTCATTTTTGATTAAGTTAAAACGTTGTCAATTCCTTTTTGTCAAACGTTGTCAATTCCTATCACTGTTACCAAAAACCCTTACCGACAGTCGGTAGCCTTTTTTTCTAACTTTGTGTTTTTAGTAGTTAATTGTATTTAACATTTTTTTTTGCAATTTTTTCTTACTTTTTCTATCCCTGTTACCACTAACAATTACCATTGGTTATTGTCTTTTTTATTTTTGTTAACTAATCTTTTTATTTTTCTTCTTGTTTGTTGTTATTTTTTTTATTTTATATTTATTTACTATTGTGCAAAAATGACACTTCCTGCAAAACAGTTGCCGTGCAAAAGTGTCGCCGTTCAAAATTGACGCTCGTGCAATAGTGACCCGTTCCCGGGAAAATGAGAGGGC
This sequence comes from Thalia democratica, assembly GCF_965202585.1. Taxonomy (NCBI): domain Eukaryota; kingdom Metazoa; phylum Chordata; class Thaliacea; order Salpida; family Salpidae; genus Thalia; species Thalia democratica. The sequence goes on from NC_139165.1 coordinate 20,085,710, forward strand.
AATTTGTTTTAATATAATTTTTAATTAAACCTACATCTTGGATAATGAAGAAATAAACAAAAAATATTTAAGGGGTAATGTACTTGAGACTTGAAACCTATAGAAAATAAAAAAAGGTTGATCATACAACTTTGTTCATTAGCACACAAGTTTCAGTAGACTGAGACCGGTTTCGTCCTCATTAGGACTCATCAGTCAGTCAGTCACAACCGAAAAACTTGCAGTCTTCAACCTACAAGCGGTTAATCTTGCTTTCGCATAAAGCAACCGTTTGCTAGTTTTGATCAATGACGTCAGCATTATATTTTGCCGTGCAACATTCAACACATTGTCCACTAGGTATATAGTAAATAATGATATTTACTTGACGTTTCTTAAATTTTTTTTTTGACGTTCTCCAATTTTAAAACCAAAATGGAAAACTTAAAATAAATCAATCATACTTGTGATTGATTTTATATACTAAAACATAGTACATAAGATTACTATAAAGTTTTAGAAACTAACTTTGATTTTACGTTTTTTATGCAACATATATATTAACAAATATATACATAACTAGTATATTTTCGGATAAAAATTAATACCATTTCTAACAGAAAAACTCACCTTGTCAATACCAAACACAAAAAAGTAAAACTGATAGCTAGAGACAATTTTGGTGGAAAATGCAGCTTTAAAGTCCCTGAAAACCAGCCTCTTGAAAAGTTGGTAGTTTTTTGTTTTGTAAATTTTAATATATTGTTATTATTTATTAATTAGTTTTTAAAATGAAAAACATTTATGATAAAATATTTTCATCTAATATTAACTAAAACTTTGTTTTAAATCTCAATAAATTTGAATACTATATATCCAATGCTAGAAAAAATTTATCACAAATAATAAAAAATAAACAAAAGTTCTTTTATTTAATACTACAGGTTCTAGTTTTCTCAACTATGTAAGAAATAACTCAAAATATACTTTTCAGATTCATGCAGCAGTATTGTGATAACGAAATTGTAACCATGGACAATAAAATCTTTTTAATTAAAGTTTCAAGAAGTGATTCCGCCAGTTCACGCGGACTAAAGGAAGAAGACAACGTTTACGTGATTGAAAAATCACGTTTTGATGATATTTTTGATTGTAAATAAACAATTGTTTTGCTAGGTAATAAACTTTAGGAAATTTACGCAATATATTTTGTCTTTTTTTCTTATATAGTATTAAGAATTTAAAGATAACTATAAATATAACTCACTATTAACATTATAACAATGTTTCTGGCGATCGTCAGTAAAGCCAATATGTATTCCCTCCAGATGATTTCCTTCAAAACTATTAGATCTCTAATGCACGACGAGACTATCAGCTAAATCTTTGTGACATTTTTTGACTAGTTATAAGCAAATCCAGTTTAGATAGTAACAAGTCACTACTATTAGAACTAATATAGAGCGCACAGCCATCAGCGAAATCCCAGTGATGTTTTGCGACCTGGTTCGAGCCTGGTCTATTTTGAGTGATATATGAGTTTTCGTCTGACTCATACAACGATTGATCGTGACTATGTATGCCTAATGAGGACGAATCTTTTTCGCAGAATGTTAAATAGACTGTTTTTCATGGTCAAGCGGTTAGATTTAGTTCTAAGTGAGCGCAAGTAGAAAAATACTTTTATCATTCGACATAACTAATATCAATAGTTTTATTTTGATAATTTTCTTTTTCTATAACCTTATACGAACGGTTGTAAACTTTAAAAAGAAGGTTTAAAGTGATTTTCAAAATAGTTTAACTATTTTTTAATAACTATGAGCATTAAAATTTTTTAACTTTGTAATTCCAAAGTAATTTTTACTACTGTCCACTTTTCATAATAGACAATCTTCGTTCTTTATCTCAATTCTCAGAATGTATAATTTAAGTTTCAAAAATATAAAAATAGCTCAAACATAAAAAGAATAAAAAAACAGTTTAATAAAAAAGTTTCTACGTGTGCAAAAGTGTTTTCGTGCTAAAATGACTTTCGTCCAAAAGTGTCTACGTTTAAAAATGTCTTTGTGTCAAACTGATTCTTCGTACAAAAGTGACGCCGTGCAAAAGTTTCTGCATACAAAGTGTCGCTTTGTGATTTATTGACACCTACCTTTGTGATTTGTTGTTGAATGTGTAGTATAAGTTTTAAACCTCTCGTCGGCTAACCCTCAGACATTTATTTCTACTGTTTTTTTATTAACCGAGAGTATCTAGTGCAAGTCAATTGTTGCAACCTTACTAGTTGTTGCTCGTTTACTTAATAATGTCTCCGGCTTAATGCTTTAAAGGAGCAATGTTGGCCCCTTGAAAAACACTGCAAAAAGTATTTTTCATACTCGATAAAAAAAATGTAATAATTTAGATGAGAAATAATTTAAACTTGCGCAATGGTCCCAAAATCAATGAACAAAAATAAATATCTACTATATTTAGTATTAAAACTGCAGTAAGTATCTTGTTTTTTAACTATTTTAATTACTAGCATAGCAGGCTATTTTTAACTACTTGTTTTCAAACATAAGTTGAATTTGAAACGAACGAAAAAAAAACTACAGCAGTAAAACTGCTAGAAAAAGCATAAAAACAAAATAAACTAAAGAATTTAATTAAGCTAAATCGTGGTACAAGTTAAGTGCTGATTTTAATACAAACTTAAAGGAGAGGTAGTAAAAATCAATCTCTACAAACAGAAAATATTATAAGTAAAATAAAGTAAGGATAGTAAAGCTAGAAATTTTATGTAGAGTTTCGCTACTTCCAAAATTTTCAGGTTTTGAATTAAAATGTACTTTATTATCTGCAAGTGCGATTTCAAGACTTCGTAATTTGTAGAGTCTATGTTTTACTGTTTTTTTTTTAACAAAACTATCAGTTTTAATTTAAGGATTTAACTTGTAAATTTGTTTATGAAAATTCTAAAAAGTTTGAATGTGCTCGTAATATGTTTTCTTGAACTGATTTTATCTGTTTATGATTTTAAGCTTTATATACGACCTATCTGGTAAGACTTTTCCTGTTGATTGGGAAGTTTTTATTTGATATACGTTAACATATTCGGCTATAATTGTTTAATGAGTTGTTATAATACTAATGTCTTTTATCGTTGCACAAGATAATCGATATCGTTGGATTTTAGTAATAATATCTTGCTGTTTTTATCATTTTCGAAATCATAATAGATTGTTTAAAACAATTAATTTGAATGGTTAACAAAACATGTTATAGTGTGAAGGTACTACAATTCAAATTTAAAAGTAAAATAAATGTAGAAAATAAAGGGACACTATAGTAAAACTTTAAAGTTGTCAGTTTATAACATTTTATTGATAAACAAATATTTTAGTTTTAGTTTTTATTTTTTTATTTTACGGGCTAACTTTTGCCAAGTAAGTTAAACATAATGTCTGTATTACTTTAAAAACTGTTTATTATGGTACATGAACAACTATTCTTTTTGTTAGAGTAAAACAATTTATTTTTAAATATAATAAAAGATATCAAATGTATTTTTAATCTATTTATTACAAACTACTACAGAAAACATTTTACTACAAACCAACAACAGTTTTGCAACCTAAAAAGTCTTTCTAAATCACAAAGAAAACTAATTTTGGTCAGTAATAAACACTTAGATTATAGCCTTTCAAAGAATTAAGTCAATTCTGTAATATAAAACTTTATGGTATTATATTGAGTAGTTTGTTTTATATTACTATTCCATAACACATATAGCAAACTAACCATCTTAATTTAAATAAAAGGTGTTAAAATTTACTCTCCAGCTTACAAAGCTTTATCGCATTGCAAAAAAGTTAGCTAAGAAAAATATTTAACGAATATGTACTAAAGAAAATACAGAATTTTTACTATTCGGAAAATCGAAATAATGTAGTGACTAAAGTTGCAAATGCTTCAAAAAGTTCGTCTGTAGGAAAAGTTGTTAGTTAACCCAACTATGCACTCGATTATAGTTTAAGCAGGTTTAAAATAATTAAAAGTTCTAATGTTACTTAAAATGACAATAAAGTTATGTGCATTATATCACAGAAATCTGTTTTATGTAAGAAAAAAGTATTCTGACACAGTTTTTGACCCGATTTCTTTCATCAGTCGCTTACTAACAAAAACAAAAAAGAGCTGCTTAAGCTGTTAGTCTTAAACTTAGTATAAGTGTAATTTAACGAGCTAGTTATTAAGTTTTATGAAAATAATATAATATAAATAGTATATCAGAGTGAGGGAAAACAAATTAAAGTACTAAACTAAACTATATGTGATAAACTAATGATCTTTTTAAAGTTAACTGTTTTTGATTTAGTTATTTTGAATTACTAAATCAACTATTATAGCTTTAATGTAAACTAGTTTTACATTTCTGTCAAAATTTATAAACATTAAATTAAAAATATTTTTTTTAATACGAGAATCATGGATTAGTTTTTCGACATATTGAAATATTTATAAGTTTTAAATAATAGTATTTTTTTTAAACCTAGTTTAGTTTTTAACTAAATTCATTTTACTTTTTTATATTTTATTTCGATACTGGATGAAAAGTCAACTTCTGAATTCAGATAAAATTAATTTAGTACTTTCAAAGTTTATCTGTTGTTTCCGTGTTTTTTTACACTAGATAAGTTTCAGAGCAATTGTTTGAATATTGAATATTTGTGTCTACTAAGTTGTCGTTTACTTTAGTTAAAATTCTTTAACTAATTTACTGTTGAGGACTTTAGTTTTAATATTCAGATCGGTTCTATCACTACATTTTTGTCACGCTAAAGTAATCTTTTATCCATTTTTAATTAGCAGACTAAGAAAATAGAAAGTGTTAATATAAGGATATTTTTTTCTGGTGTAGAAAAAATTCATTAATCATCATAAGAAAGATTAGTTTAAGTGAACATAGTAAAACACAGGCATTTAAATCAAGGTAACAATGTATAACTTATACAAAAGGTTGAAATGTCAACTATAAAGAAGAATGAAATACTATTAGAATTACTAACTTAAGGAAATTTACCAGAAAAAAATCTTAACTTTCTCTCAAACTTAAAACATTTTAGTTTAAATAAGTTCTATAGAGTTTATATTAGATAAACGGGGGTTTGTTCTCATACCGGGGAGGCACACGGGCGTATTCGTGCCTTCTAAAAAAATTAAAAAGGAAGAAATATAAAGTTTACTCTTTTATATTTTTATCAATTATTTAATTTTCCTGCTTTAAATTAACTTAAAAAAAAAATATTTAGTTAAATAAGTCTTCGGTCATTAAATTTACTGTTACAAAAGAAGGGTCTTTGATATGATAAAATTTTCTGTTAATGAATTCTGTATAAAACTATTCAAGTTAAGGAAAATAAAAGTTAAATAATACCTAAACTTTAAACAACTTCTAAGAAACAGATTTTTGTCAAGTAGTTTTCATCTGAAATTATATGTTTTTTTATTTAGATCTTAAACTTTTAAAATTTTATCAATAAAAGTTTGCTTTCTAAAAACTGTTGATGATATTGTTAAAACTTCAAATAAAAATATTTTGAAGTAAAGAAAACATGTATATTTTGTATATTTTAAGAAATTCTAAAAACAAATTTCTTTAAAAATGTTGTTTTTATACACGACTTTTTATTTTCAGAAACTTTTATAAAACTGTTTATATTTAAGGGATGTCGCGCAATAAAAGTTCTCATTACATTCGGGATATATTGAAGTTTTAGAAAATTTCAGTACATGTCAGAAAAAAAACAATGAAGTAGACATAAATATTCGATATTCAAAATAAGTGTGAAAAATACGGAAACAACAGATAAACATTAAAAGTACTAAACTAGGTTTATCTGAATTCAGAAGTTGACTTTTCATCCAGTATCGAAATAAAATATAAAAAAGTAATATGAAGTTATTAAAAAATTTAAATAAGGTTTAAAAAACAATACTAGTAATATTTATAAATATTTAAATATGTCGAAAAACTGATCCATGATTCTCGTATTAAAAACAATATTTTTAGTTTATTCTTTATAAATTTGACAGAAATATAAAACTATTTTATTTTAAAGCTATAATAGTTTATTTACATATTTAAAATAAACAAATCAAAAAAAGTTTACTTAAAATAGATCATTAGTTTATCACATATAATTTAGTTTAGTACTTTAATTTGTTTTCCCTCACTCTGATATACTAAGCTATTACCATAAAACTTAATAACTAGCTCGTTAAATTACACTTATACTAAGTTTAAGACTTACAGCTTAAGCAGCTCTTTTTTGATTTTGTTAGTAAGCGACTGATGAAAGAAATCGGATCAAATCTGTGTCAGAATACTTTTTTCTTACATACAACAGGTTTCTGTGATAAGATACACATATTACTTCTTTCTTATTTTAAGTAACATTAGAACTTTTAACTATTTTAAACCTGCTTAAACTATAATCGAGTGCATAGGTGGGTTAACTAACAACTTTTTCTATAGACGAACTTTTTGAAGCATTTGCAATTTTAGTCACTACATTATTTCGATTTTCCGAATAGTAAAAATTCTATATTCTCTTAGTACATATTTGTTAAATATTTTTCTTAGCTGTCTTTTTGTCAATGCGATAAAGCTTTGTAAGCTGGAGAGTAAATGTTAACACATTTTATTTAAATTAAGATGGATAGTTTGCTATATGTGTTATGGAATAGTAATAGAAAACAAACTATTCAATATAATGCCATATAGTTTTATATTACAGACTTGACTTAATTCTATAAAAGGCCATAATCTAAGTATTTATTACTGACCAAAATTAACTTTCTTTGTGATTTAGAAAGACTTTTTAGGTTGCAAAACTGTTGTTGGTTTTCTAGTAAAATGTTTTTTCTAGTAGTTTGTAATAAATAGATTAGAAATATATTAGATATATTTTATTATATTTAAATATAAAATTGCATTACTCAATTAAAAAATAATTATTCATGGAACATAATAAACAGTTTTTAAAGTAATACAGACATTATATTTAACTTACTTGGTAAAATTTAGCCCGTAAAATAAAAAATAATAACTAAAATTAAAATAAATGTTAATAAATAAAATGTTATAAACTGACAATTTTAAAGTTTTACTATAGTGTCCCTATATTTTTTACATTTATTTTACTCTTAAATTTGAATTGTAGTACCTATCACACTATAACATGTTTTGTTAACCATTCAATTTAATCGTTTTAAACAATCTAATATGATTTCGAAAAGATAAAAACAGCAAGATATTATTACTTAAATCCAACGATATCGATTATCTTATCCAACGATAAAATTCATTCGTATTTTAGCAACTCATTAAACAATTATAGCCGAATATGTAAACGTAGATCAAATAAAAACTTCCCAATCATCAGAAAAAGTCTTACCAGATAGGTCGTATATAAAGGTTAAAATCATAAACAGATAAAAACAGTTCAAGAAAACATATTACGAGCACATTCAAACTTTTTATAATTTTCATAAACAAATTTACAAATTAAATCCTTAAATTAAAACTGATAGTTTGGTTAAAAAAAACATTAAAACATAGACTCTGCAAGTTACGAAGTCTTGAAATCGCACTTGCGGATAATAGAGTACATTTTAATTCAAAACCTGAAACTTTTGGAATTAGCGAAACTCTACTTAAAAATTATAGCTTTACTATCCTTATTTAATTTTACTTATAATATTTTCTGTTTGTAGAGATTGACTTTTACTTCCTCTCCTTTAAGTTTGTATTAAAATCAGCACTTAACTTGTAACACGATTTAGCTTAATTAAATTCTTTAGTTTATTTTGTTTTTATGCTTTTTCTAGCAGTTTTACTGCTGTAGTTTTTTTTTCGTTCGTTTCAAATTCAACTTATGTTTGAAAACAAGTAGTTAAAAATAGCCTCTTATGCTAGTAATGAAATTAGTTAAAAACAAGATACTTACTACATTTTTAATACTGATTATAGTAAGTGTTTATTTTTGTTCATTGATTTTGAGACCATTGCGCAAGTTTAAATTATTTCTATAAAAACAAGCTCATCTAAATTATTACATTTTTTTTATCGAGTATAAAAAAAATACTTTTTGCAGTGTTTTTCAAGGGGCCAACATTGCTCCTTTAAAGCATTAAATCGGAGACATTATTAAGTATACGAGCAACAACTAGTAAGGTTGCAACAATTAATTTGTACTAGATACTCTCGGTTAATAAAAAACAGTAGAAGTAAATGTCTGAGAGTTAGCTGACGAGAGGTTTAAAACTTATACTAGACATTCAACAACAAAGCACAAAGGTAGGTGTCAACAAGTCACAAAGCGACACTTTGTATGTAGAAACTTTTGCACGGCGTCACTTTTGTACGAAGAATCAGTTTGACACAAAGACATTTTTGGACGTAGACACTTTTGGACGAAAGTCATTTTAGCACGAAAACAGTTTTGCATACGTAGAAACTTAATTATTAAACTGTTTTTTTTTTTTATCACTTGTTCTATTTTTTTATTATTTTTATTTTTATGTTGTTATATCGTTTTTAACCTAAACTGTTACCCCTTAACTTTGGTAGGCAACTATTTTTTTTTACTATAACTGTTATCCCTTGGCTCTAACCCTTACCCTTGGTCGGTTTTTTTTTTATTTTTACCCTCGTACAAAATTATCACTCATGCTAAATGACCTTTAGTGCAAAAGTGATCCTTTGTGCAAAAGTGTCTTCGTGCAAAGATAACCCATCTACATAAATTTTTGTTTTTTTAATGAAAATAAAGAACTGGAGTCAAATCAAACTGACTTATGATAATCCAAACTAGACTTGCATACAGCTGTTCGTAATATGTCACAGGAACTTTGCTGATGGTCGTGTGGTGTACTTTAGATATAATAGTAACGAGAAATCATCTAGAGGTTTTGCTCGTGATTACCGAAAATTTTGTAACTATGTTAATAGTCAGTTATATTCATAATTTTTTCATATTCTAAATAAGCTACACACAATTAAAATGTTTAATTTAACACTTATCCAAAGTAGCCATTATATTCATTGTTATAAATGTTTACGGCTTAAATTTTATACTTTTGTTTTCAATGTTCAGGAATATATCAGTTGTATACAAACCCTTTGAGAGCGATAACTTAGAAGGCAGGAACAACTGATTTAACTTGAGTTTATAGTATTCGTAATAATAAAAAATTGTCTGAGACATTGCTAATAGGAAATTTAAAACTTAAACTATACATTCTGGGATTTGAGATAAAGAACGAAGATTGTCTATTATGAAAAGTGGTCTGTAGTAAAAATTACTTTAGAAAACGTTGCTTTAGAATTTCGAAGTTAAAGAGTTTAATGCTCATAGTTATAAAAAAATAGTAAACTATTTTGAATTTTTCTTTAAACCTTCTTTTTAAAGTTTACAACCGTTCTTACAACGTTTTAGAAAAACTAAACTATCAAAATAAAACTATTGATATTTGTTATATCGAATGATAAAAGTATTTTTCTACATGCGCTCAAATAGAACTAAATCTAACCGCTTGACCATGAAAAACAGTTTAAATTTAACATTCTGCGACACAGATTCGTCCTCATTAGACATACACAGTCACGATTAATCGTTGTCAGACGAAAACTCATATATCATTCAAACAAGCTCGAACCAGGTCGCAAAACATCACAGGGATTTCGCTGATGGCTGTGCGCTCTATATTAGTTCTAATAGTAGTGACTTGTTACTATCTAAACTGGATTTGCTGATTACTGGTCGAAAAATGTCACAAAGATTTAGCTGATAGTCTCGTCGTGCATTAAAGATCTAATAGTTTCGAAGGAAAACATCTGGTGGGAAAACATATTGGCTTTAGTGACGATTGCCAGAAACATTTTTATAATGTTAATAGTGAGTTATATTTATAGTTATCTTTAAATTCTTATTACCATATAAAAAAGAAGACAAAATATATTGCGTAAATTTCCTAAAGTTTATTACCAACCAACAACTATTTATTTACTGCTAAAAATATCATCAAAACGGGGTTTTTCAATCACGTAAACGTTGTCTTCTTCCTTTAGTCCGCGTGAACTGGCGGAATCACTGCTTGAAAGTTTAATCAGAAATATTTTATTGTCCATGGTTACGATTTCTTTTTCACAAAACCGCATCATCATTCTGTTAGTTGTGTATTAAGTAATTTTTTACGTTAAATAATTAAAAAAATCTTGTAATACTTAAATAAAATATATTTATTTGTTGTTATTAGTTATATATTTTTTAAAAGTATAATAGATTTGAGAACTATAACTTAGCTTTATCGTGATTAAATGCAAATTTTCAGTTATTATAAGATTCAATTTTTTATCTTACACAATTTACAATATATTAAAACTTAAAATAAACAGTTACAAGACACCAAAAATTTACAAAACAAAAAATAAAACAACTAACTTTTTAAGACATTGTTTCTTATCGACTCTAAATTTGCGCCTTCCACCATATTCGTCTCTAACTCTCAATTTTACTTTTTTGTGCTTTTCATTGAGCGAGTGAGGTTTTCTTTAAGAGATAGTACTAATTTAATTATATTTGAAAAATACTAGTAATATAAATATATTTAAGGTGCTCATTTTTACCGTAAATTTTGATTAAGATTAAAAAACTTATGTTTTCGGTATATCATAAAAACACCCTGAGCAAAATTTTAGATGATTTGAAGAAGCTTTTAAGTTGGAACCAATCAATTTTTTTAATTCCACACAAATGCAAAATGTGTGGCATCCCAAATTGCAACTTGGAGTTTTAAGCAGATTTTTTTACATGTGGCTAATTATCATACAAACATATTGTGAACTATTCATAACGATTCAAAGAACTTTTTATAGTGGAATTTATTGATTTTATAAAGTTTTTTTATTTTTTAATTTTTATTATTTTTTTCCAGAAAACAAGAAATGCCAACATAAAATTTATTAAAGTTCAAAATTTAAAAGTCACATTTTTTGGATTTCTTACATTTTGCATTGTTGTTGTTTTTAGAAAATTTGTTGCTGCCAAGTTTGAAGTTTCTTTAAATTATCTAAATTTTGCACAGGGTTATTTTATGGTATTTCCAAAACATATTTTTTCCAATTAGAAACTCAAAAGTAGCTGTAAAAATAAAACCTTAATACATACATGTTCTATAAAAATGAGAAATATAAATTATTTTTCTAAAATACATAAAATTTTATCTATCATTGTATGAATTTAAAATGCATGTAGTCAGAAGTATGATTGTTTTATTCTATATTTTATCATCTGAATTTTAAAATTGATGTAATCTAATTAAAAAAAATAATAATTGTCAAGAAAACATCAGTACTTACAATAAGTATCAAATTTCTATTCATGATGTTTTAAATGAAGTTTTTAAGTGCTCATTGCTTTTTAAAACTATAAAGATTAAAAAAAATAATAACACACTTTTATCTATTAAATCACTACTTATATAATTTGTTATGATAAGTATATTAATTCTAAAACATTAGGACTTGACAGTAAATTGTAATGATAAAAAAATCATTTAGTTTTTTATTAAATTGTTAAAATAATATAGTAAATTAATTTTATCAATTTATCTCTCACGTGTTATCAACAGTGATGAGGTCATCATTACGAAGACAGTTCGTCATCAGATTGGAACACTCATCTTCGAATGGTGATTCCGCGTTACCTTCAGAGTGATTTTCAACAGAAGAGGACTCTTCATTCACAGACAAGATTTCAAATGAAGATTGGTCTTCAACTTCGGATTTATTTTCAGATTCGGATTCTTCTTCATCAGTATCATCATTGTTTCTGAATGGTTATACTAAGTCTCTAACATACTTTTTTCCTAGCTTTAAAACAAACTGTAGCTTTACTCTAAAGTATTCGTTAAAAAATGGTGTTGTTACTAGTTAAACAATTTAAGGTTTTTTATAGTGTAACTTTATATAGTGAACTAAATTGATCTCTAATTTTTTTACTAATAAGTAGTTTAATTTTGTCATAATTCCAGCGTTATAACTTTTTTGAAAATATATTATAAAAAGTTTGATAGATTTTTCGTTTTCAAATCAATTAAAAAACTTCACAAACCCTTTATGATCCTTGTCCAAATTGTTTTCGTCTTTTGTGAACTTATCAGACGTTTCTGAACAATCGGAAACATCATCCACCAAAGATCTGATATAAAAAAAAAAGATTAATTTGAGTTCAATTATAATTCAATAAAAATTTCTTAACAGAACAGCTGTATTTTTTAGTGTAAAGTTCTTTTATAGTTAAACTAAATAAACTCTTTAATTTGCTAAAACTTTTAAAAATTTCAATTAATATACCCACCCGTAGCAAACATCAATCAAATCTCCCTCTTCGTAATTTATTGAGCTTAAGGTGTGTTTTTCACAAACAATTTTCTTCTTGTAGATGAAGGTAATTTGACTTCTTTTGTAATTTAGCATGTCACAAAAGTTCTTAATGAGCCTAAAGATGTTATATTACTATTTAGAAGAACTGATTTAGTAGAATATTAAAAATGAATTTTTAGTAGTTAGTAAAAGATTTATATAAAAGCATCTATATTTGTAGTCAAGCAATAATTAACTGAGTTACAGTCAAAAAGTTTAATTTAAAAGCTTAAAATGAAATACTAATCTATTTAACTAACCTTACTTGCAAAAAAATTGTTAATTCAAACTTTTAAGTATGTTTTACACAGTTAACCTATTAAATAGATATTAATATTATAGTGATTAAAGACTAGGAACAAAATTTTGGGTATATTTTTTGAGTCTTAAAATATTTCACAGTTTAATAATAAACAAACTTAGTTATGTTTTATAAAATTTCAAAATATTTTCTTTCTTAATATCTAACAAACCTTGATAGATTTCTGTTGTTCCATTCAGTAAACTGATGATTGGTTTTTGAAGGAGATACAACGCTCACAACAACAGGAAAGTTTTCAAGTTGCCTGAAATGTATTATACTGTTATAGAAAAAAATTACTAGCTTACTAACTAAATAACTTTGTGCAAAGTTTAACTTAAACGCTTATAACTAATTAATCTTAAACATTGATGGAGAATTCAGTAAATTTTATTAACAGTCTTTGAAAAAAAAATCTTGATTTACGTTTGTTATATAAATTTTAAAATTGAAAAATGTTTTTTATTAAGTTCCGTTTTATCGAAGTAGGATTAGTTTGAAGTTAAATCAAAATGTTTGAAATGAGATAGAGCTCTTAATAATATCAAGTATTTCTGTTTTTCTTTCATATAAATTGTTTAGTTATTTTAATGATGTTGAAAAGTATTAGTTTAATTATTTACCTTTTCAAAACTCTAATTTTGTTTCCTTTTATCATGCCAACAGACTCAGGAGAGTCTTCTTCAAATATTTCCTTATCATTTAACATAAAACGAACACTGTTTCTTTCAACATCTTTTGTGTGGCAGTAGTTCTCAAACAAGCTAAAACAAACACAGGATAATTAGTTATTAAAGTATTTTACTGAGTTTTTTATACAAACAATGATTATAAACGTTAAGCTAAGGCATTAGATAAGTATACACTAAAAATACAAAACTAAGTATTCGAACCTTTTAAACTGAGCGTGTTTGAATACTTTGTAGGACAGTCGTCCATTGTCTAATTTCAATTTTCTCACACCTTCATCAACAGTTTCATTAAAAATATCAGATGTTTTACAAGGTACATCAGAAGTAGACGATTGTGAAAAGTGATTATTACTTTTGTAGGTAATCATATAATCAAATTCGTCATCTTCAATAAGAGCATCATTACTGACATATTCAACAAGAGCATCATTACAAACATGTGCAGAACGATTGTGTTCTTCATCATACAGCCTGTATAAATAGATGCTATTAAACAAAACCTCATTAAAGTTAAATTGGTAATTTTAGTTTAAAAGTCTTATAATTCTATAAAAATTTCACAAAGTCCAAAACTGAACTTTCACCAATATATAGCACAAAAATTTGAAAAGCATTAAGCTTTTAAGGTAAAACTTGTATTTATCTGATTAATAAGTTGTTTTAACTAAGAAAGAAATAGAAAAATAGTACAATCGATACAGATGGAAAAAAATATTCTAGAATATACAGTTTAAATAAAAAACTAAGTTAGATTATTTAAGTTAATTAAATACTATTACAGTTTGTTGTTTATACAATTCAAAACTCACTGATAAGTAAAACATATAACAAGTAAAAAACATTCAGTCAGTAAAGATAAATTTGGTTAGCTCAAATTAATTTCAAAAACTTAAAATGTTTCAACTTTATTCTTTTAATAAATTAATACCTTTTTATAACTTCAAACTCGTCTCCATTTTTCATTCCGAAAGATCTCGGGGTATCAGCCTCAAAAAATTCTACTTCGTTGGTAACAAAAGAGAATTTCTCTCGTTCAAGTCCTTTAGTCTCACAAAAATCTTGTATTAATCTGAAAAATATTCTTAGTGTTAATTAGTGTTATTTGAGCCAACTTTGGGAAGCTTCTAACAAAATATTCAAAAAGGACTATGGGATATAATGTTGAAAATGTGGGTAATGTACTTAAGTCAAACAGTTACTTAAATTAAAGAAATAAGACGACATTCAAAATGTTTTAAAAATAATATAAATCGAAAAAAAAAAGAGAAAAAAAAATGTTGATACCCTTCAAACTTAGTGTCTTCATTAATTTTGTAACTATGCGATCCGTCATCAAGAATAGTTTTGCTTAGTCCCTCTCCAACGTAAGTGTGGAAAATATCATCAGTTTTATCAAGATTGTCTGAGGTAGTTGCTGAAGGCTGTGGGTCAGTTTCATCACCACTACTTGGTGAAGTTTCTAAATAAAAAGTGTGTGAAATAAGTTTGTTAATTTTTATATTTAAAAATTCATAAATCTATAATATCAATACAACATAGTTGCTTTTCTGTATTACATGTGTGAAATACTTTACAAAAATTCTGTTTACAATTTAGTCAAAAGTTATGAAACCTTTTTTAAAACTGAAAATAATTCTATAAAATAATGAAATAGCTAAAATGTTATTACTCTGATTTGAAATTTTAAGCATTGTTTAAAAAAAGCGATAAGTGTATGTACTAAAAACAGATAAAAAACTAATATATACAGTAACTTTTTCTAAAATATCACTTTTGCAATTTATTTTCCTCTCAATCAACAGTATAGAAGTGTGATCTAATGACTTAAATAGATTGAGTTTTACCGAATTTTTTAATGGTTACATGAAAATTAAAATTGAAACAGCTCAAATTATTTTAAAATGTTTATGAGACCATACCTCACAAGTAATGTATAATTAAATGAAATTAAATGAAAGGTGGTAGGTCTAATTAGTAAAGTTATCATAGCTGAACTAAAAACAAAAAAATATTTGTCTACTTTTAAACTGATTTTAGCCATATCTCAAAAAGTAATTTCAAAAAAAAATGTAGGTGTTAATTAGACAAACATACGTTTTTTTTCTTAATATACTTTGTTTTTTAACTTGTAGCACTTAATTTTTTTTTTAATTCGAATTATCCGAATTCGAAACATCCTATTATTCTGACAAAAAGTTGTGTAAAACTCGTAAACAGCATCAAATCCATAATTTTTATATTGACACATGTTTAAGCTTTCATTTGATACTAAAAGTTAAATGCATCGAAACATAAAACAAATTATTGAGATACTTAAATTATTTAACTCGTTCGTCATTAATTTAAGTAATTACAAAAAAAAAGTTAAATATTGTGAGAAACCTTTTGTCACGCTTTCTTTCTTATTTGAAAGTTTCCAATCACTAAGTAATTTGCAATGAGTTATGAATTCTTCCTGTCCAAATAAAAGATTATTTACTATAAGTTAAAAAAAGCTTTTTCTCCATACTTAGATCAGTACTATCAAATATATTATTTATGAGTTCGCACTCATACTAATAAAGTTTTGCATGTCTACTTTAACTTTTTGAAATTAAGCTTAGCGGTGAATCACAGAGCATAAAATAAATCATCAGAAAAGTTTTTATTTCTACAAGGTGTGGAAAGTATGAAATTAAATATTAAGTGGAAGTTTCGCATTCATAATTACTAACCTGTAGAACCTGTAGAGGAGCTAACTGTTCTTTATTTAAACGATAATAATTTTCAGACTCAATCAATCCGGGTGCAAAAAGTTCGTTATTCGAGTTTGAATTCATATCCATGTTATTAAATTTAGTAGCTTTCTAACAACAAGTTTTATGTCTGTGAGTAGAAATTGAATAATAAAAGTTACAAACTAAAAATCTGTGCTATTAATTTATAACCATTTGAACTCTCAAAAACTGACAAATTGCAATACTCAAAGAAAGAGATTGAACTTGCTTTAGCCTGACATGTATGGATCGTGCATAAAAGATTTATTCATATTTATCAGTTTAATAACTTTAAACAACTTTAATAACTGTTTAAGGCATATTAAAAAACGCAAAAATATATGCATATTCTTTAATTCTAAACAGTATACCTAATCTAAGTTAAATTTGAACAAATATTGAAGTTAACACTTTAGGTTTATAAAAGATCATCTTACATTTTAAGCTTTGTTTAAGGTAATGAATTAAATATCTTACAGATTAATTATATACTTCCTGTTATTAGTGTGAAGAAGTATTTGAGGAATATGTTGCAATGGCATAGTTAATAAAGAAAATTTAAGCCATGTTAGAAACTTATCTAACTAAACATATTCAAGTTCTTGAAAGTATATGTTATAAAATGAAAACAATGAAGCTGTTTGAAACATGGTCAAGTGTTGTGATCAGCATGTTAACAAAATTCAAAGGGTAGTGTTAAAACGATGAAAATAAAACTTCCGAAACTTATTTTATCAAGTATTCTACCAGCCTTATTATACATATTTTAAATTGTAAAATATATTATAATTTATGAAATTGTACATAAAGTGAGGTACATGCTTTTTTTTTCTAATAAAACGTAGTCATATGATGTCTTCACAATGACTTATTCATAGATTAAAAATATGTATAACATTAGTTTGTTATTTATTATTTTATCAAAAAAAATTAAAACTTTTTAATTATAAAATTATACATTAATAATTACATTACAGTCTAGATTTGTAACTTGTTTTTGTTAGTTAAGTATGTTAACAACTTAGTTACGCTTTATAGTAAAAAAGAAATTAGTTACTAAGGAGCATCTATGAAATTAGCCTGAGTTTGTGAGAAAAAATAGTATTTAGAGCCAAAACATGTAAAATTATCATTTACCAAGCACAAATGAATGCATTAAAAAACATTAAACATTAACAAAACTATTTTAGAGTATTTTTAAACTGCTACACTAATAATTAAAAAAAAACTAACTTTAAGAAAAAAAACTTGGTTTTAATGATCCAACAACACTTTTGATTTCCTTTTGAAGAATCTAATTAGGTTACGTTTTCCAAAACACGCAATCAAGCCGAAATCACTTTAAGTTTTTCAAACTAACCTAAGAAGAAATGATTTTTTTCAAAATGTTTAACAAGCCTGAGTTATCCCGAGTGGCTTAAATGTATGGCAACCTTAGCTGACTGTCTATACAGCATAGAAAAACATTTAAGCCACGCATCACCAAATGAAATATTTAAAAAAGACAACAGAAAAGTTAATATCTTAGCTAAGGCATAAACATACGTTTTTATATTTTTATAAATGAGTAATAGTTGCAAATGCACAGAACTTAACCTCAATAAAGTACACAAAATACAAAAAGTTGAACTAAGTTAACGTTATGAAAGGGGTGTTCAAATAAGACTTATATTTTATTACAGAAAAGAAAATATTCTCATTTTTATCACATTGATGTGCAATATCAGAATTACTACTTTTCAAGTCAAAAGACTGTAATGAGTCATCCAGAGTTTTTAGGTTCCCTTTTAAAACATTTTGTGTAAACCTTAACAAAATTTATCCAAATCAATAAACATTAAGTTTTTGAACTAAAATACCTAAAAATTTCATAACATTGAATTTAAATCTACTAAATATTATTAAATATTTTTAAAAATCCTTACTGAGATTTTCAATAATTTCAAAACTATCTATGTTTAAAAGAAAACTAAACTTGCCTGAGTCATTCTAAGAATAAAAAAAATAAATTTAATTAGCTTGAGAAAAACTGAATTATCCTAAGATATAAAAAACTTTAAACTGTTCAATTTTTTATTCAGAACAGAGTGTGTGGAAAGTTTAAAACATATACCACTATAAGTTTAAAGTTACTATTTAATATACTTTTTTTGCTCTAAAAAATAGTTATATAAAAGCGGGTTCTTGCACAATTGACAGGGTGTTTTTATTATTATTTTTTATTTTTAAAATTTTTAATACTAGAAAGCACTCAACTATCCGTATCTTAAGATATTTTAGAACCTAAACTATCCAGAGTTATCCTGAAATATTTATTAAACTTAAACTAGACAGAGTCATCCTGAAATATTGTGAAATTTAACTTAACTCATCCTTGGAGTTTTTTATAATTCAAAATATACTGAGTTAGCAATATAGCATGAGTAAAAAATTAACAAAATTAATGTTCATCAAAACAAAACACCTAAGAGTACAAAAACAAAAAGCCAATGTATCTAATATCTACGAATAAAAATTTATAAATTATTAGTCTTATTTTAGATATATTAAAAAAAAATCAAACTGAGTTTTGCAATATTAAATTAGATAAGACAAATTCATCCCCAGTATTTCAAAAAATTTTAAACTTGCTTTAGTTATTTTGAGAAGCTTTAAAGTGTGACAACCAGTTATCAAGTTGTACTAGTTATACCAATTAGTTTTAAATGTAACTCTTACATAACAAAAAAACTAGATAAGCACAAATTCTGACATA
This sequence comes from Thalia democratica, assembly GCF_965202585.1. Lineage (NCBI taxonomy): Eukaryota > Metazoa > Chordata > Thaliacea > Salpida > Salpidae > Thalia > Thalia democratica. Next base: position 20,104,668 of record NC_139165.1, read on the forward strand.
ATAAATTTTTTATAACTATATGATATATTGTAAGCTTAAGTATCCATTAATAAATAAATTCGCCGACATTCAAAAAAAAAGTCAGCCAAAGAGATCAAAATTTTACCTGCATTACATAAAGCAAAAATTTATGAAAAAATAGAAAATAAATCAAATACCAAGTAAAAAAATTCAACCAATTATAAACTTTATAACTAATATTTTTCTCTAAAATACTAGATAATAGTTAACAAAACAAATTAAAAAAAACTTAAAAAAAAACTCAATTTAGTAAAGAACTAAACTATAGTGAGCTCCAAAAAAAAAAAATAGATGAAAAAGTATTTTAAAAATCTCTAACTTTTCTATGCCATTTTGAGTAACCTAAGTAGCATGAGTTTGCCTCAACTGTAAACATGAACAATAATCAGTTATCCATATTTTTGTTTGAACAGCTATTTCTTGTTAGTGTTAGTCTTACCTGGTTTGAATTTAAATCATTTAAATAAGCTTTAAAAATTTTCAATTTTCTTAAACTTGTTTTAATAGTATTCTAAATGTATTAATCTTACTAAAAATTTAAGCTAACTTACTATAATTTTTTTAATTAGATATACATTTAAAAACTCTTTTTTAGTAGTAATGAACTTTGTTAAAAATCTGAAACCTATAAAAAGTGGCCAGAACTAGACTACTAGACTATAATTATTAAACTACAGGGTTGCCACTGTTTTTTTTTTAATTTTTCCAGGTTTTCTAAATTTTCTCAAAATTTTTAATAATATAAATTTTGTTCTGTTTTTAGTTTAAAGCTTAGTTTAAGGTAAGAAAATGTGTTATGCAGAATAATAACATTGAAAAGGTACTATTAAGCTACTTTAAATATATAATAAAAAAAAATTGATAAAAACAAAAAAATATCTAAATGTAGATTTTTTATGTCAAACAGAAATTTAACTACTTAAACTGTTAAAATTGTTTTAAATTTCTGGTTTTTCAAGGTTTAAAAAAATTTCAAACTCCAGGTTTTTTAATGTTTTTTTGCACAAAATATCAAGATTCAGTTTTTTCCAGGTTTTTTAGGTAATGTGGCAACCCTGAAACTAACATAAGTGAGCCTAAATTTATTAGAAAACTGAGCAAGAAAATATCAAAATAATACAACAAAAAATATTTGTGGTTTTTTGTGTTCTGAAAAAGTTTTCTCTATTCTAACATCACAGAATCGCAGAAGAATTTAGGGTTTTTTATTTTTTTTTATGAATATCTTACTGGTTTACAGAATTTCTTTTAAGGTATTTAAAAAAAATAAATAAATAAAAAATAAATAAAACATTTTAACAATTTAAAATTAAACTCCAGAAGGAAAAATTTCTCGTAAATTGTATAAAACCATTAAAAAAACACTGGAAAGCTTGTTTAAGTGTACATTGTACTTGAAAAAAAAATTTAACTATACAATTTTTTTTTAAATTGTACAATGTTTTTTTATCTAATCAATTTTCTTCTACTTGACGTGTAAAAACAATTTGAATTACCAGGATTTCACTAGTTTTTTTTGTTATTTTTAATCAAACTCCAGGCTTTTTTTCAAAATTTATCAAATTTAAGGTTTTTCCAGGCATTTCTGACCCAATTGTCAAATTTTAGGTTTATCAGGCTTCCATATTTTTTTACAACCCTGTATATTGTGTAGACCGTATTTAGAGTTTTACCAAGTTAATATGCATAATTATGTTATTGTAATACGATTTAAAAAAGTATTAAATTTTAAAAGATTTTTATAGATCAAATACCAAAATAAGTAAAAAAAAATTTTTATAATAACACCACATAATCCCATATTTTATTTAATCACATAATTTCTTTCCGGTTTTCTAATTTTCTTCTAGTTTTTCAAACAAATAAGTTTTCTGGTCAAATTATATTAAAAGATTCAAATCAAGTTAGAATAACTTGTAAACAGTATATAAACATATTCTTTTATGGAATTTATTTTTTGCTTTATGGTATTTTTGTATTTTATCAATGTTTTCTTATTACTTTCATGTAAAACATTCTAAAGTTTTATTTTTTTTAGTTGTATAACGGTTTTTTATAAACTGCACAATTTTTAAAAATCTTAATGTCCTATGCTTTTCCAGGTATTTTTTGCCAACATTGTCAAATTCCAGGTTTGTTCTAAAATTCCAGGATTTTTCCAACCCTGTTTATTGTTTAGGCCATATTGAGAGTTTTCCTAAGTATATATGCATTAAATATTTAAAACAATTTTAACTTTTGTGTGACATCTTCAATGTTTGCCATAGCAGAAAGACCAAAAATTAAGTTTAAATTTTTGAAAGTTTAACATAAGATATATTATAACAGCTCAAGGCAAAACGGTTTTGGATGGTGTACTGATGTATCATTTGTTAAAACTGGTAGCAAGTAAGTACATTTGTTTTCTTGTAACTGATCTATAAGTACAATAATCTTGATAAGTCAAAATGAACTAATATTTTCATCTTTCTAAATTTTTGTAATAGAAATGCCAATCTTTTTTTAATTAAAACATAATTTTTTTTGTTTTAGGGGTTTCTATTTTTTTACAAATATGCAAACTAATGTTTATTAGTTTTCTTTATAGTTTATAATCTAGTGTTCAACTGTAATTTTATAAAAGTTATATAATTTCTTTAAGTTTTAGGATTTAAGCCTAAAATTCAAAAAGTCTGTTTTTTTTCTCAAAATTAAAAACGATTTTGTAAATTTTGAGTAAATTGAAGATAACTCTTTACAAAAGGATTAAAATTGGAATAAAAAGTTAAAAACCACTGTTTTAAATCTAATGGTAGACAGATGTAAATTAAGTCAGTGATGGGTTTCTAAAGTGTATACCATTTTGCGATAAAAAATTATAGTCTTCATAATTTTTTAAACCATATATTACATTTCAAAAACTTTTAAATTTTATGAATAGCTATAATAAGTAAGTAGTGCTAAACTAAGATTAATGAAATTTCAATAGAACTTAAACTAGAAATTCCAACAGAATTTATGTTTATTCATTTTTAAGAGGAAAGTAAAAAGTTAAAGTTTTCCGAATAAAGCTTTTCTTTAATTAATTTTTTCAATACATAACAATCTACTTATGATTGTAAATTAAAACTAACCTTAATTAATGTAAATCTTGATGTTTTTCAGAATAATTTAGTCGAATACTTACTTAAAGCACAAAAATTAAGATGATATTGTAAAGCCAATTTGAATTTAATTTTATTTCAAAGAATTTAAAAACAACTAATAATATATATATATATATATATACATATATATATATATATATATATATGACAGATTTTTGTGTCAAAAAGAAATTTCACTATATTAAATATGAATATTCTTTAAAATTCCAAGTTTTTATAGGTTTTTAACCAATTTTGTTTAAATTAAAGGGTTTTACATAGTTCCTCAATCTCCAAATCTTTCCAGGATTTTTTATCCAAGTTGTAAAATTCCAGGTTTTTTTAAGTTTTTTGGCAACCCTGATTTTTTTTTTATTAGTAAACATTGTCTTAAGAAAAAGTATAACTTTTTTATTATAAAACCATAAAGTCCTGTATTATTTAAACTATTTTCAGAATTGTACTAATCATACATAAAGAATAAATGTACTAATTGTACTAAACTGTACTAATCATAAAGAATAAATATGTCATTATAAATTTCCTAAAATTATTATTTTTTTCTTTTTTTGCATCATCAACAGTCTCTCTAAAAGACATAAATGAAATCATCTAAATTCTATGACATAGAGTTGAGGATGAGGACATTGTAAAGAAAATTGTTTTGAACAAATGGTGTACTAGTGAACATTTGTTAAGTGATGGGTTTAAACATTGTTTACCATTTAATAGATATAAAACTATATTTTTCATATTATTATAAAACTTAAAAAAATTACTTCCATATTTTCAATTGTATTAATAGTAATAATAGATAAACATTGTTAAAAAATAAACAAAAAATTCCATCCCAGGTCAATTCAAAATAGCTATGAAATTTATGTATCTTTTTTTTAATGAAATAAAAAAAAAAAAGATATTACTAGAATTTTTTTTATTTACTTTTATTAGTTAACAATAATATATTCATAATTGTACGTTAAAACTCACCTTGAAGTAAATCTTGATATTCTTCAGGACCGTTTAGTCAAAAGTCTATTAAAAACAATTAAAAAACTAAAAAACTTACTCACACAACTTATTTAAACTAGGGATTAAGCTAACTTTTATTAACAAATAGGTATTTAAAATAATAAAAATCTTTCACATTCAAAACTACCAATTTGAAACTTTTCAAGTATGACAAAAAAATTCTTAAAATGTTAAAAAAGCCAAAATAAAAAAGGACGATTTAGTCTAACTCTTTTTATGAAGAGTTAAAAAATTGCGAACATTTATTAAATAGAAAATGAACTTTAAGTTAATCTACTTGTGGTATTCGTTTGGTTTATACGTAAACAAAATTTATTCGTTTTTTTTCAAAATTTAAAAGTAATTTTTTAAACTTAGTAATTGTTTCTAAAAGCTTCTTTTTTCAACAAACTATCTTCAGCTAAATATTTGCATAAAAACTTATTGACAAGTAAAAAAAAACCATACATGAAAAAGTTATTATTAAAATTTAAGTTAAATTTCCGAAAAATTTTCTAAAATATATTTTTTCAATAAGGTATGAAAATTGTCAGTATTACAAACGAAAATAAAATATTTTTCGTTTAATAACTTGTACCTTCCAGAATATTTAAAGTTTTATGTACTTTAATATTCTTTTTTTTTGTTGGTGGTTGCGAGTATTTAAGTTTGACGTAAATCTATAGATTTTAAATAATGTATTTAATAAAATAAGAGCTTCAAGTGTTTTGTTCAATAAATGAATTTAAGCTGTAGAACTGCTAGGTCAATATAACTTTTTCTTTACAGCACTGCTTTTAAAATAGAGTATAAAAATTATAAATTTTCATAAAAAAAATAAAAGTATTCCTTTATAAAAAACTAAAAACAATATTATTTTTATATTTTATGTGATTTGCCTTTTTCGTTGCATAACTTACTTAAAATTCTAACAAAACACAATTCATTTTTTCCTAAACTTATTTGAGTACTTGTAAAGTAAAAGTTTTTATTAATTGTATTAAAATAATTTAGACTGAAGGAAATTGAATTTAAATTATAATGTAGCTCAAAGTTTTGAAAAATAAAATGATGTAATAATCAAATATAAAATTAACTACATAAATGCTTGTACTATAGAACTTGTTAGGTTAGAAACAAACTAAAATAAACTATCAATAAAAATAAAAATAAAACCTGACTTTTAAAACATATTTACGGGAAGTTTATTTTTCAAAATTTCTTAAAATAATAATTTAAAAAGTCTAGTCTTGTATACGAACTTTTTCTGCTTACAAAAACTGGACCTTAACGCTTGAATGCATAAGAATTTAAAATACGTAACTAAAAAATGTTCTCCGCTCTCACTAAAACTGAAAAGTTCTCTTTTTTATAATTTTACGATTGTCCAACAAATGTTGCTTAAAAACGCCGAGAAGCATGTTTCGTAGGTTTCTCTGAACGACCATCAAACTAGCTTTCAATATTTTCGTAATATGCTGACTGATTTTACGTGAAACCCTTAAGATGTTTTTTTCCATATAGTCAGTACCACAGTGACAGCTTAATTTATAGATTATGTTACTTTTTTCTTTGGTGGGAGAAACATCCTTGTAAATTTAACTTTGGCATAATTTTTTATAAAAACACTTGCACCAGTTTTAGACAAGTTTTCTAACTACTCTCTTAAGTATTTGTTTACAAATCATATAACAGAAATTAAACTAATTTCACATTACAAATTCAAAAGCAGCAATAAGATTTCATACAATATCAAAAACTTGTTCTTTAATATATTATTAGTGGAGATTAAATAAATATGCTCAAAGGTATTGAATCATTCAGATTTAAAACATCTTTAGGTGCCAAAAAAGTGTTAAACATGGCTGTTTTGGTGTTGAGTTTAGTTTTGATGGTAAAATGTACGAAAATATAGATGGGGTTGCAATAGGTTCACCTTTAGGTCTTATCTTAGCTAATATTTTTGTTGGTTACCTAGAAAGTAAGTTGTTATTTAACTGCAAAAGTCCTTTTTTGTATCTTCCATACGTAGATGACACTTTTGCCTTGATAAAAAATAAACAAGAAAGTTCAATTTTTGTAGTTTACGTAAATAAACTTCACAAATACTTTGATTTTACAAAAAAAAAAAGAAAACAGTTCATAATTTTTTATAGATGTGTTTGTCCAACGATCAGTTGATGGGAATTTTTCAACTAAAGTACATCGTAAATTTAATTCAGAAGTATTATATATTCTGTGGGCATCTTTTGGTCCAGTCTAGCAGAAGTTAGGAGATTTAATAGGTATTGTGAAGCGTTTCACCAGACTTTGTTCTCCTTGCTATCTTGAAGGCGAATTGAAAACATTTTAAAATACTTTCTATTCCCATGGATATCCAGGTAACTTAGTTTAGAAAGCTATAACAAAAGCAAAAAGTTCTACAGCTTTAAAATGATTGGCTCTTAAAAGTGTCCAGTATAACTAAACTTTCTAATCTTTGAAATATTTTCGAGAGGTTTTCTATTAAATATTCTGAGGAAATAAACCAGGCTTTCAGCTCTGTTCGTTTAAAAACAATTTTGTACACTGATCGAGATCTAAGCGGAATTTACAAAAATTTTTCTCCCACCAAAGAAAATACTAATATTATCGATAAGTTTAGTTGTCTCTGCGGTTGTGAATACGTGGGAAAATTGTCTCAAAGGTTTCACGTAAGAATTGATTAGCATATTCCAAAAATAATTAAAAGCTGGTTTGATGGTCGTTCAGAGTAACCTACGAAATACACTTCTCGGCGTTTGAGCAACATTTGTTTGACAATCATCAGTGTGCTAAAAGTTATAAAAAAGAGAATTTTTCAGTTTCAGTGAGAGCGGAGAACTCTTTTTAGCTACGTAACCTAGAAGCCTTATGCATACGGCTCAGTTTATGTAAGCAGAAAAAGTCCGTACACACAACTAAACTTTTGAAATTCTTATATAAAGTGAATTTAAATTAATTTAGATCTTGTAAAAACATTTCAAAGTGTAGTTTTTTTTTTTTTTAATGCTGGTTTACTTTAGTTTATTTCTAATCTAACAAGTTTTATTAGCACAGCAAAGTTCTTTAGTATAAGCATTTAGTTATTTTCTACATTCTATTATTACGTCATTTTATATTTCAAAACTTTAAGCTACAGTATAATTTTAAATCATTTTTAACTTAGTTTAATTTAGTACAATAAAATTATTGATAACACTATATCAAAAGTACTCAAACTAATTTAAGAAAAAATTAATCGTGTTTTGTTGTATATTTTAACTTAATTCAGCTTTAGAATGTTTTACACTCCTTTTACTAGATTATTATAGAATTTTACTTTTGTTTATTGGGGCAATATTCAGTTTTAAGTCTTCAGTAATTTATTTCAAATCTGTATTAAGATGGTCTACTCAAAGTTTAGTCTGGTTTGCATATTTGCTGAATCAACGTGAAAATTTAATGTTTTTCATATTTCGTTTAAATTTAATTATTAAAACTTTAGCTTTTTAATACTTTTATATGTTTGGGTAAGGTTGGTTAGGGAAAAAGGTATAAATTTTAAAAGTCAAAAACAAATGTCTTAAAAAAATTGCGGAGTCATTTAATGGTTTAATTAGACTGATCTTCAAGTATACTTTTCTCTTCATCTAATTATTTACTACAAAGGTCTTATTTTTGGCTTCATAAGAATAAAGCTTAATGTTTTTTTAGCTTAACTAGTAAACAACATTGTATGAAATTACTTGAAATGAAATCAAATATTTGAAAAGACAGACGGCTTCAAAAAAAAGAATAAAAATTATATAAAGAAGTTATTAAAACCAATTGTTATATTATTAGTTGTTTTTTGTTATCAATTTTTCTAGTATAAGCATCATTTTTGTTTAGCTTTTATTTTTATACTGTGATAAATGTTTTTATCTGTATACTTATTTTATATAATATTGGCTTCTTGCGCAAATAATTTATATAACCGACGAAATTTGTTGCCGATTAAATGAGAGTAGTTCCACAAATTTAGCATATAACTTCTTTTGAATCTCTGTAAAGCAGTTATTTAAAATATTATGATATATTGCTAGCATTTGCGTACAATTACAGCTTTCAATTGTTCGGGACTTTTATAACAACTAGCCAACTATTTTTTTTTCTTGTTTGTAAGTTTTTTTCTTTTAAATAATCTATGATATTTATCTTTACAATCTTTGGTACTCATTACGAGAACATTCAAGTTGTTTCACTAAAGATAAATATTTTTGAGATGTTCAAAAATACCTATCTAGTTCATTCTCAAGGTGAACTTTTAATTTTTGTATAAACGTAGAATAAATTTTAGAATAATTTTAAGATTTAGTAATATCATTTTTTTATTGACTTATGTACAACAACCTATTGCTCGGTAAACGATTGTCATCTCTAAGAATAAATTCTGTAGATTTTTTAAACAGTAACATTTATAAAGACACTTCTGAAAGTTTCAATATTTAGTTAAATCATTCAAGTTTTTAATAAGTATAATTGATGAATTTTTTTTTCATACTGTATAAATGTTATAAATTGTCATCTAAGGATATAGAGTTAAAATTTATTTATGTTAACTGTTATGATTAAAACCCAACTAATACAGTTTCTAGGAATACGTCTTGTTTTTCTACTGTTGCTTGCTTTAATAAAAAATGAGGCTAGTTTATTTACTAAACACTTTCTATTAAATATTTAGCAAAGCTAAGTCTTAGTAAAACCAAGTTATTTTTTCTAATTTGTACGGCCAATGTAAGTGTATAACGAAACGTATTAGTTTGCTTAGATCAATTGATAGAAAGAACGAAAAGAAAACCTTCTTCTTCATCGAAAACCAAAAAAGAGGAACAGCAAAACTAACCAAAAAAACCTACAAGAAGACAGCATTAAAAGATAAACGTTTGGTTAAGTTTAAAAATGCGCTGTTTAAAATTATAAGTAAAAAAGAAATCAAAGAACATTGTACAACCTTTCCATCTCTTTTGAAAATGCTTAAATTCGTAAACTAATAGATCAGCGTGGTTTTCAAACTTAACTTATTTTCAAAATCCTTTATTAGAACTACGTCATAATACTTTAAGGTTTTCAATTTCTGAATTTCTGTTATACATTGTTAATAAACTTAAGATTTACAGACGAGTATATCAGGTAGTATATCTCATATATGAAACAGTCGAATAAACATATTTTTTTTATAAAATCAAAAATATAAATATATAATGCCGTTTGGAGACCATTATTTTTAAGGCAGCGGTCAACTCTGACCTTGAAAAGAACGTCGGCTTATACTCAACTTAGTTAAGATTTCGGTATGCTAACCATAAAAAATCTTTTAAATGTGGTGGATACGAAAATGAGACTGTGCTTTCAAAAATCATGTTATTAAACTAACTTAGGAGATGATAAAATAGCCAATAGCAGATGGTAATAACCCTGTTTGTGAGCTTTGTTGAAAGAATCTACAGCCGTTGTGTATGCGTTGAAAAAGTAAGGTCTTGCTGGCATATGAAAAAGTGTCTTCTAAAATAGAATATTTTTAAGTATATTTTGTTCACTTAAGTGTGGTTTTTATAAATTTTAGTTGTTTGTTTAGTTAAATGAAAGATAAATTTTTGCACCGAATATTTATAATGAAAAATATTCAATATTTACGTCATATTGCTTTTTGGTATAACTTTTGCATCTCTATTTATCAAAGCGCTTTTTTTTTCTAAACTAAACCAGCTAAAGATTAAAGACAACATTTTTGTCTATAAAAAACATATGTTCTGCAATTTTTAAAATCGCATTTTCCTCAAAAAATTATTTTAAAGCCCTTCAAGTGGGCTGTGTAGAAAAAAATTAAGTTTTAATAATAAACATATGTTATATATATTTTTTTATTTAACCTGTTATATAATAAACTAAAGTTTTATACAGCTATTTTGTACGGGTAGTTGTCAAAATTGTACGAGTGCATAAAATGCACGAAGATACTTTTGAATGAAGACACTTTTGCACGAAGATAGTTTAGCACAAAAAGTCACTTTATCGAAAGCAGACAGGAGAAATTATGCACAGTTTGTTTATTTTTATTGTTAATGTTTAATTTTTTTTTTGTTTTATTTTTACTTTCACTGTTACCCCTAAACCTTAACTTCGGTAGGTAACTTATATGTGTATATATATTTTATTTTTTTATAACTTTCTTTTTTATTTTAACAATTAACCATAAACCTTGGCCAGTAGCTTTTTTTTTAAATAAATATATTTTTATTTTTATGGTTTTTAGTTTATACAAGTTTTATTATTATGTTTAACTTTTACAGATACTATCACTGTTACCCCTAACCTTTACCCTCAGTCATTTACTTTTTTTCTTTTTGTTTTTTATTTATAAAAAAACTTATATTTTTTTGGTATTATTTTTTTCTCTATAGTTTTTCTATTTTTTACTCTCGTAAAAAAATGCAACTCATGCAAAATTGTATTCGTAAAATTTTGTGGCTTCGTGCAAAAGTATCTTCGCACAATTTTGTTCACTCTGACAGTTTTGATCTTGTGCAACTTTGACCTGTTACCGTTTCGTATATGTGAAATTTTATTTCATATATTTCTCAGTAAACCTTTAAAACTTTATTAAACGTATTTTGCAAAAAAACTTGAAATTTACAAATTTTGTAAGTATAGTGATGTAGTACATAATAACAAAGGTTTTTGTTTCTGTTTTAATTCAATTTGGAAAATTTACTAATGTTAGTTCGGTTATTGGTTTAAGAAATTTTGCATTTCAAAATAGCATTGGTAACTACTATTAAACATATTGTAAAGTATGAAAATGAAGGTTGTATCTAACTAATTTTTGTAACTATTCAAAACGACCTAATTTTACTTTGATTTAATATTATTTAGTATTAATTTAACTAAAAAAGTATTTTTGTTAAAGAATGCATATATTTTGTCTTTGGCTTTTCTTGTCTAGTGTGTTAGTCTTGTGTGATTTATAAGTTTCGATTTTATATAGGTTGCAAAGTTTTTTTTGTCCTTTTTATTATTTCCAATTTGATTTTATAGTCTGTGTTGTTATCTTTTCAATTCCAAATTTAATTTGCCAGTTCTGTTGTTTGTCTTTTGTTAACGTTATTGAATGAAATTTGTGATCTTATGTATCGTAGTGGTAAACTATTTCAACCAGATCTCACATACTACTTGGTTGCTTTATTGGATATTACTGTTGCTCTATACATTATTTCAAAATTTAGGCATTGGTTGTTTAAAACGAAGAGTTCTTTGCGGCAATTGTAAAGTTTTACTTTCGTGTTACTTTCATCGTTTATGTTGTTTTTGTTTAAAATTTTATTAGTATAATAAAATTTTTCTTTTAAAATTACTTATAAAACTGTATATTATTTTGATTGTGTTGAATCAAAATATATTTTTTTATATTGATTTGTATTCATCAAACAATGTGATAATTAAATTTAATAATTATTTGCCGATTTTAGAATTTACAGTTGAACTAAACTGAGGGTTGAAAAATAATATATTCCTTAATTTATTTTGCTTTTTATTGAAATGTCTTGTTGTATTTTAAATTATCTTTGTGATTTGCTGAAATAAATATATTTTGATATTAATTTTTCACATTGTTAAAAAATCTTGCATTAAAATAGAAAGTTTTATTAGTATTCTGTTTATTGTTTCGGGTAGTTGTATAAGTATTTGTAGGAGTGATGGAAGTTGTTGTTTATGTATAAAATTGATAGTATGGTTTGTTGTAAATTTTGTAGCTTGAGCTTAATATGTTAGCGGATCCATCTAAAAAAACTGTTAAGAATAATCTGGATTATGTTGCTATTTTGAACTGTTTTGCTTAAACAATTTAATCAGTACTTATCAGTGTTTTCAGCTGATTTCAGTGGTTTGCTTCTTTTAGTTTTTGAAAAAGATACAGGAAATACAAGCTTTCATTCACTAACAAAAACAAAAGAGGTACAATAAAACTGGCTAACCATGTTAGAAAATATATTAAACCATTAAAACAAGTTATAAAATTAAGTAAGAAACATTAAAAACGACAAAGTAAAAAAATTTATTCTAAATCCGGCGGCAAACTTTGCAACTTAGTAAAACCGAAATTGATAAATCGGACAAAACCATAACTGTAAACAATAAAAGCTTAATACAATATATGTGCAATTATTACCAAAAATACCTTTTTAAGCTAAATCAAACCTAACTTAGTATTGAATCAAAATAAAATTAAGATGCAAATACGAGAAGTTCAAATTATTTTTACATTACAACCTTTTCTTTTCATACTTTTAAAATTGTTTAAAAGCACTTACTAAATTTTTTTCAAAAACACCAATTCTTAAACCAATAACCAAAGTAAAATCAGCGTCTTTTTAAACTTAGCTTACCGCACAAAAACCTTGATTTTTTTAATTCTAAATATCTGCAAAACATGTTTAAGAAATTTTTGCTTAATTGAGGAATATTAGAGACAAAGATATCTTATATATGAAACAGCTACGTAAAACTGTTGTTTATTATTTTACCGAATAAATATTTACCTCTAATATAGCTTATAGAGCACTACTGCCAAAACTTGAAAATAAATAAATAATATATATGTTTATAATAATTATGTCTAAACAAGTATATATTTTAATGTTCTAAATGCTTTTTGAAGAATCTTACACTTTTATTATAATTTTCTAAAGTATTAAAATTTTCTAAAAGTTATAAAATAATGATAAATTAATGCTAAATCCAAATTAATTAAAGTAATTGGAACATTTATATCTGTAAAAGTATAGTCAAGTAGTTTTTTGAAGATTTAATTTTATCATTTTTGAAAAATCATTTTTGAGTTAATTTAGTTATCAACAAATATGTTAACTTCTATACAATAAAACAAATTTATGTGTAATATTTAATATAGTTGAAAGTATATTTATGTGTAGTTCTAAAATCCACTTTTAAACTCTTAATACGTATATTAAAAACTTCATTAGTCTTATTTTGATATAATAAACATAACACGAAAAGTAACTAAAACAAAAATATTTATCATAGCTTAAAAAAATATTAAAAAAAAAGTTCTAATCCTACTAATTAAGTATTGTTTTTAATAAAATATTCAGTTTTAAAACTTTATTATTATTGATTTTAGTATCTTAGCTCTAATTTTCCCGTTTATAAATTATAACCACAATTTGGTTGTTTTCAATTTTTTTTCAATGTTACTTAAGCACAGATCGAATTTACAAATAATTACCTTAATTATAATCTTTTTGTATAACTCAAGATTTTTTTTTAATTAGTTAGATAGTTTAAACAGAATAATTAAATAGTTTTTTAGTTTGTGTAAATAAAAATCTTAACATAGACACCCAATATGATTAATTTTAACGAAAATTAACCTTGCTAGTTTTTCAAATAAATACTTATACGATACATCTAACAACTTAAATCTAATTACATTTATTTCAGTCATAAAGTACAAAATAGATTATTGATTAAATAAAAGTTGATCTCTAGATTATTATAAGTCTTCGATGTTTTCAACCTTTATTGATTTATTAAAAAAAAAATACTTTACTTAACTTTCAGGCTTAAATAACATTTCTAATTTAAATTTTTGTACAGAAGTTTTCGCACAAAAAAATATTTCATACTCACAAATTTAAGTTAATTGTTAATTTTGAATACTACTTGCTTTTTTTCTTGACACAAAATAGGTATTTTAAGTACAATAAAACAAACTTGGTCAGTAAAATATACAAATATTTAATGTTTAAATGTATTTAAAGGTTATTCTTCGAGTAGCCTTGATAATCCTTTTTTAACTAGCTAATTAATTTACTAAACAACGTATTTTAATAATTCGTAAAACAAGCTTTTGGTTGTTTGTTATGTTTTTGATAGTATTTTACTATAGACATGTTATATTCAACTTATTGTATGAGAAGTTTTATTAAACTATTTTATTTTACCATCGTTAGATATTTTACAAATAAACTTGCTACATAACTTACGATTACTTATGGTTATGTTTTAGTTTTTATCAAGTATTTATTTATTGCTTTTTAACATTTAGTGTGCTTTTTTTGTATGTTCTATAAACTACAGATTTCAACTCTGAATAGTTTCAATGATTTTTAAAAATTTGTATTAAATATGTATATATAGTGTTATTTTCTTTTCCAGTGATACTTATAGAAATAAATCATTTTTCAATCAGTTTTTAGCTTTTTTACCTGTATGCGTTTGTGAGTTTTTGGTTATTAATGTATTTATATTTATGTAATTAATTGTGTTTTTAATATGGAATAAATGTTTTATAAATTTATTAAGCCAAAAATTTCTAATTTTAAACTTTAATTTTGTTTACTTTATAAACTTCTTACTAACAATTGTATAGAATATCAGGCGTTTTATATTAAAATATGTTTTAAATATAACAAAAGTAGTAGTGGAACAAAGGTCGTGCATTTTTATTTATTTATTAACATTAACATTTTCAAAAACTCATTTTCAAGCTTTTTTGCGGTGTAATAATTAATTTTTAGTGATTATGTATTAAACGATTTAATGTCATTTGTTACATAAAAGAATATCTATAATATAACATTTTAAAAAAATTGTTTATTTAGTTTATATATGTGTATATATAATTTTTTAGATGGAACTAGTAAGTAAAAAAAAACAATGTTTGTTAAATATTAAATTTTAATTGTTTTTTATAAAGATTTTTTAACTGAAATTAACAACGTTTTTTTTGTAGTTCTAATACTTTTTTGTGTAGTTACCTCAAATTCTCCATTTATTGTTTTAATAACTTAAGATTAATATTAAGGTTAATTTAGTTTCATACAACTAACTTAACTACATCAAGGTTGTGACAAGTTATGTATAAACCTAATAATTATATAAATTTAAAATATAAAAACTTATAAAATTAATGTAAAACTTAGTTAAATTTACTTAATTTTGAAAAAATATTTTCAAAATTTTATTTTAAGTTCGTTATGTTTTAACGTTATGATTGGTTGTAAAATATTAATAAACTAAGTCATTTATTTATCAAGGTTTAACAAAAGTTTTACCTTTAACTTAATCTTTTATATATATCTTTCACATTTACAAACATTAAATTAGTGTTTATAAATGTCGTCACCTAATGCTGATGATGTCTTTATATTTAAACAGACACTTAAATCATTCTTTTCAACTATATTAGTTCAAAGGATTATAATTTTTTATAACAGTATAATTGAAAAATCACTATTTCATATAACTGATACAATTTTCAGTTTTAAAAATTTTAAAATGATTTTAGTTATGCTGTCACCTAATGCAGTTGTATTATTTATATTAGAAATGTCTTTAATTAGTATGTAGTATATTAACAATTTACCTTCGATATTAGGAGAAGTTTCATGAATATCAAAATGAAACTGAATGTACAATCACTAATTAACAAATATAATATTTGCAAGTCTATGTAAATTAATAAAAAAACAAGTTGATGTTGTTATTGATATAATTAATAAGTTAATAGATCAGAATTGGTGGGAAAATGTAGACATTTCACAAAGTTTTATTTAAAGTCTTAATTAACTAAATTTAAGTTTAATCTACCTTTGTTTTCATTATATATTTTTGTTATGTCGTTTGATTTTTTTTATAATTGTATTTACGTTAATGATAATTTATGTTGCTGAAAATTAGTAAAATTTGATCAATTAACCAATCACCTAATTACATATCTAAAACTATATAAAATGTTTGTCCGTTGCAACTTATTAGTTTGTTTACTTGTTTACATGTAATCATCGCTCTAGCGTGAAACATTTGTTAAGTATTAAACGTTTTAACAATTTAACTTTTGTCATAATTGTATAAAGGCTCCTTAATTGTAAAGCTCTTTAAAAATTTATTTTTAAAAATCCAATATGTTATTGATATAATACCAGTTGAAAATATTTATTGATATTTTTTTTCAACCAAGCGTATTGTTTGTTGTTTTAGCATAGTTACTTTAAATTTAATTTGTAGTGATAAGTGATTTTTAACCAAACTTATTTTTTACTTAATAAGCCGTTTGTTTCCAGTTTGAAATAATAAAATGTTTTTAAGCTGCTTTCATATTAACTAGGGTTTTTACTAATTTAAACTGTTTTTAAATATGTTTAATATCTGCTAAGTTTTATGTTAGATTAGTATCAAGTTTCTTTATCGTTTATATTAATTTGTTCTGATTTTAATAGCTTATTAAGTAAATAAATTTTTTTTTTAAATTGCTTGATTTTATTTGACAGTTCGAATTAATCCTAAAGCAAAGCTAAATCTAGAACATGGACCGTAATTGTAAACCCCCTCCAGCCTAAATTTAGTTAAGATACCTACCAAAAACCCTTCACCGCGGTTTAATATCAACATTAATGTGACCACCAATCTCGGGGCATCCCAAAGAATCTCAATTGTTTTCTATTATATGAAGTATTGATTAGATCAGGGTTTCCCATAGTGGGCAAATGGCCCCCTAAGGGGCCATGACAGATACTCAGGCGGCCATGAGCAGCAAAGGGGGAAGAGGGGGGCCCATGAGCAGTAAAGGAGCCACAGGGGAGGCCATGAGGCAATAACTTAAAACTTACACTAGATATTCTTTAATTGCAGATAAAAAGCAAAAAAAAAGGTCTTATGTGTATTTTGTGGTAGTTTAGAAACTTACACTTGATATAATTGAGTTGCAGATGAAGAGCAAAAAATAAAAAGTCTTATGTGTATAGTTTATGAGTAACCTATATGTTGAAGGGGGCCATTGCTTTTTCAAACTCTTTAAAGGGGCCATTTTCAAAAAAGTTTGGGAAACCCTGGTTTAGAATAACCTGGGGACATTTTTAAGATTTTTTACAATGTCTAGCAGTTTTTCTTAGGTTTTAAATGAGATTTACATAATTTAATTCAATGCTTTGTTGTTTTATAAGTAACTTTGCTAAAGAACCTAGCTTTTTTTTAATTTTTTTTGAACTAAAAAAAAAAAATTTAAGCATTAATATTAAAAAAAAGGTTGGACAAAATACAACTTTTTATAACTTTAAGAGTTGTCGGCAACCCTGTTATATTACAAAAGAACCAAAATGCTTTTACTTGTAGACTTCAGGATGATCCAGGCCATTTTGTTTTAAAAAAAAAGGAAATACTTTAAGTTATCTGATAACCTAGGGAATTTTTGCTAGACTTTGAAAAATATTTTAATGATTAAATTTTATTTCCTGTTATTTTATTACTAATTTTGTTTAAAATTAAATTTTTGTTGATTATGTCAATTGTAATAAAAATACTTAAAACGATTAAAAAACCAAAATTGGCTTAACACAGTTTTATTTTTAATTAAAAAGTGGCCATCCTGTTATCTCAAAAAATTACAAAAAATATTTACTTGAAAAATAAAAGAAATAAGAAATCCTTGAAAATACTTTTTGACATCATATATTGAACATGTAATTTTTTAAATATTTTCATCATAAGATTTTGAAATAACTTAAATAACAGAAGAAATAAAAAGTTATGTTTTTTAGTTTGTTATATAAAAACTAATAAGAACTCCACTACTTTTCTGCTTCTTATTGTCATTCAATTCCAATGTATTCGAACTTATTTAATTTATTTAGTTTTTAATTTGTGTCAATCTAACTTATGTCTATTAAAAAAATACTAATGACATGTTACAACGGTTCTTTGTGTAAAAAAAACACCAGATGCAAAATTTTTAGACCAGGGTTTTCCATTTTTTTTAAATGGTCACTTTATAGAAATTATAAAACCTATGGCACCCTTGTACCAGGATCACTCAAAAACTACCATAGTAAACACCCAGGACCTTTTTTTTTTGCTTTTCATTAGGAACTCCAGATTACCTTATTTAAGTTTCAATATATGGCCTCATGGCCCCCCTGGTGGCTCCTTCACTGCTCATGACGCCCTGAGTATCATCATCTAGCAAAAATTTCTTGAGTTTATCAGAATTCTTAATAATGTGCCCAGGTAATTTTTGTTAGGTTTTTTTACAACAATAGATATTTAATTGTTTTATAAACAAAAACTGTTCTAATTCCATGTTAATTTTATTACTTGTCCATTTAACAACAAATCTGCAAAATTTAAACTGTTTTTTTTTTTAAGTTGTACGTGTTAGAGCCTAATACTTAATTGTATCCAGTGAAAAATAGAATGTGGGCTCATATGATTTTGTATAATTCAAGGTAACTCAAATTAGTAGTTGTGTATACCGCAGGGAACATTTCTAAGTTTTGAAGTTAATTGTCTTAAAAATCAAGATGAAAATGAGTTTTATTATTTATTTTAAATCTTAACCAAGTTTTTGATGAAAACTTATTTGAACAGTTATTTCTAAAATGTTAGAGATTTTTTTTTTATAATTCTTTAATTTATTTTATATATTTAATAGTTCTATTTTACTTTATAAACTTATTTTTTTATTATAAATTCTCTATTTTAATTTATTTAATTCTTTGTTTATGAGTATTGTCAGATATGGCTTGTTATGCTGGGGAAGGGAAAATATAAACTGTATAAATGATATTTTAAATAGAGCACTTAGATGCATACATTATAAGAAACATGATGATTGTGTAAGAGAGTTAAAAACTAATTTTTTTTTACATCTTTAAAGTCTGCATCTATATGAAATAGATCTATCTGTTTTTGTTCAAGCTTAACAATAATTTGTTACCAGGTAACTTTAAAAATTACTACAAAAGTGTAAAAAAATTCCATAATTATCATACGAGCTCTTTTTTTAACTCTCAAAGGTATCTATACTAAAGACCAATATTTACTATTGTACCACAAATATTATAACCCTCTTCCCTGTATGACCTTAACTATATTCAAAAATTAGTTATAAGTATATTGACTATGAAATTCAGAATAAAGTAGTTTTTAGGTCAATTTTTTCAAATTTTAAACATGTAAGCGATTAAAAATATCCTTTTCGTTTTTTGTCTGTAATGAAAATGCTGCGTTTACTTGTATTTCATATTTTAAAGATTGAATGTGCAGTTTTTGTAAATAAAATGAATATACTTTGATTTTTGTAATCAATAATAATATTGAATAACTCTCTTTTGCTACATTTATTTTTTTTTTGATTATGGTTGATAAGACTTATATTATTGACAAAAATCTGCATTAAATTATTGGTGTATATTAGTTCTAAATTTATTTGTATTTTTATGGTTCAAGTATAAGAAATAACATTAAAACAACACTAAATGGTTTAAATAGTTACTAAATATTTTGACTTGACATTATTTTAAGTTTTCTTAAGTACTTTTTACAAAAAGCTAAATTATCATTTAAGTTAATTCATAATGTCTCTGCATTACAAATACTTTTTTTGATTTTAGATATAAAATAGAGAGCTGTTAGAAAGGTATATTTTTTTCATTAATAGTGAATGAAGTTTATATAAATGGTAATCCTGTTTTATAAAATAAAGCTAATTAGGTTGCTTAATAAAAAAAGCTTTGTCATTTTTTAATCAAAACAGTTTATAAATTTTTAAAGAAAACTTTGCCTAGTATTTGAGCTTAATAAAAACAAACAATGTATAAAAATTTATCATTTATGACATAACTATACTTGTATATAAGCTTATAGCATATATTAAAAAGATATATCTATATTCAAGCAAAAGCTTTAAAAGTTTTAAATAATAATTTTAAGCAATCTGTTGTTAGACAAGTTTTTTTATTACTTTAATAGTTAACATGTTTTTTGTTTAACTTACTATAAAAGTCTTTGATTAAATTAATGTTTTTCATTTAATCTTTGGGTTGAAGTAAACACCAAGAAGTTCTTTCAGAAGTCTAATGCTTTCTAAAAAGCTATAAAAAATCTCTAAACGTAAAACTTATGTTACCAAACAATTTGTTTTTTAATTTTTACCTGATGCTTTTAGTAAACTTTAAACAAAACCAAATAATCAATGTTTGTATTGTGTTTGGATAGTTCATTTATTTTAAATAAAGTACTCGAAGGCAATGGCATTAAGTGAAAATTTGTGTTCCTAAGTTCGACGTTGGTTGTAAAAATTTCTAGCTAAACATTTATTATACTATATCTAAGTTTATGTACTTCATATTTTTTTCTTTGATAATATAAAAACATTAAAGGAGTATTTTCTTACTTAATGTGTTGGATATAAGTTAAACGTATGTGTTTTATAGTTTAAAAAAAAGTTTTTGTTTTAGTGAAAAATCTGGTTAATTCAGTTTTGTTTTGAAGTTGTTTTTGTTTTTTGAAAAACTTGATTTAGTTTCATTTATTCGAAAATTTCTTAGGCTAATATTTATGAACTGAATTTTTTTTTTTAGTACTATGATTGTTTTAGAAATTGAGTCTTTTTTTATTTAATATGATACCATAGGACTCAAATAAAATTTAGATTTTTAAAGCTTATCGCTATATGTACTACTTTTTACAGTGTTAATTTAAAACTCAGGCTAGTTTTCGGTCAATTTTTTTTTTTTGGTATAACGGCAAACTTTTTAACAAACCTACATTACTTAACTCTGTTGTGTTATAATAACCAAAGCTTTATTGTATAAACAAATACTTTATTCATTTCTTTAGATGTTTTTCATAAAAATTAAGTTAACCTTTTTTTTAAAGTAAGTTAATATATAGACTAGAATTTAGATATGATGAGCAATACCAATAAATTAAATGTATTCACAACTTATAATATTATAAAACTTCTTTTTATTCATTAGTTTTTTTTACATGTTCTATATATAGCTTTTTTGTATTTTACAATAAGTAGAAAGACAATGGCACACGAACAAGATGTATTAGAAGAACATAAAGAGATTCAATGTTATACAAAGCATCAGAATCTGAACAAAGTTCATCAAAAATCACTATGTAGCACAAATTACAATCCTCATCACTTTATGAATATATGTAATGAAAATGTTTACAAACTTTGTAAAAATATAAATTTTTCTCGAGCAGGTAAAAAATCACTAGTTTTTAGAAGTATTTTATCAAAAAAACGAATATCTAACTAAGTATTAAATGCTTTTCAAACTTTTCTATTAATTTTAGTAATTTTATGAAATTTAACAAGATATGGTATATATTTGGAGTTTTGTGAATTTTTAAGGTATCAAAAATTTAAAAGTTTAAATTTTTCCGTTTGTGTTTATAGTTTATTTCTACTGCAAATAAATATGATTATTAAAACACTAATACAATGTCTAATAACTATTCTTGTAATTTGTCATTAAGGAAATGATTTTCATTATAAAATTATCAGTTATGAAATAGAACAAAACTTTTAATCTTTTTTAGTCGGATAAAATTGAGGCATTAAAATTTAATTTAATAAATAAAACATAAAGATATCAAACTAGATATTTGTTATTCTAAAATGTATTTAATGTTACAGGAAGTGAGAAAAAGTACGAAGAATATTTTATAACAAGCTTAAAAGCAAAAATAATATCGTTAGATGATGATTTGGGTAATGATAACCTCAATAAACTTGAAAATAAAATTAGTTTCAAAAACGTTTCTACTTACTATCAAGTAGCAAATCATTTTAAGTCGAAAGATTTTCGTGTTAGATGTTTTAGCTACATTGAACTTTTTTTCACTACGGTTTGCAATGATACTAATTTTCTAGAGTTAGAATACAACCAAGTTGCAAAGATTATTTCTAGTTCAAAATTACGTATTGATTCTGAACTAGAAGTGTTAATTGTTGCTGACAGTTGGATCAAATATGACATTGAAACGAGAAAAAAATATGCAAAACACTTTCTGTTAAAAGTTCGTCTTCCATTAATACAAGAACAAACTTTAAGTAAAATTGTGAAAATGGATATGTCATTTAATAAAATTACTGATTGTGTTGCTTTACTGAAAGAAATTTCACAAAACAGAAGAAATTATTATCACGTTAAGCCAAGATATTCTAGTCTAAACTCGCATAATCTTATTGTTAGCAGAGGTTATAAATATCGGGGATGGTCTAAAAGAGTTCAAAAGGTTGATTGTGAAACATTTTCTGTTGTTAAAGAAATAGAACCAATGAATTCAAGTCGAAACGATCACAAAACAGTTTACTGTGGAGGTAATATCTTCGTTTTTGGTGGATTTGATGAAAAGAACAAGTTTGTAAAACCTGTGGTAAAATATTCTTTAACTTCTAATAGATGGAACAATAAATGGGTTCAAGTGGCTGAAATGTCTAATTCTCGGTGGAACTTTTGC
Organism: Thalia democratica; assembly: GCF_965202585.1. Classification (NCBI taxonomy): domain Eukaryota; kingdom Metazoa; phylum Chordata; class Thaliacea; order Salpida; family Salpidae; genus Thalia; species Thalia democratica. The sequence continues at coordinate 20,127,146 of NC_139165.1, forward strand.
GCATGTTCTTTTATGAATCAAATATTACTTATCGGTGGTTGCAAAAACAGTAATACTGCTATGAAAAAAAATAATGGATTTTTTCCTGAAAATAATAACCGTTTATTTCATAATCATTATCAGAGAGATGATCATTTTGATCTTACTTCGAAGTTTGATACAAAATCTTATGAATGGAGCACGATTTCGAAAATGAACGAGGTAAGATTGCTTGCAGCTGTTTCGATTTCTGAAGGAAGAGTTGTAGTAACAGGCGGACGAAACAGTCAAGGTCGTTTTGACACTGTTACGTCATATGATCATTTATCGGACAAATGGACACCAATGCAAAGCATGATCGAAAAAAGACATGGGCACGCTTCAGTAGCTAAAGGAAAAAAATTGTACGTCATTGAAAATAGCAATTCTTCTCGAAACCAAGCTTGTGAAGTTTTTGATTTTTTTTCTAACATGTTTGTTGCTTTTAAGGACATGCCAAAGCATGAATGTTTAGGTATGTGCTTAATTCAAGCTTATGAGTTTAGAAACAAACTCATAATAATCCAGAGCTGTTCACTGTCTTCAGCCTACGTTTTTGATTTAGAAAGCGAAAAATGCTCTGAAGTAGAGTTTAAAGGCGGTGTGAAAACGTTGTCTTCCAGTCGCACAATTATTTCGAATATACTGTTTTAAATTATATAATGTTGTTGTATACGTTTAGTCAATCATTAAAGATGTTAAATTTCATGCTATGTATAAAAGTTTACACTTTTGTTTCTAGTATTAATAAAAGTATAACGAAAAATATGCTAGTTTTTCGGGTAAAACTAAAATTAAAATTCTACATACTAAACTAGTTTTAACATTTATTATATTAATGTTCAAGTATTTTATATGAAACTTTTATAAAGTTGTATTAACACACGATAATATTGTTTACAAACAAATTAATAGCTAAAAAGTTTTTTAAACAAATTTAACATTTTATCTAAGGTAGTAGAGTAGTTTTTCCTAGTTTACCTGCAGATTAAAGTCAATTTAATAATCAAAAAGTTTTGACATAAAAAACACATTATGAACTTAAAAATTTTAAATCACCAAAATAACAAAACTAAGTTATTATTTTACATACTTGACAATAAGGTTAAAAAAAATTGACAAAACTTTTGATTGGTAATTGGGTTGTTGTGCAATGAAAAAAAAAACATTGTAACATTTATACCAGGGATCTGGTAAGCTGGTCAAGTGGAGGCCAAATTTCGAGTTTAAACATGTTCGGGGCCGCAGTTTTAGTTTTAGTCAGACATTTAAAATTATTTAGTTTTTATCAGTCTAATAATCGAGTCTTAGTTATTTAAGCATATATGGCTGATTATTAAAAAATAAAATTATGGTTTTGGTCTTAATGAACTCAGTATCTGTCTAATTAACTATTAATTTCATACTTAGTAGTTTAATTACTTAACTATCATCCAACATCACGAAACAAACGAGCTTAGATAGTAAATTTAGATCATTTTTAAATTGTGCTTATAATTCTCATTTTATAACTTAAATGTACTCCTTATTAAATGTTTAAAAACTTGATAAAACTTAAGTCTTTAAAATTAAAAAACTTAAATAAATAAACAAAAAAATAATTTGCGTCATAAGAAATTACGTTAACTTCTAATGTTGTATTAGAATTCAAATTCGAAAAAGAAAAAAATAGTTAGTAAATCTAAGAACGCTAAAGTCAATCAAAAATTAATGTATAAACTTTTCAAAGAGCTATTTATTTTTTAAACAGGGCCACATTTTGAGACAAGAAATTTAACCTAAATAATTTAACTTGAGTACTTTAAAATTAAAATTCAAAAAAGCTAATAAAAATGAATAATACTAATAAGTCTATTACTTTAACTGTGATTACATAAGTGTGTTACTCGGCTAGAAGATTTTTAATTTTTAAACTTTGTTAAATTTGTGGCTATTAACATACTAATTTTAGATTGCAAAATAAAAATTTTAAGCTAGGTACGTTTTCAAAAAAAAAAAAAAAACTTCTAGTTTGAAGTATACTAGCTCTTTGAAAATGTAAAAAAATCTTGAATTTTTGACAGCCCTATGTAGTATAAAACTAGTACAAAATGTAATAATATAATACAAAAAACAGAAAACAAAGTTTAATATCAATGAATTATTTCAATTTTATAAAACTAAAATGTAATTAGAAATTTAAACCAATAAATTAAATTAAAAGAAACTTTTGACTTTAAATAAGCTACAAAATAAAACTTAAAAAAATTATAGCTAATAAAAGTACAAGAAAAGCAAATAGAGTATTTAAAGTTTTAACAACCCTAATCTAAATAGTTAACAACTGTGTTAATTATAGATATATGGAAGTAAGGATAAAACTGGTACAAAATATCTTAATATAATACCATAAACAATTAATAAAGTTTACTAACAATCTATTGATTTATTTTTTAAGATTGAAAGAGTAAAGAAAATTAAAATCCACTAAAAATCTTTCTTCTCCTTCATTTATTTTTCAATAAACCTCAAGTTTTCAGGAAATATTCCTAACAAACTACTAGAAGAATTAACCAAAAAAAAAAATTAATCGAAAAAAACTGAAATAACCGAAAAAAAAACATGACGAAAAAACTGGACCGCAGAAAAGTTAGATCGGCTTCTTCCAAGAAGCAGCTAACTTTTTAAGAAGCAGCCAAGTAGCAGTAATCGACCGAGCAACTACACTATGTCCAATATTTTAGTTACACAAAGAAAAATTATTCAAAAGGTTTGAGTCTGACGAAAATTTTGATTTATAAATTTTATTACTTAAAAAATTTTTACTGTTGAAAAAACTAAAATTTTAATTATAATTGTTCTAGAATGGTAATAAATGATAAGTTGTAAACATTTGAAAAACAAATAGTTTGTGCTGCGCTTTAGCGCAAATAAAATATTGTATTACTTTAAATTACGTATGAATCCTATTTAGACCTACGATTACTTCAATAATTTTTATAAACTTTGAGTACTATAAGGTTGTTTAAAAGTAGGATGAAGGGTTTTGCAGTCAGAGTATCTTAAAAACAAATGAACTAACATCGTTTTATTCTGTCATGTTTTACAAGTAAAAAATTAGTATTTAAACAAACCCAGCATAACTTTTCTAACATTTCGACATATTAGTCAACTAGTTTTTTTCTTTTTTATAGTCATCACTATTGTATACTATTTTTGTATATTATTTGACAAAGGGAAAATTCAAGCTTTAAATTATTAAGTAAAACTCTTAAATTAAAATGACTAGATTTACTTTAAGATTTCGTTAATTCCTTAGTTTATTATTTAAGTGTAGTTATTTTCTATTACGACTGTATCTTAAATTTTACTTTTACAAACTTTTTATGTCTTAGTTAAATTTTAGCTTTCAATACCTGCTAAAACATACTTTTGTCACATCGCTTCGTTTTAGGGTGTTGGTTTGAATAACATTTATTAAAACCTACCAAACTTGATACTGTCAAAATTATAAACTGTAAACAAATTTTTACACTAATTATTTCTTTATATTCTACTTTAATATAACTTAAATACTCGTAAAATTTTTTTGTACCTTATACAAGATTATTCTAAATCTAATTTTAGCCAGCTTCTAAAGTTAATCTTAAATGTTTTATAAAACTGAAATAATTTTTGTGTTTTGCTAAAAAAATAGAAAGTGTTTTAACAACCTACCACAACCACCATAAGAAAAGGTAAAACTGCAATAAGCTTAAATGCCTCTACGTTGATATTTATCTGTACTTTATGCTAAAAACTAAAAAAAAAAAGTTTCTAAAAAAAAAGAAAAATTGAAAAAAATTGATTTAAATAAAATATTTACCAGTAAAATTCATAAGTAATTAGTTTTGTTCATCTCTTTAATCATTGATTTGGTGTGTGGTATGTAGTTTGTTGGTAGTTTAATCTGTAAGCTACACCTTCCCCTTATAGATTTTAAGTACTTTTCAATTTTGATTTTTTCGACGGTCTATTGTTAATGTGCTTTGGACTTTAGATTTTGAAATTATTGGATACTCAGTTGATTCCTAAGCTAGATTTGTGAATTGTTGCTGCCACATGTTTGAAGTGTTTTTTGACTGAATTTGCCGTGGTGAAACTTTGAAAACATGACGAATGGCGACTATTTGCTAAGATCAATGTTCTGCAAGATGAAGAATTCTGTCTAAAGTTGAAAATAAATGCTGTTTTGAAAGTTTTTGTTTGATGGTAAGTGGTCTTTAAGATGGTTCCTAGAGTTTCGAGACAGGTTCTGGAGAATTTCGACAGAGGATGCTTGTTACAGGGATTTGTTGCTTTGGAATGTATAATTGGAGATTAGTGACGTAGGAATCGTTGAATATTTTAGTTGAGAAAGTTTTAATTTATTCAGTTTGTGCCTTGTATAAGTTTTATGTTTATGTTTATTTAATTACTTTAATTTGTTGTTATCCTTTTTATGTCAGTGTCTTTCAGTTTAAGTGGCTTAGGTTTTAATGCCTAGGTCCTATGTTAGACAATAAACTTTAATAACAATAAATACTTTAAAAAGTTTATATTTGAACTAAACCGGTCAGCCAAAGTTTTTACTAAAGTTTACGCCGACCTGGCAATTAATTGACTTAACGCGCTATTATAACACGGTTACTTAAGCTAATGTTTAGAGTTGTCTTGGTTAAATAACTTAGCTAAGTCGATTTATCAAGCGCAAATTAAACTTACACTTAAACTATTAAAGCGATTAAAGCAAACGAATAACCAGCCATTTTGTATATTTGTTTGGCTGTTAAGCTATTAAAACAACATTTAAACAAAAAAAATTAAAAAAACTGCATTTGTTTTTAAAATTTTTAAAATTTCTTGAGAAGCTGTATATTAGCCTCTTAAAATAATCCATCTTAATAAATTAGGAGTAGGTTTTACAACCTGAACTAGTAACTATTTTATTGACAGGATAAAGTTTAGTTTACTTAGTTTACTCAGTTAACTAAAGTTTAGTCTTATTTAAGAGAATTTGTGTGAAAGTTTTAATTATCTGTTTCAAAGGTCAAAATATTTTAAAGTTCATGAAGTCTTAACAAATCAGTTAGCGTAAATAAATTAAAAAAAGAAAATTATTAAAACTCTTCAATGTTTATATAATAAAAAATTTTTATAAATATTTAATTTCATTCTTTTGAAAACATAATGAACGGTGAAGGTAAAAACTATTGAATATAGCTCTTTCTGTTACAAGTTATAATATTTTTTGTTTTACAGTAACTTCAAAAAAAAAATCAGATGTTTTCTTAATCTAATTTTTTTTTGTGTTCATTAACAATCATTAAACGAAAGAGTTTGTGTGATTTTTAGTTTAACGTCGAAATGAAAAATAAGTTTATTTTTGTGGTTTGTTCAACAGTATTGTTATCTAAAATAAACTTAACGTATAACCCAATTACTGTATAATAAAATTGTTGTTTTTTTACAAAACCTTTGATAAACTTTATTTTAAGTACTTAAAACCCATTAACTTTCTTTTGTATATTATAAAATTTAGTTTAAGATTCTTTATTAAGTATACATATGTTTCCAATAAAAAGACTACTATAACATACTTATTTATATGGATTAAAAGAACAAATACTATGGAAAATACTAAGAAAGTATGGAAACTTCTCCAAATATAAGTTAAAACGTATTTTTTTTACTTGTTTTATATAACTTGTAAAAAATTTACTTTTACAGTAAAACCTTTTTGTTATGTATATATATATATATATATATATATATATATATATATATATATACATATAGGTTTTATAAAAAGTTCTGGTCGATAGTGCTCGACAAATTATATTGGAGCTAAATATTTATCTATAAATTATAGTTTTTATATAATTAGATAAATATATACATATAAAATTAGATCAACAATTTTATGAGTTGACAGCAACCTTTAAACTTTACCATCGTAAGATAAACAGTTTTACTTCAAACTAAACAAGTAAAGTTAAACTGCTTCAACACTACATAACAACTCAATTAATCTGCCTAAAAACAGACAGTTTCCGTTTTTATACTTTGCATTTTTTATACTTATAGTGTTACAAATGTTTTATAAATAAAAGTTATTTGTATGAGTTTTGAAGCGACAAAATTTAATGATAAAACATTTTTAAACCCAAATTAACGATGTAATGTCAGTTTGCGATCTCAATTTGTAAATGGTTATAATACCAACCAATTCCAACTTGCATGTAACTTAAAACGTCTCTTCTATGAAAATTATTGTATCTATGTTAAAAACTGTATTACGAAACAAAACCAATTTTATAAGTAAAAAATAGATTTTATTTTGTATATGTGTTGATTAGCGAGTTTTTATTTTACAATGTTCAACAACATAAATTAAGTCATTACACCACCATTACCATTGTACAATACAACCAGAAAAATAGCTTTAATAAAATTCTTTATTAATAACTTTATTGCTTTATAAGATTTTTGTTTTCTTTCCTGTTTTGTACAACGTTTTTAACTTTAGTATGTTTAGTCTAAAAAATTTTAGTAGTTGAGAGATTATTTAGAACAACTTTAATAGTGTTTCAGCTATTTTTCAACTCTTAATAAAAAACTCGCATTGGTTTAAAAATACTCTAATATGAAAATAATATGAAATGACGCGTTGGTTTTCATTTAGAGAATTTTTAAAAAATTTATATTTTCTAGTTTGAAACCTGAAGTTTTCAGACAATTTTTTTTTTTTTTTAAACTTGCACTTATTATATGCATACATTATTACGCTAAATGTCACAGTTTTTTTACATTATCTTACTTAATTTGCGTTGTAGTTTATCAATTGATTTTAAACCTTTTCTAATAAAACAAATTCTAGTCAACATTTTTTACAGTAATATTAACAACAGTAAAAAAAATTATGACTGTGGACAAAAAAACTTTGAATATTTATTTGTGTTATAAAAACAAATACCAAAACAGCTATTACTGCCAAATAAAACATGCAATTTAAGTAATAACAGATTAGCACTGTGTAGGTACCATGCACAAAAATTAAAAAAACATTAGCTTCAGTTTTTAGTTAAATGGCATAAATGCTTAATGACATAGGTACTTCTAAAAAGCTGACAATATTAGTCTTACGTGCTACGCAATTTCGCTTGAAATGACCCTGAAAACATTAGTTTTTGAAAGGGGAAAATGTTTGTGTTTTTTTACTACTTATAGGTATCGTAAACATTTTTTATTTGTGTAATAAAAACGTTATACAATATAAATTAAAACCTAGCCTGATTTATCTTTTAATTGGTTTTTTAGTTGGACATCACAGTTTTGTTATAAATTTTGTTACTTCGTTTACGTTATAATTTAGTAATTGTAGTTAACCGTGAAATTGTAGTTAATGAAAAAACATATCTTAGTTAATTTTTTCTTCAATAATTTTAACCATGGATGAAAAAATTATGATCGTGGAAGAATAAAACTTTGTAGTTTTTTTGAAAAATATTGACAATAAAAGTTATAACTGCAAAAAAAGCAATATAAGTAATAAAAAAATTACATTGTTAAAGTACCATGTACAAGCATAGAAAATACATTAGCTTTAGTCTTTAGTAACAAGTCATATATGCTAAATGACATAGTACTTTTAAAATGTTGACAATACTAGTCTTACGTGCAACGAAATTTCGATTGAAATGACCCTGAAAACGTTTAATAATCTGTCCTGGACATGAATTTTAGTGTATAACTCGATAATTAAAAACATTTTTATGCATCAGATCATCGGACCAAACTTTTCGAGCCTTTTTTTGTCGTTCAATAAACAATACGATTGTTGAAAAGAGAAGAATTTGAGAATGTAGGTTTTTAACTGTTAAAAAATATTACAAAGTTTTATATAATTAACAGTTTTAACACAACGCATATATGTAAAGACAGTTACTAACAAAGTTAAACTAAAAGAGGTGTTTTACTATTTCGATAGTAATACAACCGCAAAGCAATGTTAAAATTTATCACGGGTGTTATTTAAAAAAAATTATGAGACTTGTCCAACTTGTCAGATATAATTTCCTTGTTGAAAAACTTTAGCTTGTCTTACGGCATAAAAAAGTCCAGGCTTAGGCTCTGAAGACTTTCACCAATATTTTAATTGATCATGCAACTATAGAAAGACAACAGTAAAGTTTTTTTCTTACAAATCTACCATAGCTAAAATCAATCAAGTTAGCCGATTGGTTTAATGATAAACCTGTGAAAACTATCAAAAATTTATAAGTCAGGAAGTATATGTACTTTCATCTTTTTCAAACAAACCTGAGAATTTAAGAAAATATCATGTTAGTTACTATTTTAAATAACTGTTTATCAAAAAATAAACTGTATAAAAATAATGTATAAAACTTTCTAAAAACTTAAAACAATAGTCACTTTTAACAGTTCAACCAAAAAGTGCTGTCGTTTTAACTGTGTTAAATAATTTTTTCAGTCTATTAAACGCTAAAAACAACTAAATAAGCTGGAATAAGGCCGATCGGCTGATGCGTGAATACCATTTCGGTTTCAAAAAAGCACCCTCTAGTGTCGGAGTTGGGAAATGCTTCACTTTCCGCACTCTTGCCGTCGCTCGCCACGAAGACAAACGACTGCTTTTCAACTTGACCGTTCGTGACGCAATGGCTTAACCCAAGTTCAAGTTCCAAGTTGGTGGACGCGTAGCAGGAACAGCCGCCGCGTTCACACTCGCACTGCTCCAAAAAATCCTCGTGGCTGGCCGGGTAGCCTTTCGCCAGAACTTTTGGCACTTCGTGTGACTTGACTCCTCGCAGGAAGAGCAAGCCTCCGCGCGTATTTTTGCTTTCGTCGGCTGACTTAATTCTGAAAATTTTCAGGATCGCCGGATGGCGGTTCGAGTTCATTTTTTTCATCGACTCGAGCACAAACTGATAATCTGAATCTGAAGTTTGCAGCAGCACCGCTTTGTACTTGGCGCAATCTTTAGTTTCCGATATGCTGCTCGTTTCAAACAACAGTTTCTGCATGAAAGAGTTCACTTTGCGTTCAAACTGGTGCTTCACATGTTCAGCTTCTGCCAGCTGATTGGCGCTTATTTCTTTTTCGAGCTCAGCAACAAAAGTGTTCATGGAGCAGTCATCGGAACTGACATGATTGTTTTCGATCAAAGTGTCTTTTGGCGGATCTGAAATTGGCGGGTCTATTGAAAACTTGAAGTGGCAATGTTCATCGTACAAAATATGTTTCGCAAGCTCGCGTGCACTTTGTTTAACTTCTATTTCTATAAAGTATTCGAGAGTCACTAGATCGTGGTGAGCCACAAATATTTTTTTTCGTCTTCACCCATTGAAAAGTGCCCGAAAGAATTTTGTTTCCGTCGCTGTCAAACTCTCGGGCTTGAAAGTCTTCCAATTAAACTTGTCTGTTGGAATGCGAATTTCCATCGAAAACTTTTAAAACGGGCTCGTAACTCAAACTGGAGTCAAGATTGAGAAACGACGGGTTTATAAACTTAGTTAAAGTTGTCTTCTTACTGAATAACGTTTTGTGAGTAATAGACTGGTCATCTTTACACTCTCTACAAAGACCACTTGAACTTGCCAGCGTCTTTTTTACTTTGTTAACAAAAAAGTACGTCAAGTCTTTCGCGATCCCATCGTCTATCGCGTAGTATTGACCGTAATTGTGAGCAATTTCAAAGCTGTTTGTCAAATAAATGCCAGGGCCATGTTTGCCTGACGACGAAGGCCTCAGTCCTTCTTTTAAGATTCCCTCGACGTTGCTTCCTTTGGTGCCGTGCAAAAGCAGTAAGCCCGGACATCTGCAACGTTCCACATTCGATTTGACCCTGTAAATCCTGAGAGCGACGTTTTTATTTGAGTACTTTTTCAATTGGCTCAAACCGAGAGATCCTTTCAACAGATCATAATCCGGATCGTCGCTTTTCAATAGTTGAAGCTCGTGCTTGGAATCCTTGGAAAGAGATTTTTTGAAAGCCGAAGATTCGCATTTAAACAAATCGACAGCTTCTTCCACCAGTTCTTCTTTTCTCGCTTCAAAATTTTTGACCATTTTTTCGAGTTTAAATTTTGTCATTTCCTTTTCTTCTGCGCACAGGCGGCGCAAGTAGTTCTGAGGACCAGGAAACTGCGTGATTGTCTGATCTAAATATTCTTCGTCTGAGTACATGGTGTATTTAATGCACAATTTGTAATAAATTCTAAATTTAAAAAACATGCTTAGTTTTTCTTGTTATATGTAAGTATTATTATATAAACGTAATTACAGTAAATACAAAAAATTTATATAAAATATTTATTACAGATATGTATAATTTGAGTTTTAAACTTCTAAAACTTCTGTAAATAGTTTTGGTCCTAGAAGTTCTGTGTATAAATATTCAATGATTGCTTTTTACACTTAAATGTAAATCTATCTAACTCATGTAAATAATTCATTTTTTCTAACCAAGTAAGTAGTTAATGTATAGACAATGCTTTAAATACAAAACATATTTATTGCATTTTTATTTTTATAATGTTTTTTTATCGATAAAATATTACTTTTAAAATGTTTGGTCTAAGGAAAACGGGTCAAATATGCACGATGGGACAATTTTGCACGAAAGGTTATTTTTGCACGGAAGTAACTTCATATAAAAAGTAATATTTGTTTTAAAAATAATACGACGTTACCAACCAAGTGTAAGAGTAAAGAGTAAAAGTGATTGTAAAAATAAAAATGAAAAAAGTTAATAAATTTTGGTTATAGACCATATGCTTTTAAAATTTCTAACGATTAAATAAGAAATAACATTTAAATATTAAATATTAATACTTTTAAATATTAAAAATAATACAACTAATATAATGACTGAAAAGAAAGTTAAGTAAGTTATGTGTTTACTTAAAAAAGTTTTATTTATATTGTACTCAAACACTTTTCTAACAAAATAAAACTTAAAATAGAGTCTACTCCTAAACATTAAAAACAAATTCATTGTACATTGTTTGAACTTTACAATTTAAAAACCAAGTAAGATATGAAAAACAATATTTTTAGCAAACATGAAAATATCATAAAAACAGCAAACAACTTCTTTAGAGAATTTATATTAAAATTGTAGAAAGCTGAAAGATTTTGAGTATTATTATTATTTAGTGTTAAATATTTAAACTTTCATTTTTTACTTAGTAATTTTATTAGAATACTTAAAAAAGTTTATATTTAAATTAAAATAATATTACATTACTAAAAAGGATTTTAAAGAAGTTAAATTAACCATATAAAACTTATTGAAGCACTTATAAAAGCACTCAAAATGTTTGGTTCTTAGAAGTGGCGCACAAAAAAAGTTATTTGATCCATAAACTCAATTTAACTTTTTTAAGTTAAAAAATGACTTAATGTAAAACCAGACACTACGCATTTAACTAGAAAATAAATCTTCGGTTAAAAAATACTTTTTCAAGCCTAAAATGTATTCAAATGAAGAAGGTCTGAAAAAGGACAAACTTTTTTAGCATTTTTCAACATATATTCTTAAGTAACAGCAATAAAATACATAAAAAATTTAACTATTTATCTGTTGTATAAAATATTTCCTCTCATCATTTAGTATAAAATTCGTAACAAATAAATCTACTCTTATTTATATTAAAATCTTAGGTTATTTTACAAAAAATAGAAATAAGTAAACTGAACGATGGCATATTCCTCTCTTAGAACTTATTTTACTAATTTAAACAACTTAAAAAAATTATTAAGCGTTAAAGTATACACATCAACTTGTTACATAATATACTAAGCTAACTGCTTAGTTAGTTATAAAGAACTCAATTATTTACTTGAAGAAAATCACTTTGATTCTAAAACTATGCGAGATTAACATTAATGTTTGTATCATAGTTTAACTTTAAAAGTGTTCTAGCCACAGATTATCAATATTAAAAAGCTTACAAAATCTGCTTGTTCAATATGTTTAAAGAAAATGTTTACAATTTTCTAAAAAAGATTTTATTAATTTTTATTAGATAAAAACAATGTAAATTAAATAACTTAGTTAATTTTACAGAAAATTTAAAAAAGAACTCGGACATTAAGGGTTTTTAATAAATTTTTACAATTTAAAAGCTTTGTAAAATAAGGAATTTTGTAATTTTAAAATAAAAATCTGACTTATTTTATTTTTATCAATTTTCCTGACATTTTCTGATTTTTTTTCAAAACCCGATTTTTTCTTGATTTTTCTTATTTCCTGACCTTGTAGCACCCTGTCAAAGTTTTTTCCAGGTTTTCCAAATTTCCGCCAAGTTTGTAAAAATACACATTTTTGAGTCTATATTTTATTTTAAAGTTAAGTTTAAGGTAAGAAACTGTGTTAAACAATATAAAAAACTGTCTCATAACTAACACTTATGTTAATCAAAAAAAATTATATTAATAAAAAATATATTAAATTATACAATTACTAAACAATTTTCAACAAATGGTCTTTAATTCTAAAAAGATGTTTATTTATAATAACAATAAAAACTTATAGTGTGTTTACCAGAAAAACTTATAATTCAAAAAAGATTTTATTTTGAATATTAGTAAAAAACTTTCGTGCTTTAGCCTGAAAAACTTATCTTTTCACTTTGACTTTTCACTTAAAATTTCAAAATAATAAATAAATAAAATTATTTTTTTTCAATTTTATAAATAATTTTTACAATTTTATAAAGGATAACTTATTAATTTATACCAAATGAAGGCAATGGAAACTAAATAAATTTGTCAATTTCTAGGAAAACTTTGCAACTTTTTTCTAACTTAAAGGGATTTTTAATTATTTTTTTATCTACTTTTTTGCTTTGACAAATTAGGAAATTTTGTAAATTTAAATCGACAAAATCTGATTTTTTTTTTAATTATGTCAAAATTCCTGACATTTCCTGACATTTTTTTCAAAACCCCCTATTTTTCCTGATTTTTCCTTGTTTTGTGACCTTGTAACAGCCATGTCAAATATTTTCCAGGTTTCCCAAATATCCTTCAAGTTTGTAAAAGTACACATTTTTGGGTCTATTTTTAAATAAAAATTAAGTTTAAAGTAAGAAACTGTGTTGAATAATATAAAAACATAGAAAATATTCTGTAAGCTACATTGAATGTATTTTATAATAAAAATATTATTGATGATGACAAAAACTTTTTATCTATTTGGTAGATTTTTTAAGTCAAGTGGGAATTTTTACTACTGAACATGTTAAAATTTTTAAATTCAAGGTTTTTTTAGTGATTATTGTTCAAAATTCAAGGTTTTATTTCAAAATTTCTCAAATGCCAGGTTTTGTTTTTGCCTAAATTGTCAAATTCCAGGTTTTACCAGGTTTCCAGGTAAAATGGCAACCCTGACCCACACCATTAACTACAATAAATAGATAATTACATTCACAAATCTAAAAGCTATATTAAATAATACTTAGTGCTACTGTCTATAAAAATGGGCATGTCATGAATGAACAAATTTTATACATATAACAGAAACAAACACTAAAAATCAATAATTTTAGGAAAAAAACTTTAACTGGATTAAGAAATATTTATTTAAATCAAATCTATAAGGAATATGCTTTAAAATGTATAAATCAATTTGAAAACTGTTAACAGCAAAAAAAAATAATACTGTTTTAAAAGGTGATTACTTTGAATAACAAAAAATATTAATTTCTAATTGAACAAAGTTTTAGCAGTTTTAAGTATGATGTGAATGATCTCCTCTACAACAAAAAAGAGTATTATATATGGCTATTGTATCCAAAAGTAAACATGCATAAGTAAAACACGTGACCTTGCGAGCTTTCTCTTAAATGCTTGGATGAACAACAGCTTTAACTTAAAAACTTTTATCAAATTTAAATAGTTATCAAATCCAGTTTAATATCCTGTTTCAGTTCCTTTTCTACTATTAAAAGGAAATTTTACTTTACTTCTGCTCTGCCTTTTTTTTTTTGGAAAATAAACACTACCCTTACTTTATAAGCTAGAAAAAAAGTTTCACATATCAAAAGATAACTTGGTCTCAAAACTAAAACTTATGTTATTCAAAAAATTTTAAAGTATTATAAATTTCACAATAACTAAACAATTTACAACTAATGGTCTTTAATTCTAAAAAGATTTCTGTTTTTAAAGATAATTAAAACTTATTATGGTTTAACCAGAAAAACTTATAATTCAAAAAAGATTTTATTTTGAATATTAGTAAAAAACTTTCGTGCTTTAGCCTGAAAAACTTATCTTTTCACTTTGACTTTTCACTTAAAATTTCAAAAATAATATCAAATATATGTTACAACCTACTATAAAAATTGCAGCGTTTGAAACAGATAAAAATAAAAGACACAAAAAAATACTCAAATGGCCCTATGATACAAAATCCTAATGTGTCAACATGGTCCTGCTCTTTGCTGTCTTAGTTACTAACTAAAATTGTCTTTTTCTATTATACTATTAAGATTTAAGTACCTTACAAAAATTAAAAATGACACATTTCGTTAAAGTTGGTCATCACTTTTTGTTACTTACTTGTACTCATACGTTGTCAATACTGTTGTGAGCTATTTAGATTTCAATTTTATCAGTTTTATTTAAACTTTGTGGGCTAATTTTTTACAGCTCTATAGTGAATTGTGGTTTTGAACTTATTCAGTTCTAACTTGACTCTGTTGACTTAAGTTTTGTCAGTTCTCTTCTGACTTTGTAGAATTGAAATTAGTCAGTTCAATTTTTGACTTTTTAGACTTAAAATTTGTCAATTCTATTTTGACCTTCTTTACTAAAAATTTATCAATTTCATTTGATTTTATGGACTGAAAAATTGTAACCGATTTTCTGTGACTTATTTTGAATTTAAAAATTTAACCCCCTTTTGAGTCGTTATTTATTTTTCCTATGATACTTATTAGTATAACCTTCTACTGCATGTCAATTTCATAACCCCCTATTATTTTAGGTTATGATGAAACTTCAAGGGCTTTAGAAAGGAAAAAACGGCAAACAAATGTATTTTTTCTTAAAAATTAGAGGCAAAATAATTTTTAAAAACATTTAAATCAGGGATTACAAACTTTTTGTCAAAATGCCACCTTCAATGATTTTAAAAAAATCAATAGCGCTCTCTAACAAGGTTTTTAAAAAAGCTTGAATTTAAGATGCCAAAGACCTTTGTTTATCGTCATTATCTAGAATACAGTTTAAGTTTAAAACAATAGCTTTATGGTCCAACATTTTTTTTCATAATACCTAGTATAACTTTCATAACTACCATTAAAGACGCTTAAGAGCTTTTTTTTACTCTTCATTATATACTTCAGATTATCTAGTGTACGTTTTCATGTTGGCCTTGTGGCCCCGTGTGACCCCTTAACTGATACTGCTGCAACTTAGAATAGATGCCACACAATTAATCACACATTTACCAAACTAATAGCTTTATTAAAAAATACTTAGGGCTACTCTATATAAGATTAGGCATGTTATGAATGAACATATCTTATACAAAAAACAGATGCAACGCTAACAAATAAATAAAATTCAACAACTTTAGAAAATGACTTTTACTAGAATAAGGAATTTTGTCATAATTTAAATCTATAAGAAATAAACTTTAAAATGTAAAAATAAATTGAGAATTGTTTACTTAAAACTTAAACTAAAAACTGCTTATAAGAAATAACATCAATTACAAAAAATACAAATGTCTATTTGAACAACATATTAGCAGCATAAAGCTGGTCTAGAATGATCTCCTCTACATATAATTAGTATTTATTTATGACTGTAGTTTGCAAATGCAAATTTGCATCAGTAAAATACGTGACCTTGCGAGCTTTCTTTTAAAAGCTTGGATGAACAAAAGCTTCAATTGAAAACTTTCAAATAAGTTTAAACAGTTATCAAATGCAGTTTGATATCTTCTCTCACTTTATCTTCTACCTTTGAGAAAAAAATATTCATTCTACTTCACCTCCATTTCTACTTCAAACGTTTTCATTCTGGCCTTGTGGCGGCCCCCTGTGACCCCTTAACTGCTAATGAACATTAAAAAGGTCTTTCAGAAGCCTAATGCTTTCTTATAAGTTCTTTAAAAATGTTTCAAATGTAAAACCTTTGTAAGTAGATATTTTTTTAAGTTTTTACCTTATAAATTTAGTAAACTTAAAAAATAAAGAAAATAATCAATAAGTTTTTGTTCTTTGTTTACATAGTTTATTTATTTAAAGTTAGGTACTCGAAGGCAAAGCGTTAACAGAAGAATTTTGAGTGTTCTTAAGTTCTAAGTTGGTTGTAGAAGTTTGTAGCTAAACATTTATTATACTAATATATAACTAAATATACTAAATACTTTTGCTTTGATAGATAAAAATATACTGAAGGTATATTTTTTTTATGTGAGGATTGTATAGTTTAAAACAATACTTTGTAACTTAATGTGAATACTCAAGCTGACTTAGTTTTGTTTTGAAATTGTTTTTGTTTTTAAAAAAAGTTGATTTAGTTTGAATTTCTCTAGATTTTAGGCTATTTTTTTTACTTAAGAGTTTTTTAAATTAATGATTCTTTTGAATATTTAGTCCTTTTTCATTCGTATTATATTTAAGGTCTTAAATAAGAGCTTCATGTATTACAGCTCTTGGCTCTATGTACTACACTCTAACTACAGTGATAATCTTATTTAAAAGTCAGGCTAGTTTTGGGTTAATCAGGCTGACTTTATTGCTTAAAGGCAAGCTTTTTGGCTAAACTGCATTACGTAAGTCTGTTGTATTACGATAAATAAAGCACTATTATATAACTAAATATCTAATTCATTTTTTAAAATGTTTTTAAAAACTATGACAACCTTTATTTCAAAGTAAGTAAAGTAAGTTCTTCCCAACTTAATAAAAGTAAAGCCATCCCTGACCCTGGACTAGTAATATTTGCCTCAGTTTTTAAGTATGTACGAATCTCAGTCAACAAATTTTCTTATATAATAGAGTTATACATATGTGCACTCAATAATTCATTTTAGACAAAAATGTCCTTAAGAAAATCAAGAAAAATGGCAATGTACTTTAAATATTTTTCTTAAAAAAGAGCTCTTACTCAGGATTTGACACAAGCTTTACATAAACAAATACTACTACGTTTATTTAATTTCTTTTTATAAATTCAGGCACTTTTTTGTTTTTATAATTTTTGTCAATCATTTCTTTGAAATTTGTTTTATATTCAAAATGAAAACAGAACAATTTAGATATAGTTTTGTTTATTAAAGCCAAACTCAGTTAGTAAGTAATCACACCCTAACTGTAATTAGTTTGTATTTAACTTATAACTTTTTTTTATGGTTTTAAGAAACATATTTCTGTTTGGTATTGTGATGAAAATATAAACTATTAGTTTAACTCTCACAATCAACAACTTACGATAATTGAGAACAACAGCAAAGTAAAAGGAAAATTAAATTTCAAAAATATTACTAGGTTTAAAAGTTATTTTATAAAAGTATTCGAAAACTTAAGTTTAGCTTTAAATATAACCTTTTTTTTCTAATTCATAAAAAGTCATTATTAACTTAAAAAAAAAATAGCAATAACAGTATTACTTTCTGTTAAACAGACTTGTGGTTGCCAAAGTCTCAAATAGATACCAAATTAAGAGTAAAACAACGGAATTTAAACTATAATTGACATACGAGATCTTTAGATTTTGACATTACGAGATTTTTTCCTACCTAGGTTCAGCAACAACTGTGGTCACAAATCGCTCGCCGACCAAGGTAGTAAATTAATGATTGGGCCACCATTATCTAAAAAATTAAAGTCATTTTGGAAAGTTCAAATGTAAACTTAGAAATTATTAATTAAATAGTGATTATTAAGGTATTTAGTGATCATTGCTACTTGTCTATTTACGTTTGTTTAAGGAGTTAGAAATATTTGTCATTTAATACCCAAATACTTTGGCTCACAATCTGATTTGTTTAGTTACAATAACAAAGGTTAAGTCTAAGTTGTAGAATTTTCTTTGTAGCCAATCTTTTCATCATTTTTAAGATAACTTTTTCAAAATAACTTCAGACTATTTACAATTTTTAACTTAGTTATGCCTATGCAAAAAATTTAAGGTAGAGGTATAATTACTGAGTTATAATTAGGTAACAGCCAATTAAACTGAACACGTGACCTTGCGTGCTTTCTCTTAAACGCTTAAATGTATAAGAACTTTAACTTAAAATTTTCCATTAAATTTAAAAACTTAAGTTAAAATTCTTGTTCATCCAAGCGTTTAAGAGAAAGCTCGCGCGATATTTAAATACTAATCAGCTAGAGAAGTAATCATTTTAGCCACGGCTTGCTGCAGTAAACATGTAATTACAGAATAAACGTTTATACTTCTTGATTATTTTTTTGGAGGTTTTTGTTTACGAATGTTTTCTTCTCAAAAGTATTTTTTATAATTCTAAGTTTAAGCAGTTTTTTCTTATTCTCTAGTTGAAACTTTCTAGAAGTATATATTTTTCAATTTTATTTATGTTTGAAGGTTTTAATAATATGCAAGTATTTTTTGAAACATAAGGGTTTTTATACTGCACATAGTTCTTATGTTTGTTAGTTTTGCAACTTTTCTTTTCTACTATATGTTCCTATATTGTCATGCCTAGTTTTATATAGAGTGGCCTTAAGTACTTTTTAGTATCAGTTTTAGTAGGTATAATGTTGTTATTAATTCATTATGGTTTGTAGTGTAGGTTTAAAGTATACTATAGCCATAAAACTGTCTTAAGTATCCTACACAACATTTCGGTTCCACTTGGCGTCCTTCAGGTAAAGAAACCCCAGTCTTTTAGGTGATTGTAACAACTCGAAATTATTTTATCAAAACAAGTTTTACTTGTATATTAATTTTTATTTTAAGGCAGCATTTAGCACACATTTAGCACACATTGATTTTTTTGTCTTTTTGTTTTCATAGTGCATTTTATTAAACAGTAAATTAAATAAAACTTTACAGTATTTTTGTTTTATTTTTTTATACAAGCAATAAAGACATTTACTTTCTGCCCCTTTAAAAAGCCATTGAGATTTAATCATAACCAGAAATAATCAAAACTAACAGGCAATAGAGGGTCATACTAAACATAGTATCATAGTGGTATTAAATAATTAGTAACGAAAAAAAGAGTGAATATTCTCATTTTTTAAGGAATAAGAGGAAGTGTAACAGGATATAAAAATTAATTTGATAACTGTTTTAATTTAATTAAAAGTTTTAAGTTGAACTTCTTGTTCATCAAGCGTCTAAACGAAGGCTCGCAAGGTTACGTGTTTAACTGATGCAAGTTTGCATGTGCATTAGTTGTAGAGGAGATCATTCTAGCAACGGTTTTCTGCAGTAAACATTTAATTACAGAATATATATTCATAATGCTTAATTTTTCTAATTTAATGGTTTTTGTTTAAGATTGATTTGTTCACGTAAGTAGTTTCAAATATTTCAAGTTTAAGCAATTAATATTTTTCCAACATAAACACTCTCGAAGTATAGTTTTTTAGATTTAAATTGTATTTGAAGATTTTAATAACATGCAAGTTGTTTCTGAGAAATTAGTTACGTTATGGTATTTATTATGCTTTATTGTGCAGATTATACACTATAACCATATAATTGTTATAAGTTACCCACACAATATATTCGGTTACAGATGTGCTTCTTAACAATGAGTTAATTATATAAAAAAAATGATGAGCTGTAATTTCTGCTTCAAGTAAACTTATAGTAGATTAAATTATTGTTCTAAGGAAATTTTAAGATTTTTTTTAAGTCTTCAAATGCTGTTTGTTTCTTTAAAGTTACATTTTTAGGCTTAGAAAAATATTTAAAATAAGTTATGTATATATTTAAAACAGAATGATTTTTTTATTAAGTGCAGAGTATATAAATGTTATAGTACTTTATTTTATATTTTGATTTATAAAATTTAAGTTGAGTTTATAATTAAATTCACTTATTTAAAAAATTATACAAACTATATTTTATATATAAACTTCTTTAATTGATTAAATCAAATAATAAAATAAAATCTGAAAAACTACGTATTTACCATAATATAGTTTTTAAAAAAACAATGTTTAACTGAGAATACAAAAAATAGGATTTTTAAGCATTTTCTACAATTACATTAAACTACATCAACATCTTACTTGGTTAAGGAAAATCACCTATTTTTGTGAATTGAAATAAATTCATTTAAATTTCAAAATCTAGCAACAAATATTTATACTCATCGTTCAATATTTATAGTATTGTTGATTCAATTTTTTTTTTCTTAATTACTTTGAATACATTTAAACAATTTTAATTATTTTCATCTAAGAAACTTTAAATCGTTGTTTAATCTAAAGTTTCCTAATCAAAGCTAACCCCTTTGTTCAAACTGTAAAGAAAAAAAATTAGTAAAAACAAATTAATTGTAAAAAATACACTAATCAAATAAAAACGTAAAACAAAGAAAACGAAAGTACTTGTAAACTAAAAGGATGCATTTGTTCATTTTTTCAATGACAGTAGAATTATTATTGTATTTTTTACGATAGTTTTATTCTTTAGTTATTTATGACAATGAAAAACAAAGAATTTTATTATAACTTAGAACTTATTACAGATTATATAGTAAATACATCATGTACTAAAATGAAGAATATTTAAATCAGACAATCTCACAGTTTCCTGGTCCTCAGAACTACTTGCGCCGCCTGTGCGAAGAAGAAAAACAAGGGACAAAAATTGAAATTAAAAAAATGATCGAAGATTTTTAAGCGGAAAAAGAAGAATTGATGGAAGAAGCTATGGAATTGTTTAAATCGAACACTTCAGCATTCGTAAAACCTTTTTCAATGGATTCCAAGCACGAGCTTCAGTTGTTGAAAAACGACAATCCGGATTACGATCTGTTGAAATGATCGCTCGGTTTGAGCGCTGAAACGAACCAATCGAAAATGTACTCTAACAAAAATTTTGCTCTCAGGATTTTTAGGGTCAGGTCAAATGTGGAACGCTGTAGATTTCCGAGCTTGCTGCTTCTACACGGCACAAAAGCGAAAAACGTTGAGGGAATCTTAAGAGAAGGACTGAGACCTTCTTCTTCAGGCAGATTAGGCCCCGGAATTTATTTGACGAACAGCTTTGAAATTGCTCATCATTACGGTCAAAACTACACGAAAGACGACGGGAGCCCTAAAGATGTGACGTACTTGTTTGTTAGCAAAGTGAAAGAGACGCTTGAAAGTTCAGGTAGTCTTTGTGGAGAGTGTAAAGATGACTGGTCTGTTAAAACTCGCCAACCCTTATTCAGTAAAAAGACAACTTCAACTGTGTTTGTAAAATCGTCTTTTCCAAGTCATGACTCAAGTTTTAGTTACGAGCCCGTTTTAAAGGTTTTCGATGCAAATTCGCATTCCGACAATCAAGTTAAATTGGAAGACTCTCCACATCGAAAGTTTGACAGCGACGGAAACAAAATTCTTTCAGGAACGTTTCAAGTGGCCGATGACGAATATAGAATATTTGTAGCTCACCACGATCTAGTAACTCTCGAATACTTTATAGAAATCGAAATAAAACAAAGCGCACACGAGCTTGCGAAACACATTTTGTATGGCAATCTGTACGAGACCAACTTTTAAAAATACCTGTCAGTTTCAGAATCGTTACAAGACACGACGACCCAAAACAGTACTGCTAATTCCGAACACTGTTCCATGATCGCTTTTATTGCCGAGCACGAAAAAGAAATTAGCGTAAACCAGCAGGCAAAAGTTGAATATGTGAAGCATCAGCTTGAACGCAAAGTGAATTCTTTTATACAGCAAATGTTGTTTAAAACGAGCAGCATATTGGAAACAAACGGTTGCGCCAACTACAAAGCGGAGCTGCTGCAAACTACAGACCGAGACAATCAGTTTGTGCTCGGGTCGATGACCAAAATGAGCCAGAACACGGCAATCCTGCATATTTTCAGGATCAACCCCGTCGACGCATTTGAGGTTAAAAAGATGCGCGGATGCTCGCTCTACCTGCGAGGAGTCAAGGCGAACGAGGTAGTGAATGTTCTGGTGAGAGGCTACCCGGCGAGTCGCGATGATTTGTTTGAGCAGTGCAAGATCCGGCAACTGTTCCTGCTACGCGTCAAGCAACTTGAGCAGGGAACTTTTAAAAGGAATGAGCCACTGCGTCACGAACGGACAAATAGGAAAGCTTTTGTTTGTCTTTGTGTCAAGCGACGGCAAGAGTGCGGAAAATGAAGCTTTTCCCAACTCCGACACCAGAGGGTGCTGTTTTAAAAACAACGAAGTAGAAACCATGCTGATTGGTATGATTCCGGCTTATTTAGTTGTTTTTAGCGTTCAATAGACTTTGAATAAATTATCTTTTCACAGTTGAAACAATAGCACTTTATGTTTAAACAGTCAAAAGTTACTATTGTTTTAGTTTTTCGGAAAGTCATATATATTTTTTTTACTGTTTTATTTTAATATGAATTTACTATAACAATTATTTATAGTAGTAACTAAATGTAATTTTCTTAAAGTTACAGGTTCGTTTGGAAAAGATAAACATTTATTTTACTTCTAAACAAAAAATATTTCGATAGTTTTTACAGGTTTATCATTACATCAAACGGCTTACTTGACTGATTTTATACTTTAGTAGATTTTGAGTAAATTTCTTTTTCTGCTATCTTTCTATAGTTTCGGTGATCAACGAAAACAACAGCGAAAGCAGAGTCTACACCTGGACTTTTGTATGCGGTGAGAGAAGCTTTTTTAATAAAAAGTTTTTATCTGACAAGATGACCGAGTCCCATTAGTCTTATTAAATAAAACCCATTATTAGGTTTAACATTGCTTGGAGGTGTATTTCTATCGAAATACTAAAACGCCTCTTTTGATTTAACTTTGTTAGTAAAAGCTCGTGTATATATATATGAGTTGTCTTAGAAGTGTCAATATGCATACGATTAGTCTTTTAAAGGTAACTAATCCAATTAAAAGTTAAATCAGGCTAAATTTTGATTTAGATTGTATAAACTTTTTATTACAGAGTTTATAATATTTGTAATACCTGTAAATAGTAAAAGATACAAAGATATTCTATTTCCTAACAAACGTTTTAAAGGGTCATTTCAAACGAAATTGCGTTGCACGTAAGACTAATACTGTCAGCTTTTAAAAAGAACCTATGTCAATTAGCATTTATGTTATGTTACAAATTACTAAACGCTAATGTATTTTTTATGCTTGTACATGGTAACTAAACAGTGCTCTTCGGTTATTACTTATAGTGCATGTTTATTTTAACAATTATAGCTTTTTTGTAGTTCTTTTTTAAACTCAAATAAACACTCAAAGTTTTATTTGTCCACTGTCATAACTTTTTTACCTATGCTTAAAATTACTAAAGTTGATTAAGATTTGTTTTTATTAGGACACGTTTAAATACAATTTATAAATTACAACGCAAATTAAGTAAGATAATGTAAAAAAGTTGTGACATTTAACGTAATAATGTATGCATATATAAAGTGCAAATTCAACGTTATAAAAAACGAACTTAATTTGTGTTAGGACTTCAGGTTTCAAACTTGAAAATATAAACCTTTTTTAAAAGTCTTTTAATGGAAACCATTGCGTTATTTCGTATTTTTTTCAATTTATTTACATTGTAGTTTTTAAAGCCATGCGAATTTGTTATTAAATGTTGGCAAATAGCTGAAAAATTATTTAAGTTTTTCTCAATAATCTCAAAATTACTAAAATTTTTCAGACTAAACATAGAAAATTTAAAAAAAGTTACACCACAGAGAATAGTGAACCAAAATGTTATAAAGCATTTTAGTGTTTGATACTAATGAAGAATTTTATTAAAGTTTCTGGTTGTATTTAAAAAATAAATGTTTCTAAGTGGAGTATTGGTTACAATGACTTTATCGATGTTGTTGAACATTAGAAATAAAAACGCGCTAGTGGATACAAATACAAAATAATATATAATATTTATTTATTTTCTCTTATACAATTGGTTCTGCTTAGTTTTAGTAGCACAGTTCTCAATATTTATACAAAAATTTTTATAAATTAATGTTTTTGGTTTTATACAGGTTGGAGTTTGTTGGTATCATAACTATTAACAAACTACAATAGAAACTTGAGATTACGTCGTTAATTTAGATTTAAAAACGTTCTATCACTAAATTTTGTCGCTTCATTACTTACTTGAATGTATTCTATATGTAAAACTACTAGGTAATAAATTAACCTGTGCTAATTAAAAAAAATATTTGTTTTTTTTTTAATTAAAAAATTTCTATAATTTTCACAGACTTTCACAAGCAAATATTACTTTAGCGATGTATTTGAACTATAAAAACAGGTTAATAAGTTCAAACAACTAAACTTTTTAATCATTACACATTATGTAGTAGTCTTTTAAACTAGATAAAAGTACTAAGTGTACAAATGTTCTAAACAGAAACATACTAGTATGAAAAAAAAAACTACGAAAACTTATTAAAATTTTATAAACTAAAAATATTTCACCTTAAATTTATAAATAGCTCAAAAAACAATATTCTGATTATACATGGTTTTAAAAGAAGTATTTGATCTGAGAGCTTTTCTACCGTTTAGAGCAGGGTTTCTGAAAGTGGGCCATGACAGATACTCAGGGGGCCACGAACAGCAAAGGGTAAGAGGGGGCCATGAGCAGTAAAGGAGCCACAGGGGGCCATGAGGCTATAACTTGAAACTTACACTAGATATTCTTGAGTTACAGATGAAGAGCAAATAAAAAGGTCTTATGTGTATTTTATGGTACTTTAGAAACTTACACTAGATATTCTTGAGTAGCAAATGAAGAGCAAAAAAAAAAAAGGTCTTCGTGAGTTTTATTGTAGTTTATGAGTAGTACTCTTATTAAAGGGAGCCATTGCTTTTACAACTTCTTTAAAGGGGGCCATAAAAGTTTGGGAAACCCTGGATTATATGGATTTTACTTAAGTACAGTATTTCATAAATCTATTCCATCCACCTGATACATTTATTATTTTTATTTTCCTCAGATTTTAAATATGTTTTCGAATTGTTGTATTGATGTTCTAACTTCAGCATGAAATTCGTTGCATTTCCCAACGCAGACATCAAATTCATTTGTTAGTTTAAATGTAAAATTAATTTTTGTTTAGTTTTGATAATGTACTGAAATATATAAACTAAAGAAATGTCAATGGCTTACTTTTTAAAAATTTTAATGGTCTAAATTCAACGTTTTAATATCCTTTATATATAAATACAACTAGTATTTTAAAAAGTTAATTTGTTTCAGATAGTTTAGTATATTTTAGTATATTATTATTTTAGGATATTCAAACTATATTTTTTTTATTATTTCAACTTCTACGAAGAGGTCCCTTTTTGGAAAGAAAGAAGAAATGGAAACACAAGATACTTTTTTGTCAGTTTAAAAAGTATTTAAAAATTTCAAATGACTTAAAAATGTTGTCTGCCTTTTTAATTTATTATTTAACTTTTTATTAAATCTTTTTTAACACTTGAAACTTTTTTAAAACATGCTAACCTTATTGGAATAGTTACGTCATCTAAGTATATTAAGTTTTGTTATGTTTATAGAGATCAAGAGAAATCAAGTTGTGATGGTTTCTCAGATAAACAGAACAACTTTGATGAGGTAATTGATGAGAATGATCCTAGAAAAACAAATTACACACACGATGTTGATAAGGAACTTAATAGGTTTGTTTAAATAAATAATAAAAAGATAAAGTTAATGATAATTAATTAGCTTCATTTGTGTTCTTAGCGAACAAGATTGGCTAATTTACTTTTTAATATTTTTTTACATGAAAGGCACTTTAAAATAAATACATGCCTTAAATTATTGATTTACTTAAATTTTTTGGATCTTTATGTACGTCCATATTAATACTTTAAAATTTATTTTTACCTAGTTTGAACTACTACATCATGTCAAGTTTTGTTATTTTTATAGAGATCAAGAAAGTTTAAGTTTTGATGGTTGCTCAGATGTACAAAACAACTTTGACGTAAAAATTGACGAGAACGAAAGTAGAAAAACAAATTACACACATGACATTGATAACGAACTTAACATGTTTGTTTATTAAATTACAAAAAGGTGACGTAAATAAATAGTTTCATTTTATATTTTTCAGCAACTAGGTCTAGCAAACTAACTTTCTTAATTTGTTTATACCCTCCAAGATATTTGATAACGTATATAAACCCTTTAGATTTAAAACTTCAAAACTTTATAATTTGATTATGTTTAGTCATGTTAGTAAGATGTGAATAAATATCTGATTTTTTAATTTGTAAGAAACTAAATGTTGAAATATAAATATTTTAGTATTAATTAAACAATAATAAATAATTTTTCAGTTTAATGGAACGAGTCAGCAATGCAAATCAACTCAACATTGACAATGTTTTTTATGAAGGAAAATATCTGCGCAAAACCGACACGCCCGAGAAGATAGGTTGGAAAGAAGGAGCAATATTGATATATTTGAAAAGTAGTTTGTTTAAAGCTGAATGCTAAATATTTTAAATAGAGATTAATTAAGATGCGTACGAAGTTATCTAGCCGTTAATGAAAATATTAATGCTAAAACTTGATTTAAACATGCTTGCTTGATATAATATTTTATTTTAATTCATTATGAAAATAGTTGCTGATTTTTGAAATAATATGATTTATTAAGTTATCCTTTTTTATAACCTTAAAAATGTGATTTTCGTTATTTGGAGTAGAGATACAACATATTTAGATTTTTAATTATTTTTACACACACTTAAACATGTATATAAAGATATTATAAGAAATTAATAAAACTAAATATAACATAAACAATTAGTTATATAGTGCTGTAATTTGACATTAGTTGTAAACATATCCTTAAGTCGTTTTTAATAATATGAATTTTAACTTGTAATCATGCAAAATAGCAAGTTTTTATAATAAAAGTAAAATGTTAAATAAACATAGTTTATATAAGTCTTATAAAAATCATTAAAAAACCACTTTGCTTTACTATGCATGTTCTATGTAGTTTAAATCTTTAACGAAAAAAAAATTCAAAAGATTTTACAGAATTTCAAAGTAGTTGTAAGAATTGTTGATCAAATTGGAAGAAGAAAAAAAATTAAAGTTTTTATCAATCAGAAACTGAAAAAGTTTACTTTAATGTTGTATCACTAAATTACAAAACATAGTATTAAATTTTAAAACTGATTCTGCGTAATATTAAGGAAAAGTCAACTTGAACTTATAACAAGCTAACGTGTCATTGACACTTATATAGATTTTATTATTGAAAAAATAAAGGTATCTTCTTTCTGCGAGAAAAATGAAGATTACTTTTTAATAATTTAAACATCAGACTTTATCTTATAATTTTTTTTAATGAATAGAGAACACTCAATTTTTTTCATTCCAATATATTTCTTCAAATTCTCTTCAGGAAAACTACAATTGAAACAACAAAATAAAACACAACAAGTAAATATACAAAATAATATTTTTTACAAACTAATTAACTGATCAATTAAGTAAACATAAATGTAATCAACGAAAATGTAATCAACAAAGCTTTAAAAATCTACACAAAATGGCCTTAACTAAATAAGGCTAGGGTGTAATCAAATTTTTTCTTTTTGCATAAATTTGGTTTGTTTAAATGTATTAAATGGCTTCAAGTCTAATTAATTCCAATGTATTTGAACATTGTCGCATTATACTGAAATTAGATAATGCAAACTTTTTTCCACAACTTGGATTATTCACAAGGTGTTCTGCTATCGCAGATTTTTTTATTGCATTTTTGACTGCAATACTCTTTTCGTCTTTTTCGTCTTTAATATATGAAGTGATACACTTGGGAACATGTTCCTTTATTCTAGTTGTGAAGTGTCGAGAGGTTTGACCAATGTAGCTGCTGTCACAGCAGCATTTAAAATTGTATACTACAAGACTCTTTTTTTGAGGTGTCATTAGGTCTTTTCCCGAACGTTGAAGTATTGGTTTTGATATGAACAGAACCCTAGGATTTACCGCATGATATGTTTTATTTGTTATATCCACTATTTTCTTCTTAATTAAATTCGATTCAACACCAATATATGAAAGTTTTAACAAAATTGGGCATATATCCGGTCCATAAGGTTTGGCTATATTTGAATTGGTAGATTGTGACTTAATTACTCGGTTTACCAGCATTTCGGGATAACCATTGAGTTTAAGAAATGACTTTATGTTGTTAACTTCATCGGATAAGTATTCTGGTGAGCAGATCTTTTGTGCTATACTGTATAGAGTCTTAATCAAACCAATTTTTCTACGTTTACTACAAAATGATTTGAAGTTTAAGTAGTTGTTGTTGAAGGTAGGTTTTCTGTACACTTTAGTTGTGAATTTTCTATCTTTCTTAACAATCAGTCATCGAGAAAAGTAAATTGGTTACTTGTTTCAGATTCTTTGGTGAACTTAATGGATTGATGTGTTTGTTTAGTTCTAGGAATAAAAAATTGTTTTCTTCTTCACTGGTTGTTATTATGAAACAGTCATCAACGTACCTCATATGTTTGCATAGTTATGAATTTGGGTATCACTTTATACTCAATATATCCCATTAGGATATTTGCTAATGTCGGTCCTAGAGGGGATCCCATTGCAACTCCATCAATTTGACAGAACATTATGTTATTGAAACTGAACTCGACTTCATTCGTGGCTATTTTCATAAGCTGAATGAAACTTTCTTTTCTAACTAAAGGTTTATTAATTTCATATAACTTTTCCACACTGATTTCAATTATCTCATTTAAAGGAACATTGGTGAACAAACTTTTGACATCAAAAGATGACATAAAAATATTTTTAGCATTTAGTTTTCGAATCTCCTCTACAAAGGTAAAAGAGTCCTTCACAGTGTAGCGGGAAAAATACTGTAGAACAGGTTCTAATAGAAAATTTAAGAACTTTGCTATTTTGTGTTGAGGGGTCTTGATCATTGATAATATTGGTCTTAGAGGAACATCAGGTTTATGTATTTTGGGGAGTCCATATAACCTTGGTCTGACTGAAACAATAGGTTTTATTGAATCAAAAATCACAGAAGATATTTCCTTTTTGCTTAGTAAATCTTTTAGGACAAGGCAAATTTTCTTTCAGTTTTTAATGTTTTATCAAATTCCTTAACTGGACCTAAGTACTTGAACTTAGAATTGTTCTTTATTTTTGTCGACATTTTTGCTATATATTCACTTTTTGTTCAAAATAACTACGTTTGAACCTTTATCGGCATTAGATATTATAATTTCCTGTTTTGATTTGATATTTTGTAAGGCTTCTTTAATTTGTTTTCCATTAATTTTACTATTATGGTTAGATTTCATTTCAAAAAAATTGTGTGCTTCAGCGACAATATTAGCTTTAAAACCGGATTCAGCTTCTTTACTGATTGGTTTATGTTGTATTGTTTGTTTTATAAAGTTATCAAACCCCAAATAAGTGATATCCTTTTCAATTTTCCGTGGAAGCGCAAAATTTAATCCAAAACTTAAAGCGTACAACTCCTTTTCATCTAGTTTGTAATTAGAAAGATTGATTACGTTTTGTTTTGCAATTGAACCAAACTTAGATTCAACTAACTTTTTCAAATTAACTGTGTTTCTAGGTTTGTACTTTAATGCTACTTTCTGTATAATTTCATTAACATACTTTAAAAATTGATCACAATGCTCCTTTTTTAACTTTTGTTTTACTAATTTAATATCCGAATCAACAATGACTTTCAATCTTTTGATACTTTCTTCATTTTTATATACTTTACTTTTGATAAAAATCTTTTCCACTTTATAGTTAGCACTCAATTTTGACTTGAAGATTCTTGCTGTTAAGAATTTTGGGCATACCATTTTAGATAAACAATCCTTTAGAAACTCTACTAATAGTACTTTTTTGCAAATTTTGCTTTGAGTATATATTAGCTTACTGCATAATTTTGTAGTTGACTGAGCATACTTAATTTTTAATAATTTAAACATCAGACTTTATCATATAGTTTTTTTTAATGAATAGAGAACACTACTTGGTCAAACCTCTCGACACCTCACAACTAGAATAAAGGAACATGTTCACAAGTGTATCACTTCATATATTAAAGACGAAAAGACGAAAATGACGAAAAGACGAAAAGACGAAAAGTTTTGCAGTCAAAAATGCAATAAAAAAATCTGCGATTGCAGAACACCTTGTGAATAATCCAAGTTGTGGAAAAAAGTTTGCATTATCTAATTTCAGTGTAATGCGACAATGTTCAAATACATTGGAATTAATTAGACTTGAAGCCATTTAATACATTTAAACAAACTAAATTTATGCAAAAAGAAAGAATTTGATTACACCCTAGCCTTATTTAGTTAAGATCTTTTTGCGTTGATTTTTAAAGCTTTGTTGATTACATTTTGGTTGATTACATGTATGTTTACTTAATTGATCAGTTAATTAGTTTGTAAAAAATATTATTTTTGTATATATACTTGTTGTGTTTTATTTTATTGTTTTAATTGTAGTTTTCCTGAAGATAATTTGACGAAATATATTGGAATTAAAAGTTTGAGTGTTCTTTACTCATTAAAAAAAAAGATTACTTTTATTTTGTCTAAAACTTAAATGACAAACTAAATAATGCTCATGTTCTCAAACAAAAACAAACAATTTTTTTTAAACTAAATTCTATTTTCGTCATGCCAGTTAAAAATCTATATTAAAATTTATAAAATTGATAAACAGACTTAAGAGGATGTATTGTAACATGATGAACGTTCCAATGGAGTCTAATTAATTGATTTACAACAAAAGGTTGGTAATGTATAATAACAACCTTTTTTCGCTCGGAATAGTTGAAAATGTAAAGTCAATCGTAGTACAAACTAAATGAACTGAAATTTTAGTAGTTTTTTTACAGCTAATAAACTTCATAAGAATCAATGTGTTGTTTTATTGTGAAAACATTAAGTTTATTTTTCAAGTACAAGTTTGTAATAACACACATATTTTTTAATTATAGGGTGTTGTGTTTTGAAATATACAAGTCATAGAAACGTTAACTGATAAAAAAAAAATTATTAATTTAAAATTTAATGCTCAATATGTTTTTTAAAGTAGAAGTGTAACAGAAATTTAAATAGAGTGTAAATATTATACAAACAAAACTAAATTTATTGTTGTTAAAAATTGTTTGAGGAAACATTACTTAGCATTTCTAATTTTTATCCAATACTGTTTAATTGTAGTTTTAACATTTACAACACTTCATTTATTACAGTACACAGCTATAAGCTAAAAACATAAAAAGTAATTGAGAAAATCATTTAAGTTTTTAATTATAACTAAAACTTTTTGCACATAGTTTTTCTTAATAAATGTTGGTTTTTGGCATCTTACAGTGTAATGCTGAAATATTTCTGTGGCAATTTTTGTATAAATGTTGAAGTTATGCTTAATAATTAAAATAGCATACACTAACTATCTAAATAACAAAAGTAATTAAGTTATGAATCGTACGAAGTAAAAGTAATAAAACTTAAAATAAAAAACTAAACATTTAAAAATGTAAAATATTCAATTCAAAATTTTTTTTTTTTTTTTGTTTGTTATAATATTTTATTTACGATAAAATAAGCGCTCAAAAATTTGATCTAAGGACATGGTGTATAAAAGAGCCTTTAAGTTATCGAGTTGTATATAAAAAAACCAATAGTACAAAAGAAAAGAATATTTTTTTAACACGACCATTTCAACTTTATTTAAAGCCTTAAATTCAGTAAGTGTTCACGTAAACCATTAATTATATAACGTATTTTTAAATTTAAACATATGAATTAATTAGCTATAAGTTTATAATTTAATTATTTTTTTTTGTTAAATACTCTCTAATTTAAGGAAAATTTTAAGTTTAAATGGTTATTAAATTTCCAATAATTTTTAAATGGTAGTACATCAAAAACTATTATTTTTTATTTCAATTTGTGTTAAGGGTTTAGTAGAGTGTCAAAAAAATTTTGAATTTACCTAACATTAAACTTCTAAAGCTTGGTTTATCTTTTAGTTAACTATTGTGCAACATTTTAAAAATTACCCTAAGATTAAAAATAGTATTCTTATTATAAGTGTTTTTTATAACAGTTTAATTGAGTCAGAGATGGTTTTTATGCTATAGTACAGTTTATAAAAATAAGTTCGAAAAAACCTAAATTAGTAATTATTTTTACATCATAAACGATTTCAAATGTAAACTATGCAGTTCAAAGACTTTAAAGTAGAGTTTCTTAAAGTGGGGCATGACAGATACTCAGGGAGCCAAGAGCAACAAAGGGGTCAAAGGGGGTCATAATCAGTAAAGGAGTCACAGGGGGTTTATGAGGTCATAAGTTGAAACTTACACTAGATGTTCTGGAATTGCAGATGAAAAAAAAAAAAAAAAAAAATTAAGTGTTTTAATTGCAGTTTACGAGTACCCTTTTTGGTGGAGGTAGTTTACGAGTACTCTTTTTGGTGTAGGTCTTAGCTTTTTAAATGTTTAAAGTGGCTTTTGATAAAAAATTTGGATACCCTGTTTTAAAGTTTTAATGAATATTGAGTATGTCCTATTATTTTATATACTTTTTTTATAACCACTCCTGTTAAATTGCTGGTTTTTAATTTTTTAAAAAATCATGAGTAAGTAAAATAGAGACGTTCTGCTTATAAAAATTCTATTTTTAATAAATAATTTACTGAATATTATTAAAACACTTTACTAGCATAGGTACACAATTAATCTAAATACAGTAGGAAGATAATTATATTACGCACTTTGAGAGACTAGTAACACCATCCATGCAAGTTACGCAGTATAGATATAATTAATGAAATATTTTATGACATTAAATCAAATAAATGAAATAACAAACAAAACGATAATCTTAATATGATTTAAGCAAGTCAATTACAGTTATCACTTGTTAATAATTCTGAAGTTTACTACAACAGATAGTGTTTTAGCAGGATTTTAATTATTATTTGGTGAGAAAAGCATGAAATTTGCTTCGAAAGTGTATTGTTTGCGTATTATGTGAGGTCCCACTAGACTTCTCAAAATGCTAACTGAGAACTAAAATTTATCAACTTTTGATTGTTTGTAAATAATAATTTTACGTTCCAGCAAACAAAACAATTCTTCATCAAAACTTATTTTTCACGGGTTTGAACTTGTTTAAATAATCGAAGTCCCTGCAACAATTTTTAGTGTGCCAATGTTTTCATGCCAACAGAGCATTAAAGCTTAATTTTTTTTTTTAGTTAAAATAGGACGATCAAGTTAAGCAATACGTTTGAACAAGTTTAGTCCTGAATGTAGTTTGATTACTTCGCAAATAGTAAAACTTTGATGCAAGGATAGAACTTTAAAAACCTATTAATTTTATAATATATTTAATAAAACTTTACTTAGCTTGCTTATTTTGTAATACTACTCTCATTGGTTTATTTCAGGATTTCTTAAAGTGGCGATTTTGTAAGTCGGGGGGGCATTACTAGTAAAGGGGCGGAAAGGGAGGTGCGTTTTTAAAATTAAGAAAGTCATAAAATTTTGAAACTTCAACTAGATATCCTTGAGTTGCAGATGAAGAGAGAAAAAAGGTCTTAGAAGTTTTAAAGTTTTTAAGGAGTCTTGACGGAGGGGGCCATAGTCTTATTAATTTTGTTAAAGGGGCCAACTTGAAAAAAAAAAGTTTCGGAAAACTTGGTTTATTTTAAATGGTATAAATGTTGTTTGTAAACAAAATAGAATGAAAATTTATGAAAAATAATAAAACAACTATATAGATAATAAGTTAACAAAAGCTGTTGGCTTTTGGAAGTTAAAAGAGGCATGGTTTTTATATTTAACACTTATTATTTTTTGCTTTTGTTAAGAAGTTATGAAAAGCATTTTAATTCTCGATTTTATGAGGTGCTTTTATGGTTTTAGTTTTGATACAAGAATTATTACGTTTAAATCA
This sequence comes from Thalia democratica, assembly GCF_965202585.1. Taxonomy (NCBI): domain Eukaryota; kingdom Metazoa; phylum Chordata; class Thaliacea; order Salpida; family Salpidae; genus Thalia; species Thalia democratica. The sequence continues at coordinate 20,161,354 of NC_139165.1, forward strand.
GCTTTGTTTAATTCTGAAGACAGTTAATTATTATTTTGCTATCTAAAAAACTGTATTGTGATTTTTGTACTGTATTACATATAAACAAATGAACCAAATCAGTTTGTTTAAATTTCAAAAGAATACTGGTTTTGATAAACACAGTAATGTTTTACAACATAAACTATTATCAAACAATAGTATATATTTCTAATTTAGACTTTATTTCAAAATGCTTATAAAAAAGAATAAAACGTTTGTCTGATGTATAATTGATCAGAGATTCGAAACTTAATCTAGACATTCTGGGGTTATGAACAAAAAGTGTTAAAATGGAAGAAAATACAAACTCTATGTGGAAACAATTGGTGAATGTATAAAAAGGGAAAATATAATTACTTTGTTGAAAAGGAGGCTATCATGAAAACTACTTTCGTAAATGCTGCTTTAGAACTATTGAGTAAAATAATTTTCCAAGCTCATTATTTTTATCTAACAAGTTAAATAGTGTAAATAGCAATAAGTTAAAGTTAAAAACCAATATAATTGTTTAAAGTAGTTGTGGAATATATTTTTCCAAGCTAACTTTTTTATTTAAACAATTAAATAGTTCGAATAGTGATAAATTAAAGTTGAAAAAAAGTGATCCTAGTAGGTCATAGAAAAATAAACTTATCCAAAATAGAAGTTTATTTATCTTATTTTTTTCATGAAAAAAATCTTAACATTATTCAAGAACTATACTAAACCGCACGGAAATCAAAAACAGTCTATGTGACATACTGCTACCTAGTTACAACCTCATTATGACTCACTCAGAAGTCATAGTAACGATGAATCGTTGTGTAAATCAAATCAAGCTGATCAATAATCGATTTAACGAAACTTTATTATACCAGGATGCGCGATATACCTTATAGCCTCGTTTTTTATAAGATTATACCTGATAGTACTTGTGCGATAGTTCTAATTGTAATTGTGGAAAAAAAATAATTGCATTACTACCGTAAATTATTATGGTAATAGTCAATCATACTCATTTTTTTCAATTTAAGTACTATTAAAAAAAAAGACAAAATATATTGCGTAAATTTCCTAAAGTTTATTACCTAACAAACAACTATTTATTTACAACTAAAAATATCATCAAAACGTGGTTTTTCCATCATGTAAACGTTGTCTCCATACTTTAATCCGCGTGAACTTGAGGAATCACTGCCTGAAATCTTAGTTAAAAAGATTTTATTGTTCCTGGTTACGATTTCGTTTTCACAAAACTTGCGCATCATTCTGAAAGTTATATTTAGAGTTATTTTTTACGTTAGTTAAGAAAATTAAGACTTGTAATTTTTAATTTTTGTTATTTGTAATACATTTCTTTTTTATTTGAGATATAGTATTCAGAATTATGGTGATTTTATGCAAAGTTTCTGTCAATATTAGATTAAAATATTTCATTGTAAATGTTTAACAATTTATAAACCAATAAATAAATAACAACAAACTAAAATTTATAAAACAAAAAAGTACAAACTTTTCAAGAGGCTGGTTTTCAGGGACTTTAAAGCTGCATTTTCCACCAAAATTATCTCTTGCTATCAGTTTTACTTTTTTGTGTTTGGTGTTGACAAGGTAAGTTTTTCTGTTAAAAATAGTATTAGCTTTTATCCGAAAATATTCTAGTTATGTATATATTTTTTAATATATATGTTCTATAAGAAATGTGAAACTAAAGTTAGTTTCTAAAACTTAATAGTAATCTTATGTACTATGCTTAAGTATATAAAAGTAGTCATAAGTATGATTGATTTATTTAAAGTTTTCTACCTCGGTTTTAAAACTGCAGAAATTTAATAAAAAATTTAATGAACGTCAACTAAATATCAGTATTTACTATATGCCTTATGGACTATGTGTTGAACGTTAGACGGCAAAATGCAGTGGTGACGTCACTGATCAATACCAGCAAACGGTTAATTCATGCAAATGAATGATAAATCGTTTGTTGATTGAAGACTGTAAGTTTTTCGGTTGTGACTGATGAGTCCTAATGAGGAATAAACCGGTCTAAGTCTACTGAAGGTTGTGTGCTAATGATCAAGTTGGTTTGATCAACTGTTTTTTATTTACTTTAGGTTTCAAATCTCTAATACCTTACACCTTAAATGATTTTCGTTTATTTTTTCATTATCAAAGAAGTTGGTTTAATTAGAAATTTTATTGAAAAAAATTGCCCTATTATTTTGCCCGGGAACAGGTCACTATTGCACGAGCGTCAATTTTGAACGGCGACACTTTTGCACGGCAACTGTTTTGCAGTAAGGGTCATTTTTGCACACTAGTAAAAAATATAAAATAAAAAAAAAAACAAACAGGAAGAAAAATATAAATATTAATTAACAATAAAAACATGACAACCAAGGATAGTTTTTAGTGGTAACAGGGATAGAAAAAGAAAGAAAAATTGCAAATACAAAAACTGAAACGATTAAATACAATAAACTACAAAAAACATAAAATAGGAAAAAAAAAATACCGACTGTCGGTAAGGGTTATTGGTAACAATGATAGAAAAAAATACCTAATAGAAATTAATAGTCAAAAAATACAGGAAAATAAAAAAAAATGTAAATAAGTAAATACAAATTTAAGAAAAAAAAATGACCGACCGATTGTAAGGGCTAAAAGTAATAGCAAAAGCAAATAAAAAACTGAATTAAAGTCAATTATTAAAAATTAAAAAGTTTTTAAGCCCTTCTAGAAAAGTGTCTTCGTGCAAAAGTGACCCTCCGTAAAAAGTTGACGCCGAGCAAAAGTGTAATTTCGTGCTAAAGAGTCTCCGTGCGAATAATCCAAAGCTACAAAATTGACCCTCCGTGCAAAAGTGATGCCGTGAAAAAGTTTACCCTCGTGGAAAATAGTCGCCAAGCAAAAAGTGATGCCGTGCAAAAGTGTGCTGATGCAAAAGTGACACCCAATCGTGAAATTATATTAAAAAAGGAATAGACTTCATTTGTTTTAATCAAAACTGACTCAATTGAAATTTGTTTAAACATTAAGAGTTTTATTAATACTATAAGCATTCATCATAGGGATAATTTTGAAACTGTTATTTATTTTTTGTTTGCTCAGTTTTTACAATGATCAAGTTATAACACTTCAATAAAAAAACATGAACAGATACTAACCTAAACCTCTCGAGTAAACTACTTCGAAAATTTCCATCATCTGAGCTGACCTCAGATTCAGTTGAATCCGAATCCTCACAGCTACTGTCAGTGAAATGTTGTTCGGATGAACGAACTGAGAAGTCGTGTCTTTCTGAAGCAGGTTCGAGTGCATCCGTCTCTTCTTGATCTCTGAAATTAAATGAAAAATACAAGAATTAATATTAATATTAATGTGCAATTTTAACTAAACAATGATGTTTTAATGTTTTAAGTAGTAAATACTCATTGCTTTTAACAACATTAAAGGTTGAAGAAATAATAACAAACTTATAATCATTAAATCTCTATATATATAGTTTTCTAACATATACAATTTGATATTGAAATAATAAGGATTCGACAGCAAATTATAAAAACAAAACAAATTAGTAATTTTTTAATTTAACTGTTTAAATAAAAAAGTAAATTAATTTTGTTAAATCATCACTCACGCATTATTAACAGCAATGACGTCATCATTACGAAGACAATCCGTCATTGGAGTGGAACACTCATCTTCAAATGATGATTCTGCGTTAGCTTCGGAGTGATCTTCGACTGAAGAGGAGTCTTCATTCACAGACAAGATTTCAAATGAAGATTGATCTTCAACTTCGGATTCATTTTCAGCTTCGGATTGTTCTTCCTCATCAGTATCTTCCCTGATTAATTAGGTTAAACTAAGTCTCTAATATATGTATTTTTCAATTTCAAAAGTGTAGCTTTACTTGATAGTAGCCGTTTGAATAGTGCTATAACTACTAAACAAACAATTTTAGGTTATTTATAGTGTATCTTGATATATTGAACTAAATTGATTTCTGTTTTTTTACAAACAAATAGTTTAATTTTGTTATAATTACAGCATTAGAACTTTTTAGGAAAATATTTCAAATACTTTGATAGATTTTTTTGTTTTCAAATCATTAGAAAGTTTCACAAACCCTTCATGATCTTTGTCCAAATTATCTTCGTCTTCTGTAAATTCATTAGACGTTTCTGAATAATCAGTACCATCATCCACCAAAGATCTGATATAAAAATGTTAATTTTGACTTCAATTATAACTCGTTAAATTTTTTTATAAAACAGCATGTATTATTTGTGTATTTTTTTAATACTTAAACTAAATAATCACTTTAGTTTAAAACTTTCTAATAACTACAAGTTATAAACTCACCCGTAGCAAACATCAATCGAATCTCCCTCTTTGTAATTTAACGAATGAAGATTTTGTTTTCAGTAACAATGTTCTTCTTATAGATGAAGGTAATTTGGTTTCTTCGGTATCCGAGAAAATCACAAAAGTTTTTAATGAGCCTAAAGTTTTATTCAATTACAAATATTTGTTTAGTAAAAAATTTTAAAATAAATTTCCAATAGTTAGTCAAAAATGTTTTAAAAATCATATATAATTTTAATCAAGCAATATTCAACTTTGTTATAGTCTAAACATAAAAAAACTCAAAACAAAATATTTATCTACATTTCTAATCTTTACTTACAAATTAGTGTTAATTTTATACGTTTCACTATTATTTTACCGAGTTAAGTTACCAGTAGGATACTAGTATTATAGCTAGTAAAAACTACGAAAATAACTTTGAGTATATTTTACAAAAGACTTAAAATAATAATTTTTAATATAATCTTAAAAACTATTCTAGTTCAAAAATTAACAAACCTCGATAGATTTCTGTTGTTCCATTCAGTAAACTGATGATTGGTTTTAGAAGGAGATACAACGCTCACTACTACCGGAAAGTTTTCAAGTTGCCTGGAATGTTTTATTTGATTGTATAGAAAAATTACTAACTTACTGTTAAAGAACTTTGTGCAAACTTTAACATTAACGGTTGTAATAAGTTAGTCTTTTATATTACTAAAAAACTTATAGTAAATGTTATCACACCTTTTTAAAAATAATTCCTGACTTTATATTAACTTTTTAGCTGATTTTTTTCTTCATCTTAATTATTTATTATAATAAAAATCTAAATCACTTTAAATGTCAAGTAAATAAAATAAACATGTTTTAGTATATCTATATAGTTCTTTAAAAGCATAGTTTTAGTTGTATCACCAACATAATATTAATATAAACCTATTCAGTTTGGTGTTGTCATCCACTTTTAAAACAACATTTCCATTGTTTTGAATAGTCGTCGAGTCAAGAACATCTTTTTCAACTTTTGCACTTTCATCAGATTCTAGCTGATCTTCTGATCCTGATATAGAAATGATATAGAATAACAAAACCATTTAAAATGTACCAAAAACTCGCTTGGCATGATTAGTAAGTTTTGTTGGAGTTCATTAGTTAGCTTTGTACAAAAGTTTAAATACCAATCAGGCTTTTTGATAGCTCGTTGTTTTTTTACTTTCTTTCTAAATTTGTTATCTGCTGGATCAGAAATGTCATTCTCTAAAAAAGAATCTCTAAAAAAGACTAACTAGTCTATGTTTTGCAAAAAGCTTCATCAACTCTTTGCCAGATAAATTTTTTCTTAATTACCAAACTAGCCTTACTTAACCTTAGCAGCTTAATTTTGTAAACAAACTTTATAAAGACTAAAAAAAGTTTACCACGTTCAAAGGTAAATAGTTTTTGCACTACTACAATATAATTGAGTTCACTAGTTATAAGTATAAATAAACAGAGCTTTAAACTAATGAAGTTGTTAGTAATTTTTTTTTTTTTGATATAAGTCTAATCTTATGTAAAATGATTTTGTGAAAACAATATAACTAAAACTGTACTATAATGTTTTGAAAATTGCTTATTTTTATTAAATTATAACAAAAAAAAAACATCAACATTCAAAAAAATCAAGCCATAATATGCAATTTTAGTAGTTAGAAACTTTGTTAGTTTCAGTTATTTCTTATATTGAAACACAATTGATTTAATATTTTAAAGACAGTAAAAACAATTTTCATTTAATTTCGGTATAGTTTAAGATCCGTAAAACTTAAAGTTTACGTTTCTTTTATAGTTGAAAAGTTAAATAAGTGTTTGAGTTTTTCTACTTTGTTTTTATAAATTAAATATTAAAAAAAAAACAATTAATAAAAGATTGTCTGAACCTAAGTTAAATTGATGTTGATCTCGATTGTCTTTAACAACAATTTTTAATCCAATCTCGCTTTTCTTGTTGTTTTCCCATGCTTTCGAGTAGCACTTTTTTTCCTCATCTCTAAATTTTACCCTGTCTGTGAAGCCTGACAACAAAAGTGGCCATTCAGTGTTCTGAAGAAACAAAATAAAACTTCAAAGTCGTGTGTTTCTAATTATCAATTTAATTACGTATTCCAGAGCTTATTTAATAGCTTCTTATTTGTTTAATTAATTATTTTTAAAACTTTTTTCTTTAATATTTTTATATCAAAACAATTAAGTTATCGGTTATTAAAATTCAGCTAAAAGTATGGGTAAAAGCAAATGGTAAAAATTACTTTTGTTGTATCCATTGAAGATTTTTCTTTTTTACTTTCATCAGTGGTTTTAGAAAGCTTTTTATTACGAATGATGGATGACAGAAAAGTACGTTTTATAGTAGGATATTTATCCATGCTACTATTTTCTCTATTATGCTACTAAAAAATAATATTATGTTACTTGATCCTTAATATGAACTTAAAACTAAAATTTCCATATTAGTTAGAGAAATGTATTTAATAGCAACCATCTTATCAGTCAATATTATTTTTCATATTCAAATCAGAAAACTTCCCTGAAAAGAAGCCAAAGGGGTGAGAGCGTGATTAGCAAAACAACTACAGGGGTTCGATAGTCCATATGTAGGCAATAAAAAAATGTCTTAGGCTTTTTTAAGGATAAATTTGCAACTTATACTAGACAGACATTATGGGAAAAGTTTAGAAATTAAGGGGGCATTTGGCTGTAAAAAGTGGAACTACCAGGCCATTATTTAATACTTACTCTGGATATTTTTAAGTTGATGTTGAAGATCCAAAAAAAAAGGTCTCAGTGGTATTTTATGGTAGTTTTTCAAGAAAGCTTTTTGGAGAGGCCATAGCTTAATTTATATCTTTAAAAGAGGCATAACGAAAAAAAATTGAAAAACCCTGACTTAAAAGCATAAACAGGGATGCCAATCTTTGAGAAAAAAAGTTCCTGAAGAAACCTTAAATTAAACTATCTTAAGTCATGCTAAATTTTTAAATTTTTTCAAAGTATGTTAAATACGTAAATAAAAACTTTCAAAAATCAATAAAACTTGAGTTTATGAACAAACTTGACTCCAAAATATTAAAATATATATTGGAATAATTAGATCTAAAGCTACTAAATCTATGAAAATGATTGTCATATGAGTTTTTTTAGTTTCAAACTATCCTGAGAAATCCAAAGTCATCATGAGATTATCTGAATTTTTAATTAATCTCAACTGTAGTTTTAATGAGTGTCCTGAATTGCAAACGTATAGAAATACTAATGCAAGTAAAAATATTTAAATTTAAAATATGGTTCAACATGAGAAAGTTTATTTATAGTAATTTTATTGACTTAATTGTTTAAATATATTTATTTAAGATTATAGCTTTAATAGTTTATGTTACAAAACTCATTGTTTACAAAAATGTTAAATAAATCAAAATAAATACATCTTAACATATTTTATGGTTACCACTAATAGAACCAAAAGAAAAAGCTTATTAGACCAAAAACTAGAATGAGTTTCATCTAAATAGTTTGAATCAGCCTTAGATATGAGATATATAAAAATAACATATAAAACTTAGAAAAAAAACACAATTCTTACAAAGCTTGCCGAAAAATTATGATAATTATATATACTAAAAGTAGATTTTACTCCAAAAAACATCAATCTAGCCTAAGTTATCCTGAGTAGCCAGAAAGAGTCTAATGACATGTTTAATAAGACTGGGAAATATTTTAGTATAAAATAATCGAATAATAAATAAAAATTATATAGCTATATATTTGTACAATGTGTGTATATTTCTTGTTTTCAATGCTAATATTCATGGTAATTCTTATTTAAGGCTAGTTATTGTTCGGTGGATTCAAAATGCATTAATAATTTTGAAATCTAACATTTTAATTAACTGTCATTAGACTTTTGTAAACTTAACATTTTTGTTGAATAAAACTTAAATTTCTCATGAAACTACTTTTTTCTTAACTTTGTAGACTTTATTTAAACTAAATAATTGAAAAAAAAAAAAGTTAACTTCAGATTGTTTTAGTAAATGTTCTTAAAAAATAATTTTTGTAGAAGTATTAATTTACTATAACTTATAATTGACACTTAAAACTTTTCATTTATATATGGGTTTTCTTAATTCAAATGCATGGGTTTACTGTTATCTATACATTTAAATTTTAATTTAGTTCAGGATCAATAGATTTTTTCTACTTAAAATAAATAAATGATTTTTATAAATAAAATCTACTTTTTTGTGTTTTCGTCTTCTAATATTAATTGTATGAACATTTTTTTTGTAGTAAAACATTTCTTATAGTATATTTTTATAATAACATAAAAATCGAATCAAAGTTAAAAAACAAAGTTGACCTGTTACATGGTTGCCACAGATCAAGATGAGAAAAATTTCCTGACTTTTCCATGGCTTTTTACCAAAATTTTCCTGACTTTTCTAAATTAAACTCATAACTTGAACTTATTCTAAAATACATAATCTATCACTTGAAACTATATAAAGCTTTTTATCTTAATTTACAATAAGTCAAAACTACAGTTTTTTTTTTGCTGACTTTATCATCAAACTTTAATTACACCACTTGAACCATCTCTGTATTATTGATGTATATGCAATTAACAGCTCTATCAGCAAATTACTTACTTGATTACCTTATAAACACAGCTCGTTCATTATTATTCCAGCAAGATGTTTTCGAAACGTGGTCCAAGACCAAAATTTATCATGAATGATAATTTTGTTCAGGCCATCTGACATGACTGTGCTATTGCACTGCCAGGAAACATTTTTTTGTTCAGCTCCACCAGTTTGTTACACGAACTGGTTGATTAATTGTGCTTGATGGTGTGTAATGCCCGTAAAATTTCAGCGGTTATGGTTTGTGGCTTACTTACCAAACTTATTGATGGACTTACACCACTGCTTTTACAAATTGCTACTCTGCCGCTGCTCTCACCACTTACCCCACTAGAGCTTGATCCAGCATTAAAGAAAAGCTATTGGATTCTGTGAATTCCTGGCCTTTTATTTTTATGTCCATCTCCATTCATTGTACAGTGAGTGCTTTTTTTCCCATATTTGACAGTGACAGAGTACTTGAACACCACTTGCATTTAAACTTTTGTGTATATATCAATGTTTGACTATGGAAGTGTCCTTGCTACAGATCATGAATACTAAAAAGCTTACAAAATCTGCTTCTTTAAGTAGAGTACTTTTTGAATAATTTAGAAGTAAAACTTTGAAGTGTTTTAATGGATATTTTATTAATTTATACAAGATGAAGGCATTGGAAATTAAATATTTTTGTAAATTTCTAGGAAATTTTTAGAATTTTTTTCTGACTTTTAAGGAAAATATAATATTTATATCATTTGAAGACTTTTAAAAATGAGGAAATTTGTAAATTTAAACTGACAACTGTGACTTGTTTTTAAATTTTATTAAATTTCCTGTTTTTTGTGACTTTTTTCAAAACCAACCATTTTTTTCCTGACTTTTGTCATTTTTTTAAACCTTTACTGATTTTCTGACTTTTCCTGACCATGTTGCTACCCTGCCTGTATATCTAAGTAGTTTTCTTCACAACAGTTAAGTCAAGAAAATTTAACTAGAGACAAAGGTAATTCATTAAGCATTAAACTCAATATTCAAAATAACTGCTTTCAGATTATTCATGTATGAAAAATATACAAACAACAGATAAACTTAAAAAAGAATAAAATTGTTCTACCTGAAATTATTCTTTAATTTTTCATCTAAAATAAATCATGATGAAACTTATTTGATATTATTTATCAACTCAATCAGGTATAAAATACACTAATGATACTTATAAAGTTTTAAATGTTATGAAAATCCTAGTTATAGTAAGTATTTCCGTATTTACTAAAAACTTTTTTTTTAATTTTTTTATGGAGATATAAATATATTTTAAACTAAAACTATAAAAGTTTTAAAAGAAGTTTTAACGTCTTAAGTTAGAAAAATGTAATATCATTAATTTACCACTCATAAAAAATCCTTAAACATTGCTGAAATAGAATTTCAATTACAAATTTTATTTTAAGTAGTATTTTACAAAGGTTACAAATATAGTCGATAACAATCTCCAGTATTTTAATCAGGAATTCTCAAACTGTGCTAAAAGGTAGCTATGAGCAGTATAGGAGCCACAGAGGACCATAATTTAAATCTAAACTAAATGTTTTGGATTTGATGATGAAGAGCAACTAAAAAAGTTTATATGGTATTTTTTGGAAAAATCGTGTTGGAGGGAGTCAAAGCTTTTTTAACTACTTGAAATGTGGCCTAATCAAAAATAGCTTTGTAATTCCTGTTATTTGTATATCAGACATCTAGCAAGTTTTAAAATTCAAACCTTTGAAAAATTGGCTGAAATAAACTAAATGATTTAAAGTTCGTATCAAACTCTTGAGTAATAAATTTGTATGGGTAATGTATGTTCTAAGTTTAGTTCCTTGTTTAAAAAAAATCGTTTTGGATTTAGTTTAATTACTAGAAAACAAAATTTGTTGAGTTTTTACTTAAGTTTTCAAAGATGATCAAAGTTATTTTTTAGCCTTAAATTTAAGTAAGCATGCAAACAACCCTGAGTGTGTGGCAATTCTTATAAGGTCAGTTAAATTTGTACCTAAATTTCTACATATATAAATAAGCATTAATGAGAACAATATCATTAGTAGCAAACTTCATAGACAATATGATATAGTAAAAGTTTAATTTACATTTGAAATTCATTTAAAATTCCTGGCTTATTTTATTAAGTTTCTCAAATTTCAGGTTTTTAAGCCTACACTGTTAAATTCCAGGTTCATCCAGGACTTTAATGTTTTTTGCATGGAAATAAACAATTTTAGTCCATTACAACTAAACAACTATATAAGACATTTAAGTGTTAGTTTACCTGGTTTATAACTTAACTTACAGAGATAATATTGAAATTTTAATTTTTCTTAAATTTGCTTTAAGAGTAATATTTTGCTAAAAGTTAAAAGTAACTTGATTTAGTTTTAACTACTATTCTAGTAGATTTCAAAGTTTTGATATTAACTTAAAGGTAGTAAAATTATCTTTTTGTATATTATAGGTAGTATTATCAAATTGTTATCTTTTTTAATCTATAAGAATGTCATTTAAAATGCATGAAATCAGTCCAAGTGACCAAAAGCAATACTAAGTTTTTTAAAGTAACTTAAGTTATCTTTAAGTTGTAATGAAATAATAAAATAGATGTGAAATAGTAATCAAGCTAAAGTACCTAAAAATACCAAAATTTTACCATAAAACGTATTAAAACATAAATGATAAATTAATTGTTATAGTTATAAAACCCAGCTTTTGATAAGGAAAGAACAGTAGAAATCCTATATTATACAAAAAACCTAATTCGACTTAAGTCAAATTTTCAAAGAAGTACAAGTCGAATAAATTTTAAAAAACTTCAATTTTGAATAACTAAAGTTTTAGGCAATCATTTTTAATTAAAACTGTTTAGATTATCCTTAATCATAAATCCTCTTGATTTAATAAAAAGTAACCAAGTTTCAAGCTATAAAATAAAATGCCATTTTACTTTGAATAAAACTAGTCTAAGTGTAGCAGCTTTGCTGTGACATTTTTAGTAGAAGCTATTTTAAAATTGAACATTTGTGTTATGTATTATTTAAGTTTTATTTTGTGAAATCACATACTCCTAATTTAAAAGTTTCCAAGAATTTCGAAGAGTTGTAATGTCTTCCAGATTTTCTGAATTTTTACATGGACCTAAATAAAAAATATTTTTTAATATAAAATGTTACTTAAGTTTCAAAAAAAATGTCATGAATAGTTGAAAAAACATTAAAAAGACACTATAAAAACTAATAACATTTTTAATTATACAAAATAAATTAATTTTTGAGATGTAATATATATATGATAAACATTTTTTACTTAATATGTAAAAATAGTTTAAAATTCTAAGTTTTTACACATTCTTAATGGTTTTTATCTAAACTCCAATTTTGTTTTCCAATTTATTCAAATTGTGTGTTTCTTGAGTCATATTTTGCCCGAATTGTAATTTTCAGATTTTTCAAAAATTGCACGATTTTTGGCAACCCTGTAAATTGTGTAGATCTTATGAGAGTTTTACCAAGTTTGTATGCATAATTATTTACTCTTAATTTTTCTATAAGTTTTTGTATTACATCTTTAATTTTTCCTATAGCAGAAGGACCAAGTAACAAGTTTTTTTTTATTACAACAGAAAGTGATTAAGTACAAAGTAAAACAGATCAGATGGTGTACTAATGAAAAATAATTAAAAAAATGACAGCAAAAAAGATAAAATTAATTTATTAAAAACAACTTTAAAATATTTATGCTAAGCTATAATTGAATTGTTTATGGCACCTTTAACAGTTGCTCTATTAGATTCTAAACAGCTTTTTATTATTATTTCGATTAAAATATAAAATAGTTCAAGGCATTTATAAGGATAAATGATTTAAAGCTATAGGTAGACTGATGTATTTTTGGTCAAAATGGATTTTAAAAGTGTATTTAAATTTAAAGATATTAAACTTTAGAGAATTTTACAAATTTATAAAATCAAAAATTTCTTTTTAGAACGTTTATAGGTCAAGAATATTTTTAATATAAAAACAATTTTGGTTTAAAAGCTGTTGATTTTTTCTACCGTAGGTCAAATGAATAATTAAATAATTAAATTGTTCATAAAAACTACCCTAAGTTTAAAGTAATAACTTTCCTGAGTTTTTCATTAAAAATGACAAATTTAATTCAGGCTTTTCGAGTAATTTATTCAATTAAATTTGATTGATTTTTTTTTTAAGTTCAAATTTTAGTAGCCAAACGGGTGGCCAAAATTAATTGTTACAACTTGGCCTAAAGATAAATTTTACTTTAAATTCTTCTGATGATTAGCAGTTAAAGAGGTTGCAGGTTATAACTGTTACTGTGAATACTCATAATTAAATTATCTTTTATGTAAGCCTTTTTTGTCTGGTTTCATGTACCATGGGTCAAAATGTAGCATGTCTTGTGCTGCATTTATAGTATATAACTTTATAATGTTAGTGCTTGCAAAAAGTTTAACTATTTTATTACAACACAATACAGTCTTATATTTGGTCTGACAATTTATTTTTGTAAACTTCCACAAAGTTTTCTGAAGTTCTTCTAGGGATAGAGAAAAACAAGTGTTTTGGTTTTATTTTTAGTTTACAACTGAGCTTATTTTAATAAAAACTGTCCTAAATAGTATAACAACATTTAAAAAAACTACTAAAGCTACTGTAATTTTCATTGGAAATATATTACTTATACAAAACTATAAGCTAAAAGTTCCAAGTTTGCAGGTTGTTTTAGTGAATTTTATTAAAAATCTAGGTTTTTTCTAATAATTTCAAATTTTATGTTTATTCAGCTAATTTTTGACCATATTGGCAATTTATTTCAACCCTGTAAATTGTGTATTCTATACTGAGAGTTTTACTAAGGATATATGCATAAATATGTTGTTATAAATGTTGTACAAGTTTTATTGATTTACATCTTTAATGTTGATCTAGGAATAAAATCATAAGATTAGTAAACTTTGTGAAATTAAACATAAGCCTTATAAAAAAATGATTTAAAACTGATGGTAGACTAATGTAGTTTTTGTAACTTATAAGTTTAATTTATTTTTACTATTTTATAGATACAAAATTATAGTCATCATAACCTTATGAAACATAAAATTTAACTTCAAAACTTTGTAAGCGTCTAAAATTAGAAAACTTTTAATATATAATGGTGTTTCCACTATTGACTTTTTTCTACCCTAGTCAACTAAAAATTATTATATTACTTTTTAATAAAAGCTGTTAGAAAATAATCATTTCCAGAATAAAACTCTCTTATGGAATTTATATGGTCAAATATATAAATAAAATTACAGTAATTTTGACTTCAATCTTAGTAACCTCCAGGTCAGTTTAATTAAAACCTTCTATAAAACAAAAAAGAAACTAATAATTTAAATGTATACTTATAGTATTAATCAAGAATTGTGTTTAATCTAACCTTTATTAATAGATAGACTTTGATTTAACATGCAAAACTTTAATGTTAAAACTTTGTGCTTAAAAGTCATTCAAGTATGACAAAATTTTTCTCATCTATGGAAAGATAAAAGACAAAATAGACAATAGTTTTTTGTCCAGCAAAAATAAAGTTTAACAAAAACCTTTAAACGCTTGAGTTAAAATAAATGTGTAGTAAATCTGCAAGTCTTTATTTTTGCACAATGTTTAAAAATACTTGCATCAACTATAAAGAAATAAAGAAACAATTTTGAAAATTTCATTTTACAAATATTATAAATAGTTTATAAACACGAAAAAATACCAATATCCTGGACAAGACGTTAAAAGTATCAGTGGTGTGCAAGTCGACAACCGAAAAGTTTTTCGTGCACCAAGTCCTAAAACCTATTATTCTAAGCGTTTTTTTTTTTCGTTTAATATTTTATATTATGATATATTCACTAGTATTATTTATTATTTTTCAAGTTTTAATAAGATTTACGCATATTTCTCGCAAATATAACTTGACTTTTTGATTTATTTTATTAATTGTTCATTTAGAACCTGCCGTTTGTTTTATAACATACTTGTGTTATTTAAAAGAAATTAGAACTTTAGGGATATAAACTTTTATTATCCTGTGTAAATCTAGATGTTTATAAATAAGACGTTATCAAAGTTTAAGCAGTAAATTATTTTTGAAACGATTATTTAATTATCTAAAACTTTTAAATACTGTCGATAACAAGAATTTTCTTTATTTAAAAGTTGCTTTTCGCAATACTTTATATTGTTTTGCATGACTTGTTCATGAAGTTGCAAGAACTCGAGTGTGGAGTAAAATAAGGGGCTTTTAAAGATTTGTTTAGTTTAATTTAGACTATCAAGCGTCAAGCTCATCTATAATAATTTAAGGTAAAAAAGTTGATTTTAAAAACCAATAAATTTTGTTTAAAGAGTTTTACTTACAACAATGCTGTTAAGATAAAGAGCTGGAAGAAAATTCCGAAAAGAAATGAGAACAATGTATTCAATCAAGTGAGTTGATTACATAGTACATAAGTATCAATGTTATTAGTTTTTGATAATTTTAAGCATATTTATTATAGATTGAACATAAGATTGTTATCATTATGACGTTTAAATTATTAAAAAAAAAACTGTTACTTTTTTTGTTCAGATGATTTTTTTTTTGTTTTTCAGTCAAATTTAACAAATGCTTAACTTCAGATATTAATATAAGCTTTATAAGCTTAAAAACTTTAATTTGGTTTGCTTAAAAAAAACAAAATGGTATAATGTGAATTGAATAGCTTATGAATAATTCAATTCTACCTACAACATGACATTTAATGATTTAAAAAAAAAGTCATCTATTTTTAAAATGAGTGTAACATACAGTTAAGTGTTTGAAAGTTTAATAATTTTAAAATACAATAATAAATTTAAAACCCATTTTAAACAATAATTATAACAATGAAATTTAAAACCACTTTTAAGAGTACTTATTTTCGAGACGTGGCATCATGTACAATATTAATAGATTATAAACACGATTTAGTATTGATCTAATTATAAGGTCAAAATCACAATAAAAAAATATTAAATTTTAAACCAAGTCGCGTTATGTTTTTATTGAAGACCAATTGTTAGGTCTGTTATATAATACATTTTAAGATATGTCTGGTGCGTATTATTTTGTTTTTAGTACATAATAAACAATGAACTTCACCGCAAGATCAACAACAACAGCATCTGAGATCCTACGACCAATATCGTCCTAATTAGGACTCATCAGGGCAAGAATAGTCGCAAAAACCCGCTGTATTGATCTTAACCAACCGGGCTCAAGTACAAGGTATAAAAGCGACCGTTTGTAGGTTAAGTTGAAAAATTGACACAGCTTAATCATTCACATCCCAACGCCTCAGAAATTTTCTGCTACTTGTGAGATTATAGTCTGCGCTCGTTTGATCAGTTTTAGCCATTGTTTATTTCGGCCATCATCAACAAAGTTGAGGTGTTTTTTGCCATCGATAATAAACAATGAACTTACTTCGCAAGATCAGCAAAACCAGCATCCAAGACAATCCTAAGACCGGTTTCGTCCTAATTAGGTCTCATCAGGCAGGAATAGTCGCGAGAAACCGCTGTTGTGATACTAATTAAGCGGGCTCAAGTTCAAGGTTTTTGTTGTTGATCTTGTGGTGAAGTTCATTGATTATTATCGATGGCATAAAACATCTCAACTTTGTTGATGATGGCCGAAATAAATACTGGCTAAAACTGATCAAATGAGCGCAGACTATAATCTCACAAATAGCCGAAAATGCCTGAGGCGTTGGGCTGTGAATGATTAAACAGTGTCAATTTTTCAACTTAACCTACAAACGGTCGCTTCGGTACCTTGTACCTAAGCCCGCTTGGTTAACATCAAAACAGTGGTTTCTCGTGACTATTCCTGCCTGATGAGTCCTAATAAGGACAAAACTGGTCGTAGAATTTTCTCGGATGCTGTTCTGTTGATCTTGCGGTAAAGTTCATTGTTTATTATCGATGGCATAAAACATCTCAACTTTGTTGATGATGGCCAAAACAAATACTGGCTTTTTTGTACATAGAAAGGCTTATTTAATAAATTATTGTCACAGTTTTCTTTGACAAGTTTTTATATATTCTTTTAATGTTTTTAAGATAACGCTGACTGTTAAAACTTTTTTATCAATATTTTTATGGTAAATTTTGCCCCAAATAATGAAATTAAATAAGTTCAAAACTCAAATTCGATCAAACAATGTATAATGAGATGTTCTTGTTCGATCTCTTTACTACCATTTTAAAAACCTTGCTGGCTCATTTTATAGTAAAATAAGTTTTGATCTAATTATTTTTTTTTTTGTAATCAAAACTAAACTCTAACTATTATACAACTTCTAAAAATTTATATTAAATTTTAGTTTTACGCTTTTGTAATTTTTGGGCAAATAAAAAGTATTAATGTATTTTTGCATACCTTTACAACATAGGTCAACTACTTTTAAAAAGCATGCAATATTATGAATTCGTTAGTGTCAAATTACATGCAAAATTGTTGTGTATTTTTCAGAAAATGTTGTTACAATTTTTATTCGGTTCAGAAACTTCAGTAGGAATGTTTATCATAATCTCTTTTTAAAGGACTTTTTCATTAAAAAAACCTGTAAAAAAATACACCCAAAATTAGTATCTAATTTGTAATTTTAGAACTTTATTAGTTTAATGAGAAACTAAAATTGGCAAAATTAGCTTTTAAAGCATATTTTTTTTTTTTGATTTAAATTTTAAACAGATAACAGTAATTTTAAGAAATACATTCGAATGTTTTATGTAACAAATTTTTGAACTACAAGACAAATATAATCATTAATTATTTTGGCAAGAAAAAGTACATATGAAAAAATTAGATTTTTATCTTTGCTTTTTGTAGAATTGTATAAAAATAGTTTTCTTTGACTTTAGAAGATAAAACGCACTGAACGCAATATTCAACATAAATCACATCATAAAATTTAAGTTTAGAATAAGTTTTGAATAATACATGCATAGAAATGTGTTATTAAACAGATTGTTTAATAGCATTGATGCTGCATGTTGCTACTTTTTACTATTTCACTTATCTCTAATAATAGTTTTAGATTTTTTTAATAAGGCAATCGTTATTGATTTTTGATTATTTCCAGTCGCTGGTAGTCTTGTTTAGTAGTTTTTACTAGAAAGTATGCCAATCTAGTAAATCATGATTATAACTAGCTGGAGATAGCAAAATGTAGTCAGTTTATGTGGGACATTTAAGCAGGTAAAAAGTGAGTAAAAAATAAAACGGTAAAATTGTAATAGAAATGAATAGTTTTAATAATAATAAAAATGTTTTGTATTCTAATTTACTAGCTCGAAATATTATCGATTGTCCGGGACAAGATGTTGAACAGTATCCAAGTTGTGTGCTACTCAATGACTAAAAGGTTTTTTCGTGCACCAGTTGTTGAAATCAAATATTTAAGCCTTCTTTTTATCGTTCAACAAACCGTGCACAATATACTCGATTATAATAATTTATATATGCAAGCTTGTTATTCGGGGTAAGGTTAATAAAGGTGAATGTTTTGTACAATTTCTTATAAAACTTTAATCTATAAAAAGTGGACTATTTTAATAAAATGCTTACTAAGTTTAATAAATACTTGACTTAAAGGTACAGACTTCTTAACTTTGAAGAAAAGTAATAAAAATAAAAAAATTAACTTTTAGATCATAGTTTTAAACGTTCTAAAAAGCAATACAATGTAACTTTTAAAAAAATCTGTTCAAGCAAGAGTTTGAAAAAAATAAACTGAAATTGAAAATTAGTTGTTTAAATTACAAGTGTCTCTACTTACAAACAAAACCAAAATGTTGATTTACACTAAAGTTATTTTTTTCTAAGAAATTAGGCACTAGTAAATTTTCTATTCACAAAAAACTGCTTTTACATTAACGAGCTCATCTGCACACCTTAAAACACGATGATATGAACAATTTTTTTTTAAAGTTCTACAAGTCGGGCTATTCATTTTATAAACTTTAGTTTCAATGGTTATTCCAAGTTGCTAGTTAGTTACCAAATGCAATTTAAAAATAAAACTAATTCGTGTTTAAATGTAGTATATACAACTAAAACGAGCATATAATTGTAGAACTGTTAAACGGCATACTAAAACACAAATTACAATGTAGTATATCCTTACAGTTTATAATAAATCTGAGATTTTTTAAGTTTTCTATTTAAGTTGTATCAAAATACAACAAACGAAGTCCTTATAAACTATTTTAGCTTAAAGTGTGATTTTAAAATATAAACTTATCAATTCAAGTAAATATAAAATCTAGTATTGTTTTTAAGTACTATTAAAAAGCATTTTAATCTTGTCTTAGAAAATAGCTTGTTGTAAAGCAAGAGAGTAAAAGTTTTGGGAAAACTACCTTTTATAGATTAGTATGCATTGAATACTTTTCAGAGTCTAAAAAAACAATATTATAATACAAATTACATTTTTTTAAACGAAATATAAAAGCAACTTAAGTAAAACATGTATTTTATAAATTTTCGAGAAATTCTAGGTTTACTTAAACTCATCTGAACTCAGCTAAACACAAATTGTTGAATCTTATCTAAAAAAACAAAAATAGGCTTTCAAATTTATTTATTCATTATTAAAATATTGTACGTTTATGAGTTTAACGCTTTTTTTAGGTTTTATTTGCGGCAAAAACTAATTGTTTAAATGTATAAACAAGACTTCTTTCGATAATAATGACGTATTAGGTTTTGAATTAAAACAAAACAAAAGTTTTCAATAAAAAAAAGAAATATTGTTGTATTTACAATTTATTGTGTTCAGTTTAGCTTGATATTAAATTTTACTTTTGAAGTTATAAACTACTCAAGGAATCTCTTTTAGTAAGTTTTTAATATTTTTTTATGATAATTAATTTAAATATTATTTAAACGTGAAAAAGTAAATTTTTTATATACTAATTTTGCTATTCTTGAAATATTTTGTGTTTTATAAGTCTTGTCATTGTTTTCATGCATTAAAAATCGGTTGTTTATTTTAAACTATATTTAACTAGATTAAATTTTTGCTTCTAGTTTTAAATACTTGTTTAAATACTTTATCATTATTCTATTACTTTATAACTTCAAAAATATTTTGCCACATGTTAGCTTCGTATTATTCAAATAAATTAAGTTTGGAAAACGTTTAGTCTATTGTATCGTGTTTCCAGTTTTTCTTAATATATAGTAAGTTGTCAATAAAGATTTAAATATGTCTAATTAAAAATCGAGACTAAATAAACAAAATCTAAACAATTAATTTCTTTTTTCTTAAATAAACAAAAGGTACTCGAAACAATTTAGAATAAACGATACTACAAATAAACATATTTCACAGTATAACGATATATAACACTATATTGCTATCCCTGCGTTATTTATTTTAAAATAATTTAAAGTACCTAAACTGCTTCAAACACTAAATTTTTTAAACTAAATGAATCAGAAACATTAAGAATAATTTTCATTGTTATTAACTAGTTACTACTAATAATTCTTAAAATAAATGAAATAGTATTATGTGTATGTTGTGAAGTTGTATGAGCTGTAATAAATGTTTAACCAATAATTTCGAAGTTTTTAATTGTTTTTCAAGTTTAATTTATCTTATTTATCAAAATCTAAACTTTTTAAATCATTAAAATATTTTGTTAGTATTTATAATTTTTTACTAAATTTTCACTAAGTACTTTTTTGTTTAAGGTTTATTTTTATATCTACTGTCAGCTCAAAAGTAAGACAAAATTGGTAAAAAATATTTTTTTATTTGAAATGAATAGAAATTATTATTGCTATGAAATATGATATTTGCTATACTAGTACTGATGTTTTTTTACCACTGGCAAAGATTATTGCCAATGTATTTTACTATTGGTAAAAAAAAACTTTTCTTTAATTACATTTACAGTTCTAATTTCTTTTCTGCTGAAAACTATCATTTTAATGATTGCTGCTTCATTAATTGAAGAAAGTTATTTGTTTAGCATTTTATTATTTTGCATGTAACTTAAAAAAGTTGTTTATGTATTTGTTAGTTGGTAAATATGTTTGATTTTGAATTATTAGTTACAAAAAAAGTGCCTTATGGTTACTGCTTTTTATTAATTTCACAAAATAAACTAATTATTTGAACCATATCAATTGTTCATTACACTTGAAGATAAAAAGCAAGCTTTTTTTCAAATAAGAAGAATTCATAAATAGTTGTCGGCACGCAACTTCGAACCCGTGAACCCTAAATCACAAAGTTAGAGTTGTGTGCACCCCAATTTGCATTCTTTAGCGCCACTAGTGTTTAAGAATATGTAAACACTTTTAATCGTTTCTTTATTATTGATTCGGTAACACCCAATTTAATTTTTACACGCTAACTAAAAATTAGCCACTTTACCCTATCCATTTTAATAAACTTATATCGATGATCTAATTTTAATAAGAATATTTTACTTGTATCATCCAGGTAAAAATACTAACTAGATTAGTTTACTACATTGCCACAACCCCAGTTAACAATCAGTAGTCTTGGTATTTTTTTATTTAATGGTAAGTTTGAATATTTAGTTAAGTTAACTTAATTACTTCATATTAAGCTGTTTAATATAGTGATCTTTAATAAAGCAAAACGCTTTTAAACAATAAGAGTTAACAAAATAAAACATTAATAGAATGCTTACCGGTTTATTTTGTTTTTAAGAATCTATGAGATTTGCTCATCTCAGTTTTTCTTTGGGTGGCTAAGAGTGGAAACAATTTTACATAATGTAAGACAGTAGAACTTGGAAAGTTCAAAATGGTAGTTTAATAAACAACAAAATGGTTAATAAGATATCAAGGTTGAACATGTCTTAAATGTAGAAAATAAAAAAAATTATTATCTGCACAAAAAAAATCTGTACCCCAAAATAAATTTCATGTACACTAGTGTACACCGTGCCGACAACTGGTTTATTTATATAAATAATATTCATTCAACTTTTAAACAAATGTATGCTGACTATTGACGGAAAATTAGTTATCAATATAAAGAAACACATTGAATGTAATACAGATTTCAAAAATATACTTTTTTTTATTTTCACTTGCCAAAATGTACTATTTGAACGCAATTTATTTTTTCAACGTTTAAAGTAATTCAAAATCCTTGTTAGACAGTTAAAAAACGTAAAAACTATACGTCAAATTAAACAATGAAGTATATACTTTTAGAGGTTATAATATCCGTGGTGATCTTATAACAAACGTAAGAGAATAAAACCTTTCTCTAGCTGGACATTAATAGCAAGTATGTATAATGACCGTAAACAGTTCAAGGATGTCGTATTAACATTTGGAGGTTTCAGTCGGACTAGTGATCTGTTTAATGAAGTTTGATAATAATACCCGCGCATAAACCAATACCCAGGACTAAAGAACCTACAAATTAGCAGCATAAACAGCATTTGACAAAAGAATTGTAGTTTGTGGTGGTTTTAATAAAATATTAATAAATTGAACTCAGTTAAATCGCAAAGTGTTAGTTAGTAACACGTGTTAAAAGATAGCAAGCATGACACACACATAAAATGTGATCGCAGTTCAATTGCCGTTTAAAACAAGCTGTTTGTATTCGGCCCAGGACTAAACCCGTATAAAGTTCACGGCAAAGTTAGTAGACTATATAAATCTCTTAATTGACAATATTAAAATGCTCAAATAAGTTTTTAAATTCCCGACGATCTGCCACAAAGTAGTGAAACGTTAGTTGTAGTGTAACGTTTGGTGACTGAAAATATGTATTGCACCAAAGTATGTGAAATGTTTTCTTGTATCAAAGCAACACCGCAATGTGAAGAATTCGTTTTGAAAGCTATGATCGAAAGCGCAAGAGGAAATTTTACTGATTCTTTTAATATAGAGTTATCATTGAAGCATACTAAGAAAATGTTTCTTCTAAAGTAATCTTTCAACAAACCAAAAATTGAGCGTTGGTTTTATATATTGTCTTTAGTAAACTTTTATTTGATAATGTTCTTAGAAAGTTACTATAGGTAAATAATTTTACAAATAAGTTTTCACGGTCAGGTTATGTTTTTAAAATGATTTTCTTAGAGATTTTATAAATTGGTCAATTATACTAAGTGATCTTTTTGATAAACTTCTTGATAATCTTAGTGATGGAGGCTTACTTATACTTAAAAAAGATCATCAAGAATAACTGACCTATTGAGGAAATCTATAACAAAATCATTTCAAAAGCACAAACAAAAAGCAAAGATTAAATTAAGTCCTCAAAGAGTGGACTATTCAAATAAAACTATGGATTGGAAACTGATTACAATATATTTTATAGTAATAAGAATGTAAAAAGTATCTATTATATTTCCAATTCGAAAAATCCATATTCAATCAAAAATAAATTCAATTTATGATCAAAAAATTTTTACCATTTTTATCTAAACCAAAGAAATCTTTTTATATGAAAAGACTTTTAAGTATAGTGGTTTTAAAACATTGCTACCATATGTTCAGGATATTCCTGATGGAATTACAAGAGGCAAATAAGAAAAAATTATGCATTTTTTAAGTCTCCCTTTCAAACAAGTTGCATAAAAACGAATACAGGAACTGAGTTTCTAAAACTGAAATCATTCCCAAAACAATCTTAACATATTAATAGTCAGTAATACTCCCTTTTATTTATTAATTAAAACACTATAAAAAACAGAAACACAAAATGTATTGAGTAAATTACCTAAAGTTTATTACCTGACAAACAACTATTTATTTACAACGAAAAATATCATCAAAACTTGATTTTTCCATCATATAAACGTTGTCTCCATATTTCAGTCCGCGTGAATTGGTGGAATCACTGCTGGAAACTTTCATTAAAAAGATTTTATTGTCTCTGGTTACAATTTCATTTTCACAAAAGCGCTTCATCATTCTGTAAGTTATGTTTTAAGTTATTTTTTACCTCACTTAAGAAAACTAAAACCTGTAATATTTAAATAAAAAAACTTTTGTATATTTTCTATTATTTGTGATACATTTTTTATAGTATTTAATATGTAATATTAAGATTTATTGTGAATAAATACAAAGTTTCAATTAATATTAGATCAAAATATTTTATCGTAAATGTTTTACATTTTATAAACCAATAAATAAATAATAACAAAAACTAAAATTTATAAAACAAAAAAAAACTACAAACTTTCCAAGAGGCTGGTTTTCAGGAACTTTAAAGATGCATTTTCCACCAAAATTGTCTCTAGCTATTAATTTTACTTTTTTGTGTTTGGTATCGACAAGATGAGTTTTTCTGTTAAAGTTAGTATTAACTTTGATTTAAAAATATTCTAGTTATGTATATATTTGTTAATATATATGTTGTAAAGTAACGTAAAACTAAAGTTATTTTCTAAAACTAAAAAGTAATCTTATTTTCTACGCTTTAGTGTATAAAAGTAATCACAAGTATGATTGATTTATTTAAAGTTTTCAACCTCGGTTTTAAAACTGCAGAAATTTAATGAAAAATTTAAGAAACGTCCATCAAATATTAGTATTTACTATATGCCTAATGGGCTATGTGTTGAACGTTGAACGGCAAAATGCAGTGGTGACGTCACTGATCAATACCAGCAAACGATTGATTCATGTGAATGCATGATTAACCGTAGATTGAAGACCGCAAGTTTTTCGGTTGTGACTTACTGATAAGTCATAATGAGGACGAAACTAGTCTCAGTTTTCTTAAGCTTGTTTGCTAATGATCAAATGGTATAATCAATTTTTTTTACTATAGGTTTTAAATCCATTATATATTTTTTTATCTTTACCCAAGGTGTTGGTTTAATTAAAAATTGTATTAAAATAAAATTTGCCTATGTTTTTGCCCGTTTGTACTTTTGCACGGCGTCACTATTGCACGAGGGTCACTATTGCACGGCAACTCTTTTTCACGAGAGTATAGAAATATATAAAATAAAAACATAACGAAAATAACAAGAAGAAAATATAAAATAACTAATTAATAAAAGAAACGACGAAAACCAATGGTAATTGTTAGTGGCAACAGGTATAGTAATAAGAGAGAAAAAATTGCAAAAAAAAATTAAACTAAAACAATTGAATACAATGCACTACTAAAAACACAAATTAATACAAAAAAAAGTTATCGACTGAGGGTAAGGGTAATGGTAACAATGATAAAAAACTACCTAACAGAAATAATTAGTCAAAAAAAAAAAAAGGAAAATAAAAAAAACTATAAAAGAAAATAAATATAAGGTTCAAATACAAAAAATAAAAATTGACCATCGATAGTAAGAATTGTGGTAATAGAGAATGAAAAAAAGAATTAATATGAAAGAAATTTTTATACAACCTGTGCAAAAGTGTATTCGTGCAAAAGTGATCCTCCGTGCAAAAGTGTTCTTTCGTGCTTTAGTGACGCTCGTGCAAAAGAGTCGCCGTGGGTAATTGTCCACTTGTGAAAAATTCAACCTCCGTGCAAATGAGACGCCGTGAAGAAGTTTCACTTCTTGCAAAAGTGACGCCGTGAAAACGTTTCCCTTCGTGCAAAAGATTAGCCAAGCAAATTTTACGCTGTGCAAAAGTGTCCTTTCGTGCTAAAGTGATGCCGTGCAAAAGTGTTCTCTTGAAAAAATGTCTCTATGTGCAAAAGTGACACCCGACCCCTTTCACCCCTTTACTCACGAAAGTATCTTAAAAAAGGAATCAAATTCAATTATTCTTAGCCAAAACTGACCCAATTTATCTATATTTCTATATTTTAACATTAGGAAATCTATTACAACTTTAAGCGTTTATCATAAGGATAATTTTGAAACTATTATTTCTTTTTCCATATTCGACCTTGAATAAGTTCTAATTTTTCAATAAAAACATGAACAGATACAAACCTCTCGAGTATTCTACTTCCAAAGTTTTTATCATCTGAGCTGACTTCAGATTCAGTTGAATCCGAATCCTCACAGCTACTGTCAGTAAAATCTTGTTCGGATGAACGAACTGTGAAATCGCATCTTTCTGAAGCAGATTCAAGTTCATCCGTGTCTTCTTGCTTTCTGAAATTAAAAATACAAGAGTTTGTCTCAATATTAATGTGAAACAATTAACTTACTAAATTATGTTTTAATGTTATTAGTTGTCATTACTCATTATTCGATAAAAGTGAAGCTTGAAAAATAAATAAAAGTTTATATTCATTAAATCACTACATAAAAAGTTTATAAACATATATAACTTGATATTAAAAATATAAGAAGCTGACAGCAAATTTTGATGAAAATAAAACAAATAAATATTTATTTATACTAAATTTTTCAAATAAAAATATTAATTAGTCATACTATATCATCACTCACGAATTACAAAAAGCGAAGACCTCATCATTTTGAAAAAAGTTCGTCATCGTAGGGAAACACTCATCTTCGAATGATGATTCTGCGTTACCTTCGAAGTGATTTTCAACTTCTACAAGAAAGTCTTCATCCACAGACAAGATTTCAAATGAAAATTGATCTTCAACTTCGGGTTCATTTTCAGATTCGGATTGTTCTTCCTCATCAGTATCATCCCTGATTAATTAGGTTAAACTAAGTCTCTAATATATCTTTTGTTTTTTTTATCCAAAAACGTAACTTTATTTAATTGCATCCGTTTTAATGGTGCTATCGTAACTTAATAAACAATTTTAGGTTATTTAGAAAGACTATAAACTTTAGTTAATTAATTTCTAGATTCTTTACAAAATAAATAATTTAGTTTTGTTTAAATTACAATGTCTGAAAAGTTTAGATAGATTATTTGTTTTCAAAAAACTACAAAGTTTTATAAACCCTTCTTGATCTTTTTCCGAACTACCATCATATTCTGTAAACTCATCAGAAGATTGTGAATAAACTGAATCATCATCCACCAAAGATCTGTTGTATTTTTTTATAAAAGTTACGAAAAAAAGGAAATATTTTGACTTCAACAAATAAATATGTTTATTAAAACTTTCTTAACATGAATGTTTGTTACACATTATTAAAAATCGAGTTTAAACATGAATATCTATATGGAATTTCTAACTTTTAAGCAGTTTTACGTCTATGAACTTTTTAATTAAAATTAAAAAACTTATTAACAATTAAAACTAATATACTCACCCATAACAAACATCAATCGAATCTCCTTCTTTGTATTTAACGAATAAAGAGTTTCATTTTCAGTAACAATCTTTTTGTTGTAGATGAAGGTCACCTCATTTTGTTTATAATTTAAAATATCACAAAAGTTCTTCATTAGTCTAAATATTTTTTTGTTCAAAATATTTATTTAGTAAATACTTTAAAACTGAATTTTTTATGGTGAATAATGGCATATATATATGCAATCAAGTATTATTTAACTGTACTATAGTCAAACCATTTAATTTGACAACTCAAAATGAAATATTAATCTATTTAATAATATTTAATCACAAAAAAATGTTAGTTTTGTTTATTTTAGTATTTTTCTAAAGGTTTAACGGATGTTACTATTGTACTTATACTAAAATATATAAAAAAAAATTGAAAATATTTTATAAAACCTTATAAGTATTTCTTAGTTAAATAATTATCAAACCTTGATAGATTTCTGTTGTTATATTCAGTAAACTGATGATTGGTTTTAGAAGGAGATACAACGCTCACGACAACCGGAAAGTTTTCAAGTTGCCTTTGAAATTATTATTTGATTGTAGAGAAAAATTACTAACTTACTGTTAAAGAACTTTGTGCATCATCCAACACTAACGGTTGTAATAAGTTAGTCTTTTATAATACTAAAAAACTTACAGTAAATGTTATTAACACCATTTTCAAAATAATTCTTGACTTTATATTAACTTTTTAGCTGATTTTTTTGTACATCTAAATTACTTATTATCATCAAAATCTAAATCACTTTAAATATCAAGTAAATAACATAAACATGTGTTAGTATATATATATAGTTCTTTAAAAGCAAAGTTTTAGTTGTATCACAAACATAATTTAAATAGAAACCTCTTCAGCTTGGTGTTGTCATCCACTTTTAAAACTAAATTTTTATTGCTTTGAATACTCGTCGAGTCAAGAACATTTTTTTCAACTTTTGCACTTTCATCAGATTCTAGCTGATCTTCTGATCCTGATATAGAAATGATATAGAATAACAAAAGCATTTTAAATGTATCAAAAACTCGCTTGGCATGATTAATAAGTTTTGTTGGAATTTATTAGTTAGCTTTGTACAAAAGTTCAAATACCAATCAAGCTTTTTGATAGCTCGTTGTTGTTTAACTTTCTTTAACGTAAACTATCTGCTCGATCAGAAATGTCATTCTCTTTAAAAGAATCTCTAAAAAAGACTAACTAGTCTATGTTTTGCAAAAAGCTTCATCAACTCTTTGTCATATAAAGTTTTTTTTAATTTTCAAACTAGCCTTACTTAACCTTAGCAGCTTAATTATATAAACATATTTATAAAGACTACAAAAAGTTTACCACGTTCAAAGGTAAATAGCTTTTGCACTACTACAATATAATTGAGTTTACTGGCTATAAGTTTAAATAAACAGAGCTTTAAACTAATGAAGTTGTTAGTAATTTTTTTTAATATAAGTCTAATCTTATGTAAAATGATTTTGTGAAAACAATATAACTGAAATTGTACTATCATGTTTAGAAAATAGCTTAGCTTTATTAAATTATAACAAAAAAAAAACATCAACGTTCAAAGAAATCAAGCCTTACTATGCAATTTTAGTAGTTAGAAACTTTGTTAGTTTCAGTTATTTCTTATATTGAAACACAATTGATTTAATATTCTAAAGACAGTAAAAACATTTTTCATTGAATTTCGGTATAGTTTAAGATCCGTAAAACTTAAAGTTTACGTTTATTTTATAGTTGAAAAATTAAATAAGTGTTTGAGTTTTTCTACTTTGTTTTTATAAATCAAATATTTAAAAAAAAACATTTAAAAAAAGATTGTCTGAACCTGAGTTAAAATGATGACGATCTTGATTGTCTTTAGCAACACCTTTTTCTTCAATCTCGCTTTTCTTGTTGTTTTCCCATGCTTTCAAGTAGCGCTTTTTTCCTCATCTCTCAATTTTACCTCTGTGAAGCCGTCTGTGAAGCCAGACAACAAGGCTGGCCATTCAGTGTTCTGTATAAACAAAATAAAACTTCAAAGTCGTGTGTTTCTAATTATCAATTTATTTACGTATTCCAGAGCTTATTTAATAGCTTCTTATTTGTTTAATTGTTTATTTTTAAAACTTTTTTCTTTAATATTTTTATATCAAAACAATAAAGTTTTTGGTTATAAAAATTCAGTTAAAAGTATGGGTAAAAGCAAATGGTAAAAATTACTTTTGTTGTATCGATTGAAGATTTTTCTTTTTTACTTTCATCAGTGGTTTTAGAAAGCTTTTTATTACGAATCATGGATGACAGAAAAGTACGTTTTATAGTAGGATATTTATCCATGCTACTATTTTTTCTATTATACTACTAAAAAATAATATTATGTTACTTGATCCTTAATATGAACTTAAAACTAAAATTTTTCATATTAGTATGAAAAATGTATTTAATAGCAACCATCTTTAATTCGAATTTCTACAAAATAAAACAACATGCTTAAATTTTTTACAAATAAAGAATATCCGTTAAGACTTCTATTAAAATAAAGTCCTGACTTCATAAAACTCCTATTCAGTCAATATTCTTTTTCATATCCAAATCAGAACAGGGTTTCCCTGAAAAGGAGCCAAAGGGGTGAGAGCGTGATTAGCAAAACAACCACATGGGGTCGTTAGGTCATAACTTAAAACTTACACTAGGTTCCAGATGATCCTGGCCAGCAAAAACATGTCTTAAGCTTTTTTAAGGTCGATTTTGCAACTTATACTAGACAGACATTATGGGAAAAGTTTAGAAATTAAGGGGGCATTTGGCTGTAAAAGGGGGAACCACCAGGCCATTATTTAATATTGAAATTATATATTTTGAAATTGATGCTAAAGAGCCAAAAAAAAGGTCTCAGTGTTATTTCATGGTAGTTTTTCGAGAAAGCTTTTTGGAGGGGGCCATAGCTTTGTTTATATCTTTAAAAGGGGCATATTGAAAAAAAAAATTAAGAAACCTTAATCAGAAGCATAAACAGGGATGCCACTCTTTGAGAAAAAATATCGTGAAGAAACCTTAAATTATACAATCTTAAACCATACTAAGTTTTTCAAATTTTCGAAAGTATAGAAAATATATTTAAAAAAAAAAATTTAATAACTAACAAAATTTGAGTTTATGAACAAACTTGGCTTAAATATAAAATTTTTAAATTGGAACAATTAGCTCTCAAGCTACCAAATCTATTAAAATGATTGTCATTCGAGTTTATTTTTAGTTTCAAACTATCCTGAGGTAGCCTAAGTCATCTTGAGTACAAAATACAATCTGTTTCTTGTACAAAATCTGCTTCTTCAAGGAGGGTACTTGTTCAATATTTTAATAGAAAAGTTTTGCACTGTTATAAAAGAAATTTAATTAATTTATACCAGATGAAGACATTGAAAAATAAATAATTTTGTAACTTCTAGGAAAGTCATAAAAAAATTTTCTGACTTAAAAGAATTTTTAATTAATTTTTATCATTTGTAGGGCTTTAGAAAATAAGCAAATTTGTAAATTTAAACTGACAAATCTATATTTTTTCTAAGTTTTATCAAGTTTACTGTTTTTTCTTCAATTTTTTTTAAATCCCAAATTTTTTTCTTACTTTTGTCGATTATTTAAATTTTTCCTGAATTTCTGAATTTTCCTGATCATGTTGCAACCATGCCTGTATGTTTAAGTTGTTTTCTCCACAACAGTTAAGTCAAAGAAATTTAACTAAAGATAAAGGCAATTTATTAAGCATAAAAATTAAAGTTCAAAATAACAGATTTCAGGTTATTCATGTATTATAATTATACAAACAACAGATAAACTTATTGTTCTACCTGGATTTATTTTTAATTTTTCAGCTAAAATAAATCATGATGAAACTTATTTGATGTTATTTATCAACTCAATCAGGTATAAAATAAACTATTGATACTTATAAAGTTTTAAATGTGAAGAAAATCTTAGTTATAGTAAGTATTTCCGTATTTACTAAAAACTTTTTTTTTTTTTTTTTTTTTGGAGATATAAATATATTTTAAACTAAAACTATAACAGTTTTTAAAGAAGTTTAAACCTCTCAAGTTAGAATAATGTAATATCATAAATTTACCACTCATAAAAAGTCCTTAAACATTGCTGAAATAGAATTTTAATTACAAATTTTAATTTTAAGTAGTATTTTACAAAGGTTACAAATATAGTCGATAACGATCTCAAGTATCTTAATCAGGGATTCTCAAACTGTGCCAAAAGATAGCTATTAGCAGTATAGGGGCAACAGAAGCGCCATGAGGACCATAATTTGAAGTTTAAACTGTTTTTGGTTTTGATGATGAAGAGCAATTAAAAAAGTTTATATGGTAATTTTTGGAAAAATAGTGTTGGAGGGAGTCAAAGCTTTTTTAACTACTTTAAATGTTGCCTAATCAAAAATAGCTTTGTAATTCCTGTTATTTGTATATCAGACATCTAGCAAGTTTTAAAATTCAAACCTTTGAAAAATTGGCTGAAATAAACTAAATGATTTAAAGTTCGTATCAAACTCTTAAGTAAAAAAAATCGTATTGGATTTAGTTTAACTACTAGAAAACAAAAATTGTATAGTTGTTACTTAAGTTTTCAAAGATGACCAAATTATTTTTTAGCCTTAAATTTAAGTAAGCATGCAAACAACCCTGAGTGTGTGGCAATTCTTATAAGGGTAGATAATTTTTACCTAAATTATATATATATATAATTATGTATTAATGAGGACAATATTATAAGCAGCAAACTTCATAGACAATATGATATAGTAAAAGTTTAATTTACATTTGAAATTATTTAAAATTCCTGGCCAATTTTATTAAGTTTCTCAAATTTCAGGTTTTTAAGCCTACACTGTTAAATTCTAGGTTCATCCTGGACTTTAATGTTTTTGCCAACTCTGTATTTTTGTCATGGAAATAAAAATTTTTAGTCCATTTCAACTAAACAACTATATTAGACATTTAAGTTCATAATTAGACATATTCTATAACTTAACTTACAGAGATATTTTTGAAATTTTAATTTTTCTTAAATTTGCTTTAAGAGTAATATTTTGCTAAAAGTTAAAAGTAACTTGATTTAGGTTTTACTACTATTCCAGTAGATTTCAAAGTTTTGATATTAACTTAAAGGTAATAAAATAATCTTTTTGTATATTATAGGTAGTATTATCAAATTGTTATCCTTTTAATCTATAACAATGTCATTTAAAATGCATAAAATCAGTCCAAGTGACCAAAAGCAATACTAAGTTTTTAAAAATAACTTGATGTATCCTTAAGTTGTAATGAAATAATAAAATAGATATTAAATAGTAATCAAGCAAAAGTACCTAAAAATACCAAAATTTTACCATAAAACGTAATAAAACTTAAATAAAAAAATAATTGTTAAAGTTATAAAACCCAGCCTTTGATAAGGAAAGAACAGTAGATATCCTAAAATATTCTAAAAACCTAATTCGACTTAAGTCAAATTTTCAAAAAAGTACTAGTCGACTAAATTTAAAAAACTTCAATTTTGAATAACTTAAGTTTTAGGCAATAATTTTTAACTATAACTATTTAGATTATCCTTAATCATAAATCCTCTTGATTAAAAAGTAAATTAAACAAGTTGCAAGCTATAAAATAACATACCATTTTGCTTTGAATAAAACTAATCAAAGTGTAGCAGCTTTGCTGTGACATTTTTAGTAGAAGCTATTTTAAAAGTGAACATTTGTGTTATGTATTATTTAAGTTTTATTTTATGAAATCACATACTACTAAACTCAGAGTTTCCAAGAATTTCGAAAAGTTGTAATGTCTTCCAGATTTTCTGAATTTTTACATGGACCTAAATAAAAAATATTTTTTGGTATAAAATTAAACTTAAGTTTCAAAAAAATGTCTTGAATAGTTAAAAAAACATTAAAAAGATACTATAAAAACTCATAACATTTTTAATTATACAAAATAAATTAATTTTTGAGATGTAATATATATATGATAAAAACTTTTTACTTAATATGTAAAAATAGTTTAAATTTCCAAATTTTTACATATTTTTAATGGTTTTTATCTAAACTCTAATTTTGTTTTCCAATTTATTCAAATTGCATGTTTCTTGAGTCATATTTTGCCCAAATTGTGATTTTCAGATTTTTCAAAAATTGCACGATTTTTGGCATCCCTGTAAATTGTGTAGATCTTATGAGAGTTTTATCAAGTTTATATGCATAATTATTTTGTCTTAATTTTTCTATAAGTTTTTGTATTACATCTTTAATTTTTCCTAAAGCAGAAGGACCAAGTACCAAGTTTTTTTTTATTACACAGAAAGTGATTTAGCACAAATTAAAACAGATCAGATGGTGCACTAATGTAAAATAATTAAGAAAATGACAGCAAAAAAGATAAAATTAATTTTTTAAAAACAACTTTAAAATATTCATGCTAAGCTATAATTGAATTGTTTATGGCACCTTTAACAGTTGCTCTATTAGATTCACAACAGTTTTTTATTATTATTTAGATTAAATGATAAAATAGTTCAAGGCACTATAAGGATAAATGATTTAAAGCTATAGGTAGACTGATGTATTTTTGGTAAAATAAACTTTAAAAGTGTATTAAAATTTATAGATATAAAACTTTAGAGAATTTTACTACTTTATAAAATCAAAAATTTCATTTCAGAACGTTTGTAGGTCAAGAATATTTTTAATATTAAAACAATTTTGGTTTAAAAGCTGTTGATTTTTTTCTACCGTAGGTCAAATGAAAATTTAAATAATTAAATTGTTCATAAAAACTACCCTTTTAAAGTAATAACTTTCCTGAGTTTTTCATTAAAAATGACAAACCTAATTCAGGCTTTTTGAGTAATTTATTCAGTTAAATTTGCCTGATTTATTTAAAGTTCAAATTTTAGTAGCCAAACGGGTGGCCAAAATCAATTGTTACAACTTGGCCTAAAGAAAAATTTTACTTTAAATTCTTCTGATGATTAGCAGTTAAAGAGGTTGCAGGTTATAACTGTTACTGTTAATATTCATATTTAAAATATCTTTTTTTCAGCCTTTTTGTTTGGTTTCATGTACCATGGGTCAAAATGTAGCATGTCTTATGCTGCATTTATAGTATATAATTTTATAATGTTAGTGCTTTCAAAAAGTTCAACTATATTATTACAACACAATACAGTCTTATATTTGGTCTGTCAATTTATTTTTGTAAACTTCCACCAAGTTTTCTTAAGTTCTTCTAGGGTTTTAGAAAAACAAGTTTTTTGGTTTATTTTTATTTTGAAATTAAGCTTAAGATAATAAAAACTGTCCTAAATAGTATAACAACATTTAAAAAAAACTACTAAAGCTACTGTACTTTTCAATGGAAATATGTTAGTTATACAAATCTTTAAGCTAAAAGTTGCAAGTTTGCAGGTTGTTTTAGTGAATTTTATTAAAAATCTAGGTCTTTTTAAATAATTTCAAATTTTATGTTTATTCAGCTAATTTTTGACCATATTGGCAATTTATTTCAACCCTGTAAATTATGTATTCTATATTGAGAGTTTTACAAAGGATATATGCATGAATATGTTGTTATGAATGTCGTATGAAATTTATTACTTTACATCTTTAATGTTGATCTAGGAGTAAAACCATAAAATTAGTAAACTTTGTTAAATTAAACATAAGCCTTATAAAAAAATGGTTCAAAACTGATGGTAGACTAATGTAGTTTTTGTAACTTATAAGTTTATTTTTTTTTTACTGTTTTATAAATACAAAATTATAGTCATCATAACTTTATGAAACATAAAATTTAATTTCAAAACTTCGTAAGCATCTAAAATTAGGAAACTTTTAATATATAATGGTGTTTCGACTATTGACTTTTTTCTACCCTAGTCAACTAAAAATTATTATATTACTTTTTAATAAAAGCTGTTAGAAAATAATCATTTCCAGAATAAAACTCTCTTATGGAATTTATATGGTCAAATATATAAATAAAGTTACAGTAATTTTGACTTCAATCTTGGTAACCTCCAGGACAGTTTAATTAAAACCTTCTATAAAACAAAAAAGAAACTAATAACTTAAATATATACTTATAGTATTAATCAAGAATTGTGTTTAATCTAACCTTTATTAATAGATAGACTTTGATTTAACATGCAAAACTTTAATGTTGAAACTTTGTGCTTAAAAGTCATTCAAGTATGACAAAATTTTATTCATCTATGGAAAGATAAAAGACAAAATAGACAATAGTTTTTTGTCCAGCAATAAAATAAAGTGTAACAAAAAATTTTAAACGCTTAAGTTAAAATAACCGTGTAGTAAATCTGCTAGTCTTTATTTATGCACAAGGTTTAATAATACTCGCTGCGATCATAAAGAAATAAAGAAAATAATTTTGAAAATTACATTTTCAAATATAATAAGTAGTTTATAAACACGAAAAAAATACCTTTATCCTGGACAAAACGTTAAAAGGTATCCGTGGTGTGCGACTCGATAACCGAAAAGTTTTTTGTGCACCAGGTCCTAAAACCAAATTTTTTGATCGTTTTTTTTTTGTTGAATAAACTATACATATGACATATTCACTAATACTATTTAATATTTTTCAAGTTTTAATAAGATTTCAGCATATTTCTCGCAATTATAACTTTAATTTATGAGTTATTTTATTAATTGTTCTTATAGAACTTGCCGTTTGTTTTATAACATACTTGTGTTATTAAAAAATAAATTAAAAATTTAGGGATATAAACTTTTTTTTTCCTGTGAAAATGTAGATATTAATAAATAAGACGTTATCGAAGTTTAAGCAGTATATTAAATTTGAAACCATTGTTTTATTATCTAAAACTTTTAAATACTGTCGATTACACGAGTTTTCTTTTTTAAAAGTTGCTATTTGCAATACTTTAAATTATTATTGCTTGACTTTTTCACGAAGTTGCAAGAACTCGATTGTGGAGTAAAATTAGCGGCTTTAAGCG
The DNA here is from genome assembly GCF_965202585.1 of Thalia democratica. Classification (NCBI taxonomy): domain Eukaryota; kingdom Metazoa; phylum Chordata; class Thaliacea; order Salpida; family Salpidae; genus Thalia; species Thalia democratica. Next base: position 20,197,706 of record NC_139165.1, read on the forward strand.
ATTTGTTTAGTTTAAATTAAATTATCTAGCTTCAAGCTCATTTATAATAATTTAAGGTAAAAAAGTTGGTTTTTTAAAATAGATTTTTGTTTAAAGAGTTTAAAGAGTGCCGTTGAGATAAAGAGCTTGAAGAAAACTCCGAAAAGAAATGACAACATTTTATTTAGTCAAGTGAGTTGTTTGCAAAGTACATAAGTATCAATGTTATTAGTTTTTAATTTTAAACATACTTATTTTAGATTGAACATAAGATTTTCATATTATGACGTTTAAATAATTAAAAAAAAATTGTTATTTTTTATTAATAGATGACTTTTTTTTTTGTTTTTCAGTCCAATTTGACAAATTCTTAATTTTAGAATTTAATATAAACATTTGTTTAATTTAGCCTGCTTACATAAAAAAATGGTATAATGTGAATGGTATAGCTAATGAATAATGCAATTCTACCTACAACATCACATTTAATGTTTTTAAAAAAATAATCAATTTTCAAAAGAAGTGTAACATACAGTTAAGTCTTTGAAACTTTAATAATTTTAGAATACATTAATAATTTTAAAACCAATGTGTAGCAATAATTATAACAAATAAATTTAAAACCATTATTTAGAGTACTTAACTTCGAAATTTGGCATCATATTTAATATTAAAAAAACATAAACACGATTTGGTTTTGATCTCATTAGAATGTCAAAATCACATTAAACCAATATTAAGTTTAAAACCAAGTTGGGTTATTTTTTTATAGTCAACCAATTAGTGGGTCTGTTATATAGTACATTTTAAGGATATGTTTAGTGCGTAAAAATTTTATTTTTAGTCCATAATTAACAATGAATTTCACCGCAAGATCAAAAACAACAGCATCCGAGACAATCATACGATCGGTTTCGTCCTAATTAGGACTTATCAGGCAGGAATAGTCGCGAGAAACCGCTGTTTTGATCTTAACCAACCGGGCTCAAGTACAAGGTTGTTGTTGATTTTTGCAGTGAAAATCATCATTTATTATCGATGGCATAAAACATCTCAACCTTGTTGATAATGGCCAAAATAAATACTTGCTAAAACTGATCAAACGAGCGCAGACTATAATCTCACAATTAGCCGAAAATTTCTGAGACGTTGTGCTGTGAATGATTAAGCTGTGTCAATTTGTTCAACTTTAGCTACAAACGGTCGCTTCAGTACTTTGTACTTAAGCCCGCTTGTTTAAGATCACAATAGCGGTTTTTCGCGACTATTCCTACATGATCAGTCCTAAATAGGACGAAACCGTTCGTAAGATTGTCTCGGATGCTGTTGTTGTTGATCTTGCGGTGAAGTTCATTGTTTATTATCGATGGCATAAAACATCTCAACTTTGTTGATGAGGGACGAAATAAATAATGGCTTTTTAGTACATAGAAAGGCTAATTTAACAAATTATTGTCAGAGTTTTTTCGACAAGTTTTAAATATTACATTAATGTTTTTAAGATAACGCTGACTGCTAAAACTTTTTTATCAATATTTTTATGGATATCTTGCCCAAGAATAATAAAATTAAATAAGCTTAAAACTCAAATTCGATCAAACAATGTATAATGAGATGTTCTTGTTCGATCTCTTAACTACCATTTTAAAAACCTTGCTGGCTCATTTTATAATAAAATGAGTTTTAATCTAACTAATTTGTTAATATAATCAAAACAAAACTCTAAATATAATAAAAATTGTAAAAATTTATACTTAATTCAAAAAACATGCTTTTGTAATTTCTTGGGCAAATAAAAAGTGTTAAAGTATTTTTGCGTACAACATAGGTACTTTTGAAAAAGCATGCAATATTATGAATTTGTTTATATTACATGCGAAATTGTTATGTATTTTGAGAAAATTTTGTTATAATTTTTATTCGGTTTAGAAACTTCAGTAGACATATTTATCATAATCTCTTTTTTTAAAAGACTTTTTGATTTAAAAAAACCGGTTACAAATACACATAAATTAATATCTTATTTGTAATTTTCAAACTTTATTAGTTTAATGAGAAACTTAAATCGACAAAATCAGCTTTTAAAGCATAACTTTTTTTTTTTGGTTAGAATTTTAAACAGATAACAGTAATTTTAAGAAATACAGTTGAATTTTTTATATTAAAAAGTCTTTGAACTACAAGACAAATATAATTTTTAATTTTTTTGTCAAGAAAAAGTACATATAAAGAAACTGGATTTTTATTTATGATTTTTGTAGAATTGCATAAAAATAATTTTCTTTGACTTCGGAAGATAAAACGCACTGAACGCAATATTCAACACAAATCACATCATAAATTTAGGTTTAGAATAAGTTTTGAATAATACATGCATAGAAATGTGTTATTAAACAGATTGTTTAATAGCATTGATGCCGCATGTCGCTACTTTTTACTATTTCACTTATCTCTAATAATAGTATTATTTAAATCAGGCAATCGTAATTGATTTTTTATTATTTCCGGTCGCTGGTAGGCTTGTTTAGTATTTTTTACTAGAAAGTAGGCCCATCTAGTAAATCATGATTATAACTAACTGGAGATAGTAAAATTTAGTCAGTTTATGTGGAACATTTAAGCGGATAAAAAGTAAGCAAAAAATAAAACGGTAAAATTGTAATAGAAGTGGATAGTTTTAATAATAATAAAAATGTTTTGTATACTAATTTACTAGCTCAAAATATTATCGATTGTCCGAGACAAAATGTTTTAACGGTATCCAAGCTGTATGCTACTCGATGACTGAAAGGTTTTTTCGTGCACCAGATGGTAAAATCAAACATTTAAGCCTGCTTTTAATCGTTCAACAAACCGTGTTCAATATACTAGATTATAACAATTTATATACGCAAGCTTGTAATTCGGGTTAAGGTTGTAAGAGATTTATGTTTTGTACAATCAATTTTTTATAAAACTTTAATCTATAAAAAAGTGGACTACTTTAAGACAATGCTTACTAGGTTAAATCAATACTTCTTTTAAAAGTTTAACAGACTGCTCAAGTTTGAAAAAAAGTAATAAAAGAATTAAGTATTTCAATCATAGTTTTCAACGTTCTAAAAAGCAATACAAAGTAACTTTTAAAAAAATCTGTTCAAATAAGAGTTTAAAAAACATGAATTTAAATTGAAAATTAGTTGTTTAAGTTACAAGTGTCTTTACTTACAAACAAAACCAAAATGTTGATTTACACTGAAATTATTTATTTTTAAGAAATTAGGCACTAGTAAATCTTATATTTACAAAAAACTGCATTTTAATTAATATGTTCAGCTGAACACCGTAAAACACGATGGTATGAATAAAATTTTTTTATAAGTTCTGCAAGTAAGGATATTCATTTTGCAAACTTTAGTTTCAATGGTTATTCCAAGTTGGTAGACAGTTACCAAATGTAATTTTAAAATAAAATTTATTTGTGTTTAAATGTAGTTTACACAACTAAAAAAAAATATATAGTTGTAGAACTTATTAAACGGCATACTAAAACATAAATTACATAAAACATGTAGTCCAACCTTAAGTTTATAATAAATCTGTGATTTTTAAAGTTTTCATTTTAAGTTGTATCATAATACAACTAACGAAGTCCTTATAAAACTATTTTAGCTAAAAGTGTGATTTTAGATTATAAACTTATCAATTTAAATAAATATAAAATCTAGTATTGTTTTTAAGTATTTTTAAAAACCATTTTTATCTTTTCATAGAAAATTGCTTGTTGTAAAGCAAGAGAGTAAATGTTCTGGGAAAACTACCTTTTATAGACTAGTATGCATTGAATACTTTTTAGAGACTAAAAATTAATATTATAAAACAAATTACATTTTTCTAAACAGAATATAAAAGCAACTTAAGTAAAACTTGTTTCTTATAAATTTTCGAGAAATTCTAGGTTTACTTAAACTCATCTGAACTCAGCTAAACACAAATTGTTGAATCTTATTTAAACAAACAAAAATAGGCTTTCAAATTTATTTATTCATTATTAAAATTTTGTACGTTTATGAGTTTAACGCGTTTTTTTAGGTTTTATTTGCCGCAAAAACTAAATGTTTAAATGTATAAACAAGACTTCTTTCGATAATAATGATGTATTAGGTTTTAAATTAAAACAAAACAAAAGTTAAAAGAAAAAAAAAGAAATATTGTTTTATTTACAACTTATTGTGTTCAGTTTAGCTTGATATTAAATTTTACTTTTGAAGTTATAAACTACTCAAGGAATCTCTTTTAGTAATTTTTTAATATTTTTTTATGATAGTTAATTTAAATATTATTTAAACGTGAAAAAGTAAAGTTTTTATATACTAATTTTGCTATTCTCGAAATATTTTGTGTTTTATAAGTCTTGTCATTGCTTTCATGCATTTAAAATCGGTTGTTTATTTTAAACTATATTTAACTAGATTAAATTTTTGCTTCTAGCTTTAAATACTTGTTTAAATACTTTATTATTATTCTAATACTTTATAATTTCAAAAATATTTTGCCACATGTTAGCTTCGTATTATTCAGATAAGTTTAGTCCAGAAAAAGTAAAGTCTATTGTATTGTGTTTCTAGTTTTTCTTAATATATAGTTTGTTGTCAATAAAGATTTAAATATATCTAATCAAAATCGAGTGTAAATAAACAAAATTTAAACAAACTAACTTATATTTTCTTTTTCGAACAAAATGTACTCGAAACATTTTAGAATAAACTATATTACCAGTAAGCACATTTCACAGTATAACGATATATAACATTATATTGCTTTCCATGCGTTATTAACTTGAAAATAATTTAAAATACTTAAAATGTATCAACCACTAATTATTTTAAATTAATTGAATCAGAAACATTACGAATAGTTTTATTTGTTATAAACTAGTTATTACTAACAATTCTAAAAAAAATAATATATTAGTGTGTGCATGTTGTAAAGTTTTTTGAGCTGTAATAAATATTTAACTAATAGTTTCGAAGTTTTCATTGTTTTTAAGGTTAAATTTTTTTATTTTTTAAAATCTAAACTTTTTAATTCATGAACATCTTTTGTAATTATGTATTAGTTTTAACTAAACTTTCACCTGATGCTTTTTGAAGTACTTTTTTGTACTTTTTAAAGGTTTATTTTTGTTTCTACTGTTAGCTCAAAAGTAAGGAAAAATATAAAAGATAGGTTAATTTTACTATCACGCTTATACAAATTAATTCTATTGTTTAATTATATTACACAAAAAACATTATAGTCATTTTACTAAGTATCTATTTCCAATATTAAAATATTTATAGAATGGAACACTTATTATTAATGAAATTAAAATAAATATATAATACTTTTGAACTAGTTCAGTTTAGTTAGATAAAGAATTAAAAAGTCTGTAAACACAGTGTTTAAAAATGAATTACTAAAAGTAATGAACACACTTGTTTTCTATATTTTTAGTTATTAAATAGAAACCAAATATTTTTTAGTTGTCTTTTAACTCAATAAAAAGTTTTAGACTAATTTTTTACTAGATTTCTAGTGTTAAAACTTAGTAAACCAAAAGTATAAAAAAGCACCGTTGTTTAAGTAGTTGAAATTAAACATGACAAATGTTCAACTGAAATTAAAAGAGAAAGAAATTGGTAAAAAAATAATCCTTATATGAAATGTAGAGAAATTATTATTGCTATGAATTATGATATTTGCTATACTTGTACTGATGTTTTTTTAACCACTGGCAAAGATTATTGCCAATGTATTTTACTATTGGTAAAAAAAGTTATCCTTAATAATATTTACAGTTCCAATTTCCTTCCTGCTATTAACTATCGTTTTATTATTTGCTGCTTTAATAATTAAAGAAAGTTATTAATTTAGCCCTTTGATTTTTTGCATTTAACTTAAAAACTTTGAATGTATTTATTAATTGGTTTATATGTTTGATTTTAAATTATTATTTACAGAAAAAATTCATTATGGTTAATGCTATTTATTAGTTTCAAAAAGAAAACTAATTATTTAAATCATATCAGTTGTACATTACACTTGAAAATAAAAAAGCGAGTTTTTTTTTAGACAAGAAGAATTCATAAATAGTTTGTTTTTATTCGTATAAAGTAGTATTCATTCAACTTAAACAAATGTATGCTGACTATTGACGGAAAATTAGTGATCAAAATAAAGAAACACATTGAATGTTAAACAGATAACAAAAATATACCTTTTTTATTTTAACTTTCCAATATGTACTATTTGAACGCAAACTATTTTTTCAACGTTTAAAGTAATTAAGAATCTTTGTTAGACAGTTACAAAACGTAAAAACTATACGTCAAATTGAACAATAAAGTGTATACTTTTAGAGGTTATAATACCCGTTGTGATCTTATAAAAAACAAAAAAGAATTTTTTTTTTCCAGCTGGACATTAATAGCAGGTATGTATAATGACCGTAAACAGTTTAAAGATGTCGTATTTTCATTTTGAGGTTTCAGTCGGGCTAGTGATCGGTTTAATGTAATTTATTAAAAACACTAGCGCATGAAAATCAATACCTAGGACTAAAGAACCGACATTTTAGCAGCTTTTATAGCATACGACAAAAGAATTGCAGTTTGTAGTGATTTTAATAAAATATTTGTAAAATTGAACTCAGTTAAATCGCAAAGTGTTAATTAGTAATACGTTTTAAAAACTAGCAAGCATGACACACAGAAAAAGTGATCACAGTTTAATTGCCGTTTAAAACAAGCTGTTTGTAATCGGCCGAGGACAAAACCCGTATAAGGTTCACGACAAATATAGTAGACTAAAAAATTCTCATACTGGACAACATAGAAATGCTCAAATAAAATTAAAAAATTCCTGACAATCTGCCATACAGTAGTGAAACGTTAGTTGTACCGATGAACGTTTGGTAACTGGAAATATGTTTCACAACAAAGAATGTTAAATGTTTGCTTGTACCATGGCAACACCGCAATGTGGAGAATTCGTTTTGAAAGCTATGATCGAAAGCGCAGTTGGAAATATTACTCACTCTTTAAATATAGAGTTAGCATTGAAGCAAACTAGAAAAATGTTTCTTGTAAAGTAATCTTTTAGCAAAAAATAATTTTTAATCCTGGTTTTATATATTGTCTTTAGTAAACTTTTCTATTTGATAATGTTCTTAAACTACCACTATAGCTAATTAATTTTACAAATAATGTTTTACGGTCAGGTTATGTTTCTTAAATTATTTTCTTAGAGATTTCATGAACTAATCAGTTATTTTTAATGATCGTTTTGATCAACTTCTTGATGATCTTAGTGATGAAGGTTAACTTATAGTTACAAAGAGATCACAAAGAATAACTGACCTATTGAGGAAATCTATAACAAAATCATTTCAAAAGCACAACCTAAAAGCAAATATTAAATTAAGTCCTCAAAGAGTAGACTATTCAGATATAACTATGGATTGTAAAAAGATTACAACCTATCTTATAGAAATAAGAATGTAAAAAATAACTATTTCGAATCATCCATATTCAATTCAAAATAAGTTCAATCTATGATCAAAAATTATTACTATTTATATATAAACCAAAAAATCATTTCTTATGAAAATAATTTTAAATATAATGGTTTTAAAACATTACTTACTACCATATGTTCAGGATATGTCAAGAAAAAAGAATGCATTTTTAAAGTCTACTTTTCATCAAAAAATAAATAAAAACGAATACAGGAACAGAGTTTCTAAAGCTGAAATCATTCTCAAAATATTGTTATAATATTAATAGTCAGTCATACTCACTTTTTTTATTAATTAAAATACTATACAAAAAAGAAAGACAAAATGTATTGAGTAAATTTCCAAAAGTTTATTACCTAACAAACAACTATTTATTTACAATCAAAAATATAATCAAAACGTGATTTTTTAATCACGTAAACGTTGTCTTCTTCCTTTAGTCCGCGTGAACTGGCGGAACCACTTCTTGAAACTTTAATCAGAAAGACCTTGTTGTCCATTGTTACAATTTCTTTGTCACAAAATCGCTGCATGAATCTGAAAATTATGTTTAAAGTTATTTTTTACGTTACTTAAAAAAATTTAAGTTTGTAATATAAAAATAAAAGAACTTTTATTTATTCTTTTATTACTTGTGATCCATTTCTTCTCTTATTGGAGATAAAGTGTTCAGATTTATTGTGATTAAATGCAAAATTTAAGTTATTTTTAGACCTAAATATTTTATCTTCAACCAATAAACCAAAAAATTAATAATTAAAAAATATTAAAATTTACATAACAAAAAGGTAAAAACCTTCCAAGAGGCTGGTTTTCATGAACTTTAAAGCTTCGTTTTCCACCAAAATCGTCTCTAGCTATCAATTTTACTTTTTTGTGTTTGGTATTAACAAGATGAGTTTTTCTGTTAAAGTTAACTAATATTAGTATATATGGTACTAATATATAGTACTAATATTAGTACATATAGTACTTATATTTATTCGAAAATATACTAGTTATTCATATATTTATTAATATATATGTTGTACAAGAAACGTAAAACTAAAGTTGTTTTCTAAAACTAAATAGTAATTTAATTTACTACGCTTTAGTATATAAAAGTAATCAGAAGTATTAATGATTTATTTTAAGTTTTCTATCGCGGTTTTAAAATAGCAGAAACTTACTAAAAAAAATTAAGAAATGTCAAGCAGTATTTACTTTATATTTTGTAAACAATGTGTTGAGCGTTGCACGGCAAAATACAATGCTGACATCACTGGTCAATACCAGCAAACGGTTGCTTCATTTAAAAGCATGATTAACCGCTTGTAGGTAGAAGACTGCAAGTTTTTCGGTTGTGACTGATGAGTCCTAATAAGGACGAAACCGGTCTCAGTCTACCGAAGCTTGTGGTCTGATGATCCAATTGGTATGATCAACCCTTTTTTATTTACTATAGGTTTCAAATCTCCAGTACATTATCCCTTACAATTTTTTGTTTATTTTTTCATTATCTAAGACGTTGATTTAATTAAAATTTATATTAAAACAAATTACCCTATCATATTGCCCGGGAACAGCGTCTCTTATGCACGAGAGTAAAAATATGTATAAAATAAATAAAAAACATAAACAACAAAAAGAAAAAATTATAAATTAATAAAAAAAAAAGACAACAACCGAGGGTAGCTGTCAGTGGTAACAGGGATAGTAAAAAGAATGAAAAAAATGATAATGTGTACAATTAAAATAATTAAATACAATAACCTACTGAAAATAGAAAAAAGAAAAAAAAAACTTACCTACAATCTTTTAGAGTTATGGGTAATAGTAATGAAAAAAAGTATCAAACAGAAAGTATTCGTCAAATAAAAAACAGGAAAATAGAAAATATATAATAAAAAAATATATATATAATAAAAAAAAATGGTTGTGCAAAAGTGTCTTCGTGCATGAGTGTCTTTTCGTGTAAAAGTGACGCTTGTGCAAAAGAATTACCGTGCAAAATTTTCTCCTCATGTAAAATTGACCCTCCGTGCAAAAGTGACGCCGTGCATTATTTTTCTCATGCAAAAGGTTTCCCTCGTGCAAAAAAGACACTTAACCCCTTTCGCTCCCTTACTCACGAAAATATCTCAAAAAAAGGAATCGACTTCAGTTTAATTTAATCAAAACTGACAACATTGAAATTTATTATAACATTCAAATTTTTCTTACGTTTTTAAGATGATAATTTTGATGAAAGATATTATTGAAACTAAAATTACTTTTTCTTAGTTCATTTTCTACCTTGAATAAGTTCTAACCCTTCAATAAAAAAACATGAACAGATACAAACCTCTCAAGTACTTTATCTCCACAGTTTTCATCATCCGAACTGACCTCATCAGATTCGGTTAAATCCTCAGAGCTACTGTCAGTGAAATGTTGTTCGGAAGGTAGAACTGAGAAGTCGTATCTTTCTGAAGCAGGTTCAAGTGCATCCGCGTCTTCTTGCTCTCTGAAATTAAGTAAAATATTTAGATATCTACTCCAAGTTTAAGTTTTGAATATTAACTCGGTAAAAAAGAAATATTAATTCATAAACCATTTTAGGTTCAATAATAATAAAATTCAATTCAAAAGAATCTAATTCAATATTATAGATATAGAGTACATAGATACTTAAATAGTGAAATTCTTTTTTTAGTATATTTGTTTTTCAATTTAAACATATTTTAAATCAATCACAAAATAAAGCTTTGATAATTAGAACTTAAAATAAATTAAATCATTTAAATCACATTTAAATCAGACTGACTTTTAAGTTTACTAACTTTAAATTTATAAGTAAATATTAAATAGAACTAAATATACAAAACACGAACGCAGTTAAAATATTTATCTGATCTTCAACGAAGAATGAGTCTTTATTCACTTACGAACTTATATATGAAGATTGATATTCATTTTGGTGATTCAGATTTTCATCTTGATGAATCTGATCTCCATTTTTACGATTCAGATCTTCACTACGATGATTATAATCTTCATTTTTACGATCTAAATCTTCATCTTTATGATTCTGATCTTCACTTTGATGATTCTGATCTTCACTTTGATGATTCTGATCTTCATTTTGATGATTCAGATCTTCATCTTGATAAATCAGATCTTTATCTTGATGAATCTGATCTTCATTTTTACGATTCAGATCTTCACTACGATGATTATAATCTTCATTTTTACGATCCAAATCTTCATTTTTATGATTCTGATCTTCACTTTGATGATTCTGATCTTCACTTTGATGATTCTGATCTTCATTTTTACGATTTAGATCTTCACTACGATGATTATAATCTTCATTTTTACGATCCAAATCTTCATCTTTATGATTCTGATCTTCACTTTGATGATTCTGATCTTCATCTTGATAATTAAGATCTACATCTTGAACAATCAAATCTTCATTTTGATGATTCGGATAAGTATTCTGAAAATCTTCTTCGTAAATATCAACGTTGCTCGCTTCTTCTTGTGTACTCCCATCTGATTTTAGTTTTAAAGATGTTATCAAAAACATTATCCACCAAAGAATAAATTCTAGCCCAAACAATAATCTACACTAGTTTAAACATTAAAAGCCTACTAATTTTTTAGCATTACTTCTATTTTATTTAAATTATGCTTAGCATGTTGTTTCAAATGTAATTTGAAAGGTATATTCGTGGTAGCAGCAAATTTAACATCTAAAAAAAAAGTTAAGTTATATTAAAAGTTTTTTATTTTATTTAAATTGGATTTTTTCGTGCAATAGATATTGCGAATGAAAAAAAATTGATAATAGTATGTTCGATATTTTTGTGAAAAAATGAAAACTTTTATAAATGTAAGCTCACAGGTCTTAAACTTATTGCTAATAGTAATAAGTTTAGAGTTACACATAATGCTTTCGGGTTAAGAAAAAAATCATATTTATTATGAAGACGTATTATATTAATAAAGTTCATGCGCTTAAAATTATCTAGTAGAAAAGTAAATGCTAAATTAAAGGCGCATGGATGATTTTTGCTTGTTTTCCTGAAAAAGCTTTAGTGTGTTTGAACAAGACTTAATAGTTGACTAAATATTATATATTCGATTTTATTTTTAATTAAATGTAGTTCTACTAGTGTTTTCTAGATACTAATAGTGGTAGTATATAACGATTTTTTTCATTACAAACTTTTGTAAGAATGAAAACTAAGTTTAAAACTGATTAGCCTTTTTTTTAATCAAAGGTTTTATATTTATTCAATGTAGTGAGATTACATCACAAGATTAGTTTTTAGGAAAAAAAATGCGTAATTTTTTACCATATTTTAAATTTAAATAGTATACGTACAAAAGGTGAAACTTTTTTATTTAAAGTATGTTCATTAAAGTTTATACCTATTAAGTCAAAACTGTACATAATTGAATTGTTCTAATATCATATCAAATTTAAATTTTGTTTTAAGTTTAGCCATATGTCCAACAATCCAGGAAAATATTTTATTGTTTAATAAGAAAACAAATAACTTAAAAGGAAATTTTAACAACAGTCTATCAATAACTCTATAAATGTTTTGTTAATAATTGAACGGTTTCTAATTAATAAGTCTAAACCTAAATATCTTGTCTCGTAAAAATTATTTAATGATTCTCGTTAATAGTATAACAAATATAAAAGTTATAAATATAATACTAGTAGCTTAATACTTAATTAAGTTGTTAAAGATTTTTTCAAAAGTATAGATAATTTCTTCTACACCAAGCCCTAAGGTACGGTTTATCTAAATTTAATAAACACAATAACAAACATGTATCTTGTTTTTCTGAACCTTCTAATGGTTTTTCATCGCATTTTATCTCAGTCTTTTTTAAGAATTTCAATTTTAGCATCCAAAATTTACGCTGAAAAATATTTTTTGTTTGAAGATGTTAAAATTTCGGGATTAAAAATGTGTTTTTAAAATTTATAAAATTTAATAAATTAAAATTTTAATCAATATGGCTTTTAATTCTAGCGTTTCCGTGACATTCAAAACTACATTATGAACAAATTTCCGGACCTTTGCCTGTATAAAAGATGTTATAAAAGCAAAAAAATGCATTAATAAAGATGAATTTTAATCTTAAAACTAACAAATAGGCTGTTAAACACATCTCTTTCTATTTTCAAATCAATAGAATCCATCAAATTTCTTTTATAGCGTTCATTTCTGAGCTTTATATTGATCCAAAACTTATCAAGCAAAAAGCAAGCCTGAAAATTGAAATGCAACTAAAATGCGTTGAATCTAGTTCTATTAAACAGTAAAAATGTTTATTGTGGTTTTAAAACAATCAAGTTCATTAAAACTTTATTTTGCTAAGTTTTATTGTTATATGTGCTAAAATAGTTATTTTGATACAAAATGTATAAGGTACTTAAACTTCTTTCAAAATTAGCTCTAAATTTTCAACAAAATGCTTCAAATGAAAAACTTCAATGTCTTCGAACAAAAAGACTGTGTAATAAAAACTTAATTCAGTTTATAATGAAATGTAGTTTTAAAGTTGTTTTCTAGATACTTACATTACCAGTAAATAAAGAGTAATTTTTTTTTCCAAAAAATATCCTTAAACTAACTTCTCTGTTTATTTCTTCGATATATGGATAGTTTAGATCGTTTAGTTTATATCTAGCTGTTTGCATCCAATCATCTATCATTTCATAACATTGAGTCTTCCAATATGAAGCCTATAAGTTATGATTGCGCTAATATTATCTAAAGCTTTGTCACAAGTATACATTTTTTTTAAATTTTATTTTTAAAGCAATCTAGTAAAAAAAACTGTTTTGCTAAACAAATAAATTCAGGCTCACATGTTCGTTTAACTCTTTGTGATCCAACGTTTGATCAGAATTTTTTTCTAGGAGTTCAATTGACCGTTTCATCATCAATTTATCAGTTTCATCATCACAGTAACTACCTAAATTAGTTTTAAGAATTTTTGTTAAATAGTTACAACCAAGAGTAAAAGATAACAACAATGGTTTTGTAGTTTAATAGTAATTTAGTTCATACTCAATATTAAAAGTTTCAAAATAGACGTTTAGTTTCTTCTCTTCTTAATAGCCGTAAAGTAGTAAAATTTACACAAATTATTAAATATAACTACAAACGTATGACATGTTCTTCTGGAACTTCTGCTTCGTGTTTTGTCAAAGAGTTTTGAAACAATTTAAATCTGAGCGACCAAAGTCGGAGCTGGTAAATATAAATTATATCATACTAAAAGGTATTAAATTTGCATCTTGAACTTAATACAAAATAGAATAATTTTTAACAAATCATATGAATAATTCATTAAATATTACTTTTAATATTAGTGATTCTACGCTAATCAAAAGTAAGTTATTATATTTTTGTTAAAGTTTAGATATAGTTTAGTTAGTTACGAAAATATATATATGAAAGAACAGCAGCATACAGACAAACTCTTTTGTAAAATAAATAAAAACAATTTTTAAAACTTACTTTTTTAGTGTTGACATCATAATCTTCTTCACCTCTGTTGGGAAGACTCAAGCTTACTAAAAACTTATCAGTCCATAGAGCAGCCTGAAAGTTAAAATGAAGTCGAAATTATCTTACGCTAGGTAGTTAAACAACTGGAACTTGTTAAGTTAAGCTTCAGTCTATGAACTAACTTCTTTGTTCAACGCATCAATATCCAGTTGATCTGGGTTTTCAAGTAAATTTTCAGCGCGTTCCATCCAACGACTGAAACTGGCACCACATTCTTTTCTCCAAAAGTCACCCTAATAAGTTTTTAATGCATAAAATTTATTTTAAAGTTGTTTCGTCAGGAAGCAAGTAGTTTTTTTTATTTTTTTATCACAACAGACCTACTTTGTTTTAAAGTTTGCTCAGCCCATTGTTTTTATTGATTATAGAATTTTTAGGTAAGTAATATATAAATAAATCTTTTAAATAAATAAAAAAGTTTTCAAAGCTCAAGTATATGCTCACTGTGCCTTAGAATTAAATTTGTTTATCAATAAAATAGATAGAACGTTTTAGAAACTTTAGGTTTAATCTTTTGGTTTAGGATGGGCAAATGTCTGCAGGTGTGTAATTTATAAAAAAAAAAAGAGAAACAAATGTGTTTTATTTTCTTGCTAGTTTATTATTATAAAGTGGTCTATGATTTAGACGACAAAACTATGCAAAGTTGCACCGTGCGCTAAAACTTCATGTAATTAATTTGTAATTAATTAATCATTTTGCTAAAAAAGTTGTTTTTTTTTCTAATTTGTATTAACAGATAAATGTTAGTTAATTTTGGGTATAAAATATTTTTAAAACTCACATGATCTAAGTATTCTTCACAGTCGGTTTTTATGTCTTCGTGGTCACGAAAACTTGTGTCGTCCCGATGATGTAAAATAAGCGCAGCAGACCGTTTCATTTTCAGCTTGCAATACATTTCATGTTTACTTTTCTCACGTTCCTAAAATATTAAAAATGTCATTTGATGTAGTTTTTAGTTTAAGAAATAGTGAAAAGGATCTATTTTTACATGCTTAATGATCTTGGAAGTTGCTATAATGAAAAAATTTCTTAATTTCATAAAGACCTTTTTTCTAATGAGCAAAAACTAACTTGAGTTGTATGAAACGAAAATTTGTAGGCCTAAACTTAAAATAGAGATGTTAATAAAACAGCATTGACTAGAAATTACTACCAATAAAACTTAAATACCTAAACTATCATATTAATAACAAACAATTGGCAAAAGTTAAATTTTTAAGAAAAATTAACAAGATTAATCGGTAAATTATCTTTTTAAATTTGGTAGAATTTTAAAACTATACTGTTTTATGCTATAACTCTAATGTATCAACAAACTTAAAAAACAAAATTTAAGGTTGATTAAAAAAATTCTAAGGAAACTTAATCATATAGAATATCTAAAGATTTAAAAAAAAATTTCGTTTTATCTATCGAATTAAAGAAATTTTTCAGATAGTTGCAAAGTTGTTAGTAAATGTAGGTAATTCTTGAAAAAACTAAAGAAGTGGGGACCCTAAATATGTTATAAAATAAGCAAAACTAAATAATGAGCACATTAACATAGTTAATTAAAGTTTTAGTTTTAAGTAGATTTAAGATTTATAACTAAAAGTTTATTGACTTTCAAATAAGTGCTTGTTCCGGTGTCAACTCTTCAATATTCATTTTTTTTTCTACCTCACATGTTTTTTATGTAAAAAGTACAAATAAATAAACTTATGTATACGCACTTCATAAAATGTTAGTTTAAAAGTTAAACATTACATTAAACTTTAGACAAGTTTCCTTAAATTTCAAATAAGCTATAACATTTAGAAACACAATTTTTTTACTAAAATTCCAACATATTTTCTTCTAATGTATAAAAATACTTTTTGATGACACAGCTATATTAAACTAAAATTAACCAAATTTTTAATTATAACAAACAGTTAAAATTATTTTTTGAGTGTCAAGTACTTTATAAAGCATTGAAAATTAAGCATTTAAAATATAACTTTGAAACTATCAATTTTTCGTATATAAAGTGCATTAAGTATAAAGTATTGCAAACTTTTCTATAGACATTTAGTATTGATATTTTTGTTACTTTAGTTTCAACTATAGTTAGTTTAAGAAAATATTTTGGAACACCATTTTTTTTTTAATAAATTTTTTTAAACGGCACCAAACGTAACGAAAAAAATAATAAAACCACCAAAACAAGACAAAACAAAAACTAAAACTTTTCATCGTACAAATCTATATATTTAATAAAAATGATTATATCTTGGGGCCTTGTTTTATATCTTTGATGTTTTTGTATGACTTAACAATAAAAAGTTTAAAAGTACAAAACGAAATCTTAGTTAGTATTTTACTGAGACTACTACGTCAAACATTTATTTTAGATAGGGTATAAAAAAAAATTTTCCACACATTAAAGTTAAAATATTACTAAAAACATATACCAGGTTTTAACTAAAAATTGTTTTCTTTCTAAAAGCCACTTCTTTTAACTTTTTTAAAATTTTTATGCCATGAAAGAAATCTGCTTTAAATCAAACTATTAAAAATAAACAATAATACTAGACATGTATGCCAAACTTGTTGTAAAATATTGCATATACTTATCAAAAAAGATTCTGATATGTCGTGTTGTAAATATCAAGTCAAACAGATAATGTATGCCCACATATATTTTCGTTTTTATCAAGACATAACCTTTTACAGCCAGAAAATCTTTAGATTTTGTTTATATTCATGGTTTGCAACTTGTTTTATTTACTTAAGTATTTTAAGTATATTTTTTTGGGCTGTAATATGGCAGTATTTTATTCAATCTTTTTAACTTTCTAAGATATATTATTGATAATGATAACCTAACGATTGTAAGTAATTTGAAAAATTAATTTTTAAGAATGTAAAATCTTAATGTTGAAATGAACTTTAAACAGTATATACAAAAGAGACAACGCAATAAACAAAATATTTTTCGCGCTATTCTCGTCAGTGACAACATAGCAATAAATAGAAAATACTTTTTATCTTCTACAGTATTTTTAGTAATCAGAATAAACAAAATTAACTACTTATAAACTTAACTACACAAAACTAAACGAAACGCAATTTTGCATAGAGCCAACTAAAAAGAAACATAATAATCAAAAAAATAAAATAAAAGCGTACTTAAATTAATTAAACAAAGCAAAAATATCCTCAAATTTCCTTTCCCCACAATGGTTAGGTCTTTTAAAACACTTTTAGCCTCAGTTTTAACTACTTTAAAATTGTTACAATCATTTTTTTTATCTAAAATCTATCCAAATTTAAATTTTACCCACAACATTAAATGTTTAGCAATAACTTTTTCTTTCTCAGATGACTTCAGGTACTTATCTTGCCATTTGAGAAAAAAATCCGTTAAAATTATGAATGCGGTATAAAGACCTGTAGTTGTTAGAAAATTATTAAATAATCAAAATTGTGCAGGAAACTTTTCCTTGAATAAGTTTAAAATAATAAAATCCTTTTTTTGTAAATTTTGACCTAGTTAAAACCGAGGCTATCCTAGTAAAAGACCTATCCTTTGTAGGCAAAGGGAACTTTATTAAGGGTTGTTATTTACTGATTATTTTTTTGCTGTTTATATGTTTGTGTTTGATTATCTCTAATCATAATTAGTTAATTGATTAGACTTGTGTATTAAAATTATGTAATCAAGATTCGTTTGTCATTGTTACTACTGTTACTATATAATAAAAATTTATATCTCATTTATTGCTATGTATCAACTGACGAAAATAGGTTTAAAAGTGCTTAGTTTATTACATTGAGCGTCTTTTATGAATATAATGTTGGATTAACTCATTTCTTAGATAAGGTTGCAACACTATAAGTTGCAATACTATAAGTTTTATAAAATTTTTTACACTAAAAAAGTGTGTGTATATTTCAAACATTTGATCTTTAATCTGAAAAGATACAAAGAGTACGAATATAGTTTACTGATATTATACTTAACGTCAAAATATAACTTATAGAAATAGTATGAGCAAATAATCAACTTCTATAAGTAAATTAAACATTTTGTTGCTAAGGTTTAGTTTGATAATACTAATTTTCAATGGATAATATTTAGCTTTGTCAGTACAAACTTATCAAGACTTCATTATTTTAAAAGTGTTATTAAATGTAAATTTGGCTATAATATCTAAGTAGTAAATATATGTAGAAAATAGTACTAACGTCTAATAGTTGAGATACATCAACAGCATTGCTACAATTCTCACTTTCCAGTGGTTGAAATTGATCAATAGCCACTCCATTGACTGCACTAGCAACTGCATCATCATCAATCTGAGATTGGAGTTGTTCACAAGCCTCCTCATTGTTCACAAGCCATTCACAAACCTCTTCAGCTGGATCTTCATCATTCACTGTGATCCATTTAAAAACTTTTTAAAAACTGTGAATTCTTTATTAAACGACAAATCTAAAAGCGCTCAATATGTTAGGTCCTTGGTACACGAAGAACTTTTCAGCTATCGTGTCGCACACCACTTGGATACCCTTTAACGTCTTGTCAAGGACTGAAACTAGGACTATAAAGGCAGTTAAAGATTAAAAGTAGAACTATTATACAAAATCAAAGTAATAAATAAGCTAAGAATTTACTGTAAGTTCCTTTTCATTAATTTCACACTTAAAATAACTAAAATAAGCTTTATTGCATGTATCTAACGAAAGCAAGAAATAAACGTGTAGGCCTACATTCTTTATTAAATAATTAAAGTTCTTACTTGTAGAGCTGTCTTCAAAGTTTTGTATAGTAAAACTCGCTACTTTCAGAAAATCAAAAGACATTGTTTGTAGTTCAGGTTCCATGACTAAGTTGTAGCCATCAATTGTTACTCTGTTAGATTCGTCAGGGTTCACAATGCCACATTTATTTACTTTCAAACAACCCTGTTTTGTCGTTTTTAAAAATCACTAAGTTCTGTTTAAAGTTGAGTCAAACGACCCTGTCATAACAATAAAAAAATTATATGTTTTTTGTTGAATTTAAAGATATCAATCTCGATGACCATGACCTTAATCGTTTTTTTATCTTAACTAAAATTTGTATCAACGTTTTTTTTTCTGATTTGCATTTAATCATGTAAAACAGAAACTTAAATTATTTTAAACATAAAGTTGTAACTAGTTATCACTAATACTAAAATTTTGAACTTGGTACAAAAAAATACTTATCATATTTAAAGTTATGTAGTTAATTACATTTATGGTATATATTTGTTAGTAATCTGTTAATTACTTTTTACACAATGATCTTTGTTTTAAATAAAAAATTAATATAATAAAACCAGGGCTCATTTTACAATCATATAGCTTATATAAAACATACTTTTTCATTAATTGCATTAAAGACTCCGTTAAAAACTTTTCCATCGACAGTCTTTACTTCTATGGTTGATCCCTGTTAATATATTTAGATCTGTTTTTAAGTTTAATATTTAAAATTGAATTTAAAATAATGTATTATAAAGCTTAAAAATTCCTAATCTTTTAACTTTACTCAAAAATAAAAACTTTGTCAAAGTCAGCAAATTAACACAGAAGAAACACAAAAGTATCTAAGCTAATCTCATTTAAAAAAATCAAGGTTTAATCTTTTTTGAATTAAATAACAATTTTTTGTTAATCTGTTAATAGGTATATGTAAAGAGTATTACTTTTACACAAAAAATCTCAAAAAATTACTTAGGAGACAACATTTATGTTAGTTTTATTTACACAAAAGCAACGTTATAAAGATTCCTATTTATAATTTTTATCTTTTTTAATTTCATCCTTTTTTGTTCACTTTAACAATAAAGTTAAAGTAACGTATTGATTAAAAAAAATAGATTAATTGTGTGCACTAACTATTAAGTTATATACCTTCTTATTTTTTACTTTGCAGGCCTGAGGATAATTGTTCGGTGAAACGACTCTGCCTTTGTAGTAATAAAATTAATTAACTCTTTAATTTTCTATTAATGTGATTGAGTTGTAGGAATTTTAATGCACTTAAACTTTTATTAATAATAATTAAGCGTTACATTACAATTCAAATTCGGACAACTCATTTTCGCACAATTCAATTCTTAAAAAAAATATTTAAAAGACTATATCTCAAAACAAATTATAAGTCTGAAGAAAAATAAAAAAACGCGTGTGTAGATCAATTAATATATACAAGCCACTTTCATCTCTTTTAAAAATCTAAAATATTCGTCAAGATATTTTAAAATTACTAAAAATGACTTTATTTTTTTACTTTAATAAAGCCATATCTCAATAAATATTTATTTTTTTTTGCAAAAAGGAAAAAAAAAAATGGCCTGTAGATATTAAAACTATTCACATTTATTTTTTTTTTATTTAGACAAACATACATTACTTTTTTATTTTTAGCCGTTTCAATTTTTTATTAACAATTTAAATTAGTCTTGCACCCATACTTCTGTAACGTTTAACTCACTCTAGCAGCAAACAGCGTTTCAACTATTGCGTCATTGTGAAATAACCCTCCATTTGAGTTCATCGCAGCCCTTACTTCATTGAACAACTAGAAATGTAATAAAAATACTTTCGATTACCAAGAAGTTATTTAATATTTTTTTCATTAGAGTTATTATAAAGCAGTTTATAATGCAAGTTTGTAGACAAGTAAAAGCTAAGTAGTATCTTTAAACAAAATGAAAAACAAAACAAAGTAGTAAACGAAAATTTACGAAAACAAGGACCAGAGTACATTAAAAAGACCTCTTAGGTCTATGAGTAGTACAAAACAATAGGTTTTAAATTATAATCAGTTAAAAAAGTTCTTAACCAAAATTTAAACTCTAAATAAAATAAAAAAATCAACAAGAAGTGAAACAAAAACTTCATGGAAATAGATGAAATGCAAGAATTATTTCTAAAATAAATGCACGTTATCAAAACAGCTTTAACTTAATACAAATTAAACTATTTATAATTGATTTAACACATTTCATATATTGTTAAATAGTTTTTTCATTTTTGATTACTCTGATAAACAACTTACCTCATGACTTTTGTTTCCTAACTGGCTTTGTCCATTCATAATTCAAATTAAAGCTAAAAAACTTTTTAAAATTTACAAAAAAAAAACTTATTCATTAATTACATTAAATACGGCACAAAAAGTTAGCTAATTTTATTTTAATCTGCACTAAAAACTAAACTTAAAACAATGAAAATAATTATCAAAAAATATAAGTTTATTAAAATTAAAATTTAACCTTTTAAAATATTTTTTTAAATTTCAAAATATTACAAACCTTTACATTTTAAGAAAATTTTTTTAAGCAAATGAAAGTAACATGTTAAATTTAAATTAAAACTTAAAATAAAAAAGAGATTAAAAACGATTAAGTCGTTAAAATATCTAAGTAAATCAAAAAGATCAAAAAGAAAAAAATGAGAAAAATTCAAGTAAAACTATATGTGCCAAAGAAGTTTTAATTTTATTTTAAGTCCTAGTTATAACATTTTTTTTTAAATATAACTTTAAAATTTAAGAAAAACATATGAAAAACCTTAAACTAAAAGATATTAGTGTTCTATTTTAAATTCTTTTGTTTAAAAACATAAAAGTTATTTACAAACAAATGCTCATCCACAGATACACTCATAAATCATTTTATTTTATTATTTCTTAAATTTTTTTTTATTTATTAAGAGAGCACACTGTTAAACTTTCATCATCGGTAAAATATTTCTTCAAGAAATCATGAGAAACAAAAACAATACACATACTTTGTTTGTTTAGATGTTCATGTGAAAATTTGTATCGAAAAACAAAAGGAAATATTGTTCAAAATAGTTTAAAAACTTGCTGTTTCAAATACGTTCTTTTATAAACATAGAAATTGTTCACAAACTCACTAAAACCAAGGGATTTTCAAGCACGAACAGTCTACATCACCATAACGGAAATAATCAACGGACCATTCATTTTTATCAACATCGAAACAATTGACTTCATTTTTAAATTTTTGAAAAACAAATATTTTGCATCCGATCGCAAATGCTTCGTTAACACATCCAATGTAAAATGGAGATTTGAGAGAAACGAACTTCTTGCTGACGCTGTCATAAACCTCGCTTTTGCTAAAACCCCGATCAATGACGTGCAGTTTGCTTTTTACAACAACCATTTTGTGATGAAATTTAGTTTTAACCATGCTTGGCATTGGCGACCATTTGTCAGCAATGACGTCATACGACTCTACAGTAGTCAGAGAATTGTATCCTACCCCATACCCGCCGCAAATAATTATTCTTTCTTCGAACACTGCCGACGCGGTCCAGAATCTCCGTTCATTCATGCCGGCGCATGTTTTCCATGCGCGCTTTTTCGTATCATACTCCAAACAAGAGTCGGCGCATGGTTGGCCGCGAATTTTGCCTCCGAGCAAAAATATTTTGTGCATGAAAGCGGAAGCGCAGTACCTGTAGCGTTCATCAACGACGTCGGTTACTTTATCCCATTTCCCAGTTTGAAACGAATATCTATCTACAGATCTCATAAGGATTCGTTCGTCTCCTTTTTTGCTTTCGCCACCGATCACATAAACCTCGTCTTTGAGGCAAACTGCATTGAAGTTTGTTCTGCGTTGTTTTATGCCAGCTAGTTTTTTCAACGGTTTCAGAGTGGATGAATCAACTACGTCCACAGTTTTAAGGATGCAGTTTTCTTTTTTATCAACTTCAAGATGTCCGCAAATAAAAAAGCTAAAATTTCGATGATGGCAATATCTATGATTATTAGATAGGCTAACTTGGTGCTCATTAGATCTTTCTACGTTTTCCAAAGCTTCACTTATCAATGAAACGCAATCTTCGTTTTCAGTAAATGATGAAGACTCTTCTAAAATATATTTCAAAGCATGATCTGTTAACAAGTTTAATCGAACTGTTAACAGAAACTGTTTAGCATGCTCCTTGCGATCATGTTCTTTGTAGCGCAACCAAGCGTTTCCTGAATTGTAAACTTCAAGTTCTGAGGTGATGTGCAACTCAGAACTTGCAAGTATTTCTACAGCTGAAGCACAATCTAATTCTAGAAAGTTTTGAGTATCGACTAAAGTAGTAAAAAAAAGTTCAATAAATTTTAAAGATTGTTTTGTAATAACTGGCAGGTTGAACATTTTACTCAAAACATAAGTTGCCATTAAGTTTTTTACATTCATAAGACCTTCAACTTTTCTAATCACTCTGTTTTCCAAAATTTTATTCGGAAAGTATACTCTATTCTTTACAGCAGAAACTACCTCATCAGTTTTAAGGGTATAACCTATAAATAGTTGAATTTGCAACATTTATTATACTGCTTTTAAGAATTAATATTATATTTAAACTTTTGATAAAAAAAATTAGAAGTAACAAGTTTTATATTTTTCCTCTTGTAATTTATATATTATATTAATTTTGTTTTTATCATTAGTATATTAAATACTTATAAACTTTATTATCTTAAGAACTTTTCATTTGTTGTTTTTCCATAAAATAATCCGGTGTTATAAACACGCTTCGTAAACTTACTCTAATTAAAACGTATGTTCATTTATAGATAGCCTTATGCACTTTATATGAAACACTTTATTTCAGTAAATAATAAAACGCGCTAAACTGTACCTAATTATATTAAAAGCCAATTTTTTTTAAATTCAATAAAACACAAAAGCTTGTTGATAACAACAAACAGTTTTTAAAGAAGTCTGAGTCAAAAAAATAAGCCTCCTAATAAATAATAAAAACTGAGTATCTAATGTTTTTGAATGACAAACATTTGTATACTTTTTCGTAACATACTGAACTAATCTAATCATTGTAACAGTTTTTTTAATTGGAAAGCTAGGTCTATTACGTTTTAAATAACTAATAAAATAATTTGTGCTTCTAAATTTTTAACATTATTTTGTTGCATAACATGTTTATAATATTTGTTATATATAGTAGATAACAATAAAATTTACAAAATTCTAATAATTGAAAAAAAAAAAAGGAATCTATGAATATAGAAACATTTAATTAAACAGTATAAAAGTTTGAATACCAATAATAAAACAGTACAATATTTCTAACATATAATAAAACTAATACCTGGTCTTGAAAAGCGTTTTGTTTTACAACGTTTATAAAAATTTTCCTTGCATGTCTTTGAAAATGAATGAGGAGCTGATCTTATGCTACCAATTGAATTTTGAGAAACTTTTTCTAGATTTCTATTCATTTCATCAATTTGAATTTTATTGTCTTTTAACTCACTAAAACTTCCAAATTAAATTTTGAGCTAAAAGATTATTAAAAAATAAAAATAATCATTTAAACACAGATAAAATAAAGTATATATATAAACGAGTTAAGTTAATTAACTTGATAAATCAAGTCTATCACTCGAAGCCCACCTTAAAGGCTTTTTCAAACTTTTTTTAAAGTTGATGAGTGCATGAGAACGAAACTCGAGTTCTTTAAGTTTTACATTTTAAAATAAACCTTTATATATCTACATATAAAATTATATAATTGAATGAAATAACGATTTTAAAAATGCTGAAACATATGTTTCATATGTTTAAACATATGTTTCATATGTGAAACATAAAGACAAAAAAGAATGTCTCTAATCTTCAAATTAGTAGAAGGTGTTCAAGTTTGAATATTAACCTTATTTTATAAGTATATATATATAATTTATTAGAAAAATTAAATTTCAAAAAAAAAAACTTGTACAAATTTTTCATGAAACTAGACGCCTTAATCTTCAGCCAGCTAAATTCAAAATAAAAGCACTTTGCTAAACATAGAAGCAAAATTTCAACAAAAACAAAAACCAGTATGACGTAATACTGTTCATTAGAAAAATTTAGCACAAAAATCGATCTACCATCTAACTTTCAAACAACTAAAACTTAAAAAATACTACTTCTGTTTTTTGTTTAACTTTTGCTTCTATGTTTAGCAAAGAGCTTTTATTTTAAATTTAGCTGACTGAAGATTAAGGCGTCTAGTCTTATGAAACACGTGTACAAGTTTTTTGAAATTTTATTTTTCTAACAAATTATTTAAAAGCTCTTAAAGTGTGGCTCAGTAAAGGGTGTTTAAGTTCAAATAACAGCCTTATTATATATATATATATAATTTATAAAATAAGGTTAATGTTTAAACGTAAACACTTTCAACTGAGCCCACTTGAAGGGCTTTTAAATAATTTATTCAAATGGCGATTTTAAAAATTCTTGAACATATGTTTCACAAAGCTTTAATTTTTCATAAAGCTTTGATCATCAGCCAGTTAAATTCAAAATACAAAGCACTGTACTAAACAAAGATACAAAAGTTATGCAAAAAAACAAAAAACAGTATGACGTAATACTGTGCATTACAAATATTCAGTACAAAAATCGATCTACCTTCTAACTAATTAAACAACTAAAATTAACGAAAACAACAGTTAATTGACTATAAAATGCTTCAAAATTTGTTGTGTTTTAAAAGAAGCTTTTTCATATGTCGACAAGACGATATAAATTCGCTTCGCTTATTTAAACAACCTTCCTTTTTTAACGCATACATAACGGCTGTTGATTCTTTTAAGCACAGCCTACAAACAGGGTTGTTACCATCTGCTATTGGCTGTGCTCTTTTTATCACCTCCCAAGTTAATTTAAAATCAATGTTTTTGCGCTTAAGGCCGCAAACATACTTCGAAAGCTCAGTTTCATTTTCGTATACACCACCTTTAAAGGATTTTTTATGGTTGGCATACCGAAATCTGAATTGAGTGGAGCATAGGCCGATGTAGAACTTCTTTTCAAGGTCAGAGTTAACTGTTGCCTTGTAAATAATGTTCTCTGACCGGCAATTGCCCCCCTTCAAATTGTATTTACAGCCACCGGCGCAATTACACTGATTTTTTATTGAATTACTTTTGTTTAAAATCCTTTGATTATGTGACTTGATTAATCTCTCCAAATTCGCCATACATGAATAACTTATTCGCATATTATGTTTGTTAAATATCTTTGATAATGGGTTATTTTTGTTGAAATGTTTTTTTACTAGATTTATAAATTCTCTGCCGATGTTTGTTTTAACTGAAGTACAGAATGGGGGATTATACCAAATTATATTTCGCTTTCTTTTACTTTTATTGGTCGTTTTGTTTTTTTGCTCCGTTGTTTCAAAATTAAGTTTATCATTGTAACCGCATTTTTTCATTATTAGTTCGTATTCTTGTTTTGTCTTTAAAAAGTTTTCTTCGTTGCTTGATCTTTTATTTAAACGTTTATTAATTATTTTTGGTATTTGGTTTATAATATTTTTTGGGTGGCTAGAATATTTATTTATATACATAATTTTTGCGTTTTTCTTTTTATAAGGCATATAGGAGAGATCATGCAAGTTGAGCTTCACATCCAGGTAGTCAGTCGTCAACATTGGTGATTCAATAGTGACTCTTAACCCCATGGACTTGAAGAAGGCGTGCGTTTGTTTTTTTAGCCTTTCAACTATAAAGCCAGAAGAATTGGGCAGTACAGCTAGACCATCGTCCCTGTACAACCCAACTCTTTCTAAACCAAAGATATTCTTCAACCCATCTAACAAAAAAAGACCTACTAATTCACATAACTCTGCACCCATGAACGATCCCTGCGCTACATCAAAAAGAGAGCTGGTGTTATTTGCTCTCTTCTTTTGCCACAGGTTTCCTTGTTCATAAAGTACTGATTTACTTCAGTTAAAACAAACATCGGCAGAGAATTTATAAATCTAGTAAAAAAACATTTCAACAAAAATAACCCATTATCAAAGATATTTAACAAACATAATATGCGAATAAGTTATTCATGTATGGCGAATTTGGAGAGATTAATCAAGTCACATAATCAAAGGATTTTAAACAAAAGTAATTCAATAAAAAATCAGTGTAATTGCGCCGGTGGCTGTAAATACAATTTGAAGGGGGGCAATTGCCGGTCAGAGAACATTATTTACAAGGCAACAGTTAACTCTGACCTTGAAAAGAAGTTCTACATCGGCCTATGCTCCACTCAATTCAGATTTCGGTATGCCAACCATAAAAAATCCTTTAAAGGTGGTGTATACGAAAATGAAACTGAGCTTTCGAAGTATGTTTGCGGCCTTAAGCGCAAAAACATTGATTTTAAATTAACTTGGGAGGTGATAAAAAGAGCACAGCCAATAGCAGATGGTAACAACCCTGTTTGTAGGCTGTGCTTAAAAGAATCAACAGCCGTTATGTATGCGTTAAAAAAGAAAGGTTGTTTAAATAAGCGAAGCGAATTTATATCGTCTTGTCGACATATGAAAAAGCTTCTTTTAAAACACAACAAATTTTGAAGCATTTTATAGTCAATTAACTGTTGTTTTCGTTAATTTTAGTTGTTTAATTAGTTAGAAGGTAGATCGATTTTTGTACTGAATATTTGTAATGCACAATATTACGTCATACTGTTTTTTGTTTTTTTGCATAACTTTTGTATCTTTGTTTAGTACAGTGCTTTGTATTTTGAATTTAACTGGCTGATGATCAAAGCTTTATGAAAAATTAAAGCTTTGTGAAACATATGTTCCAGAATTTTTAAAATCGCCATTTGAATAAATTATATATATCTATATATATATATATATAAAGAATTGTTTGTAAACAACAGGGTTTATAAGTTTTTAAATAAGGTTCAACTACTTTATCAACCAGATTTTATGTCATTCACATGCAAAGAGCAGTAGTTTTTTACATTCGCAAAAGCTGTGCACACTAAATTATCAATCTAGATAAAAGTGATAACTAAATAATAAAACAAAATACCTAGCTCGTAATACAACGGAAAATTGCTGTTTTTTTGAGTTGAGAATTTTTATTTAATATTGTAGCGAGTATACAACCGTCTTATGCTACCACATGATGATTAAGCTTTACTCTTAGAGATTTTAACAACAAAACAATCTCTATTAAATATAAATAAAGAGATATAAAGGGGGAAAACTTAATATGTAAAATTGGTTTTAAATTAGGAAAATTATTTTATACCAAAATTCAATAGTTAAAGGGTGTGGTAAAATTTTTATCTTTCATATTCAAACCAAGAAAAATAGAAGAATTAAGTTAAGAACTAACTATTGTTTAGGAAATAAGTTTTCTTGAATATTTAGTTTATAAATTAAAGGTTTTCTTTCAAAACCCTTTATTGTCTTTACCAGGAATTACATTGGGCCATTATAAAAATTAAGCGTGCAATAACGTCAATGATTGATAATGAAAAGAAAAAAAAAGTTTTTGTTGTTTATAATGGTAGTTTTTTGAGAAATATTGTTGGAGAAGTTCATAACTTTATTAAATTTTTTGAAGAAGGTTTTTTGAAAAAAAAATATTTAAAAGCTCTGCCTTAACTTATAGTTAAATACCAAAAATATATATAAAACATGCCTGAGATTTCAAATCAATAATAAACAAGTAATATCAGTCTTAGTAGTTATAAAGGTTCAAAACTTGTTTTAATACCCTAAGTAGCCTAAGTGTGGGACAACCCTGAATTTTAAAATTAAAAATTACTTATGTAAGCATACGAGTTTAAAAAAGTACAATTAAGCCTAAACTTTTTTAAATTTCAAATTTGAATAGTCCAAACTTTTTACAAGTATTTTAGGTATTATAACTTAAATCTTTTTACTATAATTTATTAAAATTTGAACAGATTGTTTTTTTTTTATAAATATGTCTTTGTTTTGTCTTAAATCGTTTTACATTAGTAACATTATAGCTACTTTGTTGTAAAACATGTTTTAACGGTTTTTTCAAACCAGACATTTCTGTTAAGAAAAAAATTAATTTTTTTTAAGTAAATCCACACAGTCCTAAATTTAGGGTTCTAGGTATTTTTTTTGTTGTAAAAATTTAAATGTCTTGAAGGTTTTACTTTAAAATTCAAGTTTTATGGTATGAAATTCAACTAAAACTTGAAAAAAAAAGTCATAAACAATGTAAAAACTTTAAAAAACACCGTTAAGTCCCCTAATTGTAAATATAAAAATTATTATATATACAACTTTTTCTTGTATTTGAGATAGATTTTTATTTTGAGAACGGGTCTGAATTGCACGAAGACAAAACTGAACGAGGTTACTAATTTGCACGAGGAGACTAAATTACACCAGTGCACAAAAATCCATGAAGCGAAATTTGCACAAGGGCACAAAATTGCATGAAGACGATTTTGCACCAAGGTTTTTTTTTTAGGAGTTACATTTTAACACAATAGTAATTAAATACAGAGAAATAAAATAAATAACAGTAAGGGAAAAAAATGATATAATTTAATAAAAAAAGTTAATAACCAAAAGTAAGGGTTGGAGTATCAGTGATAGTAAAAATAGAAAAATTAATAACTAAAATCATAATAAAAAAATATACAAAACAAAAATTAAATAAAAAAAACAAACGACCGAGGGTTAGGGGTAAAAGTCATAGTAGAAAAAAAAAATAATACAAAAATTAAAAAAACAAACTTATATGTATTTATTTACATGAAAATTAAAAAAAATATATATCTACCGAGGGTAAGGGTTAGGTTTAACAGTAATATTAAAAAATGTATATATTTAAAAAATAAAAATTAGAGTTATGAAATAAAATTAAAAACATAAACCCCTGCAAAAATTTCTCCGTGTTAAACTGTCTGCTCGTGTAAATAAGACTATGTGCAAAAATTACCCTTTATTCAAAAATATCTTTATTCAATTTTATTCACTCCCGAAAAGTGTATTTAAGCAAAATTAGCTTTGTGAAATTTTTTGCACTTGTGTAATTTTTTCCCATAAGGCAATTTTTTAAGCTCGTGCAAATTTGACAGCTACCCAGATTTCTTGTATTTTATCTTGATGTTTATTACTTGACATGTAAAAATAATTAAGAATTTTTGGTTTTTTATTTTTTTTTTGATGACTTTATTCAAACTGTAAGTTTTTTTTCAAAGATTCTCAAATTACAGGTTTTTAAGGTAATTTTTGCCCGAACTTTAAGATTTTTGGCAACCCTGTAGAGTCTTTAATCAGCTTAATAATGTTAAATCAGCAAAATTATGTTATTAAAACTTTTCTATAAGTTTTTACACAACATCTTTAATGTTTGCCTTAGCAGAAAGAACTAAAAATAAGTAAAATTCTGTGAAATTAAATCAAAAAGTAGTTTACAAGAGAACAAAAGAAAATAATTTAGATGGTGAACCGGTGTAATACTAGTAAGAAACTGGAAGCAAATAAGATACAACTATTTTGCTGTAAATAATTTATAAATACATCAGTCTTGCTATGCTGTAATGAAATTAAGTACAGCGTCTTTTACAGTTAGTTAAGTAGAAATACAACTTGACACTTTTTTTTTAACTTAAAACAAATTGGATTAGGGTATTATAAGAATAAAAAAATTACAGCCAATGGTACACAAGTGTATTTTTTGTCTATTATTGGTTTAAATTACAGTCTTTATTAAACTTAAAATTTGTTTAAGAACTTTTTGGTTGTCTAAATAATAAACAAATGGTGTCGAACTGAAAGCAACTAAATTTTTTTTTATTTAGGTCAAATAAAAATTGCTACAAAATTGATAGATCGTTTAATGTAGTCATTTACAGCAAAAAAAAAATATTTTTTTAACTATATAACAATCTATTCATAAAATTAAATTAAAGCTAACCCAGATGTAAGTCTTTATAATAAATTTAATTGAAAATTTATAGTTTTTGAAGTGATACATTAATAATATTTTTCTCTAGTTATTTATATTATTCTTGTAGGTTTTAAGTTATTATAATATATTGTTAGTAGCAACACTAAATTTATTAATTTTTTTAATAGCATTGCTGCTTTTTAATAAAAAATTAGATTTTTTAACTAAAAATTAGGCTTTGTTTTGTCAACCTGGCACGAGATAGTCTGAGATTTAAATAATACTGAAAAAATAGTAATATAACAAAAGAACCTAAAAATACTTAAGTAAAAGAAAAAGGACTTAAAAAAGTATTAATAAAAAGTAAAGTTAAAATCATAAAAAAAAGTCCTTTGATTTAAAAAAAAAAAACTTTTCTGACTTTGCAAATAAAAAATATAAACCTAAGTCAGGTTCAATAAGTTAATTACAGTAAGGTATAACCTTTAACCGGATTTAATCCTGACTAATTAGGATTAAATCCGGTTACAGGTTATACCTTTTAAGTGATAAATGGTTATATTTAAATTATCTTTTATTTCTGCCTTTTTGCATGGACTCAAATATCATAGGTCTAAATTTAGCATGTCTTGTGGGGCATTTATACGTTTTATATTATTTAACATTTCTTTTCTAAAAAAGTTTAACTATCTTATTATAACACTATACATTCCAATATTTATTATTTTAAGTATTTAATTATGTCTTTAGGGTTTTCTTTATTTCTTCTAGGGTATCAAAAATAAGTTTTTTGTCCAATTTTCTGTAAAATCGTATAACAACATTAAAAAGACACTGTAAAGCTACTCTAAATTATAAAATAAATATTTGATTAAACTTTTTTTTTACAATAGATAATTTGTATCTTATCAAATTTTTAGTACTTTACATATAGTTTTTTTTTGTTAATTTTAGTTTTTTAGGTTTTTTAATAATTTTAATACAGACTCCATCCTTTTTTTTTAAATATATTAAATTCCGGGTGGTTATTGTATGAATGGTGAAACATTAAGTTTTTCCAGGGTTTTGGCAGCCTTGTGTATTGTATAAACCATATTGAGAGTTTAATTAAGTTTGTATGCATTAATAATACTATTAATACAATAAATAATATTGTAACCGTTGTATATATTTTTATTACATCTTTAGTTTATTCTGTAAAGAAGTAATTTTTTTTTTAGAAATACAACATAAGGTAGTTTAAAAGATCACAAGAAAAAAATGGTTTTTATGGTTTACTGATGTAATATTAGTGAAAAACAGGTAGAAAATTGATAAAATAATTTTATTGCAACTAATCTATAAATACAATATTCTTGTAATTTATTACTTGTTGTTTATTGCATCTTTACTAGTTGCTGTTGTAGAAATACGGCAACATTTGTTTTATCTTAACTAAAAAACGAATGAGCACATGGAACTATAAGGAAAATAGTTAAAGCTATTGGTAGACTAATTCAGTTTTTATCAGTTATAAGTTTAGAAAATGGGTACCATTTTTTATATACAAAATTAAAGTCTTGTTCAAATGTAGAGGTGTTCCTAATTATTTGCTAAGTCAATATAATAAAAATGTTTTTTTAATGATTTATCAATTTTAATAATTAAAAGTTTATTTGTGATTAATTTTTAAGTTTTCTGTAAGGTGGATTAAGCATAAGGATCTAAAATAAATAATTGTGAAGACTCAGCAAAAATTAGGGGAAACACTTCCAAACTTTTACATGGAACATTTAGTTATAAACTTTAAATTTAACTTTAGAATTTATTTGTCCATATATTAATAATAAATGAGTGGTGGGGAATTAAGAGCAATTTAATTTTTGCTGCTATATGTAAACTAAAAATTTCTATAAAATTAAAAGATACTTATTTTTTTTTAAAGTAGTAAAAATTATTAGATATTTCTATAATAGTTTCTTTTTATATATTTTTTCAAATACACAACAATCTATTCATAAATTTAGACTAAAGCTTACCTGGAGGAGAGTCTTGATAATCTTCAGTACAATTAAATCAAAAATTTATTTATTGTTTAGGAATTTATACTTTGCTGAAAATCAATAATATTTTTTTAAGTTTAAGTTTAAATTATTGTAAGTTTAAAGTTATTTAAATACCTTATTAGAAGCTAAACTAGGTTGATCAAATTTTGCTACTTTTAAAGACAAAAAAAATTAGGTAAAAAAAAAACTAAACCAATTTTTAAAACCTAGCGTAACTTAATCTATGTCTTTTATTCAACTTTAAAAAATCTAGCAAAAAAAAACCTAAAAATACTTAAGTAAAACAAAAAGGACATTTTAAGTTGTTATATAAAAAGGAGAGTTAAAACCATTAAAACTATACAAAGCTTATTTAAAAGTAGAAAAGATGCTTGAAATATTTGGTCAAAGGGTCATATCCTATAATTTTGAAAAAAAATTCCTTTACTTTGCCAAAACAAAAATTAAGTCAGCTTGTAAGTTAAAAATGTAAAACTTCCTTACTTTTTTAAAGTGATTTATTTAATAAGCAAATGGGTGGCAATTATATTTAAATATTACAACTTTGACTTGAAGAAAATTTCAAGTTAAACCCTCCTGATTAATTAGATTTTAAACAGATTGCAGGCTATATATGTAAGTGTAAACGCATATAATAAAATTTTTAAGTTTGCCTTTTTGAATCGACTCATCTACCATGGGTTAAAAGTTAGGATGTTTTCTATGACATTTATAGT
The DNA here is from genome assembly GCF_965202585.1 of Thalia democratica. Lineage (NCBI taxonomy): Eukaryota > Metazoa > Chordata > Thaliacea > Salpida > Salpidae > Thalia > Thalia democratica. The sequence goes on from NC_139165.1 coordinate 20,231,275, forward strand.
ATGTTCATTTTTATTAGTAAACATTTCGGTTTTAATAAAGTTTAATTATTTTATTATAAAACCACACAGTTTGATATATATGGTACCTTTTTTTCTTGTAAATATCTTACTGGTTTACTGAGCTTTTTTTTAAGTATTAAAAACAATGTTTTTGTTTATTTATGATATAAGATTAAACTCAAGTTGAAAAAACTTCTCGTAATTATGTAATAACATTAAAAAGATACTGTTAAGCTAATTTAAATGTAATTTGTACTTAAAAATGAAATATTAACTATGCAATTTCTTTTATGATATTTTCTGTATCTACTTTAGATGTAAAAATAACTTATTCTTTAAAAGTTTTATCAGTTTTTTCAATTGTTTTTATTCATAATCCATGCTTTTTTACAACATTTGATAAATTCAATGTTTTTCATTTGTATTTTGCCCAATTGTGAAATTACCAGGCTTTTCCAGGTTTCCATGATTTTTACAACCCTGTATATTTTATAGACCATATTGAGAATTTAACTAAGTTAAATAAGTAATCATGTTATTGTAAAAGTTTTTAAAAAATCATTAGATTGTCAATGTTTACTATAGCGGAAAAACTAAGTAACTGAAAAGTTAACTTTATAAACATAACATCAAAAGTCTTTTACTTAAAGTTCCTAAAATTTATTTTGAATATATTTTTCCTGTGTTCTGATTTTTTTAGGGTTTTAAAATAAAGTTTTATCGTTCATTTACAGTAAACTGTTGAAATCAAGTTTTTTTAAAGATATATTTTTTGTGTCTAATTAAGTTTTTGTTTTTCTTGACATGTAAAAAATCTAAATTTCTAGGGTTTTTTTTCAAGTCCAGGCTTTTTCAAAAAATTTTAAATCTTAGGTTTTTCTGGGTATTTTTAGTCAAAAATGTAAAATTCTAGGTTTTTTGCAACCCTGTATATTGTAAAAACTATATTTAGAGGTTCAGTAAGTTTACGTGCATTTTATATGTTGTAACAATGAAAATTTTTAACTTCATCTTTAATGTTTGCTTTAAGATAAAAACTAGAAAAATATGTTTTTTTACTTAAATCTCAAATAGAATAAGTTTAAAAGAGAAGAAGGTAAATAGTTTATATGGTGAGCTGATGTAATACTTTTATGATACTTGCAGCAAATAAAATAAAATTGTTTTATTGTAGATAATTTATAAATACAATAAATTTACTAACCTATAACTTAATTGTTTGTTGCATCTTTAATAGTTGCCAAAGTGTAAGTACAACATAACATGTTTTTTGTTAGACTAAAACATAAATGTTTTTAATGGCATTATAAAAAACAATATTAAAAACTAATGATAATCCATAATGATGCAGTTTTTGTAAGTTAATGGCTTGAAATGTATACAATTTTATTGATATCAAATTATAGTCTTTATAACTTCTCTTAAATTGTTTAATTATATTGAAAAGAAAATGTAAAGCTACTCAAAATGTATATTGTACTTAGAAATAGACTTAACCTTCCAATTTTTTTTATAATATTTTGTTTGCATTTAATCAATTTTTTCTTACTTGACATGTAAAAGTAATTTAAAAATCCAGATTTTTTCTTTTTTGTTATATTTATCTTAATCCTTTTTTATAAATAACTTAAATTCAAGGTTTCCCAGTTTTTTTTTTTGCCAAAATTATAAAACTCTAGGTTTTTTTAGGATCCTATGAGTTTTTTACAATCCTGTATGTTGCTGATTAGGGTTTCCCAAAGTAAGTGGTACCCACCCTCTGGTGGCGTTTTTTGTAAGTTGGAGGGCATTAATTAGTAAAGAAGCAAAATGGGTTGGGGCAATTAAAAAATGCTTTTATTTTTGAATACATCTTCCCTGTGTTCTTAATTTCTTCTTGGGATTTTAAAATTAAGTTATTCGTCCATTTATAGTAAAAGGTTAAAATCAAGTTAAACTAACTGTAAATAGTAGATATACAAACTCTTTAATGAAAAATATTTTAATTAAATTTTTCAAAGATATACTTTTTGTGTCTAATTAAGTTTTTTTTATTACTTGACATATAAAAAATACAAAGTTCTAGGGTTTTTTTCAAGTCCAGGCTTTTTCAAAAATAATTTAATCCTTAGTTTTTCTGGGTATTTTTTCACAAAAATATCAAATTCTCATAACTATATAATTTTCTTTTGTTTTTACTCATCTACTATGGAAAATGTAGCATGGCTTTTGTGGCATTTGTAGTTAATAAATTTTTAATAGTAAACAGTTACCTTCTGAAATTTGTTAATATTTTTTTATAAAGCTTTACATATTTAGGGTTTCTAAAGATTTCTTAGAATTTTTTTTAGATTTTCTGAATTTCGTTTAGACTTTTCAAAAACAAGTTTAGTCCAGTTTTAGTATAAAACTTAACTCAAATTTACTAAAACATATCCTTAATACAGGGTTGGCACTCGTATTTTCAAATTTTTTCCAGGTTTTCCAAATTTCTTTCAGATTTTTAAAAGTACACATTTTACGTCTATTTTTAGTTTAAAATTAAGAAACCGTGTTGTAAAAACATTGAAAAGATACTGTAAATCTATTTTAAATACATTTTTGTAAAAAAAACTTTTTTATATTGACCACAAATTGTTTTTCATATGATACGTTTTTTGAGTTATATCAAAATTTTACTACTGAACATGTGGAATTTTTTTAAATTCCAAATATTTTTAGTGATTTTTCAAAGTTCTAGGTTTTTCCAGGTTTTTATCATAATTTCTCAAATTCCAAGTTTTTCCAGTTTTTTTTTTGCTCAAATTGTCAAACTCCAGGTTATTCTATCTGATAGTGTAACAGCATTAGAAAAACACATTTAAGCTTAAATGTATTTTTAAACGGAAAATATTTTTAATTATACAATATTTTATATTTTTATGAAAATATTTTTGTATGCAAGTTTTGTTTAACTGACATATAAACTTGACATATAAAAATAGTAAAACGTTCTAGGTATTTTAAATTTTTTGATGGTTTTTATCAAACTTAATGATTTTTTCAACATTTCACAAATGCAGACTTCTTACAGGTACTTTTTTCCAAAATTTTCAATTTCAAGGTTTTTAAGATTCTATGTTTTTTGGCATTCCTGTATATTGTGTTAAGAGATTATTCCTGTAGATTGTGTACCATCTAGAGAGTTTTACTAAACTTATATGCTTTTATTAAGTTATTTTAGCTGTTTGAAATATTTTTTGTTGCTACTTCTTTATTACTTATTTAATGTTTGCTTTACAGATACACCTATGAACAAGTTATTTTTTTGTAATTCAAACATAAGTAGTTTAGAGTAACACAAGAAAAATACTCAAAATTGTGTACTGATGCAATACTAGTGTAAATAGGCAGCATTTACTTAAAATTATTTTTAATTTACAATATTCTTGCTAAAACTGAGCTGTTTATAGCATTTTTAATAGCTGCAATATAAGAAACAATTTTTTTTTTTAATTTAAGTTAGTTCAGGGAATAAATAAGAAAAAAACAGTTTGAAACTTATGGTAGACTGGTGTATCATTGGTCACTTATATGTTTGAAAAGTGTATACCAGTTTATAGATAAGAACCTATAAACTTCATAACTTTATTTAACTTGAAACTTCACCTTATAACTTTGAAATTGTCTAAATAATAATGGAATAATGATTTTGAATTAAATATAAAGAAATTTATTTAACCCCAGATCAACTAAGAATTACAATATAATTCATATATCTTTTTACTTTGAAAGAGTGGTAAAAAGGTACATATTTTTTTTTTTGAACCCTTGTATTTTCTTTTTTCTTTTTCTATTAACAATTTATTTATGAATGTAAATTAAAACTAACCTTGTTGAAATTCTATATTTTTTGATGAAGATGATTTTGAGGATAATTTAGTCGAAATTTATTTAAACACTTAAAAAAAAAACTTACTAACAGTGGTTAATAGTGCTAGGGTTGAGCTTATTCTTTTTTGTTAGATAGATATTTTGATTAATAAAAAAAAATCATATTCTAAACTAGTGCACTTAAATCAGTCACGTATGACTAAATATTTCTCAATATGAAAAAATAAAATTTAAAAGCCGATTTAGATCTTCAATGTTATGAAAAGTTGAAATCATTCTTAAACAATAAGACTTAAAGCTTATATAACTTAAATACTCATTTTTTTTTGAATTTATAGCGTTTACTCAGATTTGTCGCAAATATAAACAAGATTTTGACTCAATATTAGTATTTAATAGCCTTTAACTTTACTTCTGAAACAAAGTTTTTTCAATTAAAGTTTATATTAATAAACACAACAATAGTAAGACAAATAATCTCATAAACTGAAAGAACGATATCAGTAAAATTTAAAACTAAAAAATTTGGATTTAATATACTTTTTTCCACAGTTTTTGAATATTGGAAATATTATAAATCAGCATAAAACTTTTTTCGTTTACTACTTGTTTCTTGCACAACTTAGTTACATTTGCTTATTTTTGATGCCATAGTTGTGAAAGAGTTGTTAAAATTTGAGTTTGACGTAAATCTAGCGGTTATAAACGTTGGAATTGACTAAAATTAGATCAACATGTGTTAAATTTTAATTTATTTATGCAAAAAATGGAAGTTTTAGAACTACTATGTTTATGAAACTTAATTCTTAACATACTGCTTTTTGAAATTAGTTGAGCAATAAAAAATTTCTAAATCAATCTTAAAGTTGATTCGTTCAGAATATTGCGAAAAGAAGTTAAACTAAGCAAAAACGAAGCAGAATAATTTAAACGTGAAATACATAATCAGGTACAACGAAGCTTTGTAATCAACTAGACATCCGTTTCGTTTTAACTCCAAGGAGCTCTGGGATTAGTAGCAATACTCAAAACCAAAAGTTCTAAATACTTCTAAACATCTTTTCTATCTGATGAATTAATTTTAATAATAAGAAGTTTTCTTTTGATTGAATATAATAAATCTAGCAGTAAGCACTTCAGAAATCAGTATAAGATCTATTTTGAAATAAGTTGATTTTTTAGAGAACTACTTGTACGAGAATAATATTGATTTAATTTATTCTAATGAAACATGGTTGAGTACTAAAGTCAACAATGCTACAATTAGTCCTTATAACTATCATACAATCCGTAACAATAGAAAAAGTAAGGGTGGAGGTGTTGCTGTCCTTTACAGAAAATTATTTAAAGTATTTTAAGTTTATAAATGTTATTTAATTTCTATAAACAACATAAATGTATTGAGGTGATGATGTCGAAACATTTTATAATATGAATTTTAAAAGATCCATACTACTACATGATGATTAAGTTTTTCTGTTGGAGAATTTTACAGTTAAGTCGTGTTTATGTGATATTCTTTACCAGGTATAAGGGGGACATTTAGTGTGTTAAACAAAAACTAAAATATTAAAATTACTGCAATATTATAAATTTACTGGTAAATCTTGTTGGAGTCGTCCATAGCTTTTTAATTTCTTTCATGCGGGCCTTATGAGAAAAAGTTTGGGAACCTTGGTCAAAAAAATTTTTCTCTAAATAAATAGAAATATATATAAAACTCAAACAATAAGTAAACAAATAGAGCTTACAATGTAAACTTGTTTTTCAAAACAAAAGAATAAATTCAGCCAAGGGTGGTAAAATAATACTTGATTGTTTACCAAATCAATATACAAACAAGAAAGCTAACAAGGATTGTGTTTTCATATATCGCGAAATAAAAAGCATAGCTTTTTTTCAAATTAAACAAAACTTAAAACTAAAAACTATTACAATAAATTTATATATTTATTATAGCCAAACTTTCTTTTCGAAACCATGATTTAGTTAGTTTCAAATTGAATACAAACATAATACAAAATAAAAAGAATTTAAAAACTATAGAGCTACAATTATCTAACTACCGCTTATTGATTAGTAAAAACTTACATAATCATTACAACTTACAGCAAAATAGTTTGAATTGGACATTAAAAAACTAATTTTTGACTTTTATAAAGTAATTTTAAAATTTAAAAATATTTTTTTTAGAATCTTTAGACTATTTAAAAAGAATGTTTTATCGCCACAAAAAAAAGTTAATCCTTAACAAAACAGCTAACGACTATTGCACTATTTTATTTGTTTAAGTTTTGTCGTATCGTATCTTTTTCTAAAAAAACTAATAATACTAATATTTTTTTATGTAAAAATCTAATTACTATAAAAATCGAAGATTCATAGTTACTTTTGCTAATTTATGAATAAAAGTTTAATCTAAGCTTTTTGAAAGTTAAAAGCCGCCTTTAAAAGGAAAATATATCGTAAGTTTCTAAACTGTTTTTCGTATATCGATCAAAATAAAAGTGTTTAGCTACAAAAACTTTGGTAAGTGTTAAATATGCACGAAAACACATTTTTTTACAAAGACACTTTTGCACTAAGACCATTTGTAAAAAGGTTCATTTTTTGCCGAAGACACACTTTTGCACGAAGACACTTTTGCACAAAGATAATTTTCAACGAAGACTATTTTGAAATAAGACAATCTTGCACGAAGACAAATTCCGAGAAAAACTGTTGCACTAAGGGTCTAATTTTTGACTCTTAGACCGAAAAAGAATTAAAAAATATCTAAAATAAATGAAAAAATAAATAAAAATGATTCTAAAATAAGTTGTTAAAAAAAACAAAATGAAGTAAAAAGGTTGTCGACCAAGTATAAGGGTAAGGTGTAACAGTGATAGTGAAAACGAAAAAAAGAATCAAAAAGAGTTTACTAAACTAAAATAGAAAATAACAAGAAAAATAAATAAAGATTATAGTAACAAAATATCAGATAAGGAGTAATAAGCTATCAACCTAGAGTAAGGATTAGGGGTAATAATTAGAGTAACATTAAAAATAATCAATTAAAAATAAAAGTAAATTAAAAATTGCCAAATAAAAGTTAAATAATAAATTAAAATTCAAACCGTGCACAAATGACCCGTGCAAATTTGTTGTCGTGCTAAATTGATGATTTGCAAAATGTCTTAGTGTTAAAAAGTTCATTCGTGCAAAACTAATTTTTCGTCAAAACAGACCCTTTGTGCAAAATTGTCCCTTTGTGCATATTTGACATCTACCCCAAAGAAATACTTTCAATGTTTAATATGAATTTTTTAATTAACCTTCAAATATCATACTCAAGTAATTGTTGGAGACTATTAATGAGTAGTTGTACCATTGGCATTAGTAACACACAAATTAATGAAAAATATATATTTTGAGAATAAGTTAATAAACATTCAGCAAAAACGAATATATAGTTAATGAGACTTATTATCTAAATTAGAAGTGGTCAAAATTTTTAGTCGGCGAGCTAAAGCTCATTGGAGTGGGTAGGTGTCAAATATACACGAAGGGTCTTTTTTTCACAAATGGTGAGTTTTGCAAGAAGAAACGTTTGCACAAAGGGTCACTTTTGGGTGGGATGAAATTTTTATTACTTTATGTTTTTACTATTTTATAATATAAATTTTATTTTTTATGTTTTTATAATCACTGTTACACCAAAACCCTTACCCTCGGTCGGTAACTTTTTTTTTCTTTTTTTTTATTAATATACCTTTTATCTATTTTCTGGTTTTATATATATTTATTTTTAACAATTTTTTTTCAGTACCACTGTTACCTCTAATCCTTATCGTCGGTTAATAAATAAATTTTTTCTTCATTTTGGTTATTAAAGTAACTAATTTATTTATTTTATTTTTATTTTTCTTTATTTCGAGCAAAAGTATTTCTAAGTGCATACTTGACCCTTCGTGCATATTAAAACCGTTCCAACGAGATGTTTAGAACATTATAAATCTGTATGATTTGCAGAAGTCACCTAAGCGATACATTTGAAATTAACTTTCATTTTCAATTTTTTGTTACTGGCAACACTAGGCTGAACCACTATGTATATAAAGAAGTTGGCAGATATTTGGCGGTCAATGGCAGAAATTTAGAAATGAAAATTTTTGCAGACTAAAGTTTCTTCTAGATTATGCCGAATGGTGAATTTATGATTTACTAAGCAATCAGCTTATTTTAACATAATAAAGCAAGACCTTCTTCATGTAGTTTCCTAAAAAAAAATAAATGATATTTTTTTTACTTACATTTAATATACTTTATTTAAAAAAATACAATGTTACATATTTCATGACTAAAACACAACTCTCTTTGCACTTATTTTGTTTGAAAATGCTAGGATAGCGGTCGTCTTTTCTTCATTGCTAGACCTCAATCTAAGGAATGGTAGTTAGAGTCATTTTCATGCTAGTCAGCTGGAAAAACTTTAAATTTGGCAAATACTACAAAAATACCAAGTGCCAAGTTTAGCTTATTTAATAAATTTGTATAGAGGCTATTTCAAACTATCTGAATACCATCCCCATTAAATCTCGATGGGACCAAAAAAAATCAACTTTAGAAATTTAAGCAGAAGTTTTTCATACATGTGACCAATTATCCCAAAAACACATTGTGCACAACTATAAAATACTTAAAGAATTTTTTATGGTGGCATTTTTTGTTTAAAAACTTCAACTAGAAATTCAAGAAAACTTATAAAAATATATAAAACTTACTGAAAAACCAAAATTGATTAATAAAATCTTCTTTTAATCGTCTTAGATAGTGGACAATGTATTTTGATTGTATATTAACTGGCCAGCTAAAAATCAGCTTAAAATTCTAAATAAACTTTTTTTGGGTCTTATAGAATTTGAAGTAGGGAGGTTTTCAGAAAACCTATACAGCCTCTAAAAAAATTTGTAAATCAGTTTAAATTTTTTAAATAGTGTTTTTATGGCATTTGCCAAGCGTAAAAAAGTGTTGTGGCTAAAAACTGAAAGGTCACTATATATACTTATAAGCACTCTGATGCTGATATATTTTAAATATGAAATTTAAACAGAATACCTATCTTTTTTTATTATTCCCTAACTGATTGAGTTCCTAATTTAACTTCTGATTATGTCAACAGAATTAAAATTTGCTTAAAACTATTGTTTTGTTATAACTAACAACTAAATTGTTAGATCGTCATAAATTAGTTTTACTGTTTTCATTCACTAATCTTTGTTATTGAACAGGAATTGCAAAGCAGAAATCTTTTGCACGCTGCGTATTTCTTTAACATTAATCGACTTAAAAAAATAATAAATAGTAATATCCTCTTAATATGACTTAGAGTCAACAGTTAATCTAGTTAATATTTTGTTCCAATTTCTGTAAAAGTTTGCGAAATATTACAACGGGCCAAGAAGAATTGTTTTAACAAAATGTACCCTCAAAATGTACCAATTTATAAACAAAATAGTACAGATTACTGCTGAAACATTGTGAAAAGTATAATTGGGTAAATGATTCCATAAAAAAATTTTTGCAGCAAAATGTTAAAATAATAGACAAATATAGTAAAGTAATCTTCCAAAGAATATGTAATTCTTTATGATGCACTCTCTGCAGAGTACTCAGTGTTAAAAGACTAAACTTATGTTTTTCAACTGCAACATTATAATTATTCGGGTTCTTCTTAGGTAAATAGTTTTAGTTTGTTAAAAACTTGGAAATTGTGAAATCAAGAGGAAGATTAAGGTTTTTGGTCAACAATAAAAAATTCAGCAAATATACTCATAATTAATAGTTACACATTGATTGTTAGAATTTCGAAAAATAGCATATGATGTAAAGCTTATTTATCTAAGTGTTTTTTTTAATAAGATTAGTAAAAGAAAAAATTAAACTTTTTATTTTTTACAATAATAGGTGTAATTAAAACTTCTAAAAATATAATGTCTTTTGGATTTGATAGTATTTGATGAGGAAAATTTTTGTAAAAAATACTGGAATTATTTTTAAATTGTGAAAAATAAATCCACAAAAAGAATCTATTAAATTTCTAATAATATAATATAAATCTTGTTTTCAAGTAAAGACCTAAACTTGCCACATATCTGCAAAAATAAAAGGGCTGATAATGATAATGTGAGATATCAACTGAAATACTTACACTAATAAGTTTTACTGACAACAGTAAGTTAATTTTTTTTTCATGCCCATTACAGACTCAATACTTTAAGTATAAGGCTTACTATTTTGAATATACCCAAACAAAATACAAATACGTAAACATTTTACAATTTGAAAACTTGTACTAAAAAAGCTACAAAAATACATTTAAAAATTTAGCTTTTGAAGTTTGTAAAACAGAAAAATCAAACATAAAAACTAAATTTAAAACAATATTTTTCTACTTAAACCAAAATTTTAGTTTAGTCATATATTGGAAATAAAATGCTGTATCAATGTTTTAAAAACTTTAATTGGACATCCTTTGACTTTTATTAAACTTAAAAATGTTTTTTTATCGGTTTTAATAGGATTTTATAATCAATATTGCTTTGTTATATAACTTTTCGATCCAATGTCAAACATTTTCTTTTAACTATATGCAGTGCCACATTTGCCAGCCAGAATATATCCACCTAATGGGCTTATACGGTTAACGACTTATTTTAGCATTGCATTACAAATACTATTACACGTTTAATTACTTTTCTAATTAATGTATGCTTTTCTTTTTAAAGTTTTTAAGTTTAAGTTTTTTTAAATTGGTACACTAGGAAGATTTTTTTGTAATTAAATTTGGTCCACAACAAACTTTATCTCTAAATCTGGTCCACCGATTGTAGATATAGTCATGTAGCCCAAGTAAATAATACATTTCATTAGTCATTGTTACGCGTTTGAGTAAATAATTTAAAGTATTTTAGCACAATTAATGTGAAAGTAAAAAACAAGTCAAAAACCTAATTAACTAAAGATTTTGTGTTTTTTACTCATAGTGAATCGTAAAAAACAGTTTTTCAGAAATGAGTACTCCACCTAATTTTTGTTAGATTTTTAACTTTAAAGTTTATATCAAGAATGCTTTGAAAAATATAAAATAACAGTGTACTAAAATTCTAAGTTTTTAAGAAGTATGAAGTTGTAAAAGCAAAAGGTATTTTTTTTTTAAATGAGGAATTTTTTACGCACACTAGTATACACAAAAGCAAATTGTAAAAAACCATTCAACAAAAAAAAAATTATATTCTTAAATTTTGTTTAACTCATTACTTAATTTTATGCTGACTCCTTCAAATTTAAGTAATTATTTTTTTTTGTCTACACTGTTTTAAATGGTTATTAAGATAACTAATTTTGTTAAATTTTGCTATACATAAAGTCTAATTGGACTATTTTAAAGTGATTTTTTACAAAAATTATAATTGGTGATAAGCTACTTAGTAAAATAAATTAAAACTCATTAAACAATATACATACAATACGCTGTAGAAGGTTAATTTGATTTTTACATAACACATAATAAAATGCTCAAGGTTTTTAATAAATAAAAACTTGATTTCAACTGTTTCAGTTTCAGTTATGATATTAAATTTAAAAGAAAATGTTAATAATACTATAATGTTAACAAACTGATTTTAAATTTAAATTTAACACTAGTGAGTTTGCAACTATAATCTTTTTAATCGTCTTTTAGGTATAGCTTAACCAAAACTAAGAAAAAAATACTTTGGGTATTTACCACTTTTAGACTAGTATACATTGAAAAATTTCTATAAACTAAAATAATTTTATTTAACTTTAAAACAAACACTTTTTAATAAACAAGATTACAATAACTCAGTAAGTTATTGTTTTTTAATGTTGTTTAATTTTTACCTTTCGCTAAAATCATAAATTATTTCTTTTAAATTTTTTGAATAAATTTTAATACAAGATTTTAGTTATTTTTTCTTATCGTTCATGAAATTAAGTTTAAGTGACTATGTAACATGTTAATTTGACCCGAGGTCGGCTGCTTTTTTTAAGTCGCAGTCCAATTTTTAATTTGGATAAAGTTGGTTGCGGACTGCACTGCATGAAAAAAAGTCTCCGCCGGAGCAGTTATTACTAAAAACTTGTAGTAATACACATAAAGAACTTTATAAATAATAAAATTATGATAACATAACAAATAGTAAAGTACCAAGAGCTTTTAATAACATCTAATAACGAGCCTAGTTGTAAGCTTTTAACACGCAACCTATTATTGTTTCTGTTTATTAAAAAGTGCTTTTTGATCTGAAAAGTACCTTGCGGGTCGCAAATTTTGGCTCAGATTCTTTGAACGTGACCACAGTTTGCCGAACCCTGATTTAAACAATAATTAGTATTCAAAAAAAAAAAAAACTTTAACTTTTATAATAAAATTTATTTAGTACACGTAAAGCTAGAACATTGATAAAACATTTCAGAAACAGTTAAAAATAATTTTAATTTAAAGTGATTGTTTTTCATTACAATTTAATATCAATTTTAGATTTTTAAACTACTTAAAGGTATTCTTGTCACAGTATTAATCTTTCTTAGAAAAGTACTCTTTAATATTTATAATGATTTAAAATAGTCTCAATTATTAAGAAAATGTAAAACATTGAATATGTAAAAAATATTAACAAGTAGTACATTTTTGACCGAATTTTACTAAATAATTCTCATTTTGTTTAATTTATCTTTTAAATGTAATTTTTGAGACATTGCAAAGTTTTCTTTAAATGATAAATTTTTTTAAAGTTTTAACTAATATATATTGTTTCATAGCAAGTGTAGTAGTTTAATTAAGAAAAAATTAAGTATACAAAAACTAAATCATAAAATTTATTAATTTTATTTTAAATGTTTTGGAACTGAACAGCTCAGTTTAGTAAAAAACCAAAAGTATACTCACAAAATGTTTGTTATGTTTAGAAATATCTTCAACGTAGATAAATTTTATTAAATAGCTTATTAACCATGATACAATTGCATTTTAACTTTTTTCTGTTATGTTTCCGTGGTTAATTGCGTCAAGATATTATCTTAAGTCACAAAAAAAAAATGTTTTATATTAAAAGATTATATTTAGAGTTCATTTTTTTTTGTTTTGCTTTTAACTAGATGCATAGAATGTACTTTGAAATATTTTGATTTTTAAGAATTAAATGTTTTTTAAATTAAACAATAAGCTGACAAAATATTACTTACTGCTATTAATAAAGTCAATTATTAATTAAAAAAACCGAAATATACTCTCAAGGTTTAAACAGTTCTAGAAATTGAGCTTTTAGTTGCTCGTTATAAATTATTTGTATTTTTTTATGCTTTAAAGCACATATTTATGTCTCCTAATGTCATACTAAATTTAACTTTAATTATAAATATCGCTTTGAAATTATAACATAAATAAGCTAAAAAAATATTATTTTTGTTTAGGTATTACATCTGTGTACAAAAAAACAAAATAAATTATACTAGTAAATTTCGCTGCTATTGTAGTGTATTTTCAAACAGATCGAGTTTTATATTTGTATTAGCTCTTACGTGACATTTATAATGTTTGTTTATACGTTTTTTTTTTAATTGAAATTAATACAAATAGTTTAAATAAAACAAAGTAAAAAAAAACATACATTTAAAGTTTTTTCAAAAGCGTTTGAGATACTTTGTATAATATTTTGTTTACTATATACCGATGAGTCTAAACTATTTGTTTTAAAATAATAATAAACTTTTACGTTGAAATATTGTATAATATTTGTTTTCTTAAAATTTAAAAAAACTATTCAAAGGAAATTAAAAAATTCTCAAGATCATCTAAAGTTCAGTTTTTAGTAACTTATTTTTTTCAAAATATAAAGTATATTAAAGTTCAAAGGATGCATACACTTCTACTGCATAATAAAGGATTTCAGTTTTTATAATTTATGTTCATGATAAGTAAATGAAAAAAAAAACAAAACAGATAAACGCCGCGTAAGTTTTTAAAAATAAAAATTCTATATAAACTTTGTTAAAAGAATTTTCATAAATTTTTAATTTCTAGCATATGTTTTTTAATATAGAAACTAAATAAATATAAACAAGTATAACACATGACTTTTATTAGTATTTGCAAACAATTTCTGACACAAAGAGTTTCTGTATCAGTTCAAAAAAGGTTTTGTAGTCTTTAATATATAGTTTTTGTTTTAGCTGACATTGTAAGTATCACTTTTAAACTGAGTTAAAAAACAAATTTGAAATAATAGAAATATTTAGTTTGTAACAAATTTTTTTTGTTACGATTAAAAAGATTAAGAGATTATCACTAAATAAATTATTAAAACAAATTCAAGTATGACTCCACAGTAATTGCACATATTAAATACTATGTTATGCATGTAACAATGCGTAAAAGATAAACCTAGCGTTAAGTATTTGTGGGTTTTTTTTTTAATTTGCAATTTTTTTTTCATGTTCAATGAATTTAATACAAATAACTGTAATGATTTTTATAAAAGTATTTAAGGTTAACATAAAAAAAATTTTTCGAAAACCATTAATAAACTAACGACAACAAATTTTAATACAAACAAATGCATGTGTAGCATAACTTTTATTATAACATTAAAATATTTCAATTTTAAGTATAAACCCAAGTAGAAATTTGTCAAAAAGAAAATTTTTGTATACAAAAAATAGACGTTGAATATAAAAAATAACTACTATAAGAACAAAAAAATATTAAAAATCGAGAAAATAGTCTAAAAAAAACCTTTTTAAAGTACTTAGTGTTTTGTTTAATTACCGTAACAAAAAAAGATCGTGTTATAACACAAAGTTTATGTTAATTATTTTTAAAACTTTGCTGCTTTAACGTCAACGAAAAAACAGCTAAACTGATAAAACAAAAAAAATAATCCTACGTACAACATTTATAACATAATGCAAAACTTTTAATAAGAACCTTTTTACTTCTAAAATATTTTAAATAAACTTTTAAAATCGTGGATTAAAATTTTTCAAAATTATGTTTGCTTAACTTACTTCATGTTTGTGTAATTTAGAAATCTAAAACAGGTTTCAGTTAGTTAAGATCATCAACTAAAAGATTTAAAGAATAAAAGTCCTACAATTTTTTGTTTACCGTCAAGAAAATCGTTAGAAAAACCAGGTAAAGTTGTTTAAATCTAAATACTTAAGATTTAATATGTACTATAGGTTGTATCTTCAACTTTTCAACGTTTTATTTATGCAAAATTTTATTAATTAACAACCTTTTGCTGAGTTTTCTGAAAACCTCAATAAAATTTTTTAATTATAATTTTCTTAATTATAACATTTTATTGATTTTGTGGAATCTTAAACAGTCTTGAATTAGTTTTTTTGTCAGGAGGTATGGTCATAACATGTGTTTATAAATTCTATTAAAAATATTTAGTTTAGAAAATTTACACTTTTTTTTCTGCTATAGAATGCAGATACTAAATTCCTAAGAGTTTAAATACTCTCCGAAATATCCTTAAGCTTACGTTGTACAATAGTGGCTTTTGCTTTTCAATTCCTGTTAAATATCGTAATATTTAAGATACTTTTACATCAAAGGAGAAATATCAAACAAGGAATGATTCAGTTTATTAAAATGTTACATCTTTATACTACTTGTGTAAACAGTGCAGAATTTCTAATTTAAATTTTCAACAATTGCTGTTCAATACTTTATATTTAGTATATAGTTTGTTTGATCATTTTTTTTTACTTACACTGTCTCTATTTATATTGAAAATTCTAATGCAAATATCACTACGTTATTTTTTTTTGATTCTTTATAAGTGACTACTAAACAATACTTTTATCAGATAAAAAACTTAAAAAAAGAATCGTAATTAGTTTTATTAAAATCAAAAGTTTAAAAATATGAAAAAGGAGAGAAAGTGCAAAAGTAATTACAATTTTAATAAACTTATTTCTCAAGCATACAAAAAATAGTTGATCTAGTCTATTAATGGTGACAAAACAGTATTCAAAAGATCATGGTTTACTTAGAAATATTCCTTATATTACTTTTTCGTAATAACAATTAAAGTTATCTTAAAGATTTTCTATATAAAGCATATAAAAATATAAAATATTTGGGTCAGATTAAAAATCGAACATAAAATATAAACAAAAAGAACAACAAGATGTATTGTATCAATTGTCGACATAGTCATTTCAAGTTCGTTATAAAAATATCATTAGGAAACTAAGTTTTAAACAACATCTGTTTTAAATTCAAGAAATTAATTTACATAAAGTAGTAAAGTATTTTGTTCTTTATTCTAAAATAACTTTTTAACTGGTTAAAAAATATTTTAAGTAAAAGTATAGTTGTTTTGATCTGTGACAAAAAAATTAAAAACAAATTTATCTTTTTTCTTGTCAGCATTTTTTCTTCATGCAGTTTCATCTTTTTACTACTATAAAAAATATAAGCACTCTCTTCGAGTACATATATTAATCATCGAATGCTTGAAACTGCTATTTGATTGGAAATGTTTTGCAACTTTTAAAATAACCAGTAAAGTTTTCACATACAAATATTGAAGATCATCGAACTTTATTAGTCTGATATTAAGCTTTTTTAACCTTTTCAACTATAAAGCTCTATAATAGAGAATGTAACTGCTAATATTTAAAATAGGACATATTTTTTACATCGTTTTTTATCATTTTGGTAGTTTATTTTTGTGGTAGCTTTGAATTTTTGTTTATTCAATCAACTCGTCTCTTTTCAAATCCTCATTTTCCTACATTATATTTTTCACATATTTTTCATATTTTGCTTTCTGACTTTTAAAAGTGAATATAAACTTTTTTGTCTTTATGTAGCAGATACGTAAGAACAGTAAAAGTTAAACGAGATATTTATGCACAACGACATAATGAAAATTTAATTTGTGCGTATGTCGGTTGCTAGGCTTTACTAAAAAACTTTGTGCAAAGTTGTATGCTAATAATATAATTGGAAAAATTCATATTTATGCGGGCAACTTATAATGTGAACTGCTTTTTGCATACAGAAGTTTTTCTATAAAAACTTGTAGTCGTATTTGCTTTTTATGATAAAAATTTCCTTGTTAGGGTTTTTGTGCGAACAATTCAAACTAAAGTTAAACGTATACTTAAAAGTTATATGTTAATAAGGGAATTATGAAAAATATGAAACTTTTATTGTTCATGCGCACAACTTATCGTTTCAACGTTGCTACACTTAGCATACTAAAGTTATTTTTTGTGGGAAAATAGTTGATGCTTATTTACTTTTGTATAATAAATCTTCCTAGCTTTTTGCCATTTTTGAACAAAAATTTTAAACTAAATTTAACTTAACATTGATAAATGATGTTTTATGTAAATGATATTTTCAAACTTAAAAAGAAACTGTTCAAGGTACTTGTTAAAGTTTGAATTTAAGCTTGGTTTTATATTTGCCTAATTACAAGTATACTTAGAACTTAAATTAAGTCTATGCCAATGTAACGCTTATTATTTTATCCTTTTAAATTTTTAGAAAAAACTATTGCTTATTTATAGTACGTGTGGTTTTACATTTTCCCTTTCAAAAATAAGACATTTTACAAATCCTAATTTTAAAGAAACTAAACTGTACCTCTTTTATCTGCATCTACAACTATAAGATTAACTTTCTGCGTTTTTTCTTATTTTATAACATATATTACTAAAGTATTGTAATTAGATTGATAGTATAAACATTTAAATGTCCTCACAGCTTCTAAATTTCAGCTATCTAAGTGATTTTATTTTATCAAACTTAGTGTAACTTAGGTTCAAACACAACTTTTGACAGTTATATTTAAATTTTGATATAATTAACAAAAAATTATATTAGCATACATCTTTCACAAAAAAATGCTTTTCTAAATTTAAATAATATAATTAAAACTTTAAAACTAGTTTAAAGTGTAAACTAATCTGCCTTAAGCTAGTTATTAAAGTGTTTTCGTTTTATTATATATAGGTATTTAGAAAATATAAAAAATACTTTTAAACAAGTGTATTATAATATTTATAGCGTTTACACAGGAAAAATAAAAATAATGAATATTTTGATTTTATTTTGCTTATAATAAATAAATACTTTTACGAAAACTTTTAAATGTGCGTATTTCATCATCAAATTCAAATTAAATCAAATTAAAAAAATTCCTTCACGTAGACTTCATGCTTGTTTTGACTGTAATTTTGGAATTCCTTGTGTGTTTTCAACAAGTCAATAGTAGTATATTTTGATTGAACTCTGTTTATATTTGCATCCAAAACTGCAGAAGCATGTATAGATTATATATAAGAAACATTAGTATGTCCATGCGTTTAATTATGTTCCTTTTTAAAGCTTGTTAAGTATCATTTTAAAACAAAAGACTACACTTATGATAAATGTTATAAGTACCTTTTCAATATATCTAATGATGAAATTTTTACTTCAACCTAAAATGACAACTATAATTCGACTTTTAATAAATAAAACTATGCAGGTATCTGTTAAAATTTTTTTTTTTGTTATTTTAGTACTGTTCCTTTTTAATCTTTAAAAACAAATAAATTATACCAAACTTGGAATAGTTCAACAATGTATACTGTTTAAAATTATGTAAATACGCAATAATGTCGAATTTATGTTCTTTTAAATTACTAACTTCTGTTCAGAAATAACGTTTTAACATGCTAAATCTTCTTATTCTTTACTTTGGTGTTTTTTATTAGAAAAAACATCATGAAAAGCTATTGACATTTGATCTCAACCAGTCACATTAAATTGAATACTTTTAAACAGTTTTCTTGAAGATCAAAGGTTTAGTGACATTAGTAAAACTTACTTTTGAATTAAGTTATCGAAAAAATTGTTTTTTTTTTTGCCTAAAAAACTATTTCCACTAAATTGGATTTTAATGTGCCTCTAACTAACTCGTAAAAAAAAATTCCAACCTTGTAACAATACTAAAATTTAATTTGAAACTGTTTATTTGTTATTAAAAGTACTGTTTTATTAGTCAAAATATATTTTTAAAGATGCCAAAGTTGATTTGTGTTTTATTTTATTTGTTTTATTGAATTACTAATTATAATTAGCGAAACAGACTTTAGCAAAGGCCAAATACTTTATTTTCATTATTTAAAACAATGTTCTTTTACACCAAAAGGGTTAGAGACAATGAAAAACTTATTTTCAAATAAGTTTTGACAGTTCATAAAACGTTTTTACTTATTTAAGTGATTGTGAATGATAAGGCTTTTACGTCTTAACTTCAAATTTTATTTTTTTTTCATGTTTATGTTTAGATCAGACATTTTTCACACAATAATTTAAAAACTAAATTATATTTAAAAAAAATATTTTACTTCCATACATTCTTAAAGTAGTGTAAGGAATCTGTTTTCTGATTAACATTAAGTCTTATTGCTGTTAACAAACTTTTTGATAATATAAATTTAAAAATATAAAACTAAGGTTTTTAAATAGTATGAGGCTAAACGATTAAAAATAAATCAAAACATTTTCATTTTTTATTTTTTGGAAACGTTGTTAGCTACTAGAATTTCTAAGTCGCATGTGTTAAAATTAAAAATGAAGCAATATTAATCTACTGAATCGTAAAACTGTTTATCTTACAAACAATTGTCAAAATACTTTTAACGTACATAAAATTTGATGACTTTTCCGAAGTTTTCAAACAAAATCTATCTGGAAAGGAAAATATAAAACATACTCAGTTACACTTAAACTTTTATTTGGAATTTCTGCATAGTTTTGCGCGTCATAATAAAAACCATCTAAACCATAATAAAAACCATATTTTTAATGCAACTTTTATCATTGCACAGTTTTTGCTCACATAAAAAGTTTTTAAACATAACCACGAAAATTTTGAGAAAAAAATCATATGTATTTTATTCAAATATTTGATTAAAATATTTTTCTCGATAAATTTGTTAACCTTACTATTTCATAAAAGTATCTAACAGTTTTTAGCCACCATTTTCACCATATTATGTATAAACATACTTTTTCATTTATTCATTTCAATTTGTTATTTATTCAAACGTTTTACGACATATACTTTGTGTCATTTCAAGTAATGTAAATAAATTAAGATTAAGTGTTAAGGTCAGAACTTTTTACTCGTATAATACATTTTGACGAGTAAAGATAACACTAAGTAAATTACAAAATTTATGACCAGTAAACATCACAACCTTATATTGAGTTTAATTGTTTTGCTTAAAAATATAAATTTCTTAACAAATTGTGTAAACAAATATTTTTGTTAATTTTGTTTGCGGAATAAATGTTATTTAGATATTAAAAATAATCACTATTTTCAGTTTCACTTTGATTCTTTACTAGTTTAAGTTAATTAATCTCACAAAGTTCAAACTTACAGTTGGTCTTACTTAAATGTACTTGCACATACTTATGTTAATAAACTCTTAATACAAATTTTTATTTGTTTTACTATTCAATGTTGAAAAAAAACATATATTTAGATTTAACATAATCACATAATAAGAAAAAATAACTTTTTTATAATACGGTTTTACTTTATAAAAAATAACATAATAGCTATAGAATTATTACTTGAACAAAATGATAAAATGACTCAGTTTTCATATTATTTTTATTATGAGTAAAATATAGAAATATTGTTTTTTTAATTAAAGACATCAACAATAACTACATTAGCAAAATCGTGCAAAATTTCTAAAAAAGCAATGCGTTTTTTTTCATATGCAAAATTATATTACATACTTAGTATACATTGAATCCTTAGCATTTTTGTAAAGTCAATTTTTTATTTTCACCTGATATTTAAAAACAAACTACTTAGTAAACTGTTTATAAATACGTTTAATTTTTGAAATAGTTACACGTACATTTTTTGAACAATTAAACATTTCATAAACTCAATACTTTAGGTTTTTCATCTATATCTCTTACAAATAATTAACTGTAATGGTTTTTACTCTGCAACACTCTACATATGATCACATGTTTTGAATACACACAAACACATCAACATGAAATCAAGATAAACAAAGTTTCATGTGACAATTTTTTTTTGATATTCTCATATATTTCAGAAAAATCAATAGTAATTATACTTTTAGCTATATGTTATTGTAATTACGTTTAAAGACATTATTGTATTTAATACATACAGTTTTTATATTCAATTAAGCTAGTTTAAAAAGTTTTTTGTACTGTAGAGTTGAATGTTTTGTGTAAGAAATTTGTAGATAAAAAATATTTTTTCCATCTTTACTTTGATGTATAGCATTGTTTCAATCACGGATTAATATGATAACAAAGTTATGAATTTTTAAACAATAATTTCAACACGTTTTCAAAAGTCTAAACTTAGTCGTAATTAAAAAAACTTAAAACTGTATCTAATAACTTGATTTAAAAAACTTGTGAAGATGTTTCCGTACTTATTTTTAACTTGCCTAATGACGATTTAATTTTTTTTCGCTTTTTGAATAAAAAAAAACTAAAAAACTGATTAGTTTGTTAAAAAATACTCTGTTTTTTTTTTCCTTTTTAGGATCAAAACATTTTTTGATTTAAGTTAATTGGTTTTTCAGAAATATAATATTTCTTATTACTAAATTAAAGCCAAGGGTGTTTGTTACATAAAGTATTTTTAAAACATATTTATGTTATCAAGTTATTTTTTAAGTGCTTGGTTGTCTTTAACACTTGACATGTCTTCAAATGAAAATCCAACATGTACGTTTTTTTGCTGACATAAAGATAAATTTGTTTTAAATTAGTTTATAAAATATTTATAAATAATGATTCTATTGATAGTGTTTTACTTTAAAAGTGTTTAAAACAATTGTCGTGCTAGCAAAAAGTTCATTGAAAAAAATCGAACAAAGAACAAGTACAATACTTTACTTTTCTTTCTTCAATTGTTGCATTGTGTGAATATAATATCGAAATTGAACTTTATTTTTCTCCTACAATGTTAATAATATTTTAATAAAATATTATGCTTGATTAGTTTTTTAATTTAAAGTGATTGTCTTTTTTATTTAAAATAAGTTATAAAATAGAACGACTGAGCTATATGCAAATCAGTGCTTTTTTTGTACATTATTTGCTAGGTACGTAAGTCAATTGCTTGTTTTTGCACGTGGTAATACTTGGTAAACCAGTCATTAAAGTTTTTTGTCTTTTTAGTTAAAACTAAGATTAGACTTTTAAAAAAGCTTTTGAAATTACTGTTTAAAAATTCATAACTTTGTTATTCTATTAAACCTTAATTGAAACGATGCTATAAAACAAAATAATGATGGAAAAAACAACCTTTTTAATATGTAAAAATTTCTGACACACAACATAGAACTCTGCAGTATAAATAAAAAAATTAAGTTATAAACTTAATTAAGTAAACAAACTATATTTATTAAATACAGTTTACTCTTTAAAACAGAATGACAATAACATATAGCTAAAAGTATTATCACTATTAATTTTTCTAAATCATATGAGGATATCAAACAAACTAGTCACATGAAGTTTTGTTTGGAAATGAATTTATTTTATTTATCTTGATTTCATGTTGATGTTTTTGTGTATATTCAAAAAATAAGATTATATGTAGAGTTTTGTGTAGTAAAAAAAAGTGCAGTTAATTATTTGTCAGAGTCGTAAATAAAATTCTTAAAGTTTTGAGTTTAAGAAACTTTTAGTTGTTAAAAACATGTATGTGGAACTTTTTCAAAAATTAAACGTATTTAGAAACAGTTTACTATGTAGTTTATTTTTAACTTCATGTGAAGATAAATAATTGCATTTTCAAAAATGCTTAGGATTCGATGTATACTAAGTATGAAAGTTATTTCGCGTGTAAAAAAAATCATTGCATTTTTTTAAATTAACACGAGCTTGCTGATGTAGTTAATGTTGATGTGTTTAATGAAAAAGAAATACTTGTATTTTTTACTCATAATAAAAAACTAAGAAAACTGAGTGATTTTACCATTTTGTATTAATAATTTTATAGTGATCAAGTTGTTTTTATAAGGAAAAACCGTTTTATAAGAAAGTTGTTTGTTTTTATTATTCTAGAGTAATTCTAGTTTAAAGATTTTTTTTTCAATATTAAATATAAGATAATTTAAATTTGTACTAATCTTTTATTACTTTAAGTATGTGTATGTATATTTCAGTAAGATCAGTTATAAGTTTGAACTTTTTGAGATAAATGAACTTAAACTAGTAAAAAAAAATTAAAACTAAAAACAATGACTTTTTTAAGTCTTTAAATAACATTAATTGCGCTAATTAAATTAACAAAAGTATTTCGTTTTCACATTTGTTAAGAAATTTGTATGTTTAAATCAAAATCAGGTTGTATATAAGTTGTGATATTTACCGGTCATAAACTTTGTCTTTTATATATTGTTATTTGTACTCGTCAAAATATCTTATACAAGTAAAAAGTTCTCACCATAATACTTAATCTTAATTGAATTACATTACTTCAAAATGATTTGAAGTAGATATCGTAGAGCTTTTAAATAAGTAACAAGCTGATTGAATAAATGAACAAAATATGTTTATACATATAATGGGGCAAATGGTGACTAAAAACTTATAGATACCTTTATAAAATAGTATACATTATAAATTAATCAAAAACATTAATTATCAAAAATGTGAACTAAAATCATATGATTTATTTCTTTAAATTTTTTTGGTTATGTTTTAAAACTTTTTATGTGAGCAAAAAGTGTGCATTGGTAGAATTTGCACGAAAATAACTGTGGTTTTAATTATGACGCGCAAAACTATGAAGAAATTCTAAATAAAATTTTAATTCCAATTAGGTATGTTTTATATTTTTTATTTTCTTGTTTTAATAGAATGTTAAAAATTTTGGATAAGACTTTAGTTTCTATGAATTTTATACGTAATTTAACAATTATATGTAATAAAATAAGTTTTACAATTGTGTATAGTGTTATTAGTTCATTTTTAATTTTATAACATGTGACAAAAAAATTCTAGGTGCTCCATTTCCTATAAATAAACACTGGAAAATTTTAGTTAAATTATTAATATTAATTTACATCTATTAGCCTCATGCCTAATTTGAAAGCTTGAAATAACTTTAAAAAACTTAAATCATCACAGTGATTTTGCAATAAAAATCTATGTTGTTTAAATAACAAGTTTAAAACATCACTTGAAAAATGCATCGACGTGAAATAGTGTGTATAGTTTTAAATAGTTGCGTGAAAAACATTTGATTTAAAGATAAACATCGAAAATACGAAAATAAAGAAAGTTTTACGTCAAATCAAGACATAAAAGCCATCGAAACCACTTAAATAAGTAGAAAGTTTTTTACAAATGTTGAATGAAACTTTTTTATGTCAAAATTTAATTAAAAATGAGTTTTCTTATCGTCTCTAACCCTTTTGAGCTTTTATAATATTGTTTTAAATAATGAAAGTAATGTATTGGATTTTTTATTAAATGTGTTTGGTGAATTATAAGTAGTTATCTAACATAACAAAAAAAAAACATATCAATATCGGCATCTTTAAAAGTATATCTTGACTTTTAAAACAGTACTTTTGAACAACAAGTAAACAGCTTTTAATTGAATTTTGGAATTGTTACAAATCTGAAAATAAATAATATTATATTAATAATTGAATTGATTAGAGGCACGTCAATTAAAACTACTTTAAGAAGTGTAAATAGTTTTTAGACGAAATAAACGTTTCATTTTAAAACTTTATTAAAAGTGAGTTTTACTATTGTCTAAAAACTTTGATCTTTTGAGAAAGCTGTTTTAAAATATTTAAACAAATAAAACTGCTTGAGATCAAATATAAATAGCTTATCATATTTTTTTTCTAATAAAATAGACTAAAGTAAAATGTATTAATTTAATAGTGTTTTTAAAGTTATAATTTGAAAAAAATTTAGTACTATAGAAAAACATAAAATCGCCATTATTGCGTATATACATATGTTAAAACAAAATATATATTACCGAACTATTTTAAGTCCTATATAAATAATGTGTGTTTGATGATTAAACAAACACGAAACTAAAGGTGTAAAAACTTTAATTTTAACAGAATTTTTCATATTTTTCTTTGTTAAAAGTCTTATTAGAATTGTCATATTAGGTTAAAGTAAAACTTCAACCATTAGATATATTGAAAAGGTACTTATAACTTTTAACATAAGTGTAGACTTTTGTTTTTAAAACAAAGCTAAACAAGCTTTAATAAAGAACATAAACAAAAGCATACAATATACAACTGTTTCATTCTTAAATCTTTAGCTTTTGCAGTTAATTTTAACAGATTTTAATCAAAATATATTATTGACTTTTTGATAATACACAGGGAATTCCATGGTTTAGTCAAAACAAACATGAAGTCTACGTTAATGTATCTTTTTCATTTAAAAAAGATGAAATTGCAAAAGAAATACGTACATTTCAAAAGTTTCATAAAAGTATTTATTTGTTATAAGCAATGTTTGACCAACGTGTATATTGTTCTTATTTTTCCAGTGTAAATGCTACAATAGTTTAAAAAAATTCTTAGTTTAATGGTTGAGTTATTGTCATTTTATTAGTATCCAAAAATTGTTTAACGAAAAAGCATTAAATATTTAGGTTACAGGCAGGTTAATTTCAGTTAAAATTAGTCTTAAGCTTTTTAAGGCATTTTACGCACTTAAAAAAACAATTTTTGTTTTAACTATGATAGTTGTGTGGTTTCAAAATTTTTATTTTTTAATGTTCTGTAATATAGAATATAAACGTAAAGGTTTTTACTCAAATCTAAATTATACTAATGGTTGATAAAATAAGATCAATTGGATAACTTAAAGTTGAAATCTGTAATGACAATAAAGTTATCAATGTATAGTTCAAGTCATAAAACTTTATTTTTTAAGTAAATCAAAAACATGCAATAATGAAAATAAAATTATAAAACTAACTACTTATCTAATAAAAGAGTTATAATGTTATCTTTAGTTTATATATGCAGTCACATCAAATAGAGTTTTGTTTATTATAAATAAAATATGAGTTTAATATATATATTTTTTAAGGAAACTAAAAAGTAGGACTACACATATTTTTTTTTCCAATTCTAAAAACTTAAAATTTGATATAGTTTTATACATATATATATACATATATATATATATATATATATACTTATTATTTATAAAAAAAAATCATAGTTGATTAAAATTTGGTATTTATTGTTCTTATAAAAAAGAGAAACACCAACTTTAAGAAACTTTATTATAAAAAAAGGATAAACGATTAAAAGTTTTTGTGCGAAACTTTACTTTATTATAAAAAGTGCAATACTGCATTACAATTTGAGTGCATTAACGATGAATTTTTCTAATTTCATTATTAGCATATAGCTTTGCATAAAGTTCTGCAATAAAGCCTAGCAACCGATTTACGTAGAAAACAAAATAAAAAAATATTATCTTGCTGTGAATAAATCTCTCTTTGATCTATTACTAGTACATAAAGACTGCAGCGTTTCAAAGTTCACAATCTGTTTTAAAAGTCAGAAGGCAAAATGTAAAGTGTACTAAAAACTTTTATAATATGGAGTGTCGCTAAATGAGGTTTAGATAGAAACTAGTTGCTGAAAAATAAAAACTAAGAAGAAGTCAATTTACCTGTGAGTATTAGCTGCAGTTACAAAGTTATACTTCAATTATCAAAAACATAGGTTGAAAAGGTATAAAAAATTTAAAAATCAAACTCATAAAGTTTAACTGCTTAAAACTTTTAAACCAAATGCAATTTTAAATGTTCAATGATTTATAAATATTTGAAGAGAATGTTTAATCTCGTCGTTGCTTCTTCAATGATAAAAATGTATAAGAAGGTGATATTAAAACACATTGAAAAAACAACGTTTTTTGTAAAAGTATGTTTAGTTTTATAGTACTTTTACCTACAAAGTTAAAGCAAAACGTTTTTTAAAGTTTTTTAAACAGTCTTTTAAAACGTCAGTATTTATATGACTTATAAACTATTAAGCAAATTTAGTTTTTAACTTTATTTAGTTTAAATTTTTACAGTACCATCAGCCTACTTAAAGAGATCGTATTGAGAAAAAAAAAGAACAAAAAAGTTTTGTTAATAACTGATCTATTGTTCGTTTTATGAATGTTTTATTTTACTTTTCTTTGTAACTTGATAAATTCAATATTGGTAACGGTTTTATTTGGTTGAAAGTTTACTTTTTATTAACAACATAATCAACACATTTTATTTTTTTTAGAATTTAAAAACAAACTAGGTTTTAATCTTCTAAGACCACAAAATACGCATAAGTATATTAACAAGTGAATAAAATTGGAAATTGTGGTGTTAAATTGGATATAATACACGTTCAAATTATAAACAGTCTTTATGTAAAGTATTTGCATGTAAGTTTTATACAAACAAATAAATCTTAATTTTTATTCATGCTTATTACAATCAAATCTTATATTAACGAATCTTAGTTAAGTTGTTTTGTTAAAACGAAGATTAAAGTTTATTAGATGTAACATTTATCTACTATACTACTGATTTTTCATACTTTGCTTGTATCTTTTTTATTGTGCTAAATAACAAGTAGTTAAAATTTAATTTAGATTTATAAATATATTTATTACTGTTAGAACATATTTTTTGTATGAAGTTAAATATAAACATTTTATCTAAAGTTATAATATAATATAGACAATTAGTCACTATTTTTAACATTTTCTACTTCAGAACAAACTTTGTGAACAAATTGTTATTTACTAGATAATTAAAGGTAGTTTAAAACATATCAAGTTTTTAACAGAAATTGTTTAAATCAGTCACTTGTTTAATTTAGAAACAATGAAATCTTTGAAAAAATAAGGATTTCCCTTGTTAAGGAACAAATTAACCTAAAAGTTGCTTAGATATTATTTCAGATGTTTTTTGTTTACTTATTATGATTTACAAAAAAAAAAAATGTTCTTGATTTAAATATCTTTTAAACTTAAAATAAGCAAGCAAATAATTTGATTTTTTTTTTTTAATAGAGTTAACTACTTTTTACTGTAAGTGTTTTTGGCGCGTTTATGATAAATACCCAATATTTATTTTAAGTTGATTATATCAAAGTTTTCAAATTTTATTGTTTAGGTAACATTTATAAAGAGAAAGCTTTTTTAAACAAAACAACGACTAGTTATTTTTTAAAAAAATTTTAGTTTCAAATTACTCCAATTTAGACTTTTTCAGTTATTTGTGTTGTATTTAACACAAATCTAAAGTATGTAAATAATCACGGTAAAATTTCAAAAATTTTCATTTCAAGCAAAGTGGCTTATATATGTTTGATATATTTATTATAAGGATCAAAAATTTTTTTTTTGAAAATTAACATAAATAATATACTTAAAAGAAGTCTTTTATATTTACTTATATTATGTAATTAAAATTCATTGAACAAACAATAATAAAATACTACCTTATTTAAATAGATTAAAGTGTATTTTTCTCAATATAAAGTTTTAGGTAATCTGCATTAAAAAATGCAATCTGATATTTGCAAATTTAATATTCAACTTAAACAAAATCTCATTTATAACACAAGTGTAGTTTTAAAAGAATAACAACTTAACTAATTGTTAATGGTAATAAAAAGTTTTATTAAAATGACTTAACTTTTTACAAAATAAAGTTTACTATTAAAAAGTTTTATCAACTTGAAAAATTAAAAAAAAAAACATGAAATGAGTTTTTTTTTACCAATGAGGCTGTAAGATGTAGATTTTTAATAACTATGTAGAAAATATTTTTTTTTTCAGAATGAACATAACGTTTTTTTTTTAAGCTTTTCTGACTATCATGATACAAATAATTGTAAAAATTGTAATAGCAACAACAAAACTATTAACAAAACACAAACACGATCATTTAAATCGAATTCTATTTATTTAACAAATTATAAAACAGGAATGTAAATTAATAAAATTTCAATACATTTTATTTCTTATTGATTACTTGCTTATCTTTTCTTCATGTGCAAACTTTACTTATAGACTTTCATTGCTGTTAGAAATATTGTAGTTAATAAGCTACTATTCAACCAAAAATAATTTGAAAAGTAAACTTAGACAAATTTTCATTTGATGCTTACGACCATAGAGAGTATGCTAAACCATAAACAATTGCCGAAACTCCTAAAATTGATGCGACGACCACAAAACCTAAACAATATCATCTACTAAAATTTTATATCATAAAACGATAAACTAAAAATATTAACTTATAAGCAATTACCTGTAACATTTTCATAAGGACTCACGCTGTTTTTACGTTTGTTTGCAGGTGAAGTAGAATTTGTATCATATGCTTTTGTTGTTTGAGTTTTCATAAAATTTTTTACATACCATTTGCCAAGATAGTTATAATTCAGACAAGCAGTTTTGTTTTTTATTATTGTAGCATTATTTATTTTAAAATAAAGGTCAGTACATACAGATTCTTCCGGACAATACTTGCATTTATCGTCTAAAAATTTCAATATTTTTTATAATAAGCAAAAGTTGTAAGTTATTTAATATATACTTTAGTTTAAATTTTTTAATAGTTATTAACTCTATTTATATATTAACATTACTTTGTTATAAAAATTTCTAAAAAACAAAAAATATTAAGACCAAATTTCAAAAATTTAGTTTATAATGAATTCTTTTGAATAGGCAATAAACGAAATACTCAACAAACATGTTTTACGTCTTAAGTTTTTGGAAACTTTAATTGTTGGTAACTAATTTAAAGCAATTTAAATAGTTTAATAACCGTTTACACGAGCTAAATTGATAGGTTCTAGTAAGAAGTGTTTGTTTTCCGCTTTAATACAAAACTTCAAAGAACCTGAACTTGATTTGGAGTTGCAGACACCTTTTAGATAAAGTTATAATTAAACAAATATTTTACTACGTTTTTTTTACTTTAACCGCAATCAAGGTTCAATATAAGTTCCTAAATCTAAGCATTATGTCTAAAGCGGTAGTCAAACATATTGGTATAGTGAATTAGCTAAAACAAAAGTTTTATTACTAACTAGTAATGTTGTTGTCAGAACTTAAGTTTTTACCAAGTTTAGTTGCAAATGTAGTAGAACTTGTAATAAATGGTTTTGTTGATTGAATTTCTTCAAATTTTTCTTCGAAAAATCTATCAATATACCTAAAACTAAGACAAGCAAAAAAGTTTTTAACAATGGTAGTTTTGTTTAGTTTGAAATGAAGCTCACTACAAATAAAACCATCTGGGCATACGTGGCATTTGCTACCTAAAAGTTGTAATATACAAACTAAAGTATCACAGAAAGTGTTTGTTTAAATAAAATTCATTCATAATGTTTTTAAAAAGCTACTTGATTTAAAATACAAAAACAAACTAAATATACTGAAAACTTATAAAATTAAAGTAAAAAATGGAAAAACTTCTTATCTTGTTTTATGTCTTAGTATGTATTAAAATGATGCAAAAAGCATATAATAATGCAATAATCAAAACAAAATTAAGATGTTAAACATTTTAATATCTGTGAGTACTTATAAACAACGTATCTAATAAACCAACTTAAAAATTTCAATTACCTTCTACATAAGCTATATCGATAGGTTTTAGTATCACAAATTTATTTTCCGCTTTAATACACCACTCAAAATATGACAATAAGGTTAAGTTGCAGAGTTCTTTTAATTAAAATTGTTTTTCAAAAGTTGTATTATTGTATTTCTTGTTACTTTACACAAATATAAAGTTCAGTTTATACTTTATTTTCTAACAGTTGTAAGTTTAAACTTAGTCAAACTTATTTGATACATAAGGTTACTTTATAGCTAACCAGATAGAAAGAAATATGAATAACTTAAATAGGTAATTTGAAACATTTTAGATTAAAACAAGGTTTTAAATTTGATTTTGTAATAATTATTTTAAAGGTATTGAGCCAAAACTAAAGCACTGTTTGTAAATTTTTAACAAAAACATCAAAGAATTAGTAAAAAAAAACTTATGATAGAATAAAATTAATTTAAACTAACCAGGAATAGTTCTTTGAAATTTGAAGCAGTTTTCATTCTTTTCATATAGTTCGCAAGCATGTAAAACTGAAATTTCATATTAGTTATAACCTTTTCAACAACTTCATCGTAGTCAACATTAAACTCTACTTTAATGTTCAAAAACTTTTTTTTTTCTACTTTAGTTTGAAAAGATACAACATTTTATTTCAAACTAACCAGTAAAGCTTTTAGCAGTGTTTAAATTTTTATTTAAAATAGTTTCAAATGAAGTAGGACTTGTAGTAAATGGCTTTGTTGTTTGAACTTCCTTGTATTTTTCTTTAAAAAATCTCTCAATAATTATAAAACCATAACAAGTAATAAAGTTTTTAACAATGGTAGTTTTGTTCAGCTTGAAATGAAGATCTCGGCATATAGCTCGATCGCTACAAGCGTTACATTTAGACTCTAAAAAACATATAACAGTTTTGTGCAGTTCGAAAACATATACCTATTAAAATAACTTTGGTTTAAAACAGCTTTAAGATGTTCAAAAATGCAACTTCAAATAAAGTAGTAAATTAACTTATATACTGAAAGCATATTATATATTAAGATTTAATAAAATTATTTAGGAAACTTGTTTTATTATCTTTAATTTTATATAGTTCAATAAAAAATTAATCTTAATAAAATAATAAAATGATAAAATATCTTTAAGAACTTGAATACAAGATAACCAATTAAATTATAAAAATAATATATTATATTTTGTTAATAATAATTTTATTTATTTTAATTAAGTATAATAATTATTTTATAATAGTATATATTAAATAATTAAACCAATTCAAATATTTATTTACCATCTACATCAGCTATATTGATAGGTTCTAGTATCAGGAATTTATTTTCCGTTCTAATACACCACTCAAACCATGTAACAAAAGTCAAGTTGCAGAATCCTTTTAAATAAAACTTTTTTTAAAAAAATACCCCTTTGCGTTTAATGCTGACTTTATACAAATTTAATATTCAGTCTAGATTGTTATATTTAACAATCGTATAATTAAGATTATTTAAACATATTAAATTATCAGTTTACCTTATGGCTTACTAGATAAGAGAAGGTAAAATTTTTAGGTTAAAACTCTTTAGACAAAATAAATATTGTAAATTTGAATATTAGACAACTATTAAAAATAAAATTTAGTTTGTAACTTTCTAATAACAACAACAAACAATTAGCAAAAAAGTATAATAGGTTAAGCTAATTTAAACTAACCAGGAAGAGTTTTTTGAAATTTGAAACAGTTTTCACTATTTTCATGACGGTCACATGCACGTAGGACTAGAATTATTAAAAAATTTACAAATCTTATAATTTTTTACTATACTAAAGAGCTTTTAAAATTTAGCTAAGACTAAAATATTCAAAAAAAAATTGTTATACTTTAAACTTTAAATGAGTTAAACAAAAGTTTCCTTTTATAACTAACCAGTTATGTTGTAACCAGAACTTATTTTTTTAGAAACTTTGTTCGCAAAAGTAATAAGTTTCCTCGTAGAAGTAGAACGTTTGATACGCGATTTAGTTGTTTTAACTTTCTTAAATTTTTTATCATGCCATTTGTTAATGAATCTTAAACTAAGACAATAAAAGTAATTTTCGACGATTGTATGATGATCAGTTTTAAAAGATATATCAGTACATTTAAACTTTTCATAGCAAGTGTTACATTTGTGACCTAAAATTAAAAAATATTTTAAGCTAATTATTTAAAATACTATCTACGAAATATTAGCTGACCTAAGGTTGAATTAAAATCTTTTAGTAATTTAACTGGTATACCAACAATTATAAACTTAAATTGGATATTAGTAATATTTTAGTACAAAAAAAATATTTAAAAAAAGACTGTGTTTATATAAGTAAAGTACATACAATCAAAACCAATGACTACAGTCAAATGTTCTTAAAACGATTCTAAAAATAAACAATCTAAAATATTCACAAAAAAATCAGATTGTTTACTTACCTTCCAGTGGCGTCGCGTGGTATTTTTTTAGGTGGTGCAGAATTTAAAAAAATATCAATTATTTTAATAAAAATATGTTTTTACTGTAAAGTTTGAAAACAACTGAACTTTTGCTACACCTGAAGATAAGCTTTGCTTTTAAGGGCATAGGGGGATGAAACAGTTTGATCTTATTTTATGTAGTTTTTACTAAGCTACAAGATGCTTTTTACAGATTTTAAAAATTCAGTATATGTTTTAAGATATAGCCGGTCAAAGTCAAAGGCAACAAAAGGTTCATAATGGGAGGCACAAACTAAAACAGTGTTTAAAAAAATGTTTTACTCCCCCCCTTTATGCTCTTAACATCTACTTTAGAATTATTTTACTGAAATTACTTAATACAGTTTTAATTTATCTACAAGTCATCTTTTATCAATATAAAAAATTTTTAAAAATTTTGAGATATGGTAATTCACAGTCAGAGGTACAAATGAATTCTTATTTTTTTAACATAATCTCAAACAACAAATAAATCTAATCACTAAAATCATATCTTTTTTTTAAAGTTGGCCTCAAAATCTTTAGATGTTTCTTTTATAAAACAAAAAAATTGCTAAATTAGATATTTAAAACACCAAGAAAAAAAAAGTTATAACAAAAGTTTTTTTCTTGTATATATAAAAATA
Organism: Thalia democratica; assembly: GCF_965202585.1. Lineage (NCBI taxonomy): Eukaryota > Metazoa > Chordata > Thaliacea > Salpida > Salpidae > Thalia > Thalia democratica. Next base: position 20,264,985 of record NC_139165.1, read on the forward strand.
TATATTGATACTTAAAAATTAAAAACTTCTCTTCAACAAAAGTATAAAGTTTTAAAAAAATTAGGATGAAAAAGTTTAATTAAAAATTGTTTTGAAAATGATGGAGAATATAGGTTTTCAGTAAAATTGTATTTTTTGCTGTTTTGGTTTGCTCCTTGTATAATAAACCATTGTACTCTTTGGCTTTGACTGGTTGTAACTAAAAGTTTAATTGGAAATTTCAAGTTTATTAAAGAATAACTATTAGCTTTCTGAAAAAGTTAAAATAAGAACAACATGTAAAAAAGTGCCTATACACCCTCCCCCCTTACCCCTCACTAATTTGCACATTTTTTTTACAAACATTAAAATTTTTATAAACTTTTTTTCTAATTTTAATGTCTTTTGTTGGAGTTTTAAAATTCAATAGTTTTTTAAGGGTATCTTTTCTTTCCATAATTTTAATTTGTTTTTCATTTTGATGACAGTATTTTTGTCAGGAGCTCAACTTTTTTAAGTTTAGTTGTGAGGCTGTTGAACTTTTCATGAATTTTAAAGATAACTTATAAATATGTAACCATTATAGAAGTAAAAATTTGCTTAGTTAGTTTTCATGTGGCCATAGGGGTAAAACACTTATTTTTTAATTTTAAATAACCTTGTTATTTTCAGAGTAAAAATTAAAACTGCTTTAGTCAGCCTGAATATTTTTCTAATTTGGTCTGTTTTAATTTATCTTGGGTCATCTTGAGTTTTTAACATTTCTAAGTTATCCTGATTATGAAGCAAGGCAACCATGTTTCAACAACTTTATCTAAAATTTTTGCTTTGTTTTATGAAAAAATTAAACCAAAAGTTATATAAAGTAGAGGTAGACTAAATTTTTCTAAAATGTTAAACTACTCTAAGTAATCAAAGTTTCTAAATTAAGGCTATTTACTTTGTTTAAATATGTGATTGTTTCATTAATACTATTTTTTATTTAATATAAATCTAAAATATTTTTCTGTAAGAGTGAACTAAAAGTTTATAATAAACTTCTTAATTCTTTTTTTCAGAACTTGAATTTTATTATTTATTTTATTAACTTTATGATAACAATAATCAGTTAAAGTTAAGTTTATGTATGCAGATTAAAATAAAAAATCAAATTTTTAAGACTTTGGTGATTTAGGGTTTTTATCTTTTTTTTCAAAATATGCAATTTATGATAAATCTTTTAATAGAAGTGATCTGTTAAATTTAAAAAATCATGTGGGTTCATAAACTCAAGTTTAATCCTTTGCAGTAGCTTGCTTTGTTTTTATTTTATGTTTACAATAGCTTGTAGATGATACTTAAGCAAGTCCTGTTTTAGGGTATTTTCAACTTAGCTTACTTACCGCAAGATATTGATTTTGCGGTAATTCTTGAAGAAATTTTGCTTTTTTGAGTTCATTTGCGGCAGTCAGCTAAGAGTTTGCGGCAGTGAAGTGGGCAAAATAGTCGTTTTCAAAATTGAAGTTTTAAAGGAGATTTCGTTCAAAAAAATTACGAAAACGTTATAGATACTTATTTTTTTTCTTAGAAAATTTCAAGGTTGTGCAGTTGCGGCAGTGCAACACCCCACGCGACGCCCCTGTTACCTTCTACAATGATTAAATTGATTGGTTCTCTAAATAAAGGTTTTCTTTCAACTAAAAAACAAAACTTCGAGGATTTTGTATTTGAAGTTTGATTGCAAAGTTCTTTTAAAATAAATTGAAATAAAATAAAAGATTAAAAAACAAATAAAATTAAGAAGTGCAACAATCTCTAAAAGTTTTAATTGAAATTTACAAAATATGGAAAGTAAACTAGTATATTTAAGTTCGCCACATGTCTATCATTTAAAAAAAAAAAAAATTATATTTGAGAAGTCGATATGTTTTTTTTATACGAAATAAAAACTAAGTAAAAACATTAATTTTATTTAAACTTTACTTAAATTTTTTATAGCAAGTTATCATATCTCGTAAATTTCAAACTTGAAGTTTTGTAGCTATTTAAGTTAAAATGACAAGAAATAAGTTAAAATTTAGAATATTTACAAAACGAAGTACATAAACTTAAACTAACCGGAAATCGTTAATTGAACTCTAGTGCAGTTGTCATTATTATCAAAAGCTTCGCATGCCTTTAATACTGATACTATCGAACATTTAAATTTATTTCAATTGCAAATTAAAAATAAGGAAATAACGTATTAGTTTAAAAAAAAAGTAAAAATTCGCTTCTATTTAGCATTACTAAAAAATTACTTAAATCTATTTTTGAGAAAAGTGATCTATTTTAGCTATTTTTATTTGTATTTTAACTATACTAATAAATCAAGTTTTAAAAGTTCTTTTTGTAAGTATACAGCATTAAAAATTCCTTTAAATGTTATTCAAATTATATTCCGATATACAACTATTATTCATTGATAATGAAAAATACCTTCTTTACTGTTTTTACTTTCTGACCCATTCACCTAAAGTTAAATATTTTTCTGAAATTATATTATTTTATTTTTAATATATATTTATTTTTTCAAAAATTTATTTTACAAACTAAATTTCGGTCAAAGACCTCGTCAGTGCTTAAATAAATCTTATTTACATAGAATTCAAATTTATTTTAAATATGATATTTAAGCCATTTTTTACAAAAAACAAATTAGAAAGATACAACTTGAGTTAATGATAGACTGTTCATAATACCCAACGACAATGTTATATTGTGAGTTTAACAAAATATGTTAGTTTTTATGTGTTTATAAGGTAATATTTATAATTTTTAATGTTTATATGTATCAATTTATAAAAGGTTTTATAAAATGTACTGGTTGATAGTGCTCGACAAATAAATTGGAGCTAAATGTTTTTTTTAGTTATATAAAAACTATAATTTATACAGCTGTTTCATACATGAAATACAAATTTTCATGTACTCATCAGTAAGCTACAGTTTAGTACCTAATAAAAAATTGTAGCTTACTGAGCAGTACATTAAACTTTATATTTCATGTATGAAAAAGATGTATAAATCATAGATTTTATCAAATTAGACAATATATATATGTATACACATTAATTGTAAAAAATTGTAATTAATTATTATATATTTACTAATATATAGTGTTAAATTATTAAATTAATTACAATTTTAATAATTCTAGAACATTTCTTTCATAAAGCTAAATGCTTTATACATCAGCTATATGTATAATATATTTATATTTATGTTATGTGACTTTAAGAATAACATAAATAAAAAATAAAGCTACTAATTGCGAAAATACTTTTATTTACGTATTAATTAGTAATACTTACAAGGAATAGAAAGAACACGATTGAAGCAACTTTCATCATATAATAACAAACTAAAATGCCTAGTAAAAAGAACTATTCTAGTATATCAAAGTATAAACAAATAATAAAAACAATATGAATTTTCGTTGTGCATGTTTAATAAAAAACGGAGCAAAGCTTTTTTTTAAATATTTATAGCTATAAAGAGGAATTCAACTTGTTTTTTACTAATACCTAAATAAAAATACTTAAAAAAATTTATAGCAATTCCAAACTCAAATCTCTACTAACTTTAAACAGTTTATATTTCATTTAATAAAAAAATTAAAATGAATACGTTTGTTTTCACAATAGAATTTTATTTTTCTCAATCAAGATACTACTTTTACAAGTCAATAATTGTTATCAAATAATTTCTAAAAATTTATTTACAAAATTTTAAAACAAATTGCAAATATACACACTTCAAAACAATAATAACTTTTACTTCAACACATTTATAAAAAGTATTAACTTATCTAAAAACAGTCCTTAAAGCTATTGTTTAAGTTTGATATAACAACTGAATTGTATTTAAAAACCAAAAACAATAATTGAAAATAACTTCCTTTATTAATTCGTTCTGTGAGCTTCTGCTCATAAATTCCAGTAATTTTAAACTTACAGGTAAATAATTAAAATGTGATTAAATTGGTCAAAACCGTGTGAAAACCTGTTCGCCTCTTTTAAACACGTAAATGACTTATTAAAAAACTTTTTTTTTTATATGTAATTTACTTTTAAATATTTTAAATAATAAGTAGGTGTACTTTTTATATAACTTTGTTGATTACAATTTTTAATGTTGCGCAAGAAATTAATATCAATGTGTCTCTTGGATAAATTTTTTATTTTTATCGATCAAAATCAAAAATGTTGTTTTCTATGTATGTTTTTATTTTTCATATTTTTATTTGTCTCCATCAGCTTGTTTATTTATCGTAAAACGTTTTAATGTTATATAAAAATTCAGTCTAATTGTTTCTTTTTGCTTAAAATAACTATCTGTGCTGTACACTAATTGCTTGTACATTAGTTACGACTGTATAAGTAAATTTAAATTAAATCATTTTTATTTTCACTGCTTTAGGCCATTTTCTGTCCAGTTTTTTTTTAATAATAGTATTTAGTGTTCTTATATTGTTTGTCTAATAAATATCCTAAAATGATATGATTGCTATATCTATGTAAAGTTGCTTCACTAATTAAGTCTACAAGTAAGTATTTAGGAATAAGTTTTATAAACATAAAATTTTAAATAAAGTTTATTTGTACACATATGTCTTGTTAAAATACTACAAACACTATGATTAGAAATATTTTTATTTATCATCGTAACATATTAATTAAAGCATTACTTAGATATTTCAAAAGGCAACATAAAATAGGTTTTACTAAATATTATTTTATTAGAATAGTAATATTTTAAAATATAAATTTGCTTTTTTAAAATTTCACTGAAAAAGTAGAGATTATACAATTTACAAAAAAATGCATATAATTACAAGGTATATTAAATATATTATCGACTTTGCTTTCCTCAAACTCTGTATGATCTGTGAAAACACAATTTTAAACCCGGTAATTAGCGACTAAAGCCACAAGTTATTGTATTTCATAACTTTAATCTAAATTTTCAAGATCAGATTGTTATGCACCTGTGATTTTGAACACTTCAAACAAATGTTACAGACAAAGCGGATTATTTAGATTTTAATCAGATAATTAAATAGTAATAGATTTCTGTTACAACTGTTCAACAAGTATTTAAGGTAATTTTTTTTAATTTTTTGTTTAAGAAAAAAAATATTTGACATCACTTTTATCTAATAGTTAGTTTTTTTGAAGACCAATAGAGGAAAAACAACTATAATAAAAAAGTTTTATAGTTATTATTTATCTTATATAAAGTTTTATAAATAAGGATTTTTGAACGACTAAAAAATAAAATGCTTAAAATATTCGGTCTTAGGACCTGGTGAACAAAATAAGCTTTCGGTTATCGAATTGTAGACCACTTGAATATCTTTTAGCGTCTTGTGTAGGAAAATATTAATTTATGTGCTTTGTCAATCTTACTTAAAAAAAATTAAATTTTTAAATAAAGAATATTATAAAAATACTATTTATAAAATATTGTCAATTTTATAAAAATAAACAATTTGATTGAAAATTTTAATATTTTTATTATAAAACTAAAGTTATAACTTAAAAAAATATTAACAATGAAGGCTAAATTTACTACAAAACAATTTTAGCCAGTGTCAAATAATCAATCTGGTAGAATGCTAATAGTTTTCATGCCCATTGACCATCGAACGTATAAACTTTTTGTTTTATTTTAATATTTTCACGTTTAACTACTTTATGTTTTATCAATACTGAAGTATGGTTTTCTAGTCACGTGAGACATCATGATCTACTAAGAAAAATATTTACTTCCGTAAATACGAGGAACAGTTTAAATCAGGGTTTCCCAAACTCATTTACTAAATCGCCCCCTTTTAAGAAGTTTAAAAAATAATCGCCCCCCACGAATTTACAAAGTAGTTTTTCTCTTGAGTATAAACTTTTGAGCCAAAAAAGTTGTGTTGGAAATTTAATTTAGTCTGGTATTTCTTATGCACGCAATTTTGTGGCTGTTTTCAAAGTAGTTTACAGGGCTTGAAAAAATCAGTTACAGTTGTTTTCTTATAAGCCCAGTAAAGTGTATTTAAATACTTGAGATACTGTAATCTGTAATCAATCCTGTTTAAATATGAATTGTTTTGAAACTAATGAAACTTTAAGGGTAGTGATGGGGGTGGGTGTCACTTTTGCACGAGCGTCACTTTTGCACGAGCGTCACTTTTGCACGAGGGGACACTTTTGCACGGCGACTCTTTTCCACGAGCGTCACTTAAGCACGAGGGGACACTTTTGCACGGCGTCACTTTTGCACACAGGGTCACTTTTGAACGAGGGGACACTTATGCACGGCAACTTTTTTGCACGAGCGTCACTTTTGCACGAGGGGACACTTTTGCACGGCGACACTTTTGCACGGAGGGTCACTTTTGCACGAGGTGACACTTTTGCACGGCGACTCTTTTGCACGGAGGGTCACTTTTGCACGAGGTGACACTTTTGCACGGCGTCACTTTTGCACGAGGATACAATTTTGTACGGCGAAATTTTTTCATGATGACAATTTTTTACGGCAGCATTGTTGCACAGCGTCACATTTTTACGATGAAGTTTTTGCATAGCGACATTTTGGCATGATGACTTTTAAGCATGGAAAATCAATTTTGCATGCAGGCCGATTAAAAGTTTTTTAGCTACTACCAAGTCTGTAACATAAAAATAAACTGAAAACTAAAATTAAGTAAAAGTTTATGTTAGAAACGAAAAGATAAAATAACAATATTTATAAAAGATTCATACCAGCGACAATAAAGTTAATTTATTTAGAAACTAGGATAAAAAATACTTTTAGTGTAAGTAAGTTGTTCTAGTTTATTTTGAATTTAATTTATTAATCAACAACTATGCTCTTTTATATATTTTACTATACGGTTACAAGTTTATTGTCCATATGATAGATGGCATCAAAACCTAGACCACTTAAACTGGTAGACACATACAGAAAAAATAAATTAACACAAATAGTTTATTTATCATAACAAAGATAAAAACATAACTTGATAAAAAAAATTATAGCTTAACATAAAAAGCAAAATTTTAACCACAAACTTATATGTATTTACGCTTTGATGTAGAACGATCAACATCGAGTATTTAAATGCAATACAAAATAAAACCTAACGCTCCAAGAACATTAACGTTAGGCTCTTATTGGCTTATGTCATGATCATGAAATGCTGGTGTAAGCAACTCTTGATACTTTTGATGAACATAAGTTCAAACTTCCAAATGTTACTCTCTCATTGGCTTATCATGATCATGAAACATTATTGTAAGGAATTAATTTAAGTTTAAATCATAAAAAATGCGATATTTTATTTCTTTTTTATTCTCACGCTAAATTAAAAAAATAAACACCAGGTAAAATCTGAAATACCTTTACACTTCATAAACTAACTAAATCTTTTTTTTTTAATAGCTATATAAAGCTAATTATAATATCAAGTGAAAATAAGTAAAAATAATACTTAAAATTCGTGTTTTGAAGCCTTACTAAATTAAGTTTATCTTTCTTTTTAAAAAGTAACAAAATTCAGATTATTTTCATTTAATGTATTTAAAGTTACTTTTATTTAAATTTAAAAAATGTATTCAACTAGTTCATTTAAATTAAGCTATTAAATCTAAATTAATGAATTGTGGTACATTATTATATTGTTCTACGTAAAACTTAAAATAAAAACTTTACATTAAAATTTCATTAAATAATTACCACATTGTATTTATTCAAAACAAATTGCGTTTAATAGCGAAAATTATTTAAGTTAAATTTCTTTTTTTTAATTTTAAAAATGTCGCCGTGCAAAAGTGTCTCCTCGTGCAAAAGTGACCCTTCGTGCAAAAGAGTCGCCGTGCAAAAAGGACGCTCGTGCAAAAGAGTCGCAGTGCAAAAGTGTCCCCTCGTGCAAAAGTGACCCTTCGTGCAAAAGTGACGCCGTGTAAAAGTGTCACCTCGTTCTAAAGTGACGCTCGTGCAAAAGAGTCGCAGTGCAAAAGTGTCCCCTCGTGCAAAAGTGACCCTTCGTGCAAAAGTGACCCTCGTGCAAAAGTGTCCCCTCGTGCAAAAGTGACGCTCGTGCAAAAGTGACGCTCATGCAAAAGTGACCCGTTCCCTAGTGATGGACAACTTTTGTAATCAGCAATTCATACTTACTTAAAATCTTTTCTTGTTTCAACTCGTTAAAAAAAATTAATTGCGAACTGCATGATTTAATAAAATAACATACAAGAAAATTAAAAAACTCGAGCTAAATTGTAATAAAATGATTTAGTATTATTGTGATCTAGGAAATACTATTGTGAACTGAAAACCAAATTGAAAGTGTATTTCAAAATATTAAGTATAAAAAAACTAAATCTGTTATTTTGCACAAGTAGTTTTCATGTTATTTAGCAAGTCGAAATTTGACTGGATCTTAACCGTACGTTACCGATTTAAAATCTTTATTGAAACGTGACACTTTAATAATGCTAGTAGTAAACACAATTTCAATAAAATCAAAAAATTTATCACGACGCAATATTTAAAACAACTTTTCAGTGTGATGGCCTATTAAAATATTTAAAAAATACTAAAAGCTTTTAAATTCGTTTTACTAATTCTGTTACTTTCATAATTTTTATCATTTTTTAATTTTTATATTGCTAAGTATGGGAACCTCTTAAAACAAAGTTTAAAAAAGGCTTTTTGGCATGACTAAATTTAAAGTTATTTAAGTTGATTATATGTGACTATACTGATTTTAAATGTCTATTAACAAAACTAAAATAAGCCGCTTATATTCTTAGCTAACCGTTTTCAAAAGTTATAGACTGTAAAAAACTTGACAAAGCACAGTAATTTTTTTCATATAAAACTTTTGAATGTTTCTACATAGAAACATTTTGACCATCAACTAAGATATGTATTAATTTTTGAAATGTTTGTAATAACCTATAAAGCAAAAAATTAAATCTTGATTTTAATTATATATAGAGAAATATTCATTGTAAGTCTATTGAATTCTTATGGATGTTAAATGTCAAAAGTTGAAATATCTTTTTAAAACTAGATTAATCAAAACAAATTTTATTGTGTCATAATAATAGAGTTTACACTTTTAAGTTTAAAAAAATCTCTAAACTTTATTTGTACAACTTTTAACACAACTAGAAACATTTCTTAAACGTGACTTTTTGCATCTATAATTGGCTCAAATAATATGCAACTGCAGCATATTTTGCTAAAATCAGCAATATTTTTGATGTGAAGCCAAATCGTTTTCACTGGCATGTTGATTTTTATGTATTTTTTCAAACAAAAATTAAACTTATTAACCGTACTAAAACTATGTATAAATTTATCATTTATTGTAAAATGATTTTATTCACATAAGTAATATTTACAAATATAAAAATTAGAAATACGTTGTATCAATACTTTAATTGTTTCAAGTGTGCTTTAAACTTTAAAGAAGTTAAGTTAAACTAAGTTACATGTATCTATGTTGTATATTTACAGTAGTAATACTTTATATACACAAATCATTTTATTATATTGTATTACAGATAACTTGACAATAAGCTAAAATTTAAAATAAAACAATTTTATTCGTTTGAAACTTTTATTTTCGTTAGTATATTAGGTAAAATCTGCATATCTTGAAACAAAAATACATTTGACAAAAGATTAACTTGCGGTCAAAACAACAGTATGTAGCTTTAAATAAAACAAAAGAAATTACACATCTTGATAATGTCAAATCACAAAATATATCATTTTTTCTATAAGTAGTTATTGCTAAACTCAAAAATCTGCCTATATTTGTTTAAGCTACTTTATGTGATGAATTATCTTTACTTGTTCTTCTAAATTATTTTTTTGTTTAAAAAAAATAACTTCTTCTGTTTTCGATATTTAAAAAAAAGATCTTACAGAAATTGCTAAGTACACGTTTGTCAAGACTAACGAAGTGTTATTCCAAATAAATGCATTGTTACTGATAACTTGGAGTAAAAGTAAAAGAAAACTTTGTGTAAATTTTGTTCTTTAGATACAGCAACTAAAGTTAATTAAATCGAATTTAAAAATGTTTGTCGCAAACAAGGTAGTTTAAAATTATTGTAAAAGTTTCAAAAAGGAGTTTTTGATTAGTTTTTGGTACGCAAGGTATACTGTCTGATGTATTTATGAGTTAATGGCAAGTTTTCAAACGGCTCCTGATAACACAAAAATTACAGAAAAAAGTATTTACTTGTTTTATACTTTAAACTTAAGGGTACAAAAATAAATGTACAGTACTCACTACAATGTAGTTTTCTAATTATTAAGTAAAAATAATGCCTTCTTACTGTTTAAGTAGAATTTAATCAAAATTACAAAAGTAAAATGACAATGAACAGCTAAATAACAATCAATTTACTAAAAAACGAAAATATTGAAATATACTTAAGTACAGCATAAAAAGAATTTCAAAAAATATTTTATAATTATAAAAGAAAGTTTAAAGTAATGCAGCTTATAGCGTAGATAGTTTAACAAGAATTGAAATAAAAAAATTTATAGTAAAACTGTTAATAATCTTTAAAGTTTCGTTTAGCTAAGTTATCCGTAATTCATATTTGGCTTTTAGTAACAAACTTTTTTTTTTATTGTAAGTAGTTTACTGTTGTTTTTGATACAAAATACACATATTTTAAAGTTTTTTACGACTTAATTTTAATTAAAATTAGCTTAGATAATTGTAAAAACAAGACAAATACATCAAATTAAGTGTGTTATTTTTGAACTACATGCCAGGTACTTCCGCTTGTTTGCACAAAACAATCAATAAGCAATGTTTTTGACAGATAATTTATTCATAGTTTTTATTTTCACTGCAGAAACAGTGATTCCTGCGTCTGTAGATAAATAACATGTCTGACAATTTTTATTATAATGTTTTAGTCATACTTTCAAGTATTTTTTATGTATCAACTAAAAAAAAGTTTTAAAACATAACTAAGTACTGTCTTTTTTATAACACAAACAAATTATATTTTTCATGTACATTATTAATAAACAAAATGTTTTATATTTATTGACAAAAATACATTTTTGAACATTTAAAACTGCAAAAAAAAATATTGTAAACTTATATCTGTAAGTATGTATAGTTACAAATTATTTGATGTTTTAGTATGATCATACAGAAAACTTCTTTTTACTACACATACAAACAAAATGAAAACTGTTAAAAATCTTTTGTAATAACTTTTAACAAACTTAGGTTGTTTATTTATATAAAAAGTTATCTGTTTGGATAGTTCTTTAAAAAATACCACAATATTATAAAATTTAGATTTTTATTTTCATAACAAAGTGTTTGCTTATTAATGTTGTCATTTATAAAATAATATATTATATACCTGATCTAAAGCTGTTTAAAGTCAATAAAGTTTTAAATTTAGTTTTTCATTATTTTAAAACAAAAACTGTTTGAAACTATTATTTTAAAAATTTCAGAAATACAGTAGTTGTTAATGTTTAATTTTTTTGTTTTTTACATATTAAAACCACTTTTGTAAACTTTTTTTATTTGACTTAGTAAAATAAAAAAACGTAAGATGAAACATAAGCTCGAGCTTTTGCCTTTGATATACTTATTTTTTTAATTCTAATGATGCACTATTGTAATTTAACATATGTATTTGTGTTAGTATTAGATTGGTAGACATAATTAATAACAACAATTATTAGAAAATCGGAAATAATTTAAAGCCAAACAAACATCTTAATATAACCCAATCAGATCCAGGTATTATTTACCTCCTTCTTTTGTTTTTAGCTTTTTGCTAATAAATCACCTTTGCAAATCACCTGAATTTCTGAATTTTATTGAATTGTATTTTTCTATGACGCAAAATTCGTACTATTTATGAAATTTAGCTTTTTGCTTCCGTTTCTTGAGACAATTTTTTTTTTCGGAAAAAAATCAATTTAGATTTAATATAAATGTAGCAACAACTTTATAAATACACCGAAAATTTTCAAACTTCATACGATTTTCAAATATGTTACTTAATCACATTCAACTGCTAGTTTCCGCATTTGTTTGTTTCAACTTTTTAGCAATAAATCATTGATTGTGTTATTTTTTTATTTATTGAATTTTATTTTTAGTACATATACATTTTGAAAATTAATTCATGCATTTCGCTTCTGCTCGCTTAAACAATTTATTTAAACAAAAATTATTCTTTTAAAGGAAGTATTAACATCGTTTTTAAAATAATAACTTTTATTGTAAGATAAAAACTTGTTTAGAAAAGTATAAAGTATGCAACTGTTTTAATTTTACAATAAAAAATAGAGATTTTTCTGCAAACTTAAATTTGTAAAAAAAAAGGCTTATTTATACCTTAGGTGGGCACTTCCAGTTAAATTTGAAATTTTGACTAAGCAAAAAATTATTTTTTTTCTTAGATTAAGCCTAGTACTATTTATGTGCGCGCTTCTTGTTAAGTACGCACTTTTGGGCGTGTCAAAGAGCGTATTCGAGAGAAGGATTAACTTTAATTTATTTTTTTAGTAAAACAAGTCCAAAAAATGTTGCTGTTTTTACTTTTTGTAATTATAAACACAAACTGAGAGTTATTAAAAACTAAACAATATGAAACTAGATGGTATCAATGTGCAATTTTAAGGTATTTTTATTCTAGTTTACTTAATAGGTGACTATGGTTTTTGTTTTGAAAAATCATATGATCTTAATTAATGTTTAGAAAATTATAACATGTACTTTTTCACTAATAATTATGTTTGTTTTGTAAAACCCCCTTCCCATATTATTCTAAAAGTTTTCATAGTATAAGAAAAATATTTTAAATAAATATTAAAATACAAAGTAAATTAAAATCTGTATTGAAAAATATTACAATTTTTTTCAAACAGGTTTTGCTTCAGTTAATAAATTTTCTTAAACTGACAAAACTAAACTTTTAAAATCCGTGTTGTGATGAGAAGTTACACTTAAAAGAAAAATCTCTAATACACAATTTTTCTATGCATTAACTTATACTACCGTTTAAAATTTAACAATGAGTTTGAAAAAGTAAAGGGTTAAACTGAAGCCTATAGAACTTTATATTTTATACATACGTATTCTACTTATAAAAAATTCTTCTAGAACGCATTGGAACGTCTATCGTAGAAACCGGATTTTTTTTGTTGTTCAAAATTTAATTAAAACATTTGCGCGCAACGCTTGTTATGAATGTTATCAGTTTTCCTTTGAAAACAACAACTTTTTTGTTTACTAGCGTTAAAAGGCTTAATACTGTAAAAAAACAGTTCTGTTTTAGAAACTGTTTATAGTTTCCTGTTTTCTTTATTTTTCACACATATGCACATTGCTCTGTTTATAAGTTTTATAAGTATTTTAGCTTTATTTCAAACTATTTAAGCGGTATTTTGTAAAATAGTTTTTAGAGTATCTATCAAACGCTTTAGATGAAATATTTAGCTGTTTCTGATACAAATCCAATATACTTAATATCTTGCAAGTAAGACATACGACTTAAAGTTGTAGTTTTAATAGTAAAATAACTTTTTGTGTTGGTTTTGTTTTTCTCCTCTAATCAAGTGTTCAGTTTCTCTTTCTTTTAGAATCTTAATAAACTTTTATAATACTATTAACATTAAAATAAAGTAAAGCTGAATGTAATACTTGAAAAACATTTTAAACAAAATTACTCTTACTTTTATTTTTAATTATTGTTCTTTTATTGTTTATAATGTCGAAACACTAGAAGATAAAAAACGAAAAAAAATCGAAGTTGGTAATAAACAAAAATTTAAATTTTAAAACGTTTAAAGTATAAAAGGTTTTTAGTAGAAAATAAAAACAACTTTTCTACGAGTTTAAAGTGTTTTAAACATTATGCCGAAAAAGGTTATTTAAAAAATTTTGTTTCAGAATGTAAAAAAAAAATTAAAAAATTGTTAGGCCTAAACTTTAATTAAATAAAAAAGTAAGTAAACGAAAATTACTAGAAGAACAAGTTTAGTAATTCGAAATATGTATACCACATGAAAGTAAAATATACAAAGCAGGTTTTTAAATGTAATTACCATTTTAAACACAAAAAAAAAATTCTTTTATTTTAATTTTAGTTTACTTGCAAAAATTTTAAACTAGAATTAATTGTTAAATACTTTTTATATTAATCAGAGTTTACAGAAATGTTTAATGTTGGCTAATCTGATTTACTTGAAACTTCAACGACATTCTAGTTTCTTTCTGCGAAATTGTTTGCAATCCTATAGCAAGATTAAACATTCTCCTCAAAAATCTATGGATCTTCGAATATTCAAAATTGCCTTTTGCTTGATAACCTTCGAACAACTATGAACATAACCAGTAAAGTACTCACGTACAAATATTGCTGATCATCGAACTTTATTAGTCTGGTTATTAAGCTGCTTAAAATTATCAAACTAACTCTTTTTTTATTAGTCGAAGTCTTTTTTGCTACGACTTTTCTGCTTGCGTTTAATGTTGCTTGTTCATCTTTAGATTCACCTTTTGTTCATTTTTAAAGTGGGCATCCTTTTCTACTACAATAATTTCTTAACACTCAGACAAGAAATCTTTTATATAATTGTTTTTTTTATTTTTTAGACTCTTTTCGAACAGTCACATTGTCATGTAGCTTTAAGCAAGCTAAGCTTACATTGCCTTTTTTATTCCTTCACATTCTAACGTGTTTTCACCTTAAGCTGTAGTTATGATTAAACAATCTGAAACTTAAGCTTTTATCTACAGTATTGGATGAGAAAAAAGCAAATAAAATCGAGAGATTTCACCTAAATGTGACCAAAGTGCGTATGCTGTTCAAGGCGGCTGCTGATTTTTAAAACAATATGCAAATTGCGTTTCTTCTGTAGTTGCGTGTAATACTGAAAATATTTGAGCAAATGTATTAGCAATACTAAGCTAATTCAACAAAAAATTATTAACTCAAGTTTATAATCTCAAAAAAAGTAACTAATGCGTTGTATAAGATAAATACACTTGCTTTTTATCATGTAGCCATTAATGGAATTTTGAAAACAGAGTTCAAATTAAGTTTTCAAGAAATATACTTGTGTATTTTTGCATTATCTTAATAAAAAAACTGCATTAAAAGCGTATATTTTACTTATTTTCTACCAGAAATATGTTTATATTGTGTATTTTGTAAGAATAAAAATGTTAGTTTAACACTTTTAAACTAACCCCAAGTAAAATATTATAGTGAATTAAGTATTTTAGAATTGCTTTGTATAATAGTATTGGTTTTTTTTGTAGTACAAAATTCTATCTTTAAAAATTATAAAATTATAATTGTTTCTTTAACTAACTGTTTGAGCTTTTAAAGCTACCAGTTTAATATGTTACAAAATTCCCCTAAATAAAAATAGAAGTTCGATTGCTTCAGAAATCAATTAACATTTGTATGCATATAGGCTGCAACTGTTTCAAGCCAAGTGTAATTTTTATGGCAATTCATTTTTGTACTCAGTTCAAAAAAGTATTCATAATTTTTTTTTGCCTTTTAAATTTTAAACAAAAACTATTAGTTGACCTCATTTAAATTGATTTAAATGTTAACCGTGAAAGTACTTTTAAATGTTAATCAATTAATAGTCAGATTAACACTGATTAATAATCTTAAACTAAATGACTATTTCATGATAGTTTAAATAGAAAGTTTACATAAGTTCAACATTTTCCAACTAGTTTGGAACTTGAAATGTTTCAACATGTTTTAATTGCTACAATAATTGTAACAGCTTTGATTTCTACCTTGGCCAAAAAAACTTAAGTAGTTGCTTGTTTACTACTAAAATAAACGGTAAAACGATTGTTATTGTTAAACATAAAACAGTTCGCATATTTATCGTATTTTGCCAGGTTTAATACCACGAGCAACAAGTAAAACAGAAAAAACAGAGTAGATATTTAACAATATCTACTCTGAACTTATAGTGCAGTTCTATGTAAATAAAAAAAGTGTACACAAAATTCCTAAAATTTACACACAACTTATGTAGATGTAAAAAAATACTGTTTCAAAACACTTGTAAGATGAATGATGATTAACGATAACAATTTATTTTATTTAACATTTTAAGTTGTTAATTACTTGTTAATTGATTTATTAACATTTTATTTGTTAAAGTCGTACATTAATCGTTGATATCTGTACTTTCAGACAAATCAAATGTTTTGTTATAAATAGTACAAATTTATATCGAATATAATTAATAAAATAGACATATTAAGTACGTGAAAAAGATTACTGTAATTACAAAATTTTCTAATGACAATTTAATATATATTAATGATAATAGGTTTTCCAAATTAAATAGTAATTATAAGATCAAACAAAACGCTAACACAGAAAACATTAATGTTTTTTATGTAATCATTTAAAACATAATTTTGATACTTTGGTTTGTTCTAGACTTTTTATATAAACACAATTTAAAAACTAAACGTTGTTAATTTACATGTTAGTTTTTAAGAATATATAACAGTATAAAGATATTGTTGTTCAGTTAAACTGAGTTAAATGTACTTATTAAACCATAAAATTAAAATTTGTTTTTATTTTAACAAAGCATGATAAACTTTATCAACTAAATTTAAAAATAATTGTGACATTTTAAAGGCTATTTGCTTGATATTGAAAGGCAAAACAAAAAAAGGAGATAATATCATAACAATAATATACTGTAGTACTAATTATTTTAAGTATAAACTTGATAGTACAACATATGCTGTATAGACAATTTTATTAAATATTATAAATCAAGACTTGTTTTAGCTGATTTAAGTGAAAATAAACTATTTAGCAACAGCTCTAGTAAAAAAAGCATGAACCCTGAATGTAAGCTGACTATAATACAAATCTTAACACAATTGAAAAAAAGCACTGTCATTTTCAAAAACAAAAGTCTTAAAAAAGACTGCGGTTCGAAAAATAAAAAAAATGTTTGGTTAAAAGAGAGACATTGTACCAACTTTTATAAAAATTTTATAAAGTTTCAAAGTTTACTAAAAGCATAATTTATAGTTTACTTGAAAAGTTATTTTCAGTTTTATTATTACGTATATAATGTTACTATATTATGCTTAAAGAACTACAGATAATTCACGACCTTTTCCTTTTAAGGTATAACTAAGTACCAATACATAAATGCCTATAAATAATATTAAGAAACTAACTTAAAAACGTTTATAAACAACTTTAAATTTGTGAAAAAACTGATTAGAAACAATATGTGTATCCTTTAAAAAGTAAATTCTGCCAAACTAAGCAATGTTTTTTAAATGTTTTAAAATTGTAAAGTAATATAATTAGTTACTTGTTTAGAGCAATAGATCCAAAAAACTAATTTAAAGATTAGAAGTATATAATTTTTTTTTAGTTCATTAAAAACGAAAAACATTAAGTCGAAAAACACTACTTGTTAAAAATAACTTATATAACTAAGTAAAAATTACAATCGTAGGTATACCATTATTTTCTAAAGTAAACTTAAGTTTTTCATAGTGTATCAGCATTAACTAAAGTATGATAAACGCAAATTATATTTTCAACTAGTTTTCGTAATAAGTATCGTTTGTATAATAGTGTAAACTATAGTTTTTTCGATAAAGCTCATTTAATGGAACTTGAAATTTTATGAAAAGTTTCAATAAACTTAATTTAGTTAATGTAAATGTAGTTTGATTTTAGAAACATTTGTTTATATTAACAGATTCTAACAATAAAATGAAACTTTAAATAGTTCTAATCTAGTTTTGACAGTAATATTAAAATTATAGCTTTTTTTCAACTTCCTATACTCAACATTGCTTTTTTAAAGAACGTGTAGCTTTTTATCATGTGTACAAATATTTTTTTAACAAACTTAAAAAAGTTATGCTTATTTTAACTGCATACATGACCAATTTATTTAAGTTATAATTCTTTTAAGAGAGAATTATTTTTTTGATAGCTTCTATTTTTTTATAAACTAAATTGTCAGTACTGTTCGTTTAAAAGTTTTTAGATAATAACAAAACTAAAAATTATAACCTTTATACTAAATGTAGTCGAAAGATTTCTAGCACTTATACTAAAAAATGAAAATTAAATATTTTGATTCAACACTGCTTATAATGAATAAATGCATATAAGATATTTTTAAACATTCACTGTTCTTGTAAGAATCCACCTTTATTAAGAAATAAGAAAAAATTCAATGCATGTAGATTCGTGTTTTTGCTGTAACTATGGAATTCCCTGTGTCTTTTCAATAAATCAATACTAATAGAACTTAAAATTTCATATGAATTGTTTATTTGTTATCTTCACATGACTGAGAAAATCAATAATGTTTATATATTTAGCTGTATGCTTTTGTCATTCCGTTTTAAAGACTAAACAGTGTTTAGTAAATATTAATTGAAGTTACTAATTAACCTTATGTTTTAAACAGTTAATTAATTGTCTTTTTCGTATTACAGAGTTTTAATGTTATTTGTAAGATATGTGTATATTTTTGAAAAAACTTATTCCATTTTCGTTAGATATTATATAAAATTTAAACGTCACGTAATGTTTTCCATCAGTATTTGTTTTCTATTGAATCGATTCAATCGAGATAAATTAACAAATTAAAAAAGATTTAAGTTTTAAACAGTTATTTCAACACGCTTTCTATAGACTAAATTTAGCTGTAATTAAAAAAATTAATAACAGTATATAAAAATTTAATAAGAACTTTTGGAAGTTTTATTCTACATATATCAAACTTCCCTAATAACATATAACTTTTTTTTCTAATAAAAAATAAACAATTTAAAAACTGATCAGCTTGTTAGTATGCACACTATTTCCTGCCTTTTAAGGATCAAAAATTCATACATTTTTCACTTAATAGGTTTTTCAAAAAAATAAATATCATTTAAATTTTATACTAAACCAAAGTCAAGTGTGTTTAAACGTAAAGTAGTTTTATTACATTTTAAGTTATTGGATCAATTTTCTAATGCTTGATTGTCTAAACATTTTTAAGTTTAAAGAATATCATAAATGATTAGATATGTCTCAAAAACGATCCCATTTGAATATTTTTTCACTGAAAAAGTAAATCATATTTTTAAAGTATTCTTAAATAATGAATCCATTGAAAGTGTTTTATTTTAGAATTGTTAAAAAAATTGTCGTGCTAACGAAAAGTTATTTGAATAAATTTTGTAAAGTAAACAAATACATTGATTAACTTTATTTTTATAATTTTGACATTGTGTTAATAAAATACCAAAATTCAATTTATTATATTCTTCTAATGTTGCTAAAGTTTTAATACCATGTTATGCTTGATGACGATTTAATTTATAGTTATAATTGTTAATTAAAGTAACTAAATTTTATACTTATTATAACTTAAAGAATTAAGTTTTTAAGTCCAAAATCCGAGTGTTACGAAAAACAGAGCTAAAAACTTTTGGTGTAAAGTATTTGGTATGTACATAAGGCAGTTGCTATGGTATATTCAAAATGTTAAACACGTGCTTATACAAAGTAAACCTCAAGCTGAAGCTTTTGTTCCAAATTATTTTTGATTGCGCGCATGCTGACTCTTTATTTATTCTCGTTTATTCTCTTCACAAACAAACAAAATACTTTAATATTTTACCCAAAAAAAATTAATGGTTTTATTGTCAACTCTAAGCTCCTGTATTACTGGGACTTTAATTTTTTTTTTATCAAAAAAAACGTACTTTATCTGAACTCTTTGTTTTATTTTCAATAAAATAGAGAAGTTGAACACGTCAAACTACAAAACAAAAAAAAAACAAAGTTTATTTAGACTAAATAGTTTATATTTCTGATTAATTAACCGTAAAACTTAAATAATAATAAAAATAAAACTTTTTAATTAACTGTGATGTAATGAATGTATTTTTACTTATTCAATTTTTTTTTAAATAAAAAAAAGTATAGATTAATCTCTATTTTTTTTCAAATAATATCAAAAACTAATTAGAATTTTTAAGTTGTATGCGTTGCATAACTGTTATGTAACTTTTTTTAACGGTAGTTTTTATTGGCAGTAAAAGTTACCTTTAATTTGCATATAATTTGGAAAAAGAAATGTTTGATTAAAAGAGACACTTTGTAAAACTTTCTCATACATATTATGAACTTTCAAAGTTGAAAAAAAGCGTAGTTTTTAGTATTTTTTTAAAAATTAAACTTAATCTAACTATTACGTAAATACTGACGCTATATATTGTTCGCACAATAATGATTCACAACGTTTACCTTCAAGGGCAGTATAGAAAAAGTACCAAATTAATTATGATTATAAAAATATCAGAGACTAGTTGAAATGTTTTCTTAATTATTAAAATTAGTTTTGTAATTGATTAAAAACAATATGTATACTCTTTAAAAGTAACCTAGTAACCTTTGCCAATAAGGCAAATCTAAAAATCAAAAGTCATTTATAATGTTTTTAGTAAACTTCATACTGTAAAGTGTTATAACTAGCTTGTTTAGAGTAATTGATCCCAAAATTGTTTTAAATACTAAAAATTTGTCATTTTTATCGTAGTTCTTTGTACGAAAACAATAAAATCGAAAAGCACTACTTGTTAAAACTAAATTAAATTAAACTTAATCTAAGAAAAGTGTAACTAAAATATATCTTACATTTAGTTTTATAGTTTTAAAACAACGTAAAGATCATGCAAAAGCATAAACTAAATCCTTATATACAAACAAAGCTTTTTTTGCGCCTTTTTAACATAACACCTTATTAGTAGTTTGCATAACAATCTATTTAAACTGTTTTTATGCTTTTTTAAATTTGTAAACTAAAAACCTACAAAGGTTCTGTAGCAAAATTTAAAGAAAGAAAAACAATGACAACTAAAAAAAATCAAATACCTAATATTTTGATCTGAAATTTTCATAAAATAATAAATAAATTTTAGTTTTATTAGTATAAAAAACATCTGAATAAAGTTCAAACAAAAGATATTTATCTCTAGGTAGTTGTGTTTTAAAACAGCAGTTTTGACCTTGATTTTTACAAAAATCTATATATTAAAGTGTTGTTTTAATACTAGTTTGACTAGACTCATATAGTTTGAACATAAGAGGAAAATTTTTAATTTTTTGGTTAATTTTTCGTAGTTTTGAAAAATAAAAGGGTAACAATAAATAAGTCATTAACTATAGAACAATAGATTTTAAACGCATTTAAAAAAACTGTTAAAAATCTAACAAAAATTTCTAAGAAAATTTAAAAAAGAATTTTTTGGTCATTCTTATCATGAAAAATTACTTTCGATTACATTAAGCATAAAACATTTAAATTTTTTTAGAATTCTTTTTGTTGAAGTTTATTTTTAAGTACAATATATAATAACTTTTTTTAATAGTTTATATTTTAAACTAACTTTTTTTTCTCTTTTTGAAGTCTTTTAAATTAGTTTATATATATCAAATGCTTTTTATCACAAGTATAAAAACTTTTCAAAGTTGCACCGCATTGTGAAATGCATTAGTTCTTGTGTTACATAAAATTGTGTTTATTGTCATTAAAAATTTATATTTTATGCATAAAAAAAGTTTTATGTAACTTTAATCTGTTATATATTGTAGCATTTTACATAATATTAAAATAAAACTTTTTAGAAAAATTCTAAAAACTTGTTAATATTAACGTTTAGCAGCTAGATGACAGTTTAACTGATTGAGCCTTTTAATTAGATATATACTTAAAAAAAAGCGCGTTGCTTTTATTGTTCAAGTATTTAAGCTTTACTGAACTACGTTGCTATGATATTTTCTCTGAATTTATCAAAAATTTTACCAAAAGCGTTTCTTATTACTTTTAAACAACGTTTCTAAAAGCTATAACATAGCCTATTTTATTTCAAATATAACTTTAAACAACGGTATTTAAAAATATTATAAATTTATTTAAAGATTTATTACGAAAAAAAAACTGTTTTAGGTTTGCTTTAGTGCGCAATTAGTATATAAGTATAAATGTATGTGAGTTTTAAAATAAAGAAAAAGATTTAAAGTGTCTTATTTTATGAAATAGTATGTTTAAAGATTAATTAGTTACTATCGACTACATGCTTACTTTTTATTAAAATTGCAAGAAAAAACTAATTAATCATTTAGTTCTGAAATTTTCGAAATTAGAATATTTTTATTTGTACTGGCTGGATAGAATCTAAAAATAACGTTAACGAAGTTGACAACTGAAAGCTTATAAAGGTAGCTTATAACAGTTAAAACAAACGCTTGTATTAAAGGTACATTTAGTTTTGCATGTTGTTTAGCATGCTTCTTAAAATTTGGTCATAGTTGATACCTCAAACAGGAAACTTAATAGGAAGTACGGGTACAATGTGTTGTTTTGTGACGAACGTAAAGTTTTTATTAAAACCCTCAATGCCACGCGTTGGTAAAATTTTTAAATACTTTTCTTGCAGTAGTTTTAAGGTACGTAAGTCTTTAAATATTTCTATAAAATAAACTATTAGACATCTAGGTTTTTTAGTAAATGAGTAGACGTCATTACTATCGCTAAATATTGTTTTTTAAATACTAAGTGTAGTTAACAAGATAAATATAAAACAAAAAATATAATAAATAGGATGTTTGGTTAAATGCTATACACTTAATTTGAAATATCACGGTTTAGCATACAAATTTTTTGCACTATATAATCAAACAAGATAACCTTATTATACATTAGAAAGTTCTTAAAAGTAAATTTTTACTTAAGTAATGTATACATTTAATAGTTTATATAGTTTTTTATTGTAAAAAGCACTTATTAGTTAAATAAATATTAGACTTCTTAGCTAAAGTATATTTGAAAAAAAACTTATCATGAATACAATTACTTTTAAATTATCCACTTTGTAGCATTTTTTTTTAGTTTTTATGTAACAACATGAAAGTCCATTATATAATCATACAATGATCTAACGACACTTTAAAATGATTAATGATAATAAATTAATCGAATAAAAAAGTAATTAGAAGACCAAACAAATTATCTAAAAGATAAACATGTGTTACAATTAATCTTAAAGCTTTTAAATTATATTTAATTTCTTGTGATGAAAGTAAAGTATTAATTTTACATAATCGATTGTTTTCAATTTTAGATATACAAAATATTAATATTTTTTCGTTTACAACTAAATATGCATTGCATAACTTTATGTAACTTCTTTTTTACTGTAGTTTTTATTGACGTTAAAAATTCCTTATGTTTTGCATGTAGTTTCAAAAAAAAGTTTGATAAAAAAGACACTTTATAAAACGTTCTCATACATATATTAATTTTGTGATGAGCATTAAGTTTTCTATGGAAATATTAATGCCACTCGTTTGTAAAATATCTGAATACTATGTTTACAGTAGTTTTAAGGTACAAAATTTTCATAAATATGTGTATAACATAAACTATAGTTGTTAAAGTTAAACTTTTACTTAAATAATATTTAAATTTTATAGTTTATAAAGTTTTCTATTTTTAAATTTACTTATTAGTTTAACACATTGTTAGACTTCTTAGCTATTTTATATCAAAAAAATAATTTGTTTTTAAACATAATGTATACAAATACTTTCAAACTATCTACTTAGTAGCAATAGAATAATAGAATTAAAAAGTAATTATAAGACCAAACAAATTACCTAACATATAAACATGTCTTTATGTGAGCCTTAACTGTGTGTTGAGTTTTTAAATTGCTTTACAGTAGTCTGTTTGTACATAAAACTTAATCGGAAGTTATTTTTAATTATATTTAAAAACAGAATGTTTCTGCTGTATTAAATTATTTGAAGATACTTATCATAAGATTAAAATAATACTAGTTAGTATCTATAAGTTTATATGTAACATATTCATAAAAAACAAAAACTGTATTATTGTTTTTGAGAATTTGCCAATTTTATTTAAACTAAATATTTACAAACAACAGATACAATGAGAAACAAAAAAAAAATGCTGTCAAAAAAAACATATTTTTTTTATTCATAATATTTATTAGTATAACAAAAAAGTTTTTAAAAAAAAAAACTATACACATAACAAAAACGAACTAGCAAAGTATAATTTAGCAGTTTTTAATAAAATTTATATATTAAATTCTAAAAAAGTTACGAAAGAAAATCATAACTATGTACAAGCAAAATAACACTAAATGAGTAATTTATAACATTATATATTTTAATTAAACTTAAGTAAAAGAAAAGCAACTTCATTTTCTAAAATATAATAAAGGAAAAAATATTTAAATTTAAAAAATGTTCTAAATCGTACTGGTAGTAGCTTGTGAAGACGGCAAATAGTGACGAAGTTCATCTTTCTGTAAAAAATATTTTGTTGTTTTGAAAATTTTAAAAATGTATTATATAATTTAAAAAAAACGTTAATCACAAGTATAAATTACTTTAACAAATTAAATATATTTTAGTTTACTAGTTCAGTTTATTAACAACAATAGAAATAAATGAAATATAAAATATAAAAGTCTTTATGTAAACAATTATTAAAAAACTACCTGTAAAAACTGTCTAAGATTTTTTTCTCATTCCACAGCAGCTATAAAGTTTTCTCAACAAATGTTTATGAATCACTGAAAATATATAGCTTCTATTTGTTTAAATAAAGTAAAAAACTTAAAGTTCAACCAGCAAAATTCTCACATTTCATAAACGGTCTTCAAATCTTGTTTGCCTGGTTGCAAAGTTGTGTTACTTAAGTAAACAAATTTGACTTCTGTCACTATCGGAAATTGAATCATCAACTTGAGTCCATTCTTTCCGACTTTTATTTTAAACTTCAAACCGCTTTCTTATAGACACTTTTATCTTTTATCTTTTACTACATGATTTTTAATTAGAAAACTTCGTTTTGATCAACACTCTTTAATTAGCTACATGTCTCAAAACTCTTGCAACATTTTGACTTGATAAAACTTTGCTCGTTTTCCAACAGAAACAATTATAAAGTCTTAATGCTTTACATTTTACATGCTAACACGACTTTTTTGTGAATAATATTTTCGTGCAGCAACACATAATAAAGCCTTTGCAAGGCAAGGAAAAGGTAAAACAGCAAACGAGAGAATACTTTTTAAGAGAGAGAAAATCAATAAAGTGTTGGCAGTCATGAGCTTTTCGTTGCTTGGTTTTCAAAAGCAAACAAAAGCTGTTTTGGTTGTTCTTTTGATTTTTTTGTAAATAAGCATGTAAAAGCAATTCAGTACTATGCAACAATATGCTAAACTTCTATAAACTATCGTTAAAATATTTTTCGACAATACTAAACATAACTAATGAAATAAATATTAAAAAACAAATAGGATGTTTGGTTGAATGCTATACATAAATAATTTGAATCATCACGGTTTATTTATACAAAATAAATTTCACAATACTTTAAACAAACAAACCTTATAGTATGTTGAGGTGTGGAAAACCTACGTTTAACATTGATCGACGTAATTAAACAAACAACTATTAAGCGGCATTTTTCTTAAAAAGAAAAATATTTTGTGTCGTTGAATGACAGTTGTTTTAAAAATTGCCTTTTAACTTGACTTTGCAATGACTTTAAACAAATTAACAGAAAAAATTATAACTATATAAACTACAAAAAACACTTTTTATAATATTAAATTAAAAAGTTTAATAAATACTTTAGTGTAAGATAAATGAATAAATAAGTTATTTTTTTTTAGAAAAATATATTTAAATTTAAATTCTTTTATAGTCTTTTTAATGCTAAGGATAAAACAATTATTTGTTAACTTGCCATTTACCAACATCAACCGTATTTTAAGTTTTTTTAATTTTAAAGTTAATAAATGAGATTAACCTTTGTAATATAAGCTGTGTGAAATTTTTAAAAGAATATTTTAACTATTGCATAATAAAACTTTGATTAAGTTCAAACGCCTCAATATGTTTGTATTTAAAACATTTCAATATTTTATTCTGGAAACAAACATGCTTTATGTAAGGATAATTATTCTTAATTTTAAAGTGTAGCGTTTAATCTTAAATCAGTTTGTCTTTGAAAGAAAATTTTAATTTTAACTTTCAAGTTTAAAACACGACAAAGACTTTTTTGTACTTAGTCTAATTAATGTAACATAAAAAAGATTTTACATTTTAATTCTACAGAAAACAAACCTACCTATAAACTTATTACATTTTTTAAACTAGAAAACTTTTAAAATAAAAAATTTATAATTAAGATAAAGTACAAACGTAAAAAAATAAATAAAATCTAATTCATCATTTAAAAAATTTTCTAAAAGTTTTTTTTTTTTTAGTTAAACAAACTACTGTTTTAATTCAAATATATGCAGTAAGTTTCTGATAAGTTACAGTGATATATCAAAATTTTTATTGAAAAACATTGATTTTAAATTATATAGGTAAAAAAAATAAATACTTTATTTTTCTTGTTTTTTTTCAAAGAAAAAATCTAATTAGACAAATGAAACGTGATAAGCTGACAAACGCGATTAGCCTTTGACATTTTAAACGATAAATTCCGAAAACATCATAATAGATTAACAACTATAGAATTGTTCAAACTTAAACTTCCTAGCTTATTTGTATTGATAACTTTTCAAGTTTCGCTTGTGGTAAACCGTCGTTACATAAGAAATAAATTGCAACATTTAATCTGTTAATCAGTTTGTCAATAAAGTATACTATGTTCGTTTTAATATTTTGTTGAAAAACTTAACAACTATAAGTATAAGTTTTGAGCATTTTTATTTTTTCTTGCTATACAACATGTCACCAGCATCAGAAGTTTACAAACCTTACATAAAACATCTGCTTAACAAGTTGAGTGATAATAACTGATGGCACGCGTTGCTATAGCAACCAGATTTCTTGTTTATACATATAGCAGATGGGTTTTAGACTGTGTTTTATAAAAATAAAAAAAGTTTGTCTCATATGTATTAATAAGGAGATATGTAAAATATGCTTACATAAACAAAGGAAAAACAAATGGTTACAATACAAGTGATGTATAGAAAATAAATTTTTAAAATTATCTACTGTTTTCTTTTTGTAGAAAAGGCTAAATAATATTTTAAATTTCTACATAAGTTATTTTAACAGAAAAATTTGCTTAAAAGTAACAATGATTTGTTTTTTCATTACATTAAAATAAATTATTTAAAGTTTAAGGCTTTTAAAAGTTTTTAAAGATAAAGAGACTGTTTTGTAATGAAATTATACATATTATTACGTTTTAGAGTAATTAAGAACTAATGAGATGTTTATTTTACTTGTGCTTAAAATATAGTTATTGAAGTTAATGTTTTTTTATTTACTTTTAAGAATTTATGTGAAAACAACTAAGTACAGTTAGATTCAGAAAAAATAAAACTAACAGTATTTAAACAAAGTCAGTTAAAAAAAAGACATTTATGGTAATTTTAAAGTCTTGAAATAACATAATAATATAGAAAAATAATGTACAAAACTTAACAAAAAGGTATTCTAACTTTCACTTATAAAT
This sequence comes from Thalia democratica, assembly GCF_965202585.1. Lineage (NCBI taxonomy): Eukaryota > Metazoa > Chordata > Thaliacea > Salpida > Salpidae > Thalia > Thalia democratica. Next base: position 20,292,597 of record NC_139165.1, read on the forward strand.
TAGTAAACCTGATTTTTAAAATAAAAATCTAAGCTTGGTAATTAATATATATACTAAAGATACCTACAATAACAGCTATAAAATTCGTTAAAATGGTACAATTAAAAACTAATTTTTTTAGATGCGAATTTTAAATTAGATTTTAGTGCAATTTTTGACAATAGTTGCAATAAAACTATTTTTTGAAGATAATAGTTCACCGTCTAATTAAGTTTAACAAGTGTTTTTATTGTTTGATACTGTGTAAAAGACCACTAAATTTCAAAAACTTTCAATTAAAAGATTGTAGGTTCTGAAAACAAAAGTAAAATCAAAAACAACAGATTTAATGAAATATAAGATTAAAAGCTTTTCTAAACTTGAAATTTAAGATATTGTTGTCGGAACAAACAAACCATATTTTCGGTCAAAAACACTTTTAAACTTATGAAACCAACGTTTAAACTTCTAAGTTAAATAAAAAATCATTTGTTCAGACAAAATAAACTTGTGATACGACAATAACTCAAGTTTTTTTTTTGTGATTACCATAATCTTTATACCTGAATGTAATTTTGTTAAGTTTTATTGATGAATATAAGACTTTAACTTTTTCCTTTTTCACTTATTTCGTTTAGTTTTTATTTATAATTAAACTTCATTTAGTTTAAACTTATAAATTACAAAAACTAAAAGACATTATTTTAAAATTTTTAATTTAAAAAAGAATAAATTATCAAAATTAGTGTTGACTTAGCTGCTTAAATGATCACCAAACTGTAATATTAAAGTGAATATTTAATAAATAACCTAAAATAAAAACATTAAAGCCTTAAAAACTAGATAACAAGATAATTGATTATTTATTGTGGTTTAAAGTTGTTTTCAATCTTAGAAGTACAAACGACTTTCTTGACACACGGTGAAAATATTACCGTAACTACTTCCTTACAAAACAATAAAAGAGGGGTGGTTAAGTGAGATCAATGAAAAAATTTGGCAGTGGCTTAACCTTTATAAATTGGTGAAATTAGCTTTGATCATTTATATTTTCAAAATGTTTTGAAATTAGAGAAAGCCTTTTTTACTTAAACCACGTAATACTTCCTAAATATTTTGTAAAGTTAAAACAAGTAACTTTTCGTTCGTTACAAAAAATTAGCTTTTAGGTTTTAAGCATTATAATTTGAATACCAAATGTTTTTTTTTTAAGTATTCCCTCAAACTTCATTAAACTATAAGTAAGATTTACATAAAACACAGTTTTAGTATTTTCGAGTTTTTGAATAGACATAGACTAGTTAAGCTTTTATTATTTTACTATAAACAATTTTGTATCATTCAGTTTTTATTAACATTGTTAGCGTATATGAAAAATAAAACAAAAACAATTAGAGTAGACATATATTATTATAAATTTTTTGTTGTAGTGTATACACAGCAATCGTAAATCAAAGTTTTAGCAGCACTATATTAATAAATTAATAAAATAAGTTTTTTTTACCTTTAACTTCATTTTAAATACAACCATAACCTAGAAAAAATATCAAACTAAATCTGTTAAAAACACAAATAAATAAAAATAGTTAGTATAAAGTTGTAAGGCATTTGTAAATGCATAATTTTAGCAGCATCCATAAATACTGTAAAGCAGCATTGGATTTTGTTTATGATTGTTCTTCGCAGGTTGTTTTCTTATATCTGTAAATGAAAATAACATTATTTAATTAATATAAATTAATAATAATTTATAAATTAATATAAATGTAACTATTAAGCAGTAAAATATTCTAGTTTTTTTATTCTTTCTAAACTTAATATTTGCAACATTGAGATTTTAAGAATTTAAACTTAGTAAGTTAAACTTTAGTTAAAAAAATAAATCATAGAACTTACATCAAATCTCATTCTTTCTTTGGTTTTTGCTTTTTTGTTTCTTTCCTTTCCCAACAAATTTACTTGGCGAAAACAAAAACTTCTCATCAGTTTTATAAGAATCATCGAAACTTTGTAATTGCCTTTTGTTTTCAAAAATTCAAACAACTCTTATGATAACCAGTAAAACTCTCATTAAACAAGTTTTGATCCCTGAGTTTTATTCTTCTGGCTATCAAGTTGTAAAAATTAAGAAAACAAAACTTTTCTACTCTTTTTGTATTTTCATCACTAACTTTTTAAAGGTTTTTTTTTTCTCTTGAAAATTATGTTAATCATTATCAGAATTTTTTTCACAGCTTTGAATGAATACTTTCCTTTAAGTTTTAACTCACATTCTCACATTCTATTACTTTCACATTTCTGAATGTGTAAAATTAGCTTCTTCACTATGCTTATGAGCGTGTTTTAATGAGAAAAAAGTAAAATAAAACGAGATAAAAATAAAAGTAAAAAGAGAGCTTGTTTTTAATTTTTTTTGTTTTATGCGTAAGCTAGTTGCTTAGTGTGAAAAACACAAACATCGAATTAAAATTATATAAAATCTACAAAGAAATATCTCGTTAAGCCGATTTATTTCCAGGAACTCATGTTACATCAAAAAAAAATACAAATACTCATACTTATGTAGAAGTGATTACTAACATAAATTTTTAACTTAATGTACATTTCTAATTTATCCTTTACAATTCTTGAACTCTAAGTTTTACCGTAATAATTTTTATTGATAACCATAATTATTTAACATAAAAAAGCTTAAAATAATTTTAAAGTCATATAAATTTCTAAACCAAATACTAATAATCTACATTTTAAGCATTCAAATTATTTACATCATGTATGTTTTACGGTTTTAAAAGCGTTTTATATAAAAAACAGGTATATAAATATAAACAATAATAAACATAAATTCATAATTTTGTTAAGTATGACTTAATCATCGCGAGGTCTTTCTGTACATCAGGTCTATTGAATTTTTAGCTTATATTTATTGTTCAAAAGATGTTTTGTACGCTAAACATTCTCGTAAATCAAACAGTAAAGTTAAGTAAGACTTACAAAAATAAATAAATATATGTCAGTTATGTTTCTAAAAGTTTGTATAAAAAAAAAGAAATTTAATACTATTTTTTAGCTACGGTTTAATAAACAATTAAACTTAAGTATTTAAAAAAATCGTTTTTCATGAAACATACATAGAAAGCTGGATTTATGAATCATTATAAATTTCTTTTTTATTTCTGAATACTTAAATGATAAAAGGTTAGTTACACTCCTTTATTAAACAAAATTTTAGCTCTAAAAATATCTTAAATAGCATGTTATGAATACTAAAATATTTTTCTTACGTTTTTTAATTTGCATTGAACATAAGGTTAACTTTGCGTATCCCGACGTTGCTAAGTAAACAGTTTAAAATTGACTGTTATAACAAAAGAATATTTGATCAATAATTAAATTTAACTTGTGTTTAACGTGACTTTACAAGAATTCAAAATATTTTTCGAAAACTAAAATTGCCAAAGTTTTTTTTTTTAATACGTTCGTTTGCATGATGAGAAGTACGTAATTGTGACGTAATTTAGATAACTCTGAATAAAACAATTGAAGGGCTTTATTGACAATAAAAGGTTGGTTGTGTTTTTCTCTAAACAGCAGCTAAATTTATTTTCATGACTGATATGACTAAATAAAAGTATAAAAGACTTTTAGAATATTTTCTACAAATACATATTTTAAAATAATTTGTTAACTATGAAAAATAACAAAATGTACAAAGTAAAATGAAATAAAATATTTTTCCCATCGGCAAAAGCTGTCAAAATACTTAAGTTTTAATTTTAGATAAATGTTACAAAACTTTTGCTAATTTAAGTAATAAAAAAAGTATATATATATTTATAATAAATGTGGATAGAATTTGTCTAATTCTAGTTAGAATGAATGACTTTCTAGTAGAATCATGTTGTTGTTGTAAAATATAAAAGACCATAAAAAAAAGATAAACACTTTACAAACTATACAGTTTATTTTAAATCGGAAGTTTCTTTACTGACTTAAAAAAAATTTTGGTAGCATAGCGTACCTAATTAAATTATTTTTTATGTGAGTACATTTTGATTTTAAATTTATTAAATAAAAGATTAAAAGTAGTTAAATTGTAAATATAAATGAAAAAAAAAAGTGTTGCTTATTAGTTAATGTCTGTAATTTTTTTTTAATTATCAGTATATGAATAATTCGTAAACCGATATTTTCTATAAATTAGGCTATTTAGTTTTAATACTATTTAATAAATTTACTTGGTTACTATTTTATCATTTTAAAATATAATTGAAAACGAGCTATATTTATCTACTTGCGTTCAAATTATTATTTGTTTTGATTAATCAATTAATTATATACTTATGTTAAAAAATAAGTCTATTGAAATATTTTTTTAATATCTTATTATTATTAAAATGATTTAAAGTTTGTTTTTATCTATCAAAACATTTGTTATAAAACTATAGTGTTTATCCTAACAAATTTTATTTTAAGTAATCTTTTTATTCTGAAAACTAACTGAAAACTAAATGTTTCATCAATTTGTAATATTATTAAACAAAAAAGTGTTTATTAGCCAAAAGGTCAAATAAAGTTATTATTTATTGAAATCTTTGTGAAGCACAATCGCTAACATTCGTAGAAACATCAAAATAAACAAAGAAAAATATAGCTTTATAATTTTTTTCAATTCTGTGAACTTTATTATTAATGAATTTATTTCAAAGATTTTCATTTTCGTAGCTGTTAAAAATAAAATAGTTCTACTAAGTTTCTAAAATACAGAGCAAATATTTCATTGCGAAGTTATTTAACTTTTCTCAAATTGCAGTAATAAGCAGCAATTATTTGCAACAAATGTCAATAGCTGAATTTTTATTAGAATTTTTTAAATGTTTTAAGTTTAATAGTTTTTTTAAGTTTTTTTCAGTCATTTAAAGAGTTTTTGTTTAATAATTAACATACAAATGTCAATAGTTAATAGTTTTTTAAACCTTAGCCTCATATTTTAAGTTAAATTGGAAATGAGGTTATTTAAAAGCATTTTCGTTGCAAAACTAAAGTTTAATTTGATCTTTAGTCTTAAATTTTTATTTTTCAAACAATAATTTTAAAACAGAGTAACTAAGGAAGTTAAATAATGCGTTCTAAAGAAAACTGTTTTTCTAGCTGATTATAATAGTATAATATGACAACTATCTGACAAAAAATACCTTAACATGTATGACAATATTTGCTATTCTTCATCACTTGAAAGATTAAATTCTATAATTGTTTAATGTATTTCAAAGTTATGCAACTAATTTTTTATACATGTCAACAATTAGATAAATATTAATATCTAAAATTTTAGTTATTTTTCTTTTACAATATTTTATTCTATTTAAGCTTAATATAACTTTTTACTATATTAATTCAAATTAGAATGTCAAAATTTATATAACATTTATTATTATTAAAACCTTAATTTATACTTAGTAAAAGTATACTTTATTTAACAATACTATTTTTTTAACCATTTTTTTTCCTATTTTAATTTAAACAATTACAATTTAAAGCTAGTATTTTGCTTTTGTTCATAACAAACTTCATGTAGAACATCTGTTTTGTATTTGTAAATACTAAAACTGATAACACGCGTTGCTACAAAGTTAAATGCTGTTAAAAGTTGTGTTTTTTTTGAAAATTTAATTTGATTGGTTTAGTAAAACTTTAATGACATAAAACAAAGTTTGTTGTTTAAATGGTTTTGACCTGCTAAGTAAACTTTAAAGGTAGTTTTTATTATAATTTCAACATTTTTATTCTAAGTACTGCAATAAATCATTATCAAAAAGTTAAACTACACAATTCGGTTGTCAATTGGTATTTTTAAAAACACAAATGTTTTCAAAAAAATTTCAACAAAATGTTGTGGTCTGTTTGTACTGAATGTAGAATTACAATAAAATTTTTATTCTAATATCACCTTTCAAACTTTAAATTGTTTCTGTTTGAATAATTAAACCACATTTCCGGTGTAAAGAAATTTTTTGATTTTTAAGTTTGAATAAAAAAAAAAACTGCAACATTTAAACTTTTCACTTATTGGTTTTAGTACATGAACATATATCAAAATAAATATTTAATCTTTTAAAACGTTTGACCGTAAAAGTAGTGTGATATTTTCAACCACTATAGTAATTGTTTTCAAAATTAAAACAGTAAAAAATACTACTACAATTTATGTAGTTTTAGGATAAGTCCATTTAAGTATTTATCAAAACATATTCACTTAAACGTTGCAAACCACATGGTGATGTTGATCAGCGTTAGTATTTTGCAAAACAGTTTAAACTATGACATAAAATGTTCGAACTTGAAAACTTAAATAAAATACATTTTTACAACATTTTTATTTAATAGTTCTACACGTACAAAACGTTTTCATTATTATAAGTACAATCGCCTTTCTTGACACATAATGAAGATATTTTTCGTAACTACTCCCTTACAAAACAATAAAAGGGGGTGTTTAAGTGAGATCAAAGCGAAGCTATCAAGCTATGGTTGCTTTAACCTTAAAAATTCAGTGCTATAAGCTTTGATCTAAAAAACTTGTCGAGACTTTTTGTCATCAATACTGAATTTTACTGTTCTACTGCAGTACAAACAATTGGTTACTTTCAATGAATCGAGCAAGACATGTACTTGTACATCTTTTGATATTAATTTACGTGGATTTTGAAAACAGAAATTTTACAGTTGATGCTTTAACCAAATGTAATGTATAATTAGAAAAACGGAGGCATGAATTATTTCTATAACTTTTTATTATATTTTTTTGTACTACATGCATACCAAAAGATCTTTCAGTAACAAAATATTTAGCTTTTTATAGTATTCGGAACACTGGAAATGGCAAAATAAAGGTTTTATTTGTTCAGTGTTTACAGTAAAAAGTAGCAAGTTTGAAAACTAGATTTCTACCATTAACCAGTTACGTAAAAATTTGCTTCTAAATGCAAACAAAAATTAAAAAGAAAAAGAGGAAAACATGACTTTGTTAAAACATTTTGTTGACTTTCCAAATTCATGTTAAAAACAAGTTATATTTAGTTGTAGGTCAAATTTTCTTTTGTTACAGAATTTATTAAAATGTTTACATAATGACGTTGGTCACGCAATTAACGCCTAAAAATTGATTTATTAGTTAGGAATTTTAACCAATTTATTAATAGCCTACTACTTTTTGTTATTTCAAAACAAAAAAAAATCAGCCTATTGTTCGAAAAAGGTGTGCATTTTACGTTAACGTACAATCAATCAATAAAATATTTGAAATATTCTCTCACGTTGCTAGGATACTTTTAAGCTTCAGAAAGTTATTTCGAATTTTACTTCAAACATAATTTCATTGTTATAAGATGATTAGTATTAAAGTTGCTTCATATTTGCATGTGTTTAAAAAATTTAAAACATATAATTATAAAATTCTGTTGTTAATTATTGAGTAATTCAAATTCAACCTCGCTAAGAACTAGATTGAAAAAAAATATTTAAATCACTTTTACTTATTTATCAATCAAGTTTTTTTCTGTATTTCTTTTTACCTATATTAATTTATTGTCGTAAAACAGAAAGATTTAATACTTTTTATTGAAAATCTTGTTAAAAGGGTGGTTTAATCAACACTTGTTAGATATGAGTTTTAAAGAAATTATAACGGTAAATACTTTTAGATATTTGTTCACTTATTCTGATTAAACTAGAAAAAAAAACTTTGTTTTTGTTTTGAAAACCAAGCAACCAGTATAAAGCAAAACACTCGAAAAATCAAACTCCCTCTTTTTTTACTTTTGATTTTCTCTCGTTTTATTTTTAATTTTTTCTCGTTCACACATGCTAATAAAGGCATTTAGGTAGCAAATTTTACACAGCTAAAGTGGCGAGTACAGCAGAATGTAAGAGCTAAATTTACTCAATACTTTATGGTGAATGTTAATTTTTTCTTATGAAGTTTTAACCGTGATGATGACACTTGTTTTTACGGAAAAGATAAAAAAGCGATGTATAATAAACTAAAGAAGAACTAAGTGAAGCAAAAAAGATTGAAGTTTTAAAATGTACCAAAATAGTTTTGTTTTATGATGTTTTACAACTTGATAACCAGAGTAATGAAACTCAAGGATAATAATTCAATTTATTGTGAGCGTTTTACTGGTTATTGCATAAGTTGTTGAACTTCAGAAAACAAAAAAGCAATTTCAGATGTTCGATGATTCACAGATAGTTGATGAGAATGTTTAATCTTGCTGTAGACTGAGTTTTATTAGGAAGATTAAAGAAAATACGGAGCTGAAAACAAAAAGTAAACTTTAATGTAAGTTTATTTGTTTTAGATTTTTATTAAAATTTAACTAATTCAACAGATGATTTTGTTTTTTTATTCATTTTGAACTTTTTTTAGAATAATACTTTAAACCGTACTAACTAAATAATCAAAATATTTTGTTTTATATATTTATATGTAAATTTTTATAACAGAAATCAACATTCGAAACGAAGGAAAAAGTTTAAGAGTGATGCTGCTTCTTTATATTGAAGACATTCTGCTACATCACTGATTACAACAACAACAATACTGCCTTTTTGCTTTCATTGCTTTTTTTTTCAATTTAAATACTGAGCGAATCTTAATGACATTTGTTGAAAATTGAAAAAAAAAGTTATGTATTATGTTCTTCAACCGAGATTAATTTGTTTGCAAACTTTGTTATGACAACTTTGAAATAGTTTTGTGAATAAAATATTTATTTTTATCAAAAATTTTGAATTATTTTCTTAACAATTTTGTTTCCGTTTTGCCATTTTTTTATTTTTTTTATGTATCACAATAAAATAAAAATAAAAACCGAGTTGTTTTTTCTATTTATTTAAACTTTTAAATCATACGACTAATAAGAATAGTTGTCAACTATTCTATATCGTAACAAAAATAAAATCAGTTTAAATTTTTTTGTCTAAAAAAATCTTACTATCCGATGGTTTAGATAAATATTTTGAAAAGAGACGCATATATACTTGCGTTTTGTAAGCAAGGTATCTAATAAATGTCTTGCTGTTCACAAATAAACTATACAGTGATGTACAGTATAATTGACAAAAACCTTATAAGTATTTATTATCAAAGAAAATTTTTCAAACTTATTAAGTTTAAGCTACCACAGTTAAGTATTTTCATTGATCTCATTTAAATACCTTCTTTGTTGTTTTGAAAGGAAATACTTGTGAAAATATTTATTTCATCGTTAGAAAAATTTGTTTGTACTTGAAGTTCAAAAAATGTAAATTATTTCAATGTATACTACATACTGCACAAAGTTGTTTTTCAACTAGTTAAATTAAGTTTTTACCATACTCAAATAATTTTTATAACATACATGGGTGTCAGATGGTGTTATTAGGTAGAATACGTTTGATATACATATTATCAATATTAATTTTTTATTACGAACAGTTTAATTTTTTTATTCCGAAAATTCTTTATAGCTAAAGAGTTTAGCAAATTTAGTTAACAAATAATTTTTAAAAAAATAATGACTTGTACAATACAATACATTCAATTTAGGGTTACTGTTATTTTTTTTTAATTTTGTGAAAAGATTTCATGTTTTAGTTATTTATCTTAAACACTGTATTTTACATTTAAAGGCCGGAAATGTGGTTTATGTGTTTGACAACAAAAAATTGAATGTTTTGAATTTTTTTTTAATTCTGCATCCAACACCAGCGAACCGCAACTGTTTAAATTTTTACAACATAAAAATTTATAGGTTTATACGAAGGAACAGTAATTAATTTATTTAAAGTGATCTTGATTTCAAGCAAGGAATTATTAAAAAAATGTAAGAATTTCTTACTTTTGCTTTTTTTTACATAATAATACAAAAAAATTATTTTAAAATGTTTGTAAAGCAGGTGAGGTTAATATTAAAATAAGTGAACAGAAACATACTTTAAGATATCATTAAAGTAAACTTTAACGTAAAATAAATTAATTTCATATAATGTGAAAAATTTACTAAAAATCAATTTACACTACAAAAAATTTAACTTTATTTCAATAACAATAACTATGTTAAACAAATTTATAATTGATTAATTAATTGATATAAAACAAGAAAAAAACAGAAATGTATATAACTAGAATAAACTAATAAAAGAGTTTAGTTTAAAATCCCAAATGTTATACATTTTTGTTGTTCGCACTACCACACTTATAAGACAGCTTTATTTAGTGTAATACTTTAATACTTTATTTAAATAAGTTTTGTATATAACCTCTGAACTTTATTTTATTGAAAAATATTTCGAATTTTTTTTATTTTGCAAAATAATTTGCAAAATTTATTTTATGTATCATAGTAACCACTTTAAGAAATATTTTACTGATAACAGTTCAAAAAATTTAAAGTTTTTATCAAATAAGATATTTATTTAGACTTTAATTTTATAGCTAGCTTTGCAGTTGTATTTGTGAATAAATACGTAAAAATAGTAAAAAACCTAGTAAGAAGCATAACAATTTCTTTTTAAAATAATAAACTAAGTTTATTTTTATTACAAAAACATTGGGTATTCTTTCAAACATTTTTTGTTATACACATACACTACACTTAATTTTAAATTATCCAGACTTAGAAAACTAAAACTTTGCAATCACTTCAAAAATATAATTTGATAATTCTTTGAGGTGTGGAATTTCTATGTTAAACACTGCTTTGACGTAATAATACAAATAATTATTAGGAGGATTTTTTCTTCATAAGAAAATTTCTGTGTCATTGAGTGACAATTGTATTAAATTTCGGCTTATAATGTGACTTGGCAAAAGCTTGAAACAAATTTGATATAACGAACTAACTGTATCTATTGTATACAAACTACAAAATTCACTTAAAATCATATGAAATTTAAAAATTTAATTATTTTTTTAGCGTAAAATAAATAAATAAACTTTTTATTATTTTATATAAAAATTGTGTAATTTTTATTATTTTAGAGTCTCTTTAATGATAAGGATAAAACAATTATTTGTTAATTTGCCATTTACCAACATCAACCGTATTTTAAGTTTTAATTTTAAAGTTAATAAATGAGATTAACCCTTGTAATATAAGCTGTGTGAAATTTTTAAAAGAATATTTTAACTATTGCATAATAAAACTTAGATTAAGTTCAAAGGCCTCAATATGTTTGTATTTAAAACGTTTAAATATTTTATTGTGGAAACAAATATGATTTATGTAAGGTAAATTATTCTTAATTTTTAAGTGTAGCGTTCAATCTTAAATCAGTTTGTCTTTGAAACAAAATTTTAATTTTAACTTTCAAGTTTAAAACACGACAAAGACTTTCTTGTACTTAGTCTAACTTATATAACATAAAAAAGATTTTATATTTTAAATTCTACAGAAAACTAACCTGCCTACAAAACTTATTATATTTTTCAAACTAAAAAACTGCCAAAATGTTTAATGACAAACGTAAAAAAAATAAATTAAATCTAATTCATTATTTGAGTAATTTTTTAAAGTTTTTTTTAGTTAAACAAACTACTGTTTTAATTCAAATATCTGCAGTAAGTTTCTGATAAGTTACAGTGATATATCAAAACTTTTTTTGAAAAACATTGATTCTTAATTATATAGGTAAAAAAAAATAAATACTTTATTTTTCCTGTTTTTTTTTTTTTGAAGAAAAAATCTAATTAGACGAATGAAACGTGATAAGCTGACAAATGAGATTAGCCTTTAACATTTTAAACGATAGATTTCGAAAACATCATAATATTGAACAAATAAAGTGTTGTTCAAATTTAAACTTCTTAACCTGTTTGTATGATAACTATTCAAGTTTTGCATTGTGGTAAACAGTCGTTACACAAGAAATTTACGTTTCAATTTTGAATTGCAACATTTAATCAGTTAATCTGTTCGTCAATAAAGCATACTATGTTCGTAATAATATTTTGTTGAAAAACTTAACGATCATAAATAAGATTTTCAGGAAGTTTTGTTTTTGTTGCTTATACAACATATAACTCGCACTTTTGTTTTTGTTTTTGACAAACCCTACATATAACATCTGCTTAATAAATTGAGCGGTTTAACTGATGGCACGCGTTGCTATAGCAACCAGGTTTCTTGTGTTATGCATTTAACAGATGGTGTTTAGACTGTGTTTTATGACATTAGATAAAGTTTGTCTCAATTTTTTGCTTGCCTCTAAAGTATTAATAAGACGATATGTAAAATATACTTACATAAATTAACAAAAAACAAATGGTAATAAGTAGTGTATAGTAAAGACAGTTGTACTAATTGTTTACTGTATTAAGTTTTTGTGGAAAATGCTAAATAACTAATTTTAATTTCTACGTAAGCTGTTTTAACAGAAATTTGCTTAAAATTTGATAAATTTTTTTCAAAATTTATTGAAAGAATATTTTTTAATAATTTAAAACAAATCGGTTTAAAGTTTGAAGGTTTTAAAGAGTTTTAAAGTTAAATAGGTTATTACGTAATGAAATTATATATACTATTGATTTTATACGTACTTTTTCAAACAATTCAGAACTAATCAGATGTTTATGTTTTTAAAATATAGTTGTTAAATTTAAACTTTTTGTATGTATTTTTTAAGTTGTTATGTTAAAACAACTTATGTACAGTTAAAAGTAGAAAAAAAAATTAATAGTTCTTAAAATAAGTCATTAAAAAAAAAAACGTTTATGGTATTGTTTAAAACTAAAAATAACGTAATAATATAAAGGTAATGTACAAAACTTAACGAAAAGGTTTTTTAACTTTCACTTATAAATAAATAAGGGTAATTTCTAAAAATAAATATCTAAGCATGGTAATTTATAGTACTGTATACTAAACCTACCAATAATGACAGCTAAATAACGTTTTTTTTAAATGCAAACTTTAAACTACATTTCATGCAATTTTTGACATTTATTGCAGTTAATCTTTTTTTGAAGATATACAATAGTTCACTGTCTAATTAAATGTAACAAGTTTTTTCATTGTTCATTATTGTGTGAAAAATAACAAAATTTTAAAAACTTTCAAACAAAAGATTGTTGGTTCTGAAAACATAAGTAAAATCAAAAACAACAGATTTCCTGAAATAATAATTTTAGCTTTTTTGTACTCGATATTTAAGATATTGTTGTCGAATCAAACAAACCATGTTTTCGGTAAAAATCATATTTAAACTTATTAAACCAAGGTTTGTACTTATTAATTAAATAAAGAACCACTTGTTCAGACAAAACAAACTTGTGATACGACAATCACTCAAAGTTATTTTTGTGTGACTGTCTTACTTTTTATACCTGAATGTATTTTTTTTTAAGTTTCACTGATGAATATAGACTTTTTGTTTTTAACTTAACTTCATTTAGTTTAACTTTATTAATTACAAAGACTAAATGAAACTAAAATAAAGTGTTTTATTTTTCAAAAGGTAAATTTAACAAAATTAGTGTTGACTTAGCTGTTTAGTTGAACATCAGATGCTTAATAAACTGTAGTATTAAAGCACATCTATGAATATTAAAAATAAAAACTCAAAATATAAAAATGAAAGTTTTAAAAAGTAGACTACAAGTTTACTAAACATTTGTTGTGGCTTAAAACTTTTCCTATTTTAGAAGAACAAATACCTTTCATAACTCATGATGAACATATTTTTCGTAACTATTTCCTACAAAACAATCAAAGGAAAAATTTGGCGGTAATTTAAACTTTATAAGTTGGTGAATTTACCTTTAGCCTGGACATTTTCAAACGTTTTTACATTAAAGAAAGGTTTCTATTCTCAAACAATAAGATACTTCCGAAATATTTGTATAGTAAACACAAATGTTTTTTATTCTTTTCAAAAGTTATCTTTTGTTTTAATCATTAGATTATAAAAATTAAAATTTCTTTTTAAGGTTTCCCTCAAACTGAATTAAACTATAAGTAAGATTTACATAAAACAGTTTGAGTATTTTTGAGGTTTTGAATAGACATAGACTATTTGAGCTTTTATTATTTTTTTCTAAACAATATTTTACCTTTCAGTTTCAATAAACATTGTAAAAGTTAATAAAAAACAAAAATGAAAAACATTCTAGTCTACATATACTGTTATAAATTTTCTGTCGTAAAAAAACATATATTTGTTTATTTCAAGATAAAAAAGTTATTATTTTAGTTATTTAAACAACAAAATACGACAAAATATGTAGATCAGGTTTTAAAACAAAACTTTTACAAAACATTAATAAAAAACGCTAAGTAATAGTTAAAAGGCGGGTTTAATAAAATTATTGTAGCAGCAATCGTAATCCATAACTTTAGCAGTAAATGTAGCAATAAATCAAAGTTGTAGCAGCACTATGTATAGAAAATTAGTTTGTTTTACCTTTAACTTTGTTGTAAATAAAACCATGAACTAAAAAAATGAGTATATAAATTTCAAACTTCATTTGTTTAAAGCACACAAAAACAGTTAATATATATATTGAAGGCAGTTTTAACTGCATAATTGTAACAGCATCCATTAAAATTGTAAAGCAGCATTGGAATTTGTTTATGATTGTTCTCTGCAGTTTGTTTTCTTATATCTGCAAATAAAAATAACATTGTCTAATTAATATATAAATGCAACTATTTAGCCATAGAGTATTCTATTTTTTTAATTCTTTCTAAATTTAATGTTTGGAACGTTAAAAGTTTAAGAATCTAAACTTAGTAAGTTAGTTTTTATTTTTTATATTAAATCATAAAACTTACTTCGAATCTTATTCTCTGTTTGGTTTTCGTTTATTTTTTGTTTCTTTCCTTTCACAACAAATTTACTTAGCAAAAACAAAAACTTCTCATCAGTTTTATAAGAATCATCGAAACTTTGTAATTGCCTATTGTTTTCAAAAACTCATACAACTCTTATGATAACCAGTAAAATCCTCACAAAACAAGTTTTGATCCTTGAGTTTTATTCTTTTGGATATCAAGTTGTAAACATTTTGAAAACAAGACTTTTCTAGTTTTTTTGTATTTTCATCACTAACTTTTTAAAAGTTTTTTTTTACTCTTGAAAATTATGTCAATAATTGTTAGAACTTTTTCTTTTCACAGGTTACAGCTTTGAGTGTCTCATCACTTTTTAATAAGTTTTAACTAATGTGAGCTCTCACATTCTATTACTTTCACATTTCTGAATGTGTAAAATTTGCTTCTTCACTGAGCTTTTGAACGTATTTTAATGAGAAAAAAATAAAACTTAATCGAGAGAAAAATAAAAGAAAAAAGAGTGCTTGATTTTCAAGTGTTTTGTTTCATGTGTAAGCTAGTTGCTTAGCTTGCAAAACAAAAACAATTATAATTAAAAATATAAAAAAAAGTTACAAAGACTTTTTAAAACAAAGTTTTTAAACAAAATACTCATACACTAAATTCATTTAAAACAAACTTAAACTTTCAAGTTATTTACACTATGTAAGTTTTACGGTGTTAAAATCGTTTTTTATAAACAACAGGCAAATAAGAAATAAACTTGTGTTTGAGTTATTAACGTTATTTGTTTATTATCAAAGTCACTTACTAGACTATAAATAATAAACTAGTAACTATTTTAGTAACTATACAAAAGTATTCACAAAATTAATAGAGAACAAGCTCAAAGCTGCAATTTTTTTACATTTTGTCATTTAAAAGTTTTATAAATTATAATTTCGTTACGTATGACTTAATCATCGCGAGGTCTTTTTGTACATCAGGTCTATAGATTTTTTTAGTTTCTTTTTCTTGTTCAATAAAATATTTTGTTTGCTAAACATTCTCGTAGAAAAAAACAGTAAAGTTAGTTAAGACTTACAAATATATATCTATATATATATATGTTTCTTAAACGTTTTTTGAAAGCAAATATATTTTAGCTATTCTTTGATAATCAATTAAACTCAAGTATTTAAAAAATTAGCTTTTCATAAACCAAACATAGAAAAATGGATTTATAAGTCAAATGAATTTCTTATTTTTCTGAATACTTAAATGATAAAAGGCTAGTTACACTCCTTTGTTAAACAAAATTTTAGCTCTAAAAATATCTTAAATAGCATGGTATTAATACTAAATTGTTTTTCCAACATTTTTAAATTAACTTTGAACATAAGGTTAATTTTGCGTATCCCGACGTTGCTAAGAAAACAGTTTAAAATTGGCTCTTATAACAAAAGAATATTTGATCAATATGTAAATTTTATATGTTTTTAACGTGACTTTACAAAAATTTAAAATATTTTTTCAAAATCACAACTATTACATTTTAATTTCTAAATACATTTGTTTGCATGATGAGAAATACGTAACTGTGAAGTATTTAACATAACTTTAAATTAAACAGTTGAAGTCTGTATTGACAACAAAAAAAAAGTTGTGTTTTCTCTAAACAGCAGCTAAATTTATTTTCATGACTTATGTAACTTAACAAAATTATACATCATTTTTAGAACATTTTATACAAAATACAATTTAATATAAAAATATTGATGATTAAAAAAATTAAAAAATTGTTATAAAATGAAAATAAGACTAAATACAAAAGCTATCAAAGTTTTCAAAAAGTTTTAATTCGAGATAAGTGCAAGTTAAGTTTCGCTATATTTAGTATACAACGAGAAAAAATATATTTAAAACAAATGTGAGTGGGTTTTGTCTAACTTTAATTATATTTGTATTACTTTTTTATATTGTCACGTTATTTGACATAAAATATGAAAATACAGAAACAAAACGAAAGTTTATACCTAAAAAGATGTTTTTTTATAAGTATGCCTGAATAAAAAATTCGAAAAATCAATAGCTTATATGAAGACCATGAAAAAAATATAAGTATAAATATATTTTTTACAAACCAACCGAGTTTTCTTTAAGTTGGATACTTCTTTACTGACGATAAAAGTTTTTATTAGCATCACGTGCCTATTTGAATTATTTAATTGTTAACATTTTTAATTTTAGTTTATAAAGTTTAAATACTATAAATGTTAAATTTATTATTTAAATTTTAAAAACAAATGTGTTGCTATACTAATTAAAACCTGTATAAAAGATACCAAAATCTTTTTAATTATCATTATATGCTTTATTTATGAACCGATGTTTTCTATAAACTAGGCTTTATAGTTTTAAAACTATTTTTTCTATTTACTTATTATTTTCTCAAAATACAATTAAAAATGAGCCATAAATATTTACTTGCGTTCAAAATATTAATTGTTATAAATAAATCAGTAATGATATACTTTTGTTAAATAAGAAAACAATTTAGATATTTTTCATTTGTTATTATTATCAAAACAATTTAGAATTTGTTTTATTTTATTAAAACGTTTAGGTTAAGTTGAAAGTTTTATCTTAACAATTTTTATTTTAACTAAACTTTATGTCATGAAAACTAACATACAAAATGTTTTATTAAATCAAAACACTATTAACTAAAAAGTGTTTATCAGCTGAAAAGGTCAAATAAAGTTATCAATTATTCAAGTCTTTGTGTTGTTCAATTGTTAACATACGTAGAAACATCAAAGCTTACATTATCAAAGTAAGCTAAGAAAAATATATTTTGACGTTTGTTGTCAATTCTGTGAACCTTGTTATAAATATATATATATTTCAAAGATTTTAGTTTTCGTAGCCGTAAAAAATAAAGTAGTTCTACGAATTTTATAAATTTACTAAGCAAATATTTCTATACCAACTTAATTAGCTTTTATCAAATTGCAGCAATTATTAGTAACAAATGTTAATAGCTAAATATTTATTTAAAATTTATTGCATGTTTTAAGTTTATTAGTTCTTTTTAAAGATTTCTGCAGTAATTTGCAGAGTGCTTGTAGATTAATTAACATATAATTGTCATTAGTTAATAACTTTTTTAAAGTTCGCCACATGTTTTAATTTTAAATGGAAATGAAGTTATTTATAACTACTTTCGTTGCAAACCTAAAGTTTAATTTAATAGTTAGTCTTACAACTTTATTTTTCGAGCAATCAAGTTAAAACAGATGACTAAGAAAACACAATTATACGTTACATGATACTATAAGAAACAATTCCGGCAGCTGATTAACATAATATAATATGCAACTATATGACAAATAATACTTTAATATAAAATACCGGCTATTCTTTATGCACTTTAAAATTTAAATTTTATATTTGTGTTATGTATAACAAAATTATCATACTTATCAATTAAACCTAGCAACATTAAGTATAAACACTTCATAAGTTATTTTTTTCTACAATATTTTAACTTATTTAAGTTTAGTTTATTTTTTTACTATATTAATTTAATTTAGAACGTCAAAATTTATATACACTAATTATTATTGCAAATTGAACTTTAACTTAATAACAATATACTTTCATTAACTATACTACTTTAACTGTTTTAAAACATGAAGTTGTTTCCACTTAATTTTAAACAATCTTAATTTGAAGCTAGCTACTATATTGCTTTTTTCATAACAAACTTTACATAAAACATCTGCTTAATGTTTGCAAACTTTAAAACTCCTGGCACGCGTTGCTATAACAACTAGATTTCTTGATGCGCGTAAAACGGATGGTCATTAAGTAAGATTTTGTTGTAATTTAAATTTACCAGTTTTGAAAACTTAAAAATATTGTTTGTTATATAGTTATTAAATAATTTAATAATTATTGTACAACAATTACCTAGAAATGTTATATAAAAGTATAATAACATTATGCTTGTACGTATTGTTTTCTTAGTCAGTTACATACTTGTTTTAATCACACTTCTAGCAAGTACACAAAAGTTAAATGTTAGTTTTCATATCCACAATTCTTTCTTTACAATTAAATTTTATAATATTCAGAATATAAACTGTTAATTTTCTTTTAATATTTTAATGATTGTTACGGATATAATTTAAATATATTATTTTAATTTTTATTTTAATTTTTAAGTTTTATGTTTCTTTACGCACTCGAGTTGTATTGAAAATACCTTGTTAAAATAAAGAACTGAAATTAATCGTTTAATACTGTTTTCTTTGTGAAGTACATTTACTGTATAATATTGGGTCTAAAGTATTAACTACAAATACTGTAATAAGTTTACAAACTTTTATCTAGTTTGTAAAAAACTGTGACAACAACAGAAAAGCTATCTCTTTCTATTCTAACTTTTAATAATAACAATATCTAAGTAGCTTAATATTTTAGTCTCTTATATAAAACTAAATTAGGCTTGATAATACTATTAGTTTTTTTTCTAAGCCTACATTAATAAATATATTACACCATCATTCAAACACAAACAAGTTAAAAGCTTTAGTAAGCTTTTAAAGCTACTTTCATAATGAATTCAATTACTATGTTTTAAGTATCGTAATAAATCACTATCAAGAAAAGTTAAACAGCACAATTTTATTGTCAAGTGGTATTTTGACAACACAAATGTTTTTAAAAAAAAATTCACAAAAGGTTGCGGTCTGTTTGTACTGAATGCAGAATTACAATAAAAGCTTTATTTTAGTTTAAGCTTTCAAAATTACAAATTTTTCTGTTAAAATAAATAAACCGCATTTCCGGTTCAACATACTTTTTTGATTTGATAAGTTTGAAATTTTAAGATAAATTGCAACAATTTATCTTTTTTCGTTTTGGTTTGTATTATATACTGAAATGATTCTTTAAACTGTTTTGACTTTAAACTGTTTGGTGTTTTTACCATTACAGTAATCTTATACAATGAAAAATAAACACAATCATGATTGGAAATACGAGGTACCATATTAATTATATTATGTTGCTGGATGAATTTATTTAAACCTTTATTCAAACCTACTAAATAGATTAAACGTTTCAAACCCGAATGTGATTTTTAGGCTTAAAATTTATCTCACTCTTAGAAGTACAAACGCTTTTCTTGACTCATAGTAGAAATATTTTCAGAGCTACTTCCTTACAAAACAATAAAAGGGGGAGTTTAAATTAGCTTAAAGCAAAATTATTTAATTATGGTTGCTTACACCTTAAATATTAGATGCTATTAGCTTTAATCATAAAAACTTATAGAGACTTTTTGTCGTTAATACTGAAGTTTACCTGTCTTACAAAGAGTTGGATACTTCCAATGAACTTGCAAATATAAGTTTTTATACATTTCTTTGAGATAGTGTTAGGTGGTTTAAAACAGAAACTGTTACAAGTGATTCTTTCACCAATGCAATATATAGTTAGAGAAACGGAGACATAAATCAATTTTTAGCTTTGTATTTCATTATTTTTGTACTACGTTCTTACATAAAGTCTTTCAGTAGCAAAACATCTTCTTTTTTATAGTATTCGGTATACTCAATAGTTGTAATTAGTTCAGTTGTTTAGAGCAAAAAAAAAAAAGAAGTAAGACTTATACTGATAACTACTAGTTTAAAAAATACGTTACTAAAAGCAAACAAAACTTGAAATGAAAAAGCGGATATGTGACTTTTCAAAGATATTTTGTTGATCTTGAAAATTTCATTTTAAAATCAAGTTATATTTAGATAAAGGTAAAATTTTATTTTGTTACGAAACGTATAAATGTTTACATAATGACGCTGGTCACGCAAAATAACGCCTTAAAAATTTATTTATCAGTTAGAAATTTAAACCAATTTATTAATAGCATACTATTATTTGTTATTAAAGAAAAAAAGAATTTGACTTATTGTTCGAAAAAGGTGTGTGATTTACGTAAAAACGTACAACTAGACTAATCAATATTTGAAGTATTCTCTCACGTTGCTAGGATACTTTTAATCTTCAGAAAATTATTTCGAATTTCACTGTTAAAATATGATTAATATTAAAGTTGTTTTATATTTGCGTGTGTTTAAAAAACATAAAAAGATTTAAAACATATAATTATTAAGTTCAGTTGTTTATTATCGAGTAATTCAAATTTAACCTCGTTAAGAACTAGGTTAAAAAAAAATTTGAAATCACTTTTACTTATTTATCAATCAAGTATTTCTCTGCATTTCTTATTATCTACATTAATTTGTTGTCGTAAAATTGAAACATTTAATACTTTTGATTAAAAATCTTGTTAAAAGGGTGATTCAATCAACACTTGTTAGATATGAGTTTAAAAGAAAGTATAACGGTAAATACTTTTAGATATTTGCACACTTGTTTTAATTAACTTACAAAAAATTGTGTTTGTTTTATTTTTGTTTTGAAAACTTGGCAACCAGTATAAAACAAAACACTTGAAAAATCAAACTCCCTTTCTTTTTTAACATTTGATTTTATCTCGTTTTAATTTTTTTTTCGCTTACACGTGCTAATAAAGGCATTTAGATATCAAACTTTACACAGAGTGCCAAGTACACCAGAATGTGAAAGCTAAGTTTACATAGTGCTTGAATAGTAACAATTCCTTATTTGAAGTTTATACAGTAATGATGAAACATGTAACTACTGAAACTAATAAGAAAAAAATGCTCAACTATTTAAAAGAAAAGTAACTGAATTGAGAATTATTTAGTTGATTGAAAGTGTACCAAATAAGTTTTGTTTAATGATGTTTCACAACTTGATAACCAGAGTAATAAAACTCAAGGATCATAATTGAATTTATTGTGAGCGTTTTACTGGTTATTGCATAAGTTGTAAAACTTCAGAAAACAAAAATGCAATTTTATATGTTCAATGATTCACAGGTAGTTGATGAGAATATTTAACCTTGCTATTGACTAAGTTTTATTAAAAAAGATCAAAGAAAAGACGCAGTTGAAAACAAAAAAGTAAACTTAAATGTTAGTTTTGTTTTCCTTATCATTAAAATATAAAATCAAGCGTTCTTTTTTTTTTCCTTATCCACTTATCAATATGTCTTATTATGGCAATTTAAAACGTTATCTAAGATATATACATAAAATGCTAAGTTTAACTGTAATACTTTTTATACAGAAATCAAAATTCAAAACAAAGGAAAATCTCTATGAATATGTTCCTTATTCCATGCTGCTACACAACTACAATACTGCCTTTCATTTTAGTTGTTTTATTTTGGTTTAAAATAAATTGAAAAATGTTTTTATACTTTTTGATAAATTAAAAAGTTTATGTGTTATTTTTAAAGCAAGTTTTTTTAGTAAAAATAACATTCTTTGTTAGTTTTTTAACAAAATTCTAGTTTTTGTTCTAATTAAAAAATTTTTTTCTATTACTTTATTTACAATTTAAGACCTTTTTTTGCTTTTATGATTTGTTTAATAAAATAAAAATAAAAAATTGAGTTGTTTTCTACTATATGCTCAACCTAATAACTTAAAAATAAAAAACTTAGGTATCACCTGTTGTTTAAAAAAAAAAAAAATCAATTTTTTTTTTTTGAAAAACAATTTTCTAAGTAAGAAATAGTTTATATAATTGTTCTATATTTAGCTTTGTAAATTCTTGCGTTTTATAAGCTAGGTATATAATGATTGTCTTACTGTTGACAATTGAACAATACAGTGATGTACTGTATAGCTGAAAAAATTCTTACAAATATTTACGATCAAAGAAAATTGCTTAAATTTATGAAGTTTAAGCTACCACAGTGAAGTATTTTCTTTGATCTCATTTATATACCCTCTATACTGTTTTCAAAGGAGGTACTTGTGAAAATATTTGTTTCATCGCTATAAAATGCGTTTGTACTTTAAACTTTAAAAATGAGAAATATTCCCAGCAATATCCTAAGATTAAGAAAAGTTTATCTTTAGTAATATTTAAGTTTTTAAATGCTTAAAACATACATGTGTTTCAAATGCAAACACAGTAGGTTGCATTTGATATATCCAACGTCAATATTCTTAATTATTATTACATACAACTTTTTATGTTAGTCCGAAAGTTCTTTATACCTTAGGAGTTAATCAAACCTAATTAACAGTTAATTAATTAACAACTAGTTTTTAGAATAACAATCAAACAATTTTTAAAACATTAGACATTTAATGTTGAAACAAATATGTTATCTAATTTTTGCAGTAATATGTGTTTTTTTAGTTATTCAGTTTGAAGTTTCGTATTCACAGTATTTAACGTTTCAAAGCCGGAAATGTGGTTTATGTGTTTGCGCAACGAAGTTCAAATGTTCAAAAGATTTTTGTATTTCTGCTTTCAACACCAACGAACCGCAAACGTTTGAATGTTTTGTAAAAACTTAGTTGGTTTTTAGAGGTACGTACGAAAGAAAAACAAATATAGACTTAAAAAAGTTAAAGTGAACTTAATATTAAGCGAGGCAATTAATGAATGTATATTTAAGTAGAAAAATAATAACTTTAAAACATAATAATGTAACAATGTTGTTTTTAGATTTTGTAAAACAATTGAGGTTTTATAATAATGAACTAACAAAAACATACTATTTGATATCATTATATAGTGCTATTTCTTACATATTAAAACACTTTTAAGCTTTAGATAAAAAAGTAACAGCTTTTATTTTAATTAATGTATTAATTGTAGCTTAAATACATCTTACTATACAAATCTTAAAAAATAAAGTGGATTACTATTGTAGTATGTTTTATAATACTTTTCGTTGATGTAAACAAAAAGTTGTATTAAATAAATAAAGTTTCAAAACCTTTTCTAAAGTCTATCTGTAATATGAATAACAATACGGTTACTATAGCAACGCGTGCCTTAAGTCTTAAACGATGACAATGGTAAACAGATGTTGTATATAAACAAAAATCTGTAGCTGCATATTAGGCAAGGATAAAAGAAATAGTTAGTAATTGAAATATAGAAGTAGGACAATAATATTGTTTATTTTAAAGATTTTTCTTTAATCATACATAGTTATTTTGTTTGCCTAAAGTTTTATAGATAGCTTATTAAAACGAATAAACATTCAATAAAAGTTTTCCAACAATTGTTATATAAACAGTTTATACTGCAATATGCATATCACTCTATTTTCTTGAATTAGTAGGAACAGGTGTAACATTATATTCTACATAAAGAAACTATTATATATTCCTACTATAGTGTGAATAAAAAATTTAAAATATTGAAAATAAAAATTTCATTCCTGGAAAAGTTATAAATTTAAATTATTTGTAGTATTAAGTTCTGTTTATGTTGCCATAGATGCTCTTCCAAAATATCGTAAAATATAAGCTATAGAAAGTTATTTTACTTGGATTTTGAGAATAAAAACTTTATTTATGTACCTAAAAAGAAGTTGTTTAAACAGAACAAATTCTAAACTTTAAATAAAGTACGATTTCTATGAACAACAGACTAAGTACATTTTAGATAATTTTTGACAGTTATAACTCTAATTTACTAAAGTCATTATAAGGATTATTAAAAACATATGTATACTTTATTTTTAGGTGATGGCATAAAATCTGTCATACACGAATTAAACATAAAATTAAAACTAGTTGTTCTTAAAAAAACTTGTCAAACTGAAAAGTATACTTTATAATTTCACTAAAAACCTTTAAGTACAATAATCTATTATTGTGAATGAAATTTTGAAAAAATATTTTACATTTAAAAACAGAACAAATATTCCTTTGTTGTCAAACCGACCTGAATAACCTACGTCAAATTTACGTAAAAACACGTAAAATTTCATGAAAGTATTTGTTTGAAGTAAAAATGTGAAAATTGTGACAATGCAATAACATTTAAATTTTTGTACAGTCACGTTGAAAACAAGTTAAATTTAGCAGTCCGTCAGTTATTCTTTTGTTATAAGAGCCACTTTTAAACTTTTTATTTTGCAACGTCAAGAAGGGTATGCAAAATTTCACCTCCCTTTCAGAAAAAAAGGGTATGGAATTTTTATTGATTTATTTATATGTTTGAATGGTCATTAAACATAACTTGCTCTTAAAAAAGCAGTGTGAAAATTCTCTTAAAATAGAGTTTTCCTAAAAAAAACATTTATAGTATTTCCCTTAATGTCCAACGTAAATTTTAAGTTAAACAGTTTGAGAAAACTGTTAAAGTATAAAGAATTTTCGGACTAACAAAATAAGTTGTTTGTAGTAATAACAGATATTGACGTTGAACAAAATAAATACAATCTACTGTAAAAATATTTTATAAAAATTTGGATATGTTTTGTATTTTTTTTTAGTGTTAAAAATCTTAAAAATTCATTATAAAAGAAAACTTCGTTCAATATATTATAAGGTTAGAAATATTTTTAATTTTTTGAACTTCAAGTACAAGCGTCTCTCTTGAGCGATGAAATAAATATAAGTACTTCCTTTGAAAACAACAAAGAGGGTATTTAAATGAGATCAAAGAAAATACTTCACTGTGGTAGCTTAAACTTCATAATTTTGAAAAAATTTCTTTGATCGTAAATACTTATTAGATTTTTGTCAGTTATACAGTACATTACTGTATTGTACAACTTTGAACAATTTTGATACCTAGCTTATAAAAAATAAGCATTTTTGTAACTCATTTTAGAACACTTATATAAACCATTGGGTTCTACGATTACTTTAGACAAGAAATTGTAAACTGATTTTATTTTAGTTATTATATAGAATGGTTGGTAATTAAGCTTTTTCGTCGTTTTTTTAGTTAATTAAATTTAAATATGTTAAAATATATAAGTTATAAATTAGTTTCTTAATAATTAAAGCAGCATAGTTATTTGGTCGACTTCACCATATAAAAAATAAATTGTAAAACAGCAAAATAAAATACTATTTCGTCCTCAATTTTGTTAAAATAGTTTCTAAAATGGTAACTTATTTTTAGTATCAAGTTAATTTAATTTCATTTATTTCAAAGTTTAAGTTCAAAAATTTAGTAACTTACCAAGCGTGTCAATTAAATTTTTTTACTTATCACCTACTAACTAAATCATTATTAAATTAAAAAAATGTTTTAAATTTCTACAATTAATAGGTTAACATTAAAGAATATTCTAGTATTAAATTCAAATAACAACACAAACAACGCTCACATAATTCAAATTATTAACTTTCAAAACTAATAGTTCAAGCGAGTGGGTTGATAAATAAGTTATTTTAACTTTACAAATATTCAACATTACAAGTTACATTTAATGTATATTAAGTTTTATTAAAAACTAAAACAGACGAAATTGTGATAATCAAAGTCTTGTTTAAACTAAAACTCAATTTAAGTACAATCGAACTTCAAAGTAAACGTGTAAAACAATGCAATTTTAACAGTATTTTTAAACAAAAAACCTTTGAAGTTTTATAACATTTCACTGTTGGAAACAGTAAACACATATTTGTATTGTTATTGTGGTTGTGTTAGTATTTCTCAATAAGCACAACAGATAAGCTAATAAAAGACTGCGGTCTGTTAAAACTAAAAGTATACTTTAATCAAAAACTGTTTTTTCTTTAAGTTTCTAAAAGTTATTTATAGCTTTGTTAAACCATTATTTCCGTAAAAGTTTAAAAAAAAAAATAATTAAAAGTTTTAAATCTAATCTGAACTAAAAAACTAATTTATACTAACATTTTGAACTACGGCATCTCTTTAGACTAGTTTAAAATTAAAGATCCGGAATTTTAAGTAATAAAGTAATTAAATAGTTCTTACCACTTTAGCAATATAGTTAAATAAAAAATACTTTACGGTTACACGATATCTTGGTTTTTTTTAGTTTCAACTTCAACTTATAATTTTATTAAAAAACAGCTAGTTAGAAAAAAAAATCATTTAAAAATAATCCTTTTGTTTACATTGCTTTCAAAGTTTTACAAAATTATGACTTGATTCAAAAATATATTTATTAAATAACCTTAAAAATTTATAAAGTAAAATAAAACACTCAATTAATACTAGGTTTAAACTTTTTTTATTTTCAAGTACATATGAAGCTTCTAAAATATAATAAACTTTTTTTTTTTTCAATTTGGTCCTTAGTTTTTTAAAACAACGGTAAAATAGATATTCAAGTAATATAAAAGCAAAACTATAACTTGTAAAGATTAAAAATTTAGTAAGATAGTTAATTTGCTTAAATGTTGGATACTTCAAGTATTTTTTTAATAGTGCTTTACTCTACTGTTACATTATAAAAACCAGTAAAGTATTTGTTAAATATTTTACTGTAACGTTTATTTACTAGTTTTATGAATGGGCTTCATTGATTAAAGCAAAAACGAATTAGTTAATCAGTATTTTATCCAAGATCGGTTTAATATACTAAAGGTTTTAACCTAAACATTAAAACTAATATATCTTATTAAAAATAAAACTTTTGTTGTTTTATAAATTTCGAAAGTGATTTATCGTAACGTTTTCGGTAACTAAACAAATATGAACAACCTAAAAAAAAACAACGTTTCTTAACCTGAAAAATTATATCAGACTTTTGAGAAAAACTTTCAAACGTTTTCTAGATTAGTTGTACTTTTAGAGAACTTTTACACTCCTTTTCTAACAATAATATATATATATATATATAGGTTGTGAATAAGCTAATAAAAATTCTTCACTCATATCTGTTTTCAAAATAGTAGGCGTAATTTTGCGTAACCTTGGCGTTGTTAAACAAACAGTTCAGAAGTGGTGCTTACAACAAAAGAATATTTAACCGACAACTGAATTTGATGGTGACATGACACAAATTTAAAATATTTTTGCATAGTCACAACTTTTACTTCTTTTTTTCAAACAAACATTTTTGCATTGTTCACGTAACATTGACGTTAATAAATAAGGGCGGTATTGATAACAAAAGAATATTTTTTCTTTCTTTATTAGTGAAATACCTATGTGGAGTTGCATTTTTCTAGATCTTTTTACTAGTTTTGAAAACTTCGATTTTTCAAGAAGTTGACAAATAAATTGCAATTAATGGTTCCATTTAGTTCAAAACATAAGAAATGTTTAGGAACTTATATATTTATTTTTTTGTAACAACGATTAGTTTATAAAACCTTTTTCTTTTTATTATCTTTGAATTTAAATATAATTTTTATTCATTTTAAAATTCTACTTAAAAGTTACTTTTCTTACATAAAGCCCAATTGTTATAATAAAGTATAACACTACACAAACTAAGTAGTTATTATGTTGCAAGTTGTAAAAAAAACGTAGTTTTGTTATAATTTTCTTCAGAAAATGATTTAAAGAAATATAAAAAGCAAAAAAAACAAGAGTGATTTGCACATTGCAGTATATCTGTTTACTGGATGATTGTGGAAAAATTTTCATCGGACTGTATTTAGTTTAAATTTGCTAAATTATAAAAATTTCATGTAAATTATATATTTTTAACAATTAAATGTCGCTGTTTAAAATAAAATTAATAACAAATTTTGTACCACTTTACTTTACAGAAACAAATTTTATATTTCATCCTTCTCTTATATGCAGCTACAGTTTTTGTTTATTTGCAACATCTTGTTACCATTGCCATAATGTATAACTTATGTCACACTTTGCTATAGTGACCATATTTGTACATGTATTACAGATGGTTTTTAGAAATAAACTTTAGGTCTTTTATTAATTTTTGTTTTTTAAATTACATTTTTTTGTAAGTATAAGCTAAAAGTAAATGAAAATGTCCTACAATGAACAAAGATTTTAAAAGAAAATTAAAAAAAAAACGTTAAGTCAAATATATTATAATCAAATTTAATATACTAAATAAGTGTAAAGTATGTACAACTTTTTATTCAGACTTTAAAATTACTTTTTAAACCTAAAATTATTTTCGCAAAAATAAAGAAATTGTTTTTAAGATACATTCTCTAGTTTTTTTTTCATTTATAAAAAATATATTTGACAAATTATATTTCAAATATAGTTAATTCGATAAAATTTTAATTTAGTTATGTGATTCAATATTTTTTTACAAAAAGTCAATTATCAACTTCTAACTTTATTCTATATTATGTACACTTTTATTACAGAATTGACATATTTTATAAATTAAATTGACATATTAACTAAATATGAATTGAATATTATGTACAGAATTGACAACAAACGTCAAAATATATTTTTCTTAGCTTACTTTGATAATGTAAGCTTTGATGTTTCTACGTATGTTAACAATTGAACAACACAAAGACTTGAATAATTGATAACTTTATTTGACCTTTTCAGCTGATAAACACTTTTTAGTTAATAGTGTTTTGATTTAATAAAACATTTTGTATGTTAGTTTTCATGACATAAAGTTTAGTTAAAATAAAAATTGTTAAGATAAAACTTTCAACTTAACCTAAACGTTTTAATAAAATAAAACAAATTCTAAATTGTTTTGATAATAATAACAAATGAAAAATATCTAAATTGTTTTCTTATTTAACAAAAGTATATCATTACTGATTTATTTATAACAATTAATATTTTGAACGCAAGTAAATATTTATGGCTCATTTTTAATTGTATTTTGAGAAAATAATAAGTAAATAGAAAAAATAGTTTTAAAACTATAAAGCCTAGTTTATAGAAAACATCGGTTCATAAATAAAGCATATAATGATAATTAAAAAGATTTTGGTATCTTTTATACAGGTTTTAATTAGTATAGCAACACATTTGTTTTTAAAATTTAAATAATAAATTTAACATTTATAGTATTTAAACTTTATAAACTAAAATTAAAAATGTTAACAATTAAATAATTCAAATAGGCACGTGATGCTAATAAAAACTTTTATCGTCAGTAAAGAAGTATCCAACTTAAAGAAAACTCGGTTGGTTTGTAAAAAATATATTTATACTTATATTTTTTTCATGGTCTTCATATAAGCTATTGATTTTTCGAATTTTTTATTCAGGCATACTTATAAAAAAACATCTTTTTAGGTATAAACTTTCGTTTTGTTTCTGTATTTTCATATTTTATGTCAAATAACGTGACAATATAAAAAAGTAATACAAATATAATTAAAGTTAGACAAAACCCACTCACATTTGTTTTAAATATATTTTTTCTCGTTGTATACTAAATATAGCGAAACTTAACTTGCACTTATCTCGAATTAAAACTTTTTGAAAACTTTGATAGCTTTTGTATTTAGTCTTATTTTCATTTTATAACAATTTTTTAATTTTTTTAATCATCAATATTTTTATATTAAATTGTATTTTGTATAAAATGTTCTAAAAATGATGTATAATTTTGTTAAGTTACATAAGTCATGAAAATAAATTTAGCTGCTGTTTAGAGAAAACACAACTTTTTTTTTGTTGTCAATACAGACTTCAACTGTTTAATTTAAAGTTATGTTAAATACTTCACAGTTACGTATTTCTCATCATGCAAACAAATGTATTTAGAAATTAAAATGTAATAGTTGTGATTTTGAAAAAATATTTTAAATTTTTGTAAAGTCACGTTAAAAACATATAAAATTTACATATTGATCAAATATTCTTTTGTTATAAGAGCCAATTTTAAACTGTTTTCTTAGCAACGTCGGGATACGCAAAATTAACCTTATGTTCAAAGTTAATTTAAAAATGTTGGAAAAACAATTTAGTATTAATACCATGCTATTTAAGATATTTTTAGAGCTAAAATTTTGTTTAACAAAGGAGTGTAACTAGCCTTTTATCATTTAAGTATTCAGAAAAATAAGAAATTCATTTGACTTATAAATCCATTTTTCTATGTTTGGTTTATGAAAAGCTAATTTTTTAAATACTTGAGTTTAATTGATTATCAAAGAATAGCTAAAATATATTTGCTTTCAAAAAACGTTTAAGAAACATATATATATATAGATATATATTTGTAAGTCTTAACTAACTTTACTGTTTTTTTCTACGAGAATGTTTAGCAAACAAAATATTTTATTGAACAAGAAAAAGAAACTAAAAAAATCTATAGACCTGATGTACAAAAAGACCTCGCGATGATTAAGTCATACGTAACGAAATTATAATTTATAAAACTTTTAAATGACAAAATGTAAAAAAATTGCAGCTTTGAGCTTGTTCTCTATTAATTTTGTGAATACTTTTGTATAGTTACTAAAATAGTTACTAGTTTATTATTTATAGTCTAGTAAGTGACTTTGATAATAAACAAATAACGTTAATAACTCAAACACAAGTTTATTTCTTATTTGCCTGTTGTTTATAAAAAACGATTTTAACACCGTAAAACTTACATAGTGTAAATAACTTGAAAGTTTAAGTTTGTTTTAAATGAATTTAGTGTATGAGTATTTTGTTTAAAAACTTTGTTTTAAAAAGTCTTTGTAACTTTTTTTTATATTTTTAATTATAATTGTTTTTGTTTTGCAAGCTAAGCAACTAGCTTACACATGAAACAAAACACTTGAAAATCAAGCACTCTTTTTTCTTTTATTTTTCTCTCGATTAAGTTTTATTTTTTTCTCATTAAAATACGTTCAAAAGCTCAGTGAAGAAGCAAATTTTACACATTCAGAAATGTGAAAGTAATAGAATGTGAGAGCTCACATTAGTTAAAACTTATTAAAAAGTGATGAGACACTCAAAGCTGTAACCTGTGAAAAGAAAAAGTTCTAACAATTATTGACATAATTTTCAAGAGTAAAAAAAAACTTTTAAAAAGTTAGTGATGAAAATACAAAAAAACTAGAAAAGTCTTGTTTTCAAAATGTTTACAACTTGATATCCAAAAGAATAAAACTCAAGGATCAAAACTTGTTTTGTGAGGATTTTACTGGTTATCATAAGAGTTGTATGAGTTTTTGAAAACAATAGGCAATTACAAAGTTTCGATGATTCTTATAAAACTGATGAGAAGTTTTTGTTTTTGCTAAGTAAATTTGTTGTGAAAGGAAAGAAACAAAAAATAAACGAAAACCAAACAGAGAATAAGATTCGAAGTAAGTTTTATGATTTAATATAAAAAATAAAAACTAACTTACTAAGTTTAGATTCTTAAACTTTTAACGTTCCAAACATTAAATTTAGAAAGAATTAAAAAAATAGAATACTCTATGGCTAAATAGTTGCATTTATATATTAATTAGACAATGTTATTTTTATTTGCAGATATAAGAAAACAAACTGCAGAGAACAATCATAAACAAATTCCAATGCTGCTTTACAATTTTAATGGATGCTGTTACAATTATGCAGTTAAAACTGCCTTCAATATATATATTAACTGTTTTTGTGTGCTTTAAACAAATGAAGTTTGAAATTTATATACTCATTTTTTTAGTTCATGGTTTTATTTACAACAAAGTTAAAGGTAAAACAAACTAATTTTCTATACATAGTGCTGCTACAACTTTGATTTATTGCTACATTTACTGCTAAAGTTATGGATTACGATTGCTGCTACAATAATTTTATTAAACCCGCCTTTTAACTATTACTTAGCGTTTTTTATTAATGTTTTGTAAAAGTTTTGTTTTAAAACCTGATCTACATATTTTGTCGTATTTTGTTGTTTAAATAACTAAAATAATAACTTTTTTATCTTGAAATAAACAAATATATGTTTTTTTACGACAGAAAATTTATAACAGTATATGTAGACTAGAATGTTTTTCATTTTTGTTTTTTATTAACTTTTACAATGTTTATTGAAACTGAAAGGTAAAATATTGTTTAGAAAAAAATAATAAAAGCTCAAATAGTCTATGTCTATTCAAAACCTCAAAAATACTCAAACTGTTTTATGTAAATCTTACTTATAGTTTAATTCAGTTTGAGGGAAACCTTAAAAAGAAATTTTAATTTTTATAATCTAATGATTAAAACAAAAGATAACTTTTGAAAAGAATAAAAAACATTTGTGTTTACTATACAAATATTTCGGAAGTATCTTATTGTTTGAGAATAGAAACCTTTCTTTAATGTAAAAACGTTTGAAAATGTCCAGGCTAAAGGTAAATTCACCAACTTATAAAGTTTAAATTACCGCCAAATTTTTCCTTTGATTGTTTTGTAGGAAATAGTTACGAAAAATATGTTCATCATGAGTTATGAAAGGTATTTGTTCTTCTAAAATAGGAAAAGTTTTAAGCCACAACAAATGTTTAGTAAACTTGTAGTCTACTTTTTAAAACTTTCATTTTTATATTTTGAGTTTTTATTTTTAATATTCATAGATGTGCTTTAATACTACAGTTTATTAAGCATCTGATGTTCAACTAAACAGCTAAGTCAACACTAATTTTGTTAAATTTACCTTTTGAAAAATAAAACACTTTATTTTAGTTTCATTTAGTCTTTGTAATTAATAAAGTTAAACTAAATGAAGTTAAGTTAAAAACAAAAAGTCTATATTCATCAGTGAAACTTAAAAAAAAATACATTCAGGTATAAAAAGTAAGACAGTCACACAAAAATAACTTTGAGTGATTGTCGTATCACAAGTTTGTTTTGTCTGAACAAGTGGTTCTTTATTTAATTAATAAGTACAAACCTTGGTTTAATAAGTTTAAATATGATTTTTACCGAAAACATGGTTTGTTTGATTCGACAACAATATCTTAAATATCGAGTACAAAAAAGCTAAAATTATTATTTCAGGAAATCTGTTGTTTTTGATTTTACTTATGTTTTCAGAACCAACAATCTTTTGTTTGAAAGTTTTTAAAATTTTGTTATTTTTCACACAATAATGAACAATGAAAAAACTTGTTACATTTAATTAGACAGTGAACTATTGTATATCTTCAAAAAAAGATTAACTGCAATAAATGTCAAAAATTGCATGAAATGTAGTTTAAAGTTTGCATTTAAAAAAAACGTTATTTAGCTGTCATTATTGGTAGGTTTAGTATACAGTACTATAAATTACCATGCTTAGATATTTATTTTTAGAAATTACCCTTATTTATTTATAAGTGAAAGTTAAAAAACCTTTTCGTTAAGTTTTGTACATTACCTTTATATTATTACGTTATTTTTAGTTTTAAACAATACCATAAACGTTTTTTTTTTTAATGACTTATTTTAAGAACTATTAATTTTTTTTTCTACTTTTAACTGTACATAAGTTGTTTTAACATAACAACTTAAAAAATACATACAAAAAGTTTAAATTTAACAACTATATTTTAAAAACATAAACATCTGATTAGTTCTGAATTGTTTGAAAAAGTACGTATAAAATCAATAGTATATATAATTTCATTACGTAATAACCTATTTAACTTTAAAACTCTTTAAAACCTTCAAACTTTAAACCGATTTGTTTTAAATTATTAAAAAATATTCTTTCAATAAATTTTGAAAAAAATTTATCAAATTTTAAGCAAATTTCTGTTAAAACAGCTTACGTAGAAATTAAAATTAGTTATTTAGCATTTTCCACAAAAACTTAATACAGTAAACAATTAGTACAACTGTCTTTACTATACACTACTTATTACCATTTGTTTTTTGTTAATTTATGTAAGTATATTTTACATATCGTCTTATTAATACTTTAGAGGCAAGCAAAAAATTGAGACAAACTTTATCTAATGTCATAAAACACAGTCTAAACACCATCTGTTAAATGCATAACACAAGAAACCTGGTTGCTATAGCAACGCGTGCCATCAGTTAAACCGCTCAATTTATTAAGCAGATGTTATATGTAGGGTTTGTCAAAAACAAAAACAAAAGTGCGAGTTATATGTTGTATAAGCAACAAAAACAAAACTTCCTGAAAATCTTATTTATGATCGTTAAGTTTTTCAACAAAATATTATTACGAACATAGTATGCTTTATTGACGAACAGATTAACTGATTAAATGTTGCAATTCAAAATTGAAACGTAAATTTCTTGTGTAACGACTGTTTACCACAATGCAAAACTTGAATAGTTATCATACAAACAGGTTAAGAAGTTTAAATTTGAACAACACTTTATTTGTTCAATATTATGATGTTTTCGAAATCTATCGTTTAAAATGTTAAAGGCTAATCTCATTTGTCAGCTTATCACGTTTCATTCGTCTAATTAGATTTTTTCTTCAAAAAAAAAAAAACAGGAAAAATAAAGTATTTATTTTTTTTTACCTATATAATTAAGAATCAATGTTTTTCAAAAAAAGTTTTGATATATCACTGTAACTTATCAGAAACTTACTGCAGATATTTGAATTAAAACAGTAGTTTGTTTAACTAAAAAAAACTTTAAAAAATTACTCAAATAATGAATTAGATTTAATTTATTTTTTTTACGTTTGTCATTAAACATTTTGGCAGTTTTTTAGTTTGAAAAATATAATAAGTTTTGTAGGCAGGTTAGTTTTCTGTAGAATTTAAAATATAAAATCTTTTTTATGTTATATAAGTTAGACTAAGTACAAGAAAGTCTTTGTCGTGTTTTAAACTTGAAAGTTAAAATTAAAATTTTGTTTCAAAGACAAACTGATTTAAGATTGAACGCTACACTTAAAAATTAAGAATAATTTACCTTACATAAATCATATTTGTTTCCACAATAAAATATTTAAACGTTTTAAATACAAACATATTGAGGCCTTTGAACTTAATCTAAGTTTTATTATGCAATAGTTAAAATATTCTTTTAAAAATTTCACACAGCTTATATTACAAGGGTTAATCTCATTTATTAACTTTAAAATTAAAACTTAAAATACGGTTGATGTTGGTAAATGGCAAATTAACAAATAATTGTTTTATCCTTATCATTAAAGAGACTCTAAAATAATAAAAATTACACAATTTTTATATAAAATAATAAAAAGTTTATTTATTTATTTTACGCTAAAAAAATAATTAAATTTTTAAATTTCATATGATTTTAAGTGAATTTTGTAGTTTGTATACAATAGATACAGTTAGTTCGTTATATCAAATTTGTTTCAAGCTTTTGCCAAGTCACATTATAAGCCGAAATTTAATACAATTGTCACTCAATGACACAGAAATTTTCTTATGAAGAAAAAATCCTCCTAATAATTATTTGTATTATTACGTCAAAGCAGTGTTTAACATAGAAATTCCACACCTCAAAGAATTATCAAATTATATTTTTGAAGTGATTGCAAAGTTTTAGTTTTCTAAGTCTGGATAATTTAAAATTAAGTGTAGTGTATGTGTATAACAAAAAATGTTTGAAAGAATACCCAATGTTTTTGTAATAAAAATAAACTTAGTTTATTATTTTAAAAAGAAATTGTTATGCTTCTTACTAGGTTTTTTACTATTTTTACGTATTTATTCACAAATACAACTGCA
Source organism: Thalia democratica (assembly GCF_965202585.1). Taxonomy (NCBI): domain Eukaryota; kingdom Metazoa; phylum Chordata; class Thaliacea; order Salpida; family Salpidae; genus Thalia; species Thalia democratica. Next base: position 20,328,814 of record NC_139165.1, read on the forward strand.
AAGCTAGCTATAAAATTAAAGTCTAAATAAATATCTTATTTGATAAAAACTTTAAATTTTTTGAACTGTTATCAGTAAAATATTTCTTAAAGTGGTTACTATGATACATAAAATAAATTTTGCAAATTATTTTGCAAAATAAAAAAAATTCGAAATATTTTTCAATAAAATAAAGTTCAGAGGTTATATACAAAACTTATTTAAATAAAGTATTAAAGTATTACACTAAATAAAGCTGTCTTATAAGTGTGGTAGTGCGAACAACAAAAATGTATAACATTTGGGATTTTAAACTAAACTCTTTTATTAGTTTATTCTAGTTATATACATTTCTGTTTTTTTCTTGTTTTATATCAATTAATTAATCAATTATAAATTTGTTTAACATAGTTATTGTTATTGAAATAAAGTTAAATTTTTTGTAGTGTAAATTGATTTTTAGTAAATTTTTCACATTATATGAAATTAATTTATTTTACGTTAAAGTTTACTTTAATGATATCTTAAAGTATGTTTCTGTTCACTTATTTTAATATTAACCTCACCTGCTTTACAAACATTTTAAAATAATTTTTTTGTATTATTATGTAAAAAAAAGCAAAAGTAAGAAATTCTTACATTTTTTTAATAATTCCTTGCTTGAAATCAAGATCACTTTAAATAAATTAATTACTGTTCCTTCGTATAAACCTATAAATTTTTATGTTGTAAAAATTTAAACAGTTGCGGTTCGCTGGTGTTGGATGCAGAATTAAAAAAAAATTCAAAACATTCAATTTTTTGTTGTCAAACACATAAACCACATTTCCGGCCTTTAAATGTAAAATACAGTGTTTAAGATAAATAACTAAAACATGAAATCTTTTCACAAAATTAAAAAAAAATAACAGTAACCCTAAATTGAATGTATTGTATTGTACAAGTCATTATTTTTTTAAAAATTATTTGTTAACTAAATTTGCTAAACTCTTTAGCTATAAAGAATTTTCGGAATAAAAAAATTAAACTGTTCGTAATAAAAAATTAATATTGATAATATGTATATCAAACGTATTCTACCTAATAACACCATCTGACACCCATGTATGTTATAAAAATTATTTGAGTATGGTAAAAACTTAATTTAACTAGTTGAAAAACAACTTTGTGCAGTATGTAGTATACATTGAAATAATTTACATTTTTTGAACTTCAAGTACAAACAAATTTTTCTAACGATGAAATAAATATTTTCACAAGTATTTCCTTTCAAAACAACAAAGAAGGTATTTAAATGAGATCAATGAAAATACTTAACTGTGGTAGCTTAAACTTAATAAGTTTGAAAAATTTTCTTTGATAATAAATACTTATAAGGTTTTTGTCAATTATACTGTACATCACTGTATAGTTTATTTGTGAACAGCAAGACATTTATTAGATACCTTGCTTACAAAACGCAAGTATATATGCGTCTCTTTTCAAAATATTTATCTAAACCATCGGATAGTAAGATTTTTTTAGACAAAAAAATTTAAACTGATTTTATTTTTGTTACGATATAGAATAGTTGACAACTATTCTTATTAGTCGTATGATTTAAAAGTTTAAATAAATAGAAAAAACAACTCGGTTTTTATTTTTATTTTATTGTGATACATAAAAAAAATAAAAAAATGGCAAAACGGAAACAAAATTGTTAAGAAAATAATTCAAAATTTTTGATAAAAATAAATATTTTATTCACAAAACTATTTCAAAGTTGTCATAACAAAGTTTGCAAACAAATTAATCTCGGTTGAAGAACATAATACATAACTTTTTTTTTCAATTTTCAACAAATGTCATTAAGATTCGCTCAGTATTTAAATTGAAAAAAAAAGCAATGAAAGCAAAAAGGCAGTATTGTTGTTGTTGTAATCAGTGATGTAGCAGAATGTCTTCAATATAAAGAAGCAGCATCACTCTTAAACTTTTTCCTTCGTTTCGAATGTTGATTTCTGTTATAAAAATTTACATATAAATATATAAAACAAAATATTTTGATTATTTAGTTAGTACGGTTTAAAGTATTATTCTAAAAAAAGTTCAAAATGAATAAAAAAACAAAATCATCTGTTAAATTAGTTAAATTTTAATAAAAATCTAAAACAAATAAACTTACATTAAAGTTTACTTTTTGTTTTCAGCTCCGTATTTTCTTTAATCTTCCTAATAAAACTCAGTCTACAGCAAGATTAAACATTCTCATCAACTATCTGTGAATCATCGAACATCTGAAATTGCTTTTTTGTTTTCTGAAGTTCAACAACTTATGCAATAACCAGTAAAACGCTCACAATAAATTGAATTATTATCCTTGAGTTTCATTACTCTGGTTATCAAGTTGTAAAACATCATAAAACAAAACTATTTTGGTACATTTTAAAACTTCAATCTTTTTTGCTTCACTTAGTTCTTCTTTAGTTTATTATACATCGCTTTTTTATCTTTTCCGTAAAAACAAGTGTCATCATCACGGTTAAAACTTCATAAGAAAAAATTAACATTCACCATAAAGTATTGAGTAAATTTAGCTCTTACATTCTGCTGTACTCGCCACTTTAGCTGTGTAAAATTTGCTACCTAAATGCCTTTATTAGCATGTGTGAACGAGAAAAAATTAAAAATAAAACGAGAGAAAATCAAAAGTAAAAAAAGAGGGAGTTTGATTTTTCGAGTGTTTTGCTTTATACTGGTTGCTTGGTTTTCAAAACAAAAACAAAGTTTTTTTTTCTAGTTTAATCAGAATAAGTGAACAAATATCTAAAAGTATTTACCGTTATAATTTCTTTAAAACTCATATCTAACAAGTGTTGATTAAACCACCCTTTTAACAAGATTTTCAATAAAAAGTATTAAATCTTTCTGTTTTACGACAATAAATTAATATAGGTAAAAAGAAATACAGAAAAAAACTTGATTGATAAATAAGTAAAAGTGATTTAAATATTTTTTTTCAATCTAGTTCTTAGCGAGGTTGAATTTGAATTACTCAATAATTAACAACAGAATTTTATAATTATATGTTTTAAATTTTTTAAACACATGCAAATATGAAGCAACTTTAATACTAATCATCTTATAACAATGAAATTATGTTTGAAGTAAAATTCGAAATAACTTTCTGAAGCTTAAAAGTATCCTAGCAACGTGAGAGAATATTTCAAATATTTTATTGATTGATTGTACGTTAACGTAAAATGCACACCTTTTTCGAACAATAGGCTGATTTTTTTTTGTTTTGAAATAACAAAAAGTAGTAGGCTATTAATAAATTGGTTAAAATTCCTAACTAATAAATCAATTTTTAGGCGTTAATTGCGTGACCAACGTCATTATGTAAACATTTTAATAAATTCTGTAACAAAAGAAAATTTGACCTACAACTAAATATAACTTGTTTTTAACATGAATTTGGAAAGTCAACAAAATGTTTTAACAAAGTCATGTTTTCCTCTTTTTCTTTTTAATTTTTGTTTGCATTTAGAAGCAAATTTTTACGTAACTGGTTAATGGTAGAAATCTAGTTTTCAAACTTGCTACTTTTTACTGTAAACACTGAACAAATAAAACCTTTATTTTGCCATTTCCAGTGTTCCGAATACTATAAAAAGCTAAATATTTTGTTACTGAAAGATCTTTTGGTATGCATGTAGTACAAAAAAATATAATAAAAAGTTATAGAAATAATTCATGCCTCCGTTTTTCTAATTATACATTACATTTGGTTAAAGCATCAACTGTAAAATTTCTGTTTTCAAAATCCACGTAAATTAATATCAAAAGATGTACAAGTACATGTCTTGCTCGATTCATTGAAAGTAACCAATTGTTTGTACTGCAGTAGAACAGTAAAATTCAGTATTGATGACAAAAAGTCTCGACAAGTTTTTTAGATCAAAGCTTATAGCACTGAATTTTTAAGGTTAAAGCAACCATAGCTTGATAGCTTCGCTTTGATCTCACTTAAACACCCCCTTTTATTGTTTTGTAAGGGAGTAGTTACGAAAAATATCTTCATTATGTGTCAAGAAAGGCGATTGTACTTATAATAATGAAAACGTTTTGTACGTGTAGAACTATTAAATAAAAATGTTGTAAAAATGTATTTTATTTAAGTTTTCAAGTTCGAACATTTTATGTCATAGTTTAAACTGTTTTGCAAAATACTAACGCTGATCAACATCACCATGTGGTTTGCAACGTTTAAGTGAATATGTTTTGATAAATACTTAAATGGACTTATCCTAAAACTACATAAATTGTAGTAGTATTTTTTACTGTTTTAATTTTGAAAACAATTACTATAGTGGTTGAAAATATCACACTACTTTTACGGTCAAACGTTTTAAAAGATTAAATATTTATTTTGATATATGTTCATGTACTAAAACCAATAAGTGAAAAGTTTAAATGTTGCAGTTTTTTTTTTTATTCAAACTTAAAAATCAAAAAATTTCTTTACACCGGAAATGTGGTTTAATTATTCAAACAGAAACAATTTAAAGTTTGAAAGGTGATATTAGAATAAAAATTTTATTGTAATTCTACATTCAGTACAAACAGACCACAACATTTTGTTGAAATTTTTTTGAAAACATTTGTGTTTTTAAAAATACCAATTGACAACCGAATTGTGTAGTTTAACTTTTTGATAATGATTTATTGCAGTACTTAGAATAAAAATGTTGAAATTATAATAAAAACTACCTTTAAAGTTTACTTAGCAGGTCAAAACCATTTAAACAACAAACTTTGTTTTATGTCATTAAAGTTTTACTAAACCAATCAAATTAAATTTTCAAAAAAAACACAACTTTTAACAGCATTTAACTTTGTAGCAACGCGTGTTATCAGTTTTAGTATTTACAAATACAAAACAGATGTTCTACATGAAGTTTGTTATGAACAAAAGCAAAATACTAGCTTTAAATTGTAATTGTTTAAATTAAAATAGGAAAAAAAATGGTTAAAAAAATAGTATTGTTAAATAAAGTATACTTTTACTAAGTATAAATTAAGGTTTTAATAATAATAAATGTTATATAAATTTTGACATTCTAATTTGAATTAATATAGTAAAAAGTTATATTAAGCTTAAATAGAATAAAATATTGTAAAAGAAAAATAACTAAAATTTTAGATATTAATATTTATCTAATTGTTGACATGTATAAAAAATTAGTTGCATAACTTTGAAATACATTAAACAATTATAGAATTTAATCTTTCAAGTGATGAAGAATAGCAAATATTGTCATACATGTTAAGGTATTTTTTGTCAGATAGTTGTCATATTATACTATTATAATCAGCTAGAAAAACAGTTTTCTTTAGAACGCATTATTTAACTTCCTTAGTTACTCTGTTTTAAAATTATTGTTTGAAAAATAAAAATTTAAGACTAAAGATCAAATTAAACTTTAGTTTTGCAACGAAAATGCTTTTAAATAACCTCATTTCCAATTTAACTTAAAATATGAGGCTAAGGTTTAAAAAACTATTAACTATTGACATTTGTATGTTAATTATTAAACAAAAACTCTTTAAATGACTGAAAAAAACTTAAAAAAACTATTAAACTTAAAACATTTAAAAAATTCTAATAAAAATTCAGCTATTGACATTTGTTGCAAATAATTGCTGCTTATTACTGCAATTTGAGAAAAGTTAAATAACTTCGCAATGAAATATTTGCTCTGTATTTTAGAAACTTAGTAGAACTATTTTATTTTTAACAGCTACGAAAATGAAAATCTTTGAAATAAATTCATTAATAATAAAGTTCACAGAATTGAAAAAAATTATAAAGCTATATTTTTCTTTGTTTATTTTGATGTTTCTACGAATGTTAGCGATTGTGCTTCACAAAGATTTCAATAAATAATAACTTTATTTGACCTTTTGGCTAATAAACACTTTTTTGTTTAATAATATTACAAATTGATGAAACATTTAGTTTTCAGTTAGTTTTCAGAATAAAAAGATTACTTAAAATAAAATTTGTTAGGATAAACACTATAGTTTTATAACAAATGTTTTGATAGATAAAAACAAACTTTAAATCATTTTAATAATAATAAGATATTAAAAAAATATTTCAATAGACTTATTTTTTAACATAAGTATATAATTAATTGATTAATCAAAACAAATAATAATTTGAACGCAAGTAGATAAATATAGCTCGTTTTCAATTATATTTTAAAATGATAAAATAGTAACCAAGTAAATTTATTAAATAGTATTAAAACTAAATAGCCTAATTTATAGAAAATATCGGTTTACGAATTATTCATATACTGATAATTAAAAAAAAATTACAGACATTAACTAATAAGCAACACTTTTTTTTTTCATTTATATTTACAATTTAACTACTTTTAATCTTTTATTTAATAAATTTAAAATCAAAATGTACTCACATAAAAAATAATTTAATTAGGTACGCTATGCTACCAAAATTTTTTTTAAGTCAGTAAAGAAACTTCCGATTTAAAATAAACTGTATAGTTTGTAAAGTGTTTATCTTTTTTTTATGGTCTTTTATATTTTACAACAACAACATGATTCTACTAGAAAGTCATTCATTCTAACTAGAATTAGACAAATTCTATCCACATTTATTATAAATATATATATACTTTTTTTATTACTTAAATTAGCAAAAGTTTTGTAACATTTATCTAAAATTAAAACTTAAGTATTTTGACAGCTTTTGCCGATGGGAAAAATATTTTATTTCATTTTACTTTGTACATTTTGTTATTTTTCATAGTTAACAAATTATTTTAAAATATGTATTTGTAGAAAATATTCTAAAAGTCTTTTATACTTTTATTTAGTCATATCAGTCATGAAAATAAATTTAGCTGCTGTTTAGAGAAAAACACAACCAACCTTTTATTGTCAATAAAGCCCTTCAATTGTTTTATTCAGAGTTATCTAAATTACGTCACAATTACGTACTTCTCATCATGCAAACGAACGTATTAAAAAAAAAAACTTTGGCAATTTTAGTTTTCGAAAAATATTTTGAATTCTTGTAAAGTCACGTTAAACACAAGTTAAATTTAATTATTGATCAAATATTCTTTTGTTATAACAGTCAATTTTAAACTGTTTACTTAGCAACGTCGGGATACGCAAAGTTAACCTTATGTTCAATGCAAATTAAAAAACGTAAGAAAAATATTTTAGTATTCATAACATGCTATTTAAGATATTTTTAGAGCTAAAATTTTGTTTAATAAAGGAGTGTAACTAACCTTTTATCATTTAAGTATTCAGAAATAAAAAAGAAATTTATAATGATTCATAAATCCAGCTTTCTATGTATGTTTCATGAAAAACGATTTTTTTAAATACTTAAGTTTAATTGTTTATTAAACCGTAGCTAAAAAATAGTATTAAATTTCTTTTTTTTTATACAAACTTTTAGAAACATAACTGACATATATTTATTTATTTTTGTAAGTCTTACTTAACTTTACTGTTTGATTTACGAGAATGTTTAGCGTACAAAACATCTTTTGAACAATAAATATAAGCTAAAAATTCAATAGACCTGATGTACAGAAAGACCTCGCGATGATTAAGTCATACTTAACAAAATTATGAATTTATGTTTATTATTGTTTATATTTATATACCTGTTTTTTATATAAAACGCTTTTAAAACCGTAAAACATACATGATGTAAATAATTTGAATGCTTAAAATGTAGATTATTAGTATTTGGTTTAGAAATTTATATGACTTTAAAATTATTTTAAGCTTTTTTATGTTAAATAATTATGGTTATCAATAAAAATTATTACGGTAAAACTTAGAGTTCAAGAATTGTAAAGGATAAATTAGAAATGTACATTAAGTTAAAAATTTATGTTAGTAATCACTTCTACATAAGTATGAGTATTTGTATTTTTTTTTGATGTAACATGAGTTCCTGGAAATAAATCGGCTTAACGAGATATTTCTTTGTAGATTTTATATAATTTTAATTCGATGTTTGTGTTTTTCACACTAAGCAACTAGCTTACGCATAAAACAAAAAAAATTAAAAACAAGCTCTCTTTTTACTTTTATTTTTATCTCGTTTTATTTTACTTTTTTCTCATTAAAACACGCTCATAAGCATAGTGAAGAAGCTAATTTTACACATTCAGAAATGTGAAAGTAATAGAATGTGAGAATGTGAGTTAAAACTTAAAGGAAAGTATTCATTCAAAGCTGTGAAAAAAATTCTGATAATGATTAACATAATTTTCAAGAGAAAAAAAAAACCTTTAAAAAGTTAGTGATGAAAATACAAAAAGAGTAGAAAAGTTTTGTTTTCTTAATTTTTACAACTTGATAGCCAGAAGAATAAAACTCAGGGATCAAAACTTGTTTAATGAGAGTTTTACTGGTTATCATAAGAGTTGTTTGAATTTTTGAAAACAAAAGGCAATTACAAAGTTTCGATGATTCTTATAAAACTGATGAGAAGTTTTTGTTTTCGCCAAGTAAATTTGTTGGGAAAGGAAAGAAACAAAAAAGCAAAAACCAAAGAAAGAATGAGATTTGATGTAAGTTCTATGATTTATTTTTTTAACTAAAGTTTAACTTACTAAGTTTAAATTCTTAAAATCTCAATGTTGCAAATATTAAGTTTAGAAAGAATAAAAAAACTAGAATATTTTACTGCTTAATAGTTACATTTATATTAATTTATAAATTATTATTAATTTATATTAATTAAATAATGTTATTTTCATTTACAGATATAAGAAAACAACCTGCGAAGAACAATCATAAACAAAATCCAATGCTGCTTTACAGTATTTATGGATGCTGCTAAAATTATGCATTTACAAATGCCTTACAACTTTATACTAACTATTTTTATTTATTTGTGTTTTTAACAGATTTAGTTTGATATTTTTTCTAGGTTATGGTTGTATTTAAAATGAAGTTAAAGGTAAAAAAAACTTATTTTATTAATTTATTAATATAGTGCTGCTAAAACTTTGATTTACGATTGCTGTGTATACACTACAACAAAAAATTTATAATAATATATGTCTACTCTAATTGTTTTTGTTTTATTTTTCATATACGCTAACAATGTTAATAAAAACTGAATGATACAAAATTGTTTATAGTAAAATAATAAAAGCTTAACTAGTCTATGTCTATTCAAAAACTCGAAAATACTAAAACTGTGTTTTATGTAAATCTTACTTATAGTTTAATGAAGTTTGAGGGAATACTTAAAAAAAAAACATTTGGTATTCAAATTATAATGCTTAAAACCTAAAAGCTAATTTTTTGTAACGAACGAAAAGTTACTTGTTTTAACTTTACAAAATATTTAGGAAGTATTACGTGGTTTAAGTAAAAAAGGCTTTCTCTAATTTCAAAACATTTTGAAAATATAAATGATCAAAGCTAATTTCACCAATTTATAAAGGTTAAGCCACTGCCAAATTTTTTCATTGATCTCACTTAACCACCCCTCTTTTATTGTTTTGTAAGGAAGTAGTTACGGTAATATTTTCACCGTGTGTCAAGAAAGTCGTTTGTACTTCTAAGATTGAAAACAACTTTAAACCACAATAAATAATCAATTATCTTGTTATCTAGTTTTTAAGGCTTTAATGTTTTTATTTTAGGTTATTTATTAAATATTCACTTTAATATTACAGTTTGGTGATCATTTAAGCAGCTAAGTCAACACTAATTTTGATAATTTATTCTTTTTTAAATTAAAAATTTTAAAATAATGTCTTTTAGTTTTTGTAATTTATAAGTTTAAACTAAATGAAGTTTAATTATAAATAAAAACTAAACGAAATAAGTGAAAAAGGAAAAAGTTAAAGTCTTATATTCATCAATAAAACTTAACAAAATTACATTCAGGTATAAAGATTATGGTAATCACAAAAAAAAAACTTGAGTTATTGTCGTATCACAAGTTTATTTTGTCTGAACAAATGATTTTTTATTTAACTTAGAAGTTTAAACGTTGGTTTCATAAGTTTAAAAGTGTTTTTGACCGAAAATATGGTTTGTTTGTTCCGACAACAATATCTTAAATTTCAAGTTTAGAAAAGCTTTTAATCTTATATTTCATTAAATCTGTTGTTTTTGATTTTACTTTTGTTTTCAGAACCTACAATCTTTTAATTGAAAGTTTTTGAAATTTAGTGGTCTTTTACACAGTATCAAACAATAAAAACACTTGTTAAACTTAATTAGACGGTGAACTATTATCTTCAAAAAATAGTTTTATTGCAACTATTGTCAAAAATTGCACTAAAATCTAATTTAAAATTCGCATCTAAAAAAATTAGTTTTTAATTGTACCATTTTAACGAATTTTATAGCTGTTATTGTAGGTATCTTTAGTATATATATTAATTACCAAGCTTAGATTTTTATTTTAAAAATCAGGTTTACTAATTTATAAGTGAAAGTTAGAATACCTTTTTGTTAAGTTTTGTACATTATTTTTCTATATTATTATGTTATTTCAAGACTTTAAAATTACCATAAATGTCTTTTTTTTAACTGACTTTGTTTAAATACTGTTAGTTTTATTTTTTCTGAATCTAACTGTACTTAGTTGTTTTCACATAAATTCTTAAAAGTAAATAAAAAAACATTAACTTCAATAACTATATTTTAAGCACAAGTAAAATAAACATCTCATTAGTTCTTAATTACTCTAAAACGTAATAATATGTATAATTTCATTACAAAACAGTCTCTTTATCTTTAAAAACTTTTAAAAGCCTTAAACTTTAAATAATTTATTTTAATGTAATGAAAAAACAAATCATTGTTACTTTTAAGCAAATTTTTCTGTTAAAATAACTTATGTAGAAATTTAAAATATTATTTAGCCTTTTCTACAAAAAGAAAACAGTAGATAATTTTAAAAATTTATTTTCTATACATCACTTGTATTGTAACCAATTGTTTTTCCTTTGTTTATGTAAGCATATTTTACATATCTCCTTATTAATACATATGAGACAAACTTTTTTTATTTTTATAAAACACAGTCTAAAACCCATCTGCTATATGTATAAACAAGAAATCTGGTTGCTATAGCAACGCGTGCCATCAGTTATTATCACTCAACTTGTTAAGCAGATGTTTTATGTAAGGTTTGTAAACTTCTGATGCTGGTGACATGTTGTATAGCAAGAAAAAATAAAAATGCTCAAAACTTATACTTATAGTTGTTAAGTTTTTCAACAAAATATTAAAACGAACATAGTATACTTTATTGACAAACTGATTAACAGATTAAATGTTGCAATTTATTTCTTATGTAACGACGGTTTACCACAAGCGAAACTTGAAAAGTTATCAATACAAATAAGCTAGGAAGTTTAAGTTTGAACAATTCTATAGTTGTTAATCTATTATGATGTTTTCGGAATTTATCGTTTAAAATGTCAAAGGCTAATCGCGTTTGTCAGCTTATCACGTTTCATTTGTCTAATTAGATTTTTTCTTTGAAAAAAAACAAGAAAAATAAAGTATTTATTTTTTTTACCTATATAATTTAAAATCAATGTTTTTCAATAAAAATTTTGATATATCACTGTAACTTATCAGAAACTTACTGCATATATTTGAATTAAAACAGTAGTTTGTTTAACTAAAAAAAAAAAAACTTTTAGAAAATTTTTTAAATGATGAATTAGATTTTATTTATTTTTTTACGTTTGTCATTTATCTTAATTATAAATTTTTTATTTTAAAAGTTTTCTAGTTTAAAAAATGTAATAAGTTTATAGGTAGGTTTGTTTTCTGTAGAATTAAAATGTAAAATCTTTTTTATGTTACATTAATTAGACTAAGTACAAAAAAGTCTTTGTCGTGTTTTAAACTTGAAAGTTAAAATTAAAATTTTCTTTCAAAGACAAACTGATTTAAGATTAAACGCTACACTTTAAAATTAAGAATAATTATCCTTACATAAAGCATGTTTGTTTCCAGAATAAAATATTGAAATGTTTTAAATACAAACATATTGAGGCGTTTGAACTTAATCAAAGTTTTATTATGCAATAGTTAAAATATTCTTTTAAAAATTTCACACAGCTTATATTACAAAGGTTAATCTCATTTATTAACTTTAAAATTAAAAAAACTTAAAATACGGTTGATGTTGGTAAATGGCAAGTTAACAAATAATTGTTTTATCCTTAGCATTAAAAAGACTATAAAAGAATTTAAATTTAAATATATTTTTCTAAAAAAAAATAACTTATTTATTCATTTATCTTACACTAAAGTATTTATTAAACTTTTTAATTTAATATTATAAAAAGTGTTTTTTGTAGTTTATATAGTTATAATTTTTTCTGTTAATTTGTTTAAAGTCATTGCAAAGTCAAGTTAAAAGGCAATTTTTAAAACAACTGTCATTCAACGACACAAAATATTTTTCTTTTTAAGAAAAATGCCGCTTAATAGTTGTTTGTTTAATTACGTCGATCAATGTTAAACGTAGGTTTTCCACACCTCAACATACGATAAGGTTTGTTTGTTTAAAGTATTGTGAAATTTATTTTGTATAAATAAACCGTGATGATTCAAATTATTTATGTATAGCATTCAACCAAACATCCTATTTGTTTTTTAATATTTATTTCATTAGTTATGTTTAGTATTGTCGAAAAATATTTTAACGATAGTTTATAGAAGTTTAGCATATTGTTGCATAGTACTGAATTGCTTTTACATGCTTATTTACAAAAAAATCAAAAGAACAACCAAAACAGCTTTTGTTTGCTTTTGAAAACCAAGCAACGAAAAGCTCATGACTGCCAACACTTTATTGATTTTCTCTCTCTTAAAAAGTATTCTCTCGTTTGCTGTTTTACCTTTTCCTTGCCTTGCAAAGGCTTTATTATGTGTTGCTGCACGAAAATATTATTCACAAAAAAGTCGTGTTAGCATGTAAAATGTAAAGCATTAAGACTTTATAATTGTTTCTGTTGGAAAACGAGCAAAGTTTTATCAAGTCAAAATGTTGCAAGAGTTTTGAGACATGTAGCTAATTAAAGAGTGTTGATCAAAACGAAGTTTTCTAATTAAAAATCATGTAGTAAAAGATAAAAGATAAAAGTGTCTATAAGAAAGCGGTTTGAAGTTTAAAATAAAAGTCGGAAAGAATGGACTCAAGTTGATGATTCAATTTCCGATAGTGACAGAAGTCAAATTTGTTTACTTAAGTAACACAACTTTGCAACCAGGCAAACAAGATTTGAAGACCGTTTATGAAATGTGAGAATTTTGCTGGTTGAACTTTAAGTTTTTTACTTTATTTAAACAAATAGAAGCTATATATTTTCAGTGATTCATAAACATTTGTTGAGAAAACTTTATAGCTGCTGTGGAATGAGAAAAAAATCTTAGACAGTTTTTACAGGTAGTTTTTTAATAATTGTTTACATAAAGACTTTTATATTTTATATTTCATTTATTTCTATTGTTGTTAATAAACTGAACTAGTAAACTAAAATATATTTAATTTGTTAAAGTAATTTATACTTGTGATTAACGTTTTTTTTAAATTATATAATACATTAATAATACATACAAAACAACTTTAGATTTATTTTAATTTTTTTCTCAATTTCTTATAAAACAATAAAAATGTTATCTAAGTTAGATTAAAGCAAAACTGAGACTTGCAGTGATGTAAAACTTAATAGGTTAGCTAATTTGGCATTAATGTTGGATACTTTAAGTATTAGTTTAGTGGTACATTACTCAACTAATTGCATTATAATATAATCTGTAGGATATTTGTTAAATCTTAATCTGAAAGATTTTTTCACTATTTTAAAAATTATTTTCATTGATTAAAGCAAAAAAGTTTATTTTCTTGGTGTTTTTGACTAAGTTTTACTTACTTTAATAAAAATTTTAACCTTAACATTAAAACTACTGTATTTTATTTAAAAAAAATTAGTTTTGAAATTATTTTAGAAAATAAATTATCTTAAAGTTATCAGTAAGTATTCAAATGTGCAATATTTAAATAAAAACTACGTTTCTTAACTTAAAAAATTGTTTTAGACATCTGAGAAACAGTTTTAAAAATATTTTAGACTAATTATAATCTTTGAGAATTATTACACTTCTTTTGTTTTGCAAAAATTTTGTTTTATGACTAATCTGACAATAGGATATGAATAAGCCAATAAAAATTCTTTAATTATATCTTTGTTCAGAATATAAGGCGTATTTTTGCGTAACCTTGGCGTTGCCAAACAAACAGTTCAAAAGTGGTGCTTATAACAAAAGAGTATTTGACTGATAACTAAATTTATATTGTATAACGTGAAATGAAAAAAATTCGAAATATTTTTGCATTGTCACAATCTTTACATTTTTACTTAAAACATTTTGTTTGCACTATTCACATAAAGTTGACGTTAACAAATAAAAAAGCTATTGACAAAATAATATTTTTTCTTCTTTTTAGTAAAAGTCTTTTAACAAGTTGCAATTTTTGGGATGTTTTACTCGTTTTTAAAATTTCAATGTTATAGGAAGTTGACAAATGAATTGCAAATGACGGTTTCATTTAGCTTTAAACAGAAAAAAAATGTGACAAAATTTTAATAACAAAAACTTTTTTTTTTGTAGTTATTCTGCTTTAATTTAAGTATAATTTTAATGTATGTTAAAATTGAAATTAAAACATATAGCTTAATTGTTATAATAAAATACAACAATGAATAAATTAATTAGATATTTGGTAAAAATTTGTGGAAAAAATTTATGTCTTATTATCTTTATCTTTAAAAAAACTAATTTCAAACAAAAAAGAGTAATTCGCATATTGAACTATAGCTGTTTACTTGATGACTGTGGAAAAATTTTCATTGGATTGTATTTAGTTCAAATTAGCTAAATAAATAAAATTGCAACTTACATATTTATATGCAGTTAAATAAAGCTTGTTAAAATAAATTTGCTAACTAATATTATATTACTATATTTCACTTAAACAGTTTTTAGTGCTTATCTTTGCTTAAAATAAAGCTACAGTATTTTGTTTATGAACAAAATCTGCTGACCACTGTTATCCCTTAAAGCTTATGGCACGCCTTACTATAGTAACCATATTTGTACTAGTGTTACAGATGGTTTTTGGAAAAAAACTTAAAAGTGTAATTATTTTAATTTTTTATATACATCTTTTGTAAAATATCAGCTGAAATTACTTGAAAATGTCTTATAATGGTCAAACTACAAAAATATATATAAGTATTTAAATATTTAAATATATTAAAAATACAATTTTAAAGTAAGTCAGTAAAATAAATTTTAGTTATGCTTAATATATTTGATAACTATAAAATATATACAACTTTTAATTTAAGCCTTAAAGTGTCTTTTAAAAGTAAAATTATTTTCACAAAAATAAAGAACTTATTTTCAACATACGTTCTCTAATTTGTTTACATTTGTAGTAAATATATTTAGCTAAGTATATTTAAAATATTCTTTTTCAGATTAAGTTTCAATTCAAAAATGCTATTGTAAAAATACATTTTTCTACTTGTTTATTTTCCTACTAAGTCTTAGCGTTTACTCAGCATGTTTGAATAAGAATTTCAAAAATCAATTAGAGTTTATTATTCCTAGCAACTTATGAAAAATAACGTTTTTGTAAACTTATCAAGAGTACTGACTGTAATATCCAACTAATAAGTAGTTTTTTTATTAAAAATAGTCTTGCCGATCGTTAGTACTGCATAATAAAAGTTTTTTTGTGATTTACTATTCTATTAAAAAAATTAATTAATTAATTTTATAAATTTAATGTTGATCATGCCTCACTTAATATTAAATTTAATTTAGAAGGTCTTTTTTTTGTCTGACCTCTGATAGCCACAAAGTTTTTACAAAACAGTGTAAGTTATCAAACATTTGTGGTTCGTTGACGTCGAATGCAGAATTACAAAAATTAAATATTTGAACTTTTGTTGCGCAAACATATAAACCACTTTTTCGGCTTTAAAAAGTCAACTGTTGAAAACATAAAATAAGTAACTGCAAGAGGTCTTTTAATTACAAAAACTAGAAAACAATTTTGTTTTTAACAGTAACTCTACATTTAATGTATTCTATTGTAAAATATTTTTTGTTGTTGTTAAAACTTATTATTAAATAAGTTTGAAAAAACTGTTAGGGTATAAAAAATGTTCAGACTAACAAAACAAATTGTTTGTCATAATAATTCAATATTGACTTTAAGCTGTTAATATAATCTACGTATAAACACTGACACTTATGTATTTTTGAAATTGTGAGAGTATTAGAATAACTTAAGTATTACTAGTTATAAAAACGACTTTGAGCAGTATAAATGCTTCCTAAAGTATTTTTAATTCTTTGAACTTAAAGTACAAATGCAATTTTTCAGCGATGAAATAAGTAATTTCACTTTCCCTTCCAAAGTATTTCCTTTCATAACAATAAAGGAGGTATTTAAGTGAGATCAAACAAAATACTTCACTGTGGTAGCTTAAACTTCATAAATTTGAAAAATTTTCTTTGATCATAATTATTTGTGAGATTTTTGTCAGCTATACTGTACATTACTGTATTGTTCAGTTGCCAACAGTAAGACAACTATTATATACCTAGCTTATAAAACGCAAGCTATCTTGTAACTAAGAACTCTTGTAAAATCCATTGGATACTAAGATTGCTTTTAACCAAAATTTCAAAACTGATTTTACTTTAATTATGTTATAGAGTGGTTTACAAGTAAGCTTATTCATCGCATTAATTTAAACATATAGAAAAAACAACTTCGGTTTTTATTTTTATTTTATTAAATTTTTCATAAAAAGAAACAAAAACGGCAAAACAGAAACAAAATCATTTAAAAAACAATTCAAAATTCAAATCAAGATGAGAATCTTATTCAAAAAACTATTTCAAGGTTGTCATACTAAAACTTTATAAATTATTATTTTAAGTTAAAAAAACATTAATTTTTTTTAACTGGTTTAAAATTTTTTCAAAATTTTGCACAGTATTCAAAATTAAAAAACACATAGCAATGAAATAAAAATGGCAGTGTTGTTGCAGTCAGTGGTGTGGCAGCATGTCATGAATATTAAGCAGCTCATAAAGGTTTTCCTCTGTTTTGATGGTTGATTTCTGCATAAAATGTATTACAATTTAAAATTAGTATTCAACATATATCTTAGGTAACGTTTAAACTGTTTTAGCCAGATAGGCAGATTAATGTTAAAAAAATATACTAATCAATTGCTAATATTCTATTGTAAATATTTAAGCACAATTAAACTCACATTAGATTAAATTTTGTTTGTTTTCATATCTTCTGAAGAAAACTCAGTCTGTAGCAAAATTAAACATTCTCATCAATTATTTGTGAATCATCGAACATCTAATATTGCATTTTTGTTTTCTGAAGTTTTACAACTTATGCAACAACCAGTAAAACGCTCACAATAAATTGAATTATGATCCTTGAGTTTTATGACTCTGGTTATCAAGTTGCAAAACATCATCAAACAAAACTATTCAGGTACATTTTGAAACTTTACTTAAATCTTTTTTGCTTCACATAGTTTTTCTTAAATTAATTAAGTTTTTGCTATCTTATTAGTTTCAGTGATTACAAGTTTAAATCATCACGGCTTAAAAATTCAAAAAAAAAATCGTTTTATAGCTTAGCTTTCACAATCTGCTGTACTCGTCACTTTAACTGTGTAAAGTTTGCAGTCTAAATGCCTTTATTAGCATAGGTAAACGAGAAAAAAAGTAAAACTAAAACGAGAGAAAAACAAGTAAAACAAAATGCTTTTTTCAAGTGTTTTGTTTTACGCGTAAGCAGCTGGTTGCTTGGTCTAAAAAACAAAAACAAACTAAAAACAAAATTTGTTTTGTTATAAAAAACTGGTTGGTTTGGATCAGTGAATAAATATTTTCACTATTTATCTAAAAGTAAATATTTTTTCAAAACTAATCTCTAATAAGTTTTAATGCTTTTACCGCTTTTACACACTCTTAAACAAAAATGTTGAACTCCTGTTGGTTTAAACATTTAAAGAAACAAAATAATTAAAAAGTTTGTATATATAAGTAAAAAAAATTCAGCATAACATTGTTTGTAAATAGTTGTTTGCAAGACTAAAACTAGATTACTAAAAAATAAAAGTTAAATTTTAAAAACTTATGTTGCATAAGGCATTTTATTATTTGGAATTTTATTACGTATAGTAAGGAATTAAGTAACTTATTCTTATAATGTTCAGTATTGTATTAAAATTAAAAAATTATGTTTTTCCTTGAAATGAAAGAAAATAATTCAAGTATATTATTGTTTTCTTAAACTTTTACACTTGCACAACAAGCTTTACTTTTATGTTTAATAACAAATAATAATAGTAGGTAAATATAAATATCCATACATTTCATTTCAATTCTCGATTTTGAATCGAAGGCGTATATTTGCTTAAGTACTAAATTAAAATGTTTAAATACTTTGTAACAAAAGAAAGTTTGACCGGCACCTATACATGACTTGTTTTTAACATGAAGCTGCAAATTTTCAAAACATTTTTGATGAGTAACGCTTTTTCCAATTTTAAATTTAACTTTTGTTTGGACTCAGAGTCGCGTTTGTATGTTTGCTGACTTACGTATATCTTTTCAGCTTCTTATTCTTTCGAGCAGCTTCAAAAGTAATTCATTAATGCACTCATGTAATTAACTAGTCACGACTTTAACTTTCTAAAGTAAAATACATCAAAGTGTGTTTAAAAAAGTATCTAAAAACAGTATAACAAAATTTAAAAAACAAGTCTTATGATAAAAAGATTTTAATGAAAAATAAAGTTTTAAAAAGTATTTACGCTAGCGTTTTTCTTATTATATCCTAACTTGAATATAGCATCACCTTTTAAACTGTAACATTATTTTAATTATGTTTTGTTTTTAACCATTCTAATTTTTTAACAAGTGTAAAACTACTTTTTCAAGTCATACTTTTTAAAGTATCGAATTTTTTATAATTAAGTAATGTTTTATAACAAAAATTTATGATCAAAGTAAATAGCACAGAGCTTTAAATTTTTAGCCTTATCGGTCTAATTTCATATATCATAATCAGTCTATTCAGTCTAATCATAATTTCGCTTTGACTCTTTTAAGTACCCCAATTTCATTGTATTCTAAGTGTTATAAGGAAACAGCTTTGATAATGTATTTATAATTGTTCAGGAAAATCTTATATATTTTTAATAATGAGTACAATTTAAAGCACTGGTAGATATTAAGAGAAATTTTTTAAACAAAATTTTTCGCTACTTTTTTTTTAATTTAAAGAGTACTAAATACATTTTGGTATGTTCCGTTATA
This sequence comes from Thalia democratica, assembly GCF_965202585.1. Taxonomy (NCBI): domain Eukaryota; kingdom Metazoa; phylum Chordata; class Thaliacea; order Salpida; family Salpidae; genus Thalia; species Thalia democratica. The sequence continues at coordinate 20,348,257 of NC_139165.1, forward strand.
ACTTTTTTAAAGCCTTGTGTTTTAACATTTTTTTTTCTGAAATTCGTTTTTAATATAGGTTTTAATAAACTACAATATACGTAAAATCAAATAAAAAACAACGAAACATGAAGATACATGGTGACAGCTAATATTTATCACTGGTAAAACAGGATCGCTATACTTGAAGAGTTATCAAATTATTTCAAGAATAAACCTAAAATTAAACTCTGTTTGAGAATTCTTTTTAGTTTACAATTTGGTTTATAATAAGCGTATCTTTAAAATTTTAAAACTTCAAACAAAACAAGTTTTTAAAGAATGCTTTTAACCGGAAATGCACTCTATTTATTTTAATAACGAACTGTTAAAAATATTGAAAAAAAAGCTTTCAATTGCATTTCTGCATTCGATGCAAACAGACCTCAACCTATGTTGAAAATAGTTTAATACATTTTGTTGTATTTAGAGTATGAAAGAAACAACAAAAGCGTTTTTTGTGATTTACTTTACTATTATAAAACTAACAAAAATTTATTTGAATTGGTTGTAAAAAAATGGTTAAAGTTTACTATGAAGTTTGAACAACAAGTTTTAGTCAAATAATGTGAACTTATCATACTTGTAATAATATAACAGACATAAATAAGTTTAAGTTAATTTAATAACAATACTTTGATTAAATACTAAATCAACCGAAGCATAGAATTAATAATTTTAAAAGAAAACATGTTTGATTGTAAACAACTAAAATTAGTGTTTTTTTCAAACTTAAAAAAACCAATCAATTTGTAAATTTTACTTATACTTATAGTAAAAATAAATTTATAATGACTTTTATGCTAAAAACTTTTATTCATTTCAGTTTATTTTTTCAGAAAAGACATTTAATTTTTTTAGTAATGTAAACTGTAAGTTTAAAACTACTTTGTTTTTTATTGTATTAAGAAAAAATTGTAGCAAACTAAATACTTTTGTAATTAAGTTAAACTTTATAAGTAAAAAGTATAAAGAAAATAGAAAAGTTAATTAACATGAAAAGATTTTTTTTTAAATGTCTTGTCTCAACACCATCTGTTTTACGCGTATACAAGAAATCTGGTTGCTGTAGAAACGCTTGGCATTTGTTTTAAAAGAGACAAATTTTTAGCAGATGTTTTATACTAAGCTTTCTGTATGCAAAAACAAAGTTTTATCTGCAAGTTGTGCTAGATTACTAAGAAATAGTAATATTTATGTACATTTAAAACTATACTATAGCTAGTCTTCAAAAATATTTACCAAAAAAGGACTTTTAAAGTAAAATAAAGATTGTTAATAACAATTACCAAGTTAAAATTTAATAAGTTGAAATTTTGGAACAATAAGGTCAATAACTAATTCAATTGAACTGTTTTTAAAATAGTAGTATTTTTGGCTATACAATTATTAAATTAAGTTATTATTTTTTATTGTAGTAATATATATTTTTACAAAATATCTTAATTGAACTAGTTTAAAAAAAAGTTTAAATTAAAGTTATAAAATATAAAGCTCTTAGAGATATTCTAAAGTCATTCGTATTTTTTTGTTGTTGTTGATGTATATAATTAACTTGTTTAGCAATCATTTAAAAAAAGTTTTTCGCGATCACAGATTAATTATCGTAAATACAGACAAACATAGTAGAATCACAATTGACCAGCTAGTAAAAAAAAACATTTTAAAAATATTGTAGTTTAAAATCCTTAGTAAAATTGTTTTTATAAGCAGAAACTTAATTTAATTATTCGAAAAGTAAACGTTGAAATACTAACGAGCAAGTTAAATTTTACTATTGCATAGAAAACACTTATAAATAACTATTTTGCAGATGACTTATAGTGTGAGCCAAAACTTAAATAAACAATTAACTATTGACATTTGTATGTAAATATTTACACAAACACAATATGCAAATGAAGGCATTTTATTGCTGCAGTTTGCTATAAGTTAAATAAGTTGGCAATAAAAGACTTGTTATACTTATAAAACTTCTGGGAACTGCTTTATTTTAACAGCATACACTTTCGGTAATATACGAATATTTTGTTACCATAAGAAGTTTTAAACAATTGAAAGGAATTATATTTATTATATAGTGTTTTAGTGTAACTTAAATATAGTTATTTAAATAACTGAAATATTTGCTCAGTTTTTAATAGCTAGTTAGTTGATTCAATTTTTTGACAAGATAAAAAATAGTTTTAATACTTTAAGTTTAATATACTTTATCGATAGATAAGTTTTAGCGTAATACGTTCTTGTTTTGAGGCCTTTTTTTCTGTTTTCTTATTGCAATCAGTAGATAAACAATTATTTTTTTTCTAAAGATATAACCAATTTAAACTAAAATCAAATTTGAAAGTATAAATAAAAAAAAATTGTGATAATGGTTGAAAAAAAATATCACATTAATTATTAGAAAAAAAGTATTTTTTCTTTAATTACCTATATAAACTTTACCTTGAACTCAAATTGATATTATACCTTTAGTTTCGAATTAGGTTTGAAGAATACAACATAAAGATTAAAAAAATAATAGCTTCGTTAAGCTTAGTTATATTTGATTTCATGATTATTGCTTAAATATTTAAAGTTTAAAAAAAAATAAAAGTTATTGACTTTTATTTTTTGTAAATTGTTAAAAAGTGTTTGTATAGTTTTATTTTATGAAATTAAAATTTTATTTAAACTTTTGTATTTTACTTTATAAAAATAATATCAAAAGAATTATTTTAATATAAAGTAGTTTGATTTGGTTCGTGATACAAGCATTGAGTTAGTTAAAATTTTCTCGACTTAAAGTACAATTAGCTAGTTTGCAAAGAGTTTTTTTATTATTGTGGTCTTTAAATACGTGACTTTTCTGTTGTACTTTGGAATACAATGTGTTTTAAATATGAAGTGGGGATGCTACTATTTGTAATTTCGAAATAATTTTATAATGATAAAGTAGTTATATAGAAAATGGTTTGGAATATAACTCAAGTTATACAAAAACATTATTTGTTGTTTTAAAATTTCAATTTACAAGACGAACTGCGACCAATAGACAATATAAGATTTAACTTCTTATTTTTATAAGTTTTCACGGTAAAATATATTTAATAATTTATAGTTAATCATATATTTATCCAATTATATACAAACTATAATTTAAACAGCTGTTTCACACATTGAAACGTAAAATTTCATCTGATCGTCAGTAATTTCATATTACAATTTCAGTAATTACAATTTCAATTACAATTTCATAACGTCTATTTTCAGAAAACCATTTACTGGTCAATACCTTAATTTTCAATCATATTGCAGTAAAAGAAGAAAAATTGGTTTGATTAAAACCCTATTTCATAGAGCAAATAAAATATGTTCGCCAGAAGTATTTCAGAATGAACTTAAGGTTATAAACGAATTACTAATAAAGAACGGATACCCTAATCCGTTGATTGATAAGGTATTCAAAACTGAATTGAAAAGACTAAAGTACACAAAACCTTATGGACCAGAGAAATGTCCTGTTCTATTAATTTTGCCCTATGTGGGTGAAAAATCAAAACAAGTTGAAAGAGATATCAAGAATATGACAGAAAAAGTTTACCATGCTTCTAAACCAAGAGTAATTTTTACATCTGCTGCTATCCTAAATCCTAGAGGTAAAGATCTAATATCCTACAAACACAAAAGTTGCGTGGTATACACGTATAAATGCTGTTGCGCAAACAGCTATATAGGACAAACATCTAGGCATTTAGAAACAAGAATAAAAGAGCACGTACCTAAGTGCGTGAAAGACCATATCAAAAATCAACCGAAGAAAATGAGTATTGCAACCTTAAACGCAACAAAAAGATCATCAATTTCAGAGCACTTAGTAAAAAATCCTAAATGTGGTAATAATTACAGTGAGACAAAGTTCAAAGTTTTAAGAAGTTGCACGAACATTTTTGATTTAATTAAAATAGAAGCTATTTATATTCACTTAGACAAGCCAGAATTATGCAAACAAAGAGAGTTTGATTACTCATTATCCTTGTTTAAATTAGACTAATTTTGTTTTGTTTTAAATGTTACAGTTAATTATGTTTTCCTTGTTGTTTTTAATTTTTAGTTATAGTTTAGGGTTTTTTTTTTAATAATTGATTGATAATTTCTCATATAATTAAAAAGGCTATATAAGTATAAAATTTGTTTTACCTTGTTACAATTGTAATCACACTGAAGAAAATTGTTGAAATATATTTGTGTTGTTGAAAAAGACTTGTTTTATGTTATTTTGTTGTCAATACTACCCTAACTTATTCACGTCAACGAAACGTGAAACACCTAAAAATGCATAAGAATACTTGTTAAGTAAGTATGTGAAAGTTATTGTGACAATGCAAAATAATTTAATTTTTTGTACAATCACGTTGAAAACAAGCTAAATTTAGTTGTCATTTAAACGTTCTTTTGTTATAAGCACCACTTTTAAACTGTTTACTTAGCAGCGTTAAGGTCACGTATAACTATGGCTTTTTTTCAAAATAAACATTTATTATGATCATACATGTTTTGTAGCTATTCAAAGTTTAATAGTAAATTTTTTAGTATATAGTTTAAAAATTCAAAAAAATATATATATTGAGTTTTTAAAGTATTAAAGTTAATTTGACTATTAAACTGTAGGTGAAAAATGATTAAGATGAGCATAAATAAATATTTCAGTAAAAACATAATATTCGTAAAGTGTTAATGATAACATTTCAAATGTATATTAATTACCATCATATATTTTTATATAAGTATATAAAATGTGTTATTTGATATAATTGTTTATAAAAATATATCGTTTTAGAAAATTAAGGCTCCTGTTTTTGTTTTCAAATGTTTTTGTTTTGCTAACTAAGCAACCAGCTAATAATAAAACAAAACACTTGAAAAGTCAAGCTCTCGTTTTTACGACAAACGTTTCTCTCTCGTTTTAGTTTTACTTTTTTCTCACTTTTACACGTTCATAAGCGTTGTGAACTACCAAATTTCGCACAGACAAAAATGTGAAAGTACAAAAATGTGAGAGCTCACACTAATTAAAACTTATGGGGAACGAAAAAGACATCTAAAGATGTAAAATAATTAGTTTGACATCAATTAACTTGTTTTTAGTTAAAAAAAAACAGATTCAAAAAGCTGGTGATGAAAATAAAAAAAAAGATCAGAAAGGTTTTGTTTTCTAAACTTTTGCAACTTGATAACCAGAGTGATAAGACTCAAAGATCAATTTTTTTTTTTATGAGGGTTTTACTGGTTATCTTAAGATTTGGAAATGTTTAAAAAAACGAAAGGCATTTACATACATTCGATGATTCTAATAAAACTGATGAGAATTTTTGTTTTTGCCAAGTTAATTTGTTATGAAAGAAAAGAAACAAAAAAAAAAGTGTCCTAAACAGAAGGATATTTGATGTAAGTTTTATTATACATAAAATCTGATTTCATAGATTTAGTTTGTTATAATTTTATTTTTAGTTTATTAAATTTAAAATAAATTTAAAAATTAAATTGCTAAATGACTGAACAATTACATTTATAATTTATTTAAGTAGTTTTATTTTTATTTACAGGCACAAGAAAACAACGTACAAAGAACAATCAAAAACAATTTGCCACGTATTCGGCATTTACAAAAAATTCAAAATATATTTACATTTTTTCAATTATTTTTTTTCTGTTTTTATTAGAAATAAGACATTTTAATTTGAATTTGATAAACAACAAAGATAAATTTAAAATTTTTTGAAGTGTGCTGCTAAAATTTTTATTTACTTTTATTATTATTGCTGCTACTGAGCTTCAACTAGCCACTGCCTTTCAAACTTTATTAAACGTTTTTTTTTAATAATTTTTTACATTTATACTTTGAAAACTGATACCTACTTTTTTTTTATGTTTTATAAAAAAATAAAAAAGTAGAAGTTATTTTAGCCATGAAAAATAAATCAATACAAGTACAATTTCATTACAATAAAACAGATTTTTTTAATGAATCATAAATGTGTGTTAAGAACTATTTTGCTCGTTAACTTTTATTTTCACTGTTATTTCCTGTTAACTTTTTACAATGTTTGTTGAAATTGCATGTTACAGAAATATTTGTAATTATAAAAAATTAAAACAAGTTCAAACTGTCTTTGTATATTGAAAAGCTATAAAATAATTGTATGACATCGAATTTTTTTTTATAAAGATTGAGAATAATTTTGATAAATAAAGATATTAAATATATTTGAGTACACGTAATTTGCTTTATACCAAGAAGCTAACTTTTAGAAACAATTAAGCAGGTACTTTTAATTTTTAATTTAGTTGTTTCGTAAGTATCTAACTTTAAGTATTTGAGTTAGACCAAGCACTTTTAAATCTGAAAAATACTTTAAAAATAAATTATTGAAAATATTCATGATCAAAGCTGATTGCGCCGTTAAGGTTAAGCTACCGTGACGCCAGTTTTTCCTTTGATCTCACTTAAACACCCCCTTTTATTGTTTTGTAAGGAAGTAGCTACGAAAAATATCTTCACCATGAGTTAAGAAAGGCGTTTGTTCTTCTAAAAAATTGGAAAAGCTTTGAGCTATCAAACTATTTGTTATCTAAAATTCTTAAAAATCTAATATTATTGTACTGAATTATTTTTTTACTTGTATTTGCTATTACAGTTTGATGGTTATATAGTTTGAATAACTTTATAATGCTAGTTGAGTCAACATTAGTTTTAATAAGTTGATATTAACTTTTTCTTTCAATTTAATTTCATTTACTTAAACTAAATAAAACTAACTAAAAAAGTTAAATTCATTTCGAATTTATCGTAAAATTTATTAATTTTAAGTGTTTGTTTTCTTTTTATGATTAATTAAATTTAAAAGAAATAATCTTAGGTAGTAATTTAGGTGACAGTAAAATATTAACACAAAAAACTTAGAGTTATGGTTTAATCACAAGTTTATAATGTTTAGTCAAAATAGATTACTTTAGTTACAAAACAATCTAAACACTTTAAGTTTTAGGTTAAAATAAGCTTATTTTTTTTTGATCTGAACAAATATTTTTTTTTGATTCATAAATTTAAAATTTTTTCAAATGCAAATGTTGTGTGTTTGTTTCGATAACAATATTTTAGAGTTTAGAGACAATAAAGCTTTTATTTATTATATCAATAAAACTGTTGTTTTAGATTTTACTTTGTGATCTCAGAAACTGCAATCTTTTGTTCAAATGCTTTGAAAAGTTTTTCGGTCTTTAACATAAAATCGAACAATAAAACTATATTATTTAACTTAATTAGACAGTGAACAATTATATTCCTTCAAAGAAAGTTAAATTGCAACAACTGTCAAAAACAGCATTAAAATGTAACCTAAGGTTTACGTCCTAAAAACTATTTTTAATTTAAACAGTTTTTACGTATTTTAGCTGTCATAACAGGTATACTAAATACATAAAACATATTGTTTTCAATATTTAGGTTTTTAGTTTCATAATTCAGCCTAATTATTTTTTGGTCAAAGTTTAAAAACATGTTTGTAAAAGTTTTGTGCATTTTTCTAAATTTACTACGTCTATTATAGACATAAACGTTCACATAAACATTTTTTTTTGGTTTACCACTTTGTAAAACTTTTAAACAATTTATTATTGTAAAACTTAACTTCATATTAGTTTTGTTCTCAAAGTAGTTCACAATCATATTCAAATAAAAACCTTGAATTTTAAATAGCTATAGTTTAAACCTAAATACAAAATATCGATAATGCTGTATTATTCAAATAAGCACATAAAAAAACTGAGATACAACAATATTGTTTTTTTTTTAATCATTAAACATTTTAAATAAGTAATCTTTAAGTTACATTTTTTATATTAATATATTTTTATTTTAATAATTTTTATAAGTATAATCAACTATTTATTTTAAAATAGCTTACGTAGAAAGTATAAATTGTTTTTCATGAATTTTACACCAAAACACAAATTAATAATTAATTTAACTACACTTACTATACATCACTTATTAGCATTTGATTTTATTTATATATGTTAGTAATTTTTATCTATCATCTCTAAAATAGATAAGAAAAACAAAACAAACTTTATTTATTTTTATAAAATGAAAATTATATACAGTCTAAACACCATATGTTAAACATACATACAAGAAATCTGGTTGCTATAGTAACGCGTGCCATCAGTTTGTATCAATGAAATTGTTAAGCAGATGTTTGATGTAAGGTTTATCAAAAGTAAAAGCAAAAGTGCCAGTAAAGTCTTGTATAAGCAAGAAAAAACTAAACTGTTTGAAAGTTTATAGTTGTTAGTTTCTAACAACATTACTAAAATTAGTTTAGTACATTATTTTAACAAACAGATTAACTGATTAAATATTGCATTTTAAAACTGAAAAACATTTTTTTTACTTAACGGCTGTTTACCACAATACAAACCTCAAGGGTTGACAATACAAACAACTTAAGAATTTTAAACTTTAGCTACTTTTAGTTTTTATTTTCGGAGTTTATCGTTTAAAATGTTAAAGGCTAATCTAATTTTTCAGTTAATCACGTTTAAAGGTATAATACAGTTTTCAAAAAAATAGTAAAATCGACATTGATATTTCATAAAGATGTCTAGTCTAAACACCATTTGTTGAATGTGTATAGAAGATATCTGGTGACTATAGCAACGCTAGCCATAAGTTTAAAAGGTTATAATTATTAACAAGATGTTTAAAAAACAAAAACAAGTAGTTAGCTGCAAGATGCGCTAGATTACTAAGAAGTATGAATATGTATGTAATCTTAAAACTGTACTATAATTGTTGTTCGAAAATAGTTACATAAAAGGACCCTTAAAATAAAATGTAGTATTTTAATAAAATTCACAAAGTTAGAATTGAATAAAGGAAATCGTTTTAGTATTAATGTCAGTAGTTAATAATAAATTATTCAGTTTGACTGCTTTATAAATGTTACTACTTTATGCTTTACAATTATTAAACTAGATTACGATTCTTTTCACTACTAGTATTATGTTTCTTTTATAATTTATCTAAATTGTACTAATTTTATATAGTTAAAAATAAGAAGTTATAAGATAAAATAAGACTTTTAAGTTTTTCAAAGTCATCTGTAATTTTCTTTGTTGTTTTTAATTAACTTATTGTGTTAACTTTTTTCACACAACATGAGAAAACAAATTGCAAACACAAATTAAGAACATATTTTTCGTCAATACAAACTTAGTAGAAGCACGTTTGATCAGCTTAAAGTAAAAAAACATTATAAAACTATTGTAGCTTAAAATTCTCAATATAATTGATTCCATAAGCAGAACCTTAAATTGGTTTTTCGAAAAATAAAAGTCGTAAGACTAACGAGCAAGTTAAACTTTAACATTGCAAAGAAATCACTTATAAATAACTTTTTTCGCTTGCAACTTAATGTTTGTGCCAAAATTCAACAAATAATTAACTATTAACATTTGTATATAAATAGTTATACAAACAAAATATGCAAATGACTGTTTATTGCTGCAATTTGATAAAGGTTAAATTAGTTGACAATAAAAAAGTATTTTCAAAACTTCTTCAACCTACTTTATTTTTAACAGCTTTCAGTTCTTGTAATATATAAATTTTTTGTTTATATTAAATGTTCTAAGGAACTTTTAAAAGTTATATTTTTGATTGTGTGTTTTGGTGAAACTTAAATGTTGTTAATTGAACAACTGAAAAGTGTGTTTCTGTTTTGACTAGCAAGTTAGTTGATTTAGAACTTAAATAAAAAAAAGCTCTTCAAGTTTAAAAGATTTTATCAATAGCAAGTTTTCAGCGTAATAAAGTTTCAGCTTGTTTTTAAAGTATTTTTATTTCTGTTTAGTTTTTGTAAAAATTTAAAAAATTATTATTACGTTTCTAAAAGTATAAGCAATTTTTATTTAAAAAAACTTGTAAGTCAAACTTAATGAAAACAAAATTTATTTGAAAATGTTTATTACATCAATTATTATGTATAAAAAGTAATTTCAATAATATTACATTAGTTAAACAATTAGTTAAATAATATGTTAAACTAAAGTTAACTTCAATCCATTAGTTATAAATTAGATTTGGAGAAAACAACAAAAAAGAAAAAAATAATAATAGCTTAATTTAATTAAGTTATACTTGATTTTCCTGAAAAATGCTTAACTGTTTAAAGTAAAATAATAAGTGAAAACTTGTCAACTTTTTTTTGATAAAGTGTTAAAAAGTATTTATGTAACTTTAATTAATAAAATTGAAAATTTTATTAAAACTTTTGTGCTTATTTTATAAATAAAATGTTAAAAGAAATATTTTAATATAAAACATTTTGATTTGGTCCGTGATGCAACCATTGAACTTAGTTAAAATGATCTGGACTTAAAATACAATTGAACGGTTTGCAAAGTGTTTTTTTAATGTGGTTTTTAAATACGTGACTTTTCTTTCATACATTCTGTTTTTTTCTTACTTTGGAATCAAAGTTTTAGATATGAAAAGACAATACTACTATTTATAATTTCAAAATACTTTTACAATGATAAAGAAGTTCTATAGAAAAATAGATTTTGATATAACTCAAGTTATACAAAAACATTGGTTTATTATTATTTATTTAATCTAAGAAAACCTAACTGCGACTAGTAGGCAATATAAGCTTTAATTTTTTTATTCCACAGTAAAAAAAATTGTTAATTGAATTCAAAATTCTTGGTAATATGTTTAATAAATATAAATATTTTTTTTCAAAAATATCTTATTGTACTATATTCTTTCTGTAACATCAAATCGAATTCAGCAGTCGTTTGAAAAAGACAAAATACTATTTTGTTAATAGATTTTCCATTAAATTGTTTTATTCATTTGTCTACTTGAATACGTCAAAGTTACGTACTTCTTATAAGGTAAATTAAAAAAAACTTTAAAATAGGTTACTATGCAAAATTACTTGAAGTTTTTGTACAATCATCCTACAAACAAGATAAATTTAGGTTCCCAAAAGTTGACCTTTTGTTATAAAAGCCACTTTAAAATTGTTTACTTAGCATTGTCAATAATACGCAGAATTGATCCTTAAAGTAAATGGATAGATAAAGTATAACTTTTTATTTTTAACATGTTATCTGAATAGTTTTTAAGATAATAACACAAAATACTGTTTTCTTGTCAACACCATTTTTAACATTAAACTTTGGTTTACGCCTCAAAAGCTAAAATAGTTTTTTTTTAAACAAAGTCGTTAAAAATGTGATTATGAAGAAATATTCAACAATTTTTGCACAATCACCTTAAAAACAAGCTAAATTTAGTTGTCGATAAAATATTCTTTTGTTATAAGAGCCAATTTTAAACTGTTTATTTAGAAACGTCAAGAAAATTACGCAAAATTTCACCTCTTTTTCTGAATAAAAATAAGGGTGTACAACTTTTAATAGTTTATTTATATATTTGATTAGTCATAAAACGTAACTTGCTGTTAAAAAAGTAGTGTAATAATTCTCTTAATGTGTAACAAGTCTAAGAAACATCAAAACATTTTTCAAATGTCTAGTGTAAACTTTTCAGTTAAAAATACGTTTACTTAGCAACGTCAATGATATGCTTTATTAATCCTTCTACTGCACTTAAAATTAAACGATTAATTGAAAAACTTTTATTTATAGTTTTTCATTTAAAACGTTTTTCACATAACAACACAGAACATTATTTTGTTGTCAACACAACTTTTAACACTTAATTAAGGCAAAAGCTTATTGCAATTTATTCCGCCAAAAAAGTTTACTAACTGGATCGTCAAAAATTTGATTATGAAGAAACGATAAACATTTTAGTCAAATCACGCTGTAAATAAAATAATTAGTTTTCAGTCAAATTTTCTTTTGTTATAAGCACAACTTTTGAACTGTTTATATAGCAATATCAATGTTATGCACATTACAGTTTTTTTTTCAAAATAAACACTTTATTTTGTTTGTAACATGTTTCTTAAATGTTCCAAGGTTATGTTTATTGTTTAATAACTTAAAAGTAAAAAAATACAAATACAATAATAACCGAAGATTGGTATGTTTAATTTATAAAAAATGCTTTTCTTAAAGTATTTCAGTTTATTTTACTATTAAACTGTATCTCAAAAATTTACTTTTTAAAATACTTTTTTATATTTTTTTTAACAGAATTAAAGAAGTATGACCGATATATTTAATTTCTGTATTATTTATGAGAACTTTTTCTAAATTTCACTACTTATATAACGACATTACTTAGTACGACTTTTAATTTATTAAACACTAAATCTAAACTGAAACAACTTATTTTTAGCTAGTTTGTATTTCATTTAAAACTGTAAACTATTAAACTTAAAAATTAGATGCTTTTAATTTTTTTCTTTTTTATTGTTCAATATTTTTATTCAAAAGTTGTTTGAATCAGTACTTTTTCATAACTACCAAGCTGAACACTTATAAAAGTTAATTCTTTATAAAAGTATAAAGCTTTTTTAGATATGTGCGTATAATGCCTGTAAAAACATTTATATATATTACAAAAATTGTTGTAAGTTTGTTACTTTTAGAATATTAAGTAACTTTGGTTACTTAGCTTAGTTTAATTAGTATTTACAATAGCTCAAAACCATTTTTTTAAATCAAATAAGTTAAAAATAAATATTAATAAAGGACCTCACTTGGTATTAAACATATAATGCTACCGACTTAAACGTAAGTAAATATCTGATATAGTGTTAACTTTTAAGTAAAGTGTTAACTTTTAACCAGTGAAAGTCAGGTTTAACCAAATTATTGTTAGTTTATTACATAAATAATAGAAAGTGACTTCGTTATACTATATTTCTAATACCAAGTGAGGTTTATTAGTATTTATTTTCAAATATATATGACTATCAAAAAATGGTTTTGAGCTATTGTAACTAACTAATTAAAGATAGCATAAAATATAGTTTGCTAAAAACATAATTATCATAAGTTGTTAATGAATTTATTCAAAATAAATATTATAAATTGATAAAAATCATTTACCAGTATTTTCTTCTGTAGAAGTTTTTGAAAAGGTGATTTTTAATTTAAGCTTTCAATTAATTTAAATAAGTCGTTAAAAAATAGTATTTTTGTTGTTTTTTTTCTTTTTTTTTTATTCAAACTAAGCAACCAGCTTACGCATAAACAAAACAGTCAGAAAACAAGCTCTTATTTTTTTTTACTTGTGTTTTTCTCTCGTTTTGAATTTACTTTTTTCTCTTCAAAACACGTTCATAAGCGCAGTGCAGCATCAAACTTTACACAGACGAAAATGTGAAAGTAAGAGAATGTGGTAGCTTACATTTGTTAAAATTTTTTTGGAAAAAAAAGGACATCTAAAAATGTAACCTTTAAAGGACAAATCTTGTGACAACACTTAAAATGATATTTTATTTGAAAGTGCTGCTGTAATAAGTTAGTGATAAAAATAAAAAAAAATAAGAAAAGTTTTGTTTTCTAAATTTTTACAACTCGATAGCCAGATGAATGAAATTCAAGGATCAAATTTGTTTTATGAGGGTTTTACTGGTTATAATAAGAGTTGAATGAGTTTTGGAAAACAAAAGGCAATTACAAAGTTTCGAAGATTCTAATAAAACTGATGAGAAGTTTTTGTTTTTGCCAAGTAAATCTGTTGTGAAAGGAAAGAAACAAAAAAATAAGCGAAAAACAAAGAGAGAAAGAGATTTGATGTATGTTTTATTATTGAACATTTTACATAAAACTTAATAATTAAATTTAGTTTCTTAAAATTTTAATGTTGAGTTTATTAAATTTAGAAAAAAATTAAAACCAGAGTATTTAATGGCTGAATAGTTTTATAAGAATTTTAACTAAATGATGTTGTTTTCACTTACAGATATAAGAAAACAACCTGCAAAGAGCAGTCATAAAAATTACAATGCTGCTTTACAGTTTTCATGGATGCTGCTACAATTATGCATTTACAACTACCTTTTTTCAAAATTTTCAAAGTTTCTATTAACTGTTTTTATGTTTTCAACAGATATAGTTTAAAATTTTATTTAGATTTAATTGTTGTTTAATTTTCAAATTTATTTATTGTTTTATTTCTAATAAAGTATAAAGCAAAATCAACTAACTTTGTTTACATAGTGCTGCTAAAACTTTGATTTACTTTTATTACTGCTGCTGCTGAGCTTCAATTAGCCACTACCTTTCAACTTTTATTTAAAGTTTTACATAATTTTTTATAAATAATTTCACTTTCACACCAAGTAAATAATGTTTTTGTGTTTTTTTAATTATAATAAAAAAAGTAATGAACACCTTTCTTAAATAGGTAAAATTTATCACATCGAAAAATAAATGTCATGTACAATCATACATGTGTGGTACTTTTTTTGTTTGATGTTTACTTTTATTGATGTTTGTACAAACTTTTTTTAAATAAAATAGTAAAAGCTCAAATTGACTATGTTTAATGAAAACTTAAAATAACTAAAACTATTTATGATCTAAGTCTTACTTAATTTTTTATAAAGTTTTAGGGATTATTTGAAACAAAAACATGTGTTTTTTTCTATTCCTTAAACCAAAAGGATAATTTTTATAAAAGAATAAAAAACTACTTGTGTTTACAATACAAAATATTTAGGAAGTATCTTGTTGATTGTGTAGAGAATACTTTCTCTAATGTAAAAACATTTTTATTATATAAGTGATCAAAGCTACTTTATCCATTTTAAGCTACCGTCAGATTTTTTCTTTTATCTCACTTATATTCTTTTTTATGAGGAAGTAGTTAAGGAAATATTTTCATCATGTGTCAAGAAAGGCGTTTGTACTTCAAAGATTGAGAGACGTTTTAAGCCCTAACAAATACTTAATTAACTTGTTATCTAGAATTTTTAAGAATTAAATGAATATGAATATGCATAGATCTGTTTTAATATTGCAATTTGATGTTTATTTAGATAGCTATATCAACACTTATTTTTATAATATAAAATTTTGAAAAACAAGCCTTTAACTGTTTTGTTTGACTTTTCCAAAAATTGTTAAGCTGTTTTGGCTTTTGTTAATAATGAACTTAAACTAAATGAAACTAGGTAAACAAGAAAAAAACGTTTATAATCATCAATGAAACTTAGAATGATAACATTTAAGTAAAAAGAGTAAGATAGTCACATAAAAATTAACTTAGAGTTGTTGTCTTATCACAAGTTTATCTGATCTGAACAAATGTTTTTTTTTATTTAACTTATAAGTTTAGACATTACTTTCATACTTTTTTTTAATTTGAAATGTGGTCTTTTTGTTTTTTACAACAACATCTTTAAGTTTAAATACACAAAAGCTCAAAATATCATTCCAATAAATCTGATCTTTTCGAATTTAATTTTATTCTCAGAACCCACAATCTTTTGTTTAAAAGTTTTTTGAAAAATTTGTGGTCTTTAACGCAAAATTGAACAATAAAAATCGTTGTAAAATTTAATTAAATAGTGAACAAATTTATAGCTTCAAAGAAACTTTAAATGTAATAATTGTCAAAAACTGCATTAAAATGTAGTTTAAAATTCACATCTTAAAAGATTATTTTTAATTATACGTACCGGTTTTTTAAGTTTTGTAGCTGTCATAACAGGTATACTCAATACATAATATATATCATTTATCATATTAATTTTTTTTACTTTTATAAATTAGCCCAAATAAGTTTAGCGTTTCAAAACATATTCATTAAAATTTCATGCAACATTGTTTGTATATCTAAAGTTACTACATGCTTAAAAGTTACAATAAACGTTTTTTATAAACTGAATACCATTTAAATATGTTAAACATTTTTGATAGTATATAATCTATCTTTTTATTAGTTTTATTCACATATGTATTTTAAATAATACAAAAAAAAATTGAGCTTAAATAAATATATTTTTAACACAAGTAAAGAAATACCGATAGTGCTGTTTCATTCCAATAAGCACATACAAAAAGTTAGATATAAGGAACTTTTCTTTATAAGATATAAGTAACTTATTGAAAATTTTGAAAAAATATCAATTATTAGAGATTTATTTTCTTGTTAAAATTTTATTTGAAAAAAATATATTAATACATCTAAGCAAGTATTTTTGTTGAAAAAGCTTGCTTATAAAGTAAAAAGTGTTCATAAAATTTACATCAAAAAAGGAGTAAATAATTTATTTAACTTAATTTACTATACATTACTTATTAGCTTTTAATTTTAATTTATATAAGTAATTTTTACCTACCATCTTTCAAATACGTAAGAAACAAGCAAAAATGTTTAAAAAAACTAGTTTTTTATTTTTAAGTAGTATAAACAACATCTGTTTAACGCATAAACAAGAAATCTGGTTGCTATAGCAACAGGACCATCAATTTTTATCACAAAAATTTTTAAGCAGATGTTTATGCATTTTAATACATTTGACAAACTTATTAAATTGTTTGAAACTTTATAACAGTTAATTTTTACCAAAAAAAAATCAAAATGAGTTTAGTGAATTTTATCAACAAACAGTTATACTGATACTGTTCTAATTCAAACTTAAAACCTAATTTTTTTTATGTAACGACTGTCTACCACAAAACTTGTAAAGTTATCAAAACAAACAGGTTAAGAAGTTTAATCCCTAATCACACTTTATTTGTTCATCTATAATGATGTTTTTGGAATTCATCAAACGATTGAAAAGTCAAAGGTTGATCTCATTTGTCAGTTAATAACGTTTCATTTGACTATTTAGGTATTCTTAAAAGCAGAAAAAGTAAAATTTTAAAAATATTTTTAACGCTTTTAATTGATCATTTTGGCAGTTTTAGAACACTAAATAGAAATAAAAAATAAATAAACTAAATAGATATAATATATACTAAATAATATAAATATAATAAATATATAAACTATAAAATATAAACTATAGATATAATATAAACTAAATAGAAATAGAAAAACTTCAAAAATTAGAAGATAAGCAACAAATTCCTAAACAACAGTATCTAACAGTTCCTTATATAAAAAAGGTTTCAGAAAAATTCAGCAAAAATATAACAAAAAATTTGGAAACAATTGGAATCAACATCAAAGTAGCTTTCAGAACATCTAAAGTTGGAAACTATTTTTCACTGAAAGAAAAGATCAACAAACTCTACAGAAGTTGCATCGTTTATAAGTTTCAATGTCCAGGTGACCTGGATACCCAATATATTGGAGAAACGGAGCGACAACTGTTCGTCAGAATTAAAGAACATACAAAACCTACAAATAGCGCAGTTTTTTCACATATAGAACAATGTAGAATCTGTCAGAATCATAATGATATTTTTAATTGTTTTGAGGTAATTAAATTTTGTAATAATAGAAATATTTTACTTGCAGTAGAGGCTATTATGATTAAAAAACTTAAACCTAAACTTAATCAACATCTGGGTCCTGATAAAGGATCTAGAATTACAATTAACATTTTTAAATAGTCCATTTTTGTTCTAATTATCTATTTTAGTTTTTATGATTAATTTGATTAGTTTTATATTGATTGCTTCTTTAGTTTACTCGTATTGTGTTTGATTAGTTAGTTTTTTGTGAGTATTTATTTTGTTTTGACAAGGAAATTAGTTAAATTTTGAAAGCATTGCTCAATAAACCGTTTAAATGAAAAAAGTTTTGTTATTAGCAATTAATTGGTACATAAAGTCATGTAAACACCTTTCGCTATACTCTCTAAATAGAAATAATAGTAATAAGTTTTTTAACTAGCCTTTTAGTGTGTTAAATAACAAAATCATATTTTTAAAGTTTTAGACAATAATAAAAGTACTTGTACCATGCTAAAAAGAAAATTTAAAATTTAAAGTGTATTTTTAGGATAAACAAATTAACTACAAAATATCTTAATCAAATAAAAAATATGAAATTTTTTGTATACAAACATGTTAAAGCGTTTTAACTTAGTTTAAGTAGTATTTACGCAACGACTAAAAAAATCTTTAAATATTATATAGCTAGTATGATATAGTTTAATCTCATTTATTAATTGATTAATTTAGAAAGTAGCTTTTTTTTGCTGTACAAAACAGGGTTTATAGATTATAGTTTATATCATTGAAAAATTTTTAAAACAACTAAAAAATTATTTTGTACATTTATTTCAAAATAATTAATAGTAAAATTCATTTTTAGATATATAACACAAAAAAAAAAACTTTTCGTATTTAATGTTTTTACTAGTTTTTTTCCCCCAAGTTTTTAAACAATAGGTATACTAAGTTTTTTTTTTTCTTATTCCTAAACATTTTTCAAATAATTGCCAAGTCACATTTGAAATCAAAATTAAAATCAATTGTCACTCATTGAAACATAAAATTCTTTTTAATAATAAGGCTGCCTAATAACTATTTGTTTAAAAACGTCAATCTGGTTTTTAATGTGTAAAAATACGCCTCAAAGTATAATTTTTTTTTGTTTAAAGTATAGTGCAAAAATTTTGTTTCATAAATCGCAATAATTTAAAATATATGTGTAAAGCATACAAAAGAACTATTCCAATTTTTTTTTTGTTTTTGGGAAATTTTTTTTTTGTTGTTTAAGTTCACATTTTTGGAAAAAAAATGTAACAATAGCTTTCATAACTTTTAGCAGTACAGCGCACAATCACTTTTACATGCTTAATCTTTAGGCTTTAATTTAACCAATGCGGTTATGTTTTTGAGAGCTACCTATGTGAGCAAAAAACTTTGCATTGTTAAAATTGCATGGAAAAATAGTTGCGGTTTAAACTATGTAAATGTTTAAAATTCTTACTTATGTTCTTTTTCATAGTTTTTTGTAAGTTGTAGATTAGTGTTAGAAAGTTTTTTTTTTCATTTCTATGGGTTTTAATAAATTTTTAAAGTAGATTATTAGTTGATCTATATAAAATTTTCCCGACTTAAAGTACAGTTGGCTAGTTTGCAAAGTGTTTTTGTAAATATTGTGGTTTTTTACGTGATTTTTCGGTCATAAGTTCTGTTTTTATTATACTTTGGAATATAATGTTTAAGATATGAAATGACAATGCTAATATTTATAATTTTAAAATTCTTTTACGATGATAAAGTAGTTGTATAGAAAAATAGTTTTTATAATAACTTAAGTTATACAAAAACATTGTTTTTATATTGTTTTTTTCATCTAAGAAAACCTAACTGCGACTTATAGGCAATATAATCTTAAACTCTTTTATTCCAGTGTAAAATAAATAGTTATTTATTTTTAAAATTATAAATTCTTAGTAATATATTAAAATATTTTTTTTTAACAATATGTTATTTTAGTATTTTCTTTCCGTAACATCAAATTACGTTTGTATTCCATTTATATTGAAATCAGCAGTCGTTTGAAAATACTATTTTGTTATTAAATCTTCAATCAATTTTGTTTATTCATTTGAATACGTCAAAAAAACGTACTTTTTATAATATAAAACTTTAACCGTAAAAGTTGTTAAATAATATAACTATGCAAAATTACTTGAAGTTTTTGTACAATCACCATACAATCAAGTTAAACTTAACTTCCCAAAAATTAACCTTTTGTTATAAAAGCCACTTTAAAAATGTTTACTTAGCAACATCAATGATACGCACAATTGATTTTTCTACCCAAAGTAAATGCATAGATAAAGTAAAACTTTTTATTTATAACATGTAATCTAAAAAGTATTTTAAGATGAAAACACAAAATATTGTTTTCTTGTCAACACCGTTTTTAACATTTAACTTTGGTTTACATCTCAAAACGCTAAAATAGTTTTAAACTAAATTGTTAAAAATGTTATTATGAAGAAATGTTCAGCAATTTTTGTACAATCATCTTAAAAACAATCTAAATTTAGCTGTCAATAAAATATTCTTTTGTTATACGAGCCAATTTTAAACTGTTTGTTTAGTAACTTCAAGGAAGTTACGCAAAATTTAACCACCTTTTCTGAATAAAAATATGGGTATGTAATTTTTAATAGTTTATTTATATGTGTGATTAGTCATAAAACATATCTTGCTATTAAAAAAATTAGGGTAATAATTCTCTTAAAGTATAATAAGTTTAAAAAATATTTAAAATATATTTTTCTGAATGTCTAGTGTAGTTTTTAAGTTCAAAAGCTGTTTAATTAGCAACGTCAATGATATGCATAAGTTATCCTTCTAATGCATATAAAATTTAACGATAATTTTTCATTTAAAACGTTTTTCAGATAACAACACAAACTATTATTTTGTTGTCAACACAACTTTTAACAGTTAATTAAGGCAATAGTTTAATGCAGTTTAGGCCCTTAAAGAGTTTACTAACTGGATTATCAAGAGTTTGATTAGGAGGAAACGAAAAATATTTTATCCAAATCACGCTGTAAATAAGCTAAATTAGTTGCCAGTCAAATATTCTTTTGTTATGAGCACCACTTTTGAACTGTTTATATAGCAACGCCAAGTTATGCAAATCACATTTTTTTTAACAAAAAAGAATGTAAAGGAAAACACTTTATTTTTTTTGTTATTTGTTTTGAATTTTTTTCTAAGTTAAATTTGTTTAATGCAATGTTTAATAACTCGAAAGTAAAAAATACAAATAAAATTATATCCCAAGATTGATATGTTTAATTTATAAAACATGCGTTTCTTAAAGTTTCTAAGTTTATTTGACTATAAAACTGTATCTAAAAAATTTACTTTTAAAAATACTTTTTTGTTATTTTATTCAACAGATTTAACAACGTATGAATAATATAAGTAATATCTGTATTTTTTAAGAGAAGTTTAATATTTATATAACGACATTACTTGGAACGATTTTTAACTTATTATACACTAAATCAAAACTTAAACAACTTTGTTTTACCTAGTTTTTATTTTACTTAAAACTGTAAACTATTAATCCTAAAAACACGCTGTTTTTTTTTTTTTCATTGTTCAATATTTTTCTTCGGAAATTGTTTGAATCAGTATTTATAAATACCAAGGTGAACACTTTTAAAAATGCCTCAAAAAATGTTATCAGTTTATTACTTATATATTAGTAAGTGATTTTAATATTAAACATATAATATTGAATATAATATGATATTTATTAATATATAATTTTCAAATTTTTATGATTTTTAAAAAATACTTGTAAGCTATTGTAAATAATTAATAAAAGTTAACATAAAAAATATTCTGGTAAAAATGCAGTATTCAAAAAATGTTAACAATAACATTTAAAAGGAATATTTTAAGTTTACAAAAATAAATTACCAGTAATTTCTTTTGTAGAAGTATTAAAAAAGGTAGCTTTTGGTTTAATAATTCAATCATATAAATAGGTCGTTACAATAAATAGTTCTTTTGTTTTTGTTATTATTTTTGTTTTGTTTTGCATGCTAAGCAACCAGTTCATGCATCAAACAAAACAACAGAAAGATCAAGCTCTCATATTTTCATCAAATTTTTTTCTCTCGTATACTTTTTTTTCTTCAAAACACGTTCATAAGCGCAGTGCAGCATCAAACTTTATACAAAAATGTGAAAGTAAAACAATGTGATAGCTTACATTTGTTAAAATCTTTTGGGAAATAAAAAAAAAGAAATCTAAAGATGTAACCTTAGAAAGACAAATCGTTTGACAACACTTAACATAATTTTAACTTGAAAATATCGCTTTAAAAAATTAGTAATGAAAATACAAAAAGATAAGAAAAGTTTTGTTTTCTGAATTTTTACAACTTGATAGCCAGAAGAAATAAAACTCAAAGATCAAAATTTATTTTTATGAGGGCTTTACTGGTTATCATAAGAGTTGGAATGTTTAAGAAAATAAAATGCAATTACAAAGTTTCGATGATTCTAATAAAACTGATGAGAACTTTTGTTTTAGCCATGTTAATTTGTTGTAAAAGGAAAGAAACAAAAATAAGCGAAAACCTAAACAAAAGGATATTTGATGTAAGTTTTATTATTACATTATTATTGTTACGTTATAATAATTATACATAAAAATAGATTTCATAGATTTAGTTTGTTACAATTTTAGTTTTTAGCTTATTAAATTTAAAATAAATTCAAAATTTAAATTACTAAATGACTGAAAAACTACATTTATAACTTAATTAAACATTTTTTTTTCATTTACAGATACAAGAAAACAGCCTACAAAGAAAAATGATAAACAGTTTTCCATGTTACAGTTGTAACGGATTTTGGCATCTACAACAATTTCAGAACTTATTAATATTTTTTCAATTAGTTTAGTTTTCTTTTTTTATTGGAAATAATACATTATAATTTGAACTCGATAAACAACAAAAATATATTTAAAAGTGTTCGAAGTATGCTGCTAAAAGTTTTTTTACTATTATTATTGCTGCTACTGAGCTTCAATCAGCCACTGCCTTTCAAACTTTATTAACGTTTTTACAAAATATTTTTTTACATTTATACTTTGAAAACAGATGCTTAGTTTTTTCTTTTATTTTTTTAAAATAAATAAAAAATTAGAAGTTATTTTAGCTATGAAATTAAATCAATACAAGTACAATCGCTTTTATTATATATTACAATACATTAAGACAGTTGTTTTTTTTTTCAATTATAAATGTGTATTAGGAACTTTTTTAATTGATAACTTTTATTTTCATTCAAATTTCCTGTTTACTTTTACAATGTTTGTTGAAATCGCACGTTGCATGTTACAAAAATACTTGTAATTGTAAAAATAAAATCAAGTTCAAATTGTCTATGTATATAAAAAAGCCATAAAGTATTTTATCTCAATTTATTTTATTTGTATAATATCTCAATTTTATATGTTTTACAAAAATTGAGAATAATTTTATTAAATAAAGATATTGAATATGATTTTATATATAAAAGTACAAACAAAGAAGCTAACTTTTAGAAATAAGTAAGCAGGTACTTTCAATTATTAACTTAGTTGTATCATTAAGTGTTTGAGTTAGACCAAGCATTTTTAAATATGAAAAATATTAAAAATAAACTATTGAAAACATTTATGATCAAAGCTAATTGCGCCGTTAAGATTAAGCTACCGTGACGCCAATTTTTCCTTTGATCTCACTTAAACACCCCCTTTTATTGTTTTCTAAGGAAGTAGCTACGAAAAATATTTTCAACATGAGTTAAGATAGGCATTTGTTCTTCTGAAAATGAGAAAAGTTTTGAGCTCTCAATTTATTTGTTATCTAAAACTCTTAAAACTTTAAAATTTTTGTGCTTAGTTTTTTTTTTAATATGCACAATTGTACTTTGCTATTACAGTTTGATGATTATATACACAGTTGAGTCAACACTAATTTTATTAGATTTATATTATCATTTCCTTTTCAATTTAATTCCATCTACTAAAACTAAATGAAACTAACTAAAAAACTTTAATTCAATTCGAAATAATTGCAAAATTTTGTTAGTATTAAGAGTTTTTTTTTGATTAATTAAACTTTAAAGAAATAATTTTGGGTACAACCAGTAAAATACTAACACAAAAAACAAAGGGTTATGGTTTAATCACAAGTTTATAATGTTTATCAAAATAGATTACTTCAGTTATAAAAGAAACTAAATACTTTAAGTTTTAGGTGAACTTTAGCTCTTTTTTTTTGGTAAAAACAAATATTGTTTTTGAATTATAAATTTAAAATATTTCTGCAAATTTTCTGTGTTTGTTTCGATAACAATATTTTTGAGTCTAGAGACAATAAAGCTTTTATTTATTATATCAATAAATCTGTTGTATTAGATCTTGCTTTTTAATCGTTCTTCTCAGAACCCGCAATCTTTTGTTGAAAAGCTTTGAAAAGTTTTAAACTCTTTTATATAACATCGAACAATAAAAATATAGTGCGGAATTTAATTAGGCAGTAAACAACTATATTACTTCAAAGAAAGTTAATTTGCAACAACTGTCAAAAACAGAATTAAAATGAAATTTAAAGTCTACGTCTTAAAAATTATTTTTAATTATACCAGTTTTTAACGCATTGTAGCTGTCATAACAGGTACACTAATTACATAAAGTATATTATTTTCAATAGTTAAGTTTTTAATTTTATAATTCAGTCTAAATACTTTTTGTTCAAAGTTTAAAAACATATATGTAAAAGTTTTGTGCATTTTATTTAATTTTTTTCACGTCATTTTTAGACCTAAACGTTAAATTCTTTTAGTTTACCACTTTGTGAAACTTTTAAACATTTTTATTATTGTAAAACCTAACTTCATATTAGTTTTTTCACAAAATAGTTCACAATTATAAGCGAATGAAAACCTTGAATTTAAAACAACTATAGTTTAAATCCAAATACAAAACACCAATAGTGCTGTAGTACTCCAATAAGCACAAATAAAAACTGTGACACAAGTATTTTTTCCTACAATGTTTTTTTATTAATCATTAAAAATTTTGAAAAGTTTAAATTATTTTAATCATATAATTTTTTTTTAAAGATACTAATAAATCTAATCAACTATTTATGTATAAAAAGCTTACGTAGAAAGTAAAAATTGTTTTTTTTTCAAATTTTACACCAAAACACAAATTAATAAATGGTTTAACTACACATACTACATCACATATTACCACTTGATTTTTATTCATGTAAGTAATTTTTACCTATCACCTTTTTACTATGTAAGAAAGAAGCAAGATAAACTTTGTTTGTTTTAATAAAATATAAAATGAAAATATAGTCTAAAGACCATCTGCTATATGTATATACAAGAAATCTGGTTACTATAGCAACGCGTGCCATCAGTTTTTATCACTGAGGTTGTTAAGCAGATGTTTTATGAAAGGTGTGTCACCAATAAAAGTAAAAGTGGTATCATGTCTAATAAGCAATTAAAAACAAAATTGTTGAAAGTTTATATTTGATAATACAAAACAAACTTACTAAAATTAGTCTATTAATTATTTTTAACAAAAAAAATAATTTATTTAGTATTGCGTTTTAATACTGAAGCAAAAATTTTTTATGTAACGGCTGTTTACCACAATACAAGTATCAAGGGTTGTAAATACAAACAAGTTAAAAATTTTAATCTTAAACTACACTCTATTTGTTCATTAATTATGATGTTTTCGGAATTTATCGTTTAAAATATCGAAGGCTAATCTCATTCTTTCAGTTGATCACGTTTTAAAGGTCTAATTAGGTTTTCATAAAAAATAAGTAAGACAAACTTTGATATTTTATCAAGATGTCTAGTCTAAACACCATCTGATGAACGTGTATAGAAGATATCTGCTTGCTATAACAACGCTAGCCCATAAGTTTTAAAGGCTGCGATAGTTAACAAGATGTTTAAAAAACGAAAACAATTTTTTAGCTGCAACATATGCTAGATCACTTAGAAGTAGGAATATGTATGTAATTTAAAACTGTACTATAATTATTCGTCAAAAATAAAAGGACCCTTAAAATAAAGTGTAGTATGTTTAAAGTTCACTAAGTTAGAATTTTATAAAGGAAATCGTTTTAGAATTTAAGTCAGTAAATATTGATAAATAACTCAATTTGACTGCTTCATGAATAATTTTATTTTTTGCTTTATAATTATTAAACTAGATAGCGATTTTTTTTATTACTAGTATTATACTTCTTTTATAATATATCTAAATTTTACTAGTTTTTAAATTGTTAAAAACAAGTAGTTATGAAATAAAAAAGACGTTTAAATTTATTTTAAAGGCCATTTCTTCATTGTTGTTTTTAATTAACTTATTGTATTACTTTTTTTTACACTACACTAAAATCAAATTTCGAACACAAATTAAGTACATACTTATTGTAAATGCAGACAACCATAATAGAAGCACGTTTGACCAGCATAAAACTAAAGTAACGTTTGTATTGTAGTTTAAAATCCTCAGTATAATTGTTTTCATAAGCAAAACTATAAAATGGTTATTTGAAAAATTTAATTTGTAAGACTAACGAGCAAATTAAAGTTTATTTATTACTAACGAGCAAAGGAAAAAATTATAAATAACTTCTTTTGTAGATAACTTATATTTTTTGCCAAAAGTGAAATAAACAATTAACTATTGAAAACTGTATGTTAATAGTCATATAATCTATGCAAATGACTGAAGTTTATTGCTGCAATTTAATGAAGGTTAATTAAGTTGGCAAGAACAGACTTTTAAGCTTACTTATGAAACTTCTTGAAACTACTTTATCTTTTAACAGCTTTCAATTCTGGTAGGTTATTAATTTTATGCTTATACAAAAATTTTCAAAGAACTGACAACATTTACATTTTTCATAGTTTGTTTCACTGTAACTTTAATTTTATTAATTAAACAACAGAATATTTTTCTGTTTGACTAGCTAGTTGGTTGATTTAGAGTTTATATGAGAAAAAAGCTTCAATACTTCAAGTTCAATAGATTTTACCGATAAAAAGTTTTAAGCGTAGTACTATCTTGTTTTAAAGTACTTTTATTTCTGTTTAGTTTATTGTAAACATTTAAGAAATTATAATTATGTTTTCTAAAGATACAAACAATTTTCATTTAAAACAAACTTTTTAGTCAAAATGAATGAAAGAAAAAATTTATTCAAAAAATATTTTTACATTAATATTTACATATAAAAAGTGATTTTTATTGAAATTACCTATATAAAGCTTGTGTTAAACTGAAATTAATTTCAATCCATTAGTTATGAATTAGATTTGGAGAAAATAACAAAAAGACAAAAGAAATAATAGCTTAATTAAGTTAAGTTAATTAAGTTTATATAATTTTCATGAAAATTACTTGAATGTTTAAAGAATAAAAATAGATTAAAAAATTATCGATTTTTATCTTTAGTAAACTTAAAAAAAATATTTGTACAATTTTATGAAATAAAATTTAAATTTTCATATACAAACCTTTGTGTTTTATTTTATAAAAAAATATAAAAAGAAATATTGTTATATAAAATACTTTGATTTGAAACGTGATGCAAGCAGTGAAGGTGGTTAAAATGTTTTGGACTTAAAATACAATTGGCTAGTTTACAAAGTGTTTTTCTTTTTATTGTGGTATTTAAATACGTGACTTTTCTATCATACATTTGTAAAAAAAATGCTACAGTTTGTAATTTCAAAATACTTTTACAATGTCAATGTATAGTAGTTATATAGAAAAATAGTTTTGAGTATAACTTAAATTATACAGAAACATTGTTTTATTGTTTTATTAATATTGTTTAATCATTTATAAAAACTTAACTGCGACTAATAGGCAATATAAGCTTTAATTGTTTTGTTCAAGGGTATAATAAACAGTTAAATGTTTTTTAAATTTAAAAACTTTAAGTAATGAGTTAAAATAATTTTTTATAACAATATCTTATTTTAGTATTTTCGTTTCGTCACATCAAATTGAATTCAGCAGTCGTTTGAAGAAACAAAATACTGTTTTGTTTTCAAATCTTCCATCAATTTTTTTAATTCATTTGTAAACTTGAATACTTCAAAGTTACGTACTTCTTATAATGTAAGTTTTTAACCGTAAAAACTGTTTAAATATCTGAATATGCAAAATTAATTGAAGTTTTTGTACAATCACCACACAAACAAGTTAAATTTAGCTGTCCAAAAATTTACCTTTTGTCATAAAAGCCACTTTAAAACTGTTTACTTAACAACGTCAATGGTACGCACAATTGATCTTTCTACTCTAAGTAAATGCATAGGATAAGTAAAATTTGTTATTTATAACATGTAATCTAAAAAGTATTTTAAGATAATAATACAAAATATTGTTTTCTTGTCAACACCATTTTTAACATTAAACCTTAGTTTACGCCTCAAAACGCTAAAATAGTTTTTTTTAAATTAAATTGTTAAAATGTTATTAGAAAATATGTTCAAAAATTTTCGTACAATCACCTTAAGAACAAGCTAAAGTTAGCTGTCGGTAAAATATTCCTTTGTTAGAAAAGGCAAATTTAAACTTTAGTAACGTCAAGAAAATTACGCAAAATTCCACTTCCTTTTCTGAATAAAAATATCGGTATGAAATTTTAATATTTTATTTATATATTTGATTAGTCATAAAACATAACTTGCTGTTAAAGAAGTAGTTTAATAATTCTCTTAAAGTATAACAAGCCTAAAAATATTCGAAATTATAGTGTAAAGTTTTTAGTTCAAAAATTGTTTACATAGCAACGCCAATGATATGCATAACTAATCCTTCCACTGCAAATAAAATTTAACGATAAATCAAAAAAATTATTTATAGTTTTTCATTAAAAATTTTTTTTGGATAACAACACAAAATATTATTTTGTTGTCAACACAACTTTTAACAGTTTATTAAGGCAAAAGCTCGGTGCAATTTTAATAAATTCTCAAAAAAATAGTATTTTTGTTGTTGTTATCAAATGTTTTTGTTTTGCATACCAAGCAACCATCTGCTTACGCATAAAACAAAGCACTCGAAAGATCAAGCTCTCATTTTTTCAACCATGGTTTTTCTCTCGTTTAGGTTTTTTTTCTCTTCAAAACACGTTCATAAGCGCTGTACAGCACCAAACTTTAGAAAAAATGTGAAAGTAAGAGAATGTGGTAGCTCACATTTGTTAGAATCTATTAGGAAAAGAAAAAGACACCTGAAGATGTAAACTTTAAAAGACGAATCTTTTGACAACACTTAGCATTATATTTAATCTGAAAGTATCGCTTTAAAAAGTTAGTGGTGAAAACACAAAAAGATAAGAAAAGTTTTATTTTCTAAATTTTTACAACTCGATATCCAGATGAATAAAATTCTAGGATCAAAATATATTTTTGTAAGTATTTTACTGGTTATCATAAAAGTTGTTTGAGTTTTTGAAAAATAAAAGGAAATTACAAATTTTCGATGATTCTTATAAAACTGATGAGAAGTTTTGAATTTGCCAAGTTAATTTGTTGTCAAAGGAAAGAAACAAAAACAAAAAAGCGAAAACCAAAGAAAGAATGAGGTTTGATGTAAGTTTTATGATTAAACATTTTACTTAAAACTTAATTCGCTATTTTTATTTTCTTAAAATTTTAATGTTGGAAGTATTAAATCTAAAAATAATTGAAAAATAGAGTACTCTATGGCTGATTAGTTACATTTATATATTATTTAAACAATGTTATTTTCATTTACAGATATGAGTAAACAATCTGCAAAGAACAATTACAAACAAAATCCAATGCTGCTTTACAGTTTTCATGGATGCTGCTACAACTCTGCATTTACAACTGCCTTCAAACGTTATATTTAATATTTTTGTGTGTTTTTAACAGATTTAGTTTGAAATTTTTATTTCTTTTTATTTTATGGTTTTATTTAAAATAAAGTTAAATGTAAAACAAGCTAGTTTTATTTACATAGTGCTGCTATAACTTTGATCTACTGCTACATTTACAATTAAAACTTTGATTAAATGCTGCATTTACTGCTAAAACATTGATTTACGATTGTGCTACAGAAATTCAATTTTTTTAACTTTTACTTAGCGTTTTTTATTTAGGGTATTATAAAAGTTTTGTTTTCAAACCAAATTTATGTATTTTTGTATTTTGTTCTTTAAATAACTGAAATAATAACTGTTTTATCTTGAAAAAAAAAGATGTATTTTTACAACAGAAAATCTTTATTAATATATGTCTACTCGATTTTTTTTGTTATTGTTTTTTATTTACTTTTTACTTTTACAATGCTTGTTTAAACTGAATGGTAAAAAATTGTTTATAATAAAATAATAAAAACTCAAATAGTCTATGTCTATCAAAAACTGTTAAATACTAAAACTATTTTTATGTTGTAAACCTTACTTATAGCTTAATAAAGTTTGAGTGAATACTTAAAAAAAACATCTAATTTTTATATTCTAATGCTTAAAACCGAAAAGGTAAATTTTTAAAAATTACTTGTGTTTACTCTACAAAATATTCAGGAAGTATCTTATTGTATGAGTAGTGAACGCTTTCTCTAATGTAAAAACATTTTGAAATTATAAACGATCAAAGCTAGTTTCATCAATTTAGAAAGGTTAAGCTACCGAAAAATTTTTCCTTTGATCTCACTTAAACACCCCTTTTTTATTGTTTTGTAAGGAAGTAGTAAGGAAAAAATTTCATCGTGTGTCAAGAAAGATGATTGCACTTCTAAGATTGAAAAAAATTTTAAGCCAAAACAAATATTCTACGAATTTGTTATCTAATTTTCAAGACTTTGATGATTTTATTTCAAGCTATTTACTAAATTAATAGATATACTTTAATATTACAGTTTGAAGTTTATGTAAACAGGTTAGACAACACTATATTATATGAATTCATTTTAAAAAGTTAAACATGTAACTTAGTTTCATTTAGCTTTTTTGACAAATAAACGTAAGCTAAATGAAGTTAAATTAAAAATATAAAGCAATGAAAGCATCAATGCAATGAAAATTAAAAAAATACATTCAGGTACAAAGAGTAAGATAGTCACACAAAGAAAAAACTGCGAGTTATTGTCGTATCACAAGTTTATTTTTTCTGAACAAATGTTTCTTTATTTTACTACTAAATTTAAACCTTGGTTTTATAAGTTTAGAAATGTTTTTGAACAAAAATGTGGTTTGTTTGTTTCGACAAAAATATATTAAATTTCAAGTGCAAAAAAGCTTAAAATTTTTATATCAATAAATCTGTTGTTATCAGTTTAACTTTTATTTTCAGAACCCACAACCTTTTGTTTGAAAGTTTTTTAAATTTTGTGGTATTTTACAAAATATCGAACAATAAAAAGACTTAATGAAAATAATTAGACAGTGAACTATTATATACCTTGAATAAAAATTTACTTGCAATAAACTTCAAAAACTGTATTAAAATGTTAGAAGTTCACATCTTAAAAAATAATTTCCAATTATACCAATTTAACAAGTTTTTTAGCTGTCAGTATAGGTATGTTAAGTATATAGTATATATTAATCAATATGCTTAGATTTCTATCTTTAGAAATCAACCTTAGTAGTTTATAAGTTAAAATTAAATTACCTTTTCGTTAGTTTTTGACATTACTTTTTATATTATTATGTTATTTCTAGACTTAAACTTTACCATTAACCTTTTTTTAATCTAACTGTACATTAGTTTTTTTTACAAAAGAACTTGAAAAATAAATACAATAAACTTAATGTTAAATAGATATAATTTGAAAACAAAAAAAAATCGATTAGCTCTGAATTATTCTAAAAAATACATACAAAATTAATAATATATATATAATTTCATTACAAAAAAGTTTCTTTAACTTTAAAACTCTTCAAAGCTTTTTTCTTTCAAAAATAATTAGAGAATATTATAAAACGAATTTAAAAAAAAAATTGTTATTTTTAAGCAAATTTTTAAGTTAAAACAGCTTACGTAGAAATTAAAATTGTTTATTTAGCATTTTACACAAAAAAAGCAGTAAAAAATTGATAAAACTGCACTTACTTTACATCTTTTATTACGATTTGTTTATATTTATTTATGTAAGTATATTTTACATACGTACTACTAATACATAAGAGACAAGCGAAAAATCGAGACAAACTTTTTTTATTTTTATAAAACACAGTCTAAACACCATCTGTTTAATGCATTTACAAGAAATATGGTTGCTATAGCAACGCGTGCCATCAGTTATTATCACTGAAATTATTAAGCAGATGCTTTCTGAAGGTCTGTCAAAAACAAAAACAAAAGTTTAGTAACATGTTGTATAAGCAAGTTTAACAAAATTGCTTGAAAATTTTATTTTTAGTTCTTAATTTTTTAACAAAATATTATAACGAACTTAGTATACTTTATTGATAAAAAGATAAACTGATTAAATGTTGCAATTCAAAACTGAAACTAAAACTATTTATGTAACGACTGTTTACCACAACGCAAAACTTGAATAGTTATCAATACAATCAAGCCAAGAAGTTTAAGTTTTAACAGCACTTCATTTGTTTATCTTTTATGAAGTTTTCGGAATTTATCAAACGTTTAAAATTTTGTCTAATTACATTTTTCTTAAAAAAAAAAAAAGAATGTATTCATCTTTATTTTACTTATGTAATAAACAATCAATGTTTTACAATAAGAGTTTTGATATATTTTTACTGCAACTCATCAGAAATTTACTGCGAAGTTTGAAGTAAAACAATATTTTGTTTAATAAAAAAAAACTTTAAAAAAAATACTTACGTGATGAAATATATTTTACTTTTTTATTTTTACGCGTGTCATTAAACTTTTTGGCGAATTTATAAATTAAAGATTGTAGCAAGTTTTTCAAATAGGTTTGTTTTCTTTACAAATTAAAACTAAAAGTATGTTTCAAAGACAAACTGGTTAAAGATAGACCGCTACATTTAAAAATAATGAATAATTTACCTTACATAAAGCATGTTTGTATCCAAAATAAATTTTTAATGTTTTAATAAAAACATTTTGAGACGTTTAAACTTAATCTAATTTTTATTTATGCAACAGTTAAAATATTTTTTAAAATACTTTACACAGCTAATATGACATAGGTTAAACTTATTTATTTATTTTAAAATTTAAAACGTAAATTACGGTTGTTGTTGGTAAATAGCAAGATTAACAAATAATTTTCTGTCCATTAAAAGAGTTATATAACAGTATTTCTTTGTTTTTTATAAATAATAATACGTTTATTTATTTCTTTTACATTAATAAAATTATATAACTATTAACTTTCAGATAATAACAAGTGTTTTTTGTTTTTATATGCAATAGTTACAGTCAGTTTAATTTCTCAAATTTGTTTTAAATAATTTCAAAGTCACATTATTTAAAACAATTTGAAACAAGTGCCACTCAATGAGACAGAAATTTTCTTTTGAACGAAAATGCCGCCTAATAATAATTTGTTTAATAACGTCAATGCAGTGTTTAACCTAGAAATTCCACACCTCATTGTATAATAAGGATATCTTGTTTGAAACATTGCGCAAAAAATTTGTTTCTTAAACTGTGGTATTTCAAAATTAAGTGTATAGCATTGAACAAAACATCCTATTTGATTTTTTTTAATATTTATTTCTGTATTACACTTTGCATGCTAGAAGCAGTTTTTAACGATAGATTAATTAATTTAGACAGTTAATTAAGGCAAAATTTTAGTGCAATTTATGCCGCCAGAGAGCTAACTAACTAGATCGTCAAAAGTTTGATTATGAAGAAACGATAAACATTTTAGCCAAAAGACGCTGTAAATTTGTAAATAAGCTAAATTAGTTGTCGGTCAATTATTCTTTTGTTATGAGCACCACTTTTGAACTGTTTATATAGCAACGTCAGGGTTATGCATATTACAGTTTTTTTTCAAAATAAAAATGAATTTGTGAGAAAAATACTTTATTTAGTTTGTAATATGTTTTTGAATGTTTTAAAAGTTAAATTCGTTAAA
Source organism: Thalia democratica (assembly GCF_965202585.1). Classification (NCBI taxonomy): domain Eukaryota; kingdom Metazoa; phylum Chordata; class Thaliacea; order Salpida; family Salpidae; genus Thalia; species Thalia democratica. The sequence goes on from NC_139165.1 coordinate 20,381,807, forward strand.
TATATTGTTAAATAACTCGAAATTTAAAAAAACAAATACAATTATAACCAAAGATTGATATTTTTAGTTTATAAAACATGCGTTTCTTAAGATATTTAAGTTTATTTGACCATAAAACTGTATCTCAAAATATTTACTTTTAAAAATACTTTTTTGTTATTTCATTCAAAAGATTTAAATAAGCATGACTAATATAAATAATTTCTGTATTATTATGAGAAGTTTTTCTAAATTTAATATTTATATAACGACATTATTTAGTACGATTTTTAGCTTATTAAACACTAATTCTAAACTCAAACAACTTTGTTTTAGCTAGTTTGTATTTTATTTAAAACTGTAAACTATTAATTTTAAAAAATACGCTTTTTTTGACTTTTTTCTTTTTTTATTGTTCAATATTTTTCTTCAAAAATTATTTAAATCAGTACTTGTTCATAACTACCAAGCTGAACGTTTATAAAAGTTTTTTTTTTTTTTTAAATTATAAGTCTTTTAAAGCATATTGTTTTTTGATATGGGCGTATAATGCCTGTAAAAACATTTACATATATTACAAAATTGTTGTCAGTTGATTACATAATTAATAGTAAGTGACTTTGATATTAAAAAAATATTGTTTTATATCAATTGAGGTTTACCAATATTGGTTTTTTAATCTAAATGATTTTGAAAAAATGATTTTGAGCTATTGTAACTAATTAGTTAAAGTTAGCATGTAAAACATTTTGGTAAAAACATAGTATTCATAAATTGTTAATGACAATATTCAAAAGGAGTAGTTGAAGTTGATATAATTCAATTACCACAAATTTCTTTTGCAGAAGTTTTAAAAAAGGTGTTTTTTGATTTAATAATTCAGTTATGTAAATGAGTCTTTAAAAAAATTGTATTTTTCTTGTTGTTATTATTTTTTTGTTTTGCAAACTAAGCAACCAGCTCATGCATAAAATAAAACACTTGAAAAATCAAACTCTCATTTTTTCAACAAATATTTTTTTCTCGTTTTAGTTTCACTTTTTTCGTTTCAAAACACGTTCATAAGCGCAGTGCAGCATCAAACTTTACACAAAAATGTGGAAGTAAGAGAATGTGATAGCTTACATTTGTTAAAATCATTTGGGAAAAGAAAAAGACATCCAAAGATGTAAACTTTAAAAGACAAATCCTGTGAAAACAATTAAAATAATATTTAGTTGTAAAGTATCGCCTTAAAAAGTTAGTGATGAGAAACAAAAAGACTAGAAAAAATTTGTTTTCTAAACTTTTACAACTAGATGGCCAGAAGAATAAAACTCAAGGATCAAAACTTGTTTTGTGAGAGTTTTACTGTCTATCATAAGAGTTGTATGAGTTTTGAAAACAAAAGGCAATTACAAAGTTTCGATGATTCTAATAAAACTGATGAGAAGTTTTTGTTTTTGCCTAGTAAATTTGCTGTGAAGGATAGAAACAAAATTATAAGCTAAAGCTAAAGAGAAAATGAGAATTTATGTAAGTTTTATGATTTAAAATTTAACATATAACTCAATTTGCTACGTTTAGTTTCTTACTAATTAAATGTTGAGTTTATTAAATTAAAAAAAAAATAACTAAACCATAATATTCTATGGCTAAATAGTTACATTCATATGTTAACTAATTAATGTTGTTTTTATTTACAGATATGAGTACAAAACCTTTCAAAGAACAATCAGAAACAAAATCCAATGCTGCATTACAGTTTTCAAGGATGCTGCTACAACTCTGCATTTACAACTGCCTTCAAACGTTATATTTACTTTTTTTTGTGTTTTCAACAGATTTAGTTTGAAATTTTTATTAAGTTTTATTTTTAAATTTAAATTTAGTTTTTAATAAAGTTAGAATAAAAATTAATTGGTTTTATTTGTGTTTTGCTACTAAAACTTTATTTTACTTTTATGATACAATTCATTTAAAAGTGCTATATTTGATTTTGTGTTTTTTAATAAACTTATTTGAAAGTGCAAATCTATAAACAAAACATCTTAATTTACGAACTAATTTATAATAAAGTTCATTCTAATGATCTTTTGTATTTTGCTGCAAAAGTTTTACAATTATTATTGCTGCTACTGAGTTTCAATTAAACACTTTTTAACTATATTTATGTTTTTTCAGAATATTTTTATACATTTCTACTTTGAAAATAGATTTTAAGATTTTTTTTAATAAACTAAAAAAATATAGTTTTTCTAGATAGAAACAAAGTACGATTTAATTACAACAAAATGAAATATTTATTTACAATCATATATGTGTATAAAAATGTTTACCAGATACTTTTTTACTCTAATGTTATTTGCTGTTTACTTTCTATAATGTTTATAAAAATAACATATTACAGAAATGTTAATAATTAAAAACAAACAAGCTAAAATTGTATATGTATATTTAATAGCTAAAATCAATTGTATATTATTTCAATCTTATATGTTTAAATAAAGATTGCAGGATAAATTTAATAAGGAAAAATATTATATATGGTTTGATATATAAAATTACATGTAACTTTCTTTCAACCGAGAAGCTAATTTATAAAAAAAGGTACGGAAGTATTTATAGTTATTAAATTGATAGTTATTATAAGTATCTAACTGTAAGTGTTTGTATTAGACCAAGCGCTTTTATATTTTTTGACAAAAAAAAAAGTTTGCAAATATTCATGATAAAAGCTGATTGCGCCAACGTGTAAAAATTAGCTACCGTGACGCCAAAGTTTTTGCTTTGATATCACTGAAACACCCCGTTTTATTGTTTTGTAAGGAAGTAGTTACGAAAATATTTTCATCATGAGTCAAGAAAGCCGTTTGTACTTATTAAAATGAGAAAGGTTTTAGGTTCAAAGAAATGTTCAACTAATTTGTTTTCTAGAATTTTTAAAACTTCAACATGTTTATACCAAGTTATATTCTAATATGCATAATTTACTTTGCTATCATATTGTGATGATTATTTAAACAGTTAAATCAACACTATTTCTATATATTAACTTTTCTTTCTAAATTTAATTTATCTAACTTTTATTATTAATAAGTTCAAACTAGATGAAGTTAAGTTAAAAAAAAGGAAAAACTAAACTAATTCAAAAAAGTAAAGACCTTTTTAATATTAAGAACTTTAGTTTAAACTAATTTAACTCAGAATAACTAAATTGAGGTACAAATAGTATAATAATTACAAAAAAAAAGATTTGTGTTTTTACCAAAAGAATCTAATGTTTAGTCAAACTAGATTAATTCAGTATTGAAACAGTCGAGGTATTATAAATTTTTAGTTCAAAGTCATATAGAATTACTATTCCAATAAATCTGTTGTTTTTGATCATGCTTTTTTTTCGAAACCCGCAATCTTTCGATTGAAACTTTTTGAAAGTTATTTTTGCGGTCTTTATCACAATACCGAACAATAAAAGCATAGTGTTCTGTTTAGTTAGACAGTGAACAATTGTATAGTTTTAAAGTAAATTTAATTGCAACAACTGTCAAAAACTGCATTAAAATGTAGTTTTAAGCTCACGTCTTAGCAGAAATAGGTTTTAATTACACTAGTTTTTCAAGCTTTGTAGCTGTCACAAGAGGTATATATAATATATAAAATGTGTTAATTATTATATTTAGAATTTAATTTTATAAATCAGCTTAATTAATTTCTAGTTCAAAGTTTAAAAACACGTTTTTTTAAGTTTTTTGCATAAGTGTAACTTGTTGTTTACAGACTTACCTTACTATAATTTTTTTGGTTGACCACTTTGAAAAACTGTTAAACATCTTACTTAGTGTAAAATCTAACTTCTTAATTATTTCATTCTCATAAGTATTTTACAATTATAAACAAACAAAAAACTAGAATTTAAATATCATTTTTTAAACTTAAGCAAAAATACCAACAACGCTGAACTATTCCAAAAGGTACATATAAAAACGTAGATATAATATTTTTTTTTACAATACAGTTTTTTCCAAGCCAAAGAATTTTGAACTATTTTATTAATAACAAGAGAATATATGAAATGTTAAACAATTATGTTTTTAAAAAAAATCTTCATAGCTTTTAAGCAAATTTTTTTGTTAAATTGTTTACGTAGAATTAAAAACTGTTTTTCATGCTTTTTATACCAAATAATGACTAAAACTAATTAAAGTGTTTTAGCAATACTTAATTTAAAAACAAAATACTTTGTATCTTTGTATGTTTTACTTTTAACAGTTGTCTTATTATTACATAAAAATCAAGAAAAATAGCAAGACAAACTTTATGTATTTTTATAAAGACAGTCTAAACACCATCTGCTATACGCATATACAATAAATCTGGTTGCTATAGCAACGCGTGCCATCAGTTTATATAACTGAAGTTATTTAGCAGATGTTTTATGTAAGGTTTGTCACAAAATAAAACAAAAGTTCTAGTAACATGTTGTACAAGCAATGAAAAACAAAATAGCTTGAAAATTTTATTCATAGTTGTTAAGTTTTTCATCAAAATTTGTTAAAACGAACTTAGTATACTTTACTAAAGATAAACAGTTTATTTGATTAAATGTTGCAATTCAAAACTGAAACGTAAATTTCTTATGTAACGACTGTTTACCAGAATGCAAAACTTGAATAGTTACCAATACAAACAAGTTAAGAATTTTAAATTTATATAAAACTTTATTTGTTCATCTGTTATAATGTTTTCTGAAATTATCAAACGATTAGAATGTCAAACGCTAATCTCAATTTTCAGTTAATCACGTTTCGTTTGTCTAATAAGATATTTCTTTAAAAAAACAGGAAAGAATGTATTCATTTTTATTTAACTTATGTAATTAACAATCGATGGTTTTCAATAAAAGTTTTGATATATTTTTACTGCAACTCATCAGAAATTTACTGCGAAATTTGAAGTAAAACAATATTTTGTTTAACAAAAAAAAAAATTCGAAAATTACTTACGTAATGAATTAGATTTTTTTTTTACGATTGTCATTAAACATTTTGGCAGTTTTCTAAATTTAAAAATTTTAATTATTTTGTTAATAGGTTTGTTTTCTGTACAAATTAAAACTAAAAGTATGTTTTTAAAACAAACTGATAAAAGATTGAATGCTACATAATAAAATTAAGAACAATTTAACTTACATAAAGCAAGTTTGTTTCCACAAAAAAAAAATTAAATGTTTCCAATACAAACATATTGAGACGTAAAAACTCAATCTAAGTTTTACTTATGCAATAGTTACAATATTCTTTTAGAAATTTCCCACAGCTAATATGACAAAGGTTAATCTCATTTATTAATTTTACAATTCAAAACGTAAAATACTGTTGTTGTTGGTACATGAAAGAATTAATAAATAATTGTTTCATCCTTAAGCATTAAAAATATTATAAAACAAAAAAAAAAATTATTATTATAAAATTACTAAATGATATTACGTTTATTTATTTATTTTAAGCTAAAAAAAATATCAAAATTTTTGTTTTATATGATAGCAAGTGTTTTTTTGTGTTTTATATACAACGGTTACAGTAAGTTTATTTTCTCAAATTTTTTTTAAGCTTTTGCCAGTTCACATTATAAGCCGAAATTTAAAACAACTGTCACTCAATGACACATAAATTTTTCTTTTTAGAAAAAATGCCGCCTAATAATTATTTGTTTAATTACGTCAATGCAGTATTTAACGTGGAAATTCCACACCTCAAAGTACATTAAGTTTGTTTGAAGTAATGTGCAAAATATTTTATTAATTTCTTTTAACAATACTCTGTTGTTTGTCAGTATTCGGGTTTGAAATAACTTAGCAATTCCCTTAATCACATTATATGTAACAATACTCGTTTGAATTTTTTATTTTAAAATATACTTTATAAGTAAAGCATGAGACATAATGTAAATGTTTCTATTTGCTAAGTTATAATACACTTATATATTTTAAATTTAAGTACTAATGCTAACAAATTAAGTTTTTTTTTTTTTAACGCTTTAACTGATATCAAAATTTATCTAGACTTAATCAAACTTCACATGCTTCTAATGAAGTTAATATTAAATTATTTTTCTTTCTAAAACTTACATGCAAAGTTTATGGAAATTTATAAGTCAACAAAACTACAACAATTAAATATTACATAAAAGTTATGCAACGTTTAGAGCTTATAGATTTAATATAGATTCATTTATTAGTATAAACTTTGTCGAAAACCTATATTTTATTGAGTAAGTACGAAGTAATAATTTTATATCTTAATTTCAATTATTTTTTATAGTTTTCTTTTTTACTGTTATGCTTTAGAAATAATAAGATTTGTGTTTATAGATATAGCTAATGACAACAACACTATGTTTACACTATGTAGTACACTTGTCTTGTACAAGGTTTTAATAATGTGATAAACCATTTTACATATTTATACTTAATTTGTTTTAATTTAGTCGATGAAAGACTGTTATCAAAAAATATGTTACAACCGCTAAAACTTTGTTTTAGAAAAGAGTTTTAATAGTTTTTATTTGATTTATACTGAGCAATTAAAATAGTGATCTTTATGACTTAAATAAATTAGTGTTATTGTTTTTAGCTAAATATAGGAACACAAATCTTTTTTATTATCTACTGCTTTCACTAAAAAGATATGACAACAGCATAATGCCCAATTTTTATTAAATTAAGATTTTTCTAAATCATACGAGGATAAAGAATAACAAATGACAAGGGATTGCATGTTAACATTATTCTAGGTTTGTTCTTGTGTAAAAACTGATTTTGTTATGTATATTTAAAACATTTGCATGGAAATTATACAAAATTGAAACGTGTTCAAAAATAGTTTACATAAAGTGTGTAGTAATTTTGAAAGTCATGTGAAGAACATAAAATCTTGAGTTTTAACAAAGTATTTAGTATAAAAAAAAACAAAATTCAAATGAACTTGTGTTTAAAAATTCTGAATTTAAGAAATCTAATATGTCTTGTTAAAATCTTGTGGTTATGTATTTAAAAGCTATTTATGTGGGCAAAAAAATTTACATTGGTAGAACTTGCATAGAATAATAATTGCGGTTTGTATATTGTAACAATTGAATGTAACACTTAAATGTCAAATAAAAAACAGTGCAGAAATAAATGAACTTGTGCAACTCAGTTAAAGTTTTAAAGTTTCTTACTTACGATTTTATATTATATATATTGTAAGTTTTAGATTAGATTTTAATTACTAGTTCTATGGGCTTTTTAAATCTTTAAAGTAGTCTATTATTTGTTGAAATAAAAAAGAGAATTACGATTAAGTTGAAAATAATTGTCGTAACTTTTATTTTATTGTACGTGTTCAGAGAAATTTTATCCCACAATAATTGAAACTAGAAAAAGTTTAATAAAATTGAAAATTATATTTTGAAATTATTTAGCTTTAAATCTAAAGTCACATTCTTAAATAAAACTTTATCATTAAGTTCTTTGCTTTGAAATATAAAACGTTGTGTTAATTAAATGATTAAAATAAGACTTGAAGTGTATATGAATTAAATATAAAACAGTGTGTTAAGTGATTGTTGTTTTACAATATATGTGGTTCGCAACCTGAAAAACAAAGTACATTTTAATTTCGATACATAAAAATCATTTATTATTTAGTCCACTTTAACAAGTGAAAACAGTTTTTAAACGAAATAACTTTTTTTTTTACGTTAAAACTTAACTAAAAATGAATTTTCTCATTGTCTCTTACCCTTTGATCTCAATAAACAGTGTTTCTAATTACTGAAAAAATTGCAACTGGTTTCTGCTCAACTATGTTTAGCTTATTATGAAAAGTTTTTTAACTAAAGACATCAACTTTGGCACCTATAAACTTCAAAAAATAAAGAATTCAATATGAAGTATGAATGAAGTTTGACAAACATAGTTTCTATCATTTGATAGATATAAAATTAAACTATAAGTTATTTTTTCAAACTAAATAGTTTTAATTTATCTCAACAAATTAAGTCTAGTAAAAAAGTGATCGTAGTTTAAGTTAAAACTGCCTTATTATATGCAGTATGAATTTGTTCATAATTTTCAATATAAGTATATTGTACACTTTTAAGAAACATAAATCGACAAAAATATTTTCAGATACAAATGTAACCAAGTTCAATTAAAATTTATTATTATTGACTTATTGAAAACACAGGGAATTCCAATTTTACAGTCAGAACAAACACGAATATACGTGCATGATAATCTTATTTTGTATAATAAAAGTAAATTTGTAAAAGAAATACGCACATTACAAACGTTTAATTAAAATAAATTATTTATTTTAAACAAGTTTAATTTTTTTTTGCAGTCCAAAAAACTATTAGACAATATTTAGCTTACAGGCAGATCAATTTACATTTAAAATAACTTCTACGAATTTGAAGTCGTTATAAGCATTTAGAAAAAAAAGATTTTGTGATATTTGTATGTTTTCATTATTTTTACATTTTTAATGTTTGGTAAACGTAGTTTTTTATTATGTTTAGTCTTACTAAGTTTAATAAATTAAATTCACTTGGACAACTTAAACTTCAAAGCTGTAAGGAAATTAGAATTATTAGTGTATAGTTCAAGTCTAACATATTATTTTTTTAATAAATTCTAAAAACATGCAATAACTAAAATGAAAATTTAAAACTAACTACTTATCTAATAAACTTGTCAAACGTTTATTTTTAGTTTATACATATTCTGTTATATCCAAAATAAGATTTAATTATTTCAAAATAAAAATTAGTAATATATATAATTTTTTATAAAAATAAAAAAATACAACTATACATATATTTTTTCCAATACAAAAATTCATAAAATAGTATAATTTTTTATAAATATATAATATAAATAAACTTGAACGTAAACTTAAGTACATTTGTAATTATACAGGCATATAAATTTTTTAAAGTCAAATTAAAACAAGTACTTTTGATCAGTTTTTTTCTATGTTTTAAAAATTCTAGTTCCGCGAAAGATTTATTGCCATTGTTTAGTTATATTTAATTTTAGTTTTTCTTTTGAAAAAAATATCAAACTTAGAAAAGTTAGTTATTGAAATCATAAATGTAAAAAAAAATTGCAAAATTTTTTGTTTGAATGCAAAGTGCAACTTATATGATAAATTGAGTGCACGATTTATGAATTATTCTAATTGCATTATTATCATAAACAAAGTTCTGCAATAAAGCCTAGCAACCGATTTACGAACAATACAATTTTTTTTGTTTAATGTTTACTGTTCTTTCGTATATTACTGATACAAAGTACTTTTTTATTATCTCGTGGTGCATAAAATTTTCGTTTTGAGGTTACCGTTTTCGCTTATCTTACTGGTACATAACGACTGCCGCGTTCCAAGTTAACATATTTCATTATGGAGTTTATAAATTGTAAAAAATAATCTTATGGAGTTTTGCATTAGAACTGCTACTTAATGCTTTATGCGCACCAGCTATGTATATTTGCTATTCAAAAAATTCGTTAAAATTTTCTATAGACTTAACATAGAAACAAAGAAAGAGAAGGAAATAATCAGAAAAATATATGCTTAAAGGATAAGTCTTATACTTTTTATATTTTTTTCGTTTTTTTTTGTTGTGTTAGAAGGCTTTCGTACTCCAGTGTCCCTCCCCACCATACATCACTCGTCAATATTAAATAGATTTTACTAAAAACATCACATTTTAAAAAGCAAAATACTTACAATACCAGATGTATTTCATATAATAGTGCAATATCGGTGTATATATATGTATGGAAAAAAAATAGTTATGTAACAACTAAGACAAAAATTTTAAAATATGAAAATGTAAACAAAAAAGATGTTACAAATTTTATCTGAAAACCTACTGTATGTATAAAATCAATTAAAACTTTTGTGCTTAATATAACCAAGAAAAAATTTTACGATAAAAATTACTTGAAAGTTTGTTTTTACGAGTACTTTAGAAATTTTAGTTACTTTTATAAAAGTAAATATATCCTCAAAATTTAATAGTTTTTTACTCAAGGACAACCATATAAATTACTTACTTTTATTAAAAATACGAACCATACTTTTTATCAAAAAAAAAAAAAAAATACTCTTTTGTTTACAAAACTAACCAGTCTTTCATATCAATTATCATTAGAAATTTTTTTTTTGTTTTATGAAAACTAATTTGAATAAAATCTATTTGTAAAACACAATTACCTAGATATAAATACTTTTAGTGTATTATTCATTTAAATGTAAGCCGTGCAAAGAGTTGTAAATTTTAAGAATATAAGTATGTTATGAAATTGTTCAACCAAACTCTAACATTTATTAATTTATTCTAGTTACTCGTATTTTGCTCACTTAAATAACATTTAAAATTTATTTAAATGTTATTATTTAAATATTATTTGTTATTTTTTTATTAAAATAGTTTACTCAGTTTATAAGATAAAATACTAATTTATAAGATAAAATTATATCTGTGAAAGACTGAACATAATAATCTATGCGGTGAACAAAATAAAATCAAAAATCATCGCATTTTGAAACTGTTTATTTAGTAGTAATTTTTATTTTTGTTTCACTATCCGTAAAACGTTACTTAATTTGTTTTTAATTTATAAAATAAAACTTTTTTTAACTTTAAATTTTCCTATATAATGAGCTACAATAAAAATGAAAAAATTATGATTTGTAAAAAGAAATTATTGCTTTAAACAAACAAAAATAAAATTATTGAAATTTACAAAAAGTACTCGAAATGACTTTTCTTGATATCATTATCAAAATTACCAAGCTTGGCAGAGATAACTTTTTAAAGGGTATACATTTTGTTTTAAATTTATCTTAACCAATTCATTAATTTTTTTCAAGTCAGTTTCTTGATATAATGTTTTGGTATATCTATCTTGGTGATTTATCATACTGCCCTTGAATGTGAAATTTCGTGAATCATTTGTAATTCTTTACAATGCACGAACAATGTATATCATGAGTATATACGTAAATGATTAGACTGAGAGAAAACTTAAATTGAAACTATAAACTACGCTTATGTTCATCTGTATCACTATATAATATGTATGAGAAAGTTTTAATAAAACGTCTTTATTAATTAAGCAAACTTTCTTTCTCAAAACTATATGTAAAATTTAGGCAATTTTTAATGTAAATAAAAACTACAGTAAATAAAGTGTTATATAAGAGTAAGGCAACGTATATAGCTTATAGATTTTTTTTTGTGTTAGTTATTAGTTTAAACTAAGTTTTTATCAATATTTATTTTATTTAAAATTCAAAAATTTTTGATTATGTAAAATTACTTTACTTTCATAATAGCTAATTTAGTAAAATATTTAATTTTCATGAACAATTATAGTAAAGAATCGATTAATCTGTCCGGTTAAACTTTTTATTTGTAGTTTGTCGGGTTAAAAATTATTGTTTTTTATGAGCTGCTTAAAAAAAAATAATTCGTCTGAAACAAATTATTAACAGTTAAAATATTTATTCTATAACTAAAGTACCAATAACTCAAAATTAATTTGACAATAAAACACTTAATATAATATTTAATTTAATACTTTAGGTACAAAGACAAGACGTTAAAATGAATCCAAATGACTCGATAACTAAAAGGTTCTTTGTGCACCACGGCTTAGGACCAAACATGTTGAGCGTCTTTTTGTTGTCATTTAATTAAAAAGTATCGTTTTTGTATTATTTTTTGTAAAGAAAATACACGTTGTCAGCTTTCGTTCAATATACACGTTCAAACCACAGTTGAACAAAGGCTTTAGTCTGGTTTATTGCATATTAGCATATTTTTTATATTTTGCAAACATCATAGCAACTGAATTACGCACATAACAAAGATTTTTACGAAGTTTAATCTTAAACACGTTTTTTGCAGAAAACTCAAAGTTTTTTTTTTTCAAACTTAGTTATATTAATGATCAAACTTGAAAACATAAGAATATGAAAACGACTATAGTTATAAATTAATCACAAACATGCTTAAAAGCTTATCTTAATATATAACACAAATGGTAGAACAAGTGATTATTCATTCCATATACAGTTAAAATAAATCAAACTTAAGTACTACACCTACACAATTAAACAATTAACGATGAAGACTAACTAACGTTGCTTTATTCACTTTTACTGATCAAACATTGTTTCATTGACTATATGTTATTAAACTAAAGTAATTTAATTAAATTTGTTGTAATGCACATTCTTATTAATTTGTTTTTTCCTTTTATCAATTTTTTATCTAGGAAATGGCCAAGGCAAATGATAGTGTAATATACATCATTTTGATTTTGGGCCAAATCGTAAAAGATATTAACATTGTTTATAAACTAAACATTTAAGAGTTTAAATAACATGCAAAATAAGAGAAAATAAAAAAAAAATAAAAAAAAATATTTATTTTTGGTTCTAAACAATAATAATGAAAAAAACCAAAAAAAAAACCTTAATTTTTGGAGGGACCCCATGAAATAATTCCCACCCCAAACCAAAAAAAAATTTTTTTAATTAAAGACAAAGGTGCGTTCTCTAAAATTAAAAAAAAAATTTTTAGATAGCTTTTAAGATAAGGAAAATAATCGACATTAAAGTTTTATGTTTTTTGAGAAAATTAGTAAATTTGCCTATAAAATTAACTATATGCTCGTTGTTATTAATACTATTTTTTCAAAACTTTTGTGTAAAATAAATTTCAATGGATTCATTATCTCACATTTAGAAAAACAAATGTTTCTTTTATGTCAGGCTAATGACGTACCTAAGGAATTCTGTTCAAAATATTTTGAGTTCTATTATTCATCAAACTTCAATGGCAATACGAAGGTCTATAAAGTTTAAAAAATCAGCAAAATTTCAGAAAAAAACACTTTTGAATGTTAAAAGAAGCTTTGTTTCAGTTGATCGGGTTTTATATCTAATTTTATACTAACATAAATTATGTACACTTTTATCTAAATAGCATTAAAAACAAAATAAAGATAAAGAAGTTCTATCAGTTTTTGTTTTTATATATATCTTAGTAAAAACATAACAAAACCTATATTTTATTGAGTAAGTACAAAGTAACAGTTATAAAATTTAATTTGAATTTAAACTAAAAAGTTTACGAGTATACCATTATGTGTTAGAAATAACAAATTAGATTAGTGTTTATAGATTTAGATAATAACAATAGCTCTTTATTTAGTTTAAGTATACTTGATTATAACTAGTGATGTACCGGACTCACTATCCGGGTCCGGCCGGATATTGCCATTTTTGTCTGATATCCGGATCCGGCCGGATTCTAATTTAAAAAAAAAAGTCCGGATCCGGTTCCGGCCGGATTCTAATTTGAAAAAAAAGTCCGAATCCGGGTCCGGCCGAATCCTAACAGAAATCCGGCCGGACCCGGATCTAGTTAGTAAAAAAGAGCATACTGAAAAGTATTTTTTCAAAAACAAACCTTGTGTAAATTAATAAGAGTCATTTTCGTGAGTTAAAATTAAACACCTACCGTGATTGGCTCATTTTGTACACGTGACTAATTTACATTTGTTTACATTTAAACTATGAAATAAACATTTCAGAAATGCAACTCTTTACATTTGTTGTAAAATTGAAAACTTTAGAATGAATACTTGCATGATTTATTGTTTAAAGTTGAGCTCAGAGAATATTTAGAGTTAATACGGTTGAATGTACGAGCCATTGAGAATCATATGACGAAATGTTTCAAACTAAATACTGATGCAACAAAACATCAGAACATGACAGGCAGTTAATATGTAAGCAGTTAGTTAGTTTGGTGTGCAGCTTGAAGCAACAAAATATCTTAAACATTTTTGTGAAATTTTGTGATAAGTGAATATTTTAACTGGTGTTTAATTGTTTTAATATTTAAGCCAGGTTAATAGTTTAATAGTTTATAAAAATTTTTACAGTTTCTTGTTTACTAAAAGTTTTATTTAACTTTTAGTTTATTGTTTTAAGTCTTTTGATATAGATTTAAATAGCTTCTGTTTTTTAAAGTGTTACCACAGTAATTAATAGTTTTGTAAATGCTAGTATTTCTTGTTGTGTTTTATATAAAAGATTCATTACTCAAAACTGTCGTGTCTGATTATAGAAAGTAGTCTCAGTTAGAATTTAGTACTTATTAAATATTATTTAAATAAGGTAGGATTTAACTATGATGGGTAGTACTAATAAGTTAAGTGTACCACAATCAGTCCACAACTTTACTACCAAATTGTCAACCTTTGCTAGCTGTTCTACTGATTATTAGATTAAAGTAATTTTTTTCAGTTTTAAAAACCTCATTCTAACTCAGGCTTGTTTATACTCACTCTAGCTAGTTTTATTGACTTAAACAGTGGCAACCCTGTTAGTTTGAAAAACTTTGGGAATGTTAGAAAATCTTGGATTGCCTCAGGCTAGTTTAATTTTTTTATAAACGCTCAGGCTAGTTTTCTTTTAAATTTTGAATGAGTTTGAGCTGATCCAGTTTTCAATATTTGGTAATTTTCTAGTGTATTTGGTTCAAGAACTTGATTTCAATTTTTTTATTATAAATAAAACCTAAATTTGTAAACCTTGTGGCTAGTTGTTCTACTTATTATTAGATTAAAGTTCTTTTTTTTCAGTTTTTAAAAACCTCATTCTGACTCAGGCTAGTTTATACTAGTGATGTACCGGACTCACTATCCGGGTCCGGGTCCGGCCGGATATTGCCATTTTTGTCTGATATCCGGATCCGGCCGGATTCTAATTTGAAAAAAAAGTCCGGATCCGGTTCCGGCCGGATTCTAATTTGAAAAAAAAGTACGGGTCCGGTTCCGGCAGGATTCTGACTTGAAAAAAAAAGTCCGGATCCGGGTCCGGTACATCACTAGTTATAACTTATACTTCGTTATAACGACGTGTTAAAGCATTTTATATAGCTATACTTCAATTGTTTCAATTTAGTCGAATAAAGACACTTATCAAAAAAATGTTGAACAACCGATGAAACTTTGTTTTATAGCAGAGTTTTAATATTTTTTATTTATGAAAAATAAGCAATTAAACTACTGATATCTATGAGTGTACTAGTATATAGTGTTGTTTTTAAATCTTTAAACACAAATCTTATATATTATCTACTGCTATCTACAAAAAGACATGACAGCAGAATATTCGCTCTTTTGTTTCATAACGATTTTTCCAAGTCATATGAGGATAACAAATAACAAACCTAATAGAGTTTTATGATAACAATATTGTAGTAAATTTAAGTATATACTGTTTTTTTTTGTATATTCAAAACATGTGTGTGTGGATTTGTACAAAAACTATTAATTTGTATTAAGAAACAGTTTATCTTGTTAGTTTTCAAAGTCATGTGGCGAACATAGTGTCTAGAGTTTTAACAAAGTTTCTAATAAATAAAAAACTACCTGCTTATACATTAAAAAATACCAAATGAACCTGGTTTAAAATTGTGAACTAAAGAAATTTAATTTGTCTTGTTAAAATCATGTGAGCAAAAAACTTTGCATTGGTAAAATTGCACTGAAAAATAGTTGCGGTTTAAATTATGACGCTTTTAAATAGCAAAGAGTGTGCAGAAAAATTTGTGGAACTAAACTAAAGTTTTAAAATTCTTACTTATGTTCTTATTAATAGTTTTTTGTAAGTTGTAGATTAGTTTTAAAAAGTTTTTTTTATTCGTTTCTATAGGTTTTAATAAATGTTTAAAGTAGATTATTAGTTGTTTAAATCAGTAACAAAATTAAATTTAAAAATATTGGCATAGTATTATTTTAATACATATGTTTGAAAAACTATCAATAAATAAAAACCAACAAACCTTAAAACTAGAAAAATTTTAATAAGATGTAAAATAATAATTTTTTAATCATTTTGGTTTATATTTAAAATCATATTCTTAAACTGAAATTCTTTATTAAAGTTTTTGCCCTAAAATATAAAACATTTTGTTAATCAAAACATTTATTTTAAATATGACTTGAAGTGTACATGAAATTTTAAAAAGTTTGTTAAAGTGATGTTTGCTTTACAATATAAATGTTAACCAATTAAACATGAAAACAAATATAGCTTGTTGTCGACACATAACAACCTAATTACTACTAGCACTCGAACAAGTAACAACGGTTTTTAGACAATTTCATCGAATTTGCTTCATGTTAAATCTTTGTTAGCGGTACCTTCCCATCGTCTATAACACTTTGATTTTAGAGAACACTGTTTTTAATTATTGAAAATAGTGTAAGTTGTTTCCGCTCAATTGTGTTCAGCTTTAGATAACTAGTTTTTAAGCTAAATAAACTAAAGTTTCTAGCACTTTAAACGTGTATTTTGACTAATAAAACAGTACTATAAAATAAGGTAAAAACAATTTAAAACGAAGTTTTTTAACTGTTACAAGTTTGATAAACGTAGTTTATATGATTTGATAAATATCACATTAAACTAAAGATACATAAGTTTTAATTCGAACAGCTTCAATTGTTTAGCTCAACAAAATAAGTCAAGTTAAAAAGTGATTATTGTCAAAACTTCTTCATTATATGCACTATGAACGTATTCATAATTTTTGATATAAGTGTATTGCACACTTTTCAACAAATATAAACAAATAACATTATTTTTGCATGCAAATTTCAACTAATTTCATTCAAGATATATTAATATTGAATTTTTGAAAGCTGCAGGGAATTCCAAGTTTACAGTCAAAACAATCATGAATCTACGTGCATGGAATTGTTTTTTTTTAAGTGAATTTGTAAAAGAACTGTGCATGTTTTAAAAAGTTCTTTAAAGTTTTTATCGGTTTTAAGCACAGTTGAATCAAGCTATTTTTTCTTTTTCTGACTGTAAGTGCTAGAAAAATTTCGACTACATTTAGTTTGAAGGTTATATTTTTTACATTTTATTATTAGTATCTAAAACCTTTTAATATTAAAATAATGACAATTTAGTTTACAGACCAATAATAGCTTAAAAAAATACTTATCTCTTTAAAGAGTTATAACCCAAAAATCTAGGTCATGTATGAAATTAAAAAAGCATAACCTTCTTTAGCTTGTTGAGAATTGATTTGTAAGTTAATAATCTTTTTTAGGGCAAAATAAAAAGAGTTTAACTACACGTACTTTATACAAGCTCTATTATTTTCTTCAAATGCAAAAGTTAAAAATAAAATATTTTTTCTAACTTAAATTTTAATTTATGCATTTGTAACTAAGCATGTACTATGATCAGTTTTTTTTAAGCTTAAAAATTCTCAGTTACTAAAAACATTAATTGTCAAAGTTGAGTAAATTTTGTTTTAAATGTTCGTTCAAAAAAGACAAAATAAATAACTTGGAAAAACATTATTTAACAAAAAGAAATAAGAATCAAACGTTTTCCGCAAAAATTAAATTTTGTATGCAAAGTTCGTTTAAACGATAAGTTGTGCGTATAAAAAATAAAATTTTCCAGACTTGTTATAATTCCATTATTAACATACAACTTTGTTTAAGTTTAGTTTAAAATGTTCGTACAAACAACCCTAATATGGTAAAACTTTATTATAAAAAGCAGTTAAGATTTAAAGTTTTTGTGAAATTTCGCAAAAGTATGAACTTTTCCAATTGCATTATTAGCATACAACTTTGCACGAAAATTTTCAATAAATGCCTAGCAACCGATTTACGCACAAATTAAGTTTCTAACTTTGTATTATCTCGTTGTGAATAAATTTCTGGTTTAAGGTTGAGGTGCAAAAAATAAGACAGAAATACAAAAAAGCTTAATCTTATGGTTTTATTACAAGATTCTAATGTTTAGTTAAAAAAGACTTGTGCAGTTGTAAAACTATTCTGGTATGATAGCTTTTAGGGGAAAACTAGTTGTAAAAATTGTAAAAATTTATTTAATCTAAAGAACTTATTTTCTTTATTATACTCATTGGTTCAAACCTCACCTTTTTAAGTTTGAAAATGTTTTTTAACTAGAGATTTTGTTTGTTTGTTATGACAACAATATAAAAAATATAAACATATTAAAGCTTAAAAACATTATTCGAATAAATATTATGCTTTCCATTTTCCTTTTTGTTGTCAAAACCCTCAATCTTTTGTTCAAAGTTTTTTGAAAACTTTTGTGGTCTTCAAAATGACACCGAACAATAAAACTATATTGTTCAATTTAATTACACAGTGGTCAATTACATATCTTCAAAGAAAGTTTAATTGCAATAGTTGTCCTAAATCGTATTAACATGTGATTTAAAGTTTATATCTTAAAAAACTATTTTTAAATATACAAGTTTTTCGAGTTTTGTAGCTGTCATTACAGAAATTTAAATACATAATAGATATCAATTATAAATTAAGATTTTTACAATTATAAATCAGCCTAATCTACTTGTAATTAGAAATTTAAAAACAATTTAAATTGTATGGGACTTAAAAATTTCGACCTTTGAGTTTTTTGCTAAATTTTTTTTACTTAAAGCAATCATCACGAAAACACATTTTACGCGTTTTCAGACCATTTAAAGAATGTTCCATTGAGATATTTTTAGATGTTCTGTATTTTTAATATTTTCTTGTTATTTTGAAGTTTTTTTTTGAAGAAACCAAGATTTTCTTCAAGAAAACTTTTTCAAATTGTCTGAAAACTCGTAAAATGTGTTTTCGTGATGATTGCTTTAAGTAAAAAATTTCAGCCAAAACTCGAAGGTCGAAATTTTTAGGTCCTCTACAATTTACATAGGTTATTTTTGGAAATATGTAAGTAGCTTGACGGTGGTAAAAGCTAAGAAGCTATTTTTTTGTGTTTTGTTTTTCAAGTGATTTGCCACGCACAAAAAGTTAGACCAAGCTTAACTCTGAGGTCGGGGCAACAGATGAATCCCAATGACCAATTTGTAAAATTGTTAAAAATTATTCTAATTTTACCTAACTTTATAATTAGTTTTACCTAACTTTATAAACTAACTTTATTATAGTTTTGTTAGCATAATTATTTCATAGTTATGTAGAAACAAAAAGCTTGAGTTTATATAACAATAATTGAAACACAAATAAAAGAATACCATAAATGCTGAACTATTTCATTTAGCACATGTAAAAACTTATATGTACGACTTTTTTCTTACAGTTTAGATTTTCGAGGCGTTTAAAATCAAAAAAATCAATCAACAGAAAATAGTATTTTTTTTTAATTTATCTCAAAGACAATTTTTAATAAATAATAAAACTTAAAAAACCAATTATTAGAAAGTCTTTTTTATGTTAAAAATTTATTTAAAAAACAGTTGTTAAAGTTAAGCAAATATTTTTGTTCGAAATAGCTTACGTTAAAATTTTACATTAATTTTTATGCATTTAAAACTAAAAGTATAAGTAAATAATTGATTAAATTATGTTTATTATACATCATTTGTCAAGCTATGTTTTTTTTTCAAGTAATTTTACTTAGCATTCATCAATACATAAGAAAGTTATGTTATTTTTTTGTTAACTTTGTTAATTTTTATGAAACATAAAACAAAAAGATAGTCTGAACACTATCTACTATACTCGTACACAAGAAATCTGGTTGCTATAGTAACGCGTGCCATCAGTTTTTATCACTGAAACTATTAAGCAGATGTTTTCTGAAGATCTGTCACAAATAAAAACAAAAGATCGAACATCATGTTGTACAAGCGAGTAAAATTAATATTGCTTAAAAGTTTAAAATCTTTAAAAAAAATTATATGAAAATCATTCAATTAAGTTTAGTATATTATATTAAAAAACAGATTACCTGATTAAATGATGCAATTCAAAACTAAAATTATATTTTTTATGTAACGACTATTTACAACTTTCCAAGGCTTCAAGAGTTATCAATACTAACAAGTTAAGAAGTTTAAACTTGAAATATGTTTTTTTGTCAATTAATTACGATGTTTTCGGAATTTATCAAACAATTGAAATGTCAAAAGCTAATCTCATTTGTCAATTAATCACGTTTCATTTGTCTGATTAGAATTTCATAAAAACAGTAGGTGTTTATTTTTACAATTTTTACTAAACATTTCAGCAGTTTTGGAAAATTAAAAAAGATTACAAAAAGTTTTGAAATTAGCCTTGTTTTTGTAACTATATAAAAACATTTTATTTTTATTTTTAAACTAAACTGAAAAAAAGTTCATCAGTATAATTTAAAAATAAAATTTGTAGTTTTAAATTTAAAAGATAGAAATTAAATTATTAATCCTTATTTTTGAAATATAACTTAAAATTAAAACTAACTAAAGGTAAAAAAATATAACGAAGGTTTCCTAAAAAAAACAAATGAAAAGTGTTCAATACAAACAATAATAAAGTGTTTAGACTTGATCAAAGGTTTATTTATGCAATATTTATTTTTTGAGAATATCATACTGCTTTAATGACAAATTATTCTCATTTATTATTTTAAAATTTTTAAATGTAAAGTACGGTTGCTGTTGATTAAAAACAAGATTGATAGTTTATAGATGATAGCATTGCAAAAGTTTTAAAACAATTAAATAAACGTCATATATATCTTATTGTATAATAATAATAAGTATAGTTTATTTTAGATAATTTTTTTACTAAAAAGAATTTAAAATTTTTCAACGTAATATTTTTACTATTTTTTTCTCAAGTCTTTAAATAATAGGTGTATCAAGTTTTATTTTTTATTCCTAAACATGTTTCAAGTCATTGCCAAGTCACGTTGAAATACATAATTTAAAACACTGTCACTCGATAACACAGAATTTTTTTCTTTTGAAGAAAATGCCGCCTAATAGTTATTTGTTTAATAACGTCAATGCAGTGTTTAATGTAGAAATTACACACCTCACAGTATAATGAGGTTGTTTTGTTTGAAGTGCTGTGCAAAAATATTTTGTTTGCTAAATCGTGTTATTTCGAACCTCTATGTTTAGCATTAAAAGAACAATTACAATCTTTTTGTTTTTAGAAAATTTTAATTTTGTTATTTAAATTTCACACTTTTGAAAAAAACTGTAACGATAGCTTTTAAAACTTTTACCAGTACAGCGCACAATACAGTAAATGCTTAATCATTAGAAAGTCATTACAAAAATCATAACATGTTTTGTTTTTGAAAACTAAGCAACGAAAGGCTCATGACCGCCAACACTTTATTGATTTTCTCTCTCTTAGTAATGATTCTCTCGTTTGCATTTTTACCTTTTCCATTGTTTACGAAGACTTTATTATGTGTTGCCGCACAATAAATTTATTCACTTATAAGTCGTGTTAGCATGTGAAATGTTAAGCGAAAGTTGTTTCTATTGGAACGGGGCTAAGTATTACAAAGCCAAAATACTGCAAGAGTTTAGAGGCATGTAGCTGTTTAAAACGTGTTAATCACAACGAAGTTGTTTTATTGGAAGTTATATAGTGAAAAGTTTTAAAATATGTAGCAGAAGGCTGAAAAAAATGTTAAAAGTAAAAGTCGAAAAGAATGCATCTAAATCAGAATGAAAGATAATGTTTCAACAGTGCAAGAAGTCATATTTGTTTAATGAAGTAACACAACTTTGCAACCAGGCAAACAAGATTTGAAGACCATTTATGAAATGTGAGAATTTTGCTGGTTGCATTTTAAAGTTGTTTACTTTATTAAAACAAATATCAGCTATACAATTTCGATGATTCACAAATATTTGATGAGAATAGTGTATAGTTGCTGTGGAATTAGAAAAAAATCTTAGGCAGTTATTAATAGGTAACTATTGTTGTATTTAACAAATATTTACATTAGTTATTCTGTATTATTTTTAATTTTATTTTTTAATTAGCCTTTAAAAACTGTACTAAAACAAAAATTATTTGTTATAGTTCTCTATACTTCTAATTATTTTTTTTCACTTTTGTTTTATTACAGCTTAATATACTTCCTTCGTTATTTAAAATTTGTTCAAAAGTTTTATAATGAAAATATTTTTTACAGAAAAATGAACTTGGTAACTTGCCGACTTCACAAGCTACTGCCATGCCCTACGGATTTTCAATTTTTTTTTTAATTTCAAGTTTTTTTTTTATTTATTTATAAAACAAAGTTGCTTATATTTTACTTAAAGTTGGTTTGAACATAATTAAAAAAAAACTTAAATTTTTGTATTTTTTATGCTTATAGTTTTGAATATCTAAAATTAGTTATTTGATATTTCATATACAAAACATTATTAAAAATTGCTAAATAGTACTTTGATAGATTGTTTTTGTTATGTGACTAATGTTACGTTATTTAGATTGTTCCAGTTTGGTAAATAAATTGATGAAAAAAAAAATTGAACAATGTTCTGTTGTTTGTCAATATTCCGTATTAAGAAAAATGATATTTCTCTTAATAACACTAAATGTAAACACTAATATTTTAAATATCTTAAATTTAATTTACTTTATAAATAAACCAAGAGAAAACATGTAATATTTTCTATTTACTTATTTATAATATACTTAAAAAGTTAACAATTTTAACAAATTAAAATACTAATGCTAACAGATTAAGTTACTTATTTTACTAACGCTCTAAATGATATCGACAATTATTTACATTAAATAAAATCACATGCTTCTTAATTAGTTAATGTTAGATATTTTTTACTCTTTAATTAGCAGGAAAATCTATAACATTTTTGTTGATAAGTTTTTGATGTTTATCATAAGATGTCACTGTTAGTTGCAGTCATTTCTAGTTGTTTTTGAAGAATGCTCTGTATTTGTAAAGAAATATAAAACTGTGAATTAATATTCCAAATTTGTTTAGCAGTAATCTTGTAGTTTAGAACTAAATGATATATAATATAATAGTTTTGGACACACAAATTAGAGTGCTTAGATATAATAAAATATTCAGTGACTAGATGTTTCAAAAGTACAATAGTAGAAATATATTTGTACACTTTTTAATTTAAAGATACAACTTAGTCTTGTTTGAGATTTTGCGAAGTACCTTAGTTTTTTGCATCCCTTTATAAAAATAATTATACTATACAGAATTAAATATAACTATTAAATAACTGTCTATACATTACTTTATAAAGTTTTGTTTTTAAAAAGTTGTAACTTATTAATATATGTAAATGAGATAGTTTAAATATTAAATATTCTTCTTCCTAACCATCTATTTTACATTCTAACAGAAAACATTTTTTTAACGCAAGATATTTCAAAGTTTTAAAAAAACAAGCGTACGTTTTTTACAAACACTTTAACTGCTTATATTATAGATATTTTTTTTGACTCGCATTAAGTTTGAAAAAATGTTTGATTGCAAAAGTGCTTTATTCCTATAAAGTTTTTAAAAGCATCTGTTAAAATTTTTTGTTATGTTTTTGTTTAATTAATATGATCAGAATTAAAATTTACATTAAAAAACAGCTTAATAAACTCAATTCAAGTTAGAAATTAACTTTTTTGTTACACATCATACTTTTCATTGTTTAAAAGTCGTGCAGTTTTTTGATTAAAATATTATTAAAAAATCTATAACAATTAATTATCATTAAAAATTGAAAAAACAAATATTGTATGTTTATTGGTTTTTGGTTTACGTTTATTAAAGCTGTTAGGTAATAAATAAAAAACAAATGGTACTATTGTAAAAAATGCATCTTAAATAAGTTAAAATGTACAGTCGACCTTTTTAAAGTCAGTTGTTAAACTATAACTCTTTTAAAATATAAACTCAAAGTTTGATTTTTATTTTCAAAAAGTAAAACTGTCCACGTGGTGAGGTATATAACAAACATGAAAATCAAATCGCCTCTCATACAAGGTTGACTTGTTTTGTACAAATTAGTTTTAACAAAAAAGTTATTTTTATTTTATTACCTAAACTATCATAAACAGGCATTAATGAAATGCAATTTTTTGAATGTTCTCTAAGGCATTATTATACTTTTAATTTTTAATAGTACCTTAAAAAAATAAAACTTTTGTCTATTTCGAACAAAAATTACTTAGACTACTAGATTAAAAAATTATATATTTCAATAGTTTTTGTAATAAACAGATAAACATATACACTCACTGTTGTTTATTATTGAATTAATGTTTAATGAGTATCTTTAAATAGACTTAATAATACATTCTGATGTTGTTACATAAAGTTTGAAAAATAGATTTACTTCTAATTCAATCTTATATAAAAACAAAATGTTTTAAAGTAATTTAACAAAAACAAGTTTTTGTAAACATTTCAAATACTAACATAAAGACAAGTTTAGGTGTTAGATAATTTGTTAGTAATGTAATTTATTTTTAATTTAATTAGTTTATCATCATTAATCATTGTATAGTGTCGTTAGATTATTGTATGAATTTTTAATGAATATTTATGTTGTTTCATTTAAAGATTGAAAGAACTGTAAAAAACATATTAATTTTAAAATTAATTCAATACTTCATGTTAAAAACAAAAACATAGAAAATTTTAAAATATACAACTTAAATAAAGATATTATAGTTTTTTAATTTGAGAAATGCGTTCAACGAAAAAAAAAACTATTAAATCAAATATCAATTTATGAAAAGCTACTAACTTTTCAAGTTTTTTTCATTTTACAGTTATGATTTATTTTATTACAGTATTTAAGAAACTTATGTACCTTAAAACTATTTCAAGTAAAGTTTTTTTTTAAATTTTACCAACGCATGGCATTAATATTTCCGATCAAAACTTTATGCTCATTCCAAAACAACATATTGTATCTGTACTTCCTATGGAGTTTCCTGTTTGTGGTATCGACTATGACGAAATTTTCAAAAGTATGCAAAAATTATACGTACGTTTGATACAAGCGATATATTAAGCCTTACAAGTTACTTTTATAAGCTTTCAATTGTCAACTTTGTTATCGCTTTTTTTCAATGTTAAAAAAAATTATATTATTTACAAAAATTCGATTTTAAACTAGTTTTTTCTTGCAAATTTCTAAAAAGTAAACATGCAGTCAATAATTTTAAACAAACTACTGCATAAAAAATTATAAACTTCATGTCCTAGTTATTTAAATAAAAATCACATGTATTCGTACATTTATATTTATTTTCGTACTAAAACTCATCTGAAACAGTTCCCAATTATTTCAGTGCAAAACACATGTCATGTTTTACAAGTATTTCAAGGTTTCAAGTTAAATTTGACTCAAAAAGGCTTTATTATAGTTTTTTAAACTTTTTTCAGATGTTATAAAAAACATTTGGTAAAAGTTATAAAGCATTTGAAAATGATTTTATAACAACGTAATTTAGTAAAGCTTAACATACTCGAGCAATGCGTTTATCTTTAAAGTATAATTTCATTTTAAAAGTCACAATCAGTTAAATTGTCATCTAATTGCTAAGCATGTGTATGCATATGTGTTTAGAATTAATTCTAGACGTTTTACTTTTAATATTATGTAAAAGGCAGTTTTATATAACAAATTATGATTAAATAAAAATTTTCTAACTGCATATATAAATTTTTTTTTTTTTTTGAAAATAAACTAACTCTTGTGCAAGAACGAATGTATCTATATTGTGGTAAAACTCGAAATATTTACATTTTTGTTGAAAAGTCTTAGTTGTATAAAATTTTCGATTTTAAAAACTTTTAAATACAAAAAAAAATTTATTAGTTTAAAACAAATTATTTCTTATAAATTACATTTAAGAATAAACTACATCAATAAAATATTTTTTAATTAAGTCTACAATTTTTATGATTTATGTGATTGGTAAACATTTTCATGATAAAAAAATACACAACACTTTATTTATTACCGTTATTTTAGAAACGTTAATTTACTTTTAATAAATAGTTTTAAATATTTTTAAAACTTATATATTGTATCACTAAAGACAACCTCAAAGTTACCTTTTTATTTTTCAAGAGTATAAACAACTTAACAAAAAATTACAATTTTCCCTCTTGTTATTAACAAATTTTTTAAGTCTTGTCAGACTATTATCAAAACAACACTTTAATATATACGTTTTTATATAAAACCAATATCAAAAACCACCGTTTTTTAAAGCAAATACCTAGAGATAAACCTTTGTTTGCATTTTATTCAAATATAATTTGATAAAATTAAGATTTTTAGGTGTTATTTTTTTAACAAAAAATTTTAATTCAAATATTAATTTTGTTATTTGTTTAAGTTGCCTCTTAATTCTAACATGTTACTAAACAGTTGCGGTTTTTTGATTAAAAATTATTAGTCTTAGTTTTATGGAAAAAGTTTTCATAGTTTCTGCTATCTGCTTGCATTATTCTTGAATAAGAATTCAGTCGATGCTTTTATATAATCGTTGTATTATTTTAATACTGTAGAACTAAATTTGACTCCCTTTTTAATTTAACTTTCTTTGAATTTGGTTTAATTTAATTTATTTTTTAATTGCTCTGAAACAAGTAGTGTTGTTCGATTTCATGTTTTTCGTATTTCATGAACTAAACGAAAATGACAAACTTCTAATTTGTCGAACAGTTTTTTGGATATATTGCTCTAATTAAGCTTATTATACTACTATCTAAATTTACAAAAAAACATTATAAATAATATTTAATTGTAAAATTTGCTAAGCTTGGTAAAGTTTACTTTTTTAAAAATACACATTTTGTTTTTCATCGATTTCATCACTAATTTTAAATAACAAACAAATCTATTCGAGTCAGTTTCCTGATATTATTTATAGGCATTTATATCTTGGGACTTTTATTATACTGCCCTTGAAAGTAAAACATCCTGAATAATCTGTAATTTTTTAAGCACAATTTATTAACATCATATACGTAAATGATAAGATTAAGAATAATTTTTCAAATAAAACTATAAACTAAAATAAAAACGCTTTTTTTTTCACTAAAAACTTTATAATATGTATGAGAATTTTTTTATAAAGTTTTTTTTTAATTAAACTTTTTTTTTCTATTTTGAAATTATATTAAAAATTTAAAAAATTTTAATATCAATAAAGACTACAATATAAAAAGTGTTACGTAAGAGTTGTGCAACGCATTTGACTTACAGTATAGTTGTTTGTTTAAACAAAACTTTGATTAATATATATTTCAATCAAAATTCAAAACGTCTTAAGTATGTTATTCACTTTATTTTCTCTATACTTAATAAAAGACGAATTAAAGAAATTTTTAAAACTTTTATGAGCAATTTTAGTAAAACAAAAACTTTCTGGCTAATCTTTTTTTTTGTAATTTGTCGTTTTCAACATTTCTGTTTTATTTTACTGTTAAAAAAAAAGTTCACATAAAATAAATTGTTAGTTGTCCACAATTTTTGTTTTACAACTAAAGTATCAATAAATCAGGAGCTTAAAGTTAACAATAAAACACTTGATACATACTTTTTAATTAAACATTTTAAGGCATTTTGTTTATTTTTGCAGAAAATACACGTTGTCAGCATGTGCGCAATCTAAAATATTTTGGAACAAAAAATTTAGTTTGAGGTTTATCAAGCATTGGCACGTGTTTCATGTTTTGCAAAAAACATAACAACTTACTTACGTACATATCAAACAGTCTACAAAAGCTATTTGTTTTACACTGTATTGCAGACAGCTCATACTTTCTGCTGTGAAAGTAAATTGTAATAAGAAATAATCTGAAGCAAATAAAATTATGAAATGTTTCTAATTGAAAATTAACTTAAAATTTTACATATTATTTTCGTCATGAACAACATAAGAAGCACAATTGATTACTTGTTTCTCATTTAAAAGAATAATGTTGTTTTTCCACACAACATTCACAATGTAACAAGTCAAGTGGAATAGGTGTAAGCGTAGCTTTGTTCACGTTTACTGTCCAAGCATTGTTTCAAGTGACTATTTTTTAATGCTGCTAATTGAATAATAGTCATGAAGTAAGTCATTTCAATAGATTCATTGTTACATAGTTTAAAAAATTAATGTTTATTTATCAGGCCAAAAACGTACCTAAAGGAATTTGCTTAAAGACAGTGCTCATAAATTTTGTTATTTCTTTGAATTGAAAATGAATTAACAACAAAAAATTTTGGGAAACTTACAATAATATTTGCGTCAAGGCACAATTAATTTAAAAAACAAACTTTAGTCACTTTTTGTTAATTCTGTAAGAAGTATCCTAAAAAATTAGTATACTCCTGAACAATTTCTTTAATGACATCAAATGTATTTCAGCGGAGATTTAGTAGATCATTATTATTTTTGGATTACCAAATAAACAAAGAACTGTTATTTTTTAATAAAAGTATAAAATGCATATAATGAATGTTAGAATATTTATCCGAAATTAAATGTTATAAACTAATATATAAGCAAGTATTATATTGATTACATAAGTGTTAGATAAGTTTTAAACATTTAATATTTCTTTACCTAATAATTTTTGAAAATGTAATATTTATAAATAGATTTAAAACTTATCAAAATTATCTGAGTAAAATCAACCATTAATTAATTGAACTTATATTTTTTTATCATGAGTGCATGTCGATTTTGTTGTGTAGTTGTATACAAAATACAGGCATTGTGTATATAGTAAATGTTTTTTTCTTTTAAAAAGCATGCTCTTTAAAATAATTTTTTGATTAAAAATCTTTTTATAAACTGCTGCAAGTGATTTTTTTTTAATTTAATGACTTTACGCGACAAATGTGCCCAAACTTAACTAAATAAGAACTAAAATAAGTGAAACAATTTGAATTAAAGACTGAGGGTGATCCTATGTTAGATTTTTATTTGGTTACAGTCATAAAAAGAAACAAAAATTTCTTTTAAGATTAAACTTTTGGTTTTTAAATGCATACGTTTTTATTTAGTTGTGATACTGTTATAAATTTCAGTTTTCAAGATTGATACAACTTAACTAGGATATAGAATAATTTTTGAACAAATTAATCTATTTTTATTACTCTTTATTTTTTAAAAAGAAATTAATAATATAATATTTAATACGCGTAAAAAATCAAAATTATTGTTCACAAGTTTTTACATAAAAAATTTTGTGGATATTTTACACAATCTTAAAATGACACCAGTTACTTTAAGTAATAATTGCACTAACGATTACTGTTTAGACTTTAAAGTTTTTATATAAATTTAGTATGTAAATACACTTATGTGACCATCAAAATAAAAATCTACATATTAGTCCCTAAATTAGTAAATCTAATGAGCTCTTGTTGAAAGTTTTCGAACTCAAAATTAGAAGTTCATGT
The DNA here is from genome assembly GCF_965202585.1 of Thalia democratica. Taxonomy (NCBI): domain Eukaryota; kingdom Metazoa; phylum Chordata; class Thaliacea; order Salpida; family Salpidae; genus Thalia; species Thalia democratica. The sequence continues at coordinate 20,411,099 of NC_139165.1, forward strand.
TTTGTATGTAATAAAGTTGTTATGTTTAAAAACGTTGCATTGGTAAATTTGCAAGAAAAATAGTTGCGGTTTCCATTATGACGCGTTAAATAAAAATTCGTTCAAAAAGACTAACAAGGAGAAGTCCAACAAAGGTTTAAATATCTTTATCTAAAGTTAAATATCTTTATCTAAAGTTATTACTTTATTTTTTATCGTTGTAACTGGTTATACAAACCTAAGTATTGCACTAACTCTATGAGTTTTTGCTGTAGCTTAGCGATTTTTTGTAATAAAAGTAATTTTGCGATTAAGTTAAACAATATTGGTGTAACTTAAAATCATTTAGGTTTGTATCTAAAACTGACGTTTTCAAACTTCAAATTTACACTATTTATTTTGTGCTAGACAACAAAATAAAATTTTAATTAAAGAAAGGGTTTTAAAATTAATGCTAAATTTAAAAAGTTTGTAAAATATTCAAACTGTTTTTTTTTAAATATTTAGCTGTTAAACTTGAAAGAAAATTTCGGTCTGAGTACATGAATATTTATTAAAAACCATAAAAAAAATGAAAAAATGAAAACGTTTTTAAACTAATTTAACGAGCTCTACTTATGTTTAAAATTGATAAAAAGTGATATTTCCCATCGTCTTTATACCTTTAATTCTAAAGAACGCTGTTTTCAATTATGGAAATCAAGAAGACAATGTAATTGTTTTCTGTGCATATGTATTCAGCTCATCATAAGTAGTTTTCAAATTAAAAAAAAATTAAGGAAACACATACTAGTTTCAGCATCTTTAAACGTATACTTTGATTAATAAAACAAATCAATACACCAGCACACAAACAGTTTTAAATAAAGTTTTCTAATTGTTACAAGTTTGACTGTTGTATTTTATTTGCTTTGATTAAGGATACACAAAATAAAAGTTTTTGTTCGAACAGTTTTAACTGTTAGTATAACTAAATATTCATTATTTACTGAAGGAGATTTGAACATTAGATGCACTAGAAGGTAAATATGATTTTTAGAATAAGAGTAGTTGTTCACTTTTAATAAAATAGAAGTCAACAAAATCATTTTTGCTTGCAAATTCCAATGAAGTTCAATAAAGATTTAATAATATTGATTTATTGAAAACTAAAGGGAATTTCAAAGTTATTGTCAAAACAAACGCGAATCTACGTGTATGGAAATTTTGTTTTATTTAATTTTGGCCATATTTTAAATGAAAAACACGTAAACAGGACTTTTTTTTGTTTTGTTTAAAGAAGGTTAATTTGAAAAAGAACTACGCCTATTTGAGTAAAAAAATGCAAAATGTTCAACAATAGCAAGTTTTAATCGAAATGTTTAATACTTTAATTTTCTCATTTTAAGTGCAACAAAAATATAAAATACACTTATTTAAAAAGGTATAATTAATTTTAATAAACTTAAGAATATCTACAACTTCGTTTGCAGGCAGACTAGTTTACTTTTGAAGTTAGTTTAAAGATTCAAAAGTACAAATAGAAGAACAAATTTCTTGATCTTAGTGTGCCATCATTATTTTTTTTTGTTGATAATTTTTTGTAATTTGAATAAAAAACGTTAAAATTTTGTTTTTTGTTAAACATAAACAATAGTTTCATAAGTCAACTTAAACTCAAACGCTGTAAGGACAAAAACAAAAAGTTTAACCAGTTTTTTTTGTTAATCTTAAAAGTTTCAGCTTCTTTAAACATTACATTTTTTTTTTGAAATTATTTAAAATAAAATGTACAACAATGACAAACAATATATTAAAACCAACCTCAACTGTTTTCCAATTTATTTTTGCCAAGCTTCTTTGATGTAGTTTGAATAATTAAGTGTGCTGGTTTATTTATTTTGAAGAAAACAAGCAACCAGTTTAGCGTTGTTTTTTTTCAAATAAAAAATTAAGTTTTTACAAAAAGGAACGAGATTAAATAAACAAGACATCAAAAATCTTATCTGAAGACCATCTGTTTTACGCGCATCAAGAAATCTGGTTGTTATAGCAACGCTTGCCATGAGTTTTAAAGTTTGCAAACATTAAGCAGATGTTTTATTTAAAAGTTGTAAAAAAAGTCAATAATAAATTAATGGCTGTATGTCAGGAAAGAAAATATTGTTAAAATATACACGTATATATTACTAAAACCGTATATACACTAAAATAGCGTAAAAGTAAAAGTTAAGAATAAACTAAAAATAGAAAAAAATAAAACTTGATAAAACTAATGATATGACGTTTATCAATTAAATGACTTAAAGAAGGACTCGTACTGTTACAACATTTGAGACCAATTCAGTTATTGTACCAACAATAGGTAATATTGACTCAAGTATACCATTAATAAGTTAAAATTTAATTTTTAGTAACTATCATAGTTTAGTTCTTTTTTTATTATAGATAAGTTGTAATATAAAAGAAATGCTTCAGCTTATTAATATAAAAAATTATTAAATTTATTAATTAAAAAAAAAATAGGGATGATGAGTTAAACTCAAAAAAGTTTTCGTATTCAAAGATTATAGGTTTTAGTTCCAAACCAAGGGTCGGCAAAATGCGGCCTGCAAGGTACATTGTTTACTAAAAAAAAACTTTTTTTGAACTATAAAAATAAATAGTTTTGTATGAAAACTTACAATGAGCCTTTTAATTCAATATTTATTCTTTACTTTTGGCTATTTTATCTTATTTTGTTCAAAATAACATCTTTTAACTGATTACTACGGTTATTCAAAAATAGTTCTGTATTTTACGCTTTTTGATTTTTTTTTCCTGGTAGTGCGGCCCGCAAGCAACTTTTTCTGAAAAAACTGGCCTACGAGTAACGAAAGGCTGCCTACCTATTTTCTATATTAATAAATTAATAAAGGTTTATAAAACTTTTAAGTGTAAAATTTTTAAGAATGAACCAATAAAGTTAGAGTCTTAAAACTACTTTTATATATTAATTTTACGACATAAACTTTTCTCTAAGTTTTGCATACAGTAATCTGCTGATACGGCAATACGAGCTTTTAAGTTCTATAACTTAAACATGTTTGCTTATACTAAGTATGTAACAAAAAACCAAACGTTTATTTATAAACTACACAATCAGATTAATAAAAACTTTTTCATTTGTTTTAGATTGCTAAGAAAAAACGTTATACTAAAATTCATTAACACTTTAAATTTAACAACTTTCTTGTTAGTAGCGTTTTAAAGTTTTTTAAGTTTAGTTAAGCAGCAATCAAAGGTTAGTAGTTTGTCTATACAACTATCAATATATTAAAATTTATTGAACCAGCAATATTAAATGTTTAAAATATTTGGTTCTAGGACCTGGTGCACAAAAACATATTTTGGTTATCGAGTTGCACACCACTTAGATACCTTTTAACGCCTTGTCCAGGACAATAGATACCTTGTTAACTACTTTAAACACTTAATTTAGTGACTTTAATTTTACGTCAATATAATCTTTACTTTACTTACGCGTACTTTAAAAGTGTAAATATAAAAACGTAATTTTGCAAAAATATTTTCAAACTTTTGTTGAGTCACCTTAACAGCAAATTTAATTTAGCTGCCCTTTATTTATTCTTTTGTTAGAAATGCTAATTTTATATTGTTTACTTAATAACGTGACTGATACGCGAAATTAATCCTTTTATTCAATACAAATGTCTGAGAGAAAAATATGTTAGTCCTTAAGAATTTTTACTTATTGTTCGAAAAGGGTGTAGAATTTATGTTTTTTCGTTCAATTTATCGAAAACATGCTTGAATAGTTTATTTTTAAAGTGGTATAACTTTTAGTATTAATGAAAATATTTTCGTCCGCGTTTTTTAAATAAATTTTAAATGTAAACAGAAGCTCTTTATAGTTGTTTATTTATTTTAAACTTTGTGATTAAAGGAACCATACTTTTTTTTGTTAAAATTTGCTTCTTACTTGATACTTTTTACTAATTAAACAAGTAATGTCAATCTCAAAGTTACATTAAATCTAGTTGCTTAATGTATCAATACTTTCTTTTATTTAGCAAAGTTTGAATACAAGCAATTGACTAATATATATGCAAAATATAATAAATTCGTCAATTAACTTCTTTACTTATATTCAACACCAAATTAACATATAAATGTTTATACAAGGTTTGTTCTATTAATAAAGTCCCCACATCATTTATAATTTACTAAAATGGAATTTTATTTCATAATCATCATTTTTCTTTTTTCTTTTGAAAATCACATAATCAAAGGAAGTTAACTTAAGTCGAAACTTGTAAACATTTTTTTCAAAAACTGTTTATTAGCAGTTGATATAATTTGACAACAGTGTATTCCAATTAAAAACAAAATTTGATATTATTATACTATCAAACGTTAAAAAAAAAAACAGAATTATAGCATTTTTTTTAAGAAATAGTTTAAAGTAAATTTTTGGGCAATATGTGAAGAAACTAATAATTTATTTTTAAGTAAACAAACATTAAAGATTTGGCAAACAAAAAATTAGTTTAAAACTTCTAATGTATTTCGTATAAACACCCAAACAAAAACAGAAACTTAGAAAAAATACACCTTTTTATATAACTAAAAGATGTGTTTGTGAAAATTAGTTTTATATATCCTTACGTTTTAAAGTTTATATCAAATGTATATCTGTATTTAACATTTACAATAGCATCGTTTTTTGCTATACTACATACTAGAAACTTTATGTTATCTAAAGTTCATATTTAAGTTGCATTTTTTTAAGTGTCTCCAATAAATCAGTATAAATATATCTTACATAACACAAGTTTAAGTTTTAATCATTATACCAACAACAGGTGTACATTTGACATAATGTAAAATTGTTTAAACAATCAAACTAGATTTTTGTTTGTAAATAAAAAAGAAAAAAAAACCCGAAGTAATTTTAAAAAATTCTTTTTGTTTTGTTTTTGTTTTTCAAAATAAGCAACCAGTTACGCATAAAGCAAAACACTCGAAATATCTAGCTCTCTTTTTCATAAACCTATATTTTTCTCTCGTTTTAGTTTTACTTTTTCTCTATTACAAACGTCCATAATTGCAGTTAAATAGCAAATCCACATAATTAAAGAAATATATAGAGCAAAGATGTGAACGGTTACTGTAGTTGAAACAATTACTGCTTAAAGTAGAAGCTGTGTATATGAAGCTTATTTAAAGGATTCATTTTTATAAAACAAGTTTTGTTTTGAAGTACTAGTTCAACCAGTATTCGATGGTGTCGTAGAATGACAAAAAAAATTGTTTTCTAAACTTTTACAACTTGATAGCCAGAAGAATAAAACTCAGGGATCAATTTTTCTTGTGAGAGTTTTACTGGTTATCATAATAGTTGTTTGAGTTTTTGAGAACAAAAGGCAATTACAAATTTTCGATGATTCTTATAAAACTGATGAGAAGTTTTGCATTTGTCAAGTTGAGTACACATATAGAAGTAAAAAAAATGGAAAAAATAAGCTTGTTACACAAACGAATACGGCTACAATGTAAGTTTTACTCTGTTCTATAAAACTTCATAACTTGTTTACTTTATGTTGTTTATCTTTTACATTTATACAAATTTAAAGTTCTAAACTAAAGTAGGAAACTGAATTCTTTGGCATGTAAGATTGTAATATTTTTTGTTCACAGATATAAGAAAAAAGTGTGCAAGGAACAATCATAATCAATATTTTTTACTGCTGCTTCATAAATTTCATAGCTGCTGCTACAATATCAAATTCACAGCTGCTTAAAATTGTTGTCTTTTTTTATCTGATGTGTTTTTTTTTAGTTATTGTAAAGTTATTTTAAAAAAGATACAACTAGTTAATCTTTAAGTTAGAAATATGTTAACAAAAAAAAGTTGTTTTATTTATGTTATTATTAATTTAGTTATATATTTTTTTATAAAAAAATTTATTCAAATAATTCAATGTGCTGATAAATTGTGTTTTACTTTCATGAATGCTGCTACAAACTTCCTTTTCAAACTAAGTATCTTTTTTAATGTTTTTTCAGTATCTACTTGTAATTGTTTTTTTTTCCTTAGGCTTGTTAATTAAATAAACAAAAATTAAATTTGTTCATATAATTTATGTTAAATAAAACTACAAAGAATAATTTACTTTTAAATTGTGTAGCATTTTTTTAGAAGAAAAAATTTATTAAATAATATTCAAAAAGAAAGTTATGTTTATTTTGAATAATATTTGCAACTTTTTTTTTTGTGTTGTCTACATTTTTGTTACTGGTTGAATTATTTTAATCTTATTTTAAAACGTTTAATAAAGAATAATGCTTAATTTGTTTTTCAATGTACAACAATTATAAGTTATACTCACATAATTTACAACTTTTTTCGTGAAATTAAATTTATAAAAAGTACTTTAAAAATTTTCCAATCGTATGTTTTGTCAATTCAAATCCAGAAACTGATTTTAAAAAAATCTAAACAGTGACATGTATTTACCAAGTTAGGTAAAAATAATCAATTATTTTTAATTTGGTAAGACTTTAAGCTGACAAAAACAAATATATGGTACAAATACATCTATGATCAAAGTTAATTGTATTAAACTTTAAAGACTTAACTAACCGCACATACTTCTACCTTTGATCTTAATTAAACACCTCCCTTGTTTTTTAAGGGAAATAACTTGAAAAGGAACGTTGAACAAATGGAAATCGTTTAAGTAGTAGCAGTTGTGAGCACTTAAAGTTTAATAAATTTTGATTAAAAATTTTAATGTTTAAATGATATTTTACTAAACTAAGTTTTAAACGTACCTAGATGTTCTCTACAACTACTGCGTATTATTTATTCAAACTTCAAAGGTCATTTTTAGCAATGACTATTAAGCACAAATATTTTGTCTGATACAAGTTTTTATTTTCAATTAACATTTTGCCAATAAATATATTTTAATTTTTTTATAAATTTATTTTTAGATTAGTATAACATAATCAAAACAGTAACATAAAGTTTCAAAAGCTTTTTATGAAATTGTAAAATAATTAAAAAAAAATTACAAAAAAAGTTTATCAAACACTTACAACCAAAACTAAGGTATTGTCAAAAAAATTATATCTTAAGAGTTTTTTAAAATCCTTTTGTTGTGATTTTACTTATAATTTAAACGAACACAGCTTTTTGTTAGAAAGTTTTTTGATAAATTATGTCGGTTTTCAACAAAAAATTAAAAAATATAATTTTAATGTTAAATTTCACTGACAATTAATTATTGTAAAATACTTCAAAGAAGCCTAACATCAGTGTTGTGTAAAGCTGATTATAAACAAGTTTGCAGTTCTTATATGTGCCTTTTACTATACTTAAGCACTTAGTTAATTTAAAACTAATAATTTAATTTTTTGTAGATACAAGTTCTTTGTGATTTTTTATGTTTTTAAATATTTCTAGACTTAGTTATAACAAAAAGCTTTAATATTTCTAATACTATTCAAACTTTATAATCATAAAAATAAAATTTAAAAACTTTGTTAAATAAAAATTAACAAAGTATTATTAGATACCTTGAAAATATTTTCCTGAAATTTCTTTCAGTTTAGTTACTAATAATATTCATTTTCAAACCATTACATAAGTTTGATTTGAATGAACTTTTTAACTATGTAATCGTAAATTTAATACATAAAAGAAAATCAAGATAACAATATTAATTTTTTTTCATCAAGATTTCTAGCCTAAAACCATCTGTTAAACGCTCATATAAGAAATCTGGTTGCTAAGGTAACGCGTGGCATCAGTTTTTATCACTAAAATTATTACACAGATGTTTAACGTAAAGTTTGTCAAAAATAAAAACAAAAACGTTCATACCAAAATTCCTGAACAGTAAAAACTTTTAAGTATTTTTTATAAAGCAGAAAAAATTAAAGTATGTGAATTAATGTTTAAAGAACAAACAGATTAATCAGTTTATGTTTAAAAAAAGTTCTTATATAACGCATGTTTACCGTATTGCAACATTTAGAAAGTTTTCAATACAAACAAATTAAGACGTTTAAACTTGAACTAATTTAATTTGTGCAGTATTTAAAATGTTTTCTTTAGAAACATCAACAGCTTATATGTCAAAGACTTATCCTATTTGGTCAATTATCCAAATTTAGAATATCCAATTGATTTTTTTAAGAAACAAGAGAAAAAAACAATTGATTTATAATCACACATAATTTCTAAAGATTTTAAGCCAGTTTTATAACTAGAAAAATAGTTAGAAGTTATTTTAATTGCTCGTTTTAGTAGCTAATAAATTTAAAAAATATAACTTCCTATTTTACTTGAGAATTTTGTAAAAATTAGTAGTTTTGTAAGTTTTGTAAGTTAAAGATATTCTAAAAAAAACTTCTAAAATTATTTCATCTTTTAGAATGCTGAAATTATTTAAAAATATATTTCAATTGAGTACTGATGAAAAGTTATTCAACTTCAATAATTTAAACAAAGTTAAAATTTGTAAAACTTTGTTATACCATATAAATAAAAATAAAAACACAAAATAGTAAAAATTGTCTTTCTAATTTTTAAACAATACTTAAAATAAAATTATAGTTTTAAATTTATTTTTCAAAGCTGTAGTCTGTGCCAAATTACACCTCAAATACACCTCAAAATACACTAAGCTTATTTTGTTAAAAGTATCTGTTGTTGAAAGAAAATACTAGTTATTGAAACTTGCTGTTTAGAAATATTTGTTAGTCGAATGACAAAATATGTTTTTTAAAATAACTATATTTGAAAATACATGATATATATACTTTTGAATACTCTTAATATTTACAATTGTTTCAAAACAATTTTTACAGCTTTTGTTAGTTTTCGTGTGCCGTTATAAAGTACATGACTGACACATGTTTAAAATATATTCAAGAGAAATTTGTTTTCTAAGATCTTTAATGATTGTAAACACTTCATTGACCTATTTTTCCTACTCTCGCTCGTATTTTTAGTTTTTATCGTTTTGAAACTACTAAAAATTCCAGCTACACAAAAACAATTCTACATATCTTATAAATGTGTAGTATATTATAAAATATAATTAAAATTTATTTGCAAAATATCTAAACTATAAATTAAAACAAATATTTTTACATATTTTTAGTTTCAATGTCCTTCATTCAGCAAAATAATCAGTTAGGCTAACAACTGATTTTTCTATACATTTTAAGCACAAATCAGTATATTCACTTAGTTTTTACTGGTATTATTCGTAGTATATAACAAAAAGCAGTTTTTGTAAATAAACCTAGCTGAAGAAACTAAATTTCAAAACAAAGCATTAAAAACTTTATAAAGGTCCTTTAAGGAAAATGCTGTTATATAAAGTTTATTTTCAGATACATAGTTTAAGCTTAAACAGCTCAAATTTTTAAATAAGCTAACCATTGTTACTTTTTTATTATAAGTCAAACACAAAAAATACGGCTGATAGTTTTTGATTATAAACTTGTTTTTAAAAGTTCATGCATTCCTTGTACTTAACAAATAAAATTATTTCTTTTATTTGTTAATGAAATTGTTTAAACGTATATAGTTTATTTTTTTAAATAAACAAAAAGTTTTAACATTTAAGTATATAAACCATCTGTTTAACAACTTTACAGGAAGTCTGCCGTTGTTTTTGCAGTTTATAAAGTTGTCATGTGTTTTGTTGAAGCACATCAACTGCTAACAGCAGGAATCTTATGTTTGTACAAAATCTCCACAAATCTTAAGCCTTTGTCTGAGTAGAAAATTTTACTAACTCATTTACAATTATGTTGTGTCTGCTGATTGTTTTTATTTGTAATGGTATAACAAGTAGTCTAAACCTCTTCAAATTGTTATAACTAAATTAGCAAAACAGCAAACCTTTTTTTTTTTAACGTCAGCTTGATTTTTAATTCTTAAGTTTTGTATTCATTTCAGTAAAAAGAAAAAAACATTAACGCACACCTCAAAATAAATCTGCAAAATTATAAAAAAAATAAATGAATTGTGACATTAAAAAATAAATTAATTAAATAATTTAATTAACTAATAATAAAACTTTGAAATTAAATTTTCATAAAAATTTAAAAAGTTTTTCATTTCTAACCTTTTTTTTTTGTAAATATACTAAAAAGACTAAATCAATTGTTATAAAACTTCACAAAGTAAAATCAAAAAAAAAGTGAATAAACATCAAATGTACTAAAAATTGTACTATAATCAGCTTACATTCAAGGTTTATGCTTGTTTTACAAGCTGTAACTATATAGTTTCTTTTCACTTAAATCAGCACAAACAAGTCTGGATTTAGAATTTTTGTAAAAGTTTTCTGTACTGTTTTTGTTGTACCATCAAGTTTATACTTAAAAATAATACTAAAATATATTATTTTATAATATTTTTTTTTTCTTATTTCAATATTAAGCAGATAGCATTAAATTTGTCATTAGTTTAGATGATAAAGTATGCTTAGTTAAAATAAAAACCTATTCAAACCTTTTTCTTTTGCATAATAAGTTTACTTGACTTTGTTTAAATCAGCAACAAGTTTTGTTGTTTTAAGAATTAATATGCAAACTAATTTTAAATTAAAAGTGTGAACATACCAAAATATCAATTATTTTTTTAAATATTACATAGAAACACATTAGTGTTTTCTAAATTAGCTTTTTGTTTGATCTCATAATTACATTTTAATTTGGAAAACTTATAATCATTTGTATTAATTAGTTTGTCATTTGAAAGTTTTATAATTACAGCAATCTTTTTAATCTATCATATTTATTTTATTAATTATATTTGATAAACAATTGTTCTACTCTTATAAATTTTTATATTGTCTAAAAGTATAAAAATCAACGATTAATGTACGACTTTAAAGAATGAACAATTTTAAGAAGTCAATTAAGAACTAAGTTCTGTTTTTTATCAACTTAAAATGTTAAGCTTGTAAAAATATTCATTGTTAAATATCGTTTGTTTTAACAAGTATAATGATTTTTTTTTACATTTTCAGAAGTTATGTGTTAAGTTAGGAATACTTATGTTTTTTTTCTTACCTACGCACTAAAAGCCAAGCTTGAATTTTTTAGTGGCTGCGGAAAATTACAAACTCTAAAAGACCCCTTAACTTGATATTATTATTACTTTTATATTATTCTTTAGGTGGAGTATCTGCTTAATAGCTCCACTACTTTCGATGCCTTTTATACGTACTACGCTGTGAGCTCAGAGTAGATACTGTTGAACAAATTGTGTTCATATTTCCTGTTTTTCTTCCTACTCGTGGTATTAAATCTGACAAATATGATAAAAATGCGAAGTGTTGTTCAACAAGAACGATTGTTTACCTTTTGTTTTGGTAATAAATAAGCCAATTGTTAAGTTATTTGGCAATAGTAGAATTTAACGTTTTTAAAACTATTGTAGTTATATAAACCATCAAAATATTGTTTAAAACTAAGCGTTGAATAACTTTTTAACTTTATTATACTTCTTAAAGTTTTTTTAGATAACTTATATTATTTTTAATCCACAAGTGTATGCACAAAAACTTTTTATAATCATTTTCATACAAACTGACTTATTTTGATGAAAACTCAAGTTAAGAAATATTAGAATATAAATTTATTCTTTATATATATATATGTGTGTATATAGTAAAGGCTCTAAATAAACTACTTGTAAGAATATTGAAATTTAAAAAAGCCATTCTTAATGATTTTCTATTGTAAAGTTTGCTTTACTTGGCAAAGTTTACTTTTTAAATGGTACTCATACTATTTTTAATCAGTTTTATCACTAGTTTTAAATAAAAAATAAATATTTTCATGTTAGTTGCTCGATATTATTTTTAGGTATTTATAACTGGTACTTTTATTATACTGCCCTTGAAATTGAAAATTTTCATATCATCTGTAAATGTCTAACAATAAAATAGTAACATTGTATACGTAAATGATTAGACTGAGAATATTTTTTCAAGTAAAACTATAAACGTCCTCTTTTAATTTCAGAGCAGTATAGAGTGTATAAAAAAGTTTTTATAAAAAGTCTCTTTTAATTAAACATTTTTCTTAAACTATATGCAAAATTTAGGGAACTTTTAATGGAAATATAAAACTACAGTAAATAAAAAGTTACATAAGAGTTATGTAACACTTGTAATTATAAATCCTGTTTATTTTTAGTTGGTAGTTTTAGTAAAATTATGCTTAATAAGTAGATTTTTGTAAATTAAAAAACTTTTGATTATGTAAAATTGCTTTATTTTCATTACAACTAATGAAAAATTTATTAATAAATGTTTCCAAAGTTTTATAGTTGATAAAAGTAATGTAAAGTTTAGGCCAGGGGTCAAAAAACTGCGGCCCGCTGGCCAAGTGCTGCCCTCAAAGTCAAAAACTGCGGCACGCGAGCTCCTTTTCAGAAAAATTATACACTTTGAAAACAATAAAAGTTATATTTTTGCGATAAAAACTTACATTTAGGCTCTTAATTCAATAAAGACTGTTTATTAATGGTCTAATAGTCTTTAATTTATTGCTTGATTTATTAAGTTTTTGATGTTAAATAATATTTTTTTACTGATTACAAGAATATCTTATAGATAAATGCGGCCCTAAAACATTTATTTTAAAAGGTGCGGCCCGCGAGCTAATTTTTCTAAGAAAATTGGCCCGTGAGTCACATAAGGCTGCCGACCCCTGGTTTAGGCAGTCGAGATAAACTTTTTTTGCTTTGTTTTGAAGTTTGAAGTGTTTACAACTTTCATTTTATACAAACTGCTTATAAAGAAAGTTCGTATAAAACAAATCGTATTTTAATTAGAACTTTTGTTCTAGCGAGCTTTAGGTTGACAACAAAAAACCTAATATATATTTAATTATTTTAAGGTATTTTAAAAATTTGTGCAAAAAATATACGTTGTGTTCATAATTCAAAAGGTTTAGTTTGAGGTTTTTCAAGTATTAGCACGTGTTTTATATTTTACAAAAAAACTGACTATCGTACACAACAAATACTTTATGAAACTATTTTTTATACTGTAACACAAAAAGCTCATACTTTCTCTGTGAACTTTAGTTTTATTAAGAATATTTTTTGGAAAAAATAAAATTATAAAAACGTCATTAGTTATAAATTTATTTACAATCTCACATAAAACCTGATCGTAACGAACAAAGCAAATACACATTTGATTACTTGTATCTTATTTTTAAAAAAATTGATTTATTTACAACTTCCACGCAATATAACAATTATAGTTAGAAATGCATAACTGTAGCTTTAAATTTTATAAATTTAAAGTTAATCTTTTGCTAACAAAAATCCTTCGATTTAAGCTCACTTAGTATACAATAATAACAAATTTAAATAGTACATTTTCTTCATTAAATTAACACATATTTCTAAACTAACTATTACACGTGTTAACATGTTAACTCACATAAACGTTTGTTTATTTAATAAAAAAAGAGTGCTGTTTAATTAGTTTTTATTAGCTGTAGCTTTAATCACGCATACTGTTCGCGCATTTTTAAAATAAATAGCTTTTATCGCTACTATTGGAATTAAAGTTATGAAGTAAGTGATCTCAATGGATTAATTCTTATACAGTGAAAAAAAACATATTTTCCTACCAAGTCAGGCCAAAACGTACCCAAAGGAATTTTGTTAAAGACAGGGCACTTTAGATTCATTATATTTTTAACTTTAAAAAGTTGAAAATAAACGAACAATAAAGCGCCCTGCAAAATTTACAATAATTTTTGCGTAAGTAACTTTTAAAAAACTTCATTTAGTTTATGTAAATGTAAATTCAAATTAAATTTAAATGTTTGTGTATGTAAATTTTGAATGTATTACAACTTTGCTAAAATTTACCTTACTTACAGAAATGTTTTGCGATGGAGATTTATTTGATTATTACCAATTTTGTTTCATAACCAAGTAAAATAAAAAAAATATGTTTTATTAAGAAAAATATAAAGATTCAAAAAAGTGTTAGAATCTTAAGCCAAGATTAACTTTTTAAACTAATATATAAGTGCGTCTAAGTTATAAGTACTTATTACATAAGTGTTATATAAGTTTTACAAATTAAAAGGGCTTTAACAAAAAACTTTTGAAAATAACATAGCTTAAAGTGAATTTAGGACTTATTAAAGTCATCTGAGTAATATAAACAATAAAAAGCAGAAGTTTTTAAACTGTTCATTTGGAGTTTATGTTAGTTTTGTTGTTCAGTTGTATATAAAATATCTGCAAGGTGCATTGTACAAATGTTACCAGTAAGAAGTAACTTTAAAGTAAATTATCTGACAAAATCATGTGAAACTGTTAAGTAAACTACTCATTATTCGAAGCATGCTGTTCATGTAAAAACTTTACATGTAAACAAACATTGCATTGGTAAAATTTTGCACGAGACGGCCTGTGTGGTTCCTATATTGTTATTGTAGTTTTAAATGAGGAATGATAGAAAATACGCACTTAAAAACTAATAACTTAAGTATTGTAAAAATTATCTTTTACAAGTAAAGTTTTCTAAAAACTTGATGACTTTACGCGATAGCTGCAAAACTAGACTTAATAAGAATTAAAATAAGCAAATACAACAATTTTGATAAAGACAATTTGTTAATATTGTATTCAGGTTATTTTAGGTTATAGTCATAAAATGATACAAAAAATTTTATAAAAAGGTAAATTGTTTTTAAGATGCATGTGTTTTATATAGTTGTGATACTATTATAGTTATAGTTTTTTCAAGATTGATTAAACTTAAATAGGATTATTTAATATTTTAGTAACAAATTTATTTATTTCATTTACTTTTTTTTAAGAGTAATAATTCAAGTTTTTAATACGATTATAAAAATTTTATATATTTTGTACAAAACTAAATATTACATTTACTAGTTGTTACATATAAAAAAAAAGTTGAGCTTAAACTTACAGAGTTTAAAAAAATTAATTTACGATTAGAATATTTTTGCCGTAATTTGAAAGTATTGATGTTCTTATATAAAACTAACATCTTTATACTTATATTATCATTATGATTTTTTTGATAAACAACACAGTACTAATTAAATACAGGACTTACAAATTAATGTTAAATTTAAAAGGTGTGTAAAATTGTCAAAGTACTGTTTTACAACTATTAACAGTTAAACTTGAAAACATAGAAATTTTCGACCTGAATACATAAATTTATAATTTATTAAAATCACTTATATAAATAAAAACGTTTTTAAACAAATTTTAGAAGGTTTTTTCATGTTAATGTTAATTACAAGTGGGTTTTCTTTAAAATTCTCACGTTAAAAAACACTGTTTTTAATTATAGTCGTAACTTATAACTGGTTTCATTGCAGATGTATTTAGCTTATAAGAGTAGTTTTTAAAATTTAAAAACTAAGGAAATACATAACAACTTCAGCATCTTTAAACCTAAACTGTTCAAACAGAACTGTAACATAACATATAAACAGTTTTAGATAAAGTTTCCTAACTTTTCAAGTTCGAAAAAAGAGTTTATTTGCTTTGAGAATACACAAGATAAAAGGTAATTTTAATTGAAACGGTTTTAACAATTTTACCCAACAAATCAGTCAAATTAATAAGTGTTCTATGCTTCAAGAAAAAGTTCATCATTAGACGTAGTAAAAAAGAAAATATAATTTTCATTGTAAGTGTATTTGTTTTTTTAAGAAACAGAAGTCAACAGTATCGTTTTTGCATGCAAGTTTCAACTGAGTTTAGTCAAGATTTATTGATGTCGACATATTGAAACTGCAGGGAATTCCAAACTTATTGTCAAAGCAACCATGAACCTACGTGCATAAAATTTTATTTTATTTAATTTTGGCCAGATTTCAAATGAAACACGTAGACAGGAATTTTTTCGTTAAAAAATTTAAATTAGATGAATTTATAAAAGATTGAGAAAAATTGAAGTATAAGATTAAGAAATATTGAAAAAACTGTGAAGCTGTTTAACATAAGAAAGTTTGAATGAAAATGTTAAATATTTTTTGTTTCTCATTTAGTTGCAAAGTTTAAAAAATACTAATTTAATTTATTAAATAAATTTATTTTTAAGAACCTAAACATTTATATACAACTTAGTTCGAAGGCAGACTAGTTTATACTTAAAATTAGTTTAAAGGTTTAAAAACACAAATAGAACAACAATTTGTTTTTACGGTTGTATGCTATCATTTTTTTAATGTTTATGAAGTTTTGTAATTTTGATAAAAAAGTTAAAGTTGTTTTTTAATTAAGCAAAATAAGTTTTATAAAACTAAATCACTAGGTCAACCAAAGACTAGAAGCTGAAAGGACACAAACAAAAAGTGTAATCAGTTTTTTGGTTTATGTTACAAATTTTATCTGGTTCTAATATTAGAGATTAATAAAAAGCTTTTTGAAGTTATTTTATAACAAAGACAATTACTATTTAAAATCTGCTTTAAAGAACTTGAGGAAAAATTGATATTTAATTTATTAAACTGTTTTCTAACTTATTTTGTGTTTGATGTAGTTTAAACAATCAAGTACACTGTTTTACTTTCTTTTTAGAAGAAAACAAACCAAACAACTAAGCAACAGTTTAATGTTACTTTTATAGGATTTGTTGTTAAACGTTCACAACAAAAAAAAATTAAACTAGAAAACAAGACAAACGTTTTGAAAATATTATCTAAAGGCCATCTTTTTTACGCGTATCAAGAAATCTGGTTGTTATAGCAACGCGTGCCGTAAGCCTTTAATTTTGCATTCATTTAGCAGATGTTTTATATAAATTTTGAAAAAAAAACTGTTAACAGCTGTATGTTGGATTCTAAATAGTGTTACAAAACCAAAGATGCATAATAAATTCAAAACAAAAAAATACTTGATAAAACTTATGGTATGACAGTTATCAATGAAAAGACTCAAAAAAATCATACTATTACAATATTTGAGACCAATTCAGTTATTGTACCAACAATAGGTATCACTTATTTAAATAATCCATATATAATTAGGAGTAATTATGAGTAATTATCATAAATTATTGTTTTTCATTTCATATAAACTGAAAACAAAAATGAGTTGCTTTAGCTAGTTAAAGAAAGTTTAAGTTTAATAGTAGTGAAGATAACGATTTAACTTTAAAGAGTAATATTAAAAACTCAGTATTTTATTAATATTTTGTTTTAGCTACTTTTTAAATTCTTTTTTGAATAGATAATTACCAAATAATTTATTTAGATAAATAAAACATATTTTCCAGGTTACTTAAAGCGTAAATCTAATAAAAGTGTAACTTAAAACACACAGAGTTATTTTAGCATTTAATACTGCTTAAAAAAGAAATACTTGGTCCTTATATACCACGGTTTCCGAGTTGAAAAAATAATAGTCTTTTATATTAGATACCGTTCCTTACTAATTACTTAAATGTTAATTTTTTGCCGATTTACTAACCGTTATCCCCTGGTAGAACTAAATGCCTTTAGAATGCAAATCCCACTATATGAATCCCTGAACTAAAAATTAACTTCACGAACAGTGTGGAACAGATTGAGTAAAAAGATAATAGGTTTTTGTTCCAAACCAAGAGTCGGTTAAATGCAGCCATCAAGGCCAAACCATGCGGCCTGCCAGGCACTCTTTTACTAAAAACATATGATTTTAACTATATTTAAGACAAAATTTGTATTTTAACTTACCATTAGGCTATTAATTCAACATATACTAACTTAGTGTTTACTAATACTCTACTATTGCTTATTCTATCATATTTAATTACGAATAGTATCGTTCAAATGATTCCTAAAGTTATTTAAATAAGTCCGGCTTTTAAATGCTTCTTTAGTCTACTTTCCTAATAATGTGGCCCACAAGCAATTTTTTCTGATAAATTGGCCCGTGAGTTACAAAACGTTGCCGTCCCTTTTTTTATTTGATAAAGTGATAAATCTGTATTACGTTTATAAAACATTGTGGACCTCCGAGGTATAAAAATTTTCAAAGAATAAACCAATACAGTTGGAATGTTAAACCTACTGTTATAAATTAATTTTACGAAATAACCCTCGTTTCTAAGTTTTGCAGTAATCAGTTATTGAGTTTATTAGGTTCTATAAATTACTTATATTATTCTTTTCCTGAACCTTATTTCTATTTCTATACAAACTACGTTTTCAAAGAAGAAAAAAACAACTATTGAGTTTGAAAAAAATTAGACATAACAATCGATTCACACGGAGATATTAAAAATTAATAACTTGTTGTTAATATCAATAGTTAAACTATAAGAAATAAATTGTACTGATAGTTTTAGAATGCTAAGAAAAAAATTGTACCAAAAGCACTAAAAAAGTTTCAAATTATTAATTTTTTTAGTAGTAACGTTTTAAGGTTTTACAAATTTTCTTAAGCATTAAGTTTAGGTTAGTAACTTGTTTATGCAGCCATTAATATTATAAAAATTTTTTGAACGAGTAAAAAAATTGTTCAAAATACTTGGTTCTAGGATCTGGTGCACCAAAAATCTTTTCGGTTATCAAGTGGCAAACCTTGGACACCTGTTAACGAGTTGTCTAGGATTTTACATACCTTGTAGTATATATTTATAAGCCACTTAAAATACCTAATATAATCACTTTTATTTGAAGTAAAGATCATCCTACTTTACGCACTTTACGTTGTTTGAAGTAAAAATATGAACATTTTGATTTTGCAAAAATGTTTAACATTTTGCTAAGTCACCTTAAAAGTAAATTTCTATAAACTGCCCTTTATTTACTCTTTTTTTAGAAATGCCAATTTTGAACTGTTAACTTAGCAACACCAGTGATACGCAAAATTAATCCTTTTAACAAAGCAAATGTATGAGCAAAATTACATTAGTTATTTCATAACATGTTAGTTAAATACTTATTCTAAATAGATGTGTAACTTATGTCTTTACGTTCAATTTAACGAGAATATGGTTGAAAATTGTACTTTAATGTGACGAAAGTTTTAAAACTGTTAAAAATATATTCGTCTTCATTTTTAAACAAATTTAAACTATAAACAAATATAAAAACTTATTTTTATTTTGGAATATTACTTATTAAGTTTACTATAACAAATTTTAAACAAAAACTTAATGGTTGACTTTGTTTTTGTAAGAATAAAAAAGTAATTTCAAAGTTAGAACTTTTTAAAAATTAAGTGCTTAAAATTTTTAAACTTGTCTTGTTTAATTATTTTATCCAAAAGCAGCGTATTAAATACTTTTTTGAATATTAACAAGTTCTTCAATTAATTTCTTTACTTATATTCAACACCAAATTAACATACACATGTAATGTTTATAAAAGTTTAATTCTAAAGTCAACACATTATTTTATTCTACTAAATAGGAACTTTTTACTTAATTTTCGCCAAATTTTCTTCTTTTGAAAACCACATAATGAAAGGAAATTAATAAACGTCGCAACTTTCAAACAAATTCTTTTTTAAGAAAACTTTCAAAAAATTTCTTAGCAGTTAAATATATGTTGATAACTATGTATTTAAATAATAAAACTTCTATATTTTAAAAAAGCCGAAACTATTTAAAATCACAAAAATAGATCTTGTTAAACAAAACAGTTTAAAGTATAGTTTTCGATAATTTGTAAAAAAATTATACAAGTAAAAAACATTAAATATTTAGTTTTTAAACAGCTTATATGTTTAGTATAACTAAAAAAACTTAATAAAAACTAAACAGTTTTTGTTATATTACTAGAAGATATGGTTTATGTGACAATAAATATTTTATGTCCAATTATATTAAGATTATATTAGATGTATACTTGTGTTTAACTTTTAGCTTAACATAGTTTTTTACTTTACTAACACATTTAAAATATCATGTCTACTAAAATTCGTATTTTAATTTACAAAGTTTTGTAAAGTGTTTCCATTAACTAATATAAATATGTATTAGGTAACAAAAAAAAAGTTTTTAATTATCATACTAAGAACAGGTTTACGTCAAGTTAAAACTAATGACATATAACAGGTTTTTTTCAGAGTCGAATGTTATTGTAAACAAAAACGAAATTATTTTTTTCAAAGCGGTTTTAAACAAAAAAAAAAGTTGATGTTTTGTATTTGTTTTTCAAACTAAGCAACCAGTTTACGCATAAAGCAAAACACTCGAAAACTAAATTCCCTTTTTTTTAAATATTTATCTCTCGTTTTAGTTTTACTTTTTCTCACTTGCAAACGTTAATAAGTGCAGTTGAAAAGCAATTTCACACATTTGAAGCTGTGAATACAGCACGATGTGAACGCTTACTGTAGTTTTAAAAATTACTGCTTAAAATTAAAAGCTGTTAATATGAAGCTTATTCAAAGGATACGTTTTTATGTAACAAGTTTTGTTTTGAAGTACTAATTCAACCAGTATTCGATGGTGTCGCAGAATGACTAGAAAATTGTTTTCAAAATTTTTACTACTTGATAGCCAGATGAATAAAACACGAGGATCAAAAATTTATTTTTAAGAGGGTTTTACTGGTTATTATAAGAGTTGTTTGATTTTTTGTAACTTTGTATGAGTTTTGAAAACAAAAGGCAATTACAAATTTTCGATGATTCTAATGTAACTGATGAGAAGTTTTGCATTTGCCAAGTTGAGTAGACATATAGAAGTAAAGAAAGTGGAATATACGCTAAAAACAGAAATAGATATGGCTATAAGTGTAAGTTTTTCTCTATTTTATAAAACTAAGCTTCATAACTTGTTTACTTTATGTTATTTATGTTTTACATTTATGTTAAGTTAAAGTTAAAGAAAACTAGAACAGGAACTTAAACTCCTTAGAATAAAAGATTATGTATTTTTTATTTACAGATAAAAAGAAAAATGTGTGCAAAGAACAATCATAAAAAAATATTTACTGCTGCGTAACACTTTATGGTCGCTGCTACAACATTGAATTTCCTACAGCTGTCTATTTATTTGATGTATTTTAAATGTGAATGTGACTGTAGTTTATACAATTACTTCTTAAAGGTGCAAGCATTGTATGTGAAGTTTATTCAAAGGATACATTTTTATGTAACAAGTTTTGTTTTGAAGTACTAGTTCAACCAGTATTCGATGGTGCCGCAGAATGACAAATAAAAATTGTTTTTAAAATTTTTACAACTTGATATCCAGAAGAATAAAACACGAGGATCAAAATTTATTTTTGTGAGGGTTTTACTGGTTATCTTCAGAGTTGTATGAGTTTTGAAAACAAATGACAAATACAAAGATTCGATGATTCTTATAAAACTGATGAGAAATTTTTGCATTTGCCAAGTTGAGTATAGATTTAGAAGTAAAGAAAGTGGAATACACGCTAAAACAGATATAGCTATTAATGTAAGTTTTGCTCTGTTTTATAAAACTAAGCTTCAAAACTTGCTTACTTTTTGTTATTTATCTTTTTTATTTATGTTAAAAAAAAGTTAAAGAAAACTAGAACAGGAACTTAAACTCCTTTGAATATAAGATTATGTATTTTTATTTTCAGATATAAGAAGAAAAAGGTGTGCAAGAAACAATTATCAAGAAATATTTACAGCTGCTTTAACACTTCCATAGTCGCTGCTACAAGATTGAATTTACAGTTGATTAGATTTACTGTCTCTTTTTTGATGTGTTTTGTTTAAGTTTCTTTAATTTTTTTTTACGAAACCACAACTACTTTTTATCTTTTACTTATATAATAACAAACTAAAAGTCGTTCTGCCTATAATGTGCTGCTAAATTGTGCTTAACTTTTATGAATGCTGCTACAAACCTCCTTTTCAAACTGCATAAAAATTTAGTGTTTCTAACACTTTTTCGGTAAAACTATTTGTTTTAAACTTCTTAGGCTTGTTTATTTAATAATTAATTACTTATTTAAACTTTTTTTCTAATATTTTCTCTATTAAATAAAATTTTAAGCAACATTTTTTTTAAGTTAAAGAATGTTTTCATAAGAAAAACATGATTAAAATTTATGTTTTTTAGAAAAATTTGTATTCATTTTAAATAATCTTGCAATTTTTTATGTGTTCTAAACTTTTTTGTTACTGGTTGCTTATCTTAAGCTTTTTTCAAAATGTTTAATAAAATCAAAAGTTTAAGTTTATTTTTAGTGTAAAATGTCTTAAAAATAACGCTATATTTACATAAATTACGGTTTTTTATCTTGTGATGAAATTCATTATAAATACTTAAAAAAATTTCTAACTGTAAACTTTGTCTATTTAAGTCAAGAAGCTGATTTAAAAAAATAATAGCGTTAATTGAGTTAGGCATACAACAAGTATTCAATTATTTGTAATTAAGTAAGACTTTAAGCTTACAAAAACTCATAAAAAGTACAAATATTTATGATTGTAGTTAATTGCACCGAATTTTAAAGGTTTACCTCACCGCACATACTGGTGCCTTTGATCTCATTTAAACACATCCCTTTTATTGTTTCAAAGGGGAATAACTTGAACAGGTTAATTTTAAACTATAAGGAAACATTTAAGTACTAACAGTACTAAGCACTAGAGGTTTGATAAGTTTTGATTGTTTATTTTAATGTTATAATATTCTTTTATTAAAACAAGTTTATAACGCAACTACATGTACTGTGCAACTACTGTGTATTATTTGATAAAATTTCATCGATAATTGTTATCGAAAGCATAATAAGTACGAACACTTTGTCTAATACAGATTTTTATTTTCCAAAAATTCAGTAAAAAAAAAATATTTTAATCTTTTTAAAATTGTTTTGAGATTGATATAACAAAGGAAAAAGCAACATAAAGTTTCAAAAACCGTTAAAAAAACTGTAAAATAGTAACAAAAGTAACAAAAAAAGTATTCATAAATATTTTTAACTGAGATTAAAATATTGTTAAAAAAAGTATCTAAAAAAATTAATCTTTTGTTTTTGACTTTAGTTTTAATTTAAGCGAACTACAGTCTTTTATTGAAATGTCTTTTCTTTAATTATGAGGTTTTTGAAAGTACGATAAAACAATAAAGTTTTATTGTTCAATTTACTGACAATTAATAACTGTAAAACTTCAAAGTAAACCTAGTTGCCATTATTGTGTACAAGAGATTAAATGCAGCTCACATTTTATCTGATTAGAATTCTTTTAAAGTAGATTATCAAGGTGCGCAAATTTAATTGTAAAATTTAGTTTTTTAGTGTAATTAAGAGTTAAGTAGGTTCAATAAAAGTGTTTTATGATTTTTTTAAATTTTATTGGAAATAGCAGCCTTTTAATGAATGTTTTTTTAAACGATGTGGTTTTCAACATACGATGTAACAACAACATTTTATTAGTCAATTATATTGACGATTTATAAATTCTAAAACTTAAAAGTAAACCTAACTGCAATTATTGTGTAAAGTTGATTAAAAACAAGTTTACTGTTTACAATTTGTGTTGTTTGTATTTTTTTAAATAAGATTATCAAGGTGGTTAAGTTTCATTGAAATTTTGTTTTTTAGTGTAATTAAGTGTAAGTTAAGTCTAATGAAAGGATTTAGGAAAAAGAAAATAAAAATAACAATAAAAGTATTATATAAATTTTTCAAACAATTAGAATGTGCTTTTATTATATTTTAGCTAAATTAGTTTTCAAATTAAACACTTGAATCATTTTTGTAACTTATATGTGTTTTATGACTTTTTATATTTTATAGTTTTCTAAATAAACACTTAATTTTTAAAAATAAACTTAGTTTCTATATACAAAAGCCTCTAATTTCTGAATTACTTTTTAAACATTTTAAGTTTTTTAAGGAATTAACTTTACAATCACAGAAATAATTTTTTTTTAACTTTAAAAACTATATTGCACAAAAATCGTACAATTTTATCAGAAAATCAATGAAAATTAGTTTTTTAATTATGTTACTTATAGTAAAAAATTTTAACGTTTACATGTTTTTAATTCTAAGCAGTTTTTTAAAACTTATTACAAGTCTAATAAATAAAAGAAAAATAATATAACAAGACAGCCTTTACTTCTTTTTTATCACGATTAACAGTCTAAAGACAATCTGCTATACGCATATACAAGAAATCTAGTCGCGTGCCATAAGCTTTAAAGTTTGCAAACATTAAACATATGTTTTATGAACAGTTTATTTTTAATAAAAACAAAGTTGTATTATGCTGTATTAGCACGACAAATTCTTACAACTGTTTTAGTATTAGAATAAAAAACAAAATTGTTATGGATTATATTTTAAAAAAGATTAAACAGTTCTCTATAATAGTTCAACAAAAGTTCTTAAATAACGCATGTTTACCATATTGCGAAATTCGAAAAGTTTTCAATAAAAACAAATTAAGACGTTTAAACTAAAAGTTATCTTTAATTGTGCATTATTATTATTTTTTCTCAAACATCAAACAGTTTAAAAGTCAAAAATTAATCTTTGTTTGGTATTTTTCCTTTTAAAATGTCTAATTAGGTTTTTTAAACAACAACAGTAACCAATTATTTTTTTTACTTTTAATTAACTTAAACATTTTTAGAAGTCTTATAACGTTCAGTATAGTTGATTTAAAATGTTCACTATTAGTACTTCTTTGTTACTAAATAAGTACAAAAACTAGTTTTTACTTTTCATCTTGCTTTTAAAATTAAAAAGTATGTAAACTTTCACAAACCTGAAAATTATTAAATTTTAATATTTCTTAAATAATAAGATTAAAGATTGTTAAATTACAATAACTAAAAAAAAAAAACTGTTGCAAGGCTTCATTTTGCAATATATTTTGTATATAATATATATATGTATAGAACTAAAATACACAAAATAAACTTTTGCTTGGGACAGTTGTTTCTGCGTTTAATACGCGTCTTCAGCCAAGTTTTATTCAATGAAAAACAAACTTGTAAGTACAGCAATAAAATTATACAAAATTAGTTATTACGTAATAATAGAATAGGTAGTTAATTTGTGACAAAATTATTAACAGAGTTTTTAGATAAATTGTTTTCTATAATGTATGCAGCCAGTTTGTAATTCGTTTCTTTTGTTTAGAGATTCAGATTTTTTAATTTTTAAAATTTCGATTTTTTCCGCATTGCACAATTTACATCCGTTTTTTAAATTATACTTATTTTTCGTTCTTGTTAATATTTCCCACTGAATTTTAAAATTGACCTTGTAATTTTTTAGTTTCCAAATATACTGCGATAATGTTGTCGTATTTTTATGTTTTTCGTGTTTGAAGCTGTACTTGTGCTTTGTGTAGCGATTCTTGAACGATAGTCCAGTCGAGCCGACATAAAACTTAGTCTGATTTTCATTTATGACTGTCGCTTTATATATAATAATATGTATATATATATGTAAAAAGTTGAACATGTATTGTATAAAAAATAGTATTCCTAGATTTTCAAACATTAATTGAATTAACTATGTGATTTTGCAAGATCTTTTAAGCCAAGTCACATCAAAGGCTGAAATTTAAAACACTGTCACTCGATGATACCGGAGAATTTATTGTGAAGAAAAATGCCGCCTAATAATTATTTGTTTAATAACGTCAATGCAGTGTTTAAAGTTGAAATTACGAACATCAAAATACAACAAGGTTGTTTTGTTTGAAGTGCTGTGCAAAGTATTTTGTTTGCTAAATCGTGATAATTCTCTTTTTTTTTCTTTTTAAGAAGACCAAGTATGTATGAAACAATACCAATATGTATGTCACCGAACGATTTTTTCTATTGAAGAAAAATGCCATCTAATAATTATTTGTTAATAACGTCAGTGCAATGTTTAACGCAAAAATTGCACCTGGAATTACAATAGCGTTGATTTTTGTGAAGTATAGTGTTTATATTTGTGTTTGGCAAGACAAACTATTTATATAAAAATACTATATTTAAAAATACAAGATTTATATATTTTTGAATACTCTTAACATAAGGACTAATCGTTTTGGATTACAATTTTATATGGCTTTTCTAAATTTTTGTGTGCCATTGTAAAGTGAATGAGTAATTTTACATACCTGTTCACAAGAGATTCGAAGTAAAAGCAATCTTAGTTTTGTTTTGTTTTAAAAGCTAAGCAACATGAACTTTATGATTGCAAACACTTCATTTGAAGTTTTTTAAAAACTTGTAGCTGCACAAATAAGTAGTTGCACACTAGTAAGTTAAATAGATAGTTTAAATTTTAGTTTTTTATTTAAATGCCGTGAATATGTATTCAAACAATTGTTTTCACACTTTTTTAGTTTTGTTGTCTTTCATTTGGCGAATTAATCAACCAACATGCTGATATCTTCTATATATTATAAGCATCAGTTAGTACGTTCGTTTAGTATTTACCGGTATTATTCGTAATATTTACCAAAATGCAGTTTTTGTAAACTAACCTAAGTGAAGAAACTAAATTTTCAAAACTAAATATTTAAAACTTTATATTTATCTATTAAGAAAAATTCTATCTGATAAACTGGTTTTGCAGATTCAAAGCTTAAGCTTTTATAACTCAAAATTTTTAGTGAGTTAACCATTATTACTTTTTTATATTAAGCTTAATGAAAAAAAAATGGATGGTAGTTTAATTATAATATACTCTTCAAAAATTTATGCATTCAATTAATAAAGAAAAAAGTAATAATTTTTTATTGAAAAACTTAGTTTATAACTTAGTTTTAAAAAAATAGTTTTGATGTTTAAATATAAAAACCATCTGTTTAGCATCTTAACAGGAAATCTAGTAAAAGTTTTTCGATTTATAAAGTTGACATATGTTTTGTTTAAACATCTCAACTGTTAACAACAAGTATGTTACGATTGTCCAAAATAACTTCAAATTTTAAGCCTTTCTGTAAGAAATAATTTTTGCGTATCTGTTTATTGTTTTTCTGTAATATTTTGCGAATTAGAAGTCTCAACCTTTTTTAATTATCATAACTAAAAACGCAAAACAGCAAAACATTTTTTTAAACGTCAGCTTTTATATTCACTTTATTTAAAAGTAAAAATGATCGTATTCACCTTAAGTTAAAATAATCTAAAACATGATTAATAAATTAATAAAATGAGACACTAAAAAAGTTTTAAAATTAAATATTTTAAAATAAAATAACAACACTTAAAAGTTAATATTTCTAAACAATTTAAAACATTGTTTGACTTCCTAAATATTTTTTTAATGTGTTTAAAAAAGTCTAAGTAGATTAAAATAAATCTTAATGAAATAAAATTAAAATTAATTTCAATAAATGTCAAATGTATAAAAATTTGTACAATAGTCAGGTTATGGTTCATGCCTGTTTTACTATCTGTGTTACTATCTGTGCTAAATATTTTATTGTCGCTCGTATCAGCACAAACAAGTCTGGATTTAGAATATTCGTAAAAGTATACAGTACAGTTTATGTTATACTATCAAGTTTATATTTAAAAGAAATAGTATTTAAGTATATAGGTGTTATAAAACAACTTCCTAATATTTTTCGTCATTTCTATACTAAGTGAATAGCATTAATCAAACAAAATACAAGTAAACTAACGAAACAATCAATATAAAACTTATAAAAATAATCATATAAACTAAAAAAGATAATTAGAGCAAAAGCGAACTATTTAAAATTTAGTCTATTCGATCAGTTTATATTGGTTGTTTCTTTAGTATACCGTATTTTGTTTGATCAATTACTTTTGAGAGTATTTGTTTTAAAAACGATAGCATTAAGTTTGTCACTAATATTTTTAGTTTAGATGATAAAATTTTCACGTTTAGTTAAAATAAAAATCGACTCTATTTTTATTTTTATAGTTAAATAAGTATATTTGACTTAGTTTAAATTAACAACAACATCTTAATTTTGATATTTAACCTTAAAAACTAATATGTAAATTGATGAGGAACATTTTTTAAATAATATTTTACATAAAAAGTCTAAACAAAGTAACAAAGTTATCTTTTAATGATTACATAAAAACACATTAGTGTTTTCTGTGCTAGCTTTTTGTTTGATCTCATAATTGCTTTTTAATTTGGGAAATTTGTTATCATTAATATAAATTAAATTTCCATTAAAAGTTTTTGTAATTACAGCGTTTTCATGTAATTAATTTGGTTATTTTATTAATTATGTTAAATATATATTTATTCTACTTATTACGAAATGTTTTCTTTGTCTGGAAATTTAAAATTCAATGAACAATTTTTATAAATGAATAACTAAGCTTTATTTAAACAACTTAAAATGTATTACATCTAAAAAATTTTCATTGTAATAACCGTTCATTTTAACAAACATCCTCAAAATTTTTTTTTACATCTTCAGAAGCGGTGTTTAAATTTTTAGGAGTTGTGTTTGTGTTTTTTTTTTACCTAGGCGCCACTTAAAAACTTAAAAAATATAATATTATATTATAAATTTGCTTTTTTCTATATAGAGTTCTACTAATAAATTGTTTTTTCTTAGTTGTACTAGTTTTGTCATAATAATGTTAGTCTTGATAAATATCAAACTAACGGTATTTTTTTAATTGTAGTAGTTCCCTAACAAACATACAACGCGACGCCTCTGCTACCTATTGTACTAAAAGTTCAAAGTAGATTGAACAGATTGTGTTCGTGTTTCCTGTTTCCTACTTGTGGTAACAAATTTGTCTTAATACGTAAAAATATGCAAACTATTGTACGTTTAACAAGAACGGTTGTTGTTTTTCCGTTTATTTTTGTAACAAGTAAGCTACCTGTTAAAATAGTTTATTATGGTAGAAATAAAAGATTTTAAACCATTGTAGTGTTACTGACAACCAGAATACTGTTTGAAATTTAGCATTAAATAACATTTAAACTTTATTATACTTTTTAAAGTTTTTTTTAGATAATTCACAACCTTTTAAATAATTTAATGTATGCGCAAAAACTTCTTATAATTATTTTCTTAACAAACTACCTTGTTTTGCTGAAAACTAAAGTAATGAGATGTCAGAATATGAACTACTACTTTATAACTTATATTTAAAAAAAAACTGTGATTAAACGATTTGTAAAAATTATGCAAACGTTTTAAAAAAGTGTATACAATACTATAACTCTAGTTAACTTAAGCTATGATATATAAAAGTTTTATATAGTCATCAAAGTTTAAAATAAAGCTGTAACCAAACTAATACTTTTTACTATAAAATTTTATATGTACCTTTTAACAAATTTATATTATAATTCGATATTTAGCCACTACATGAAAATATAACCTTTACTTTATACAAAAACTAAAGTGTCAAAAAATTATACGAAACAACATGTTGAAACCAGTTTTTAAATGCTTAACGCAACTGTATACTTGATTAATTTGATTGATTTTGTAAATACATTTTAATTTGGAAACGTTTTCGTCATTAATCAAAATTAAAACAACATTAAGTCGTTTTGTAACATCATTATTGTCTTGAATTCACTAGTAAAAAAAACTTGATTGCATAAACCTTTATTTTTTGTGAATTGATCTTTACAACAAATAAAACTTATAAAAAAAGTAGTTTTAGGTGTTTAAAAATTGAAAAAAAATTGTAATTTTATCAAACTATCAGATTGAAGATTCTGGACCAGCAAATTATAGCGTATAAATTTCTTCATAAAAATTGGGTTGGTTCATTTGATATAAATCTATAATTTCAAAAAGTTTAATAAAATATTTTTTTATAGATTTAAAAGGTTTTCTGTGCATAAACGTTTAATATTTTCCTAAAAACTTATATAAATATGCATTGCAATTAATAGCTAGAGTATGAGTACTATGCATCTACTTTCTAATTGTCATGTTTAAGACTGTGGTAGTAAGTTTTTAAAAAATGAAAAAAACTACATTACCTTCGTTTGTTCAGCCAATTGTTTTAGTTGTCTTTTGAGAACACGTTAATCATTCTTAATAATTCTTTGTTGTTATGACAGTTAAACTTTTTTGTACAGACTTTAAATTAAAATAAGAAAACTAGTTTGTTTGGTATCAAAAGTTTGATATGTAGGAACATAGTACTTTTTTACTTACTTGATAAAATGTGTTCAACCGTTTTTAGTAGGATGGCATACTGCTTCATTAACCTAATTTTAATATAAACAAGCGTTTACAATACACATAACATATATTTGTATAATTTCATATAGTTATAATACATTATATCATTTAAGGTTTATACTTGCATACTTTGAGTTTTTCATAATTTATTTTTTTCCCAACTATTCATTAGAAAACATAATTGTTTTATCATTGAATTAAATTTGAGATCAACTAAATATTTTGTTAAGTTTGCATCCTAAACAAAGTCATTAAATTCTCTCAACAGACATTGTAAAATTTATCAAATTTTAGGTAAAACTATTCACAGAGACAATTTATAACCTTACAATGCTTTATTTTCAACCTTATACTTTCGAGAGATCAACTTTAAACTAGTTACCTTTGGTAAAAAGATGATTTAACATTTACTTCAGAGTATTTAAACTTCTACGTGTTTTTTTCTGGTTTGAACATATTTTGAAAGTGATTATTGAAAAATGGAACACTTATGTAACAAAAAAGAAGTTGTATTTCATTATTCAGTGCAACATTAAAACCTATTGTGCTAGTTTTGTAACAAAAAAAAAAAGATAGTTGTGTAACAGCTATGTTGAAAATTTTTAATTAAATAAATAATTAAGATAACTTCAAACGACTTCTTACTAGTGACGCCGCTTTACGTAATAAAAAAAATTGTAGTTTAATGGTTAACTATTAAGTCGCGTTTCATTTATGTTTATTAAATATTTGTGATAGCAAAGCAAATGAATTTATTGTTAATTGTTTCAGAAAACTATTAATTTTGAAATCGTTTTACATTTTTAAAAACTCTCGACAATGATAAAATTGCTATTTACAAAAGAGTCAGTCAATTGAACTCTTCAAAAATGTGATAATTCATAAAACTGCTGAAAATGTTTTTAAGTTTTTTCATACCAAAATTTATTTTAAGTCATTAAAAAATATTTGTAAAATAATTGATTATTGTGCAAATGAGAATTTTTTGGTTTATGTAAAAACATAGTGTAGAACTAAACAAAACATAATATAACACTCACTACTTTAAAAATTGCTGTAAAATATTGTTTGGAAACTAATTTTGCTTTTCTTTGTAAATTTTATAATTTTGGGAAGTTGTCAAAACTTTTTTTGTATATTATAAAAAAAGTTTTTTGGTGTTTACAATTCAAAAAATTAGTTTGTTAAAGATAAAATTTATTTAAGTACAAAAGAATGACACTAAAGAAATGTCTTTTTATGGTAAAAATATGTATGGTAATGCGGAACTTAAAAGTTTATAACTTCAGACAATTTTTTAAACTAATTGTTCAAAAATGACTAATTTATTATAAATAAACAGCACGTTACTTTTTTTTTAATAATTTCAAACATGAACTTTTAGTTTTTATAATTTTTATGTGGTTTTGTGCAAAACTTATTGATGTGAGCAAAACTTACATTGAAATTTGCACAAAACTTAAAAAAATAATTTTATACAAAACAGAAAATAACACAGAACATAATTGTATATAGATAATTTATATGCATGTTTCAGTTTTTTGTACCTAACCTGACAGACTTATTTAAAAGTGAAAGGCAAACAACTATCGCATTCTTAATTTCGCCGAATGACTTAGTTTAACTTTATGGAAACTACTTGGTTTTCTCGCTTTTTTTTTTTGTAATTTTTATTAACACTTCTTGTAGTAATGATAAAAACTGAATATACATATTAGTTAAAATTTCAAAAATGAAAATAAATTTTACCATTCAATTTCATACATGTTATTATTAGGTTGTTTTTACCTACGTACGTTTCAATACTCCTACAAAGTTTTAATTTCATAAGAACTTAAAAAAGTACACGCACCTACGAAGCATGTGGTATTAAGTTAAGTCGGAAGTAAGTTTCCACCCGAGTGGTAATCCGATCGTTGTGGTAAATTAAATCATTAAGTTTGTAGGAAACAACTGTTTTGCGATGCAAGTTCAGAAAATTTAAAGCTGAAAATTCAAAAAGTTAAGTGAATACTGATTTTATACTTGTTTAACTAAATTTATATTTGAAAAAGTTAGTGGTTAAAAAGTTTTTTATAAAATTCATTATTATAAATTAAAATATTCTACTTTGTGAAAGATGTTTTTTATTACTTTTGCTTAAAATAAAAACAAAAATGTATTGAAGTTTTTTAACTTGTTTTTCAAAAACTGCTTATTTATGTAGTCATATAAAGTAAGCTACACGATTATAAAGACTAATGAAAAAAACAACTTTTTTTTTAATTCACTTGTTGTTACTTTTCTTATAATTATTTTATTAATCCTTTCGACATTTATTCGTTTCTTGTATTTTGGTTTTAATAGTATTAATATGATTAATTTTTTTCTAACATGAAGAAAAAGTTCAAACTTGAGTTTTTACGCAAAAATGGAAAAAGGGTATAATGCATTTTAATGAATATATATTGTTTGGAGGTTAATTATTTACTTCTTCAAGTTTGAAAAACAAACAGCAAATGTTTTACTTTTTCAAACTTGTACTTTTAACAACGGATATGGAAACGTTATATGTCATTTAAGAAAAAAAAATTAACCACTTGAGGTATTCAGTAAACTTAAAAGAAATACAATTTAAACTTTGCACGTAGTATGCAATATATATTGTTCTTAAGCAAAACTAGGCACAAGTAAGCTTATGCGGTTTTGATAGTACGTATTAGTAAAGAGTTCACTGTGTTGAAAATTTACCACAGTCGTATAAGCAATGTTGACAAATAATCTGTATTATCATGTGTAATCATATGAATTTTCTGTATCAATAAAAACAGTATTCAAACACTTTGCACTTACTATGTGGTTATCTAAAGTTTATAAATTCATTTGCAAAAACATTGCAAAAATTTTACATGTTGAAAAATACTTTCCACTTGTAAAACTTTACACAAGTAAACTTTTGCGGTTTCAGTAGTACATAGTAGTTTACTATGTAGATAAGTTATCACAGTCTTATGAGCATTGTAAACAACTTATCAAATTATTTTTTTAAGTGTTGACAGAACAACAATATTCAAAATACCTTTTTTAATTTTTTTTTGTGTGGAAATCTTTTCATGTAAAAAAACTTTGCATTGGCATAACTTTGCACCAGTGAACTTGTGTGGGTTTGTTTGTGGTGTTTAAATGCAAAATTGGAAAACATTTTGTATGTAAACTGTCACAATTTAAACGTAACAAATTAAAACTTTGTGTTTAGATTTATGCTTGTGAGAAATGCTTTTTATTGAAAAACATTTCACAATTTTTTTTATGTTGTTTATAATTAAGCTACTAAAAAGCTATAAAAGAAGTAGTTCAATATGTAAGCTGTATTTCAATGAGATAAAAGTTTAAGAAAATTGTTAACTGTAAAAACTTAAACTTTTTGTTAAAATTTATACGATATTGAAATAAAAAGCTAAACTTATTTTGTTTTACAAATACTTAAAATATTTTAATTGAAAACATTATTTTTTTCTATTCCTTATAAAAAAAAATTTAACTTAGTATAATACAGATAAATTACATAGTTCAATTTTAAAAATTTTAAATCATAAGAAATGTTTTTTGAGAAATGAACAAACTCAAAATGTTTTATTATAAATTATGATTTATTACTGACTCTGAGTTAAAACATATTAGTCAATGTTAATTTTACATTTTGAACATCTATCAACAAATAAAAGTTGTTATGTTTTCTGTTCGAGTTGTTGTCATACTAAACAAGAATATTATTAAATTGATTTAATACTGAAAACGTACAAGACAATTAATAAAAGTACAATTGGAAACATGATGACATGTGTACTTTTGTTCAAATTTTGTTTTCATAATAGAAACTGTTGTAAAAACTTTTTTATAAATTAAAACGAAATAATTTTGTAAAAAGAAAACTTTACAAACTTTTAAAATATTATAATATTACAACTTTATGTATAACTGCTTTTGACTATCAATATTGTTCTTTTTTTTTATATATGAAAATTTTATATTTTAATTAATAATTTACTTCGTATAGTTGATTAAACTCCTATCAACTAACAAAATTTGTATGTTTTCTGTTGGAGTTATGTTCATATCAACCATTAACTGCTCGGCAATTTAGCAAAGTACTTTTAGAATATGTAGACTTTTGTTAACTTTTAATACTGTAAAACTGTTGTAAACTTTTTTATAATTTAAAAGGATAAACATGTTAGGAAAATTATTGGTAAGTTTCGTTGAGTATTTATGTGTGGTTTCTGTTACTAATGTTTGAGCTACATGGAATGGATCTTATAAGGTTTGTGGCTATCGAAAACAAATTTATTTTTTTAGTTCACAATTTTTGTATAACATCATTATTGAGTATTGTTGCTGTTTGTAGAATGAGCAAAATTTTTTAAGATTTTCTTTTATTGTCATTGACCTTAACCCTAACCCATCTTACTTAAAAATATTAAAAATTAATCATAAAACAAACTTTTAACAACTAAAAATAAAAAAATTATGAATAAATAGCTTTTAAGTTTTTATGGTTAAGCAAACTTTAGGGGAAACACCTCAGCGTTTCAACAAGTATCACAAAATTAAAGACTCATTCAACATTTATCAACAATTGATTTTCTAATTAAATACAGGAAATTCCATATCAACTTCATTTTGAATTTTAAACAATTCCATTTCAAAACAATCATGAATATACGTGCAAGTTATATTTAATTTTGAAAGGCTTTTAAATGTAAAAATGTAAAGTGGAATTATTTTAAACAGAAACTGTTTGTTATATTAAATGCACGTCATAATTGTATGTGATTGTTATCTATTTTGTTTAAAATTTTTTTCAACCAAACAGATTTAATGAAAACCTCAGGGAAATGTTTCTGTCAAAATAAACACAAATCTACATGCGTAATTTTTCTTTATAATTTGAAAGGTTTCAAAATAAAACAGGTGTATTGGATTTTTTCAAACTTCAGTATTTTGTTAAGTGAAAATTTTATTAAAAAATATTAGTTAGTCAATTGGTTAATTAAAGCAAACCGTGGTCTTTTGTTAGAATTTTATTTTTTAAATGATGTGGTTTTTTAACAAACCATAAAGCAATAAAATTTTTTTGTTCAACTTCACTGACAATAAATAATTGTAAAACTTCAAAGTAAACCTAATTGCAATTTTTTGTAAATTTGAATAAAACAAGTTTGCAGTTTACATGTTGTCTTATTGGATTTTTTTTTAAACAAGATTATCGAGGCGTGTAAATTCAATTATAAAAGTTTTATTTTTATTGCAATTAAGTGTAATTAAGTTTGGTAAAAGTATTTTGCGAATTTAATATTCAAAAAGACCCACAAATATTATACGAAGTTTTCAGAAAATTAGATTGTGCCGTTTTTTATATTTTTATCATATTTGTTTTCAGATTAAAAAATTTAAGCATTTTTTAATATATAGGTGTTTTGTGAGTTTGCATACGTTAATATAGTTTAAAAAAAATTATATTAAAAATCTGTAACTTTAGGATCTCTTTAGGAATCTAATCTGGATCAATAAAGCATCCTGCAAAATTTACAATAATTTTTGACTAAGTAACTTATTAAAAAACTTCATTTAGTTTATGTAAATTTTGTAAAAATCAAGCACATGTATTACAACTTTGCTAAAAAATTACTTTACTAACAGAAATGTTTTTCAATGGAGATTTATTTGATTATTGTTAATATTCTTTCCATAACAAAGTAAAATAAAAAAAAATATGTTTTAACATTCAAAAAAAGTGTTAAAATCTTGAGCCAGAGTTAACTATTTAAACTAATATATAAGCACGTTTTATATAAATTACATAAGTGTTATATAAGCTTTACAAATTAAATATGGCGTTAACTAAAAATTTTTGAAAGTAACAGGCTAAAAGTAAATTTAAGATTTATCAAATTCATCTGTGTAATATCCACAAAAAATTACAGAAGTTATTAAATTGTTCATTTTGATTTATGCTTGTTTTACACTGTATTGCAAGTAGCTTACACTTTCTACAGTGAACTTTAGTTGTATTAAGAATAGTTTTTGGAAAATATAAAACTTTCAAAACGTCTTTAGTTATAAACTTATTTATAATCTCAGATAAAACCTGATCGTAACGAACAAAGCAAATAGCACACTTGATTACTTGTATTTTATTTTTATAAAGTTGCTTTTATTCACAACTTCCACACAGTATAACAATTTAAGTTAAGAATGCATAATTGTAGCCTTAAGTATTCAAAATTTAAAGTTAATCGTTCGCTAATAAAAATCCTTCGATTTAAGCTCACTGTAGTATATAATAATAACAAATTTAAATAGTACTTTTTCTTCATTAAATTAACACATGTACCAAACTAACTATTATACGTGTTAACATGTTAACACACTTAAACACTTGTTTCTTTAATAAAGAAAGAGTGCTGTTTAAATTTGTTTTTATTAGCTGTAGATTTATTCACACTTTCTGTTCGATCATTGCTTCAAATAACTAGCTTTTATCGCTACTATTGAAATTAAAGTTATGAAGTAAGTAGTCTCAATGGATTTATTGTTATACTATTTATATTGAAAAAAAAACTTCCTACCAGTCAGGCCAAAACTTCTACCAAGGAATTTTATTAAAGACAGAGCTCTTTAGATTCATTATATTTATAACTTTAAAAAATTGAAAATAAGCGAGCAATAAAGCGTTCTGCGAGATTTACAATAATCTTTACGTAAGTAACTTTTAAAAACTTCATTTATTTTGTGTAAATTTTGTAAAAAACAAGCATTTTGAATGTATTACAACTCTGCTAAAATTTACTTTACTAACAGAAATGTTTTTCGAAAAAGATTTATTTGATTATTGTTAGTATTCTTTTCATAACCAAATAAAATAAAAAAAATATGATTTATTAAGAAAATTTAAACATTATAAAAAAGTGTGAAAATCTTAAGCCAAAGTTAACTTTCTAAACTAATATGTAAGCACGTCTTTTATAAAGTACATAAGTGTTATATAAGTTTTACAAATTAAAAATGGCTTTAACTAAAAACTTTCGAAAGTAACATAGCTTAAACTAAATTTAAGATTTATTAAAGTCATCTAAGTAATATCAACAATACATCAAAGGACTTTTTAAATTGTTCAGTTTAATGTTATGTTAGTTTTGTTGTGCAGTTTTATACAAAATATCTGCATGGTGCATTTTACAAATGTAATTATCAGTAAGAAGTAACTTCAAAGTCAATTATTTCAAAATCATGTGAAACTGTTAAGTAAACTACTTATTATTAGAAGCATGCTGTTCATGTAAAAACTTTACATGTAAACACACATTGCATTGGTAAAATTTTGCACGAGTCCGCCTGTGTAGTTCCTATATTGTTATTGTAGTCTTAGATAAACCATAGAAAACAAGCACTTTAAAACTAATAACTTAAGTATTGAAAAATTTTTATCTTACAAGTAAAGTTTTCTAAAAACTTAATGACTTCACGCGATAGCTGCAAAACTAGACTTAATAAGAATTAAAATAAGCAAATACAACAACTTTGGATAAAGACAGTGGTTAATATTATATTCAGATTATTTTAGGTTATAGTCATAAAGGATACAAAAAATTCTAAAATGTTAATTGTTTTTTAAAATGCATGTGTTTTGTTTAGTTTTGATACAATTAAAGTTTTTTCAAAATTGATTAAACTTAACTAGGTTTATTTAATAGTTTAGTAACAAATTTATTTATTTCAATTTTTTTTTAAGAGTAATAATTATAGTTTTTAATACGCGTATAAAAATTTGATATATTTTGTACAAATCTAAATATTACATTTACTAGTTGTTACATATAGAAAAAAAGTTAAGCTTAAACTTTAAGAGTTTAAAAAAAATAATTTACGATTAGAATACTTTTGCCGTAATTTGAAAGTATTGATGTTCTTATCTAAAACTAACATCTTTATACTTATATTAACATTATGATTTTTTTGCTAAACAACACAGTGTTAATTAAATACAGGACTTACAAATTAATGTTAAATTTAAAAGTGTGTAAAGTTGTCTAAGTATTGTTTTACAACTATTAACAGTTAAACTTAAAAACATAGAAAATTTCGATCTTATAAACATAATTTTGTAATTTATTAAAATCACTTAAATAAATAAAAACGTTTTTAAACAAAATTTAGAAGGTTTTTTCATGTTAAAACTTAATTGAAAACGGGTTTTCTTTTAAATCCTTCATGTTAAAAAAAACTGTTTTTAATTATAGTCGTAACTTAAAACTGGTTTCTTTGCACATTCATTTAGCTTATCATAGTAGTTTTTTTAATTAAATTTATTTAGGAAATACATAACAACTTCAGCATCTTTGAACGTATACATTGCCTATTCAAACAGTATTAAAACATAACATATAAACAATTACAAAAAAATGTTTTCTAACTTTTCAA
This sequence comes from Thalia democratica, assembly GCF_965202585.1. Lineage (NCBI taxonomy): Eukaryota > Metazoa > Chordata > Thaliacea > Salpida > Salpidae > Thalia > Thalia democratica. The sequence goes on from NC_139165.1 coordinate 20,449,659, forward strand.
GTTCGAATAATGTGTTTATTTGCTTTGACGATACACAATATAAAAAGTAGTTTTATTTGAAACGGTTTTAACATTTTTGCTCAACAAAATCAGTCAAATTAAAAAGTGTTCATTGCTTCAAGAAAAAGTTCATCATTAGATGTAGTAAAAAGGTAAATATAGTTTTTATTGTAAAAGTATTTGTTCTTTTTTTTAAGAAATAGAAGTCAACAATATCATTTTTGCAGGCAAGTTTCAACTGAGTTCAGTCGAGATTTATTGATATCGACATATTGAAGACTGCAGGGAATTCCATACTTATTGTCAAAGCAACAATGAATCTACGTGTATGAAAATTTTTATTTTATTTAATTCTGGCCAGATTTCAAATGAAACACGTAGACTGGAATTTTTTCGTTAAAAAATTTAAACAAAGGTGAGTTTATAAAAGATTAAGAAAAATTGAAGTATAAGATTAAGAAATATTGAAAAAACTGTGAAGTTGTTTAAGATAAGACAGTCTGAATAAAAATGTTTAATATTTTTAGTTTCTCATTTAAAGTGTTGCAAAAATAAAATAAATACACTTAACTAAAGAAGTAGAAACCATTTTTAATAACCTAAAAAAGTATCTACAGTTTAGTTTGCAAGTAGACTAGTTACACTTAAAATTAGTTTAAAGGTTTAAAAGGACAAATAGAAGAACAATTTTTTTGATGGTTGTATGCTATCATTTGTTTTAATGTTTACGATGTTTTGTAACTTTGGTAAAAAACGGTAAAGTTGTTTTTTAATTAAGCAAAAAACGTTTTATAAAATTAAATAAACTAAAAACAAGTCTCTAGGTCAACTAAAATTTAAATACTGAAAGGATACAAACCAAAAAAATAATCAGTTTTTTGGTTTATGTTACAAATTTCATCCGTTCTTAACATTAGAGTTTACTGAAATGTATTTTGAACAAGAAATCACAACAAAGACAGTTTCCATGTTAGAATCTACCTTAAAAAACTTGAGGAAAATTTTTTATTAGTTTATTATTCTAATTTATTTTGTATTTGATGTAGTTTAGATAAACAAGTATACTGTTTTACTTTTTTAGAAGAAAACAAACCAACCAAAAAACAATTTAATGTTGCTTTTCTAGGATTTATAGTTAAAAGTTTACAACTGAAAAAATAAACTAGACGAGATAAACGAGACAAACGTTTTGAAAGTTTGATCTAAAGCCCATCTTTTTTTACGTGTATCAAGAAACCTGGTTGTTATAGCAACGTGCCGTAAGCCTTTAAGTTTGCAAATATTAAACAGGTGTTTTATAAAAAGTTTACAAAAAAAATTAATAGTTGTATGTCAGAAATCTAAACAGTGTTATAAAACCAAAGATGCGTAATAATTTAAAAATAGAAAAAAACTTGATGAAACTAATGGTATGACATTGATCAATGAAAAGACTCAAAGAAAAAATCATACTGTTACAATATTTGAGACCAATTCAGTTATTGTACCAACAGTAGTTTTTACTTATTTAATATTCTATCTAAAAGTTGGAGTAATTATGAGTAATTATCATAAATTATTGTTTTTCATTCAATATAAACTGTAACAAAAATGAATTGATAGTTAAAGAGAGTTAAAATTAAATAGTTGAGGATATAATGATTTAACTTTAAAAGTTAATGTTAAAAACTCAGTATTTTATTAACACTGTGTTTTAGCTACTTTTTAAGTTCTCTACCTTTATAGTTTAAATTCTATTTTGAATAGATATTTACCAAATAATTTATTTACATCAATCAAGTTTTCCAGGTTACTCAAAACGTAAGTCTAATAAAAATGTATTTTAAAACACACAGAGTTATTTTAGCATTCAATACTGCTTAAAAAAGAAACACTTGAATCTTCTATACCACTGTTTCCAAATTGAAAAAGTAATAGTCTGTTATACTAGATACCGTCACTTACTTATTACTTAAACGTTGTTTTTTTTGCCGATTTACTAACCGTTATCCCCCTGTAGCACTAATTGTCTTTAGGATGCAAATCCCACTTTATGAATCTCTGGTCTAAAAATCAATTTAACGATCGGTGTGGTATTGGATGGCGTGAAAAAAAATTAAGTTCTTGTTCCAAATCAGGAGTCGGCTAAACAAGGCCATCAAGGCCAAATTATGCGGCCTGCGAGGCACTCTTTTACTACAGACATACATTTTTAAACTATAACTATAAAAAATATTTTAATTAAAACTTACAAATAGTCTATTAGTTCAATATATACTAATTTAGTGTTTACTAATGCTCTACTATTGCTTATTCTATCATACTTAGTTTGGAATAATATCGTTCAAATGATTCCTACAATTATTCAAATAAGTTCGGCTTTTAAATGCTTCTTTAGTCTACTTTCCTAATAGTGTGGCCCGCGAGCAATTTTTTCTGATAAATCGGCCCGTGAATTACAAAAGGTTGCCGTCCCCTTTTTTTATTTGATAAAGTGATAAAACTGTATTACGTTTTTAAAACATTATAAACCTCTGAGGTATAAAAATTTTTCAAAGAATAAACCAATATAGTCGGAATGTTAAACCTACTGTTATAAATTAATTTTACGAAATAAACCTTATTTTTAAGTTTTTCAGTAATCAGCTGGCACTATAACTGAGTTTGTTAGGTTCTATAAATTACTTTTTTATTCTTATACTTTTACTTAATCTTATACTTACTATTTCTATACAAACTACGTTTTAAGGTAAAAAAAAATTGAATATTGAGTTTGAAACAAATTAGACATAGTAATCAATCCACAGGAGATATTAAAAATTAATAACTTGTTATTATATCTATAACTATTAAAAACAAATTGAACTGATAACTTTAGAACGCTACGAAAAATGTTGTACCAAAAGCATTAAAAAACTTTGAAATTATTAATTTTCTTTATAGTAACGTTTCAAAGTTTTACAAATTCTCTTAAGCAGTAAGCTTAGAGGTTAGTAAATTGTTTATACAACCATTAACATTATTAAAGTTTATTGAACGAGCAAAAATAATTGCTCAAAATACTTGGTTCTAGGACCTGGTGTACCAAAAATCCTTTCGGTTATCGAGTCGCACACCTTGAATACCTTTTAACGTATTGCCCAGGATTTTATATACCTTGTAAAATATATTTGTAAGCAACTTGAAACACCTAATATAATTATTTTATTTGACGTCAAGATCTTCCTACTTTACGCACTTTACGTTGTTTGAGGTAAAAATAAGGAAAATTGTGATTTTGCAAAAATGTTTAACATTTTGGTAAGTCATCTTAAAAGTAAAATTCTATTAGCTGCCCTTTATTTATTTTTTTTTGTTAGAAATGCCAATTTTAAGCTGTTTACTTAGCAACGTCAGTGATACGCAAAATTTATCTTTTTATTCAAAGTAAATGTATGAGCAAAAATACATTAGTTATTTCATAACATGTTATTTAAATAGTTATTCTAAAAAGATGTGTAATTTATGTCTTTACGTTCAATTTAACGAGAATATGGTTAAATAGTGTATTTTAATGTGATTTAAGTTTTTAAATTGTTAAAAAATATTCGTCTTCATTTTTAAACAAACTTAAACTATAAACAAATATAAAAACTTATTTATTTTTGGAAAATTACTTATTAAGTTTACCATAACGAGTTTTAAACAAAAACTTAATGGTAGACTTTGTTTAGTAAGTATAAACAAGTAATTTCAAAGTTAGAATTTCTTAAAAATTAAGTGCTTAAGATTTTAAACTTGTTTTGTTCAATTATTTTATCCAGAAGCAGAGTATTAAATACTTGTTTGAATATTAACAAGTTCTTCAATAAACTTCTTTACTTATATATAACACCAAATTAACATACACATACAGAGTAATAAAGTTTCGTTGTATTAATAAAGTAAACACATCATTTTATTCTACTAAATAGGAACTTTTTATAAAATTTTCGCCAAATTTTCTACTTTTGAAAACCACATAAAGAAAGGAAGTTAAGATATGTCGCAACTTTCAAACAAATTATTATTTAAGAAAACTCTAAAAAAATTCTTGCAGTTAAATATATGTTGATATTTATGCACTTAAAATAAAAAATTCAATGTTAGACCTAACTTATTTAAAATAACAAAATAGATTTTTTTAAACAAAATAGTTTAAAGTAAAATTTTTCCATAAAGTGTAAAAAATTAAGTAAAAAACATTAAATATTTAGTATTTAAACAGCTTATATACTTCATGTATATAAATAAACTCAAAAAAGCTAAACAGGTTTTTGTTATATTACTAGAAGATATGGTTTTTATAACAATAAATATTTTATGTCCAATTATATTAAGTTTATTTCTGATGTATACTTGTGTTTAACATTTAGCTTAATATTGTTTTTTACTTTACTAACACATTGAAAATTTTACGTTTGTTAAAAATTGTATTTTAATTTACAAATTTTTTTAAAGTGTTTTCCAAAAATAGTATAAACTTGTATTGGATAATAAAAAAATGAGTTTTTTAACTAAGAACAGGTTTACTTTAAGTGAAAACTAATGACTTAAAATAGTTTTTTTTCTTCAAACTTGAATTTTATTGTAAACAAAAATTGGATTATTTTGTTAAAGCAGTTTTAAACAAAAAAATAGTCGTTGTTTTGGTTTTGTTTTTCAAACTAAGCAACCAGTTTACGCATAAAACAAAATACTCGAAAAACAAACATTTTTGTTTTAGTTGTGTTTTTCTCTCGTTTTAGTTTTACTTTTTCTCACTTACAAACGTTCATATGTGCAGTTGAAAAGCAATTTCACACAGTTGAAGCTGTGAATACAGCACGATGTGAAAGCTTACTGTAGTTTATACAATTACTGTATAAATGTGCAAGCTGTGTATATGAAGCTTATTTGAAGGATTCATTTTTATAAAACAAGTTTTGTTTTGAAGTTCTAGTTCAACCAGTATTCGATGGTGCTGAAGAATGACTAGAAAAGTTTTGTTTTCAAAGTTTTTACAACTTGATAGCCAGAACAATAAAACTCAAGGATCAAAACTTGTTTTGTGAGGGTTTTACTAGTTATCATAAGAGTTGTATGAGTTTTTGAAAACAAAAGGCAATTACAAATTTTCGATGATTCTTATAAAACTGATGAGAAGTTTTGCATTTGCCAAGTTGAGTAGACATGTAGAAGTAAAGGAAGTGGAATATACGCTGAAAACAGAAATAGATATAATGTAAGTTTTGCTCTGTTTTATAAAACTAAGCTTCATAACTTGTTTACTTTTTATTATTTATATTTTACAACTATGTTACGTTAAAGTTAAAGAAAACTAGAACAGGAACTTAAACTCCTTGGAATATAAGATTATTTATTTTTCTGTTTACAGGTATAAGAAAAAGGTGTGCAAGGATCAATCATAAACAATTTTTTACTGCTGCTTCAACACTTTAATGATCGCTGCTACAACATTGAATTTCGAGCAGCTATCTACTTTTTTGATGTGCTTTGTTTTAGTTTCAATAATTTTTTTAACGAATCCACAACTACTTTTTATCTTTTAGTTAAAACATAATAACAAATTAAATGTCGTTCTGCTAATAAAGTGCTGCTAAATCTTGTTTAACTTTTATGAATGCTGCTACAAATTTCCTTTTCAAACTGCATAAAAAATTAGTATTTCTAACACTTTTTTCGGTAAAACTATTTGTTTTAGTTTCTTAGGCTTGCTTATTGAAAAAAAATATTCAAATTTTTGTTTATAATATTTTCTTCCTTAAATAGAATTTCAAGCAACAATTTGTATTGAGTAAAACAATATTTCTATAAAAAAAAAGTATACATATTTTTATAAATAATTTTTTAAATAATCTTTGTAACTTTTTTTGTGTTCTAAACTTTTTTGTTGCTTAACTTGACTTTTTTTCAAAATTTTTAATAAAATCAAAAGTTTATTTTTATATTTAGTGTACAATAATTCCAAAATAACTTTTTTTTTAACATAAATTACGATTTTTTATCGTATGATCAAATTCACTAAAAATACTTAAACATTTTTCTAACTGTATATTTTGTCTATTTAAGTCAACAGGCTGATTTAAAAAAATAATAGTATGTGTTTACTGAGTTAGGCATAAAACAAATATTCAAATGTTTGTAATTAAGTAAGACCTTAAGCTTACAAAAACTCATAAAAAGTACAAATATTTATGACTGTAGATAATTGCACCAAACTTCAAAGACTTAACTCACCGCACATTCTTGCACCTTTGATCTCATTTAAACACATCCCTTTAAGTTTTTTAAGGAGGGATAACTTGAACAGGTAAATTTTAAACTATAAAGAAACGTTTATGTACTAACAGTACTAAGCACTGAAAGTTTGACCAATTTTCATTTATAATCTTAATGTTATAATGTTCTTTTATTGAAACAAGTTCATAACCCAACTAGATTTACTGTGCAACTACAGTGTACTATTTATTAAAATTTAATAAATCGTTTTTAGCGATAGCTTAATAAGTACCTTATTTTCCATAACTTTCCGCAAATGAAGCATATTATAATCTTTTGTGAATTTGTTTTGAGATTGATATAACAAAGAAAAAAGCAACATAAAGTTTTAAAAACCTTTGAAAATATCTGTAAAACAGTAACAAAAGAAACAATAAAAGTATTTATAAGTACTTTTGACCGAGATTGAAATATTGTAAAAATAAAATTTGAAAAAAAAAGATCTTTTGTATTTGACTTTAGTTTTAATTTAAGCGAACTACAGTCTTTTATTGAAATATTTTGTTTAATTATGTGGTTTTTCAACGTACGATAAAACAATAAAGTTTTATTGTTCAATTTTACTGACAATTAATAACTGTAAAACTTCAAAGTAAACCTAATTGCTATTGTAGTGTACAAGTGATTAAAAACAAGTTTGCAGTTCATATTTTATCTGATTAGAATTTTTTTTAAAGAAGATTATCCAGACGTGTGAATTTAATTTTAAAACTTAGTCTTTTAGTGTAATTAAGTGTTAAGTAGGTTCAATATAAGTGTTTTAATAGGATTTTTATTTTAATGGAAACAGCAGTCTTTTAATGGATTTTTTCTTAAAACGATGCGGTTTTTAACATTCAATGAAACAACAAAATTTTATTGGTCAATTTTACTGACGGTTTAACAATTGTAAAACTTCAAAGTAAACCTAACAGCAATTATTGTGTAGAATTAATTAAAAACAAGTTTACAGTTTACAATTTGTGTTGTTTGTATTTTTTTAGATAAGATTGTCAAGGTGCGTAAGTTTAATTTTTAATTTTTATTTTTTAGTGTAATTGAGTGTTAGTTAAGTCTAATGACAGGATTAAGAAAAATATAATAAAAATAACAATAAAAGTATAATATAAAATTTTCAAATAATTACAGTGTGCTTTTTATTATATTTTAGCTAAATTAGTTTTCAAATTAATTATTTGAATCATTTTTGTAACTTATATGTGTTTTATGACTTTTTTTACTTTATAAATTTCTAAATACAAACTTAATTATTATAAAAACATCTAATTCTAAATATCGTTTTAAATTTTTTAACTTTTTCAAATAACTAACTTTATAATCACAGAACTACACTATTTTTTAACTTCAAAAACTATATTCAATAACAACCGTATAATTTTATCGGAAAACTAACAGAAATTATTTTTTTATTAAGTATAATAAAAACTTTTAATCTTTACATGTATTTAATTATAAGGACTTTATTTTAACTTCATATTACATAAAAGAAAAATATTATAACAAGACAACCTTCACTTCTTTTTTATCACGATTTCTAGTCGAAACACCATCTGTTATACGCATATACAAGAAATCTAGTCGCGTGCCATAAGCTTTAAAGTTTGCAAACAATAAACATATGTTTTATGAAGATTCTATTCTAAATAAAAACAAAGTTGTATTACCAGGCATGATGTATTAGGGAGACAACTGTTTTAGTATTAAAATGAAAAAAAAATTATGTGTTATGGATTACATTTTAATAAAAGATTAAACAGATTGAACAGTTATCTATTGTAATTCAACAAAAGTTCCTATATAACGCATGTTTATCATATTGCAAAATTCGGAAAGTTTTCAATACAAACAAATTAAAACGTTTAAACTCAAGCTAATCTTTATTTGTGCATTATTTAGATGGTCTTCTTCAAAAATATTAAACAGTTTAAAAGTCAAAGGTTAATCTTTTTTGGGGAGTTTTTCCTATTAAAATGTTTAATTAGGTTTTCTAAACAACAACAGTAACCAAATGATTATTTTACCCTTAATTAATTTAAACATTTTTAGAAGACTTATAATGTTCAGTATAGTTGATTTAAATTATTCGTTAATAGTACTTTTTTGTTGCTAAATAAGTACAAAAACTAGCATTTACTTTTCATCTTGCTTATAAAATTTAAAAATATGTTAACTTTCACAAAGCTGAATATGGTTAAACTTTAATATTTCTTAAATAATATGGTTAAGAAATGTTAGATTACAATAACTAAAATCAAAACTTTTTTAAGACTTTATTGCGCAATATATGTTATATGTATACAAAAAATCTAACAAAAACTATAACAATGAACATTTATTGTATTGAAAATAGTATTTTCTGATTTTTAAACAATAATTAAACTTAATTATAAAATTTTGCCAGATATTTTAAGCTAAGTCACATCTAAAGCCGAAATTTTAAACACTGTCACTCGGTGATACTTGAAAATTTATTTTAAAGAAAAATGCCGTCTTATAATTATTTGTTAAATCACGTCAGAGCAATGTTTATCGCAAAACTTGCACCTAAAATTACAATAGCGTTGTTTTGTTTGAAGTATAGTGTTTATATTTGTCTTTGGTAAGACAAAATATGTATATAAAAAGACTACGTTTAAACATACAAAATATATATATTTTTGAATACTCTTAATATTACGACTAATAATCTTGAAACACAATTTTTTATAGCTTTTCGAAATTTTTGTGTGCCATCGTAAAGTGAATGGCTGGTTTTACATACTTCTACACAATAGATTCAAAGTAAAATCCATAATAGTTTTGTTTTGTTTTAAAAACTAAGCAAGGTAAACTTTATGATTGCAAACACTCTATTTGATTTTTTTTTTAAACTTGTAAAACTTGTAGCCTGCACGAACAAGTAGTTTAACACTAGTAAATTTAACAGATAGTGTAGTTTAAGTTTTAGTTTTTTTGATTGAACACTTTAAATATGTATTAAAACAATTATTTTCACACTTTTTAAGTTTTAATGTCATTCATTTAGCAAAGTAATCAACCAACATACTGTTTTCTTCTTTAAATTATAATCATCACTTAGTACGTTCGTATAGTGTTTACTGGTATTATCCGTAATATTTACCAAAAAGCAGTTTTTTTAAACTAACTCAACTGTAAAAACTGAATTTGAAAACCAACCATTCAAAACTTTATATTTATCTATTAAGAAAAATGCTATCTGATAAAGTTGTTTTACAGATTCATAGCTTAAGTTTTTCTAACTGTAATTTTTAGTGAGTTAACACCATTATTACTTTTTTATATTAAGCTTTACGCAAAACAAAAACAGATGGTAGTATAATTATTTTATACTCTTCAAAAGTTCATGCATTCAGTTAATAAAGAAAAAGGTATTAATTTTATTTTAAATAAAATATTTTAAACGCAAATAATTTAGTCTGGAAACAATAAGAAAAAAAGTTTTGATATTTAGATATATAAATTTCTATAAATATATTGATAATATTCAAATATATAAACCATCTGTTTAACAATTTAACAGGAAATCTAGTTAAAACTTTTCGACTTATAAAGTTGAATTATGTTTTGCTTAAACATCTCAACTGTTAACAACAAGTATGTTACGATTGTCCAAAATCACTTCAGATTTTAAACCTTTGTGTAAGAAATAAATTTTGCATATCTGTTTAATATTTTTCTGTAATATTTTGCGAGTTAGAAGTCGAAACCTTTTTTAATTATTATAACTAAAAACGCAAAACAGCAAAACATTATTTTAAACGTCAGCTTTTGTATTCACTTTAATTAAAAGTAAAAATGATCATATTCACCTTAAATTTAAATAATCTAAAACATCGTTAAAAAATTTACAAACTGAGACACTAAAAAAGTTGTAAATTAAATATTTTAAAATAGAATAATAACACTTAAGAGTTAATATTTCTAAACAATTTAAAACATTTTTCGACTTCTTTAATATTTTCTTAAAAGTATTGAAAAAATTCTGAGTAGATTAAAATAAAGCTTAATTAAATAAAATCAAAAATAATGTCAATAAGTATCAAATTTATTTAAAATTGGGTAATTAATTTTTATAATTATATAATTATATTTGACTTAGTTTAAATTAACAAAAACGTCTTAAAATTGTTGTGTAACCTTAAAAATTAATATGTAAATTAATGAGGACCAGTTTTTAAATAATTTTTTATACAAATTTTATATAAAAAGACTAGAACAAACCAAAGTATCAAAGTCTTCTTTTAAATTACTACACAGCATCACATTAGTGTTTTTTATGTTAGCTTTTTTCTGATCTTTTAATTACTTTTTAATTTGGAAATCTTATTATCATTAATATAAAAATATTAAATTGTCATTAGAATGTTTTATAATTACAGCAATCGTTTTCATGTACTTAATTTGTTTATTTTATTAATTATTTTTAATGTACATTCGTTCTATTTATTACAAAATATTTTCTTTGTCTGGAAGTATAAAAGTCAATGAACAAATTTTTTAAATGAATACTTAAGTTTTATTTAAATAACTTAAAATGTATTACTTCTAAAACATTTTCATTGTTATAATCGTTTATTTTAACAAACATCCTCAAAAAATTTTATTGTAATAATCGTTCATTTTAACAAACATCCTCAAAAATTTTCATTGTAGTAATCGTTGATTTTAACAAACATTCTCAAAAAATTTTTATTTTTTCATCTTCAGAAGCGGCGTTTAAATTTTAGGAATAGTTTTCGTATTTTTCTTACCTACGCGTCACTTAAAAACTTTAAGAATATAGTATTACATTATAAATCCGTTCAGTTAGTTTTTTTTTTTCATTATAGATTTCTGTTAATAAATGATTTTTTGTAATTGTACTAGTTTTGTAAAAATAACATTAGTTTAAATAAATATCAAACTAAAGGTATTTTTTCAATTGTAGTTTTTCCCCTAACAAACACACCTCTGCTACGCATTGTGGTGAAAGTTCAAAGTAGATGTTGTTGAACAGATTGTGTTCGGGCTTCCTTTTTCCTACTTGTGGTATTAAACTTGCCTTAACATGTAAAAATATGCAAACTATGTACGTTTAACAAGAACGGTTGTTGTTTTTTCCGTATATTTTTGTAACAAATAAGCTACTTGTTAAATTAGTTTGTTATAGTAGAAATAAAAGTTTTTAAACTATTGTAGTGATAAAGGCAATCAGAATATTGTTCGAAATTTAGCATTAAATAACATTTAAACTTTTATATACTTCTTAAAGTTATGCTTAGATAATTCACAACCTTTTAAACCATTTAATGAATGCACAAATACTTTTTATAATTATTATCTTTACAAACTACCTTATTTTGCTGAAAAGTAAAGTAATGAGATGTTAGTATATAAAGTCCTACTTTTTAACATATATTTAAAAAAAAAATTGATTCAACGATTTCTAAAACTTTTACAAACGCTTACAAAAAGTGTTTACAATACTATAACTCTAGTTAGCTTAAGCTTTAAATAAAATATTTAAAAGTTTTAAATGGTCATCAAAGTTTAAAATAAAGCTGTAACCATATAATACTTTTTACTATAAAAGTTTATGTATACCTTTTAAGAAATTTAAATTATAATCTAATATTTAACCAATACATGAAAACGTAACCTTTTCTCTAAACTAAAATTAATGTGTAAAAAATTATACGTAACAACATATCGAAATCTCTTTTTTAAATGCTTAACGCAATTGTATATTTGATTTATTTGATTGATTTTGTAAGTACATTTTAATTTGGAAAAGTTTTTGTCATTAATCGAAATTAAATAACATTAAGTCGTTAGGTAACATTAATATTGTCTTAAAGTCAAAAGTAGAAAAACTTTAAAATCTATGGCGTAAACCTTATTTTGAATTGATGTTTACAACAAGAAAACTTGTAAAAAAGAAAGTACAGTAGACTACCGCTTAAGTACGCAAATTGAACCCGACCAAAAAGTGCGTACTTAGCACGGGAAGTGCGTACTTTTTGATGACATAGTATAATATCAAATTTAGTTGTTTGTTTTATTTCTTACAAATAGCCATCAAATAATTAAGCCAAATAAACAAGTCTTTTCATTTTAAATAACATTTAGTACATAATTCTTATCTGCAAAAATTTCTTAATAGATTTTAAAATGATTTATTTTTTCTATAAAAAGTTTTTACATAATTAATACATACATTTAATATATAAAGTCAACTTCAGTCATTGATTTTTACATTAGCTAAAAAAAATAGTGATGTACCGGACCCGGATCCGGACTTTTTTTTCAAGTTAGAATCCGGCCGGAACCGGACCAAGACTTTATTTTCAAATTAGAATCCGGCCGGAACCGGGCCCGGATTTTTTTTTTCAAATTAGAATCCGGCCGGATCCGGACTTTTTTTTTCAAATCAGAATCCGGGCGGATCCGATATCAGACAAAATTGGCAATATCCGGCCGGACCCGGATAGTGAGTCCGCTACATCACTAATATAAACTAGCCTGAGTCAGAATGAGGTTTTTGAAAACTGAAAAAAAAGAACTTTAATTTAATAAATAAGTAGAACAGCTAGCCACAAGGTTTACAAATTTAGGTGTTATAAACAATTAAAAATCTGAAATCAAGTTCTTGAACAAAATACACTAGAAAATTACCAAATATTGAAATCTGGATCAGCTCAAACTCATTCAAAATTTAAAAGAAAACTAGCCTGAGTTTTTATAAAATCTAAGCTAGCCTGAGGCAGTCCAAGATTTTCTAAAATTCCCAAAAATTTTCAAACTAGCAGGGTTGCCACTGTTTAAGTCAATAAAACTAGCTAGAGTGAGTATAAACAAGCCTGAGTCAGAATGAGGTTTTCAAAAACTGAAAAAATTACTTTAATCTAATAATCAATAGAACAGCTAGCAAAGGTTGACAATTTGGTAGTAAAGTTGTGGACTAATTGTGGTACACTTAACTTATTAGTACTACCCATCATAATTAAATCCTACCTTATTTAATTAATATCTAACAAATACTAAATTTTAACTGAGACTACTTTCTATAATCAGACACGACAGTTTTGAGTGATGAATCTTTTATGTAAAACACAACAAGAAATACTAGCATATAAAAAATTATTAATTACTTTGGTAACACTTTAAAAACTGGAAGCTATTTAAATCTATATCAAAAGACTTAAAACAATAAACTAAAAATTAAATAAAAATTTTAGTATAGAAGAAACTGTAAAATTTTTAATAAACTATTAAACTATAAACCTGGCTTAAATATTTGAACAACTAAACACCAGTTGAAATATTTAATTTTATAACAAAACACTACTTACAATAAGCATTCACAAAAAAGTTCAAGATATTTTGTTGCTTCAAGCTGCACACCAAACTAACTAACTGCTTGAATATAAATTGCCTGTCATGTTCTGATGTTTTGTTGCATCAGTATTTAGTTTGAAACATTTCGTCATATGATTCTCATTGGCTCGTACATTCAACCGTATTAACTCTAAATATTCTCTGAGCTCAACTTTAAAAAATAAATAATGCAAGTATTCATTCCAAAGTTTTCAATTTTACAACAGATGTAAAGAGTTGCATTTTTGAAATGTTTATTTCATAGTTTAAATGTAAACAAATTTAAATTAGTCACGTGTACAAAATGAGCCAATCACGGTAGGTGTTTAATTTTAACTGACGAAAATGACTCTTACTAATTTACACAGGGTTTGTTTTTGAAATAATACTTTTCAGTATGCTCTTTTTTACTAACTAGATCCGGGTCCGGCCGGATCTTTGTTAGGATCCGGCCGGACCCGGATCCGTTTTTTTCAAATTAGAATCCGGCCGGAACCGGACGTTTTTTTCAAATTAGAATCCGGCCGGACCCGGATAGTGAGTCCGTACATCACTAAAAAAAAGTTTGATTTTTTTTTTGTTTGAAAGAAAAACGTTTCACGACTGTTTTTGTAAGAAAGTTTATATTAGTAGAAACATTTATATTATAAGTGCACAATGATAAGATGCTCATTAGTTTTTTCTAACTTTAGTTTTTTGTTGTTGTTGTTTCTTTTTAAACTTTTATTTTGACTTTATAAAATTTGTAACTAGTTTTTGTGGTTAACTAGTTTTATATTATGTCACATTAAAATTAGTTTTTCTTTTGCAGATATTCTGAAAGTTTTTGAATAAAAAAAGCTTAGAAATTTTAGAAAAATTTAGAGAAATTTAGCAAAATGAATGGAAAGCGTCAGAAAATTATTCTGTGGAACAAGTCTAAGGATAAAGGTAAAGTTGCACCAACAAAGCCAACATATACCTCCCGTGATAATATGAGGGAACTTCTTAGGATTTTCAATGCTGAAATGAGAGTAGATTCTCGATTTTGTCTTTCTGGATAAGTGCGTACTTAAGGCGGGGTGCGTACCAAAAAAAGTGCGTAGTTAAGCGGTAGTCTACTGTAGTTTTAGCTGTTTAAAAATTAAAGAATATTCTGTAATTTTATCAAACTACCAGGTTGAAGACTCTGGACCAGCAATTTTTAAGGTACAAATTTCTTTTTAAAAATTGTGTTAGTTTATTTAATATCAGTCAATAATTTCAAAAAGTTTAATGAAAGATTTTTTGAAATTTTAAAAAGTTTTCTGTGCATTAGCGTTTAAGATTAAATAAAAATTTTCCAAAAACTTATATAACTATGAATTACAATTAATAGCTAGAGTATGAATAGTATGCATCTACTTTCTAATTGTCATGTTTAAGAATGTGGTAGTAAGTTTTTCAATATTGATTTATAATATGCTATATTACCTTCCTTTGTTCAGCTTTAACAACTGTTTTAGTTGTCTTTTGAGAACAAGTTAATCATTCTTAAAAATTCTTTGTTGTTATGACTGATGATTTTTTCTGTACAGACTTTTAATTAACATAAGGAAACTAGTTTATTTGGTATCAAAAATTTGATGTGTAGGAACATAAGTACTTTTTCACGTTTTTGATAAAATGTGTTCAACACTTTTTAGTAGGATGGCATACTACTTGACTAACTTAATTTTAATACAAACAAGGTTTTACAATATACATAACATATATTTGTATAATTTCATATAGTTATAACATATTATATCATTATAGGTTTATACTTGTTTATGGGTTTATGTTGTATTGTGCAAAACTTATTGATGTGAACAAAACTTTGCATTAAAACTTGCACAAAACAGGAAATAACACAGAACATCATTGTATTTAGATAATACAGTAGACTACCGTTTAATTACGCACTTTTTTTGGTACGCACCCCGCCTTAAGTACGCACTCATCCAGAAAGACAAAAAAAACAGTCATGAAACATTTTTCTATAAAAAAAAAATTATACACTTTTTAGCTACTGGAAAATTATAATAAATGTATTATACTTTCTTAATAATATGTTTAATAAAAATCTCAGCTATAAAAACAAAACTAGGTTTATTCTAAACCAAAACAACTTAGCAAATAACGGAAAAATGGTTTCAAGTAATAAATAAAACTAAACTTAGCTTGACTAGCAATCTATTCAGAATAAAAAAAATCTTGGCTCTACTTAATCATGTCAAAAAGTGTGAGCTGCTTGGTTTTCTTTCTGTGCAAGCCCTGCTCAGATAAGGCTGCTTTGTTTAGCAAACGTTGATATTTTTCATGGGTGCTTTTTAGTTTGTGATAGAGCTCATGAACTATACCAAGTGCTGCTTCACTAGAGAGCTGACACTCTGTTTCCTCAGCTTCAGTGTATAGCTTGGTGTACCCATAAAATTGACATCGACTAGATCCTGCAGCCATCTCATCATTTTCTTCATCATGAAAGTGAATAACACCTCTTTCTAGTTCATCAATTGCCTGTTGATTTTCAATCGCAATTGCTTCAGCATACTCTGGGCTATTTTTGTCGTCAATTTTCACAAACTGCTCAATTAGTTGATGATTGATTTCAACTTTTATTTGTTGAACAGGTGTGCAAGATCTTCAACATCTACCTCCTTTGCAGGACTTGAGTCATCTTCTTGATCAACAAATTGAATTTTTAGACCAGCTTTCCGAAAGCAATTTTGGATCGCTTTTGCTGTCACATTATTCCAGGCTTCTGTGATGTAGCAAGCAACATCAAATAAGTTTGCTGGTTGGCCATGGGCAACATATATCATTGACTGACATTGACTTTCTATATTAAATGTATGTATTAATTATGTAGAAACTTTTTATAAAAAGATAAATCATTTTAAAATCTATTAAAAATTTTGCAGATTAGAATTGTGTATTAAATGTAATTTATATTAGAAAAAATTGTTTATTCGGCTTAATTATTTGGTGGCTAGTTGTAAGAAATAAAAAAAAACAACTTAATTTCATATTATACTATGTTGTCAAAAAGTACGCACTACCTGTGCTAAGTACGCACTTTTTGGTCGGGTTCAATTTGCGTACTTAAGCGGTAGTCTACTGTATATTTACATTTTCCAAATTGTTATACTTAACCGGACAGACTTATTTAAAAGTGACAGGCAAATAACTATCGCATTCTTAAAATCGCCGAATGTTTAGTTTAATTTTATAAAAATTACTTGGTTGTTTTGCTTTTTTTTTTGTAAATTTTATATGCACTTCTTTTAGTAATGATAGAAACTAACTATACATATTAATTAAAATTTCGAAGTTAAAAAAATAACTTTACGTTTCAATTTCACACATGTTATGATCAGATTAATTTTCACCTATGTACGTTTTTAATTCGCCTACAAAGGTTTAACTTCAGAAGATTTTTTAGAATTACATGCACCTACAAAACACATGATATTGTTAATTCGGAAACAAGTTTCCGTCTAAGTGCTAATCTGATCGTTGTGGTAACATAAATCATTAAGTTTGTAGGTAGTAACTGTTTCATATCACGAGGCAAATTCAGAAAATTTAAAGCTTAAAATTAAAAAAGTTAAGTAAAAACTGGTTTCATACTTGGTTAACTCAATTTCTATTTGAAAAAAGTTAGTTTCGTGTTTAACACTTATACAAAGGTTTAATTTCAGAAGATTGTTAAGAGATTGTTAAGATTGATCACACAAACACAGAGCATGTGATAATGTTTCCGTCCAAGTCCTAATCTGGTTAATGTGGTAACTTGAATAGTAAAATTCAATAACTGTTTTATGTGACAAATTTTTTATACTACATTGCAATTTCAAAAAAGCTACATATTTAACACTCAAATGGTTAAGCGAGTACTGGTTTTTGTACTTGTACAACTAAACTTTTTTTTTTGAAAAAAATAGTGGTGGAGTAGTTCATGTAAACTTAAAAAGTATAGATTAAAACATATTTTAAATACTCTTTTTTGTGAAAATTGTTTTCTAATACTTTTCGTTAAAACAAATAATAAAAACGTATAGAATTTTTTAAACTTCTGTTTTAATATAACACGCGATTTGAAGGATTCATAAATTAAGCAATAAATGCATTTTAACTCACTTGTTTATACTAATTTTAACTTTTACTTGTTTCATATGACTTAGTTTAAATAGTATTAGTGTTGTTATTTTGAGCAATAAACAGAAGTTTTTTTTCAATCATAATATTTTAAACAAGGTAAATTAAAATGTTAAAATTTGTTTGATAAAAACAAAAAAACACACCACACGAAGTTTTAATTAAACATTTTTTTTTGTTTAAACTTTGCACATAGTATGCAACAGATATTTTTTAAACAACATTATGCACGAGTAAATTTATGCGGTTTTAGTAGTACGTGTTAGTAAAGAATTCACTGTGTTGAAAATTTATCACAGTCATATAAGCAAATTAGCAAAAAAAATTTTTTTTTAATTATAATAAAAGCAAATAAGTTTTCTGTGATAATAAATCATATAGTACTTAATCATGTGATTATCTAAAGTTTATAAAACAGTATTCAAAAAACCTTGCAAAAGTTATACGTGTGTAAAAATACTTCGCATTGGTAGAACTTTGCACTAATAAACCTGTGTGGATTTTATTATTGGTGTTAGATGATAAATTGGAAAACGTTTAGAATATAAACTGTCACATTTTAAGCTATGCTAGTAAAAAAAAATTTGCCCTTTACATTGAAAAACATTTCGCTAACTATTTTTTTATGTTTTTAATAATTAAGCTACTAAAATTATTTAAAAGAAAAAGTATAATATGTCAACTGCATTTCAATGAGATAAAAGCTAAAGAAAGTTGTTTACTGTTAAAATTAAAACTTTTGTTTGAAATTTTTAAGACAAAACTAAATGAAATAAAAAACTAAACTTTATTTTTTACAAATACTTCAAATATTTTGATTGGAAACATAATAAGGTATTTTTTTCGCTTACTTATAGCAAATTGTTTCAATTTAATATAAAACAGATCAAGTACATAATTCAATTTGAAAAAAAATTTTATCCATAAGAATTTTTTTGAGAAGTGAAAGAACTTAAAATATTTTATTATAAATGTTATTGATTATTGACTCTGTTTAAAAATTATTTGAATGAAGTAAAACTTTTAAAATGTATTTTACCACTTGAAAAAGTATAGAAATTTAAATCACATCCTCAAAAAATATAAACAAAACTGCAAACTTATATATCATTTTTTAAGAACACAAAAACTATTTTTTTTGAAAAACATATTAGTCAATATTAATTTTACATCTTTAACATATATCAACTAATAAAAACTAGATGTTTCCTGTTGGAGTTGTTGTTATACTAAACAAGAATATTATTTCATTGATTTAATCCTGAAAACATATTCGACAATTAATAAAAGTACAATTATAAACATAATGACATGTGGACTTTTGTTTAAATTTTATTTTTATAATAAAAAATTTTGTAAAAACTTTGCTATAAATTAAAATGATAAACATTTTGAAAAACAACTTTGCAAACTTTTAAAACATTATAGTATTACAACTTGATGTATAACTGCTTTTGACTATTAATATTGTTCTTATTTTTTGTTAGATGTGAAATATATATATTGTTAATTAATAGTTTACTTCGTATAACTGATTAAACACCTATCAACTAACAAAATTTGTATGTTTTCTGTTGGAGTTATGTTCATATCAAACATTAACTGCTCGGCAATCAATCAAAGTACATCTAGAACATGAAGACTTTTATTAATTTTTAATACTATTAAACTGTTGTAAACTTTGTTATAATGTATAAGGACAAACATGTTAAAAAACACTTTGCATTGGTAAGTTTCGTTGAGTAATTACTTGTTGTTTCTGTTACTTATGTCTGAGCAACAATAAGTGGATTTTATGTGTATTGTGGCTATCGAAAACTAAATTATATTTTTATTTTACAATTTAATGTACAACATCATTATTAAGTATTGTTGTTATTTGTAGAATCAGCAAAAGTTTTTAAGGCTTTTTTTATTGTTATTGACCTTAACCCTTACCCATCTTACTTAAACATATTGAAAGTTTATTAAAAAACAAACTTTTAATAACTAATAATAAAAAAATAATAAATAAAAGCTTTTAAATTTTTCTGTTTAAGGAATTACTAGGGGAAACACCTTAGCGTTTCACCAAGAATTACAAAGTTATAGAATCATTTAGCATTTATCAACAATTGATTTTCTGATAATATACAGGGAATTCCAAAACAACTTCATTTTGAATTTTAAATAATTCGATTTCAAAACAAACATGAATATACGTGCATGTTATAATTAATTTTGACAGGCTTTTAAATTTAACAATGTAAAGTGGATTTATTTTAAACAAAAATTATTTGTTATATTAAATTCACGTTAAGATTGTATGTGAATGTTAATTACTTTGTTTAGAAAATCTTTTGTCAACTAAACAGACTAATTGAAAAGCTCAGGGAACTCCTATGTTTCTGTCAAAACAAACAAAAATCTACGTGCATAATTTTTCTATTTTACTTGAAAGGTTTTGAAAAAAAGCACGTAAATTGGAATTTTTCAAACATTCTATGTGTGTAGTTTGTTATACTAAGTAAAAACATAATATGATATAAATTAGTCAATTGGTTAATTAAAGCAAACCGCAGTCTTTTATTAGAATTTTATTTTTTAAATAATGTGGTTTTTCAACATACTATAAACAAACAAAGTTTTATTGTTCAACTTCACTGACAATAAATAATTACAAAACTTCAAAGTGAACCGAATTGCCACTTTAGTGTAAACTTGAATAAAACAAGTTTGCAGTTTACATGTTGTCCTTATTGGGTTTTTTCAAAAAAGATTATCAGAAGTGTAAATTCAATTGTAAAAGTTTAATTTTTATTATAATTAAGTGTAAATAAGTTTAATAAAAGTATTTTGATAGTAAATAATAATAATATTTAATAATAATAAACTTAACATAATAATATTCAAAAAGACCCACAAAAATATTATTTGAATTTTTCAGAAAATTAGATTGTGCCGGTTTTTATATTTTTCTCATATTTATTTTCATATTAAAAATTTTAATTTTTTTTAAAGTATAAGTGTGTTATGAATTTGTACACTTTACCATATTTTTGAAATAAATTATTATAAATAGCTGTAACTTTAAAACACTGTTTAAACTTTCTAAGTTTCTAAACAATGAACTTCAAAATCATAAGATTATTTATTTTTTAACTTTAAAAACTTTCTTCAATTAAAACCAATTGAACTTTATTAGATAATTAAAGTAATTCTTTTTTTACTTGTTACATTATTTTTTAATCATTACATGGTTATAATTTTAAGGAATTTTTAACTGACTAGAAGTTTCATCCAAAAAGCAAAAGTAAGATAACAGGAGTCAGGACAACCTTTGCTTCTTTTTTGTCAAGATGTCTAGTCTAAACACCATCTGCTAAACTTATATACAAGAACTCGGTTGCTATAGCAACGCTAACCATAAGATTGGATAAGTGAAACTATTTAACAGATGTTTTATGTAAGGTTTGACACAAATAAAAACAAATTGTTAGTATCAATTTTTATAAGCAAGAAAAAACCAAATTGCTTTTTAATTTCGATTCTTATTTATTTAACGAAAATTTTAACATGAACTTAGTATCTTTTATTAAAAAAACGAATTAACTGATTAAATTTTGCAGTTCCTTAAATGCCATAAGTTTAATTTTGCGTTTACAAGCAAATGTTTTAAGATTTTTTTTTCTTAATAAAAACAAAATGTTATTGCCAGCCATACTGTATTAGGAACACAAAACTTTTAAGTGTTATTTTACACCTGTTAATGTTATAATTAGAAAATTTTAAATTAGTATGTTGAAATATAAATTGCAATTTAAGAAACGTTCTAATATACGCATGTTTACCACCTTGTAAAATTTGAAAAGTTTTCAATACAAACAAATTAAGACGTTTTAATTTGAACTAAGCTTTGTTTTTGAATTATTTAAAATATAACTTTACTAACATCAACGAGCTTATACTTCAAAAATTTATCCTATTTGGTCTATTGTTTCGCAAATAATTATTAAGAGTGTATAATTAGGTTGTTCATATAAAATAGAGTGGTGAACAATTGTTTTATCTTTACACTTGTTGAAGAATTTCCAATCGTTTTTAGTAAATATTATAACTTTGAATTAAGTAACTTTCAAGTTTTACAAGTAGTATTTTTTGTTGGTAAATCAGAACAAAAACTTATCAAAACATTTTATTTTATTTTTAAGAACCTTATTTAACTGAATAAAAGTATAGTTGTTGTAAGTGTAAGATATAAATAAAAATACTTAAAAAATATCTAAACATTTACAACGTTTAATAATGATAAAATATA
The DNA here is from genome assembly GCF_965202585.1 of Thalia democratica. Lineage (NCBI taxonomy): Eukaryota > Metazoa > Chordata > Thaliacea > Salpida > Salpidae > Thalia > Thalia democratica. The sequence goes on from NC_139165.1 coordinate 20,471,770, forward strand.
ATATTTCAATTATATGTATTGTCTTCTAAATTACTTTAACAATATAATTGTGAATTAATTATTAAATTAAATAAATATATTATGCTAAAACTGTTACAAGAGTTTGTGATAAAATATTTTTTAAAAACAATAACAACAAATAGTATTTCTTACGTATGTGTTTTATTGAAAATAATGTTTTAAACTTAAAAACAATAAGTACAATAAATTTAATTTTGTGATTTCTTAAATTTGTTTCTAGTCTTTGCCAAGTCACATTATAAGCAAAAACCGAAAACAACTGTCTTAATGACATATGATATTTTCATTTGAATAAAAATACCGTCTAATAATTATTTATTTAATAACGTCAAAGCAATGTTTAAAGTATAAATTACACACTTCAAACCACAGTAAGGAAAGTTATTTGTGTGAACGTGTTTGTTGTTGAAACTTGCTGTTCGAAAGTATTTGTTAATCAAAAATGTATATAAAAAATATAAATTTGACAACACATGTTATATATACACAATTTTTATTACTCTTAATACTTAGATTTTTCATCTTAAAAAGCAAATTTTAAGTTTTTGTGCATCAATGTAAATTTCATGACTGGCTTTACATACTTATTCAAAAATAAAAAAATAAAACTATAACAATTGTTTTTTGTTTTAAAAACAAAGAAACGAAAACTTCATGATTGCAAACACTTATTGAGCTGTTTTTTCTTCATCATCGTATTTTTATATATCATTTTTAGTAGCTGCACACATACACAACTAGTAAAATATGATAGATAGTTTTATTTAGATTTCACTGCTTTAATTAAATACCTTAAACATGTATTCAAACAGTTTTTTATTTTTCTTAGTTTTGATGTCGCTCATTTAGCTAAATAATCAACTAGATTAACATAATGACTTTTTCCATAAAATATTTTTATTTTTTATCTTTAATAAGCTTGATGTTCAAAAAATATAACATTCGTTTTTTCAAAATAAAACGCTGTTTTGTATATTAAGGGTAAATGTAGTTATAACCTTCCAAAACGGGGTAAAAAATGATAAAAGGTTTAGAACCTCTGAACTAGACTAACATACTAATTTTTTTTATAAATTGTTAGCTTCTATCAGTACGTTATTTTAGTATTTATTTACATTACTAGTGATATTTACCAAAAAGCGGTTTTTCAAACAAACCTATTAATATAAACCGAATTTCAAAACAAATCATTTTTAATTTTTTTATTATCCTTTAAGGAAAATTCTATCTGATAAAGCAGCCTTAGAAATTCATAGCTTAAGTTTAAATGACTCAAAGTTTTTAGTTAGATAACCGTAATTACTTTTTCAATTTAAGGTTAATATGAAAAGATAAAAAATACGTTTAATCACAACCTTGTCTTTTAAAACTTATGCATTCATTGTAATTATAATTTTTTTCTTTTTTCTTATAATTAATTTTTTTTAAATATAACGTGAAAAAGAAAACACTTTCAGAATCAAATACATAGACTACCTGTTTAAGAACTTTACAGAAAATATGTTTGTTGACAGAATATTTGTAACATTTTAAGATACGATATGTTTTGTACAAACATTTCAACTATTAACAACAAAGATATTAACTTTCTTCAAAACCACTTCAAATGTTAAGCCTTTGCGTGAGGTTATTTAACGGTCTGTTGTATCTGTTGAATGCTTTTCTGTAATGTATCGTTTGCAAGTAGTCAAAACCTCTGAATTATAATAAGCAAAACAGCAAAACATTTTCTTTAAAGTCAGCTTGATTTTCACTTCTCAAGTTTTATGTTTACTTAATTCAATATAAAAACAATTACGTTTAAAAAAAAAGCTACAAAATTATAAGGAAAATGAACAAATTGCGATTTTAAAAACCTAATTCAATTAATTCATAAAATTAAACAACAATAAAACTTAGAATTTAACATTTCAAATATACTATTGTCTTGAAAATTCTTTATTTTAATATCATAAAAATTCTGTATCATTTATTGTATAGCTTCATAACATAAAACCAAAAATAATGTTAATAAATGTCAAAGGTATTAAAACTTTTACTATAAACAGCTTAAATAAAAGTTTATGCTTGTTTTACTAACTGTTGCTAAATAGTTTGTTTTCACTTAAATTAGCACATTCAAGTGTAGATTTAAAATAGTCATTAAAGTTTTCTTACTATTTATGCTGTACTATCAAGTTTATACTTAAAAGAAATAGTACTAAAATATATCGTTGTTATAATATGATTTTGTTAAATATGTTTATCATTTCAATATTGAGCACATAAAATGATAGAATTATAATTCTCACTAACACTTTTAAACTTAGATGATCATAACATCATGCTTGATAAATTAAAATCAACTCTATTTTTATTTTCTATACTTTGAAAAGTATATTTAACTTAGTTAAAATCAAAACAATATTTTGAAATTGTTATGTAACATTTAAAATCAGAATGAAAAACAAATTACTAATTTCTATAAAATATTTTATATAAAAAGTCTAGAACAAACCAATGTGGCAAAGTTATCTTTAATTACATAAAAATACATTAATGCTTTCTGTACTAGCTTTTTGTTTGATCTCGTAATTACTTTTTAATTTGGGAAATTTATTATCATTAATATAAATTAAATTGCCATTAAAAGTTTTTTTAATTACAGCGTTATCATGTAATTAACTTGTTTGCTTTATTAATTATATTTGATATACACTTGTTTTGTTTATTAAATTTTTATTTGTCTCAAAGTAAAGAAATCAATGGTTCATGTACGACTTTAAGAAATCAATTTACAAGTAAGTTTTGTTTTAAACAACTTAATATTTAAGTTTTTATTTTTTGTTTATCTTAACAATTCTATTATAACAATAAACTCTTTTTACAACTTTAGAAGTTGTGTGAGTTTTAAGAACTGTGTGCATACTTTTGTTAGTTTTTCTTACCCTTTTCTTTATACTAAAAGTTCAGAGTAGATATTGTTGAACATATTGTGTTCGTATTTCCTGTTTTACTTCCTACTTGTGGTATTGAATCCTACAAGATATGTAAAAATATGTAAACTGTTGTATGTTAAACAAGAACGATTGTTTTAGCGCTTATTTTAGTAGCAAATAAGCTACCTGATAAATTAGTTTACTATAATAGAGCTAAAAGTTTTAAGCTGTTGTAGAAACATAGGCAATTAAATTTTTGTTTGAAATTAAGCATTGAAAATTTTTTGAATTTTCTTATACTTCTAAAGTTTTTTAGATAATCTATAACTTTTCTTAATCAGTAAATGTATGCACAAAAACTTCTTGTAATTAATTTATTTACAAATTACCTTATTTTTCTAAAAAATCAAGTAATGAGTAATTGTTATATTAAGTCCTAATATATAACATTATATAAAGAAAAGTGTAGTTTGTGGTTAAAATATTTTTAAAAATTATACAGATGTGTTAAATAAACTGTTAACAATACTTATACTCTAGATAACTTATAGTATCTTATATGAACGTTTTATACAAACATCAAAATTTAAAATAAAACCGTAACATAATAAGTACTTTTTACTATAAATGCTTATACGTACCTTTCAAAATATTATACTATTAGCTATTATTTAACCATTACATGAAAATGTAATTTTACTCTAAACAAAGACTAAAGTGTGTAAAGGTTATTACGAAACAACATATTATAATCACTTTTTAAATGCTGGCGCAATTGTATATTTGATTAATTTTTTTCATTTTGTAACTACAATTTAATTTGGAAAAGTTGTCATCATTAGTCGAAATTAAAATGCCATAAGTCATTATGTAAATTTAGCATTGACTTTGCGTTGCAACTAAACAAATCTATTAAGTAAAATTTTCTACTTGATTTTTTTTTACCAAGATAAATTTTAAAAAGATAGAAATTTTTAGTTTTTAAAAATTTTAAGAATATTCTGTGATTTTATTGAATTACCAGATTTAAGACTCTGAACCAGCAGTATGCAAAATATAAAATTGTTTAAAAAAGCTCTGCTGGTAAATTTCAAATATATTTTTAATGTCAAAATGCTTAGTATTTTTTTTTTATTTCGGAATTCGTTTGTAGATAAGTTTTCAATATTTCAAAAACAAAATTCAAAAAGTTTCTATAACTATGAATTGCAAGGAAAAGATAGAGTGTAACTATTATGCACCTAATTTTAATTTTGTTTTTAACTCTGTGGTAGTGAGTTTTTTCGAAAATGATTAAAAACATGCTGCGTTGTCTGTCCAGCTTAAATAATTGTTTCAGTTGTTTTTTGAGAACAACTTAATCGTTCTTAGAATAAGTTTGTTGTGTTGACTTTTATATTTTGTTGTACAGACACTTAATTAACATAAGAAATTAGTTTATTAGGTATCAAAAATTTGATCAGGAGGAAAATGAATACTTAACTTACCTGATTAAATGTGCTTAATACTTTTTAGTAGAATGGCACTACTTGACTAATCAATTTTAATATAAACTAGGTTTTACATTACACATAAATTATACCTGTACACTTTTACATAACTTTATACTGGCATATTAAGTTTTTCATACTTTATTTTTTGCGACTATTCATTAGACAAAATTAGTTGTATTAACTTTTTACAAAATTTAAGATCATCTAAATGTTTAAATAAACTTATATCCTAAACGAAATCTTAAAATATTTTCTAAGCAGACTGAAGGTTTTTAATTTTATTAATAAAACTATTCCACTAGGTAAAAAATGACATGGCAAAGTTTTATTTTTTACCTTATGTACTTTCAAGTGATCAACTTCAAAGTGTTTACCTTTGATGTTCAAACTTGAAAGATTTAGCTAATTAAATTTATACTATATGCCTGTTTTATTTAAGATTGATCGCTTGGTGAAAAGACTATTTAAGGTTTACTTCAAAGTGTTTTAACTGTATGTAAATTTTACCTTGATTTAGCTTGAACATATAGCGATTGTTGAAAAACAAAACACATACTTGTGTAACAAAAATAACCTGTGTTTCTTTATACGGTGCAACATCAAAAAGCATGTACAACCTTTACAATAAAAATGAGATGATTGTGTACAGCCACGTTGAAAAATTTATCAATTAAATAATCGAGTTTGCCAACTTCAAACAAAGATACCAGTGATGCAGTTTTACATAAAAACCAAATTTAATTATCTTTTTTGCTTAACTTTTAAGTTGCGATTTAGTTATGTATATTAAACGTTTATGAAAATATGCAAACGCATTTATTGTTAATATTTTTAAACTATCTTAGATTTTTGGTAACACTAAACAATAATGAAATTGTTATCTACAGAGAATCAGATAACTTAACTCGTAATTAAATGTGATAATTCATAAAGTTGCTTTAAAAATATTTTCATACTGAAATCTATTTTCAAATCGTTGAAAAATATTTTTAAAACAGTTAACTATTGTAAAATGAGGAATATTTTTGGTTGATATTAAAATAGTAGTAGAACAGCCGTTTGATTACTAAAAAATTGCAAATTGAGCTGTAAAATTTTGTTTGAAAATCAATTTTGTATTTCTTTTTCAAACTTAATTATTATATGGACTGTGTTTATTGAAAAAATTGTCAAAAGTTGTTTAAATGATATTAAAACAAAATCATTTAGTTTTAACAAATCATTTAAAAAACTTTTTTTTTTTAATTAAATTTATTGATTAAACATTTTCTTTTTAAACAAACACAAAAAATTACACTAAAAAAAATTGTAAGATTTATTTAAACAAATTATTGGTATTGATGATATTAAAGATTAATTTTAACTTCAAATAATTTTTAACCAGTAACTTAAATATGCAGTGATTTATTAACAGTTAACATCATCGACCTTGTTGTAAATAAGCTTAAAAATAAACAACTTTACTTTTAAATTTTATGTGGTTTAGTGCAAAAGCCATTGATGTGAGCAAATTTTATATCTTTATAATGATAATATCTTTACAACTGCAGTTTACCTTATTGGTGTTTGAATGCTGAAAGAAAATTTAGTTTTATAACATTAAAGAAAAAGTTCAAACTTGGAATTTAATGCAAAGAAGGAAACAGGACACTATGCATTTCTAGAAATATGAAATGTTTGTATGTGAAATAAGTACTTCTTCCTACTTGAGGTAACGAATCTGGCAGACTTATTCAAAAGTGACAGGCAAAATAACTAACGCTTGCTTAATATTACCCAATTCTTAATAGAACTTTATAGAAATAACTTGGTTGCTTTTGCAGATTTTTGTAGTCCTTATAAACTTATTGTAGTAATCATGCGTGTTCATTAAATTTCGAAATTAAAAAAGAAACTTTTTTTTATTATTTTACACATGTTATGATTAGGTTAACTTTTTACCTACGCACGTTTTTAATACTCCTACAAAGTTTTAGTTTCAGAAGGTTTTAGAAGAAGTACACGTAACTACAAACCATGTGATATTGCTAAGTCGGAAACAAGTTTCCGTCTTAATGCTAATCTGATGGTTGTGGTAACTTAATCATAAATTTTGTATGCAACAACTGTTTTATAACCAGAAGTTTTTTTTTGTTTTTCATTAGCAGGTCTTAAAACCAAATATTTTGAGTGCTTTTTTGCCGTTCAATAAACATTTCATTTATGTCACAATGCAGTTTTAAAAAGTTACATTTTTAAGATTTAGTGAAGAAAGGTTTAGTGAATACTGTTTTAATACTTGTACTTAACTTTTTTTTTAACAAATAAAGTGGTGGAATAGTTTCTAATAAACATAGATAATACATATTGAAATATATTTCAAGTATTTTATTCTTTATGAAAACTGATTTTAAATACTCTTGGTTTAAACAAAATATTAAAAACGTATTGAAGAATTTTTAACGTCTGTTTCAACATAACGTTTGAATATAAAGTAAGCTAATGATAATAACAACAAATAGTTTCTAGTTCATTTATCTTTTATTCCTATTGAATTTTAATTTTGTTTTATGGCTTAGTTTTAACAGTACTAATATTGTTATTTTTGAGCAATAAACAGCAAATGTCTTTTTTTTTTACCTTAATTTTCTAAACAACTAATATTAAAATGTTGAAATTTTTTTGATAAAAACACAAAAACAAACCATAAGAAGTTTTGAGTAAACCAAACTTATTTATTTTAATTAAACTTTGCATACAGTAAGCAGTAGACATTTTTAAACAACATTATGCACGAGTAAACTTATGCGGTTTTGATAGTACGTATTAGTAAAGAGTTCACTGTGTTGAAAATTCACCACAGTCGTATAAGCAATGTTAACAAAGATCACATGAGTTTTCTGCAATAATAAAAACAAAACCAGACATATTGTACATGACTATGTAATTATCTAAAGCTTACAAAATTGTTTTCAAAAAAACCTTGCAAAAGTTATGCATGCAAAACATACTTCGCATTGGTTAAGTTAGTGAACTAGTAAACTCCCGCGGGTTTAGTAGTATTAGGTATCAGTTCACTATGTAAATAGTTTATCACCGTCTAATAAGCATTGTGAAGAAATTATCACATGTTTTTTTAAATGTTGACAAAACAACAATGTTTAAAAGACCTTAAACTTTTTTTTGTGTAAACATATTTGCATGTAAAAATACTTCGCATTGGTAGAACTTCGCACTAGTGAACTTGTGTGGTTTTAATTATTGGTGTTTAAATTGTAAATTGGAAAATTTTAGAATGTAAACTGCCACATATTAAACATAATTAATTAAATAAAACTTTGTGTTTAAAATTTGTGCATGTGAGAAATACTTCTGTTGAAAAATTTTGTGCGAGTTCTTTGTGTAAGTTCTTAATTTTATGTGTGAAATATATTGATACATAACTTGTATTGCATTAAAACAATATTAGATAATAGACAAAGAAAACATTTAACATAAGTTTTTTATCAAAACTTTTAATAAAAAAACACTTTAGCAAAACTTTAAATATTAGAAAATTTATACGACGATATTAGTTTACTATATACAAAGTTAAGTACTTTTGTTAAAACAAAAGAGCACTTTTTTATTTAATAGTTAATGGTATGAGACGCATTGTATTAATTTATAATTCTCCATAATATTTTTATAGTTGTATTAATCTAAGCTTATCTTAGATTTAAACTTTTAAACCTAATGTAAAATTATATTCATAACTACTGTATATACTTCAAAGTAAATTACAGATTAAAAAACTACATTTTACAAAAATGTTAAGCAAAAGAACGACTTGATTAAAAGTTATTACAATAAAAAAAAAGTGAATCCTCTAGACTTTGATGTAAAAGATACAACTTTTTATGTCGATTTGAAACGATAAAAAAATGTCTGTTGTGACTTCATTACAATATACGGTATCAATTAAATGTTAATTCTGAAACAAATTCAATTAATGTAAAAAAGTTTAGATGACTTTTAGGTTTCTAAATGTTTTTAAAAAGTTAGCATGAGAAACAAAAGACATATTTGATGTTAAAACACAAAAGACTAATTATTTAAAGCCACTGAAAAAAATTTAAAAATGTTCAAGATAAATTATTTATTTTAGACGTGTTTAAAACAAATCACTTTTCTTAATTAAGTTTTTCTTTATGTTTAAACCTTTGATCGTAATAATATATTAAATACTTCAAAGCTATTGCGATTTAATAAAAAATATTGGTTTAATTTTAATTGTTTTTGTTTGAAAATTTAAGTTTTCAACGTTTTTTTTTGATCTGAATTAAAATGCGGTTAGAGTGACCTTACAAAAAATTGAAATTTTGTTTTAACGTAATTATATTACAAACTTACATTATATATTATATAAAATTTTATTTTACATATTATTTCAGCATTAAAATTATGTGTATACTTATATGTTTCAAGTATTTTAATAGAACTAACCGTTAGCATTTATAACTTTTTTTTTTTGTTTATATTAGAAAAAAAATATTTTTAACATCATGTAATAATTACGATGTTTGTATGCAACTTTTTTAGACAGTGTGTTACAGTAAAAAACAAATTAACAAGTTTCTAACATTTAATATAACAACAAATTTAGAGGAAAATAGTTTATTTTGTACTTTGTGTAAAAACTTTATTTTATTAGTTACGTCATCGATTAAAATAAGCGTAACATCGAAAATATTTTTTTAATTTATCAATATTGAGTATCAGTGAAATATAATTCAGTATTAAGTACAACTAAACAAGCTTTAAGGATCCGATTGCATATAAAAACATTAGCAGTAGTTATGTGTGTGCAAAGTTATAGACTCACTGACATCTATCAACAACTAAGAATATTGATTTGTTGAAAAAATGCAGGGAATTTTAAAACTATTCCAAGTTGAATTTAAATAATTCCATGCCAAACAAACATAAATCTACATGCATGACATATTAAATTTTGACAGGCTTTTAAATGAAATGGGTACGGTGGAATTATTTTAAATGTTAGTTGTTTGTTTTATTAAATGCATATATTAATCAAAATGATTATCTGTTTTGTTCAGAGTTTTTTTATCAACTTAACAGATTTATTAAAAAACTTCGGGAAAATCAATATTCCTGTAAAAACAAACGAGAATTTACGTGCATGAAAAATTTGTTAGATTGTTTTAACACGTTTTAAAAATAAAACATGTATATTGAAAATTTTGTTAGAGTAATTTTGACAGATTAAAAAAAAAAAAAATTTTTTTTTAAATTGCAGTAATTTGTTACATTTTTTAAAATTTGTATTAAAAAAATGTAAGTTGGTCATTTTTCTATCATATTCATGATATTTTGTTTGAAATAAAAAAAACTTTTGAGAGAAATCGTATTTTTTAAGTACAAAATACTATTAAACGTTTACAAAACGTTGTACACAATTAATATCTTTTTTAATTCTTTTATTTCGCCTTAGGTAATTTTAGATAAATTGAAGTGAGAAAAAATAAACACTGAATGAAAGAAAGATTCTGTAAAAATTTTAAACTATTGTTTGGTAAAATCTTTTTTTACAATTAAACATGAAAAAAAAAGATATTCATCTATAAAAAAAGATTAAATACCACCATAACAAGTTAAATTTTACAAATATTATTTACAAATTTTGTACTAGAAAACTACAAGTATTATAAAACCGCTCAATTCTATACCGTGATCATTTCTAACCCGCACACAATTCCCAATTGATCAAATCGTTGAACCACTTACCGACCAAGGGTAAGAGTAATGGGTAACATTGATAATGAAAACATAAATAATAATAAAACAAAAAAAAATTGGAATTAAATCAATTTAATTTAAAATAGTTAGTATACTCAAGCAAATGAAGTAAAAGAGTAGAAAATAAAGGATATTGAAGTTTTTCGAAAATCATGTAGGCTTAGGTGCAAAAGAACTACATTTAAGTGTTTATGCTAAAAAATAAAACATTGTTTTGAGACTTGGAATATGTACAGTTTTTAAGTTATGGATTTTCTAAGCATGTGATCAACATTTAAACTTAAAAAAAACAAAGAAAACTTTGATAAGAACACATAAAAACCTAATTATTAAAACTACTTAACAAGTACAAAAGATGCTTAAATAAACTTGGTTGTGTGAAAATTTAATTGTATATAACTTTTTTTCTGAAAGCATGTAATTCTAAAGAACATTTTTCTAAATTGCCGAAAATAATTTAACTATTTTTTTCTCAACTTAATCTGATTGATACTCAAATAATTAGTTATATGTTTTTTCCAATTTTCTTTAATATTTTGGTGCATAAAACACAAAATTACTTTAAGTTTGCAATAATAAAATTATATATGTTTCTAAAGTTTCGTAACAAATTTAACAACAAATTAATTTTAGAACGCTGCTTGTATTAATTTTCTTTTAGCTTAAAGTGAGTTGATGACTTTTAATAAAAATACAAACACTCTAATGAATAAAATATTCATATTACGAACTTGTATTATAGGTATGTTAACAAAAAACAGTTTTAATAGATTTTTATTTCCTAGTCAATCATTTCAAGTACGTTCAGGTTAAAAAAAATAGTTGTTCAAAAACCTGCATTGATATTTGTATGTTATGGCTATTAGAGAAAAGGTGTAAAAAATTGATCTAACTTGGTGCTAGACTAGTATAAAATAAATTTACTGATTCATTACCTACTTTATATAGGTTATTTATTTTCTTACAATTTTAATAAAACGACATGTAAACAAACTTGGATACTTTTTCAGAAGTTAGTTAATTTTTATTGATTAATAAATACAGTATAAAGACAACAGAGTTAAAATCTGTTAAAATAAACATTACTTTATTTTTTTAATATAAACGTTTATATCTAAACAAGTTTAATAAATGAATTTTAAGTCTAACTGAAGAAGGAATAAATAACTAAAAGCAGTAATCTTAATGTTTGCAATACAAAGCTCCTCGTATAATTTATGCAGAATTTGCAAAAATTTATGATTTATTATTATTGATTTCTTGAAATGACACAGAAATTTCCAAAGTTACAGTCAAAACAAACACGAGTCTACGTGCATGAAAATTATTTAAAAATAATTTTGACAGGTTTTTAAGTAAAAATAATGTGTTTCATAAATTTTTGTTTTATGCAAACTTTGAAAACTATCTAAATGAAATACGTAAACTGGAAAAACTACAAAAAACAATTTGTTACATATAACCATTGCAATGTTTAGCTGAAAATCAAAAAAATATTTTACTGTTTTGTAAATACACTTTTTATAGTTTAACTTAAACTAACTCAATGTTTTTATATTGACTTTCACTTGTACAAAGTTTTTAATTTTTAGATAAAATTATATACAATACTTACTAATGGTCGAGAGATTATGTAATGGTGTTTTTAAAAGTGTATGTACTAGCATGTGCTGAATAAAAAAAGATAATTTTGTGTTGTAGATCACAAAGTTGTTATAATGCATATCAACTCAAAGCATATCAATTTCTAATCAAAATCTTTCTAAAATATGTGTCTCAAGAATTTTATTACATATTTATAAATATGAATTTAAATTGTTCAAAACTATTTCTTACTTCCTTAGTTTAAAAATTGGCATAGCTAATTACACAAAAGTTAGCCATTGTAATAAGACACAAAATAAATAAGAAATAAATAAATATTATTTGCATGAAGTAATAAGTTTCACAACGGTTAACTACTTCAGATTTTTTTTAATCAAATTATACTAAATGATAAAAAGTATATGTTTGAGTGTTTTAATTTTTTTTTTGTTTATCGATTTATACTTAGTGTTAATTAGTATATGCTTAATTTTATTATATATACTTTTTATGTGTGTACAAGATAAAAAATAACATCAAAAAACTTGCACTTAACAACAAAAATTCTAAGCTAAAAAACCTAAAACAAAACAAAAGGTTAAATTTAGTTATCAAGTTTAAAAGCAACATTTATGTTTCACCCTAAAACATTAAAAAATTTTTTTAATTTTTTTTTTATACAGTTATCTTTAATTGACATAAATTCCGATCTTAAAAAACTTATGTAGTAGTATTGGTTCAAAAGTTTTTTCAATTTGATAAAATATGTTTACTGCTTTAACGTTTAGAGTTTCAACGAATTTTCTAGTTGTTATATATATATATAAATTGTGTTCCTTTTGTTTTTCTTTTAGTTACTTTAATACTTGGTTAAAATAAAAGAATAGTTATCTTACCGACTGAACTAGGTGAATTAAATGTGTTATTTTTTACATTACAGTTAAGGTTTAATAAAAGGAATAAAACTTTATTGGTATGTAGAAAACTTCAGAGGTGTAGTTTTAAAAAGAAAAATTTGCTCGACTACGCATGTAAAAAGTGTATTTTTTAACAGTTAAAGTTTTGGAATATATACGAATTTTTTTTTTAAGTAAACAGAAAAAGTAGAATTGCAAAATCAATTAGTTTGAAATCGTAACGCACGTATTCTTATGAACAAAATTTTCTACCAATAATCTTTAGTTCAAGTAATGGAGTAGCTTGAGAATTGTGCAAATCATTAGCATGATGTAGCAAATTCTCAATTCCCAAAAATGCACTGCCTTGTTTTCCTTATAAGCGAGTAAACATGTACGTAAAACTAATTAAATAATAAATATTTTTCTTTGAATTTCCTTTGAATGCATCGTCAACGCGTAAAAATTGCACGCGACTTTAAATTGTTGCTTAGCAACCGATCTACGCACTAAACAAAACATTTTGATTAAATTAATTCGCTTTTATCCCATTTTGCAGTTAGAGCAGCCTCTCGTTTTACTTTTACCTTTCTCTCGTATTTTATTTGTACTTAAAGGCTGCAACATTGCAAAATTTACTCACAAGTTTTATGTTTAAAGTTTTGAACAAAAACAAAACAAGATGTGAGGAAAGACGGGATTATTGTTGCTAAGGATGAGAGTCTAAAAAGAGGTAAAAAGTCAAAATTGATGATTCGAACCAGTATAAAAGGTCACAGACTGAGGAGTACATCAATTGCTGCAGAAACTAAAATTTCAGCTTCAGTTGAAATGGTGAAACAAAAGAAAATATTGTTTGACAATGTTTTCACAACTTAATAACCAGGTCAACAATGTTTGAGGACCGTAAGTATTTTATGAGATAACTTTGCTGGTTATTTAGAAAGTTGCGAAAATTATTCGAACAAAAAGCAACTTCAAACATTCGATGATTCTTATATATTTGAAGAGACTGTTTAAAGTTGTTAGCGTGTAGTCAAAAATTAATAAGAAGAAACTTTACGTAAAGAAATGAAAAGCAAAAACAATGCTGTATAAAAATTTAATAATGTTCTAAAGGTATTTTAGTTGTAAATTTTGTTACAGTGTTTTAAACAGTTTAGTTATTTTTCTTAAACAATTTACTCTTTTTTGTACTGATTAAAAGTTTTGGTACTTTGGTGTTTGTTGTTCTTTGCATGCCTAAACTTGGTTTTGTGCAGAACTGAAGCTACTGCATAGACGATTTTAACGACGACTTCTTTGACTTAAATTCTTTTTTTGTATTTTGATTTTTTTTTTGTGCTTACTTTCCAAACACTTTTAAACTCTTTTCGATTCTGATTGTTATTTTGTATATAAAGAAGAACTTTTAATTTCTTTATTGTTGTAATTTTTTGTTTTTTGTATGCAGTTTAGTTTTTTCTTACAAACCTATGTTATAAATTTAAAAGTGACAATCAATTAATTTACTTAAAAAAAAATTTGATATTAATAATAAATTTACTTGCGAACTAAACTTTACTCCTTTTTATATTTTACTTATAATGACTTTAAGCATAATGTAATTCATACTAGTATAAGATTTTTTTTTTATAGTTTTTAATGAAGTTTTAATTATCCTTAAAAACTTTAAACTTTAAGTTTATTTTACAAGAAAATGCTTTATTATTTTCTTAATGTTTTTTATTGAAAATTTAGGAACAATTTTGTTAAAAGTTGTTCTAAGAAACAATTTTTTGTTTAACTTTATAATAATTTTATGAATAGTTTGTTATGTTCATTAAAAAATGGTTAGTTACTTACTTTTTTGTGAACATTAGGTTAATTATTTAAATAGAAAGTAATGTAAAAGAAGTTTTTCATGATTTTATTGTTAGCTTAAATTCATAACTCACAGACTGTAAACAGGTTGTCATATTTTAGATATGTTGTCGAATACACTAAAATGTATTTCAAAAATGACTTTAAAAAGTTATTTGAAAATGTCAATCATTAGTCAATATAAAAATAAAGTGTTATTAAATCAAAATAATGTATTGTTTAAAGTTGAACAAGTAATTAAAAAACGTCCATTGTCAAGTAACAAGTCAAAGCGTTCTTCAATTTAACTTTTTCCCTTTGATCTTTTACATATTTTAACAATTACACTGTTTGACAAAAATTTCTGAAACGAAAGCTCTTTTATGCAAAACATAAGCTATATTCATTTTGCTAAAACTAGGGAACTTTAAGTCCTTTTTTGTAGCATATGTGTGCTTATCAAAATAAAAGAAAAATGATTTTTACTTTGTCGAAATATTAAGTAAAACTAACTAAAAGAAAACTGATATAAATTTTAAGATTATAGTAAACAATAACTCAAGTTTATCCATATTGTTTTCATTAAGTTTATGTTGTTTAGTTAAACTTTTAAATTAGTTAACTTTTAATTATGACACACATTGAAACCTCCTCCATTATGTTGACATTTTTAGGTTTTTTACACCTTTTTCATAAAAAAATTTTTAAATTATAAAAACATTACATTTAAAATTTGTATGTAAACTTATTAATTAACTGCCGCTCGGATTTTAACAAACAAAATTTTTATTATTCAACCCACTACTAGTGCAAGTGTTCAAAAAGATACAGGCAGTGACCTCAAAGAACATTAAAGTTTCGTAAATAAGTTTAACCTCCAACAAGTGAATAAGTTGCGGTCCGTGTTAAACGCGTAAAAAGAAAAGTCTTGAGGAAATTACTACAGTTTTTCCGTTGTAGAATTACCAATATAAGAGTTGTTTCAATGCAGGTCAAAGTTGCGAATGCAAAAATGCAAGTGCGGTCTAAATTACTATGTGTTTTATTAATTTAAAACGGAAATATAACAAAAAAGTATAAATTTTAGAACATTGATGGGAGAAAGTGAATTTAAAACTATTAATTTATGGTGAACATTACTGCAATAACAAAAAAAATTCTGATACTTAAATAATTATATTAAATTTGTTACGTTTCTATATTGGTGTTGAAAAAGTATCAACTTTTGTTTCGTGGATTATGCGTATTATATTAATAGAAAAAGTGTTGTCAAAGATAAAAATTAAAGTTTACAATAGTAACTCTCTAAAAAAAACTTATAGGAAAAGATGATTTTTATATTGGTTTCAAGTTAAACTCGTTAAATGCATTTCTATGATTGCTAGAAAAATATTTATAGGCAGTGAAGTGATTTTTTTTTTGATATTTTTAGAACTTTAGATTTAAAAGCAGTGAAATGAAACATTTATTATTCTAGTGTTTGTATCTTGTTCCGAATAGTAAATAATTTGCATTTTCTACCATTAAGGGTTTCTTTTGGCTAAATGCGTATTATAAAATCAAATCACTATATTATTTTAAAAAATAAACTTTTTTTTATTTTACTTTGTCTAATCAAAGTGAAAGATTTTTGGTCAGAATTTTTGTTCATATACATTTTAAAGTTTATTTGATCTTGTACCTTTTTATTATTTGTAAATGTAATACTAATGATAACAAAAATATTCTTTTTTTATTTGTTTACCTTGTGTAAACAAAAGTAAAATAGCTTTTAAGTTTTAACGTCTTAAATTATACGGCTTAACATTTTAAACCACATGATTTTTTGAGACAAAAATTTAATAGAATAAAATGTTTTAAAACTTTATTAGCCCCTAATGTAGATTAAATGTCAAGAATAAATTTAAACTTTATAATTACCTACTTTTATTTTGATGCTTAATGCAATAATTTCCGATCAAAAACGTAATTAATTAGTTTTAGTTGTATTACACCGGAAAATTTTTTACAAGTTAAATTTTATTTGTCGCTATGCTAAACTATGAAAACAACATCGTTTATTTACATGCCTTGTTTTTAAATCAATATATTTTGAATTTTTTTTTAATTTAGATTTTAATACAAACAAAATAAACACTTCAAACAATTGAGATATATTTGGTTTTAGATTTTGTGTATATTTTAACGTCTTAATTTCAATTTATAGCTTTTAAAAAAATAAATATTTTGACTCAGATTAATTTTTAATAACTCTAAAAGTTCTAGGTTTACTTTTATCAAAATCTATTGTAGCAATAATTAAGTTAGAAAAAATCTATTAAAGTTTTAAATAAAGTCTAACTTTTTCGTAGTGTTAAAGTACTTAAGCTATATGTTAAATATTTTCTTGCATTTCAATAGTTTTAGACATTATGTAACAAAAATATTGAGATAAAAAAAATAAATTTTGAAGTAATTAAAAACAACAATTGTTTTAACATTAGCGTAATTTTCCAGAAAAACAAGTGACAAGTATGAAATTACAAAATAAAAATGACATGTCTTGTTGTTACATAAAAGCTAGAAAAACTAATTTAAATAATTTTGTTTTGTGTAGTTTTTAATATTATGTATTACAGCTTAAAATTGTTAGTTTCAATTAAAACAAAACTACCAACCGATAAGTAAAAAGTGTATGTGTATGTTTTTTTACCTAACACATAAGTTTTGTAAAATAGAAAGTTTGAATTAAATTTATAAACTTAAATATAAACACATTACATACTTACAATCAATAAATTTGAAATCATACTAGTAGTACTTATGTTAATTACACAGAAAACTGAAAACTTGTTTAAAGTAAATTTTTATATATAGTTTTAAACAAATTTTTAAAGTTTTCAACTCAAAACTTCAAAAACAAGCTTCTTGTATATTACTAACAATGAACGAAATTGGTTTTTGTTTTTATTTTTATTTTTTAAGAATTTAAAAGTTTTTAGTAAATTATAAATTTTTTTTATATAAAAACTTATTAATGAAATTTTATTTTTATTTGCATTTTTATGTTTGAGACACTTTAGTATCTAGTTAAAATTTATTTAAATACCGCAATGAGCTCATTTTTTTAATTGACTTGAATGATTTTTCCTCGCTAAACTTTTGCTCATTGGAAGCTTTATACTCACACTAGCCTTTAGCATAATTTTAAAGCAGTTTGGACTTAATTACCTAAAAAGCAATTGTGCAGTATAGACAATATAAATTATAAACATATCATTTATATAATTAGTTTTAAATTAAGGTTATTCAACTTTATAGACACTATATTTTGTTTTTTTTTATATAAAACTTTAAGCTTCTATATTTTTTACGATTTATCTTAACATAATAATAAATACAAATTAAATAATGTTCATAGTAACATAGTATAACTTCAAAAAAAAAACTTGACTATCATTCAATTCAAGAGTTTAAAAGACTAAAGAAAATAATGATAGTATTATACTGAAAAGCACTAATAAAACACTTTTTGCTTAAAGTTTATGTTCCACTTATTAGTTTTTCTAGAAGTTAACAGCTTTCTTTTAAAGTTTTCAATTTTTTTATTGTTTTGCATATTATAAAACGTTGCAGTCCAAATCTATTTAAGTTATAAAAAAGTTCGATTTTTATTTTTTATTTAAAATATATACTAGTTAAAATGTAAATAATTTCGGTTTGAAGTTAAACTGTTTAAGCTATTAAAAATAAGTATTTCACCTTCAAGTTAAGATTGTAAGTCTAGTTTTGTTAAACGGATTTTATAAAAAGAACTAATATTAGACTTAGTAATAAAATTAATAGTAAACTTTAACTTCCTTAAAATTTTTGACTCGTCTTTAATATACATAAAACATTCTTACAGTCTATTAAAGTAATTTCACAAGTAAATTGTTTGTAAAAGTTAAAATTATCACAGAACTAAACAAACTAATTTTACATCAAAATTTTTGTAAAAGCACAATTGTTTAGAAAGTCTTAAACTTTATATAAACTTAATATTAAAATGCTTGTTCAAAAATATCATAAAAAAAATTTCTGTTTAAGATGCTTAATCGGTGTTAATCTGACTTTTAAGATAACTAACATTTTAAGACTTACAATAATTAACATTTGAATAAATTTGAACGAGGTCAACTAATAGTTTTTTGTTAAACATTCATTTAAAGGGCAAAAGTAGTTTATGAACATATTTTGAAATAAAAAACGAATTTGGCATAAAAATTGGCTTGAAATGGTTGCAGCCTTTATGCATGGAAATGATAATTAATTTTTTATTTTTTTTTTTTCGGGAAATTTTGTAACATCTTTTTGTAAGAACTGTAGCTTTAAAAACTTGAACAAGTAGTTGAAAAATAAAAAAACTTTTATCTATAAAAGATAAAATTTCGTACTAAAAATTACAATTACTTTTAAACATAATAGTTTCATAATGCTTATTTAACTTAAATGTATTTCCTTGAAATTAATTTAAAGTCTTTTACTACAAATATTTATTATTATGTTATATACCCTCTATACATTTTTATGGTAAAGAAGTAATTAAAACATAAACTTTTACTGCAGTTTTTTTTAGTTTCGTAGTGCACAAACATATTTCAAACTAATTTAACTTGGTTCTATGTTCAAATTACCAACTTTAGCAGTATGACGAAAAGCAAATATATCGATTTATATACCAAACATTACTTACTTTATTAGTTTTATAAACTTGAGTTTGTTAATTTTTAAACGAGTTAGCTTATTATGAGTTGCTAATACATTTGCACAATATTCACAATGTTACACGCATCTACAAAAAAAAACACAATTTGCATTTTGTTTTAAAAATCAGCAGCCGCCTAATGCAAAAACCTCATACGCACTTTGATCACATTCGCGTTACAATCTCTCGATTTTATTTGCTTTTTTCTCATAAAAACTGTACATAAAAGCTTAAAATTCAGACTGTTTACTCATAAGTGGCAGTGGAAACACGAAAAGATGTGAAGGAACAGATAAGTTGTGAGCCCTGCTCGCTTAACTGAGTTTTAAAGCTATAACGCAATGTGACTTTTTGAAAAAAAAACAATAAGATGAACAAACAACGTGCAAAGCAAAAGACGGTGCAAAAGTGTCCCCTTGTCAAAAATTAACTTTCCGTGAAAAAGTGACGCAATACAAAAGTGTCACCTCGGGTGAGTACAAAAGTGTCCCCTAGTGCAAAAGTCACCCGTTTCCTGTCTGAGCAGTGTAAGGTTTTGTAGCAGAAAGTAGCTTTTAAAACAAGAGTTCGTTTGTTGACTTTAAGCAGCTTGTACACCAGATTGACAAAGTTCGATGATCAGCAACATTTGCATGTGAGAACTTTACTGGTTACATTGAAAGTTGTTCAAAGTTTACCAAGCGAAAGGCAATTTCAAACATTCGATGATTCCTAGAACTTTGAGAAGAATGTTTGATCTTGTTTTAGAGTTTCAAACTAAATCGAAGAAAGATACTAGAATGGTGGTTAAGTCTTACTAAGTCCAGAAGTTAAAAAAGAAAAAAAAACTTTCTGCAAAAGCACTGTGACAAATATTTTATATAAAATTCCAAGTTTACAATTTTGCAAGTATATTTAAGATAAAAATAAGTAATACTGTTAATTGAAAGTGTTTTTTTTGTATTTGAATTGATAAAAATATCTAAAATTTTGAATATTTTACTTTATTTGATACAAGTTTTTCGAACTTCTTTTAGTAAATTTTGAATGCTCTTTTCTTATTTTATTTATATTTAGGTCAAAAGACTACTTTACATTTTATTTTAGTCTAAAACATTTTTTTTATAACTCATTTTTATCTTAATGTTTTGAGCACCTTAAACTCTTAGAAAAGATGATTTTCTGTGATTGAATTCTGAAGTAAGCACAACATTTAAGTTATTGTTTGTTCTAGTCAACTGTTATATTTATTCGTTTCTTTTCAATTCTTGGTTTTTCAACATTAGTGAAAATAAAGTTATTACGACAATTTAAAATATGAATATAGATATTATAAAAGTAATTATAATTAAACAAATTAATTAAACGATTTTGTACAAAAACGTTTTTGATAATGCGAAGTATTTCAACATGTTTTAAAAACGGACTTAAAGATGAAAAATTAGAACTGATAAATTATTCATTTGTGATTTCGTAGGCAACAAAAATTTAAAAAAATTGCTGTAATCTAATATGAAGAAGTTCAAAAAGTATTTTAAATGTTTAAAATGTTTGTTAAGTATTTTTTAGTTTTATTTAACTATCTGTAGTTCAAACTAAAATGTTTGAAAACAAAACCAAACACATGTGTAGAGGTGTAAAAAATCAATAGAAAAACTTATTTTGCTACTAAAAATATAAATTTAAGTCGTATGTACTACTAGTTAGATATTAAGGTGTATAAGATATAACTAAGTGGTTTATTTTAAGCAATCGATAAATATTTAAAACATGTAGCATTAAATTACGCTTAAGTACTATTCAAACAAAACTAAAATATTAAAAAAAGGTATAAAGAATATATGTGTAAAAGAAAGACTTTAAACTATTGCTAAAGTTTTGTTTCGTTGACTGAACTGTTTTTTACAATACTAAGCTATTCAACGCTACTAAACAAAAAAGTGTTGTTTCCATCGTAAAACTGATAAAATTCTTGGCAAGAATTAACAAGCATAGCGCGCAAATAAACAATTAAATATTGACCAACAAAGCAATGCGGTTTCTATGGTTGACGTTCAATGCGTGCTAAAAAAATTGTAAGTTAAAAAAATAATTGTACTCAAAAATATAATATGAGGTTTTTTATGCTTTAGTTTAATTTTTTAGTTTTTCAAACACATTGTTTTATTATTAAATGAACAAAAGTTAATAAAAAATACAAAAAAAGAGTATACATACCTATGTTTTCTGTTTGAATAAGATTTATCTAAGCACTGACGAGGTCTTTTATCGAAACTTAGTTTGTAAAATGAATTCTTAAAAGAATAAACTCATTATTTCTCCTCTAGTAGTTAAGAATTCTTTATTTGTTTTCTTAACACTATATAAAACTTATGTTTAAAATAAAAACAACATATATTTAAATGTTTTGTATTACTTTAAAAAGTTTTAGAAAGAACTAGTCAGCTTAAGTCAATTTTAAGTCATAATGATTGTTTAATAAATAAAAATTTTTTCTACAAAAAAATTTGAAATTTAGATAAAAATTCATTTGACTAATCAAAACACCAAACTTTTATAAAAATAAATCTCACTAATAACATCAAAAAACTAAATAAACACTGAATAGATACCATCTAAATACATATTTTAACTAGTAGCTATCGAAACAAATTAAAAAAAAATTATTCGAAATAAGTTTTTAACATTGTTCCATAGTTATTTTTCTGAAATATATTTTAATTTTCTTTTTTTTATTATATGAATAAGTTATATCGCTTCAAAGAAACAAACTTCTTTGACTGAATATTTTGTTTGTGTTTATAACAGTTTTAACATTTTTTTATTTTTTAAACAAATTGTTTAATTAAGAAATTACTCAAACACATGTTAAAACAAAAACAAACTCGCTAACAATTGAAACTTAATTTTCTAATCAATAACGTTTAGATTTTGAAAACAAGTCGTCAAACGAGCGGAAACGTGTGAGTTTATTAACAACATGAGTACAGTAACATACAATTTGATAAACCTCAATAACAGCTCAAATTAATTGGCAAAAATCTGAAAACCAACAAAAGCGGAAGTTTTAGTTTTTTAGTAAGTAATAGTAAAAAATAATTGTTCAACATTTTGAAAAACTGTACAATTATTTTGAAAGTTTTTTTAAAAAATTTGAGTATATATATAACGGTTTTTTCAAGAACAGAAACAAAAAGCTGAATATAGCAAACAACACGAATATTTGCGTCATAAGAATACAATTCGATAAATTCAGAAATAGTAAAGTGATTTATGGAAAAAAACTAAAAACAAAAAGGAGGAAATAGATACTTGAATGTGATTGGGTTATATCAAAAAGTTGTTTGGCTTTTAAATATAACCAGTTTATTGTAACTGTTTTTGTTCTTTTCTGTTCGTCTAGACTGTTTTTTCTGTAATGCTAAACTAAATACATAAAACAAATGACAATAGTGAGTAATTAGAAAAATTTCAAATTAATTTAAAAGGGGAAACTCGGGCTTAATTTTTAATTTTTTTTTATTCACCAAAAATTAAACGTTTACACTAGCGATTTTTTATGTAAGAAACGAAAAAAAGCTTTGTAAACATAAATACCACACTTATTACTTTTGAAAAGAATATTTTTATGCCATTTTTACTTAAAGTTTTCGCATTTATAACTCAGCTGGTCATATACAACTTTACATTAAATTACAGGTGTAGTAATATACTTAAGACAAACAACAAAATTCATTAAAAAAAATGTTTTGAAGACAAAATGAAGCTAAGTTTTACATGTTAAAAAAATAAAGTTTGTTAACAAGTTTTAATTATATTACTTATCGTTTTTATACAGGTATTAGTTATGCTTTTAAATTTTCTTCTTATTTAAGACATGAAAAATAATTCGAAATATAACTAAAACAGTGTAGTAGAAAAAATATTTCAGATATGTTATTTATGTATACTTTTAGGAATCACTGTTTCTGCAGTGAAAATGAAAACTCTAAACAAACTATCTGTCAACAACATTTTTTATTGATTTTTTTGTGAAAAACAACTGAATTGCTTGGCATGTAATGAAAAATAACACACTTAATTCAATGTAATTTTATTTTTTTTACTTTTATTTAAGCTAAATTTAATCGGCATCTAGTCGTAAACAACTTTAAAATGTTTAAACTTTTTTCTAAAAACAAAATTAAACTACTAACCGTTTAGAAAACTAGTGAAACTTATTATTAAAATTTAAATGTAATTTACGGATAGCTGAGCTAGCTAAAATAAATAAGTAATTATTAAAAGTTAAACTATAGAAAATTTAATTTAATTATTGATATACTTTTTACGCTTTAAACCTACTTGTTTTCAATTTTTTTTTAATAATTATACAGATAGTGTTAAAAATACTTTTCACGCTTACTTAATTATAAAGTTATCATTAACGTTTTTCAGTAGATGGTTTAATCATTAACTCTGCAATTTTAATTTTACATTATCTATTATTTTAAATAAAACTTTATTCATACAGTAAACAACATTATTTTACTTAATATTATAAAACTACAAATGTAATAAGTTCAGTCGTACTTTGTGCTTGTAATTTGTTTTGTTGTATACCTAAATTAAAAGTATAAAACGAGCAAAGAAATTTAGTTAATAAAATTAATTAACCTCTAACAAAAATAAATTTAACTGTTTTTAACTACATTTTGTTGTTTTTTTTTTTGATTTTAAGAGCTTATTCAATGTTTGTCAAGAACTCATAAGAACACTAGACGATGTTCTTTGCAGACTAAAACCAATCAAAAATATTTTTTTTAAACTTTTAGAACAATCTTAAGCTTATAACAAACTTTTTTTAATAAAGTTTATAAATTTTAGTTGGTGTACTTAAAGGACACAACTTGTACAAAGTTTTTCTTAAAAATTTACTCTTAAGTTATCAGAACAAAGTGTTTATTCAGGACAATTTTTCGTTTTTCTGGACAAACGATTGCTTAAAATTTTGTGGTATATTCTTATTTGAAATATTAAAAATCAACGAAATGATTTGTTTTTAAATTCGAGAACGAGTATTGATGATTCATAAATAAATTAGCTTAAATAAAATAGAGGCGGAGTTTTGAACTTAACCATAGTTTGGCATTAAAAAAAATTAAAATAAATTTGTTTTGATAAAATATATCAAAATCCATTTCGGTCATCATCAACAAAGTTGAGATGTTTGCGTCATCAACAATAAACAATGAGCTTCACACGACCAACAACAACAGCATACGAGACAACCTACGACCGGTTTCGTCCAAGTTAGGACTCCTACTATAGTCAAGATACCTGTAAAAAACAACATCCCAATACATTTAATGAGGCAAGTATATAAAGTATCACTACTGTAAATAAACAACACACATACATGTAACTTTGTTTAATTTTACTTCTATAGATTTTAAACACGTTTTAAATAGTTAAAACATAAATACCAAGTCTTTCTATTTTTTATATTTATTTGTGCAACTTTAATGAATAAAAATTTTTATTATAGACAATGAACTTGTATACACTTTAGTGTGGAAAACAAGTTCAATTTTCTTTTATCTCCGTTTATAACAGAAAAACAGATAAATCAACATGCCAGTGAATAAGATTTGGCTTTACACAAAAATATTGCTGATTTTCGCCAACTATGCTGCAATTGCTTTTTGCAAGTTCCAAAATGCAAACATTCACGTTCCGAAATTTTCCTAGGTTAACATTATGTTAAAAGTTATCCTATAATTGCACAAATACAGCTAACGAAACTGTAATTACAATTTTAAAATTTCAGGTATAATCCTTAAATTTACGATGCAAGAACTTTAATTCAGATTAAACTAGTTGTAAAAATATGATCCAATTTTTGACGTTTAACATATGTGACAACTCAAATGACTTAAAATTAAGATTGATATACGTATATATCTAGAACTAATTTTAGGCTATATAGGTGTTTTACAAGTATTTTAAAAAAGGCTCAAGTACAGTCTTTAGATGCAAAATATGGTTTATGTTTTGTCAGAAGTTTTACTGTCTTTAATATTTGAAAACTGTTTCTAAAAATAGGATAACAGATTTGTTGTTTAAACAGTTTTTAACACGGTCACGCTGAAATGGTGTTTTTTTTTTTTTTTGTTTTTTAGAGGTTCATATATTATACCAACTATGGATAAAATTTGTCTTTTTTTAAACATTTCGGTACGCAATCACGCTGAACAGTTATTTTAAATATTTAAATTAATTGCAAATACGTTAAGTATTTACGGAAACAAATATTTTTATAGCGGATAAAGACATCTCACGTAATATTAATACCACACTGGTTATTTGGAGCTGCTTAAAAATTATTTTTTAGGAAACTTAGCCTTCGTTTTTACAATTTTTTCTTTAGCTTCAGTTTTTAACAACAATAAAAGCGTTGTTTAAAAAAAATGTTTTTCAAATATTAACAGGACTCTCTAAATAGTAATTATCAATAATTAATAATAATTAATGAATTTTACTACTGGTTAAATAATAATTATTTATCAAATAAACTTAATTATTTTTTTAAGTAAGATTGACATAGCATGTAACTTGTTTTATTGTTATTTATTTTACAGTCTTATTTAACTAAAAAAAACTACTATAAAAATTTTTTATAATAACATTTTTTATTTCTACTTAATAAACACTAACTGTATAATAATAGATAATTTCTGAAAAACAATTTTTCATAAAAATGAACAAGTAAAAATTTAAACGATTGTAACAGACATATAATAAAGTTTAATTATCCTCTGAAAGTGATTTTTAAATCTAACCAAACTAATTTTTCTGCAACATTTGTTTAAAGTATTTCAAATAACAGGTGTTTAACAAACTTATCTCGCAAATTTAGATTGAAATTATAAAATACAATAGCTTGTGGGTTTAGTCGCTAATTATCAGGGTGAAGTAGTATTTTTATTTGCGTTTTCACAGAACTTAAAGCACTGCCGATAATATGTTGTGCATTTTTCATACAGTTTTTAGATGATAGTAGATTGTTCTGGACAAGACGTTAGAAGGTATCCGTGATGTGCGAATCGATAACCGAAAGATTATTCGTTCACCAGTTTCTAAGACCTAATACTTATAGCGGTTTTTTTTTGTTCAATTAATTGAATGTTACGTATAGTTTTTATACTCTTATATATTACAGTTAATATTAAAAGCACAATTGTACTTTACATTTTAATTAACTTGAATATTTTACTATACTTTTATATCAAAAACTTAATCTTCATTAAAATTTATACTTTGAGTTACAGTTTAACTCAAAGTATTTCTTATAACTTAATTAAGCAAATGGAATATAACACAAAATGTAGGTTTTAAGTATTATACAAAAAACAAATTTAAACATTTGTTATTTAAAATATGATTTTATAGAATAAATTAAAATTTGTGTGTTTGGTAAATACAATAAATAAATGTTTATTATAATCAAAGTAGATTAGTAAAAAATTACTTTGAGTTTGTTTTTTTTTTTGTTTTTTTTTTTCAAACCAAGCAACCAATTTACACTGAACAAAACGCTCAAAATTCATGCTTGCTTTTTGTTTGCGTTTTTCTCTCGTTTTAGCTTTCTTTTTTATTTGTATTCTCTCCTTTTACTTTTGCTTTTTTTTTTTGCTTACACCCGTTCATAAATGCTATGTGGAAGCAATTTTATGGACAGATAACGCTGTGAGCACAGCAAGATGTGAAATCAAACTGTAGTTAAAACTTTACAGAGGATGAACAACTATTGTTCAAAGGTGGTAAGGTGTAAACGAAGAACATTTAGTAGAAAAATCATCAAGTGACCAGTGTTGACTGAGAATATTACTCTAAGAAATATTCAAAGGTGTTGCATAATGTTAGAAAAAGTTTTGTTTTCTTAAATTTCACAACTTGACAGCCAGATGAATAAAACTCAATGATCAAAACTTGTTTTATGAGAGTTTTACTGGTTATCATAAGAGTTGTATGAGTTTTTGAAAACAAAAGGCATTTCCAAAGTTTCGATGAATTTAATGAAACCGATGAGAAGTTTTGTATTTGCCACGCTAATTAGATACAGAAAGAAAATGAAAAACAGAAACAAATAGGGCTACATTGTAAGTTTTACTCTGTTTTATAAAACTATTGCTTGTTTGTTAAACTTTTGTTGTTTATTTGTTACTTTTATGTTTATTTAAGTTTATGAAAATTGAAATAAGAACTTATTCCTTGCTGAGTAAGATAAATATATTTTATTATTCACAGGTTTAAGAAAAATCTGTGCAAAGAACAATCATCAACATTTTTTATTTATTTCTGCTTTAATATTTTCATGGTCGCTGCTACAATATTGAATTCACAGCTGCTTAGACCTGATGTCTTTTTTTGATGTATTATAGTTTCTGTAAAGTTTTAAAACAAAATCATAACTGGTTTTTATCTTTTAGTAAAATAATAACAACAAACTAAAGTAGTTTTGTTTACAAAATTCTGCTAAATTTTGATTCATTTTTATGAATGCTGCTACAAACCGGCTTTTCCAACTGCATAAAAACTAAAGTTTTCTAGCTTTTTTTTTGGTGAACAGTTATAAAACTATTTGTAATGGTTTTTGTCTTTAGGCTTGTTTGTTTATTAAAAACATTTGCAGTTTTTATTTTTATATTTTGTTTATTTAATAGAACAACAAAGAACAATTTGCTTTTAAATTAAACAATATTTTTATAAAAGAAAAAGTTCAAGTTAAAACTTTTTAGAAAAATTTATACTTGTTTTACATAATTTTTACAAATTCTTATTTGTGCTTTTTTGTTACTGATTGCTTCACTTTATTTCAAAACTCTTTATAAAATTAAAAGTTAAAAGTCGTTTTTTTTTGTACAATAATTTAAAAAAAAAACATGTTGTTACTCAAATTACGATAATTTTCATTTGATGAAATTTATAAAAAATGCTTGAAAATTTTTCTAATTTTAAGTTTTGTCTACTCAAATACAGAACCTGGTTTAATAAAAGAGTAAATAGTAACATGTGTTTACTACTTAAGTTTTTGATAAACATCCAAATATTTTTAATTGAGTAAGACTTTAAGCTGACAAAAAATCATTAAAGGTGAAAATACTCTTGATTATAATCGATTGCACTGAACTTCAAAGACTTAACTCACCGCACATATTTGTACCTTTGATCTTATTTAAACACCTCCCTTTTATTGTTTCAAGTATAACAATTTGAATAGGAGAACTTCGAATAATGTGTATAAAAAATGAGTTTTAACTGTAACAAATTTAACCAGTTTTATTTTAAAATATTAATGTTTAAATATTTTCTTACTAAACTAAGTTTTCAATATACTCTGCAATTACTGTGTTTTTTTTTTCATTTTGTTTTTAGTAATAACTTAAAAAGTACAAATATTTTGTCTTAAACTAATTTTCCTTTTTAATAAATTTCATGCAACTAAAACCCAATTCATACTTTGTAAATTTGTTTTGAGATTGATATAAAATAGAAAAAAGTAACATAAATTGTAAAAAACTTTGTATGAAACACTAAAAAAGTAACAAATTTACAGTTTTTTATAAGTACTTTAAACTGAAAGTGAGGTATTGCAAGAACAAAAGCATACTAAAATAATAAAAAGTATTGTTTTTTTTTTTTTGACTTTACTTTTAATTTAAGCAAACCACGGTGAAAATTATGTGGTTTTTCAATATACTATAAAACAATAAAATTTATTATTCAATTTCACTGACAGTTAATAATTGTAAAACTACAAAGTAAAACTGATTGCAACTATTGCAACTGATTGGAAAATATTTTTTCTGATCGGAAATTTTTCTAAACCAGATTATCAATTTGTGTAAACTTAAATACGAAACTTTATATTTTAATGTAATTAAGTGTTAATTAAGTATAAAAAAAGTATTTAGATAATTTTATATTCAAAATAACTACAAAAGTATTATATTAAGCCTTTAGAAAACTAGAATATGCTTTTGATAATATTTTACGATATTATTTTTAAACTAAACATTCTAATCATTTTATTAAGATATGTATGTTTTGTAGATTTTTATATTTTATGTTTTTTTCTTATTAATTAAACATAAAGCAGTAACTTTTTTAATAGTATTTAAAAATACCAAAATCTTAACGAATAAACTTTATAGTTACAAAAATAACCTAATTAACTTTAACCTTTAATAAGCTTTAAAACTTTATTCAGTAAAAATCAATTAAGTTTTATTTGATAATTAAAGTTTTTTTATTTATTTATGTTACTTATAATGTATTTTTTTAATAACTACATGATTTTAATTTGAAGGATTTTTCTGACTGGTCATAAGTCAAATGCATAAAAAAGGATAACAACTTAACTTTGTTTTATCAAGATGTCCAGCATAAACACCATCTGCTATACATGTACACTAGAAATCTGGTTGCTATAGCAACGCGTGCCATCAGTTTGTATTTTTTGCATTAACAAGCAGATGTTTCAAGAAAAGTTTATTATAAGTAAAAGCAAAAAATTAGCACTAGGCATGCTGTATAAGCAAGACAAAAATTTTAAATGTTTTGTTACAAGTGTTAGTGTTAAAAAAAAATAAATGCATGTTTAAAGATTAAATGACTTACTATTGCAATTTAACAATAGTTGTTGTATAACGCATGTTTACCTTATTGCAAAACTTGGAAAGTTTTCAATACAAACAAGTAAAGACATTTAAACTTGAACTAATCATTAATTGTGCATTATTTAGAATATATTCTTTAAAAACATTAAGTAGTTTGAAATTCAAAGGCTAATCTTATTTGGTAAGATGTCTGATTAGATTTTAGAACATAAATAGTAGCCAAATGTTTTATTTTTAGATTTGTTTACAACTTTTAACATTTAAAAGTCTTATAAAGTTCAGTAAAATTAAGTTAAAGTTTTGTTACTAGTATTTTTTGTTGCTAAATAAGTGTAAAAATCCATTATATAATAATTTTGAATTTAAAGTTTAAACATATATCAACATTGAAAACGGTGAAGAACTATAACATTTTAAATGTAAATTATAATTAAAATTTTTAAATGCTGTAATGAATACGTGCATTATTCATTATTCAAAGTTGAGCTCAGAGAATATTTTGAGTTTGACACGCTTCATTGCACCAGCCAATGAGAATCATCTGACGTGTTTCAAACTAATTCTGATGCAACTAAAAATCAGAAAAGGACAGTCAGGTATTTGTAAGCAGTTGGTGGTTGGTGTGCAGCTGGAAGCAACAAGATATTGAACTGGTATTGATTTGTGATTGTGTATTGTAAGTATTGTTTTGTGTTAAAAGTAAATATTTTAACTGGTATTTAATTGTTTTAATATTTAAGCCAGGTTTATAGTTAATAGTTTATTCTTTTACAGTTTCTTCTTTACTAAATGTTTTATTAAAATTTTAGTTTATTGTTTAAAGTCTTTTAAAGAGATTTAAATAGATTGTAGTTTCTAAAAAGTTTGTCATAGTAATTTATAGTTTTGTATATGCTATTATTTCTTGTTTTGTTTTATATAAAGAGTCATCACTTAAAACTGTCTGTCTGATTTATATAAAATAGTCTAGAGTAGCTTTAAGTGTTTTATATATATTTTCCACTGATAATTACAAATTAGTAGCATTAAATAGTGTATAGTTATTATGTCCAACTACAATAATATAAATGAGAAATATGAACAAAAAGGCCAGGTTGACTATCTGCCCACAGGAAGTCATCCTGACCCAACTGAGGCTTTAGATGTTGGGTCACCAACATCGTTAGCCCACAATGGCGTCCTCTTAAGTAGTGAGAACTACCAATCCTTTAACCAACAGTTAAATAAGTCAGAGTTTGAGGAAAATAAGATACAAACCACTTGTAATAAAATTGGGCCCTACAGAATTGAAAATGAAAGTAAGGTAAACACCAATAGGCAGGAGCAGGCTTTAGATTATGAAAGTGCACTAGAAGTGGAAGACTTGGAGATAGAGAAACTCACAAAACTAGTAGCCCAAGCTAAAATTTTAGAAAAGAAGGCCATCTTAAAAAAGGAATTAAATTCTATTTATAATAGATTAGATGAAGGTCAAAACAAATTCCAAAGTAAGATAAGTTATAGTGACAGCAGTCCTGTATATACTTCTTCCAACACTGTAGAGGCTACACATAACATCAGTCTGAAACAAAGGACTTTAGAGAACTGCAAACTTTTTCCCCAGATTGAAGCCATAAGGGACCCTGTTATTGAGTTAAGATTTTTTGAGGATAGGTGTAGTACTTATGGCATTACTGATGATACAGAAAAGTTTGAAATTCTTCAAAGAATCTGGCCGCATGCTGACATAATAGACTTTGTTGAAGCTTATGATGAGGACAGAACATATTACAATTTGTTTAAATTTTTAGAAGGCAAAGGCAGTAAGTTGCCTCGAATCTTAGGTGTGAGCCCATCATGGTCGGGACCAGTAAAATTTCAAAACTTGTTTCTGTCAGCCAAACAATGGGTAAGAGCAGCTGAGGAAGACAGAATTAAATATTTTATGTATGTACATGCCCCAGATAATCTGAAAAAGAAAATTAAAGAATGTTTTGGGCTTGGTTATAATGAGTTCTTAAGACGGGCTGAATCAATATGCAACATTGAAGAACAGAAAGTTTGTGAACAAGCTAAAAACATTTCATATGAACCTCACAAACCATACTATGGTAGGTACAGAAGTAAGAGTCACAATAATGGAGGTTGGCAGCAAAATCAAAAAAATTTTTATAATAACCACAGTAGTAACCATCCTAATCAAGAGTACTATAGGCTGGGAGACAACCAATGTACAAATAATGACAGAGACCACTATACCAACAAACAAAATGAAGGCTATCAAAACCAAAATACTTCACCACATGAAGGTAATAACAGAACAGTAAAACACTGTAAGTTTGCAATGACTAAAATTAATTCAGTACATTCAATCAGAAAGGCACAAAAATTTAAACCTCAAGCTCCAAGAAAAATTATAAGATATGGAGTAACAGGCCGAGTTGTGTGGTTTAATGTCAAAAAGGGATATGGATTTATTCATTGTGATAATAAAGACAGTGATTTTTTTGTTCATCACACTGAAATTACTAAAAACAACCCTAATAAGTTTTTAAGGTCACTTGCTCAAGGTGAGGCTGTTCAGTTTGATGTTATAATGAGTGAAAGAAATTTACCACAGGCTGTGAACGTAACAGGTCCTAATAAAAAACCAATTAAAGGTTCCAAATATGCCCAAGACAAGTGGCCAAGCTATAACCAGAGGATTAACAGGCAACAGAGGGCTCAACAAAAATGTTATTTTGTCAATGACTATTATAAAGTAAGAGAAAAACAGCAAAGAGAGCAAAACTGTTATGAGATAAAACACAACCACCAATTAACCCACCAAGATCAAGCAACTGATGATAGACAATTTGCAAAAGAAAGCACCCAAACTAATTGTTCAAATGATTCATTAAAATTTAGCTCAACAGGCTATCAACCTATTAGCAATGAACAAGAACAGGTTGAACTTCAGAGTGAAATTCTAAAATTAATTTCAAAAAAAGATGAGTTGATTAAAGAAGGTTTAAAAATTGAAGAAAATGTTGAGAGTATTAAACTTAAAATTGACAAATTAAGAAATAAAGTATTAGATAGGCTGACTTAAAACTCTTTGTATTCTAGGGTTAAGTTAGGCATGAGAGTTAAGTTATGTATCTGTATGACTAAACCATTGTATTATTCTTTTTTTTTTTTTTTTGTGAAAAAATTTTGATTCTAATACCAATTGATACTATATTGCCAAAGATTTTTTTTGAGTTTAATATTTTGATTAAGAGTTGTTTATCTATTTATAGTAAAAATAATATTTGGAATTGTAACCGTAAATTTATTGATATTTCATTTTATTTATTGTGCAAATACTATTATGTTGATACCATTTTTTTTTTTTTTACCATGTTGTCTAAGATTTTTTTTACTGAGTTAGTTATTCTGATAAAATTTATGTTATTATGTAAATTTTTTTTATTATGTGAAAACCAAATACTTAATTTTTCTCTCTCCTTTTAATTCTACTTAAGTTTGATTTTTAAATTAGTTCATGACTATTTTGAATTTATTTGTTCTTTACACTGTTCCTTTTATTTTGTTTTTTTGCTGTTTACCCATTAGATTTAGGTGAACATCACCTTAGAATTCTTCTAGCAGGAGGCAAGCAGAGGATAGAGTGATAATCCTCTTCAAAAAAAAAAGGACTACAGAAGATAGTGTAATGAATACGTGCATTATTCATTATTCAAAGTTGAGCTCAGAGAATATTTTGAGTTTGACACGCTTCATTGCACCAGCCAATGAGAATCATCTGACGTGTTTCAAACTAATTCTGATGCAACTAAAAATCAGAAAAGGACAGTCAGGTATTTGTAAGCAGTTGGTGGTTGGTGTGCAGCTGGAAGCAACAAGATATTGAACTGGTATTGATTTGTGATTGTGTATTGTAAGTATTGTTTTGTGTTAAAAGTAAATATTTTAACTGGTATTTAATTGTTTTAATATTTAAGCCAGGTTTATAGTTAATAGTTTATTCTTTTACAGTTTCTTCTTTACTAAATGTTTTATTAAATTTTTAGTTTATTGTTTAAAGTCTTTTAATGGATTTAAATAGATTGTAGTTTCTAAAAAGTTTGTCATAGTAATTTATAGTTTTGTATATGCTATTATTTCTTGTTTTGTTTTATATAAAGAGTCATCACTTAAAACTGTCTGTCTGATTTATATAAAATAGTCTAGAGTAGCTTTAAGTGTTTTATATATATTTTCCACTGATAATTACAAATTAGCACTTATAAATAAGTTATAGTACTATGTCCCACTTAGAGAATATTAATGATAAGTTGCCTGCAGCGGGTCCTGAAAATAAGCCTGTTAGAAGGTCACCCCGCTTGCAGGAAAAGTCTGAACAAAAAGGTCAGGTTGACTATCTTCCCACAGTAAGTCACCCTGACCAAACTGAGGCTTTAGATGTTGGGTCACCAACATCGGTAGCCCACAATGCGTCCTTACGCAATATAAGTTTGTTTTTATAGCTTAATAAGTGTATTTGACTGAGTTTAAATCACCAACATTTTCTTTAAATTTTTATGTAATCTTAAAAATTTATATGAAAATTAGTGAAGAATAGTTTTTAAATACTATTTTTTACAAAAAGTCTAGAAGAAACCTTAATACCAAAGTTGATAATAAAAATTATTACATAAAAACGCATTAGTATTTTCTGTGTTAGCGTTTTGTTTAATCTCATAATTACTTTTTAATATGGGAAATTTATTATCATTAATATAAAATAAATTGCCATTAAAAACTTTTGTGATTATAGGGTTCTCATGTAATTAAATTGTTAAATTGTTTATTTTATTAATTATATTCAATATACATTTGTTCTGTTTATTATAAAAAGGTTTCTTTGTCTCAAAGAAAATATCAACGATTGATGTACAACTTTAATAAATTAATAACTTTAAAAACAATTTATAAAATAAGTTTTGTTTTGAACAATTTATAATGTAGTGCTTGTGAAAAGTTCTTATTGTTATTTGTCCTTCATTTTAATACTTTATTCATACATTTTTTTTACATTTTCAGAAGTTGTGTTAACATTTAGGAACACTTATGTTTGTGTTTTCTTACTTACGCACTAGTGACAAAGCTTGCTTTTATCTAGGAGGTGCGGAAAATTACAAGCTCTAAAACACCCTTTAGTTTTATTTTATTTAAAGTTGTTTTAATTGTGTAAAACTACTACAAATACAAAATATAGTTTATAAAAAAAACCAATTATTTTAAAAATATAAGTTTTAACAGTTTTAAAATGTTATAACAATTTTATTAAAGGTTTTGGGAGGAGAATCTGCTTAATAGCTTTACTACATTCGATGCCTTTGCAATGTACTACGCTAAAAGTTCTCAATAGATTTTTTGACCAGATTGTGTTCATATTTCCTGTTTTTCTTTCTACTCGTGGTATTAAATCTGGCCAAATATGTGAAAAACATACGAACTGTTTTATGGTCAACAAAAACGAATGTTTTACCTTGCTTGAGTAACAAATAATCAACTTGTTAAGTTAGCTGGCTATAGTAGAGTTATAAGTTTTCAAAACTATTGTAGTAATATAGACAATCATAATATTGTTTTAAATTAGGCGTTGAAATACTTTTTAGCTTTATTATACTTCTTAAAGTTTTTTTAATCAATAAATGTATGGAAAAAAAATATAATTATTTTCATTACAAACTATCTTATTTTGCTAAAAACTAAATTATATAAATTTATTGTTTAACTTTTATTGCGTTACGCCGTTTCCCTGCAAAGCAATCATCAGACGATAAAAAAGCTTTCATTTATTGAGAAAAACTTAAGTAATGATATATTAGAACTAACGTTTATAAGGACAAGTGTTGTTTTCGATTAAATGATATCTAAAATTTATACAGATGTCTTGCAAAAAATGTTTAATAGCCTACTTAATTTGAGCTATCTTCTATAAAAATATAAAAATTGAAAATAAAACTCTAACATAATAAGTACATTTTACTTTAAATGTATTTTCGAAATAAAGTCATGTTATAATCTATTATTTAACCATTTTATAAAAATGTGACATTTGCTCTAAACAAGTATTCAAAAGTAAAACAATTTTTACGAAATAACATATCTAAATCAATTTTTAAATGCTAGTCGCAACTGTATTTTTGATTTTTTAACTACATTTTAATTTGGGAAAATTTTTGTCATTTATAGAAATTATAGTGTCATTAAGTCTTTGTGTAACATAAACATTGACTTTAGGTGAAGAAAAGCTTAAAAATTTGTTGCATAAAACTTTCTGTTTCAATTTTTTTTTAAATATACTTTATAAAAATTAAAATAGATTTTGGGTATTTTTATATACACAATACTTATAAATAAACATTTTTATATAACTGTCTATTCATAATTTCAAAAGTTTATTGAAACATATTTTTAACTTTAGAAGTTGCATGTAGGTAAGTTTTTAATATTCTAAAAAAAAAATTTATAAAAAATTTATATAACTACGCATTGCAATAAAATGCCAGAGTATAAATATTATGCACCTAATTTTAAGTTTCCTGTTTAACTCTATGGTAGTAAGCTTTTTGAAAATGATAAAAATTATGCTACATTCTTTTCGTTTGTCCAGCTTAAACAATTGTTTCAGTTGTCTTTTAGAACAACTAAATCATTCTTAAAAACAATTTGTTGTGGTGACTTTAAAATTTTGTTGTACAGACTTTTCATCAAGAAAAGGAAGTTTGCTTCGTATAAAAAATTTGTCAGTAGAAGATAAATACTTGTTTACTTAGTTGATAGAATGTGCTTAATACTTAATTTGTGGGACGACATAC
The DNA here is from genome assembly GCF_965202585.1 of Thalia democratica. Lineage (NCBI taxonomy): Eukaryota > Metazoa > Chordata > Thaliacea > Salpida > Salpidae > Thalia > Thalia democratica. The sequence goes on from NC_139165.1 coordinate 20,508,498, forward strand.
TACTTGATTGGTATTAAGTTTTTTAATTAATAATTGCGAAAAAATAAAGTATGAACGAAGCAAAACATGTAAATATAAAATAGCTTAAACATATCACATAACTATAGCTAGGTATTTTTATACAGGTTTATATTTACATGTTTTGCTTCGTTCATACTTTATTTTTTCGCAATTATTAATTAAAAAACTTAACTGTATTTACGTTAGAATATATAAGGTAATCTAAATATTTAAATAAATTTGAATCCTGAAATAAATCTTAATACTTTTTCTAGGAACATTGTAAAAGTTTTTTTAAATCTATGGTAAAACTAATCAAATAGTTAAAAAATAACCTGACATTTGTTTATTTTTAACCTTGTATTTTTGAGTGATCAATTTTAAACTGTTTATCTTTGGTGTTAAAACTTACCAGATTTTATACTGTGTACCCGCTAATTAAATTTATACTGGGTATCTTATTAATTAAGGTTGATCGTTTGGTTAAAAAGTGGTTTTAGATTTATTTTAAAGTATTCAAACCGATATGTAAAGTTTTACTTTTTTCTAGATTGAACATACTTTAGAAGTGATTAGTGAAAAACAAAATACGCTAGTGTAAAAAAAAGAAAGTTGTATTTCATTATACAGTGCAACATTAAAAAGCTAGTTTTACAACAAAAAATAGATAGTTGTGTAACAAACATGTTTAAAATTTTTTACCAACTAAAGAATTGAGTTTTTCTGAAGTCAAAGGAAAATAATAGTAACACTGCTTTAGATAGAGAAAAACAAGTTTAATTACTTTTTTGATGCTAAACTTTTAAGTCCTGCTTTAGTTACGTTTATTAAACTTCTATTAAAATATGCAAACGCTGTTAGTTTTGAAACTATCTTATATTTTAAAAACACCTGGCAATGATTAAGTTATTATCTACAAGACAATTGATCAACTTAACTTTTTAAAAGTCTATTAATTTATAAAGTTGCTTAAAAAACTAACTTTTTTTTACCAAATTTAGTACTTAAATCGTTTATTATTATTTGTAAAACAGTTTGACTATTGTGAAACTTAATTAGGAATTTTTATGGTACGTTTTGAAGTTTTTCAATGACATCGCATGCTTAATATCGCCGATTGTTTAATTTATTTTTATGTTTCTTAAGTTTGCTTAAATTAAGTATTATGGAAACAAGTTGGTTATTTTGCTTTTTTTTTGTGATCATTATAAACTTATTGTAGTAAACATAGAAACTAACCACACATACCATAAAAAAATCGAACTTTAAAAAGAAACTTTTTTATTTTAGTTTTACACATTTATAATTAGGTAATTTCTTCAACTACCTACGTTTTTAACACTTATACTAAGGTTAAAATTCAGAATATTTTGAAGAAGTACACACAACTACCTACAAAACATGTAAAGACGGAAATAAGTTTCGAAAATAAGACGGGAATAAAAAAATAATCTGATTATTGTGGTAAATTATTTTTTTTTAAATCGTTATCATTGCGTTTGCATGAAACACTGTGTAGAATAAAAACTCTTAATTTGAAATTATCTAATTAATGTGACTTAAATTATAAAGTTTATAAAGTAACAAATGTTTTATACTTCAATACCATTTCAAAAAAATACACATTAAGAAATTGTTGTATTAAAAATTCTTTGAAGAGGGGTTTTTAACTTGAAAACGTTTTAAACTTATATGTTTTGAAATAAAAGTTTGTAGGTTTTCCAAACTAATCCTTTTTATTTTTTATAATTGATACTGTAGAAAAATCACAAACGAAAAATTTATTGTGTCCTGGATTGAATTAAGCATTATATTCACTATATAAATCTTACCTTTAAGAATCGAAAAGTTAAAAGGATTTTGTTTTTATGTTTGCATAACTAAACTTTTTATTAAAAATAATAGTTTTAGAGTAGTTTTTATAAAACTGAACAATTATAAATTAAAATATATTTCAAACATTATACTTTGTGATAGTTGTGTTACAACAGTTTTGTTTAAAACAAAAACTTATCTAATTTTTTTAAACTTCGATTTCGAAATACGTTTTACTCACGTAGTTATGTAAAGTAAGCTACACGATTGTTAAGACTCATGAAAAAAACAACAAATATTTTCTAAATCACTTTAACTCCTTTTGACTTTAATTCTTTAATTTGTTTCATATGACTTTGTTTTAATATTATTACTAATGTTATTAAGAGTAATAAACAGCAAATGTTTTTTTTCGAACTTATATTTTAAACGATCTATAATAAAATATCAAAAGTTATTTGAGAAAAACATAAAAAAAACCACACAAAGTTTTAAGTAAACAAAACTTGAAAAAAAAATCCATTTAAACTTTGCACATAGTATGCAACAGACAATTTTTTCAAAAACTAGTAAATTTTTGCGGTTTTGAAAGTACAGATTAGTAAAGAATTCACTGTGTTTAAAATTCATCACAGCCACACAAGAAATGTTAACAAAAAATCACATAAGTTTTCTGTAATAATGAAAACAGTATTCAAACATAATGTAAGTATTTAACTAATTAACCATCTAAAGCTTATAACTAGTATTCAAAAAACCTTGCAACAGTTATACATGTGAAAAATATTTCGAATTGGTAAAACTATGCACTCGTGATCTTGTGTGGTTTTTATTGTTGGTGTTAATATGCGGAATTGGAAAAAATTTAGAAAGTAAACTGTCAATTATTTAATGAAATTAATTAAATAAAAATTAGTGTTTAGATTATATGTATGTGAAAAAAAAAACTTTGCATTGGTAAAGTTTGCTGTAGTAAACTTTTTTGGTTTTGTTGTCGGTGTTTAAATGCGATTTAGTAAAACTTTTAGAATGTAAACCGTCACATTTTAAAGATGATAAGTTATACTAATCTTTGTACTAAACTTATTATAATTTTCAATATAGTTATATACAATTATTAACAAATCATGTTAAACCTTAAATTCACGTTTCAAACTTTCATAATAGTTATGTTAACAAAACAGTTTTAATATTTTTTTATTTGTGACCAAATCATTTCAAATACGTTCATGTTAAAAAAACTTGCGTCTATATTTGTACATTATGGCATTTAGAACAAAGTGTAAAAATTAGATCCAACCGGGTGGTAGACTAGTATAAAATTACCTTACTAATTCGTTACCTACTTAATATAGGTTATTTATTCATTTCATTACTTTTTTACTAAAATGACATGTAAAATAATTAACATACTTTTTCATAAATTTTGGTAATATTTATTGATTAGAAATACAGTATAGAAACAACAAAGTTATAATCTGTTGTAATAAACATCAATTTATTTTCTTAATATAAAGGTTTAATTTAAAAAAGGTTTAATAAATGGATTTTAAATCTAACTAAAGAACAAATGGATAACTAGTTGCAGTTTTGATGTGTACAACACAAAGCTCCTTATTTAATGTATGCAGAATTTGAAAACTTTTATGATTTATTATTATTGATTTATTAAAAAGATACAGAAAATTCCAAACTTATAGTCAAAACAAACACGGATCTACGTAAAAACAGTAAAGAGACAACAATATAATATTCTGTTGAAAAAAATATCACTTTCTTTTGTTTAATATTAACTTTGATATATTTTTTTCATTTGATAAATAAATTGTAAGTTTAATTGACAACAAAAGAATAAATTTTTATGAAAAATAAATAACTAAAATCAATATTTCAACGTGTAAAATACAAAGCTTTCCATTAATGTATTCAAAATTCATTATTATTGATTTATTGAAATGACACTGAAATTTCCAAACTTACAGTCAAAATAAACACGAGTCTACGTACATCAAATGATGTTAAGTTAATTTTTACAGGTTTTCAAGTAAAAATTATGTGTTTCATGAGTTTTTTGTATTATATAAACTTTGCTATATCCAAATGAAATACGTAGACTGGAAAAATCTACAAGAAAACAATTTGTTTAATAAAATCATTGCAAGGTTGAACTGAAAATTAAAAAAATATTATACGGTTTTGTTAATACACTTATCATAGTTTAATTTTAACTTAACTTAATATTATTATATTGATTTTCACTTGTACAAAATTTTAAACTATTAAATTAGCTTATAAAAAATATAGTTTAATGGTCGAGAGATTATGTTATGGTGTTTTTAAAGGGGTATGTACTAGTATGTACTAAATAAAAAAGCAATAATCTTTTGTTGTAGATAACAAATTTGTTGTGTAATTTGCATAGTCCATAACAACTCAAATAAAACTTAAACATTTCAGTTTCTAATTCAGTTTTCTTAAACATGTGTTTCAATAATTTCAGTTACATATTTTTAAATATGAATTTGATTGCTTAAAACTATTACATAATTCCTTAGTTTTAAAGTTGGCATACTTAATTAAACAAAACTTAACCATTGTAATAAAATATAAAAAATATTTGCGTGAAGTAAGAAGTTCTACAATAGTTAATTACAAAAGAAAGACTTTTTTTTTCTTTTACACTAAGTGATAAAAAGTAAATGCTTAATACTAGAATATATACTTTTAATATTTGTCAAAACAGAAATTCAAATTTCATTATCGATTTCAAAAACCAAAATTGATGGTTCATCCTAAAACATAATATAAACATTTAAATATTTTAGTTTAAATATTTTACTGTTTTAAATACACTTTTCATAGTTTAACTTTAACCAAGTCCAATATATTATGTTGATTTTCAATTTTACAACTTTTTAAACTACTAAATTATTAAAAATAATATTTTTTAATTTTCGAGAGATTATATAGTCTGTTTTTAAAGTAGTATGTACTAAATATAAAAAAGATAGTTTTTTGTTGTACATCACAAAGTTGTCTTTTAATTTGCATAAAGCATAACAACTCAACTTAAACTCAAACATATCAATTTCTAATCAAAAGCTTTCTCAATGATGTTTTAACAATATATTTTAACTTAACTTAATTGAATAAAACAAAAGCTTAAATTGGATAATCAAGTTTAAGAAGCAACATTTATGTTTCATCCTAAAACATTAGAATTTTATCTTTTAAATAAATGTTTTTATACAATTATTTTTAATTGACATACACTTCAACAATAAAAAACTTATTTCAATCTTATATACTAGTTTAGATTCAAAAGTTTTTTCAACTTGGAAACATATCTTTTACTGCTTTAACTTTTATAGTTTCAACGAGGTCTTTGACTTGTAATATATTCTAATTGCGTTCTTTTCCTTTTAGTTATTCTAAAAATTGGTTTTAATAAAAGAAAAGTCTTGTTACCAGATAAACTAGGTGAGTTAAATGTGTTAATTTTTAGTATTACAGTTAAGGTTTAATAAAATGAATAAAGCTTTATTGGTATGTAAAAAACTTCAGAGTTGTAGTTTTAGAAAAATAAATTTGCTCGACTACGCATTTAAAAAGATACTTTTCAAACACTGAAAAGTGTAGTTTTTATTAGTTAGACGTTTAAGAATGTATATTAAAGATTTTATAAGTAAACAGTAGAATTGCAAAATCAATTAGTTTGAAATTGTAACGCACGTATTCTTATGAACAAAATTTTCTACCAATGATCTTTAGTTCAAATAATGGATTAGCTTGAGAATTGTGCAAATCATTAGCATGATGTAGCAAATTCTCAGTTCCCAAATAATGACTTGTTTTCCTTATAAGCGAGTAAACATGTGCGTAAAACTAATTTAATAATAAATATATTTCTTTAAATTTTTTGTTTGAACGCATCGTCAACGCGTAAAAATTGCACGCGACTTTAATTTGTTGCTTAGCAACCGATCTACGCACTAAACAAAACATTTTGATTAAATTAATTCGCTTTCATCCCATTTTGCAGTTAGAGAGCCTCTCGTTTTACTTTTACCTTTCTCTCGTATTTTATTTGTACTTAAAGGCTGCAACATTGCAAAATTTACTCACAAGTTTATGTTTAAAGTTTTGAAGAAAAACAAAATAAGATGTGAGGAAAGACGGGATTATTGTTGCAAAGGATGAGAGTCTAAAAAAAAGGTAAAAAGTCAAAAATGATGATTCGAACCAGTATAAAAGGTCGCAGACTGAGGAGTACATCAATTGCTGCAGAAACTAAAAAACTGTAGCTTCAGTTGAAATGGTAAAAGAAAAGTTTGTTCGACAATGTTTTCACAACTTAATAACCAGGTCAACAAAGTTCGAGGATCGTAAGCATTTTATGAGAGAACTTTGCTGGTTATTTAGAAAGTTGTGAAAATTATTCGAACAAAAAGCAATTTTAAACATTTGATGATTCTTATATACTTGATGAGAATGTTTAAAGTTGTTAGCGTGTAGTCAAAAATTAATAAGAAGAAATTTAACATAGAGAAATGAAGAGCAAAATCAATGCTGTATGAAAATTGAATAATATTCTAAAGGTATTTTTAGTTGTAAATTTGTTATCAGTGTTTTAAACAGTTTAGTTATTTTTCTTAAACACTTTACTCTTTTTTGTTCTGATTAAAAGTTTTGGTACTTTGGTGTTTGTTGTTCTTTGTATGTCTTAACTTGGTTTTTTACAGAACTGAAGCTACTGCATAGGCGATTTTAACGACGACTTCTTTGACTTAAATTCTTATTTTGTATTTAGATTTTTTTTGTGCTTACTTACCAAACACTTTTAAATTATTTTCGATTCTGATTGCTATTTTGTATATAAAGAAGAACTTTTAATTTCTTTATTTTTGTAGTTTTTTGTTTTTTGTATGCAATTTAGTTTTTTCTTGCAAACCTATGTTATCAATTTTAGAATTGACAATCAATTAATTTACTTAAAAAAATTTGATATTATCAATAAATTTACTTGCGAACTAAACTTAACTCCGTTTTTATATTTTACTTATAATGACTTTAAGCATAATGTAATTCATACTAGTATAAGTTTTATTTTTCTTTTATATTTTTTAATGAAATTTTAATTAACCTTAAAAACTTTAAACTTTAAGTTTATTTTACAAGAAAATGCTTAATTATTTTCTTAATGTTTTTTATTGAAATTTAAGAAGAATTTTTTTGAAAGTTGTTGTAAGAAACAATTTTGTTGTTTAGCTTTATAATGATTTTATGAATAGTTTGTTATATTTATTATTATTTTACTTATATTATTAAAAAATGGTTAGTTACTTACTTTTTTGTGAACATTAGATTAATGATTTAAATTAAAAGTAATGTAAAAGAAGTTTTTCATGTTTTTATTGTTAGCTTAAATTTATAACTCACAGACTGTAAACAGGATGTCATATTTTAGATTTGGTGTCAAATACACTAAGATGTATTTTAAAAATGACTTCAAAAAGTTATTTAAAAATGTCAATCATTAGTTAATATAAAAATAAAGTCTTATTAAATTAAAATAATGTATTGTTTAAAGTTGAACAAGTAGTTAAAAAACGTCTATTGTCAAGTAACAAATCAAAGCATTCTTTACTTTGTTTTTTTTTCTTTGAAGTTTTAAATATTTTAACAATGATACTGTTTGATAAAAAGTTGTGAAATAAAAGCTCTTTTATGCAAAACATAAGCTATACTAATTTTGCTAAAACTAGGGAGTTTTAAGTCCTTTTTTGTAGCATATGTGTGCTTATTAAGTTAAAAGAAAAGTGATTTTTACTTTGTCGAAATATTAAGTAAAACTAAGTAAAAGAAAACTGATATAAATTTTAAGGTTATAGTAAACAATAACTCAAATTTATCCATATTGTTTTCATTAAGTTATTTTGTTTAGTTAAACTTTTAAATTAGTTAATTTACAATTATGACACACATTGGAACCTCCTTCATTATGTTGACATTTTTAGGTTTTTTACTTTAAAAATTTTTTTAATTATAAAAATAATCAGACATTACATTTGAAATTTGTTTGTAAACTTAATTATTTACTGCTGCTCAGATTTTAAAAAACAAAATGTTTATTATTCAACCCACTATTAATGCAAGATACAGTTCAAAAAGATACAGGCAGTGACCTCAAAGAACAATAAAGTTGAGTAAATAAGCTTAACCTCCAACAAGCGAATAAGTTGCGGTCTGTGTTAAGCGCGTAAAAGGAAAAGTCTTGAGAAAAATATTACAGTTTTTCCGTAGTAGAATTACCAATATAAGAGTTGTTTCAATGCAGGTCAAAGTTGCGAATTCAAAAATGCAAGTGCAGTCTAAATCACTATGTGTTTTATTAATTTAAAACGGAAGTATAACAAAAAAAAAGTATAAATTTTAGAACATTGATGGGAGAAAGTGAATTTAAAACTATTAATTTATAATGAACATTACTGGAATAACAAAAAAAATCTGATACTAAAATAATTATATTAAATTTGTTACGTTTCTATATTCGTGTAGAAAAAGTATCAACTTTTGTTTTGTGCATTACGCGTATTATATTAATAGAAAAAGTTTTGTCAAAGATAAAAATTAAAGTTTACAATAGTAACTCATTAAAAGAAACTTATAGGAAAAGATGATTTCGATATTGGTTTACAAGTTAAACTCGTTAAATGCATTTCTATAATTGCTAGAAAAATATTTATAGGCAGTGAAGTGATTTTTTTTTTTGATATTTTTAAGACTTCAAATTTAAAAGTAGTGAAATGAAAATATTTATTATTCTAGCGTTTGTATCTTGTTCCGAATAGTAAATAATTTGAATTTTCTACCATTAAGGGTTTGTTTTGGTTAAATGTGTATTATAAAATCAAATCACTATATTTTTTTAAAAAATAAACTTTTTTATTTTACTTTGTCTAATCAAAGTGAAAGATTTTTGGTAAGAATTTTATTTATATAAATTTTAAAGTTTATTTGATATTGTACACTTTTATTAATTGTAAATGCATTACTAATGATAATTAAAATATTCTTTTTTTACTTATTTATCTGGTGTAAACAAAAGTAAAATAGCTTTTAAGTGTTAATGTCTTAAATTATACGGCTTAACATTTTAATCTACATAATTTTTTTGAGACAAAAATTTAATAGAACAAAATGTTTTAAGAATTTATTAGCTTCTTATGTAGATCAAATGTCAAGAATAAATTTAAACTTTGTAACAAGTTTTTGTTATTTTGATGCTTAATGCAAGAACTTCCGATCAAAGATCGTGAAAAGTAATTAATCAGTTTTAATTAAATAACACCGGAAAATGGTTCACAAGGCAAATTTTATTTGTCACTTTGCTAAACTTTGAAAACAACATCTTTTGTTTTCATGCCTCGTTTTTAAATCAATATATTTTGAATTTTTTTTAATTAAGATTTTAATACAAACAAAATAAACACTTCAAACAATTGAGATATATTTGGTTTCAGATTTTATGTATATTTTAACGTTTTAATTTCAATTTAAAGCTTTAAAAAAAAGAAACTTTTTGACTCAATTTAATTTTTAATAACTCTAAAAGTTATAGGTTTACTTTTATCAAAATCTGTTGTAGCAATAATGAAGTTAGAAAATAGCTATTAAAATTTTAAAAAAAGTAAACTTTATAGTAGTGTTAAAGTACTTAAGTTATATTTTAGATATTTCTTGGATTTTAATAGTTTTAGACATTATGTAACAAAAATATTGAGATAAAAAAAAATAAATTTTGAAGAAATTAAAAACAACAATTGTTTTAACATTAGCGTAATTTTCCAGAAAAACAAATAACAAGTATTAAATTACAAAATAGAAATGACAGGTCTTGTTGTTATTTAAAAGCTAATTAGAAAATATACTTAAATAATTTTTTTTGTCTAGTTTTTCATATTATGTATTACAGCTTAAAATTGTTAATTTCAACTAAAACAAAACTACCAACCGATAAGTAAAAAATATATGTGTGTGTTTTTTTACCTAACACATAAGTTTTGTAAAATAGAAAGTTCGAATTAAATTTATAAAACTTAAATATAAACACATTACATACTTACAATCAATAAATTTGAAATCATACTAGTAGTACTTATGTTAATTACACAGAAAACTAAAAACTTTGTTTAAAGTAAATTTTTAAAAATAGTTTTAAACAAGTTTTTTAAATTTTTAACTCAAAACTTCAAAAACAAGCTTCTTGTATATTACTAACAATTAATGAAACTGGTTTTTTGTTTTTTTTTTTTAAGAATTTTAAAAGTTTTTAGTAACTTATAATTTTTTGTTATATAAAAACTTATTAATAAAATTTTATTTTTATTTGTATATTCATGTTTGGGACACTTTAATATCTAGTTAAAAATAATTAAATACCGCAATGAGCTCATTTTTTAATTGACTTAAATGATTTTTCCTCCCTAAACTTATGCTCGTCTGAAGTCTTATACTCACACTAGCCTTTAGCATAATTTTTAAGCAAATTAGACTTAATTACCTTTAAAGCAATTATGCAGTATATACAATATAAATTTAAAAATATCATTTCTGTAATTAATTTTCAATTAAATTTATTAAACTTTATAGACACTATATTTTGTTTTATTGATATAAAACTTTAAGCTTCTATCTTTTTTACGATTTATCTCAAACTTAATAATAAATACAAATAAATAAATGTTCATAATATCATTTCAAAAAAAATACTTGACTATCATTCAATTCAAGAGTTTAAATAGTTAAAGAAAATACTGATAATATTATACTTGAAAAGCACTAATATAACACTTTTTGCTTACAATTCATTATTGTACTTATTAGTTTTTCTAGAAGTTAATAGCTTTCTTTTAAAATTGTCAATTTTTTTTTCGTTTTGCATATTATAAAACGTTGCAGTCCAAATCTATTTAAGTTATAAAAAAGTTCGATTTTTATTTTTTAATTAAAATATATACTAGTTAAAATGTAAACATTTTCGGTTTGGAGTTAAACTGTTTAAGCTATTAAAAATAAGTATTTTACCTACAAGTTAAGATTGTAAGTTTAGTTTTGTTAAACGGATTTTATAAAAAGAACTTATATTAAACTTAGTAGTAAAATTAATAGTAAACTTAAACTTACTTTAAATTTTTTGACTCTTCTTTAATATATAAAAACTATTTTTACAGTATATTAAAGTAATATCACAAGTAAATTGTTTGTAAAAGTTAAAATTGTCACAGAACTAAATAAACTAATTTTACATCAAAATTTTTGTGAAAGCACAATTGTTTAGAAAATCTTAAACTTTATTTAAACTTTATATTAAAATGTTTGTTTAATTTAAACTATCATAAAAAAGTTATCTAGTTTAAGATGCTTAATCGGTTTTAATCTGACTATTAAGATAACTAACATTTTAAGACTTACAATAATTAACATTTAAATAAATTTAAACGAGGTCAACTTATAGTTTTTGTTAAACATTCATTCAAAGGGCAAAAGTAGTTTATGAACATATTTTGAAATAAAAAACGAATTTGGCATAAAAATTGGCTTGAAATGGTTGCAACCGTTATGCATGGAAATGTTAATTAATTTTTTAATTTCTATTTTTATTTCGGGGAATTTTGTAACATATTTTCGTAAGAACTGGTAGCTTTAAAAACCTAAACAAGTAGTTAAAAAATAAAAAAATTGTACCTATTGAAGATAGCATTTTGTACTTAAATACACCAACATTTTAAAACAAAAAAGTTTCATAATGCTTATTTAATTTTTGTATTTCCTTGATATTAGTTTAAAGTTTTTTGCTACAAATATTTATTATTATGTTATATACTCTCTATACATTTTTATGGTAAAGAAGTAAGTAAAACCTAAGATTTTAATGCAGTTTTTTAGTTTTACAATCCACAAGCATATTTCTTAACAATTTAACTTTATTCTATGTTCAAATTACCATATTTAGCATCATGACAAAAAACAAATACATGTTTGTTTATATAATAAACTTTAACTAATCTTTTCATATTAAAACTAAAGTTTATGGCGTTTATGAATTTTTATCAAATAAGCTTATTATGAGTTGCTAATTATTTGCTCAAATTTCACAACATTACACACGTCTACAGAAGAAAATACATTTTGTTTTCAAATTCAGCACCCGCCTAATACATGAAACCGCATACGCACTTTAGTCGCATTTACGTGAAATCTCTCGATTTTATTTGCTTTTTTCTCATAAAAAACTGTACATAAAAGCTTCAAGCTCTCACCGTTTAATCATAAGTGGCAGTGAGAACGCAAAAAGATGTGAATAAATAAATAAATTGTGAGCCCTGGCCGCCTTTAACTGTGTCTTAAAGTTATCTACGGAATGTGAGTGTTTAAAAAAGTTTTGAAGATGAACAAACTATGTGCGGCGCAAGCGACGGTGCCAAATAAGGCCTTCCGTGAAAAGTGATGCCGTGCAAAAATGTCCCCTCGGGCTAAAGGGACCACTCGTTCAAAAGTGACCCCCTTAAAAAGTGTATCCTACGTACAAAAGTGAAGCTCGTGCAAAAGTGAACTCCTTAATAAGTAACGACGTGCAAAAGTGACCTGTCTGAGCAATGACAGGTTTTGCAGCAGAAAAGACTTTACTTTTCAATTTAAGAGTTTGTTTGTTAACTTTAAGCAGCTTGGTGACCAGATTAATAAAGTTCGATGATCAGCAATATATGTACGTGAGAACTTTACTGGTTATATTGAAAGTTGTTGAAAGTTTACCAATCGAAAGGCAATTTCGAACATTCGATGATCCATGGAACTGTGAGAAGAATGTTTGATCTTGTTTAGAATTTCAAACTAGTTCGAAGAAAGAAGAATGGTGTTTAAGTCTTACTAAGTCAAGCAATTAGAAAATAAAAATTCTGCAAAAGCAATGTGACAAGGCTTTAATATTAAATTACAAATTTACAGTTTTGCAAGTAAATAAAAATAAGTAATATTGTTATTTGAAAGTGTTTTATTTTGTATTTGAAAATGTAAATAAAATTGAAATTTTGAATTTCTTGGCTTCATTTGATACATGTTTTTCGAATTTCTTTTAGTAAATTTTAAATGCTCGTTTTTTTTTTAATTTATGTTTAGGTCAAAAAACTACTATACATTTTATTTTAGTCTAAAACTTTTTTTGACTCATATTTATCTTAATGTTTTGAGCACTTAATATTTTTAATTCTTTTTACTTCTTGGTATTTCGACATTAGAGACAATAAAAATGCGACAATTTAAAATATAAACATGTATATTATAACACTAATTATAATTAAACAAATTAATTAAACTATTTTAAACAAAAATTTCTTTATAATTCAAGTTTTTTAACATGTTTTAAAAACTGGTATAACGATAAAAAACTAGTACTAATAAATTATTAATTTGGTTTTCCTAAGCAACAATAGTTTAAAAAAAACTGCTTTAATATAATATGCAAAAATTCAAAAAGTATTTAAAATATTTAAAATGTTTGTTAAGTATTTTAATAAGCTATAGTTTTATTTAACTATCTCCAGTTAAAATTAAAAAATTAAAAAAAAAACCAAATACGTTTTTAGATGTGAAAAAAATTAATAGAAGAACTTATTTTACTATTAAAATTACGAATTTAAGTAGTATGTACTGCTAGTTAGATATTAAGGTGCACTGGCGATTGTATAAGAATTAACTAATTAATTCATCTAAATAACTCAATATATATTTTAAAACCTGTTACACTAAATTGCGCTTAACTATCATTCATATAAAATTAAATATAAAACAAATATAAAGATTATATGTGTAAAAAAAATAAAAAAAATTGCTACAGTTTTGTTTCTTAGACTGAACTGTTTTTTACAAAATTTAGCTCTTCAACGCTAGTAAACAAAAAGCTTGTTGTTTTCAAACTGCTAAAAATCTTGGCAAGGAATTGTATAATTAACAAGCAATGTGCGGAAATATTTTAATTATATATTGCACCAACAAAAATACGCGGTTATTACGATTGACGTTTGAATGCGTACTAGGAGAAATTATCATAAGTAAAAAACTTAACTGTACTCAAAATTATTACATTAAGTTTCAAGCTTTGGTTTAATCCTTTTATTTTTCACACTTGTTGTTTTTTTTTGTAATGAATTTTAGTTAATATAGTAGAAAAATGAATTTTAGTTTTATAAACAACAAAAAAAGTATATATACCTATGCTTAAAACAAAACAACATATATTTAAATATTTTGCATTACTTTAAAAAGTTTTAGAAAGAATTAGCCAGCTTAAGTCAAATTTAAATCATAATGATTTCTCAATAAATAAAATTTTCTTCAACAAAAAAAATAGAATTCAGATAAAAACTTATTTGACTAAACAAAACACCATCTTTTTTAAAAATAAGTCACTTTAATAACACCAAAAAACTAATTCAAAACTGAATAGATACCATTTAAATATATATTTAAACTAGTAGCTATCAAAATAAACTAAAAACTGTTTTAATTCGAAATAAGTTTTTACATTGTTCCATAGTTATTTTTCTCAAACATCTTTTAATTTGCTTTTTGATATATGAATAAGTTATATCGCTAAAAAGAAACAAACTTCTTTGATTGAATATTTTATTTGTGTTTAAAACAGTCTTAATTAATATTTAATTTCTGAATTAAATTGTTTAATTAGGAAGTTACTCACACACATGTTAAAACTAAAAAAAACTCGGTAACAATTGAAATTTTATTTCCTAATCATTAAACGTTTGGTTTTTTTTTAAACGACTTTGTTTAAAACCTTCGAAAGGTGTTACTTTATTTTAACAAGTTATTTTAATGAACGGAAACGTATAAATTTATTAACAATACGATTACAGTAATACACAGTTTGATAAACCTCAGATATAGCTTAGATCAGTGCTTCTGAACCTTTTTCTAGTGGCGGAACCTTTTTCCAAAGTTCAACTTTTCCACGGAACCCCTTATTTCAATTTTACATAAAATGTTTAATATTTTAATAATTTTTTTTTAATTTCGAAAGGCTTCGCGGAACCCCTGAGAGGCGTTGGGAACCCTAGGGTTCTGCGGAACCCCATTTCAGAAGCACTGGCTTAGATTAATTGGCAAAAATATAAAAACCAACAAAAGCGGAAACTCGTAGTTAATTCAACATTGTTCAATTTTGAAATATTTTACAATTATTTTGAAAAATTGTGTAAAAATTTTGAGTGTATTTTTGAGAGGTCGCTGTTCGTTTACATTAAATCTAAAATAAATTAAAGTGTTTTTTTATTTAAGAAACGGAAAAAAAAAAGTTAAATTTAGTAAATAACAACAACGTTTGCGTCATAAGAATACATTTCGATGAAATTCATAAAAAGTAAAGGTGATTTATGTGCAAAAAATATAAAAGAAAATAAGGTGGAAACTAATACTTGGTTATGATTGGGCTATAGAAAAAAATTTGTTTGGCTTTTAAATACAAACAGTTTAATATAATTGTTTTTGTTTTTTATGTTCGTCTAGTATGTTTTTTTTAAAGCTAACCAAAAAGTATACAATAAATAACAAAAGTGACTCATAAGAAAAAAAAAATAAATTTAAAGGCGGAAACTCGGGCTTAATTTCTAATGTTTTTTTATTCACTAAAAATTGAATGTTTACACAAGTGGGTTTTTATGTAAGAAACAAAAAAAATATTACTTAAGTACCACACTTCTTACTTTTGAAAAGAATAATTTCAAACTGTTTTTACTTTAGATTTTTGAACAACTGTATTTGAAACTCAGTTGGTAAACAAATTACAGATTTAATAAAATATATAATACAAACAACAAAACTAATTGAAAAAGTATTTATTTTGAAAATAAAATGTAGCTAAGTTTTACATGTTCAGAAAATAAAGTTTGTTAACAAGTTTAAAATGTATTATTTATTAATTTTATACATAAACACTATAACTTGTTTAGGTTGCATTAGTTATTTTTTAAACTTTCAAGCTTATTCTAGACATTAAAAATAATTAAAAATATAACTAAAACTGTAAAGTATAAATAAAAATTCAGATATATTATTTATGTATAGTGTTAGACTGTTTTAGACTGTTTCTGTAGTTAAAATGAAAATTTTACACAGATTATCTGTCAACAACATTTTTTATTGATCTTTTCGTGAAAAACAACTGAATTGCTTGGCATGTATTGAAAATAACACATTTAATTTAATGTAATTTTATTTTTTTACACGAAAAGCTAAATTTAGTTGGCATCAAGTCGTAAACAACTTTAAAATGTTTGTCTAAAAACAACATTAAACTACTAATCGTTTAAATTACTAGTGAAACTTGTTATTAAAATTTAAATGTTATTTACGGAATGCTGAGCTGGCTAAAACAAATAAATAAATAATTAAGAGTTAAACTATAGAAACTTTTGTTTTAATTATTGTTAAACTTTCTACGCTTTAAACCTACACGTTTTTAATTTTTTAAACAACTTTAGACAATGCTTTCTACGCTAACTTAATTATAAAAATGTTTATTTTTCATTAGATGTTTTAATCATTAAATCTGCAATTTTAGCTTTTCATTATCTATAATTTTAAATAAAACTTTATTCATACAGTAAACAACATTATTTTACTTAACATTATAAACCTACAATTGTAATAAGTTCAGTCGTACTTTGTACTTGTAATTTGTTTTGTTGTACACCTAAATTAAAAGTATAAAACAAGTAACTAAATTTAATTGATAGATTTAATCAACCTTACCAAATATAAACTTTATTGTTTTTAAATACACTTTGTTGTTTTTTTTTAAGAGCTTATTCAATGTTTACCAAGAACTCATAAGAACATTATACAATGTACTTTGCGGACTGTAAGCAATCAAAAACTCCCTTTCAAAACTTTTATAATAATCTTAAAGTTAGAACAAACTTTTTGAAACTCAATTTTATAAGTTTTAGTTGGAATATTTTAAGAACGCAACTTATACAAAGTTTTTCTTAAAAATTTAGTCTTAAGTTGTCCGTAACAAAGTGTTTCTTTGGGACAATAACTCGTTTTTTTTTGACAAACGATTGCTTAACATTTTGTTGTATACTCTTATTTTAAAATATTGGAATCAATGGAATGATTTGTTTTTAAGTTCGAGAACGAGTAATGATGATTCATAAATAAAGTAGCTTAAATCAAATAGAGGTGGAGTTTTGAACTTAATCATGATTTGGCATTGAATAAAATTAAAATAGATATTTATTGATAAAATATACCAACATCAATTTCGACCATTATCAACAAAGTTGAGATGTTTGCGTCATCAACAATAAATAATGAACTTTACACGACCAACAACAACAGCATCCGAGACAACCTATCACCGGCTTCGTCCTAATTAGGACTCCTATTATTGTTAAGATATCTGTAAAAAACAACAGCCAAATACATTCAATTAGGCAAGTATATAAAGTAAATATACTGTAAATAAACAACACAAGTGTAAGTTAGTTTAGTTTAATTTCTACAGATTTTAAACACGTTAATAAATAATTAAAACATAAATACCAAGTCTTTCTACTTTTCATACTTATTTGTGTTACTTTAATGAATAAAAATATTTTATCATAGGCAATGAACTTGTATACACTTTAGTGTAGAAAACAAGTTTAATTTTCTTTTATCTCCGTTTAAAACAGAAAAACAGATAAATCAACATGCCAGTAAAATCGATTTGGCTTTACATCAAAAATACTGCTGATTTTCGCCAACTGTGCTGCAATTGCATATTGTTCGAACAAATTCCAAAATGCAAACAGTCACGTTTTGAACTTTTCCTAGGTTAAAATTAAGTTAAAAGTTGTCTTATAACTGCACAAATACATTTAACAAAACTGTAATTACAATTTTAAAATTTCAGGTATAATCCTTAAACTTATGATGCAAGAACTTTAATTCAGATTAAACTAGTTGTAAAAGTCTGATTAAATTTTTGACGTTAGTCATCTGATTCGTTTCAAATGAATTAAATTAAGATTGATATACGTATATATCTAGAACTATTTTTAGGCCCTATAGGTGTTTTACAAGTATTTTAAAAAAGGCTTAAGCACAGTCTTTGTATGTAAAATATGATTTATGTTTTGTCAAAAGTTTTACCGTGTTAAATGTTTAAAAACGTTTTCTAAAATTAAAATAACAGATTTGTTGTTTAAACAGTTTTTAACACGCTGAAAAGGTGTTTCGAGTTTTTGCTTTTTAGAGGTTCATATATTATACCAACTATGGATAAAATTTAAAAGTATTCATCTATGTTTAAACATTTCGGTACGCAATTACGCTGAAAAGTTATTTTAAATATTGCCCTGAAATAAATATTTAAATTAGTTGCAAAAGCGTAAAGTTTTTACGGAAACAAATATTTTCATAGCGGATTAAGATATCTCACGTAACTTGAATACCGCACTGATTATTTGGAGCTGGTTAAAAATTATTTTGTGAAAAACTTAGCCTTCGTCTTTACAATTTTTTCCTTAGCTTTAGTTTTTTAACAACAATAAAAGTCTTGTTTATAAAAATTTTTTTTTTTTCAATTTTAACAGGACTCTTTAAATAAAATTTATCAATAACTAATAATAATTAATAAACTTTACTTCTGGTTAAATAATATTTATTTTTATACCAAACTTAATTATTTTTTTTAATTATGATTGACAAAGCACATAAATTGTTTTATTGTTATTTATTTTAAAGTTTCATTTAACTTAAAAAAGCTACTACAACTATTTTTTATAATTGTATTTTTTTCTTTTTACTTTAAAAACACTAACTGTATAATAATAGATAATTTCTTAAAAACAATTTTCAATTAAAATGAAAAAGTAAAAATTCAAACGATTGTAACAGACATCTAATAAAGTTTAATTATCCTCTGAAGGTGATTGTTAAATCAAACTAATCCGTTTTGTCTGAAAATTTGTTTGAAGTGTTTCAAGTAACAGGTGTTTAACATACTTATCTCGCAAATTTACATTAAAATTATAAAATACAATAGTCTGTGGGTTTAGTCGCTAATTACCAGGCTAAAGTAGTATTTAAAGTTTGCGTTTTCGCAGAACTAATAAAATATGGGGAAAGCAAAGCCGATAACATATTTAGCATGTATTGTTGTCAAGCTAAACTTTATATATAATATATTGTAGTATCTCGTTTTAGTTAGCAAATGTAGAAAAAACATTGTATCTTAATAAATCAACATACTAGCAAAGGTTTGATTAGCGAAACATTTATGCGTAAGTCTTATGTTGATTATTTAAAGGCTTAAATAATGTTTTTGTTATTACGTTACGATTATAAATGAAAAATATTCATAAACTATATTGTTTGTCATATTATAACAAGACTTATTTGGTGATGTAACAAACTTTATTTAAAAACTTTATGCTTGCAAACCATATTATTAACATACTTACTTGAAGACTTGTTTAGTAAAGAAACTAAACATAAAAATACTGATTTTATCATTTCATAACATTTATTAGGCTAAAAGTATAACAACACTAAATAGTTCTATAAAAAAAACCTAAACAAAAAATGGTCTAACGCAGTGAAAATTAAAAAAAAAAGTTTGCTAATACAGCTGTAAAATGAACAAGCAGTTAGTTCACAGTACTGATAGTTGTTAAAAGTAATTGTAACAGTTTGACTTTTTTTTTTGTAACATTGTTAACACATTATTTTTAACACAGTATTATAACGTTCAACGATAAATAAACAAGCCGATAGAAACGAACAAAAAATACTTAAAATAAAAAACAGACATAAGAAACAACATTTTTTTTTTTTTTTTGGCTTTCCTAAGAGTCTGTCATATTTGTAAAATGGTTAATTTTAAATAAAATTTACAATTAAATTAGAGTATATGTATTAAACATGTATCAACTATACTATATAAGAATAAAAAGATAAACAAGTTTCAGCAAAACAGAAAAGTATTGTTAATAAACTTAATATTATTTTAAAGACTGTTTAAGTTAAAAATGAAACTTAATTAACTTTTTTTAAACCTAGCATTTTATATTTCGTTAGTTAAATTTAACTATTATTCACTAAAAGCTGCAAAAAATAGTGTAAACCTAGCTAACTTAAACACTAACCTAAACAGTTCTTTATATAGACTATCTAAAAAGTATCTTTTTTTTTTACTTACACATTGTCAATTTAAAATTTGGTCCAAGGACCTGGGTTAAGAAAAAACTTTTCAGTTATTTAATTTTACACTACTGGATAAAGTTTAAAGTCTTGTACAGGGCTTAAACTTAAATGTACATGAGCTTTTATAAATTAAGAGCTAATAACTTAGGCTTTTGATAACATAGTCTAATAAATAAATATAAAGTAATCTAAACCATTTTATCAACATTAACGTCATTGAAAATTAAAAACAATGTTTATTTAAAGTTTTTTGTTTTGATAAAACATTACATCGGTAAAAAGCTTCTTTGACTATCCAACAAACTTATTTTTAACCAATGATTAATTCTCTTGTCTTATTAAGTATTAGTACATTAGATAACAAGCTAATTTTAGAGTTTAGTTTATTGAGTATTGATTAATACTTTTTTCTATAACACTTGTTACTTTAAGGTTTTTGACTCATTATATTTTAACCCTTGATAAAAGTTTTGTTCCAGACTTAACCCTAAAAACAGAGTTTTTATCAAAATTAGGACAACCTTTTATTTTCCTGAATTGATTAACTTACGATTAAATTCAAAGTAGTTTTTGGTTTAGTTTGTTGTAATTTATGTGCATCTAAAACAAATTCATTAAAATGATGGGGTATACTTTAAAAAATTATACAAAATTTCATAAAAACTCAATTCACTATAAGCTTTTCTGTATAATTATGATATGTTTATTAAAGGTAGGTGTCAAAAATTGCAAAAAGGTTCACAAAAATAAAGCTACTTCTTAAAGTACAAAAATGTCAACGGTCCCAACACTTAATTGAAGTTAGTTACAGAATAATATTATAGTTACAAAAAGTTTAAGCTCAAAAATTTAAGTATAAAGCATTTATTCATTTTCGTAAAGATAATATTAGAACTAAAACTTGATCTGTTTATGTTTGATATTTAGCTTTTAACAGATCAAAGCTTTTAACAGAACTTTCTAGAACACGGTATAGAAATCAACGATCAAAATTTTGGTCAATTGATCTGATGTATAGAAAATCCATTTGGTAATTGAAGATGCATATAATAAAAGATTTTAACTGCTGGGGTGTCTAAATTTCATTGTTGCTTCGTTATATCGTTTAATAATTTTTACTTTCTCTCTAGTTAGAAGTTTAGTTGCCTAACGAAATTGATACCTAACTGTTTATATCCGTCTATCACTATTTAATTTTAGGACTATAACTTAATTTGGTTTCATTTGTATTTACTAGGTAAATAAGCTTTAAATAGTAATTTAATAAATCAAATTATGTATCAGTTAATTAACATTTAAAATAAATTTTATTTAAGAATGAGATAATAAATAGTAAAAATTAGTTCAAAATAGTAAATAAGTTTAAAAACAATATTTTATTGTCTTTTTAAAGTTACATTAACTCAATATAAAACGTTTTAAAACACTTTTTTAACTCAAAAGAACAATTTTTTTTTACAAATAGTTACAAAATAATAAATGCACAAGTATCTAAGCGAGCCACTGCGCACAGTTCCCAACCGATCAAATCCTACCCAAATCAATTCCAACTGATTAATTCCCACCTGATTAATTCCTACCTTACCAATTTCAACCGTTCATTTTCAACCGGAAAAAAATCCCATTCGATCAGTTCCCACTCAAATCTATTTCCACCTGTTCAATTTCACAAGTCACTTTTACACAGCATTACTTTTGCACTAGAGTTGATTTTAAATAAAGTTAGTTTTGCATAATTGTCACTTTTCCACGAATTATCTTTTTTTTTATGACTGAACTTTGCACAAATCATTCTGTTTGCATGGAAGTAATTTTTTACTGATGTAATATTTTGCGCCAGTCGTCACTTTTGCACGGCTGACTTTTTGTAGAAACATTTATAAACCAAGTTGACGAAAATTATTTAAGTACATTTATAAAAAACTAAACCAAAATTGTATTAAATTTAAATATTAACTATTTATGTAACTAATTACGTATTAAATTAAAACTAAACTTAAATATAATTTAAAATAAGTTTGATACAAAATTAAGATAAAACTATTTAATTTAAAACTTTTAATTAAAGAATTTTATAAGAAGAGTAAAACTATAAATTAAATTTATTACTATAAAAAAACGAACTGTTCAGGAAACAAATTTAATTCAAGTTTTTATTTTTTGACTAAATTTTCTATTTTTACTTCGATGTTCATTGTTTTTATATTACCAGGTTCGAATATCCTCACTAAATTATACGCTATTAAAGCAATAAAATTTTTAAGTAATAATCTGATAACTGTAACTTTTCAAGATAAGTTAACTGCTGACAATAAAAGCAATATATAGTTTTTCCACTTGGAAATTAATCTACAAAATGTATCCAACATTTTAAACTTATTTTAAGTTTCAATTTTTAAGATTACTACTTGCTAAAACAGTTTAAAATAAAAATTAGTTTAAATAGTTTTAGCCTATAAGTTTTAATGTTTTACTTTTAATAAGTTTAAGTATGAACAGTTGAGATTTATTTTAACTTTCTTGTAAAACAAAGGAAATATATAACACACCTGAACAAGAATCATTTCATACATTATACAACAAATAACTTCTAAGTTGTACGATAGATTGAGCTTGTAAGACATAAAATTGTTATAATAAAATTGTAGGTTGTTTAATAGTACATATTTACACATAAATCTTGGTAAAAAATATTTAATAAAATTATTATTTATTTAATCTATTGGTTAAACTGTACGTACACACGATACGGGGAAACAATTATAAACTAAAATACTTTAAACTAGTTTTTATTTTTGTATTGATATGCTAACATGTATTAATAGAATAGATTAAGTCTAAAAAAGTTGCAATGCACTATCTACGAGCAGTTGCTGCAGTACTATAACACAATAAAAACGATGCATAAACAAATTAATACTTTTTGTCTAAAATTAATTTCGTAAGAAATGTTTTTTTCATATACATTAAAATTTTTTAGCATTTATACTTTTAGTACTAAACTTAAAACTTTAATTAAGCTTTAAAATTAATTTAATTCGTTTTATTAGCTAAATAATTACTTTTCAGCTAACTTTTAAAGTATTAGATGATGTTTAGCCAAGAAGAACAAGTTAATTTTTAAAAATAAAAAAAAACATTATTATATAAAACCTTCAAGTATACTAGGTATAAAAGTTGTTTTAAAACAATTTTAAAACTATAAAATCTTAATTCGTACTTTATTTTTTACATTTTGATTTAAAAAATTATAAAAACTTATAATTTTTGTTTCTCTTTAAATTATTAGTTTCGACAAAAAAAGTTCAAATGTTTTAAAAGGTTTTCATAAGTAAAAGATATAAAAAAAAAACAGTATTGCAAAACAAGTAAACTTGATTCATAAATTTGTTATACTAGTTTTTACATGTTTGAAAGTTACGTTGGTAAGAAAGTACTTTAAATAATTTTGCCACAGTTTAAAAACTAACCAATTACATTTTTGTATTGCTATAATTGCTTTAAAAAATTCATAAAAATAAATTCAGAAAAAACTTAACTATTTTACTGGTTAATGTGTTTAAGTAAACTCCTTTGCATGTTATTATTTTATTATATTAGATATATTATTACTTCACGTCGTTTAGAATCAGCTCAAAATAAATTAACAATAGAAAAATACTTTTAAAATCTAATTGTAGGGTAAGCAATTTGCTGTGTTTAAACATAAAAAAAAATTTAACTTACAATTTAAAATGGTCAACTTTTTAAATTTGTTTTTTTACTTTGGATCAAAGAAACATATTTTTACTGTTGGAAACTTTTTTTTTCTTAGTAGTTTTGTTAACGTTTAATCTTATAGTAACAAATTTTTAAACTAACGCTTTTAATAAAAAAGTTGTTTTTGTTAAATACTGTTGTTTTAGTTTTAAATATTATAAACTTAAAAAAAGTAAAATTAGGCTACTTAAATGCAAAATGTAAATAAAATAAATTGTTTTTTTATTAAATTAAAAGTTTTTGTCGAGTATAACATTCAGTCAAACGAAAAAAATGTTTTAAATCAGTAATTACATTGTAAAACAAGGTAAAGTTTAGACTCAAATTTACCTAAAATATTTAAGTATGGTTGAAACGTTTTACTAAATAAAATTTGTTTTAGGCTTATGTAGTGTATAAAAAACTTTTAGACAAAGTTTGCTAGAATAATTATCTTTAAATAACAGTTAAATTTTTAAAAAACAATCTACTAGTAATAGCTACATAAAACGTTTTAAAGTAAACATTAAACAATCTTCTGTCTTATAATCTTTTAAAAATCTGAGAATAAGCTTTTGCACTAAATGGCTTTCAAGTACAAGTTTAAAAGTTATATGCATTCTGTCATGGATTGTTTCTTAAGGCGAAAACATACGTTTAAGATGTGGCATACTAACATTTCTCATACACGTTCAATTCCCACCCAAGTTGTTCGTCAAATTTACAAGGAACTTTTTTTGCACGGTGTCACTTTCATACGGGTGTCATTTTTGCTCGAAGTGTCAGTTTGGACGTTTGTCAACTTTTAAAAAAATCGTCACTTTTGCACATTTTAAAATTTCATTGGTAAAAAACTATAATTAAAACAAATTAAACTATGTTGATTAAGATCTCAAAATAAGCAACAAACCAAAAACTATGTTTTTATTTCTATTATAAAACATTTTGATATAAAATTATATTTGGTATAAAATTAATACATATTTTAAACAATACATAAAATCAACTTTATACTAAACTTTAAAAAATGTTTATTGCTAATTAAAATTTATTTTTGTGTAAAACATTTAAAAAATATATTTATATTTTCTCGTTTAATTTTCTTAAGTTTTCTTATAGAAATCAATTTAAAGATGACTTTGATTTGGTTTACAGGTAAAAATACAACATCAAATACATAGATGCACAAAAACACCCACGAACTAGGATTTTTGACAATGATGTTATATTCTTTTATGTTTGATTGTACAAATGTAAAGAGTTTTTTTATTTTTTTTTTTAAAGAAAAATATTTTTTTTGTAAAATTAAAACAAAAGTTTGGTAATTTTACTTTTTTAAAAGTATAGTAGTTTTAGTATCTTTATTTTTTAAAATGTTTAGCTTATCATTACAGCTTTAAATATTATTTAAACTCGTGTATTAATGCAAGTTAATTATTAATGAAGAACAAATTAATATTTAAAAAGAAAAAAAAAACATTATTATTTAAAACCTTCAAGTATACTGAGTATAAAAGTTGTTTTAAAACAATTTTAAAGTTATAAAATCTTAATTCGTACTTTTTTTTTACATTTTGATTTAAAAAAGGATTAAAATTTCGTAAATCTTGTATATCACTTTAAATTAACTATGTTAAATGCATACTATTCTACATCATAAAACCGTTTCATAAAATTATAATAGTTGTAGTATTGTCTTTTCCAAAATTTTTGATTTTATGCTTATATTAAACTTTACAAAAGCATTTTGTTAAAGGGTTTTTTTTGATAAAGAAGTTTTT
Organism: Thalia democratica; assembly: GCF_965202585.1. NCBI lineage: Eukaryota > Metazoa > Chordata > Thaliacea > Salpida > Salpidae > Thalia > Thalia democratica. The sequence continues at coordinate 20,534,099 of NC_139165.1, forward strand.
TAACTACTTCTTTTTTTGTTTTATACTTTTTAAAAATAAATAAAAAAACGTTTGTAAACTTTATACATTTAAATTAAAAAACAGTAGGATTAAATAGTTTTTTTTTTTTTTTAAACGCCTTTTTTCAAATAACATCTAATTTTTGTCACTTTCTTATTTCGGTAAAGTCGATTTTTTTTAGTAATAATTTATAATAAGTATAAAAATCTACAAACCTAGACTTTTGGTATCATAAAACTATTTTAGTATAACTAACTAAACCTTTTTACTAAAAAGCTTTGTGGTATACTGAAAATTTTTTAGTCTTCTGGAAAGTTATCAAAAAATAAATCATAAACAGCAAAAGACCAAAAGTTCCAGCTGGCAAGAAAATTTGAAGGGAGAAACAACTTTAACATATCAAAATTAAAAATGAAATACATCTATACAAAAATTGCTGTTTTGTACATTGTATGTAGCTAACTTTTTTTCATTTTCATATCAACACACTATTTTTTTCATTGTATGTTAAACTAAAAAAAATATTATACTAAGAAATTATTCTTCATTTCTTCTGCCTCCTCCTCAGCTGGCCACCCAAAAGCAGCAAGAACACCTTCCTTCCCCTGTTAAATGTACCTTCTCGCATAAAACTCCAGGAAGCGGTCACCAATAGCCCTGGTCTTCAACGCCAATGAAATTATTTTTTTTTATGGTAAAAAACATCAGTTACAAACTCTACCCCTTGCAATGATAAACCTTTTCTGGGGAAAAGTGAGTGTTACATTATATGTAATTTTACCTGCCCCGATAGTATTTAACTTTAACTATCCAAAAATAAATGAAACAAAAAACTATCTTTTAAACAAATGAAAAAACCTTTGGTGACACTCCATTTGGAGAACACTCACTAGACTAAAAACCACAAAGTGTGGGAAAATCATGAAGCTTCACCTTGTATTCCTTTCCTATAAAGTCCTCTGTGAAAAGTCTTGTAAATATTAATGGACTCCGATTGAAGACAATATCCAGCCATTGGTCAACTGCAGCGTGAATCTTTTGAGCAACAGCCTGTACTTAAGATCTTTTTCTAACAGCTCTTGCTGTCTTATAGCATATTAAACTTTACATCTCTCTGAGAGAGCTCAGTTATCTCTGGTGCTTGTTGTCTATATTCTTGTTCTTCCCTGGACCTTCTGCTGTGCCTCCTCCTTTTTTTCCAACTTTTCTTTTTCATCTTTTTCTCCAACGCCAGTTTGTACTTGCAGCTGCCTTTGGTTGAATTTTCTTGATCATTGCAATGTTACCATTGTAGTCTCTGCTGATTCATAATCAGCTTCTCTCCTTTTCCTAGAACCTTGAGAGCTGGTGCCAGATTGATTTCAAGAGCTTTCTTTCCATCTTGGATCACAGCAACTGGTTTCTTCATTTGAATGTACGCTCTAGCCCACTTTACAAACCAAACGGTTGAAGTGTTTGAAATATTTATGTTTTGAGTGAAAGTTTCAACTGATTTATCCAAATCACCTTCATCAAGTTCTTGCTTGTCTTGAATTATCAGCTGCTTAACCTCTTTCATTTCTTCAGACCCATTGTCTAACATTATTTTCTTACCAATTTCTTATCCAAATAGAGTATTGATCACCAATGGTTACTTGATCAGTTTTATCAAATAGATAGTTCAGTTATTCTAATAGTTCTGATTGTTCAGCTATTTTGATTTCAAGTTAATACATTTAGTAGTTATGACTTCATCACAAAAACCATTTTTTCACCACAAATACTTATTCAATGGGTGTAAATGAAATTAATCTTTAATAGTATTTATACAATTTTTTCTAACTATATGTGCTGTGCAGTAAATTTAGAAATAAAAAAAGTTCCTAGCTTAAATCAAGTTTTTATTATTATTATTTTTTTTAATGGTAGTAAAATATGACTTACTCTTCCATCTACAACAATAAATATTTTTTGAAGGTCAAGCAAGCAATTTGTCATTTTAAAGGGGAGGTATTTCTACCCCCCTTTTTAAATTTTACACAAAACTATTTTTTTTTGTAGTAGAAAACCTTCAGAATTCACTCTCCCCTCTGCAAGTTTTTTCTTGCAAGTTACAGTATACGCATCAACTTACAAGTTTGAAATTTATACACACCATATAATTTTAACACACCAATTTTTATAAACAGAATTTGTTGTTATCAAGGCAGGCACACAACATTATTACTCTTTTTTGCATACCAACAATTGGTTTTAAGCAACAATCAGCAGCACCACCCCAAGCAGATATACAGTTCTCTCACACACTAAAAACTCAAAAATTTTTGAAAATGTGGATAAAAGAGAAATAGGCTGGTAATTATTAATGACATTTTTTAATCAGATATATAAATTGAGATTACATCAGCAAATTTAAGCAACACAGTAAACACACCATACTTGACACATTTTTTATACAATTTAAAAAGAATAAGGAGAAATAAATTTTGCACCAAGCTTCCCAGTACAAGTACCAGGGACATCAGAATGCATACTTTTGTATGAATTCATAGTCTTGATATAATTGAGAATCTCACTATCAGAAATTTCATTAAAGACAAAATTATTTTTTATGTTGAAATAATGGTTTTTCCATTATAAAAATCACAATTTTTTTTTTTACATTAAAGTTTATTGCAAACAAAATACAAAATAGAAGTACTTTTTGGACACGCTCTTCAGTATTTTTTTGTGTCAAAACAAGCTGAAATAATGATTTACTGATAAAAACTAATAAAACTAAGTATTTAAGAAAACAAATTAGATTTAACACAATAGTAATAATTAACAAATTAAGGCAATCGTTTAATCAGAAATAATATAAATGTAACACAACTTTACTAATCAACTAATTTAAGTTCAACGAATTAAACAAAATGGTCGAATAAACAAATTTCTTTTGTTTACAGAGATCTGGCTTTAAGCTTAAAATGTATATAGCTTCTAAAGTTTTTAGGTGAAATTCATTACGAGCAACTGATATTATTTTGAAGTTATCCACTTTATAGTTTTTGACACACTTAGGATTAGTAATCAGGTGTTGGCCAATCGCTGAACTACTATTTAGTTTTTTCAAATCATCAAATTTCTTTTCCTCGTTACATGACTTTATCTTGTTTAAAAGGTTTTTTGGTATGTGTTGGTTAATTCTTGAAATCAAATTGTTGCTTGTTCTACCCACGTATGTTTTTTTACATAAACATACAAATTTGTAAATTACATTGCTGGTGTTTAGGGTGGGTAATTTATCTTTGTTTTTAATCTGAAACAGTTTATTGGTTGAGTATACTATTCGTAAATTAACTGATCTATAGCCATTTTCTACTATTTTCTTCAAATTATTATGCAAAACTGTATTCTGATTGAATGGCAACTCAAGGTATACCGGACACTTTTTTGGACCAAATTTTATTGACTCAAACCTTGTCTTTGTTTTTTGTATTGTGTTCTTTATTATGTCTAGAGGGTAACCTAAAGTCGCAAAGATTCTTTCCACATTTGATAATTCTGTTTCTAAATATTTTTCAGAACAAATTTTCATTGCTCTATATGTAAGGCAACTGATTAGATTTAGTTTTTGTCTCATTGGACTGTATGAGTTATAAGGGACATAGTCCCCACTGAAGGTACTTTTTCTAAAAATGTTCGTATAGAACATTTGATTCTCCCTATTGACTTATTTGATTGAATTATATTGAATTATTTTTTACTGGATAGATAAATACTCATCATTCTTTACTTTAACAACATCATTTTTCTCTTAAAACAAAATGTCAGCAATATTTACAAAATTTTTATTCATTGGATTGCCTACACATTTTGGGTCATTCACATTTTTACAACACTCATTAAACACACCTTTAATTTTACAACTAGTGGTAGATTTAGTGGAAACGATAAAATTTACAATTTAACATAATCTTCTACTATATTTTTTATTTTTTATACTACTTCTTTATAAAAAAGTTTCTTGGAGCATTCTATTACCCTGTTTAACATATTTTGATTGAAATAAACAGAAATTCTTTTTGTTTCAACTTAAATGGCAGATTTAAACAATAAGTTTTGAAAGCTAATTGAGATAATTATACCTTTTGTTATCCATGTTTTTGTTCTTTTTTACTTAAAAATTTGACTGGAGCATGATCAAATACCGTCCCACTAAAATACACTTTAACTCATCCCAACATTTATTAACATCTTCACAATTTTTAGCACACCAACTCATGTTTTTTAATTTCACACTCAAATCAGAAAAGCTCCAACTTCAAACTTACTGAAGTCCTGAAATAATTTCAGCTCACAATACTCATTTTTGGACTTTTTACATTTAATTTCACAAATAACAGGCATATGATCAGATATATCATAACCAACAGCATTTACATTTAGCTCTACACAATCAAAACTAGAATAAATTTTATCAATTAAAGAACCAAAGGAATAATCAGCAAAATGCCTAGTTTGCAAATCAACAAATTGTAAAGCACCAGCACTAGAAATACAATCCAAATAGTCACAAGTACGCTAGTCTCTATCAAACAAGTTTATATTTGTATCACCATCAATTGTATAATATGTATTCTTTTAATTTTTATTAAATAGGTCTAAAACATTTTAAAAAAGAAAATTTTCTTTAAAAGTATCAAATGCAGTTCTTGGATATCTATAAACATTACCAACTATAAAATATTTTTTTTTTAAATTTTAATAGAGATCCACAGATCATCTACATCACACTGTTCAAAAGACACACCTTTACAACCTCATAAGGGTGACAAGCTCTAACAAAAACTAATATAGTCTTGCTTGTTTTCTTCTTCCTCATCAAAACAACCCCACCAGAAGACCAAGAAAACCTTCAGCCGTTAGCCTTTTGGAACTTTCTGGTATGAAGAAGTTCCAGGCTAAATGGTGACAGATTCTCATTGATGTACACCTTCTCAATATTTTTACTTAATAAGTTAAGATTAGCATTTGCCAACTTTTTTTTTTCAATCATGACCTTAACCTTGTGCTCAAACGATCTAAATTTAACCAAAATAGGATTAAATGCCTTCATGCTGTCTTCAGTTGTTACAGTTGGTTTCATCCTTCTAAATCAGGGTTTCCCAAAGTGGGCAGTACTGTCCCCCTGGTGGCAATTTTATTGTGGGACAATATTTAGTAAAGGGGCGAAAAGAAAGGCAATTTTAAAGTTTTGAAACTTACACAAAATATTCTTGAGTTGCAGACGAAGAGCAAAAAAAAAGAAAGTCTTAAGTGTTTTAAATTCTTGATTGATTTTCTAAATAACATAATTTATAATTTCTAATTTACTTGTTTTGCTTTGTAGTATCTTCCATGTTTTCTTAAACTTTTATTTTTCAGATTTAGATTGTAACTGAAGATCCCTTGAAGGGTGAAACTTAGTTTTGCAATTAAAAATTTTGAATAATTAATCATGTATCTTTGTCTCCTTATTTTTAAATAAGTTGAGAACTATTTTGTTCAATTTAGAACCTCAAATTTAAATCTAGTATAATGGTATACCTATAATTTCTATATGCATAATTCCCACCCAATTTTTTTATTCGTTTTTTACTATCACTGTTATCTCTATCCAAAACCCTTGGTCTGTAAAAGGTTTTCAGATTAGATCGACTTTGAATTTTGCTTGTGGGAATAGTCTGCAGGTTAAAACTGAGCTTTTCCAGATATAAAAAACTTAATGTTTTTAGAGATTATATATACCTTATGTACTCACATAATTATTTGTTTCACAGAGATCATATATAAATAAATCATGGCATTCACATTCACAGCACTTTGTTACATCATTGCACTTATTTTGACTGCTCTGCTCATATTCTTTGCTATTTGGCAGGTATGTTTGTTTTTAACAAGTAAAATAGAAGCCAATGAACTATTTTGCTACTTAGTTGCTAGTTAAAATAGATCATAAACTAGTAAAACTAAATGATAAGTATTGTTCTGTAATAAAAAAAATATTTTTTAGTAATAAAACAACGGTTTTTTTTGACTTACAGTCAATATTTTTGATGAAGTCTAAAGCATATGAGTTTAAAATTAAATTCAATTAAGTTGATGTTGACAATAATGTAAATGTCTTAAGCAAAATTATAAAAAAAACATAATTGATGTATAGCAAAATATTTTTTAAATCAATTACTTTATAATCTGAAACACACATACTTAACTTGATTATAGTTTTTCAAATATTTAAAGAGTGGGCTATAGTAAAAAAAAAAACTATAACAAACTATAAAGGTATTACATTATGATTTTTATAATTTTTACCATGTCAAAAGACTATTAATTTATTGAAGTGATTTATCATCTTTTTCAAAAAATATAAAAAATATGCAAAAAAAAAAAATTATAGAAAAGCTCAACCAAAATTGTTTTTGTTTTGATTATGTTTAATTTACGGAACACCTAAATTATTTTTAGTACAAAAAACAAAATTATTATTGGTAGAATAATTGAAATTTATTTTATCACTTAACTAATATGATTTTTCTGTAAGCAAATATAGTTTTGTGTAGCAAGTTCTAAAAACACACTTCAGTACAAACCAATCCATCCAATTATTTTTTAACAATAAATAGTGAATTTAAAAATAAATATATTTTTTATTATTTAATAATTAAATGTGAATAATTTTAAAAGAAAATATAATTTGTTTAATGATATAATATAAATGAAAAAAACATGCTAAGTTCAGTAAAACTTACTGTTTATTAATACTTATATACTAATTATTTTTTATTAATAAATTGTGCAGATCATTGCTTTTGATGAGCTGAAAACTGACTACAAGAATCCGATTGATCAGTGCAACAATCTCAATCCAGTTAGTTTCTTAGTTTTTTTTTATTGATTCATGTAATTATATGTAACCAGATAATGTCAAGTGGGGATGGGAAAATGTTAACAAATTAGTTTATGGTTTGATATCCAGAGTTTGCAGATTATTTTTTCAAACTTTAATTAACAATTTATTATCAATTTATCTCAACCTGTTACTTTTTTTTTCAACCCAGAGGTTGGGGAAGTAACAACTTATGGGGAATAAAATATTTTTAAAGGACAGTAAGTAACATTTTTATAAAAGTTTAAAGAATTCTCAAAAATAATAAGTTTGTATTTATTTCCTCGAACCCTAGCTGTTGTTTTATTAGTAAACGAGAAATATAGAATCTAATAATATTTCCTAAAAACAGTTGGTGCTACCCAAATACATTACATAATATATTTCAAACTTCAACAGTTATTTACAACTTAATTTTATTTCAAATATTCATTTATTTAAAACTTTTGTATTTATACAAGTGTTATTCTTAAATTTTTTTTTAAAGTAGCGATACAGTTTCTTTTTAGTGTTATTGTACTATTTATAACATTTTTTTACCTTAATTTTATTTTTATGCTAGATATGAACCAAAAAACTTTTTGTTCTAAAAGCCTGGGAAAATAAAAAACACCTGCAAATTTGTTATAAAGGCTTATGGTAACCCTGTATTTATAATAAAACTAATATATCTTTTATTAAACAGGTGATGCTTCCTAAGTACACTTAATAAACTCTTATAATATATATATATATATGAGACTTAAACTTTTGTATATATTGAACTGTACAATAAATTGTAGCTGATAACATCAAATAGCTCTTTATATTGGCATTATTATGTATAATTATCTTTTTTAAACAGTTGGTGCTTCCTGAGTACATAATCCACGGTTGCTTCATTGTGGCATTTCTTGTTTGTCAGGAATGGATCAGTATTTTGATAAATCTGCCATTGTTGGCCTACCATGTTAACAGGTAATAATATATTAGTGGAAATTTTATTATTTATTTGAATATATATCTTTTTAATTGGTTTAAATTATCGTATATATTTTAATAAACCTACTTCTACTAGCATACTAGGGTAAAAAGTAAATAATAAATTAATTTTGAATCAATTTTTTTTTCATAATTGTGCTTAATGATGGTTTTTAGGTGGTTTGATAAATCTGCTAGAATAGCTTAATAACCGGTAAATATTAATCCATATTGAAATTTTTTTTAACAAAGTTAATTTTTTTTAAGGTATATGGGGTAATTTACTTTTTTCACGTTTTGATCTCATTTTATAGATTTTTAGCTAAGGTACAATATATTTTTTATATATTTTTAAAATTCAAAATAATTTTTAATATGTAGCAGGTCAAAGTCCGAGGCAACAATAGGTTTCTTATGGGAGGCGCAAACTAAAAAGGCAAACATAAACTATCTCACTAAAACAGTTTTTAATTTTGTTTTTTTTGTCATAAAAGTTTTTATTTTTTAATTTTGTTTAGACAGAATTTTTTAAATTTTACAAGGAACATTTCCTGAATGCTTAAGGTAGTTGTCTCAAAAACATAGGAGGATTTAGATTATTGTGATTTCTATTTATTTGCCGTTTTAGTTTTACCTCTTATAATGAAACTATTGTAGACTCCAACTTCAACCGACTATATCTCAAAAAATATTTTAATTTTTAAAAATCTGTAAAAAGCAACTTGTAGCTTACTTAAAGTTCAATAAAATAAGACTAAATTGTGAAAAAGATGATTTACCCCTTATATGCTACATTCTGTCATTTATTATATAAATTTTAGACATTGTGTTTAAACAAGATTCAATATAAATACTAGTATTTATATTAAAGTTATTAACTATTCTATCAGTTATAATTATCTAACACTTCTCTTAAAACTATTTAGGTGATTATTTATACTTGATAACATTTATAGTTTAGTAAAATTATTTTTGAACTCAACTTTATCATGTTCACTTTCAACAAAGCTCTATGATTTATTTAAGATGTAAAGCAAAATGTTTATTTTTTAGCTTTTATTTGTTATAACATAAGGTAGAATAAAAGTTTAAATAAACTTTAAAAATTACTAATGTTAAAAAACCTTTGACTTCATATTTTCATTTGATTATAAGCCTAAATGAACACTAAGCAAAAAAACAAATAACTGGGACATGTTTGTCTAAATCTACGAAATTTTGTGTACAAACCAACAACATTTATAAATAATAAAAATACAAAATAAATAACACGAAAAGAACATTCATGTCGCAACCACCTAGCTTTTATGAAAAACAATGATAATAAAAAAAAATTAGTATCAGCTTTATAAAAAAATATTTGTTATAATTGAATAACATAAAGTGTTCAGTTATGTCACAACCATGACTGTATAGTCCAACAACGATTATAAAAGAAATAAAAGTTAACAACAGACATATAAAAAATTTACAAAATAAAAACAGATACATGAAGCGTCCAGTCATGTCGCAGCCTGGACTTTATGACCCAACAACGATTATGAACGCTGACATTTTGAACTACTGCATGAGAGAAGGATGGTGCAAGTTGTGCTTCTATCTGGTCACTTTCTTCTACTATTTGTACAGGTTTGATATTAAAAAAAATTGTTGTTTTAATAATTGTTATTATAATTTGTTTTTCTGTTTAGTCACACCCTTCTACTACTTGTAGAATGATGTTATTTATTTATGTTTATAATATGTATGCAGTGTAAATTGTACTTCTATATGAAAAAGTATGTTATTAATAAATATATATTATTTATATTTAATAAGTTGTTTCTATCTTTTAATTTGTTCTATTAATTGTACGTCTATGTAAACAATTAGTTTATTTTCTATTTTATTGTAAAATTTGCTTTTATTAGTTTATTCTTCAATTATTGGTATGTTGACTATTAGTTAATTTATTTGTTTACGTTTTCTTCTTGTAATTTTTTTGAAATTGTTACAAGAGTGTTATTAATTTATCGTTGTTTGTAAGTTGGAAATTTTTATTTAGTCCGTATTTTTATAATTTTTGTACAGGTTTAAAATATTTTGAATTGGTTTATTTTTAATTGACCTAATTAAACAAAATTAATATCTAGTAACTTCTATACTTAGTGAGATTTATGTTAAACAATTTAGTTATAAATTTTGTTTCTAATGTAAATGTATTTTATTAATTACTATGTTAGATTTAATGTCATATGATATTCTTATATATTATTGAAAGTATTCTTATTAACATTTACTTTGCTACTAATATTTTTTTAATTCCAATTAAACATAAAAAATACGCTTAATTATGCCACTTGCAGTTGTGTGTAAAACTTGAAATTAAATTGTTTTAATAATTATAGAATACATTTTGAAATTAGTAACCAAGTAATGTAATAGATGTGTAATTTATTAAAATGCTTTTTGTTTTTGAGTTAATTTTAAATAGCTTTACTTAGTTAAATCACTATATACGTAAATGTAATTGCACATTAAGAACTTAAATAAAGGAGTAATAAAGTTATTGAAAAAGTTTTAAAGTTGATTTCACAAAGTTCAAGGCCTGAAAAATATTGGTTTAGTGGCTATTTTGTATTTATGTATATTTTAACAACTGTATATGTTATTCAGAAAGTTATTACATATTTTGATAGATAAATATACTAAAGTTTATTGTGTATAGGAAAAATAAACTTCTTGTACCTTGTGCCTTGACGTTAAACTAAATTATATCTTTTAAACCAGTTATTAGTGATTAATTTAGCCTTAAGATGTTTTATAAAGTTTACTATAAAATGTAGTTTTTTAGTTATAAGCTAATACATCAATGTTATAAATCAACTGCTGTTTTAGCTTAACAAAATTACTTTATTGATTATTGACACATTGACTAAGAGAAATGATTTAGTAGCTTTGAAATGAAAAATTTATGTAAAACTTTATGTGATACAACAGTTTGTATAAGTCCAACAATTTTGTTTGGTATGTTTATTTACTTACCGTGGTATACTTATTAGGTTTTTTTACCTATTATAATTCAAATTATTTTCAGACTAAAAGTACTTAGCTAATTATGTACTGTATATTTTTTAGCTCTTAAAATTGTTAAATGTTTAAGTAATCTTAAAAAACAAACTATAATGATCTGTTTGATTTTTTTATAGGTAAAATATTAAAACTTGTTTTCTACCAATGTATGGTAGTTACTTAAATTTTAATTATTAATTTTTTAATAATAGACTTTAAAAACTCAAAAGGTTAACTTAAAAAGAGTTAATTTTATAAAATCGTTATAAACTGCAATTACATTTGTAAAACTCAATAAAGGTCAAAGTACATGTAGCAAATACTAGTGATGCAATATGTAGCTGGTAATAAAAACTTTATTGTTCACAAATTATTACTCAACTTTATACATCAAGTGACTCATATTATTCTATTGTTGTTTTTTATTTACTAAATTAATTGTTATAATAGTTGTTTTTGCTGTCAATTTAAATAGCAGTTAAAAAAGTTTGTAAATCACTTTAGCATGTTGGGCTAAAGGCTTTTTAAAAATATTTAATCAAGTTTGTTTTGTTTTAAGTAAAAAGAAGTAATATATATATATATAAGATAAGAATGAAAAAATAATGACAACAAGATTATAATAAAAAATCTGAAGTTTAAATATAACTAAAACTAAAAAATAAAAGTGAAAATAGTAAAATTGTATGGACTATCAATATTTTTTCTTATTTGTGATATTTTATATAAAATTAGTTGTTTATGTAATCTGTTTTGTTGCTAATTAATAGTGGTTTAAATAATTTGTACGGCATAAAACTTGGTAGTTTTAAAAAAAGTTAAATTATTTAAATTTGAATATATCAATTTATTAATAATGTTTTCTTGGTTATTTTATCAAAGTTAGTTGTTTATATTATTTGTTTTCACTCTTTTTTTAATCGTTGTTGAAAGTTTTTGCTACTTTTATACTGGTTGGGTTTAAGGTTTTAAAAGTAATTAAATTATTTGTTATTTAATTTGTTTAAGCAGTTGTAAAAACTATAATTCAAAGTAGTTAAATAAAAGTGTATACTGTTTAATAATATTAAATTTTAAAATGTTATAGCTGTTTATTTTTTTTATTAATTATAATACATTAAAAAAAAAAAAATTTGAAACAGTGTTTTGTGTACAGAATTCTAAATCTGATTATAAAAAACAAAACTTTATTTCAATACAAGGTTATTTAATGTCATAATTCGCCTAAGGTCATAATATGTTGACATGTTTGCTTAACTGAATGTACAACTTTAAAAACTGTTTCAAATAAGTTTTAGCGTGTATTTTGTACGTTTTGTAAAACATCAGTTAAGCAAAAAACTATTCAGATAAGTAATATAATTTAGTCAAAACATAATTTATTAAAAAAGATAGTTAAGTGAAATAAAATTTGTTTGTAACTCAGCTAGAAAAAGTAAATAAATTTACCAATAGTATAATGTTTCTAAAGCAAAAATAACTTTTAGTAATTGTTATAATAAATTGTAATGATATAATGACTGTAAACGGAGTGAAATTAGTTTTTTTTTTGTGACATCCTTTTTTTCATATTCCGACTTATTTGTTCAGGTTTAAAAAAATTCTTTTCTTTTTTTAATTTTTTTTATATTCATTTGGTAATGTAATTTAAGTGATATGTATACTTACGAAATTAATTTGAAAATAAATTAATATGAAAAAATATTTTCTACATATTATTTTGTATTAAATATTTTGGTAGTAACTTAGTTTTGTTGAAAATTCTTATACTCTTACAATTTAACAAGCTATTGATTTGTTTAAAAAGTATAGTATATATATTTAAAAATTTAGCGTAGTATTGTTTTTTTCTTCTACAATCACAATGAAAATATGAAAACATTTTATTTTGGTGTTAATGGGATTAGAATAAAGATTTAATACTGTTTATACAAATATAATATTTTCTATGTATTAAATTTATTTTTGTATATATAAGTAGTATGTATATGTTTTAAAATAACTGAAATAAGTTTTTGACATGCACAATGACAATAGTTTGATATAGAAAATTACTACATTTTTATATGTTTATACAAGTACCATTTTTACTGTTTATATAAAAATAGTTATAAAACATTTCGCTAGGTTTATAAACATATTTGTAAATTTATTTTAATGTTTAAATTTTATTATGCAGAGTAGTATTTTAATTAAAAGTAGTTATAAAAAAGTTTAGTACGTTTTATAAAAGTATTTTACATTAAACGTTTGACTAGTATTATACTAATACAATTTAACAAGGTATTGATTTGTTTAAAAAGTATATATATTTAAACATTTAGTGTAGTATTTTTCTTTTCTACAAGCACAGAGAAAATAAGAAAACATTACATTTTGGTGTTAATGGGATAAGAATAAAGATTAGTTACTGTTTATACAAAATAAATTTTTCTAAATATCAAATTTATTATAATATTAATAAGTAGTATGTATATATTTTGAGATCACTGAAGTAAATTTTTGACAGGACCAATGACAACAGCTTAGTAATAAAAACTATTATATTTTTATATGTTTGTACAAGTACCATTTTTACCGTTTATAATAAAATAGTTATAAAAAAGTTCACTACGTTTATAAACTTATTTGTAAACTTGTTTTGTTGTTCAAGTTTTATTTTTGAGAAATGGTATATTAATTAAAAATAGTTATTAAGATACCATTCTTTACAAATTAATATAATTCATTACAATTAAAAGTTTAGTACGTTTTATAAAAGTATTTTATATCAAACGTTTAATTAGTATTAACTGGTAAACGTTGGTTTATAAATGTTCAACTGAAATTTAATTTTTTTTTTCAGAATGATTTACGTCTTGGTCACCTACTAAAAAGTGCAAGTGGATAAAATTCCCCTAAGTCAAAACAAACTGGACATCAAAATAAAGCAGGGACATAAAACAGTAATACCTTATTTAAATCAGACTTTTTTTATACTCTAAAAAGTTGCATTGTCTGCCTTTAAAACATTTATAATTAGATTATATTAAAAAAGTCATAAATATACGTTTTACATTTTGTCCTTCGAAGCATTTGAATGTTTACAAAAAATGTAGTATTATTACTTGTTGCAGTTTTACAGTTGTTTTTTTTGTTTATTTAGTTTTTCGTGTTCAAACTATTTATTATTTAGTCGTTTATGTATGTTGTACCTTGTAATTTGTATCTTGAATAAATTTTACACAAAAAAATCTTAAAGTTATCATAAAGTTAAGCTAACTAATTTCCATTTGCTGACTTAAAAATAAAACCTTTAGACATTATTAAGATATTTACTAGTATGTTTTAAATTAGTAATTAAGGTTTAATTGAACGCAAATTCGCTTTTTTTAGAATCACTAGAAATATTTTGCGTTCAAAGGCTATAATATTGTATATTATTTACTAAAAATTTAGAATGAAGTATGATATATTTTACCAATTATTATCATTTAAAATTTATCAAACGCCTAAATTTATGCATGATTTATATTATAATTCTTTTTTTCAAATATATTCTTTTTTTTTTTTCAAATCATGTTTATATACAAAATTTCCCAAAATAAATATTGTCCAATAATTACTAAATTACGATTCTTATATACTCCTGGTAGTTTTATTTTCGAAAAACTCAAGCTAGTTCGAACGTTTTTGGAAAACGAAGGCCAACTTAAACTTTTAGGATGAACTAAGGCCTGTTTGAATTTTTTTCTTGTAAAACTAAAAAAGTTACTTAAGTCATTCTTTATAAATCTTAGACTAGCTTTATTTACTTTTTTCTTGAAAGTTTTAATACTACAGATTTATTTCTAAAGTAAAAGTTTTCATATATGTTTCAAGTGAAATTAACAGCATTTTTGTCTTCGCTATATTTTTCAAATTTGCCGTATATTCAGGCAAGTATGAGGTAACTCAGTCAGATTTTTGGTCTTTTAAAGTATTGCTCCAATGATTTATCGCCCTCTTATATGGAACATACTTAAAACATAGGAACAGTTTTAATATACAGTAGAGCGATTGTATCAAAATTAAAAAGTTTGCCTAATTATGTTCCTTTTTAAATAAGTCTATGTTTTGGTAAACTTTCCCTTTATATGATTTAATTAATTGATATCTGCTGTTAATGCATTATAATTTTTATAAACCACTGGAATTAAATTGTACAATACAAATATCTGCAGTGAATGTTGATAAGGTAAAAATTCAAACATTATTCAAACTTTTGATAGTGTTGTGGTTTAATATTATTAACACTCCAGTGATCATATTTTTAAGCTATCTAATATTGTATTTTTAAATTTTTTCGTACAACAAGTATTTTGTTATTTGTCCTATTTTCAATCCTCATAGGTGAATATTATAGCTACTAATATCGTTTTTGTATAATTATTTGGTAAAATTTATAACTTTTAAAAGTGATTACTTACTGATGTCATATCAAACAAATTTTTCTCGTGAATGCAAACTTAAGTCAAAGACTGTTTAACAACTTATAAAAAATATAACTTTTACAATTTAAATAAAAATTGAACATCTTAAAAAAAATATTTATTTGTTATACAGTGAGATAAAATAATCTTTCATTTATTAGAAAAAAAAATTCCTAAAGAGTAAAAAACAGTTTTATATTTTTTAATGGTTCTGTACTTATTAAAATTTTAGTTTTTCTGTGACGTTCAGTTAAATAAAAAATGAAGTAGAATTTAAAGTAACGATTAAGACTAAAATAGTCTTACAATGGAAAACAGAATATTAATATAAATTTTTTTAATAAATTTACATTTAAGTCATTTAAGTTAAATAAAAAATGAAGTAGAATTTAAAGTAACGATTAAGACTAAAATAGTCTTACAATGGAAAACAGAATATTAATATAAATTTTTTTAATAAATTTACATTTAAGTTATTACATTAAATTCATGTTTAAATTAATTTACCTTAAAATGCTTGAAAAAGAAAAAAAAAAGTGATTATTTGAAAACAAAAAAAATGTTATTAAAATATAGCATGTATGCTTTTCTCCACATACTATTAAGCTTACATAACCCATTACTTGCTTAATAATTAACAGCAAGCAAAACCAAAACCAGGAGCAGTTTTCCATCAGCACAACTCTTGACGGTAGCATTACTGTTGCAGTAGTCGCCCCAACAACAGCCTTTGGGCACCGTTTTGGAAAATACGCTCCCGCAGTGATAGAACCCGCAGTCTTTCAGGTCCTCTCCTTCGTAGCAAGCGCCCGCAAGACCGAGGCAAGTCGTCTTTCTCCACGGTCGAGCGCACTCCTCTGCGTTGTTGCAAGTGTAGCAGTAGTGTATGTTCACAATCGCGTTCGCAGTCAGTGACATAACGAGCGTTGAGAAGAGTATTCCGAATGGGAACTTCATTTTACTGTAACTTTTTTTTAGGTTAATTTTTGATAAAAATAATCTGAAAAAAAAATACAGACCTCATTGGTTAACATTTTTTATATAATTAATTAAATAAAAAAATATTTATTTATAAGATTCTATTTATTAATTTACTTTACCTACCTTATAAAAAATGTAAAACTGAAAAGAAAACTGTAGTTTTTGAAGCAATAATAATTTTATTTGTAAACATAAATAGAAAAAAAAAATATTATGTAATATATAAGTACAAAATTTTTTGCAGTTAGAAAATGTTATCTAGGTATAGAACTGTTTCTAAATATTGTTTATATACATACATTTTTGTATATACATATGTATATTGAAAGTTGATATGATTTTAAATAAACCAATGTGTTATTTAAACAAGGAGATGTAAAAAAATATTTGTAAACAGATTTATTGTTTTAAAAAAATTGAAAATATACAAACTCTCTAAAAAAGTAAAAAAAAAATATTAGTATCATCTAGTTGTCCGTGTAAAATAGTAGTTATCATAAAATATTATTTAAAATGATATTTTAAATGAATTTTTAAATGAATAAAAATAAAAGATAAAGAATTAGGACATTATTGGTCGAAAACTTAAACGCCGTGATCAATATATAAATGCTGTTTATGCTGCACAAACGCTGTTGTTTTGATTCTTCAATTAAAAAAAATTCAGAAACAAAAATAATAACTATTTTCATTTCTTTCTTTGTGATTAGTTTTAAAAACTGTTTGAAACATACTAAAATTTTCTAAATAAGTTTTAAATGAAGTTTTAAACTTTAATTTTTTGATGTCCTGCCTTCTTTAAAGATTAATGATTTGGCTGTAGTAGTAAACGTTTAGAAAATCTTAATTTGTGCTTTGCTTACTTGTTTAAGTCCTGATTTTAAAAAAATCTTAGGTGTTAAGTAAATAAATTTCTCAGCACTGGTGTTTTACAACACAATATAGTTGAAACATAAATACAAATTGTCAATTTTTCAAGCCACTGTTTTACTATTTATTCTTCCTATTAGAGTTAATTGTAAAACCTAAAGAATAAGACAAGCTGTAATAAAGTTAAACAACTGTTCTAATATATTTATTATAAGAATGCTTGTGTAAGAACAATAAACAGTTCTTAGTACTCGCTTATTTACTTACTAAAGCTTATCTATTTCTTAGAACTGATTTTAATTGACTATTTCTCAGCATAAGAAAGAAAATAAGAACACTAGTAGTTTTAAAAAACATATATATCGAGTTTAAAGCTTTTAACTTTAGTTCTTCTTGTTTTGGGCTGTAAAGCTTCTTTTTTCAAATTTTAACTTATAAAAACAAAAGCAAACAAAAATGTTTTATTTTACAAAATTTTAGCCTCTAGAATCCAAACAACTTCTTCTAAAAAAAGTTTAAGAATTTTCGTAAGGTTATTCTTAAAAATGCTTTTTATAATATTTTAGTAATTTATTCAAAATCTATGGAAATCGAAAACTTATAGAATTTCTTAATATTATCGCTTACGTGTTACTTAAGACAAAAATGGGTTAAAATAAGTCTTTTTTTGAGAAGTAAACAAATAAATAATGTATAACTTACAAAGTTATGAGCTAGATAACTATTTTTTGTAGGGTATTGTAATACTACCTTTTATCCTGAAAAGTTGTGGTACATGGTTGAACTATTTAAGTCTTAAATTATACTGTTTTGAATTCGAAACTAAGTAAAACAAAGTTACTAAAATCAACTCAATAGTATAATGAAACTATCTTCTAACAACTCTTTTTTCGTTTTAAGTTTTTTAAAATACAGTAACTAAATAATAAACATTTTTCAAGTGTTTATCTATTAAAAGTATAAAAAACTCAATTTATATATTTTATCTGTTATAAATTATTTTTTCATTTTAAAAAATAATAATTTTTAATCATACAAACTTAAGATATTTTGATTAACTTAAAGAATTTATTATTTTGTACGCTTAATAAATAGTCAAATCATCTAAAATTACTTTATTTGTTTAAATTCCTAAACACTTATTTATAAAGCGAAATGATTTTAACAAAAAGTTTTATTTTTGTAATAATTTATATTTAAACTATAATAACTTGTTTGTTTATTTTGTTGGTTTTAAAACAATTTTGTCACAGCAGTTTATATATTTATATAACACATTTCTGTCAAAATAACACGTCAGCTATACTTAATTTAAACTGTATTATTTTTAGCACACATTTTTTTGAAAAAGTTTTGTAATATTTGTAAAAAGATAACATTTTTCGCACTTGTAATAGAATAAATAAACAAAAAGGAAGTATAGTAACTTTTTAAATAGTGATACAAGTTTATGTTATACTATCTGTTTCCTAAACAATAGCTTAATATTTTTATATTTACATTTCCAACTTTTATAGCGAAAAATACTGCATAGATTGATTCAATAGGAAGTAAGTTTTTTTAGTTTCACTATGCTTATATTTTGAATTATTTGTTTTTTAGTCTGTTTGTAAATAACTTTTATTCAATCATATAAATATTCTATAATATTAATTCGCGAAATAAATGAGCCCAGCAAAATACAACTTCTATTAGTAAGTGTATAAAAATTATTAGAATCTTCTTAAACACAAATTTTGCTTTTAAGTAAATATTTTACTATAAAAATTAAGCTTAACACTGTGTTGCTTACTTCTAGGATTTCAGTCTTGCAGAAAAAGTAAACTAAGGTTGAAGAATTTAATCAAGATAAATTATGCTTAGATTTAGTTTTTTTGTAGACTACTTCAATTTTATAGATTAAGTTTTTTTCGCTATACATTTAACAATCTAAACTTATTTAAGTAAAACTTTTATTCTAATAAGCACCTATTTTTTATCAAACTTTAGCTTTTCATAAACGTTAAAAATACTCTTAGAAACAAAAAAACATTAATTAAAGCATGCTTATTAATTCTGAGTCTGCAGTAAGAAGAACTGTTTAAATATAAATCACCAAAAAAAAAAAAAATTGCTGCTTATTCAAATTATATCAATAATTAATTTTTCTCTAAATTGCTACTAAGTACTATTTCTACTAGCACTTATTTAGATTTGATACACAAGTTTTAATTCAAAGTTTAAATTCTTTAACTCTTGTTTGATGTTGCTACAACATAGTTATTGTATTTAATTAGTTTTTGTGCTACTATAAAAAATTCTTACAGTGTTTTCAAGTGTTTATCATTTTGTAATACACGAAGGACAAATAACTGTTAGCATGATAAGTAAATAAATAAATAGTAGTAGACTATCAACAGTGTATTGACTTAAAAATAGCTTTTATGGTTTGATTTTATTCTTACTGAGCTATGCTGTTTTATTTTGTTGTATAAAAAACGAGATTAAAAAAAAATATCGTTTTTCTTTTCATAAAACGAACTTTAAACCAATAAAACAAATAGACTCATCTTAAACAGGTTGAATAAACCAAGTTTTATATATATAGATGCTTAAAAACTTATATATAAACAATAGTCCTCAACAAAATTTTATAAATTATATACATTGAAAAGTTTTGAAATAATGTCGCTTACGTGTTAATATTTGCAAAATGTGTTAAAAATAAGTTTATGTAAACATTTTTTTCTAAAAATAAACAAAAAGACAACATTTCAAATTTATTGTTTATGTAATAGCTAGAAAACTATTTGATGTACTAACTTAATAACTCTTTTTATGTTACTTAAAACATTTTAAGTACTATTGACACCTTAAAATATATTATCGAAATTACAGTTTGTAAGACACACAACTTTATACTTTAAATTAGTTAAAAACGATTGATTTAAAAGTTTTTGATAAAGCAAACATTATTGCAGAAAATTTCAAAAGAATAAATTTGTCGTTGAAGCAATCTATAAATTTGGTAAAATTTACTTACTTTGTAACATCTAAAAGTGTAACACTTACAATATTTCAATCTATTTTACCTGCCAGTTAATGTTGATAAAATCAATATCTTTGTTACAGCAGAATGGTATCTTAGTTAAAAATAGTTATAAAAAAGTTTAGTACGTTTTTAAAAATTATTTTATATTAAACATTAAATTAGTATTAACATTTATAATGTTTAAACTTAAGTTTATATTTCTTTTTAGAATGATTTACGTTTTGGTCACCTAATAAAAATTGTAAGTGGATAAAAAATCCCCTAAAACAAAACAAACATCAAAATAAAGCAGGGACAGAAAACAGTAATACCTTATTTAATTCAAACGTTTTTTAAACAATTTAAAAATTCAAAGCTTAAAATAATGTATATTATTTACTATAAATTTAAATTATGATTAAAATTGAAAATTAAATTAATATTTTTCACCAGTTATTATCATTTAAAATTTAACAAAAACTTAAATTTCTGCATGATTTATACTGTAGTCTTTTTTTTTCAATTCATGTTTATAAACAAAATTTTTTTAAGTAAATACAGTTTAAAAATAACTTAACTACGGCTTTTATAGACTTCTTGTAGTTAAGTTGGTTTTTTTTAAAAACCCCGGCTACTTTGAACTTTTTCCAAAACTCAAGCTAGTTTACATATCTTTTATAATTCTCAGTCTAGTTTTATCTACTTTTTCTTAAAATTTTAAGTGTATTCTACGTATTTATTTGTATTGTTAATATTTTCATATATATTTTAAATATAATTAACAGCATTTTTGGCTTTGCTACATTTTCCAAATCTTCCATGTATTCAGGCTAGTGTGAGTATTTGATATTTTCGCTGATTTTTGTTTCAGTCAGTTACCACCCTATTTTTCGGGACATACTATATACATAGTAAACTGGTCAAATATGCACGAAGAAACTTTTCACAAAAGGTCATATTTGCATGAGAGTAAAAAGAATTAAAAGCATTATAAAAAAAGAAGAAAAAAAAATATCGACCGAGGATTAGGGGTAACAGTGATAGTAAAAATAAATAAAAAAATTAGAATAACAATGGTTAGATTAAAAAGATGAAAACAAAGATACTGAGTAAGGGTTAGGGTTATAGCGATAGTAAAAGTTTGAATAAATAGGAAATTAAATAAATTCAACTCGTGTAAAAATGACCCCTCGTGCATATTTTACTCCTACCCATATACATAGGGTATTTTATATAGATTTAAGATACAGTAGAACGATTGTATCAAAATTCATAAGTTTACCTATTGATGTCTGTTAATAAATCTGTGTTTTAAAATACTTGCCCTTTATATGATTATTTCGTTTTTGCCAATAATTATATCATAACTGATACTAGACTCTTAAATTATTTTTTTATACTTGTTTATTTCAAAGATCTGCCGTATATGCTGATAAAGTAATGATTCAAATATTATTCATATTTTTGATAGTTTTTATTACGCTTAGTTTTTGTTTGTTTTTTTTTTAATGTGGAAATATATACAAAAATTAACAATTATGTACACAATAGGAAGTTTTATTTCTGTTTTTAAGCTAGTAGTTAATTTTTTTTCTAAACTTCTAAAAGTAAATTTACATAAGCTAAAAAACTGTATGGATTAGAGTGCTCAACCTTTAAAAGCACTTCGTTACTTAAAATACTCTGAAGATTTTTTTATGAAAAAACAGTGTCCGCTTAAGTGACAACCGTTTAATAAATTTTGATAAAGCAAATTTAAAATCGTTTTGAAAATTTTACAATTTTTTTTTTCTTTTTCTAGCATCTATCCTTGAAGTTAAACTTATAAAACTACTAATATCGTTTTGAACCGTTGGAGAGTAATTAATTACTAAATAATAAAAAACTATAAGACTTTTAATAGTCTTAAAAAAATAATACTTCATAGTAAGAAAAAAAAATAATTTGTAATAACTTTACTAACCTTAAATTTAATGTCTCTAACATTTCTGCATTTTAAGTGACGATTTTTCATTGATCTTAAGCTAAAACTATTTTAAAATTTAATCGAAATTGACAACTATGACTTGAATAATCATACATTTAAAACAAGAATTTATTTATTACAAAAATAGATCACAACAGCAAAACGTAGTCAATGATGAGTTTTTATAAGCAAAGTTGTTACAATTTATTTCGATTAAAATAGTAAAAAAGGAAATACAGAAAGTTTTTTTTTAAGTGTAACAAAAAACAATTTAGATTATGTCTTCTGACGCAGTTTAAGTCGCTGCAACGTAATATTTTTAAAAGTTAACAGCAAAAACATCAAGTAGTACCAAAAGAAAAACAAATGTTTTATCAACATAAGTCCCCACAGTTGCATCATTCAGTTTGTTGTTGCAGTTGTCGCCCGAGTCGCAACAACCCTCGTTCATTTGCTTTGATAAATGATTGAAATGATTGGTACAATGGTTGTGACCGCAGTCCTTCATGTTCTCTTCTTCGTAGCAAGTGCCGTAAAGTTTTCCTCCACGGCTTGGCACATTCTATTGCGTTGTCGCACGTGTAGCAGTGGTGTGTCGCGTTCGCAGTCAGCGAAATTGCTAGTAATGTGAAAAGTATTTCAAGTAGAAACTTCATTTTCTTATTTTCAGTATTTTTATCCTACGGTATTTTTTAATAAATCTGACCTGGAATAATTAAAAGGTAGTACTAATGAAGTATTTAAAGTAAAACAAAAAACAAATTAAAGAAAAAAAGGTTGAACTATTTATCTTTTACATCCTACTATGTATGTAGTGATATGTGTTTTAAGTACATTAAAATTAAAACAAACACAAGTTCAATATTCTTAACATTAGTGAGAAAAAGCAAAAAAAATTGTACAAATCAATACAATTTATTTTGCACTTATAAAACTTTATCTTTGTAAAAAACTACTATTGTATTATTTATACTTTCTTAATACAAACTAGAATAAATGATTTTTTTAAACAAACGCACAAACGCAATAAGATGTTACTTTTACGAATAACAGTGAAAAAGAGTTGTAAACAATTTTAACGTTTCGCAACAAACTGAAAGTACAAAATTTAGACTAAAAGTAAAATCAACATGAGTGTTTTCTGATTGTCAGTAGGAAAAATTAGTAATAATGAAATAATATGTTATAGAAAACTTTAAAATAAATATTAAAAAAAAAGTAAGAAACCGACATTATTGGTCTAAATAACATAAACTTGTAATTATTAGATTATGATGATGTAAATATAAATTTACGTTCATCTATAGTTTAAATGTATAAAAAAAACCAATATATTTTCCTAGGTTAAAATTCTGTGACTAAAACATATAACATGGCAACGAGTCTAAATTGTGCGAAGACAAAATTGCACGAGGTTACTAAATTGCACGAGTGAACAAAGTTGCACGAAGATACTTTTGCACGAAGACTAGTTTGCACACGGGCACAAAATTGCACGTGGGGACAAAATTGCCTCGAAAATAATTTTGCACAAAGGGTCAATTTTACACGAGTTACAATTTTGCACAGAGGGTTAATTTAGCACAAAATAAACTAACTTAAAATAACTAATCAAACAATATAATATAATATATATATATATATATTTCAAAAATATTGATTAGCATATATTAGTGTAATTCATTTTAGTTTAGTTAGGTTCAAATTAATTATATTTAATTTTTTTTAGATATTTATTTAGATTTTTTTTAATTGAAGTTAAATAATGTTTTTAAAAACAATTATAAATTAAAATTTTATTTTAATAAAAATAAAACTAAAACTTTGTTTTAATAAAGTTAAACCTTATTAAAGAATAAACATGTATTGATGTAAACTTAGATAAGTTTAAGATTATACTAAACTTCAATATAAAAAAAAAAAAAAAAAATTAAATAATATTTTCATGGGTTGATGTTAAAATTGCACGAGCGTACAAAATTCCAGGAAGGAAAAAATTGCACGAAGATACTTTTGCACAGAATAAATCGAGCATGCAAAATCGTGAAAGAACTAGATAAACTTAGAAAGAAGAAAATCTGTCTGATGAAATTTTTATTGTGCATTGTATAGAGTTCTGTTATGGCTGTGTAGTTCTATAAATTTAGGTGTTTATTAGATTAAAAAGTGTTTAGTAGATACTAAATACAAAGTCTTAAAGTAAAAAAATTCTTACTGCTACAAATACTTAAAGAAAATTTAAAATTTAGGCTAAAAGTCTATAGGGTGAAAAATGCTGAAAGTTTGAGAACTTTTGATTGAAAACCTGCCAATTTTCTGTGATTCGTTTTTATATCTACAAAATCTAAGGGTTTCAAAAAAATTAACATAATTTATATATCATTATTTCCTATTTATCTAACTTTTATCTCATTTATTATATCACTATTTGCACGATTTTTATTCTGATTAGCTCTTAAGTTTCTCCTGCTCTTTTTTTCTCTTTATCTTACCCAGCCGGACTTGTGAAAAAGCACTGTCAGAAGCTATTTTCTTCTTACATTTTTAGATGAAAAAGGAGATACAAACCTTTTATTAAAATGAAAACAACAAAATAATACAAAAGATACAATTAATTAATTTCTACTTTTAACAAAAAAAAAAAGAATTGGTAATTATATTTTTATAAAGGTTAGAATCTAATTTTACAATCAAGTGTTTATTTTTATTTATCTGATTTTTTTGATTGATTGTATGTTTGATTATTTAAATTTATACACTTTGACTTTATAATTATAAATATTTCTTTGAAAATTATTTAATTAACTAATTTTTTTATTTTGATTTTCTTATTATCTTTTATTTTAGATTTTTTAAAAAATTTACTTATTATTTAGCTTTTAATTTTTATAAATCTTATATAATTTTTGATTTAAATAAAATTTAATAACTATTTGGTTTTTTGATTTTTTAAATTCTGACTTTTTTAACATTTTGTTTTGTTTTATTTAATATTCAAGTTTTTATTATTTACTTCGGTTTCTTTTTTTCAATTTGTTTATTATTTAGTAATTTACATTTTTAGTTTTGAATTTTTTTTGTTATATTTTTTTTATTATTTTATTTTTTATTTTTCGTTTAATTATTTTTAATTTGATTTTTTTTTTACTGAGATTTTAAAAAATAGTTATTTATTATTTAGTTATTAGTTTTTTAAAAATATTACTTAATTTTGTTTCGTGCAAAAGAGTCTTCTCGTACAATTTTGTTTCCTCGTGCAAAAATGTCTCCGTGCAATTCTGACACGTCCCTGCGCGAGAAACAAAACTCGTTGAAAACTGACCCTCCGTGCAAAATTGTCACTCGTGCATAAATGACCCTTCGTACAAAAGTGTCTGCGTGCAAAATTGTTTGCTCGTGAAAAATATCCCCTCGTGCAAAAGTGTCTTCGTGCAAAAGTGAACCTTCGTGCAATTTTTGCTTCGTGCAATTCTATCTTCGTGCAATTTTCTGCCCGGTGCAAATTAGTCTTCGTTCAAAAGTACTTTTGTGCAATTTTGTGTTTTCGTGCAATTTTGTCCCCTCGTGCAATTTTGTACGCTCGCGCAATTTAGAAAGCTACCCGTATTAAGTAGTTAAGTTCTTTTAGAAAAGTAACTTATTAGAAATGTTCTAACGTTAAACAAGTATGAAATTTACTTATAAACTTTATTAGTTCTTTTTAACTCAATAAATATTGACAGCTGATAAAATTTTAGAATAAAATCGCTTACGTGTTACTTTTGACAAAATAGGTTAATACTGACATAATTGTTTTCGTTCTGAAAAGTAAAAAAAAACGATGTTTACTGTTAATAAAATAGATGACTATTTTTTATTGGGTATAGTAATACAGCCGGTATTTAATTAATAAAACCTTGTATCTATATTTTTTTATTACTGAAGTAAGTCATTTTTGGATAAAAATCCTTTTAGCTAGTAAATTTAAAAAGTATTATGGTAAATACAACTCTTTTTCTATTCATAAACTAAGAGTTGTACATCACACTTTATTTTACTTAAACAACATAAACAAAAAGTTTTTCTACTGCATAAATACATTATACCACACCAACTAAAGACATACAATACCTTTAGAACTTATTTAACACTGTGAAATATTTTTATCGTACTAACAACAAGTTGTATAAAAATAAAGAAAAACTTTTTGTATTTGTTTGTTTCTATACATTTTTACTATTTTAAGGACTTGAGAATTCACCTAGACCTACACTTCATATTTTGAAAACATAATGATAAAACACAACTTAAACTTAGTTTTAAATATTACAACAATCTTGAGTTTTTTTTCCAAATAAAAATTTAAACCAAAGTTAATTTTTTTAAGCATTTTATTATTAATAACAAATGCCTAAGTATAAGCGTTAAAAGAGTTTTTATAGTTGTTATCGATAAAAGTGTTTTGAACCATTTATAATTAAAGTAAGCTAACTTAACTAATAACAAGTTTTTATAATAGATTTTATGGTATAAAATTTTATAAACTCATCCTTAAATCATATTGTAAGGCCAATTTTTTGAAACTTAATATTTAGTTTAATGGTTAAAAACATGGCACGAAATAACTTAATTTGATATTACTAAGTATAAAATGCTTTAAAAATTTAAAGTAAACTCATATTAAAACGTAAAAAGCTTTACAGGTAACAACTTAAATAAATTTATTAAGTTAATTACTAATTTTATTTTAAATTGGTTAAAACTTAAGTTGTTTAAAGCAAAAAGAACAGAGTAGAATTAAGTGTTTGTAAATAAATATATATTTTTTTGCTTTGTTAAGCATGAGAAAATATTAATAAAAAGGAGTAAAACTGCTTTTAACTTATGATAATAACAACTTAAAAAATTACAAATTTCAACTCTCAAAACACTTTACAAAGACGTGTGAAGCGACTAAGAAAATCTTTATATAACTATAAATGCAGGTAGACTAACTTAGTATCATTTAAAAAGATTCTTTTAATGTAATTTAAAGGGTTGTACGACTTAACAAATTCGGACAATTTAAATTCCGAAAACTCAAATTAATTAAAAAAAATTAAATAGGCCACCAATAAAGTATTGCTGATATATGTCAAATATAAAAAATACATATCTATGCCAAAAAAATAACTACAAGAATTTTTTTATTTTTGCAAAAGATTAAATATTTCTTTTATATATGTTATAAATAAAATAAAAAACATAGTTATTTTTAGTAATTTTAAAATATCTTTAAATATATTAAAGATTTTGCAAAAATTAAAAGTGGCTTTCAGATTTTGATAAGATCTACGTATGTATTCTTTTATTTTATTCAAATTTGTATTACTTTTTGAAATATAGCCTTTCAAATATTTTTTTAAGAATTTAATTTTCGGAATTTGAGTTATCCGAATTTGAATGTCATGTAACCAATTTAAACTTTTTAAAAATTTCGTAGTATAATATAACAAAAGTTATTATAATTTGGTATAAACTTATATCTATGAAAAAAAAAGAAGAGTTTTGTCTTAAAAGAAATTTAACGTGTTTTAGTATTGTTTATGGTTTCAATATTTAGAACTAGACTTAAAAACAACTGTTTAGAATTCGAAAATAGTTTAAAATAATTTTTATTAAGAATATTTTCATAGTGAGATTTAAATTCTTAAGATTACTTTTCCATTGAAAAATTAACACAGAACTAACTCATGAACAAATTCTTAATATTATAAACTTAATTAAAAAAAAAAAGTTTACAACTTTTGTCTGTCATAACTAGTTATAAACCTACGTTTTTTTCTGTTAGAAGCATTTATAACTAACGAAACTATACATTTTTTCTTTTATAAAATGAAATGTAATATTTTTAGCTTAAGATACTTTTTGTTTCCTTTTTCCTCTTTCGTTTCACAAATTTTATACGTATTGTTTATAATACAATAGTTAGTAAGGTAAAAGTTAAGTTATACAAAAATTAAGTTTACTGTGTAATTAAGCTGATTTCATGCTTAATTTCTACATTTATATCTTTATTTTTAAGAAGTTAGAAAAAATAATTGTATTTAATTAAGTTATAACAAAATAGAATTGAATTTGGGTTTGATATGAGAAAGTATTTCTGGAGATGAAGTACTGTTAACGAACTAACCTAAAGTAATGCTTAAAAATAAAATTTTATCTTTAAAGTTTTTAATGTTTATATTTTATGTTACATTACACTATTTCTTACATTGTGTTTTACGATAAACAAAACACAGAAACAACTTAAAATATTTAATTTGCTTAACTAAACAGTTATTTATAAGATGTTGTAAATTCTACAAAGAACATATTAAGTTATGTAATAGTTTAAATAAAGGTAATATGTTGTTTGCTTATTTGTATTTTTGTTTTAAAAACAATATTGTCTAAACAAACTTTTATAAACATTATTTCTTTAAAAAAGTTTGCACAAACTGTTATAAAACACATTTATTTTAAAATAATGCGTCAGCCTTAATCATTTGTTCGTATACATGTTTTTAAATAAAGTGTAAGAAAACTTGCAAAAAATTAATTTACAGCAAACTTAAAGCTAAAAAAACTGCAAGTATGATAATTTTTTGAATAATAAAACTGTTCAATGTTTTTCTTTTGTTTCTTTTCCAACTATTGTAGCGGAAATACTGAATAGCTAATTTTATAAGAAGTAAACCGTAAAAATTAAACTTTAGAACATTATCAAACAGATATTTATAAAGGGATGTCACTTCAACAAGCATATATTTAGCTTTGTACTTAATTTAATGAAATTCATACTTTGTTTGTTTATTTTGTTTAAAAAAATCTTTTCCACAAAATCTTATAACACACTTTTCGTTCAAATCATGCGTCGGACTAACAGTTTTGAAACTTAATCATTTGTTTTTATAATTAGTTTTAAATAAAATGTTAAAATACTTGCAAAAAATATTTACAGCGCATAAGAAAGTATAAAGCTGCAAGTATAATATATTTTAAACAACAAAACTATTCTTTTTTTTTGTTGCTTCATTTCCACCAACTACATCAAAAATAGAGCGTAATCAAAAGTTTATATGAAGCGAACCTAATAAAATGCAATATGCATATATAGTGAAACAGTTTATTGTTAAGTGTATTAGTTTATAGTTTCTTGTTCTTTCGTAAAAACATCTAATAATACGATTTTGCAAAAAAAAAAACTATCTTAGGCAAAATACAACTTATACTAGTAGCAGTTGCTAATTTTAATTTTTATTTTTTAGTTTTATTTGTTTTACAACCAAAGTTTTTCGTCAACCAGTTACTAGGACAAAACATTCTGAGCGTTTTTTTGACGTCAATAAACTATAGTAAACTAACTTTACTACAAGCAGCAAGCATTCCTGCACAATTTATTCCAAACCTGCTAAACTTTTTCTATACTCCAACTTTTAATTCTTATTATATTATTCAGAGTAAATATTACTACAACTTAAAAAACTAAATAGATAAGCTAAAGTAGTATTTGGATATTTTTTAAGTAGAATAAATGCAAAAAAAGATTTAGAAGAATATATTATTTAAATGTTTTTGAAATAAGTGTTTTTATCATTTATATTTAAAATAAAAAAAAACTTTGCATAGTTTTTCTAATATGGTGTTAAAATTTTTACACATTTGTTTTTAATCAGATTATAATTCACAGTTTTCAAAGTTTAAGATGTAAAAACTAAGCATACGGAAACTATTTTATCTAATTTTTAAATGAACGTTGGTAGGTATAAAATACTTTCAATAGTTTATATAAACTTTTACTAAACATAAAAATTACTACAGTTGTTGACTAACTTCATCCTTAAACGACTTGCTGCGTTTAAACGACTTTTACCTTAAACAAAACTTTATACCACTACAAATAGTGAGGAGACTAATTTCAAAAAGATACATTTAATTTAATTTAATACAAGTAAATATTCATTACTTGTTAAAATAAATGTTATTATAATTTTGTACATATTTTTAATCGAAAAAAGTTGTTGAAGAGTTTTGCTTTATTATTTTAGTATTAATAGAAAAACAACCTAAGTGTTTTAATTGTATTTATGATATAATATTTAGAACAAACTTAGTTAACACTTTTTGAATTCCATAAATAATGACAACTGAAAAGGTTTCTTAAAAATATCGCTGACGTGTTTCTAACGACAAAAATGTAAAAATAAGTTTGGTGAACAATTTATCTTTTTTTGAAAAAGTAAAATATGAATAAAACATTTTTATTAGTGTTAATGAATTTATATAAGTGTTTACTATTATATAATGTAAAACTAACTTGCATATATTTATTAATACAGAAATAAGCATTTGTTGAACAAAAATATATTCTTGTAAATTGAAAAAAAAAATTAAACTACAACTCTTAAATGATTTATAAAATCTATTCTGTAAATATAAAAAAGTCCATTAAAACTTAATATCAAACCTCTTAAAGCTATAAATACCTTTTAGAGCAGTGTAACAATGTGAAATATTTTTAATTTATCAACATTAAATCACATATATTCGAAAAATATTTTTTTGTATATGTAATAAATGTATTTATTTGCTGGTACATATTTTTTTTGTACTTGATAACTTACGTACTTTAAGAATTTTACAACTTTTGATAAAATTTATTTTCAACACTATTTTAAGTATTGCAACAGTCTTGAAGTTCATTTATAACGTAAGATTTATACATGAGTTCAAATCAACAGTAAATAAATGTATCCAAACTATAATAAATGCAAAAAATACAGATTTATAAGAGTTTTGTATTTAGTTGTACTAGACTAGAGTGTTTTTAACCATTTATATTTAAAGAAAAAAAAAACTTAGTTTTCTAAAATTTTATATGGTATTAAAGTTTTTACACATTTGCTTTTAATCAGATTTTAATTCACAGTTTTCAAAGTTTAATATTTAAAAACTAAGCACACGGAAACTATTTTATCTAAATTTAAATGATCGATAGTAGGTGTAAAATACTCTAAATAATTAATATAAACTGTTACTAAACATAATAATTACTACAGCTATTAACTAACTTTGTCCTTAAACGACTAAAACTTAACTTGTTTACATCATAAGGAATAAAATTATAGTTGATGTTTTATTTGAAAAAAAAAGTTTACTTAAGCAAGATAAGATATTTATATGATTTAAGCTGTTCTAAACTTTTGAGAATATCAATTAGTAAAGAGAAAAACTTTGCACTTCTAAAACTCTCTGCAAAGACGTGTGTAGTGACTAATAACCATTAAATACCACTATAAAAAGTGTAAAGACTAATTTCAGGAAGATACATTTAACTCTATTTGAAGTAAGTAAAACTTCATTATGTAATAAATACACTATTATCATTTTTTATATTTTTTTATTTAAGAAAATTTGTAGAATAATTTTCCTTTATTAATTTAGTGTTACTAGAAAACAACCCTAGTTTTTCAACTGCACTTATGGTTGTAATATTTAGAACTAAATTTAAAAAATATTGCTTAGAACTAATTTGCAGTAGTTTTAAATCAGTTTCGTTAAAATAAGTAAATTTATTAGTGGGACTTAACTTTTGACAATTGATTTTTCAATAAAAAAATAACACACAACAAATATATGAATAATAACTAGTTTTTAAGACCTAAGCAAAAATAAAAACTCAGCCTACACATATGTCTGTAAACACTAACTAAAAACCTTAAAACGTACTTTACTTTTATAAAATGCATTTATAATTTACAAAACACTACGTTTCATTTATGAAATCTATTGCTGTATATTTCTTGCTACAACTGTAGCTTAAAATACTTTATATTTCCTTTTTCCTGTTCCCCTTCAAATATTTTATATGTGAATTTACTTACAAAATGTATAAAGAAAGTTAAAGGTCAGGTAAAATTATATAGGAATTAAGTTAAGTGTGTAACAACACCTACTTTATGAACTAAAATATTCATATCTTAACTTTTAAAGAATTAAAATTTCACTTTCTTTTTTTCTAAATTTTGTTTGGTTTTTTTTAAATATTCTTATTCTAGAATTTATTAACATAAATAACAAAAAAAAAAGTGTATTATTGTTTTATATAAAGCAAACAAATGTTTTATTTTGTAAAGTTTAAGCTAAAAATACATTCTAGTTTATCTAGAAAAGTATATCATAAAAGATTTATCAAACTTAAAACAAGAAAAAGTAGGATTTTTAATTACAAATTTTAATAACACTCTTTGAATTCCATAAATAAAGACAAATAAAAAAGTTTTTAAATAATACCGCTGACATGTTTCTTTTAACAAAAATGTTTTAACGAAAAAGTAAAAATAAGTTTGGTAAACAAAATTTTAATAAATTGAGAAAAACAATAGTAGTGTTATAATTGTATTTATGTTTGTAATATTTATAACTAAACTTTTAAACTACTGCTTAAAACGAATTTGCAGTAAAGTTTTAATTAAGTTTTGTTAAAACAAATAATCTTATTAGTGGCACTTAACTTCTGACGATTGATTATTCAATAAAAAACATAGCTAACATATGAATTATATCTTAGTAAATTTATCTGAAGTAAACATAAAAACTCAGCTTATAACTTTTGTCTGTAATAACTAATTAAAAATCTTAAAAAGTACTTTATTTTTAAAAAATGTATTTATAACTGACAAAACTATACGTTTTATTTATGAAATCTATTGCTGTATATTTATTGCTATACGTATAGCTTAATATACTTTATATTTTCTTTTTCCTGTTCCCCTTTACATACTTTATATCTGAATTTGTTTTCAAAATGTATGAAGAAAGTTAAAGGTCAGGTAAAATTATATAGGAGTTTAAACAATTTACTTAAAACATGAATAGTGCTAAACCTTTATTATAATCCAAGTTTTAGTTCATATTATATAATACATGAATATGACAAACTCAATAACGTAAATAAATAAGCTAAAGATGAAAAAGTGGTAACCTTAATAATTATCTTTTTAAATTGTTAATCGTAGGAATCCATTTTCTTGTAGTTATAAACAGTTAATAATTAAAGTTTCACTTTTTTTTTCTAAATTTTGGTTGGTTTTTTATAAATATTCTTGCTCTAGAATTTATTAACATTAAAATTAAAAGAAAAAGTGTATTAATGTTCTATATAAAGCAAAAAATGTTTTATTTTGTAAAGTTAAAGCTAAAAAAACATTCTACTTTTTCTAGAAAAGTATATCTTAAAAAAATTATCAAACTTAAAACAAGTAAAAGTAGGATTTTTAGTTACAAATTTTAATAACACTTTTTGAATTCCATAAATAGTGACAAAAAAAGTTCTTAAATAATACCGCTGACATGTTTCTTTTAACAAAAATGTTTTAACGAAAAAGTAAAAATAAGTTTGGTAAATAAAATTTTAGTAAATTTAGAAAAACAACATTGGCGTTTTAATTGTATTTATTCTTGTAATAATCAGAATTGATTTTGAAAAATACTGCTTAGAACAAATTTGCAGTAAAGTTTTAAATAAGTTTTGTTAGAATAAAAATCTTATTAGTGGCACTTAACTTCTGACGATTAATTATTAAACTAAAGATTAACACATAACCAACATATGAATGATGTCTAAGTTTTTATCAACTTAATTAAAAATAAAAACACAGCTTATAAATTTTATCTGTAATAACTATTTAAAAATCTTAAAAAATACTTTATGTTTTTAAAATGCATTTATAACTTACAAAACAATACGTTTTATTTATGAAATCTATTGCTGTATATTTCTTGCTAAAACTGAAGCTTAAAATACTTTATATTTCCTTTTTCCTGTTCCCCTTTACATATTTTATATGTGAACTTATTTTCAAAAGTCATACATAAAGTTAAAGGTCAGGTAAATTTATACAAGAATTAAGTTAAGTGTGTAATTACACTTACTTTATCAACTTAAACATTTATTCCTTAACTTTTAATGAAATTTAAATAAATTCTACTTCGTAAAGCTAATAAAAATAAAACAATTTTATAACATAAGAAGCTTACTGTTTTATATATAAGTACTTTAAAAAAATTAACCTAGAGTAATGGACAAGAATAGTTTTTATCAGAAAAGTTTAAATTGTTTTGTCTAACACTGTTCCTTATATTGTTTTCCATGTTAAACAACTTAAAAAAACTATTAAACAGATATTTATAAATCGTTGTCACTTCAACAAGCACATATATAGCTATGTAATTAAATATATTAAAGACATACTTTGTTTGTTTATTTATGTTGTTTAAAAAAGACCATTTGCATAAACTTTATAATACACTCTACATTCAAAGTAACGTGCCAGACTTATAATATTGAAACTATATTGTTTTGTCGTATAAATAATTTTAAAGAAAATGTTTAAATTCTTGCAAAAAAAAAACACATTTGAAACTAAACAACTGCAAGTATAGTAGATTTTAAACAATAATTTTGTTGCTTCATTTCAACCAACTACATGGAAAATACTGCGTAACCGAAAATTAAAAAAAAAAAGCGAAACTAATAAAATGCAATATTCATATAAAGTGAAACATTATATTGTTAAGTGTATTAGTATATACTTGGTTGTCAATAAATATATATAATTAAAAATATAAATTTGCAATACAAAAAATTTTAGGCCAGTAATAGTTTGTATTAGTAGCAGATGCTAATAGTTATTTTTTTCCTTTAGTTTCATTTGTTTTATAACAAAAGTTTTATCGTGCACCAGGTACTAGAAAAAAATATTTTGTGCGTTTTTTTCGTTCAATAAACTATAGTAAATTAACTATACTACACGCAGCAAGCTTTTCCTGTACAATTTAGTTAAAACCTGCATTCTGCTAAACCTTTACTATAATCAAAGTTTTAATTCTTATTATATTATTCATAGTATAAATAACAAATTCAATAACGTATATAAATAAGCTAAAGATAAAGCAGTGGTAACCTTAAGAATTATCGGTATAAATTGTTTATTGTGGGAAATGTATGTCATGTACTTATTAACATTTATTAATTAAAATTTTACTTTTTTTGTATACATTTTTTTCGTTTTTTTTTTTTAAATATTTTTACTCTATAGTCTATAATTTGTTAATATTGAAAACAAAAGAAAACTATACTATTGTTTTAATTTTTTTATACCGACTTTATAATTTGTTACTCTGCCTTTTATTATGTTTGGCTGTAGCATATTTTTTCTATAGAAAATATACGAATGATTTGTTTTATAAACTTTAAACTGATAATAATATTCTAGTTCTTCTTGAAAAGTATAACAATAAAAAATTATCAAACTTAGAACAAGGATGAGTAGGATTTTAATCACAAAGTTTACTAACACTTTTTGAATTCCATTAATAATGACAATTAAAAAAAGTTTCCAATGATACCATTGACATGTTTCTTTTAACAAAAATGTGTAAACAAAAATGTATAAATAAGTTTGTTTAAATAAAATAATTTTTTTCTTAGGAAAAATAAAAATAAATAAAACATTAAGTTTAGTGGTAATAAAATTTTTATAAGTATTTATTGTTATATAATGCAATCATAACTTGAATATTTTTTAAAGTACAGAAATAAGTATTTGTTGGACAAAAATATATTCTTGTAAATAAAGAAAATAAAAAAAAGTCTTTGAGTAAGACTAGAATTACTTACATTTTTACATTTTATTTGTACATATTTGCACCAGTCTATAACTTGTACTTGTATATTAATAAATCACACTATTATTATTATCTAAACGTTTAAAATTCAAGATTAATTATCATAAAAAAACTTGAAACTTAAGTGTTTACTATTTTTTAACAGTTTGCGTAATTAAAAATTTGCACATTTTTTAGTATATTAACAACCAAATAACTAGGGATTACTTCTTACTACTAAAAATACGCATTAAAATTGAAATTTTAAATTATACTTTACTAAAACAAAGGTTAGTTTAATTATTTGATTTACACTTAAATTTATTGACCTAATAATTGCCATAGTTTATGTATAACGTTATTCTAGCAGTATAAATCACTTAAACTCCCTAGTAACAGTATTAAGTAATTTTTGTTGCCAAAAGAGTAGAACTTTTATAACAGCTGAATTTCATGAAAATTCGTGATTATTAGCTATGCTTAAAAAATAATTGACATAATTCGAGATAAAAATGCTTCTGAATATCGACCAAATGTTTGTTTGTTTTAACAAAAAATTACTCCAGGTTATTCAGTCGACATTTTTCACTTAGAAATCTAAAAGTTGTTGAAAAAGGTGCTAAAACAGTCTAGAATTATACATTAAGGAAAGTGTTACTGTTATTTTAAAACTGTTTAAATTTAATCAGGTTTACTACTGCTAAAAATTACAAAATAAAACTTTTTAATAAATTCATTAAACTTTCTGATGTTCTTTTAATAGTGGTCTTCACGGTGTACAACTGTGCACAATAGTGTACATTATTTTTTTTTAGGGTGCACGACAATTTTCGGGTGCATGAAACTTATTTTGGGGTGCACGAATTTTTTTTGCGCAGATATTAAATTATTTTTGTTTTTTAAATGTTTCCACACTTAAGACAAACTCAACCTTGAAATCTTATTAACCATTTTGTTTTTAATAAAAGACCATTTTTGTACCTGTCTGGGATTATTCTGTTACATAATGTAGAAATCTACTACCCTTAGCCACCTAAAAAATAACTGAAGTGAAGAAATCCAATATATTTTTAAAAACAAAATAAAACGGTTAATATTCTATAAATGTTTAAATTTATTTACTGTTATTCTTGAAGAGAATTTTGCTACATTAAAAATGACTATATTAATCATCTTTTTCAACTGATACTTGAACAAAAAATTAGGTTGACCAAAAATATTCAATAATGTTCCATTATAATAAAATTAAACTACAGAAAGTTTCAATAAGATCATGGCTGTCACATACTTAGCTCTCTAAGATTACCTAAGTATAGATTTAAATAAAAAAGAACTAGACCAACTGAGGCTAATTTTAAAATATTTACAAAAACTTAGCATGACTGAGACTAGTTATAAATTACTTAAAAATCTTGGGTTTATTTTGATATGTTTTAAAAATCTTTAAGTGTTTTTTTACTTGAAAATTATCTATTATTAATAAACTATTAATATTTTAATAACTTAAAATTTATAAATGTCTAAGTTTCAATATAATTTAAATTAGTATTTTGCTTATATTTACCACTTTTCAATGCTAGCTTGTTACTTGTGACTAAGTCTAGTCTTTGGTCACTCAGGCCTTTTTTCTCACTCAATGAGTGGTTAAAATGTAATAGTGGCAAACATACTTGTTAAATTTTAAATACTAAACTCAGGTTGACCAAAATTGAATTCAAGTCTCTTGGAAAATTTTTGTTAAAATGGTAATTTCAGAGTAGTTTTTAAGATTATTTTTTTTATGACGAAAATGAACTTTAAAGTTTGTTTTTACAAATATTTTTCTAACATAGATACTTTGTTTATATAGTTTTTTGTATTCTATTTTAGATAAAGAAGATTAATGGTTAAACTTTTATTTAGTCACTGAGAATGAGTTTTTGCTTAATTCACATTTGTTCTTTATTTTCATTGTCACTGAGTATTGTTGGCTTTGACAATAATAAATTTTACAGGGTAGCTTGAAAATTAGGAAAACTGAAAAAACTTGGAGTTTGACAATTTGGTTAAAAAATCTGAAATTTGAGAAATTTTGAAAAAAAATCGGAATAACCTGGAATTTTGAACAAAAGTTACTAAAAAACCTGGAATATTAAAAAAATTTTACTAGCTAGGTAGAAAAAGTTTGTTTGACACAAAAAATGTACCATAAAGATAAAACTTATGTCATCAACAAATTTTTTTTCACCATTAAACACTTTTTTCCTCATAATGTGTTCATAATCTTTTTAAGTACTTTATACTATATAAGACAGTTTTTTACATTTCTAGTTAAAAGAAAATATACTTAAAAATGTTTACTTTTGAAAACCTGGTGGTAACTTTGAAAACCTGGAGAAAATTTTCCATAAACATTAAGAAACCAATTTAAATAGCATTTAGAGCTGTTTTTTTTAATTTAAATAGCATTTTAAGTTGTTTTCAAACATGACAATGTTTTAATTATAAGTTTTTGTATATTTCAAAATTAATTTTGTTTCCAAGTTTTATTTTACTTTTGTACAGTCAGATTTTGTAAATGCTAGAAGTTCTAAAAGATCTCTGGTCAACTTAGATTAATTTAGACTTTTTACGAAAAATCAGTCTGACTGAAGCTAGTATTATTTTTTTTGTAATTTAAGCTTGATTTAATATAATATTTAAATATCTAGCAAATTTAAATTTTTATTGTTTTCTTCTCATTAGTTGACAGCAAGTTATTTTGTTAATACCTTAGATTTTAGGTATCAATTATCATTAACAGTATTTTATGACTAATTATTAATAATGGAAAAATGTAGTTTTATTCAAAAACTTAAAGTTTTATGTGTAATATGCAACAAAAACTAATCAAAAAATTATAATTTTAATTTAGTTAAAAATTATTTCAAATATTTTTTTTCTGAAAATCCTAAAATTCATATAACTTTAAATGACCTTGAAATTTACTTAAATAGTTTATAAAGTAAATTAGGGAGAAATAATTTGAAGAACAAATACAGTGTTGTTACACATTTGGTCTTGTTTGAACTTTATCGAAAAGCTCTAGCTAGTTGACCCAAGTTTGTTTTTATGGGTTTTAAAAAATTTCCCTAGCACTAGCATATTTCAGGCTAGTTTGACATAAATTTATTTATAAATGTTTTTATTTTATATTGGTTTACTTGTTATTATTTTCAATCTTTTTAATTTTTCTTATTTAAAAAAACCTTTCTTTTTATTGAATACAGCTTAATTTTGCTTTTTTTTTGTATTGTGGTTTTATTCTTTTTAATGTTATAGCACTATTTTTGTTACCTATTTAAATAAATTGAAGTAAATTGATAGTAATATCCAAATTCTTAAACATACTTTTTAAAACTTCCAATTTTTTTTCTTTTTAAAACATATAGAAGGTTAAATTAATTATTAAAATTACTGATGAATTTTAAATTTACTTTAATTGAAATTTCCTTTAGTTTTTAGGTTAAAACTTAACCTTTTAACGTATATTATATTTTTAATTTGTGTATAATATTAGATACTGTTATGCAGGGACGTAGCTTGGTACAGTACGTTTCTGCAAATCTACAGAAATGTATACTTATGTGCGAAAAAACTTGCTTTTATTTAGCTTGAAAAGACTCTGCTTACCTAGCTTTTAGTATTCATCTATACTTAGTTATGGACTCCTGAGAGATAATTTTAACATGTTTGCACTCTTTAGCATTTTTAGTGTCGTAAAAATTAAACTAATTAAACACATCCAAATTGTAACACTTAGCGCGCTTAAGCTTTAATTTGACAAAAAGACGATTTATGTTACAAAAACTTGCATAACTTGTTGTTACTATTTACTACGTTAAATGTTTGATTTTATATGTTTAAATGTTTGAATGAAAACAATATTAATATTTTTGACTTAAATTGTGATTTATTTATAGTTATTTCTAATGAATGTTTTCTGGGTTTACACAAGTGGCATGACATAAAGAGTCATATGGGGTGTAGAGCAAAATAAATTGCCTTGTATACAGTTATCACTCGTACTTCAACATTCCATTTTTGATATATTAACATAACTGCATATTTTCAGATAAAATTGAATAATGTTAGAGGTGGTTTAATTTGCTGTGTTCCCGCTAGGACGTGTTATTTCAGATGTTTTAATTTTTGCAGATTCGTAACTTTTTTGAGCTAGCTACGTCCCTGCTTTTATGTATTAATTTTGGTGCAAGTTTTTGTTTTTAAAAATAATAAATATTTTAAAGTTTTATAGTCTTTTTTTTCATAGATTTATTTAATAAACAAGTTTTTATAATACTATGAAACATTTAAAACATATTTTAGAAAAAATCCTTTAAAGTAATTGTTAGATTATTATAAAAACTTCAAACTAAGTAGCATAATTGCCAAGTTAATACAAAAAAATGCAGAATTTTCAGTTGTTTTTAAATAAATCATTCATGTGATCGTTCAGTATTTAGTATTTTTTTATGAACTCTTGCAACCCTGCTTTGTAGTGTTTTCATTTAATAAAACTTTCTTGTAAAAGGTGGTTCTTAAAACTTGTAATCTAAACTATCAAAATGTATGTAACCACATAGTGTATTAATACTATACTATATATTGTAAAAAAATTTTAAACATGCATTTTATCAGATAAATATGTTTTGTTTATTGTTTATATCTAAATACCAGTAAAGACAGTGTATTAGATAAGTACATTTGTAGACATTGAAATTTTCAAAGGTTAAGTTGATTTAGAATGATTAAAATTAGTGTATTTCACCCAAGTTTTCTGCTAAATATAATCTAACCTTCATTTTAGTTCTTTATTTCGCCAAAAACTTTTTAAAACTGTTTGTTTCACATTATTTTAAATCCTTGTACTAAGCAGATCATTAATTGATGTTCGTGTAAAATACTAGATAGCTTGTAAAGAAAATAATCTTTATTTGTTAAAACTTTACTTCGTGTGAATCAGACCTATACAATTGTTTTCTAAAGCCAGTTGAAAAATAAATATTACAATTTATTTTATAAAAATCAGCAATTTGTTAGTAACACCTGTTTTTGATTTCCTTGTTATATATCTTTTACATGTATTAGATTTTAAATATGTTTGTATCACAAATGTGGTTGAAGTATATTCAAAGCTGTTATAAGTTTTTTAAATTAAATGAAGCATCACTTCTAATATATGTGAATAAACTATACTATAAAAAAGTTTAATTACGTTTTATCAGTGTAAAGTTACACTAATTTATTGTTATGTTAAATTAATTTCATGCCTTGTCTTTTTTAATGTTTTCTTTTTCTATTTTACATTTGATTGTTTGTTTTTATCACATTTAGTTTTACAGTGAAGTATATAAATATTAACTACTAAGTTTCATAGTATTTTGATACTTTATTTATAAAGTTAATTTTTTATAATGAATACTAACAAGTATAAAAAATATCTAATAACAATATACCAATATCTAGTTATATTGGTATTAGACAAAAGTTAGGATAAATCAGTTTATACTAAGTTTATTTAATAAAAACAAATATTATATTTTACTGAGTTTTGTTTTAAAATATAAGTGTGAAATGTTCTTGACAATTTAAATAGACTAGATTCACCCAGGATTTCAACATTTTAAAATATTTAAATGTAAAAAACTGAAATAATATGTAAGTTGAAGATAATCAATTTTTCCAAATTTTTCAGAATCTTGGAATAACCTTGGATGTAACAACTTAAGCTAAAAGACATAAATTTGAATTTAATTACAAAACAATCTGAAAAACCTCGGAATTTAAAACAGTTTTTACTTGTACAAACTGAAATGAATATTTGACACAAAAATCTACCAGGGTTGCCACAAGGTCAGGGAAGTCAGTAAATCAGGAAAAGTCTGAAAAAAAGGAGTAGTTTAAAAAAGGTCAGGAAAAGTTAGGAAATTATATAAAGATTTAGAAATATTTAGATATTGGCAATTTAAATTTACATAATTCCTTATTTCCCAAAGCGTTCAAGCGGTGAAAATCTATTTAAAATACTTATGTCATAGTAAAATAGCCAAACTTTTCTAGAAGTTTACAAAATTACTTAATTTCCAATGCGTTCATCTGGTATAAATTAATAAAATATCCTTTATAAATATTCAATATTTTTCTAATAAAGTATTGAACAACTAGACTACTTAAACAAGCAGTTCTTGTATGCTTTTTGGTATTGATTATCTATGCAGGGTTGCTAATAAATCTTAAGTCCTGGAAAAACCTGGAATTTTTGACAGTTTTGAAAGGAGTTAAGTATCATATATATAAAAAATTTTGTCATCATTAACATTTTTTTTATTATAAATAGTGATGTACCGGACCCGGATCCGGACTTTTTTTCAAAATAGAATCCGGCCGGAACCCGATCCGGACTTTTTTTTCAAATTAAAGTCCGGCCGGAACCGGATCTGGACTTTTTTTTCAAATTAGAATCCGGCCGGATCCGGATATTAGACAAAAATGGCAATATCCGGCCGGACCCGGACCCCGATAGTGAGTCCGGTACATCACTAGTATAAACTAGCCTGAGTCAGAATGAGGTTTTTAAAAACTGAAAAAAAAGAACTTTAACCAAATAATAAGTAGAACAGCTAGCCACAAGGTTCACAAACTTAGGTGTTATTTACAATTAAAAATCTGAAATCAAGTTCTTGAACAAAATACACTAGAAAATTACAAAATATTGAAAAATGGATCAGCTCAAACTCATTCAAAATCTAAAAGAAAACTAGTCTGAGTTTTTATAAAAAACTAAACTAGCCGGAGGCAGTCAAAGATTTTCTAAAATTCCCAAAAATTTTCAAACTAGCAGGGTAGCCACTGTTTAAGTCAATAAAACTAGCTAGAGTGAGTATAAACGAGCCTGAGTCAGAATGAGGTTTTTTAAAACTGAAAAAATTACTTTAATCTAATAATCAGTAGAACAGCTAGCAAAGGTTGACAATTTGGTAGTAAAGTTGTGAAATGATTGTGGTACACTTAACTTATTAGTACTATCCATCATATTTAAATCCTACCTTATTTAATCAATATCTAACAAATACTAAATTCTAACTGAGACTACTTTCTATAATCAGACACGACAGTTTTGAGTGATGAATTTTTTATATAAAACACAACAAGAAATACTAGCATATACAAAATTATTAATTACTTTGGTAACACTTAAAAATCTTTAACCTATATCAAAAGACTTAAAACAATAAACTAAAAATTAAATTAAACTTTTTGTAAACAGGAAACTGTAAAATTTTTAAAAAACTATTAAACTATAAACCTGGCTTAAATAATTAAACAACTAAACACCAGTTGAAATATTTTATTTTAAAACAAAACACTACTTACAATAACCATTCACAAAAAGTTCAAGATATTTTGTTGCATCAAGCTGCACACCAAACTAACTAACTGCTTACATATAAACTGCCTGTCATGTTCTGATGTTTTGTTGCATCAGTATTTAGTTTGAAACATTTCGTCATATGATTCTCATTGGCTCGTACATTCAACCGTATTTACTCTAAATATTCTCTGAGCTCAACTTTAAACGATAAATAATGCAAGTATTCATTCCAAAGTTTTCAATTTTACAACATATGGAAAAAGTTGCATTTCTGAAATGTTTATTTCATAGTTTTAATGTAAACAAATGTAAGTTAGTCACGTGTACAAAG
This sequence comes from Thalia democratica, assembly GCF_965202585.1. Classification (NCBI taxonomy): domain Eukaryota; kingdom Metazoa; phylum Chordata; class Thaliacea; order Salpida; family Salpidae; genus Thalia; species Thalia democratica. The sequence continues at coordinate 20,577,672 of NC_139165.1, forward strand.
AAAATGACTCTTATTAATTTACACAGGGTTTGATTTTGAAAATATACTTTTCAGTATACTGCAGTATGCTCTTTTTACTAACTAGATTCGTTTACTAACTATATTTATCCTAACAGAGATCCGGCCGGACCCGGATCCGGAATTTTTTTTCAAATTAGAATCCGGCCGGAACCGGATATCAGACAAAAATGGCAATATCCGGCGTATGTCGTTATTATGTATATGTATATTATGTATATGCCGGCGTATGGCGTATGTCGTTTATATGTCGTTATACTATCAAACAATGTTTTTACCTTGAACTTTATTTTAGAATAATGCCTTAAAACGTATAATTTCAAAAACCTTGAGGAAGGTTTCAAAATCTGGATAAAAATTGACAAAAATATTTGGCAACCCTGTTTGTAGCAAGAAAACTTTCATAGTGATACTGCGATATATACTCAAAAGTTATATTGCAGAACTGAAGAATAAAAGTGTTTTTTGTTTAAGTAAATGATTAAGTTCTTCATCATTAAGCACTAAGTTTAGTATTTTATGAAACAAGTATATGTGTATGCTATAACTCCTCATAATTTTTTTAAGTTGTTTAAACTTGAATAATAATTTTTAAAAGAGGTATATATAATTGTAATTTAATATATTTGTAAGTTTTTGTAGAAAAACTTGAGTATTCAAAAAATTTTTATGTAAAAGAGTAGATAAGAGTAGATTTATTTGTTTCAACTTTTATACTAAATGATAAGAGGAATTATTATACTTAACAAATATATAGTTTACTTTTAAATCTATTTTACAGTTATTTAAGTATATTCTTTTCTAGTTGAAATTTACTTGAAGAATTTCATAAAACATGTTTTATGTAGTATTTATCAAACTAAGTAAACAATTTATATGAGTATTACATGTTTTAGATAAATATTTTTTATTTTTAGATATTATTACCTTTAGGTTGTTCTACAAGTTTAATGCTAAGTCTGAATAAATTTTACTTATAGAGATTTTTATTCAAAATACAAATAAATACAAAATAACAAAAAAATACAAAATACACAGATGATTCAAGTTATGTAATGGAGGTTAGATGATTAAGTTTAGCAAAAAGCTGTTTTTTCAAACCTGTTTAAAACAAAATTTAAAGCTTTAGATAGTTTCAAGTGTTTGTTTACGTATTTTAGAATAAATTATTTATTCTTTCAAAAATTTATTTTACAAAATAAGTTTCGGTCAAAGACCTCGTCAGTTCTTAAATAAATCTAAAAAAAGATATGTGACAGTCATGGAAAATAGCATTTAAACAATTAAATTAAAATAAAACCAAATTATTACTGAAAATTTTTTACTTAAGAAACTCAACAAATCAAATTTTAATATTAGGACTGAGTTTTAGTAGAAGTTTAAATTTTTAGCTAAGTTTTAACATATATATAACAACAATAATAATAATAAACAAATCTGTATGTAGCTTTCTTTTTTCTTCTAGTTAATTTACAGAGTAAACATTGCTTAAGCAAAAGTGTAATTAATGAAGTTAGCTTAAAATTTAATTGAATTTAGTGTAACTTATTTTAATTGTGACTTAATTATTGAAAATTTGAACAATCTTGTGATTTAAATCGCTATTAAAATTTAAAATTCTGCTCAAATGCTTTATATGAAAGTTTATAAAAAATAAATTTTTACCTAAAAAAAAAGTTAAATTATGATACTAAGTTTGAATTTTTAGAAAAGTTTAAATTCTAGTTAAATTTAAAATCAAAGAACAACACAAATAATAATAGTAAAAAAAAAATTAATAAATAGAATGTTTGTAGCTTTCTATTTTCTTCTAGTTGATTTTCAAAGTAAACATTGCTTAAATAAAGATAAGGTTGATAGTAATAAGTGGGCTTAAATTAAGATGCATTTTAATCGAGCTAAATTTTATTGTGACTTGAATATTGTAAATTTAAGTAACTTTTTGCTTGTAATAGTTATGATTGTATTTACTTGATAAGTATTTTCGATTGTGTTTTTGGATAAGTTTCTTACTATTGCTCATGAAGCTGTATGAAATTATACAATTATTTCTGTTTATTTTTTTGTTTAACTTGTGGTCTTCTTTGAAATGTTTATCTATTAGTTTTATCAAAAACACAATCGAAAATACTTAAAAACAAGAAACGATGATCCAAACAAAACACTTTGCAACTGCCGAACAAAAAACAATTGTCCCCTTAAGAATAAATGCTTAGTTGAAAATGTGGTATATAAAGAATCAAATCGGAAAACGAAACATAAAACTATTTGGGCTCAACGGGTGGAACTTTAAAAAAAAGATGGTTCAACAATATTAGTGAGTTTAAAAACTACAAAGAGAACGAAACAGAAATTTCGAAGTATTTATGGAAGCTTAAAAATAAGAACATGGAATACAAAATAGATTGGGAAATTATCCACCATATTGGCGAAGCAAAAAACCCACAAAGCATTTGCAGTACTTGCATATTAGAAAAGGTCACGATCGCTAAAGCAGACAGAAGGGATAATCTAAACAAACGATAGATACTCTTTTATTCCTGCTCGCACTTCTGAAAACTTCAAAACTTAAATTAATCGTAATACAGGTTTTGTGCATATTTTTAATTTTTGTAACTATAATTTTCTTAAAAATAAAAGTTTCTTTTTTTCTAAATTTTTCAAGCAATTTTTTTTAATTTTTGTAACTATTACAAGCACAAAACTACTTAAATTTACAATATTTAAGTCACAATAAAGTTTAGCTTAATTAAAATGCATCTTAACTTAAGCCCACTTATTACTATTAACCTTATCTTTATTTAAGCAATGTTTACTTTGAAAATCAACTAGAAGAAAATAGAAAGCTACAAACATTCTATTTATTAATTTTTTTTTTACTATTATTATTTGTGTTGTTCTTTGATTTTAAATTTAACTAGAATTTAAACTTTTACAAAAATTCAAACTTAGTATCATAATTTAACTTGTTTTTTTTTTAAGTAAAAGTTTTTTTTTTATAAGCTTTCTTATAAAGCATTTGAGCAGAATTTTATATTTTAATAGCGATTTTAATCACAAGATTGTTCAAATTTTTAATAGTTACGTCACAATTAAAATAAGCTACACTAAACTCAATCAAATTTTAAGCTCAATTCATTAATTACACTTTTGCTTAAGCAATGTTTACGCTTTAAATTAACTTGTAGAAAAAAGAAAGCTACATACAGCTTTAATTATTAATATTATTGTTGTTATATTTATTTTTAAAATTTAGCTGAAAATTTAAAATTCTACTAAAACTCAGTCTTAATATTAAAATTTGATTTGTTTAGTTACTTAAGTAAATAATTTTCAGTAATAATTTGGTTTTATTCTAATTTAATTGTTTAAATGCTATTTTCCATGACAGTCACGGTTACATGACTATTCAAATTCTGACAATTCAAATTCCGACAATTCAAATTCCGTCAATTCAAATTCGGACAACTCAAATACGACAATTCAAACTCCGACAACTCAAATTCCGACAATTCAAATTCCGACAACTCAAATTCGAACAATTCAAATTCCGAAAACTCAAATTCCGACAATTCAAATTCCGACAACTCAAATTCGGAAAATTCAAATTCCGACAATTTAAATTCGGACAATTAAAATTCCGACAACTCAAACTCAGACAATTCAAACTACGACAATTCAAATTCGGACAAGTTAAATTTCGACAATTCGAATTCTTACCATCCAAACTCTAACATTTCAAATTTTTAAACTGAAAATGTAACAATTTATATTTGGATAATTTAAATTCGGACAATTAAAATACGAACAATTTAAATTCTAGCATCTTAAACTCCGACATTTCAAACCTGACAATTTTCATTTTGACAATTCAAATGCCTTCAACTAAAACTTCGATAAATAAAACCAACAACATAAAAAAAAAAGTTTCAAGAATTATTTATTTTTATAGCAAGTAACCTCGTTTCAGTTTTTGCTATTTAAGCTTTGACAGCATTGATTGTTTAATTTATTACTATTTTAAATAATAAATTCTAAATTTAAAATAAATACAAAATATAATCAAAGTAAAAATACATTTTATAAAAAGTTTAACAGTAAGAATTTATTTTTATCTTAACTTTTGATTGCATATCTCCATACTTGTCGTTTTTAAGCGATTTGTTTTTAAGTTTGTTAAGTTTTGTTTTTAAGTCTTCAAGATGTTATGTTGGCTTTTAATCTTCTTTTGTTACACAGTAGGGTTTGGCAACGTATATCCCACGGACCGGATCCGGCTCTCAGAGTGGAAATGACCGGCCCACTAAAGTCAATATTACAAAATTTTTATTACACTTTGTATCATAGTTTTACACAAAACAACTGTAAGAACTTGACTTGAAAGAAACATATTTTAAAAGTTGAATTTTAATTTATGTATTGCGATAAAAACACCATTTTTGTCGCAATATTTTGTTTAGTTCAAATACAGAGGTAATATCTTTACTTATATTAAACCAATCTAAGAGACATGCTTGGTTATATATACTTGGTCATGGCGGTTACTGGATTTAACGCGCCATTAAAATGATATCTTTAGGTAGTTATACGCTACTTTTCAGACTAATCATGTTAATTAATAAAGTAGGTATATAAAATGTAAATTAGACTTATACTATTATTTTAATAGATTATAAGTGTTGATTGAACCTAAACTGCTGTTTATTGAAATAGTTAGATTACTTAAACTATTATTTATTGTTGTAGGTTTGAAAGATTGTTAGAAAGAAAACTACTTGTATAATGAAATCAATTCAATAAGTTAAGACTATATTTACAATGAATAAATGTGCGATAAACTACAACAAATTGTACTAACAATATAGTTCGACAAGAAACACTTCGGCTTAATAGCCGAAGCGACGCAAACAAGAAATATTATGGATTAATATAGTGTCGTAAAAAACATTTTAGAAATTTAAACTTTTAATGAAATGAAGCATTATACTAAAATTAAAAATATTTCATAGTATTTAAAAATAATTATGTTTTTAAACTTTATTTAGATTTAAAATTTATAATAATTTTAATTTTAATATAATAATTTTAAATTTATATTTAGATTTAGATATTTAAATAATAAAAAATCATGTTTAATAACTCGTAAGAAACTTTATAAGTATGTAGTGTACGACTCGATAACCAAAAAGTTCCTTTGTACCCAACGTCTTTAGACCAAAATTTTTGAGCGCTTTTTATTATCGTTCAATAAACAATATTAATACTGATAATTTATTTACTTACAAAAAAAAAATATTTTTTAAGATTACTTAATTTTATGTCTAGATTATTAAATTTTTTTTTAAATATTATCTATATAGTCGATGATTTCTATTACATAATTTTATATCTAATAATTTGTTTGTTTATTTTTTAGAAAAAATTAAATATTTATTTTAAGTACAAAAATAATTCTAAAAAAACTTTAAAATCTCAAATCTGAAAAGCAAAATTGAATAAAATTTATAATTCTCATTACATAATTTATTGTAACATATGTGTACATTTTTGTCGTTTTATTTAAATAGTTCAATCGTCGTAGTTTGAATTATCCGAATTTAAATTGTCGTAGTTTGAATCGTCCAAATTTGAGTTGTCGTAGTTTGAATTGTCCGAATTTGAGTTATCGGAATTTGAATTGTCCGAATTATGAGTTGTCGGAATTTGAATTTTCTGAATTTGAGTTATCGGAATTTGAATTGTCCGAATTTGAGTTGTCGGAATTTGAATTGTCCGAATTTGAGTTATCGGAATTTGAATTGTCCGAATTATGAGTTGTCGGAATTTGAATTTTCTGAATTTGAGTTATCGGAATTTGAATTGTCCGAATTTGAGTTGTCGGAATTTGAATTGTCCGAATTTGAATTGTCATAGTTTGAATTGTCGTATTTGAGTTGTCGGAATTTGAATTGTCGGAATTTGAGTTGTCGAAATTTGAATTGTCCGAATTTGAATCGTCGTAGTTTGAATTGTCGGAATTTTGGTTTTCGGAATTTAAATTGTCGGAATTTGAGTTGTCGGAATTTGAATTGTCCAAATTTGAATTGTAGGAATTTGAATTGTCAGAATTTTAAAAGTCGTGCACCCGACAGTCACATACCTTTTTTTAGATTTATTCAAGCACTGACGACGTATTTGACCGAAACTTAGTCTGTGAAATAACTTTTTGAAAGAATAAATATATTGCTTCTCCTCCAGCAGTTGAGATCTCTTTATTTGTTTTCTTAAAACCAAACATATAGTATTTTAGAATAAGTTTAAATTAATGGTTTGTTTAGTAAAAAGTCAGGAATAAGTCAAAAAGAATTTCTCAGCTTTATCTGTCGCAACCCTGGTCTACCCTATAGATAATAAATTGTAGTTATTATAAGTTTTCATTTTGAAACACATATAGAGTATCTTTACAGTTTTTTTTTAATGTTTCTTACTACTTAAAAATTTGTAGAATTTTAAAGTCAACTTTAAACAAAAAATAGACCCAAAACCATGTGCTTTTAAAAAATTAGAAAGTATTCAGAAAGCCTAGAAAAAACTTCTCAAATAACCAGAAGTAAACCCGATATAATTCTTTAAAAAAATTGAAGTCTTATTGTTACAAGTTTTTACATCAATTAAACTAATTTTAATTAATTTCTAGAATATAAAACAGTTATTTAATAAATATTGTACTTAAGAGCTGTTTCCATTTACCTGGTTTTATGGGTGTCTTTATACAAAATAATTATAAAAATTTATAACTTAACCAACATGTAACCAAGTTGAAACTTATCATATTAATTTTGTTACAAACTATTTAGAATTGGAATATCAAAACTATTTCTCTACAAACTAAGTTTTATTTTTATTGTTACTATAAAGCATAATTAACAAAAAATATTTAATTTAATTTTTTAGGTCATAACAATACATTCTAAACCTAGTAGCATATTTGGCAAGTAAAAATAAGAAAATCACTTAATAATCAAAAAATGAAAAGAAATGTTTTCGAGTAGATAATATCAACATTTATTTAGTATTCAGAACTATTTGATTTTGGAATTCTTTCAACCCTGCTTTGTACTGTTAAAAACATATAAAATTTATAAAAAGTTCATGTAAAAACATTTTATTTAACTATTAAAATTGACATTTTATTACTTTATAGAAAACGATTGCAATGTTACACAGCAGAGCGGATTTTCAAAATAATTATTTATTTCTATTTCTATCTACAATTTGAAAAACAGCTCTGCCGTGAAACATTGCAATTATTTTTCTCTAAAATTTTCTCTATCAATTTGTTTATGATAATTGTAAGTATTAAAGCTATGCTATCTATTTTAGAGAACTGTTTTATGTTTTTAAAGAATTAACTACCATTTAGGTAAACAGGGTATAGTAAAATTATTGATTTTTTTTACATGTAAGGATAATTTTGCAGAAAAGATTAAAATGAAACTTTTTTAATCATAAATTTTATTTTTTACAATATTAAAAACTTATTTAAGTATTTAACAACATTATGTAAAATTGAAGCACTATTAATTTACGAGAAATTTATTAAACTGAATAGGCAAATGCTGTTTAAATTAAGTTGTTATTATGTTTTGAATAGTTGTGAAAGTATTTTCCTACACTATCGTAAAATAAAATGCAAACTAGAAAATTGCAAAAATATCCAACATTTTATGTTACAATATATATATTTAAATTGAAGTTTAAAATTATAATAAAAAATAAACATGTTTAACTGTGTAAAAGTAAGTTTATTGTTATGTAATTAATGTAGTAATTAATAGTTAAAACCAGGGACGTAGCTTGGTAGGTTTCTGCAAATCTACAGAAACGTATACTTATGTGCGAAAAGACTTGCTTTTATTTCAGCTTGAAAAGACTCTGCTATCTTAGCTTTTAGTATTCATTAATGCTTAATTTTGCACTCCTGAGAGATAATATGTACTCTTTATCATTTTTAGTGTCGTAAAAAAATTGAACGAATTAAATACATCTAAATTGTAACATTTAGGACGTTAAAACTTTATTTTGTCAAAAAGCTGCAATGCAAAATTGATTCTAAAGGAAGCTGTAGCTTCAAAAATCAAAATCATAAAATTTTATGTTACAAAAATTTGCATAACTTGTTGTTACTATTGACTACGTTAAATGTTTGATTTTCAAAACAGTATAAGTGTTTCTGAGTTAAATGGTGAATTTTTATACTTATATTTAATGAAGGGTAGAACTTTTTAACTTTTTATGGGTAGTTTTAAGTATTGGGTAGTTTTAATTGCCTCAATTTTGTAAAAAAAAGTACCCAATATTTTGAAGATGTCATTAACTTTACTTTGGTTATTATTAAGGTTAAACTTTGTAAAAAAAATAAATTTGCTGTCTAGGCCTATTATAAATTCACTTTGTTTATTTATCTAAATATAAAAATAATTGTATCTGAAATAAAACAATACTAAACATTTCACTATGTTAACAACATTAAGGAAATAGAATTTTATACCTTGATATTTTTTGTGTTAGTTACAATTTTAAATTCAACCACAAACTAAGCTATAGACTTTTAAAATTTTTCTTTTATAGTGTATTGATGACTTTAAGATATCATATTTTATAAAAATTTCATTATTTTACATGTATAAGTAGTTTAAAAATTACAGATTTTTTGATGATTTTTTTTTTAACACTATATTTTTTCAATTTTTTTAATTTCAAAAGTTTTTTCAATTTTTTTAATTTCAAAAGTTTTTTCAATTTTTTAATTTCAAAAGTTTAAGGTTTTTCCAGTTTTTGTTAAAACTGTCAAGGTTCTGGATTCCAGGTGTTTTGGAAACTCTGCTCAATTTTTAAGGAAGTATTCCTTTCAATATTTAAAAAATAGTAAAATATGACAATTAAAACCTACTGTACTCTCCTGTTTAAATGTTTTATATCAAAAATTTGTTTTGGTATAAAAAATCTGTATAAAAATACTTGTAGTTTAGATTAAATTTCATAAAGTGACATCAACTTGTAATAAAAGTGATCTACACTCTCCCTATACCCAAGGTGGCTCCTAAAGTTTTTTGAAACTTCTTTCTTTTTTTCAAAATTTAATATATTTTTTTAAATTCAAATCTTATTTACTTTTCTAGACAAAATAAGTGATCAGAATTTCAAGTCTTCTAGAATTTATATAACATTCCAAGATTCCCATAAGCATTTAGGTTTGATGGCTACCCTGTTAACTTTATTGAAAACTATAAAAAGTTAGCTTTTATTAAAGTACATAACTCACGTATAATTAGTTCAAAATTTTTTATGAATTAAATGCATCAATAAACTATAAAAGAAAAATTTGGAAAATTTTTTGTGTTTAAATTTGTGTTTGAATTAAAAATTGTAACTTTATGTTAACAAAAAATACTTCTATAATTTTATTAACATAGGAAAATGTTTAGTGTTATTCTATTGTTTTACTTCAGATATGATTATTTTCATATTTTAGAAAATTATAAAAGTGAATTTGTCATAGGCTTAGACAGCAATTTTGTTTTTTTACAAGTTTAAGCTTCAAAACTACCCAAAGTAAAGTTAATGACGTCATCAAAATATTTGGTACTTTTTTTTTGCAAGTTTGCTGTAATTGAAAGTACCCAATATTTAAAACTTTAATAATTCCTACCGTTTAATGAATGTTTTCTTGGTTTACACAAGTGGCAAGACATAAAGAGTCATAGGGGGTGTGGAGCTAATTAAATTGCCTTTTATACAGTTATAACTCGTACCTCAACATTCCATTTTTGATGTATTAACATAACTACATTTTTTCAGGATAAATTCAATAACATTAGAGGTAGTTTAAATTGCTGTGTTCCCGCTAGGAAATTATTACGCGTCATTTCAAATGTTTTGATTTTTGCAGATTCGTAATTTTTTTGAGCTAGCTACGTCCCTGGTTACAACTAACAGTGTATTATTAAAACTTATCATAGTTATATAATTTTGTTTTACAAAAACCAAAATGCTTATTCTAATGTTTTTAAAATAGCCAAGAAACGCGCCTATAACAAACAATTTAAACGAATTTGATCTGATTAGAAAAGTATTAGTTTAAAAATATAAAAATCTTCATGTTTCATTATAACAACTAACAAATTTATTTAAAATAAAGATTTTTTTGTTCAGTCATAATATTTTCATGTAAAAACAATATGTTTTATTTTAAAAATGTTTTTTTTTACTATTTTTTTTAATTATTCTATTTTTCAAGAGCCTATTGCTAGAGATTGTATAATTTAAAAGCATTAAAAAATTGAGGTGATAAAATGTTTTTTTGTTTGTATAATTTTAAACTAAAATTAAAATCTTTGAATTTACTAAAGATATTTATTATCTTAAAATACTTAATACTTACAGTAAAACTTAAAAATAGAATATGTTAACAAACAAGATGAAAAATTATTACAAATACAAATGTGAAAAGCTTCCTTGGGATTCAGATGAACGCAAAATTGTAAAATATTGTTTTGACACAACTGCCTCTTCAGCATATTGGGGGAAGTTAGCTGATTTTAACGTCTACAAGATTCTTGAAAGTAATCCAATAAAACCATTGGATGAAAAACGTAACAACTTAATGTTGTTTCACGGCACAAGTGATAGAGGAGTCGAAGGAATATTAAAAGAAGGTTTTAAAAACTCTAAAGCTGGTTGGTTTGGCGAGGGAGTGTATATGGCTGACTGTTCGGGAACTGCCTTAGAATATAGTAGATTTAAAAGTAAAAATATATATATATTTGTCAACGAAGTTTTAGAATCAGATAAACTAAAATCATTCAAACACATTAGTGATGAATGGTTGGTCGATCTCTGTTATAAACCCAAGTACTCATTTGAAAAGCATTATTTTGAAGGAAACTATCAACCAACTAAAAATGATTACAAGGAAGATTATTTTGGGAGAAAATACAGAAACATTGCAGTGAGTAATGTAAGTGGAGATGATGAATATGTAGCAGACCAAAGTCTTGTAGTTCCAAGATATTTGATTGTAATTGGTCCTACACCAGAATTTTCGAATAAATTCAAAATTACAGATGTTGATTCTGCAATGATTCCAGGTAAAACTTTACAGGTTCCATTGCCTCCTATGCATACTTTCGTTCCATTCCCTCCTATGCCAACTTACATTCCGTTGCCTCCTATGCCAACTTACATTCCATTGCCTCCTATGCCAACTTACATTCCATTGCCTCCTATGCCTTCTTACGTTCCAGTGCCTCCTATGCATACTTACGTTCCATTGCCTCCTATGCCTACTTACGTTCCATTGCCTCCTATGCCTACTTACGTTCCATTGCCTCCTATGCCTAATTTGGTTCCCTTGCCTCCTATGCCTACTTTTGATCCAGCGTTTCCTTTGCTACTTATTGGTCCATCGACCCCCATGGCTAAATTCGTTCCACGTAACTAACTAATACGGATGCGACAATATTGAGACGAAGATTGCCATCCCGAAACATCAGAGGCAAAAATAAACTTATGAGCAAAGTTGCCACAGATTAGAGTTAACTTGTTAGTGCTTATGCAAATTACATGCTAATTAACAAAAAAAAACTCTAAACTGTAGTAACTATACACTTCAGGTTTCCGCAAATCGTTTCAATTATCGCATACGTTTGGAATCCCTAATTTATAACCAACTTTTTTTTTTGCAAAATTGCCTAACGATTTTTTCCTACTAATAGCATATAACATGCTGCATACAGACTAGAAATTTTAAAATAATGTTAATAAGTCTTTCAGTAAGTTATTTTGTACATAAAGGTTTGCATACATTAAATAGCTGTTTTTTTTTATAACGGCCTCTGAATGTTTAGATACTTTGGATTTAAGGCTTTATTTCGGATTTATTTTTATTTATTTATAATGAAATATTTACATGGACTGCTTTTGCTCGAACATAAAACTTGCATGATTTTCTATGATTTTTTTCGCTTAATAAATTGTCGTTTTATTTAGTTATTATTTTTATTTACAGTAAATGTGCTTTTTTAATAGTTTGAAAAAACGATCACAATAAAGTTTTTTTTTTTTTATTACATGAAGTTTTAGTGTACAAAATGTCCAGCTGAGGAAAATACTTTAGAAAAAATATTTTTTAGTCGTTTGAGTAGAATACGCATATGTTAAGAATAGCATTCAAAAAATTTGAACGGACAATAGCTAACACTTCAGTCTTGAAAATAAAATTCTAAATCATCATTTACCAATCTTAAAGTCGAAGTGCTTTAGATCTTAAAATACTCCACCAGTTAGAACGACAAGGATCAGTACACTTTGGTCCGCAGGCCACAGAGCAAAAACTTGCATTTTGCAAAACATTTTTTAGCAAAAAATATTCTACTTTAAAATAGATCAATTAAATATTTTGATTCAAACTTACATTTAGACATTTACTTAAATAGACTACTGATGTTATTATATTTTTTAATAGAAATAAATTTTGTTCAATTTCATATACTACAAATATTTTAATTAAATGCGGCATGCAAACGAGTTTTTAAACTAAAAATTGCGACCCTAAAATTAAACTCTTAAACTAAAATTTTACAAAAATTACTTAAAAGTTAAATAATGCATTTTCTACTGAATCTAAACTTCAACGCTGAAAATATAGTAGAATGAGTTAAAAAGTATGGAGCCCTAAAACAAACCGTCATGAAGTTTATTTAAAAGAGCATACTTTAACTTAAGGAATGCACCGACTCCTGCTTTTTAATTTAGAAGCTTAGTTATTACTAAAACTGTAAAAAAATATCATAAAGAAATTTAAAAATTAAAAATAACACTGAATTGAAATTTCAGATTTAATTACTTAACATAAAATGTCTGAATTATTTTGGACTTTAAGATATTTGTTACTCATATTACTTGCTTATCATGAAAGATTCAATAAATTATCAATTGGCATAAAATTAATTATTAAAAATAAAAAATAAATAAAACTAGTTATTAAAAATAAGTACACAGACGCAACATAGTGTCATTTAGTTGTATTATAGATCTCAACTTTCAAATATTTTGTAACTGCAGTTCAACTTGAGAAATCATAGACCCCTATTTTTTCTCTAAAAAAGAATCAATCACATAAATTCTTTTCAAAATAAAAGTTGCATCTTTCTTAAAAACCGTCCCAAAACTTTGAATTACTCATTGAACATAGAAAAAACAATCAATAAACAATCAATAAATCATAATCAATAAACGGTTTAATTCTTAAACTTTAAAACAAACAGGGGTGATTTTACAAGTTTAGTTTAATATTTTGGTTCTTATAAAAATCTACCGATATAAAAGAAAACTTTGTTTTTGAAAAAAAATCATCCTACCCTAAAAACAGTTATAAAACTTTTAAATACTTTAAGGTGTTACATAAAAAATTCACTTTAATGTATACGAACTAACAATCCATAAAATAACAATAAAACTAATCTTAATACACTAAACAGTAGCACTCAATAAAGCTACCCTATAAAAATGATATAATTTAATAATCCATATAGTAGTTTTCCTTGTTCGCTTATGTGTTCTTATTTTTTTAGGATTAAAGTTGAACTGAGCTGGTGTCTGACCTTTTGTAAAATTCAAACCATGGGGGTTCAACACAACCCCAATTCTGTCTTCGGTCCTCGAACATTTGGAGTTCTCTGCAGCTCTATCCTGTTTTTCGGGTATTTTTCCCGACCTTACAAATGTTGTGTGTTTAGATATTTTTTAAAAGTTAAATAAATACATTGTATATTTATATGTGATCAATTATTTAACTTGGTATTTGGGTTTCTATTTAGTCTTAAAAGAAAACAACTGATTTTAACTAATAAGATATATAAGTAGATAAATCTATTTGAAACTTAAACTGTTTATATTTATCATAAAAATTTAACTAATTATCATGTTTCAATGTTAGTGTATCTAGAATTTTTAATATTAACAAAAGTTTTTAAAAAAAAATTTTATCAAAAAGAAAATGCATTGTGGTAAGCTTAATTAATCAGCATATATTACAAAAATACAAAGCTTGAAAAAACTGGTATTAAAAACAAAAATTTGCAAACTTATATTCTATATAAAGTTTAGTATATTTATATATGTCTGAGTTTTAGTAAAATTAGTTTTATTAATTCCACTTTTTTAACGCGTATCTATGATAAAGTTAGGCTAATACTTGCTAGTTAGTAAATATTAAAGCTAATTTAAGCAAAATTTTGTTACTTTAAAGATCCATTGTAATATATTGTATATATTAATGTTTTTATCTATAATTATAAATTACTTTAGTTTCATTTCAACAATGAGTGTTTATAATATATTTATGAACTATAATGATATTTTATTACATTCAATAGTCATATTACCATTTTGCAAACTAATTTTGCTAAATTATTTTTCAAAACGTTTTATATATCGGGAATTAAGTATCGGAATTTTGTATAATCATTTTATATATATTAAAAAAAATAAAGGTTGTATGATTATCCTACAGATGTTGTTAAATAAAGCAAAATTTGAAACATATTTTCTGCAAGGTTTCAGTAAAGTTAAGTTATGTTAATTTTTTAACTAATTTAATTTATCAATTATTTGTTTAATTTTTATAATTTATCTAATTTTTAATTGAAAATAGTGATTTAATAGATATGTAAAACATTGTAACTTATAAGCTTTTCTTATGTAATTGGTCTTTCAATATACAATAAAGTTATAATTTTTTTGTAACTTAACTAACATATAAGCAAATTTAAACTTATCTTGCTCCTTTTATTTAAAGTTATCAAAAAATAGAATAACTAGTAGTATATCTGTTATAACTAAGTTTTTTTTTTATTGCTATAAAACATATATAAAATATTCTAAGAAAAAATATCTAAAATAGTTGTTGTACTACTTTAAGACATTTTAGACCTAGTAGCATAGTTGCCAAATTAATACAAGAAAGTTGCCAAGCTTTCAGTTATTTTTATGTAAATCATCAATGTGTTCGTTCAGTATTCATAACTTGTATTTTTGAAACTCTTAAAACCTTGTTTTGTAGCGTTTATATTTAATAAAACTTATAAAAAGTTCCTGTAAAAAGATTTTGGTTAAAACATGGTATGTAAAACTTTAAAAATATATTTAATCACTGTTTGAATTAATAATATACTATTTGTTGTAAAGAATTTTTTTATTCATTAAATCAGATAAATTTGTTTTATTTATTGTTTATATCTAAAAACCAGTAAACACTGTTTATTAAACAAGTACTTTTGTATACCTTAAAATTTTAAAGCTTAAGCTAATTATGATTGACCAAAGTTAGTTTATTTCACTTAAGTTTTCTACTGATGAATTGTAACTCTTTATTTTAATTCTTAATTTTTCCAATAATTGATAAAAGCTGTTTGTTTCACATTATTTGAAGATGTTATAAATTGGTGTTCGTTCAAAGTACTAGATAGCTTGTTAAAAAAAAGTGTACTTTTAAAATTTCAATTTAGTGTGAATCAGACGCTGTACAGTTGTTTTCTGAAGTCAGGTGAAAAATAAATGTTACATTTTTCTATTAAAATCAGAAAAATTAACAATTTAAAAATCAAATGTATTGATGTTCCTTGTTATATATATTTTGCATGTATCAAATTTTGAGTATTTAGTATTACAAAAATGGTTGAAGTACATTCAAAACGAGCGTGAACTTAGCTTGAAAGCATTTTTTAGGAATTTTATAAAAATGTCTAAACTTAAGACCCAATTATGTCCTTTGAATACTTATTATCTTATTGGATAATTAAAAACTTTTTTTTTATTCTAAAGAATGGTCCTTTGTCTTTAATTAAAAAGGTTGTCCAATATGTAGTAATGTTTGTGTTTAACTAAATTTATTTAATAAAATAGAATTAAGGTTTGACTTTTTGAATAACTAAACTCTTAGGACTTGAGCAAGAAATCCCTCAATTAGCGTTGCTAAGAATTTAGCTAAAACTTGTATGGGTCATATATTTTTAAAGCAATAATATATATCACAACATCATAAAGCATAACTTTACAAGTGTGTTGAAAATACAAATTACTAAAAAATTATTTTAGTTTTGCATAAAAGGTTGTATATTTGAAAATAGAAAACCGTGCAAAATTGGATATTTTCTGAAAAGTTCATTCAGGGCTATGGTATAAAAAAAAGAATTGAAAAAAAAGTTTATACCATCACTAAACTTATTTTAATAAGTACGTTTAAGAAAAAAAATTGAAAAAAAAAATTTTTTAAGATAAGGTTGTGAAACACACAAAACACACAAAAATTTTAAAGGGGCCCTGTTCAAAAAGTCAAACCTTAATTCAATGGATTTTTTTTTATTAAAGACGAAGGACAATTTTTTAGAATAAAAAAAATAAGTTTTTAATCATCTATTAACATAAGGACATAATTGGGTCTTAAGTTTGGGAATTTTTATAACTTTCGCTTATAAAAAAAACTTGTTTTAAAAAACGCTCTCAAGCTAAGTTCACGCTTATACATTCAAAGCTGTTAACAGTTTTATTAGTTTAAATGAAGCATAATTTTTAATCTAGATAAAAAACTATACTTTAAAAAAGTTTCATTATATTTTATCAGTGTTAAGTTATACTAACTTATTGGTTTTGTCAAACCAATTTCCTGCCTTGTCATTTTTCAATATTATCTTTTTCTACTTTAAACTTAATTGTTTGCTTTTTTTCATTTTTAGTCTGTTAGTGAATTATACAAATTTTAATTATCAAGTTTTAAAGTATTAATAAAGTGTTTTGTAATCAAAATTTTTTTTTTAAATTTAATGATAACTTACAAATTAAAAAATATAAATAATATTTAATGAGAGTATTCCAATATGTAGTAAGGTTTGTGTTTAACTAAATTTATCTAATAAAATAAAAATTTGTTGAATGTTAGTGAGTTTAGTTTCATTATAAAAGTGAGGTCTGTGGTTGACAATCCATAAAAGTCTATATTTGCCCATGATTCAAATATTATAAAATATTAAAATGTAAATATTAATATGTCAATTAAATATATTCAGTAATTCCACAAAGCTTGAAAACCTGGAAAAACTTAAAATTTAACAACCTAGAAAAAAAACACCTGGAATTTTGAGTTTAAAGTACCAAACAACGTGGAAAAAATTAGAATTTTCAAAAAGTTTTACATATATGTTTTTTATTTGACACGAAACATCTGCCCTATAGATAAAATATTTATAATTAATAAAAAAATTTATTTAAAAACACTTATTGATAAGCTTTACAGTGTCTTTACAATATTGTTTTAAAACTTAATGTTTTGTATAACCTTAAAATTTACTTTAAATCAAAAATAAACCTCAACAATGTGTTAGAACCTAGAAACTCCAAAATTCACAAACCTAGAAAAAATTATCCAAAAACCAAAAGCAAAACTGATATTATTCTAAATAAAAATTATTTGCTATGTAACAAGTCTTTACCTTAATTAAAATAGTTTTAGTAAATTTTAAGTACAGGGTTGCCACTTTGACTGGGAACCTTGAAAACCCTGGAATTTCACAATTAAGGCAAAAAAAAAAAATTAAAAAAACTGAAATTTTGAACAAAAACCTCTAAAAAAACCAAGAATAGTCTTGAATTTTAACAATTTTCACATGTTGAGTAGTAAAACCTCGATTTAATTCAAAAATTTTGTCATGTAATAAAAAAACTTCTTTTTTTTTTAACTTTTTTCAAAAGGCTTTATAGTATCTCATCTTGAAAAAATGAGTGGAAACCTTGTAAATATAAAAAAGTTATTAAACTAGGGTTCTTATTAATAAACTTTTCCCATTTACTTGGTTTAATGGGTTTTATTAAATACAACAGAATTACAAAAAAATTATAACTTAGTTAACATGTAACTAAGTTCAAACTTATCACTTTTATTTTGTTTTAAGTTGTTTAAAATTGAAATATCGAAGGTTATTTTTTTTATTAGCTAGGTTTTTTTATTGCTACAATAAAGTATATTTAAGAAAAGAACATTTAATGTTATTGTTAAACTATCACAAGATGTTTTAGACCTAGTAGCATACTTGCCAAATTAATATAAGATAGTCGCCAACTTTTCAGTTGTTTTTGATTAAATCATCTAAGCGTCTATTCAGTTTTCAGAGCTATTTGGTTTTGGAATTCTATCAAACCTGCCTTGTACTGTTGAAGTTAAATATAATTCAAAAAATGTTCCTGTAATAAGTTATTTGCCTACAATATGATATGTAAACTTATATTTTAACTATTGAGTTTAAAACAAATAAGTAAAACACAGTAATCTATCAACAGAGGAAATTGAAAACTGTAATATTATTATAAGACTTACAATTTAAAAGTTCGCTCTGCGGTGAAACGTTGTGTTATTGTTTAATAAAGTAAAAAAATATATATATTAATTATTTTACATGCAAGGATAATTTTAAACAAAAAATTGAATTAAAAGTTTCGTTCAACAATTTTCTCTTCAACAATTCACAAAATGTTTTAGAATATTTACTAACATTATGTTAAATCTAGTCACTATTAATTTCAGAAAAATTTATTCAAATGAAAAAAATGTAAAAATTAAAATTAAAACAAATTTTATATAAATTTTTTGAAGTTAGTAACTTAAACATTAAAAATTGTTAGCAGTGTTAAAGCTGAAATTAAAATATGCTTAAATCTTGTTTTACTTTAGTTTCAAAAACTGTGTCATCAAAACATAATAAAAACTAATATTAATCACTTCTCATTATTCACAGTATCTTAGTTTATTTGTTTAAAAGTTTTAATTATTTAATTATTAAAAATTTAAGGTCAATTATTTAGACAAGCAAAGATTACATAGCAAAAAGTGCTGAAAAAGCTTAATAGTTAAATATTATTATTATTTTAGACTTAGTAGCATAGTTGCCAATCCAATTTAAGAAAATTGCCAGATTTTCAGTTGTTTTTAAGTAAATAATTGAAATATTCGTTCAGTATCCAGAACAATTTCGTTTTGGGACCCTGCTATATAGTGTAGAAACTAAATAGAGCTAACAACAAATTCCATTTAATTTTTTTTTCTTAAAATATGACATGTAAAATTATTAATATACATATAATAACTTTATGTTTTAACTTTTATAGAAATATTATATTTTGTTTCAAATTATTTTATGTATTTTGGGAGTTAAATATGTTTTTTTAATGCTATTAAAACAAAATACCAGTAAAGACAGTTTACTAGATAAATATTTTTTGTAGACCTAATAGTGTTTGTGTTTTTAAAGTAATGATCTAACAGTTTATACAATAGTAATAAATTTTTTTTTTTAAGTAACTAAATTATGTGTCTTAATATAATCGATTTCCTGGCTTAACAATCTAAAAATCCTAAATTCGCGCATGATTTAAAAAAAATAAAAATATTTTTCTTGTAAATAACTGAAAGAATATATTTAATGAATACAATTAAGATTGTAATATAACCACGACGCCTGAAATAACTTGGAATTTAACAATTTAGTTTTAAAAAAATACAGGAAAAACCTCAAATTTTAAACATAAATTACTAGACATCTTTGATAAACATGTTTTATATGTATAGTTTATATATTACAATAAAAACTATTAAATATACAAAAACATTTATTATTTTCTAGTATCTAATCCTTACCATAAAACTTAAAATAATGAATATACTTACTAACAACACTGAAAAAGTTTACAAATATCACGTAGAAAAGATTGGTTGTGATTCAGATGAACACAATATTGTAAAAGATTTTTTTATCACATCTACTGTCAATTTAAACTACCCGGGAAAAAATTTACCTGATTTTACCGTCTACATCATAATGGAAACTACTTCAATAAAGTCATTGAAAGAGAAACACAACAATTTAATGTTGTTTCATGGCACACGTAATGGAGGAGTTGAAGGAATATTAACAAAAGGTTTTAGAAACTCTAAACAAGGTTGGTTCGGTCAAGGAGTGTATATGACCGACTGTTCAACAACTGCCTTAAATTATTCTGGAGTTGGTTGCAATTTCTGTATGTTTGTTAACGAAGTTCTTAATTCAGATATTCTGCAAACATTTAACCACGGTAGATATCGTATGATGTGTGATCTTGACTTTGAACCGGAGTACCCATTTGAAAAACATGTTTTTAACGGTACCAAACAACTGACTGTAGCAGATTACAAAGAAGATGCCCTTGGAAGAAAGTATAGAAACATTGCAATCAAACCTGAAAGCGAATTTGATGAATATGTAGCAGACGAAAGTCTTGTAGTACCACGATACTTGATTGTAATTGGTCGTACACCAGAGTTTTTGAATAAATTCAAAGTTACAGATGTTGACTCTGAAATGATTACAGGTAAAATTTTAGACCTTGACTATGAAGCAATTAAATGTAAATTTCGTAATCTCTACCATGAAATGATTAAAAATGAATCTTAGTAAGTTAAATACAAACAGTTTGAAATTAAACTTCTTGACCTTTTCTGTCAGCAGACTGAAAGTGAATCTTGGAATCCTGACGATGATCATTATGAAGATTTGATCATGCGCTTAATTATATTAATGTAGCTAGTAAAAACTCATATAAAATAACCGTGTTTGTTGCAGTTAGCAAATGTAGTTTTCTATTAATAAAGTTTTTAAAAGCATTTCAATTCGTATGTCTTTAATAAACTTTATTAACATCAGTTTCGTACTTTTGTAACTATTAGTAATCATAAAAAAAATTGGTAATAAACAATTGACTTTCTATGCGATCAGCTTAATAAAACTTTAATTTTTGCCGTTATAAACAGTCATTTTGATAATTGTACGATAACTGTGTTTTTATAGATAAACAATTTTATTTATTTTTTTCTATTATAAACGCAACTATACTAAATTAAAAGTATACTGTAGCTTACCTTAATATTGGTGTTGTGACAATTCAAATTCTTAAATAGAAATTTAAACTAGTTTATCTCTAAAAGTAATATAAATATGATAAAAAAAAGAGTATGTAGATCTTGTTAATATCTATGAGCCACATTCATCGTTTTTGATTAATCGAAGTATTTTTCAATATATTTTAAAATTACTAAAATTAACTATATGTTTTACTTCAATAAAATCATACTTAATTTTTTTTTTAGTTTTTGCAATAAGAAAAAACGGACTGTATATATTAATATAATTTACATATACACTTTTTATTGTAGAAAAATATACATTAATTTTTAATTTTTAGCCGTATCAATTTTTTATTAAGAACTTAAACTGCAATAACTTGAACTGTCCGAATTTGAAGAGTCGTGCATCCCTTAATATTTGAGACTAAAAGTTTTTCGCACAAGTATTTGTTATTTTTTTGATACATTTTTATTATTAAAATAAACACTTTATTAAGTAGATTATAACAGCGACTGCAAAAAATATTAACGTTAAATTAAATCTATTACCTTAAGTTTGCAAACGTTAAGTAAACAACTAAATAAAAATGTTTAATTGTTGTTTAAAACTATATAGGATTTTGTTAGTATTTTTTTCTTTTAGTATGTTTAATGAAAACTATATTACCTATGAAATATAAATAACTTAACATACAATTAGTATACATGATACAAAACAATAAGTAATGTAGTAAGTAGTTATGGTATGTTAGTATTGAATTAATGTTAGTTATACTGATAACTAGTAAATCAAGAGAAAACACCGGCGAATGTCTGCAGAGCAGAAGCCTGGATTTTCGTTTGCCGTGAGACAAGCTAAAATTTAACAAAAGGGTTTATCATGTCAATTCAATCATAAGACCACAAATTTCAATAGACTGATACCGGTTTCATCCTTATGAGGGACTCATCAGTCAGTCACAACCGAAAAACTTGCAGTCGTCAATCTACAAACGGTTTATCATGCTTTGACATGAAACAACCAGTTGCTCGCAATTTGACGTTACTGACATTACTGACGCCAGCAAATGGTTGCTTCATGCAAAAGCATGATAAACCGTTTGTAGATTGGCGACTGCAAGTTTTCGGTTGTGACTGACTGATGAGTACTAATAAGGATGAAACCGGTCTCAGTCTACCGAAACTTGTGGTCTGATGATCGAATTGACATGATCAACTCTTTTGATAACTAGTAAAATGAATTTTAAATAAATTTTAAATAAAGTTTTAAAATATGCTTGAATTAATTATAGATAAAAGTCCGGATCCGAATTAAAACTAATTTTAAAAAAGATTTTGTTCAGGCTGGTGCGTATGGATCAGGTGTTACTGAAATTTGAAGCCGCATTTAAATTACTAGTTTTTCTAAAGTATGGAATTTTATGTAATAGTTTATTAATTATTCATAATTGTATGATTATTATGACCCTAAACCGTAAATTAAGATAGCAATATTCAAATTGACATAGAGCAGAACTAATTCTAAAACAAAATTAAGTTTTCATCACTACACAAAAATAAAAAGCCATTTTTTTAAATGTTTTCCGGGTCAAAGTCTTACACTTGTGTTTTGTAATTATAATAAAGAAAGGTATTGTAAAATTTTTTTAATGTTTACATTCTACCCGGATTTCAAATAAATTTTGAAAATGATTAGCGGGCCGGTCATTTTCACTCCGCGGGCTTGATACGGCCCACGGGCCGCACGTTACTCACCCCTAGTCTAAATATTACTTCAAGCTGATATTTAAAATTTGGAAATATAAGTTTAAGGAAAAATTTATAATTAAATTAGAATAATACACTGAAATAACTCTATTAGGCATATTTCAATAACATTTTAAACAAAAAAAGTTTGTAGGATTTAATTAGACCTGAAAAAGCTTTTTTATATCTTTCAAATATCTATTACTTTTATAATTGTGGCTATTTGTTTTTTTTTATTTTTAAATTGAATTGTCCGCTTTCAAAGTTTCAGGTAACCAAAATAGCAAAATATAAATAGATATTTAGTTACTGTTTTACTTGTAAATTTATTAACTATAAAAATTAAAATTTATAAAATACTAAATTGAAAAATAACATAATAATAGGACTTAAATTTTTTTGTACAAATTAATCATAACTATATTTTTTAATAACACATTTCAAGTGCTAAATTTAGTTTATAGAATTTTCCTCTCTTATGACGTCATAGTCACTTTAAAAATTATTAAAAAGCCTTTAAACATAAAAACTAAATAAAAGAATTAGTTTTTTTGGTGAATTGTTATGTTAAAATAAACAGATGAATGGTCATTTTATAGGATATGTTTTAAAATTGATTCAGCCGAGGTAAAATTTTTTTAAAATTATCTGAAATTTTTAACAGGTTGTTTTTTCGATATATTCTAATTACAACCCCTTTTTAGCCGAAAAATCAAAGGTGGCCAAAAATAAGCACCCTAGTAAACATGTTTTGTCAAGTTTTGTTACAGTAGATCAAGGTTTAAAACTTTATGAAGAAAATTCTAAATTTTCACATTTAAAACATAATATACAAATACAACTAAATACTTAAAGTCAAAATTTTTATACTTTACTATACATAAAAGCTAATTATTTATTATTGTAAATAAAGTTTATATTTGTATACTTTTAGCTTCATTTAGCATTAGTTTTTTTTTTTTCAATTATCTTTATTAAATTGATTAACAGTACATGCTGAAATCTGTTCAGAGAAGTATACAAATGCTTTATAATGATAAAAACAGTCATATTAAACACTACTATTTTATTACAACATAAGTGTATATTCATAGAAAAAAAAATTGTTACGAATAAAACTTGAAAACAAACTGTCTAGTCTGATAATTGTCTTAACAATACTAGTCTTAAACTTATTTATACTTTTTCAACCTTTACTTTAAATTTTGGGGTTTTTTTCAAATGCAGAACAAGCCGGAAGTAAGAAGTTTTTTTCTGGGAACTATCTTTAAGAAGCCTTTTATTTTCATCGATGTTTAAAAAATTAAGTTTAAATTCACTTACGTCAGAAAATACAACTAACTTTTTGCTAATATCAAGTGTTTTAAAATAAAATTTGCTAGACTGATATTCAAGTGGTTTTTTTAAGCACTGTGAAATGTCTAGAAACATTGTCATACTCTTTAGAACGTGTAAAATCAGGTGCTTCTAGTACAAATAGTCTGTACCATACTAACTGCAGGATAGTCAATTGACTTCATTCATATCAGATAAAAAAGCCCATTTGTTTTCATGATGATCATATGATTCTACTGATTTCAAACTTGACATACTATAACCTACGGTCGCAGTAATTTTACCTTCAAAACATTTACAAACAGTAATATCTATTTATTCTTGTAAAACTGCTACTTTAAGCCATGCGTTTACTTTTACTTCATAGTTATACCAATCCTTAAAATGTATTAAGCTGTTTTTACGACAATCAATTATATAAATACTTTTCATAAATAAACAGACATTATAGTAATTATTTACATCTAAAAAAGATAAGTACTAGTTTAAATAACCATTTCGCTAAATTTTGAAAACTTATTACAAAGCAAATAAAAGAAAACTATTTAAAAGTTGGTATTAATTTATTTAATACAAAAACTGATAATAGTTAATGACACTAAATTCATAACTAATAAATTATTTTGTTTATGAATATTGTTTTTTGCTACAGTATTTTTATAGTTTTAATAAAAACGTAAAATTAGCATTTAACATGCCTTAGAATTATTTTACATATTTACATATTTCTTAACTATTATCAAAACCAGGATTGCTAAACTGCAGCTCGAAAGCCAAATGCTTGACGCGATGTAAAGGAAGTATATGCTGACGACTAACTAAAACACACTATTAAGTAAAACTATATTTATGAAGTAAAAAATATGTCATTACCACTTACAATTAGGTTAATAATTATCAAACTATACACACTATTGTTTTACTACTGTTTATCATAGTAATTTTATAGTTTTAAATAGTATTTTGAATATGTTTTATACATTTATTTTAAATAACTGCAGCCTGTTGTTGATTGTTTTCAAAATAAAAACTTGTAAACTCAAAAAAAAAACTGTCGGTATCTGATTACAATAGAAAAATACATAACTATTTATTTAACACATATTTTAAGTTAATATTTTAAGTTTACGACGTTTAAAACCTTAAATAAAAACTAATTTCTAAGAATATTAAAATTTACACAAAATGATAAAGTGAGATGGTGAAAGTCATTATAGGACTATCAGATTTAAATCGGACAAAATACAAAAGTTCTCCTTAAAAATTTTCTACCGGAAGATCAGAGTCAAAAGTTTTTTTTCGGCAAGATTCTAACGGTTTTGCAACATTTACAATTTGTAACAACCTTTTTTTTCAATCTTCAGCAGAAGTT
The DNA here is from genome assembly GCF_965202585.1 of Thalia democratica. NCBI lineage: Eukaryota > Metazoa > Chordata > Thaliacea > Salpida > Salpidae > Thalia > Thalia democratica. The sequence goes on from NC_139165.1 coordinate 20,603,111, forward strand.
GTGTCAGTTGGCGTCATTGAATAAAGCATTAAAAAAGTTTTTATTTCATCAAAAAACTGTTGACCCTGAACAAACAAAAGTATTTTTTAAAATGCAATTAAATTGCAGATTAAACTTACACATACATTGTCTTTATTTTATAATTTAAGACTTCGTAGTTTTAGTTTATAGTTGATATTTAATATAGACGCTTTTACTGCACCTGTATGACTGATTTCATCAAATTATCTTTAGAAAACAGCTATTGTTTTATTCACTGTATGACTGTATGAGTATATCTTTATATTAAGTAAACTACTTAAATTATTAATTTATTAGATAACTCTATTTTTACTAGCTTTAGGTTTAATAAGGTAGTTTAAAGTTTTTAAATGATTAACTACAAGTAAAACAATTGATTATAATTTTGTAACCTAATAATCATTAAATTTTTATAAGTTCAAAATCCATCTTTAAAAAAGTTATTTTTTTGTTAAACAAAGTTTTAAGAATATACAACTAAACTGAAAAAATAAAGTAAAAACAAAATGAAAAACCATATCCCTGCTTAACTAAATTAAAAAACTAGTTTTTTTGTAACTTTATATTTAACGAAAAAACAAAACGCAAAACGACATATAAAAAAAATATCTTTTATTTTCTACATCAGGTCTTTCGAATTAACTTTTTAAGTGTTTTCTATAAGGTAAGATAAAGCACACGAAAAGCTTTAAAAGTATTGAAACCAATTTTTATGTTTTAAATATTTATATTTTGTATCAAGGAATAAACTTTTAACATTAGTAATTTTTAACTAGTTTGCTTATCTTCAAAAAATCTTTATTTTAGATATTACATGTAAATATTGTATAACTTTATACAGAAGTTAATTATAAGACAAGTATATCAGTTTATCCCTATATAATTAATATATATATAATAAACATAAATATAATATAATTAATATATGTATAATTTCAATATAACACGTTTACAATTAAAAATATTAAAAGAATTTGGTTAACATTAGTACTTAAAATTTGTACAATGTTTTTTTCTTGGGAAATAAACTGTAAACAGAAGTTTTAATATTACATTTTTTTAACACAGAAGCAGCTCTGTCAATGAATAATTAATAAAAGTTATAGATAAAGTAATTACCGTACTATATATTATATTTAATTTTGTACAAAATCTTTGTAAACTTGTAATCCTATTTTATGGGTTGCTTTCCTATTTAAAACATAACTTATTGAATCATAATTTTCTCATTTTACTTTTAGATTTAACTATTTACTTTATTTTATTGATTATACTTATAAACTAAATACTTTTCGTTTTTAAAGCTTGAACTTTACTAAACTATTCAAGTACGCGCATTATTATTTTTTCACAAACTAGTGTCAATCCAATGGCCGTTTATTGACTTGCAGAAAATAGTTACAAAATAGTAAAAACATGTTCTTTAAAGTGATAATTTGATTTTTTTGGTGTTAGAATATAGTATTTTTTAGGTCATAGAGTTAACTTATCAATTTTACATTTTAACTAATGTATGTGCAAACAAAACTTTAATTGAAAAACATATCTGTACATGTAGATTAACAGATAAACTTTTTGATTGTTTATAAAATCAAAATCTAATTATAAATAACTTGAGAAGTAAAACAACACAATATAATTTTAATTTATACTTAAATAATTCAATTAATCGCCTTTAGAAGTTTTTTAGTAGTTAAACTATGTACAACATTTTATATATAAGAAATGTTTTTCAAGTAATGAATTTTAATTACAATTATAGACTTTTATTTGTAATTTGTAATTGAATAAATATACAGTTTTTGGATATAACTACAATAAGTAAATGTTATAAGTATAAAACAAAAAACAATATGTGGTATCAAGTAGCAGGTTTACAAACAGCGAGAAGAAATTCAGCTTGCACAGTTTTTGACGGTAAAATTTTTGTTATGGGAGGTCATACACTTTTTGAAAGTAATGATTACTTTGGAAAGTTGAAATCAGTAGAGTCGTATGATCATCATGAAAACAAATGGACATCTTTATGTGATATGAATGTATTTAAGGCTAATAATTTAGCAGTTAGTATGGGTGACAAAATGTTTGTACTAGATAGCGGCTTTCTGAAACATTCTGAGGTATATGACAGTGTTTCTAGAAAATTTACAGTTTTAAACTTGAATCTACCTATTAACGATTTCAGATACATTAAAGCACTTTGTGTAAATCATAGAATTTTTTTTTTGATGCCGACCTAAATTTGTATGTTTATAACATAAACGAAAATAAACTAACATTTAAAGGTGCTATGCTAAACGGTAAGATATGGTGTGCTGCTATTCAAAAATACCTGCAGTTCTGAAGTAACGTTTACTGTTTTTGAAAATTTCATTTGTGTATACAACTTATAAACCACTTTAGAAATATATTACTTTTTTTTATATATTACGTTATATATAACTGTAACTTTTTACGTAGTATTATATTTTTTTATACTTTTTACAGTCACTTAATAAATACTACGTACACCAATATGTCTTGTTTTATTCAGTTTAGGTTTTTCTGTTATAAAGACGAATATATTTGTAAATAATCATAATATTGTTTTTAAATAATATAATTTGACCGATTTTTTGTACTAAGAAGTTTATTGTTAATAATTAACTAAAACATTAAAACTTTATCATATTTACAAAGAAATGTCGTTTATTTTGATTTTTCAAAATAAAGCAAAAATAATAAGGGACTAAATAGTTAAAGCTACTTATCAAGACATTCTATAATATAAAGTACAATTCATTATTGAAGTAAATTCATGTAAGCTTCCTAGCGAATTATTTTTATTTTATACAAAGTAGATGAAGTAATTTAATTATGCCTTTTTGTTTAGACTTTTGATTAACATGGTATCTTTAAGCTTATAAAATTTTACTTATTGAAAAGCTTAAGCATTTGTTTAATATCGTCAAAATGCAATTTTAAATAACAAATTAAATAAAATTTCTTGAATACTATTTTTATTTTTTTTATTAAGTTATTGGACTAATTTTATTTTAAGTGAAAATTTTTTAAACAAATTAAGTTTTGGATAATACTTTTGTCAGATCTACCATGAGTTAGTTGACTAAATTTTGTCAGTTTTATATTGACTGTTTAGACTTCAAACATTTAAAAACAATTTTTTAGTTTTTACATTTATTTTGTCAGATTTAATGCAATTTGGTGGACCAAAACTAGGCAAATACCCTTTTAGACTTATTTAACTAAAATTTGTCACCTATTTTCTGTGTCTTAAGAACTTAAATTCTGTCTTTTTATTTTATTGGTTTAATTTGACTAAATTATTGTCACTTACTTTTTGTGACACTTTAAAACTTAAACTGCGTCAGAATCCTTTGTTTTTTTCTTTAATCTCCCTTCTCCTAATTACCAATATGACTCATTATTATCTGGTGTTTTTTAAGCCATTCTGTCTTTTTAGTTGAAGTTAAACCTAAAGGGTTTTAAACGGACAAATATTAAATGTGAGTATTGCTTTAAAAAAATAAATGCAAACTTATTTGTAAAATTTCTCTGAATCTACTTTTTAATAAAATATTTAAATAATAGGAATGGCATAAAATATATTGTCATATAAAAATGTAATAAATATTGCCTGATAAACAAAAGGAAATATACTAATAATTTTTTGGGAAAAACACTGCCTTGGTTTGATTTAACTGTTTCCTAAAAGAATGGTGATTCTTTATCTTTAGAACGCTATGTAGGGTTATAATGTAGAGTATAACCAATCTAAAAACCATTATTAAAATATACTCACTTTTAATTTAAATGCTGATACTTAGGGCTACTCTATCTATAACTCTAGTTGATAGTGATTGCACATTCTGTGTTAAACATCCATTACAAAGTCTAACAAACATAAGTGATTCTTTATAAATTACCTTTAGTGTTGTTGAAACCTTTTAAGACAATTTAAGACCAGACATGTTAAAAAGCTCTGCTTTGTTTACTCAAGCGTGAAATTACTAACTTAAAACAAACCAAAAATAAAACACTTCATTGCTGAATTACCATAGTAACTTTTAGCATTTTAACATCTCTGTTTAAGACCATTTACTTTGAAAATATTTAAACAAAAATTTTAACTTGCTATTTGAAACTAAATCTATAGAATACTTGTTAGAAGAAAACTATCTTAAATTAAATTTTTGCATAAAAAATCAAACATTGTCATGTCTACTTTGGAACAACATGTTTACTGCAGCAGGCTGTAGCTAAAATGATTTTTTGATCTAACTGATGAGAGTTTAATTATGGCCTTTATATGCATCAGTAAACTTGTTACTGCTTTTTAACTTCTCCTTATCTAAACCCTATCAAAATTTCATCGGTAAAACACCTGACCTTGCGAGCTTTCTCTTAAACGCTTGAAGAAGAACCACTTTAAATTAAAATTTCAACTAAATTTTAACATTTATCAAATGTAGTTTGATATCCTGCTACACTTTCTCTTACTCAACTTTAAAAAAAAAGAATATTTACTCAATTTTTTCTCTGCCTTTTTTCAGAAGATAAACAACACCTTTCCTTCATAAATTTGACAAAAAGGAACACATTTCAAAGTGTAACGTAGTCTCAAACTATTGTTAAAACTGTTGTGCCCAAGGAATAATCCTTGCATATATCAGTAAGCTCTTCATTAACGAATGGAGCGCTCTTTATTCTAAAAGCACTGACGATAGATAATTTAGAGAAGATCACATTTGATTATAGTTTAAAAGATATCCTGCTTTCACACAAAAAAGATTACCTCATAAAATTATACGATGCGGCATCAAAATTCATAAATAGAATGAGATGGAAGATGTTCTTCCATAATAAAGATGACTTACCTGAAGCCACACATGTTGAAACGCATATTTTCAAAAGTTCTAAATCGGCCCCGTTCAGCAACGAATTAAAGGAATTCGAAAAAGACCTCTTTGAATTGATTAGTAAGGTTAAATTTACTAAATTTATACCCAAATTTCAACAAAACTTAAGGAAAGATCTGAGAAATTTATTCAAAAGAGATAAAATAATTGTATTCGCAGATAAAAGTAGATCCATGTACATGACCAGCGCAGAATCATACAACAGACTAATGAAAAACTGCCTGACTTCTTCATACAAAGTGTCTGATAACAACATTATAGAAAAAATCAATATTGAATCCCAGAAAATAATATCATCCAAGCATTTTAACCTCAAAAACAAAAAAATACCAAAATTCTCCTCAGTTGATGCATTCATTACGGTTAAAGACCATAAGAAAGAGTTCCCACTAAGCATCGAGTGCAGAACTATCAACCCAAGCAAGAATCATCTAGGTAAAATAAGTAATAATATACTAGAAAATATTGTAAACCAAATAAAAAAGAAGTCAACATTAATCCAATGGAAGAATTCTTACGAAGTCATCGAATGGTTTAACAGTATAAATGAAAAATCAAAAAAATGCTTTGTTAATTTCGATATCCAAAAATTTTACCCGAGTATCAAACTAACACACCTTATGAATACTATAGAGTTTGCAAGAAAGTTCACTGAGATAAGTGAAGAAGATGTGAAGATTATAACACACACTTGTAATTCAGTTCTTACCTACGATGGAAAAGTATGGACCAAAAAAGATCAAGAATCATCGTTTGACGTCCCTATGGGGTCGTACTTCGGAGCTGAGTTATGCGACCTTATTGGTCTGCACATTCTTGATAGATTAGGGAAAACATACAAGTCAAACCAGATAGGCCTATATAGGGATGATGGCTTGGCGATTATCAAGCATAAAAACAACCAGGACCTCGAAAATATAAAAAAACAAACAATAAAGACCTTTAAAGACATTGGTTTCAAGATAACAATGGAATTTGGTATGACTAAATGCAACTTCTTGGACATCACACTAGACCTCGCAAACAATTGCTATATGCCATACAGAAAAGAAAACTCCTCAATCAGATATATCAGTAGTGACTCCAACCACCCGAAGATAATCAAGAATAACCTACCCAAAATGATTGAGAAAAGACTAAATAGACTGTCCACAGACCTAAGAACCTTCGATAATGCAAAACATAGCTACCAAATTGCACTGCTCCAATCCAACTTTAAACACAAGCTTGAATATGAAAACAAAACCAAACCTGTTGACAAGAAGAAACGTAAACGAACAAGAAGAATTATGTATTTTAATCCCCCATACTGCCAGTCAAAAAAAACCAACATTGGGGGGAAATTCTTAGACCTAATTGACAAACATTTCAAAACAGAGAGCATGAAAAAGATCTTCAACAGAAGTAATTGCAAAATATCATACTGTTGTATGGATAATGTCAAATCACTAATAAGTAGCCACAATAAGAAGATACTAAATAAACTGAATCATCATAACAACCAAGAGGAAAAACGTGCAACTGCCGCGACAAAGACTCCTGCCCCTTAAGTGGCAAATGTTTGCAGGGGAATGTTGTTTATAAGGCGACGATTACTAGTCAGATCGAAACAAAAGAATACATAGGATCCACAGGATGCCAGTTCAAAAAGAGATGGTATGCGCACATTAGTGACATTAAGAATGAAAATAACAAGGGAACAGAGCTTTCCAAGTACATTTGGAGACTAAAAAACAATAACACCAGCTACGATTTAAGATGGAGCATAATGCACAAGATCAGGGAAATGAAGAATATAGGTAAAATCTGTAAGACTTGCAATTTGGAAAAAATAGAAATAGCACTTGCTAAAAAGAAACGAATTTTAAACAAAAGACAAGAGCTCTTCTATACCTGCCCGCACTTTAGGAAATTTCATTTTAAAACTTAGGGTATTAATTCTTTAATCACTTAGTTCTATTTTTGTTATTACTTGTACCCTCATTTGTTAAGCGCCATTTTGTTTTGTGTTGTTATAAGCTAAATCCAAATCTATATAGAACAAATCATCTATTGTAAGTATAAATCATATTTGAAATTTAAAAAGTCTTTTTCATTATTATAAAACTTTTAATTTTGTTAACTAATTATCTAGTAATAGCACTATACATTTTTAATTTTAATTTGAATTCAATTATAATTTTTTGCATTATTGTATTTTCTTAAGTTGTCCATCGTCTTATGTTTATTTTATTTTACAGGCCTGAAGATCCCTTAGGGGAGAAAAATTGTTGCCTTTGTAAATAAATAAATTAAAAAAATTAAAGTTAAAACTATAACAATAAATTAAGACACATTAAAAAACAAATAGTTAAACAATTCTAAACAAAAAGTCTTTTAGTTCTAAAGAGTATTTTTATATTTTATAACCAAAAAATATTATGTTCTAACTAAAATACACAAATTGACTTTAGTTTTAAAAAAATAATAAATATGTGTTACAAACTTGCATATAGATTGCAACGTTTGAAAATCAGATAAATAACTAAAAAACAAAAAAATACTTAAATTCATGACTAAAATTTTTCCAAGATACAATTTGCTAAAGGTTTTCAGGAATTTACTGGTCTTTTTTGTCTTGGTAATTAATAAGTTTTGTTTTTTTCTTCTTTGATATTTAGAGCCTTACTTAAAACTTAACATGACTAACTGTGACTTTAAATTGGTTACCATATTTTATTATTAAAATTTCTAATATTTTGTCATGACTTTGTGTATCAAATTTTGTCAGTTCTACTTTTGTTTTGTGGACTAAATTTTGTTAGTGCAACTTTGACTTTTTGGAATAATTCTTTTGCAAGATCTACTATGACTATGTGGAGTAAATTTTGCCAGTTCTTCTTTGACTTTGTAGAATAAATTTTGACAGTGTTTTATTGACTTTGTAAACTTTAAACTTGTTTATTTTATTTTGACTACTTTGATTATACTTACTTTGACTTTTTCGACAAAATTTTGTCAGATCTAATGCTACTTTGTGGACTTAAACTTGGCAAATACCCTTCGTTGTTTAACTTAACATTTGTAAGTAATTTTTCTGTGACTTAGAAGTTTAAATCGTGTCAATACCTTTTGTTGTTTACTTAGTAATCTCTCTTTAGCATTTTTAACAATATAACGTCTTATTACCTAATGTTTCTTTTAAGCCTCTTTATTTTCTCCCTATGATTAAACATAAATGGCTATTGATTAGGCAAATAGTAATTGTGAGTATTGCTTTTAAAAGTAAATGCAATTTTATTGTAAAATTTCTCTGAATTTACTGTTAAATAAGTTATATTAAACAATTTAAAAATATAGGAATGTGAGATTAAAATGTAATAAATACTGCTTTAAAATATAAGATATTATACTAATAAAGTTTATTTGGGTTAAATACTGTCTTGGTTTTATATAATTGTTATCTAAAAGACTGGTGATTCTTTATCTTGACGACGCTATGTAGGGTTTTAATACAGAGTACAACCACAATAAAACCAAAACTAAGTTTATTGTTAACTTTTCACTTAAATACTTACACTAAGGGCTACTCTTTACAAAACTTTCTTAAGCGCAAAAACATTGATTTTACATTAACTTGGGAGGTGAAAAAATGAGCATAGCCAACAGCAGATGGTAACAACCCTTTTTGTAGGCTGTGCTTAAAAGAATCAACAGCCGTTATGTATGCTTTAAAAAACGAAGGTTGTTTAAAAAAGAGGAGTGAATTCATATCGTCTTGTCGACATATGAAAAAACTTCTCTTAAAATACAACAAATTTCGAAGTATTTTATAGTCAATTAACTGTTGTTTTCGTTGATTTTAGTTGTTTGATTAGTTAGATGGTAGATCGATTTTTCTACTGAATATTTGTAATGTACAATGTTCAATACTTACGTCATATTGTTTTTGTTTTTTGTAAACTTTTACACGCAGGGTAACTTTTGCAGGGCGACTATTTTGCACGAGCGTCACTTTTGCACGAGGGGACAATTTCGCACGGCGACACTTTTGCACGGCGTCACTTTAGCACGAGGAGACACTTTTGCACGGCAAAATTTTTGAAGATGACAATTTTTTACGACAGCATTGTTGCACAACGTCACGTTTTTACGATGAAATTTATGCTTAGCGACATTTTGGCACGATGACTTTTTGTTGCTTTTTTATTCTCTCTCTAAATAAAAAAATAAAAATAAACAACAAGTAAAACCTGAAATACCTTTACACTTCATAAACTAATTAAATATTTGTTTTTAATTCAACTATTATTTGAAATTAAAATAAATTTAAAAAATTTGTTCAACAATTATATAATGCTAACTATAACCTTGAGAGAAAATAAGTAAAAAATAATACCCAAAAATTTAAAAGCCTTACTAAATTAAGTTTATTTTACTGTTTGAAAAGTAACAAAATTCAGATTATTTTCATTTAATGTATTAAAAATTGCTTTTATTTAAAATTAATAATGTGTATTCATCTAGTTTATTTAAATTAAGCTAAAAAATATAAATTAATGAATTGTGGTACGTTATTTTATTGTTCTACGTAAAACTTCAAATAAATTATTTACATTAAAATTTCATTAAAAAAGTACCACATTATATTTATTCAAAACAACTTGAGATAAAAAGCGAATATTATTCAAGTAAAAAAAAAATGTTTTAATTTATAAAAAAATGTCGCCGTTCAAAAGTGTCTCCTCGTGCAAAAGTGTCACCTCTTGCAAAAGTGACCTTCCGTGCAAAAGAGTTGCCGTGCAAAAGTGTCCCCTCGTGCAAAAGTGACCCTCCGCGCAAAAGTGTCGCCGTGCAAAAGTGTCCCCTCGTGCAAAAGTGACCCTCGTGCAAAAGAGTCATCGTGCAAAAGTGTCCCCTCGTACAAAAGTGACCCTGCGTGCAAAAGTAACGCCGTGCAAAAGTGTCCCCTCGTGCTAAAGAGACGCTCGTGCAAAAGTGTCGCCGTGCAAAAGTGTTCCCTCGGGCAAAAGTGACCCTTCGTGCAAAAGTGACCCCTCGTGCAAAAGTGTCGCCCGTGCAAAAGTGACGCTCGTGCAAAAGTGACACCCACCCGTTTAATGGAATGTTGTTCAAATAATAAACAAAATAGTTATAAAAATTTTACTCTTGATTTTTTCTTGCTTTTAATGTTACTACGGTTACGAGCTTTTAAAACCTATACTGACACTATGAAGTTATAAATAATTATATACGAGTTATAAAATAGATTAACAACGACACAATATTGTGTTTCTTTATCTGATTTAGATTTATATGATATAAAGTCATTTTCAGTAACAATACTCGTATATATAATAGTTTAAGAAATATCTTATTAATAATAAAAGCATGGGTTTAAAATTACGAAACATTATGGTAACTCCGATAAAACTAATCTAATAAACTTTTAAACTAATTTAAGGCTTCAGTTAGTAACAACAACATTTTTGTTTAACTAAGGGTTACTAAGTAAACTGTATGTAAAACGCTTTTTAAACCCGATTACAGTATTTACTGTTGAATTTAAATCTGAGTCATAAGAATACATTTTTGTTTCGTTGTTTTATTCTAATATGCTTAAAACTAGTCATTAATAAAAGTAAGATTATATTAGCTTGACACTTTAAAGTAACTTTTAGACTACATACGACAAGAAAGTTATGGTGTATGTTCATTTATGAAAAGTGTTTATGTAATTGGCGAATGTATATTTAGAAGGTACCTGTGTATTTGGTTTGGAACAATTACAATATGATTTTTATAAGTATATTATAAAAAACTACTGGTATAAATTACCAAGCTTACAAACACAAAGGAGTAATTCAACTTGTGCAGTTTTTGAAGGTAAAATTGTTGTTACTGGAGGTAAATATTGTGGAAAAAACAGGAAATCAGTAGAGTCATATGATTATTGTAATAATGAATGGAAACATTTGTCTGATATGAATAAAGCCAGCTGTAATCATTCTGTAGTTACGGTAGGTAAAAATTAATCGTAGTAGGCAGATGGTGTTTAACACGCTCTGAAATATATGACAATGTTTGTAGAAAGTTCAAAATGTTATCGATCCATATGAAAATCAACTTAGCAGTTCTAACTTTAAAATACTCAGTTTTAGTGACAAATTAGTTGTATTTTCTGGCTTTGACAATTATAATATACTGAAACTGTATTTGTACAGCGTGGATGGGAAAAAATGAGTTTCTGAATATAACTTTATACAAGATAAGTTCATGCATGCAGTTTGTTATGCTACTGAAAAATATCCTAAAATGTAAAGTAGCACTTAAAGCAGTATGGATATTTTTTAGACTAGTTTTGTTCAATAAATTACAAGATTCTAATACTTCTTTTAATTTTTAAGTTTTAAAACGTTAAAACGTTATTTAAACATCTTATTTTGTAATAAAAATTCTATTTTAGTTATATAGTACTTTTATTTATTTAAAACCTAAATAATAAATTGAAATTAAATGTAAAATTCTATGAGAAACAGCCAGTTGAAGGTACAAGTTTATTTTAATATAACTAGTATGTAAAATATTAACTTCATAGAATAGTAAAATATTTAATTTTTTACTCTATTTAAGTAGTTCGAATTCTAAAATTTAAAAACATTAAATTTTAAAATATTTAAATAAAACGTAAGGTAATGAAAATATATCATTAAATTTATACGAAATTTTTCTGACTATAAAACAAAATAAAAGACAAAAATTTTATACCTTTAACAATTTAAATAAAAAACGACTAAATTCTACAACACAAAAGTTTAAAATTTATAGTTTAATTATACAATTAAGAACATTGTGTTAATTTGTTTGTAAGTTTTAGAATTTTTTTATAAATATAAAACATTTAGTTTTATAAAACAATTAATAAATTGACATTCAAAATATTATTTTTGTCATGTATTACGATAAATGTTTCAATATTTTTACTTACACGTAAACAAATAAAAAGGTTTATAGTATTAATAGTTGCATTATATTGGATGAAAAAGCCTTACTAGAACCAGCATTAAAAAATCACTAAGTGTTCCTCTAATCTTTTATTATCTAATTTAACGCAAAAAAGTTATTAGAAATAAACCTAAGGATAGCAAGAATATTTAAAAATAAATTGTAGTTCATCAATTTATACAACTGCTTTTTTTTATAAAAATTTGAAGAGGTCGAGTTTTGAGTATAAAATAAAACCCGTTTTAAATGTTTACGAACCTTAAGTGAATATCAGATGTTAAAATTTTCATAATCAAGTTATGTTTGTCTCTGATAACAAAATTTACAGTATGTGTTTATAATTAAAATACAAATGTATATAAAATACATTAAAACAAGAAATCCAATAGAAAAAGCTCTGTGAAAAGTAATAAAAAGTCGTTAGAATGATTTTATTTTAAAACTGTCATGTTTACTTTTTTAATCGGTTTTATAAAATTGGCGATTTTTTTTTGCTTAAAAATATTTTATTTAAGAATATAAGTTTATATTTTAATACATGAAATACAGAACTCTCTTAATAATATGTTTATTAATTGCTTCTTATTAATATAAATAAAAAGATAAACTTGTTTTTAAATTTCTTATTATTATACTTATAATATATTATATTTTGAATTTTTAAATAAGCATTTAACTTAGACAAGTTAAACTTCATTTTAATCATGTTGTAGTTATTTTCGTAAAGTTACTTCTACATGGTACTTATGATAACAATTTTTATATTAACATGCCACGAAAAAAAAATTATCATCTTAAAATTTTCTGCTAAATCCTTTACAAAAACTTATTTTTAATAAATTTAGCTCAAACAAAAGCATTCGTATATAAATTACAAATAACTTTAAATTTTTTGAAATAACTTTTGTTAAGTCTATAAAAGCAGTTTGTTTTATCTTTGAATATAGTAAATGACAACAAAAAAATAATAGCTAAAATGGAACTAATTTTATAAAATACAGTCATAAAATGAAAATTACAATGCTAAAAACTTTTTACTATTTTCTATCTCAACATATGTTAAAAAAACAAGTTCTATTGTTTATGTTTAAATTAAAATTATAACTATGACACAAATATAAAAGTACACAAGTAACTAAGCTACTAAACATTTTTATAAAACACTTAAAATTCTATAAATAATAAATAAACCATCTATCTCGTTAGTATTTGTTTAAATTTGAAACTTAAAACAACTAAAGATTTTTTTTATTAAATGAATATGCAAGGTAGGCTATTTTGTTTTTAGGAAAACTTAATGTTTATTTTAATTTGAGTGTTGTTTTTAAAAAAAATGTTTTATGATGCTTTTATAAACTTAGTTAATTGGTATTTATTAGTTGACGTAACACATTTATTTAGTTCGTCACTGTAACTAAGTGGATGTAATCAGTTCGTCACTAATCGTTTGTCGTATTTCATTGTTGTATATCTTGTGTTTATTAACGAATTATTTTTTTATCTGTGTGATTAAAAATCTAAGTACTTTAAAAGATTAAACAAAGAACGTGTTATAAATAAACTAAACGAGAAAACCAAAAGATAGCAACCGCTTTTTTTTAAATTTATATTATTTATGCTCCATTCATAAAGTACTTTCAACACCAAAATAACAGTTTAATTTGATAGTTTAAAAAAAACTGTTTTATGTTTATAGTTATTTAGTGTTGCATTATTTTTTTAAATCAAAACCTCTTTAAAGTTTTTTGTGCATCTTTAAATTTATTTAAAAAAAAGTACAGCAAATTTTATGAAAACAAATTTTAATATTAAAACAAGCAACAAGTAAACTTAGTCAAATCATATTTCAAAACGAAAGTACATAGGTATTACGAAAAAAACATCAAATAAATTTGTACAAATACTAAATTTCTATACACACAACTAAAGTTTTCGTACAACCAAGCTACTTCAGAATTTTGGATACCTTTCTAAAGCTGCACGTTCAAAGCTACCCTCAAACACAGAACTTTTAAATATCAACTTGTTCTCGCTCATGTTATAAGCATACATGTTTAGCTCAAAATCGAAAATATAAATTATATCATTTACACCGAACGCTTGAATCTTTTGAAGTCTTGCAATTGAGGGATTAAGATAAAACATTGTAAATTTTCTAGAAACATTGTCATATACCTCGCAGTTTTTTGGATGACTACCATCAATTACAAACATTTTATTACCCATACTAAATGATGAATGACAGGACTTTGGTTCATTCATATCACATAGCAAGGTCCATTTGTTTTCATGATGATCATACGATTCTACTGATTTTAACGGTTTACAATAAGTACAATATCTACTATGAATCATTTTCTTACCTCCAGTAACAATAATTTTACCTTCAAAAACTGTACAAGCTAAATTACTTCTCTCTGTTTGTAAGCTTGCTACTGGATACCATTTGTTGTCTCTTATATCATACTTATAGCAATCATCAGTATAACAGTTATCATAAAAGATATCACAACCTAGAGGGTAGTCACTATAACAACCGCCAACTAGATAGATACTTTTCATAAATGAACAAACGCTATAGTATTTTAACATTCCAGGAGTTTGTTTCAATTCTTTCCAAAAATTTTTCTTTGCAGAATACGTTTCAAAAAAATTAGTCCACATATCATTTTGATTACATACACCAAGAACATAAATATCAGAACCAATTACAGCTGTTTTGCTTGAATCATTTTTTGTTAACATTGGGCTCATTTTGACAGTAGTATGAAAATCAGGACCTTTTAACTTAATAGCTTCATTTGTAACTACATTATTACTTTTTCTTCCTCCACAAATAACAAAATCGAATTCATCTTGATTACAATAACGAGTTTCATATAAAACTTGAGGTCTTCTTCTAAAAAGTGTAGGAAACATTTTGGCTTTGATGTTTTAAATATTTAGATAAACCCTGTTTAGTGTATAGTAAAAGTAAATTTTTCCGAGATTTTGTTTCAAAAAAAAGTATCTAATTTTACTTGATTAAAAAGATATAACAAAAAATATCTATAAAGTGTATGTTATATGAACACGAACGATCTTAGTAAAAAAAAAATTTTAAAATCATCTGTAAAACATTTAAATTTGTTTTAATATATCAATGATTAAAATTTGTCAATGAAAGTTTATTACGAAATGCAATAAAATTTTGTATATAAGTTTATCTATGATGTAGTAATTTTTGTCAATTATTACTTTGTTGTTTTTTTATTAAAGCCCGTATTTTTATGTTATTTTAAGGTAAAAGTTGTTTTTGATCACATTAAAACTAGTACTTTTACATTATTATAATGCTTAAATCACTAATATGTATATATATATAAATAAATAAATATATATATATATATATATAAGTTTATTTTAAGATGTAAAACTTAAATCACTCGAGTTTTGTGCTTATGGACTCATCAGCTTCAAAAAACTTCAAAATCTAGTATCTTATATGTATATATATATATATATCTAATATGGTATTAACTAAACAACAACAAATTATTCTCAAAATATATGGTCGAGGTACATCTTTACTTAAGTTTAAAATTTTTATAATTTATTGTTTTGATAAAGACAAAAATAAATGAGATAATATTTAAGATTAAATGTTTAAGTTTAAATGAGATTAGTCATTTAGTGTTTAGTATTGACTGAAAATAATCTAATGAAAATATTTTTTAATAAGAAATCTAGTCATTAAAAAAGATTGTGAAGTGTTCTAACAACTTTTTTTTTATTGACTAAATGTCTTTGAAAGTTTATAACGAAATGCAATAAAATTTAGAGTATAAGTTGATCTATAATGTAGTCATTTTTATCAAATAGTACTTAGTTGTTTTTTTATTAAAGCCCGTAATTTTATGTTATTTTAACGTAAGAGTTGTTTTTGATCCCATTAAAACTAGTACTTTTACAATGATATAAGTAGGTAAGATAAAAAGTATTAGTCATTAAAATAAAGTAAAAGTTAAAACTTATTTAAATGAATATTTTTTATTTATTTATGGGAATTTACCATTTTTTACTTCACCTGTTTTATATAACTTGTTTACGAATAGTTTGTTAATAACTATATTTTGTTTACACTATGAAGGAGAAATAACAATTACCATCTAACTCGTACATTTTAATACTACCGCAAATTACATACATACTTTTCATAAATAAGCAAGCACCATAGTTAACTAAATTACCAAAAATAAGTTTTAATGGCTTTAAATGTTTTGTATTTGCAAAATACATTTCCAAAAATTTTTACACTTGTTTTTTTTTCATCATATCCACCAAGTATATAAATATCAGTACCAATAACAGCTTTATAGCTTAAAAACCTTGGTGTTAACATTGGACTCATTTTAAATGAAGTTCGAAAATCAGGACCTTTCAACTTAGTTGCTTCATTTTTGACTGCAAAATTGTATTTTTACCTCCACAAATAACAATATTAAATTCATCCTGTTTGCAATAACGATTCTCATATAAAACTGAATATTTACCATTATTAAACATAACAAAATATACATATAGACTGAATAATGCTTAAATCATGTTTAAAGTAATACTCTAATAAAAATTATTAAAAAGTAACATTTTGCCTGTTTTTTTCAATATTAAATTACTCAGTTTTAGTTTTAACAAATAAATATTACAAAAATATTTAGTTTGAACTTAATTGCAGCGTCATTTATATTGAAACTTACTTTTAAGTAAAAAATATATTCTTATTTTTTTATTTTGAGTTATTTAATATAATTTCAACAAAAAACAATTATTACCAATGAAAATACCAATGCAGCTTTACTAGTTTTTTGCATTTTTTTACCATCTTGTAAAAAATAATTATTTTTATATTAACAAAGTCTTATGAAGATAAAGTTAATTGCTAGACTTAAATAAATAAAAAAACATAATCTTATCTCTACTTATATTAAATCAAAAGTCTTTGTTTTATAATTTTGTAACTTTATATTCAAGAAAAAATAAGCACAAAAACTAAGAAAAAATATTCTTCAGTTTAGTTTGTAAGAATCTACAATTTTAAACCGAGGACGTTTTCAGAAAATAAAAACAAACTTTTAATAAAAAAATAAATAAAACTTGAGTTTATTCACTTATTAATAAAGCTATTTTATTATGACAGCTGTAAAGTAGTTATGCTTTGTAGTATTTTCTAAGTAAAGACAACATTTAACAACTTTTTATATATAATAATAGTCTATACTTAGTATTTGAAAATGTCAAGTTTTTGACTACAATTTCAAAGCAAGTTCACAACAAATTTTGCAAAAATCATTATTTTATTTTTTAATGAAACCATTTAATTCACGGCTTCAACAAAAGTAAAAAAATTCTTAATTTAGTTGAAAATAGAAAATTTAGTTTATATTTTTTAGTTGCTGTTACTTGTGGTAATGAAAATAGCGCATTATAGCACATTATTATAAATATGAGCTTACAGTTTTTAAATTTAAAGTATGTTTAAAAATTGTCAAAAATTTTTTAGTGTTTATTTAAAACTGAAGCATACTTTATCAAAAAGGAATTTATAAAAATCATAAACTTATGTAAAGGTGTATTGCGACCAATTAACTTGATCATTTTTTGTTGTTTAGTTAATATCATATATATATATATATATATATATATATATATATAGTTTTAAATTGTTTAATTATATAATTTTAACTATTTAATTTGATCAAAAACAACTTTTACATTGAAGTAACGTAAAATTACAGGCTTTAATAAAATAAAAACAAAATAATAATTGACAAAAATGACTACATTATAGATCAACTTATCTTCTTAATTTTATTATATTGCGTTATAAACTCTCAATGACAATTAGTCAATTAAGAAAAGAAATTGTTAGAATACTTCACAATTTTTTTTAAATGACTTGATTTCTTATTAAAACATCTATTCATTAAATTATTTTCAGCTATTGCTTAATACTATATGAACAAAATTATTTTAAACTCATCATTTTATTTATAAATTAAATTTTTTTTAAATGTTTTAGTGATAATTTCAAAACTTAACTTTTATACTAAAAGCGTTTGTTTTCATATAACATACACTTTAATATTTTTTATTTATTTTATTTTTTTATCAAGTGAGATTAGTTAACTTTTTTATAAATCATATGTCGGAAAAACTTACTTTTACTATAAACTTAACAGGGTTTATCTAAATATTTTAAAGAACAAAGCCAAAATGTTTCCTACTTCTTTTAGAAGAAGACCTCAAGTTTTGTATGAAAATCGTTATTGTAATCAGGATGAATTTGATTTTATTATTTGTGGAGGAAGAAATAAAAGCAATTATGTAACTACAAATGACGTTATAAAGTTAAAAGGTCCTAAGTTTCAAACTACTGTCAAAAAGAGCCTAATGTTAAGAAATAAAGATTCAAGCAAAACAGCTGTAATTGGTTCTGATATTTATGTTCTTGGTGGATATATTATCAAAATTATATGTGGACTTTTTTTTTGAAACGTATTTTGCAAAGAAAAAAGTTTGGAAAGAATTGAAACAAACTCCTGGTGTGTTAAAATATTATAGCGTCTGTTCATTTATGAAAAGTATCTATCTAATTGGTGGTAGGTATGATAATTGTGTTACTAAAGATTGTTACAAGTATGATATAAAAGACAACAATTGGTATCATGTAGCAAGCTTACAAAGAGAGAGGAGTTAATCAGCTTGTACAGTTATTGAAGGTAAAGTAGATGTTACTGGAGGTAAAAAAAACTCATAGTAGATATTCTACTTATTGTAAACCGATGAAATCAGTAGAATCGTATGATCATCATGAAACAAATGGACCTTTCTATGTGATGTAATAAATCAAAGTCTTGTCATTCATCATTTAGTATGGGTAATAAAATGTTTGTAATTGATGGTAGTCATCATAAAAACTGCGAGGTATATGACAATGTTTCTAGAAAATTTACAATGTTTTATTTTTATCCCTCAATTTCAAAACTTTCAAAGATTCAAGCGTTCTGTGTATATGATATGATTTATATTTTTGATTATGACCTAAACACGTATGCTTATAACATGAGCGAATACAAGTTAATATTTAATAAATATGTGCTTGTAGGTAGCTTGGAAAATGCAGCTTTACAAAGGTATCCAAAATTCTGAAGTGACTAGGTAATGTACGAAAGCTTCAGTTGTGTGTATAGAAATTTGATGTTTGTACATACCTAACAAAATTTTGTTTCGAAATACCTAAGTACTTTGGTTTTGAAATGTAATTTGACTAAGTTTACTTGTTGTTTTTCTTAGTATTAATGTTAGTTTTGGTTAAATTTATTGTACTTTTTTTTTAATGAATTACAATATGTACAAAACATTTAAAAGAGGATTCGAGTCAAAAATTTAATACAACAATAAATAACTATAAACATAAATAACAACTTTTTATTAAATTATCGAATTAAACTGTCTTTTTGGTGTTGGAAGTATTTTATGGTTAGAATATATGTAATATATATTAAAAAAAACTGTTGCTATCTTATGGTTTTACCGTTTAGTTATAACACGTTTCCTTGCTTAATCTTTAACAATACTTGAATACTTCAGACATAGAGATAAAAATAAAACAATATACATAAGGTGAACCGCAATGAAATAAATGAGCGACGAACTCATTACATCTACTTAGTTACAGCGATGACTAAATTAATTCATTATGTTATATAAAGTAATAAATTACAATCAACTAAGTTTAAAAAGGCATAAAACATTGTTTTCTAACACATCACTCAATTTAAAATAAATATTATAAAAAATATCCTAAAACAAAGATAGCCGACCTTGCAAATTCTAAAATTTAATAAAAAGTCTTTAGTTGTCTGTATTGAAGACATTAAGGTAGTGTCAAAAAAAAGTTTTAAAAAAATCTAAAAGTTATTGTAATTAACAAACACTAATGATATAGATGTTTTATTTATAATTTATAAAACAACTTAAGTATTTTAAAACATGTTTAGTAGCTTAGCCAGTAGTGTATTTTTACTAGTGACTTTTATATTTGAGATTTAAGCATAAACATTAATATTTGTTTTTTAAACATTTGTTTAGATCGAAACTTGTAAAAAGTTTCTTTTGTATTTCAAAGAGCATTGTAATTTTAATTATATTATTATACTTGCGCAAAATTGGTTCCAATTTAGCTATAACTTTATTCCACTCATCTACTATACTCAAAGGAAAAACAACTACTTTTTACTTAACAAAAGTAACATAAAAGATAATTTATATACAATTGTTCTTACTTAATATAAACATTTTTATATACCTCAGAGCATGCTAACATTATGTGGAGTGGATTTAGAATGTTTTTGTTATTTGTTAAGTTTGTTTTCGCTGTTTATTTTTACTAATATATTATCTGCTTTATCAAATTTGTAATAAACAGTTTTTATTCAAGATGTTTTATATATTTTGTATGCTTATTTATTAGTTTGTAAGTTAAACCTAATGAGTGATTCGAGGGTAATTGTTAACTTTGAAATTTTGTAAAATAAATAACTCTGACTAATTTTTTAACTCAATGTTTAAATTAATTATAAATTTTAAAGTACGTAGTTGGTTTAAGTTTTTTGGCAACACTGGTGGTTGTCTTATATAAGCATACAATCAATATAAATAGCTTTTCAAGCGATATCAGCTGCAAGACCTAATGTTTAGCATATATTATATTTCAAGCCAACAATGTGAATTGAACAAAATATCATAAGTTTAATTTGCCACTTTTAAAAGCAAAAAAAAAAACCAGCCTCAGCGACAAAAAACTAGTTTGATATTTCAGTATACAAAAAAAGATTCAAGCCAAAAACTGAAAAATGACTAACTTGGCCTGAGACTTGAAGTCTTCAAATAGTCATAGTCTGAGTATTGGGCAATTTATAGATGTTCATTGCTTGAATTTGAACTATTTTGATTAACAATGTACAAACTAAATAAATTTACCATCCCTAAATCTAGTTTCTGATAAACAGGAAGTTCAAAAAATATCAACTGTTTATATTAATTTGCACGAATTAACTTAATTTGCAATAAAGCATTGTTTTTAAAATGAAAAGTATACCTAACAAAAACTGTTTTATTTTTTGTCATATCTAATTTTTTAATTCTGTATGTACACACTTTTATTACTACATGTAGATACTACATGTAGAAACAACAATGAAAGAAAATTATTCATAAACTATACTTAATCTAACTTAAGTATTAAATAAAAAGTGGTTTTAAAAATATGATCATTTTTGTACATCTGTGTGCATAGAAAGTACTTATAGTGCAAAGAGAATTTCTAAAAATCAAAATGTGTCAAAACCAAAGTAAAATACATACTTCTTATTTATATGTTGTTTTATATGTTTTTTTGCACACTCAAATATAACATTTAGTAATAAAGTAGCTATAAAAGAAACTTAGGTATACAAAACATTAAAAAAAACCTTAAGTGCATAAAAAAGAAATTTAATTAATTACTGTGCATTACCTTTTTACAAAGTAAAAAACGTTTGCATTTAGTTTATATATTAAATAGGTATTATTTTACTTACTTACTAAATCCAAGAGTTCTTTACATTTTTTTCAGATAATAACTTGCTGCTGTAAGAAGAAAGTTGATATTAATCTGAAAAAAAATATCCTGGTGAAATGCTAAGCTGTCATTTTTCATTACGTTTTTAAGCTAAAGCATTAAAAATTTTTGTTTGTTTTAAAATACTGTACATGTAACAAAATTAATTAAATTAAACAATATACCAAAAAAAGGTTAACTTAAAATATATTTTTGCATCGCGGGCCACATTTACATGCTGGCGGGCCACAAAATTATCTTTTGCGGCCACATTTCTTTCAATAAAAAATGTGCTCGCAGGCCGTAGTTTGCCGATCCCTGCTCTACATTATGCAGTACTATAAGTGTTTTATTAAGTTTAGTTGTATTTAAACATTAAGTTATTAATTGATTTACACCAGCTGTTTCCGTGATAAAAGGTAAAGTTTAAGTTTTATATTCATCCTAATAGTTCATTACTATATTACTAGTTCTAAAGAAGAAAATACTCTATATTCTTTTACAACTAAATATTTTTTACTTCTGAATTTATTATACTGCAGTTACTTAAAATAAACTAAATAAATGTGTTATAGCTAACTTCTATATAAGACTACACAATATTCACGTATAAATTCTACAAATGAACAAACTTTATAGAAGTTAATAAAATTAAAACAATATTCCATCTAACAAAATAAATTGTTTAAAATACCATACGCGAAAACAAAAAAGATTATCTGTAAAAATTAAAAAAAGGAGATGGTATTGTTGGTTTACTAGCTTTAAAAACTGATAATGAATAAAAGACTTAAAAATTTTAGAAGACTCTGATATATTAAAATTATAATCTAATTTCAGTCTGTCAAAAAAAAAATATATAATAAATAGTGATGCATAGTAATTCACTCTAAAATCAAAATAGTATAAAGTTCGGTGTCGTATTTTTAAAGTTCTTAATTTCAATAAAAGTTTAAATATATACAGTTTAACAAAAATTTTTAAAATTAATCGCTTCGTATTTAAGTCTGTTAAAATATAATCTGTTAAAAAATATTCAAATAAACAGATTTGTTGTTTTTATTAATCAGATTTTAATTTAATTAATTACTAAATGTTAACAAAATCTTTAGTAAAAAAAAAATTTACTGAAACTGCATATTTCTATGTATATGGATACATTTTAGTGTTAATTTCTGAAGTAGATAAACTTAAATTTAAATGGTCAAAATGTTAAAGTTAATAAAGATAGCCCCATTATTAAAAAAAAACAATTAAAGAACCAATTAAGTTTAAAACATTTTTATTATAATAACTATTTTAATATTATGAAAAATAATTGCTGAGCTTGTCTTTGAAAACTAACTAAGAATCTAAATTTTATAAAGTGTTGTTTGCAATTAAAGTTGGTGTAATTAAATAAGGAAACAAATTCAGTAGTTTTTTTAAGAATTAGTTTATATACTGGAAAAATTACTATAAAACAACTATTAATTATATTCTTTAACTATAGCTTTATATCCTTTTCAATGGTTAATCAATAATTTATAACTAAGGTTGTAAGTAAATTCATTAATTACAAAAAATGACAAAACCTTGTCGAGGCATGTTTTCAGTGTTGTATGAAAATCGTTATTGCGATCAAGATGATTTTAATGTAATTACTTGTGGGGGTAGAAGCTACAATAATGCTACTACAAATGAAGTCTTTGAACTAAAGGGTCCTCAATTTCAAACTTTGGTTAAACTCAGTCCAATGTTAACACCAAGAAAGTTATGCAAAACAGCTGTGATTGGTTCTGATATTTATGTACTTGGTGGATATGATGAAAATAATGAGTGGATATATTCTTTTGAAATGTATTCTGCAAAGATGAAATGTTGGAATGCGTTGAAACCTTCTTCTAGTAAACTGAGATGCTATAGTTTATGTTCACATATGAAAAGTATATATCTGGTTGGCGGTCAATTTACAACTCGTGAACACTATTCAAATGATTGTTACAAATATGAAATAAATGAAAACAAATGGTATCAAGTAGGAAGCTTACAAACAGAAAGAGGTTGTTCTGCTTGTACAGTTTTTGAAGGCAAAATTATTGTTACTGGAGGTCTCAACTGGTTTAACGATATAGATCGTGACATTGGTTATCTTTTAACGTTAAAATCAGTTGAGTCTTATGATCATCATGATAATAAATGGACATTTTTATCTATTATGAATGTTGTTAAATTTTATCATTCGTCGTTTAGTATGGGTAACAAAATGTTTGTAATTAATAATAGACATCTAACAACCTGTGAGGTATATGACAATGTTTCTAGAAATTTTACAATGTTAACTTTTAATCTCCCAATTAAAAGATATGCAAAGATTAAAGCTTTCGGTGTAAATGATTTGATTTATATTATTGATTCTGAGCTAAACTTGTATGCTTATAATACTAAAGAAAAAAAGTTGATATCTAATTGTTCTGTGCTTGAGGTAGCTTGAAATATTCCGCTTTGCAAAAGTTTCCGAAGTTAAAAGAGAACTTGTTTTGTAGGAAAGTTTCCTTAGTTTGTATTCAAATTGTAAAACAATTTCTGTTTGTTTTGTATTTCGAAATATACTGTTACTTTTTGAACTTGATTTAAATATGTTTGTATGAGGTTTCTTTTATTGTTTATAAACGTTTTGTTGTACATTTTTGTGTTGTTTACTGTTACTCAATAAAATGTATCTTGAACTAAAACTTTTCCTGTTCATAGTTTAATGGTTATATCTGATTTAATAAGTAAGAGAACGTATTATGATGTAATTCCGTATAAATAGGTACATTGTAAAATAAGAATAATATATTTAAAAAATTTTGTGCATCAAAAATGACGTTGTTTATTTATGTTTACCTATAAAGCAAGTAAGTTATATGATACTAAAATGTTTAATGCATATGTATAGCACTAAAAAACTATTCTATATTTGACTTTTCATAATTAAAATTAAAAAAAAAAACATCTTTAGAAAGTTAAATTCATATATTGGATTTACCTTTATGCCATGATTAATTTCTAACTCTTTTTTAAGTGTTTAAGTTTTAAGTTTTTTGAAAGTTTTAATTTACAATTGTAGATAAACTGTTGTAAATGGATCACAATTTGTAATTAAGTTAATAATTACTACTAAAGTAAAGAGTAAGATAAACAAGCAAAATATATTTTTATTTACTTTTGAATATCGAAAGTAATAGTGTTATCATTTAATAGTTAAGTGAAACAGTTTACCAAAACAATATTTACCGTATTTGTATTTGGTTTTTCTTGAATATATTAAATAAATCAAAATACTAATAAAATTTTGTAAAATACTATCTTTTTTGTCACTGAAAACAAAACTACTTATATAAAATTTACATACCATTTAAATGTTTATACAACGAAAATAAGAAAGTACATATATAAAAGTATAGTTATTACTCATTAAATTAACTTATTCTACTTAATTTTATTTTACTAGACAAGACTTTAAAATGTATTCGTGGTGTATGACTCGATAGTTAAAAGGTTTTTATGTAAAACCAGGTCATTAGACCAAACATATTAAACGCCTTTTTATCCGTTTAATTAATTTGTATAAGATATTTAAATCATAAAATTATATAATTATATATAAGTATAGTAACTGGTTGTGTCAATGATTTGTTGATGACTATGTTTTGTTTACACTTTAAAGGAAAAACTAAACACATTTTTCTACAATTTTAAAATGTTGATAAAAATTTCTAGTTATTAATTTTTAGAATTAAGTAATAAGTATAACAAAATAACTTGCTTTTAACCTACTGTAATTATGCACATTTGAACGTTAAAAACTAGCATTTTTGTAGAGATAAAATAAAATTATATTTTTTTTTAGTTGTTGTTTTTATTATTAGCTGATAATAAAAGTTTTTAAACAAAACAAAGTTATAAATTTGAAGTTTCTAGAATTATGACTAATCTATGGTTAAATCTATCTCTAAAATATTATTATCCTTCTGCAAGTCTAAAAACTTTAAGATAAACAGTTTGTTAGGTTACAATATTGTTGTCACTCATTTGTTTACTTATAATAAACTATAAATAAACCTTAATCGTTCATTATCAAAAAAATAAACATTTTTTGAACAAAGTAATATACTTTCTTAAATTTTGAAGCCATTTACTTAGTGAGAGATATACTTACACAGTAAATGAAAAGATAGCAGTTTATTTACTATAGACTATAACAAAAAATCTTATAGTTTAAACTAATATTATACAACAGAAACAAAATATGTATAAAATTGAATCTGAAAATTAATAACATTTAAGAAACATTTTTATTAGTGTCAAGTTATTTTAAATACATAACAATTTTATCAATACAATAATCTTTCAACTGCGCCAACTGACACAGTTTCTGCGGTAATTAAAAAAAAAACAAATTACAGAAATCTGCAAGCTCTAGAGTGTGGGTGGGTGTCACTTTTGCATGAGCGTCACTTTTGCACGAAGGGTCACTTTTGCACGAGGGGAAACTTTTGCACGGTCGTCACTTTTGCATGCAGGGTCATTTTTGCACGAGGAGAAACTGTTGCACGGCGACACTTTTTTACTTTAACAGTTTTTTACGGCAGCATTGTTGCAAGACGACACTTTTGCACGAGAATGAGTCACTTTTGCACGAGAGTCATTTTTGCACAGTATACAAAAAGTAATTCAAGCCAAAAACTGAAAAATGACTAAATTGGCTAGAGGCTTGAAGTCTTCAAATAGTAA
Organism: Thalia democratica; assembly: GCF_965202585.1. NCBI lineage: Eukaryota > Metazoa > Chordata > Thaliacea > Salpida > Salpidae > Thalia > Thalia democratica. The sequence continues at coordinate 20,629,433 of NC_139165.1, forward strand.
TAGTCTGAGTATCAGGCAATGTATAGTTGTTTAGTTGCTTGAGTTTAAACTATTTTGATTAACAATGTAAAAACTTAATAATTTTATTATCTCTAAATCTAGTTTGTGATAAACAGGTAGTTCAAAAAACATCAACTGTTTATATTAATTTGCACGAATTAACTTAATTTGCCATAAAGCATTGTTTTTAAAATGAAAAAGTATACCTAACATAAACTGTTTTAATTTTTGTCATATTTAATGTTTTAATTCTGTCTGTACACACTTTTATTACAACATGTAGATACTACATGTAAAAACAACAATGAAAGAAAATTATGCATAAACTATACTTAATTTAACTTAAGTATTAAATAAAAAATGGTATTAAAAATATGAGCATTTTTCAATATTTGTGTGCATAGGAATTACTTTAAGTGCAAAGAAAACTTATCAAAATGTGTCAAAACAAAAGTAAAATGCATATATCTTAGCAATATATTATTTTATATGTTTATACTTTGCAAATATAACATTTAGTAATAAATTAGCTATAAAAGAAATTTAGGTATAAAAACATTTAAAAAAAACCTTAAGTGCAAATAAATAGAAATTTAATTAATTACTGTGCATTAACTTTTAACAAAATTAAAAACATTTGCATTTAGTTTTTATACTAAATACGTATTATTTTTTTATTTACTAAATCCAAGAGTTCTTTACTCTCTTTTTTCAGATAATAACTTGCTGCTGTAAAAAAAAAGTTATTTTTAAGCTGAGAAAAAGACCCTGGTGGAATGCAAATCTGTCTTTTTCATATTTTTAAGCTAAAGCAGTAAACATTATCTTTTGTTTTAAATTTCTGTACAGGTACTTTAAACAAAATTAATCAAATTAAACAAATTACCAAAAAAAAGGTTAACTTATAATAAATGTTTGCTTCGCGGGCCACATTTACATGCTGGCGGGCCACAAAATTATCTTTCGCGGCTGCATTCTTTTTAATAAAAAATGCACTCGCGGTCCGCAGTTGGCCCGCAGGCCGTAGTTTGCCAACCCCTGCTCTACATTATGCAGTACGATAAGTGTTTTATTAAGTATAGTTATATATAAAAACTTAGTTATTTATTGATTTACGCTAGCTGTTTTTGTGATAAAAGGTGAATTTTAAGTTTTATATTCATCCTAATAGTTCATTACTATATTACTATTTCTAAAGAGTAATAATCTATATTCTTTTACAACAAAATATTTTGTACTTCTAAAGTTATTATACTGCAGTTACTTAAAATAAATTAAATAAATGTGTTATATCTAACTTCTATATAAAATTACACAAAAATTACGTATAAATTCTACAAATAAACAAACTTTATAGAAGTTAATAAAATTAAAACAGTATTCCATCCAACAAAATAATTTGTTTAAAATACCGTACGGGAAAACAAAAAAGATTATCTGTAAAAATTAAAAAAAAAAGGAGATGGTATTGTTGGTTTACTAGCTTAAAAAACTAATAATGAATAAAAGACTTATAAATTTTAGAAGACTCTGATATATTAAACTTATAATCTAATTTCAGTCTGTCAAAAAAAAAATATAATAAATAGTGATGCAAAGTAATTCACTCTAAAATCAAAATAGTAGAAAGTTCGGTTTCGTATTTTTAAAGTTCTTAATTTCAATAAAAGTTTAAATATATACAGTTTAACAAATATTTTTAAAATTAATCGCTTAGTATTTAAGTCTGTTAAAATCTAATCTGTTAAAAAATATTCAAATAAACAGATTTGTTGTTTTTATTAATCAGATTTTAGTTTAATTAATTACTAAATGTTAACAAAATCTTTAGTAAAAAAACTTTAGTAGAAATATTTTACTGTAACTGCATATTTCTATGTATATGAATACATTTTAGTCTTAATTTCTGAAGTAGATAAACTTAAATTTAAATGGTCAAAATGTTAAAGTTAATAAAGATAGCCCTATTATTGAAAAAAAAAACTATTAAAGATACCAATTAAATTTTAAACATTTTTATTATAATTAATATTATGAAAAACAATTGCTGAGCTTGTATTTGAAAACCAACTAAGAATCTAAATTTTATAAAGTGTTGTTTGCAATTAAAGTTAGTGTAATTAAATAAGGAAACAAATTCAGTAGTTTTTTTAAGAATTAGTTTATATACTGGAAAAATTACTATAAAACAATTATTAATTATATTCTTTAAATATAGCTTTATATCCTTTTCAATGGTTAATCAATAATTTATAACTAAGGTTGTAAGTAAATTCGTTAATTACAAAAAAATGACAAAACCTTGTCGAGGCATGTTTTCAATTTTGTATGAAAATCGTTATTGCGATCAAGATGATTTTAATGAAATTATTTGTGGGGGTAGAAGCAACGATAATGCTACTACAAATGAAGTCTTTGAACTTAAGGGTCCTCAATTTTAAATTTCGGTTAAACTCAGTCCAATGATAACACGAAGAGAGCTATGCAAAACAGCTGTGATTAGTTCTGATATTTATGTATTTGGTGGATATTTAAAAGATTTTTGTCTGTTTTCTTTTGAAATGTACTCTGCAAAGAAGAAATGTTGGAATGCGTTGAAACCTCTTTCTTGTAAATTGAGATGCTATAGTTTATGTTCACATATGAAAAGTATATATCTAGTTGGCGGTCAATTTACAACTCGTGAACATTATTCAAAAGATTGTTACAAATATGAAATAAATGAAAACAAATGGTATCAAGTAGAATGCTTACAAACAGAGAGAAGTGATTCAGCTTGTACAGTTTTTGATGGCAAAATAGTTGTTACGGGAGGTCGCAACTGGTTTAACGATATAGATCATGACATTAGTTATGTTTTAACGTTGAAATCAGTTGAGTCTTATGATCATCATGATAATAAATGGACCTTTATATGTAATATGAATAAACCAAAAATTTGTCATTCGTCATTTAGTATGGGTAACAAAATGTTTGTAATTAATAATAGACATCTAACAACCTGTGAGGTATATGACAATGTTTCTAGAAATTTTACAATGTTAACTTTTAATCTCCCAATTAAAAAATATGCAAAGATTAAAGCTTTCGGTGTAAATGATTTGATTTATGTTATTGATTCTGAGCTAAACTTGTATGCTTATAATACTAAAGAAAAAAAGTTGATATCTAATTGTTCTGTGCTTGAGGGTAGCTTGAAATAATCCGATCAAAAGTTCCCGAAGTTTAAAGAGAACTTGTTTTTGTAGGAAAGCTTCCTTAGTTTGTATTCAAATTGTAAAACAATTTCTGTTTGTTTTGTATTTCGAAATATACTGTTACTTTTTGAACTTGATTTAAATATGTTTGTATGAGGTTTCTTTTATTGTTTATAAACGTTTTGTTGTACATTTTTGTGTTGTTTACTTTTACTCAATAAAATGTATCTTGAACTAAAACTTTTCCTGTTCATAGTTTAATGGTTATATCTGATTTAATAAGTAAGAGAACGTATTATGATGTAATATCAGTATTAATAGGTACATTGTAAAATAAGAATAATATATTTAAAAAATTTTGTGCATCAAAAATGACGTTGTTAATTTATGTTTACCTATAAAGCAAGTAAGTTATATGATACTAAAATGTTTAATGCATATGTATAGCACTAAAAAACTATTCTATATTTGACTTTTCATAATTAAAATTAAAAGAAAAAAACATCTTTAGAAAGATTTATATTGGATTTACCTTTATGCCATCATTAATTTCTAACTCTTTTTTTAAGTGTTTAAGTTTTAAGTTTTTTGAAAGTTAAAATTTACAATTATAGATAAACTGTTGTAAATGAATCACAATTTGTAATTAAGTTAATAATTACTACTAAAGTAAAGAGTAAGATAAACAAATAAAATATATTTTTATTTACTTTTGAATATCGAAAGTAATAGTGTTATCATTTAATAGTTTAGTGAAACAGTTTACCAAAATAATATTTACCGTATTTGTATTTGGTTTTTCTTGAATATATTAAATAAATCAAAATACTAATAATTTTTGTAAAATACTATCTTTTTTTGTCACTGAAAACGAAACTACTTATATAAAATTTACATACCATTTAAATGTTTAAACAACGAAAATAAGAAAGTACATATATAAAAGTATAGTTTTTACTCATTAATTTAACTTATTCTATTTAATTTTATTTTACTAGACAAGACTTTAAAATGTATTCGTGGTGTATGACTCGATAGTTAAAAGGTTTTTATGTAAAACCAGGTCATTAGACCAAACATATTAAACGCCTTTTTATCCGTTCAATTAATTTGTATAAGATATTTAAATCATAAAGTTATATAATTATATATAAGTATAGTAACTGGTTGTGTCAATGATTTGTTGATAACTATGTTTTGTTTACAATTTAAAGAAAAAGCTAAACACATATCTACAATTTTAAAATGTTGATAAAAATTTCTAGTTATTAATTTTTATAATTAAGTAAAAAGCATAACAAAATAACTTACTTTTAACCTATTGTAATTTTGCTTATTTGAACGTTAAAAACTAGGATTTTTGTAAAGATAACATAAAATTAAATTTTTTTTTAGTTGTTGTTTTTTTAATTAGTTGATAATAAAAGTTTTTAAACAAAACAAAGTTATAACTTTGAAGTTTCTAGAATTATGATTGATTTATAGTTAAATCTATCTTTAAAATAATATTATCCTTCTGCAAGTCTAAAAACTTTAAGACAAACGGATTTTTAGGTTACAATGTTCTTGTCACTTATTTGTTCACTTATAATAAACTATAAATAAACCTTAACCGTTCATTATCAAAAAAAAAAACATTTTTTAAACAAAGTATTATACTTTCTCAAATTTTGAAGCCATTTACTTAGAGAGAGATATACTTACAAAGTAAATGCAAAGATAGCAGTTTATTTACTATGAACTAAAACAAATAAAAAAACCTTATAGTTTAAACTAAAATTATACAACAGAAACAACATATGTATAAAATTGAATCTGAAAATTAATAACATTCAAGAAATTTTTTTTATAAGTATCAAGTTATTTTAAATACATAAAAAATTTATCAATACAATTATCTTTCAACGGCGCCAACTGACACAGTTTCTGCGGTAATTAAAAAAAAAACAATTTGCAGAAATCTGGAAGCTCTAGAAAGTGGGTGGGTGTCACTTTAGCATGAGCGTCACTTTTGCACAAAGGGTCACTTTTGCACGAGGGGAAACTTTTGCACGGTCGTCACTTTTGCATGCAGGGTCATTTTTGCACGAGGAGAAACTGTTGCACGGCGACACTTTTTTACTTTAACAGTTTTTTACGGCAGCATTGTTGCAAGACGATACTTTTGCACTGGAACAAGCCACTTTTGCATGAAAGTCACTTTTGCACGGCTTCACTTATGCACGGCGTCATCTTTGCACGCCGATATTTTATCTCGATTACAATTTTTTACGGCATCATTGTTGCACAACGATACTTTTGCATTAGTTCACATTTTTACGGTGACACTTTGCACAGCTAATTTTGACACGATTACTTTTTTGCACGGAACATCAGTTTTGCGTGCAGGCCGATTAAAACTAGTATCAAATCTGTATGAAACTGAAAACTAAAATTTTGTAGCATACTTTTATTGAAGGCAAAAGATGAAAGATTTAAAATCTTAAACAGTAAAAGTTAATATTAGAAACAAACTAACGAAAAGATAAAATAAAATTATTTATAAAAGATTCATACCAAAAACAAAAATTATATTTATTTATAAACTAAGACAAAAAATACTCTAAGGTAAGTAAACTGTTATCGTTTATTTTGAATTTTAATATATTAATCAACAACTATGCCTTTTTATATAGTTTACTATACGGTTACAAGTCTATTTTCCATATGATGGACATAGGCATCAAAACTTAGACAACTTATACTGAAAGACAAATAAAAATAAATTTATTTCAACAAAAACTGTTAGTTTTTTCAAACAAAGATAAAAACATATTTTGGCATAAAAGACATAATATAGTATTTTTTATTTAAGCCATTTAAAAGCACAATTTTATAACTTTGTTATAAAAAATTATAACATATAATATTTTTCTAATTTTATACTAAGATGTTAAATAAACATATAGCTTTTGAATTTTATTGACCGTATTTTCAATACCGATTATTTTAAAATAAATAACAAAACTACAGTTAACAGAGTATTTTGTAATGTTTTACAACGTTCAAATGAAATTAAAAGTAGTATATGAATATTGTTATATAATTAATAATTAGCGTATGTAGGCGCGTTATGATTTAATTTTTTTTTATTAACTTAAAAACTTCATACAAACTTAAGTTTAGTACTTTTCAAGTTATTTTGTGTATTTATAATTTTTGGTTAAAAAAAAAAAAACAGATGTTACTGGTTCTTTTTTCAATCACTGTTTAGTTTAAAACAGAAAAAATGAAACCAAAACCAGTTTAAAAAAAGATTATAGTAAGTAAGACAAAAAAGATTCAATTCTTAAGTAGAATGTTTTGAATTCTTTAAAATATATACTTTGTACAATTGCTTCTAGTATATTATTTTAGTATATATAATCGGTTAAAAATAAAAATTGAACTAAATGTAATATAGTAAACAACTGATAAATCGTTATTTAAACTTAAAAAAATCAAAACTCTATAAAATAATCAACACTTTAATTATTTCCTATATATTTTTACAAAACAAAGATTATTATATAATGCTAAGCTTCACATATAATTAAACATGCATAAATGAAATACTAGTAAACAACTGAAAAATCGTTATTAAAACTTAAGAGAAATCATTCTCTATAAAATTATCTACATTTCAGTTATTTCTTAAACATTTAAAAAAAAACAAAGATTATTATATAATGCTAAGCATCACATATAACTGAACATACAGTACTATTCTGTAGAACTTGCTGTTTAAACAAGTTTTAGCCTCTTAAATATTTAGTTAATTATGTTAAACTTAAATGGTTATAAAAAATGTTTAGTCAATATACTTACACAACAGCTTCTTATATGTACTACATAATACATACTTAGGTTATAAAACATCTACACAAAAAGTATATTTATGATTTAAGAGATGTAAGTTTAGTTTCATATTTACTTAATCAAATAGTTTATCGTTTTAGATTTATTTCAAAGACAGAGACTAAAAATATGATAATGACCAAAAATAGAAAAATATTAATTTTTATTGAAACAAGCAGATTTATTTACATATAATTTTGATTGTTTACACACCTTTAGTTTATTAAATATAACATTTTATAAACAATTTATTAACTAAAAGTTAGTTGAAAAACAGTAGTATTTATTGTTTAAATACTTAAGTTTAGTGTAAAATACAGTGTTGCACCATTTAAATAACTGGAGTTTTCTCAAAGCCGAGTAAATGGAGTATTTTTTTTTACTTATCCTACTTACATTTACTTGTTTAAGTTTTACTTAGTTTAAATCATGGTTTTCCTAACTTTGTTGTCAAATTTCTTTTTCAAGATACTAAAAAGGCTATTGCCCCCTCACACAAGACTACCATTTAAAATACTTAAGACTTTTTTTTGCTCTTCATCAGCAACTAAAGAATATCTAGTGTAATTTTCAAAGTTAAAAATGACAAGTATTTAAAAGTTTTCCCTCTCCTTTCGCCCCTTTCCTAATTATTGCCCCCAAACTTACTTCCAAAATTAATCGAAAACTGAAGTTGAGTTGTTACTTTTGTAAATATAATTACTAAAAACTAGACAGTTGTTGGTTCAAAAGTAAATTATTAATAAGCTTGCTACTAATGTCAAACGGTTTAGGAAATATGCAACTGTTTATGTAACTATTTAGCACTGCTTAGATTTTCCTTATGTAAAAATTAAAAAAGTTATTATAGTTGTCACATTAAAATTATTTTGCATTTGTTTAACTTATAAACATTTAAGTAAAAGTCATTAAGTATATGCCATAAACTCTGAATATTATTAGATAAATTAACTTTTTATTTTGTTTTTAGAGGTAAGTTTATAATGATATATAAGGCTTACAAAATTTATCATCATTATTAAGCAAACTGGTATTTTTAGCACAAGCACTTAAACTAAACATCTTTAGTTTTTTGTTTGTCATACAGTTATAATTTTATTTCAATATAGTTTTAACAGTTAACTCATTAACAGATTTTCTTTCTTATGTTCTTGAAACTGTTTTTTTAAGAAAGATCGTTGACTGCTATCACTAAATAAATAATAATAATTTGAAATATAGCCTACAACTACAAGACTTTTGTAGTATAGTACAAATATAACTTTACTAAACTGTTTAAAGTTAAAACTTTAAATTTAAAGTTTGTGTAATGTATGATGATCATAATGAAGTATTGTGCAACAAGTTGGTAGCTGAAATAAAATATTCATTAGAGTTTTATTTACGAAAACATTTTTTTATAACAACTTTAATTTTTTATATCAGCGATAATATACTGTTTTGTTTATAATAATTGAAATTTCCTACAAATGTATATAATTAAATGATTGAACAATTACCTATTAGCTACAGTATTACATGTTGGAGACATAGTTACAACAATTATAACAATAGTTTTTTGTTTAGACTCATTTTAAGCTATATAGAAAATATATATTAACTAATATAAAATATAGCTCACATAGTATTCATAAGTATCTAAAATGATAAAGACTGATGAAGTTGATGGAAACCTTTTAGTTTTGTATGAAAATCATTACTGCTGTCAAGATGTTATTTGTGGAGGTAAAAATTATACTGATTCTGTTACAAACGAAGTTATTAAATTATGAGGTCTTGATTTTAATAGCCCTTTCAAAATAAAAAAATCAAGATATTCAAGCAAAACAGCTGTTATTGGTTCTGATATTTATATACTTGGTGGATATAAAGCAAATCATGGTTGGACATCTTCTTTTGAAATGTTTTCTGCTAAGACGAAACATTGGAAAGAGTTAAAACCTATACATTCAGGATTTGATAGGTATAGTGTTTGTTCATTTATGAAAAGTGTTTATGTATTTGGCGGTAGTTTTAGAATTTACTATCCTAATGATGTGTATATTAATACAATTTTGCAAATAATAGTTACAAGTATGTGCCAAAAGACAAAAAGTGGTAACAAGTTGGAAGCTTACAAACAAAGAAAACTTTTTCAGCTTGTACAGTTTTTGAAGGTAAAATTGTTGTTACTGGAAGTAGAAACGAAAAAGGATGGAGTTTAGACTCTGTAGAATCATATGACTATTATCAAAACAAGTGGACTTATTTATCTGATATGATTGAGGCTAAATGTCTTCATTCTGAAGTTAGTATGGGTAATAGAATGTTTGTAATTGATGCCTTTGATCTAACACGTTCTGAAGTATATGACAATCGTTCTAGAAAATTTTCATTGCTTAACATAATACCACTTGAAAGTCAACTTAGCGATTCTTACTTCAACACATTTAATATTATTAACAAACTAATTGTTTTTTCTAACTCTTATAGTAAACTATATTTTTATGTGTAATACGTTGATGAGAATAGATGGGATCTTGGAGATTATTTGCTGAATAATAATTTTGTATTTAACGCTCATTGTGCTTTTGAAAAACAGCCTAAAACATAAAGTGAAATATGTAAGATTTTTGTATCAGTTTTGTTCAATAATTGTTATACTTTGGACTATATATTTTTTTGAAACTAACATATCTGTTTTGTTTTGTTATGATGTTTTTTGTTGCAATAAAAATTCTTTTGTTATAACGAAGAGATAAACTTGTAGTATTTTATCCATTTTAAAATTTTAATTAACTGCTTTAGTTAAAACAGTCATTAGCATACTTTCTTAAATTCTAATGTTAGTACACTTGTTATTTTGTTTTAAAATAGGAAAATAGCACTAGCTCCAATTAAATTAATTAACCACTATTATAGTTAAGAAAAAAGAATTGTTCTATGTACAGTATTATTACCTTTTAGGATATTAGCAATTTTTTTTTTCAGATTTTGTCTCTTTTTTTAGGGTCTTCTTACTTTGTCAAAAAAAAAAGTTCACAACGATTAATGGTGATTTTGTTAAACACTTAAAAAGGGAAATCTCAAATAAGTTTGTTTTTAATATAATTCAAACTAGGAAATACATTCCTAGTCACTTTTTTTTGTAAATAGTTAGCGTTGCACTTTAATTTTTTGAATATTCGACAAAGATATTTTTTCCGTCAGTGAAATTAGTTTAGTATCAAAACTGTTAAGCTAGTAAGACCTTTTTTTTCCTTTTTTAGAATGATTGTCGTGTAGTAAATTTATAATATAAAATATTTTTATTAGCAGATATATTTATAGAAAAAAGTCAAAAATAAGTTGTAAGTATAACAAATTAATTTGAAATTGATTTTAAAGTATATTTTAAGTAGAACAACACAATAACTAAGTTTTAAGACAGAAAACTAAAATATTAAAAATAGAACACGTTTGTAAGTTTAGATTATTTTTAAAATAACTTCAAAATAAAGAAATCTAAAAATAAAAATAAAAGTATATTGATCGGGTAGAAACGATCGAGTTAAAAGTAATCAGGTTAGAAATGATTCGGCTAGAAGTATCAGTTTATAAATGTTCGGGTAAGATAAGATTGGGTTATAAATGATCGGGTTGGAAATTTTTTTATGTTTAAAAGTATTTATTAGGAGCTTATAATAAAAATAACAATAAAAAAAGAGATATAAATAAAAATAAAATTTGTAACTATATTTTATCTGTAAAAATAATATTTTTTAATTTTTAAATCAAAAGCTAACTTGTTAAAGGTTAAAAATTATTTTTTACTTTGTTATACTATTTACTTAACGTTCTAGTTCAGGCATGGTAAAATTTGAAAACCACTAATTACCGCTGTTTTATCACTATAGTAACTAGAAAGCTAAAGTAACAAAACATACCTAATATTTTTTCTCATAATTTACATTGGATAAAATTTCATAAGTTAATCTTTATTAATTTTGTTGTTATAAACTTACTATAATGTTAAATTACATAAGTTTTAATTTAAAATATACTTAAACAACTTTATTACCTTGATTGTTAAATTAAAACAGTTTATTTAAAAATTTTTACATATTACCTCATTTTTTTTTCAATAACATTTTTTTATTTTTTAGCTTAAAATTTTAAAAAGACAATAGAAAAACTTATGAATATAAAATAATTCTCTTTTGTAACATAGTCTCTTGTTCAATATTATTATTTATAACTGTTTCTTTAGATACATAAGGACTTCAATGTTTTAATATCTTCATTAATCTATAAAAGTTAGAAACAAGATTTTTAAAGAAATACTTTAATGTCTTATTTACAGTATAGAAAAATAAGTTTTGTATATGCTTTATCCACAAATGAGAGTTGTAAATTATAGGCTGAATTATACTAAAGAAATAACTATATAGTACTAATTTATGGCTTTAAAATAAACCAAATGTTTAAATGATGAAATTAAAAAAGATTTTAGCTTAAATTATTTTTTATATTTTCAAAATGAGAGAACCTATTTTAATATAAAAAATTAACCATTATAACTAATATTTAAAGTTTATTTACATTTGAGATTAAAAATCTTATTTTGGGGGATTTTTAATAGTAATATATCTAATTTGCGACGCTTGTTACCATGTCTTAATTAGAATCTAATTAATAACTAAAAACTCTTTTCAAACTTCTTCAATTTTAATAAAGTATTAAACTAATCATTTATAGTGTTAAAGTACATAGTTATTTACAAATCATTGACACATTTAGTTATCTAGACCAGTTAGAAAAATAACTATTTTTAACAGGTAAATTAAAATTAATAGAAAAATTTAATTCTAATTTTAAGCTTAAGCTGTAAACATGTTTTTAGTTTTACAAAAGTTTTTTATAAATTAATTATAATTTAATGAATAATTTTTCTTTTAACTTATTTAAGTTTAACAATTCATTTAAGTTTATTGAACGACTAGAAGACGCTCAAAATATTTTGTCTAGTGACCTAGTGTAGAAAAAGCATTTCAGTTATCAAGTTGTACATCTAAAATACAGTTTAAGATCTTAACCGGGAAAATATAATAAAGAATAAGATTATTTAATTGATAAAAAATAACCACACTAAGTTTAGCAATCAAAATATCTTCAAATATGTACTACGATAAAAGTTTCTTAATTTTGTTGGTCATTTTAAAAATTGTCTTTTATAAATGTCTTTTTTTAGGATAAATAAACACAGTTTAAAGCTAAAAATTGTTAATCTTTGTATATATCAAAAAATTCATTTAATATCATTTTAGTTTTGGTAGTTTTCAAATTTCTATAAACTGTTTTTAAGAATTTATATTTTTTGTAATAACAAAGGTTAGTAGGTTAATACGACTAAAATAAAATAAAACAGCAAACATATTTTAATTTTGCTCATGTTCGAAAAAATAAAATAATTTTTGTACTTTATGATTAACAAATAACGAACATAAAATAAATTTTTTTTTTATATTTATTCTTTAAAAGTTTGTTATTCATAAGTTTTTGACGTTTTTGTAGACAATATAAAATTTGCCGCGATAAAAAAATATTTGTTAAAGCCTTAATAGATTTTTTTTTTCTGAAAACCAGCAGTAAAAAATCACTTAGTATTCCTCTAATCTTTATTGTCTAGTTTTTACGTTAAAGAATTTATTAGAAATAAACCTAAGGTAAGCAAGAATATAAAAATAAGTTAATTGTAGTTCATCAAATTATACAACTGCTTTTTCTTTTATATAAATTTGAAGAGGTCGAGTTTTGATGTAAAATAAAACCCGTTTTGTATGTTAATGAAACTTAAGTGAATTTAAGGTTTTAGTTTTTTTTTATCAAGTTAATGTCTGTCTTTGATTATAAATTTTACTGTAGTTGTATATAATTAATTTAAAAAAGTATTTATAATGCATTAAAATATGGAAACCGAGAGAAAAAGCTCTTTGTAAAATAATAAAAAGTTATTACAATTGTTTTATTTTGAAACTGTCATTGACGGATTTTATATTTTAGAATTGACGGTTTTTTTTGCGTAAATAAATTTCATTTATGATTATAAGGTTATAATTTGATACATGTAATACAGAACTCTTTTAATAATGTGTTTCATAAATGTTGCTTCTCATCAATTTAAATATAGTTTTTTTTTTAATTTTTATTAATATAATTATAATTTATACTTTCTTGATATTTTAGATAAATTTTTTATCAAGACTAAGTAAATTTAATTTCGTTCAAGTTATAAGTAGTTTCATAGTCTTATAATAACTAAGAAAAATCTAAGATCATAGTCTTATATAAAAACAAGGGTCTGCAATAGTTACAGAGGAATTTCTCTTCTTGCGATTGCTGGTAAAGTTTTTGCAAGAGTGGTTTTTCCTCGTATTCAGAAGCTGGCTGAAAGAGTATATCCTGAGTCTCAATGTGGATTTAGGTCTAAAAGGTCTACCACCGACATGATTTTTTCTGTACGTCAGTTACAAGATAAATGTAATGAGCAGAACATGCCTTTGTACATCGCTTTCATTGACCTCACTAAAGCCTTTGACTTGGTAAGTAGAGAAGGATCATATGCTATACTGCTGAAAATTGGATGTCCTCCAAAATTATTCAATATTGTGAAGTCTTTTCATACAAACACAAGGGCAACCATTCAATATGACTGTAGTGTATCTGATTCATTTAAAATCAAAAGTGGGGTAAAGCAAGGCTGCGTACTTGCTCTAACTTTGTTTGGAATCTTCTTTTCGATGCTATTAAAGCATGTTTGAATTCATTAACTACTTGAATCAAGCTTCATACAAGAACTGACGGACACTTGTTCAACCCTTCAAATCTAAGAGCTAAGCGAAATCTGAAGAAAGTCACCATACGTGATCTTTTATTTACTGACGATGCTACACTCGTGGCTCACTCTGCCCAAAACCTGCAGACACTGCTGAATAAGTTTTCTTCGGCGTGCTCGGATTTCGGCCTCACTATAAGCCTTAAGAAGACTAAAATTCTAAGTCAAGGAACAAATATTTTACCATCAATCAAGATCAATTGTAAGGATATCGAGAATGTAGATAACTTTGTATACCTTGGCTCAAATGTTGTGTCAAACGCATCATTGGACAAAGAAATAAATAGTCGCATTGGCAAAGCATCAGGCACTTTCGCTCACTTGACTGCAAGAGTTTGGGATAACCAAAAGCTAAGCATTCGAACAAAGGCTAACGTTTACCGTTCTTGTGTCTGCAGTACTCTGCTTTACGGTAGCGAGACATGGACGTTACCTAGCGTACAGGAGAAGAAAATTAATACCTTCCACCTACGATGCCTTCGTCGCATCCTTGGAATAACATGGCAGCAAAAGATCACCAATGAGGAAGTATTGAGACGTACTGGTCTTACCACTATGTACTTTACCCTCATTCAGCGCAGGCTTCGCTGGCTCGGTCATATCCTGAGAATGAATACTGAGCGGATCCCAAAGTTTCTATTGTATGGCGAGTTGGTTGTTGGCAAACGAAACCGAGGACGTCCAAAATTACGTTTTAAGGATGTATGCAAGCGCGACCTAAACAGCTTGAACATTGGAACTGATAATTGGGAGTTGCTTGCAAATGACCGTGCCAAATGGAGATCAACTATACACAAAAGACTGCAAGAAAGAGAAAAGGAGTATTTTAAAAAAACGAAGAAGAAGATGAAGAAATAAGAAGCAGAATGAATTTAATTGTTTTTTTTTTCTTTTTTCTCTTCTCTGTGCACAACACGCATAGCCGATCTCGGCTGATAGCGGGCCCTATTATTATAATTATTATAAGTAGAATCGTAAAAATTTTTAATTTTTTAAAGATATATCGAGCAGCTTAAATTTTAATAACTGATATTTGCTCTAGTTAACTAGGCTTTATCTTTATTAATTTAATCATTAGACCACAAGACTTCAGTTAACTGATACCGGTTTATTCCTTAATAAGTCACAGCTTAGAGAAATGTAATCATTAATGTACTAACGGCTTATTGAAACAAATCGTGAAGTGGCCGTTTGCTGTTATTAATCAGTAATGCCTACATTGTTTTTTGTGCGCAACAATAAATACCATGTCCACTATTATTGAAAATAAATAAATTTGTTAAATATTTCTAGGTTTTTATAAGCATACTTTTTATGTGCTCTTAACATCTAACACCTAACATCTAATTTAGTAAAAATAGAAAGTTAATTTATATGTCTTCTTACCTTGCTTACTACCACATAGTACTTATGATAATAATTTTTAGATTAACATGCCAAGAAAAAGAAGTATTCTACTATCTTGAAAATTTCTGCAAATTAAGTTGCCTTTTTTTATCGTTAGACGAAAAATAACTTATTTTATGACTTTCAAAAACCAATTTCAACTATATTTTATTTTGTTAACATACTATCTAATTGAATATCTTTAAGATGATAATGTTTTTAATTCAAATTTTGCTATTACACATACTTACATAGCTTACACAAAGCTTACTAACTTACACATTGAAGCAAAATCATACTTTTTAGTTAACTGATACTTAGTAGCTAATTAAAAACTAGCATTAAACTCATACTTGATAGCTAATTCATACTTACGACCATGTTACGAGTCAGCTACCTAGAAAGAACTAGTTGTAAAGTAGGAGTTAGCTATCAATTATGAGTCAGCTACCAAGTAAGAGCTAACTAACAAGTTAAAGTTAGCTACAAAGTAGAATAGTATATGCAATAGCATGTATTAACTTAATAAAATAGTCATTTTAAGGATAGTTTAGAACTCGTATATTAACAAAGTTTAATATTGTTAAAATAATATTGTTAAAAAAGTTAGTGTTGATAATAAAGTTATGAAGTTGCTAGTTCCGGTAACACGAGAATAAAATACATATTTAATTGTTGATTATAGTCTCAGCTTAAAAACAGTACCTTTTTTACACTGTTATATTTTGTTAAGATACGTCTTTATGGAATATCCTAAAGTTGATAACTTTTTTAGTTTGATTTATGCTATTACATATACTAAAGTAGCTAACTTACTATGTTAGCAAACTTCATAATTTTTTAAGTCATTTAACTAATACTTGGTAGCTAACTCACCCTTGGTAACTATTTCATACTTTATAGCTAAATCGAAATTAATAACTTACCGTTGGTATCTAACTCATATTTGGAAGCTAACTTTTACATGGTAGCTAACTCATACTTGGAAGTTAAATTCTTCTTGTTAGCTAACTCATACTTTGTAATTAAATCCACCTGTAATAAAAAGAATATAAATATTAAAGTTACCTATCAACGTATCTGCAATAGTATTTATAAGACAAACTAAGTATTCATCATAAGAATTCTTAATGAATCGTATTTTAACAAAAAAAAATTAGTGAAATAGAATTTTAAAAGTTATGTAATTGTTATATCTGGTCACACGAAAATAAAAATCAATTAATATTTTTGTTAATAGTATTGTCTTCCTGGCGGTACCATAAAAACGGTCAAAGTCGACCTATTTTTAATTTAAACGCAATATTAGTATATAACACAGGAACTGCTGCACAGTGAGGATATAAATGGAAATGACGTAGTTATAAACTATTATATTAAAAAATAGTATTTTATCAGAAATACTAAGGTTTTTTATGCAAACATGACAATGATAATCTTATAAAGTTGTTACTAAGAGCCATAGCTTTCTGATAGTACCTAAGAAATGACTGAAATCGACCTTACTTCAGGTATATATGTAATAGAATGAATTCAACTAAAAAACTAGTCTACTATGATTTGATACTTGTAAAGTTGAAGTCTATGTGATAAGATAGCTGTGTTATTTAGTCTACTGTGATGTGATAGTTGTATTGCTTTAGTCTACTGTGATTTGATAGTTGTATTGTTTTAGTCTACTGTGATGTGATAGTTGTATTGCTTTAGTCTACTTTGATGTGATAGTTGTATTGAATAATTTTACTGTGATGTGATAGTTGTATTGCTTTAGTCTACTGTGATGTGATAGTTATATAATTTCTAGTCTACTTTGATGTTATAGTTGTATTGATTTTGTCTACACTGATGTGATAGTTGTGTTGATTTAGTCTACTGTGATTTAAGAGTTTTATTGATTTAGTCTACTGTGATGTGATAGTTGTATTATAGAGAAAATGGCTTCAGCATCCTGATGTGCAATGATATTAAAATAAGTTACATATTGAAAGTTGAAAAGCAATTAAGATGTTTTAATCTGTTATGTACATTAGAAGTATTTTTTAATAACTAGAATTCGAATAATGTATTACAAAACTTAATTTTCTTAATTTATTTAGATAATATTTAGTTTACACGTTCTCAAGTTAAGATTAAATTTTGTCTGACATAATTCTTTGTAATTACAAATAATTTTTTAGTTAACTTTAATTGAAAAAAAAGTAACTGAAAGTTACAAAACAACAAATAAATTAAAAAAAAAATTGAAATTACTTAAGTTTTATTAATTTAAACCATCTTTCAATTAATATTACAAATTTAATCTGTTCGAACTCTTATAAAATAATAAACTCGGATAAACTGATTTCCTACACTTTACTTGCTATTTGTAAAATATTTTTCACCATAAGCTTACTTTTAATAAGGTTATAAAAGTGTTTAGTTTATTGATAAAGGAAAAAAAAAAGGCTAAATGCTCATTTTTTTTTACTAATATAAACGTTTAAAATTATAAAGTATTCATCAACTTGAAATAATATTAATAACCAAAAACATATATTTACAAAACATTTAATTTGTTTTCAAATCCATTTTAATTTATTTTTCGACTATAGATCAAATTAGCATTTTGTAAGTTTTGATAAAAAAGTTGTGTTCAAACTAGTTTTAAGATTAACTGAGTTGTACGAAGTCTACAGCTTTTTGTATATACATTTTTATTATGCCAAATTATACACTCATATGATACTAACAAGTTGCTAACTATATATTTTTTGATCGTTAGAGTTTTTAAATAAAGCAAAAACCTTGAAAAGATAAATGGAAAGTTATAAATACGTTTCTGTAAAAGATTTTAAAATTCAATTGTTTTTCCTGCAAAAATAGTGCTACTAGTTAGGTTTTTTTCTATAGTTGACATATTTTAGGTTATTCTAAATAAGTTTTGAAATACTTCTTTTACAAATAATTGGTCCTTTCGTTAGGAGCAGGCTGTTTCGTTATGAATATAAAACATATATTATTTGAAATAATTAAAAAAAAATTAGTTTTATTTTTGCTTTTCTTTTAAGAGTTTTCTGATTTTATATTATCTATTTTATAAAGACTATTAAAAATAAAGAATTGAAATAATTATTTTTACACAGTAGTATATTTTAAATAATAGCTATAATCAACAATTTTTTTTTGCAGAAACTAGCTTTGTTCATTTGATTTTTTTTAATAAATCGATGTAATTTTAAATAATTGTAATTTAAAGTGTTATCTAAGGTTACTTCAGCTCTATTGAGCTATATTGTAAAGTTCCAAAGAAGTTTATGTATAAAACCTGTTTTGATTTGTGGACAAGCAAATTACTTTGTTAAGCTTATCTAAAAACAAAAAAAAAGCATGCTTTAAAAAAGTACAAAATATTTTTTTTTTTTTTGTTTTTTTTTTGTTCGAAAATTGATTTTTGTGGTTACAGTAACATTGGTTTAGTCTTGGTTTTAGCATTTTCGATCTGGTTATATTTTAAGATCATATTTTAAGATAACTATTTTGAATTAAGTTCAGAATACTTCAAAACTTTCTTTTTCATATGCTTACAATTTTTTTTATTTTTTTGCATACAAATGTGAAAAAAAATGGTTATAGATGTTTTTACTTTAACAGAAAATAAAGTATTTATATAGTAAGGTAAAATAACTGTTCAAAGCAAACTTAAGTTTTGTTTTATTTTTGAGGAAATTAAAGAAAAAATACTTCTTTTTTTACGTTTACAAATGTTGCTTGCTTTCTATTATTACAGTTTTAGACTTAGAAAAGTATTCAATAAAAAAAGAAAATAAAAAGAATACTTTAAAATATAAAGAAATTGTTGTTGTTAATATCATTAATGTCAAAGTTATTATAGTTTTTTATCTTTTTTTATTGTTAAAAGCTTAAATTTTACAGTATTTATTTTCATATTTTATAAAACTTAAGTTCAGTTCTTGTAAAAATCACTTCTTTAAAATTCTTTAAAAAAGAATTCACATTAGTTTGTTTAATTGTTTAAACATAAATTGTTTTTACCGTTCAAGTTAAATAATTAAATAAAATGTAAATAACCTTTTTGACAATAATACTTAGAAAATAATTTTCGGTAAAAAAATTCAAGCGTATTACATTTTTCTTATTTTAAAGAAGTTGTAATATATAATTCTAGCATTCTCACGTTCGTTATTAGTGTTGTTTTTTACTTCTAAAAGTTAATTTAAAGTGGTATATATATTTTTTAGTTCTTTTGTTAATAAACAAGGTTCATAGTACATTATTAGACACTAAATTCAGTTAATTTTTGATTAGTTTCATTTCTTTTATTTTTATTTTGGTTTAGCTGATTAATTAATAATAAATATTTGAATATTGAAAAGATAAAAAAAAAATGTGTAATAGCTCGTAAGAAACTTTATAAGCATGTGATGTACGAATCAATAACCGAAAGGTTTCTTTGTACACCAGGTGCTTAGACCAAACTTTTTGAGCGCTTTTTTTATCGTTCAATAAACAATATTCAAATTATATAAACTTAAGTTATTAAAAAAATTTCATGCTTGGTTGAATAACAACACAAACTACTTGAATTAAAAATATTGTGTTCTGTAACATTGTACTTTTAAAATGTACTTAAACTGAACTTAAACAGATTACTTAAATAGTTCCTTCGTTGGAAAGCTATGTATCAAATTCTCAAATCAAGCTAATTTTTCTCTTTAATAATGTTAGTTCAACATGATTGTTGTCGTATCTTCTAAATAACAAAGACAACTAAGTTATACAACGAGAGAACTCTACTAAATATTTTTAACAACTCGTCATTAAAATAATATCTAATTAAGGGATTTAATTAACTTATACTACTCTGCTTTGCTATGACATTGTTAACAAAAACTAAAGGATAAACTCAGGATAAAAATTAAATAAAAGTAAACGTAATATATATAAATAATTTATTATTTGAAAACTTCTCATTTCATTTAATTAAAATAAAATACACATATAAAAAAAGTCTTGTCTTCCTGATAAAACAGTTATTTTAATCTGACAAAAAGTAACTAATCATGACTTTACTAAAATTGTTACAGAGACTTTATTTGTGTTTAATGTGATACCTATTAACTTTTTTCAAGTCTAAAAAATATATATAATGTAGATTATATATTACAACACAAGCTTCTAAATCTAACTAAAACGGCTGTTTTAACAGAAATTAGCTTTCCTTATATGACAATGAAATCTTCAGTTTTGTATGAAAATCGTCATTGCAGTCAAGATGATTTTGATATTGTTGTGTGTGGAGGTAGAAATAGATCTGGTGTTACAAATGAAGTTACTGAACTAAAAGGTCCTGGTTTTAAAACTCAAAACAAACTGCGTCCAATGTTAACACCGAGAAAGTTATGCAGAACAGCTGTTATTGGTACTAATATTTATGTTCTTGGTGGATATGATGAAAATAATGAGTGGATATCTTCTTTTGAAATGTATTCTTCAGAGACAAAACGTTGGAAAAACCTAGAACCTTTTTCTGATTATACTGCATCATTTAGTATATGTTCGTTTATGAAAGATGTTTATGTAATTGGCGGTTTTAATACAATAGGTGACACTGTAGGTTGTTTTAAGTATAAAGTAGAAATTAAAAAGTGGACCAAAGTAGCAAATTTAAACATAGAACGAAATGTTTCATGTTCAATAGTTTTTGATGGCAAAATTGTTGCTATTGGAGGTAGTAATAAAGAACTTCTGAAATCAGTAGAATCATACGATCATCATGTTAACAAATGGACTTTTTTATCTGATATGAATAAAACTAAATTTGTTCATTCTGCAGTAAGTATGGGTAATAAAATGTTTGTAATAGATAGAGATCTAAAAAATTCTGAATGGTATGACAATGTTTCTAGAAAATTTACAATGTTGGATATCAAAACACTTAAATATCAAGAAAGGTGGTCACGCTTTAAAACATTTAGTATCAGTAACAATTTGTTCGTATTTTTAGACGTATGTTCTAACTGCAAAATAAAGCTGTATGTGTACAATGTCGATGAGAACAAATGGTTAATTGAAGACGCTTTAAAAAACTACAATATCAACTATCCGGCTTTATCCACATTTGAAAAAATTTCCAAGATATGAAATATATAAAGTATCTTTAAGAAACATTAATAAACAAATTAATCTTTTTTTTGTTCAATTTTTTATTATAAAAGTTTTTAAAATTCGTTTTCTCTTTGAACTTGCAAACTTTTTTGTTTTACGAATATATTTTGTTCGTATTAAAAGTGTTTTAGTTATGATTACAGTTCATATGGTTACATTTTCTAATTAAACAAGCAAAACACTATCAATTGGTAGATAAGAAATAACCTATTAAATTAAGGAAAATCTACTGCTGATTAAAGGTAAACAATAAAGTAACGAGTCTTGAATACTAAACAAAAATACTGTTTAGTCGCAATGTAAACTATAACGTATGCTTAATGTTTATGACAATTTCTCTATGTGTTTAACTTCGGGTAATTATTTTGACTAGGAACTTTCATTCCACAAATTTTCTAATTCTTGATCGCATGGTAACAATTTTAAAATATACGTTTTATTTAAATTTTAAATAAGTATGACGTAATTACAACAAATTAAAATTGCAATCTATTTCAATAAAAGTTTGAACGAAAGTTAAGTTAACTCGTATTAATATACTTCTTTTTCTTCTTTTAAATTCTCAAGTTTTTTATGTGAACTTTTATTGTAAAAAAGATGAGTTTAATCGCTTCTTTTTGGTAGTATATAACTCAAATATAAATCAATGCCTTAATCAAACTAAAACAACTTTAATGTTCTTATTAATCTTTGTGCAAAATGTCTTCAAGTTAAAATTACTTCGCAAACAGGGGATTTTAATGTAAAGTTTCAGTACGTTGTCTAATCTAATTACTAAATACAAACTGATATTTTTAAATATTAGTAATATTTATATTCGCATAAAAAAGAAAATAATATTTATTTTTACTGATAACTTTGATTGAAGTTTAAAAGAATTAATTTAAACAGTTTGACGGTGGTTTAAATTTTAGTGTTGTCAAGTACTTAGACATTGCTTTTTTTAACTTAATCTTTAAAATTATACAAACAGTTTAACAGATCAATGTAACTAAAGTTACCATTATATTTCTGAATTTTAAACCCTTGCAGTTGCTTAATTGTAAAATATACCTTAAGCTATCTTAAATACAAATATTTTTCACTAATACTGACTTGAGATTACAGAAGCCTCAATCAAATATTGGAACAAAAATAATTGTCGATGTTTAAGTAATTTCATAGTTCGTATATAATTGTTAATAATTTTATACAACCGTAGTAGCAATTAATGTTTTAAAAATAATAAAACATGTTTCAGTTTCATAACTACTTTATTAAACAAATTTGTATTTACTTATACTTATACTTTATATTAATTTGTCAATAATAAGCTATGTGTCCATAAGCTATGTGTAGTTTGAACTGATGATAGTATACTTATTTTGAATTATAAAAAAAAAACCTATTTAGACTTTTGATGTATTTTGTATACTAACAACATAGTTTTTTTTTTACTTTTTAATTTTGATAAATAAAACAGTTGGTTGCATAAAATTATAATTTTATTTTACAGTTAATAAAGTGGTAATTCTTTGACTTTAGTGTAAAAGAAAGTCAAAACTATTTTTTTAATGTAAGAATTTAACTTAAGGTTTAACAAATAAATAGAGAAAGTTTATATTACCAATAATAAACCAAAAATGCAGGAGACATACGACTTGATACATCTAAATTGTTGTTGTTTAAAGATTGATTATCAAAAAGCACTTATAAAATATCAATATTTGAGCTACTTTATTTTTAAATACCACATATTT
The DNA here is from genome assembly GCF_965202585.1 of Thalia democratica. NCBI lineage: Eukaryota > Metazoa > Chordata > Thaliacea > Salpida > Salpidae > Thalia > Thalia democratica. The sequence goes on from NC_139165.1 coordinate 20,652,649, forward strand.
TTAAAAATCAATTTTAAAAAGTTAAAACATTGAACTAGACCTTCACAAATTAATTAATGCAAAATATAAATAGTTTTACAAAGTTATTATGTTCTTACGAAAACTTAAAGTTTTGGACTTGGTAGGAATCTAATTTACGTATACGCTTGATTTATTTTTTGAATATTTCATGTTATCAAACACTATTTAAGTCTGACAACAAAATGTAGAATGAGGTATGTCAGATGTTTATATACGTTTATAAGGTGTTGATTGTGGTAGATTTAATTTATTGGTATTACTCATCATAATTAGATCCTACCTTATTTAATTAATATATTAATAATACTAGATTCTATTTTAGACTACTTTTTATAATCAGACAAAACAGTTCGGGTGATATATCTATTATACAAAATAACTATAAAGAAATACAAACAAACCATTAAAAATACAAGTTAATTTCAAAACTTTATAAATCACTTATAAAAGTGCAACTTAATAATAAACAAAGTTTTAGTGAGTAAGTTTTAAAACACTTAAAAAACTGGTAATATTAATGTCTATTTCAAAACACTTAAAACAATACAATTAAAAATTAAAAAAAAACTTTTAGTAAGCAATAAAACTGTTAAAGAATCAATACCTATTAAACTTTAGAATTTAACTTAAATAATTTAAAGCAGTTAACGTACAATTTAACTTTAACTTTATATCTAAACAATACGTACAACTATGAATTAAAAAGTTCAACTAAAAATGTTTTCAATAGTACTTATATCCAGCTGCATACATAACATACTAACTGCTCACATAAAACTGTTCTGTTAAGTTTTGATGAAATCTTGCATCAGTAATAAGCCTTGTTTCTCATTGGATGTTTGGGAGTTTGCTTCCATATACGGTCATTTTTGTCTCGTGCTGCAACTAACTAAGGAAGCTCTTCTCTTAATACTCAGTGTTTAACAATGAATAATGCAAAGAGATCGCAGCAGTTCATTACAATGTAATAATAAAGAATTGACATGGTAATTGATAATGTAAGTATGTAAAATATCATGCTTTAATAAACACTTTTCTTGGATTAATTTGACAAAAAGGTATTCCAACAAAGCTAGAAAAACTTAAAATATTAGGACAAAACCGTGTATTTATTAATACAAATTAAATTGATAAGCCATTTTTAAACATCTTTTTAAAGTCAAACTCTTACAGTAACGTTTTATAAAACTATGATACAAATTTCTTGAACATTTTGCAAAGTTGACCCTTTGCGGGCCTGTCACTTCGCTTGCCGGTCATTTCTATCTGCGGGCCGTACGTTGCCTACACCTAACATATTAGATAAAATAATCAAGTGAGGTGATGTACGTCACATTGGGCTTGCAAATAAATGTTGACATTTTTTTTCTATTAAATCAAGTTGTCAGAAGATCAAAGGCAAGAATATTTTTCTTTGAGAATCTGTAAGTAACATGCTAGTGGTTTGTAAATTCTAGATAAACATAACTTACGACATTTATCATCTTAAATATTTTATCAATAACAAAATAGATTATTTATTAAGAACACTATAACTTACACAAAATAATCAAGTTAGGTGACGTACGTCACATTGGGCTTGCAACCAAAAATTAGGTTCTAATTAATAAGACTAAATAAATGTTGATGAAGTGTGTAATATTGTAACATTTTAAAACCTTTTTCTTATTTTATAAACTATTATTATAAAATTCTTACATAGTTAGAACTTAAATTAAATTCAAAAAATGTTAGACAGTTGCTAGGTAAATGTAAAAAACATATACAATCTTTGACTATTGTAAATATTCTACTAAATAAAAGTAATAGAGTTTTATTTTAATAATCTTGCAAGATTTCATAAACAAATAATTAAGCAATCAAACAAACAAATTGTTTACAAAGCATCAAGTTTGTATTTTAAGCTCTTTTATGTTATATTATAGCTTTAAAGTTTAGCAGTCATGTAAAACTTTTAATAAAAAAATTTTGATTAAACAACTTTAATAACAACTAGAGGTGAATAAAATTTATAAACTCATATATAAATACAATATAATATGAAATTTATAACAATATGTAATACATAACTGCAAAATGTTTGTATTTTGATTCAACCATATCAGATAAACAAGTTCATTTGTTTTGATTATAATCATATGATTCTACTGATTTCAAAGTATCAATATCATTTTAGCCTCGAGTAACAGCAATTTCACCTTCAAAAACTTTACAGGCTGAAATACTTCTCTCTGTTTGTAAGCTTGCTACTTTTAACCACTTGTTTATTTTTACTTTATGTTTGTAACAATCATTTCTACATTATAGATTATTGTATTTGAAATAATATTTTAAAGAAAAACCGCCATTTATATAAAGAACTTTCATAAACGAACTAAAATATTTAAAGCTTTTATAAAACGGTTCCAGTTTCTTCCAGTTTTTTGTATTTTTACAATACATTTCAAAAGAAGATCTCCTAACTCTATTTACATCATATCCACCGAGAAAATAAATATCAAAATTAATAACTGATGTTTTGCTCAAATACTTTATAATAAACATTGGATTAATTTAACAGAGGTCTAAATATCGTTTAAAATACATTAAATAATCATTTAGCTTAGCGACTTCGTTTGTAACACTTTTTTTACTATAACCTCCGAAAATAACAATATTTAGTTCATCGTGATTGAAATAACGATGTTTATAAAAAACCGGAGATTTTCTTCTATGTGATAAAAAACTCATTTCTGATAAAACAACTCGACAAATTTTTAATAAAACCCTTCAAAGCAATTTAAGGAAAAATTTATTTTAATTTAGTAAAATGTTGTAATAAAATTGATCTGTTTTAAAAAGAATAATTTCTACAAAACCTAAGTAGCATACTTAGTTTTAAACAAAATACTTTAATTAATTATCAAATTCAAATGGTTGCTACTACAACAGACTTTTATAAAACCTTAAGTTGATTTAATTTTATTTTAGATGCAGCTAACTAAATATGCTCTTATTGATAAAACATATAACATAACCAAAACCGAATTTCATTAATATAATTTTGATTTTACTAAACACTTCTAATAAATGTTTTAGATCTATCTTAAACACAGGTGTCAATCCAATGGCGACTATCGACTAATTGATAAAAATTAGTGTTAATGTAATTAAAAATGCGTATCATTTATTTTGATATCTCTTATTATATTTAATTTTGTATGACTTTAAATAATTTGTATTTGTCTGATTTTGTTTGTTGTAGCGTTTCTATTTAGTTAAAAAAAAGTTATATTCAAAAAATAAAGTTCGAGTAAAGGATCACAAAAAATAAATTTTTAAATTCATTTAGGTGATTTATATTTTACAAGCTTTTATATAAATTTAGCAAGACAGAAGTCTAAACTAAAAGTTATATTGTCTAAAAATTCGAAATTTACTTAAGTTTTATTATTATAAAACTATTTTCAAGTTTTATTACAAATTCAATCTGCTTGAAGTTTTATAAACAAATATACTCAGATAAATTGATGTTCATTTACTTGCTCTTTGTAAAACATTTCCTCACCTTAGGCTTACTTTTTATAAATATATGAAAATTTAAACTATTTTTTAAAGCTATATAAAAAAAGGTTAAATACTCATACTTTTTTTAAACTAAACTTAAAAAATTAATGATATAAAATTTTGAATAGTACCAAATAGTATAGCTAATCAAAAACGTATATAAAGTAAACATGTAACTTTTATTTAAAGCTCTTCTATATTTTATTTTGATTACGAGCCAAGTTATCATTGTATAAGTTTTCATAAAAAAAATTGATCAAACTATTCTAAAAAATAACAAAATTAAACCGAGTCTGCACTCTATTATATATACATTTTTATTTATACTAAAATTACACTTTTGTATGATACAAACAAATTGTTTATTAATTATTAATAGATCAGTAGAGTTTTTAATAAAGCAAGTACCCTAAAACGATAAATGCAAGGTTATAAGTATATTTTTTTTATGATTACAAAAATTCAATTGATTCTCTTGCAAAACAATGTTGCTAGTTAGGTCGTTTTATCTATATTAAACATATTTAAGGTTGTTATAATTAAGTTATGGAAAGTTTTATAAATAATTATTTTTTTTCTATAAGTAGGTTATTTTTTTATCAACATAAAACATATGTTATTTTGAATTTTTTTTTTTTTTTGTTACTGATTAAGTATTTATACTTCTGGCCTACAAATTTGCTAAATTTTTTAATACAAGTTATGTACATCAATTATAGTCAGTAAGTGAATAAGCTAAATTTTATAATTCCTAAACATTTTCGAATTTACTGATCTTGACTTAAGAACCTTATTAGTTAATAATTAAATGAGTTGTGCATATAGATTAATTAAATTATAATGTTTGTAATAATTCGCTTTTCAAGAGTCATTAAATTATAATATTGTATTTTATGTAAAACTAGTCTAAATGTTTTAAATAACCATTTTTTTTAACTTTTGTATTATCTCTTTCAAAATAAAACAGTTTTAAAATGATAGTATTAGAAGATTATTTTTACTCAGTAATATGATTTAATTACTTATTATAAACAATATATTTTTTCAGTAACTAGTTTTAAATGATTTTTAAATTTTATTGTATTTCATTTTTATTTTTTGAAAAGAAATAATTTTAACACTACTTTTAAAACTATTGATGAATCATTTTGGTGTCAGAAAATTGAAAGCATTTTTACTATTTATTACTACACAGGCTTCCTTATACCAAAAATGAGTTCTTTGTCTTATACATATGGAACTTAAGTTTTGTATGAAAATCGTCATTGTAACCAAGATGAATTCAATATTGTTATTGTTGGTGGCAATAATAAAGATAGTACTACAAATAAAGTTACTAAATTAATAGGTCTTGATTTTCAAAAGTCTGAAAAATTGACTCCAATGTTAGATAAAAGGTTTACAAGCAAAACAGCTGTTATTGGTTCTTATATTTATGCATCTGGTGGATATAATGATAATTATGTTCGGATATCTACTATTGACATTTATTCTGCAAAAACGAAATGTTGGATAAGTGGGATACCTTTGGCAGATAATCGAGGAGGACATTACAGTGTTTGTTCGTTTATGCGAAGTGTTTAAGTTTTTGGGGTCTTAGTGATGATTCCGAACATAAAAAAGACTGCTAGAATTTTAATAATAAGCATAATAGTTGGAATATAATATCTGAACTACAAAAATAAAGATGTAATTCAGCTTGTACAGTTTTTGAAGAGAAAATTGTTGTTACGCTGTAACTTTATTCTAGTTCAAAATATATTGGTTATGCTAATAATAAATATTAATGCTGGATTTTGGTGGAGTAATTTGCTTAGGCTAACCTTTTCGGCTAATTCAAATTATTTCTTACACAAAAATACCAGTTGGACTACGTAAACACTTTTTTGAATATATCTTACCTAAAAGAAATATTCTTGAGACTTTATGTTTATGAAATATGTTTTCATTGAACTCACTAGTTCGAAAGAGGCGATTCAGCTTGTACAGTTTTAAAACATAAAAAACAATGCTATAATTTTAATAAAAAGCTAAATAGTTGGATTAAAATATTAGAATTACAAAAAGAAAGATGTGATTCTGCTTGTACAGTTTTTGAAGGCAAAATTGTTGTTACGGGAGGTTGTACTTTGGTAAAAGACTTGAAATCAGTAGAGTCATATGATCATTATGAAGACAAGTGGACGTTTTTGTCAGATATGAACACACCTAAAACTAACCACTCTTCATTTAGTATGGGTAACAAACTGTTTGTAATAGATGTTTTCGAATTAGCATGCCTTGAATGTATGATAATGTTTCTAGAAAGTTTACAATGTTTACCTTTAACTTACCTATTAATTATCGTTTAGATATTGATGCGTTCGTTGTAAATGACAAATTTTTTGTTTATGATACGGAATTAAATTTGTTTGTATATAACTTAAATGACAAAAAAGTAAAGACTATCGCTGTACTAAATGGAAGTTTGAATTCTGCAGTTATCATAAAGTATCCGAAACTCTAACAATATTCGAAATATCGTCATTATGTGGAACTTCTTGGTGTATAATTTTGTATGTAAACCTCAGTTGCAAAATACATTTTCTAAACAAACTTTTATTAATATTTTTGAACAGAATATGTTTATACAAGATTTATTCTAATTGTTTACAATGCAATTTTAGATATATATTATACTCTTTAACCATCCTTATTACAATAAACCATTAAAAAAGTTTAGTTAAACCGTAACTAAAATTATAAAACTCAATACATCAAAGTACTCAAAATTTTATTAATTAAAACACAGCGTTTTACAACAAAGTATATACATCTCATGCCATAAACTTCATATTTTACATCTATAATTAATTTAAAAATCTATTTATTATGCATGTGGGCATACATGTAAACAGTATCAGTTTCTATTTAACTATCTTTATCATTTACTTACTTATATTGTTAAGATCAAGTTATCCATAATTTTTAAGTTAAATTAAAAATAGTAGTAGTACAAAACACATAACTTTAGCTAACAGAAAAACTTAACTTAACAGAAAAGCTAACTTAACTGTAAAATTTTCTCTAAAAAACATAAAAAGCGTATTATTATTTTTTTAATTATAAACTGTTAACTGCAAATATTTGGTTTGTAAGTGTGTAAAAATAAAGTAAGTTTTTGCTTAAGAATTAAAATATGAATATATTTTCCGTGTACTTGTTAGAAAGGAAATTGTTGAGGAGATAATAATGGATGGATCATTGCTTGCTTTTAGGCTTTTCTCAACATTAAAAATTAGTTTTTTAAACTTTTTCTTAACATGCAGACTCGTCTTGGTTTAAATCATTTTTATTTTCTAACTTCATCGAAACCATTTAAAAACTTATTCTACGTAGCTCAATTATTAAAGATGCTGTATAATGTTTGATTGTTATTAATTTACTAAAATGACAATTTTTATTATACACGAATTGTGAAATAACGGTATTTAAATCTTAATATATGACTAAGAAATAAATTGCAACTTGTAAAAAGACTCGTCAACCACCTTACCCGACAGACCACTAAAAAAGTTGTATTAGACTGAAAGACTGAAACTTAAAAGATCTTTTTGTTAAGCCCAGGAAATTTTAACAAAAAAATAGAAGCTAAAACGTCTTGTATATAAATTTATCCTTTTGCAATTCTGAAAAGTTTAAGCTAAATTGTTTATTAGGTTAAAATGTCTTACCAATTATTTGTTACTTTTAACTAAGTATATATAAACTAAAAACGTTCTTTATTGAAATCAACTATTTGTATATAAAAAAACATACTTTCTTAAAAATGAAAGCCATTAACATAGTTTAGAGACATACTTACAGAGTAAATACAACGATAGCAGTAAATTTATCGTTAACTAAAAATGCGAAACCTAGAGTTCAAACTCAAAGATCCTTAATAAGTTTTTTCAAAGATTATTTAATAAAAACAATGTATGAATCAAATTATCTAAAAATTAATCACATTTAAAAACGATTTTTTCGTTCATGAACAATTTATTTCAACGACATAAAAAATATTTTTAGCCATTTGATATTGCAAAATGCTGCAAAAGTGCTAAAAGGTTTTCACAGATTTAAAAAAGAAAAATTAGTATTTCCTCTGATCTTCTGACAACTTGTTTAAAAAAAAAACTTAATTTTTTATTCAATTTTTAGTTGATAGTCCATCGTGACGTTCATAACCTCACTAAACAATTTTTTGTAAATTTTTTTAATTTCAGAAAATAATTTTATTTTCTCTTTATTAAAGTATTTAAGCTGATAAGTTTCGTAAATTTAAAATGTGTGTTTAAAACAAATTATTTATGCCTCTTTCTATTTATGAAATAGATCAGCAGTTTTTTGAGTTAACAAATTATTTTTTTTACAGAAAACTCACCAACAGGCTGTCTAGTTTAATCTAAAAAGCAGTAAAACATGCATCAATAAGCAGCAGTAAAGTAATCACGAGTATTGTTTACAAAATGTTGTACCTAATTGTAAGTCGTGATCATAACTTTTTATTACTTAATCTAATTGAGTGTGTTTTAGCTCGCGGGCTGCAAATATTTCCTTAAATTCGCGGTGAGCATTTTGCTTTCTTGCTGCAGTTTGGAAAACCTGCTTTTTATAATAAATATAAAATATGTAGACATATGTAGACTCTCGGACTGCAAATATTTCCTTCACAGAAAATCGCGGTTCGGAGTTCGCAGTAAGCATTTTGCTGTCGTGCTGCCCTTTAATAATAGTTAAAAAAATATTTAGAAGTTTAAAAAGTGTTTGACAAAATCAATGCTATTTTTAAACTTTTTTTAAAACTGTAAGAATATTATAACAAAAAACTGCAATATTTTTAAATATTTTGAGGTTTTAAATTATTAAGTTGATTAATTGTATATTTTATGAAATAATACTACATTTTGACTTTGTTATTTTTATGTTGTAAAATATTTGTAAATATTTAGTGCAGTTAATATATTATAAAGAAAATACTTTTATAAACTACTCTGGATGTTCTTTAATAGGCAAAACAAAACTTTTAATTTAGAAGGCTAAAATATATGTTTTTCTTTCATTTCTTACCACAAATTATTCTAAAAATTAAAATGTTAAGTCTATAAACCTTGTAAGTTGTGTAAACATTATTTCGTTGCCATTTAAAAATTTCAAGTAATTTCTGAAAAAAAAGTTATTTTCAATGCAAGTTTTCAAAAAAATATTATACTTTTGTAAGAAAATTTATATTTTGCTGCACAAGTTGCTAAAAGTTACTAGTTCAATGTTTTTAAATTTGTTAAAATTGATTATTAACTACATTTGGTATTTAGAAATAAGTAAGCACAAATATTGATTTGTTGTAAGAGCTTTTTGATAAATAATATTTGTTTTCGAAAAATATATAAAAAATATTACAATAGATCTCATACTTTGAAAAGCATACGAATTCAAACAATGCTGCAGTAAAGTCTAACTTTAAGTATAACGTAACGTATACATTTTTAGAAACTTAAAATTAAATTTAACTCTAGTTTTTGTTTTTTAACAACAAAATTGATATATAGAATATGGTATGTTATAGTAATTAAATCAATATTTTTATTTAAAAATGTAAAATTAAACAGTATTGATTCTTTATTACACTAACACATGATTCTGTGTCTTAACAGGTTAACGTACATCAACGGAGCTCTGTAAAAAATATATGCTCAAATGAAATAAACAAGTTTAAGTAGGTAGGTATATGTATCTGTGTACATGAAATATAAAAATAAATACTATAGATTGTAATAGATTAACGGATGATAGTAATAAATACAATTTGTGTTTAACCATATTGGCTTAAATTTATATTTGCAACTTTTTATTTTTAGTTCTTGTATAGTACTTGTACATTGTTTCACTTTGTATATAACATTTAACTGTTTGACGATAAAACTATCAATTTACATCATAAGAAAAAGTAATTTAGTTAATTATTTTGGTTGTTTGTCTCACTGTTTACTTTAGCAGTATTGAGTAATTTGTTTACAAATTCAGATTTATTTGCATCAGTATATGTTTAAATAAAAAAACAAAATGCAGATTAATTGTTTTGAGCTATATTTATACAGTTAAATTATTTACAGTTATTAATTAACTTGCTTTGTTTTAGGTAGCATTAAAAACGACGTTATTTTTAATGCAGAAAACATTTTTGATATTTTTAAAATTAAAATCTTCTCGTTCTTTAGAATATCATAATAAGCAAAATTACTATATGTTTACATATTACTTATAACTTATTAATTGGGAAAACTAAAAACATGAAAATAGATTTATTTCAAGTTATATTTTATTCAGTTACATATTATAGTACAAAAAGATACAGCAAAACATATAAAAAGACCAAAAAACACCATACATATTTAAATTAAATTTAAAACAAAGATATTAAGATACTTCGAATAAAAAATAATAACTTTGTTCACAATGTATATAAAGTTTTCAAATAATAACAAGTAAATTTAAAGCATTTTTTGTGTGTTATAAGGATCAGAAAAGTTGTTAACAGTCTCCAAATAGTTTGATTTCGGTCTAGATCCTAAACTTTTTCATTAGTAAAAATCTAACCGGATCCAGATCTCGATTTAAACTAGAATCCGGCCGGATCCGAATCTAAAAAGGCATTCTCGGCTGGATACAGATACTGGATCCAGTAAATCATTAACGCTCCGGCCCGCCGAAAACTAAATTTTTCCGGATCCGGCCAGTTGATTAAAAACGCTGCCCACACCTAATTTAAACTTACTAAAGTTTTATTTATTTAAGGTAAATGAACAATATCTGTTTTTTAGTTTATAACTACACAAAATAAGAACAAACTAATTAATAAAACTAGAGTTTTATGGAAAATTTTTATAAAAAATAGTGAAAAAAACTTTTAACTAACTTGCTTAAAAATTTATGAACTTTTCAACCCTACTTGTCAATACATTAACAATTTTGATTTGCTCATTTTTTAGGTTACTAAGAAATTACTTTTATAAAAATTCATGAGTTTACAATATTTCTTTTTATATTGAGATTAACATTCTAATTACAATATTTATTACTTGTTTTGCTATATTTAATTTTTGTTATTGTTTTTGTTTTTAATTTATTTTTGTTAACTTGTATATTAAGTTTTTTTTTTCTAATAGCATTTTTTTATTTTGACAATAGTTAAATTTAAATTTTGTTATAGAATTTTCTTTGTTCTTAATTAACTAACATTGTACGGTTAAGCTTGACGGTGTGTTTACAAAAAGTTAATATTTTTTCTCATAGAAAAAACAATTGTAACTTTTATACAACCATGGTGCACAAACAGCAATGAGCACTTTTTTAATTTTAAATATAAGCTGTTAGTAAATGATTAAAAAAATTACTTCTTGAGTTTTTATCAAAGACAGTACAAAATGATTTTTCAGCACCAGCTATGTGTATTTGGTACTAAAACATTTCATTATTTTTCCGAGTACTATATATACATATCTAAAAAAATTAGCAGGGAAAATAATTGCTTACAGGATAAAGTTTTACATTATATACTTTGCTTACTAATTTTTTACTTCTTTTTTAGGCACGCATGTACTAGTGTCCTTTTCCATGCTACGCCCGTGGTTAGTAATCAGCTTTAATGTAACCTAATATAGTATCAAAAATTCTATAAAAAATTTATGGTGTCATCAATGGGATAATTTAGTTTACATTCATAGATTTTATTCGGACAGGAAGAATCCTATTCAGACATTTTATATTATAGTAGTATGAATAAACGAGACACAAATTAAGTAACAGTAAATACTAAAAATGTTCTGTAACTTTTTTTAGAAGCATTTAAAAAGATAATTTTATCTGTTGTGAAAAAAAGTTTGAAAACTGTAGTCTATAATAAATTTTAAACTATTTATATTATCTTATGAATGCTCAAAATAGTTAAAGTAAATAATTAGTATGTAGCTCTATGAAAAAAAATTCTATATCCTAAGTCCTTTGACCAGATTATTGAACCTTGATTCTACGTTTTGTTTTCTTTATTTTTTTGTGTTTATAGAGCAATGTCAGAGTTAATTAATTTTTTTTTTGAATACTATAAAGTTGAAAAATCTTTACTGTTTTTATCAAATTTTCATACCATTTTTCAAACCTAAACGTTTTCACTTAGATCTTTTTTTTTAATATTAACAATACAAAGCACGGATTGCTAGATATATGTTCATGAAATTTTTGGAACATTGAATAAAACATTGTATGTTGTAACTTTATATTTATATACAAATGCCTCAATACCCTACATTGTGCAGCACTTTTCCTAATATATATATCTATATATATATATATATATATATACTTTCATATATATTATATATTAATCAAAAAGTATCTATACTTGAAATAATTATCCTCACCTTACTAAATTAAATTTATTCACCTTAATAAATTAATTTCATGACGAAACTTATTTTTCTTGTTTAAAAGTTTTTAAAACCACATATAATGTTTATAAAAATATATTTACCTTAAACATGTACTTAACATGTAATAAACATATACAAACTAAAAACTTTATAGAAAGTCTTTTAGTAAAAATATACAAACATTTATTCAACATTGATTTAAAACAACTTTTTAAGAATAAATAAGTTAATACAAATACAAGTTCCAGCATAAAACTTATATCATATATATAAATAAGAAATATTAAGACTATTAAACAAAATTTATTTAATTTTTACTGTAACTCGTATCATCCTCAACCAGGATTTCCTGAATTCATTTTTATAACTCTTCATTTTTGTTAGTAAAATATTAATAACTAACACAGTCGACTTATAACCAAGTTAAGCCTAGAACAATATTTGTTTCTAAACCAGTTCTCAGATTGGTACTTAAAGACCCAATATCCCATTTTGATAAAAAATGTATTATTTTTAAATTTAGCTGCTATTGCGGAAATAGATATATTCGACAAATATTTAGGCATTAAAAACAAGAGTGAATGAACATATACTGTAATGTGTATTAAACTTTATATGAGAAAAGACTAATAACAGGACGATAGCTGTAATAAATGCGAAAAAAAGATCTTCGAAAGCAAAGCACCTTTGCCCGTTTTGAAAAGAACTGGCCCAAAGTATTGCAAAATATAATAAAAAAATCTGTATTTCATATAATAATTTACACGTGTTTGATTCTAGTTAACCTTAATTTTTACTTATAAAAAAATTCTTTATTATTTAGATCTGTTAAAAACTTCGTTTTTAAAAAGAAAAAAATTATAAAAAAACATCGTTGTGTTCAAATTCAAAAAAAAAATTAAAATCACTTATATAAAAAAAACTAAACTTTTATTTTAAACTTATAAAAACCATGTAGTTGGTATTTTTCCGCTACTGTGTCATATTTTTAGCCTTTAAATATATAAACTCATTTAAAAGATTTTTGACCGGACAATTTTTATAAACAAGTAGAGCTGTACTGAAACTAAAACATATAAAACCTTTTACATGCTTGTAAAATAGATACTTTATGGTATTAAAATTTTTTGAAAATATTAAAAGTTTCTGAAAACGATCAATCTAGTTTTGAATTAAGCATGATTAAAAAAAAAAGGTAACTAAAGTTTTTAAGTTAATTGTTTAAACTGAACATAAAAATACATTTTAATCTGTTCATAAACTACGATAACTCGCAAATTAAATTTAAAAAAAAACAACTGAAGCTATAACAAAAAATGTTCAACAACATAAATATTTTTTTGATAATTTAAACAGTTTTTTTATGAGATATTTCGATTAAGACAATTATAACATACTTCAACGGGAATGTAGAGGGAAATTCCCTCAATTAAATATACTTCACTTTCAATTATCTTATCAGTAAAAGCTAAATTGTGATATGGGTTTAAGTTACATTAAGTTTTGTAGTACATATTACAAAAAACGATTTCAAAGCTCTTTCTCTTAAATATTTAATACTTCTTATATCCTACTTAGTATAATATTCTTTATTGATTTTTTTTAACTTTGTAGGTTTTTATTTCAATAAGGAAAAAACTAAAAAAGATCTGGAAAGTTATTTTGAATGCTTTACTATGAATTAAAGACACTTTATATAACACACTTAAATTGCTTATGCAAAAAAAATTCTTTATCTTATAGAGTAAAAATATCTGATTTTTTATATTTCAGATTTTTTGTATAGTTTTTTTTTAACTTATTCTTAAAGCTAGTTGAATATCGTTTATCAGATACAAACTTAATATTAAAAACAGGATTTTATATCTAATTTTAAAAGTCATTATACTAGTAATGAGTTCTTTAATTCACAAAATAAAACCTTCAGTTTTGTATGAAAATCGTTATTGCAGTCAAGATGAATTTGATATTGTAATTTGTGGAGGTGAAGATGAATATAGTGTCAAAAATGAAGTTACTCAATTAATTGGACCTGATTTTCAAAAGTCTACAAAACTGACTCCAATGTTATACAAAAGGTGTTGGTGTAGATCAGCTGTAAATGGTTCTGATATTTATGTACTTGGTGGGTATGATGAGAACAGAGTTGGGACATCATCTTTTGAAATGTATTGTAATAACACAAAACAATGGAAAAGTTTAATGTCTATAGCAGACAAAAAAGTAAATTATAGTGTCTGTTCATTTATGAAAAGTGTTTATGTAATTGGCGGAAGTGTTCATTTAATTGACGATTATACTGGACCTCATTACTTAAAACACTGTTTAAAGTATGAAAAAGAAACTAATAAGTGGATTGAAATAGCAAATTTAAACATGGAAAGAACTGATTCAGCCTGCACAGTTTTTGAAGGAAAAATCGTTTCTACTGGAGGTCAGAATGATAAAGTTTTAAGATCTGTAGAAACATATGATCATCATGATAATAAATGGAGTAGATTCGCTGATATGATGGAGCCTAAATATGATCATTCTGCTGTTAATACGGGTAACAGATTGTTTGTTATTGATGCATACAATTTATCACACTCAGAGGTATACGAAAGTGTTTCTAGAAAATTTTCTTTATTCAATAATAAATCCCTGAATAGTCAACTTGGCAACTCATATACTCAAACACTAAGTTTCAATAGCAAATGGATCTTTCTTTTCTCTAACTCTAACTACAAGTTAAAATTGTATGTGTACAATGTAGATGAGAAAGAATGGACTTCTAAAAATGCTTCTGTTTTTCCAGTTAGTTCTGCTTCCGTAAAAGTTTTAAAAACATAAAACAGAATAAGTAACCGACAGATTTATAAAACATTGAAATACATTTTGAAAAGGTATATTTTTAACTTTTATTTTTTATTAATATCAATTAATTTGAATTTAAATCAATGTATTTATATCAATGTGTTTGTGTTTTATTAAAAATGCTTAAGTTGAAGATAAATATTTGAGTTTCAACTGTTTTTAATTTAACAAAAGTTTTGTTTATTCCAAACATCTAAAAGGTTTTAGTATGCTATCAGTAATTAGTTGATAGAGCGGTTTATCCTTATATAAACTTGTTTTAAATTCATAAAAATAAATAGTTAAGAAAACTTTTAATTAGTAAAACAAACAAAAATTATGAGAAAAATAAATTAAAGAAGTACTTAAAATAAGTAGTATAAAAAGTCTCTATATTAACGCAAAAAATAATCATTGTGAACAGTTTTTTTTGATATAACTTAAAGTATTCTATTGAGAGTAACTTCACTATATTATAAATAAATTTTAATTCACTTAACTATTTATTAAATCTTGAATGAAAACTTTTATTAATAAGCAAGTATTTAACTGTAATAAAAAAACAACAAAATATTTGTATAAAAACTGAAATAATTTTTATAGCATAATAAGTACATTGAATTGAAATTAAATCTTTTAAATAATAACGTTAATGGTTTTTTGATTTAGATAGTAGAGTAGGACAACAAACATTCTCTCAACATTATTATTTAAAATAGTAATATAACCTTTTATACATATAATTCTGAATATATTAAACATTTTCTAAACAATTTTTAATGTTTTTAGAAATTATAACAAAAAATAGATCTCTTATATGAATAAAACTTTTTAAAACGATCTAATAAAAAAAAGTTTTGTCAAAAGTCGAATTAGTATAAAAATTTAAAACAAGGACTATTTAAAAAAGATATATTGAACAATAAAAAAGATAAATAATATAATTTTTATCATGAGTTTTTTTGTTTCAGTCGCTATTACATAATAGTTCGTAAGTTTTATAAGTTATGTCGGCTGCATTGTTGTCATTTTAAACTTTTTTGAGTTAAAAAATAAAATAACAAAATATGAACAGCCAGATTATTTTCTTAAAAAAAATCATCTCTCACATTGCCCTATGTAAACAAAAAATGTAAAACTACCATTGTAAAGATTAAATACTAAGTTATAAGTATACTGAACAAAATTTACTTGGGGTTATAAACTTGTTTGTGATGGAGGTCATGATTCTTATGAAAGTTAAAATTAGTAGAACTATATGATCATCATAATAACTAATGTACTTTTTTATGTAATATCAATCTACTCAATTATAATCATTCTTTATTCAGTAGTGTTGTAAAGTGTTTGTAGATGATAAATACAATCAAGCACGATCTGAGGTATATGGGGACACGTTCAATTTCAACCTGCGTTTAAAATCAACCCGATCAAAATAAACCAAGCCAAATTCGAGAACCGCTTACCGATCGAGGGTAAGGGTTAGGGGTTACAGAGATAATGAATAATATGTAGAAAATTTAAAAAAAAAAAAGCAAAAAACGTATGACATAAATTAATAACTAAAGAAAACATAAAACAAATTTAGGTGGATTTTAATTGAATCAGGTATATGATAGTGTTTCTAGAATTTCGCTGTGTTCACCATTACAATCTAATTAATAAAGTCTATCAAATCTACTATCATATAATAATGCTTTAAAGCATTTGTTGTAAATGACATTAATACGAGCTGAATTTTTGCGTTAATAACACATATGAAAACAAATTAATACTCAAATATGCTGACCCAGATAGTAAGATCAAATATGCTGAGCCAGATGCAGCTATTCGAAAATACCAAAAGTTCTAAATTATCTTGTATTTGTACAGAAAATTAAACTATGTATATAATTTAAACAACTCGGAAAAATGTTTGTCTTATATTTGTTATATATATGTTAGTTGAATTACGTTTGTATGAGCTTTATAAAACTACTTATGAATGTAATTTTGTATGTTTATGTACTATTTATTGTTGTCAAAGAAACACGAACAACACAAAATACATTTAGTTTCATTAAGTAAATGGTTACAAATTTACAAACTCATGTAAATAATTAAAGTTTCAGTTACGAATTACATATAACAATAAACTTTTTATACTATTAAGTTAAACTGTTTTGTATAACTAAATTACGATGATTATTTTATTTCACTAATTAAATGCTGAATTATACATATTATTATAAGAATCATCTTTGTAGTAACTACCAATCACATACAAATTTTTCATAAACGAGCAAACACTATAATACTTTAAATGGATAGAAAACGGTTTCAGATGTTTCCAATATTTTGTCTTTGCAGAATACATTTTTAAAACGATGTCCACTTATAATTTTCATCATATCAACAAAGAATAAAAGTATCAGAACCAATAACAGCTGTTTATTTTTTTATAATAACCATTGTACAAAAAATCGTAGATTGTAGTCCATATTATGTTACTGTAAATTCTCTCAAAGTTAAATTGAACTTAGCAATATCAAAGAACTACAAATTAAAATTGATTCAAATCTAACCTTTCATAAAATTATCTTCAGCAACTTAGTTCCAATCAATTTATGATGTAAAGAGTGTTTTTAAAATAATATTAGTTTAAATTTATCAACATTAGTACATTTTTATCTTTTATTTACGTTTAGTATGTTTTATAATTAACTAAAGGTAAATAAAAGATAAAAATGTACTAATGTTGATAAATTTAAACTAATAATATTGTAAAAAAACAAAATTCTCTACATTATAAGTTGATTGGTTGGTACTAATTATTATTTTAAGTTGTTGTACTTTACTTTACATAATGCTTTAATTTAAAGAAATATAGAGGTTAATTATCAAGTAATAGCTAACTATTTTGAAGTACCAGTTTTTAATTTATTAAGTATTTTTTATTTTCTAGTTATTTGTATAAATAACCATAAAGTTTATTTACTATATTTACCTCTAGTTGATATCAAAAGTATCAAAAATTAACAAATTATGTTAATAAAGTGTAAGGCAAATCAAATAGTTAAAAAAACAATTAATTGTATTTTAATTTTTAATATTTATAAAATTAAAAAAAAACTCAAAGTTTTCATACAATTTATAATTTATTTTTAAATAACAAAAAAACATCGGCGAAATTCTGCAAATCCGAAGTCTTGAATTTTTAAGCTTAATCATGCACTGATAAAAACTTTTTTTGTTAGTATATTTTGTAAGTTTTAAAAAATTTTAATAAACATTTATCTTCGGATTAATAAAACCTATTTAAATTAATTTTTTAAAATTTAAGTCTTAGTATGTATTTCAAAAATTATATAACAATAAATAATTTTAAAATCAACTAACGTTAGAAACACTTTGAAGGATTGGTTTTTATAAAAACCAAATTTACACACGATTGAGCTAAAATTATGAAGTTAATTCTTTTTTTAAATTATTTGTTATTTTTTGTAATTGATGGAAGTGCAAAGCGGATCAGTAGGAGGTCAACTGATAAGGATTATTTTGTGGACCAGTAAAGTGAAAAGGTAACTTGATGTTCATTCTAAATGAAATTCACAGCTTTTGTCGAAAAAAATAACAAAGAGGATCGGTAGCAACCAAAAGTTTCCTCCTTATTCACCTGCATCGTTCTTTCGGTAAAAATTGTTTTGATCGAAACTGAAAATCGAAACTGCAACTTGCCGATCTAATCAGCAACAACACAATTACTGAATAATAAATTTAAAAAAAAGAATGAAATTGCGCTTATAAGGCTTGAAACTTATGAAAACGTCAACTGTATTGTAGCCCGAAATGAAAATTGACTTAAAAACATTAAAAAAGTAAGTTCAGTTAAATCATTTAAATCTAAAACATCAGTTTGTAAGATCGTTAGAATTGCTGAAAAAGGCAGATTTACTATTGTCAGTAGGGTGCAACTGTTGCTACTTAAAAGTAAAAACTTTTGAACTTGTATAGTTAATATTTTGTAGGTGGCAAATCATATAATTATACAGCAAAAATGACTTAGCTTCTTAGCTATGAGCTTGTTAGTGCTAAAACAAATTAAAACTTTGCTTTATATCAGTATATTTTAAAAGGCGGAAAAATACTGTTTTACTAAAAATCTATTTTCGTCCTACGTTTGAAATAATTACCTAAAACTTCAAGGAAATTTTTTTGACATATTTTTAGTATGTTAAAAAAATAAGGAAAATATAAAAGAAAAATTTTAAGAAAAAAAGACAGCTTTATTTTATATATTTTTTTAGTTTTTAAACAACTAGTTTTTTATAACTTATGTTAAGACAGCATTTTCTTAATATGACAAAAAAAAATCATAAATTTTTAAGTACCTCAAAAAAGGTAGAAAAAAGAAGTTTCTAGTGAAATAGGTTTTTTCCGCATTTTTGAAATACCAATATAGAGCAAAGTTTTCAAAAGTGTTAGACTCTAATACGCATGTAACTAAAAAGCTAAATCATTTTGTGCTGTCTATTTTTTTGTGATTTCCCGCCTACAAAAAATGGACTGAGCGAAATTTTGATGTCAGGGCAACATATGCACTCTAATAGTAAGTTCAGTGACGGAAAAGTAATATGTTTTGTTGGTATTAAAATCAAAACTTGATATTGTTCCAACGTCTAAACCACGTATAAGGCACTCAATTGTTCTTTGCGATGTTTTAAGGCTGCCTATGAGCAACACCATAAAGACAGGAATTCGGGATTCGCGTCGCTGAGAAGATATTGTCAATTCGCGCGGCCTAAGTATAGATATTGCAGCTGGCCTCCGTCATAACTATTGACCAATGATTGAATGCAGGAAAGTCCAAGCTTAAAGAGACAACGTTTTAAATGTGGACGAATCTTAATGAAAAATAACCCTATTATATGACATCGATAAGTTATATGAAGTTGCGCCATCCCGAACAAATGAGAATTCGTTGGGATAGCAGTCTGATTGAAAATAAATCATGAAAGGGACCAACAAATACTATTTCAAAATAAAGCAGGCACCTCAGACTTGTCTCGATTTGTACAAAGGAAAATATTGCAAGGATTTTAAGAAAGCTAAACTAGTTTTGTCCAATGCAAATCAATAAATCGATTTGACATGACTTCAACCATTTTCACTTAGTATCACTAACACATAAAAGACATTAAAAATGTTTAAAAGTAGTGCAGTAAACTGTATATTTTAATGAATGTATGTGATATATTAAAATTTTGTATTTGATTGTATTTTTAACTTGTTATAAGTAACAGTTTCACGCTTAAAAACTGGATTACTTCTGATCAAAAATGTTATTATTTGGATTTTAGAAAGAAGTAATTATACTTAAGGACATATAAAGTTAAATGAAAAAAAAACTAATCTTAAGGATGTTTAAGCTACTATGTATTTAGAATTTATTTATGATTTAATATACGATATAAAAACATTATAGTAAAATATATTTCTAAATACTAGTTGAAAGTACTTTTTATTTTTTTGTTATTGCTATAAACTTGAAAATTCTAACTAAATAGCACTATTCGAAGTTATAACAATGCTGTTGAAACAAACATTTTTAACAATGCTTGTGTTGTATTTTAATATGCCTACCTTTTTATAAAATTAAGTATTTCTATACTTTTTTTGTCCAATTCACTATAACAATTATTAAAATATTATAAAGCTTCATGACCTAATTGCCTAAGTTTAAATAATGTAATTATTATTTTGTGTCAGTAGCTGCTAATACTTAATTTAATTGATAATGCGTGTTTCCCTCATAGTAATATCTTTTTTCTTTTAGTATTCAGAATACTTTTTGTAAAAAATGTACTATTTTAGTATATAATCTTTGGTTTTGTGAATAAAATCTACCAATCAAGAAAATATCAGTATCTTTTTTAACCTTCAAAGTTTAAGATTCACAAAGTTCAGTTACATTTGAATTTATACTAAGTTCAGGTATATTCATATTAGTCAAATTTTAACTCTATTTTAACAAAAGTTTTAATAATAAATATTATCAAGTTTAGTTGACTTAGCTATAAACAATACTATTATAACCTCATGTAACTATGATTTTGCCTGAAGAAGACTGTACAAGCTAAATTAGACTTTCTTTGTAGGTCTGCTATTTAATTCATTTTATTTTCATTATTTTAAATGTATAACATTTTATTCTAATACCCTCTAAATTTTGGTACATTAAATTGCTCAAACTCTTTTTTTATTTAACGATCGGTTTTAAGCAGTAGTTTTATACTGCTGTTGGTTAGTGTTTTATTGAAAATTTACTAAAAACTAACCAAACAGGTTAGAAGTTGTTAAATATGCTAAAATTTAAAGTCATTTTTAATTAAAACAATTTTATTACAACATAAAGCAATTCACGAAGCAAAAAAACATAAATTTAAATTAGAAATAAGTTTCATTTTTATAACTGTTCTGATAACTAATTAAACATAACTTATCTTTATCAAGTAACTTTGTTTAAAGCAGTTTTATTTTTATTTTTACTCCACAAATTAAAATAAAAAACTAATCTTGATTACATCAACGGTTTTCATACAAAACTAAAGGTTTTTTCTGCAATATAAAAAGGTCATTGCAGCTAAAATATTTGCACTGTAAAAAAAGTCAAAATACTGAAGTTCTATTTTTAACGCGATTCTTAACTTATTAAGGCTAGATAAAAACTAAAACCTTTTTTGAGTGTAAGTGAAACTAAATAAAAATCATTTTATGAGGAATTCATTTATGCAATAAAAATATAAGTTTTTGTTTTAGTTTGTATACTTTACTATATATTTTTCTTTGAACAAAAATCATTTTGTAAAAAAAGTACAAAACTATTTACAAAAATTGTCTACAGCTATTAACACACAGTGGGTCCGCTACTGAAATGGGACACGTTCAAATTCACCTATCAAAATCCACCCAGTCAAGTTCGAGAACTGTTTACCGATCTAGAGTAAGTGTTAGAGGTTACAGTGGTAGTTAAAGAAAAAAATTAAAAATCCAAAAAATATATTAAATAAATTAATAAATAAAGAAAATATTAAAAAATCGGGTGGATTTCGAACGCGGGTGGATTTTGATAGTATACCATATATATCTGAAAATATTTTTAGAATTTACAAATTTAGTAGTTTAAGAAAAAATTAATAAAAAATGCTCTACTCATGCCAGAATTTTTGATAAAATGCATTTCCAAAAGATTTATACAAAAATTCTTTCCGAAAACACATACATAATCTTTTTTAAAACTATAAACTAAAATAGTTTAGTACTTCGAATTATTTTCTCTATTTGACACTTAATATCTAATATTTACTAAACATCCAAAAGCTGTTTAAAAGCGTAATTAGTTAAGATATAAGTTTAATATGTCTTATTTTGTTATTACAACAAAGATTTTGTAGTAAAAAATGGAAAAAGCAAAATCTTTTATATAAGCTACTACAGTTGTCCAATAAGTTACTACTACTTGATATTCTTTAAAAATAGTTTCCCAGAAAATCAGTGGCAACATCAATGTTTTCTTTGAAAATTAGTGCTTTGAAGATTTGTGCATTTCGTATTTTTTATTTTTTAATCTAAAGCAGAAGTTGTGTCAGTTGGCTATACTGAATGGTTTTAGAATTGATAAAGTTTTTATATCGTTTAAAAAATGTTTACGTTAAAACATAAGATTTATGTTTAAACGATAAAAATTTTAAGATTTACTTGTACATGCATTTTTTTTGTCGTATTATCTAGTTTAAACTCAAAAGTTTCGTTTTTTAGTTTACAGAAAATAAACTGCTATCGTTGTATTTACTGTGAAAGTATATCTATACACTAAGTAAATTTTTATGAAAGTATATTTGCTTTTATAACAATAGTTGATTTCAGCATATTAAACAAGAACAACTTACGGTTATATATGCTTAATTAAAAGTTAACAAATAATTTATAACAACATACTAACCTAATAAACCGATTAGCTATAAGTTTTTACACTTATAAAAGGATAATGTTATTAACGAGTCAAAATAGCGTTTTACAATAAGTTACGAGCTAAAACGACTCGTAGCTCGTAATATTTTGTAAAATGTCATTTTGTTTAACGCTGCTGTGCTAAACATAAATTTAAACTATATGATAATGTATAAGTTCAGTCGTTTTTTAATGATCTGTCGCGTATATTTCTTAGTCAGATATTAAAAACTAAATACCGTTTTTTTCACGATTTGTGTATAAAAAAACTGTCATTTTAGTTAATTAATAACAATCAAACAATATACAGTTTCCCAATAATTTACTTAGCATAACTTTTCAAATGGTTTCGATGAATTTGGTAAAAAATGATTTTAAACTAAGACGAGTCTGCATGTTTAGAAAAAGTTTAAAAAACTAAATTTTAATGTTGGGAAAAGCCTAAAGGCAAGCAATGATCCATCAATTTTTATCTCCTAGACAATTTTCTTTCTAATAAGTACACGGATAATATATTCAGATTTTTATCTAAAGCAAAAACTTACTTTGTTTTTTACTACTTACTAACCAAATATCTGCAGTTAACAGTATAAAACCAAATTAAACTAAAAATTAACTACTTTATTGTAAAATAATGTGTTATAATTGAAAAAAATTTGAGTATTTTGATGTATATAGTTTTATAATTTTAATTACGGTTTAACAAAAGTTTTTTATTGGTTTATTTTAATAAGCGACGGTTAAAGAGTATACTATGTATCACAAAACGTATAAACAATTAGAATAAATATTGAATAAACATATTCTGTTTAAAATTATTAACAAAAGTTTGTTTAGAAAATGTATTTTGCAACTGAGGTTTACATACAAAATTATATACCAAGAAGTTCCATATAAAGACGATACTTCGAATATTGTTAGAGTTTCGGATACTTTATAATAACTGCAGAATTCAAACTTCCATTTAGCACAGCGATAGTCTTTACTTTTTTGTCGTTTAAGTTATATACAAACAAATTTAAATCCGTATCATAAACAAAAATTTTGTCATTTACAACAAACGCATCAATATCTAAACGATAATTAATAGGTAGGTTAAAGGTAAACGTAGTAAACTTTCTAGAAACATTATCATACACTTCAGGGCATGCTAATTCGAATACATCTATTACAAACATTTTGTTATCCATACTAAATTAAGAGTGGTTAGTTTTAGCTGTGTTCATATCTGACAAAAATGTCCATTTGTCTTCATGATGATCATATGACTCTACTGATTTCAAGTCTTTTATCCAAGTACAACCTCCCGTAACAACAATTTTGCCTTCAAAAACTGTACAAGCTGAATCGCCTCTCTCTTTTTGTAATTCTGATATTTTAATCCAACTATTAAGCTTTTTATTGAAGTTATAGCAGTTTTTTTATATTGATAATCATCACTTTCTCCTCCAATAACATAAAGACTTCGCATAAACGAACAAACACTGTAATGTCCTTCTCGATTATCTGACAAAGGTATCATACTTTTCCAACGTTTCGTTTTTACAGAATACATTTCAATAGAAGATATCCAAGGAAAATCATCACAATATCCACCAAATACATAAATATCAGAACCAATAACAGCTGCTTTGCTTGTAAACCTTTTATCTAACATTGGAGTCAGTTTCGCAGACTTTTGAAAATCAGGACCTATTAATTCAGTAACTTCATTAGTAATACTACTTTCATTTTTGCCACCAATAATAACAATATTAAATTCAACTTGGTTGCAATAACGATTTTCATACAAAACTGAATGTTCATTTGTATAAGAAAAAAACTCATGTTTGGTATAAGGAATAGATAACTAAGATATAGAAGCCTGTGTAGTAATATATAGTAAAAATGCTTTCATTTGTTTGACACCAATATTATTCTTCAGTAGTTTTAAAAGTCGTTTCAAAATTAATTCTTTATAAAAAGTAAAAATAAAATAGAATAAAATGTAAAAATTATTTAAAGCTAGTTTCTGCAAAAAAAATATATTGTTTATTTTAAGTATTTAAATTGTATTACTGAGTAAAGGCTTTTATTTTGAAAGAGATAAAACAAAAGTGAAATAAAAAACGGTGGTTTTTAACTTTTAGACTAGTGTTATATAGAATAAAATAATAAAATTTAATGAGTCTCAAAAAGCGAATTATTATAGACATCATTATTTAATTAATCTGTATGAACAACTTTTCTTTTTTTTATTAATAAGGTTCTTCAAGATCAGTAATTTCAGAAAGTTTTAGTACAAAATTTTGCTTTTTCACTTACTGAATTCGATTGAAAACATAACTTGTATTGAAAACTAAATGTGTTGACCATTAGTATAAAACATATTCACTTTTTGTTAAACGACATATGTGTCATATCTATAAAAATGGGTTGCTCCGTACGAAAGGATTAAATATTTGTAAAAATAGCGTTTTTATTACTTAATTACAACAACCTTAAATATGTCTATTATAAAAATAGACCTGACTAACAGCATTATTTTTGCAGGATAAACAATTACATTTTTGTAATTATATAAAAAAATTACTTATAACCTTCAATTTATCTTTTTAGGGTTTTTGCTTTATTTAAAAACTCTACCGATCTATTAATATTTAATTAAGAACTTGTTAGTAGCATATAAAAGTGTAGTTTAAGAATAAATAAAATTGTTTATATAAAAGAGTACAGACTCGGTACAAGTTTGTCATTTTGAATGTAGTTTAATCAAAATTTTTTAATGAAAACTTATACATTCATAATTTGGCCCGCAGTCAAATAAAACAAAGAAAAGCTAAAAATAAAAATTATATGTTTACTTTATACGAATTTTTGTTATTTATACTAATCGGTACTATTAAATATTTTATATCTTTAAATTTTTAAGTTTAGTTTAAAAAGTTTAAGCACATAGCCAGTTTTTTGTTTTTATAAAAATGTTAAAATTTTTATAAACTTATTAAAAGTAAGCCAGAGTTGAAAAATATATTACATATAGCAAGTAAACTCCATTCTGCAGTTAGTTTCGGTAATAAAATGTTATTATTATTATTCATCAGACTCTGAGGTTTATGACAGTGTTTCTAGTAAATTCATATTGCTTAATATGAAACGATTAAAACCTAGCATTTCCTTCAGCAAAACACTTAGTAACAGCAACAAGTTACTATTTAGTGCCGTAGATAACTATAGTAAACTCAAACTATATATTTATAACGTCAATGACAATAAATAGGTTCCAAAAAATCACTTGAAAATAGTTACTTGCTTCCGGTTTATTCTGCATTTGAAAAGTACCACACAACATAAACTAAAGCTTGATATTGTATGACTATCTTTCAGAAAAACTTTTTTAATTAATTACTAAACTATAAAATTTATTTTAATATGAACCTGTGAAATTTTTGTTCTTCGTAGACATCTTTGTTATAATAGAATTGCTTGAGTTTAATATGATTATTTATAATATTATAGAACATTTTTAATACTTTTAACTAAACAGCATATAGCATATATTAGTAGATTATTCAATGAGACACAGATTGAATAACACAAGAAAAATGCTTATTATAGCTAAAGATTTATATATACGACTTAAACTATATAAAATAAGTAACCAGTTCCACTATATAATATACTATTAATTATTTTCATTTTTACTTAAGTGTGTTATATTATAAGTATTTATATTATACTTAAAAAAAAATTTTTAGTTTTGAAATGTATAGTTAAAAAATTTATGAACATAACCCAAAAAATAAACTTAATTAAATAAAAAACGATTTTATAAATCCAATATTAATTACACTTCAATAAAATTATATTAACTATAAAGTTCGTAGTAATAGTTTTAATATTAGAAAGTGTATAAAAAACTATATTTTTACTTTGAAGACAAAACAAAATGTCGGCAACCAGACATGTTAAAAAGCTTTGCTTTGTTTACTCGAGCGTGAAATTACTAACTTAAAACAAACCAAAGTTTATACGCTTCAATGCTGAATGACCATAGTAACTATTAGCATTTTACCATCTCTGTCGGCAACAGTCAATAGCGCCTAAGACATTTATCATGAAGTGAGATATATTTAATTTTGTACGGAAAAACACAAAATGACTATATAAACAAAATTGATTATAACCAATAAGCGGTTCTCATGCTGTGAGACCTTTATTGTATTCAAATGAGTTTACAAGCTGTCTTTGGTGTATAATGTGTTTAATGTAGTACGGAAAAACATGAAACTGACTTCACTGATTAAAACCAATAAACGGTTCCTCATAGTAAAAAAAAATATATCGTTTGAAAATTTTTCGTTTGTGGCTGACTGAGAGTTTCAATGACTTTAATATTTTTTAAATTATTTCGCCCAAACTTAAGTTAAAACTTAAAAACCTCAAAAAACCTAAAAATTTTAAATAGTTTAATTATATTATTTAAGAATTTAATTTTTATTTGTTGTTTCTGAAAACACTTGGTTCTGAAGCTTACGCACATAATTATTAACTAACTCTTAGTTCGTTACTTGCTTGCTAACTTATTGGAAGTGCAAATCGGAGAAATCTGCAGGAGATCGAGCGAAATATATTATTCTGTTGATCAGTAACGAGAAAGTCAATCAGTAAAAAGGAATTCAGAGCTTTTATCAAAATAAAGAACAAGGAAGATCTGGAACAACCAGAAGTTTGTCGAAATTAAAAACAAAGAGGACCGGTAGTAACCAGTAGGGTTGCAACATATAAACACTTTGTTTAACGTATTAGGTTTTTCAGGCTTTTCTTGTTAATATTATAAACTGAATGTTGATGGAAATCGTAATATTGTAAAATTTAACAACATTTCATAAGTTCTTGAAATGCAAAGTTATTTGAAAAAAAAAAGTAAATACTGATATCGTTACTTAATTTAATAGCACATTTGATGACAAAATTTACTTTATTATAACAAAATTGATTACCTAAGTTTTATTTTGATAAAATTTTAGAAGTGTTAGACAGCTGCTTAAGTGAAAATAAAAAGGAAACAGAATATTTTACTTTATAAATACTTTACTGACGAACGTAGAAAATTTAAATTTAAGATTTTTGTAATATTTCATAAGCTAAAAAATTAATTTTGTAAATAAAGTGTTTATAAAACACGTTAATTGATTTTTGAGCCGTTTTATGTTATATTATGACTTTAAACCAAGTTAATCATGCAAAAGTTCTATAAAAGATTTGTGAACAAGAAACTTTAAAAATCAACTAGAATTGTGCAAATCCTACTTTCTTTTATAAACTTCCGATAAGATATTAATTTGTAGTTTAAGATACTAACAAGTTTTAGTAAAGCCTTAGTAAAACCCTGATTTCGGGATGATTTTGAGAATTTTTGTTTAAAGCAAGAACTTTGTAAAACGATTAAGCTATAATATTAGTAAATAGTAAAAAAATATTAAAACGCCAAATGATTAAAAAGTTGAAAACTATGTTGTTTTTCTGTGTAAGTATTTGTCTTAACTTAATAAAAAAGTAAAATACTTGTTTTACTATAAAGTGAAATGCTTGTTTAAACAAGTTACTTATATTTTTTCAAAAACATTGCTCGCGTTAAGATAAGTATATTATACTGGTTACATGACAATTCAAATTCGGACAACTCAAATTCCGAAAATTCAAATTCTCAAAAAAATATTTAAAAGACTATATCTTAAAAAGTAAACTATATTTGATCAAAATAAAAATTATCTATGTAGATCTTATTAAAATCAACAAGCCACTTTTTCTTTTTTACTAAATTCAAACATTTTTTAAGATTTTTTAAATAAACTAAAAATAAATATGTATTTTATTCTATTTTAGCCATATCTCAAAAAATATTTAATGTTTTGCAAAAAGAAAAAAACTACTTATAGATATTAAAAGAACCTGTATATATATTTTTTATGTTTAACAAATATACATTACTTTTAGAATTTTGGCCTTTTCAACATTTTTTTTAACAATTTGAATTGTCGGAATTTGAATAGTCGTGCACCCTATTATACTGCAGCGAAAAAATTTTGAAGAAAAAGGAAAACCTCCAAAATTCCTGAATTTTACTTTCAAACATTTTGTTAGTAAATTATAAATTGCGTTCTACTATATACACAGGTTAAATATATATACTTTATAATGATAATAAGTTTTTAGTAATATTCTAAGAATGATATTTTATAATGTGATTGATTTTATCATACTCTATGACATTTTCGTTAAATTTCTTTCATAAAATATGTTATCAGTTTGTTCAGAATCCTAATTAGACATTATATGATAAAGCAGTATATATATATATATATTAGTAAAAGTGAATCCTGAACTTAAATAATACTAAACAGTAAAATAGTTTCTAATTTTACTTAAAAACAACTAAACAAAATACTTTTATTTGCTGCTTAAAATGTTCGAAAACTGTAGTCTATGATAAATATTCAGCTACCAATACTTTTTAATGAATGCTCAAAATAGTAAAAGTAAATAAGTAGTATGTAGCTCTATGACAAAATAAAAATCTATATATCAAGTACTTTGACTTTATTATTGGACCTTGATTTACGTTATGTTCAACAAAATTATACCTTTGTATATAATCTTTTACATAGGAGTTTAATTTTTTTTTGTTTATATAAGATAATGTCAGAGTTAAATTATTAAGTTATTTTTAAGAATATAATATAAACATGAAAAAGTTAATACTGCTTTAAATCATTTTACAAACTAATTTTTATACCTGAGTATTTTTACAGAAAATGTTACTATAATATTAACAATACAAAGCAGGAATTACTAGAGCTAAAGTCATAAAAAGTTTTGAATGTTCAAAAAACCTTTATTCGTTGTAAATTAATACTTATTTATGCCTCAATACCCTACATTGTGCGGCAGTTATTGTTAACTAATGTATATAATTTATTTATAATTTTAATTCAATACAACCTGTAGTTTAAAAAAATATGCTTAGTTCATTTAATAAAACTTATTCAATTTGTATAATTGAATTTTATGACGACACTTACCTATCTTATTCAAAGCTTATTCAAACTAATAACAGTTGTATATACACAGGTTAGTAAAAAAGGACAACTTTTATATTAACTAAGACCTTATAATATTAGTTAATTATGTTTTAATGTTTAATGGTAAACTAATGGTACTTTAAAAGACTAAACATAATCTTGAATACTATATAAAATATACTATTGAACTAAAAAAATGTAAACAACTTTGTTTTCGAAATACATTTAATTTTTTCGTAGCAAACAAATGATGATGTTTGTAAATATGTTTTACTTAAGAAAAAGATAGAAATTACAAGCAATATTTCTTTGTGCTAACTAATCTTTTAAGATTAGATTGAATAATGATAACAATAAAATATAATTTAAACACAAATGAAATAAAATATATACATTTATTTTTACTAAGTTACTGCAGCATTAAACACTCAAAGAGATAAACAAAAAATAATGTAATTGGTCTAATACAAGTATATTTATAAACAAATGTAAATTATCATTCTGTAATAAAAAAAGTTTTAAAATATTATCATGTTTGACATAGTGTTAAAACAAAAGATACATTATAAGTAAAACAAACATAAAAGTAATTAAAATTGTTACTTTTTACCTAAATATAATTAGATACCGGGGTATAGTTATACTTTCATCTGCTACATATTCATCTTGCCTACTATTTAAATTGTGAGGAACATTTCTGTATCTTCTTCCTTGAGCATCTTCTTTGTACTCATTATTAGTAGGTTGTTTGCTTCCCTCAAGAATGTGTTTTTCAAATTGATATTCGGGTGAAAAGTTTTGTAATGCTATGTTAAGAAAATTTTCGTATTCGAATGTTTGGAGCATTTCTGAGTTAAGAACTTCGTTGACAAAAACAAAATAGTTAAACTCATTTTGCATTGGACTACAACTGTAAAGGCAGGCACGATCTGAACAGTCCGTCATATAGTCTCCTTGTCCAAACCATCCATTTTCAGAATTTTTATATCCTTCTTCTAATATTCCTTTCACTCCAATATCATCTGTACCATGAAACAACATTAAATTGTTGTGTTTTATATCTAAATTTTTCGAGGTATGGTTTTCAAATATCTTGTAGACTTTGAAATCAGTTAGTAGTGAAATATCATTTGAAGAAAAATATTCAGACTTTATGAAATTCGTTTCAAAGAAACTTTTAACAAATTCGAAATTCTGAGTTTGTATTAAGTTCTTCTTTCGTGTACTTAGAAGTATCGTTAGTGTTATTTTTTTTGAACAACCATTGTGAAAGTAGAACTTTACTTATAAATAGATCTCGTAAAAACTTTAAAATAATAATATGTTAATTCTCAAAAAAACTTTTTACAACATAAAAACTTACTTGAAAAATTATATTAAATAATCAATCCCTATATAATAAGTTTTAAGATTGTTTTTACATAAAAACATACAATGTTTTTGGTTTAAATGTCTAAGATTAAAACTAAAACGTAGATTATAAATTTTAAATTTTAAAAATGCTATAAGCATTATGTAATTTAACTTTTATATATATTTTAATTATAAACACTTTTTATTTATAATGAAATATCTGATACTGAAAATAGTTTACAATAAAAGCATATCTATGGTTTCTGAGGTTGGTATTTATACTTTTATCTATTAACTTATGACAAATAGTTTTTATTTATAAATAATGTAAAGTAAGGTAGTAAGTATTTTTTTTAAATTATACATAAAATAAAATAAATCATACATGAGCATTCAGTGAGTTTAGATAACAAACCTTTATATAAGGTATTTTCTACCTGTTTATATGACTGTTAAATAAGCCATATTTATTATTTAAAACTAAGCTGGACAACACAAACACACTTAAGTCAGCATTAGTTAGTGATAGTGTAACTGAATAAATTGTATGACTATTAACCTGAGGAAAATGTTGTTATTTATTAATTAAATATATCACGAAAAGAAGACAAAAACTATACCTTAAAGTTTACAATAAAATGTGTTTTGATGTTAGAAAAACTAACCTGTGAATAAAACTAAGAAACTTAAAAAAAAAATTATAAACAAGTCTGAGTCAATCTAAGTTTACAAAAAAAATATTATTAACGCAAAAAGTTAAAACTAAAAAACATACTGTGAATCAGGCTTCTGTAGCTAAAAATATTGTAATTATAAGATATTATTTCATAATTGTAGTACTAAGCCTGAGATTTATTATAGATTTATTATAATTTTACAATCTGCAAAACCTTTTCGAAACATACTCAGGTTTTTAGAAACCTTTGGGAAAGTCAAACTAATTAAAAAAAATTAAGTATAATCAAAAAAGTCTGATTTTACAACCATTTAAACAAACTTTAGTTAATTTAGTGTTGGATAACCTCTAGAGTAAATAATTTAATGGTTTAAAAAACTAATTTATTTAATATTTTAAAAACTAATTACAAAAAAAATTTGAATTTTTTATTATAATTATAAATTTTACACTTTACAACTTCAAAATACTAATGTATTTTAATAAAGATATATCATTTAAGTAATTTACTTAAAGTTTATTATTTATTATGATTATCAAAAGTTGTAGTGTATTACTGTAGTGACATTTAAAGTTGCTTATAAACATGATTTTCAATATACTTACATATCATTAGCTGTTTAAGATTATAATGTTGTGTACAACTATAATTAAGTACGTAATAGTTTTTAAATTAGTCTAAATATGGACAAAACTTTTACTCATCTTTTCAATCTAACAGGAATATAACATAAGAATTTATAACTAAACTGGAAATTAATTACTTGGAATAAAAACTTGAATTGTCAATTATTAGAAATAAACATACTTTAAAATAGAACTAAACAACAAGCAATATTATAAAAATTGTTCTGTTCTTTACTAAATTTGGTAGGTCTTGACTACAATATCACTGAAATCTTACTATTGCTGGTTCATATAGCTATATCTTAAAAGTGTAAAATTTTCTTCAGAATAATTTACGTTCTTCATTACTGATTCAAAATAATTGATGTTCAACTAAATGGAACAGCAGTGAAAAAGCATATAAGAAATTTGTATTTATCAGCTTAAGTACTTTTTTACTTTGTAAAAATTGAAATGTCACTAAGAAAAAAATAAAAAAAGGTATGCTTGGTATTATTAAAGTATCGTTTCATCATAAATTTACATTTATTTTTATATACATGTCAACTTTAATGATAATGGCTGTAAATGTTATATTAATATATTAGTCAAAAATACTTTAAATTAAAATTATAAAATTCAATGCTTAAAAAAGTTAAAAGCGTAATGGTTTTTCTTCCTAGAAGTTTGCGGAAATATTCTTCATCATAACTTATTTTTGATTACTATAAGTTGAAGTTCTAGGAAATTGTAAAAAATCTACAGGAAATGCGTAATCAAAAGTATAAACGGCTGAAAACAAGCATTCACGTTAGTACTTATAGAAAGAAATTGATAAGAGAACTTTACTCGAATCAGTTTTTTTAAACTTTAATATTTTTTGCTTTAGTAACTTTTTAAAAAACATTGAATTAGCATTGAAATTTCTGGATCGTTTTTAAATTTCTTCATACTTATGAGCAGACATGTTATAAGTATAAGGGTAATTAATTCTAGCCTTTTTTTATTTTATTTTCCCAAAGGAATTTACTAAAATAAGTTTTAATTCTTACATTCAAACACAGAAGCTACATACTGTATATTAAAAAAAAAACCTGAAAGTGAGTGCAGAAAAGTTAAAAATAAATATGCTGTTCATTATATTTTGTTGTTAAAAGTTTATTTTTTATTTCCTAACCAAGTTTTTTAAATCTGTTAAAAAATTGATTTTTACTTAAATAAGTGAGTATTTAGACTTTTTTCATAGAAAAATCAGAAAAAAATGCTCTAGCACATACAGTTATATAAAAAAAATAGTCAGGTTTTTCATACATGTTGTTAAAACTAGTTATTGATCCATTTGTTTTTTATCTAATAGATTTAAATTTTTATGACCATCTGAACTTTTTTAAATTTACATTTTAGTTTGCTTTAATCAAAAGTATAAGTCATTACCTAAAGCACTCTAAAACAAACATTTCTATGTAATAGTGTTCAAATTTTACATACATGTTTTTAGGTGTACAGTCATGTACTTATTTCTTTTTTATTGTACTACATAGTATATTAAAATTGTTAAAACTGATTGTATTATTCCATTAAAAATATACATTTTTCATGAAAGACTTGATCTAAGTGTAAATGACAATGTATGATTTTAAGAAAGAATAAAATCTGGATTACTGTAAAACAATGATTTTATTATGACTTTATATTTTTTTCGTTTATAATATTTGACTAAAAATCACTGTAGAGCATAAAGTAAACTTACTAAAACTACTGTATTCAATATCAAGATTAAGTATACTGTTTAAGTTGTTCTAATAAATATTCATTTTAAAACATTTCATTTATGGATGCCGTCTAATCCCCAGGATTGTTATAGAGCTAAAAAAAAATAACTATTTTGTAAAACATAATCAAGTCTGTTTATGTTTCTGATATATACTGGGTTGCTACAGAATCAGGAAACTATGGTTATTTTTAAGTTCTATAAAATTTCAGGAAGATTCAGAGAAGCTCATGGTATTTTGAGTTTTTCAATTCAGGGTGACTCAAAACAGTTTTAATGTTTTATAAAAATCTTTACTCATTTTATTTATTTAAGGCTAGGTTTTTTTAGATTTAAATGGTTTTTAGTTGACTTATTTTCAGTGTTTTGTTATTTATTACAAATTTTGTTAAAGAACTTAAATTTAATTAAATTTCAAATGTTTATAAGTTTTCTCTAAGTTGTGAAAAATATCATATTGACTTTAGCAGTTTTTTGTAACTCAGGGTAGTTTTTTTGACCTATGAGTGGCAACCCTATAGATAATATACGTATGAAAGTTAATACTTTTACATCCTATTATCACATAAATTCAAAAAAAAAAATATCTTTTTCTACAAATCTAAGCAATTTATTTCAAGTTTTTAAAGTATTTATTTACTTTATTACAAACAATTACTTTAAATAGGGATAATTTTAAAACATATACATTTGAAAAATTAAAAACTTTTTTTTCTTTAGTTTTTTATCAAATGTTTGACTAAAAAGTTATTTTAATTTCTCTAAATCTGTGGAAAGAAAGTAATTCTAAGTGATTTAGGAAATTACTAAGTTTTTTATTTTTAACTATTTGTCTCAAAAGTTACTTTGAAAAAAGAAAAATTAAGCAATAGTTAGTTTTTTTAAAGGTAATACTTAATTTTTTTTGGGATAACTTAATTTTTAAAAATAAAATGATATTATGTTAGTTGCATTAGAATCTTAAATGCAGACCGATGGTTGCGGTTTACTGAGCCCTAAATCAGGTAACTAATACTGTCAGCAATATCTTTAAATATATATTTTAATGCAATTAAGTGTCAGGCCAAATGTTTTACTCAAAAAGTTAAAGTATAAAATTGTTATATACAATTTCAATGTTTTAAAGATTAAAAAAAAAGTCTTAAACTAAGAGCTTTATAGGGCAAAACATTGTTTTGTTTTAAATTTTTTTGAAATTTTATATTTCAATTGATTTCTTTGAATTTAAGTTGAAAATTTAATATGTTGCTCTAAAATCATGCGAAAGTATTTGAACTATTGTATACACAATAATTCTAAGCATTTAGTTTAACATTTGTAAGATTTTAACTATGAGTCAAGGTTGCCACTTTACTTAGAAATCTTGAAAAACCAGGAATTTTAAACAATTTTTTCATTAAAACAAAATTAGTTTTACATAAAAAATCTACCATGTAAATAAAAAAAAAAAAAAAAAATTTTTACTAAAAAACACATTTAGAGTAACTTTACAGTATTTTTTCAATGTTTTAATACTGTCCAACTCTGATTTTACCTAAAACTAAAACTTAAACAAAAACTAGACTATGTTTATTTTAAGATTTTTGTATTTTTAAAAACCTAAAGAAATTTTTAAAATACGAGTGGCGACCTGATTAGTGTTTACAACTAAAAAATGTATATTTTCTAAAACCTATAAGCTTAAATTACTTCCAGGTAATTAACGTAAAAATGGTAATTTTAGAGTAGTTTTTAAGACTTTCTTTTTTATGACTGACGAAAATGAGCTTTCAAGTTTGTTTTTACAAATATTTTTATATTATAGATACTTTGTTGATATAATCTATTGTATTCTTTTTTAAAAACAGAATATTAATGGTTAAACTTTTACTTAGTAACTGAGAATGAGTTTTTGCTTAATTCACATTTGTTCTTTATTTTCATTGACACTGAGTATTGTAGGCCTTGATAATATCAAATTTTACAGGTCAGCTTGAAAATTAGGAAAGCTGGAAAAACCTGGAGTTTGACAATTTGGTTAAAAAATCTAAAATTTGATATGTAAACTTATAATTTAACTATTGAGTTCAGAACAAATAAGTAAGACACAGTAATCTATCAACAGAGGAAATTGAAAATTGTAATCTTATTATAAGATCTACAACTTGAAAGTTTGCTCTGCGGTGAAACATTGTGTTATTGTTTTCTAAAGTAAAAAAAAATAATATATAAATTATTTTACATACTAGGATAATTTTAAACAAAAAATTGAAATAAAACTTTTATTCATTATTTTCTTTTCAACAATTCACAAAACCTTTTTAAAATATTTACTAATATTATGTAAAATTTAGTCACTATTAATTTCCGAATAAAATTTTTGAAGTTCGTAACTTAAAACATTATAAATTGTTAGCAGTGATAAGGCTGAAATTAAAATATGCTTAAATCTTGTTTTACTTTAGTTTGAAAAACTATGTCATCAAAAAATAATAAAAACTAATATTTATCATTTCTTATTAAGTCATAGTATCTTAGTTTATTTGTTCTAAAAGTTTTGATTATTTTATAATTTATAATTTAAGGTCAATTTTTTAAACAAGCAGAGATTACATAGCAAAAAATGCTGAATAAGCTTAATAGTTAAATACTATTACTATTTTAGAAGTTAGTAGCATATTTGCCAATACAATTTAAGAAATTGCCAAATTTTCAGTTGTTTTTAAGTAAATAATCGAAGTGTTCGTTCAGTATCCAGAACTATTTGGTTTTGGGACCCCACTTTGTAGTGTAGAAACTAAATAAAACTTAAAATCCTATAAAATGATATTTTTCCTAAAACATGATATGTAAAACTATTAAGATATATATAATGACTTTATGTATTAACTTTTATATAATTATTATAATTTTTTATAAATTTTTATAAATTTTTCAAATTATTTTATGTATTTTGGCAGTTAAATATGTTTTTTTAATGCTATTAAAACGAAGTACCAGTGAAGACAGTTTAATAAATATATATTTTACGTAGACCTAATAGTGTTTGTGTTTGTTAAAGTAATGATAAATCAGTTTATACTATGTTAATTAATAAAAAAATGTTTTTTTTTTTAAGTTACTAAGTTGCAGTGGCGTCGCGTGGTATTTTTTTTAGGTGGTGCAGAATTTAGAAAAAAAAATCCCCTATTTTAAAACTCTTTTTTTATCTTAAATAAAGACTTTTTTCTACAACAATTACATTAAATTGCTAATGTAACCTGGGAAATTTTGTTTAGAAATAAAACAATTATTTTTTCAAAAAAAAATTATGTAAGAAAATAACTTTAAAAAAAAGGTAAATACTTTGAAATTTTAAGTAAATATAAGAATATAAGAAAAAAAATTATTTTAAGTAGTTTACAAGACTCAAAAAATGTTAGCTTACTTATGAGTATTAATTTTTAAGAAGGGTTTAAAATTTAAACTAACAGTAGAAAAAAAATTGGACAAAACAAATTTTTATTATATTGAAAAACACAGCAACTTTAATAGTTTTTCTTTTGCCTCAACTTAATTTTTTAAAATTTTGATTAAACATCATACTAAGAATGGTTATTCTACTAATATTTAACTTAACAAAAAAAAAAGAAATGTCTTATTAGACTTGGCAAGAACATTAAAAAGTCTACAAACAAACAAAAAAATGTTATGTACAAACTGCAAGTTTATCTTTTGTAAAATTTATTAAAACTCAGTAGAAAATAATTGCTTATTTACTGATGAATAATGAAAAAAATAAACGAGTATCAACTTATAACTAATTAAAATTTTTATGTTTGAAAAAAAAAAACAGCTTGACTACTAAGTTAAAAACACAAATGTAAAATAAGCAAGCTCGTAAATATCAAATTTTACGAAGTCTCTAACTTACAATTTAGTTTAAACAGATTAATATTATTATAAGAAAATACAGCAACTGCAATAATATTTTTTTAGCCTCAACTTTAGTTTAAAAATATTGGATTAATTAAATATCAAACTATTAATAGTTGTTTTACTAATATTTAATAATAAAAAAGTCTAATTATACTTGACAAGTAAATTAAAAAGCCTACAAACAAATAAAATGTTGTGTAGAAATTGAAATCTTTTTAAAGAACAACTTACATTACTAAGTAAAGAAATTTAAAATTCATTTATGATTAAAAAAAAAAGTTTAAATAAGTAAAAAACTCAAAAGTAAAACAAGTAAACTAAATAATATTAAGTTTTACAAAGGCTCTAAAGTTAAAGCTAAAAGTAACTTACAATTTAGATATAAGAAACTTATATTATAATAAAAAACACAGCAATTATAATAATATTTCATTTTAGCTTCAACTTTACTTGAAAAATATTGGATTAAATACCAAACTAAAAATAATATTTTTACTTATTTTTAACTTAACGAAAAAAGGAATGCATAATGAAGCTTGGCAAGTAAATTAAAAAGTCTACAAACAAAGAAAAATTTATGTACAAATTACAACCTTTTAAAGAAAAACTTAACTTGCTTAGTACAGAAATTAGTTACTACTGAATGTCTACCTAAAAACTTAAATCTAAAGTCTAACTTTGCAAACATAAATACTTAGACTCTTACTTTTCACCTTTGTAACTAAAATTCATTCTTCTCTCCTTTTGGCTGATAAATTTCTCCATCCCTCTTCTTTGAAACTAGTACAGTTTTTAAGTAAGTCCCAACCAATCGAAATTACACTCAAAGAATTTAATCTTGACTGACCCATGGTGTTTCTCAAAAATGTGTTTATCCTTTTCAAAGATGAAAATGTTTTTTCAGCGTCTACACTATTCATGGGAATAGTTATTAAAGTTCTAAGAAACTTTGTAGTTTCGTTAAATATTTTAGTCAGGTTATGTTTTTCAAGATATAACAGTATTTTCACTAAATCATCCTGATGCATGTGAATAAAATGTTTTCAGTTCTCTTTTTAACTGTTTACATTTAACTACAGGATAACACTTCTT
Source organism: Thalia democratica (assembly GCF_965202585.1). Lineage (NCBI taxonomy): Eukaryota > Metazoa > Chordata > Thaliacea > Salpida > Salpidae > Thalia > Thalia democratica. Next base: position 20,691,946 of record NC_139165.1, read on the forward strand.
CACTGTTTTTATAAGTTCTAAAGGAAAACAGGATTTATTAACAGTAAAATATTTTGCCAACAATAACTGTGAAATTCTTAAACTGTTCTAACTATACAGAGTAAACTAATGAATAATTTCAATATTAAAAAAAAATTGAAAAAAAACAAGGTTGCCACTCTTTGAGTCAAAAGAAACTGTCCTGAGTCACCATGTGTTTTTGAGAAAAAATCAAAATACCCTGAGTTTCCCTGAGATTTTTTAGAACTTGAAATATCATTAAGTTTCACTGAGTACCCTGAGTGTGTGGCAATCCTGAATATAGCTAAAAAAAAGATTAAAATAATTTTAAAAACAAAGAGTTTCATTTTATCAATAACTTTAAGGACATGAAGATATTTTTTTTTAATATAATTTTACTATCAAGTTTGAAAACAACTGAACTTTTGCTACACCTGAAGATAAGCTTTGCTTTTAAGGGCATTGGGAGGATGAAACACTTTCTTCACAATTTGATCTTATTTTATGAAGTTTTACTAAGCTACAAGATACTTTTTACAGATTTTAAAAATTCAAAATACTTTTTTAGATATAGCCGATCAAAGTCAAGGCAACAAAAGGTTCCTTACAGGAGGCACAAACTAAAACAGCATTTAAAAAAAAAGTGTTTTACCCCCCTTTTATGCCCTTAACATATACTTTAGAATTATTTTACTGAACTTATTTTATACAGTTTTAATTTAACTGCAAGGCATTTTTTATCAATATAAAAAATCATATTAATTTTTGAGATATGGGAATTCACAGTCAGAGATACAAAAGAGTCCTTATTAATATAATATAAACTCAAACAACAAATAAATCAAATCACTAAAACCATATCTTTTTTTATAAGAATTATTTTACTGAATTTATTTTATACAGTTTTAATTTAACTGCAAGGCATTTTTTATCAATATAAAAAATCATATTAATTTTTGAGATATGGAAATTCACAGTCAGAGATACAAAAGAGACCTATATAATATAAACTCAAACAACAATAAATCAAATCACTAAAACCATATCTTTTTTTATAAGTTGGCCTCAAAATCTTTAGATGTTTCTTTTATAAAATAAAACAATTTGCTACAATAGATATTTAAAACACTAAGAAAAAAAAGTAGTTATAACAAAAGTAATATTTTTTTGTATGTATAAAAATATATATTGATAGTTAAAAATTTAACACTTCTCTTCAACAAAAGTATAAAATTTCATAAAGATTAGGATGAAAAAAGTTGATAAAAATTGCTTTAAAAATGATGGAGAATATAGGTTTTCAGTAAAATTGTATTTTTTTGCTGTTTTAGTTTGCTCCTTGTATAATAAATCAATGTAATCTCTGGCCTGACCGGTTGTATCTAAAAGTTTAATTGGAAGTTTCAAGTTTATTAAAGAGTAACTATTAGCTTTCTGAAAAACTTAGAATAAGCACAACATGTAAAAAAGTGCTTATACATCCCCCCCTTACCCCTCACTATTTTGCACAAACTTTTTCAACCAACTTAAAGATTTTTATTAACTTTTTTTCTAAACTTAATGTTTTTTTGTTGGAGGTTTAAAATTCAATATTTTTTTAAGTGTATCTTTTATGTATTTAAATTTAATTTGTTTTTCATTTTGATGACAGTATTTTTCTCAGGAGCTCAACTTTTTAAAGTTTAGTTGGTGAGGCTGTTGAACTTTTCAAGAAACTTAAAGATAGTTAATAAATATGTAACCATTATAAAAGTAAAAAATTGTTAGTTAGTTTTCATGTGGCCATAGGGGTAAAACACTTATATTTTAACTTTAAATAAACTTGTTATTTTCAGAGTAAAAAACTAAAATTGCTTTAGTCAGCTTGAATATTTTCTAATTTGGTCAGTTTTTTATCTTGGGTCATCTTGAGTTTTTTCAACATTTCTAAGTTATCCTGATTATGAGGCAAGGCAACCATGTTTCAACAATTTTATCTAAAATTTTTGCTTTGTTTATGAAAAAATTAAACCAAAAGTCATATAAAGTAGACTAAAATGTTAAACTACTCTAAGTAATCAAAGTTTCTTGGGGGGTCAGACCAATATTTTAAATAAAGGCTATTTACTTTATTTAAATATGTGACTGTTTAAATAATAATAATTTTTATTTAATATAAATCTAAATTATTTTTCTGTAAGAGTAAACTAGAAGTTTATAATAAACTGCTTAACATTTTTTTTCAGAACTCAAATTTTACATTTAAATATTATTTAATTAAATATTTTATTAACTTTATGATTATAATAATCAGTTATAGTTAAGTTTATGTATGCAGATTAAAATAAAAAAATCTAATTTCTTAGACTTTGGTGATTTAAGTTTCTTATTTTTTTTCAAAATATTTAATTTATGACAAGTTTAAATTTAAAAAATCATGTGAGTACATAAAGTCAAGTTTAATTCTTTGCAGTAGCTTAGCTTTGTTTTTATTTTATGTTTACAATAGCTTGTAGATGATACTTATGCATGTCCTGTTTTAGGGAATTTTCAACTTAGCTTATTTACCGCAAGATATTGATTTTGCGGTAATTCTTGAAGAAATTTTGCTTTTTTGAGTTCATTTGCGGCAGTCAGCTAAGAGTTTGCGGCAGTGAAGTGGGCAAAATGGTCGTTTTCTAAATTGGAGTTTTAAAAGAGATTTCGTTCTAAAAAATAACGAAAATATTATAGATACTTAATTTTTTCCTTACAAAATTTCCAAGTGGTGCAGTTGCGGCAGTGCAACACCCCACGCGACGCCCCTGCTAAGTTGTATGTCATAATATAAATGAGGTCCTGGCTTAACAATCTAAAAATACTAAATTCGCCAACGATTTAAAACAATTTCAAACATTTAACTTGTAAATAACTGAAATGATATAAAAAATGAATAAATTAGGATTGTCATAAAACCAAAACGCCTGAAATAACCTGGAATTTAACAGTTTTAAAAAAATCCAGGATAGACCTCAAATTCTAAACATAAATTACTAGACATCCTTGATAAATATGTTTTATATGTATAGTTTATATATTACAATAAAAACTAATAAATATAAAAAAACATTTATTATTTTCTAGTATCTAATCCTTACCACAAAACTAATAATAATGAAAATACTTACTAACAACACTGAAAAAGTTTACAAATATCACGTAGATAAGCTTGGTTGTGATTCAGATGAACACATTGTTGTAAAAGATTTCTTCGTCAAAACTACTCTTAATTTAAACTATCCAGGACGAGATTTACCTGATTTTACCGTCTACAAGATAATGGAAACTAGTTCAATAAAGTCATTGAAAGAGAAACACAGCAATTTAATGTTGTTTCATGGCACACGTAAAGGAGGAGTTGAAGGAATATTAACAAAAGGTTTTAGAAACTCTAAACAAGGTTGGTTTGGCCAAGGAGTGTATATGACCGACTGTTCAACAACTGCCTTAAAATATTGTGGAGTTGGTTGCAATTTCTGTATGTTTGTTAACGAAGTTCTTAATTCAGATATTCTGCAAACATTTAACCACGGTAGATATCGTATGATGTGTGATCTTGACTTTGAACCGGAGTACCCATTTGAAAAACATGTTTTTAATGATACCAAACAAGTGACTGTAGCAGATTACAAAGAAGATGCCCTTGGAAGAAAGTATAGAAACATTGCAATAAAACCTGAAAGTGAATTTGATAAATATGTAGCAGACGAAAGTCTTGTAGTACCACGATACTTAATTGTAATTGGCCCTACACCAGAGTTTTTGAATAAATTCAAAGTTACAGAAGTTGACTCTGAAATGATTACAGGTAAAATTTTAGACCATGACTCAGAACTAATTAAAGGTGAAATTCGTAATCTCTACCATGAAGTAATAAAAAATGAGTATTGGTAAGTTAAATACAAACAGTTTGAAATTAAACTTCTTGACCTTTTCTGTCAGCAGACTGAAAGTGAATCTTGGAATCCTGACGATGATCATTACTAAGATTTGATCATGCGCTTAATTATATTGATGTAACTAGTAATAACTCATATAAAATAACCGTGTTTGTTGCAGTTAGCAAATGTAGTTTTCTATTAATAAAGTTTTTAAATTTAAAAAAAAAAATTTTAACATCAGCTTTGTACGTTTGTAACTATTAGTAATAAAAAATTGGTAATAAACATTTGACTTTCTATGCGATCAGCTTAATAAAACTTGAATTGTTGACGTTATAAACAGTCATTTTGATAATTGTAAGAATACTGTGTAATTATAGATAAACAATTTTGTTTATTTTTATATGTTATAAACGCAACTATACTTAATTAAAAGTATACTGTAGCTTATCTTAATATTGGTTAAGTGACAATTCGAATTCGGACAATTCAATTATTTAAAAAGAAATTTAAAATATTTTATCTCAAAAAGTAATATAAATTTGAAAAAAAATGCGTATGTAGATTTTGTTAATATCTAAGAGCCACATTTACCTTTTTTTTAAAATCTAAGTAAGTATTTTTCAACATATTTTAAAGCTACTAAAATGACTATATGTTTTACTTCAATAAAATCACAAAGAAAAAAACAATAATTTTTGTAATAAGAAAAAACCGACTGTATATATTAATATAATTTACATATATACTTTTTATTTTAGAAAAATATACATTAATTTTTAATTTTTAGCCGTTTCAATTTTTTATTAAGAACTTAAACTGCAATAACTTGAACTGTCAGAATATGAAAAGTCGTGCACCCCTTAATATTTGAGACTAAATGTTTTTCGCACAAGTATTTGTTATTTTTTTGATACATTTTTATTATTAAAATAAACATTTTATTAAGTAAATTATAACAGCGACTGTTAAAAATAGTAAAGTTAAATTAAATCTTTTACCTTAAGTTTGCAAACGTTAAACTTCCAAATAAATTTCAGGGTTTAATGGTTGCTTAAAACTGTATAAGGTTTATTAATATTTTTTTTCTTTTAATATGCTTAATGAAAACCACACTACCTAAAATATATAAATTACTTTACAAACATTTAGTAGAAATGATACAAAACAATAATGAAATAATTAGTTATGATTTGTTAGTATTGAATTATATGTTAGTTATATTAATAACTAGTAAATCAAAATAAATCATCGGCGAAAGCCTGCAGAGCAGAAGCCTGGACTTTCGTTAGCCGTGAGACAAGCTCAAGTTTAACAAAAGGGTTGATAATGCCAATTCAATCATCAGACCAAAATTTTAATAGACTAAGACCGGTTTCGTCCTTATTAGGACTCATCAGTTAATCACAACTGAAAAACTTGCAGTCGTCCGTCTACAAACGATTTATGATGTTTTCACATGAAACAACCTTTTGCTGACAATTTGACGTCACTGATCAGTACCAGTAAATTGTTGCTTCATGTGAAAACATCATAAACCGTTTGTAGACTGACGACTGCAAGTTTTTCAGTTGTGACTAAATGATGAGTCTTAATAAGGACGAAACCGGTCTCAGTCTATTGAAACTTTTGGTCTGATGATCGAATTTGGCATGATCATTTTTTTTGATAACTAGTAAAATGAACCCTAATTAATAAAATTACTTTAGTGTTTAAAAAACTATTTATAGATAAACAAATTCCAAATTCAGTTGTCTTGAATAGGAACCGGCCAACCATTAATGCTACTTAAGTTTATGCGGACCTTGCAATTAACTGACGCTTTTAACAATATCGTTGACGGTTACTTAAGCTAATGTTTAGAATTGACTTAGCCAAATAACTTAGCTAAGTCGATTTCTCAAAAGCAAATTTAACTTATACAATCATTTAAACTTAGCCCACTTAGGTAGTAAGACTGTTAGAATGCTTATACTACCAGTATAAAAAAAACTCGATTCTCTGATCAAAATTTGTATTTATAAATGAAATAAAGTACTACAAAGTTACAACAAACAGATAATAATTAAATAAACTACTTTGACATCGATGTCTAGATAAAAAAATTCGTCATTGTTACACTATTAACGATGGGAAACAAACACTTTACAAGCAGCTAAAACGTAATCGAACAAAGCAACTAAAAATATTCATTATAATTTAGAGCGTAGCTCGAATTCTTAAAATAACTTTGAGAGAAAAGAAAGAAAGAAACGCATTTTCAACTGCTAAACCACAATCAAGTGTTATATTTTGTCTAATTACTTATCTTTTTATGATTTTAGCTTAGGTTTTAGAAAAAAATATTTTATTATGTTAAAATTTGTATAAAAATTTTATACAACTTCTAACGTAGAAGCATGAATAAAAAACAACCGTCCACTGTCGTCGACGTAGTTGTTAAAACATATTACTTTACTATAAAAATTCTATAATCAATTCAAAACACACAAACTTAATAAATGTAAACCATGATACAATTTTACAAAAAGACAGAAAAACGTCGGAAGTTAGAAGTGTATCTTGTCTTAATACTCGCTCCCCTCCGTTCCTAGACCTCCGTCGTTTCTCCTGTTCTTCACCTTGCTCACCCGTACATGCTCCTTGCTGATTGTTTCAATCAGATCCTTACCTCATCTTTGTTGTTTTGTTTCTGCATCTCGTTTCCCGGTCGTTCGTGCGAAAGTGCAATTAGAATGTACGTAACACTACTTAAATCCAATTAAAACAAGTAAAAACATAGAGTTCAGTTAAATTATCAAAGTTATTTGCTATAAGTTAGCAACAACATTTCAATTGTCGATTAGTCAATTTATTTTTTAAACTGTTAAGTCTGGTATGTTTTTAAGTAACTTGAAAATTATTTATATTTCAGTTAATACGAAGTAAACCTCTACAAAATTCTTAGCATACTATAAAAAAATTTACATTTGACACAAGTTAGTTGTCAAAACAAGCAATTAAATGAGTTTCAAAAGTTTAAACTTGCTTTTGTAAAATATATAGCTGGTGAACTTTAAACTTTATTTTTGAAATTTAAATCTTCTAAAAAAATTTCAAACAGAGTTATTTTTTGAGTTTAAATATCAGATTAGCTCTTTTAATAGACTCAATTACCTTATTAAAAAACACTTTTTACAAGTAATTTAAGAAAAATTAGTCGTTGACACAACAACAACATGCAAATAATGTTTGTTATAGTACAACTGTAAATATTATAGTTAAAACTTTGAACATAAAACTGGTGCTAAAAACAACATGAAATTAAGTTTTATATTTTAATACAATATTTTTAATCTTAGTAAAAGCTGACATAATATTTAAGTTGAAGTTTAACACTTTAAAATTACTACTTCAATTTCTTGCGACTCGATTTAGTAGTTAATTAAGCTTTGTTTAGAAAGCTTCTTAGAAAGATTTTGGGTAGTTTTAAGTTTTTAATTCGGTAGTTTCAAGTTTCTGTTCAAAAATTGATTGAAAGTCAAGTTTCAACAACATCTTAATTAAAATTTCAAAAGATGATAAATCGCGTTCGAGCATATACTCAAAGTTTCTCCAGGGTTTCTTTAAAGACTAACGCATATTGTGATTTCAAGCATTCAATTTTAAAATGTTTTAAGTAAGAAATGGGTTTTTCTGCTAAAATTTTTTAATCGGGCTTAACATTTATTTTAGTTTTGTCGTTTTTTGACGTCTCTTCTGCGATTCTGTTTGTTAAAGAGGTGAATGCTCGTATGTTCGTCGAGTTGAATGATAAACAAGGACTGCTAAATTGACCAAAGCAACTAAAATAAATTATCCGCTTTTGAGTGTAGTTCGAACTCTTAAAGAATTTTTAGAGAAAAGACAAAAAAGATAGTCACTTTCATCTGCTAAAACACATAAAGTTTCACAAATAAATAAAATAAAATTGATAGAGACTTATGCCCTATAGTGTTTATATACATTTAAATCTAATGACTTAAAAAAAGTAAGTCCCCTTTCACTACTTTTGTTATTTTCTATTTTTGACATTTCCATTGCATATAATTTAATTTAGAACTACAATGTTTAAATCAACATTTAATAAAAATAACTTTGTTATTACATTGTTTGTAAAATCAACAGCTTTAATTGATAATATAATTAAAAGGAAAACTTTGTAAGTAAATTAATTTAAAACATATTATTTATATAGGTAGGTATTTAACTAGTATTTACTGTTTTAGATATTAGAAATTTCTAATAATAATAATTTTTAGAGGTCTAAAAAGCATGTAAAAACTTCCTTAATAAATTTTAGCAAAAGGTTTATTAAACCTTCTATTATTTTTAATAAACGTCTTTCTAAAAAAATGTTTCATCTACTACAGGGGTCGGCAGGCAGTTGGTGGTCGCGGGCCAAATTTCAAGTTTACAAAGTCTTCGCGGACCGCAGTTTTAGTTTTAGTGACATTTGAGTAATCTTTTAGTTTTAGTCACACTAGAGAAAAGTTTTACTTTTAATCACCTTATCATTTTAAATGAATTTTAGCTATACATAGAATGACTATTTAAATTAAATAAAATTAGAATGAAATTTACATTGACTAATATACGAAAGTGTTAATAAACTATGTACTTTCATAAGCACTAAATAAGTTAAATTTAATACTTTTGTAATTTTACTTACAATTTAACTCTCTATAAAAACCAAACTTGAAAGACAATTTATTAATTACTTTTATATATTTGTTATATTATCAACCCCTTTTTCATATTTCTAAGAAAATTAACTTCAAAAAGTTTTTGCGTGTTAAATAGTTTACATTCACTAAAAGTTTTGGTAATTACTTAATTTAATAAAACTAATACCTGTTTGTATTAAAGAAAGCTAGAAAAAATTCTTAAACATAATTAACTCTCAAATACTTGAATAAAATATCTAATTAGTAAATAGTCTTTTACATGGTTGTCACATAAAAAGCAAAAATGTCTGAGTTGTATCAAACCAACCTAAGTTCATTAAAAGTTTAAAAAGCTAGTAAATCGTTGTAAACCAAGCTTAAGTACCTAGAAAAAAAATCATCATCATTAAAAAGTACACAAAGTGTAAAAAAAAAAGAAAAAACTACAACTAGTAAACTACACTACAGTCATAAAAACTATTCTTTGAATTCTAAGATTTCTTTAAAGTGTTTAAAATAAAAGTTTCACAAAAATCTGAGTTTTCAAGCTTTTAAAATAGCCTGATTGTGTAGCAACCCAGTTAAAACAAAGTTCACAACATAAAGAAATAACGAAACTTATTAACAGTAAACAAATCACATTGCAAAAAAATATAAGTCAGCTGGAATGGACAATTAACTTTCTTGAACATTTTTAAGAAAAGTATAAAACTTTATTGAGTCATTAGCGAAGGGAAAAACTTATTTTTTGTTAAGCATCACAGCAATTCTTAATCTGCAATAAGTTTTTGCATTAAAAAATATTAGTTTTAAAATAAAAGACGAGCAACAAAAAAAAAATGTTAGTAAGGAGTTATTGCGAGAAACGATAAAAAACAAATCGCCAAAGTCAGTTCCAACAAAGCACATGATTATCTTTAGTAACTACAGAATTATCAGAAAAAAGTTGTTAAGGCAAGTTATAAAATAGCAAAATTTATTATTAAAAATGAGATACCGTTTATAATTGAAAACTTTTTTAAAGAATTTTTGTTGGCAGTAATGAAAAACATTTGTTTATTTCTTCAATAACAACAAAAAGTCATTTTTAGGAAATGCATTAAGGTTATAATGTCGCATAGATCAAACTATGACTTTAATCAAAATGTTAACATAAGAGCACTGATAGAAAAACTATTGCTCATCTGAGAATTTTTATTAGAGATGTTTTTTTAGTTTTGACATTTTAGTAGAAATTCTTGGTTTAGTTCCAACACGAAGCACACCAATCGGTGAAATTTCACAAGTAAAGGTGCAATGCACCAAAAGTTTTTAGAAGTACATATCCTTCTTTTATTTTTAGTACAAAGTTTAATTAAAGTTTAAAAAGTGTCTTATAAAGTATATCAATTTTAAAAAACACTGTTAAGCTACTTTAATATATTTTTTTAATAAAGAAAGGTTTATTTGCTAATTTTTTTGTGTCTAATCCAGGGGTCGGAAAACTGCGGCCCGCGGGCCAATTGCGGCCCGCGAAGTTTAACTCTGCGGCCCGCGAGCACGTTATTTTTTTGAATGGAATGCGGCCCGCGAAAGAAAATTTTGTGGCCCGCGAGCATGTAAAAGTGGCCCGCTGAGCAAAAACATATTTCAAGTATAATTTTTTTCGGTTATTCGATTTAATTTGATTAGTTTGGTTTTAAGTCTCTGTATAACATTTAAAAATAATTAGAAGAAGTTACTGCTTTAGTTTAAAAATGTGAAAATGATTAGGTTAGGGTTAGGGTTAGGGTTAGGGTTAACCCAGATTAGCATTCTAACAGGATATTTTTCTGAGTTTCATAATAACTTCTTTTTTACAACATCAAGTAATTATCTGAAAAAAGAGTGTAAAGAAGCTTGAATTTAATAAATTAGTAATATTATACCTATTTATTAAAGTAACTAAATGCAAATGTTTTCCATTTGTACAAAAGCAATGCACAGTAATTTACTAAAGTGTCATTTCTTTATAGCTTAGATATTCTTTTCAATATTTTTTATACCTATTTTTCTTTTATATACGTTTTATTTTTAAATGTTATTTTTTGGTGTAAAAACATTTAAAACAACATAGTAATAAGAAAAAAAGTTTTATTTAAGTTTTGTTTTAACATATTTTATTTTTTTAGAAGTTTTCTTTGCACTTAAATTAATTTATATGCACACCAACTTAAAAAAGATGCTCATATTTTAAACCACTTTTTATAAAATACTTTAGTTAGTTTAAGTTTAGTTTATGCATAATTTTCTAAGTTTAATTTTTCTATATTTAATATCTAAATTTGTATAGACACGTTTAAAACAATATATATGACATAAAGTAATATAGTTCTTTTAGGTATACATTTTCATATTCAAACATTGATTTTGTCAAACTAAGTTAACTTTTATATCAATACACACATTTTCTGCTTTTTGGAGCTACCTATTTAATATAAACTAGACTTAGGGGTGGTTTATAAACATTGACACACATTCAGACTATCACTATTTGAAGACTTCAAACCTTAGGCCAACTTAGTAATTTTATAAGTTTTTGGCTAGAATTGTTTTTTGTATACAAAAATATCAGGAATGTTTTTGTTAATTCAGGCTGGCTTTTTTGCTCGAAAGGGTGGCAAATTAAATTTATGATGTAAGTTTTGCTGAAACCAAAGTGATAGTTTCAGTTATAATATATGTTAAACTTTAAGACTTGCAGCTGATATAATTCAGAATATTAATTAACTGTGAACAATAGTGATGTATCGGACCCACAATTTCTGGTCCGGCCGGACCCTGATCCGGACTTTTTTTCAAATTAGAATCTGGCCGGATCCGGATCCGGACTTTTTTTCAAATTACAATCCGGCCGGATGCGAATATTAGACAAAAATGGCAATATCCGGCCGGACTCGGACCCGGATAGTGAGTCTGGTACATCACTAGTTTAAACTAGCCTGAGTCAGAATGAGGTTTTTAAAAACTGAGAAAGAACTTTAATCTAATAATAAATAGGACAGCTAGCCACATGGTTTACAAGTTTAGGTGTTATTTACAATAAAAAATCTGAAATCAAGTTCTTTAACAAAATACACTAGAAAATTGCAAAATATTGAAAACTGGATCAGCTCAACCCATTCAAAATCTAAAAGAAAACTAGCCTGAGTTTTTTAAAAAACTAAACTAGCCTGAGGCTGTCCAAGATTTTCTAAAATTCCCAAAAATTTTAATAAGCAGGGTTGCAACTGTTTACGTCTTTAAAACTATCTAGAGTGATTATAAACAAGCCTGAGTCAGAATAAGGTTTTAAAAAACTGAAAAAACTACTTTAATCTAATAATCAGTAGAAAAGCTAGCAAAGGTTGACAATTTGGTAGTAGAGTTGTGAACTGATTGTGGTACACTTAACTTATTAGTTCTACCCATCATATTTTAATCCTACCTTATTTAATATCTAACAAATGCTTAATTCTAACTGAGACTACTTTCTATAATCAGACACGACAGTTTTGAGTGATGAATCTTTTATATAAAACACAACAAGAAATACTAGCATATGCAAAATTATTAATTACTTTAGTAACACTTTAAGAACTGGAAGCTCTTTAAATCTATATCAAAAGACTTAAAACAATAAACTAAAAATTAAATAAAACTTTTAGTAAACTGGAAACTGTAAATCTTTTAAAAACTATTAAACTATAAACCTGGCTTAAATATTTAAATAATCAAACAACAGTTGAAATATTCACTTTTAAAACAAAACACTACTTACAATAACCATTCACAAAAAAGTTCAAGATATTTTGTTGCATCAAGCTGCACACCAAACTAACTAACAGCTTACATATAAACTGCCTGTCATGTTCTGATGCTTGTTGCATCAGTATTTAGTTTGAAACATTTCGACGTATGATTCTCATTGGCTCGTACATTCAACCGTATTAACTTTAAATATTCTCTGAGCTCAACTTAAAACAATAAATAATGCAAGTATTCATTCCAAAGTTTTTAATTTAACAACATATGTAAAAAGTTGCATTTCTGAAATGTTTATTTCATAGTTTAAATGTAAACAAATGTAAATTAGTTACGTGTATAAAATGAGCCAATCACGGTAGGTGTTTAGTTTTAACTGACGAAAATGACTCTTAATAATTTACACAGGGTTTGATTTTGAAAAAATACTTTTCAGTATGCTCTTTTTTACTAACTAGATCCGGGTCCGGCCGGATCTCTGTTAGGATCCGGCCGGACCCGGATTCGGACTTTTTTTTTTCAAATTAGATTCCGGCCGGAACCGGATCCGGACTTTTTTTTTAAATCAGAATCCGGTCGGAACTGGATCCGGACTTTTTTTTCAAATTAGAATCCGGCCGGATCCGGATATCAGACAAAAATAGCAATATCCGGCCGGACCCGGACCCGGATAGTGAGTCCGGTACATCACTAGTGAACAATCAGTGTTACCAAAAAACATGAATTTCGGAAAAGCTTTGAACTTGAAAATTTATGCCTAAAAATTTTGGAAAAAAACTTTAATTAGAGATTTTTTGAAAAAGCCTGGAGTTTTAAAAAAATTTTACGTGTAACGTAAAGTACTTATAAATCCTTAAAAAAATACCAACCATGTCCATCAAGTACACGCTCTCAAGGAGTTCTTCCCTTAATAAAACCATTCCCAGCGTTCTCCTCTCTTCTTCGAGATCCTTGATAAATTTTTTTCACCAAATTCTTCTGTACTAGTAGCAGACAGGATCAGGTTGATGTGTTTATCGAAAGCACTGAAGTAAACTAGAAATGTGCAATCATCTTGTTAATAAGAAGTTCTATACAAGTTATGTGATGGTAATAATGTAATTTCCAAAATGTTAAACTCTTAGTTTACCTACAGTTATATATCAGTTATTGATAAAGCAGATTGTCACTCTTTAAGACATAAAAAAACAGCTTTAGTTTAATCAAATTAAACTAGTTTGAATTTGTCAGAAAATTCAAAAATAATAATGAAGATGAGTCAATCAAGTAAAATCTGCTTTTTATGACGCTTAAAATAGACAAAAATTTTAAATAATAACAAAATAACTTTTCTAAGTATTATACATATGTAATCAAACATTTTAATGAAAACAAATAGCTAGAGGTTAAATAAATATAACCAATCTAGACTCAGTAAACCCAAGACTTTTTATTAAAAACTAGTCTGAAACATTCTGAGAAACAACCTTATTAATTACAGGTAATTTAAACTTTACTTGTAATATATAGTAATCTAAGCACTATTAGTTGTTGAAATTAACAAATAAGGACCAGACATAAGGGAAATCCTGGTGTATATACAACAGTAAAGTTAAATGTATCAAATGATAAATTTGATGTGGTATGAATTTTTACTGCATAAAGTTTTTTAAACTTGTAGTTTATAAACAAAGACTAAACTAATTTTAAGTACTTATATAACTAAGTTGACTTTTATTTGTCCATAAATTATAGATAATATGTAGAATAAAATATTTTTTACGTTAATTACCTGGAAGTAATTTAAGCTTATATGTTTTACAAAATATACATTTTTTAGTTGTAAACACTAATCATGTCGCCACTCGTTTTTTAAAAATTTTCCATAGGTTTTTAAAAGTACAAAAATCTTAAAATACACATAGTCTAGTTTTTGTTTAAATTTAAGTTTTAGGTAAAATCAGTGTTGAACAGTAGTAAAACATTGAAAAAATACTGTAAAGTTACTCTAAATGTGTTTTTTAGTAAAAAAATGTTAAGTTTTTTTTGTTTACATGGTAGATTTTTTATGTAAAACCAATTTTATTTTATTTAATATAAAAAAATTGTTTAAAATTCCAGGTTTTTTTCCAGATTTCTAAGTAAAGTGGCAACCTTGAACTACAGTTAAAATCTTACAAATTTTAAATTAAATTCTTAACATTAGTTTGTATACAATAATTAAAATACTTTAGTTTGATTTTAGAGCAACATATTTAGTTTTCAACTTGAATACAAAGATATCAATTGAAATATAAAATTTCAAAAAAATTCTTAAAAAAACAATGTTATGCCCTATAAAGCTCTTAATTTAAGACCTTTTTTTTAATCTTTAAAACATAGAAATTGTATATTACAATAATAATACTTTAACTTCTCGAGTAAAACATTTGGCCTGACACTTAAATGCATTAAAATATATATTTAAAGACATTGCTTACAGTATTAGTTACCTGATTTAGGGCAGCAACCATCGGTCTGCATTTAAGATTATAATGAAACTAACATAAATTATTCTTTATAATATAGATATTCTTTAATTCATTACAAAAAAAAAAAAGCTAACATAAAATCATTTTATTTTTAAAAATTAAGTGATCCCTAAAAAAATTAGTATTACCTTTAAAAAAACTAACTATTGCCTAATTTTTCTTTTTTCAAAGTAACTTTTGAGACATATAGTTAAAAATAAAAAATTTAGGAATTTCCTAATTCACTTAGAATTTCTTTCTACAGATTTGGAGAAATTAAAATAATTTTTCAGTCAAACATTTGATAAAAAACTAATGAAAAAAAAAAGTTTTTAATTTTTCAAGTATATATTTTTTTAAATTATCCCTATTTAAGTAATTGTTTGTAATAAAGTAAACAAATACGATAAAAACTTGAAACTAGTTGCTTAGACTTGTAGAAAAAGATATTTTTTTTTTGAATTTATGTGATAATTGGATGTAAAAGTATTAATTTTCATAGGTATATTATCCATAGGGTTGCCACTCATAGGTCAAAAAATCTACCCTGATTGACAAAAAACTGCTCAAGCCTATATGATATTTTCACAACTTAGAAAAAACATTTGAAATTTAATAAAAATTAAATTCTTTAACAAAATTTGCCATAAATAACAAAACACTGAAAATAAGTCAACTAAAAATCATTTAAATTTAAAAAAACCTGGCCTTAAAGAAATAAAATAAGTTAAAATGTTTATTAAACATTAAAACTATTTTGAGTCAACCTGAGTTTAAAAACTTAAAATACCATGAGCTTCTCTGAATCTTCCTGAAATTTTTTTAAACTTAATAATAACCATAGTTTCCTGAGTCTGTAGTAACCCAGTATATATCAGAAACATAAACAGAGTTGATTATGTTTGATAAAATAGTTAATTTTTTTAGCTCTTTAACAATCATGGGGATTAGACGGCATTCATAACTGAAATGTTATAAAATGAATATTTATTAAAACAACTTAAACAGTATACGATATCTTGAAATTGAATACAGTAGTTTTAGTAAGTTTTTTTTTTGCTCTAAAGTGATTTCTAGTCAAAAAATATCAACGCAAAAAATATAAAGTCTTAATAAAAACATTGTTTTACAGTAATCCAGGTTTTATTCTTTCTTAAATCATACATTGTCATTTATACATAGATCAAATCTATCATGAAAATAGAATATTTCTAATGGAATAATACAATCAGTTTTAACAATTGTAATATCTTATGTAGTACAATAAAAAGGAAATAAGTACATGACTGTACACTTAAAAACATGTATGTAAAATTTGAACACTATTTTTGTGTTAGAGTGCTTTAGGTAATGGCTTATACTTTTGATAAAAGCAAAAAAAAAATGTATATTTAAAAAAGTTCTGATGGTCATAAAAATTTGAATCTGTTAGATAAAAAACAAATGGATAAATAACTAGTTTTAACAACATGTCTGAAAAACCTGACTATTTTTTTTATATAACTGTACGTGTTAGAGCATTTTTTATGATTTTTCCATAAAAAAAAGGAATAAATACTCAATTTTTTAAGTAAAAATCAATTTTTTAACAGATTTAAAAAACTTGGTTAGGAAATAAAAAATAAACTTTTAACAACTAAATATAATGAATAACATACTTATTTTTAACTTTTTTGCACTCACTTTCAAGTTTTTTTTTTAATATGCAGTATGTAGCTTCTGTGTTTGAATGTAAGAATTAAATTTATTTAAGTAAATTCCTTTGGGAAAATAAAATAAAAAAAGGCTAGAATTAATTACCCTTATACTTATAACATGTCTGCTCATAAGTATGAAGAAATTAAAAAAATATCAAGAAATTTTAATACTAATTCAATGTTTTTCAAATAGTCGTAAAGTTACTAGAGCAAAAAATATTAAAATTTAAAAAAATTGATTCGAGTAAAGTTCTCTTATCAATTTCTTTCTATAAGTACTAAAGTGCATGCTTGTATTCAGCCGTTTATACTTTTGATTACACATTTCCTGTAGATTTTTGTACAATTTCCTAGAACTTTAACTTATAGTAATCAAAATAAATTATGATGTAGAATGTTTCCGCAAACTACTAGAAAGAACAAGCATGACGTTTTTTACAGTTTTAAGCATTGAACTTTATGATTTTAAATTACAGTATTTTTGACTAATATATTAATAAGACATTTACAGCCATCATCATTAAACTTGACATGTATATAAAACAAATGTTAATTTATGATGAAACAATACTTTAATAATACCAAGCATACCTTTTTTTTTTCTTAGTGACATTTCAATTTTTACAAAGTAAAAAAGAACTTAAGCTGATAAATACGAAATTCTTATATGCTTTTTCACTGCTGTTCCATTTAGTTGAACATCAATTATTTTGAATCAGTCATGCAGAACGTAAATTATTTTGAAATTTTTTTTACACTTTTAAGATATAGCTATATGAACCAGCAATAGTAAGATTTCAGTAATATTGAAGTCAAGACCTACCAAATTTAGAAAAGAACAGAACTATTTTTTTATAATATTGTTTGTTGTTTAGTTCTATTTTAAAGTATGTTTATTTCTGATGATTGACTATTTAAATTTTTATTCCAAGTAATTAACTTCCAGTTTAGTTATAAATTCTTATGTTATATTCCTGTTAGATTGAAAAGATGAGTAAAAGTTTTGTCCATATTTAGACTAATTTAAAAAATATCATGTACTTAATTAAAGTTGTACACAACATTATAATCTTAAACAGCTAATGATATGTAAATATATTGAAAGTCAAGTTTATAAGCAATTTTAAATGTCACTACAGTAATACATTACAACTTTTAATAATCATAATAAATAATAAATTTTAAGTAAATTACTTAAATGATATATCTATATTAAAATACATCAGTATTTTGAAGTTGTAAAGTGTAAAATTTATAATTATAATAAAAAGTTTAAATTTTTATTTAAGTTAGTTTTAAAAATATTAAAGAAGTTAGTTTTTTAAACCATTGAATTAATTATCACGAGGTTGTCCAACACTAAATTAACTAGAGTTTCTTTGAATGGTTTTAAAATCAGACTTTTTTGATTATACTTAATTTTTTTAAACTAGTTTGACTTTCCCAAAGGTTTCTTAAAACCTCAGTATATTTCAAAAGGCTTGTGAATTATGGATATTTATGCTAAATCTCAGGCTTTGTACTACAATTATGAAATAATATCTTATAATTACAATATTTTTAGCTGCACAAGCCTGATTCACAGTATATTTTTCAGTTTTAACTTTTTGCGTTAATAATATTTATTTTGTAAACTTAGATTGACTCAGGCTTGTTTATAGTTGTTTTTTTAATGTTTCTTATTTTCATTCACAGGTTAGTTTTTCTGACATCAAAAAACTTTTTTTTGTAAACTTTAAGGTATAGTTTTTGTCTTCTTTTCGTGTTATATTTAATTAACAAACAACAATATTTTCCTAAGGTTAACAGTCATACTATTTATTTAATTACATTATTAAAAACTTATGCTGACTAAAGATATTTTGTGTTGTCCAGGCTGGTTTAAAGTCATAAATAAGGCTTATTTAACAGTCATATAAACAGGTAAAAAATGCCTTATAAAAAGGTTTGTTATCTAAACTCTCTCAATGCTCATGGATGTACTAAAAAAATACTTATTACCTTACTTTACATTATTTATAAATAAACAATTATTTGTCATAAGTTAATATATAATAGTATGAATACTAACTTGAGAAACCATAGATATGCTTGTGTTGTAAACTATTCTAACTGATAAATTTTTAATGACATTCATTATCAGATTTTTCAATATGAATTAAAAGTGTTTTTAATTGAAATATATATAAAAGTTAAATGACATAGTGCTTATAGCATTCTTAAAAATAAAAATGTATAATCTACGTTTTAGTTTTAATCTTAGACATTTAAATCAAAAACATTCTATGTTTTTTATGTAAAAATAATCTTAAAACTCATTATATAGCGATTGAGTATTTTATAAAAATTTTCAAGTAAGTTTTTAAGCTGCAAAAAGTTTTTTTTTAAGAAATAACCTATTTATTATTTTTAAGTTTTTACAAGATATATTTATAAATTAAAATTTACTTTCACCATGGATATTCAAAAAAGTAACACTAACGATACTTCTAAATACACGAAAGAAGAACTTAATACAGACTCAGAGGAGTGCAAATTTGTTAAAAGTTTCTTTGAAACGAATTTCATAAAATCTGAATATTTTGCTTCAACTGATTTTTCACTACTAACCGATGTCAAAGTCTACAAGATGTTAAAAATCAATCCCTTAAAAAAACCAGACAAAAAACACAACAATTTAATGTTGTTTCATGGTACAAATGAAGTTGGAGTAGAGGGAATACTAAAAGAAGGATATAAAAATTCTGAAAAAGGCAAGTTTGGTAAAGGTGTGTATATGACGGACTGTTCAGATCGTGCCTGCTTTTACAGTTTTGAACCAATGCAAAATGAGTTTAACTATTTTATTTTTGTCAACGAAGTTCTTGAGTCAGAAAAGCTTCAAACATTCGAATACAAAAACTTTCTTAACATAGCATTACAAAACTTAACACCCGAATATCAATTTGAAAAACATATTCTTGAGGAAAGTAAACAACCTACTAATAATGACTACAAAGAAGATGCTCAAGGAAGAAGATACAGAAATTTTCCTCACAATTTAGATAGTAGGCAGGATGAATATGTAGCAGATAAAAGTATAACTATACCTCGTTATCTAATTACATTTAGCCAACATTAAATATATTACTTATTTCTAAATTTATTTTACTTGTTATATACCTTTGGTTCTATTAAAATGTCATACAAGTTTTAAGACCTGTTTCTTACAAAAATATTGTTGTTAAATATACTGATAATAGACTACCTATATAAGTTTTTTTGTTTATTTTTTTAAATGCTTAATACTCCACTAACATGTTCATGTTTGTATTAGTAAAACTAAATAAATACATATATTACATTTTAATTGTTAGTATTTAAGTTATTTTCTCATTTAGCTTACCTTTGTTCAGACACTCTTAGTTCTTTTTTAATATGAATTACACTTTCTCTGGTGTTTTTGTAAAGCTTAAATATCAGAAAGTTATCAGAAAGAAATACTGTTCATAATTCTTATCTCATAATTTAATAAAAAAATAAAAACAACAGCATAAGTTTGCTCTGAAAAGACTTAGTTTATTTTGAAAAGAAAGTTGTATTCGCATTTATTCTTTTGTTTAAACGTATATTTTGTGGTATTAAAATTTGTGTTTAGTCTCACAAAATACCAACACGTCTCTACATAATTAAACAAAACTAACTATTATTATAAGCTCTTAATATAAAACATTTTCTTTTTCTATTAACCTGTGTATATACAAGTATTTTCTTAACCTACATATAGTTCGAATGAATTTTGAATAAGAAAAATAAGTTCCGTCATGAAGTTTAATTATACGAGTTGAATGACTTTTCTTCAATAAAATTAGCATATTTATTTTAATTATATACTGTATTTTATTAAAAAAATTAAAAAGTTGTATGTTCTAGTTAGCAAAAAGTCTAGCACAATATTTTAAATGCATTTGTAAATAAATATTATGTTATAGCATAAGAAGGTTTATTCAATATTTAAAGTATTTTTAGAATATAGTTCTAGCAATTCCTGCTTTGTATTGTAAATATTAAACGAAATGTTTCTGTAAAAACATTTAAGTTCAAAAATTTATATGTAAATTGATTTGAAAAAAAATAACTGTTTTCAAATTTATATTATTTTCTTAAAAAGTAATTACCCTTGACATTGCCCTAAGTAAACAAAAAAAAGACTACTATTGCAAAGATTAAAACTAAGTTATAAGTATAATGAAAAAAAGCTACTTTACTTTACTTTCATCATAATAACTAATTGAATTTTTTATGTGATATCTATTTACCCGAGTTTAATAATTCTTCATTCAGTATGGGTTATAAAGTGTTTGTAGTTGAAATATACAATCAAGCACGATCTGAGGTATATGGGGACACATTCAAAATCAACCCAGCCAAAATCATCCCAGCCAAATTCGAGAACCGCTTCCCGATCGGTAGTAAAGTTAAGGATTAGGGGTTACAGAGATAATTAATAAACTAAATTCAAAAAATGTATAATATAGATTAATAAGTAAAGAAAACATAAAGCAAAATTAAGAAGATTTTGAACGCTGGTTGATTTTGATAGTATTTCGGTAAATGATGGTGTTTCTAGAAAAAATCGCTCTGTTCACCATAACTATCTAATTAGTAAAGTCTATCAATTCTACTATAAAATAAAGATAATTTAAAGCATTTGGTGTAAATGATAGTAATACGAGCTTAATTATTATGTTAATAACACATATGAAAACAAATTAACACTCAAATGCTGAGCTAGATAATAGTAAATATGGTGTGCAGCTATTAAAAAATACCAAAAATTCTAAAATATCTTGTATTTGTACAGAAAACTTAATTCTATTTACAATTTAAACGATCAGTGATTTTTAAACTCAAAATATTGTTTGTCTTTTATTATATATGTTAATTGAAATTGCTTATATGAGTTTTATTAAACTACTTTTGAATGATATGCTGTATGTTTATGTACTTTATATTGTTGTCAGATAAACACCAACAATACAAAATATATTTGTTTTCATTAAGTTTAATGGTAGTTTCCTGTCACAAATTTACTAACTTAATTATAGTATTAGTTACGAAGTACATATAACAGCAAAATATTTATACTATTAAGTTAAACTGTTCTGTATATTTAGGTTACGATGTTTATTTAATTCCACTGATTTAGTGCTTTTTTATACATATAACAATCAATCATCTACATACTAACCGCAAATCACATACAAATTTTCAAAAACCAGCAAACACTCTAATACTTTAACTGGTTACAAAACGGTTTCAGTTTTTTCTAATATTTTGCCTTTGCAGAATACATTTCAAAAAATTATGTCCAATTACACTTTTCATCAGATCTACCAAGAACAAAACTATCAGAACGTATAACAGCTGTTTCGCTAAAACACCTTTTACTTAGCATTGGACTTATTTTAACTAAAGTTTTAAATTCAGGACTATTAAACTTGAAAATTTTATTTAAAACCGATATTGAAATATCGAAAATTGAAAAAACGTCAAATTACAGGCTTTAATATAAAAATAAATAGAATTTACAAAAATGACTACATTATACATCAACTTATTTTCTAAATTTTATTGCATTGCGTAATAAACTTTCAATGACATTTAGTCAATAAAAAAAAAAAATTGGTAGGATACTCACAATTATTTTTTAAATGACTAGATTTCTAATTAAAACATCTATTCATTAGATTATTTTTAGCTGTAACTTAACACTAAATGACCAAACTCATTTTAAACTAAAATTTTTATTTATTAATATATTAAAAATTTTTAAATGTTTTAGAGATAATTATAAAACTTTTTTTTACTAACAGCGTTTGTTATAATCTAATATAAACTTTATTATTATGTTTTGTTTTATTTATTTAATCAAGTAAGATTATTTAATTTTTTTAAACAAAATTTTTGAAACATTTACTTCTACTTTACACTAAACAGGGTTTATCTAAATATCTAAAATATCAAATTCAAAATGTCACCTACATCTTATAGTGTAAGATCTAAAGTTTTGTATGAAAATCGTTATTATAATCAGGATGAATGTTATTTTGTTATTTGTGGGAAAAAAAAAACAATTATGTAATTACAAATAAAGTTTTCAAGTTAAAAGGTCGCGATTTTCAAACTACTGTCAAAATAAGCCCAATGTTAAAAAAAAGATTAAAGCAAAATAGCTGTAATTAGTTCTGATGTTTATGCTCTTGGTGGATATAATCAAAATTATATGTGGATTTTTTTTTTTTTGAAACGTAGTCTGCAAAGAAAAAAGTTTGGAAAGAATTGAAACAAACTCCTAGTGTGTTAAAATACTATAGCGTCTGTTCATTTATGAAAAGTATCTATCTAATTGGTGGTAGGTATGATAATTGTGATACTACAGATTGTTTCAAGTATGATATAAAAGACAACAAATGGTATCATGTAGCAAGCTTACAAAGAGAGAGGAGTAATTCAGCTTGCACATTAATTGAGAAAAAATTGTTGTTACTGGACGGAATAAAATGTTTTATAGTAGATATTCTAGTTATTGTAATAAGTTGAAATCGGTAGAATCGTATGACCACCATGATAAAAAATGGACCTTTCTACGTGATATGAATGAACCAAAGTCCTATCATTCGTCATTTAGTATGGGTAATAAAATGTTTGTAAATGATTATACTAATCTATCAAATTTCGAGGTATATGACAATGTTCTAAAAAATTCACAATGTTATGTTTTAATCCCTCAATTTCAAAACTTCTGAAGATTAAACCATTTGGTGTAAATGATATGATTTATATTTTTGATTTTGACTTAAACATGTATGCTTATAACATGAGCGAATACAAGTTAAAAACAATTAGCTCTGTGCTTAAGACTGGGTTGACTCGTGCAGCTTTACAAAAATATCCAAAATTCTGAACTGACTAGCTAATGTACGAAAACTTTAGTTGTGAGGATAGAAATTTAATATTTGTTCATATCTATTTAATTTTGATTTTGAAATATCTATGTACTTTTGTTTTGAAATGTGATTTGACTAAGTTTACTTGTTTCTTGTTTTAGTCTTTATATATGTTTTGATAAAATTTGTTGTACTTTATTTTTAATAAATTACAACATAAACATTCGATTTAAATTACGTAATTCGATTTAAAAATATAATACAACAGTAAATAACTATAAACAAAAAAAAAACAATTTTTTTTATAAGCTATCGAATTAAACTTTCTTTTAGAATTCTAAGTACTATATGAATAGAGCATAAAAAATGTAATTTAAAAAAATCGGTTGCTATCTTTTTTTTTACTATTTAGTTTAGTTATAATACGTTCCTTGTTTAATCTTTTAAATACTTAAATGTATTACCACATAGAAAAAAATAATTCGGTAATAAACTCAAGTTGTACCGCAATGAATTATATAAATGACAAACTAATTACATCCCTTTAATTACAGTTACGAACTAATTAAAAGTGTTACGTCAACTATAAATTTCAGTTAACTAAGTTTATAAAAGCGTCATTAATTTTTTTTATCACAACACTTTGAACATTAAGTATTTTTAAAAACAAAAATAGCCTACCTTGCATTTCATTTAATTAAAAAAAAATCTCTAGTTGTTTAAACTTTAAGATATTATGCTATTGTTGAAAGAAGTTTATCAAGAAAATCTAAAAGTTATATTTAAAAAAAAATACTAATGAGATAGATGTTTTATTTATTATTAATAGACTCAACTTTGAGTGTTTTAAAAACATGTTTAGTAGCTTAATTACTTGTGTGTTTTTATATGTGTGTCATAATTACAATTGTGATTTTAGCATAAACAATAAAACTTGTTTTTTTTTTAACATATGTTGCGATAGAAAATAGTAAAAACTTTCTTTTGTATTTTAAAGAGCATTGTAATTTTCATTTATTACTGTATTTGTGTACAACTGGTTCCACTTTAGCTATATTTTTTTTTGTCATTCACTATATTCAAAGATAAAACAAACTGTTTTTATAGACTGAACAAAATATTTTCCAAAAATTTAAAGTTATTAGTAATCTTTATACAAATTTTCTTGTTTAAGCTTAATTTATATAAAATTAGTATTTGAAAAGGATTCAGCAGAACGTTTTAAGATAATATTTTTTTCTCTAGACATGTTAATCTGTAAATTAGTATCATAAGTACAATGTAGTAGTAATTTTATGAAACTACTTATAACTTGATTGAAATTAAGTTTGACTAGTCTAAATTAAATGTTATCTAAAAATTTAAAATAAACATATTATAAGTATATTAACAAGAAATTAAAAAACAAATTTTCTTTTTATTATTAAGAAACAATTAATAAACATATTATTAAGAAAGTTATGTATTTCATGTATCAAAATATAAACTTATATTCTTAAATAAAATAATAGTACGCTATAGAGATCGTCAATTTTATAAATCCGAATAAAAAAGTAAACATGACAGTTTTGAAATAAATTCTTTATAACAACTTTTTATTACCATCAAAAGAGCTTTTTCTCTTGGATTTCTTATTTAAATGCATTATATATACATTTATACTTTAATTATATACAAATAAATATATATATATACAAAAATTGTTGAAAATAAATGGATACTAGAAAATCTTTTTTTAAAAGATAACTTTGTGCTTACGGGTTGTTCTACTTTTCAAAAATATTCAAAAAATAAGAAAATGATTATGCATAGCTTTAACGAATGTTTCCTTAAAGAGGTAATAAAAAGTTTTTTAAAATAGTTTATTTTCATTTTAAATTTATATTACTTTATGTTTGTTCGTTGAATATATTTTGTTGCAATATAAATATTAAGCTAAGACTTATACTGTGCTCTATTGTGACAACTAGAATAGTTATTAAATCAAAGCTTTATTATTATAATTAAAAAGTAATAGTGTTAATATGTGTATTTTTTTAAGTTTGACTAAGTATAAAAAAAAAATTTCCGAATAAATTTAACATTTTAATTTGTTTTTGTAAAAAAAATTAAAAAGCTTAGTTAGGTTAATACAGTTATTTAATCAAACAATTCAGCTACTTTTAGACAAACTTCTCCGTGTATCTTTCTTATACAAATGCTTCTTTTATTCAAGTTTAAATGTTATGTATTAAGAAAAAAGAAACTTTCATTTCTTAAAATTTTATTTAAGAATTAAAAATTAAAGTTAGCATGTCTTTGATTAGATAAAAAAATTGCTCTTAATATATCATTTTCAATCTTAGTTAGAAGTTTTATAATTATAATAAGCCTGACGAAAACTAAATATTATTTATAAAAATATTATTCATATATATTTTTAATGTCTATTTAAAATTTTGAACTTTAACATTTAAACTTCTTAGTTCTTCTTTGCATAGCTCACTGGAAAATATTAATTGAAATTTATTGCAAAAATACCAGTACACTATAACTCAGTTCACAATCAAGACATAAGTTTAATAGTAGTATCCGACCAGAAATTTATATAAGTTTGTATATAATAAAAATATTATTGAAAAACTATTTAAAATAATATCTGTAGAAAAAGTAAAAACTATTTAACTTACTTTAATTATTTTGTTGTTTGTTTCGAATTTTATTCATGCTTACTTTAAAAACCACAAAAATAATACAAGTGATAACTGTTTTTATTGATAAAAAGATTTAAGTCTTTGAGATACAGTACACTTAAATACACTAAACCGATGTTGTGTTGTTTTTCTAATGAATTTTGATAAACGACTATTAAATACTCACACAGATCATTAAACTTAAATTAACTTTATTTTTATTGGTATGTCGAAAATGCTGAAATAAATCAGTTAATACTGTAACAGTAAGACATAAATCTATAGTAGACCAATAACAAACCCGTCGTATCAATATCAATCTAACTTTTAACATTGCTTAGATAAAAAAACTATTGCAAACACAAGATGAAAAAATAATTAGTGTCGTTGACTGAATAAAAAATTTATTAGAGGTCTATTTTTAAAGCAAAATATTTCAAAGTCTTTACATCTATAACTATTAAAAAACTTAATCTAATGGACTTAGTGCTATTAAGAAATATAATTAAATCAAGACTTAAGTGCAAAAATATATTCTCCATTAAAAAGTAGTTTTAAAATAGTTCAAGTTATATAAAGGAAAAAATCACTAAGATATAAAAATCACTTTAAACTTAGGCGTTTTTGTTACAACAGAATTATTTCTATAGGACAAAAATTGTTTACGATAAAAATATAAATCAACTCAGTTGTCAATTTTATTATAAAACTTAGTTTAACACAACAAATATAAAAATTATTCATTCGTTTTTGGGTTTTGCGTTATAAGTTTAGATGTTTTTCAAAGCTACAAAAAGCCTAAAACATAAAACTATTGTTCATTAAATTAACTTCAGAAATCCATTTATTCTCAACGACATTTTAAACAAACAAATTGAGTCTGCGATCTTTATCTACGTTAGATATTACGATCAATATAATAGTAAAGCTAAGTTTTTTAATAAAAGACTGCTAAGTTGACTTTTAAGTGGTTTAATTTTAAACAGCGTAATTTTTTTACAAATCTTGTCATACATTTCAGAATGTGCTAAACAGTCTCTATCTATCACAAAAAGTTTATTATTCATACTAACTGGAGAATGTTCACATCTAGGTTCAATTATATCAGAAAACTCAAGAAAAACTTTTCATTATCATTAACAGTCTGACCATGTCTGCAAAACTGAAACTTCACTCCCAAACCCGAAATATTTTTATCTCCGCTAATTATTTTCAACCTTTCTTAAGAAATATCGTTAAGTAAAACCAAATGATTTTTTTTGTGATTTCTATAGTTTGTAGAAATTGATTTGATTAGCTGTGAATACTTGTGCTGTAAAAAACAACTTACCGAGTGAACATACATACTTTATCCGTTTGATTCGTAATATAGTGTATTTAATCGCAGTAGAATTAAAAGATTATCCAGATTTGAGAGTTAGGGGTATTTTAATGGAATTAAATTATAAAACAATAAAACGATTAAATTTTTAATGTAATAAGCACAAATCTGATCAAAATTCGTTCTACTCAAATATTTTCTACTTGTCTAATGCGCCAGAGAGGCTTGCTAAAAACTCCGTACTAAAAACTGTCAAAAGTTTTTCTTTTTGTTTCTACAATACATTGTTGTGATGTGGTTGATATAAATAAACTTCAACGGTTGTTTAGAATATTCTAAAAACTTCTTTGTAAAAAATACAATCATCTAACTACAAACAATACAAACAAATAACTAATATTTAAAATACATATATGTGTTTTTTGAATTGAACTAGACACCGATTTAACTATATGTAATAAGCTGCTTTTGGTGCAAAATTTATTAAATAAATAAGTATATATAACAAAACAAAAACAAAACTTATACAAAGACTAAAATAAAGCTCATAGAAACATGTCAACTTCATTATTTG
The DNA here is from genome assembly GCF_965202585.1 of Thalia democratica. NCBI lineage: Eukaryota > Metazoa > Chordata > Thaliacea > Salpida > Salpidae > Thalia > Thalia democratica. The sequence continues at coordinate 20,719,974 of NC_139165.1, forward strand.
AAAAAAAAATAAAAATGAATTTTATAATATACAATAATCTGAAGTTTGGTTGCAATTTTTATACACACGGCTGAAGTATTAAAGTATTTATATATTTTTTTAGCATTTCGGGTACTTATGATAACCTGCACACGAAAAATTACCATTTAGCACTGCACCATTAAACACAAACTGATTTTCGTTTATACTAAAAATAGTCAAATTTAGCTCGGAATCAAAAATAAAGATTTTATCATTAACACCAATGGCTTCTAAATTATTATTTAGTGATGTGAATAGATCAGAGGAAAACAATGTAAATTTTCTAGAAACGCTGTCATACACTTCAGAATCTTCAATATTTTCTCTTGAAATTACAAACAATTTGTTACCCATACTAAATGAAGAATGATAACGTTTACCTAAAATCAAATCTAATAAGAAAGTCAAATTGATTACATGATCATCATAAGATTCTACTGATTCCAATATGTCATATACATTTTCACCTCCACTAGCAACAATTTTGCCTTCAAAAACTGTACAAGCTAAATTCCTTTTTTTCTGTTTGTAAAGTTGCTACTTTAAACAACTCATTGTCTTTTATCTCATATTTATAACATAAATTTTCGCGGCTCACATACCAATACTCGTCATAATACTCGCTAGCAGATACTATCTTGTCAAAACGACCGCCAACTCATAGATATTTTTAATGAATGAACAAACACTATAGTTTTTAAATTCAGAGAAATCTGGTGATATTTTGAAAGATTTTTTTTCCCAGAATACATTTCAAAAAATATGTTCGATCACGATTTATACCAGAGCCAATCAAAACATAAATATCAGAACCAATTACAGCTGTTCTGCACCAATATCTTCGTATCAACATCGTAGTAAGTTCAACAGTAATCTTAAAGTCAGGACCTTTTAGTTCTATAAATTTCCTTGGATCATCTTTTTCATTGTAATTGTAACAAGAAACAATGTAAAATTCATTTTGTTTGCATTAACGGTTTTTATACAAGACTGAATATTTTATCCTTTGAGATAAAGAGTTCATTTTTGAGCAAAACGATCCGATAGTTAAGTTTAAAACCTTGTATTTTGATAAAAATCGAAATTTTTGTCAATACGTAAACTGGTAAACGCTTTAAAAAAAAACAATTAAACAATGATTGATTATCATAAATTTGACATAAATATTCATTTTTATAAAACTAACCCTTAGTCTAGATATATTATAATTTATCTCTGACTGTTTACAAATTAATATTAGAACTAATAAAAAATAGCTAAGAAGTTATTTTATTAACACTTAAAAAAATGATAACTAGTTATAACTCAACTTAAATAAGGGATTAAAATAAACTAAATTTTCTTTTATTTAACTAAATAACAAAAACGGATCAGCTTTAAACTTCGATCTTTGTTACTAAAACTGTAGTTTTTTCTTAAAACAACCTTAAAATTTCTATAAACCCGGTCTTTATTAAAATATTCTATTAATTTTTTCATTAATTTGAATTAATTAATGTATAGTAAGTTTTGTTGTTTAAATATATTCAAATCAGTAAATAAATAAAACAACCTTTAAATAAATTTTTGGTTAGTTTAAAATAAACTAATGAACAGTTTTAGTACTTTTTTAGATGTATTGAATTGTGTTTTAAACTACTTTTGAATAAAGCAGTAACTATTATCAAAAAGAAATAAGTTATTGTTTACAGATTACAGTTTAAGAACTTTTTCATTTAGCATAGGTTTCAATACAGGAAACTTAATGTTTTACTAAAAGTCAATAATTAGTTATTTTTATAAAACTATTTAGTTTCCGTTAAGCTACTTATAATTATAAAACTGCTCACTGAGATTAAACATGATATATATCGAGCAAACTTTTTTAATTAATCAAAGACATAATTTCAATTTTTAAATGTAATTGTAAGTAAAGAAAGTGTTTTGTTCTCTTAATACAAAGCATTTAAACTTAGTTTAAGAAGCATTTATATAAGAAAGATACATGGATTAGTTAGTCTAAAAGTAGCTAAATTGTTTGATTAAAAAACTATTTTAAACTTACTCACCTTTTTAATTTTTTTTGCAAAAAAAAAATGTAAATCTCATTTGGAAACAAACTACTTGGTCAAACTTAGAAAAATACACATATTTATATTATATTTTAATTAAAAATATATAACTATTTTTGTTATAACAATAAAGCACCAGTAGGTTTTAACTTAATATTTATATTGCAACAAAATATATTCAACGAACAAACGTAAACTAATATATTGAAAATGAAAATTAACTGTTTTTAACAAAATAAAAAATCTTAAACATAACATCTGTTTAAACTGTTATAACCATTTTCTTATGTTTTGGGATGTTTCCGAAAAGTAGAGTAACCGGCAATAACGAAGTTATCTTTAAAAAAAAGATTTTCTAGTGTCCATTTATTTTTAACAATGTCGTACACATGAAATTTTAACTCATTAGATTCAAAATTGCTACAAAAATATACGAGTTTGTTATTTAAACTGATAACTTTAAACTCGAAACTGTCATACATTGAACATAATGGTTTAGCATTCAACTTAGTAAATTTCCTAGAAATGTTTTCATACACCTCAGAAAAAGTAGTATTATGTTTATCAATTACAAGTAATTTGTTACCTATAGTAACTGCAGAATGATCACATCTTGTTTTGATCATATCAGCAAATTTACTCCATTTGTTTTCATGATGATCGTATGCTTCTACTGCTTTCAAATGTCTTCTTTTATTGTAACCTCCAGTAACAACAATTTTACCTTAAAAAACTGTACACGCTGAGTTACTTCTCTCTACTTGTAAGCTTGCTAGAATACTCCACCTGTTTTTTCTTGTTTCATACTTATAAAAACACTTTACAAAGTACTCAGAGTAGGCATTGTCAGAATCATCATAGTATCGTCTAATAGAACCGCCAATTACATAAGTGCTCTTCATAAATGAACATACACTAAATTCCATCATATGATAATATGTCGTTTTCAGTTCTTTCCAACATTTTTTCTTTGCGGAATACATTTCAAAAGTTGACAACCAATTTTGTTTTTTATCATAACCACCAAGAACTAAAATGTCTGATCTAATTAAAGCTGTTCTGCATGACTTTCTTGCTGTTAACATTCCGCTCATTTTGAAAGAAGTTTTAAAATCAGGACCTTTTAGTTTTATAACTTCATTTGTAAGAACATCATTGATTTTTACACCTCCACAAACCACAACATCAAACTCATCCTGATTGCAATAACAATTTTCATACAAAAATTATGGTATACATCGAAGATGTGTAATCATTTTTAAATAACTAACAAAATTTTTTCTAAACCTAAAAAAAAAATTTGAACCATATAAGGAATAAAGTTTTCATTATTTGCTTGTTATAAATAAGTTTTAAAGAAATAATTCTAATGCAAAGAAGCTTTACAAATATATATTCAATTTGACTACGTTATTTTTCTATATTAAATATGTAATTATTAGAATTGATATTGTCGATTAATTATTTCCATTATCTGTATTTTTTTATTATTTTTTTAAGAAGAAACTTAAGACTACACTTGTGATAAATAAACAAGCTATTTGATATTAAACAAGCATAGTATCTTGATAAAATGTTAAGGTATTTTTATTTTGAATTTTAAATACTTCAAGTTAAATGTATATACTTACAAGCTATTATTGGAATACGAAACTATATATAGGATAAGAAGCTTACTTTACATATTTTCTTTATTTTCAAAACGTTTATTAATTTTATAGTAATAAAATATAAACTGTGAATATCAAGTTACACCAAACTAAACTATTTAAAACATATATTAAAAAAATATTAAAATCTATAAATCGTCAACTTTTTTTAATTTGAAAATATTATTAGATACAGTGTAGAAATAGTAAATTTAGTTATTTATATTTACTTAACAGTTTTTTAAAAGTCTTGTTTTTAAAACCTAAACTTAAAGTTATATTTTAAGTTATTTTATTTCTATTATAGTTTTATATGTTGTTTTTTTAAAAATTAGTATTTTTTAATTATAAAATATTAATATTTACAAGTAATTATTGTTTGAAAATGATGTTTTATTGCTGACGGAGAAACAATTACCATGTTTTTATAACTTGTTTCTGTTTTGATAATTTCTTATATGTTACTTCTGAAGTTTTTTTACTTATTAATAGTTTTATAGTTAATTTTTGCTACTTAAATGTTTCAACCAGAATTTTTTTATCTGCATTAACCAATGTTAGATATTAAAATAAATATTGTGAAATGTTAAATACAAATTCATTATTACACATAATTTTAATTATTTCATTTTAATACTTGCAGTATAGCACTTTAAAAGATTTTACTAATATGAATATGTAAAAATAATACATTTAGAATTAATAAAAACAAAGTTTAATTTTTTCCTTTTTTTCACATAAAAAGTTTATAAAAACGACTAGTTTTTTAAAATTTTAAAATAAATTTCGCACCTATGAATGAATTAAATAAATATTTGAATATAAACTAACTAACATAACTATATAAATTGCTTTTTATTTTTTCAATTCATTAGTTTTAGCTAAAAGTATACTTTTGTTATATATCTCTTTTGAAGTACATTTTAAAAATGAATTAATAATTTATCAAAAAAAAAACTTTATTTTAGTCTGTTCTATAAATAAGTAACCTTACTTTACGTTCATACTGCTTTAAGTGAACTGAAGTTCTGATAAATCTTATTTTGGTTGTATACGTTTTTGCAAATATAAGCACTTAAAAAAGTATTTTAAGGGTAAGATAAATTGATTTAAGTTTAAAATTTATTTTATTTAAAACAAAGTTAGATACTTTGCGATAGAATTTAGAAAAAAAAATTTAATTAGCTTTTACAATTATGTTTACACACTTTAAGGTCTTGCATCATATGTTTTAACTAACAGATTAATTAAAATTAAAAAAAATTTAAATTGTTGAGTTCCCAACCTTCAAACGTTACCTTACTTAAATTCTAGTTTTAAGCAATAACCTTTTTTTTTGTGTATTTATAAATTAAACGATTATATATAAGAATTTGAACTTCTGATAGTTTATAAATTAGTTTTATATTACCTTTATTTCTTTTTTTTTAGCTAGATATTAAACATTAAAAAAGTTATATTTCGTTTCTGGTATTAACAGTTTACTTGAGTTATACAGTATATAATTTATAAAAAGAAGCATAAAGTTGATTTGTTTGATGAGTAATACTATTAAACATCTTCCGTTATTTTATATCTCTTCCTATTTTAAACTTGTAGTTAGTTGTTTGTGTTCTGTTGGTATAATCATCGTTATATTATAAGTGTTAAGGTTTAGTTTGACATTTTACTTATATCTTAAAGTTGTTTCGACTACTTAAAACTTAAACATTATATGTAAATTAATCAAGAAATTATATATTTGCCATAATAAAATATAATAAAAGCCATAAAAGTATATTTGTTAAAGCCATAATAGATTTATATAAATTTTTTTGCTTAAAACTAGCAATAAAAAAATCACTTAGTATTCCTTTAATCTTTATTATCTAACTTTTACTTTAAAGAAGTTGTTAAAATAAATTTTAGTTCATCAAATTATACAACTGCTTTTTCTTTTATAAGAATTTGAAGAGGTCGAGTTTTGAGTATAAAATAAAACCCGTTTTATATGTTAATTGAACATATGTGAATTTTAGATGTTTAATATTTTCAAATCAAGTTAATTTTTTTCTCTGATTAAAAAAACTACAGTATGTGTATATAATTAAAATATAAATGTATATAAAATACATTAAAATAAGAAATCCAAGAGAAAAAGCTCTTTGGAAAGTATTAAAAAGTTGTTAGAATGATTTTATTTTAAAACTGTCCTTGACGGATTTTAGAATTTATAACTCACGGTTTTTTTTGCGTAAAATAATTTAATTTAAGGTTATAAGGTTATATTTTGATACATGTGATACAGAACTCTCTTAATTATATGTTTCATAAATGTTGCTTCTTATCAATTTAAATATAAAATATAAAGTAATTTTTTTAATTTCTTATTAATATAATTATAATATATAATTTTTTGAATTTTTAAATAAGCATTTTATTAAGACTAGGTAAATTTTATTTCGTTCAAGTTATAAGTAGTTTCGTATTTTTTTTAAATTTTTTAAAAGATGTTTTGAGCAGCTAAAATTTTAATAACTGATATCTGCTCTAGTAAACTAGGCTTTATTTTTATTAATTTGATCATTAGACCACAAGACTTCGGTAAACTGATACAGGTTTAGTCCTTATTAAGTAACAACTTAAAGAACCCATGTACAAACGGCTTTTTGAGATAAATTATGAATCGGCCGTTTGCTGTTATTAATCAGTAACGACAACATTGTTTTTTTGCTGCGCAACATTTAATACCATATCCACTATTATTGAAAATAAAAAATAATTGTTAAATATTTCTAGGTTTTTATAAGCATACTCTTTATGTAGCTCTTAATATCTAACACATAACATCTAATCTAGTAAAAATAGAAAATTAATTTGTATGTCTTCTTACCTTGCTTACTACTACATAGTACTTATGATAATAATTTTTAAATTAACATGCCAAAAAAAGAAGTAACCTACTATCTTGAAATTTTCTGCTGAATCCATTTCAAATATATATTTTTAATAGATTTAGCTTATGTAAGAACATTTGTTTATAAATTAATTTTTGTGTTACTTTTCTTAAGTTTTAAAAAATATTTGTTTTTACCTTTGAGTATAGTAGATGAGTGGAATAAAGTTATAATAAATATAATATAAAATTTTACTTATGTATAATAATATCATGAAAATTACAATGCTCTTTGAAACTTTTTACAAGTTTCTATCTAAACAAATGTTTATGTTTAAATCTCAATTATAAAAATCAATAGTAAAAATACACTAGTAGCCAAGCTAGTTAACTTGTTTTACAATACTTAAGTTGTTTTTTAAATTACAAATAAAACATCTATCTCATGTTTGTTAATTGCTATAACTTTTCTTTGATAACTTTTTTGAAACTACCTTAATGTCTTCAATTTAGACAACTAGAGACTTTTTATTAAAATTTAGAATTTGCAAGGTCGGCTATTTTTTGTTTTTAGGACAATTTAATGTTTATTTTAAACTTATTGATGTGTTAGAAAACAATGTTTTATGCCGTTTTAAACTTAGTTTATTGTAATTTATTACTTTATATAACATAATGAGTTAATTTAGTCATCGCTGTAACTAAGTAGATGTAATTAGTTCGTCGCTGATTCATTTCATTGCGGTTCATCTTATGTATATTGTTTTTATTTTTATATGTATGTCTAATGTATTCAAGTATTGTAAAAGATTAAGCAAGGAAACGTATTATAACTAAACGGTAAAACCATAAGATAGCAACAGTTTTTTTAATATATATTACTTATGTTCTAACCATAAAATACTTCTAACACCAAAAAGTGAGTTTAATTCGATAATTAAAAAAAAAAAGTTGTTATTTATGTTTATAGTTATTTACTGTTGTATAAAAATTTTAGACTCGAATCCTCTTTTAAATTTTTTTTGCATATTGTAATTTATTGAAAAGAAATTACAACAAATTTAACCAAAACAAATATGAAGAATAAAACAAACAACAAGTTAACTTAGTCAAATCACATTTCAAAACCAAAGTACATAGGTATTTCGAAAGAAGCATTTAATATATATGTACAAATATTAAATTTCAATACACACAACTGAAGCTTTCGTACATTACCTAGTCACTTCAAAATTTTGGATACCTTTGTAAAGCTGCACTTTTCAAGCTTTCAAGCACAGAACTATTAAATAATATCTGTATTCGCTCATGTTATAAGCATACAGGTTTAGGTCAAAATCGAAAAAAATAATAAAACCAATTACACAGAACGCTTGAATTTTTGGAAGTTTTGCAATTGAGGGATTAAAATAAAACATTGTAAATTTTCTAGAAACATTGTCATATACCTCGCAGTTTTTTGGATGACTACCATCAATTACAAACATTTTATTACCCATACTAAATGATGAATGACAGGACTTTGGTTCATTCATATCACATAGAAAGTTCCATTTGTTTTCAAAATGATCATACAATTCTACTGATTTCAACCTATTACAATAACGATTATATCTATTATTAAACGTTTTATTCCCTCCAGAAACAATAACTTTACCTTCGAAAACTGTGCAAGCTGAGTGACTTCTTTCTCTTTGTAAGCTTGCTACATGATACCATTTGTTGTCTTTTATATCATACTTGTAACAATCTTTAGTAACACATTCATCATACCAACCACCAATTAGATAGATACTTTTCATAAATGAACAGAAGCTATAATGTCTTAACACACCAGGAGTTTGTTTCAATTCTTTCCAAACTTTTTTCTTTGCAGAATACGTTTCAAAATAAAAAGTCCATATATAATTTGATTATATCTACCAAGAACATAAATATCAGAACCAATTACAGCTGTTTTGCTTGAATCTTTGCTTCTTAACATTGGGCTTATTTTGACAGTAGTTTGAAAATCAGGACCTTTTAACTAAATAGCTTCATTTTCAATTACATTATTACTTTTTCTTCCTAAACAAATAACAAAATCAAATTCATCCCGATTGCAATAATGATTTTCATTCAAAACTTGAGGTTTTCTTCTAAAAGGTGTAGGAAACATTTTGGCTTAGATATTTAAATATTTAGATAAACCCTGTTTAGTGTATAGTAAAAGTAAATATTTCCGACATTTTGTTAAAAAAAAATTAGCTTATTTTACTTGATTAAAAAGATATAACAAAAAATATTTATAAAGTGTTTGTTATATGAACTCTATTGGTAAAATAAAAGTTTTAAAATTATCTGTAAAACATTTAAAATTTCTAATATATCAATGATTAAAATTTTAAGTTTAAATGAGTTTAGTCATTTAGTGTTTAGTAATGAATGAAAATAATCTAATGAATAGATTGTTTAATAAGAAATCTAGTCATTATAGAAAAATTGTGAAGAATTCTAAGAATATTTTTTTTATTGACTAATTGTCATTGAAAGTTTATTGCGAAATGCAATAAAATTTTGAATATAAGTTGATCTATAATGTAGTCATTTTTGTCAATTAGTACTCTGTTGTCTTTTTATTAAAGCCCGTAATTTTATGTTACTTTAACGTAAGAATTGTTTTTGATCACATTAAAACTAGTACTTTTACATTAATATAAGGCTAAAACCACTAATATATATAGACATAAAATGAATTTATAAAAAGGTTTTTTTAAGATGTAAAACTTTAATAACTCGAGTTTTGTACTTATGCACTCATCAGCTTCAAAAAAAGTTCAAAATCTAATAGTTTATATATATATATACATGATATTAACTAAACAAGAACATACTAAGCTCAAAATAATTGGTTGTAGTACATCCTCAATTAAGTTTAAGATCTTTATAAATTATTATTTTGATAAAGCATGCCTAAGATTAAATAAATGCTAAAGACTACTGAAGAATTTTCATACACACCATAAATTAAAAAACTGTAAGCTTAGATTAATAATAATACAAGTGCGCTATACTCATTAGTACAAGTAACAGCAATTTAAAAGTATGATTTAAATTGTCTCTTTTAACTAAGTTAAGACTTTATATATTGTTAGTGAAGCCGTGAATTAAATATTTTCTATTAAAAAATAGAAAAAAACGAATTTTTGCAAAATTTGTTGTGAACTTGCCTAGAAATTGTAGCCAAAAACTTGACATTTTCAAATATCAAGTTAAAACTATTATTGTATACAAAAAATTTGTAAAAATTTTCTATACTCAGAAAATAATACAAAGCATAACTACTTTAAAGCTGCTATAATAATATAGTTTTATCAGTAAGTAAATAAATTTAAGTTTTATTTATTTTGTTATTAAAAAGTTTTTTTTTTAAAGTGTCCTCGGTTTAAAACTGTAGATTCTTAGATCTAAATTGAAAACTATTTTTTTCTTAATTTTTTGCTCATTTTTGCTTAAGTATAAAGTTACAAAACTATAAAACAAAAACTTATAATTGAATATAGGTATAGATAAGATTATATTTTTTTATTTATTTAAGTTTAGCAATTAAGTCTATATTCATAAGACTTCTTTAATATAAAAATAATTATTTTTTACAAAATAGCTTTTAAAATGTTAAAAACTAGTAAAACTGAATTGCTATTTTTATTAATAAAAAATGTTTTTTGTTGAAATTATAAATCTTCATTAAAAAAAAAAAAACATTTAACTAGTATATATTTTCAAATTGAACAACAAAAATAAGAATTTTATTTTATAGTACATGTTTAAAAGTGTTTTGACCGCTAAAAATTAATTTAGTGATATGTTATTTGCTTAATGTTTTCTACTTTACTATATTTTTTAGACATGACTTCAAACTGTATTTCTGGTGAACGACTCGTTAACTGGTAGATTTTTAGTACACTAGGTTGTTAGACCAATCATTTTAAATAATTAACTTTATTAATTTTATAAGACAAAAAATATTACTCATTAAAGTATAATTTATTTTTAAATATCTTTTTGTAAAAGTTAAAACTTATTAAAAAGAGTAGTTTAATTTTTTATTTATTAATTTATTTACCATTTTTTAAACAATTAATACCTCACCTGTTTTGTATAACTGGTTTACCAATAGTTTGTTAATAACATTATTTTGTTTATACTATGAAGGATAAATAACAATAACCATTTAACTCGTACATTTTAATACTACCGCCAATTATATAAATACTTTTCATAAATAAGCAAGCACAATAGTTAACTAAATTACCAAAAATAGGTTATAATGGTTTCCAATGTTTAGTCTTTGCAGAAAACATTTCAAAAGAAAATGTCCATTTGTTTTTGTCATCATAACCATCAAGTATATAAATCTCAGAACCAACTACATATTTATAGCTTGAAAACCTTGGTGTTAACATTGGACTTATTTTGACTGAAGTTCGAAAATCAGGACCTTTCAACTTGGTTGCTTCATTTGTAACTGCAAAATTGTATTTCTACCACCAATATTAATAATATTAAATTTATTCTGTTTGCAATAACGATTCTCATATAAAACTGAATATTTACCATTGTTAAACATAACAAATTTTACAGATAGACTGAATTATGTTTAAAGTAATACTCTAATAAAAATAATCAAATAGTAACTTTGGTAAATGCTTTTTCGTAATTTTATATGCCAAAGCTTTTAAAATTTACAAAACTTGAAACAACAAATTTACATATAATATGTTTTTAATTATGTACAAAGACTACTGTGATGTGTTAGTTGTATTGTTCCAATCAACTGTGATGTGATCGTTGTATTGATTTAGTCTACAATGAAGTAATAGTTGTATGGTTTCAGTCTACTTTGATGTGATAGTTTTATTGATTTAGTCTACTGTGATGTGATAGTTGTATTGTTGCAGTCTATTGCTTTATGATGTATCATTTTAGACTACTGTTATGTGACAAATGTATTATTTAAGTATACTGTGATGTGATAGTTGTATTACTTTCGATAACAGTGATGTTATAGTTGTATTGTTGCAGTCTTATGTATTGTGATACTTGTGTTATTTTAATTTACCGTGATGTGGTAGTTGTAATGTTTTCGTCTACTGTTATGTGGTAGTTTTATTTTTGCAGTCTATTGCTTTATTTTGCGTCATTGTAGTCTAAAGTGATGTGATAGTTGTACTGTTTAAGTCTATGGTGATGCAATAATTGTATTGTTTAAGTCTAATATAATAAATAAAAAAATTATAAAAATACAAAATAACTTTAAAAGTACTAAATTTAAGTTTGTATGAAGTATTTAAGGTAATAAAAAAATATATATAACGCGCCTAAGTTTGCTAATTATTAACTATATAACATATTTATATACTACTCTTATATTTCATATTAAAGTTATATAATAATACAAAATATCATGTTAGTTGTAATTTTCTTATTTATTTTCAAAGACTCGGTATTAGTTAAGTGAGTTTTTTTTTTAAAATAAGATAAATAAAATTCAAAAGCTATATGTTCGTTTTACATCTTTGTACATAATTAAAAAAATATTATATGTTAATTTGTTGTTTAAAGTTTTGTAAATTTTAAAAGCTTTGGCATATAATTTATTTTTTGTACTAACCAAGTTTCAAAACAATGCATTTACACAACTTAAACAAAAAATAAAAAATTACTTTATTATGTCTTTCGTCTATATATATTCTAATAATAGTTTTTTAGCTACTTTCAATTAAATAATCAAGTAACAAACAAAATAACATTTTTGATTTAAATAAACGTTTTTGGAATTAAAAAATCATTTTGTCTCAAAAAATGTTTTCATACGTAAAACGATTTATAAGCATAAAATTAAATTGTTTCCATGTAGTTTTTAATGCATCACTGAGTCTTATCATATTTAATTCAAAGGAGTTTTGTTTTAAATGTTGCCTAATTTTTTCATAATGTAAAAAAAAAACATACTGTGCAACTATCATAAATAAACTTATAGAAATTTATGTATAAAACAATAGTTTGTATAAATCGTATAGAAAATTTTAAGCTGTTGACTAAAATTTGAAAACATTTAAAATAAAATAACTGTTATTACAATTAACTATATAAATTTTATAATCTCCTTTATAGTGAATAAAACTAAAACTTGTGACTTATAATTATCCCCTTATGAATTTCTTTCAAGTTTATAAATCACTTGTATCGTATTTTTAATTAGTCAAAACTTACAGTTTTTAAATCCAATTTATGTTTACAAATATAATTTTTAACATTGTTTTTAATGTTTATCTAAGTCAAGGCATAATTAACTTTAAATTAATTTTCAAAGAACTTTAGTTAGTAATTATTGCTTTATATTTATCTATTAAAACCAGTATAAATAAGATTATTACTTATTAAAAGACTCTAACATTGAAACAACAAAGTAACTATACACTTTAAATAGATAAGCTAAAGAAAATATTTGCTACTAAAATGATATTATCAAAAGCATTTAGTTTCATTACATTTGAATAACTGAGACATTCAAGTAATACTTCAACTACTGTACTGAGGATTGTAACCTGAACTTAAAGTGTTCTCATTGAACTAAAAACCTCTTATAAAGATATTTCTTTAATCTACATTAATTACAAGATAATATATCAAAAGTAAATTAATTTTTATTATTTATTTTCAGCATTGTATAATAACTAAGTATACTAAATTTATATGAGCATTAATTTTTAAAACACTGATATAATAAAACAACTAGTAAAATTAATAATTTTTTTGTTTCTCTTAATAACTTATATTTAAATGATCATTTAACATTAATTTTCTTCTATTTTAATTGTGCTAAACTAGAATGGTTTTAATCAAAATCTGACTATAATTAACACAATACAGGGATTTATATATAAATTCAAGTTGTTTGATCAAAAATGAGTTCTCTAATATATAATTCTTCAGTTTTATATGAAAACCGTTTTTGCAAGCAGGATGAATTTGATATTGTTGTTGTTGGAGGTAGGAAAGGTGGTGGTGTTACAAATGAAGTTAATAAATTTATAGGTCCTATATTTAAAACTTCTGTCAAATTGAATCCAATGTTAACACCAAGATTTTCATGCAAGACAGCAGTTATTGGTTCGGATATTTATGTAATTGGTGGAAATGATGTAAATTGTCGTTGGACATCTTCTTTTTAAATGTATTCTGCAAAGACAAATACTTGGAAGCAATTAAAGTCTATTTTTAATGAATTAACTGAATATAGTGTTTGCTCATTTATGAATAACATTTATGTAGTTGGCGGTTGTATTACTTATTATTTTGATGAAGAGTACTATGATATATTTCACACAAATAAATGTTATAAGTATGAAGTAAATGATAATAACTGGTATCCAATTGCAAACTTACAAACAAAGAGAGGTAATTCTGCTTGTACAATTTTTGAAGGTAAAATTTGTGTAACTGGAGGTGAAAAATATATTTCCGATGATAATCCTTATGGAGGACATTATTATAACTTATTAGAATCGGTAGAGTCATATGATCATCATGATAACAAATGGACATATTTATCTGATATGGTTGAACCTAAGTCTTGTCATTCTACAGTTAGTATTGGTAATAAAATGTTTGTAATTGATAGCAACTATCTCAAACACTCCGAGATATATGACAATATATCCAGAAAATTTACTATGTTTGCTTCTAAACTATCTGATACAAAATTAGGCTGTGTTGAAGTATTTTGCGTAAATGACAATATTTATATATTTGATTGGAAGCTTAAATTGTATGTTTACAATATAAACGATAATAAGTTGTTAGTTAATGGTGTTATGCTTAATGATAGTCTGCAGTGTGAAACTTTGCAAAAGTACCCGTACTTATAAGATGACGTGTATTTAGACAAAAACTCAGTTGTGTTTATACAAATTAAAAATAAACTTTAGTTGACGGTATGTTTCGACTTTGTTTTTGTCTGTAACTTTGAATATATTTGGATGAGATTTATTTAAGGTAGTTTCAGTAACGACTAAGTATCGACTAAGTAACGAGTAAGTAACGACAATCTATGCTGTCCAGACTTTAAGATGGTAGATGGCCAGTCATAATTTCAACCAAAAATGTTTAACAAAGAAAATGACAAGTAGCGATTTGGAGCAGACATTTTTATTGGAACAAACACCCAATTAAATATCACAAATATGACAATTAGCAGCTTTATGCCAATGCGTCATTCAGGAGAAATGAAAACTTTTAAGAGAAAATTGTTCAACTTGCAAAACCAACACGAAAAGGAAGGCAACAGAGAAAAATTTTAAGTTTAACGGTTTGCCCGACATTTGCACTCAAAGTATTTTTAACTTCTTTTGTCTAAATTAATATACATAAACTACATCAGTAAAATCAGTTTTATAGCTTGTTTATAAACTTTTACTACAGCAAGTTTATAAAAGATTAGAAAAAAAAAGCTTTAGTTTTCAATGCACTGTAAGCAGTGGATGTTGGTGCCTCATGGCCCAAAGGTTCAGAGAGATCAGGTTGACCGCCAGAGGGCGTATTGTCAACCTGACCTTTTTCCTCATGCACCTGCTGTAAACGTGCAGAGGCCCTAGTCCGCTTGCGCTTTGGGGATAGCTTAACAAGGGGCTCGTTATTACTGCTTAGGTTTATTTTTCTCATAATTATTTAATATAAGAATAGACAGGAAGTTGAAAATGGTACTATTTATATAAAAATTAAAAACACACAATAAATACTGCGACACTATTTAAAAATATACTTACTAACAAAACACCTGGAAGGTGTCAAACTGAACAAGTAGTTAATATGTTTATAAACACCCAATAATTTAAATTACTTGAAATACCAAATACAAAATACAAGAGTCAGACTATAATGTATAACTCTTTATAGAATAGTTTATCTAAAACACAGTAGATTAAATAATTTAATTCTACTAAAGAATTATAAGCTGGCAAACACAATTCAATAATGCAGCTGATACTGAAAAAGCAAACAGAATATATATATTTTGTTAGGAAAAACAATATATATACTAACACTAATTACAATGTATTTGTCTATTAGTCACGCTTGACTGCACTAAAGTTGCAACGTGAAATGTTCATGCTTTATAACAAACACAAAATCCGCAAGTCAGGGTTAGTGTTTGTTACACTACCCTTCCTTGCAGATTTTTTTTTTGAAGAGGATCTTCACCTTACCTCCTCCTGGCTGCTCAAAAATTGTGTCACTCACACCCGCCGCCGAAAATTTTCTTTGCAAGGGTTATCTTCCCAAGCACTGCAGCATACACCTTTCTTCAGGTGGGCAAGTCAACGAACTCCTCATTGGTGAAGTAAATGAGGTCGTGGGGAATGAAGACTTGTTCAAAATTTGCAAACGACAAACTTCCCCCTCCACTAACATGGGGTGGCACTGCAAGAAAAACATCCTGGTTGACTTTTAGAATGTCACGAACTGGACAACGATCAACACACCATCAACGATTTGGTGGCACTTTGTTTGACCAGGGTAACTCCCTCTCATGGTGATGATGACCTTGCAGGTGGCTTGGGAGGTGATACGGGCTGCTGTATTTTGTACAAGAAAAGGCCACTCAGATGCCCTTTCCAAGTCTTGACATGGTGCTTTGATGAATCATCGAGCAACAATTTCATTAAAATTAAAAAAAAATTAGTCATGTCAAAATAGGTTTTTTTCTAATTAACTTAATTGCAAAGTTGCCACTCTTTGTGTGAAAACTATCATGAGTTATTCAAATTTTTCTTTTTTTTTTTTTTAAATTCCCACAAAAAATTTATATGATAATTTCTAAAACTAATAAGATTAAATTATTAATTTATTTTTTTAATTCCCTTTAACATATGTAAAACTGGCTTGAGTGTGTGGCAACTTCCAATTGTCTAACAATAAAATGTACACACATTTATCAAATAATCTCTACATAATTCAAATTAGTAATAAGGTAAACTTAAAGTAATATTTAAATTTACTGCCCAATAAAGGTGATACAACAATAAAAATTCAGTTTTTTTCAAATACTTTATTTAAAAAAAAAACCTGTAATACTTAAATCATAAAAATATTAAAGCAAAAAAAATCTTAAACAGTTTTGTAAATGAAAATTGGTCATATCATTAAAATATTTGGCAATGCACTAAAAAAAAACCTCCAAGTGTCAAACAATTTTTATATATTCTTTTATCATATTGATATCACTAAAACAACCCCAATAAGTACTTAGTGTCATTTAAGAAAAGTAAGGTTGTTCAATTTGATGTAATAATTTTAAAAAAATAGGCTAGTTGCTGCAATGTAAAAGTACTTAAATTCAAATCAGCTCAAAATTCAAAATGTGCATAATTGCTCAAAAAGTACTAGTTCAACAAAAAAAAACTTGAAATGTGCAAATCTGTATTAAAAGTTTTTAGTACGACATCAAGCATAATAAAGGTGGCCAGTCTATAAACAGAGATAAACTAGCAGCAAACACCTTACAAAATACAGAAACATTACCAACTGTGCTGTCTGATCAAGCCCTATAATACAAGGGACTTAAAAAAAATTGTTATACTTTATGGATCACGAATCTTCAGAGCTTGATGTTTCAGCGTACTTTACTTGATTTTTACGTTCCCTTAAGTTATAATTGCCAGAAGATGTAACCCGGGGAATATATGCTTTTACATTTTGCATAGAAACTTTTACTAATCCAGAATTTTCTGAATTATCATGCTGTTCTCTGAGCGTGAGTGCATTTTATACGGACCGTAATATAATGAACTAAGTTTTCTTTTATTTTGTCTTCTAAACCATACCCATTTGCATTCAAATATGTTTGGTTCGTAATAAGGCTTATTATTATAGCGTTTGAACTCTCTTCCAGTTTTTGCCATGTGTTTAAGAACATCTTAGTATTTAAGCAATTGGGTGTACTAACAACTGAGCTCTTCTTAACTTCGTCAAACATCTCACTTCCTGAAATACTTGATGATGCCCCTAGGGCATATTGTGATGGGGTATAGGGCGAGCCTTCCACAAAGGTATTATTGACGGCTGCTGTTATTATAGGCAAATGTAGAGCCCATGTTGTCTTATCTGTTAGAGCGCGAAGTGCTACATTGAGAGTTTTATGTTGTCTTTCAATAAAGCCATTTGTTTGAGTGCTGTATGGGTTTACTAAACGATGTTATACTCCTAATTGTTCAAATGCTTCAGTCAGTACAGTATCTAAAAACTCACGGCCATTGTCTGAGACAACTATTTGGGGAACGCCAAAGGGACCAAACCAGCATTGGAAAAAAGCATTTCTAACCGTTATAGCTTTTTTATCTGGAATTGGCATGGTCACAAGAAAACCTGTGGCCCGGTCTTTAGCTGTTAAAATAAGTTTATTCTTACATGAAGCTTCATTTAAGGGACCAACAAGATCTATATGAACAAACTGAAATCGTCCAGTGTTGTCTGGAAAAAAAAACCTTTTTTTGGACGATTATATCTGGTAACTTTTGTTGCTTGACAAACAACACAACTTCGGATGAAATCAGTTACATCTTTTTTTAAAGTTGGCCATTAATAGTCGTTTGAAATGGCTTCAATTTTTTTGTCAATACCCAAGTGTAATCTATCATGAATTAAGTTGAAAGCTGTAAGACGCAATGTTTCGGGAAGAATTACTCTTTCATTGCCTTCATCTATAATCACTGCCAAATTTTCAAGTTTTACATACACAATTTCTTCATCCATATTACATATGGCCTCTATCAACCCTTTTTCCTTAGCTTGTAGTGTCGCGATTGCCTTCTTATCTATCATCTTAGAGCTAATATCATCTATTTTCATATTGGTTTCTTCTGTGCTAAAAATTTGGGGGCTTATAAGTGGCTCTTTGTCAACAATACTATAATCCTCTGAATTATTGCTACTTTTGTCAGACTCAGATGTGTATACATATTCTGAATTTTCTTTGCACACCTTTGCATACATCACCTTGGCTTGTAGTGGTCGGCTCAAGATATCGGCTACTACATTTTTTTGCCCGTCAGTATGTCTAATTATTGGGTTAAACATCTTTTTAGCGCATATCCAGCGCTGTTCAGCTGGAGATTGATTACCAATTTCATTTATAATGGCCCTTTCTACAGATTTACTATCAGTTCTTATAATTAAAGTTTTGCCTAACACTCTGCTTAGAAAATGCTTAAGGGCGAAATACACCCCACGAAGCTCTTTATAAAAAGTGAAACGTACCTGCTTGGTTGGGGGAAATTTTTTTGAAAAGAATGCCAGGGGTTTCATCTGTCAATCTTTCCCTTCTTGTTCTAAAACTGCTCCAACATGACTATCTGAAGCATCAGTAAACAGGGTCAGAGGTTTTGATGGTCTTCAAAACTTATTCTTGCTGCCTCAGCCAACAGAGCTATTGTGTCATTATAAGCTTTGATTTGTATGTCCGTTTGTTTTATAATTTTCCTATTGCTCTTTTTAGGTCCCCCTGAAATTTATGTTAGTGGTGACATTACTTTTGCTAAGTTTGGAATTAGTTTATGGTAATAGCTGACCATTCCAATAAATCTTTATAACTCCTTTCGTGTTTTTGGCAAATTTAACTTTTTGAATGCTTCGACTTTAGATTCCATGACATCAATGCCGTCAACACCTACAGTATGTCCTAAAAAGTCTACCTTAGATTTTGCAAAGGAACATTTTGTTTTATTTAAAAAAAATCCGTTTTTTGATAATGTTTCTAAAACCTGTTTTAAATGTGCAATATGGCTGTCCTCAGAATCTGAGAATATAAGAATATCATCTAAGTAGATAAAAGTAAAGGCTCTACATGATAACAATATACTATCCATAAATTGTTGAAAGCGTGTTGGTGCATTTCGCAAGCCAAAAGACGTTACCTTAGGAACAAACACCCCAGAATTAGTAATAATTGCAGCTTATTTTGTGAGTTTGGGTGAAGGGGTAAACTGTAATAAGCTTCTTTTAAGTCTAATAGGCTAAAAAAACGAGTGCCTCCAGGAATTTTTTCAGAGAGTGAGTCTATACGAGGTAGCGGATATGAAAAAGGGTGTGTGTGGGCATTTAGAAACGTATAAACTACACAAATACGCAAATCCCCATCTTTTTTTGGTACTACTGTGATTGGTGACGCACACGTTTTAGCATTACCTCTTACAACTGCTCCTCTAGTAATGAAGTCTTTAAAATTTTCATCAACTTTTTTTTGACATTTTACATTACATCTACGTGCCTTGGTCTTGCGGGGTGTATAGTTATCAACTATAATTTCTAAGGAATGGTTATGTTTTCTGGGAGCAGAGTAATTAGGAATTTTAGTAAGTTCAGGGTAGTTTGTTAGTAATTTTTCACACTTTGCCTCTAAGGTTGTACTGTTGTTTGCTTTAGCTTCTGCTGTATTTATTGCTAAAACTACAGGTGTAGGCAAGTTTTCAGCTTTGAACAATTTAGTTGTTCTGTTTGATGGATGATGTGACATTTTCAAAGCAAATGGGCATATTGTCAACTCATTAGCCATTAAAATGTCCATACCTAAAATCCCATAATTTCTAAATTCTTGTATGACCCACAAGTTATGTTTTATAGTTTCTAAACTACCTAACATAAGTTTCAAACATACACTTCCTATTGGGTGAATTTTGTTATCACCTATGCCCTTTATAATTGTACTAAACGGTTTAAAATAGTGGTTAATGCCATTTGTTAGGTTTTTTGGCAATATTGTAACCTCACAACCTGAGTTAACTAAGAAAAGTACATTAGTTTTTTTATCTATAACAAATAATAGACTTTGGGGTAAACTTTTTGGGTCAATAGATGGGGTTTTTGTAATAGAAAATGACCTATTGGTTTTGATATTTTGACTTGCCCTATTATTATGACCTAGTTCAGCTTGAATATTTCCACCCTGCAATGGCTGATAAGACCTCCTTAGGTTAATAGCGGAACGTGAATAAGCTGATTTAACAGACCTAGTAAGAGGTTTATTGTCCCCATATTCTTGCCCTCTTACTGATGTGAAGACGGGAGTTCGTTTTTTTTTTGTGATCATGCCTGTTGATATAAAGTTTTTGGTCAAAATTTCTATTTTGGTTAGGACCTTCTCCTGAGTACCCCTGATAACGGTTATGCTCATAATTCCGGAAATATTTCTGTTTGTTTCGAGTATTTTCATGCCATCTCTGTTTGTTAAAGTACTGCCTGTTGTTTTTGAAACGTTGAGGTTCATATGCAAAATTTTTGGCTTGTTCAAAAACTATATCTTCTTCTATATCGCATATCAATTCTGTACGTTTAAGAAATTCATCATATTTAAGTCCAAAACACTCTTTAATCTTTTTCTTCAAATTTAACCCTATCCTCCTCTTTTGCTTTAGCCCATTATTTGGCTGACAGAAATAAATCTTGGAACTTTACTGGCTCCGACCATGATGGACTTGCGCCTAGTATACGAGGCAATTTACTAATTTTGCCTTGTAAAATTTTTTTTTAAGACTTTTGTACGTTCTGTCTTCATCATGTGTTTCTATAAAATCTATGAAATCTGAGCGTGGCCATATTCTCTGAAGAATTTCAAATTTTTCATTGTTATCTGTGATTCCATAAATTTTACATCTGTCATTAAAAAATTTTAATTCCAAAACAGGATCCCTTACATTTTTTATTTGTGAAAAAAGTTCACAATTTTCTAGTGTCTTCTGTTTAAAACTTTGGCTGTATGCAAAATTTTCAGTTTGTGAAGTGTTATTTAACAGACTGCCACTATTGTGTTTTTGTTGAAGTTTGGTTTCATTTTCCCCTATCCTATTGTAAATTGAGTCAAGTTCTTTTTTTAGTTTAGACTTTTTCTCTAATAACTTAGCTTTTGCTACTAACTTTGTCAGTTCTTTAATCTCTAAATCTTCTGTTTCTAAAGAACTGACATCACTTAAAGACTGGTTTTGTTTATTGTGTTGAGTATAGGGGGCGTGAGGTTTTTGTAGGCCATAGTGTTCTTCATTAGGGATGTTTAAATTATAATTAGTTGTCTTTGGTTTATTCAACTGTTCGAAAGGCTGGTTATTTTTCCCCTGAGAAACGCCAATGTAAGCAGTGGATGTTGGTGCCTCATGGCCCAAAGGTTCAGAGAGATCAGGTTGACCGTCAGAAGGGGGTATTGTTAACCTGACTTTTTTCCTCATGCACCTGCTGTAAACGTGCAGAGGCCCTAGTCCGCTTGCGCTTGGGGGATAGCTTAACAAGGCGCTCGTTATTACTGCTTAGGTTATTTTTAATCATAATTATTTAATATAAGAACAGACAGGAAGTTGAAAATGGCACTATTTATATACAAAATAAAAACACACAAATAATACTGCGACACTATTTAAAAAATACTAACTAACAAAACACCTGGAAGGTGTCAAACTGAACAAGTAGTTAATATGTTTATAAACACCCAATAATCTAAATTACTTGAAATACCAAATACAAAATACAAGAGTCAGATTATAATGTATAACTCTTTATAGAATAGTTTATCTAAAACTCAATAGGTTAACTAAGTTAATTCTACTAAAGAATTATAAGCTGCCAATAACAATTCTATAATGCAGCTGATACTGAAAAAGCAAACAGAATATATATATTTTGTTATGTTTTGTTCTTTTAGAAGCGTGGTATGTAGACACTTATAAGATTTATGTCTAACATACTATCTATTAGTCGAGTATAAATAAAAAAGTTTAGTAATTAAATACTAAGTTATTTTTTTTTGGATATACAAACTAAACAGTAACTTAAACATAAAATGTGGTTTAGCTTTAAGATCTTTCCACTAAAATCTACCTAATAACACTAAAAACAAAATTGCAACGAACAAGAGCATTTTTAATCAATAACATATAGAATTAAGCTATCAGTATTTAACATATGTCTAAAATATCTAATAACTTGAAACAAAATGAGTTAATTAATCCATTTGACTCTCGATCAAAAGCTAACCTGTTGAAGACACTTGTTACCTATTATTTGTAAATTGTAAGAGGTCTATTTAAAAATCTTGTATTTTTTTGTTATTACATAATAATTTATAAGTTTGACGAAAATTTTGTAATAAGTTTTAAATCAGGTTTAAAGCTATTTTTGTTGCATTTCGCATGAGTTTTATCCCACAAAACTAGTTTATCTATCTAAACAATGATGAACAAATAAAAAGTTGTTATAAGTTAAACAAATTACCAGCTAAAATCTGATCAAGATGCTAACTACATTAAAAAATGATTAAAATTCACAAATTTGAAGTTGCACAATATTTTTCTGCAGTTTTACAAAAAATGACAGAAAATTCGAAAAGAAATCAACAAAACTAAAGTTAATTGCCGCATTATCTTGATATATCTTCGGTAAGTTAGTTACCTTTAAAACATTTATTTCTGAATATACATTATTTTATCAATATTAAGTTTTTACTATAAAGCTAATTAAAAACATTTTATTATTTGACTTGATCTTAATAGAAGACATAGGAAAATTAGCTAGACAAAAAGAATAAAGAACAGCTTTGGATAATTGACCGTGGATATCCGTTCTCAGTGACGGGATGGAAGAAAGTGAAAAAAAAGAATAGCTTGTTAAAGAAGAGGTACTGCAGTAAAATCGCAAATTAACATTGACTGCGTCATGAACAAAAGCGATTTCGAGAAACGACATTTTAGTGGTAATAAAGATGATTGTAGAAAAGCTAATCAGATATCATAAATCTTACAAACATGGCAGTTAGCAGTTCTATGCGCCGTTTAAAAGAAACGAGAAACTGAGTGAAGAAAGCGGAAATTATTTGGTTGGCAAAAGCAATATGGAGAAGTAGGGAACAAAGGAAAGTTTTTTTGTTGTTGAAAGTAGACTCCTCTGGCGTGTCCGTTTTTACAAAGGGATAGAAAGACAATTTGCATACTAATTTGTTGAATGTAGGCTTTACTAGAGTGTTTAAATTTTATTTAAGAGCAGTTCTGTATTTTTAACATTGAAATAAAAAAGTATGTTATATTACGCTTCTCTACTTATAACTTTTAATTCATACATAATAGCTGTTGATTAGATATAAGATTAAGTACTTAACTTTGTATTGTCGATTGGTTTCTAACTTATACAATAGCTGAGTTAAGATAGGGATTTTAGTGATCACAAAATTGTGTTAGAGTTACTTACTCACTTTAACATACATAATAGTTAAGTTTAAGCATGTCTATCTTAAGATATTTAGTAATTACTACTTAGTTAGTATATCAAGAATATACATTAGTTTAGTAAGCATAACAATATTATTTAAACATAGTTTTGCAAGGCGTTTTCTAATTATATTTAAGTAAGCAGATAAAAGATCAGACTGAAAAAAAAAGTGACAGTATTTAACATTGATTGTTTTATACCAGTAGCTAATAATATAAAATCTTATCATTTTGGATATTAGTTTTATATCGTATGGTTTATGATTGTTTGTTTCGTAAGTAATCGTTAATTTTCTAAATTTTTTTTCGTCCAATTTGATTTTTTTTTAATGCATAAAAAGTAAAAAAAAGTACAATTAAACACTTATTTACAGATTTTTTTGATATACTCTACATAAAACAGTTTTTTTTTTCTTAACTTAACTAGTTTTGTTAATTTAGTTGGAGCTAGCAGTATGTTCCTAAATAAAACAAAATAACAAGTATTCTAACATTAAAATTTAAGAAAGTATGCTAATGACTGTTTTTATTTAAAGTAGTCAAATAAAATGTTAAGGTGGATAAAATACTACAATTTCATCTCTTAGTTATAACTTAAGAATTCTTATTGCAACAAAAAACCTCATAATAAAGAAACAGATGAATTAGTTTAAAAAAAAAATCTGTTGTCCAAACTATAGAAATTATTGAACAAAACGTATATAAACATTTTACTAGTTTCACTTTTTGTGTTAGGCTGCACAATGAGCCTGGAAGTTAATACTATCATTCAAAAAAATGTCTTTGAAAACCCATCTATTTTATCAACGTTGTACACATAGAAATATAGTTTACTATAAGAGTAAGAAAACACAAATAGTTTGTTACTCATACTAAATGTTTTGAAGTGAGAATTGCTTAATGAAATTTTTCTAATATGATTGTCATATACTTCAGAACGTGATAGATCATCTACAGTAATTACAAACATTCTATACCCATACTAACTGCAGAATGAAAACATTTAGCCTCAATCATATCAGATAAATAAGTCCATTTATTTTGATAATAGTCATATGATTCTACAGAGTCTAAACTCCATTCAATTTCTTTTCTTCCTCCAGTAAGAACAATTTTACCTTCAAAAACTGTACAAGCTGAATAAATTCTCTTTGTTTGTAAGCTTTAAACTTGATACCACTTATTGTCTTTTGGTTCATACTTGTAACTATTATTTGTATAAATAGTATTTATATACACATCATTAGGATAGTAAATTCTAAAACTACCGCCAAATACATAAACACTTTTCATAAATGAACAAACACTATACCTATCAAATCCTGAATGTATAGGTTTTAACTCTTTCCAGTGTTTCGTCTTAGTAGAAAACATTTCGCAAGAAGATATCCAACCATGATTAGCTTTATATCCACCCAGTACATAAATATCAGAACCAATAACAGCTGTTTTGCTTGAACATCTTGATTTTAACGTTGGAACCAATTTAACCGAAAACTTAAGGTCAGGATATATCAAATTAGTAACTTCATTTGTAGCAGTAATATTCTTACTGATGCCTCCACAAATAACGACATCAAATTCATCTTAATTGCAATAACGATTTTCATACTAAATTCGAGGTATATCACGACAAGGTTTAGTCATTTTTTTAATGATAGTTTAATTAAACCTTATTAGAAAGTACTAAAAAACTGTTTTATAAAGACATAAAACAATGGGTTACCAATGGTAAGTCTCACAGAAATTAAACTTTATCTATTAAAAAATAGTAAAAACTGTTTTCTTAATTTAATTAATTTTATATTAATTGCCAAAATATAAAGAATGTCATAAAATATAGATTCTTAGTTAGTTTTCTATATTGTTTTTATTAAAACACAATCTCAGCAACTGTCTCACTAAAATATTCTATTGCAGAATAATCGAATGTTAAAAAAAGTTTTTACATATAAAAATATTATAATTTAGACGATAAGGTTATTATATCTTCCTATTTTATTTTGACAAAATTTTACTTAGATTGAAGTTTATAGAAGTTTTCGATAATATATAAACTTACATTAGACTACTAAGTTCGTTTTACAGAAAGAAATAACAAAGTCTAAAACAAGTTTTAGTAGTTAATCAAATAAACCTCTGATTACTAATAACAACATAGCTATATATGATTATATGTTTTTTAACGGATTAAGTTTTTTTATATAAGTTTTGGTTTGTTTTCAAAAAAAACTTTTCAATATTAAAAGTTATATGTTTTATCTAAGTTAACAAATGTTAAGGAAACTAGAAATAGTTTTCTAAAACTGTGTTTTCAAACTATATTAATTAGCATAAATTTTTAATTGTTTATAAGTATAAACTCTTAAACTTAAATATTTTTCAAGTCTTAAGTTTTTTTTTATTAATGGTTTTTATGTTAGTTAACTAGCAAACACATTTTTTTTCTTTTACTTAACGTATATAGTTAAGCTACTTTGTATTCATGTTTCACAACTTTAAAAAAAATTAAGATAATTGGTTCGGCATCCCACTGTATAACGCAAGTAAAATAACAAATAAAAAAGCAAATAACTTGCAAAAAAGCAGTTTGATAATTATGTTTTTTAATCAAATCTAGTGTATTTATAATTTTTTTTAAGTCATTAATTGAACTTTTACAGTCAAAATTTATAAAAAAGTTAGTTGTTTTAAATGTTTTATAACCTTTTACTTATTATTAAAAAACACTTAATTGTTTCAATCAGACAAAAAAAACATTTACTTTTGTTGTTTTTATTTTAGAATTTGGAATACATCTAACTTTTCTTAATATAAAGTTTAAACTTGCAACTTGCTATCTAAACTCAATCTGTTTGGATTTTTTGAATTGTGTTTTTTGAAGCACTTTTGATTTTATAAAATGCTATATACATGTAAAATTCTCATAATAGTTTTTGAATAAACAACTTTCAAAAAGAAGTAGAGCCGTACTGAAACCACAACATTTTATAAATATATTTTTATTGTTATACTGTGCATACTTTATAATAAAGAAATTGTTATAAAATAATTGTGAAAATTGTGATGTGATCTTTTTAAGTTTGCAATTAAACATAAACTTTTTAACAATGATGAAATGTAAATATTTGAAAAAATGATAAAAAATTCAATTAATTCTGTTGATACGTTTTTATCACTCGCATATTTAATGCTAAATCTCTACATTTGTAATATAAAAATCGTGTTATAACTCGCTCATAAGATAGTGTAATTTAATTTTTTTTATACTTTGAAACATTTTTAAAAATTATGTTTAGGTGAAGATAAATACAAAACAAGAAATACAGTAATAACTTTCAAATTAATCAAAATTACATTGGAATAAATTACCAGACGATAGTAAGTTATGTTGTATATTTAAAATAAATTTATTAACGGTTTACTATCATTTCTAACCCGATCACTTCTAACCCGATCACTTCTAACCCGATCATTTCTAACCCGATCACTTTTAACTCGATCACTTCTAACTCGATCATTTCTAACCCGATCACTTATAACCCGATCACTTCTAACCCGATCACTTCTAACCCGATCACTTAATACCCGATCACTTCTAACCCGATCAATTCTAACCCAATCACTTCTAACTCGATCATTTCTAACCCGATCACTTCTAACCCGATCATTTCTAACCCGATCACTTCTAAACCAATCATTTCTAACAAGATCATTTCTAACCCAATCACTTCTGACCCAATTAAACCCGATCATTTCTAACCCGATCATATCTAACCCGATCATATCTTACCCGATCATTTCTAATCCGATCGTTTCTAACCCGATCATATCTAACCCGATCATATCTAACCCGAGATTTATTTAGCCGATCTGTATTAGTATATTACTTTTTTTTTAATATAAGAATTTGTTTTAAAAACAAATTAGTCTCAAAAAAAATTTTTTTTTTTTGAAGTTTAGTTTATTTTGTTTAAAATCAAACTTAATGTTCAAATAGCTTTTGTTAAAATTTAGTTGTTAATTCTAATCGGTTCATTTATTGTTTTGACAATAAGGTTTTTAATTGGATTATTTATTAAGTGTAGTTAATTAGTTTTAAAAAGCATTAGGAAAAGTATAAGTCTTTTGTATTGTAAAGAATAAATATTAAGTTTTGATAGTCGTCAATATAAGAAATATAATGAGTATCGGAGCGGTTTAAGTCTATTCTGTACTTCCTTTTGAAATGATTCTATATGGTTGATGTATACTTTTAACTGTAGAAGCCATATTTAGGGAGAATTTATATGAAATACAATTTTTTAAAAATATTAATATCAGCGTTTATGAACTTTAAATAATACAGTTAATAAAATTTAGTAACTGTAATTATAATGGTGGTTTCATTTAGAATTAGTATCATTAAATTCTAAGTTCTTTAAACGAAAGTGTATACTGTTTAATACAAATCCAAAAGTAGAGATAGAAGTTTTTTTAAACAATCAGAACTTGTCATTTACTCGAGCTTTAATTTAATTTTAATTCTTAAATCAATTGATAAATTGCATATAAAGATTAACTGTAATTAAGTATAATTAATTATGGTTAACTTTACAATGAAAGTTTAGTGTCGAAAACTTATTATTACGCATTTTTTCTTTTTCTTTTGAAATAAAATGTATGTAGGGCAAAATAAATTTACATTTTTTGTAAAATTTTAAAAGTTTTCAAAATTTAGAATTGCAAAAACACGATTATTCTCACGATTAATAGTAGATATTTCTAAAATCATTTTCTTGATATCTTTTGAAAGTTATTGTTTTACAGGTTTTCAAAAACACAAAAATGTTTTGTGTAATAATCTTCTGGAAAAAAATTTGATTTAAAAGAAACAGAGAACTTATAGAGTTTTATAAAATTCTGCTACTAATTGTACTTAATTTAACTATAATTAATTTATTATTCTATATCAAAATGTTTTCTTTTTAATACTTATTTTGTATTTACTTACGTTACTTCAACTGCTCATAATAAAGGAACTTATTAATGATGTGAAATCTAGACGGTCAATCGACATAACAACTTTTGCGGTTTAGTTTTATGACATAACTGTTTTAATAGCTAGTTTCTATTAAAAGCAATGCTTTTCCACTTATTATAACAAATTTTATAACTTCTTCTAATGTTTGTTTGAATTCCATTATCTTAATAGAACTATTAAAGTTGCATAACAATTTGCATAAGTTGTTAAGATGAAACTTAAAACTACCCAACTATAAAAGGTTAATACATTAGTATGCAATAATATAACATTTCCGTCAGACTTTTAATGTAGTTTTTAAACCGTAATATAAATTTTTTGTATCTGAATATTACAATTGTAAGAGTTTACTTTTTAAAATTTGCTTATGTTAAAACTATTGTAGTCACGTTAATTACAATAAGATGAAACTAAAATGTAATTATCACTGCTTATTTTAAAATCCTAAAAAGAAGAGTTCAAAATACTTTAAAGTAAACAATTTATTTAGTAAATTGTATATGATTAACGAAAAACGTCTCTTAAAGTGTATTGAAAAAACAACAAAAAAAAAATATAGAAAATACTAAAATTATGTGTAGGATAAAAAATCATTAACTTAGGTAATAAAAATATATTAAGATTATGTTAAGTTAATTTTAAAACTGAAATTTATACTAAAAATATTTTTACGTGACACATTAAAATCATTTTGTTTTAAAGTAACTAAAAGTTAATATTTTTTTGTTTTAATAACTTCATTATAACTAGTTTGTTTTTGCATGGAATCTAGATTAAAAAATAAAAACGTAACATAAGTAAAATGGGTTAGAAACGATCGGGCTAGAAATGATCGGGTTAGAAGTGATCGGGTTAGAAATTATCGGGTTAGAAATAATCGGGTTTAATTGGGTTAGAAGTGATTGGGTTAGAAATGATCTTGTTAGAAATGATCGGGTTAGAAATGATCTTGTTGGAATGATTTGGTTAGAAGTGATCGGGTTAGAAGTGATCGGGTTAGAAATAATCGGGTTAGAAGTGATCGGGTTAGAAGTGATCGGGTTAGAAATGATCGGGTTAGAAGTGATCGGTATACAACTGATCGGGTTTGAAGTGATCGGGTTTGAAAAGATCGGGTTAGAAGTGATCGGGTTAGAAGTGATCGGGTTAGAAGTGATCGGGTTAGAAATGATCGGGTTAGAAATGATAGCGGGTTAGAAATGATCGGCTCCCGTTGTCAATATATCCAGCTACTTTATCACTAAACCTTAACTACTTGATTCAAAACCATTTTATTCACTTACAACCTACTGTTTAACCTTTAAAACTGATGCCAATCTTGAACTAAATTAAAATAAAAAGTATACTAAACTATTATTTTTAAGTTTCTTTTTTTAATATTTAGAAATACTTTTCAACAATTGGTTAAAAATATGTCATATTTACATATAATAAAATATGCATTGGACAAAATTAGTTTATTTTTCTTAAAAACTGTGAAAATATAAGATACCTCGTTTATCTTTGTACAATTAAGAACAAGTCAGAGGCTGCTTATTTTAAAAGAGTATTTAGTTATATAAAAAATTGAGCTTATTTTGTGTCGTTCTATATATTTTGTTTATTGAAGGATAAAAAAGCACTAAAATAAGTTTAGTCTAAGGACCTGGCGTATGATTAACATTATATATGTAAATATTGCCTATTTTAGTATTTAAAGTTTTTACTATTTTTTGGAGTGTTTCTTTTCGTCATTATAACAAAAATATTCATATTAATATTTTGCATTTGTTCTTGATGTACTTAACATATTTTTTTTTAGTTTTAGTTAACATTTATTTTAAAAGAATGGCCAAGTATATTAAATGTGCACAACGTTGCCAAAATGTACAGGAGTTTTTTAAACTTTCTATTTTATTTTTGACAAAGCTATGTTAATTAGTCAAAAAGAGTATAACAAAAAAAAACGTTTTAATTCTTACACAAGTTTCATAACAAAATGTCACTTCAGAATTTTTTTCTTTACAACAAAAATGTTTTGTCAAAATTAAATACAATAAAATTTAAAAAAACTCTGTATTTTTTGTGTAAATAATTTCGAAAACTAAATTGTCAAAACTGCTATTAAATTTATTCGTAAATTTTTAAACTTTTGTTATTTACCTTGGAATGTTTTCCGAAAGCGGAAAAAGTGAGATGCAAAAAACTATTTTTTTCAATACATTTTCGGAGACCCATTTGTTCTCATCGACGTTGTACACATACAATTTTAGTTCATTATAGCAGTCTATATCGCAAAATAAAAACAAATTGTTACCGATACTAAATGTTTTAAAATTAGAATTTGTAAGTTTCCTATCCAGGTAAGTTATATTAAGCATTGCAAATTTTCTAGAAACTTTGTCATAAACATCAGAGGTTGCTATATTCCGTCCATCTATTACAAACATTTTATTATACATACTAACTGAAGAATGATGTTTTCTAGCTTGATTGATATTAGATAGAAATGACCATTCATTTTCGTGATGATCATATGATTGTACTGATTTCATTTTTCGGTTTATATTTTTACCTCCAATAACAACAATTTTTCCTTCAAAAGCTGTACAAGCTAAACAAGCTCTTCCTATATTTAGTTTTGCTATCCTTTTCCAGCTATTAAGTTTTTTTTTTAAATTTATAACGATCTTGTTTATGTTTGTACTCTTCAATACAACCGCCAAACACATAAACACTTTTCATTAACGAGCAGACACTAAAACAATTCAACTGCTTAGAAATGGGTTTCAATTCTTTCTAATGTTTTGCCTTTGCACAATAAATTTCAACAGAAAATATCCAGTTACGCTTTTTGCTATATCCACCCTAGTACATAAATATTTGAACCAATTGCCGCTGATTTGCATGAGAACCTTGGTGTTAACATTGGACTCATTTTGACAGAAGTCTCGAAGTCAGGACCTTTTATTTTAGTAACTTTGTTTATAGCAGCACCATAAATATTTTTACCTCCACAAATAACAACATCAAATTCATCTTGATTGCAATAACGATTTTTATACAAAGTTAAAGGTATACCACGATAAAGTAAGGTCGTTTTCGTACAACTAATGAATAACATTTTAAACCTTAGCAAAAAGATATTGATATACCATTTAGGAAAGATACAAAGTAAGGTTTGATTAAGTACAATATAAAGTTTTTTTTATTTCTACAAAAATTAAACAAAAGTTTATTTTTAACTTCCATTGTTATAATATTTAAATTTTAAAACAATCTTTCTCTCAAATTAAGAAATCATTAATTAGTAATAAAACTTAGAAAACAATATGGTTAACACCTTTGAAGTCACTAAAATTTAGCTTAAATTAAAAACTGTCATTGAGGTTTTAATAACATTTAGTTCATCCTTATCGCAAAAACGATTCTCATACCAAGTTGAAGTTTAACATTAAAAATTGTTAATATTACTAAGTCAAGTTAAAAACTTACTTGAAATAATATTTTTCTATTTAACTTTAAATGGACTAAGCTATTTTTGTAAAAGTATCAAATAACTACTGTGCAAATTTTGTAGTTGATTTTATTTTAATTATTAGAATAGCTAGTTTCAAGTTAATTAAAGTATATATTTACACATAGCTAAATTTAAACTTAATTGTAACACCATTTAAACTGAATGCATTTATTAAGTACAGTATCTACTGTTACTGTTTTGAGAAAGTAAAAGTATATTCTATATTATTACTTATCATCCAGAATATTTTGTTATTGAAAATGAGAAAAAATAAATATATCTTTTGATATTAAACATTATAAATATTATTTGTTTACTTTATCGAATAATTGAGTAAGATAGAAGATAAATATATTACATATTCGTGTCGATAAGCTTTAAAAGTTTGTTAAACAAAAAACAATAAAATAGTCTCTAAATTTTTCAAGTACACTAATTAATATTAGTTACTAACACTAACTTAATAATTATGAAAACCTAATTGTTTCAAATTATTATTATTATTTTTTGATTTAGTATTTTTACAGTCTTTTTATAATTTTGAAATTAGCATACAGCTTTTCAAAAATATTTTCAATTTTAACATATCAATTAGTAATAATATATCAAATTACTATATTAATATGAACTAATTACATTAATTATTATCATGTCAAGATGCTTACCGCGATGTAATTTTTAAAGAAAACACTTGCAGCCCTCGGACTAAAACACACTTAACTAGATCAAAAAAAAATAAATTGTGATTACGACTAATAGTTAGGTTCAAAATTTAACAATTAATACTCACTATTGTTTTATTACTGCTTATCGTATTATTCTTACAGTTTAGAATAATATTGTCAGAGCGTTTTATACATTTTTTAAAATAATTGTAACCTGTTAGTGATTTCTTAAACGAAATTGTCAGTATATACAATTGCTGATATTTGATTCAGTAGAAAAAGACATGGCTATTTATTTTAAACACATATTTCAAATTTAGGACATTTATCAGCTCAAATACTTTATTTATAGCTATAATAATTATAAAATAAGATTTTTTTATAAAAATTTTGTAACTTACATAAAATTATCAAGTGAGGTGACGTACGTCACATTATAATAGAAAACTAAAATTAAAATGTATTTTTAATTTCTAAGTTAGTTGTACTAAAAATTAAATAAGTAGAATTAGAAATTGTACAGAAATAATGTTTTTTTTTATTTGTTTCCGGATGATCAAAGGCAAGAGTAATTCTTTTTTAAGTTAGCGCGTTTAAAGTTTTGTGCAATTTGTAACTTTTTTTAGTTAACCACAGAAAGTTCTGTCAGTTTGCGCCATTAAATGGTTTTGCACAGGTATAGTTTACCCTAAATGAAATAAAGAGTGATTAATTTTCGTATTCAATATTAAACATCATACATTGTTTGTATTGTATAAACCAAAGGTTATTCTGTTTTGTTTTTCATAGTTAATATTTTTATATAAACAATTTCAATGCACCTGTATGACTAAATTTTTAATAAATACCAAACCTCAAATTGTATTTGCAGTGTAAGTTTTTTCTTTTTTTGTATTTAGCTTTTATTCACAAGATACTATTTTTCTTTTACCTTTAATAAAACCTTTAATTTTAATATAATAGATTGAAGGTTATACGAATTAAATTAATTAATAAAAGTTTGTAACTCAAAAATCAGTAAGCTTTATGCTTCTACGAACATGCCGAAGGTAAATATGGCTTGCAAAAGAAAAGCTTGCAATAAAAACAACAATTAAGGAAGAGACATAAAGTAAAAAAAAAATATTCATCTGTAATGAATAAAATTATAGAAATTAATGTTAAAACGAGCGAAAGCTTCTTTTCATTTATATATGATAGAGTAGCTATTGACTTTTATTTATTAAAACAACTCTTACATTGTAAAACCAGAATGTTACAGATTTTTGTTAGAAAAGAACAAAATACTACGTTTAAATAATATTTTATAAAAAAAAAAGAAATTAAATAATGTTATTAAGATTGTATAATAAACTTTTAATGACAATTTTCATCGAAAATGTACTTTTGTAAGGATAATTTGGATACTAGATTTTCCATTAGGTTGTTTTCAGCTATTATTAAAAACTAATTGAAGAAAATTTATTTTAATCAAAGTACTTGTTATTTAAATATAGTAAAATAACTTTAAGACATTTTCAGAACTTTTTTTTTTAATTGTTGTTAATTTTGTTGCTAACTTAATTATGAACTATTAGCTATTAAGACTAAAAGCTTTTATGATATTTTAGCATTTAATTTGGATTTTTCTGTTTTATCTTTTTAATAAAATACTTGAAAAGTACTATGACTATCATGCACTATACAGGACTTTATATCTAACTTTTTAGTTTTCAAAGCCAAAATGTTTTTTACACCTTTTAGACGAAGACCTCAAGTTTTGTATCAGAATCGTTGTTGTAATCAGAATAAATTTGATATTATTATTTGTGGTGGTAGAAAAAGAAATTGTGTATCTACAATTGAAGTTATAAAGTTAAAAGGTCCTGATTTTCAAACTACTGTCAAAATGAGCCCAATGTTAAGAAAAAAAAAATTAAGCATAACAGCTGTAATTGGTTCTGATATTTATGTTCTTGGTGGATATGATGAAAATGGTATAAGGAATCCTTCTTTTGAAACGTATTCAGCAAGAAATAGAAATTGGATAGAATTGCCACAAGCGCCTAGTATAATAAAATATAATAGCGTCTGTTCTTTTATGAAAAGTATCTATCTAATTGGCGGTTATTTTAAAAATTATCATTTTGGTGATGATGTCTATAACGATGAATGTTATGCTAATAAACTTTATAAGTTTGAGTTAAAAGAAAACAAATGGTATCAAGTAGCAAGCTTACAAACAAAGAGAAATAATTCAGCTTGTACAGTTTTTGAAGGTAAAATTATTGTTACCGGAGGTGATATAACCTTTGTTGATAGACATTACTTAACTTATCGTACAACATTTAAATAAGTAGAATCTTATGATCACCATGACAACAAATGGACCTTTTTATGTGATATGAATAAACCCAAATTTTGTCATTCGTCATTTAGTATGGGTAATAAAATGTTTGTAATTGATGGTAGTCATCCAAAAAACTGCGAGGTATATGACAATGTTTCTAAAAAATTTACAATGTTTTATTTTAATCCCTCAATTGCAAGACTTCCAAAGATTCAAGCGTTCGGTGTAAATGTTATAATTTATATTTTTGACTTTGAGCTAAACATGTATGCTTATAACATGAGCGAAAACAAGTTGATATTTAAAAGTTCTGTGTTTGAGGGTAGCTTGGAACGTGCAGCTTTAGAAAGGTATCCAAAATTCTGAAGTAGCTTGGTTGTACGAAAACTTCAGTTGTGTGCATAGAAATTTAGTATTTGTACAAATCTATTTGATGTTTTTTTCGTAATACCTATGTACTTTCCTTTTGAAATGTGATTTGACTATATTTACTTGTTGTTTGTTTTAGTATTAATACTTGTTTTCATAAAATTTGCTGTATTTTTTTTTAAATAAATTACAAGATGCACAAAAAACTTTAAAGAGGTTTTGATTTAAAAATATAATGCAACAGTAAAAAACTATAAAACATAAGACAGTTTTTTATAAACTATCAAATTAAACCACTTTTTGGTGATGAAAGTACTTTATGAATAGATTATAAATAATATAAATTTAAAAAAAAAGCGGTTGCTATCTTTTGGTTTTATCGTTTAGTTTATTTGTAATGCGTTCCTTGTTTGATCTTTTAAAATAATTAGACATATTATCACACAGATAAAAATATAGTTCGGTAATAAACACAAGATTTACCGCAATGAAATACAACGAACGATTAGTGACGAACTAATTACATCCACTTTGTTACAGTGACGAGCTAAATAAATGTATTACGTCAACTAATAAATATCAATTAAGTAAGTTTACGAAAGCATCATAAAACATTTTTTTTTAACACAACTCTCAAAACATAAAAATGTTATATTATTTTAACATAAAAAAATTTTAACACATAAAAATTAAGTTTTTCTAAAACAAAAATAGTCTACCTTGCATATTAATTTAATTAAAAAAAATCTTTAGTTGTTTTAAGTTTCAAATTTAAACAAATACTAACGAGATAGATGATTTATTTATTATTTATAGATTCAGCTTTAAGTGTTTTAAAAACATGTTTAGTAATTTAGTTACTTGTGTATTTCTATATTTGTGTCGTAGTTATAATTGTTTATTAAGCATAAAAAATAAAACTTGTTTTCTTAACATATGTTGAGATAGAAAGTTGTAAAAAGTTTTAAGCATTGTAATTTTTATTTTATTACTGTATTTTAAAAAATTGGTTCCACTTTAGCTAATATTTTTTTGTTGTCATTTACTATATTCAAAGATAAAACAAACTGTTTTTATAGACTTAACAAAAGAAATTTCAAAAAATTTAAAGTTATTTGTAATTTATATACGAATGTTTTTTTTGAGGACTCAGCAGAAAATTTTAAGAATTTTTTTTTTGTGGCACGTTAATATAAAAACTGTTATCATGAGTACCATGTAGAAGTAATTTTACAAAAATAACTACAACTTGATCGAAATGAAGTTTAACTAGTCTAAATTAAATGCTTATCTAAAAATTCAAAACAAACATATTATAAGTATAATCATAAGAAATTGAAAAACAAGTTTATCTTTTTATTTAAATTAATAAGAAGTAATTAATAAACATATTATTAAGAGAGTTCTGTATTTCATGTATTAAAATATATGCTTATATTCTTAAATAAAATAAATTTAAGCAAAAAAAATCGTCAATTTTATAAAACTGATTAAAAAAGTAAACATGACAGTTTAAAAAAAAAATCGTTCTAAAAACTTTTTATTACTTTCTAAAGAGCTTTTTCTCATGTATTTCTTATTTTAATGTGTTTTATATTCATTTATGTTTTAATTATATAACATATAATATATATATTACATTTAACCCAATCACTTCTAACCCAATTAAACCCGATCATTTCTAACCCGATCATATCTAACCCGATCATATCTTACCCGATCATTTCTAATCCGATCGTTTCTAACCCGATCATATCTAACCCGATCATATCTAACCCGATCATATCTTACCCGATCATTTCTAATCCGATCGTTTCTAACCCGATCATATCTAACCCGATCATATCTAACCCGAGATTTATTTAGCCGATCTGTATTAGTATATTACTTTTTTTTATATAAGGATTTGTTTTAAAAACAAATTAGTCTCAAATTTTTTTTTTTTTGAAGTTTAGTTTATTTTGTTTAAAATCAAACTTAATGTTCAAAAAGCTTTTGTTAAAATATAGTTGTTAATTCTAACTGGTTCATTTATTGTTTTGACAATAAGGTTTTTAATTGGATTATTTATTAAGTGTAGTTAATTAGTTTTAAAAAGCATTAGGAAAAGTATAAGTCTTTTGTATTGTAAAGAATAAATATTAAGTTTTGATAGTCGTCAATATAAGAAATATAATGAGTATCGGAGCGGTTTAAGTCTATTCTGTACTTCCTTTTGAAATGATTCTATATGGTTAATGTATACTTTTAACTGTAGAAGCCATATTTAGGGAGAATTAATATGAAATACAATTTTTTAAAAATATTAATATCAGCGTTTATGAACTTTAAATAATACAGTTAATAAAATTTAGTAACTGTAATTATAATGGTGGTTTCATTTAGAATTAGTATCATTAAATTCTAAGTTCTTTAAACGAAAGTGTATACTGTTTAATACAAAGCCAAAAGTAGA
Organism: Thalia democratica; assembly: GCF_965202585.1. Taxonomy (NCBI): domain Eukaryota; kingdom Metazoa; phylum Chordata; class Thaliacea; order Salpida; family Salpidae; genus Thalia; species Thalia democratica. Next base: position 20,758,195 of record NC_139165.1, read on the forward strand.
GATAGAAGTTTTTTTAAACAATCAGAACTTGTCATTTACTCGAGCTTTAATTTAATTTTAATTCTTAAATCAATTGATAAATTGTATATAAAGATTAACTGTAATTAAGTATAATTAATTATGGTTAACTTTACAATGAAAGTTTAGTGTCGAAAACTTATTATTACGCATTTTTTCTTTTTCTTTTGAAATAAAATGTATGTAGGGCAAAATAAATTTACATTTTTCGTAAAATTTTAAAAGTTTTCAAAATTTAGAATTGCAAAAACACGATTATTCTCACGATTAATAGTAGATATTTCTAAAATCATTTTCTTGATATCTTTTGAAAGTTATTGTTTTACAGGTTTTCAAAAACACAAAAATGTTTTGTGTAATAATCTTCTGGAAAAAAATTTGATTTAAAAGAAACAAAGAACTTATAGAGTTTTATAAAATTCTGCTACTAATTGTACTTAATTTAACTATAATTAATTTATTATTCTATATCAAAATGTTTTCTTTTTAATACTTATTTTGTATTTACTTACGTTACTTCAACTGCTCATAATAAAGGAACTTATTAATGATGTGAAATCTAGACGGTCAATCGACATAACAACTTTTGCGGTTTAGTTTTATGACATAACTATTTTAATAGCTAGTTTCTATTAAAAGCAATGCTTTTCCACTTATTATAACAAATTTTTTAACTTCTTCTAATGTTTGTTTGAATTCCATTATCTTAATAGAACTATTGAAGTTGCATAACAATTTGCATAAGTTATTAAGATGAAACTTAAAACTACCAAACTATAAAAGGTTAATACATTAGTATGCAATAATATAACATTTACGTCAGACTTTTAATGTAGTTTCTAAACCGTAATATAAATTTTTTGTATCTGAATATTACAATTGTGAGAGTTTACATTTTAAAATTTGCTTATGTTAAAACTATTGTAGTCACGTTACTTACAATAAGATGAAACTAAAATGTAATTATCACTGCTTATTTTGAAATCCTATAAGGAGAGTTCAAAATACTTTAAAGTAAACAATTTATTTAGTAAATTGTATATGATTAACGAAAAACGTCTCTTAAAGTGTATTGAAAAAACAACAAAAAAAAACTATAGAAAATACTAAAATTATGTGTAGGATAAAAAATCAAAAACTGAGGTAATAAAAATATATTAAGATTATGTTAAATTAATTTTAAAACTGAAATTTATACTATAAATATTTTTACGTAACACATTAAAATCATTTTGTTTTAAAGTAACTAAAAGTTAATATTTTTTTGTTTTAATAACTTCATTATAACTAGTTTGTTATTGCATGGAATCTAGATTAAAAAATAAAAACGTAACATAAGTAAAATGGGTTAGAAACGATCGGGCTAGAAATGATCGGGTTAGAAGTGATCGGGTTAGAAATAATCGGGTTTTATTGGGTTAGAAGTGATTGGGTTAGAAATGATTTTGTTAGAAATGATCGGGTTAGAAGTGATCGGGTTAGAAATGATCTTGTTGGAATGATCGGGTTAGAAGTGATCGGGTTAGAAATGATCGGGTTAGAAATAATCGGGTTAGAAGTGATCGGGTTATAAGTGATCGGGTTAGAAATGATCGGGTTAGAAGTGATCGGGATACAAGAGATCGGGTTTGAAGTGATCGGGTTTGAAAAGATCGGGTTAGAAGTGATCGGGTTAGAAGTGATCGGGTTAGAAGTGATCGGGTTAGAAGTGATCGGGTTAGAAATGATAGCGGGTTAGAAATGATCGGCTCCCGTTGTCAATATATCCAGCTACTTTATCACTAAACCTTAACTACTTGATTAAAAACCATTTTATTCACTTACAACCTACTTTTTAACCTTTAAAACTGATGCCAATCTTGAACTAAATTTAAATAAAAGTATATAGTATACTAAACTATTATTTTTAAGTTTCTTTTTTTAATATTTAGTAATACTTTTCAACAATTGGTTAAAAATATGTCATATTTATATATAATAAAATATGCATTGGACAAAATTAGTTTATTTTTCTTAAAAACTGTGAAAATATAAGATACCTCGTTTATCTTTGTACAATTAAGAACAAGTCAGAGGCTGCTTATTTTAAAAGAGTATTTAGTTATATAAAAAATTGAGCTTATTTTGTGTCGTTCTATATATTTTGTTTATTGAAGGATAAAAAAGCACTAAAATAAGTTTAGTCTAAGGACCTGGCGTATGATTAACATTATATATGTAAATATTGCCTATTTTAGTATTTAAAGTTTTTACTATTTTTTGGAGTGTTTCTTTTCGTCATTATAACAAAAATATTCATATTAATATTTTGCATTTGTTCTTGATGTACTTAACATATTTTTTTTTAGTTTTAGTTAACATTTATTTTAAAAGAATGGCCAAGTATATTAAATGTGCACAACGTTGCCAAAATGTACAGGAGTTTTTTAAACTTTCTATTTTATTTTTGACAAAGCTATGTCAATTAGTCAAAAAGAGTATAACAAAAAAAAACGTTTTAATTCTTACACCAGTTTCATAACAAAATGTCACTTCAGAATTTTTATTCTTTGCAACAAAAATGTTTTGTCAAAATTAAATACAATAAAAATAAAAAAAACTCTGTATTTTTTGTGTAAATAATTTCGAAAACTAAATTGTCAAAACTGCTATTAAATTTATTCGTAAATTTTTAAACTTTTGTTATTTACCTTGGAATGTTTTCCGAAAGCGGAAAAAGTACGATGCAAAAAACTATTTTTTTCAATACATTTTCGAGACCCATTTGTTCTCATCGACGTTGTACACATACAATTTTAGTTCATTATAGCAGTCTATATCGCAAAATAAAAACAAATTGTTACCGATACTAAATGTTTTAAAATTAGAATTTGTAAGTTTCCTATCCAGGTAAGTTATATTAAGCACTGCAAATTTTCTAGAAACTTTGTCATAAACATCAGAGGTTGCTATATTCCGTCCATCTATTACAAACATTTTATTATACATACTAACTGAAGAATGATGTTTTCTAGCTTGATTGATATTAGATAGAAATGACCATTCATTTTCGTTATGATCATATGATTGTACTGATTTCATTTTTCGGTTTATATTTTTACCTCCAATAACAACAATTTTAGCTGAACAAGCTTTTCCTATATTCAGTTTTGCTATCCTTTTCAAGCTATTAAGTTTTTTTTTAAAATTTATAACGATCTTGTTTATGTTTGTACTCTTCAATACAACCGCCAAACACATAAACACTTTTCATTAACGAGCAGACACTAAAACAATTTAACTGCTTAGAAATGGGTTTCAATTCCTTCCAATGTTTTGCCTTTGCACAATAAATTTCAACAGAAAATATCCAGTTACGCTTTTTGCTATATCCACCCTAGTACATAAATATTTGAACCAATTGCCGCTGATTTGCATGAGAACCTTGGTGTTAACATTGGACTCATTTTGACAGAAGTCTCGAAGTCAGGACCTTTTATTTTAGTAACTTTGTTTATAGCAGCACCATAAATATTTTTACCTCCACAAATAACAACATCAAATTCATCTTGATTGCAATAACGATTTTTATACAAAGTTAAAGGTATACCACGATAAAGTAAGGTCGTTTTCGTACAACTAATGAATAACATTTTAAACCTTAGCAAAAAGATATTGATATACCATTTAGGAAAGATACAAAGTAAGGTTTGATTAAGTACGTTATTAAGTTTTTTTTCTATAAAAACTAAACAAAAATTTATTTTTAACTTCCATTATGATAATGTTTAAATTTTAAAACAATCTTTCTCTCAAAATAAGAGATCATCAATTAATAATAAAACTTAGAAAACAATATGGTAAACACCTAAGAACACACTAAAGTTAAACTAAAATTAAAAACTTTCATCGAGGTATAACATTTAATTTACCCTTATTGCAATAACGATTCTCATACCAAGTTGAAGGTTTATCATTAAAAATTTACAATATCAGTAAGTTAAGTTTAAAACTATTTGAAATAATATTTATGTATATAACTTTAAAATGGACTAAATTAATTTTGTAAAAGTATTATCTTTATCAAATTACTACAGTGCAAATTTTGTAGCTGATTTAATTTTAACTATTAAAATAGTTAGTTTTAAGATAATAAAAGTATATATTTACATAAAGCTAAATTTAAATTTAACTGTAACACCATTTAAACTGAATGCATTTATTAAGTACAGTATCTACTGTTACAGTTTTGAGAAAGTAAAAGTATATTCTATATTATTACTTATCATCCAGAATATTTTGTTATTGAAAATGAGAAAAAATAAATATATCTTTTGATATTAAACATTATAAATATTATTTGTTTACTTTATCGAATAATTGAGTAAGATAGAAGATAAATATATTACATATTCGTGTCGATAAGCTTTAAAAGTTTGTTAAACAAAAAACAATAAAATAGTCTCTAAATTTTTCAAGTACACTAATTAATATTAGTTACTAACACTAACTTAATAATTATGAAAACCTAATTGTTTCAAATTATTGTTATTATTTTTTGATTTAGTATTTTTACAGTCTTTTTATAATTTTGAAATTAGCATATAGCTTTTCAAAAATATTTTCAATTTTAACATATCAATTAGTAATAATATATCAAATTACTATATTAATATGAACTATTTACATTAATTATTATCATGTCAAGATGCTTACCGCGATGTAATTTTTAAAGAAAACACTTGCAGCCCTCGGACTAAAACACACTTAACTAGATCAAAAAAAAATAAATTGTGATTACGACTAATAGTTAGGTTCAAAATTTAACAATTAATACTCACTATTGTTTTATTACTGCTTATCGTATTATTCTTACAGTTTAGAATAATATTGTCAGAGCGTTTTATACATTTTTTAAAATAATTGTAACCTGTTAGTGATTTCTTAAACGAAATTGTCAGTATATACAATTGCTGATATTTGATTCAGTAGAAAAAGACATGGCTATTTATTTTAAACACATATTTCAAATTTAGGACATTTATCAGCTCAAATACTTTATTTATAACTATAATAATTATAAAATAAGATTTTTTTATAAAAATTTTGTAACTTACATAAAATTATCAAGTGAGGTGACGTACGTCACATTATAATAGAAAACTAAAATTAAAATGTATTTTTAATTTCTAAGTTAGTTGTACTAAAAATTAAATAAGTAGAATTAGAAATTGTACAGAAATAATGTTTTTTTTTATTTGTTTCCGGATGATCAAAGGCAAGAGTAATTCTTTTTTAAGTTAGCGCGTTTAAAGTTTTGTGCAATTTGTAACTTTTTTTAGTTAACTACAGAAAGTTCTGTCAGTTTGCGCCATTAAATGGTTTTGCACAGGTATAGTTTACCCTAAATGAAATAAAGAGTGATTAATTTTCGTATTCAATATTAAACATCATACATTGTTTGTATTGTATAAACCAAAGGTTATTCTGTTTTATTTTTCATAGTTAATATTTTTATATAAACAATTTCAATGCACCTGTATGACTAAATTTTTAATAAATACCAAACCTCAAATTGTATTTTCAGTGTAAGTTTTTTCTTTTTTTGTATTTAGCTTTTATTCACAAGATACTATTTTTATTTTACCTTTAATAAAACCTTTAATTTTAATATAATAGATTGAAGGTTATACGAATTAAATTAATTAATAAAAGTTTGTAACTCAAAAATCAGTAAGCTTTATGCTTCTACAAACATGCCGAAGGTAAATATGGCTTGCAAAAGAAAAGCTTGCAATAAAAACAACAATTAAGGAAGAGACATAAAGTAAAAAAAAAATATTCATCTGTAATGAATAAAATTATAGAAATTAATGTTAAAACGAGCGAAAGCTTCTTTTCATTTATATATGATAGAGTAGCTATTGACTTTTATTTATTAAAACAACTCTTACATTGTAAAACCAGAATGTTACAGATTTTTGTTAGAAAAGAACAAAATACTACGTTTAAATAATATTTTATAAAAAAAAAAGAAATTAAATAATGTTATTAAGATTGTATAATAAACTTTTAATGACAATTTTCATCGAAAATGTACTTTTGTAAGGATAATTTGGATACTAGATTTTCCATTAGGTTGTTTTCAGCTATTATTAAAAACTAATTGAAGAAAATTTATTTTAATCAAAGTACTTGTTATTTAAATATAGTAAAATAACTTTAAGACATTTTCAGAACTTTTTTTTTTAATTGTTGTTAATTTTGTTGCTAACTTAATTATGAACTATTAGCTATTAAGACTAAAAGCTTTTATGATATTTTAGCATTTAATTTGGATTTTTCTGTTTTATCTTTTTAATAAAATACTTGAAAAGTACTATGACTATCATGCACTATACAGGACTTTATATCTAACTTTTTAGTTTTCAAAGCCAAAATGTTTTTTACACCTTTTAGACGAAGACCTCAAGTTTTGTATCAGAATCGTTGTTGTAATCAGGATAAATTTGATATTATTATTTGTGGTGGTAGAAAAAGAAATTGTGTATCTACAATTGAAGTTATAAAGTTAAAAGGTCCTGATTTTCAAACTACTGTCAAAATGAGCCCAATGTTAAGAAAAAAAAAATTAAGCATAACAGCTGTAATTGGTTCTGATATTTATGTTCTTGGTGGATATGATGAAAATGGTATAAGGAATCCTTCTTTTGAAACGTATTCAGCAAGAAATAGAAATTGGATAGAATTGCCACAAGCGCCTAGTATAATAAAATATAATAGCGTCTGTTCTTTTATGAAAAGTATCTATCTAATTGGCGGTTATTTTAAAAATTATCATTTTGGTGATGATGTCTATAACGATGAATGTTATGCTAATAAACTTTATAAGTTTGAGTTAAAAGAAAACAAATGGTATCAAGTAGCAAGCTTACAAACAAAGAGAAATAATTCAGCTTGTACAGTTTTTGAAGGTAAAATTATTGTTACCGGAGGTGATATAACCTTTGTTGATAGACATTACTTAACTTATCGTACAACATTTAAATAAGTAGAATCTTATGATCACCATGACAACAAATGGACCTTTTTATGTGATATGAATAAACCCAAATTTTGTCATTCGTCATTTAGTATGGGTAATAAAATGTTTGTAATTGATGGTAGTCATCCAAAAAACTGCGAGGTATATGACAATGTTTCTAAAAAATTTACAATGTTTTATCTTAATCCCTCAATTGCAAGACTTCCAAAGATTCAAGCGTTCGGTGTAAATGTTATAATTTATATTTTTGACTTTGAGCTAAACATGTATGCTTATAACATGAGCGAAAACAAGTTGATATTTAAAAGTTCTGTGTTTGAGGGTAGCTTGGAACGTGCAGCTTTAGAAAGGTATCCAAAATTCTGAAGTAGCTTGGTTGTACGAAAACTTCAGTTGTGTGTATAGAAATTTAGTATTTGTACAAATCTATTTGATGTTTTTTTCGTAATACCTATGTATTTTTCTTTTGAAATGTGATTTGACTATATTTACTTGTTGTTTGTTTTAGTATTAATATTTGTTTTCATAAAATTTGCTGTATTTTTTTTTTAAATAAATTACAAGATGCACAAAAAACTTTAAAAAGGTTTTGATTTAAAAATATAATGCAACAGTAAATAACTATAAAACATAAGACAGTTTTTTATAAACTATCAAATTAAACCACTTTTTGGTGATGAAAGTACTTTATGAATAGTTTATAAATAATATAAATTTAAAAAAAAGCGGTTGCTATCTTTTGGTTTTATCGTATAGTTTATTTGTAATGCGTTCCTTGTTTGATCTTTTAAAATAATTAGACATATTATCACACAGATAAAAATATAGTTCGGTAATAAACACAAGATTTACCGCAATGAAATACAACGAACGATTAGTGACGAACTAATTACATCCACTTTGTTACAGTAACGAGCTAAATAAATGTATTACGTCAACTAATAAATATCAATTAAGTAAGTTTACGAAAGCATCATAAAACATTTTTTTTTAACACAACACTCAAAACATAAAAATGTTATATTATTTTAACATAAAAAAATTTTAACACATAAAAATTAAGTTTTTCTAAAACAAAAATAGTCTACCTTGCATATTAATTTAATTAAAAAAAATCTTTAGTTGTTTTAAGTTTCAAATTTAAACAAATACTAACGAAATAGATGATTTATTTATTATTTATAGATTCAGCTTTAAGTGTTTTAAAAACATGTTTAGTAATTTAGTTACTTGTGTATTTCTATATTTGTGTCGTAGTTATAATTGTTTATTAAGCATAAAAAATAAAACTTGTTTTCTTAACATATGTTGAGATAGAAAGTTGTAAAAAGTTTTAAGCATTGTAATTTTTATTTTATTACTGTATTTTAAAAAATTGGTTCCACTTTAGCTAATATTTTTTTGTTGTCATTTACTATATTCAAAGATAAAACAAACTGTTTTTATAGACTTAACAAAAGAAATTTCAAAAAATTTAAAGTTATTTGTAATTTATATACGAATGTTTTTTTTGAGGACTCAGCAGAAAATTTTAAGAATTTTTTTTTGTGGCACGTTAATATAAAAACTGTTATCATGAGTACCATGTAGAAGTAATTTTACGAAAATAACTACAACTTGATCGAAATGAAGTTTAACTAGTCTAAATTAAATGCTTATCTAAAAATTCAAAACAAAAATATTATAAGTATAATCATAAGAAATTGAAAAACAAGTTTATCTTTTTATTTAAATTAATAAGAAGTAATTAATAAACATATTATTAAGAGAGTTCTGTATTTCATGTATTAAAATATATGCTTATATTCTTAAATAAAATAAATTTAAGCAAAAAAAATCGTCAATTTTATAAAACTGATTAAAAAAGTAAACATGACAGTTTAAAAAAAAATCGTTCTAAAAACTTTTTATTACTTTCTAAAGAGCTTTTTCTCATGTATTTCTTATTTTAATGTGTTTTATATTCATTTATATTTTAATTATATACACATACTGTAAATTATATTATCAGAGACAAACATTAACTTGATTATAAAAATTTTAACATCTTATAATCACTTAAATTTCATTAAAATATAAAACGGGTTTTATTTTATACTCAAAACTCGACCTCTACAATTTTTTATAAAAGAAAAAGCAGTTGTATAACTTTATGAAGTACAATATATTTATTTTTAAATATTCTTGCTCTCCTTAGGTATATTTCTAATAACTTTTTTAGCATAAAAATTAGATAATAAAGATTAAAGGAACACTAAGTGATTTTTTAATGCTGGTTTTCAGCAAAAACAAATAAATCTAGTAACGCTTTTTCAACCATTAAGATGTAACTATTAATTTGTAAATACTATCAACTTTTTTTTTTTATTTTGTATAAGTATAATATTAAAAAAAATTCGTAATACATGACAAAAATATAGTTTTGAATGTCAATTTATTAACTGTTTTATAAAACCTAATGTTTTATGTTTATAAAAAAATTTAAACACTTACAAACAACTAACACAATGTTCTTAAGTGTATAAATAAGCTATGAATTCTAAACTTCGGTGTTGTAGAATTTAGTCGTTTTTTTTAATTGTTAAAGGTATAAAATTTTTGGCTTTTATTTATTTTTATAGTCAGAAAAGTTTAGTATAAATTAAATGTTTTATTTTAATTACCTAGCGTTTTATTTAAATATTTTAAAATTTAATGTTTTTAAATCTTAAAATTCAAACTACTTTAATAGAGTAAAAAATGATACATTTTATTATTCTATGAAATTAATATTTTACCTACTAGTTATATTAAAACAAACTTTTACCTTCAACTGGATGTTTCTTATGAAATTTTATATAAGTATTATTTAGGTTTTAAATAAATAAAAGTACTGTATAACTAAATCAGAATATTTATTACAACAAAAGATGTTTAAATAACGTTTTAACGTTTTAAAACTTGAAAATTAAAATAAGTAAAAGAATCTAGTAATTTATTGAACAAAACTAGTTTAAAAAACATCCATACTGCTTTAAGTGTTACTTTACATTTTAGGATATTTTTCAGTAGCTTAACAAACTGCATGCATGAACTTATCTTTTATAAAGTTATTTTCAGAAACCCGTTTTTTCCCATTTACGCTGTACAAATACAGTTTCAGTGTATTATAATTGTCAAAGTCAGAAAATACAACTAATTTGTCACTAAAACTGAGTATTTTAAAGTTAGAACTGCTAAGTTGATTTTCATATGGATTGATAACATTTTGAACTTTCTAGAAACATATATCATTTCTAGAAATATACTTCAGAGCGTGTTAATCACCATCTGCCTACTACGTTTAATTTTTACCTACCGTAACTACAGAATGGTTACAATTGGCTTTATTCATATCAGACAAATGTTTCCATTCATTATTACGATGATCATATGACTCTACTGATTTCATGTTTTTTCCACAATATTTACATCCAGTAACAACAATTTTACCTTCAAAAACTGCACAAGCTAAATTACTCCTCTGAGTTTGTAAGCTTGGTAATTTATACCAGTTGATTTTTAGAATTAACTTATAAAAATCATATTGATATTGTTCCAAATCAAATTCTCAGGTACCTTCTAAATATACATTCGCCAATTACATAAACACTTTTCATAAATGAATATACACTATAACTTTCTTGTCGCATGTAGTCTAAAAGTTAGTTTAAAGTGTCAAGCCAGTATAATTTTACATTTATTAATGACTAGTTTTATGCATTTTAGAATAAAACATTTTTTAACTATTTTTTTTATTATTTGAACAAAATTGCATTTAACTTTATGTAACTCAACTTAACATATTGTTATATCGATAAAATTCTAAAAGTGACGTATTATTTGAAGTTTTAATAGTTTGTTTATTTCGGTATATTAAAAGATAAATCCTGTTAAATTATTTATATTGATGATATTTTTTATGTATTAGATCAATAATTACAGACATAAAATATTGACATAAAAATTTTAAAGATTCTTTTTAACGTAAAAAATAAGCAAATTTTCTACAAAATCAAAAGCATTAGACATAAACATTAAACATTTACGTTATGAGTACTTTTTTTCAATCATTATTACTTTTTGTTAAAGTGTGGTTTAATCACTATTAAGTTGATAAAACTTATGTGTATGTTTTTAAATTTTTATTATTTATATTTTAAGGTTTTTTATAATCTCAGAAAAAAAAAGTTTATAGTATATATTTATTTTACGATCAAGACTTCAAGTTTTGTAGTGTTTTTAACTAATTTTTTACCAGAACAAAAACTAGAGCAAATTTATGCGTAAAATTTTAAAGTAAAGTAAAAATCTCTTCATCAATTACTAACACTATGCTTATGAGGTTTTATTTAAATGTATTTATTTTTGCAACCACAATTACTTTAAACTAGTTAAATAATTGAAAAAATTTTTATAAGGTTTTTTAGTTTTTTCTAAATATGTAGTCTTATTTTTCACTCACTCAAAATAAAATATTGTCTTAATCTAGTTTTTTAAACTTTTGTTTGTCAACAACTTGTTTATGCATTAAAATACCGAAGCTCAAAAAAATTTCAATATAATATTTTTTCTTAAATTATTGCTTTATTCTTTAGCGAAAAATTTGTTATAAATGATTTATTTTACTAAACTAAGAAGATATATATTTTTCCAATAAGTTATAAATTAATCAAAGAATAACTAGTTCATGAAACAAAATGCATTGACTAATATTATGTTTAGAAAAAACGTTAGAATATAAAAACTATTTTTAAACTGAGGCATTTTTATATAACAAAAATATCTTGGTATATAACAAAAAAACATATACAAGTTAAAAATAAAAGAAAAACCAATTGGTAAATGTAATATAAAGTTAAATGTTAAAAAAGCTTGTCTGTAAAGTATTTATACATTACACAGCTTTTTTTAATAATTGGAAGTTTTTCAATTGTTGAAAAACGCTGAAACATAAAGCTATTTTTCGACAAAATTTTTACATAAACCCATCTTTTCTCATCGAAGTTGTAAACACACATTTTCAGTCTATATGAGTAGAAGCCAGAAATTATAAACAATTTGCTATTGATACTTAGTGCCTTTTAGTAAAATTGTTAGAAAGACCGATCAATGGCTGATTGATACTGAAGTAAGAAAACTTTCTAGACACACTGTCATATACTTCAGAATGTGTCAGATTATTTGTATATACTACAAACACTTTATTACCCATACTAACTGCAGAATATTTACATCTATTTTCAATCATATCTGGTAAAAATGTCCACTTGTTCTCATGATTATCATATGACTCAACTGATTTTAGCTTTTTTTTATTATGACCTCCTGTAACAATAATTTTACCTTCAAAAACTGTACAAGCTGAATCTTTTCTCTCTGTTTGTAAACTTGCTACATTAGTCCACTTGTTTAATTTTGATTCATATTTATAACAGTCATTAACGTCATATTCATCAATAAAGTCATCAAATTCGTAAATTTGAAAACAACCGCCAATTACATAAACATTTTTTTTAAACGAACACACACTATAGTATTTTTGCTGTCCAGGAACATTTTTCAACTCCTTCCAACTTTTAGTTTTTGCAGAATACATTTCAAAAGAAGATATCAAATTATCTGTATTTTCAAATCCACATACATAAATATCAGAACCAATTACAGTTGATAAGCTTTCATGTCTTGGTTTAAACATTGAATTCAGACTGTCAGAAGTTTTAAAATCAGGACCTTTGAAAATATTTACTTTACTTGTGTCTCTACAAATAACGACATCAAACTCATCTTGATTGCAATAACGATTTTCATACAAAAATGTAGGTTTCCTTCTTTGAGATGATGAACTCATTTTAGCTACAATCAACTTGAATATTTAGATATAAAACCCTGAACGTACTAAACAGTTATAATACTTTTAGGGTTTCAAACTTAATAAAGATTTTTAATAAAACAAAAAGTTGATTTATATAAAATTAAAATTGCATTTTATGAGTAGCATAATATTGCCAAAAAGTTCGTAATATATATTAGTCTGTAAATTATAACAAACAATAAAAGTAGTTATTTTATTATTTTCAATGTCAAAGTTTTTTATTTTGAAAGGAACAATAAAGTTAGAAAACTGTTTTAACAAGTTTAACTAACTATTATAACGAGTAAAATATGAAAACTTTAAATTTTGAAAAAAATTTTGAAAATTTTAAATTTTGAAAACTTTTGAACTTTAAATGTTAGACTTTTATAGACAGCATTATCTAATCAATGGTATATATTCTAAATGTTCTATCTACTGAGTGTTTTAAAGTAGAGTAAACTAAGGAACTTCCACTAGTATAAAAATTATCTTTTTAATTAAAAACTGTAACTCTTTTATTTAACTTAAATAGAATTTTTGGCATTAAATATATCTAATAAAAAAATCATTTTTCGAAATAAAAAAGTAATAAAATTCAATAATACCACATTCTCATAAAATAAAGTAGGTTTACATCAAAAGAGCGATTTGATATTTTACAAAAAACAATTGTGAAAAATGTTTATTCAATAAAATTTAAATGAACAAAAGGCCATAGCGTGTGTAGAGAATCAATAACTTTTTTTTATCTTAATTATCGACTATAATTTTCCATTTACCGATTTTAGATATTTAGCTTTGTTTGATAATAATTATTAAGATCACTTCAAAACTATTTGAAGGTTATATTAAAAACATATTATCATTATATCTTTTAATTACGTACTTAAATTGAAAATTCATGGTATGGTTAGTAAAAGCTCAACCAAAAAACATAAGATTTAGAAGTTTTAAATATGCAACGTTATTTTTGAATAATTTTTGAATAAAATTATACATAAACAACATTATTTAGTAAAATTTATTGTTATACTTACAAGGTCGAAATTATGTTTCGCTAAAACTCGGTAGTGAGTAAAATATTTAATTTTTTCTAATACTAAAATCAATTTTCTAATTAAAAACAGTTTTAGAGATAAAGTTCTAAAAAACTAAAAATAAACTGACTAAGAATCTAAGTTGTGTAAAGTATATACATGACAAGATAAACTAAATCACCTTTCACAGATCAAACATTTTAATTGTTTTTATGAAAGTATGTACTATTTTTTTAATTGTTAAATAGAAAAGTTTGTATGTATAACTTTGAAATCAGGTTTAGATTAACCTTATTTAATTTCTTATAACTTAAAGAGTATAATTTATTTTAGTCTGTAAAACATGCTTACTTAAAGTTTTATTTTATATATTTTGTTAAGTGTTAGACAGTTGTTAAAAAAAATATAAAGAAGAAACATAGTTTTTTTCTTTTCTAAATATCTCACTTCACAAAAACAATTAAGTATAAGTTAAATACATTTATAAGATTTAAAGAGTGTATAATTATATTTGTTACTCAATAAAATATTCACAAGAACTGCATTTTTTTGTTTTTAGTTATTGTATGTAATAATTTTATTTTAAACCATTTTAATTATGTAGAATTTTACCGTAAAACTTTGTAAACAATTCTTATAAGTAACTAGTGTTAACCCGAATTTACATATTTTGTTTACTATAAAACTCTAGTTTTTTATTTAATTTATGATACTAGAAAGTTGTTAATTAGACGTTCAAAACTTTTGACGTGTTCTAAGAGCTTTTGAATATGATAAGAAGCTTCAAAAATAAATCTTAAACTAAAGTAGATTATTCAAAAAAAAACTCGCAATAGTGCTACTGGTATTTATAATTTTTTGATATAAATGATTTTATTTGAAATATTTTAATGTGATTTTCATTTTTATATATACCTACTTCTTCTTTAGGATGAGGTTGTCTTTTTATTAAATAGTTCAAATTATAATTTTTGTTTGCGATTTTGTATTTATATTATATTAGTATTTATATTTAAAACTAATATACTAAAGTTGTATAACGAGTTAAGGTATTTAATTAATATCAGTCAGTAAAAAGCAAAATTTTATACGTACTGAAAATCTCTGAATTTAATAAGTTTTACTTTCGAACATTTCATCAGTATATGGTTAAACGTCTTGTACATTTAAAACTTTTCGAATAATGTATTCTATAAAAGTTATCTTTTTAATATTCGAAAGATTGTTAAAACGTATTTGTTAAAAACTGTTTAAAATTTAAAAAGTCTTTTATTTTTGTATTAGCTTTTTTAAATAAAATATTTTTTCAATAAAAGTACTAAAATTACTTTTTTACCTTTGTAATATTATTTCAGACATAAATCAAAAATTTACGAGTTTTTTAATCAGAAATGAGCTGAAATGGGCACTAAAACTATGTTTTATATAATTTCTTTTGGAACTCAACTTGTAAATACTAACCAATTCCAACAAACATAAACACTTTGAAATATTAACTTACAGTAACTTAAATAAAACAGATTACAATTAGTTTTACACTAATGAGTTCAATAAAAAATTATTAGAAACTAGCAAAAAAGTTTTATATTAAAAAACCACTGAATTATCAAAGATTTTTATCATTAAAAAATTAACAATTTATTAATCATTTTATTATTAACAACATAGTGTGGTATAAAACTATATAATTTAGAAGAAATAACTTAGTTTACAATAATAATGAAACACTGTTAAACCTTAAAAAAAAAGTTGTAGATAAGTAAACAAGGTTAAATTATAGCGAAATGACTTATTTTATTAATTTCATTTGAAAATTTTCCAATGACTCAGACATATACTTTAAAGATTGCATGAAAATACGCATTTAACATTTTTATTTTTCTTTTAAGGTTATGTTTGTAAACTAAACTGGTAATAAAAAATACTCATGTCTAAAAATAAAATACAAAATAAACAACTTTTACAGTAAACTAAATAAACTTTACCGTTCGAAAAAAAGTGTTTTAAGGTTTATCTTAAATTTTTGCCTTGAAGTTTTAGGAATTTTATACAGCTATATTTCAAGTTTTATTGAGATTGCATGGTGTTGTTTTAATTAGTAAGTTTAAAATAAAACAAAATTTGTGACTATCTTTTGTTTAAATTTGTCTGTTTTTTGACATCCGTAAAATAAAAATTTATTATTAAGATTTACTTATAGTTTTTAGTTGCTTTCAATTATGACCAAAGTTTTATTCTTTATAAAGTTTACATGGCCTTAACAATACAAGTCTTATAAATTAAAATGTATAGTAAAAAATTTTGTATCATAAATAAAGTAAATATAAAGCACATAATTTTCTCATATTTATCAATAAGTTTGAGATTTTTAACAAAACTAGAGCATTAATTTTTAACATAAAATGACACATAATTAAATTTTAAAGTTTTCATATCAGTTTTTAATTAAGTTAAAATAAAACAACATGAAATTCTAGTATAATAATAGTTATCTATTCTAAAAGTTTGTTTTAAAAATTATATTTAAGTTTTTGATATTTTTTGCTTATAGTTTCTAAATTAAACTCAAGAGTGGTTATTTATTTAATCGGTATAAAACTAAGTGTACAGTCTTATGATGTAACCATTAATTGACAATAAAATATCTTAACCTAAAATTATATCTTTATAATAGAGTATATAAGGGTCAGTAAATTGCCCGCGTAGCACAATAATATTGAATTATACTTTTACTCATGAGTTAGAGAGGTCGAACGTCGAACCAAGAAATCAGATTACTAAGTTTCGTAAAATTAGATTTATTTAAATTGTTTTAAATGTTTAATATGTACTTTATGACTTTTTGAAACTAATGCATACTCTATACATTTTTGATAGATTGAAATTAATTTAATCTAGGTTAAGATTAAATTTAGAATTAGCAGAGTTCTGTTAAACTTTATTAGCTGCATTACACTTCTTTATAATTTTTTTCTTTTAATTTTTAATAACACAGTTGGCAGAAACAAAAGTTATTAATTGCTGCGTTTTATACTTGCGAAAAGTTTAATTTAAGTAATATTAGTATAAAATGCAAGCACTTCGTATATTGACATCTAAATTTAATAATGCCATATAACGTCTTAATTTAGTTTATTGACAAGCAAAAAAGTTCAAAGTGCGACTTAAGAAAATATATTTATATAACTAAGGTATATAAATTATAAAAAGTAATAATTTGAACCCCTAACTTCATTAAAACTTGTTCAATAATTTTTAATCCGAAACTACATTAAAATAAAAAATCTATTGCTGAAATTAATTCAATAAACACTTATATCTTAAAACTTTTTTCTGATATAACATATATTTTAATTAAAATAATAAAAATAAATATAAAGAGTTTGGAATGCACTTTATAGTGAAAACTAAAGAACTTTATGCACATTAAATATATACTTGTTTTTGAGATTTTACAGATAAATGTTATTATCACTTTCCTAGAAGTCGACTAAAATGTAGTTTAAATTAAACTTGACGATATTATACAAATAATTAACCTATATCAAAAAATTCGAAGAGATTATGACTACTTAGATGTACAACCAAAACTTTCACAAAAATATCAAAAATTTATAAATTTTGTGGTTGTTATAGTTAATAAAATATGATATAGCAGGCTATAAAATAATTATAAATCTTTTTCTTAAGCCATCTAAAAACGATTTTTAGTATTTATTAGGACTTGAATCTAATTGTTAAAAGCTTGGAAAATAAAAAATTAATTTTAGGGATTTCAGTAGCAATGTTGTTTGTTTCTAAGTTTGCTTTCAATATTAGTTTAAAGAAGTTTTGTAGCTGTAACTTTAAGTTTTATGTTTTAGTTGAAACTAAGAAACAATTATCTTAATAACTAGAAAGTTAATTACATGTTAAACCTCCTAAAAACGATTATTTTAGCATTTTTTAAGGACTTGAATCTGTTTGGTAATATTCGGCAAATTTAAAATCTAGTTTAGGGAAATAGTAATGTTGTTTGTTTCTAAGTTAGCTTTAATGACAAGAATTTATAATTATTCCATAGCTGTAACTTTAAGTTTTGTGTTATAGTTGAAACTTAAAAAGATAAGTGTTTTAATAACTAAAAAGTGAATTTTATGTTAAGTCAAACTTTTTAAAAACTTTTAGTTTGTTTAGTATATGTTCTAAGTACTTATAAAATAGTAAAATGATTAAAACCACTAAAGTGATATTAAACGCTTATAAGCTGAGGTCAAAGAAAGTAAAAGTTTTGGTTTTGAATTTTTTTAGTAGTCTTTACATACTTAAAGTCAGTAACATTTTTTTTTGTTTTTTGAAGTAAAAAAAATATAACATATAACTTATATAAACAAAATATATCAATTTTATATTTAGCAATAATATTTTTACATCACATCACTACACTTTACTAAACTGTAGTTGTAACAATACTTTTCAAACAAAAATTCTATTTACTTTATTTACAATGTCTACCATTCAAAGTATCTATTTAAACTTCAAGTGATTTATATTAAAGTCTATTTAGTTATTGTATAGATTTAAACAACTTAAATGCTGTAAAAGTTAAATAAGTAATCAAAATCCTAAATTTAAAGATAGTCTTAGTTTTAATAATGTTGTGGACAAGACATTAAAAGGTATCCGAGTGGTGTGACTTTCGATGACCAATTTTTTATTTTGTTAACCAAGTCCTAGGACTATATATTTTAAGCGTCTTTTTTGTCGTTCAATAAACAATGACAATAATTAGTAATAACTATCAGTTTTGATTTGGAAAAAAGAGTCGAAATAACGTTTGTTCAACATGATAATTATGTCATTCAATTGTGTAGAGTATGGGTCGGCAGGCAAGTTCTCGCGAGCCAAACTTCAAATTTCAAAATTTTCCGCCTGCCTCAATTTTAGTTTTAGTCAGTTTTTTTTTATTGCTTTTAGTCACATTTAGGCGAGCCAAATTTGAAATGTATTTTTATTTTAGAGTCTAAAATTAATATTAAAATAAATACTTATTTTCTTATATTCTTTTTGATATTATTTATATATTTATTAAAATAAAATGATTTTATTTTCTGTTCATTACCACTTAACTCGTTAACAATGAAATAAGCAATCTATTAGACGTTTTGTGTTTGAAAAAAATACACGATACACAACAATAAAAGATCAATTACAAATACAGTGATACAATAAAACAATTAACAATTCTTTGCCTCTTTCTAGTTCGGTTTCATGAGCTGTTGTTTTTTTCTCTTTAATCCTGTATTTCAAATTTTGTAGATAGCCATTTCACGTAGTCATTTACAAGCAACACTCACTAACATCTGTAAAAAACTAAGCTAAAAAAGTAGATGTAAATCAGTTTGTATACTTTTTATATAATCAAGTTTTATTTATTTAGTTATTATATTTTTAAAGTTGTTTAAAATAATCTTAATGTGTTTAATATAGTGCACAGCATATTTTTATAGTTTTAGTTATTTTGTACAAAACTACAAAAATACAAATAAAACTTATTTTATAATTCTTATGTTAAACAGCGCAAATTTTTCTTTTAAAAGCCGTAAATACTTTAATATTCTATTGAAACCTTTCTTAGTTGCAACTTTTTAAAACAAAAAAACTATAATCATTTACATAGAACCAGTTAGTGTTTTTTTTAAAGAAAAAAAAAGTCAAAGTATAACAATTTACTATTTAAAGAAAACAATTAAAAAATATATTTTAGTTTTAGTAAATAGTTTTTAATTCTTTTGAATGTTTTTCTGCATACTTCTATACAGTGATAAAATAGTTATAAAAGAAATATTTTTATAATCATGTGAGCGAATACCTAATTTATAAAGAATTGACATGTAAGTAAAACACTGTAATGTTTGCACAGTGTTTATACACATAAATACCTTTAAATTAAATAAAATAACTTATTACATTGTCAACTTACTGAATCTAAAAAACACTCGAATCCATGTACTTTAGCTGTTGTATACACTTCAAGATGTTGTTATTTCAAAGGAAAGCAAAATCTAAACTTTAAAGAAAAACTGCTAGAACTATTATCTGTCTTTTTTCACGTTTTAAGCTTAAGCAGTATAGATAACAAATGTTTTTCAAATTATATCTAGGAACTTGAAAACAAAAATAATAAAATTACTGCTTTTTTTTCGAATAAGCTAATTTAAAACTAAGTTTTGTTAAGCGTACATAATTTAAATATTCGAGGGCCACATTTACATGCTAGCAAACCTTTTATATATAATACATTCTCGCGGGCCGCAGACATCATTTCGAGGGCAGCTGTTTGCAGACCCCTGATGTGAAAGTTTCTTCATCAGCCCATTACGTAAGCTGTAAAAACTTCAGCATAATATTACACTTGATAGTTAGTTTGAGAATTAAAAGTACCAAAAGTTTTTAGTGAAATTTTACATGTTACATCACTACAGCGCTCAACAGGTGGCGAGTTATGATGCTTCGAACAATTTAGAAATATTTTGCTGCATTATTATGTCGTGTGTTTCAATATGGTGCTTATTTGCTCTTTTATATAATTCTATATTTTCTATAGCACTATATTTTCTACGGACTATTGCTAACTGTTGTGTTGCTGCGAAACTTATATGAAATATACTGTAGAACTATGATATAAATAAAGATTATTTTTACGCTAGTTATAGATACCTTTATGCCCTAAAAGCCATTACTACATATTCAAAAAGAAAAAAAGATACTTAAAAATTTAAGAAGCTTTATACAGCGACCAATTGTTATGTACCTTTAGCTTATAGTTTTGTTAAAGCAAAAATTAAACAGTTTTTAAATGATACATTTATTAATTGAATATATTAATCCAAATAAAATGTGTTGAATTTTAAAAGTAAAGTTGTTTTTAATACTGTATTGTAAACTAATTTATTTGTGAAATAAAACTACCTTTGGTTGTAAAATAAAAATTACTTACATTCATTTTAAATGAATCCTTAAGTTTTCTATATGTTAAAAGGAACGTAAAATCTTTTAAAACATATAGCAACAGTAATTTTTTATTCTTTAAAAAGCATATTTTTGAAAAGCTTGTTATGAAAACAAAGTTTGAGTAGGATAGTAAAAGAGTATTGTTAAACTATGTTAATTTTTAAAATATTATTAGAGTATCAGTGGTAATAAATTATTAAGGGATAAGAAGGAAACATTACATCGATAACCTTTCTAATAGTTAATTTTACTATAACAACAATTTAGAAGATATGAAAAATTATTTTGTATTAAAATTTAATGTTAATATTTTTTAGTAAATGATATTTTTAATAAAATTCATCTTAGTAACTAAATTTGTTTTGTTAATGCTATACGTTATTTTAGTAAGTCATACACAAATCAAAACTTCAATTTTTTTTAAAAATTAATACTGTTTTTAAAGCAAATTGCTGCAACATTTAAATGTAGAAAAAACAAAACTAGAATATCTAAATGTAAATATTTTTATTGAGTAGATTTTTAATTTGTATTGATGTTATTAGGTGCTTTAAAAAACTTTTAAAATAGTAAAATAGAAATATGAAATGGATTTTTTTTTTTTAAGTAAGTTTAATTTGTATTAGTAAGAAACTATTTGCACAAAGCCAAACCAGTAATTTTTAAAGGATAAATAGTTGAGGCAACTAATAAAAACAAGATTAGTTAAAAATTTTAGCTTTTAAAAACCTATTTAAACTAAACTGCTAGAGTATTTATGAGCACTTTAAATTATAAGTTGCTATTAGTATGAACAGATAAATACTTTCAATTGTGTTTATTATCACACTAAGGCAATATATGCTTGAATTTTTCTTCTAATGTGTAAATCTTTTGTAAATTAAATCTAAATCCTATATGTAACTTAGCCAGTTTATCCTTATTTCAACCAAAATTGTAACTCTGTGATTTTATATCCTAAATATTTTTTTAAATAAATCGAATCACTGCCTACACTAAAATAAATAAATAAAATAAATCTTAACAATCACTACTAAGGGTCAGTACTCTTAATATGCCTTATTAAAAGCTATATATATAATTCTTTAATTTAAGTTTTAGATTTTCATTTATAGGTGGCAAGTGGTTTATCTTCAGTGTTTATTAAACATTTTGAACTGAAAAAAAAGGCAAGAGAAATGTTAAATTTAAATAACTCTTTTTTTTACATAAATACTAGAGTATTCATAGTTGCTTTCTCTTAGTTCAAACAAACATAATTAAACTAGCCATTTTCAAACTAAAATAAATAAAAAGAAAAAGACTAAAACTAAACAAACTGTTGGTTAATTAACTTTAAATACCATGAAATGATGTTATGGTAACATTTAAATTAAAAAATAAAAATAAATAGCGAAAATAATACAAATTCTTAAATGTAGCCTGCAGTTCTAAAAAGCATTAAAACTATTGTAAGCTTTTTAAAAAACAAATAAACAATAAAATTTCATTCAGCCTAAAATTTTCATCAAAGTTTATTGATAGCTTGAGTTTAATTTTCTTTTTTTAATTTTAAAATTATTCTATGTTTTCTTAATAGAGTGACAAACCTAAAACAATGTAAATTGAATTTAAACAAGATTTATATTTTCAAAAGCAGAAATATTAGCCTGAATTACCAAATATTAATTTTTTATTACATCAAATTAAGTTTATTTAAATCTAAAAAAAAACATTGTACAAACACATAGACTCCACATCTAATATCAATAACATTTTTTTATGAAAGAAATTTATGTTTAAATAGTAGCCTGAGTTTAATAAAAGACTAAACTTATCTGAGTTTTTTAAATATTACAAACCACCCAAAATGTGAAGCAGCAACTGTAGGTTACCAATATTTTAATTAAATGAAATAATTGGTTTTATTTTATCAAAAACTAAGTAATTTTACTATAAATTTACAAAACAGTTTTGAAACTTTTTTAATTTATCAAGACTATATAATTCAACCTATATTAAAATAGAATAGTAGCGTAAAAGTACAATTTTTACTGCAATATTTGACTGAAATAATTTTTAAAATACTAATAAACTATTATTGTAGTTTTACAAAAGTGAAGTTTTTTTTTGGTTTTTAGTAAAAACGTTATTTTGAAACGCAAAATTGTTTTACAAAACATTTTAACTAGAACCTTAATACATATAAGCAATTTTATTTTAGACTCACTGAAAGTACAAATACTTTACATTATTAGTAAAAACTAATTATTTTAAATTAATATTTAATTAAAAATACTCTTAAGTTTAATAAATTAATTAATAGCACAGATGTTCTTTATTTTAATACTTAAATAATTTAAATTTTAAATTTTTCACTTCTTTATTTATTTTGAATCTGATATCATTATCCCATGAGTTTTAACTTAGATTTTTACAAAGGTTTTTTTGATAATTATGCTTAGTGTAAAGCATCAAAAACTAAAACAATAAATATTTCACTCACATAGAAAATTTATTTTTTTATACTGCGATATATACTAAAACTTTTAGGAAAATATCTGTAGTATAGAAATCTACGGTTCTATGTCATAAATAAACATTAAAGAAAAGTTTATGAAGAAACAATAAAAATTCCAGTATCCAGATAAAACTAAAAGTGAGGCAATTTTAAAAAGTTGTAGCCTGAAATAAAATTTTTCCCCTCAACATCTTTCGAGCTGGCTATCATAACTTCTGACCATTTACCGCTCTCCACGTCATAGAAAACCGTTTCCAACGCGTACATATCGTTGAGCACCATAATTTTGCTTCCGAACGCCACTGCTTTTCCCAAGTAGCCGACATCTTGAAACGGCGGTCGCCCGTGGTCGACTAATGCGAACTTGCCGCCGCAAAAGTCAAACACTTCGCCCGTGTGGTGCCCGCCGAGCACGTACAGTTTGTTTCGCAAAGCCACCGAAATGTAAGGGCACCTGTGTTGGACCATGCTTGGCATTCTTGCCCATTGGTTGCTCGACGGGTCGTAAGCCTCCACCGTTTTGGTTCCCCGGTAATCATCTTCAAAGAAATCACCGCCCGGAACAACCACCCTGCCTCCAAAAGCGGTGGAGGTCAAAACTCTTCTTAACTCTGTCATAACCGCTCTTTTTTCAAACCTGCCGCTTTTCACGTCGAAACAGACAAAAGACTGTTTTTGGTCTAACTGGTTTAACGGTCGGTCATCGGGATTAGCGAAGGATCTCATGCAAGAGATGTATAGTTTGCCCATCAAGGCGCAGACAGTAAAAACAGTTTGATGACCAATGGAGTAGATTTTTGGTCTGGACCACTGTTTCGTGCATAACGAGAACGACCTTATTGAGATTCCATGCTCGTGTGTGGATATTGTGTACATGAACCTATTTACAGTAACTACTTTGTGAGACCACCCAACAAAAGCCGACTTGGTGAGATTGACTGCTTCTGAAAATTTGTTTCCCTTCAAATGGTAAACATTTGAAAGTTTGGGACCGTCATTTCCACACACTACTACATCAAAATTTTCTTGACTACAATATCGGTTTTGCAAGCTTAGAGATGCCGGATCAATTGATACTTGCTCTTCAAA
Source organism: Thalia democratica (assembly GCF_965202585.1). Taxonomy (NCBI): domain Eukaryota; kingdom Metazoa; phylum Chordata; class Thaliacea; order Salpida; family Salpidae; genus Thalia; species Thalia democratica. The sequence continues at coordinate 20,782,731 of NC_139165.1, forward strand.
ACCTGGGGCGTTTTTGATGTACTCAACACATTTTTTACACCTTGAAAATGAGTTTTTCTCGCGTAACAAGCTGTTTCTAGCCGCTGGCGACAACAAAGGGAAACGGATCTTTTTTATCAATTCTATTGCAAATCTGCTTCTTTCTTTTGGATTGTTTTTTATCCAAGTCTCAGCAGCATTCACAATTTCAATCTCCGATGTGGTATTAAGGTTGGAGCTATTACATATGTTTTTAAACGATTTAAAGCTCAAACTCAAGTGTTTTCTGTTTTCTATGGCAAGACAAAACCATCGTTCAATGTAATTTAAAGCTTGCACTTTAGCTCTATTATTGATAAAAATAGAACAAATTTCATACATGAGGAAGGCATTGTTAATTTTCAAATTTTCTGTCTCATTTCTTCCTTCTTTTTTGTTGTTAAAATTCAAACTTCTGACAATTCTTTCAACTCTTACCATGTTTGTTTTATTCAGTCTTTTTTTACCTAATAATATTTTATTATTGGTATGTTAACTGCACGTAACTTCTTAACAATAACTTAATTAAAAAAAATATTTGCAACTTAACATGGTTATATAAAATATTTTAAAGCTAAATTTTGCAACTATTACTCAACTTAAGTACGTGTTATTATTTTCAAAAAGTTTAAGCAACTTAAGTATACAAAGAAAAATTAAAACTTTACAAAAATAATCAAAACCGTGTAAACCTTTTTCAATAGTCATATTCAAGTTCCGTGTTGCTTGTTGATTGCGGGTATTTAAAACATTGCTATCATCAGTTACTCTAGGTTTTTTGTAATTGTTTTTAGAAAGTCCATGAATCCCATTGTCTGTTACTTGTATCTTTGTACATTTAGTACAAACTTTAGAAAGTCCATCAAACCCATCGTCTGATATTTGTATCTTTGTACATTTAGTACAAACTACGCTATTTTTTAAAGATGACATTTTATAAATAAAACTAAATGCAGCTGTAAAATTATTCTGTACAATATTATAACTAATAAGTAAATAATTGTTTTAGATTAAAACTTAAAAAACATCTGTTTTACTATAAAATTTTATTATTTCAAAAATTAGAACTTTTTAAAGATACTTTTCTAAAAATTGTTTAATTAACTTTATATCAACATCAAATGCTCATTCTGAATGTTGTCTTCAGGGTGTGCACGATATACAAATAATTATATAGAAGGCTGCATTCTACGCATGAAGGGTTAATTATATTAAGGCTCACTTAAGGCATTCTAGATCAGATAATATAAAGAAAAATAATTTTTTTTAATTTAGACTAGTTTTTTTATCAGTTATCAAATATAGTTTGATATCCTGCTACACTTTCTCTCCTTCAAATTTTAAAAAAGAATATTCACACAATTTATCCTCTGCTCTTTTTTATGGAAGAAAAACAACACCTTTTCTTCATAATCATGAAAAAAAAAAGAATCAAAATGTCTATTGGTCTCAAAACTATTAAAAATAACTAGAATTAAAATTAAAGTACATTATAAAACAAAACAATTAAACTATTTTTAAAAAATAGTCTTTTGGTTCTTTTCAGCATTTTACTGATCTTTTCAGTCTAAGTAAATATTAAGTTGCTAATCTATCATGCTATTTAGAGCATTACATTAAATTTGACATAAATAACTGTGACTTAAAATTGGTCACCATGTTTTGGGACTTATTTATACTAAAACTTAATCAGTTCTACTGTGACTTTGTGGACCATATTTTCTCAGTTCTACATTGGTTTTGTTCACCAAATTTGTTAGTTTTACTTTAAATTTATGGATTAAAATTTTTGCCAAAACTACAATGACTTTATCGAGTAAATTTTTCTTTTTTACTTTGACTTTAATTACTAAATTTTGTAAGTTTTATAATAATTTTGTAAACTTTAAATTTTTCAATTCTATTTTTAATTATTGAACTAAATTTTGTCAGATCTGATGCAATTTTTAGATTAAAACTGGACCTTTATTCTCTGAGACTTATTTGATTAAACTTTGTCACTTAATTTTTGTGTCTAAAGAACTTAAATTCTGGTTAACTTTAACTAAATTATTGTCATATACTTTTTGTGACTTGAAAACTTAAACTCTGTCAAAACCCTTTGTTGTTTTCTTTTTAGTCTCCCTTTTGCAATTTTTACTAATATGACTCCTTATTACCTGGTGTTTTTTAAGCCATTATGTTTTTTTTTGTTAATGGTTAAACCTAAAGGGTTTTAAATGGACAGATACTAGATGTGAGTATTGCTTCTAAAAAATAAATGCAAGCTTAATTGTAAAATTTCTCTATATCTAATGTTAAATAAAATGAACTAGATAAAAAAAATGACAAATTATAAGCATGTAAGATAGAAACGTTGTGAGTAATGCCTTGTATATGAAAGGTAATATACCAGAGGCGTGTTTTGACTGGTTTCCTGTGAACTACCTGAATAAAAAGAGAGAAAAACGGATTCTTATAATATCACTAAAAACGTTGTTTATTGACTTAATTTGGTTATATGATAACCTTTGAATAATGAATATTGAATTGATAAAACTAAAAGATTAAACAGTTTCTTTAACAAAAAAAGCTGAAATTTTGTTTTTGCCCAGCTGAAATAGATTTTAAACAAAATTTTAATTGTGACGTCATTATAGGTAAACTTTTAAAAGTAGAATTTTTTTTCTAGAATTTTTTACTAAGATGCTCTTAGTTACCATTATAAGTTGTTACTTAGTGTAAACGAATTTTGATTAAGTATTGTTTTGAACAAATAAGTACAATTTTACTAAAAAAATGCCCAATATAATCATTAGAGCTTTATTTTATTTAATTTATTGTATATAATAATGTTGTTTGAAGCTTTTGTGTTATGTTGTTATAAAATAATGTTTTGTTTGTACTTAAACATTTATATTTTTTGTTTATGTGCCGACCAACTGGGTTTAAACCTTGAAAAGTTCAATTCAGAGAGTTTTTAAAATCATCTTTACACCAACTAGAAATCTTTGACAACTACACCACCTAGAAATTTTTTATTTTATTATTTAATGGTATTTTAATATTTTCATTTAAGGTGATTTATTTTTATATATCTGTTGGCCACTAAGTTGAGTCTGGATTTTTTGAAATTTTCAACTCAAAATTAATTCAAAACCATGATTAGAATTTCTGCAGCATCAGGCAAACACTTGAATAAATTTTGAAGATATTTTAATTGATAAGCCTAAACAATCTTTTTTTAAATTTCAATTTTTATATATTAAATTACTTGAAAACAATATTTTTATTATAAATACATACATAAATGTAAAGAGTTTAAATTTAAAAAGAAAAATTTGTAAGAACTTCATCTATACTAACATTTAAATCAAAACTGAATTGTCTTTATTAAAATCATTTTAGTTTAAATTATTATATAATATTGTTTCCTGATACAAAGGTTAATTTTTTATAGAGTAAGTTAGTTATGTCTGTAATATTTTTGTTTTAAATAACAGATTTGAATTTTGATATACAATTTGTAAGTTCGTAACCTTTTCTGCTTCTTTTAGTTTAAATTTATCTAAATTAATACAGTGTAATAAGAAAATAATAATATTTTTCTATTGCTACTTATATGTTTTTTTTATATTTCTAAGCAGAAAAAAAAAACAGAGTTTTTTGGCTAAATATTGCGTAATTAATTAGCAGTGCATACCTAAGAAATGCGTACTTAAGCGGTAAATTAAAAACAAAAAAAAATTGTGAACCCACTTTGAAAAAAGTCTAAACATGCCCTTGTAATATACTAGTAATATTAATTTGGGTAAGATACCGTCTTGGTTTTACTTAACTGTTACCTAAAAGACTGGTGATTTTTCAACTGTAGCATGCCATGTAGGGTTATAATGTAGAGTACAACCAAACTAAAAACCATAACTGAATTTATACTTAACTTTAAACATAAATGCTGATACATAGGGCTACTCTATATATAACTTTATTTGAAAGTGGTTGCTTATTCTGTAATAAACAACCATTGCAAAAGCTAACAAATATAAAGAATTCTTGATAAATTTCCTTTTATGATGTTATAAATTTTTAAAAGAATTTGAATTCAAAAGCTTATATTTTGAGAATCTTTAAACTAAAATGGTAAACTGCTTGAAACTAAATCTATAAAATACTTATGAGAAGAAAACACTTTAAAACAAAAACTTTGACAAAAAATAAAACAATATAAATGTCTAATCCTGAATAACATGTTTACTGCAGCAGGATGTGGCTAGAATGATTTCTTTATCCAACTGATGAGAGTTTATATATGGCTTTGATATGCATCAGTAAACTTATGATTGCTCTTTATTTTCTCCTTATCTTTACTCCATAAAAATTTCATAGGTAAAACTCGTGACCTTGCGAGCTTTCTTTTAAACGCTTGGATGAACAAACACTAAAATTTTGTAATGACAGTGCAAAATTCCTTGCATTGTCATCATTTTAGAGAGTATTTAGAGCTAGATACAGTTGAATGCACGAGCGAGACAACAAACAACCATATTTGTACAATGACGAAATGTTTCAAACTAAATATTGATGCAACAAAACATCAAGTTATGACAATACAGTGTCATGGTAAGCTGTTAGTCAATTAGTTTTGTGTGCAGCTGGAAGCAACGATTTTTCTTGAACTTATTTTGTGAATATTAATTGTAAGTATTGTTTTGTCATAAAAGTAAAAATTTTAACTGGTGTTTAATTGTTTAAATATTTGAACCATATTTACATGCTTTATAGTTTATTAAATCTCTTTCGGTTTATTGCTTAATAAAAGTTTTGTTAAATTTTTAGTTTATTGTTTTAAGTCTTTTTAAATAAATTTTAATAGCTATCCATTTATGTCGAAAAAGTGTTTATAATAGTAATTTAAAATTTTTCATTATTTCTTGTTGTGTTTTATATAAAAGATTCATCACTTCAAACTGTCTTGTCTGTATTTATATAAAGTAGCCTAGAGTAGCATTAAGTTTTTAATACATAGAATCCACTGATAATTTACAAGTTAGCAGTTATAAGTTGTTTAAAGTTATTATGTCTAATTTAGATAGTATTTATGATAAGTTGCCTGCAGCGTGTCCTGAACATAAGCCTGTTAGAAGGTCACCCCCCTTGCAGGAAAAGTATGAACAAAAAGGTCAGGTTGACAATCTACCCATAGAAAGTCAACCTGACCTAACTGAGGCTTTAGATGTTGGCACACCAACATCTGAAGCCCACAATTTCAATTAAATTTTAACATTTATCAAATCTAGTTTGATATTCTTCTACACTTTTTCTTACTCAACTTTAAAAAAAAGAATATTAACTCAATTTGTCCTCTGATTTTTTAGAAGATAAACACTACCTTTCCTTCATAAACATGAAATAAGTAACACATATCAAAATGTAACTTGGTTTCAAAAATATTATTAATAACTAGAATAAAAGTACATAAAAATAAAATAATTAAAATAATTTTAACTAATAGTTTCTGGTTCTAAAAAGTCTTTTTCTTTAAATTAAAAAAATTCTGTTTTTTCAAGACTAGAACAATTCACTTTAATTTCAAAAAAAAAGTAAATATGTGTTACAAAATACTAGAAAGATTGCCACTTTTGAAAACAGATAAATAACAAAAACATGAAAAATTACTTTAAGTCATGACTATACTTTTCCTGTGATACAAATTACTAAAAGTTTTTAGCATTTCACTGGTCTTTTTCGTCTTGGTAGTTAATAAGTTTATTGTTATTCAATAATGCTATTTAGAGCATTACAAAAGTTTAAGATGACTCACTGTGACTTTAAATTGATCACCATATTTTATGACTTAATTATACTAATACTTTGTTAGTTCTACTGTCACTTTGTGGACCAAATTTGTCAGTTCTACATTGGTTTTGTAAACCAATTTTTGTTAGTTCTACTTTGAACTTTTGGATTAATAATTTTGTCAGATCTACCATGAGTTAGTGGGCTAAATTTTGTCAGTTTTATATTGACTGTTTAGAATTTAAATATTTAAATACAATATTTTAGTTTCTAACTTAATTTTGTCAGATCTAATGCAATTTTGTGGACTAAAACTAGGCAAATACCCTTTGAGACTTATTTAATTGAAATTTGTCACCTATTTTCTGTGTCTTAAGAACTTAAATTCTGTCTTTGTACTTTATTGGTTTACTTTGACTAAATTATTGTCTTTTTGTGACTTTAAAACTTAAATTGTGCCAAAATCCTTCGTTTTTTCTTTAATCTCCCTTTGGCAATTTTTACCAATATGACTCCTTATTACCTGGTGTTTTTTAAGCCATTCTGTCTTTTTAGTTGTGGTTAAACCTAAAGGGTTTAAACAGACAGATATTAAATGTGAGTATTGCTTTAAAAAGAAATGCAAGCTTATTTGTAAAATTTGTCTGAATCTACTGTTTAATAAAATATTTAAATAATAAAAAATGTAATAAATATTGCCTTATAAACAAAATGTAATATACTAATATTTTTTTATGAAAAACACTGTCTTGGTTTTATTAAGACTGGTGATTTTTTATCTTTAGGACGCTATGTAGTGTTATAATGTAGAGTACAACCAATCTAAAAACCATAATTAAAATAAACTCACTTTTAACTTAAATGCTGATACTTAGGGCTACTCTTTTTATAACTCCGGTTGATAGTGGTTGCACATTCTGTGTTAAACAACCATTACATAATCTAACAAATATAAGTAATTCTTTATAAATTACCTTTAATGTTGTTGAAAACTTTAAACACAATTTAAGAGCATTTACTTTGAAAATATTTAAACAAAAATGTTAACTTACTATTTGAAACTAAATCTATAAAATACTTTTGAGAAGATAACTATCTTAAATTAAACTTTTGCATAAAAAATCAAACAATGTCATGTCTACTCTGGAACAACATGTTTACTGCAGCAGGCTGTGGCTAGAATGATTTATTGATCCAACTGATGAGAGTTTAATTATGGCTTTTATATGCATCAGTAAACTTGTGACTGCTTTTTAACTTCTCCTTATCTAAACCCAATCAAAATTTCATAGGTAAAACACGTGACTTTGCAAGCTTTCTCTTAAACGCTTGGATGAAAAACCACTTTAAATTATAATTTCAACTAAATGTTTACAATTATCAAATGTAGTTTGATATCCTGCTACACTTTCTCTCAATCAACTTAAAAAAAAGAATATTCACTCAACTTTTTCTCTGCCTTTATCAGAAGATAAACAACACCTTTCCTTCATAAATATGACAAAACAAAACACATTTTAAAGTGTAACTTAGTCTCAAGCTATTGTTAAAACTATAACAATCATTTAAGACACATTAGAAAACAAAATTATTAAACAATTCTAAACAAAAAATCTTTTAGTTCTAAATAGTATTTTTATATTTTATGACAAAAAAAATTATGATTTTACCAAATTACACAAATTGACTTTAATTTCAAAAAAAAAAAAAAATTTGTGTTACAAACTGCCATATAGATTGCAGATTTTGAAAATCAGATAAATAACTAAAAAACAAAAAAATACTTAAATTCATAACTATACTTTTTCTGTGATTCAAATTACTAAAAGTTTTCAGGAATTTACTGGTCGTTTTTGTCTTGGTAGTTAATAAATTTTGTCTTTTTCTTCTTTGCTATTTAGAGCCTTACATTAAACTTAACATGACTAACTGTGACTTTAAATTGAATACCATACTTTATTATTAATTTTTCTAATATTTTGTCATGACTTTGTGGATCAAATTTTGTCAGTTCTACTTTGGTTTTATGAACTAAATTTTGTTAGTGTAACTTTTTAGACTTTTTATTTGACTTTTAGGAATATTTTTTTGCAAGATTTACTTGACTATGTGGACTAAATTTTGCCAGTTCTTCTTTGACTTTGTAGAATAAATTTCGACAGTGTTTTATTGACTTCGTAAACTTAAAATTTGTCAATTTTATTTTGACTTCTTTGATTATACTTTGTCAGCTTACTTTGACTTTTTCCACAAAATTTTGTCAGATCTTATGCTTCTTTGTTGACTAAAACTTGGCCAATACCCTTTGTTGTTTAACTTAACATTTGTAACTAATTTTTCCGTGACTTAGAAGTTTAAATCGTGTCATTACCTTTTGTTGTTTACTTTGTAATCTCTCTGTGGCATTTTTATCAATATGACGCCTTATTACCTGATAGTTTTTTTTAAACCCTTTGTCTTTTTGGTCATGATTAAATATAAATGGCTATTGAGTAATCAGATAGTAATTGTGAGCATTGCTTTTAAATGTAAATGCAATTTTATTGTTAAATTTTTTGAACATTTTGTTAGATAAAATGCCTTAATCAACTCAAATGAACTTTTATTTAATTTTTAAAGTTAATAACTGAAAAAGTTTTTTAACTTTATGAAATTTTTCGAAAAGTATTTAGTGTTTCTTTTGTAGTGTAAACAAAACGTAAATATTATGTATTATTGGCATATCCAGTTATATATTGATTATATTAGTTAAAAATTGATTATTACTAGCTTATAAAAAACTAAAGCTTAGTGATTTATTAGCAGCTTACAGACAATTTTTATCTTAATTAATTATTAAACAAAAAAAAAATTGTTTTATTATGAGCTTGTGAAGCTTGTTTTGTTTTAAGTACATATATTTTAGTTTTGATAGAAATACAGAAGTTTAGTTTGATATATTATATTATTATAAAGCATGTTTAATATTTTAAACTTATACAGCTTATGCCATGTATTAGTTGTGTATTCAATTAGAATCAACATTAAAAAAAAATTGAGGCTAACAATTTATAAATACGAGTTTTATTTACTATAAAATAAGCTAATTTTAATGTATAGTAAAATAAAATATTGTTACTTTATTTATTTAAATTTACTTTACTTTATACTTTCAATGTATAAACTTTAAAAATACGAATCTAATACAAATTAACTACACTTGACAAAATAGGCTTATGAAGCATATAGTAAAAAAAATAATGAAAGATAATACGTAGAGAGTTAACTGAATATTTAACTAATAAATAATATCATTTTTATCTAACTAGTTAAGTAGAAAAATAAGATCTTATAACACAAGTTTATATTTTAATAGATTTATATATACTTTTTATCTACTTGTAATAGATTAAAAAGTGTGTATATAACACATAGCTTATTTTTTGTAAACATTAAACAAAACGTCGAAGACAGTCAACAGAGCCAGTGCTTTATGATGCAGTGAGTAAAAATTACATCAACGTTTATAAAAAGTTGAATAAAACTCAACATAATTCAATTAATATATGAAACAAAAGTTGAGATTATTCTTAATATATTAACAACAGAAGTTTTCTTACAACTTCTACGAACACAACTGAAGTCATAAAAACAAATATTTTAGGTAAACTATAGAACTTAAGGTACTTTTGAAACGCTGCACACAATATGTAACTATAAAGCTGTGCACCTTTGGAGTGTTAATTTGTATTTATTTATGTTATATACATACAAATTTAGCTTCGAATCAAATCTTATCACCTCCACCATATGCTTTTAACATTATATATTTTGTGCTTAGTAGACTCAAAGTAAACAAAGTGAACTTATTAAAACGCTGTCACAAACCTAAGAGCGTGATAGGTCTTGCTTTCCCATATAAACATTTTTTACCCATACTACATAAAGAATTATCAGATTTACTTTTAACCATATCAGATAAATAAGTCCATTTTTTTTATGATGATCATATGGCTTTACTGATTTTAAAACTCTACAGTTTTCACCTCCCGTAACAACAACCTTGCCTTCAAAAACGTACAAGCTGAACTACTTCTATTTGTTTGTAATTTTGCTATTTTATTCCTGTTGTTAAATTCTTCTTCATTCTTATAACAACAAATATCATAGTTTCTTTTACGATAATCGTCACTAATGGTAAAATAACCGCAAATTACATAAATATTTTTCATCAACGAACAGACACTGTGATCATTTAAATTACCAGAAACATGTTTCAATTTTTCCAACATTTTTCCTTTGAAGAATACACTTTAAAAGAAGATGTCCACTTATAACTTTTATCATACCAACCAAGTACAAAAATTTCATTACCAATAACAGTTGATTTGCTTAAACTTCGCTTTGTTAGCATTGGACTCATTTTTACAGTAGCTTTAAATTCAGGACCTTTTAGATTAATAACTTCGTTTGTAGGTACATCGTTGATTTTTATTTAACGTGGTTTCATTAACGATTTTCATACAAAACTGAAGGTACATCTCGGTAAGGTTTTGTCATTTTGTAAAACAAAAATTGTTTTAACCTTAATTATAAAATATTCACAAACTATTTTAGAAAAGTATAAAAATTTGTAAAACATTAAATATAACGGTAACTAAATTTAATTCAATAAACATAAAAAAAACTATTTATTTAATGTATTAATTCATTTGTTTTACTTAAAACATTATAAAAAATAATAACAATGATAAACTTTTCACGTATTATTGTTTTAAACGTTTTAAGAAACAGCTTACTTAAATTTTTATGTTAAAATAAAACTTTATACTTAACGACAAACTTTAAAAACTATACGTTAAGTAGCTATCAACTTTGATGGAACACCAAGGAGATAATTTTTGATTAAAAGTTTAAGAAACTAACTTTAACGTTTAAAACTTTAAGGATCTGAAATACATTTACAAAAGCTTTTATTATGTTTTCTAGGAATCAACTAATACGATTAGTCCATTTTAATACAAAAAGTACAATTACACCTTCGGTTTAAATGGCTATTTTTATAAACATCTAAACAAGGGTTTCCCAAAGTGAGCCATAACAGATACTCAGCAGGCCATAAGCAGCAAAGGGGCCAAAGGGGGAAGAGGACATGTGAGATGAGGCGACCATGAGACCATAATTTGAAACTTACACTAGATATTCTGGAGTTGTTGATAAAGAGCAAAAAAAAAACAAATAATGGTCTTTAGTGCTTTGAATGGTAGTAATCTTTTGAGTTAAAGGGGGCCATTTGAAAAAAGAAAAATTTGGGAAACCCTGATCTAAAAGTATAGTTAAGTTATAAATAAAGACATGTTAAGTTTTTTATAAATCGAAAGGTCAATCAAAATTTACAAACACTAAATTGCTAGTGTTACAAGCTTTAAATAAAGAACGAGTCAATTATGCACGAAAGCACTTTTGCATGAAGGGTCAATTATGCACGAAGACCTTTTTGCACGATATTAGAAAAAAAATCATATATAAACAAAATGATATATATACATTAGCTAATAAAACTTACAAAACAAAATACCGACCGAGAGCAAGGGTTAGGGCCTTAGGGGTAACAGTTATACAATTGAGGTAAGATTTTTTATTCAAAGTTAATCTACTTCAAACATAAAAAGTTTTTATTTAAAACTTTGTTCGTTTTGAATTAATATATATGATACAAATTCTTAAAATATTAAAAACTAAAACTTTATTTTTTGAGCAAATTTTAACGGCGTGTTTAATATTAGTAAATTTGATAACTTAATCAAAATAGTTACATTCTTGTTCTAATAGACTTACATAAAGCAAAAATGCTAGTTTATTATTTTTACCTTTATCCAAACTTACAATAAGATAACAATAACTTGAAAACTTTGGTTCGTTTATATTTTGAAAATTTAATGCCTTAAATGAAGTTTTAGCTTAAAACAAATTTTCAATTGACAAGAAAATTAAAAACGATTTATACAGAAAATTCGATAAGCATAATTAAAAAACCGTTTTAAAATAAAAACATGTAGTAAATGTTCCTTGAAATATATTATACTAGTTACTTATAATCAGTATAAGACCTTTTCTGAAACTGTTTACCATAGAAATTTTAAATATACTTTCTTGCTGCCCAAGGTTTTTAACTTGTTGTTATATATATGTTCACAGCTGATTTGCATAAACTTCTTTTTGTTAACATTGAACTCATTTTTACAGGAGTTTTAAATTCAGGGCCTTTTAGATTAGTCACTTCGTAGGTTTTTATACCTCCACAAACAACAATATCAAATTTTTCCTGATTGCAATAACGATTTTCATACTAAACTGAAGGTACACCTCGGTAAGGTATTGTCATTCTGTAAGATGAAAATATCCTTAACCTTAGATATAAAATAATCACTAACAACCTTAAGAAATGAATACATTAGTAAAACATTAGTATAACGTCAGCTAAACTTAATATTGATAAACATTAGAATTGTTTATAAAATATAAATATTGAAAACATAAATACTGTATAAAAGAAACCATATAAATACTATATATAAAAACTCAATCGCCAAGCTGGTTTTGTACTAAATAGGAAGTTGAAAGTATATTTTATGCGAGCAGTTTTATAAAATTATACGTTTTGTCTTTAAACGTGTTTATGTCACAGAATAACTAATTTCTGTTTAGTTAACTATTAACAGAATAACGATTTTTTTATACTTTATTTACTATAACGTGAATAAACGACTTAGGAACAAAGACTAAACTCAAAGAATTTTTTGCAACTAGATCAATTTCACGTTGTTATAGAGCAAACATTTAAAAAAAAAATAAAAGAAACAAGATGAGTTATAAAGTAAATTATATGTAAAAATAACTGTATTAAAATATTTATATTTTTAAAACGTAATTAAAACAGCATTTTAAGTTTAATTTCTCTACTTACAAGTTTGTTTTTTTTTTCTTTTCTATTTAAAGCAGCATAAAATATTCACTTGTTTTAGAAATACGATAAGCAGAACTACAGCTTTTAAAATTTTTAACAATCTTTTATATATTTTTTAACTTTAACTAAAATTAATTTGAGTTAAGTAATTAAATAAAACATTTTAAAGAGTTTTGTTTTTATTTTATATAAATAGTTTATGTTTAATACTACAGGAAAATTTTAAACCAAAAAAATGTACAGTAATAAAAAATACGTAAGATATAGCATTAACATTATTGTAGTACTAGGACTTAAAAGAAAATATAAAATAAAGCTATTCATTTCTAAAATCGACACAACAGGTTGGAAACACATAATAATCAGCGACTTGTTTAAATGTAATATATATATATATATATTAAACTTTAAAAGGGTAAACGGTTAAAATGCTGAGATTCTGCAGAAAAAATATTTGGAAAAACTATACGTATTTCAGCAATCATGATTTAGAATAACAAGTACTTTGTTCTCAACAGCTTTTAATGATTTTCGATTAAATCGAACTTGGGTTTTTATAACAGCTTGCATTATTTTTTTTTTGTTTTTTAATATTTCAAAGCAATAGCGAAGAGTAAAAACCAACTGTTAAACATGCCACTACGAATTGCATCAATCTCATATGAAAATATCCTGTTACTTTTTGCACTTTGCTTCTATTGCACCTAATTTTACGCGCATTTTCAAACCAAATTTTACAACAGCTTCTTGTCGTCTTCCGACAAAAACCCGTTTTCTCCCTTGCCCCCGCACAGAGACGTCTCTTCGTTCAATTTCTCCACTTCCGAGTTTTTCCCGCCGTTTTGCTTCACTGGTTTCGCGTCGTTGCGCTCCGCTGGTTTCGCGCCGTCCTGGAGTTTTGGCGCAGAAATTTTGTAGCCGTTTGGTGGCGGGTCCTCCGAAACGAGCCGCACCGTGGACAGCTTGATCGGCGGTTGCTTCTTCGTTTCTGATTGAAATTTGGTTATTCAGCTTAATCTTTTTTTTTTGCTCATTTTTTAAGTTATTTATAAACTTTAACTATACAATTAATATTTAAGAACACCTTCCGGATAATGTTTTTTGTTTGTCGTTGTTGCAATCTTTTTGATAAAAAAAAAATTAATTTTTTTTTTAAATGATATATATCTGACCAAATTTCTTAATGAAAAAGTATAAGCTTCAAAAAATACTACTAATAAACTTGACTTTAATCTGAGAAAAATTCAATCAAGTTGATTAATAATGAAATTAATTCACCCACCAGCAATATCAGGACTCTTGGGACGTTCAACGGTGATCAAAGGGCTGCAAGGCGACGCGTTCGTAATTGTGACGTCACTTTCGCTACTCGGAGTGATGACGTCATTTTTCGTGACCTCATCATCTTCGTGAGTCGAAGATTTATGACGGCGTTTTATTGAATCTTGATAAGAATAAAAGTTGAATTAATCAAAAGTAACATAACGGATTAAAGCTAAATTAAATGAAGTTGATGAAAACCCTAGAGTAAATTTAGCTATCTACATGTGAATTGCCATAACTTGGTTGATTTATTTATAAAATAAAACTATAAAACGAAGATTATAAATTCTGCAGTTTATAGATCGCCACACATGCCAGTGTCGACAAAAAAGGAAAACAAGTTTAAGATGTAGATTTTAATGGCTTCATAAACTATAAAAGAGTTGTTTTTTAGACGAACTCACATTTACGGTCGTGTAGAAATAATGCTAAAAACTTAACAAATATGTCGTTAAGAGTTACCTTTGAAAACACATAAATTAAGTTAGCATTTTGCTTATAGATTGTTGCAACAACTTCTTAAGATTAAGAGCTTAACGTTAAATTTATAAGAATAAAAAAAATGATACCTTCAGATTGTACTTTTCCTAGAAATGAAGGTCTACAAATAGCGTCTGATTTTCTTCTGTGTTTTAAGTCTTCATTTCTCAGTCTTGGAGACAACAGTCCTCTGTGAGTCACTATCGGCTGTAATGTAGTGAATGTTTTTGAAAAGTAAAGTGGTACCAAACTATATAAAAAAAAGGTTTAGCTTCTTTATTTAATAAAAAGAAACTTTTTCATTTAAAATTATCTAGTAACAAGTTTGCTAACTCTAAATAGATAATGTAGTGTAGTAAAAATTTAGAACATTGAGTACTCAAAAAAAAAGAAGTTAAAAAGACACATAAAAAACGAAGCAAAGTTATAAGTTTTATGGTGAAACCCAGATAAATGTTTAAAAGCTTACATTTATTTGAACTTACACCCGTTATCCATCTAAAGTAAACTGATGAATCAAAACATATACAAACGAACCGAATGTGAGCCGGATACTTTTTTCCCTTCTTTTTCCTTCTTTCTGTGGGAAGGGGAAAGCGATTGAAGCATCTTTTCGAATGTCGAAGGTGATCGGTGCATGCTGAAACGTCACAAATACAAAAAATGTTTCATTGATACGTCATAATTGATAAAATATTTCGGTGATACGTATAATTAATTTTTTATTTCGTTTATACGTCATAATTACAATTTTTTTGCTATAACGTCAAAAATGAAATTTATTTCTTACTTAGTTTGCTGTTACGGTATAAAAACTATTTTTTATTGATACATAAAACTAAAACGATAAAATAATAATAATAATAGTAATAAAAAAAGATAAAAAAATAAAAAAAAACTTTTGTTATTATATCATAAATTAAATACACTTTCTGCTTGTTTTGAAAACATATGATATTTATAAAATATAAAGAGTTTAACTCGTTTTAGCTCATTCAAAAATACAAACAATAAAAAATTTATAGTTAAAAAGTTTACGTCTAAAAAAAAAACAAGTAGGTATGTAGTGTTATGCCTTTTACCTTGAAACAAAAAACACTTGATGGATAATACACTTTAAACATGTTTAGCTTTAAGTAATTTTATAATTTTTTTTTATATATAAACTACTATTACTGTATTTATTAGTTAAGATATTGGTTAAAATATTTTAGTAAAATTAGTAAACACTAACTTGTTAACATGTAAACTGTCTTTCTTACAATGGCCTTCTTTTTCCATAAATGACTGCGAAAACAAAAATAAATAACACTATTGAAATAATTAAATCAAAAGTAGCTCAAATTTAAAGAAACAAGCTTATGTTACTTACAATGATACTTTAAAAAGAAAAAGTTAAACAAGTTGAATAAAAGTTTTAAAAAAACACAGACTTTTTGAATATTCATTTGGTTATTTTACTCGTGTAAAAATGAATAAAAAACGTTTTAGTCACTAGTTTTATAAGAGATGTAACAAATTTTAACTAAAAGTTTTAACAAAACACCAACTATAAAAAATTCATTTGGTTTTTATACTCGTGTAAAAATAAAAAAAAAATGTTTTAGTCACTAGTTTTATAAAATATGGAATAAATTTTAGATAAAGTTTTACCAAAACACCAACTTTTTCAATGTTCATCTGGTTGTTTTTGTCGTGCAGCTCAATTTTCTGCGCAATCTCTTCTGCCTCTTTGCTTGTGCTCTTGTCCAAGCTGTGCACTGATTTGCTCAAGTTTTCCGTGTTTTGACCTGTAAACGTAAACAATCATAGTTCTGGTTAGTATTGTTTGAGAAAAAATATACTTATTGTGTAAATATTTACTTTATTTTTAACTCTACACGTAAATTTTAATTTCGATAAATTAAAATGAAAACATCTTTAAAATAAAGCAAACAAAGAAAACAAGTGTATTTTACAACAAATACTACAAACTTACTGTTAATATAAAAAGTATTTTTACTAATGATAACGTCAGTTACACAGATCAAATATCGGCAGTTAATTTTAAAAGGCTTGCATGAACATTACAAATCCAAAATTGAAGACATGGCTTGATGAACTCGTTTAGAATATTTTTTTTAATGTGGCCATCGAAAACACAAAGAAATAGTTTATCATAAAAATAAAAATAAATGTTGCTACTTTTCGATCTTAAAAAACCTAAAATTTTAAGAGAGGGCTGCACGTTATTTTTGGCTGAATAACGAGTTTTTTGTTATTTTTGATATTAGTAAGGAATCAAACCAATTAATGAGCTTATAAATATTGTAGAAGACAGCTTTTATTGTCAACACTTTGCCCAAACAAAAGGCACTTTTAAAGATTTGAATAAGTAAAATACCTACTATCCTCACAGCATAAAACTTAAACTTAAAAAGTCTTTTTAACCTCATGGCAGCAACACTCTGAAAAGCATCCCTCATTAGGTACTTGTAAAAATTTAAATAAATCAAACTGAAACTCGTCGAATAAATAAATGTTTAACTACAAAGTAGAAGTTGAAAAGCTTACAAACCTAATCTCTTAAGCTGCAACTCTCTGCAACGCATCCGTCATCGAAATTTACTCATCGAATTAATAAAAAATAATAATAATGTATATATGTATAACAAAACAAACAAACCCAGTCTTTTGAGCCTCATTGCTGCCACTCTCTGCAACGCGTCCCTCATTAGGGGTACTCATCGAAATAATAAATAATAATAATATTTATATATATATATTAAACAAAATTAACAAACCTAATCTTTTGAGCCTCATTGCTGCCACTCTCTGCAACGCGTCCCTCATCAGGGGATACTCGTCGAATATCTCTTTCATGTCTTCCGCGTGAAGGGAGTAGGTCGAGCAGTACGTGGTTGCTATGACGCTCGCCACCCTCCTGTCGGTTGCTATCAGGCAGATTTCTGTGTGACGTCATAGTTGTTATAAAAATATTGACAGTCAAATGTATAAATTAATGAATTTAGTTGTAATTAACTTTTAGTTTTACTCTCAGTTATGCTTTAGTATCAAGTTATTTGAAACTTTGCCTCAACTTGCTCGATGATCATCAGCAATTGAATATGACCCATTTAAAATAAATTTTAATGTTTTTAATTACATGTAACAACATTCTTATGAAAAATATTAAACTTGCTTGTAAAGACAATTTAAACTTCAGTACCACTTCAAACGAAATAAGAAAAAAATCAAGATAATAAATATGTCGATCTAATCTACATGAAAGTTTTATTCTAGATAGAAAGATATAATGAATAAAAAATGTTTTATTTTTCAAAAAATTGATAGGTTGTACTAAATACATTCAGCGTTCCATTTTACATACAAGTTATTTTGATAACGAATTTATTTCTTCAAGATAATTATATTTTTAAAACAATATATTGATAAGAAAAGTATTACAGTCGTGTTACTAATCAGGATGAAATTAATAATTATTTTATTATCCTCTTTAAAGTCTTGTCCAAAACTTCAATTTCTTCAAATTAAACATATTTGTAAACAAAAACTTGTTTTCGAAAAAGTATATGGACAAGAAAAATATTACAGTCGTATTACTAATAAGAACTAAAACTTTAGTATCTAAAACTTGGGGAACCGAACATTTTATTTAGTTTAAATGCAGCGTTAACATACTAAATTTGTTATTTACTAACATCAATTAGAAAACATTTCAAATTAAAGCTTTTTCACTTCAAACCATGCTGAAAATCAACAGTTTTACTTAAAGACAGATCAAAGTCTTGTGATTCATATAATGTTTCTAATCTAAATAAAAGGCCATGTTAAGAGATATAAGTAAAGAAAAATCTAATTTAACTACATAGAAAAGTGCAAAAGAAACACAAAAAAAGTTTTTCGTAACTAGATGGATCAGTCTTTTGAACAAGATAACTTAAAGAAAAAAAGTTATATACTTTTCAAGTTTAGATAGTCATTTAACTACTTTAAAACAAGAAATATTTCATTTAGAAAACCCTCATTAAAAAAATCAAGGTTCAAGCTATCTAAAGTATAAAAAATATAATAAGTTGTTAAACTAGTTTGTTTAAAGTGTTAATAATTAAGCACTTTAAGAAAAAGCATATAACACAAATAAATTAAAACCATAACAAAAATAAACTTTTACATTAAAGATGTATTAACTTTAAAGAGTCATTGAAACAGACACAAAAGTTATGGTTAAATTATTAAATCACTCTTCAAATATACTGTTTCAAAACAAACACACACAAACACACACACACATATATAAACAAAGTAGTCTGCTACAAAAGAGTTTACAACGTGGAATCAAGGAGTTACGGTACAGTCTACTGGTGCTCACTGCAAACTACACAAAAGGTGTAACTAAATCAGAGAGACTTACGAGGCAGGTCTGAGCTTTCGGGAATGTAAAAAACATCGGATTCCGTGGCTCTGAACCAGTTGGAAATGTTCTCGGATATTGTCGACGCGTCTTCAATATATACTACTTATTTTTATGTCATTAGTGAGAAAGTTGAAAGGTAAATTAGAGTCTCAAAACCACGATATGTATATTTTACTGTTAGACGCGTCGTTTTTATTTTAAGTAATGATGCGTTTACAAAATGAATAAAAATAGTTATGTATTATCAGCAAGCTTTGTTTATTAAATGCTCAAAATTTAACTTTTACAGTAAAATAACACATAGAATTTTTGAAAGTTAGCACTAAATTAGTTTGGTATAATCTGGTAAAGGAACCATTTTAGTATACTTTTTATTTATTATGATGAAAAGTGTTAAACTATGTTGAAACTAGGTACATATCCTTTAATTAATAGTTTGTCGATTATTTTTTACAATAACTTATCATAAAAAGTTGTTTTAATTTTTATTAAAAACCAAATAACTACTTAGTAGTAAAGTTGCAAAGTTAGAATGTTGCACAACCTATAAAAAGCCTTTAAAATGGTTAGCAATACAAAAAGAATAATAAAACTGTCGTAAAAGATGTGAAACTAAAATGAACATGATGTTCTAAACACACAACGAACCTCCAAAAAAAGATCCATCGGACAGTTGTTTGAGTCTTTCCGGTCTGGAACTTGAATGCACATCTACAAGTCCGTGTTGAATAAAATACATCTTCTTGCCCATTGTCCCTTCTTTTACTATCACATCTGTTACAAACGTAAACAGTATGTATTGTAGGTAATCATCGTTTGTTAGAATCAATTAAACTTAGTTGTATCAGTATTATATATAGAGATACTGTAACCAACAAAATTTTTTATATTATAATTTATTAAAATGCTAGGAATTCAAATAGCTTTGATGTTGTAACAAATTCTCGTACAATAAGTCTTGCATACTATTTATTTTAGTTTTATGTAGAGCTTTTTAGTAGTTTTGTACAAAAAGTATAAAAATGTTTTGACTGCCAAAGTATATCTTAATTAGTTAGATAATTACTTTAATAAACAGTCTTAAAGAACATGTTTCATACCTTCAGGTTGAAAAACTTCGTACTTCAGCTTTTGCACGACTGCGGTTACAAAATCAGGCGAGGCATCTTTGAAAAAGGGAACCGAATCGACTAAATGCCTGCAGTTGAAATTCACTATTTCCTGTGAAAATAAATTTATGTTTTTTAAATAAAACCAATATGAAGCGTTTAACCTAACGTCTTTGTTTTGATTTCATTAAAAAGCCTGTAAAGTAGCACAAAATGATTGTTAGAGGTAGTTTTGAAAAACTAACGTATTATAAAAAGTTTTCACGTATTCATTACTAATACAAATTACTTGTTCAAAAATGTGTAAGCTTATAACGATCTTCTCTGATACATGCATTGTCATTTAAAATTAACAATAAACTGATTATTAAATAAAGTTAAAAATAAATATTATGACATGGTATAGTATAGAAAAAATATCCTAAAACTAAACAGTCAACACATTTTCAATTCTGACTGTAAACATAACAACAAACCTCTCTGAGACTTTCTGAAAGCTCATCGAGGATTCCCTGTTCGTCGAACATCTTTCCCTGGAACCTGTTCTCGTAATAATCGTAGACCCTCTTCCTTGTGGCCTTGGGGAGGTGCCTGAACCTCAAGTACTCTTTCACTTGCATGTACTGTGAGGGGTAATAGTAGAAAAATCACCATTAGTATTTAGAATTGTTTAAACTTGTGCGATAACTTTAAGCTGTTTGTGTGAAACATAATTGCTAAAAAAAACGTCCAATAAACTTTAAACACTGCTTATCACTAAATCGTTTTTATAAACTAACTCGTTTGTATAATTAGAATTAAAGTTTTATTTTATTAAAGCTCGTGAAAATGTAAGAGGCTGTTCACGAACTAACTTTTTCTTTGTATTGTCTCTCAGATGAGTCCATGGACTGAATAAGAGCTGTGGCGTTACCAATAAACATTGCAAAGCACACAGCACCTACAATAATAATAAAAATTTTTACTCAAGTATTTAACCATATCTTGCTAAACCTGTAAAAGGTTAAAAAGATCTAAAAACTAAAAAAATACGATTCTTAAAACTGTTGAATTAGATAATAAACTTTTTAGAAAAACTTACATAAAAACAAATTTATAGTAAAAGTGAAATAGCCATATTAAACACTTGATTTTTTCGATAAAAAAGTACTATGATGTCATATATCAGAGTTTTCGATGAACAAAATCGCTTTTATCAAACTATTTTAAAATGTTACAATTATTACAAACCAGAGATCATTGAGAGCATGGTCATCCACAGATCAGTGAGGTTCTGAGGAGGTTTCTGACCGTACCCGATACACAGCATGTGAGACATGGCTTTGAACAGGCACCATGAGTACTGCTCAGCCCATGTTGCGTTCTGTATAAAGTTTTATGTATAGTATTATTACTATTTAGTTTATATATAAGTTTAAATATAACATGTTGCGTTCTGTTGGTGATACAAGTTTAATATATACATATATATATTTATTTATTTTTATTGTAACTAGTTTGAACAAACACCATGATTAATGTTGAACTCATGTTAAAATAATTCTTAATACAAATCATGTTGGTGATCAAATAATTATATATGTACATACTATACATATTTGTTTATAAGTTTAAACATAATCAGTTATTAAACACCAAGAACACTGTTTAGCCCATGTTGAGTTATGTTAGTTGTACAAGTTTGGTATATTTATAACTTTAAAAAGTATGTAGCATTTGTTAAGTTTAAATATATGTTTAAAGTATTTTGAACATGCTTTCTGTTTTTATAAGTAGGTTAAAAGTTAAAAGTTTTACTTAAAAGTATTATGTTTCTCAAAGTAGAAAGTTGACTAATAAGCATACTTTCATAATTACTTGTGGTAAGTTTTGTTGAGATAGTAGACTAAAATTTTTATTCATAAATACAAAAACTTTACACAAATTAGCTTAGATCAAGTTACTTTTAGTAACTAAGGTTTTGTAGTAATTTCAACTTCAATTTGTTTGCTATGAAAAGTCGTTATTTATACAAAAAGCTGTAATTTATATTAAGCAGACTTTTATAAACCTTTTCTTAGTTATCTAAAAAACATATGCTACCTTATGTAAATTAGGTTTGTCATTTATCAAAGTTTATGCTCAAAGACGTCTTGTGTTACACAACACACTGATCAGTATTTTTTAAACACAGGCATCAGTTAATACAGATTTCTTTATTTTTTTTTTCACTGCGAAAACACAGCTGCTCTATCAAATTAGTGTTTCTAAACAGTTTTTCTTCGAATCGAACGTTGATTTTCAAAATCAATAACCGCGCGAGTTGCATCAGCATTCAAGCATGCCAGACGCAGTCAGTTAACAAATTTTTCTCTTGAATCAATAAAAAGTTGCAATCGTGAGCATCGTGCAGTAATATACGTAGTTTTAAGTGCTTTTTTCGCTCTTGTAAACAGAAATAGTAACAACTTGCACAATATTCGACTTTTATATATGTTTAATTTATTAATAAACTAAACATTAGTTTTATAAAAATCACTATGGAAATATATACCTAACTCCAAAATAGTCTTATGGAGTAAAAAAGAACAAAAATAAATAGATATTAATTCAAAATTATTGGCTGCTTAATTTTAATGTTGGTCTTAAGAAACTTGGATAAGTTTTAAAGCTATTTGTTCACCAAAAGCTAAAATGTATGTACATATGATTTAAATAAAAAGCATCAAGATTACATTTTTTAACAACAGTTGTTTTTAAAATACACTTTTTACTGTACTAAAATATTTTTTGTAGGTATAACGCTTAAAACAATTTTAAACATTTTGTTTAAACATAACGAATAGCAGTATTAAAATATTATAACTTTTTTAGGTAAAATTTAATTAAACATAAAAGTTATGTAATCAATTAACTAGGCATTATGAGGCATTGAAATATTCAATATAACAAATGGCTTTTTCGGTAATAGATTATGCAATATAAACAGCAATTAAAGTATTAAAATAGAAACATTTTTAAACAACAACAGTAGCTTTATGACGTCACACACACCTGCAAGTTGTCGATGACGATCCATGAGTCGTGCGGGAAGTCGTTGAGCATGGGCACCATGAA
This sequence comes from Thalia democratica, assembly GCF_965202585.1. Taxonomy (NCBI): domain Eukaryota; kingdom Metazoa; phylum Chordata; class Thaliacea; order Salpida; family Salpidae; genus Thalia; species Thalia democratica. Next base: position 20,805,895 of record NC_139165.1, read on the forward strand.
CTGCAGGCACCCGTTCAGGTGGCCAATCAGGAGCATCAGGCACACCAGGTTGAAGATCCTCACGGCCGCCACCGCCAGGTCGTACTGAAGCCCCACGATCTGTTTCACGAGAGGGGATTTTTGTTAAGGGGTGTTTTTTGGTTGAGAGATGAAAACTAACTTGAAACGTTTTGGGACAGCTCACAATGACGATGATCAGTCTAACAGCGAGTTAAAAACTATTTTAAAAGAACCTCTTTGTTTTTTTAACGATTTTGTAACGACAACTGTTTTAATTACGTCACGAAAGCTTGACTATGACGTAGTAATGTTACTGGACAAAGCACAACAAAAAACCAACAAAATACTATAACTTTCAATACTGACAAGGTTGAAAAGGTAGTCACTAAATCAATTGTAACCAGTAAGTTTATAAATAAGTTTTTATGACTTTAGAAATTTGATACGTTTTAAAGCTATTTGTTCGTCAAAAGCTTACATGTAAGTATATTTGATTCGAATAAAAAATATCAAGATTACATCTTTCAACGACATCGCTCAAATAATGAGGTAAAAAAGGTTAAGTAAAAGTTTTTTGTATAACTTGGTGTTTTTTTTTAAGTTTAAGTAAAGCACAAAAATAAAATCACAAATTTTTTCAGCTGAGCTTGTTTCAATAGTCACAAAAAATTATAGTTTTACTAATCAGCTAAGACACTTATACTGAAAATATCAACTATACAAACAACAGATACAAATTTTTTCCTGTTTATTTTAAAAGTATAATGGATTGATCAACTACAACCACAAAACATAAGACGATAAGCTACTGACACTTGTAAGCATTTAATATAAAACAAGTCCATTATTTTGATTTTTCAAATAAGTACTCTAAAAGATCTTTTCACTGCAAATAATTCGAACAACTATTAACAAATCAAAAATAGTCAAAACCAAAATGTTTTAACATTTAACTTATTTTTTAGGGACGGAGCACAACAAGTACTTATAACCAAAACAAAAAAGTTAAAACTACATATATTAGCAACTAATATTATTTTTAACTGTTTAAGGGACGGAGCACAACATTATTTTTGTGACGTCACAATGGTTAACGACTTTCTCACCACCTGTTCCCACTGATGCACGTATCTAATGAGCCTGGAGATCCTGAGAAGCCGCAGCAGGGACAGTATCTTGGCGAACCGGAACAGCTTGACCGCTCGTGAGGCAGAAGCCGACGGACGCTCCACTGACGTCATCTGTGTGACGTAACAAGTAAAAACAAGTAGATAGTAAAATACTTACTTTTGAGTATTTCAATCACAATATAAATACATAAGTATCATATAGTACTATTTGTTGTATAATAATAGTTACAAATTGACAATTCATTTTTTCTCTCGAGCCAGAAGCCAAAGGGCGCTCCACTGACGTCATATGTGACATAATAAGTGAAAAGTTGTTTTTTTATATGTTCAAACAACTAATAAATCTGTTATCGTTTGTTTTAGAGTTACGAAAATAAAATTTCTAAATTTTTTTTAAAACTATAAAAATCTTTTTAAATTTTCAATTAAACAATAAAAACAAAAATAAGGTCATGCTATAACCACATGACGTCATCACGCTCCACTGACGTCATCTGTGTGACGTAATAAAAAATACTATTAAGATACTAAGTTTTAGAAATATTTAGTTTTAAAAACTTTTAAAAATGAGATATTAAATGATAATTTGTGAAGTTATTTTTTTCAACAGTTGTTCAAACAACTTTTAAGTTTATTTTCGTTTTTTACAGAGGTATGAAAATAAACTTTATGACTTTTTTAAGTCTTCAAATAAAATTTAAAGAAGTACGCAAAAACGAGGAAAGTTTAAAGCAGTACCTGCTATGACCACGTAGCGTCATCACGTGCCACGTCAACACGCTAATGACAGTTTTGGTTACATAGCATTCAGTTAATTAATTGATCTATACAACTCAATAATTCAAAAATAATAAGTCAAACGAAATCAAGTAAGTCGTTAGCTTATTTGAATAAAATAGTCTGACGTCAATGTTTGTTGCTTAACTTATTACTGAATTAATTGTAAGCTTTATTATATGAAACTCTTAACTAATGAAAGTTTTAAAAATATAATATAATTGTATACGAAATTTACGTGATAGTTGTTAGCTGAAACTCTTTTTAAATTTAGATTATGTGAAAAGAATTATTATGAAAATAAGAACATATAATGTTTGCAGATAATAACTACCATTACATAAATATAAAAAAAAAAGTCAAAATTTAAAAACTCATTAAAGATTATGTTATTGAAGTAACTAAAACTTGTAGTTGATTTTTGTATTAATATAAACAAACTAGTTTTACTTCAGTACTTTTTTACAAGAAATTTTACTTTCCTGAATAAATATATACTATTGTATCAAGTTTTTCTAAAACGTTTTTAGCTGCATGATTTATTTGATATAAAACTTGGTATTTTTTCCCTGAGAAAAAAAAAATGTTTACGGAAAAGTAAAAACAAAATCAAGAATGCAAATAGAATTGATTTAGTTGGCTCAAGGCGATGTTTTACAAAAGTTGTATGATAAATATTGTAAACTTAAACTAAGTAGTTCGAAAACAAAATTTAGTTACACTGTATTTTTACCTATTTTTAATAATCCGGAAGCTTAATTTACAATTTTATTCAATGAAAGCTTTATTAAACAATTTTTTGTTAGTACTAATACGTTATTAGGGTACTTGGAACAATAACTAATTTACAGAATGTTAGTTTACTATAATTATCGCAAGTGTATTAATTTGTTTAAATAACTTTTATATTCACGTTTTATATGTGATTTTTGATTTAATATTGATGTCTTGATTAAAATAAAATCTAAAATAATATATTACTACTGATACATATTTGATTTTAATGAAATTTTTTATACATATCTTGAAATTCATCTTAATTAAAACTTTTTTTAATCAATAGTCATCGACTTTATTTTTTCTCATTTTTTTCTTTTTGATTGAAATTAATATTGACAATAGAGTTACTTGAAAATTTAGTTTATAACTGCGTTATAATTGTAAATGTTTAGAATACTACTAAAATGTAACTCAAAATAGTTTATAATAAATTTTTATTTAAAACCCATGATTAGAAACACTTTTTTTTACTTTTAAGCCAAAATTTTACAGGTAAAACGTGAATTTTTTAGTATTTCTATCTCAAGTTCACAAGCAGTTTCAACATATGCTGGACAAGACAAAATTTAAATTATTTATAGCGAGCGGCCTTATAGCAAGTGCTCAAATAAAAATGTCAAAAATTTATCGCTTTTCTTCATAATTCTATTATTATCTTGTACTTTATAAAGGTTAAGTATGTTTAGTATAAAGTCGTTTTTACACTTAAAATTACTTGAAATTTTGCAATACAAAATTTTTTTTAAACCAAGGCGTTTAGTGATATTTTAAAAGTTAAGTTTTTAGATATCTATCTAAATATTTTTAAACTAAGCTTTTTTGTAAAAAATATTTTACATGGGTGATTTTTATTAGTTTAATATAAAAATTAAAAATAATAACTTTATAACGTCTGACTGAATTTTATAAAAATACTTGACAAAAACAAATAAATACAACGGAAATTTCTACTTTACTGTAATAAAAGTAAACAATTATAAGTCAATTTCAAAACTTCCTACACACAAGAAAGAGTTGGTTAGACATAATCTAATCTGTAAAAATAAATTATTTATGAATGACAAATTACGCTTGCGAACTCAGTTAAGTTTTGAAAATTATGTTTGCAGCGTGATGTAGCGAAACCAGTGCATGTTTAATTGATAAGCAGATGTTATCTCTACAACTGCGTATCTCTAGTAGTGAACTGTTGCAGATTGTGCAACTCATTGCATAAAATTGCAGCTAAAACAGTAAAACTTGAAACTTTTAGTTCAGAAGTTAGATATGTAACAGCAGTGAACTTGAAATATTAAAATGAGTAATTTTACAAGATATTTGGTAAACATTTTGTTTTTGTGTTCAAACTTTAAATTCAACACTTTTACAAGAATTCTCAAAAGTTTTATTTAAAAGAATAAAACATTTGACTTTTTATAAAACAGTTGTTCGACATGTTTGACTTGATTTTGAATAATATTAAACTTATAAACATAAAAAGTCTTAAAATAAAGTATAAATACTATATAGTGTTTTGTACTATAGCTAAAATACGTTGTTATAACTTTGAAAAATCATAAATGCAAATCGAACATTTGTTGATAAACTTAGAAATGCTTAAAAGGGTTTTAAATACTTAAATGCTTAATTAAATATTTTACAAAACTTTGTACAGCTTTCTAGACGATGTGTTTAATAACCAAACAAGATATTTTAGAAACATATTTAAACTTATAGGTAATATATTTAAATAAGTTTTGTTCAAATTTTAAAATTCAAAAAATTATTAAATTTTAAGTTAAAAAGGAAAAAAAAATGTCAGTATTTCCGCAAATATTAAATAAAGTTTTTAAACAAAATAAGCATAATAGTAGTTACAGACATTTTTTAAACCGCAGAGAGTAATAAACATTTTTTTAAAGATTATTTTGATGAAAACCAAAAGGTACAATAGAATGCTTGTTCACAAAAAAGAAGTAGTATTATGGTTTGATAGAGAAAATAAACACAATGCAATACAAACTTTTACTTACTTTTCAGTCATTAAACTGTTGTATAATTGCCTATTAGAAATAAATCTAATTTAAATTAGAATGAAGCTTGAAGGTTTCTTACAAAAGATATTACAAGCAGTTTATGTTAACTGCAGAAAATAGTCAATGGATAAATAAACACAATATAAACGTATTAAATCCATATCTGGGCATGCACTTATTTTATGATGGTCTAATTTAAATTAACTTTTCTGGTAATAAAACAATCAAACTTGTACCTGCAGGAAATAGTCGATGGGGAGGCTGGAAATGATGTCCACCGCGAACCAACTCCTGAGATACCTCCTCCTGATCGTGGGAAGATCCAGGATGACCTCCTCGTCTCCCGAATCCTCGATGATGCCCGTGTGGAAGTTCATCAGGATGTCGGCAAAAAACCTTTGAAAATTTTTCATTTTAAATTGTTATAATATATATTTTTTTTTTCGATGTGGAAGTTCATCAGGATGTCGGCAAAAAACCTTTGAAATTTTTCTTATAATGTATTAGGTTGTTATAATATATATATATATCTATATTTAGGGTGCTTAGTTTTTTTTGTTAGTGAAAACATACAGTTATATTTTAAGCATAACTTTCTTTATTCCGACTAACGGCGTTTCACTGTTCTCAAATAAATTTAAGAACAGATCTGGAAATAATTCATAAATGTCTAGGTAAAGTGTTTCATATATAAAACTATTTGTATTTAAATACAAATTTTTTCGATGATGCTCGTGTGGAAATTCATTAGTGTGTCGGCGAAAACCCTGTAAGTTGTTTATACTTACTGAGTTTTTTTTAATTGTTAACCATGAAGCCTGTCAGCGAAAAAAAAACTGGTATTGTATTCATAAACATATATTTAAAATTTCAGTTTGTTACTTTAATTTAACACTTATAGAGTTCATATTTGTTTTCAATGATGCCCGTGTGAAAGTTTATAAATAAGATAGCTAAAAATGTTATAAAGTTTTCATATAAGAAATAAACATACTTAAATAGTTGTTTTACTAGTAATTTATAATACTGATTAAACTATTATTAACTTTTAATGACGACTTTATAGAAATACATTAGGTCACAAAAACCAAGTCAAATAAGCATGAGAAACGACTTTTCAAAATATCTGAATAAAGAAAGTTATGCTTAAAATATAACTGTATGTTTTCACTAACAAACAATGTAAGTTGTATTTGTTAAAGATAAAAGCAAAGCGGGACTGCCAACTGCGAAACGGGAAAAAAGCAAATTAATTTCATCAAAAATTTGTTTATGTGCATAAATCGGTTGCTAAGCATTAATTTCAAATTGCGTGCAATTTTTACGCGTTAAAATGCATTTGAAGAAAAATTCAAAGAAAAATATTTATTATTCAATTAGTTATACGTAATGTTTACTCGCTTATAAGGAAAACAAGGCAATGTGTTATCTGGGAATTTAGAATTGTGCAAATCATTAGCATGATGCAGCAAATAATTTTCATGTTGGCTGAATCAGAATATATTTCTAAAAATATTAAAATTATTATAAAACAATTATATTTTTCGAAAGCTTTTAATATTTTTAAAATTAATACTTTTGTCTCTAACCCAAATTACCCAAAAGTCTACAACTTTATTATGTTTAACTTTATACAGAAACAAAATCTACTGACAAAATATGAATAATATAGCTTTGAAAGCATTTCCCAGACAGTTTTTCCTTTACATTGATTAAAACAAGCATAACACGTTACAGTTATATATTTAGAAAAAAAAGTACTAAACAAAAAACCAAAGCTATTGTTAAGAAATAAAAACTTTAAATAATAATTACGTCACTATAATATTTTTAAAAAGCATATCCAAATCAAAAACAAAATAAGAAAGTCAGTTGGGTATTTATAATTAAATAGAGCTTATAAAGTTATTTTCAGAGGAATAATAGTACATTAAGGATTTATGTTAAACATAAACGTAAACAAGGTATTTATGTGTTTTCTAAATTCAGATATACACTTATATGTAAAAAAATGCAGATATACACTTAGCATATAATTACTTTGTTTACGTTTATGTTTAACAAATCCTATTTTATGAAACTTTGTAAATTTTATTGAACATAAGTTGTTAATGTGTTGTTATTCATTTGAAACTTGCGTTTACTTTTTATTTTTAACATCATACTTACATACTGTTTATCTGTAAACTTTTTAATGTTTTTCTAAAACCCAGTAAAATACCGTAGAAGAAAACTATTTGATTTAATTTACAATACTTCTGTGAATGTTTCATACTGACCATTGAAAAATGAGAAAATTTTTACTTTATGCTAATTATTAATGCTTTTTAATTTGAATCAAAGTCTATTTTGCATACTGCCATTGTCCGCAGAAAACAATTGAAAGTGTAAATATTTTGACCACTAAACCTTTTTAACTTTTACGCCAAGCCTCTATGACATCGATTGATTTTTGCAAACATTGAAAAATACAGAAGCTCTTAACACTTAACGAAAACTTTTAGTTCGTAGTATTAGCTTTAAGCAATTTTTGGAATAAAGCTTTCCGTAAAGGTAAAATGAGTTGGTGTGACTAATTATAAAACCTTTAGATATAACAATTTTATATAATGCATACAGAAACTTCTTGCATTATAAAATCTTCTTATCTTTTTTTTAGCAATAATTTTATTCTAATGCAGTCTAGTCTGAGTCTGGTAGGTTTAAGTGTGACTATCTTGTATTCGATCAATCGATATAACGAAAATTCCCAACGTAATTACAAAACTTTACAACTTTTTCGGTTTGAATAGAGAATAAAGTCTTTCTTTAATTGCAAAAACTATTATTTTGTGATTAAGTTAAATAAGTAGTTGGTAGTAAGCTGGTACATAATAAACTTATAAAGGTTAAAGGAAATTATAATTAAGTAAACTTATTAAACTTTACTGCTTAGAAATAACCATTATAGCTTTAGTAATTTGAAAATGTTTAATACAAAATGCGTTGAATTTAAAAACAGATTTAAACTTTAGTTTTTAATTAAAGACGTACCTTTCGTTTTTAATTAGAAAAAAGACTTGACAATGGCGTTGCCATCTGTAACCGCAGACTTTTGGGAAGGCACAAATATTTTTTTGAATTTTCGGTGAAAATCTTTTTCTAAATAACTTTTTATTATACTTTTGTAGTAGTTTTTCGTATTTTAAAACGGTATTTTTTCTACTAGTTATTGATTCTAAGCAACATTCACAACAAAAATGATAACCAAGTCATTGTTATTCTATAATTATTTTCACTAGATTTCAACTGTAGTTTTAATGCTTTTGTACAATTATAATTTTATTGCATATGTATATAGTATTGATAGTTTATGTTCATAAAAAAAAAACTATATACGAATATGTTTATTGAATAAATTCTAAGCTTTTATATATGTTTAAATAATTTTACATATCTATTATTTCGTAAAAGTTTAAATTTTTACATATTCAAAGACAGTCAGTTTTTTTTGATTTAAAACCAGTTTAAAAATCAACATTTTTAAAACTATTCGAAACTATAAACTTAAGCATTTGTTAACAAAGATCCAAGCTTAACAAACAGACTTACAATTTATTTTGTTATTTAGTTATTATTAACTCAATATATTGTTCAAAAAGCGTAACGTTTAACTCTATGTAAAGTTAATTGCTTATATTTAGCCTTATACTCTACTTACCGAGCGAGCTGTAGCAGTTTATCTTTATTTTATATTTTTTAATAATTTACACTAAATTGCAACAAACCAGCAATCGAGACAGAGATTGAAGGCGATCCATCCCGAATCGGTGGTGAGTATGTCCGAGAAGAAAGTGATAGCTATGGGGATCACGAACATGGACACTATGAGCAGGATCAGTGATACTATGTCCCAGTAGAACCTGTTAAGTTTATATATCTAAATATGTCTAGTTATAGATAGGGATCACGAACACAGATACTATCGAAAGGATCAGTGATACTATGTCCCAGTAGAACCTGTTTGTTATATATATATATATATTTAGTTATAGAAAGGGATCACGAACATAAATACTATCAAAAGAATCAGTGAAACTCTATCCAAGTAGAACCAGCTAAGTTTATATACATATATATAGTTTTATATAGTTTTATATATATATAGTTAAATATATATATAAATATACATCAATTATAGTGTATGGATGACAAACATAAGTACTGGCAAAGGGTCAGTGATACTATATGCCAGTAGAACCTGTTAAGTTTATATGTGTATAAGTTTTAACAATATTGAGACCTAGGATACTGGTATTATTTTAATTAATCAACAAAGTTAGATTTTGACTAGTATCTTTTTACTATAATAAGTTAGTTTTTAGGGATCTTTAAAACAGTTTCATTATAGATTTCAATGTGTTCACTGCTTAATTTTTGAAATAGAACTGAAAGATGTTATTAATAAGTTATTTAAGCAGACTTAAACCTTTCTTTTCTCAACAATTCAGAGTGCAAAGGTGAAGGAAAAGTTGTATTTGATGTTGCAAAGTCAAATTGCTTTGTAACTTATCATATTTCTATGACTAAGGTGCACACAATTTGATTAATACTATGAACCTACAACTTTTTTTTGTTTACATTTTGTGTACTCGTAAAAAGAGATTAAAAGTAAAAGATAATAACAAGTTTGTTGTTTGTAAATATTACAACTTAAGTTCAAATGCGGAAACCTTATAAAGTCAATAAAAAAGCTGAAAACATCGCATTATTAAAGCTTGTCATCATAAACTGTTAGTTATTTCAATCACTAACATTAATTATTAGGATAATTATTAATTATTAGTTATTTGTATAAGGATTAGTTATAAAAACTTGCCGTGCGCTTATCATCTAATAAAAATAATCAATAAATAAAATTTAATGAATGAAATAAATAGTAAATACAAGAATTTAAGTATGCTTTAGGTTTGTAAAGGTTAATGACAATTGTTTAATTAGTGTTGTATACTTTTTAGTAAGTTTTTATGATACGAGAAAAATGCTATCATAATTTTGATTATCTGAAGTCTCAGCGGACGGAAGATTCAAACGTTTATTAAAATTTTAAAAAGCCAACGTCAGTGTTCACGCAAAAGGAAGGTGAATATAAGAATAAAAATTTATACGAATAAAAATTTATACAACTACGTGCGTGAATAATTGGCTTGGAAAATAAATTAAAAAAAGAGCAGCCAACATATATAAAGTTTTAAATTTTAGTCGCTTCAAACGGCGGCATGAATAATAAATGAAAGCGAAGTTACCATCAGCCACCGTTAGGCTAATCATTTTTATTTCATTGACCGTAAACTTCCTGTTTGAAAAGTTTTTTATTGTATATCAAACTAACAGAGAACAAATACGTACTATAATAGAGATTTTTTGTTTGTTTATTGTAATTTATATGCATTAAATTCATAAACTTCTTTAGTAACAGTTTTGAAGCCTACTTACTATAACTTTATTCATTTTATTGAAATCAAAAACTTTTTCTCTGTAAATGAAGACTAAAGTTTTACTCTCAGTGTTTGTTTTGTTTGTTTAACTTTTTTATAGCTATTTGATTTTACTAAATTTAAAGAGTTTATTATAAGACTTTATTTTTAGTATTTAGATTAAGTATAAATAATGTCCTTTTTTTAACGAAAGCAATATCGTGTAAGTCAACTATAAAAATAGCATTTATTATGTTTGTTTGAAAATAAAGAAAATAAGGTGTATATTTCAGTATTAAAGATTTAATAATTAAACAAATAGTCTATATTATACCGGTTTAAACTTTTATTATAAAAATTGTTGTGGTTTTTACTCATCACATAGTTTTAATTATTCATAATTATTTTATTACAATTTTAACAGCATAAACGTAATAACCTTTAAAAGACGCGTGAAAAATATTCATGACGTTCTTTCCAAATATCAATTACTTTTATGAACATTTTTATTAAGTTTATAGATAGAAAGGAGTAATTAGCTTTAAATTATTTAGTAGGTAAAAATAGCACAACATAAATTAACATGTTAAAGTATGAGTTGAGTGCAAAGTTTATGCTTTAAACTGTATAATTTTTTAAGATTATACTCTATAAAGAGTTTATTATTTATACTTATGTACAAAAACTCTGCTAAAATGATAGCAATTTAAAATAACAATATAAACTAATGCTGATTTATATTCAATTTAAACTTTAATTTACTTTTTAGTTTACTACGCAAATCTAAGCTTTTACAGCTTTAATAAACAAAATTTGAATTAAAAACCAAAAAATCAAAAATAGTAACAACTCTAATCAGCTTAATTTTTGTGATAACACTTTGTCTCACGTTGCAAAAATGTTCAAAACAATTATAAGACCATATTAAATAAGCTAAAAATTCATTTCGTTTGTATTATAGCATTAATAGTTAAACAACATCTGTTTGGTATTACAAAAAACATAATAAAACATTTATCGAGATTATTGATTTTTAATATTGTTTACGCAACCATACTAAAGTATTTATTATAATTTTACTTAATAATAAATAAATTGCTTTCCTCATTGTTTAAAATATAATTTCATATGACAACGTTTTCAGTTTACGTAGTATTTTCATAGTAAGCGAAGTTTTGACGAAATAGGTCTTAGATAAAAAGCACAAACTTCTTTAGATGCATAGCAGATAAAAGACAACGTGTTAAAAAATAAATCTGTTATCTAGTAGAGAGTTGTACTGGGTAATTAAAATTCAAAATTTAAATTTTAACTTAATACTTGCTTTTTTATGACGTTTGCAAAACTACGTTGTAGTGTGAAGTGTTTATAAAGTAATAAAAGTTCGAGGTACTTTATGACGTATGTAAAATGAATTTATGACGCACCAGTGCAAAATAAATTCATACAAGTGTTTATGTCTATTGTAAAATAAGTAAAATATTCATTAAGCTAAAATAGATTGTTTCTGAAGCCTACATCTAACAACACAACATTTTAAACTTGCATTATATCAAAAAATTCTGTATAGATAACAATAATGACATAAAATAGATAAAGTAATTTGACTTTTGGGCAGATATTTAATGATTTGCCATAAACTTATTAAAAGAAACCGAGTAAAAACTATTAAAAGTTAACAGCGAATTTTGTATTTGTATATTTTAATAATTACGTGAAGTTTTATTTAGCTACTACCTAACACTTTTCTTTACCAGGATAATTTATGTTTAAAGATAATTCAGACTATGACACCATACCTGAAACTAGAATAGGGATGATTGAAGAATATTCCTGACTTTATCTAACTCACTGATTATTTATAAAAACTACAAACTATCTACATACTAAATATATAATTAACCTGAAGCTAAATAAATGACGAATTTTCCTGATTTAATCTGTTTTTTTTTTATTGCTTTCTCTTACTACATATACTAACATACATACGTACCTACAAACTTATGATTAACCTGAAGCTAGAATAGGGATGAATGACGAATCTTCCCGACTTCATTTGTCTTTTTTGCTCTCTCTGAACCGCCATCTCAGATCCGTACAATCTCACCGAAAATTTTGTGATCGGAACCGACATCGAACCTGCTGCGTGTCTGTGATATAGATAATATTATAAGATTAAAAAAATAATTTGTTTAGTTGTATATGTATTTTTTGTGATTAATTAAAATTTGGTGATCCAAACCGACATCGAACCTGCTGTGTGACTGTAGTTAATTGTTAAATATTCTTATTTATAATTGTTATTTTTTTAATTTTATTTTTTGGTGACTTCATAATATCTATACTGTCAATTTTTAATCACAAAAATTATAAATTTGTTAAACTGTTGTTTTTGAATTTTTCAATAATATTTGTTAAAACAAGAAAACTTCTCGGTATTTTAACAACGTTATCAAGTTTATCTTCATATTAAAGAAGTCAAGAAGTCAAATAATAACTGGCAAAGTTGCGTTTAAATAAATTTCTAATTTTAAAATATTTTATCCTTCATAATTTATATACAAGAAAAAAAAACTTACAAAAATTACTTTTTTTTCTTTAATACATTTTAAATTATCCTTAGGCTTAACTTTATTTTTGTTTCACACAACCTTTTGAATTAACACTTCAAAAATTGTTATAACTTAAATAAAATAACATACATTGATTCACTACTAGACGTAAAGTTGATATCTGTTTCTAACGCTTAGCTTCATTTATATTTTTAGACATCAAAACATAAACATAAAACAAACTTACAAGTAAAACTAACGCTAAAAACAAAGTTTACATGCAATATACTTCTTTCCTTGTTAAAATCAAAACACGAATATGAACATAGATTTTAAACAAAAGACTAATGATAGTATGTCTTCGAGAAAACAGTTTCTTTAACGTCAGCTTTTTTCGAAACATCCGTAGAAAGTATAGTTCAGTGCTAAAAATATAAGAGCATTGTGTCTAATTGCATTCATTTTTTTCTGTTATTTTGTTTCGATACTAATAGCTTTCAGCTTCAGACTAGCGAATGTTTAACTCAAATCTAAAATGTTCAATTATAAAATCGATTAAAACTCTTTTCCCACTCTGATTGTTGCGCTTTTTTAAAACCCTGTAGACAAAACGTTTTAAAAGCTTACTGAAAGTTTTGAAGCATTTCACGAATACTTCAGGCTTAGTTTTGTCTACGACTTTAATCTTAAATACATCTGTGCAAAAAATTAGCACATTTTTACAAGAATTCTGCTAGAATTTATTGCAAAAATCTTAGAAATAAAGCAGTGAAAAATAAATGAAAAAATCCTAAGTGCTTCTAATGCTTTTAACGAAGTTATTACGTAAATTAGAACAAATCGCAGTTCCATATGTATCTACTGCATTTATGAACATTTACTGTTTAGTATATTGTTTATATAAAATACAAGTTATGCAAGTTTTGTAGTTGTAATTATTAACTTTCAGAGTGCTTCGTAGTTTAAAAAACAACAAAAGGCTACAACTGTTAAAAAATAAAAATAGAACACTTTTTTTTAAATATAAAGCCATAAAAAGTTAAAAGAAAAAAAAAACAATTAATATGAAAATTTTCTTGTAATTGTGTTAAAACACATTTTACCAATTTAAATATAAACGAAACTGAAAATAGTTTAAAATACAAAATTTCAGATTTCTAAATACAACTTACTACATGTACTATCCAGAATTAAAGCGAAAATCCATGACAAACGGTTGAAGCACTAACCTTGCTCAAGGAGAATAAATAAAACTGGGAAAAGCTGCTGTGACTAAACTCTTGTAATTTTTTTAACTTAAAATAAAGTTGTTTTTTTACTGAAAATAGAAACAAAACTTTTTCTTACTCGCTCCTCAAGCTCGGCGACTCGGACATGACGATGGGGGGCTGCGACATTTCTCTTTCGAAAGTGTAAAAAAAAACAATTGTGACGTAACAACGCTGAAGTGACAAAATTAAAACTTGAACTTGTGTGCGTGCTTTTGTGTTTTCGCAAAAGCAAAATTTATTCAAATTTAAAATCCAGAGCGCTTTTGCCGCCGCGCTTTTTTCCTTTTTCTGCTCGTGCCCTACGTCACAAAGAACCTTCCGCAAGCTTCAAAGTGGGGAGAGGCGAGATTCCTCGAAACCCAATTAGTTCAATTCAACTCCCCTTGTTTGTACAATGCGGACAGCCGCAGCGTTTTTAACTCGCGTTGCACGTTCGGGCGAAACCCTACTTCTCGGATCACGACTCTCGTTTTTTGCGAGAACCAATTTGTCACGTGATTTACCACCAACCAATCACGTGATAAGAAAAATTCGACCCGCGGTCCAAGCCGCGGTTTGAGTGCGAAAAAGATTTTGTTCAGAAAACAGTTGACGGCAAATAAATGTGGGTTATATTCAAATAGTGTTGGTTTGTATATGAATAATTAAAACGATGAATAAATCATGGGAAACGCGTGTTAGTACGCATATACACTTGAACACTTTTATAGTTTTTTCAAATTGTTTTAGTTAATTTTTATTCATTTCATGTATATATACGTTTTAAACCAATATTATGCCTCGTTGTCAAACATTAATATGCAATTAATTCTTTTAAATATTTTTTTTCATTATTAAAAGCTGTAACTATTAGTAAACTAAATATTACTAGTTACTTCAATGTACATGTATTTTTAATTTTAGTTAAGAACTCAACTGGTTCAAAGGTTTGAGTTTTATCTAAAATAAAACATGTAATATAGTTGTTTTTTAATGTTTGAAACTGTCTGAACTAACTTTTAGCGTTTTGAAAATAGATTATGTATTTTATAAAACTTCTACTTTGCAGACTTTGCAAAAATAATTGAGTTTTATCACATTGTGACAATAAACATTCGTAGAGTGTAAGTCATTGTATTTTCAATTTAAAAACTATCAATATATTCAGTTATATCTGGTATAATTCTACTCAAAACGGTTTAGAAAGTTCTTGGTGTCATAAGAATTTAATTTAAGATTTACTTTAAGGTTTTACATACAATTTAAACGAACCATAAAACACTTTAGTGGTGATACTTGTAACATTCAGCCGAATAAGTTTAGCGTAATTATATTTACGTAGATTTATTTAAAATAAAATGCAAGAGCATTAAGTGCGATCAGGCAACCAATCAGTTACGACAACATAAATAATTAAACTTTCTAATACAAATCACATTGGGTTTGACCGGGTTTGTTTGTGTTCGCTTCATTGAGTTAAGGGTAGAGTGACGTCATTAAAACAAATTGATTTGGTCAAATTGAATTTAAAAAAGCATTTGCGAGGTTAAGTTTAAAAATACAGTTTAACTCTGAGATAAAAAATGTAAAAAGTTAAAGCGGGTTTGTAGCTGGTTCAAATAAGTTTGTGCGATTAAATTTGATAATGAATTGTATATTTATTAACTACAAATGTACTCACATGTGTTTAGAACAAACTCATTCTTATCAAAGAAAATATTTTTTACTTTAATTTGATTTTAATTACAACTAAGGTTTCTTTGTCATGTCGTCCAGTTTTTCAAAATGTTGCTAATAATTAAAAAGCGAAAAAAAAACTATGGCTCTATAAGTGAGCAAAACTTTGGAATTGATATTTTTAAAAGTTATCTTTAAACAACAATTCTAGTAAACTAATTTATAAATTTATAAGAAGTAAAAAACTTTTAGTTTTTATAAATATCGGCAAACAAAACAGGTTGTTTATATTTTTCTTAAATGTAGGTAACAGAGTTGTTTGATGTTCTTACAAGAATATCAACCAACAACATATTAAAAAAAATGAACAATAAATGGTAAATTATCGACTGATGCTTTCAACCGCTAGATGAATCAAAGAGCGCGATTTTTTGCTTAAGTTAAAGATCGTTCGTGAAGAAAACAAACCCTCACAACTCAATAGCGACATAGCTCGAAAATAATAAATTTATTTTGAATTTTTTTTTTAAACATGTTTGTTGTAAATAATTAACAACCAATTAAATAAATAATTAATGAAAATAAAATTACTTTTGAAAGCTTACGAGTTAACCGAAAGAGTGAAAATACAACTTTGAAATCCTAAGTAAAGTACATAGATATGTTTATCGAGGCAACAAAGTGTTACAAAAAAAAAACATAATTACCATTTTAAAAAATAATAAACATTTATTTACCAAAATTTTAGTTTATTAGTTAACTTATAATAAATAGTATTAGAATTTAAAAAACTTTTTTTTTCAGAAAAAATAGTTGCATTGTTTTTACTCAGCAATTCGTAAAAACACTAATAAAGTAATAAAAAACTATTTATAACAAATGTAGATTAATTTTTGTTTATGAAAAAATTTAAATTTTAACATGAATATCGAAGGTTGATTAGAATGAAACTGGTTTTATTAAAAAAATAAAACTAACAAACATAACTTTTATATTTTTAAAACTATTTTAATATTTTTAAAAAGGTATGAAGGTTTTATTTGACTATTAGGTTCAGCCTTAAATTGGGTAAAAAATGTTTGATGACTATATAGTATAACATAAAAAAATAAAGTAAAACACTTAGTATTGTTTACTTTTAAACGTATAAAAAGTAAAGTATTTAGCAATTAATAGAAAAGTTAATTAGTTTTTTCACCAGCATAAATATTTAGCATGTTTCAGATTTCTTTCAAATTTGTGTTCAGAACAAGACTTTTCACTAGTTTTAAATAGCTTAAGAAACAAAAAATATAAGAAAACACACATACTTAAATTATATTGCCACAAAAATATTTTAGCTTTGAACTTCTTGCGAACATTTATCGATTTTACGACAGACAACTCGAAAATTTTCTATGAAAATTCTTTATTTTTGAATGACACAAAGTTTATAGCAACATGTTTTATCTCATTTTCTGCTTTCTGTTTTGCATAAGAAAACATTTTTCTCAAAAAAAAAAAGATTTTAAGCTCAAAGTTTTAAATGAAAGCCACTTTTAAGTATTACAAAACTAAAAGTTTAGAAAAACGCATTTTCTAGGTTTACAAGTAAACCTAAAAGCTGTTTATAACGTCTGAGACGAGATAAGCAAAAGTAAATGTATTATTCAGACCGTAGTTAACGGATTAAAACTCGAAACATGTCAAGCATTTTTGGATTTCGACTTTGGTTTTGAACAGCTCTACATAACAACGTTTAGGCAAAGCCCTTCGGTACGAAATTATTCATGAGAAGAGTGAATTAAACAACTCGATCAATAAAAACTTTTCTTCAGTTCAATATATAATACTCTTTGAAGACATTGCAACATTTCTTATCGCATTACATAACAGTGTTAAATAAGGCAGCAAAATAAAACTAATTAAGTTCTAATTAAGAACATAAAGCTGTCACGTGCAAGTGCTTACAATTTGTTTTCCAAAAACAAGATTACTTAAAACTTTGTCTGAAAAACAACAATCAGGTCAACTTTCACAACCTTTTTTGAAAACAAACTGTATAAATTTTTCAGTACTTTACTACGAGGTTAAATTTAGATAAAACTTCTTAGGTAATCTTTAAAATAAAATGATTTTATAAAACAAAAATAAAAGTGACACGAAACTAAAACTTACTTTGTTAAGTTTTTACAATCTGCTACTCTGCTAGGCAAACAATCAAAATAGAATTTGAACAAAATTAAAAAATAAATTAACAAAACATTCTATCTTGTAAAAAAACAGATTTAATTAAAAAAATCTATTTAGCTAATTGTTATATTAATATATATAAATATATAATACTTTGATGTAGATATTACCTGGCGAGCGCCTGCAAGGCGACATGCTGATTATTCTCCTTCCTGAACAGCGGCATCTAATCAAAGCTCCGCTCAAACTAAAACTTTTCAGCAAGAAAACGCGCGCGAGTCGTGGCGCGCGCGAGCCTCGGACGAAAGTGGCGTTTTCACAAAGTGGCGCCACCAGCTCTCACGCGCCGCTTTCCAGTATCGATCCGAGCGTTGCAGCTGCTGCTTGTCGGTATTGACCCGAACAACACGAAGACTCGGTTTTTTATATCAACTTCCTCAAGACGATTGCTTTATCTGCTGTGTTTTGAGGTTGAATCGGAACGTCCCACGGATCGTTCGGGGTCACGTTAATAAGTCATCGGTGTACCAGGGAACACGGAAACACGGAAAACCTTTTAAACTCGCCGCTGGAACCTTCCGTGTTTTTGTTATCTTTCGGAAACAAATTAAAAGGTTCCACACACATCGCAGCTCGTGAAGAAAGCGAGTTATGTATTTTTTCCTTTCCACGTTCGCTTATCGCTTCCCGCAGTTTCATCTCAGGCGCGCAATAAGAAACTTATCACGCTTCAATCAATAAATTCATGATGATCACCTTCAAGTTTCCAATGATGATGATCACCTTCAAGTGCGATGTATTATTAAACAGTGCAATTTAGAACGAAACCTTTTTGACTTTTTTACTGTACTCGGATTAAAGCTAATGGCGAAAAGAGAGACTTGAAACTTTTAAACGAATTACAAATTAGCCTATTGATTTTAAGCAGGCTTCAAGTATGAAGCGAGCTAAATACATAAACTCCACTCAAAGAGCGCCGGAAAGAAAAACTTTGCTGTGAACTTTTTTACGCGTTTTTTAAAGATACTTTCCAAATTCTCGGCTACAAATGTCTGACCATTTAAAATCAAATCAACACATTATGTAAAAGAAAATTATAGTATACAAAGGTGAAATATTCCTTAAAAGCTACAAACGGTAAAATTAGTCTTTTGAGCTGTTTCATTGCGACCATAAACGCATGTTTTGCTACTAGTAATTTATCAACCAAACTGAATTAGTTTGTTCAGAAATTTTATCATTGAAAGTGCCGTTTCATATTATATAAACCAATAAATTTACATTAACATGTATTAAAACGAAAAACAAACTGCAATCCGATTTAAAACTTTCGTTCTAGCGCGCAAGCGAAAAGCTTAAGTGATTTTTTGCAACAAGGACAAAAATTCGCAGCGTGTAAATAGAAAACTCTGGCATGCTAAATTGAATATTTTATTTTACCACTAAAACATCGAAGCCATCCAGTTTGACACTTTTTCCCATTTTTGCGGGCATTTTTTATCATTAAGTTGGCACTGTGGCTACTTACATTGTATGATTATTACGTTTTATTTTTGTTTTTTGGATGGTTGTCACCAGGTGTTTTTTGTTAACAAGTTTTTGACACGCTCTATGCAAATGTGCCACACATAATTTGCTGCTTTTAGGAATTTTTGATATTTTATAAAAATATTTTGTCGTTATTTTAGTAGAAACTACTTTAATTAGTGGAGAAAGTGTTCAACTTAAATAACTTTATATTTGATGCAAATTACTAAACAGAAATCTATTAAAATAAACTTAGAAGTATGCTCTAGTTAAAAAAAAACTAATTAATTATTATTAATAAATAAATGAAAAATTAAAACTGTTTGATATAAAAAATTCTTATAAACAAAAAAGGTTAAGTTTAAACTGTTTTATTTTAACTTAAAAAACTTCAGTCAAACTTAAGTTTTACTTTTTTTATTGTTTTGTTTTTAAATATCATTAAAAAAAATAAAAAAATAGCTTGCTTTTAAATTTTTAAATAGCTTCAGTCTCTTAAATATGATTAAAAAAATCAAACAACTTACTTTAAGGTTTAAAACTTTAACTAAGGTTTTTTACTATTATACATTTGTTTCTATTAAGTAAATAACTCTTCTTTACATATATTACAATTTAATATTTGTTTTACATAGTACAAAAATGTTAGATAAATTGTTATTTATTTTTAATACCAAAGTAGGAAGAGTAT
This sequence comes from Thalia democratica, assembly GCF_965202585.1. Lineage (NCBI taxonomy): Eukaryota > Metazoa > Chordata > Thaliacea > Salpida > Salpidae > Thalia > Thalia democratica. The sequence continues at coordinate 20,825,922 of NC_139165.1, forward strand.
TAAAAAAAAAACAGGAACTGTTATGGTGATAATAAATTATTATTTTAATAGAATAAAATGTTAAGTTTAAAATATACTAATTTATTTATTTAATTTTTTTTAATACTGCTTGTTATGTTATGATTCTTTTTCTTTATTGTTAAAACGTATATTTCCTAAAAGGATTAATTTCTTAATACGTGGATACATACTTATATAAAAATATATATGTTTTGCATTTACTCTGAATTGAATCAGTAAAAGGAACACATTTACAAAAGTTGTTTAAAACAATAAACCAGTTTCAAAATTAATTAACAACTAAACATAAATAAAACTGTTGTAAAACTAGTTGCACAATTTTTAAAGTCAACCGCCGCAAGGCGCTGTTTATCAAAATATTTTTTTTGTTTATAAAAAATTCTTAAAACTTTTAGCTTAACGTGTCTATAACTTCTACAAGACTACTGTGTAATCTCATATAAGCACAAACAATAATTACTCAACTAAAAAGTATATCTGACCAGGCATATGTAAAAAAAACTCTTTACCAAAAATTAGTGTAATTTATCTTATCTTATTGCTTTTGAATTTGCCCGTGAGGTTTACCTGTCTGTTTACCATTACAATTACCTAAATGTTAGTCAGCATTCAATTTTGTAATGATTATTTTCTATTTCTTAACCAAAAAACAGCTTGAAACATACGCAACTAAATTACAACTATATTATATCTCATACAAAGTTTAAATTTAAAAATATTTAAACTTTATATCGAAACAATTAAAATTAAAATCATAAACTAACAATAGTTTTTGAATAGCTGATGTAATTCAAGAATTTCTAAACTGTTTTTAATTAAAACGCTTATAAAACCAATTGATTAAAGAAAGTTACAAAGAAAAACTGGCGATGTAAGTAAAAATTGAAAAAAAAAATATTGTAAAAAGTCAAAATAAACAATAAAACTGTTTCAGAAGACTTTATTACTTAATAATAAATCATGCTACTATTGTTTCAACTAAGCCAAATTCAACAAAAAACTAACGTTTATTTAAAGCAAAAACAAATTTAAATTGATTTAGACATTTATACTTCATTTAATTCAATAAATTCCTAATATAAATAGTCTTTAAGCTAGACAAAATAATTCCGAAGATAATTAAGTTTTACTCTTATTTTTAGTATTTAAATAGAAATAAAGACGAAGCTTTAAAAATTTATAATCCTGTTTTTTGAAAATTTGTTTAAAACTTTGAATTTTTTTATCTACGCTAATAAAGTTTAATTTTGTTTTAATGAGGACATAAATTGTTCCTGGGACAAAATCATAACTGTACAATTCTAAAACGAAAAAAATCTTCCCTTAAAGATAAATGATCTACTTCATAATTTCAAAGCACTTAAACAGTCAAACGAACTTGAAACAAAAATGACCTTTATATTGATTTTACGTTAAAATAATGAGATCAACTTAGTTTACTCAATTTTTTTAGTTAAATGACCATTACTCAATAAAAATTAAAGTCTTTTTTTTTGTTACGTAACTAAATAGACCTCTATTTATTCTTCTGAAATCGAAACATTTTGAATAATAGCCTACAGTTTTCTTATTCAGGTTAACAAACAAACAAAAAAAGTTATTTGGTTTTAAACTTCAAGGTCTTTAACTAATTGCTTTTTAAGTCGTTTACAACATTGTAAGCTGAATGCTAGTGTTTTTGAAATTGGTCAAATTTCTAAAAAGATATAAAACTAAATTAAAAGCTCTTTTAAGTTTTAAATGGTGGTTAGTCACAACTTTTTATATTTATGTTTTTTAAAAAAGGTAACAGAGCAAAATTCAATTACATTTTGATACAATTTTTTTGACAACTAGTATTTATTAAATAATTAATTTTATTTTTATTTTGCATCAGTTTTTAATTTTTTAACTACTTTTAAAATTTTACTTTCAACTTTAATCACAGTTATGATATCTAGTTTTTTTGTTGTCGTAACAAATAATAATTGAAAGGTATATTAATAGTTAAAAATGTTATTTGATTTAATATAGAATAAATCGTTTCTTCATACTTTTAATAAATGAAAGTCTGGACAGAACATTTAATTTTTATTTTCAAATTATTTTCGTATACGTTTATAAGTTTATAGAAAAAAATTCACTTCACAAATTCATAGTAACTAGTCTACAAATAATTCATAATAAAAAAGTTTTGGTTTTAGTTAAACAAATCCTTATCATATTTTGAGTATTTCATCGATCAGTTTGACAATATGCTGTAACTACACAAGCGTACAAAAAACTATGTTAAAAAAAACTTACTGTGTAAAAATTAAAAAGATAAAAAACATATACTTTACAAAGAGGAATCACAAACAGAATATGTTTATTGTGTAAACTAAAGTATTGTTTTAGATGCAAATAAGAATACTACCACAAAAAAATTAGCAAAACAAAAATAACAATGCTGTTATGTACATAAAGTTACAAGCTAGTTAAAGTTCTGACAATTCAAATTCTAATAGTTTAAGTATAAAAAAATTAAGGGGCCAAATCTAAAAAGGATTGTATATCTGACTAAAAAAAGTAATCTTCTGTAGCTATTAATCTATTAATTTAAAAGATTATATGGTTAAAATCATTCATTAGAGTATAATTGAAATATTAATATTTTTTAGCTAATTTTAGTCGTATCTCATAAATGTTTAAAGTTTTAAACAAAAGACACTTAAGATTAGAATAATATAATATAAGGATTTTAAAAAAATTGTCCAAAAGAAATGATCAATAAGAACTAAATTGATAGAACTAATTTTGTCTCAATTTGAATTGTCCGAGTTTGAATAATCGTGCAGTACAACCACTACAAAATACTATAAAATAGTTTATAAAAACTAAAGACTTTAGGTAATTTTCATAGTTTTAGTGAAATACAGTATAAACTTTACTGTGTCTCAGCGAATAAGCATAAAGGTTTTTGTATAAACTTTATATGTAGCTTGAATACACACCCCTTCATAAATGCGTTACAAGTTTATATAAAGTTCTATGATGTGTGTATTAGAATGTGTGAAACAAAATACACTTAATCGAAAACTATCAGCATTCAATTTATTTTTTAAGAAATTTCGTTAAGCTAATATGAGGCTCAAACTTAGTAAAGTAATACGAAAGTGTTTAAAACTCTATAAAGAAGTACGACACATAAGCTTACCAATTATAACGATCATATTCAAGCACCAGTCATCGTAAAATTCACAGCGGTCATCAAAAAACTTTATTTTTATGGAGCTGCAAAAAAGTTTTTGTTTACGAAAAGTTTTCTCATTTGAGCTAATTGCGACCTTCGCCTTCTCTCAGCTCTCGTGACGTCACATTGATGAATAAGAAATGAGATCCGGTTTCGCAGAAAAGTTTGAGAAGGTTGAACGTTTGAATTAATCGAAGTTTAGAAAATAAAAATCAAGCAAAAGAAACAGTTTTGTTTGGACTTGACTAATTTTTGTTTAAATCAAAAATTGTCTTTGTTAAAAAAGCAATTGACTAATTTTGAGCCTTAATAATTAAGTTCGTGCAAATTTACTTCCAAAATATAAAAGCTTAATTTCTTCATAAAAATGTTTGCAACTTGTTTTTAGTAATAACTGAATTTACGTTAAACATTTGAATTGTTTATATTGTGTTTGTTTAAGTAAATGATCACAAAAAGCATTAGTTTTGAGTTTAACTAATCTTTTAAACTGGTCTCTATACAAAATAACTAGCACAATAATCTAAAAGCTCTGAAAATCACTTTATCATCTAGACAAAAACTAAGATACTAAAAATTTTTTAAATTTAAAAATATCTAAGTTATAAAACTTCTAAACACCTACAAAAAGCTATTCAGCTGTAATTTTAGTATCATGCTATTAACCCCTAGCTATAGTGCACTTCCTTGAACTATTCCCTTAAACTAAAAACAAAATTAACGATGCTTTCATTAAATCTACAGTTTTTAAAGTATGAAACCAATTAAAACTTCATTTTAGTCAACAAACACTGCTAATTAAACTTGAAAAATTAAAAAAAGTCACACAAAAATCTGCCAGCATGTGTTTTCTAGCAGCTAACATGCAAAATAAAAACAAGCTGCGTGCTCATCAGAAACTCGAAGTCACTTAACTCTTGACTCTGACGTCACAATGACACTTTTGACACTCGTCAGCGTCGCGGAGTCGCGCGAAAAACTTGCGGCAAAAAATTTTTTTTGTCGAGGTTAGAAAAAAGCTCAATTAATAGTTTCCTTTGCTGGTTCTGATTCGCACTTCCTATGCTTGTTCTGATTATATTGAAATGTATAAAAAAAATCAATATCGTTTATTTCCCTTATTAAACTATAATTTTTTCATGCAATAATTTAAATTTATTTTAAGCAAAGCTATAATGCTTTTTATTTAATAAATTTCTTTTATGAACTAATAAGAGACAAGCTTGTTTTTTTGATGGATTTTACATTTATGAAAATTAATTTATTTAGTATTTACAAGCAATATTTTTTTTAGTTAAACGCTTATAATTTGTTAATTAACAACTAAAAATTGTGTTATAAATGACAAACTAATCGTAAAAAAATGTTTTTTTAAGAAAAGTTTTAGAATTGACTTATACTCTAAAAGTTTTACTTTTCTTAACTTAAAATTTATTTCAACCGCTTAAACAAAAAACAAAAAGTTTAAATAAGCAATCTTTTCTCAAAAATTTTCTGCATTAATGATTTAAATTTTATAATTAAAATTTTTACAAATTTTTACAAAAGAAATAGTTTTTTATCTTTAAATTGTCATCTGTTTATCACAATGCGTAAATACTCTCAGATGATTTTCTGCTACCTTTGCACAACTATGTTTGAATTGATTTTTCAAAAAGCTGCGTTTTAAATTAACTAAGGCTCTTAAAAGTTTTATTTCATTCTATAAAAACATTATGTTTAACTATTTGTTTGCAAAAAAAAACATCCTAAACTTTTCTAGCTTTCATCCAAATGTTACGAATTATTTTCACTTTATTACTTGTTGCACCTTTTTGTTGCAACATAAAAACTGAAATGCGGCGGAAAAAGTTTCCTTGAAACTTTTGTTCATCTCATTAAACGATATATGTCTTTTAAATGCTCTCAAAAAATATTTGTTCTCTCAAGGTCGCTACGATTTGAGTGGATTTTGTGAAAATTCGAGTCTTAAAGATCTTTTTTTAAAGTTTAAAGTGGTTCTTATATGAAATGTTGAATGTTTAGTTAAAGTTTCAAGAAACACATGAAAAATACCAAGAAGTATACAACAACTTTTGGTGTACTAGTTTTTACATACAACACAAGGATATTTAATTTTTACACATTCGATAAAAAACTTTTGTTTGCGTGTTAAACTTTAGTTAAAAGTAAAAACAAAAATCAGCATTCTAACAAAAAAGTATTAACACATGCTTTTATTTACACTGTATAACAATAATACCACCTGCAATAATTAAAAAGGCAACAGAATATATATTATATATCATATATAAACAGTTTGATAGCTAACTATTGTTACAACTAACTTAAACTTTCCTTAAGCATACGACCATATTTATTTAAAACTTTAAATACAAAATAAAATTAAACTAACCTAAGAAATTTAGTGTACTTATAACAAAAAAAGTTAAACGTCCACAAAATGTATTTATAAAATTCTTTTACAAAACTCAATGAAATCAGAAACGTTTATTTAAATCAAAAAAACATTGATAAAAAATTTAACGTCTACAAAATATATTTATATAATTTCTGTACAAAACTCAATGCAAATCAGAAACGTTTAATTGAATCAAAACCGTTTGACGCACATATCTTTTGTGTTGCGACATTCAATTTGTGCACACATCTCACCCGAACAAACAAAATCTCGTTTCATAACACGATCAATACATTTCGCAATCAGCAAAACGAAAACTCACTTGAAATTTCGTTGGAAAGTTGATCGGGCTCGAATCTGGCTTGTTAGTAGAAGTTTGATTAACTGAAAACCGCAAGTAGTTTAAACTGTTTAGTGCTAATCTCTGAAAAATCGATTTGTTTGTGTTTTGCTTCGCGACTCGAAATGGACTTTTCGCCCAATTTGGCAATTTAAAATTTTTATTTAGAATTTTTGGCAGCTTGTTATTGTAACAGGCTCAAAATTATAACTACAAGTACCTTTGTTTAGTTTTTTTTAAACATATGTTGATTGTTTAAAGTTCTTTTTCTTCTAATTAGAACTTTTGGTAGCTTGATAATTTAACAAGCTAAAATATATAGTTATGAGCACAATTACTCATTTAAAATTAATTGTTATCTAATGTTTGCTGTATATTTTTTTTTGAAAATATAACTAATTTATTACTTACTATGTATTATAAACTTTAAAAAAAACATGTACTATAAAAATTACTAAATTCTCATTTATTATTAAGGCTAAATATAGCTATTGCAAAGTTTAATAACAGTTCTTTTAGTCATAAAAAGTTTGTTTTTAATCAAAGGTTTATTTTTAGATCAATGTTGAATAAAAAGACTTACAATATAATGAATGATATTAAAACTATACTTTAAAAACTAACACATTTTAAGTTTAAAAACACTTAAGTAAAACTGTTTTCAACTAAAACAAAACAAACACTGTAGTTTAAGAAATAAAAAATCTATTAACTTGTGAATGTGTAATTTAGATTTCTTAAACAAATAAAACCTACTTGAACTTTTTACTGTTATACTGAATTAATGATAAGTAGCAAGTTTAAAGTTATACTAAAATAATGGAGCAGTTCTCAAAACATACTTACTAAAATCAAGCATTTTAATTTTACTTATTTAAATTTGATTTGAAAAAAAAGCGATTAAATGTATCGATTACTAACAAATTGTTTATAAAGAGCTAGAACTTACTTAAAACATTTAACTTGTTTTATTTAATTTTAACAACCTTTTCCGTATACTAAAACTCAACTACATTAACTTAAATTAAATTTTTCAAACCTTTTGTCTCAAAAACGGTAAGTTAATGACTTTTGTTCTTAAGAAAGCAACTATATATGATGAGAGCTTGAGGTTCTATCAGTATAGGCATTTAAAATCGTAAAAACCTATTTTAGTTATATTGTAGATTGATCTACATTAATCGATCTCTTAAACTATGACAATAAAAGGTTATAGATCGGTCATATAGCTCAAAAAGTTAAGTGACGTAAAACTTACAATGTTTGATTTCAATTACATGCTTATCAAGGGTGCTTTAAATTAAATAACGGAAACTTACAATCAAATGAATAGAAAATAAAATAAATTAAACATTTTAAATACAAAAGCTTATGGAAAATTTTACATACCGAAAGAGTTGAGAGTACATATGCAGCTCATGAAAAAAGTTTAAGGTATTTATGTAAACATTTAAGAAAACAATCTTACTAAGACGAAGTAAAAAATTTATAATTTTGATAAATAAAACTTTGTTATTAGGTCAAAACATAACAATAAGTTCACCAAATAACCTTTTTTAAAAGTTAAGAAATAGCAACACAATTATAGATTATATTTTTATTAAAACTAGTCAAAAAATTTTCGCTAAGTATGCGTGTAATTATTAAACTGTAATTACAAAAAGTTTGTAAACAATTTAAACCTACTTGAACAATTCATTTTGAGTTATAAATTTATTTGTTAAACAACTCAAGTTTAATTGAAGATTTAAACTGTACTTATAACATACAGCACAATCTAAACAGGCGTTGCAACGTTTATAAACTTAAATATTCATTTAATCTTTTTTAATAGTTTTGTATGTTTCCTATCTTGTTGTCGCTATAACAAGATCATTCCTTACCAACGATAAATGCGTAAAACAGCTTAAGTGTTTTGATTTATTGAGTTACCTAAAATTTTAAGTTCAATAGTTCTAGTTCATGAAAAAGCAAACCAAAGTATAATTTAAACCAAAATAGATGTATATAAATCTAAAAGAAAATATTAAAACCTGTGTAATCATAGCGGTTCAAACTAAAAAGCTTGTAAACAAGGTGTAACCGTAAAAACTTGTATACATAATTACAGTTTGTTTTTTTTTTATTACTAAGTAAACAGTATAAAAACAATTTTAACTTTATATTTATTGCTAACACAACTTTCATATATTTTAGTTTGCTTTGTACTCTAGCACAGCAGAAGTTTAATTGTGAGCAACGGTTTAAATTTTATCGAGTTGTCTGGTTTTTGACAGCCGTAATTAATTTGAACTGTTAGTTACAAAAGATGTCTAATCAGTACTTTCAACATGTAACTTTGGGTATTTGTTTTACAAGCTACAAAAGAAACATACTAAGCTGATTAAAAATAAACAACTGTCATTTTATACAGACCTTTTAATTATCATGAATGCACTAACTGGAAATACGTATTCAATTTTTATTTCATTACATATACTTAATTGCAAAGTTTCATTAAGTTTTAATCTATTTAAATTTTGGATATATAATCTAACTACTATTCTTAAGTATTACTAAATACAATTACTTTAAAAAAATAATATATCGTATGATTTCGAAACAAACTCAGGCTTAGAATGTAGACATATATAGGAGAACGAAAAAATGATTAATTTTATTTATAAGTGGTGCTAATTTAGTGAAAAAAACTACTCGTCTAAAATAAATTTTAATCTTTAATGGTCATTGAAAGTTCTGAAAAAAAAAACTCATAAAATATAACAGTTTACAATAATTAAAAAACTAATAAAACGTTTTCGAATCAGTTTTTTTTTTTGAAACTACCAATTAACTTGTTACAAATTACTCGAAGCAGTTGTTTCAGTTTTAAGTTTGAAAACTTTTTATTCTTTTTTTTTTCAACTTGCACCTCTTACAAATGAATCACTTTTGTTTTAGCTTAAATCTTTAAACTCAACATAAAAGCTTTGCAAAAAATAACTCTAATTACTACGTACAAACTATTTCTACCAAAAAAAAAATTGAAAGGCTAGCTTCATTATAAACTAACAAAACAGTTTCAGATTTCAATTCAATTTTTTCCAGTATGCAAGCGCTAAAACACTTGCTACAACTCGGAACTTGTTCGACTGACTGAAAACTTTTCCACTTTGACGCAGATCGCAGCAATTAAAAAGAAGTAGAAGAGAGTTTCGGTGACAAATAACATTCGCCACGACAAAAGTGTCACAGATAAGACAAAAACAAGCGACTTTCTCAACTCAACTTCGGCGTCAATTTTGTTTTGAAGTCACGTAAGGTGCATGCCTATATGGAACATTTGGCTGGCGACACTCTTTTGTTTAATGTTAGCTGTCAGTGTTTTATTTATACTGCATATCGCTATTCGTTAGTTTGCAAGAGTTGAGAGTGAACTCTCTTGTTCAAAGTCTGCTAATTGTTTAAAGAAAATATTCACATATGCAAGACATTGTGTGAGTTATTGTATAAACAGGTGTATAAGTAAGTTGTCACGCTTTAATTAAGAAGTAATTATTACGAGTTTTAAAGTATAAACGACTGTAACAATACTAAGTATTTAAGTTTATGTTAAAATTGTTTGTTTATTGTTATAGCAAAAACGTAACATTTATTCTTAAACTTTTACTTGCATACCTAAACAACCGGAATTGTGCAACAATCAAATTGTTAAAGTTAGACAACAAATACTTAATAACTATAAAAACAATACTTTACCATTTTGGTTTAAGTATATTGATATCTAAACAAGCTCAAGTTAGCAAATAAAATTTACTCTTGCTAAAACAAAACTAAGTAAACTTTAGTAGACTCTTAACAAAAAATTAGTACAATAAAACTAACAACTCCAAAACTTCAAACTTCAATTTGATGCTTTTTATATCTAAAAGAACTATATTTATAGTTTTGTTACAATCACTTTGTTGATATGTCACACAACTTAAAAATAAAAACTATTACAGCATCAGTAATATGTAGTATAACTTAAGGTTAAAAAAGGCTATCAAATTGGAGTTTTTTTTTTTTAATTTTTTGTCTTGCTTTGAATAGCTTTAACAGACAGCTTTAAAACATATTTTTTTAAATAAAAAGAGCAAACGATTTTAAACTAGTATTATGTACACTAGTTGAATTACTTAAGTTAAAATTCGTTTAATATGGTTGCGATTAAAACTACAAAAATTTTACCGGAATCATATTCGACAAAGTACAACCAAGTTTATTGACTAATACAATTTTTGTTACTAAGTTTGTTTCAAGTATATAGTAAATTTTAGTGGAAAACAAACTAGCATCAGAATCAAAACAAATAAACACAAAAATGATCATAAATAATTCTTTACTGACTGTTTATAAGTAACAAACTAGTTCAAGCACATCAGCTAAAAACAAGCTGACTCATTTTAAAAAATAGTGTTGAATAAACTTGCAACAAATTTTTAACGGGTGTTCTGTTATATGGTTATAAAACAAATTCAAATTCTTTTTTACAACTCAAGCATATGCCAATACCAAACGGTGATTTTGAATTCTAATGATTTAATCTAAATTTCTACTTGTGCTTCATATAAATACCTAAACGATAATACTTGTAATATTAAAAGGTATCATCAATATCATCCCAGGTAAAATTTTAAACAGATGTTTTTTATAGTTTATACTTTTAAGACTTTACATCGTAAACTAAGTTTCGGTCAAAGTACGACAGTACTTATAAAATGTTTTTATTCAAATATAAGTACATATGTTCTTTTATTAATTATTTGTTCTTTTTTTTTATCATTTCACTAACGGATCGTTTTCGAGTTCGTCCCCCGAATCCTGGAGGAGAAATGAACTAGAGGAGGACCCTCCCTGGAGATCGTTTTCTCCCACGACGTCATCGCCCCCCTCCGCAACCTCCAAGTGTCCGTCCTCGTAGGCGTCCAGGCTCCGGCACTTTCTCATCTGCTTCTTGCACATTGTTGCGTCACAATCGAAAAAGTTGTTTGCCGCTTTGAAGTCGCAAGGTTTGAAGTCGATGGAGAGAGGTGAAAAAATTTTGCATCCGGGTGAGTTCGAGCGAACCAGGAAGAAAACTTCGGTGTGGCCATGGAAGAGGGTCGACAGCGCCGCGGAATTTTGGTGGCAATAAAAAGTTTTTTAAAAAAGTGCTGACCTTTCAAGCTGTCAGTTTGAGTGTCAAAAGTCGCGATAAAAAGTTTCCATTTCAAATGTGCATGAAAATAAAAACAGAAATGTTCGGCCTTCGATCAGTTCGCTTTTTTCGAGGTTGCAAGTGCAAGTTGATAAATCGAAAAGCTGCGAAGTAAACAAGCCGGTCGATTCGAATGTATAATTCATTCATGGCGAATTAATTGCCTCCTCTTTATTTTCTTACGCTCGTGCCATTAAGCGGGAATGAAAAGTTTCAAGGCATTATCATTCTTTCAGACCGTTTTGTACGCAAGCGCTTTGTAACTGATATTTTGCTCGACTTATTAACTTTTAAATCGATCCGTTCGTGTGCGTACTACAAGATTGCTTATCAATTCAGTATTTTGCATTTAGAAAGAGAAAGACATTATACATTTTCAACTATACTTTTTTATCATCCGCTAAGTTTTTAATCACTTTAGTTGGTATTGCGATAAATATATACTTTTGTTTTCTTGAATGCTATTAAAAACGTGTTTTTTCTAACACAAAAGTTACAAAAAATCAACCAAAGCAATCAATGCTTTAACTACGTTTTAAAGCAAGCAGTTTATTTCTAAAACCTACATAGTAGTTTATTTAAAAAATGTAGATGTTTACCAGTTGCTTTTATTACTTTACTAAGATTGCTGCAGTCTGATGACGCTACGAATCTTTAGATAAGTAAATTTCAGGAATTCATAACATTCATACTTTTTACTTTTCAAAAACTAACGCAAATTTTAATTTGTGACTATAATAAACAAATTTCTTAATTGTTATATCAACTCTTAATGTCTGATTAAGTAAAATTAGCAAAACGCTTCCACTTTTTAAACTAAGCAAATTAAATTAGTTTTTTAGTAAAGCAAATTTTGAGTAAGTAGGTACATCTGGTACAGTGGTCTGCGTATAACTTTATTACTATTCATAGATATTTCTATTAGTTGTAAGTATTTTTTAATGATTGTGTTACTTTCTACTATTCTTAAGCTCTGTTTTACAGATTGGCATCCCTAAGTCGTATTTGAACTTTTTAAGTTTAGTAATATGACAATACTTTACAAAATTTTTGACCAAATAAATAAAATCGTTTAATAGTATGATATTCACCAAATATAAAAATTAAAGAAAAGGTGTCCGTTGTTTTAAAAGACCCATGCTTTTATTAATGTAAGGTTTAAACTTTAATACGTGTTTTGATTTAATTTTTTTCGGACTTATTTTTAAACTACACATTCGATGCTTAATAAAAATTAAAGCACAATTTATAATTTTTAAATAACGTTATTTTCGTTGAAGCTTTGCACATAAGGTCTTAATAAAACTATGTATGTATCATCAATAAATGTCAATTTTGCATAGCTTCCCTAGTTAAAACTTATGAGCTCTTAAAACATATCATAAGAAAATCTGTTTCATAAACAATAAGTTTTAACTTAAAAATAAATACAAATACATGCAAAATAAGTTATGTCATGAAATGTAATGATTTTTAAAATTTTGGTTTTAGTAGTTAAAAACTCTAAGTTGTCTGATAAAGTTTAGTTAGACAACTTTTAAATAAATATTGGTAGTAAATAAGTAAAAAATTTAATAAAAACTGATTTCTTTTAGCTCAGCTCCTAGTAAAAGTTGACTATATGAAAATTTATCTAAACTGTACTAATTTTACTTCATTAAAGCAAGGTGAAAACAACATACAACAGTTTTTAAATTAAATAAGGTGTTAATAAAAAACTTTTACTTTCACAAACTTAACTACCTTACATGTTTCTTCGGTTCAGCAGACAAAAAATTTATCAAAATTAATTTTCGCCTGACATAACACCAACAGGTTTGCTACAGCATCAAACGAATCGCATTTAAAGACAATTGAAAGGACAAGGCTCTTTCGCAATTAGATTTATCGATTTCGAGAAAAAAGTAAAAATAACCCTTATGCAATCAAGCAGACGTTTTTGGAGACGACAGCCAGGAAAAATTACGAAGGGTTTTGACAAAACACCAAGGTGATTGGAACGCTTAAACGCAAGAAATTATTGCCAGCGATGGTGCGTAACACAATACGGAAACCGGTAGGAACCTGCAAGATTGTTATTTCTCAATCTAAATATAGACTAGATGACATTTAACTTGTATTAATTATCTAAGTAATAACCTTGACCCTTTACGAAAGTCTACATTTTATTTTTTAAAGATTAGTTTACTTTTTAGAATGCTACTAAAAAAAAAGAGATAACACCTTTCAACAACACAAGGAAAAATATAAACTATCACAGCTGTTTAAACTTTGAAAAAACCATCAATTTTTTGTCCAGTTTAATATTTACACAACTTGCTTTAAAAGTTTTAGTTTAAGTAAACACTGTGTTTTAAAAACCTAATTAATATAAAACAATTAGTAGCAAACACTTATAAAAACAGCAGACTTTCAAATGGAATAAACTAAACAGTTATTTTGTTGCTTTGGTCGTTTAGTTAAAACATTATAAATAAAAAAAAATGAACGACTTTTGTCAACGGCTTTACTTATCTTTCAACCAGCATTGTTATTTATTTTTTGTTTTTTTATTTTATTAGTAAAACAGAAAATAAACTAAGCAACAGCTGCTCTAAAAAATGAAAGAATCATCTTGAAAACTTAAACAAAACTAAGTTTTACTTAATTAAGCTTATAAAAAATTTTCATAATTTAAAGCTTTTAAAATTCTAACAACTGGTTGTATTTTATACAAGTGTAAAAATCGTCTCAACTTCTTCAAAAACAAGTACAAAAATATAAATTTTGTTGCTTTCCTTTTTCTTTTAGTTAAATTTGTATTTTCAACGTTAAAACCTACTGACCAGTCTTAATTAACATTTTATTTAAACTGTTTATTTTTTATTTTTTAGTGCTGGTTTTCGGTTATTTTTATGCTAAAAAAACATATATGTAAATTCAGTAAAATGCTAAGTTATTTTAAAAGAAAAGCTTAAGTTTTAAAAATATAAATTAAATGTTACATACTAGTGACAGGTTAAAACATGTATACAAAAACAATGTTATGTAAATCGTCTGATCCACTAAAACAATTCTAAAAATAATATGCTAATTTTCTACGTAAAGCACAAATTGAAAATTATATCGAGAGAAATTTATTAGAGCTTAAAATTGAATTGTTTACCAACAAAAAAGAAATCACTGGTAAGTGTACGCATTCGAACTATTTTTGTTTATGTTTCTAATATATTTGTGTTTTAAAAGGTTATATTTTCTAAAAAAAACAGCTTAATTATTTACTACTGGATTTACTACTGGACTTTAAAGAAGTAATGCTTTTTTATTAAAAGTACGTCTTATAGTCTTCAAATTCTTAATTTCCTAAAAATCATGCATGACTGTAATTGTGAACGAAGTATAAAAGCTAACATATCTGTTTCCGCTTATCATTAACAAATCTATGATTGCACTAATAAAACCAGGTTAATTAATCCCTGCATGGTAAAACAAAACAAATTGCGATCTAAACGTAAGTTTCATAATTACAACTACTTTAAAAACATTGAAGGCCACTTGCGCTTGTAACTCTGTAATAAAATAAAAACTAGTTTCACATCTTTTAAGTAAAAAAGTAGCGTTTTAACACTACATTTCAATCATATTTTCAAAATACTAAATAACTAACTTTGTTTATTATCTAAGCTAAAAACAAGCTAAAAAATGTTGTAGTGAGAGCTTGCAATACTTGCAACTGGCTTGCATTTATTCGCGCCTTTTTATACGCGCTCATAAACTTGTTTTGTTTTCGAACTTGATAATGAGCTTGGTAAACTTTCTACAATTGAAAAGTTCCATGCAATTATTCTCTTTTGTGACGTAATAATTCGTCGGTTTGCCGCAACAAACTTCCACATGAGTGTCACTCAAGAATTTCCAACCCGAACTAATTGAACAATGATGAAAATTTGTTTGTTGATTTGTTTGTTCGTTCCAATTAAACTTTTATGCGTTGTTTTCGAAAGAGCGGCTGTTTTTAATAAAATATTCTAATAAGGACAACAAGAAATTGCTAAATCGTTTTAAAACTTTTCAAAATACTTTTATACAACTAACTGTTCTAGAAATTAATTTTTTTTTTTAATTCTAAAAACTAAAACTGTTTTCTTAACTATGAATCAACTTGTTTTCTAAAAAATACAAATAATCATTTTTGAAACAAGCAGTAAAATTTCTTTTAAACCAAATTCAATTTTTAAATTACTGTTTTACCTAGAAATTTATTACTACTTGTACGTTTTTTACATTAAAAACACTTTTATCTCTAATGTAATCGATTTTTTATCAATAGCTACTAAAAGCTATGTCAAACGAGTTCAGATGTATTTTTTTGCTAAAGCATGTCAGATAAGTTAGTTGCTATTGTGTTTTTTTTAATTAGTTCGATAGCATAACTTTCATAACTTGGAATGTTTTGCTTTTTTTTTTTGATAGCGATTATTGAAAAGTTAAAAACTGTAAAAAAATATAAAGTGCTAAAATGTTTTGTCTGCTTACAACTCAACAGAAGCTGAAACTGACAGATGAGTTATTTACCAAAAATTTCAGCTTTAAAAATATATATATATTGCTTATTGCAAAAAAGCTCACAAAACAATTGGTGTTAGGGCCTGGTATTTGAAATACTTTTCGATTGTTACGTCCAAATCACTTTGATACAGTTTAACGTATTTTCCAGAACATATAAAAAAAGATCGAATTTAATAAAACAATTTAATTAAAACGCTGTTTAAATATATTTTGATGTTTAGTGTTTTACAAAGTAAGTATAGTTTGTAAAGATAGTAAACTTAAGAAATTATTTGACGAGGTTTTGAAAACGGATTTTGTTAAACACAAGGTAAGAATTGTAAAATCCAGCTTAGTTGCTACAATATCCTATATAAAAGTAGTTCAAATAAATTATTAGAAATGTTGACAAAGCTTTAAATTTTTCAAATATATAAACTTCACAAAAGAACATTATACCTGAAGAAAAGTTTGAATTTAAAAATAAATCATTATAACTAGCATTAGGTTTAAAAAAAAAATTTAAAGGCCGACAATAATAAAAGTATATAAGTTTCATAATTTAAACGCTGTTTAAAAAAAATTTGATGATTTTTGTTTTGGAAAGCATGTATTGTTTGAAAGATAGTACGCTTGAAAAATTATTTAGTGGGGTTAAAAACGGTTAAGAAAAAACAAGCAAAGTTATACAACCCAGTATAGTTGCTATAATGTCTTCAACTTTAGGAACTTATTTTAGTTTTTGTACTCGTGAAAACTCTTAAAGTATAGAAACTCTACCATCCAGAACTAAACCCTAATAACGAGATTTAGATGATTTATATAAAAATCAAAGCATTATTAACGTTTTTGGAACTTTGAGAAATCATAATTCTAACCTTAAACAATTTTCGCTGATTGGTAATCATAATTAAACATGTAGATTAATTAAGTATGAGCTTATTTATTTAATATTTTAATGCATATAAAACAGATAATTAACAAATAGTTATAAAAGTATAAATTAAAGAAACATGCGGCTTTGTTGACTACATTCCTTCTATTATAAAATATTACTACAGAAATGTAAAGTACTAAAAATAACTTTCTTTAATATCTTTAATTTTAATAAGAAAAAAGTGCGTTTTACATTTTAGTAGTTAAAATTTGAAAATTTAACTTTTTTGTTAAAATTTATTTAGTTGAAAACTAACTTAATGATTTAAAATGTTTTTATACCGAAATTTTGATTGTTTATAATGTGCTTAACTGTTATGAATGTTGTTCTGCGATTGTTATAAAGTAAAATACATGTATAAAAAGTAGTAAAGTTATATTTTTACCTACAAAATCTTTAATAACGTGTACAAACAATTTATAGAGTTAGTTTTCTTTTTTTAACTTATAACTATCCTTATGTATCATTAAAACATGTCAAAAAAAGTTAATTTAACAAACAAATAAGTTAGTAAAGCTTGTTGTGGTGTACGACTCGATAACCGAAAGGTTCCTTTCTACACCAGCTCCTTAGACCGAACTTTTTGAGCGCTTTCTTTTATCGTTCAATAAACAATAGTATTCATAGAACTTAGTTTTAGTTGTTATAATTTAATTTTAGCTGTACATTGACTTTGCAATACAAAGTTATTTCAATTTATATGATTGCTTATAAAAGAGCTAGCTTAATATAGCTTCATAAATATAAATTAATTTGTTTATCAGGGTCTTTTGTGAGTGATAGAACATGCCGTGAACATTTATAAAACAAATTTAAATAAATCTTATTCAATGTTGAATGTGTTAAATTTTGTATATTTACTTAAAATACGTCCTATATTGAGTTTAGTAGATACACTGCTTACTAAAAAGCTTACTTAGTTTTTACATTCCCATTGCGTTAGTTTTTGTTTATATGCTTAAACTTTAGTACTTGTTAATGGTAACTAAATAAACCAACCGTTACACGTTAAAACTTGTTTATAACCATTTTGAAACCATGCTAGAACATTAATGTTAACAACAATAGCTTTCATAAAAGTTTATCTTCTGATTTTTAACACAAACTTAGAATAAACAGTTATTTTATAAAAGTAAGCCTGATTTTCTGAAACAAATAAAAATCAATAAACTATAGTTTCTTATTACTAATATTTGTGAGTTATGTCACCCATTATGAGTTATCGTTAGTTCCTTAAAGGTAGGAAAAACTTTATTATGTTTTAAAAGTTGGTTACTTAATTTAAACTTTAGTTAGCAGTGAGATTTAATTCTAAATTGTACGTGTCACTACTTTTCCAAACAACAGAAATATTATTATTCAAAGCTAGACATATACATGTTCTAAACACACTTTTTATGCATACAATATTTTTGTGTATAATTCGCTAATTGCTACTTTAAGTGTTTAGCTATAGGACCTCAAATCTTTCTTTTTTAACTTTGTAGAAGTTGTTCTTAATGGTTATTACCAGTCATGTTATAATCAAGATGCCAGTTAATTACAGCTGTTAATATCAGCTGTTTACTATAGCAACTAAAATGCTAAAGTAACAATTTGTAGCTAACTTTTTCACATTTTTTACCTTATATTAAAATTTCATGAGTTATTTTTTTTTTACTTTTGTTTTAATAAAATTAGTAAAAAGTTAACTTTTAAAATTTTTAATTTACATTGTACTTTATTATTATAACATTTTGTTTGTAAAATTAAAACAGTATATCATATTAATTTTATACATAAGCTCTTTCTTTTATAACAAAAATAAAGTTCTTTAGCTTAATGCTTAAAAAAAAAAAGACTTATAAAGTACAAAAAAATTTTTCTGTGATTTTAAGTTTTAATTAACATTTTTGTTTATTGACTATAATTTTTTGTATCATGTGTTTAAAAAAAATACATAATTTCTTCAAGGTACCACAAATTTAAATGTTTCAACATCTTAATATATTTATAAAAGTTTTTAAATTTTAAATTTTAAAAATTTTCAGGAAAAGTTCTCTGAAATATTAATGATATGGTTATACTTAATAAAAAAAACAAATTAATATCAAAATGTTAAAAAATATATTCATCCTCCTATGATCTTAAAAATCAATTTTTTTTCTTTTATTTCTCATTAACAACAATTTTTAATGGGCCATAATAATTTTGGTTAAATTCAATCTATAAAAATAGAACAATTAAACCAACGCCAGGCTTTAAAAACAAGTTTATTGTTAATGAAAAATTGTTTTTAGATTTTTAAATGTAGTTAAAATTTAATAATATATATTATTTTTATAAATAAAATTTTCAATATAATAGTGAAACTATTTTTCATCCTTGTTATTAGTGCAACATAAACCTTGGCAAATTATTAATTTAAATTAATTTATTTTTAAACTACATTTTAAAATCTAGAACGGTTCTATTTATTAGAGAAAAGATTAAACATTGCATGTAACATATTGAGGTGAATATTTTACCCTTATTTATGTAAAAATATTAAAAGACAGCTATTCTACAATATACTATAAATAATTAAACTTAACTATGAAACTCACCTCTTTTATAATTTTTTTTTAAATATAAACAATTTTGAAAAAATTATAAACAGGTAAATTATACACATAAACTTATTACCCAAAACACTAAACCTAGTGTTAAATTAAAATGAAATAATTCATTCACCTAAAAAATACAATTAAATTTTAAAATATGCTAGATAAACTTATGTGTATTATCATTGTTTTACTAAGAAATGCTACAGATTATCAAGCTGCATACAAAAACTGCTTGTTCAAGTAGGGTAGTTTTAGAATATTTTAATAGAAACATTTAGCAGTTTTATAAAGGATATTCATTTAATTTTACAAGATGAAGGCATTGATAATTAAGTAATTTTGTAAAATTCTTGGAAATTTTTTCAATTTTAATCACACTTTAAAGAATTTTAATTAACCTTTTACCATTCAAAGACTTGTTTTTGAATATAAGGAATTTAGTAAATTTAAACTGACAAAATCTGGTATTTTTTAATATTTAGTTAAACTTCCTGACTGTTAAAAAAAAACCTTACTATTCTTGTTATTTGTTTTTTTTTTCTGCTTTTCCTGAGTTTTCTGACTTTTCCTGACCTTGTTTCAACTCTGCTTAATTCACAAAACTAGTTGTAAAAACCTTAAGTTGTACACTAAAACTTTCAGGTATAATTTTTTTTTAGATAAATTACCTAATTATAATAAAAAAAGACTCAATAAATTTGCCACATTAAAAATTTTAAATAGATTTCTACTTAGCAAATAGTAGTTTCAAGTTTGTAAACAAAAATAATAAATTATATTCAAATTACTTTTAAGTGAAATCTATGTCTTAATAAAATAATTTATAATGAATCTTAAAAAATTATAATAATCAAACTTTATTTTCAAGTTTAAAAATTCAAATAATTTGATAAAAGTAGGATATAAGAAAAAAAAAATTGTCTATTTCATCTAATTTTTGGAAAAAAAATCAAATAATAAATTAACTTAACATCAATTAGTTCCAAAGCTACAATGTTTTTAGTTTATTAACCATTTGAAAGAGTGGAAGATACTTTTCTTTAATTTTTCTAACCAAACATTACCTACAACTATAAGGTTAAAAGGTAGTTATGATTAAATTAACAATAAAGTGACTAAATTAACCTTATGAAAATAAAAAACATAAACTTACATTTAAGGCATTCATATTTATAAAAACAATATGGTTTTAAATATGTTGGTGTAATTGAATATATGAAACTTTTATGTTCTCAACTTGTAAAATACAGCTTTTTCTTTCATAAGAAATTTTAATTCTATTGCCGGGGATTTTATTTTTTTATTCTACTGCGGGGATTTTGTGCTCTGCGATTTAACATCTCTGGTTATTACATAAAGAAAAATTCATTCTGTTTAAACAAACCTAGTTAATACGTAGATGATTATAACTGATCTACTTTATAAATCAATTCTGAAAAAAAGCTTATCATCTAGGTAATGGGAACAGTGAAGCTTCAGGTATATTTCTTATATTTGTTGTATTTTGTAAGTGTGTTTTTTCTCAATAGTTTTTCAGAGTCTCTAGACATTATACAGGCCACAGATTTTTCTTTCGGTGGATAATATTAGCAGTCTAGCGCTAACTTAATGATTGCGTAACAACATGTCAGCTTTACAACTTCTACAAATACCCAAAATGACTACTGATCAAATTATGATGAAATTGATGATAAAAACTATCGTATACATTTTTGTGTTAAAAACTTTTATAATGAAAATTTAATAACTATAAAAATATTCAACTTATTAAGATTAATTTACTAACATGTGATATTTTTTAGAACCGCTCTTAATTGTAATACTACTAAAACATTTGTAGCGAGTTTTCAAAGAAGTGTTCCATCATAAATTGTTAAAATAATTAAGTTCTATTTCAAACATACTTAAAGTTCCGAGTATGTTTAACAATAAATTACTTTACATAAAATATAAGTATGACAATCACTTATGAAATGAATTCATTAAATAACAGACAATAAAAACACAGTGGAAATATTAAAATAGTGAAAA
The DNA here is from genome assembly GCF_965202585.1 of Thalia democratica. Classification (NCBI taxonomy): domain Eukaryota; kingdom Metazoa; phylum Chordata; class Thaliacea; order Salpida; family Salpidae; genus Thalia; species Thalia democratica. Next base: position 20,847,193 of record NC_139165.1, read on the forward strand.
CAGTGCCAGTAAAAAATTGAGACATTCTCTTTTTAAAATATAATTTAGGAGGTTAGAATAAAATCACTTGAAATTAGAGTAACATGAATTTTAATTATTTTATTTATAGCATTTAAAAAACTAAAAAACTTTTGAAAATTTAAATGGACCTAACACAACTTAAGAAAGAATGAAAGTAAATTATAAATCTTAGAATAAAATTTAAAGCATTTTAGATTAAAGTTAATTAAATTTAGGGCAATCTGGGTGCATGAAATTTCTTGGCATAACCATTCCGTTCTCACGTGACCTGTTATGATGTAATAAATGGTTATATGACGTAAAAGTTAGCTGTAATGACGTAATAACCAGTGAAATGATTATGACATAGAAAAAATATATAAGCTCTAAAACAATATTCGTGTTATAAAAGTATGCAGTAAGCTTAGAAATATTCTTAAAAATATTTAAACCTTTAAAATTGTATTCTTTTATCAACAGTACAACACAATGATAACCAAAGCATGGCTTTCAAAAAGTTATATTAAACGTTAATTTTTACTAAATATTGACTATCAGTAAATAATAAAAAGACTGACACTTTTTGTCTGAGATAGCTAGTAAACCTTACATACTTGCTTTTTTACATTATAAGTTTTACCACACAAATCTCTTAAAAATTGTAAAAAAAAATTTTGAAAAAATAAAATTCTAATTTTCTACTATATGTATATATATATATATATACATATATATTGAAACTAACGCTTCCTCCCTCAGGTAGTTGAGAACTGCTTCGACGTGCTGTAGCGAGTCTTCGTTCCGGGTATTCACCAGGTACATGAAAATATCCACGAATGTCTCGTACGGGATCCTGCTGGGACCCCCGTCCGCGTCCTCGGTCAGTGCCTGGCATATTATCCGCATCGTTTCGACCAGATTCTGTTGGGAGAATAAGTTTTATTAAAATAAAAATACTAACTATCTAAGTTTTGGCATATTATCCGCATCGTTTCTACTAGGTTCTGTCATGAGTAAAAAAACATTAAACAATAGATTCTATTTGTTTTTTTTTTTAACTAAATTTTGTTTGTGAAGACTTCATGTTATAGCAGTTACACGCGATAGTTTATACTAATAGCATTTTTGGTTAACTGCTATTTATTTGTTATCCTTATCGTTTTTACTAGGTTATGTTGAGAAAATAAAATATTAAAATGTAACAACATTTTGAGCAGAACAACTTTTGAATAATTGATAATGTTGCGTGGTTTACAAAAATTTAATCTCAAAAAAGTCACTTGAGTATAGTTAATGGTATAATTTAATAAGTCAATATAGTAATTTCTTGTAAAGTAAGTAAATAAATGTTTAGAAACTGATTAAGAAAATTTTGTTTTATTTTATAAAAAAATAAAATTCGCATCGATTTAACAAAGTTGTGTAAATTATGTTTGAAAAAAAAAGAATTTTAATAGATAAATCCTCTATGGAAAACTAGTAGAAACTTTCTGAAGAGCTGTTTTTTTGGCGAAACATTGTTACTGTGACAAGTAGCAAAATAATTATCATTGAAATTTTTTTCTTTATTTTAATTGACATTCATATCTGCTTTTACCCTCACTTAGGCATTCTAGTGATAATATACGATTACTTTAAAGGTCTAATGAGGTAGAGTAAAAATTCAAAGTAGAGTTTAGGACACGGAAGCTAACTTACATATTAGTGATGGTTCTATAAAGCTGCTCGCACAGCTACAAATTAGGCTAATTTGGTTTATTAAACTAAAGATGATAACTATTGTATAGTTAGCAAGTTTATATAAAAAATTAATTGGTTAAAAACACCGTAACTTAATACATGACGTCACAACGAACTTAAAACTATTTTAAAGCAAATTTTGTGAAAAAAATTGCAGCTTAATTTAAATTTAAAAAGTGAGATTAATAAACTTATCCGGTCGATTAATTGTTTTAAACTAAATTATAATAAATACTTATTTCATTCTTCAAAACAACAAGCAAGCGTTTCATTCTAGATATAAGTTACTACTTTTGTGATTAACGTTTTTAAATTGAACTATAATTTATCTGTTAAATACAATAAAGAAATTATTTTCTAAATATAATACCATAATAAAGTTATTAGTAATGTAGAACAATAACTTACTAGTAAAATTGGTATCTGTGAAAAGTTTAGCTGAAGTTAATAAACAAAAATAACCAAAAAATTTTCAACCAAAAAAAAAACAGTAGGAAAAAAAAAGATCATAAATTATAGAAAGTAAACATTTGAACAATATATATTAAATTAAACACAGCAATGAACAGTTTGAATAAAAATTATAAAAGGAACTAACAAATAACACTAATTAAATAAAATGCTAATGTTGTTTAAACGCTAACAATTCTAGGTACACAGAAAAATGTAAAAGTACTAACAAAATAGGTTGTAAGGTATACAGTTGTACGCTGAATTGTTAAAAATAATCTGTAATAAAAGTTCATAGCCTAATTTAAGTTTTACTTTACCTGAAAATATGTATGAAGAATGTTTTAGGTTTTGTTAAACCGATGCACCTTAAATGTCCTTTTATTACAAAAATATGCGCTTATATTGCATAAGAAAACCAGGATTTATAGTAACTGCATTTCAAACAAAACTTTTGCCTTGTTGGGAAACAAAAAGTTAATAGAATTTTTTCATGTTGAAAATATAATTTTTTAAATTATTCGGTAGCAAGATGCATTGTAAATTTTTAAATGGTAAAAAAAAGTATACTCAGTAGACATTTCAATTACTATTTAAAAGACAGAAACAGTTCAATTTTTAATAGAATAATCACAGAACACACAATTTTTTTTTTTTGACTGTGCACAATTATTTGTTTGCACTGATTTTATTTTTAAATATTTGACTAATCTATTTCGTTTAACACTTCTAAAAACTTATTTTACCACTACATTTTTAGAAACTTATCAAAGCACATTCATCATAGATCAAATTATAAATACAAACTCATATAATTTAAATAAATTAAAGTTATAAAAACAAATAAACACTAGGTTTAAAAATTAAAACAAAGTATTATTGCTTGGACACTTGTAATAAAAATCATATAATTCGAACAAAAACTCATGATAACGAAGCTTTTACCGAATTCTATTGATTGATAAAGTTAGATCGTATAAGTTTAAGTTTTTATTTAAATTTGTAGAAATTTACAGTTTTGTATATTAACGTGAATGATGTTTAATAAAAAATTCTATACCGTAGGTTGTAAACTTTGAACTAGACATTTAATAAAGACTTAGACATATAGTTATGAATAAAAAGTTTAAAAACAAATTAACTTTTCTTAGTCTTGAAACTATTTCAAAAAAAAAATTTCATTAAGTATTTTGAAAAAAAAGTACAGAGTTTAAAAAAATTAGAAACTAATAACAATTTGGTACATTTGAATTTAAAAAAGAAACAAACATAACGTTTCTCTTTTTAGGTTCAATTTATACTATTATAGCTGTTTAATTAACAGCTTTAAAATATGAATTTAGCAGAGTATATAATGCATCAAGAAAGTTGTATATACTTTATTTAAAACTAAAAATATTTTCGAAACAAAGAAAAAATCGCGTATTCAATATGTAAACTTATAAATTATGATCAATTTTTTTTAGGAAAGATTAATTACATATATCTAAATAGTTCATTTTGAGGAATTTATATTTTCTTCAGCAAACCAAGTTTTTTCAAAGAGCTCAATAGTGCATTAGATAATTTGTTCTAATTCAATGGTTTAATGATATTATTGATAAAATTAAATCTTAAAGAAAGTTTTATCAACTAACTACATATAAAAAATAACAGCTTTTTACTAAAAAAAAATTACTACTTATTTTGTTTTACATAATAATAGTAATATTACAGTTAACAGTGAAAAAGGTATCAAAATTAACTTCAGTAAGCATCTATTTAGAGTCATATCTTTGTTCTGAGTTTTTAATTTTTGATCATAATTATTTTAATAAATTAAATAATATCAATTTTAATAATGATTGAGATCGTATTTAGTTATCATCTTTTAAGTTTTCGCATAATAAAATTATTATTAGTACTTATACTAATTTCATTGACATTGCTTGATACATCCATCGCTATATGTCATGTAATAGTATACTACTAATTGTGAGTTAAATTTACTATTTGGGCCAGTTAGGTTCAACTCATAGCAGTTTCATTAAAGTCTTACTAAATCGTCAAAACAACATCACTTACGTCAAATATTTTTCTGTTACCGTGAAATATTATTGTGAAATATTGTTTTTTTAATTATAGACCTAAATCAAGGTTTTAAAAGTTGACAATGTTGCCTTTTCATGGTATTGGCTATTAGGCGACGAAAAAAACGGTAGTTAAGCGATAGAGGCGATATCTAATAAATAAGTTTTGGAATCCCTGCTCTAAATGATGCAGCTAAAATGTTAAGTTTTACAAACATGTATCATTTATTGCACAAACATAATGGCTGTTAATCAACTGGTTAGTTTGATAATTGAATTCTTAAAGGTTTTACTGAGAAACCATAACAACTATTACGAAACAAGAGTTATGACACCAGGCATGTATAAACCATACATAGAATGAAACAGACATAATACATCAAATTCACTTCAATAAATTAACCTCTAATCAACACAAGATATTACAAGTATGTTATTACGTCATAAACAAATTAAATAGTATATAATGATAAAATTGAATAAAAAATATTATCACCGTAGGGTTGAAGAAAATTAATTGTAACTGGCCTGATGTAAATCAATCCTATATATCATGAAGTTATCATTCATGAATATAAATATTATGACATCACAACTCACCCCCTGTGCCATATGAGAAGCGCACATTGCCGCAAACTTCATCTTGCTTATTTTAACCTGACCACTGATGGCGCCCTTCTCTAGTATTTCGTCCAATTCAGCCCTGAGATTAACAATAAATTAACAAGAGACAACTTAAAAACTATTTATGTTTTTATTTTTATTTCAATACGGTTCATAAACTATTAAGCAAGAACTACATTTTTATTCAAGTCTTTGTAACGTAAAATAATTTAATCATATACTTTTTAAAAAACCTATGAAGCCCACCAAAAAATAAACAATAAAAACAAGTTCTTAACAAAACTTTTAGAGTTTTGTTAAGTTTAAAATGTAACTAACATTTTAATCATTATTTACCATACAAGCTATAATGAATCACCTTAGCAGCCCGATATAAATAAAAAATTAAAGGTATTATTTTTAAAGTCTTTACAGTATATTTTCGAGCACTCTCTTCAAAAAATTGCTTATACTAAAGAATTGAAAGGTATTTAAAAAAAAAAGCTATTTCTGATCACGTTTAAATTCAGATATTTTATGAATATTTCAATCAAAGTTACCTGGGCAACCCGATGTCCCCCCACATTTTCAGCACCTTCTTGGTTTCGATGTCGTCTCCTCCTGATTCCGAGCAACCTCCTCCACCTTCCTCCTGATCCACCTGCCGCAGCATCATCTCCAGCAGTCCCGCCGTGATGCCGTTCTTGTCACTAGGTGGCTCCAAACGCTTCTTCACCGGCAGCGTCTGGCCGTTCGCCAGCGCCGTGAAGTAACTGTGTATGTTAAATGTAAATTTTAGATAAAGTAAGTCAGGTACTATAAAACGAATTATGATGGAAGCTGTGTATAAGGCTAAGTGCATTATCGTTTTAACTGTATATGGTTTTTACATTGTTAAATAAATTAGACGAAACTATTTTGAATTCAAAAGTTTGATATACTTGCAAACAAGAAACGTTTGAGTTGGTGAAGATATATGTCTCCCACCAACAGTTGTTGCCAACAGCTGAAATAAGTGTAATATGACGTCATAAAGTAATTCTAAGTTGTAACGTGTAGATTTTGTAGCAACCATGATGAGATAATTAAGTTATCATAAATTAGGAAATAAAGAAAACAAGACCTCAGTAACTAATTAAAGTATGTTACTTACTGTACAGTTACTGTTTTAGCTTATAAACTCAAAAAACATTTTAATATATAAACAAACAAATACTAACGCTGCAGACCAGGCAAGCAAGTCAGGAGGCTGAGTTCTGATTGCTGATTTCGTGAAGTTTTTCAGAATATCAGGAAGTTCACACGGGACTTTTATCTGCTGCGCGCAGTACATTTGCTCTGGTGGTGGCATCTTTTTTGTTTAATTTTTTTTTGTTAATTTTTAATTTCTGTTGTGAGGACAAGTTACATGAAACACGTTTGAATTGAAATTGTATGGTTTAAATTAGAAGCAGCAGTCTTGAAGTAAGCAATAAGTAAAATGAAGTAAAATATTTTGATAAGTATGATTAATCTGAAACATTAAATCTAAAGCAGGAACTTTATATTAGAAAAAATAAAGTATATAAAGAATTTATAAAAATTTGATTAGTCTAAAATATTTAATTTAAAGCAGCTAATTTGAAGTAAGTTATAAGTAAGGTGCAAAATATCTTTAAAAATATGATTTTTTAAACATTGAACGCAGAGCTAAAAGAGTAATTCAAATACACTAAAACAAGAAAGTTCATGTTGTTATATCTTTAAAGTCTTTATAAGTCTGAATGATCTCAAAAATCCGTGGTATTTTAGGAGATGGAAATCACAAGAATCTGGGTTGTTCCAAGTGGAGAAGTTACAAGAGTCTGGGGCAGTCTGGATGTAGGAAATTTCTTGGCATGACCATACCGTCTTGTCTGTCTCTGTTTTCAAAATGTACAGAATTATTATAATTAATAGCTATACAAATCACAGTAATTAGAGTCAGGATATCTAGTAAAGATTTGTTTATAATTTGTCTTAGCATCAGAATGAATTAGTAAACATGTTTTTTGTTTACTTGGTTATTCAAACTTTGAATAAAACAATAAATTTATTATATAAAGACTAAAAAACAGAATATAGGCAAGTTAAGCAAAATAAAAATATATGTTTCTACAAACTTTGTACAAATGATGCTTTATTGCATAAACACACAAATTTTCAAACTAACGCTTCTTCCTGCAGATAGGTGAGAACGGTTTCAGCTTGGGCTTGCGAGTCTTCGCCCCTTATGCTGGCCAGGTAGTCATACACTTGCTTGAATGATTCGAACGACATCTTTGTCGAGTTGTCGTACTGGTCGCTTGTCATGACCATGCAAACAAGTCTCATTGTCTCAGTGAGATTCTGTTGAGATTTGTTGTTTTGTACTTTTATAAGAAATACTAATTGCTGCAATTTAGAGTTCAAGTTAAATTTTGGAAGTTAAATTTTATTCAATTCGTTCAATGTAAAACAAAAAAAAAATTATTAATGAGAAAAATTTAAATATACTTCATTAAGTGAAGTCTTGTAATATAGTTTAAAGGAAACTAACTAAAAGATGCTAAACAAAAATTAGAAGTTCTAATGTTTTAAAACTACACTATCAAAGGAATCATAGCTACTGTTATTACTTTATAAATTAATTATTAAACTTTATAACGTTTTTAATAATACTTTATTGAGAAAAACTATATTATGAAGTCTCTGAACAGTTCGTAAATAAAGACTATTGTTAATATTTTTACGCTTAAACAAAACAAATTTTATAGTTCGTTTAGAAAAATATCAAAACTATCAACCAACCCCTCCGGCCATGTAACTGCAGCTCATGGCAATGAAGTGGGTGACGTTTGCCTTCTCGAAAAAAGCCCCGTTGTCGAAAATGTTCCTCAGTTCGGCCACTGGGAGTCCCACTTCCCGCCACCTCTTTTCGATCATTTTCGTCTCCACTTCCTCCTTTCCTTTCAATAAGAGCACCACGAGATCCAGGAGACCAGGGGTGAGTCCTCCCACTCCAGGGGATTCCAAACGTCTTTTCACAGGGAGTACGTCTCCTTCCACAAGCGCGTTGAAGTATCTGCAATTTGTATTATAAATTGGAATTAAACTTTGTCATGTATATTTACAGTTAAAATTAATTAAAAAACAGAAAATACAGACTAATTTTTACAATAAACAGTGTATGTAAAGTATTTAAATAAAATAAATGAAACTAAATAGATAGGTGTTTGCAATTTATAGCCAATCAAATGTTGTTAGTTTAGTTCGAAGAAAAGTACTATGTGTAATATGTAAACAACAAACAAAAGTTGAAGTGTTAAGCAAATGCATAAAGGGTTATAGACTGTTTTATATAAAATAACTTTTTTTCCAAAACCTAAGGCACCTAAAAGCAAACAGCATAAAAAAGTACAATAAAAATCAAAAAAGTTTTGGTCCTAATAATTCTAAAAACGTTTAACAGGTTTTGTTAAGTTAGCATCATTTGAAAAAGAAAGACACTTAAAATTCTTTGCACAAACATTTAGAATAATTTTTTTTTTATAGAAGATTTGGAGAATAATAAAAGCTAAAACTTTAAGTATTTGTTTTAGTAGTAAATGTGATTTAAAGAAAGATTCACGAACAAAAAGATACAAGTAGAACAAATAATCAGTGCGAGTGTCTGTAGCTTCGCAAAGGATCAATTGGTTCAATCAATACTGTTAAGATCTTTGCTAAATTCATTGTCATGCTAAATATTATGAATCTAAGCTTGAAAGAGAATAATGAGCATAAAAAATTGTATGCATATATGACACACCACCTGAGTTGAGTATGGCATCTTGGTCAGTTACAAAATTTGAAGTTAAAAAAAATTTACAAGAAACAAGACAAGTCAAATTTTGTTCACTATTGGTCAGCAATACTTTAGTGCCCAAATGCTAACAAAAGGCCGAGTATTGAAAATGATAACTAAAACAAGTATTTTTTAAATTAGGATTTTCCAAAGTGGGTGATTTTGGCTATCAGGGGCAACAGCTAATTCAGGGACAAAAAAGTAAACATGAATTCAACTACCAAAGGGGAGAATGAAAATAAATTAAGTAAAACATATTTGAAAAGGGAAAGTTTGGCTTTTAGCTTAGTACTTGGGAACGAAAAATTTAAATGTTTAACTCTCAAAGTCGAGTATCTTATGAGAGTACAAAAAGATTCTTTTTAAAAAGCTGTAGCAGTTACAGAAAATACATTTTATACCTAAGAATGTTATTTTAACCTGTAATGTACTTTTTAATAATGTTTTAACTAGTATAATAAAGCTATGTTTTAATTCTTCATAAAATGATAACTGTCGATGCAAATACCAATGAATGAAACACTTTTATGATTTATAGATATTCAAGTCTTCTACTTTGTGCATATTCCTATATTTAATTGAATAAACATTTTTTATTAGATAGTATGACTCCTTAAGCTAACTTTTAGTAAATATAGTTGTAATTTGTAAGGTTAAAAAGTAAGCTTTTATGTAATATTTACATTCAAACAATTATAGTGATATAACTCCAGCAGTTGAATTAAACTTGATGCAAAGGTAAGTAACTTTAAACCATTTTTGTATTTGCACTATATTTTACTTACACATGTTTAATTGGGTACAGCATAAAAAGACAAATTACCTGATATTTTGTATGAAATTCAAAAATTTAAACTTAAAAAATTCTTGACAAAACTGGACAAGATTCTGAAATTGCAGTGCAGCCCATGTGGATAAAAGCATAGAAGCTCAATAATTCAGAAACATTTAACTAGAGAGTCGGAAACTGTACTACTTTGACATTAGATATCTATAGCTTAACCAGAGTGGGGCTCATATCAACAAAAATAAGACAAGATTGAAGTAGTAACTAAAGTGCTTTCACAGGACTGGTTTATAGTCAGAATTGATAATTTACAGCAAGGATGTATGTTGCAATAGTCTGCAGTCTTTATACAGACTTAAAATAGTACTTTTAATTCCCTTTTTAACTAAAAAAGAAATTATTTTAAGGTCCACAGTACCTTGATTTAGTAAATAAAAAAGTTTCTAAAGCTGAGCAACCTTATGTAAACCAGCACAGTATCTTATATAAATATGAAACTTTTTTATTATAATTGATAAGTTTTTAAATTTGAACAACAGTTTACTTAACTTAAAAGCTTGTATATTTTAAGAGTTGTTTTTGAGTTTAATTGCACTTTGTTCTTATCGATCACATCTTTAGGAGACAACATATGTTTTAATCATTTAGTTTTATTCCTCACTTAAATAACTAAGGTACCAGTTACTTAAACAAGTTTTGAGACTTAAGCTATCAAACATTGAACGCAAAACTAAATTAGAGAAAAAAAAGACCACTTCACTAAAAACACATCTCTTTTTTAAACTTTTAGCAGCTTTTTATAACTTTTGAGTTTATTCTTTAAAAAAATATGTCAGAAGAAAGTTTCTAAGTTTTAACAAAACAAAAAGATTTTTTCAAAATGAACAATTTAATTGAAAAAACAAACTTTTAATTTATTTTTAAGCAAAAACTTAAATTATTACTAAAATTCTAAATATCATATTCTTTATAAAAACTTAAGAAATTTCTTTTAATAAATTAGAGATTTCTAGCTCAGATAATATAAACTAAACAAATTTTTAGTAGGTTTTCGAATTTTTGAGAAACTTAATAATATATAATAATAATTAAATATTTTTGTATTGGAAACTTTTATAAATTAGATGTTATCTCAAAAGTTAATTTAAATTTATAATGTATAACAACCAATGTCAATTTAAGTAAAAACAATGCCCTTATTCACATATGTCCAAATATGACAAAACTAACGCGCAGGACCAAGCAAGTATGTCAGGTGGTTGGGTCCTGATGGCGGATTTGGTGAATTTCTTCATGACTTCAGGAAGTCCGTCGGGAACGTGCATAGTTCTGGTGGCCATCTTCACATTTACAAAAAGAATACAAAGTTTACAAATACAATCTGTTTCATTTTAAAAAAGATTGAGCAGTTTGTTGGTAATAATTCGGGTAGTTATTACAAAAGGTTTAATTGCATGTTTTCACTTTGAGTACTTATAACAAATACACCAATGAAAACTTCACTTATTATAATTTTTGTTGTAAACTTAAAAATTGTTTAGATCAATATCTAATGAAAAACTAAGTCACTTTGAAACTTATTGTTTTTTAGGAAACTTTGTTTAAACAGGTTTACTTTATTTCATTACTAATGCTATTTAATGGATACTTATAAGTACTAAAAATACTAGTAAAATACTTTAGATAGTTAAACACCTTAAAGAAATATTAAGTGCTGGTTAATCAAATAGTTATGAGACTGATATGAAGTATTTATGTGATACTAATGAAATATAGAAAATTAAGAATTATTTTGTTTTAATTCAATGCTTATTTAAAACACCAACAACGTTGAAATGTAATACTGATACATTATTTAAAATATATTTTTAAATAAAATAACTTCAAAAATACTTTTGATGACAGTTGGGTAGCTTCAAAGTGTCAATTTTTAACAAATTGTATTGCTAAAGTACAAAATTTCTGATAGTCTTCTTATTATTTTTTTTTTTGTAAATACATATTAGAATTAAATTTTTAGCTAAGTTTTAAAATATTCTAAGTATACTTGTTTATTTTAACATTTTAAGCTAAAGACCTTAATTAATCTTAATAGCTAAAAATATGCTTGTGAAAAAATTTTTTAAATACAGAAAAATACAGTTTTAAGTTAAAAAAATTTATAAAGTTGTTTATAGGAAGTTTTATATCAAAATTTTAAAACACTCTTTACTAGAAAATTTTTGATGCTTGTCATATTGAGGTTGTGTCAAATTTTAAAAAATAGTTTTAAATGGAATGGAAAAATAGTTTTGTTAAAAAGCCTATTTTGAATTTTTGCTTTATGCCTTTAATTAAGAATTTACTGAAATTACTGAGTATGATCTCTGATATTTTAAAAGTTTGATATTTCTTTTAGCAATTAAAAGTATATTTAGCAAAGATATAACACCACATTATAAAGAAAAAACTGAAAATGTCAAGTTGGAATTCTCTATTCTTTATAGGTGTTTACTAAACTGTATAGTAATAAATTATTTCTGAATACTTCACAACTGTTAAAATAAACTGTAATACTTTTATACTGCTATTCGAAGTAAAAACTGAATAAAAATAATTTTTGTTTTAAAATTATTATTAAATTAATACGTTCACTTACATACCATGCCATAGTGGGTAAACAAAATACTACAATATTATTTTATATTGCAAATTGTTTATAGAGCACCTAGTTGCATTTTACCTGTCTTTAAAAATAAAAGCGTGGAAGATCAAACTAAAAAAGCAAAAAAAAACACTATTTATTCTCTACAACTGTTTTTATTTTAAAAACTTTTAGTGGAAATTTTTAAAAGTGTTAAGCGTATTTATTGTATTAATTACTACTGTATTTGAAAAATACAAAAAAAAAGACAATCTTGAAACTTTTAAGTTTCATTCATTTTTAAAACTAAGCAATTAAGGCCATAGGGGGGTCCGACATTTTTTTTTTACAAAAATTAACTTTGGCTTTTATATGAAAGCTTAAAATACAAACTACAAGCCTGTTTTTATAGAATTCAAAAATATCATTTAACTTTTGAGATATTTTATTTTTTGTAAACAGTTTTTGATGCAAACGTATGGACCGCAGATTTTTTGGGGTCAATTTTCTCGGAAATTTTAAAATTCACTAAAAATCTATCTTCTCCTTCATTTTTCAAGCAATCTTCTTCAAATTTTCAGGAAATGTTCCTTTTAATATTTTGAAGAATCCTAATGTTGGAATTTTTGAAATTTTGAAAAATAAAACTTTTATCCACAAAAAACTAAAAAAAAGGGTAGTTTTTTGACAATATTTTTTTTTACTCAAAATTAAAAAAATTCCTACAATAGATCTCTTTAAAGTTTAATGATACATATTCTGTAAAAATTTCAGAAAGATTACTCAAAAAATGAAGGAGGAGATAGATTTTTAGTGAAATAGTCTTTTTTCGCATTTTTAGTTTTTGCCTTCCATAAGGAACCTATTGAATGCCCTTTCTTTGATCGCTTATATCTCAAAAGTTACTTTGAGTTTTTTTAAGCGGTTAAAAGTGTCTGATAGCTCAGATTAAATTCTACAAAATAAGATCAAGTTGTAAAAAACAAAGTGGACCCCCCCCTATGGCCTTAATTATTTTATAATCACTAAAAATGCATTTCTGAAAATATTTCAAAATTTTATACTAAAATTTTATATTAAATATGATTTTAATAAATTTTTATAAGCAATACAAAACTCAGACTTTTTAAACAAAACTAAAATTGATTTTTATATTGAAGCTTTTAAAGAAGAAAGGCAACTTTTACAAAATGTAAAAATTCTAAATAACTTATAAGAAACTATGAGTTCTGCAAAAGTTTTTTTAAATACAAACAGTGTAATGAACAAATTTTCATAGCCCATTTTCTTTGATCTCTTAAAATTTAATTATAAAGGTTATAAAGTATACAGCTCATTAAATTAAGCAAAGTCCAACAGTAGGGCTCTAACAGGATTTACATTCTAAGAAATAAAAAATATGTCTAAGTGAACAAAAAACTAACCTGAGTTACATCAAACTAGTAGGAATCAGCCTAACTTTTTAATAATTTGAAAAACTGAATGAGCCAAAAACTGAAAACATTAACTTACAAGCTTTATTCAACTTGAAAATTAAATTAATGACAAAATAATTTTGATCTGGATTGAAAAAGTTTGAAAACTATTTTTTTTTTTATTAAATATGGAAAAAAACATTTTGACATTAATAGACAGAGTAACACGAGTATGTGGCTAAGTTTCCCCACTATTTTTTTATATAATGTTTTAACAATAAATAAAATCAAATGAAAAAACTCTAGGAAAAGTGTTATGGGGGGTAAAATCAAACATACTAAAGGCATAGGGGAGGTTTTTCTTTTTTTTTACTAAAAATAACACTGGATCTTATATAAAAGCATGATAAACAAATCACAAGCCAGTTTTTATAGAATATAAATCTCTTATCTAACTTTGAATTATTGATTTTTTTATAAAGAGTTTCTGTTACAAACACATGGACCACAAATTTGTTTGGATCAATTTTCTTGGAAATTTTAAAAATCACTAAAAATCTATCTTCTCCTTCATTTTTTGAGCTAGAGACCTAGAGCTTGTCAACTTTCTGTAAATGTTTCTTTTATAACTTGAAAGACTTAGAATGTTGCAATTGTAAAAATATTAAAAATGAAAATCTAAGATAATAAAAACAGAAATTAAAATTGGTGGTTTTTTCTTAATAAACTTATTTTTTATTAAAAAAAATCTGCAGTCAATCTTTTTGAAATTTAATAATAAACTTTCTGTGAAAATTTGAAGAAGACTACTTAAAAATGAAGGAGGAGATAGATTTGTAATGAAATGGTGTTTTTAGTTTGTGCCTTCCATTAGGAACCTACTAAGGTCTCCCATTTTGATTGCTTATATCACAAAATGTACTTTGAATTTTTCAAGTGGTTAAAAACTTTTGATAGCTCAGATAAAACACTAAAAAATAAGATCAACTTGTAAAAATCAAGGTAGGGCCCACTATACCCTTAATTGTATGGTATATTAGTCTAATACAATTACAAACTGTATAAATAGTATAGAGTATTGACCCTTAACTTTGTTAAAAAAAAAGATTTTTTTTGGTCAAGTACAAACCCAAATGAAGTTAAGGCCATAGGGGGTGGGGGGGTAAGCCATGTTGTTGATCTTATTTTATAGAATTTTTTCTCAGCTTTAAAATGCTTTTGATCATTTTAGAAATTTCAAACTATTTTTTTACATATGTTCAGTTGAAGTCGGGCCGCATAACAGGTTCCCTATGGGAAAAGAAAACTAAAACAGCAAAAAAAGACTACTTTATAAAAAATCTATCTTCTCCTACATTTTTTAAGCAATCTACTTCAAACTTTCACAGTATAATCTTTATACATAAAAAAAATTTAACTGTGAATTTAAAAAATTTTAAGTAAAAATATTTATTAAAAAAAAGACTTTTTTTTTATTGTTGTCATAATTTTTTTATTTTTTTACAGAACCCACTTGAAGTGTGTTGATTCGTTAACACACAGAACACAGAAACATATGCTGGTACAATAAAGGAAGATTACTGTACAATTTGTTTGATTTGTATTCCAGTGAAGTTATTTTATTATGATCTTTTGTTAGCAAAGGATTAAACCTATATTTTGAACAGTTTTTTTTTAATTATTTTAATTAATAAGTAGCGTTTTTTTTTTAATAAAAGGAATATTTCCTGAAAATTTGAAGAAGATTGCTTGAAAAATGAAGGAGGAGATAGATTTTTAGTGAATTTTAAAACTTCCAAGAAAATAGACCTCAAAAAATTGCGGTTTATAAGTTTGTATCAGAAACTTTCTACAAAATTTAAATATCTTAAAAGATAAATGATATTTTTGAATTCTATAAAAACTGGCTTATAGTTTGTACTTAAAGCTTTCATGTATAGGCCAAAGTTAATTTTTGTAAAAAAATTTATAACCCCCTATGGCCTTAATTGCAATTGTTGTATCATTTAGCTGGAGACAACATTTTGTTTAAAATTTTTAGGCTAAAATCTTGTACCTTTGAAAGTGTAAAAAGTTGAAGAAGTATGCAAAGTAAAGTTGTTTTTTGTATACATGTTGACCAATAGGTTTTGATTTTACTACATTAAACTCAGTAAGTGTTCAAAGCTATGCTTGGAATCCCTACACCATCAGGCCACACATATAAAAGTAAGTTTAAAAAGAAAACCCATGGGCCAGGCTTAAATCAAGACATGATAAAACTTCATAAATTTATTACAATATACACATGTACATACAATTTACACAATTTTATATTATAATGTACATAACAGCTGTTTTATTAGTACAACATTTTTATTTTAAAGATTTTTTTTTATTGAGGAAGAGAAAAAATAAAACTTGTTTGCGAGTTTTCTGGACTAAAGTTACAATTTGAAGACAAATTTCATATGAATTTTTCCTAACTTAAAAACTATAGTTGTAGTAGATGAATAAAATTAAAAACTGAACTTAGGTTAGAAAGTTGTTGTTTATTATTCTCCATTATTTTAAGACTGTAGTTTTAGAAATAAATGGAATGATATATGTAGAAACTTATACTTTATTTCTAACATAATTAAATTATATAAACAACCAGTATATAGTAATACTATGAGTTTCGATTACAAAGTTCTTACTAAGTAACTCTACTTTGACTATTCTTTACTTGACAAATTAACATGTCAGGTATTTTTATTTTATAGTTTTTACAAAATAAATGCATAGCTTGCATAGTAACAGCTCTACGACTAATGTTCCTCTTTTAGCTTTTGTATTTAAAAACTACCGTACTAAACTAATAGAGCAAAGAATAATAGTGTTTTATTGTATAAAATTAAGAGTCGACTTTTTACTATCAGTAACAGAATATAGTAGTGAAGCAAGAACAACTATTTTATAGAATTATATAGTTAGTTTTAGTGCTAATAATTTAAAGCTCTCAAAAGTTCTTAAAGTTATCACAACAGATAAAGTATTAAAGAAGCGAATCATAGGTTTAACCTTATCTAATTAAGTTATTTATTAAGGGTTGAATTGTACTAATTTTATTTTTAAAGTATTATTAGTAGGCACAATTTTTATTTTTTATGTAGATGAAGTTATCAAAAATTGTAGTTGAAAATATATATTTTATGAAATAAAATTGTCTTATCTTTAGTTTATAAATGGTACATAATCTATAAATAAAACGATCGGTAATCAGTCGGTACCATTTTAGAAAACCAAATGCAGATTTTTATTTTTTTTTATACATTTTTTTTTTAAACTGTTATGCAAAATTGACCCTCCGTGCAAAAAAAAGAAATTTGTAAAAAGTCTACCTTCGTGCATATATAACCCGTTGCCCATTTAAAGGGCGTAACACTAGTAATTTTGTTTGTAAAACTTTAATTGGCCTCTAGAATTAGAAAAAAATTAACATGTTTTTATTTATAACTCAACAATTTGCTTGGATGCTTATAAAAAAAAATATTTAAACCGAAAGTACTATTGTTTTTTTTATTTATAAAGGACTAGTCGTATCCTTTGGTCTCTAATAAATATAATAAAAGCTTTTGTAAATAAACTTTATAACCTTAACGTTTTAAACTTTAAAAAATTAAAGTTGATATTTACGTAATTTATAGTATTTAAAATTTGTTCTTAAATATAAAGTTTTATTTTAACCAAGAAATTTAAGTAAGCTGTATATATATTATATAAAAAAGACTTATAGTTGTTATTTATTCAAATACTTTAAGTAAAATCAATAACATAGGATATTAAATAAATAGTATTTTTAAGTTTATTAAATTAAATTGAGTTGCCATTGTACCTGATGTTTCACACTGAATATAATTTTCTAAAATGATTTGCAAATATTTTATAATTAAGGTTAAAATCATTTTCATTTTACAAAATGACAAAAACTTAATGAGGTGTACCTTCAGTTTTGTATAAAAATTGTCATTGTAAGCAAATCAAAATTAATATTGTTATTTGTGTAGGTATAAAAACCTACAATGTACCTACAAACGAAGTAACTAATCTAAAAGGTCCTGAATTTAAAACTCATGTAGAAATGAGTTCAATGTTGAAAAAAAGAAGTTTAAGCAAAACAGCTGTAATTGGTTTTGATGTTTATGTATTTGGTGTATATGAATAAGGTGTTAGTTTGTTATCTTCTTTTGAAATGGGTTCCGCAAAGATGAAATGTTGGAATGCGTTGAAACTTAATTATATTTCTGATAAATTAAGTTGTTATAAGTTTTGTTAACATATAAAAAGTATATATCTGACTAGCGGTGAATTTAGAATTTACCCTTTAAATAATAGTACATATTATGAAAACTAGTAACAACCTATAAAAAATTAGAAAATGAAAATTTTCGATATTTTTGCAAACAAGTTTTTTTACTGAAGAATGTTTTTCATAACTAATTATCACATAATGCTTTTGATAGTTTTTATTAAGTCTGGTTGTTTGTATTTTCATATGAAGAATAACAAAGAAAGGTTTATAATAAATATTATGTTCACTTACCAAACATAATGTTTTAAAATAACATGTTAAATGAAAATTAATTTATCTACTTGTTGTCTTAATACTGATTTATTCTTAGAAAAAAATAAGTAACAATATAGTTAATCACTAAGAAACTTATTGAATCGTATATATTAGTTTTAAAATATAATTTAAAAGTCTTTTTATAAAAAAACAATGACTTCATTACTCTAGTTAATACTGAGCGAAAATGAAATATATTACAAAAATAAAAGTTTTAAGTACAGTAACCACTCGCTTATATACGCACATTGTGTCCACAGAAAAAGTGCGTAAAGATATGAGAGATCGTAAAGATACGAGAGGTACCAAACATATTTACTATAATGACTGTTTTTTTTATTTTGCTTCTAGTTAAAAGCAGACTGGGGACTTTCACACTTTTAACAATTTGTTTACTTTATTTATAAATATGAAATCAAAATATAAAACTCTACATATTTAAAAAAAGATTTAAATTAATATAAAATAATAATACCTGTAGAAAAGTTTTACTAATTTTAACAATAAGTAGATTTTATTTTCATCTTTATTTGTATGTGACTTATTTGATAATTAACATTTGTATTCTATTCTACTTAGAAAACTCAATTTATAATTAAACACTTGTTTACATTTAAGAAATAGTGTCTATATACGTCTATGTTAACATTTTAAACTCTCATTATTTTATTTTACTTTCATTATTTAACACAGTCATACTACTTTCCAAAATTTAATTTAATATCTTGTTGTTAACAAAATTTCTGATATACTGAGGTATACTAAATGTTTATCAATTAGTTTATCAATGTTAACAAAGAGAGGTGAGTTAACATTTAAAAACATATTTTAAAATAAAAATATAAAATAAACGTAATTTTTGCAATATCAAAATAAATATAAATTTTTATATTTTGAATTTTTAGAATTCTAAAATGCGTAACTAAACGAGAGTGCGTAACGTCACGAGTGTGTAAAGATGCGAGAGGTTACTGTATACTGTTAACAATTTTTTTGTTATAATTCCATTTTAAAACAAAGTATTAAAAGCATTTTTCAACACTATATTTCCTTGTGCTAGATATAATTTCATTCATTAAAATTGTGTAAGAATGTCGAAGAGTCATTAATAAACTTCAATTAATTATTTTTTAATAATTCTAATCATTGTACAACAAATTGTAGGTTGTAGTCATAGTTGCCAGAATTTTTCGGCTATCTTTGCCCTCATTCAACTTCTTTATGAAATTTGACATATATAAATTTCTAACCGTTAAGTATCGCCCAAGAGCTAAGTTTGGCTTTCTTTGAATTTCAGTAAATGAATTAGTCTACAAATAAAACACTATACTATAGTGCTATTCTTCTAAAATTTCAGTTTACTGAAATTAACTTTTTTATACTAAAATACTAAAAGAATAATTCTTGCAAACTAAAAGTACAAATTCCGGTATCATTTTTTAGCTGATTTAAAAGTTGCTTGCAGTTTTTTGTTCATACTTAAAATTTTCAAATGCAGTAGTCTATCAGGTAGGTTCGCGTTTTTTGAGTTCGCACAGTCGGTTAAATTTGTAAATATTGAGTTCGCACTGCTGTTTAAGTTTGGATTTAAAATTAAAAATATTTGCTTAGTATGTAACTTTTTCAATTTTAAGTTACGTGAATTTAAGTTTAATATTTGCTTCAAAATGTTATTATTAAATGAGTATTTTTTTTCTAATTTATTAAAATAAATACACAAAAACATTAGAAAATTAAAGAAAAACGAAACGTAAAACTTCTAAATGTACTAAATGTTCAAATCAAAAAAATCATTTCTTAATTGAGAACTTTAATTTTATATTTCTGTAAATTCAGTCTCAAAATAGCAGTAATAAACACTTTGTTTTTGAAAAAAGAAAATTATAAGATTGTTTTTCTATTTTCATTAAAAGACGATTCTTTTAAAAATCTGTTAATAAAATTGTACTTAATGTTTAGACTATGATTTATTTTTATAATTTACATTAACTTTAAAGTATGTAACCTTTTTGTAATAAATGTTGGTTTAAATTTTAACGATAATATTGGATAAAAGCTTTTTTTTTATTAATAGAGTAATTCAAAAAATACATTAGTTTATTATTGAACTGTAATATTTATATAGTTTTAGACTTTTATTTTGAATACAAAGTGAAGTTTAGTAAGTGTATTTAATGAAAAGGTTATTTATCAGTTTTTTAATAGATTTTATAAACAAAAAACAATTTAGTTTATTTAGTTTGTACATATTCCTACAGTGAACATAATTTTTGGATAAATTAAAAAAAAAATATCTTTTTTAATAATTGGATGTATACAAATTCAGTACATTTACCTTTAGGATACAGAAAACTTTTAAATGTAAAAAAATCTTTAGCTTAAAGTTTAATTTTTGTAGCCAATTTAAGTATTTTTTCCAATACTTAAAATACATTAAGTAACTTGTTGAAAAAATTTGCGATAAACTAGCTAAAAAGAATATATTAAAAATTAAAGCTTTATCATAGTCAACATATAAAAAATACAAATAATAAAAACAAACCAAAGTAATTGCAGAAATAATAATTGCAGAAATTTTAATAGTTCACTGTCTAAAATCCTGCAAAATTATTTACATAACTAAAAGACACATCTTATAAACAGTAAAACTTATTTTACAATATAAAACACCTAGAAGAATTTATTTTAAATTTTAAGCTGGTCTTTTAATCTTTTTTGTTCATCATAATAATGAAAAACAAATGCATTAAAGCTATCAGAGTTAAATTGCTTCTATTGGTAGTTCTTAAAACTAAACCATAAAAATAATAGGTAATACTATTTAAGCTTCATAACTAAATGTTTTTTGTCATTATTTTAGGTATTAATTTGACAAAGTTCAAAAAACATCAAATAATCTACTGTGAAATTAAAAAGACTGTTCAAATAGATTTAAAAAATTTCTACACTATTTTTTTCTAAAAGGTAGTTTTCACATAAAAAGTAGAGCTTACATTTTTAGTTTCAAAATTTTATTTCCATAAAAGCTTTTGTGATTAAAAAAATGTGAATAACTTTAAATTAAGTATGAAGAAAATTGATAGAAAGATACAGCTTCAAGTGCATTTTAAGATCAAAAATACTAAATATCAAAATGTTCTATTAAATACAAAACTTCCAAGGTACGAGGTAAAAATTCAACTTAGTTTTAAGCATTCAATTATTTAAAACATCTGAACGAAAATAGAGGTTTAATAAAAATACAATATGAAATAAAAAATATTTTAAAATGTTACATAAGCTTGGCTTATATAACTGATTTGTTTAAGCATTTCTAAAAAACTAGTAAATCAGAAATCAACAAGACAAATAAGTTTTAACAAAACCAACAATTCATAAGTTGAAACACTGAATAAAAAACTGTTTACTATTTTATATATTATATTAAAAAATTAAAAAAAAAGTTTGTATACTAAGTTAGTAAAGTTTTACATTTAATGTAAAAAACAGTTTAAATAGACTAAAACTAAATAAACTCTTAACTAATAAAATAAGTAGAAAAAACATCAGTAATAACATTGTAGATTGTAAAGTTGGCTTAAAACATAAAGAAACTCCAAAGCAATTAAAACAAATTGCTTTAAACAGTAACTGTTTTTTATTTTTAAGCCACTTAATAAATTTTTCTGTCTAAAAAATAACACCAAAATGTAAAAAAACCATACAAGAAGGAATTTTTTATTGAAACTATTAATCTTTTAATATACATCACTTTAAAAAGTTAACTGTTATAGTATATAATTTTTAAAATGTTTGATCTTTTAATAAACATGACTATAAATAATAACCTAAAATTTATTTTTTTGTTCAAAACTAAATAAGTTTAAAAGATCTAATGAAACAAAAAAAGATTTTTTTGAAAACACTTTAATCAAAAAAGAAGTAGTTTATATAATTACTTAAGTTGTTTTACAAAACAGTTAGTGATAAAACTATTAGTTCTATAACTTCAAAAAACACAAGAACAACATTATGTGAACATTTTGAACACAACTAAATTTACTTAAGTGCAAAATTTGTTACATAAAACTGTTAGTAATAAAATAATAAATATGTACTGAACTAATTAAAAATTAAAAAGGTTAAAAAAAAGTATTTATTTAAAGTTTATTTGAAAAACATTTAGAACAAATTACTTCAAGTTACCCTAGCAGTGAAGTATGTTATTTTTAATGTATTATAATTAAAATTGCAAACAATTAGGAAATGAAATACTTGGTATATAACAAAGATTCATTTATTTATAATTACAATATATATATAAAACCAATTTAAATTTTTTTCTTCTAGTTCAAATAATTATCTTAATCATTTTATTGTCTATCATTGTAAATTTAAAATTTGTTAAATATTTTAAAAATTAAATATGCTCTCAACTTTAAACAGCTATATTTCAAAATTTGTTAAATAATTTAAATAAACAACATATAATTAGTTAAAAAACTACAAAGTAAGACTAAGCTATACATTTTTTCAAAATTCTTTAGCATCTATTAAACTTCAATTCAACCGATACAGTATTCATGAAGTAATACTAAAGTTATCTAAAAATAAAAATTACAGTTCTTTTGATCAGAAAGTTGTATTACATGCCACAAAGCAAGAGCAAATTATAACAGAAAATAAAGCATTTTGAGTATTTTCAATCTCTATACAATAAGCCAATAAGTTAATTTTATATTAAGAATAAAAATAGATTTAATTTGAAAATATAATTTAATGTTTTTTACTTCTTTATTCTTCTATGTATAGCTTTTTTATTTCTGTTTATTTTAATAACATTTACGCTTGATTTTAGATTTTTACTACTTCAGTTTTAATGCATATCTAAGACATATCTTACTTTTTAGTTTCTGCTAAATAAAATATTTAAAAAATTATTATTCTGAAAACCAATTTTTAATGCCAATATTTTTTAGTGCAGTTAGTATAGTATAGAAAATGTTGTAATAAAGCAGATTTAAGTATAATTAAGTAACAGTTTAGGAGTTATGACCAAAACACTTTTTTTTTCTTTTAAAATTTTGTTAAATTAATTAAAGAAGTTAATTTTTTCTTTCAGGACTTTACTTTGCAAACTAAGTTTTATTCTAATAACTCTTAGTTTGCAAACTTTTCAATTTATTATGCTTACTTTTAGTTTGCATAATAAAGTCTTAAAAGAATAAATATACCATATATCCTCTAGTAGTAGAGATCTCTTAATTTTTTCTAACAATTAAATACATAATAAAGAATATAATGTTAACATTTTTAGTATTAGTGCTAACATTGTCATTATGAGTTTATCATCGGGTAGTACAAGAGTTTTACACTATTAAATTTAATTAGTATATTGAGTCTTATTTATTAACTAATTAGTATTTTTAGTATTACTATAGTTTGTATGTTAGTAAATTGTATACCTATAAATTTTTTTATAAGTTTCCCAATTTGAAAATAAAGAAAGTGTCAGAGCTAAGAATATAAAAATTAAGTTAAGAATTTTTAGTTAGACTTTTGTTTCTTCCAATTGAATTGTTTGAAGTTTTAAACTTTTAATGGAAAAACCGTTTAACTGAAGTGTAGGTATTAGGTTATTTTTTTTAGATTTAATAAACCTTAGGCTTACTTAGATTGATTCAAAACTCAAGATAGTTTAAATTAAAAAATATTATTTAGTATAATGTTAATATTAAAATAAGTTTTGTTTATTCCTAATAAAGGTAAACTTTGTTGTTTTCTAGCATTTTTATTAAGTGTTTCTAGTTCAAATAACTTTAATAATTTAAGACTTTCATAGTTATTAGTATTTTCATAACTTTAATATATACTAATACCAGTTTCATTCAGGCTTCAAAAAAAGCAGTTTTATAAACTCTTTGGAAAAGAAACTTGCTTTATCAAGATTTATTTAACAAATTTTTTAACTTGTACAACAAAAATTAAATACTTACAACAAAATGTCATAAGTAGTTTAATACAATAATTATTATTACTTAAAGTAAAATAGGTAAGCTCAACTACAATAAAACAGATCACTAATACTTTATTAAAAAAAGAATAGTTACTTACTAAACACATACTTAAAATATGAAGATAATTCTAAAAAGCTAAAATAATATAAAAGTTACTCTTGATGGTGGATTAAAAATTAAAAACTTTTTAGATATTTTTTCTAAAAAATTCTTTTCTATATATTTTTATTTCTAAAACAAACAAGGTCTTCTACTAAACACAAATAAATTTCATCTATTTTTCATCAGTGTCATACAATTTTTACTAAAAAATTATTTTAGACTTATTTAGCCATATAGTTGCATCAGAAATTACTTAATCAAGCAAAAAATTATCCAAAAAATTTAATTAAAATTCTAAATAAACATAATCACATATTTGTTTATAGTAAAAGACCTTGTTTGTATTTAATTAAGTACAATAGCAAACTAATGTAAATTTTATTACATGGGTTTTACTTTTCAACTATCCTGACTCCTGAGTCCTGACAGTAATAAATTGTTCTGTAGTTAATTGGTTTATTGGTTTATTTTATGCTCAATATAACAGTATTTGTTCTTGTTATAAATTTTAGGGGTTACATGACAATTCAAATTCAGACTATTCAAATGCCGGCAATTTAATGTATATAAAATGTATATAAAATACTGTATCTCAATAAGTAATATATATTTGAAAATAAATACATATGTAGATCTTATTAATATCTACAAGTCACCTTTTCATTTCTTGCAAAATTTTAAATGCTTTACAAGATATTTAAAAATTATAAAAATAACTATGTTTTTTTTACTATGATTAAGCTATATCTCAGAAATTTTCAATGTTTTGCAAAAAAAGGCATTGTAGATATTAATATTTATTTTTTATTTGAAAAACAAACATTACTTTTGTTTTTGTGGCGTTTGAAATATTTTTAACGGAATTTGAACTGTTCGAATTTAAATAGTCGTGCACCTATTTTAGGCAATATCCTATTTTTCATGAGGGTGAGGTAATAATTTTTTTAAATTTAAGTTTATCATATCACACTTAAAGTTCTAAAAAGAACATTGTACTACAGTTTACTTTTATCCTACTTTAAAAATATCTTACATTTTTTCATTATTAATGTCCTTAACTTTGACTTTAAAGTGTGTCTAAGTGGTGTAAGACTTAATAACCATATGTTCACTCATGCACCTGGTCTAAGGATCAAATATTTAGGTTTTTTTTTATTTTCATTCAAAAAATAACTCAATTACAATAGTGTCTTTATGAAAGTAGATCTTTTATTTAATAGACTCGATAACCGAAAGTTCCTTTGTACACTAGGTCCTTAGATCAAACTTTTTTTA
The DNA here is from genome assembly GCF_965202585.1 of Thalia democratica. Classification (NCBI taxonomy): domain Eukaryota; kingdom Metazoa; phylum Chordata; class Thaliacea; order Salpida; family Salpidae; genus Thalia; species Thalia democratica. The sequence continues at coordinate 20,872,685 of NC_139165.1, forward strand.
GCGCTTTTCTATCATTCAATGAACAATATTAATAGTTTAATAATAAAAAATAAAATGCAGTTTGATAACTGTTTATTTTTATTTCATTGTTAATAACCTGAGTTATCAAATTTATGTTTTGAAATAAAACCAAGTACTATTTTCAGCTTTAAAATAATTTTGAAAAAAAAAACAGCTTTTAGTCATGTACATGTTAGTAAATAGATTTAAAAGAAATGCACAAAAAAGTTTTGAAGAAAATATTGCAAGTTATGCAATAGAGAATTCTAAACAAGGTAAGAACAAAACAATATTATTTTTATTCTTAAAAGTTGTTTTTTTATATATGTTGTTACTTATATTGAAATAGTTGTTGAATTAAATTACATTGTATTTACTGATTAATTCTGAGTAATTGAAATTTTAAAAGCAGATTTTAAATAAACTATTGTTAATGAAAACTTTTCTTAGTATAGGTAAAAAAAAATAAAAAAAATGTTAAACAAACTAGGTAACAAAACAATTTATTACACATATTTGTAAAGTAATTAGCAATTAATAAAATCAAAATAAGCAGATGTTCAATGAACTTTAAAGATAGTAAAACAGAAAACATATTTTCAACCTTTGAAATAATTTTTACATCCGGTTTATTTCTATCAAAAAAGCAAGCTTAATTTAATCTGTTTGTTGATGAAGTAAAATTTTATTTTTGTGTTAAAAAAATATTATTTTAGGTCTACATTGTAGCACAGATTAATTTAAAACTTAGGATATTTTACTACAAAAATAAAAATTTTATAACTACCTATACAAATTTATCTAGAGTTATCAAAAAATAAAAATATATGTTTTTATATAAAATTAAAATACACAAAATAAACTTTTGCTTGGGACAGCTGTTTCTGCGTTTAATACGCGTCTTCAGCCAAGTTTTATTCAATGAAAAGCAAACTTGTAAGTACAGCAATAAAATTATACAAAAGTAGGTATTACGTAATAATAGATAGTTGATTTTAGACAAAATTACTAACATAGTTTTTAGATAAATTGTTTACGATAATGTATGCAGCCAGTTTGTAATTCGTTTCTTTTGTTTAGAGATTCTGATTCATTAACATTTAAAATTTCGATTTTTTCCGCATTACACAATTTACATCCGTTTTTTAAACTATATTTATTTTTCGTTCTTGTTAATATTTCCCACTGAATTTTAAAAATAACTTCGTTATTTTTTAGTTTCCAAATGTACTGCAATAAAATTGTCGTGTTTTTATGTTTTTCGTGTTTGAATGTATTCTTCTTTAGATAAAACAAAGATTGAAGATAACAAGCCAGTAGTAAACTTAATAAATTGATGTTATGTGAAAATATAAAGATATCCGATATTATAAAAGAAAAAATGAACAAAGAAAATATTCTTACCTTTTATACTTTAGCTGAACATTACAACCTGGCAACTACTTCAAAGTCGTGTTTGATTTACACAGAATGTTGTTTTCCTACGGTAGCTGAAACGCAAAACTTCCTTCACTTTGAATTAACTATTCTTGCAAAAATTCTTTCCAGTTCCGGTTTGAACGTTCATTCGGAAGTTGAAGTGTTCAATGCGGCAGACACTTGGTTGAATCACAACAGCGACGAACGCAGCAAGTATGCAACACAACTGCTGCTAAAAGTACGATTTCAATCTTTGTCAGAATATGCGTTTGCACATGTACTAGATTGTAATTCGTTGCTTGCTAAAAACATTGAACGCGGTAAGAAATTAAAAGACGTATCTAAAAAAAAAAATCTTCAACTAAAATAAATAATTACTGCGCAAGTGAGGTTGTAGCCGAAATAAGTTTAATATAGTGTTGAGTGATGGTAGAAGTTTAAAGAACAATGATGAAAGTAAGATTTATCAATTTGATGGAAACAGTTTAAACAATGTAAAGTCACTTTGTCCAATTAAAGAAGAAAAATGCAGTTCTCAAGCTGTTTGCTGGAAAGGACAAGTTTATGCTTTTGGTGGTTACAATACTGCTGCTAAAGTGTTAAAAAATGTAGATAAATATTCAACTTCCACTAAAAAATGGACTGCAGTGGCTGACATGTTTGATGAACGCGAGGGATTATGTGCCTGTTCATTTATGGACAAAATATTTACTTTCGGAGGTTGTTATGGCAACAATGATGGTACTTTTGTAGCGACTAGTTCTTGCTTAGAGCTTGAAACGAACGATAACAGCTTGAAAGAAGTTTCTGGAATGAATGTGGCAAGAAGTGATGCGGCTCGTGCAGTTTTTAAAGGAAACATTGTAGTTTCTGGTGGATATGACTTTAATAACATTAAAGATTTGAGTTCAGTAGAATCGTATGATGCATTTGCTGATAAATGGCCACCAATGTCTAACATGGTAAACGATCACAGTTTTCACAGTTTGCTTGTTGTGAAAAAAAAGTTGTTTGTGCTTGGCGATAAAAATATTGACAATGAAATTTTCGACTGTACTAGTATGAAGTTTTTCGCTAATAAGCATCAACCTGATTTTATTATACACAATTGAATTAAGTGTGTTTCAATAGGAAATAAAATTGTAATTTTTCAGTAAAACAATTCATCAGTTATTTATTATGATAAGGACAAAGATGAATGGTCAAAGGAATCATGTGAAGTAACAGAAGATCTCTCATGTTTTTCATGTGTTAAAATGCCTCAATACTAAAACTTTGTTTAAATTCACTAAAATAACTGGTGATCCACCGTATTAGTCATTTTTTGCTTTGACCCGCATCCAACCGGATCTTAATTTAAAAAAAGTTCGGATCCGGCCGGCGATCAGCTTCTTTCAGTTTTATTTACTTAAATTATTCTGTTTTGATTATTTACTAAACATAAAATTAGTAAAGCGAAACAGACTGATGAAAATTTAGTAATTTCAATTACTTGCTGTAAACATACGAGTACATTCATTCAAAAGAAAAAAATATTAGTTTAAAGACCCAACAGTGTCTTAAAAACAACGCACTGCTGTGAAGTCTAATTTTGGATGCAGCAGTATAAAAGAAAATTATCATAAAGCTCACAAGCTCAAAGTAGTTTTACAACCTTGGCACAAAATATAGAATAAAACTTTGAAAGAAGGTTTTATGCTAATAATAACAGTACACGAACAAACCTTTATGATAACGACTTGTTTTATTTTACAGCAGCTTTGATTCATGATATCGACTTTACTTTTTCCCTGCTAATCTCAAACAGAGGTTGTAGGGCTACTGAAATCAGAAGTAAAAAGTTATAGTTGTCGTGAGACTGGTCAAAGTGGTCAAGTTCCCCTAGTACCGCTTATAAACCTAAAGCGCAACTACCTAAAAATAATGTTTCCACAACTTTTCTTGGTTCTTTTATACATTTAAAACGGAAACAAGTGCAAACACTCACGAAAGTGAGCAACAAGAATCAGTTGATCAAGATATTGAGACAATTTGTTTTTTTTTTTGCCGAAGAAAATTCATCTGCTGAAGAAGTTAAAGAAGCTGAAGTTTGTCTTGGTGAACTAAATCTAAGTTGTCGGGTTTGCATAAAGGTATATTTCGGTGCCATCATCTTCTATTTATTTTGAAATAATATTCTTAGAAGTTGTTAACTTGTTCGAACAAAAGCGAAATTGATTGCTTCCAAAAGCCGGCAAAAAACTTTTATTTCTTCATCACAACTTGAAAAAGCAATAATAAGTTTTATTGTAGCCTAATTGCGGTGATATGAGTAATCGTTATTTACTAAAACACTTACTTTTATGTATGTAAACAGCTGCTAAAGAAGTTATTTTTCATTCTATAGTTCGAACTATTGTAATTAAAATTATAATATAAAGCTTAAACATATAAAGCCATAAAAAACATAACGTTTGTTATTTTGTATTGTATATTTAATTTATTTTTCTTTTACGTCAAACAAGCTACAAGACTCTTGTAAAGTAGTATAAGTAGCTTGAATTTTAACTTTTAAACTGAGATTTCGTGTAGGTTGGTTTTTTTACAACGTTCTTTTTCCTTTTTTTTTAACGAAAAGTATGTGTTAAACAAATTTTACTATTTTAAGGTATTATAACAACTAAAATTTATAAGATTGTTCTCTATTGAATTACATAAAACTTGAAACATTTAGGATCTGGATCCGGCCAAATCAAAAATTAAAAAGTAGATTCGGATCCCGATCTGGCCGGATCTTATTTTTAGAAGATAGATCTAGATCTTAATTTAAAAATAAGTATTATTAGAACTTTAGATTTATGTAAATTGGTTTATTGACTAAACTTATAATAAAAGTTATTTAAAAATTTTGCACCATTAAAAACTTTTTTGTTTTATTTATAATGTTTTAATTTTTTTTAATATTTTTAAAAGTTGTTTTTCATACTTATACAATATTATTTTCTACGTATTATTTGTTGTTTTTAAATAATTTTTATAATATTGTTTGTATTTATTTAACTATCTAGATTTTTATTACTTTTTTTGTTGTTGTTTATGTCAAATTTGTAAACTTTTTTTTAATAAAACGCTTTTACTTGACTTATTTGTTTGTAAATATAAAAACAATTACTTAAACTTTAGTAACCTTTTAGTAAGCAAGTCACAGAAAACTACAAAACTATTTTATAGAAAGTGTACTCAACAAAAACCTAATCAAAAAACTGGAGTTTTGTGATAAACAAACATAAGTCAATCTCTACCATTGCAACAATGAATATTTTATTATTATTAAGTCTTGACAAAAGCAAGAGTGATATATTATATATAGTTTTACCTACCCTAGTAATACTTAACTGTTTAACATACGAAACAAATTAAAAATTCAAAAATTATAGGGTTGCATCACACTTATTCAGGATATTTTGAAAATCTCAGAATGAGCTAGGACAACTCATGATAAGTCAGTATATTATGTTTTATTTTTGTCTCAGTAGTTTGAATCAGGATAGTTTCGTTTTTTATAGCAACTTCGGGTAAATCTTTAGACTTGAAAGATCTCAGGTCAGATATTCTATACTTTTTTTTTATACAACAAATTGTGTTGAAAAAAACTGATTTTGAAATGCATGATTTCGTAGCTTTACTACGCTAAAAATATTAATTTAGTTTTTAAGTCTGAAATTAATATTTGTCATGATTTAAATTTATGTTGAAACGAATTAATTGACGGATATTAAATTTAGCTACGCATTATAAAGTTGTATATATTTTTTTAGATATATTTATTTTTAAAGTTTATTAATATTATTTTGTTTTAAATTTACGTTTTTGTTTAGTATACAGTTGATGTTGTTTGCTATAATTTATAAATACTTGTTTTCAATAAACAAAGGTACAAAATTAGTAGTGTTAGTTAACATTTAAAGCTGAAAACTTATTTTAAATTGATATAGATATCTTAAATGCTAGTTTTTGTTGTTGGTATGAGAGTTTTAGTATACTTTACTGTTTTTCACTTGTAAACTTATATAAAATATTTCTACCACAATTAAACTTTTTATGGATTTTTAAACTCTGGATGACTTAAGATAGTTAAAGATGACTTTTATTTAAAGAGTTTTTGGCCTCTCAGAGTTTTTTTTTTGACCCAAGGGTGGCAACCCTGAAATGAATTATGCCAATAAAAAAAATTGTGTGTATATATGACATTGAAAAATGCAACATTAAACCCCTTTTATTTAAACACTGATTCTAAACTTGTTTAGCTGTAAAAAAAAGAGTATTAAATGGAAAAGATATAACAGACTTTTTTCTTCAACGTAGAAAATGTTTAAAAAATAGTGAGCACTGGTCCAAAGGTGTTGTTGCAGTGCTAATATTGAACCAGGTGGTAAAAGATTTCTGAAAACTTATATGGTTTTTATTGCAAGCGAAAATTTTACAGTTATGTTAAAAGTCAATAATGGTATGGAGATATTTAAAGTCTCCTAAAACATAAATTAACATTTATTTAAAAAAGAATCTTGTAATTGTTCGAGAGTAAATATATAATTTAAAACAAACAGGAATACATACATTCAAGCACACTTGGTTAATATTCATTAGAATCTTGAGAAGTCTTTTTATACATGCCTAAGTATTATATCACATGTAAAAATGTATGACTAAAATCACTGATAAATTTTAATATGTTATTTAACTCCTAAAGTTAAATACAAAAAGAGAGTATTTTAATATTCTAATAAAATATTATTGCCTAAGAAACATAAAACAAAAACGAAATTTTTAATGTGGAATATACTGGACATTGACTTAATTTAGTACAATTTATTCAGAAAAAAAAAGAAAATTAATGTAGAATCTACTGGACATTGACTTAATTTAGTACAATATATTCAGAAAGAAAAAAGCGAATTAGTTTTCAGTCTGAAGCTATTTTAAATTAAAATTAAAAAATAAGTTCCTTTTTTGGAATGTGCAACCTTCATAAGTATAATTATTTTACATAGTTAATTATTTTTCTACAAAAAACCATTTGAAACTACAACAAAAGTTTTTTTTCAAGAAAAAGCTTAGAAGTCTATGAAAATTTTGCAAAAAAAAAACAGTTAACAGATAGATATGAATTTTGAGCTACATGAAAAGAAAACCGTATTCAATTGCTTAATTTTTTGCATTCCAGCTTTTTTAAGGGATCACACAGAAAACAGGAAGTCTAAACGGCCCCTGCTATAGTCTCATTAAAACTAAACAGCTATGTTCTTATAGTGTTTAAGCATAGGTCAGTGAACGAACACAAGCTTTAATGAAAAGTTTATAAGAGCTAGTTAGACCAAATTTTAAAAATATTGAAGATATAAATGTTTTAGCTTTTACAGTTTTAGCCAGAATAATTTTTAAAGTATTTTAAACTTTTAAAGGTCAATATTTAAAACTCCCACAATTAATATAGTCAAAGTTTATTACTACATAAAACATCCGGAGAGAAATAAAAGAGTTAAAAAAACTTGAGCATTTATATACTAAAAAAACACCTTTACATTGCGAGGCAGGATGGGCGAGACGTTAATACGTCGACTGCTGAGCGCGGTGTACGTTGAGGTCGTGGGTTCGAATCCTGCTGAGAGAACATTCTTGTGCGGGCGCTCTTTGCAGCTCTGAGGTCTATTCATTATATCATAATAAAAGTATTAATTAGTACTAATTGGCTAATTAATAAACAAAATGGTTAATAAACAAATGGTTAATTATGAAACTATATTAAAAAACTCAGTAGCTAAATTTATAATTGAGATTGAACTAATTAGTAGTATATGCGTCAACAAAAAATGGTAATTCCGAACTATATTCTAGTGCAAATGTGTTTCACCTCTAACTAATTTGTGAGATATAGTTCAAGCTCTGAGCCTATAAGAATGTAAAGTTTGACCACATGACTTGTGCACCGTCCTTTTTTGTTTATTTACTAACTATAATATAATTTAAACTGTATTTGTTCTTATGTTGAAAACCTTTTCCAAACTAGATTTTTTATTTAATCTTTTTATGTTTAAAAAGTTTAGTATTTTTTTTTTAATATATACGTCATTTTAAAAATAAAAATGAATTAAGTTTTGCTTCATACCAAAAAGTTACAAGTGGAAATCATATTTTTGTTACCTTTTTGATTATATAATAAAAATAAAACCATATCAGTGGTTTCTATATATATAGTTTAGTTTCTATATGTACTAAACTTTTAGGATTAAAGTTTTTTCTAGTCTTATGTGTGGGATAAAGATGGATGTTTTTTTTATCACTCGCAATTTTCATAATACTGGATAAATACAAGATAAAAATAAACTGGCTAGTTTGCAAGATCACTCATTTCAATTTTTGTGGCTTAATATTTGTTTTTTTATTACTTGACAAATAAGTTTTTTTGCATAGCTATAAGTAGAATTACTAAAACTTTGACATTTTTAGATTTTGTAAAAAGGTAAATCCTTTTTTCCTTATGCCACAAAATATGACCATTTATTAAAATATATAAATCAAATAGTTGCATTTATAAAAATTTTTACTAACTATTTTATTTATATATAGTTATTTGCCTTTACTAAAAAAGAATGCTCAATTTACTAGGATGTAAAGAGCTTATATAAATAGATTTATGCAAATTTTATATTTTATTCGCGACCGGATATGCTTAAATTTTCGAATATGCAACATTTTTGTTTTTGTTAATATTCTTCACGCATGAATAAGATTTTAAACTACAGTATAAATAACTAACATTGTTATATGCAGTTTGATATTTTATTTTTGCTTGAAAAGGTCGCAATCTCATGCCACCGAAACCGGTCGAGATTAAAATATAAAATTTGCATAAATCTATTTAAATCTATTTAACTATTTTATTTGTAAAATGTTTTGTATTTTTACTAATTAGCCATTATTTTTTTTAAATTTTTCAAGAAAGCCCCTAGTACATCTAATAAATTTTAATACTTATGAGTTAAACGTTAAAAGTACATTTATTCTCTACTTAAATTGCCTATAAAGCCATGCCTCGTCCAATTACTGATCTTAAATATATACAAAAGGGTTCTACTTAGGACGTTTAAACGGTTTTTCGTGTTAATTTTAACTGAAAGACTAATTATTGAAAACATTTATTTGAAACTTTTAAAACTATCACTTATAACTACTAAAAATGAGTTCTAGTTATAATGTTTAAACTTTTATAAATTTGTTTTATTACGTTTAAACAGTTTCTCTTTTGTTTTAAGAGAAAAAGTATATTCGTTTACCAGTTTTAATCATTTTTATAAAAAAAATTCTAAATTCTTTTCAATATACAATTTATTATTATACTATAAGTAGGTAAATGCTACTTTTTATTAGTTTATATATAAAATAGAAACAATAAATAAGTTGATATATGTTAAAATATCCCTTTAGTAAGGAAATTAATTAAAAAAAAATTTTAATTTATGCCTTTATTAAAGTTATTTTAAAATCGTGTAATTTTATTTTACGTTAAATGTACAAAAATTATAAAAGTATTAGTTTAGAACTTTTAGATCACTATTATAAGTTTTATTAAGCAACAATCATTTTATCTTAATATTTAAATTATATATAAAATAGTTTTTGGATAGGTAAGGTTGATTTTTACATGTAGTTTTTAAATAAAATAATATTTTATTAAATATTTAAACCTCAAAACAACATAACTAATTTGTACAAATAGTATAAAATAGATAAAGTATAGTGTAAGAATACAGTAAAAACCACTTGAAAATATGCCTGTTTAAAACTGATATTTGAATTTGATTTATCCAACTTGCATTGGTTTCATCGCTATTTAACTATTTACCATAATGAACTTTTATATTAGATAACAGTAGGCTTTTTTAAACTTTGAACACTTTCTTGAAAAAAGCTCTCTTTTGTGCTCAGTAGAGCGAAGGATCTGTTGGCTAAACGCCAAGCCACCCGTTGTTCTTAGTGCAATTCTAAAACATTGTTATTTCATGCTCAGTGAGCCATAAAAAACATGTCTGTTTTTGCAGAAATAGTACACCTATTTGGCAAGACACCCCATATATGTAGCTTGTTTAAAACAAAGTATCTTTTAGGTTAAACATAGTAAGCTTAAAACATTATTTTTTAGCTGAAAATTATGGTTTTAAAAACAGAGAGTTAAAATATATTTTTACTTTGATATTGGTGCATTTTTTTAATTCCAGGGAAGTTTTAAGATTTTTTTTTAAATCTCATGGAATTCTTTTGTCCAATATTAAAAATGAGACTTAGTTAGTCCAGTTTCAGTACTTTATCGAAAAAGATCATTTTTTATATTTTTTAGTGCTATAATAATCTAAGAATTAACATTTTAGTTTTAAATTTATATTTCTTATGACTAAAGTTGAGATCTCTTTATTTGTTTTATAAAAACCAAAAATATAATGTGACTAAAGTTAAATAAAAAAAAAACAGTTAAAAAAACTGAAAATTGTGGTTAACTATGCATTGAAAAGAACTTATAAACATTTTATAGTAAGTTACTTATGTAGTTTAATAAAATTGTGTTTTACTATAAGTCTTTTTTTTTATATAAATTTATTTGTTATTTGTTTACAACTACTTGTTTTCAGTAAAAAATTTAAAAGTGATTATAGATTAGTGTTGTCTTACTTTTAAATTACAGGTAAAATTTTTATTTGTAATGATTTACAAAAGTAGCTGTAATGGTAATTATTCTTTAATGTTAATATTTTAGTAAATTATACAGTTTTTTTTTGATTTAATTCAAAAACTTTCTTGAATATGAGTAAAAAACAGTTAAAACTTTTTTTTTAAGTTAGCTGCACCATGAAGATCTTAAGGATTGGTTATTGAAGAATGTTGATAAAAGAAATAAAGTGTAAGTGGTATGGTGATAATACATTAACTGCATTTGTAACATGGGTATCAGAGCAATGAAGTCTCACAGTGTATCAAAAAAAAAACAATCTTAAGTTAAAAGACTCTAAGTGCGAAAATAATGCAAAAATTTCATACTATGGTGGGGCTAATAGTTCAACAAGTTTATCAGCTACAGCTTGTTTGATAGCTGCTGAAATTTATTGAGCTCTGAAGTGTACTAAATAAAACTGTTCAGGAAACTATTGTAAAAATAATAACATCTTATTCACTACCATATTTTCTTACAGTGATATTTCCAAAAAGTTTGTATTATTAGAACCGAGTATTCATACATAACAAACTTTAGCATAGCCTATATTTTAAAATGTTTTGAAAAAAGCAGTTTTGTGCTCATCTTTTTATTCAATACCATTAGATGAGTGTTTTAATAAAGTTCTGCAAAAATATGAACTAGATCTTGTAGTACCTTGCATGAAAAAAAAGTACACTGCTGCCAATGTTTTACTTTTGAATATTTTGAAAATGGCAAAATTTCAGAAATTGATAATTTTAACTTACAAAACTTCTTAAAAAATGGTAAAATATGAACATAAAGTCTTTGAAGTAAGACTAAAATTCAAAAATTTTTCTAGAAAATAACTTAAAAAATTATCAAATTGCAAAGCCTCAAATGAATTAAAAAAATATATAAAACTATCTAGAAAGTCAGACTAAAATTATTAAAGAATGCTAGAAACATTTTAAACTATTACTCTACTTGAACAGTTAGTTGTTGTATGTAATCTTTTTTAATATTGATGATCTGTGGCAAGGACACCTACATAGTTAAAACTAAATATGTACAGAAAAGTTGATTTTGAAAAACTTCAAAATCAGACTGTTTTTTGTTTAAGTAGTTATTAAGATCTTTATAATTAAGCACTTGTTTAGTATTTCATTTCATAAGTTTATGTATATGGTTAACATCATTATATAACTTTTTCAAAGTTATTTAAATTTTTCAAATAATCAAAAGCTGATTATGCTATTTATATACGAGCATAAAGTTAACTTTATAGGCAAATTTATAAATTTTTCAAAAATACATAAAACTTTAGTGTCAATTATTTTCCTTATCTTAAAAGCTATCTAATTTTTTATTTTATTTTAGAGAACGCACCTTTATCTTTAATTTAAAAAAAAATGGTTTGGGGTTTTAATTATTTCATGGGGTCCCTACAAAATTAAAGTTTTTTTTTTTATTAATATGGTATTAAAACCAAAAATAAATGTTTTTTTATTTTATTGTTTTTTTTCTTAGTTTGCATGTTATTTAAACTCTTAGATGTTTATTTAGAAATATTGTTAATATGTTTTACGATATGGCCCCAAAGCAAAATGATGTATATTACACTATCATTTGCCTTGGCCATTTCTTAGATAACAAATTGATAAAAGTAAAAAAAAAATAATAAGAATGTGAATTACAACAAATTTAATTAAATTATTCTAGTTTAATTCTATAAAAATGAAAAAAAAAACCTTTTTCTTGGAGGGATCCCATGAAATAATTCAAACCCCAAACCAATTTTTTCTTTTTAAATTAAAGACAAAGGTGCGTTCTCTAAAATAAAAAAAAGTTTTTTGATAGCTTTTAAGATAAGGAAAATAATAGACATTAAAGTTTTATGTTTTTTGGAAAATTTATAAATTTGTCTATAAAATTAACTTTATGCTCGTTATTTATATTTGTATTTTAAGTATTTTGTAACACATAATAGGATAATTATTTTGTGAAACATGTATATGGTTTACTTAAAAATAATTTTTAATAAGTTTATACAAAAATTATGACTACAAAAGTATTTATTTATATTTTAATTTAAAGGTTTTTTTTTAAATAACATTAGAAAGTATTTAATTTATTTAAAAGAACATAGTAAAGTTTTCTTTTTTTAATATTTGTAGAATTATTTAAAAATTTAAAATAAATAAAAGTAGATATCTTTGTTACAAATTTTTATAATCAAAGGTTTTATATTCAATGATAACAGGAAATATTATATATAACAGGTATAACTTATTTTTTTAAGTTACCCAACTTTGTAAAACTTAAAGATTATTATCAAAGTTGTAAGCAGTGAGAAAAAGTGTACTTAATTCAGTGCAATTTTTTTTATAATTGAGTTTATATATTTCTTATTTGCTCCATTAACTTATCATTACAGTTATCTTTCACTGAAGGACACATTGTGAATACAATAGCTGCTTTATAGAAAATTTGGAGCTAAGAATTACTAGTCTAAATAAAAAAGAAACCTGGCAGAAATATGATTTTTATGGTTCAAAATGTGTACTAAATAAAAACAGTGTACTAAAATACGTACTTGTCAAAATATGTGCACTTAGAATGCATAATTAAATAAAAATGCGTACTTGTACTTAAGACGCGTACCTAATAGGAAGGTAAAAATCAGGCTAAATTGGTCAAAATTTTGAAAAGTCATGCTAAATTTACCAAAATTTTCATGGCAATCTTGAAAATATATAGTGAATTTTTCAAATTATTGCCTGTTGTTCCCCCTTTTACAGCTTATGGCCCCAAAGTTTCCTAAAAGTTTTCCATAATATCTGGTATAAATTTAAAACTAACACTAAAAAGGCCTTAGACCCTTTTTTTCTCTTGCTCATCAACTTAAGAATATCTAGTTTAAGTTTGAAATTATGACCTCATGGCCCCCTGTTGCCAATTTACTGCTCATGCCCTCCCCCTCTTTGGCCCTTTTACTGCTTATGACCTCCAAGGAGGCCACTTGGCCCCCTTTAAAAAACTCTGTTTTATAAGGATTGTTTTAAAAATAAATTTATTTGTTTTTAACCAGATGACATTAAATACAATATGTTGATACTAAAAAAGCTTGGACTGGTTGTTAAGAATGTAAAACTAGTTATGCATTAAAAAATTCTATACCAATAAATTACAATTTAAGTTTCTTAAGAAGTTGTTGTAAAGAATTTAAATCATGTCATTTAAAAAAATAGAATAAATTTTAAAAAAGCTTAATAAACAATACTACTACTCTAAGCTTCTATATTTTATTGATATGTTTAATTTTACAATATTGATTTGCTCTGGGTTACCAAAAATCCTTGAATCGTTGAAAAACCTGGAGTTTGACAATTTAGGTTAAACTGGAAAAATCTTGAATTTGAGAGATTTTGAAAAAAAATTTAGAATTCTGAACAAAAACCAATAAAAAACCTGAAAAAAAACGGAGATTTTAAACAATTTTTACATGCTAAGAAGTAAAATTTAAGTTTGACACAAAAAACTACCTTATAGAAAATTTTTTTTTTATATTTAATAAATTTTTGTATTAAAAACACATTTAAAGTACCTCGACAGTATGTTTTCAATGTTTTTATACTACTTAACACAGTTTTTAACCTCAAACTTTGCTTTAAACTTAAATACACCCAAAAACGTGCACTTTTAAGAACCTGAAAAAATTTAGAAACCAGGAAGAAACTTTCTCGAGAAAATTTGACAACCCTGTTTGCTATCTTAATACTTTTAAATTCCTTTTCAAATGAAAGTAACTAAAGTCTTAAGTAACATAACACAAATTATAAAGAATATTTGGTTTCGTTGTTTATTATTAACAGTTTAGTTTAATTTGTGTAGCTTTTAAAAAAATTCTAGATTTAAGTTTGTCTAATATTTTGTGTGGATATAGATGGATGTTTTAGTTTTCAGATCATTTAAGTCTTTTGAACTGAAGTGAATTATAAAGTGGCTTTTTGGGATTTATTTTTCCATGTTCACTTATTTTAATTATTGATGGCTTAAAATCTGTTTTTATTACTTTAAAACTAATTTTTCTCATCATAACATTACTAAGTTTTATTTACATTTTGACACTATTACAGTAAATTAAGAGATAAATTCTTTTTATCTTATGTCAAAAAACATGATTACTTGTAAAAATATAGAAATAAGTTAATTATATTTTTACTACTTTTAATAACAGTTTTGTTAATGAAATTCCTTATATTTTACAAACAAGCTATTAGATGTTATTTAATTTCATTTTGTTTTTATATTTTCAATAACAGACAATATCTTAAGTTTAATGGAACTTAGATCAGCAGCAAGAAAAAGAAGAAACTGCATCAAAATAGAACCTGGTGTAAGTAAACTTGTTAAATATAGTATTATAAAAAAAGTATTGTTTGTTTTCTTTTTGTTTTATTTATTTGTGTTTGTTCTTTTACTTATCTGTTAACATATAATAAACACTTTAATACCTAGTATTTTGTTTTTCCAGGTTCAAAGTAGTTAATATTTTATATATTTTAAGCATTTTTTGTATCTTCCTAGTTATAACAAAAGCTAATAAGTATTGTTTTTTTTTAACTAAATTTATCTTAAATTTTGATAAGATTATTTTTAATTCTCTATAAAAAAGTTAAACTCTCTATTTTTTTGGTATTTTAAGGTATTTTCTAAAAAAATTGTTTACTTTTATTTCGGTATTAATTATTTTAAACTTATTACATACCATTCTATTAATATAGTTATCTTTTAAAAGCTACTTATTGACAAGCTTAAAATACTTTGATTTAAATTATGGTTAGAGTGTTAGTTAAAGTTTTTTATCAAAAACCTATTGTTTCAATCTTGTAAACTTTTAAGTTTAAAATAGTATTTTAAAGATTAAGATAGAACTTATTTTTATTATTTTTATGTGTTACATTAAATCAAGCTGTAATTTTAGTAGTTTTTTTCAATCTTAGTTTTTCAAATATTTAATTAAATTAAAATTTAGCAGTGTGTTTTATAGATTTAAATTAAACTGTATTTTTGATTTAATGTATAGTTAATTATATATTAGGTATTCAAAAATATAATCTATATTTTGTTTTACTGTATAGTTTTTGTCCCTTACATAGGTCAACTATATTGCTTGCTGAGGATAAATTTAAAACTAATTCAAGCAATATAAAGAGTGTAAAAGAAAAACTGTGTTGATTTGTTCGAAGTAAACAATAGTTTCTATATACGACATTAATAATAACTGATGATGATTATTACAGACCGATGAAGTTGCTCTTTTGGTTGATCGAATGAATCCGAAGAGGATAAAAGTAGAGCCTGGAACTGAAAATGCGGACCATCAAAAAAACAAAATTTGCAAAAAGAAAAAATGCAAAAACAATAAAAAGTGCGTGAAAGGCAAAAAAGTGCAAGTTGGATCGGAAAAAAAGCTGAGAGTGAAAACTGAAAACAGAAATAATCATATCGCCCAGGCTCGGACAACTCCTGCAAGGTTTGAACAAATGTTTTTTTTTTTATATACATGGCAACATTTTTTAGCTTGTATTGTAATATTAGTTTGACTAAATACTTAAAAAAACGACAATATTGAAAACTTAACATTGCCATATTTTGTTGATATTTCTAACTAAATGTCCACTAGAAGCAAGCTTGGTTACTAAAAACCTGCTGACTAAAGCTCCTCAGAAAATTCAAAAACTTTTTTACAGACCGAACGCAAATGCTGCAGTCAGGCGGGAAACAGTCAACCAACCTCAGAACGAGTCACAGTCGCATCAGGCAGCTGGAAACAATCATGCCAGGTTTTATATTTTTAACCTTTACCCCGTAAAATATATATGTTTTATAAAACTTGAAAGCTAATTGAGACTTACTTATGCATAACAGTTAAAATAGTTTTCAAAAATGTATGTAAACAACTATATTTAGTAAGTTAATCTTAAACTTTAATATTTTTACTTAAAATTTTATCTTTACTGAAAAATGATATTTTTATACTTTAACTCAGGTTGTAATCATTTCATACTTTAATCTTTTTTGTGATTAAAGACTACTAAGTGTATGAAGTATACGTTTAGTCTTTATAATTTATTACTTGTTTAAGATCAACTACTGTTGTTAATATCTAGTTTGTTTTGTGAAGCAAACTTTGTACAACATTTGTTCTATTAAACATTTTTTTTATGATTTCACAACTTTGTGTACAGGCGGTACAGGAATGCCGGACGTACACCCTACATGGAGTTCCTGTACGAATCCCTCATGGAATCCATAGGGGTGAAGGGGAGCCGGAAAAACTTCTGGGCAAACTATGAGATGTTGGATCGCATATTTCGCAGGAACACGGGATTTGCCTTGTTGCCAAGCAACCGGCGCAATTTGTTCGCGCCAATTTTCAGGGATTCTTGGAACAAAGTCGGCTTGTAGACTTTAGTTGTGTTCATCTTAATGAGATTGATTTTAGTGTGTGCTAAATAAAGTTAAAAAAACAAAATATACATTTTTATTTTAATATTTTTATTTATATTTATTCATATTTATTTACTAATAGATCTAGAACTCAAGGTACTTGGTTCAAGGTAAAAATATATTAGTAAAGTTGCTCCTAAAAATTATTTTTCTCATTTAACATTTTATTGATTACAATTATTTTTATCAAAATATATCCACACTCATATTCAAGAAAGTTTGTGACTTTCAAGTTGGACTATGGATTAAAACACCTGTATTATGTAAACGGTCACAGTTTAAACTAACCAACGATTATTTGTGCTATAAGTTTTTTGTTGCGAAGCAACAAAAAGTATAAGTAAATATATTAGTACAAAAAAATTACACAGTGTTTATTAGTTTATTGCTGTATTTTAAGAAAGCACTTCTAGGTTTGGGAAAGTACATTACTGGTAAACAAATAACCTTTAGTTTTATTAGTCTTATCTAAACAGAAGAGTTAATTATATTTTAGCTACTTCGGAAATTTGCACTAGTAATATTTTTTGTTAAACTTCTTAAACAAAATATAAGTTTATATTTTACTGATTTAAAAAAAAAACAAACAAATTAAAACAAAAGATAGTCACAACATTTTATAGTTTTTAATATTACTCATTAAAATATCACCATGCAATTTCTATAGTACTTGAGATATAATTGTACAAAATTCCTTAAAATTAATGGAAAAACTTAAGAAAAACAATTAAACACTCCAATTCAAATGGTGATGTTTATTCTTTTCACTGAAAAAGTTGTTTTTTTATGTGTTCTATTTTTAAGATGCATAATTTTTGTTATCAGTTTAATTTACAAACATAAGCTTGAAAATTAAAATAAGAAAGTTTTAAATGCGTAATCTTTAAAGTGTAAATTTAAAATATTTGAAATCAAACATAAAAGTATGCTTCAAATCAAATAAAACATATTGAAAGTTACAAAGTATTATTGCTAAACTATTAGTGCATTTATTTTTGCACTGAACTAAATATCAAAATTACGCTCACCATTCGCTGCTCACATTAACCAACATTACAGTTCTAAGTCTATCAAAGCTTAATTAAAATCTTATATTAGTCTCTTGTAAAAATTACATTAAAATCTACAAAGTTTGACTACTATAAATTTTTTTGTAGAATTCAAAAAAAAAACGAAATTAAAACACTTTCGACACACACGAAAATCTAATATATAGTAAGTTTGTAAGCATGTAAAGTTTTACAGTTAAGCAACTATTTTTGAAATAAATTTCTGTTCTTAAATAAGTTAGTTTTATGCGTACCTATTTTATTTTCATTAAACTGTTATTTTTTAGAAATTGAAATCTTCACTTTAAAACCAAAACTAGCTACAGAATTTGTGTACCAATTTATTGCTAAAAACTTTTTTTTTCTTTTAAACTGTTTTTTAAGCAATGCTATCAAAATTTAACCAATTTTCTTTTCTAAACAAACATAACAGAATTGACTGTCCATTTCGACCAGTCGTATCAGCTATAGGAACACCAAAAAATAGTTTATAAGTTCAACTTAAACCGTTACTAAAATGTTAATAGATGTTAAATTTTGTGTAATAAATATTAATTTTATGGATTCTTTGTACAAAATTAAACCAGAAAAAGCTGATGTTTGTAAAACCTTTGATATAAAAAGTTTATATACATGTGTTCCATTAGAAGAAACAATAATGGTAGTAGCAGACGATGTACATTCAAATGAAAATTTCTCAATATTTACTAAATCAAAAATAGCGAAAATAGTGTTCAAAAACATACTTAAAACTTGTCCTCTGAGCATATTCATCTTCAATAATCAAGTTTTCAAACAAGTGATGGCTTATCCATGAAATCTCCATGGGCCCCCCTTTTAGCTAATAGGTTTGTTAGTTAATTAGAAACAGGTTTCTTTCTCAAAATGTAGACCAGATATGTCGACGACATTTTAAATATCGTCTCCGATGAAAAAACGGCAAATGAATTCTATCAAAATTTAAAAAATCTTTATCAAGATCTTACTATTAAAATGGAATCCAGTACATCGAATAAACTTCCCTTTTTTTAGATAAATGTAAAACTAAAAGAGAACAGATTTATACCTCAATTTACAAGAAACCATCAAACACAGACGTTCTATTAAATTTTAAGTCTTGCACCCCGCTATCATGGAAGAAAAACTTTATCAGACATTGGCTCATCAGAAGCAAAAGATTATTATCAGAAAAACTACAAAACCTAGAAATTAATATAATAAAAGATTTTCATTTAAAAAATGGTTACCCAATTAAAGTTTTACTTAATAAAATAAAAAAAAAACAATAGAAATTAGACGATATACCATACCTACCTAAACAACAGTATTAAACAGTTTCTTATACAAAAAAGGTTTCAGAAAATTTCAGCAGAAATATAACAGAAACTTTGGAAACAATTGGTAAAGATATTAAAATAACTTTTAGAACAAATTTCTAAAGTTGGAAATTATTTCTCATTGAAAGATGACTTTTACAAATTTTACAGAATTTACATCGTTTATAAGTTTCAATACCCAGGTGACCTAGATACCCAATATATTGAGAAAACGGAGCGAAAACTGTTCGTCAGAATCTAAGCACATACAAAGCCTATAAATAGTGCATAATTTTCACATATAAAATAATGTATTGTCTGTCAAAATCATAGTGATATTTTTAATTGTTTTGAGGTAATTAAATTTTGTAAAAATCGAAGTATTTTACTAGCAGTAGAGGCAATTATTATTAAAAAAATTAAACCTAAATTTAATCATTAACTAAGTCCTGATAAAGGGTTTAGAGTTACACTTAACATTTTTAAGTAGTCCATTTTTGTTCTAATTATCTATAAAAATTTTATTAATTTGATAAGTTTTATATTGATTGTTTTTTTAATTTACTCGTATTTTGTTTTGGAAAAAAAAATAGTTAAATTTTTAAAGCATTGCTTTTACAAACTGTTTAAATAACAAGTAATTTTTTTTTCTAAAGCTAAAATATTACTTTATTTATTTTTAAACAACTAATACTTTCCCTTGTGTTAAATCAAAACATATTTTGTTCCATTTATTTTTAGTTTGTATAAAATATAGAGATTAACAGATTTTTTATTAACATAAGCTTTTTTTTATTATTTCATTTGAAAGTTTAATTTATCTAAACCTACATAAAGTTTAGTAAAGTTAATCGTTTTTTAACAAGGAAAATATAAAATCTCTTTAAATTAATACTAACAGTATTTGCCAGTAAAATTTATCGAAGTAAAACAATTTTTAACAGCAGGATCTAAACGAAAAATAGCATATAGTTTTATTTACTTAATTATATTAAAATTTTAATAAAATGTTATAAATTGGTGTTAGAAATTATTAAAAAAACTCTATATGAATCGTTTATATGCATTTTAAACAGATAGTCCTATCTGCTAAAATTCGTAGGTATTATCTATGATTTTTTATCTTCAAAACATTAACAAGAAACCATTTAGAAATTAAATTATTAGCTAATACATTCTATGACTTAAATATACAACTAATATGTTACTGAACTAATAAGTAAACAAAATATAATCTAATTTAGTTTTTTTTTCTAAGTTTCAATTTATTAAGTTACTTTTCTATCAATCAACCAACAATTAATAGGTCATCTAATATAATAGATTTTGTTAACTTTTAATTTCACTTTGTGATTTTATTAGAAAATTTGTGCAAACTACTATTTATTTAGGATCAAAGAACATAAAACAACCACTAAAAATTTTTTATAACTTTTTAAAACTCAAACATTATAAACATAACTCAATACGCAACCAATAAAAATATTAATTTATAAACTGCTTCATTTACTACAAGAGATATTCAGTTTTATTGCTTAGGAAATTTTACAACAGAAGCGTAGTTCTTGCCTTTTTCTACCAATGTTTCTATTGATATCCACTTTTGTTTATCTATGTTGTATACAGACTTTATGATTTGATCATTAACAGTACAGCTGCATAAAAATAGTAATTTGTTGCTTATACACAATGTCGTACAATCACATGCAAAATGACTTGAACAAATCAGCTTAAGTCTAAACGAAGTAAACTTTCTAGAAACATTGTCATAAACCTCTGAAGGTGATAGGCTGGTACCACCAACAACAAAAAGTTTATTACCCATACTTACAGAACAGTGCCTTGATCTGGTATTTATCATACTAGGAAGACTGATCCATTTGTCTTCATGGTATTCATATGCTTCTACAGATTTAAAGCTTCCATAGTAAAAATTGTGACCTCCAGTAGCAACAATTTTGCCTTCATATACACAGCAAGCTAAATAATATCTTTTTCTTTTCATTTCTGCTATTTTAGTAAACCTATTAGTAGCTGAGTCATACATATGACATACTTTAAAACAATCGCCTCCTATTATATACAAACAGTTTAGGAAAGAACAGACGCTAAAATTTTCTTTTACTCTTTTAGTTTTACCATAGTTCCATTTCTTAGACTTTTTAGAATAGACTTCAAAAGACGATTTCCAAATGCAACTCTCGTCATATCCACCAATAACATAAATATCAGAACCATTTACAGCTGTTTTGCTTGAAAACTTCGGTGTTAACATTGGATTCAGTTTGACACAAGTTTCAAAGTCAGGACCTTTTAATTCAGTAACCTTATTAGTAGCATTACTACCAACTAACCCTCCACACAAAACGACATCGAACTCATCTTGATCGCAATAACGATTTTCATACAAAACTGAAGGCTTCACCATTGAAATAAAATCTATCATTTTGCTGTAAAATTTTGCAAAATTAAATTACGAACCTGTAAAAGTTAACAAGTAAGTATATAATATAATAAAAATATATAGTTATACATGCTAACAAAATGTTTCAAAAGAACATTTTTAACTTTATTCACTTTGCACACCAAATTAATATTATTTATCATAATTGTTTATGTTATAAATTACATTTATTTGATCTAACAACTACAAATGTTAAAACGAGCAAACTGCATTCATTACAAAAGTAAGTTTAAACCGCATCAAAACAATAATGTGATAAGTTTCATGTAAGCGACTTTTGATTAAACAATCAATGAACAAATGTTTGGCTTTTTTCGACCATTTGACGTTATAATAAGAGCAGTCTGAAGAGCTTGTATACAATATTTTTTAAATTGTTTAAATTTAAATTGAAACTTTGAAGTTTTAAAAAAATGGCCGGTATTTTACAAAAACAAATTTATCTTATCCATCTTAAAAACTTATGATTATGTCTTAAAGACTGTTACAATAAAAAAGTCAAACAAAAAGGCTTTGACACTAAGTATATATGTATGTATAACTATTCAGAAATATAGGTTTAATCGTTTGCTAACAAAAGATCCTAGTGAAGTTACTTCACTTGAATATAGATAAAAAAAAATTATACAGTAATCTTCCTTTATTGTACCAACATATGTTTCTGTGTGTTAACCAATCAACACACTTCAACTGGATTCTGTAAAAAAATAATAATTACTGTAATGAAAAAATAGAAACATAGAATAAAGTAGGTGTATACGTGTTTTCATTAAATAAAATGTTTTCTACAGATAATAGTTAATAATAGGTAAAATTAAGTATTAAGTATTAAGTATTTTACCTATTATTAACTATTATCTTTAGAAAATATTTTATTTTAATAAAAACATGTATACACCTACTTTATTCTATGCTTCTATTCTTTCATTACAGTAATTATTATTTTTTTACAGAACCCAGTTGAAATCTGTTGATTCGTTAACACACAAAAACATATGTTTGTACAATAAAGGAAGATTACTGTACAATTTGTTTTTATTTATTTTTTTAACTTTAAATATAAAACGTAATAAAATTTTTATAATGCTACTATATTCCAAAAATGTTAAAAAATATATTTAAAGAACTTTCTGCTTACCTTAGTACTGTTAAACAGTTTAAATAAGCCGTAGAAATTTATGATTATGATAATTTAAAACTATTAAAAAAGTCACTCCTTAAAAAAAAGTTTGTATGTCTCAATTTTTTTTGCAATTAATTTAAGTTTGGTTCAAAATGTTTAAACTCTAATAAAATGCATATCTAAACAATGAAGGTTTAAATTACTTAGATCTGTTTTTATGTTATTGTAAATAACAATAAAAACACAATTATTAAACCTAATAAAAAAGTTTAAGACGATTAACTAATTCAAATTTGTTTTTGCTTTAATTTTTTATATAAAACTGATTTAGAAAGAGAATAATATTAAAAACTTTTTATTTGAAATAAACTGCTAATTTTTTAGCTGATCAATATTTCAAAAGTCCTAAATTTTTATTTGCATTAGATACTATTTTACCTCAAACTGATTCACACAGAATACATAAGTACAAACGAATTAGCAAAGTATGTATTTATGATTTGATACTAACCTTTTTTAAACACATTTAAGTAGCAAAAGTGTAAATATTTTACCTAGATGTTCTTTTACAGTTGAACACATGTTGTAGTGGTTTATAACACTAAAAAATGTGATTGGAAAATAATGATTTGTTTTGTATAAGAAATTATTGAAATAACTGTATTGTGACTGTATTTAATTTAAAAACAAGAAAAAAGTTTAAAAATATTCATGATTGTATAACTATTAATTCCCATCGAAACATACACTGCTTAAAAAACTACGCCGATTTAAACAATATTATTATTATTCTATTCTAGGAACCTAAATAAAAATATTAAATTAGTTACTTTATTAGCAAGTAAGTTATTCAGTTTTTTTTTAAATATTATTGCTTGTAAAATTCTATATTTTTCAATAAAATTTTAACGTTAGCATTGAACACAATTTCGTTTCTAATTTTGATATAAAAGCAAAAACATGCTACAGACTTATATTAAAATATTCTTTCTACTCAATAAAGTAATGTTCTTAAATATTTTTAAATATAATCTAAACATTTTTTTCCCAATTTTTAACTCAACAAGATGCATTGACCTTGTGTGCAAAACATTTATATTTGTATCAGAATTTTTTTTATATGCTTGTTTCTGTCAAGCGCTTTATAGAAGTATCAAAATGTGCATTTAGTTAGACCCGAATTTTGATATTAACATAAAACGATTGAAAAATCTGTGATTCAAAAAATAACTTTTATAAATGTTATTGTAATAGAATTAATAAACAGAAAATTTATTATAACGACTTGATAACAAAAAGGTTTCTTTTTGCACCAAGTCCTAAGACCAAAAATTTTGAGCGCTTTTTTTATGGTTTAACAAACAATATATACATTAGTTTGACACAATAAGTAATTTAAAGCTATTGTTTGTACTTACACTTTTTTATAGAAATTTTAGATGTATAGTATTAAAACTATTAGTCACTATATTAGATAAACGTTTTCAGAGAAATTATAAAATACAAAGTTAAAAAATTCTGATTTCATAAACAAGCTTAATGTTTTTATTTTTAGTTTCAATATCACGTTTAATCCACAAAATATTCTACGAAATTACAATTTGACTATAATTTTCCATAGTTTTATATATCATTCCTCTTCTTTTAATCATAACACTGTAGCACACAGTGACACTTTAGCACAAACTAACACCAGATACAGATTGACACTTAGCAAAGAATGACACTTTAGCACAAATTAACACTTATCACAGAGTGATACTTTAGCATATAGTGACACTGTAGCACAGAGTGACACTTTATCACGTTACTTGCACGATTACTCTATTGCTTATATAATGTTTATACTTTTTTTTATACAAACAAACTATGCAAATTGCAGACTAAAACTTTACAAGCTCTAAATGTGTTTTAAGTTTAAGCTGTTACTAAAACTTCTTATTTTTTTAAAGATCAATTAAAACCAGTTCATAAACTTATATTAAAATTAAATTTTTGACATACTTTTAATTTGTATTGAGTCGACTCGAAAACAGGATACGAATCAAATAAAATTTTAAAATGTTTGACAAATATAAAAGTTTAAATGTTTTTTGTTATATATTCATTACTTATATTACATATGAAGAAATTTGTTAGTCGATGTTTCAAACTCAATATATTTGAAAATATTAGAACGAACAATAACAGCAAAATCTTTTGTAACTCTCCTTATGCAACAAAATCAAGTTTTCTTTACAAATATCGTTTAAAGTAATTTTTGGCTTTTGTTTAAAATCTACAAAATTATTTAGTGTAGTATATTAAATCATGTTTCATTGTAAGTAATTTTCAAGTTTATGCTAGAGAAAAGTATATTTTTAAATTATTGTTTGAATATTTAAAGTATATATATATTTTAACTAAATTTAGCTAGCCATTTTAAAAAGTATAGCGTTTTTAATAAAATTTAAATTTCATAGTCAGAATAACAAACTATTTGTATAAATTACAAAAATAGTTTAACTAACTTTTGTTTAAATAGTTATTAATATACAACCACAACTTATACATACTGTATAGAAACTTTATTTTGTGTATTCTAAAAACTGAGCTCAGTAAACAAATAAGTTTAGAAATTGGTACTAACTAGTGGACAAATTAATTTTACTTGAGTATTGTTTTGTTATAAATTTTGAATGACAGAGTTTTAAAACTTAGTCCATAAGATGTTTATTTTTTGAACACTGTGTAACAAAACTTCCACGAATGATTGCAAAATTTATGACAATTACATCTGTTATCAATTTCAATACTTTAAAAACCGATTTTTAGGTCTTACTTTTGTTTTGACAAAACTTTTCGAACTTCTTAAATAAGTACATTTAAAGAATAAAGGGTAAATTCTTGCACCAATGGACAATATTTCTCTAATTTGTTAATTTGGGTTTTTAAATTTTTCTAGATTAAACTTTCCCAATCTTTGACCATAGATAGGAAAAAACGAAATATTCACTAACTGACAATTATATTCATACCTTTAACTGTTTGTTTTAATCAATAAACATTTATATATGCCCCTTCTCTGTATAAATTGCTATATCTATACGATTTAACAAATTTGACATTTGAAATAAAAGGAAGAAAAATTTAACACAGCAGAAAAATTTGCTTTTTGTCAACGAAAAAGAGCAATTTTTCTCAAAAAATTAAACCTTTTGTGTTATTATGACATGATAATATATCAAAAGCAGCTGAAATGTCTTCAAATGTATCCTATTAAAATAAGCTTTCATTTTAGATATAAGTAAGAATTGTAAATCATATGAAGTTACTTTACTAATAGTTAAGTCGAAGAAGCAAAATGTATGTGATTTTGGGGTTCAAGATTTGATTTTCCATTTTTTTATATTATTATTCTTAATAAAGCTTAAACAAAACCGAATCATATGTCGACATGTGTCCAGCAAACATGACCAAAGTACTTCCTACCCCTATTTTTTTATTATGCTGTTATTTTGACTTTCGCTGTCTAAGGAAGTACTACATGTTTGTATGCTGCAGACAGCATCTATATTACAGGTGAGCAACGTACGGCCCGCAGGCTGGATCCGACCCCGACCGTTTTATAAGTTTTAATTAAATCCAGCCCGAAGATGAAAATTTCCGGCCTGCGAGTAAAGTGACAGGCCCGCAAAAGATAAATATCACATTTTTTTTTATAATTTGTATCATATTTTTAACAAACAAGATTGTAAGAGTTTGACATTAAAAACATGTTTAAAAATGGCTTATTAAATTAATATGTAATTATATAAACATCGGACATGGCTCAATCTACATCTTAAGTTGATAAACATGCTAAACATTTTTAAATTAGAAGGATTCACAAAAGTAATCAGTCGTACCCATAAAGTTATATTTCGACCGGATCCAAAACTTTTATTTTAATTGGAATTCTGGATCGAAACCTCGATTTAAGACTGTTATCCAGTCGGATCCGGATAATGTTTTTAAATCAGGATCAAGTCGGCTCCAAATCTAAAGAGGCAATATCAGGCTGGATACGGTAAATCACTAGCTCGAAACGCTCTAGCCCACCTAAAACTAGATTTCTCGCATCCGGCCCGCTGACTGAAAACGTTAACCACTAATTTATATGCTTGTTTGTCGATTAACGCGACATGCGCAAGTATCAAGTATGTTCAACTTCCAACAAAATGGTTTACGATGCAGAAAGTTTTAGTTTTGGTGATTATGAATTTAATAGTTATATTATTATTGTGTTGACGACGTGAGTTAAATTTTTAGAATTAATAAATTAGTTTTGTGCATAAATTTAGTATAGTAAGCAGTTTTTTGCCACTATATCACTATAACTTTTGAATTTCCGCCTTAAGCTATGATCTATAACATTTTTCTTGTTTTATTGAGCTAAAATTCTGTTTTAGCTGCTAAACAAGGAATTATTGTCTACATTTATTTTATAGAATAAAAACACTTTGTTTGGTTTTTTTTTGAAATCTACGTATACAAATAAAGCTTTAATATAAATATCAAACAAAAGTTTTATTGAATGAAAAAATAGTATTTTAAACCAATAACTTTCTTATTATATTTGATATTAAGTTAAATTTAAAATAGTTGAACCAAAAATTGTTTAAGTACGTTTCTATGGTATATTCTACTTTTTGACAATTAATAGATCTGCAATCACGATTGCACAGTGTTAAATAATAAAATTTTATCAAGTTGGCTACTTTTCAAAAAAAAATAGAGTTGTTATAATAACAGTTTAAACACTGTATTATCAGCAGTCTATACTTTTGCTAGGACAAAAAACTTTTTAATTAAACTACAATTATACCTAACCATTAAGAATAATTACTGCACTTGGGATAGTATACCTAGTGTTATTAAAACCTGGATACATTTTTTTTTGAAGAAAAAATCATACTATTGCTGTTTTGTACCTTGTTCAAATAGAAAACATATTTAATAGTTTATAACCGCAACTAATGTAAACCATTGAAACTTAATTTGGTATAAAGTTGAAAGAAACCGATTAGTTCAAAGTAGTTTCGTGCTCGTTGTGTGGTCACGTTTTTAATAAATTTTTCTTAACGTCGAAATTAAATGTAATTTAATTGGAGGTTGCTGCTGCCGCCATTGCATTTAATAGTTCGGATGATACGAAACTTGAATAGAGCCTAACATAGCAATTATAACTACAATAAAAACTAGCAAGTATTTCTTTTATCTTAATATATCACAATAGTAAACCAGAACAAAGATACAACTAGTAAAATTATAATTCAACACTTGATAAATATACGTGAATTAAGCAACTGAAAAATTTATGTAAACATAAAAAAAGGGTTTAGAACTAATTAAAAATTATTACATTTCAAAGCTTATTATAAGCATATCTTCAAAAAAATAAAAAAATTTAAAATGTTGCACAATAGAAG
This sequence comes from Thalia democratica, assembly GCF_965202585.1. NCBI lineage: Eukaryota > Metazoa > Chordata > Thaliacea > Salpida > Salpidae > Thalia > Thalia democratica. Next base: position 20,900,726 of record NC_139165.1, read on the forward strand.
TGTTTAAAGTTATAATTATTAAGCCGTTTTTTATTTGTTTTAACGTAAAACTTTTTAAGATACGGCCGCATTAGAATTTTTTAGAACTTCAAACGTCCGTGACTTTTTATTTCTTTAAGTTGTTAGCTGAAATAAATTGTTTCTCAGTAAATTTAACATTACATGACTTAGCGAAATTAGCCACAGTTTTGAATATTTTTAATGAAAATACAAACTTACTATTAATACCATCTATTTTGTTTATGTACTAAAATGATATCTTTAGAATTTAAGAAACTTTAATTTTTTGCGTTTACTTAAACTTTAAAGTTCATTTATACTTTTTTCTCTACTTAAATTGCCTAAAAAGTTATGTCTTGACTCGACTTTTTATTGATGTCGTTTGTGTACAAAAATATTTTACTAGGGACATTTAAACGGTTTTTCGTGATTATTTTAATTAAAAGAATTATATTTAAAAAATTTTATAGAAATTTCTACAGTGACCACTTTTAAAGTACTAAAAAGGAGTTCTAAATATTACGGTTAAACGAAGTTTTTGTGTTTAACTTCAAAATAAAATATACTTAATATTGTCTTCTAATTAAAATTAATCAAATTACAACCTTTTAATCTTTAATTTTGTTTTAAAACGTTTCAATAGTTTCTTTATTGATCTAACAAAAATTTTTTTTTTCCGTTTTAGTTAATTTTATTTCTTTAATATAAGTCCTTTTTTTTTAATTCCAATATAAAACAAAGTAGTTGATTTTTTTACTAAATAAAATTTTGTAAACTAACAAATAAAAGTACAATTATTTTGTTTTTGAAATATTTGGTTGTACAGTTTCGAAAGTAATAATATTTAAACTTATTCTTTTGTACAAACTAGATCTTTTAATTTTGTTATATATAAATGTGCAAAAAAAAAAAATAAAAGTTATAGGTTTTTGAATTAAAAATATTTTGTATAATATTTATTAAACAAAATTACTTTAGATACTTGGATTTTAAACCTAAAAAAATATAATAAATTGTATAAAAAGTAAACATTATATAAAGTATAATGTATAAAGTAAAAGAAACGTAAAAAAGTGTGGCGTTAAAAACAGATAATCATATTTATTTTAGTTTTCCAAGCTCGCATTAGTTATTGTTGCTGTTGAACAATTTACAATAATGAAGTTTCATATACTAGATATCAGATAGCTTATTTGTGCTCAGTAGAGCGAAGGATCTGTTGGCTCTTTGCCAAGCCAACCATAAAATCATACTATTCTCCAAAAGTATAAAAATACCACTGCAAATTAAAAAAAATTATTAAAAAGTTCAGGAGGAATTTAAGTAAAAATAAGAACTTAATTAGAAAATATGATAGTCGATAATATTTTAGATAGCTGTTGTTTGGGCAGTTGTAATATAGTACATTTTGTTATGTAGGTCAGAAATCATAAGTTGCTCTACTTATGTATATAGTTTTCAATGGTGATGTATATTTTTACTAGCTGTACATTTTACTACTAGTAAGTAAAATGTTATTATTTCAGTATAGTTTAAATTTTCCAACTACTTAATGGTTATAAACTTTTTTTTTTGTCGTCCTGTTTGCTATCTCTGTTCATATTTGGTTTCTAAACACTTATTGAATTTAAACTTATGAAATTTTAAAGTAAACCTTTTGTCATAATCTCAACACATTTTGTCAAACTGCTAAGTCAATAATTTTTCTACGATCAAATTTAATAAGAGAGTATTTTTCTGAGGTTAAATTTAAACTTGTTTACTTCATTTTGTTATTTTTAACTAGGAATGTTGTCGAAAACAATTTTTTGGAAATCATTATAACTACATAATACAAATTGTTTTTAAAGTAAAATTTTTGATAGATTTTCATAAGTTTTTTTTTTTAATTAAGTTTTAATTATTTGGTTTAGTAGTTATTTTAGTTCTATAACAGAGATCGACAAACTGCTGCCCGCCGGCTAAATGCGGCCATCAAAGTCAAAAAATGCGGTACGCGAGTTTTCTTTTTATCCAGATATTAACATTTTTAAAACAAAAAAAAATAAAGATCTTGTACGGGAAACTTACAGTTAGGCTCTTAATTCGATAAATACTGGTTACTGGTACTCTACTATTGCTTAATTTATCATATTTTTGATCAAAATAATATTTTACTACTAATTACTAGAACTTTATTTAAATAAATGCAACTCTTGAAGTTTTTTTTTAAGTAGTGCTGCCCGTGAGCAACTTTTCCGAGAAAAATTGGCCCGCGAGCTACAAAAGGCTGTCGACCGACCCCTGTTCTATTAGCTACAAGAATACTAAATTGAGACAAATTGTTCTAAAGACAAGTTTAGTTTGATAAAATTATTTTGTTAAACATACCAGTTAGAATGCAAAAGTGATACAGATCTGGAAGTTGATTCTTACTTCTTTTAAAGCCTTCAAAAAATCATCAACGATTCGTTAACCTTCTGTTTAGTTTATTTTGGTAAACAAAAAAGTTCCACTGATTCGTTTTGTTTTTTTAGGCTTTTTAAATCAGCTAACATTTCCACTTTCGCTTATATAAAACACAATATTGTTCATAGTGCTGACGTCAACTCTATATTCGTTTGTCGATCAACTTGAACAGGCAAGTATAAGTTTCATACTTTTATAAATATATATATATATATGTAAGTATGAAACAATCCGATAATTCTAGTACTTTTTCAAGCAGAATTAATAACAATGCGGAAAAAAGTTTCGTTTCCTCTGTTAAAAACTTAATAACATAATTAGCAATGAGATAAGTTACATGTTTACAATGTTAGCTCAATAGTTAGAAATTTACATAATATATTTGAGTGTACACCTTATATACAAAATCGCTTTTACTGCCGTTTCACTACAACTTTTGAATCCGGTCTTCAGCAATCTTTAATGAATTTCATTTTAGCTAATATCTTATTTTTAAACAAGAAGATATTTTCAACATCTTGTTGTCAAAATCTACAAGTATAACTAACAAGTTTAACATTTAAAAAATGAACATTGACAATAAGGTAATATCATGGAAAAATAAAATTTTTTAGTAATAACTTTCTCGTTTTGGTTCGAATAAATAAAGTTATTAATTAAGTTATAATTATCAAAATAAAACCTGTTAAAGTATATTTTTATGAATTTTATAATTTTTTGACGTTTAATGGCATGTTTGCGATGCTCCATTGTGTCAATTATCAACATACTATAAAAGATGTAATATTTATTAATACTCTAAAATAATAATACTAAGATTCTATTGAAGACATCAAGAAATGTTACTGCTTAGTTATTTAAATGGTATTCAAATTTAATAGTTGTTTAGTTTTTTTTCTATGAAACAAAAGCGATGGACCACAATTAAAAGGAAACATAGTAGAACACTATTTGCTCAAAAACTCTTTGTAAAAAGATGTTCCACGGTGTTTAATTAAAGTATTTTAATGTTTGCTTTGTCTATAGATTGAAACCAACAATTTTATTTTCATCAAGTTTTATTTACTAATGCGATCAACGTTTAACGTTTTTAATAAGTTTAAAAAGATATACATGCTAATGACTATAAACTAAATGATTAAGAAAAGAATTTTCGCTTCAATTTAAAACTAAAATAAATCAAACTTATTACTGATCAAACTTATAAAACAACTTTAGCAAGTGTATTAAACGCAATAAAAACAAAAAAATACAATGTTAGTTTTAAATTTTTTATGTGTTTTTTTCAAAATGCTTCATTTACCAAAACTTGGTTCAAATGACTTCATTGGTTGGACTATTGATTGTACGTTATGTTGTTATTAGGTTTTAATTTTAGTATGATTCAGAATCCAGAAGTTTCTGATATTAAGATATTTGAAAACTTGATAAATGTTAATTGGTTTAACTTAAAACGTCACGCTCAAGTAAGCATGTGGCGATCATCTCGTAGAAATACTTGACACTTCTCTGTTACATAGAACGCTTTCATTTTAATCCTTAGTAAAATGTTTAATAGTTTGGTAAATTTTTGACTTTATTATAATTGTATTATAACAAAATTTATACATATAAACTGTTGTTAGGGGCTATTGATAAAACCAACTGAAACCAAAAGCAATCGACAGGTTATTTAGAAGTTTTATAAGTACAACTTGTGTATCTTATTAAAAACATTATGTTTGAAGTATAATGTTATTTATTTTATTTTGGTTTAAACGTAACTTTTTTAATTAACATATTGATAAAATTCAGTTGATCAAAAGTATTATTTAAGCTATCATAACCAAATGCAAAAAATATAATTATCGTAACACTATTTTATTAAAAGTTTATATCTTGCCACAGAACTAAATAGAAAAAAATATTTTATTCATACTGTTCTGAAAGATTAAAGCATTTATATCTTGTTTTTGTGTAATTAAATAAGTAACTGTTTGTTTTAACAAAAATATTGCTCAATTTATTGTAAAGTAAAGAAATAATTTTAACAAGAAAAGAGGTGCAAATTAAGTAATCTATTTATTAAATTGTTTCAGTGGATAAAGATTACAACATTGTCAAAGGTTTTATTAAACTAAAAATAAATTTGTAACTAAAGTAGAAACGAATAAAGTTAATTTACGAAAATCACATTAAAATAAAATATTTGTTTTAAAGATCACTTAAGGATTATAGTGAAAATGAAACTTATATAAGACTTTTCTAATTTACAAATTTATTGTTTCCTTTGTTTTATTTCTTTAAAGAATACTTTGCTTTTACAGTACTACTGTTAATTGTAAACAAAACCATTTCCATAAAACTATTTTTGTCATTTTCGCTTGCTTATTTGCTGTTAAGTCTTCATAATTGCCACAGCCTTTCAGGGTGGTAGAATAATTTAAAATAATTTAGAATTTATACTGACTAAGTGTTTTACTATGAACATTTGGGTTAATTTGGAAATTTTTTTATCTAAGTCAACTTTTTATATGTTTGAAACTTTTTTTGAATAGTTTAAGTTTTTGTATTAAGTATTTAGATTTTAGATGATAATTTGACATAACAAAGCCTACTAAAACAGATATTTATCAGAATTTGTTCTTATAAAAATTCATTATCACATTATCAATTCAGACTAGATTTTTGTCTATCAAGTAGAAGTTATTATTTAAAGATTAAAATCTATTATTTAATATTTCTAATGTAAAGGCAGGAATTTTTTAAGTAGCCATTGATATTAAGTTACTGGTTATAAAATTTAATTCCTACATACGTGACTTGAACAAGTTTTGTTTTATTTATAAAATATTCAAAAAAAATAACAATATTAAACTTAATTTTCCTGTCAGACAAATTAAAGTCTTGATTTCTTAAAATTAAAATTTCATTACAAAAAAAATATTTACCAAACATTGTAAACTGTTTTTGATAGTTTTTTAATTAAAACTAGTTAGAAATTTTTATAACAGGATTTCCCAAACTTTTTTTCAAAAGGCCCTTTTTGAAAAAATTAACAAAGCTTTGGCCCACCCCAAAAGATTTCTCATAATACTAATTTTAAAAATGCCCTAGGGCCTTGTTTTTTACTTTTTATCATCATCTCCAGAATATCTAGAATAATACTCAATTTATAGTTTGTGGCTCCCATTTTTACTGCTTATGGCCCCTAAATTTCCTGAAATTCCTCCACTATATTTACATGGTTCTCTCAAGGCATGATAATCTAAATAATCTCAATGCAGTTTTTTTTATCTAAAAATTTCAGGTAAATAATAAGATTTAGATAAAACTCAGGGATATATTTTTCTAGATCTATAATGAGATTTAGTTTGTCCAGTTTCAATATTTTGATTAAAAAAATTGTTTTATTAATTTTAAAGTGCTTATTTAGAAATGTTTTAGCCTTGCGGCTAGTTATTAAATATTCTTAAAGTTAACATTGTAATTTTTAAATAAACAATAACATTTTTTAGAATTTGAAAAAAAACTCAGGGAAGTTTAAGGTTACTCAGCGAAGATTTTTTGAATCAAAGAGTGGCAACCCTGCATTTAGTATAAATTTTAAAACTAATGGCCTCAGACCCTTTTTTTCTCTTCCTCTTCAACTCAAGAATATCGAGTTTAATTTTAAAATTATCACCTCCTGGACCCCTGTTGCCCCCTTTCTACCTGTATACCCCTTTGCGGTTTTTGGCCCCCAAGGAGGCCACTTGGTCCACTCTGAAAAACCCTGTTTTATAAAAGATGTTTTGAAAATAAATGAACTTATTTTTTACCAGATGACATAAAATACAAGTTGTTGATATTAAGTAAGCTAGGATTGGTTGTTTAAAATGTAAAATTGATAATGTATACAATACAATATATATATATAAGAGTTTAAGCTTTTAAATTAATTGCATTTGATGAATTTAAAGCATGTCTTTGTAAGTACTAAAAAATTCAAACCAATCTAAATAAACAGTAGTACAGTTCTAAACTTCTTTATTATTAATTTTTTTAGCTTTATAACAATGAGTTTATTTTAATAAATTTTAAACATTATTATAAAAATTAACTTAAGCTTTAGGTAAGATAAAACAACTTAAAAAAAGTGTTTATTTTATCTTTATTTTATTAACAGTTAAGTTTAGTTTGTATATGTTCGAAACTTAAAAGATTAAAGTTTTTTTAATATTATGTGTGGGATATAAAATTGATGATTTTGTTTTCTAATATAGTCATTGTATTGCTGGAAAAAAACAAACTGGACAAAAATTTTCAGCTTGATATTCATCTAAAACTTGTTATTTTCTAAAACCTGAACTGAACAATTTTTTGATTTATAAGCTTAAGCTAACTTTCAAAATATGAAACTTCAAGAGTTTAATTTTTAACTTAAAAAAAACTGATAATAAAACTATATAATAAAATATAATAATTAATTACATTGTACAAAAAGAAAATTTATTAAACTACACCTATTAAAAATTTAACGCTTTTTGTGAAGAACTTTTTGTGTTAAAATATTTTAATTATGTAAAAGCAAATATGGTTGTTTTTTAATAGTAAAGTTCAGAAAATTGGAAAATTTATAACACGTTACTGAAAACCATAACAAATCGTTTTAATAGTGTACACTTTGTTTCAAAAATAAATATAACATGTAATCAACTTTTAAAATTTTTAGTTTTAACAATTCGTTTTGAGTTATAAGAAACAGTAAATAGACAAAGTTTAATAAAAAGATGTGGTCTATAATCTACACTTAATATTTAACGGTGAGAAACTTTTATATCATTCTGTATCAAGCAATTTATTTAATTTTTGAGGTTTTCTTTTTATATATATTTTTAATTTTTCCTTTTAGTTTTTAATTTACTCTTTTTATACGTAATTTATAATTAATAAAAACAAATAAATATAATTTATTAATGTTTTTATATTTACAGTAATATTGTTAATAGTTCTTGTTTATATAATGTTAATAACAAACATACTTTTTTATATAATATTATCAGCTTTTATAAGTGAAAAAGTGTATTAAAGATTTTTTCTTTTAAAAGTTAGCTTCAGCTAATAAATTGAAAACTGTCCTGTTCAGGTTTTAGCAAATAACTAATTTTAGTCTAATACCAAGCTGAAAATTTCTGTCTAGTATTAAAACAACTATGTTTTCTAATAACTGAACATTTTAAACTTAAGTAAAACCTAAACAGGCTTATTTTCATTTTTGCTTTTCCATGTTCACTTATTTCTATTTTTTATGGCTTAAAATGTGATTTTGTTACTTTATTGTTAAGTTTTTTTTCTCATAAAATTAAATAGTTTGAAAAAATAGTTTTTTTATTATGTCACAGAATATAATTAGTTATTAAAATTTAGAAATAAGTTAATTAAATTTATTTTATAAGTTTTAAATAACTCTTTTTTATAATAAAATGCCTTATACTTTTACTAGTAAGCCATTAGTTGTTTTTAATTACATTGTTCAGATTATACCTTGATTTTTTAAATTAGGTCATGTTTTAGCTAATCAAGAAAACCCTGAATTTTACCTGTAAGTATAAATTCCTTAATAAACACAAAAATTTCAAGCATTTAACAATTAAATTTAAACTAAATTATAAAGAAAAAAACTTCAAATGTAGAAGTTGTAAATAGTATTTATTGTAACTATGAATACTAATAAGATTGTTTTATGTCAAAATATGTCAATTTTGGCAAATTTAATTAAACAACTATAAAATCTACATTTGAAGTTTTAGTCCATGTTATTAAAGTTTAAACTTACTAGTTATGTTATAAATTTGAATTTTTTGTCCCTGGTAAATTAATTTAAATGTTCTAGTTATATTAAGGGCTTTCTTTATAATCTACAATGCGGCTCATCTTTCATATGTCATTTATGGCTGAAGTTTTTGTATAATTGAAAAGTTTAACTTTTATTTTAAATTATCGATTTAATTACAATTTAAAAATAAAAAGAATTGCTTTGTAATGTGTTTTAAAAATGAATCTTACTTCATAAAACTAAATATATCTTGATAGTGCATTATAGTGGCATCGCGTGGTATTTTTGTTAGGGAGTAAACAGTAAAAAACTATTACAAACTATTTCATGACAAAAATTATACTTTTTTAATAACTATAACTAATTATCAAATAAAAACTATTCTTGTCCTAATCAAGTTACCCCTGCTCGACTGCTCCTGCTCGAATTGCGCCTATCCGAGTTGATCCAGCTTGAATTTTTCTGCTCGAATTGCCCTACTCGAGTTGTTCCTGCTCGCATTGTACCTGCTTGACTGCTCCTGCTCAAGTTGCCCCTGCTCGAATTACGCCTACCCGAGTTCCACTTGTTTGAATTTCGCCTGCTCAAGTTGCGCCTGCTCGAGTTGCTCCTGCTCAAATTGTGCATGCTCGAGTTGCTCCTGCTCGAGTTTTGCATGCTCGAGTTTCTCCTGCTCAAGTTGCTTTACTTGTGTTACTCCTACCTGAGTTTAAGTGAACTTTAATATCACTATAAAGTTTAACGCAATTCTACAAATTTTTGTATTAAAATTTTTCTACATTTAAGGTGCAGCTTCAATATTAAGAAGATATTGAAACTGAAATTAAAAAAAAAAAAGGAAATTTGGCAATAAAATTAATGGAGATCATGTATAAATTTGGCTATATTTTTATATAACTTCATGACTACAGAACTTTTTTTTTCAAGCTTATATAAGATATTTTGTATCACTTTAATAGTCTTTTCCTTAGCTTTTAAAAGAATTTCATTTAATTAAGTTTAGGATAGTACAGCAGAAGCAGGGTACGTTTAAACAGTATTGCCACTTTAAATGGAAACCTGGATAATACTTAAAGGTCTGTAATTTGATAATTTGGGCAAGAAAAACCTGGAAAAACCTAGAATTGGAGAAATTATGAAAAAAAAAACTGGAAAAACCTGGAATTTTGAACAAAATCACTAAAAAAAAATAAACTTCAACAATTTTCACATGTTTAGTCGTTTTGATTCAAAAAATCTATCATAAAATTAAAAAAGATTTTCGTCAATATCAAACATTTTTTTTATTAAAGAACATATTTAAAGTAGCTTTACAGTATCTTTTCAATGTTTTTATACTATTAAACACAGTTTCTTGACTTTAACTTAACTCTAAACTATAAATGGACTCAAAAATGTGTACTTTTAAATATCCTGGAACAAAAATTTAGAAAACCTGGAAAAAAAAAATGGAAAAAACGAGTGGCAACCTAGTTTAAAGCAGAGTCTTTAAAAGCTTAAACTCTCAAACTTTTTGTAAACTTTCTTTTTCTTTTGTTTATTTTAAGGTGGAGCAACAGCTCCAGCGTTTAACGCCATGCAACTCTGTTGGTGTATACTTTTAAATTAAGTTCAATAACAACTCGAGTTAAAACAAATCAACTAATTTGCTAGTTTAATCGTCTCTCAAGGCTGTTTAATACATTTTAAGTAATCAAAATCATTCAAAAAAAATATCATATGTCCTACGACTATTTATTATCAAAAGTGTACAGCGATAGGTAAACTATTGTTTATTATTTTTTTTTATAAAACAGATAATATCTTAAATAAAATGGAATTAAGATCAGGAAGAAGGAAAGGAAGAAATAGCATCAAGAGAGAGCCTGGTGTAAGTAGTTGTTGAAATGTATTATTAAAAAAACTATTGTTTATTCTCTTTTTGCTTTTGTTTTGTATAATATACAATAATAGTTTTAAAAACCTTGTATTTTGCTTTTCAGGTTCAAGATAATTATTTTTTAACAATTATTATGGACTTTTTATATTTACCTGGTTATAACAATCACTAATAGGTGTTTTTTGTTTATAACTAAATTTTTTTCTAAGTTTGATAACATTATTTCTAACTCTGAAAAAAGTTCTGGTAAAAAAGGTTTGCACTTTATGTAGGGGCCAATTCTAAGTTGAGTACAACATAATAAAATTATAACTTGGACAATTGTTTCAACGCTAAAGGTTTTTTGAGTTGTTGTTGGTATTACCAACCTAAAAACAGTAACTAAAACTGTGTTTATAAAGCTTTTCAATGTTGTTTACAATATACTTCTTATGCTATGTTATAAATGTCTTTTTAATTTTAGTTATACTACCTGTATAATTACTTTTCTACTGAAAAAAGTACCTGGCTGAAAGATGCATTTTTCCATGAAACAGCTGTCCAAGGCAAATTTTTATTCTGTTATACTAAATTTATATATTTATGTTTTATTCAATTAGTATTTTCAACTATTTTCTTAGCAAATTTACACACCTTTTAACTACTTCTAACTATCTTAGTCTTAAAAAATACATATCATTCTATCAGAAAAACTACTTTTAAAAATTTAACATTTTACTATTCAAACTACAGTATTTTAGTTTAACTAAAATTTACCAGAATATTCTAAAGACTTAAATCAAACTATATAATTATATTTTTGTTTTACTGTTAAGTTATAGTGCAATTACTGTATTTTCTAAGTTGAATTAGATAAACTAAATATGTCAAGCTATTTTTAAGTAGTAAGGAAAACTTAAAGTACTAAGAATTCATCACTAATTCAAGTAAACTATTTTATTCTTTAATTGTTGTTAACATATATTTATATATATATATATATATATATATGTCATAACTCAAAACTGATCTACAAACTTTACATTTAGGTGCAGGTTTTCAAGCTACAGAAAGCCCTTTAATGTCAAGTTTTTTTTCTTAATCTAATTATTAATTTTTTTATTGTAGGCTTGTTTGTATAATGTTTTTAGACTCTTTCTAAATAGGGGGTAGATCAGTTTTGCAAAAATACTTTTCTGCACGAGTTGTCACTTTTGCACGAATTTAACTACTTTAATTCAAGTTAAAATTAAAGTAAAACTCCAATTGAAAATAAAACAAGTACTAATCAACAAATAAAATTAAAAAGAAAAATTAAAAAAGAAAATAAGTTTAAAATACAGTTTCAAAAAACCTGAACAAAATATTTTTGAAAACCATTTTCTAAATAATTAAAAAGCCACTGAACACCGAAATATAAACTATTTTTAATTTTATTTAAAAATTTGATAACATGATAAACTTTCATAACTAAATTTAAAAATACATACGCAGAGTTTATAGAGATATTAAGTTTTTTTTTTAAATGCAGATTTAAAATAACTTAACTATTTTTTTAACTTTATCAAACATTGCTTGGTTTAATGCTTGTAAGCACTTTTTTTACTCCATAACAACTAAACTGTTCTTAAATGAAGTAGAAAACATAGCATTAGAATCTTTTAGTAGATAAAAGTTTAAATTTTTGGAGTTATTTCAAATTTTTTAGAGTGTAATTTTAAATAAAAGAGAACTATTAAAACTAATAATAAAAATGTTTTGTACAAAAATATTTCATTTGCAAAAAAGGTTATATAAATTAAATCTTTTAGTAGATAAAAGTTGAAAATTTGGGAGTTATTTCAACTTTTTTAGAGTATAATTTTAAATAAAAAGGAACAATTAGAAATAATATTAAAAATCGTTTGTACAAAAATATTTCATTTGTAATATAGGTTATATAATTTATAGTAAGTTTCATTCACCTTTCTTCCAACAATATTACTTCTTTTGAACGAGTAACGCTTCACTAATTACCACGACTGTTATTACTTTTACAAAGCGTTGACAGTTAACGAACTTGGTGTTGCTCACTGTGACTACTTAATTATTAATAAATGATAACAATTATTACAAATCAAAATGGGAGCAACAGGTTATTAATACGTTTAAGCATCAACATCGGATAAACAACTTTAAACTTCCCTAATTAACTATCATTTTAAAATATTATAATGCAATTAACATAGAAATTCTACAATAAAAAGCTTAAAGTTTTTTGTACATATAAACAACACAATAATGAAGATCCCTCATAACATTGAAATATTTTAAATAATCTCTTTAATATGTTTTTTGTCTTAAATAAAAAATATTGCTTAAATAATGTAATTTTATATGATTTTTGAATAATAGTATTAGTGCAATTAAAATTCTCATTTACTATTAGATTTTGATTAAAACAAAAGTCTTACTTTGCCATGTAATAAAAAATAGTAAACTGTAATCTATTATATTTGACAATCTGCTGAATAAATCTTTAAAAACTATTACAGAGCGATGGACAAGTTGTTCCTGCGGTTGATCGAGCTGCTCCAAAAAGGGTCAAAGTTGAGCCGGGATCCCGAAATGCGCGTCAGAAAAACAAGAGGTGCAAAAAGAAGTGCAAAAAACAGAAGATCGGACCGAGAAAGGGAAATGAACCGCAAGTGAAAACTGAAAATGATCTTTCCGCTCGTGCTCGGACACCTCCTGCAAGGTTAATATATATATATATTAAATATTATATTAATAACTATATATATATACTTGATAAATTTTTTAAGCGTATGTTGTTTAACTTGGTTTCCACTTAACAAAGCAACTGTTTTGAAAACTTAACGTTGCTACGCAACATGTTTAGTTGCAACGTTTTTAGCTGAGTGTCCAATGGAACTAAAGTTGGAAAACTTAAGAAATATTTTTACAGACCGAATGCAAATGATGCGGTCAGGCGGGAAACAGTCAACCAGCCTCAGAACGAGCCACAATCGCACCGAGCAGCTGGAAACAATCATGCCAGGTTTTACATTTTTAAACTTTTAACCAGTAAAACGTTAAACCTAGTTGAAACTCACTTGTACAAAAATACTTCTAATTGTTTTCAAAACATTTGAACTGTATATGAGGACTTATATTTACTATGTAAAGCTTGATACTTTTACATAAACTTTATATTTAGAGAAAAATTTTCTGAAAGACTTATTGATGAAAGACTAAGTTAATTGATGTATATGTGTAATGTCTATTATTTAGTACTTATTAATATCAATTACTGTATTTGTTATCTAGTATGATTTGTAATGTAAGCTGTAATCTCTTTACGTCATTTGTAAATTGCTATTCACTTAACACTTAAAAACCTTTAAATGTTTCAGATCACCTGCAGAAAACAATCTGGTGTTTCCTGACCCTCTGAATTACAGTTATCCCTATGGACAAGGGTATCTGTCCATGCTCTACCATGCCCTCATGGCGTCCGTAGGAAGGGAAGGAAGCATGGCCAACTACCTTAGAAACTACCACCTGCTAAACCAAATTGTAACAATGAACTACCACAACAACCCGGGAATTCGCCTCCTCCCCAACAACCGAACTGAAGAACGTAGGGTCTTGTTCGCCCCAATTTTTAGGAGCGTGTGGAGCAAAGGGGGCTTGTAGTTTTCGATTGTGTGTCGTTCAGCCCACTGAGCTCTATTTTAGTGTATACACAATAAATATCTAGAAATGAATTTATAAATTGAGTGTCTTCTTTTTATATATTTATTACTAATAGTTATAGTATTTAAGGTAGTTTATTCCAGTAAAAATATACTAGTAAAGTTGATCCTAAAAATAAAAGTTTTCTCACAGAATATTTAATTGTATGCAATTATTTTATATATAAAATCTCCACACTCATATTCATAAAAGTTTATCTGTAGTCCTAGGCCTTGAGTAGCTACTACCTTCAACTAGGGAAAGTCCCCTTTCTTTGTGCTATGCGCATTGAGCATTTAACTCTTAAGGGTTTTACTGAATTTACCTGACTCATTAGGTTTAACTCAGTAACTATTAAATATGCAATAAGCTCACTATATATAATTTCTTTAATCAAAATTTTTTTCTGAAAAGTGATAAACCACCTAATATATCAGTAAAATAAAACTGCGAAAATAAACACAAAAAACAACACAGATACTTTACAAGCTAAACATTTCTAAATTTTCTTAAAATGCTTGAATGACAAAATCTTAATTGTAAAAGTAAATCTTACTAATATTTTAGAGTCTTAGGTTGTTATGTGCTTCTTGCACAACTATGGCTAAACTGAGCACAATATATTACAATAATACAAACAAACACAAAAATTTATAAAATGAAAGTCATAAAAAAGTTCTTGAATTCAATTAGCGTCTTAAAGTTATTAAATTTTATGTGCCTTCCGCACGGTCATATGGCTAACCAAGCATAAAAACAAAGATTGTTAAATTTTGATATGTGATTTGATAAAAAATCATCAAATGCCCCTTTGCGGTTTTTAAAAAAACAAAATATACATTTTGTTACATATAAAATTCAAAGCTGTATTATGTAAACAATTACACTTAAAACTAATGAATGAGTTTTCCACCATTATTTTTTTTGAAGTGAAAACAATAAAAAAATAATATAAATTAATACAAAGGTTATTTTTATGTTAGAATATTCTAAAAAATCACTTCTAGGTTTGAAAATAAGAAATATTCAATTTTTTGATCTTATTTAAAAGGTTTAAAAACATTTTTATCTTTGGAAATATGTAAAACAATAGAAATTTTCTTGTAGGTATGTTGTTCATATCTGAAACAACATATAAATATTAACATAACACGGTCAGAATATTTTATTATTTTGAAATTACTAATTAAAATAACACCACACAGTCTTTGAAGTCATTTAAACTTTAAAGTCATAATGTTTCTTAGGTTTTAACACAAAAATTTAAGAAAAATTATCAAATACTTTATTTCGAACGGTAACATTTGATAATTTACAAAAATTTTTTTTTCCTTTTTTTGAAGTGAGCATTTTTTGTAATCAGTTTTGTTTTAGACTTTTTATTATTAGCACTATATATGTAATTTTTTTACAATCGTTTTGTAGTTTAAAACATACAATTTGTGTTTTGCACATCTTAAAAAAGAATCTTAAACTTAACAATTTTTAGTTTTTAATCGCAATATTAAGTTGTAGTTAATAGCAATGAAGTGTTTTTTTCGGCATTTTCTTTAACATCAGCATTTAAACGGTGTCTAATACAAAAAAAAATATTTTTATATTTCCAATTATGAAAAAAAAAAATTAATTTCAGAAAAATTCTTGTATTAAAGTTAATAAAAATGACTACTACTTTGTTGTTGTATAAATCATCACTTGCAAAGTTTGCTTAGAAAATCTGCGTTCATCTTTGATATTCTTTCTATACTAAAGTTACTTTTCTACCATAATAGTCTCCAATTTAAAACCACCATGCTAAAAACTATTTTTTGATCAATATTGTTTCAATGTTACATGAAAATTATAAAGAATTTAAATATCTGCTACTTGTATAATATTTGCTAACTTTTTTTGTAAATTCAAATTATGTCATCCAAATGAAACTTTCCAACTGGCGTGTCACCAAGGGTTTTCAATTGTTTAAAAGATAGTTTTTGTTTATTTTTATTTAACATAGATAAACCTAAATATTAATAGGGTAGGTAAAATTACCTATGATGGAACACACTCACTTTTTCCCAGAAAACGTTTGTTGTTGCAAGGGTTGGAGTTTGAAACTGATGTTTTCTTACCATTAAAATAAATTAACAATAATAAAAATTACCATTATGTTTTCAATTTTTATATTGCTATAAATAAAAAATGATTTTTTAAAATTTTTGTATAACAAAAAACATCAGTCAATCTCTATCCTTTGCATCAATAATGTTTTTTGGACAAAAGTTAGAGAGTTAAACTGTATGTTATTTTACCTGCCCAATAAATATTTAAGTTTTAATAATACAAAAAGTATTAGTTTTTACTTTACTGTTAAGAATCAAATTTGAAAATTATAGAGTTGCCACACACTAAGGATAATCAGGATGTCTAGAAATCTTTAGGATGACCCAAGACATTTTAAAATATTGTTGTTTTTATTCTAACTCAGGTTGACCCAGAATGTTTTTTTTTTTAAACAAAGTTCAGGGTAGTGTTAAAAAGATTTCAAAAAATCTCAAAACAACTTTTTCTATATCATGAATGAGGATTAATTGGTCCAGTTTTAATACTTTATTATTTTATATGACAATTTTGTTCAGAACTTGATTTTTATAAAATAATATTGCTTATTTAAATATTTTTTGCCTTGTGGCAAACATTTCACTACTCTTAGTAAAAAAAAATAAGTTTTTGTTTTAGTCTGAAATTAACATTCATCATGTTTAAATTTATTTTTAAAAGAAACAGTTTGAAAGTATATAAGTTTTAATTAGGTAAAAAGAAATCATATTTTATATATTGTAGAAATAGATTATGAAGAAAACTTAATATATATCTAATAAACTTAATATAAAAGCAAGTTAAAAAGTACAATTTAAGTTATAGAGTAACTTAATAATAAATCAAGGGAAAATAATACTGCTCTAAAAAAATACAATAAATAAATATGCTATCAATTAATACTATACATACTTAAAAAACTTTATTACTTGTATAGTGGACTCATCAGCTGTTTTTTTATAATAATAATAAAGGACATAACATATATCATTTAAGTGTTTTAGAATCTCTTTTTATAAAAACTTATATGCCTAAGCTTTGTAAACAAAAGCTAGTTTACAATACTAACTTAAACAAACTGTTATAAGATTTTATTTAATTATTTTTGAATATATATTTTTTTTGGATTACATTAAATACTGCGTTTAATTGCGCAAGTATATTTTGGTGTAATTGTTCTGAAATTTTATACAAATGCTTTCATATTATAGTTTTATTGCTTTTAAATATTTACATTAACTAAATTATGATAATTATGTTTTACTTCAAACATTTTCATAACTTGCTAATCATTATTATTTACGTTTGTATACTTTTAAAACTTGAGTGTACATACCTTATTGTAATATCATTTTACCATCTTAAGTTTTCTATTTACTTACTTTTGCTTAAAAGTGTTGTCTATTTAATTCTTACCAAATTCTTATCTAATCTGGAATTTGAAAAACTCAAAATAGATTAAGATCACTCAGGACAGTTTTTACTTAATCAAAGACTCATTAAGTTTTTGACTCAAATAGTGGTAATCCTGAAATTATTTGTAGCAACAAAAAAGAAAAATCAAAGCAACTAATGTATTTTGAACTAAATTTACAATTCATTTCTTTCCTATTGTGTAATTGTGGTATAAATGATTCAAATCTCATTTTATTTTAAAACTTGTTCAAGTTTTGTTAAGCTATAGAAAAAGTACCTTATATGATAACTTTTTACTAAACATTTTAAAATCAAATAAATTCCTATATGATTTTTTAAACTTTACTTTTTACTTTTGTTTGTATTACTTTAAAAAATGTATTTTCTTTTTTTTTAATTGCTGTGTGCTGTTCTTAAAGATGTCTTAGTCTTAAGTGTTTGTTTCTTAAGTTAATGTATGTTTTCTTCAAATAATATACTAGACATAATTATATTTTAACTAAGTTGAAATTTTTTAATTTTTTCCAACCATTAAAGCTATTCTTATTTAAAAAAAGTTTGAGATAAGTTTTATCAAGAATTTTAATAAATATAAAATGAGATTAAATTAATTAAATTATAATGTAAATTACAGCAGCTGATTGTTTACTTTGGTTTACTTTGATACATCTTTTTTGTCAACCACTGAATTTTGATCTTGCATTTTTACTAAAATACTTTTCAAATTGTAACTCATGATGCTGCACCTCAGTTTTGATTTTTTAGATAAGTCTCAGGATACTTGAAGCTTTTTTTAAAATCTCTGGGCAATTTTTTTTTAGATCTAGAATGGGACTTAGTTGATCCAATTTCAATATTTTGTTGTTTGTATACCCAATTGTGTTCAAAAATATGATTTTGAAATGCTTGTTTAAAAAGTATTTAGCCTTGCAGCTAGTTCTTAACTATTGTTAGAATTTGCATTTTAGTTATTGTTTTATATCTGATATTAATATTTATCATGGTTTAAGTTTATATAACGCAGAAAAAGCTTGGAGATATAAATGTTCAACTATGCATTAAAACGTTTAAATATACTTTATAGTTTTTATAACTTATAAGGTTAACTGAAATTATATTGTTTTATATGTCCTTAATTCATAAATAAAGTTGTGTTTATAACTTAAGAATACTTTTATTGAGTAAAAAAACAAGAAAAAAGTGTTTTTTAATCTTTGAAAACAGTGTTTCTCATAAGTTTAGCAAACATCTAATTCAAAAGCATACAACCTTTTATTTAACTATCATGAAGAGAATGAACATGAGGTATAAGTAGTTTGGGCTAGAACCATTTTTTTTAAATTGAAAAAAGGCTCAGGAAACTCAGGGAAGATTTTGTGACTTATAGAATGGCAACCCTGCACCAGGCTTGCAAAAATGTTAAAGTAAACAGTTTTTTAATTGTCTTAAAATAAGATCTTAAATTTTCTATACATTTTTCATTTGTTATTTTGTTACTTATTTTTTGACATATATAAAGTACTACAAAAAAGTTGATTTTTTCTTATTAACAATTTACAAAAAACATAAATTTTGGTTGGTTAAATAAAATTATATCTATAGTAAAAAAATTAAAAACAGTTTTTTTCAGTATAATCTTATTTCACTTGAAATATTTTTACATAGTAAAAATGCATGTAGTTTTTGGTTTGCAATTGAAAATTAAAAAAAAAAATAAGTAAAATTTTTTCAAGAAATTCTTTCTACATATTATCTGTATGATGATAAAAAATTTAAAAACTATATTTTCTTTATTACATTAAGAAGTAATAAAGTAATTAAAAAAAATGTTTAACTTTGTTATTATTATACATTCCAGTGAACTTGTTTTTTAGGGTCTTTATTAGCAAACTCTTAAATTTTTATTTTGAATAGTTTTTATCTATATATATTTTTTTAAATATACCATCTCACAGCTCCAACATAATTTGAAAATGTATTTTGTTAACATTAGTTATATTAAAAAGGAGTATTAATTTATTTATTATAAAAATGTACTTTAAAAATTTAAAAAACAAAGTTAATACCAATTTTTGTTTTGTTACTACTATCTTATACTCAAACTACTTACTTGAAAGTTTTGACAGATATATGTTTTTCACTGTTAAACAAGAAAAAAAAACTTTTATCCTTTATTTTATATAAAGTTTTATATTATTAAAATAGGTTGCTTAAAAGTTTGTTTGTCACTTAAAATTTTGTTTAATGATTTTTTGGCAATAAAACTTATTAGTATTTGTAAATAAAGTAAACTTTATTTTAAAATGAATAGTGTACTGTTTTGATATTTTTTTTTGCAAAGTGTTTTAGTAATTGTTGCTAACAATTGATTGATTGGTTTAAGAAATAAATTTTTTAGTTTATGTTTTTAAGTTACAATAGATATAAATATAAAAGTTCTTGATTCATAAGTAACTTAGTAATTTTTTATGTGCTTTCCATGTTTGTCTTTTGTTACTCACCAAACTTTCATTTTAATGTAAACTTCTAAATATTAGGTAAAATTTTATTTTTTTTTTGCTTTTTATTTTTCTTGATAAAAATAACTATATTAAATTGATAAATGAATATAAAGACTTAAAGTTTTTTAAACATAATTGTTTTGCAAGTTCTCTATTTATTTATAGCTATATTATATTAGCAGCTAATTTATAATATGATAGTCTATTAACACAGGAATTTTATTAAAATAAATGTTTTTAGACAACAATGTATAAATTGAAAGATGGTTTAAGACTATGTTGTGCCTGTTCTAAATCCAAGTTCAATGGTAAGTCAAAATTTGTTCTAAAATGATTGTTTAGATATTTTATAAGTTATTGATTGTGTTTCTAGCAAAATACATAGTGTATAAATGTTATGTACAAACTTATTGAGAGTTAGGAATTTTTCATTAAGGGCATAGGAGGGTTAACACTCATTTTTGAAATTTAATCTAATTTTATGAAGTTTTTACTAAGCTACAAGATGCTTTTTACAGATTTATAAAATTCAAAAATTTTTTTGAGATATAGCCAGTTAAAGTTGAAGGCAACAGTAGGATCCTTATGGGAAGCGCTTAGTAAACACTAATAGCTTAGTAAAAACCATATAAAATAAGATTAAATTTCAAAATAAAAAAGGTATTTACCTCCCTATGCACTTAACTTTTTCTTAAAAGAATAATTTTTTAGTTATATAATAAATTGTAGTTTATTTGTTTAAAAAGATAAACTTAAGCTTATAAATGAAACCTTAAAGTACGAACTATAATCAGATTACAATTGAGTAGGCTTTAATTATTTAATTAGTGATTTTTTTTGCACATTCCATGCGGAACTTATAAATTTTTTTATCTCTTATTGTAAAAGTTACTAAAAATTAAAAACAGTAAAATGCAACTGGTAGCTTAGTTGTCCAATAAAAAAAATCTTAAATAAAGTTTATATACTTTCTATCGCTATAATAGAAAAATAATCTTGTTTTTGTTGTTGCATTCATTTTATATCTTCTTAATCGCCTTAAGCTTTAAAATGTAGTAAAATGCTTGTAACTTAGTAAATATAAAAAGATAAAGTTATATATATATATATAGCACATTTTTATCATATGAGTATAAATGTTTAGTTAAATTAAATTATCATATTTATGTCATAAAGGGAGGGCATTAAGAGACCAAGTTTTTTATAAGTTGGCCTTATTTTTCTGTCTTATAACCATCAGAAATTTTTGTTGCTAAAAATTTTTCTATTTAGTTTATGAGGTTTATGAAAATTTTAATATAGTGAGATTTAGTAGATTCCTTGTTGAGTGCTTAATGGCCCTAAATGACTATTTCAATAAAGTTTAATTAAATCCTTATTTTTTACATAGCAATCTTCTTTAAACTTTTACCTAAAGTCAATAAATAATATTTAAGTTTTTCTACTAAAATAATTTTCGAAAAAATATTTTACATAAAATCCAATTCTTTCAAATTTTTTAGTTAAGGTTTTAGTTTATCAACACTTTAAAAGTTTTAACAACACAAAAATGTTTTAACTACAATGTTTTTTAAATTAAATTTTTAGGTCTCTAGCACAAATGTAAGCAGATAAGTGTTTTTCCCATATGGCTTTAAAAAATTAGCAAACAGTATTTTCATAGATTTGAATTAAATAACCTATTCAAACCTGTTAAATTTTATATTATTTTTAAACAATCTTTTAATTTTTTTAACACACCTCTAACAGGCCAAATCAGAACAACAAACAAGCTGCATAACCACCTCGGAAGGAGGAAGCTGCATTTCTCAACAGCGGCGTGCCAGTTCAGTGCTAAAAAGAACGAGAAACTGCTGAAAAAGAAGAACCCCGACGACACTTTCGACAACATCGACTTCAACCACCAGTTCCAAGACGTTGAAACGAGCAACTACAAGTTTGGCAACAGGAGAGACAAGTACACGGATGCTTTCAGTTACAAAAATGACAGAAGAGATTTGAACTTTCGGCCTTCGAAGTTTTCGAGGAACTGGAATGCCAACAAAAATGATCAAGGTACTGATTAGAGATGTTTTTTTACATTGTTTTAATTTACTCAAACTTAGACTCGCTGTGTTCAAAAATGTATTTCAAAATCAGTAAGTTTATTTGTTTTTAACAAATTTATTAACTCACGTAGTCAGGGTTGCCACATGGTCAGGAAAATTCAGGAAAAATAAAAAAAAATAACAAAAGTTGGGGGTTTTGCAAAAAAGTCATGAAATTTGATAGAGTTTAAAAAAAAAGTCAGATTTTATCAGTTTAAATTTACAAAATTCCTTATTTTCCAAAACCTTCAAATGGTAAAAATTAATTAAAAAATAAATCCTTTAAAGTCAGAAAAAAATTCCAACATTTTCCTAGAAGTTTACAAAATTATTTAATTTCTAATGCCTTCATCGGGTATAAATTAGTAAAATATCCTTTAATAAAACTGCAAAGTTTTTCTATTAACATATTGAACAAGTACCCTACTTGAACAAGCAGATTTTGTAAGTTTTTTAGTATTGATGATCTGTAGCAAGGACACTTCAATAGTGAAACTGATATATACACAAAAGTTTATCTAGCATAATTTTAGAATTTAAGTGTTTTTTGTTTAAGTAAATAATTGAGTTCTTAACAGTTACACAGTTAGTTTAGTTTTTTATGTAACAAGTTAATGTGTATACTCTACTTCTTTATAAATTTTTCAAACTTGTTTAAATTTATAAGATAAGTTATAAGAGAGGTGTATGCCAAGAATAAGTTTACTTATTATTTGTATTTTTTGTAGAATAACTTAAATTTCAAATGAATAAGAGTATATTTATTTGTTACAAATTTTATACTAAATGATTCAAGGAACATTTTATACAAAATATATATAGTTTACTCTTTTATGTACTTTTTTAAAGTATATTCTTTTTTAATGGATTTTTAATTTAAGGATTTTATATTAAATAGTTTGGTAGTATTTTATTAAACTTAGTTGTGAAAATAAACTTTGTTTATTTAGTTGTGAAAATAAACAAAGTTTATTTAGTTGTGTAACTTCGTTATTAATTGTAAAATATATTCCTTATATGTAGTTTCGTTTAATTAGATACATTTATGCTAGGAAATGCTTAAAAATTGTGTCTTTTTTCAGACAATCTGTGTTTATAAGGTAATAGTTCAAGTATTTTGCTGATAGAGCTGTTTATTGCAAATACATAAATCATACACAGATGGTTCAAGTGATGTAATGGAAGTTTGATGATTGAATTCAGCAAAAAAACTGTTTTAACCTTTAATAAAACTAGATTGAAAGCTTTATATAGTTTTAAGTGTTAGGTTAGGTAATTTAGAATAAATTAAATTTAAGAGTTTTATTTATTAAAGTCAGGAAAATTTTGGTAAAACGCCAGGAAAAGTCAGGAAATTTGTCTCAGCTCGATCTGTGGCAACCATGCTTAGTGTTCTAATATTCATGATTGTTTTTTTTTCCTTAAACTGCCTTACTTAGTAGTTGTTTTTTATGTTTTTGACAAGTAAGCTACACTCTTTTATCCATAGCAAAAAATTAAACAGTTGTTAAACTAAATAATGAGACTCCTTTATCTTTTTAAAATATGCTTGTTAACTTTTGCACAATTTCTTTTTGCTTTTTATTAGAAACAATTAAATCTTGTACTTTTTTTTGTGTTCAATAAAGATTTTAGCATTTTAATATTTAAATTTCTCAAATCTTCCTTTTGGTTTGTCATTTATTATTGGTTATTTTTTGTCTTTATCTTGATAGCTTAATATAAGAAATAAGTATGAGTGTGAAATAAAAACCTTTTTTGATTTTCTTAAGTATAATAATTTTTAATGTATGGAATTAACTAAACCTAAACACACAGCTTTTCGATTCGACACAAAGGAAAGTAGTAAATCATTCAACAAGAAGGCTCCTGACAACACTTTTGAAAATATTGAGTTTAGCCAGAACTTTTCAAACAAAAACAAGTTTGATATGGAAAGGAACGGGTCTACGGATCTCCCAGCTTACAGGAACAATTTTAACAGTGTGGACAGAGGTTTGGAATTTCATTTAATTTTGTTCTTTTACTTAATATTATAATCTTTGTTGTTATTGTTATTCCAAGTTAATTTTTTTAAGTTATTTTTTTCAAAATGTAAGATCACCTCGTACAAATTGTTCATTAAAAAAAGTAAAAAGAATAAGAACGTTTTAAAGTAGTTGATATGGTAAAAGGCTTAAATTTTCTTTTGTGTTTCTGTTGTTAGCCACTTGATAAAAGTATAAACGATATAAAAGTAAAAAGAGTTTTTTTTGTAAACACATAGTAAGTTTTGAAATTTTCAACCATAATTAATAAAAGTATCAAATATTTACAATTTTTTTTCAAAATTATCATAAATCACCTATTATTATATGTTTTGGTTTTAAACATACAGCTTTGATTATTGTTATTATTATTGTTGTTATATTGATTTCAAAACTTAGCTATAAATTTAAACTTCTACTAAAACTCAGTCTTAGTATTAAAATTTGATTTGTTTTGTTTCTAAAGTAAAAATTTTCAGTAATTATTTGGTTTTATTTTAACTTAATTGTTTAAATGCTATATCCATGACTGTCACATATATTTTTTTAGATTTGTTTAAGCACTGACGAGGTCTTTGACCAAAACTTAGTTTGTAAAATAAATTTTTGAAAGAATAAATATAAATCACCCATCATTTTAATTTAACGACCAAAAATGATTTTAAGTCTTCATTTTAAATAACAAGAGTTTTCAATATGATTTTAGATACATTTAAAAGAGGCGCCATGACAAATTATGAACATGGAGCTGATGAAAACAATTTTAACATAAATACTGATGAAAACAAAATGGCTTCTTTTGAGGCAA
The DNA here is from genome assembly GCF_965202585.1 of Thalia democratica. Taxonomy (NCBI): domain Eukaryota; kingdom Metazoa; phylum Chordata; class Thaliacea; order Salpida; family Salpidae; genus Thalia; species Thalia democratica. The sequence continues at coordinate 20,925,464 of NC_139165.1, forward strand.
TGTTTAGGGGATCAGGTAAAGAGTTTGAAAAATTATATAATTATGATAAAATAAAATTAGAAAACAAAATAACAATTATTATAGTTGTGTGAAAAAGATTATCAAAATGATTGTTATTAGTTTTATGTTTGTTCGACTTAGTTCTATCAATATTATTGCCCGAGTGTAAAACTATATACAATACTTGAAAATTTGAGTTTGTACCTGCAAATGCAAAATTAGTTTTAATAACATAAATAACTTGAGTCTTGTCAATATGTTATAACCATATTAACTAGTTTTTCTTCACAAATTACATTTAAATTTAGCAAGTATAACATACAAGAAGCCATGCTCAATCTATAAAATTTAATATCAGATGATGTAAAAATAAAAATAAAAAATTGTCTAATTTTTTGTTTAAGTTAAAGTTTTAAGTTTTTGTTTGATTTTTTTATTTGTTGAAGTTATTTCATAACAAAGCTACGTAAGTTATGTAAATTTTAATATTCAAGTTAAAAAGATGTTACACTTTTGTTTCAGGAAATTATCAACTATTAAAACATGTTCACAAGTGTTTTTATTTTTATAAGTTCACCACAACACTTTAAAACAGTATTTGTTATTATAGGTTTACTTTAAGTGTTTTAAGATCTAATTCATTGTTTATTCATGGATTAACTTATACCTAAAAACTAAATCATAATCACTAATCAACCTTATTAATTTAAAACAATTATTGGTTTTTAATAAGAAGCTTAACTAAGTCTGGATGTCTTAACATAATGTTAATAATAAAAATATAATATTAACTAAAGTACATAAATTAATTGTGCAATTTAAAACAAAAATAATAGGAAAAGATGATAGCAGCAGATTACCTTATGAAGAACTAAATATTGGTGAAAGACCAAACAAAAACTATGTTTCGTTCACAAACTCTGAGACTAATAATTCAGGTACTTAAAAATGATTAAGAAAAACATGTAGTTTGTTTGGTAAAATATACACTTAAAAGTATTATGAAACCTTTGTAAAATTAAAAGCATATAAAGTTTTGAATTGCTCAGTTAAGAAAATGCTTAATCATTTTAAAATGAAATGCATTTAACATTAAAAACATTAGTAATTACTCAAAGTTGATTAATTTGTTTAACTGACTTCTTATTCTGGAAATTTTACTTAACTTTTGTGTAATTGCATGTGTAAGAGTATTTTTTATAAAATCAACTAAGCAACTACACCAAAAGAAAACATTTTCTTTCATTTTAGATTTGAATCAAACAGAAAAACACAAATTCCCAAAAAAAGCGTTTGATTTTGAAAGCGGAGCATTCAAGTCTACCAATATAGACCTAGATAGTAAAGAAGACAATTTTTTATTTTCTAGTATTTATTCCAAATCAGGTGATAATTTTTATCGTCTTGTCTTAAATTTTGTAAAGCTCTGATTTTAATGCTTATTAGCGTCATTATTGGATTTTGTTATTATGTTTATTGTCATTATGTTATTGTAATTATGCATAACTACCAGTACTGTTAACAACCTAAATTTTGTTTATTTTTTAACTACTGTTTACTGTTGTGAATTGTTAGTTCTAAATAAAACTTAAATAATTCGTTTTATAAACTTAAAGACTATTTTTTAAAGTTTACAAAATTATTAGATTCTCACCAAAAAGAGAAAGAAACTTTTGAAGAACCAGATTCCGTTTTAACTAAACCTTCAATAAAAGAAGAATCTTTTGTGAATAATTTTAGCTCAGGTAATTAAATTGACAGTAGTTTGTTTAAAGATATCTGAATTTCTATAATTTTTTAGTACTTGAGCGCAGTATTGCAAATAAACAGTTATATATCATAATAACGAAAAGCTGTTTTTTAGATTCGTTTTTCACCAAGGCTGCCGGCACCAGTAATTTCGATAAAATTGAATATCCTGTCTATGACAACTCTTCTACTTCAGGTAATTGTAAATAAATATTTTAAAACTTTAAGGTTACTGCATAGTTGATTCTTAATCTGATTTTTAATAATCCACGTTTTACACTTCAGACTGTTATTTAAACTTAAAAAATTATTAGAGAAGAAAATTTTGGAAGTGCCAGACCCTGTTTTAACTAAAGAATCTTTTAATGTTTTCAGTTCAGGTAGTTTAATTAACAGTAGTAGTAGTAATATATCCTAAGGTATGAAAGATGATAATAATTTAATAGCATTTAGTAATAATGTATCCTACCTGCTGAAAAATACACTGCATTATTATTGTAATTGTTTCAGCGATAGTTTACTTTAAAAATTTTCTATGTCTGCACGGCACAGTTTATTGATTAATAATTTTTGTTTGGTGGTGTTTTACACGTAAGTGACGTGTAATACTTGAACGTAATTTTATTACAAATACTGTTTTTTGAAGAAGCTCATAATTAATTACTAAATATTTTTGAGTGGTATTTCATAAGTTTGTGATGAATTTTACTTGTTTATCTTTTAAATTATCTAAATGTATTTAAAAAATACTGTTTTTCCAGATTCGTTTTCCAAAAAAGATGCTCCTAGTACTCAATACCCTGTTTATAATAACTCTACCAGCTCAGGTTATTAGAAGTATAAAATAAAATAACTTAAAATTTTTTTAGTTTTTGTGCATTTAGTTCAAGTTTGTCTTTATTTTTGTTTATAAATATGCTTTTGATTATTTGATATGTTTCTCCTTCATTTTTTTCAACCTGAGTTTTATTGATTTAAGCATTTTATTTTGTTTAAATCATTAAAATTTAGTATAAAAAAATATTTAAATTATTTAAAATGTAAACTTGTTTTACAGTTAGATCCACAAAATTCTTTTTTTCTTTTAAAATTTATCTAAAAGTAGAAAGCAATTTCGCATCAAAAGTATTAGACAAAGAACTTTTGTGTTAATAACAAACTTTACATTCAATGATTTCCTAAAATTTTTAGTTTGTTAAATTAAAAGGTCGTATTAATAGTCTCATCTCGTTTCACTCTAAGCATCAATCAGAATTTAATTTATGTTATCCGAATTTTTTTTTTAAGAGAAACTTGATGTAAATATTTTTATTATGAGAATGCTTAATTAAAAAACAGTGTCAAATACTTTTTACTTTTTATAAATATTCGATGTGGATCATTATGTTGTAAGTTTTAAACAATGTAAGTTTTCTAATTATTATCTTTTTAATAGGTCCTGAAAGAAGTTTTGAAAACAATGACAAAGAGTCTTCGTTTGAAAATTTGTGTTCCTCAGGTAATAGAAAAGAAACTATTGTAAACTTTATTAACACTAAATTCTTTTTGAACTAGTTTATATTTTACTTACATTTGAACTTTTTTTCTATTTTAATATGGACTTGATTATTTTACTTAATTTATTTAATAAATCATTTGAACTACTTTTGTTTTTGTAACTAGATTTAATTTAAGATAAAATATAGATTACATTTGAGGACTTTATTGCAACTTGTTGTAAACCTTAATACTATTCTAATTATTTAGTAGTTCAAGGCTATTATTGTAACATTAAACACTTTAACTTTCTTCATCTAATTTTGTTAAGTTTTGTGCAAAAACGTTTAGAATTTTATACAACTAGATTAAAACAAGTATACTATCAAAATCCATCCGCGTTTAAAATCCATCGGTTTGTTCTATAATTTACGTAATTTATTTTATATATTTTTTAAATTAATTTTTTATTTATTTTTCACTATCACTGTTACCCCTAACCCTTACCCTCGATCGGTAAGCTGTTCTTGATTTTGATCGCAGGTAGATTTTGAGCATGTCCCATTAAAATAAGCTACATTATAGCTGCTCTGTATTTAAAGCAAGAATCCGTCAGGATTCCTGAGTTTAAACATCGCTTGAATAAAAATGTATTAATTTTCCAGTAGCTTCTGATTTCGCATCGCACAAGCAAAACGTCGTTGATCAAGCTAGTGTACAGGAAAAGATGAAAGAACGCGAGCAGAACCTGCAGAAGATGAGATCGCAGCAAGACATGAACGTCTCCTACATAAACGTGTGCATAGAGGCCGGTTTCATATACGAGTGCTTGAACTTTGTCAGCAGGCAAGTCGGAGAGGGTAACACTGCCATCTGTGACAAGAAGGTTTGTAGAGTTATGGATAATTAAATTTTTATGAACTTATATAAGTGTTCGTATAAGCTTTACAACAGTATAACTTTTAAGTACAAAATGTGTTTTTTTACTTTATTTAATATGGATTTGTTTTGTCAATTTTGAATACTTACCAAATATGTAAAAGATTTATGTCTTTTTGTATAAAATTTGATTTTTAGTTCGATAAAGAGCGGAGTGTTAAAATGAATTTTAACATCAATTTTTGATTGTTTTAATTTTTTACTTATTTGTACAGCACATTCACATTCAAACTTTTTAAAACAGAAAATGACCTACTAATAGCTCAAGCATTTAAATTTTTTTTTACTAATTGAAAAAACACATTATATTTACAGACATACGAGAAGATAATGCGTAAGATAAGCGAAATAAACGAAAGTTCGATGAAAAAACTGATGATGAACAAAATATTGAAAATAATGGAGAACGCAGAATGCGGTGCTTCTAATTTGTGCAGGATGTACCAAGTTGCCATCATACAACAGTTAGTTTGTTACATGTTTTTAATATAAATCATTGTATGATTTATTTGAAAGTTATTCTATATAAGAGAAGCGAAATAAAACAGTAGTTGAGAAGTTGTAATAATTTTAAAGAATAGTTATAATTAGAACTTGGTACTTCTAATTTGTGCAGGATGTACCAAATTGCTATAATACAACAGTTAGTTTATACATTTTTGAACAAAGTTAAAAGAAAAATGAATATGTAATAAAGCAAGATTTGTATTATTACTCTTATAATAAGTAAATTATATAAAGAAGTAGATCAAATCGGTCTAGGACACAGTCAATTTTTTATTTGTGTTTTTTTTTTCTTCCATCAACAGTTACAAAAAATCAATTTCTATTTGTTTACATAAGTTCACTGAAGACGGACTGTTATCTGAAACCGTTTTGAACTAAAGTATGCAATAAACTTGTAGTTATTTTGTAAGTATTAACATATTATTTAAAACATCATTTGATTTTTTGTAAGTGTTAAAGCTAAATAGTTCTACCAAATTGCCATCATGCAACAGTTGGATAAAGTTTTATATTCGTAAGAAATGTTAAAATAAATATTTAAGTTAAAATAAACGGATATCGATTAAATTTATACTTAAAAAAGTTAAAGTAGTTTTTACTTTTAAATTATTACATAGTTAATGGTAATACTATAGTTTTATGATATTTATTTAAAATTAAAGTACAAAAAAGTTTAGACCAAGGCAAAGTACAGCAAAATGCTTAAAACTACATAATTTAATTAATGAACGGATTAAATATACAGTTAATTAATTAACACATAATATATATTTCGTAATCAAGAAACCATAAAACTTTAATCTTAACTATACTGTGCTGTTTGCATAAAAATTGACATAGATTGTTTTAATGAATTCTAAAATATTTAAGAGTAAATTAAAATTAACTTAAAACACAGATTGCAATACAAGTGATAAAAAAATAATGTTCAGTAAAATAATAATTTAATAAACAGATCACAGTTCAACACGGAATCCAAAGAAGAAATTGACGATATAATAAACAATCACTTGCAAACTGACAATTTGAATGCAGAAGTGTTGAGACTCCCAATAAAACTGAGGCGTAATTTCAATAAAGCATATTTCAATTGTTCGGGAGTTGAATTGGAAAGTTGTTCTGATGAAAATGAAAGTTTAGAAGCTACAGGCGGGCAAAAGTAAATAATTAAAGTTATTTAATTATTGAAAGTAATACAAAAAATAAGTGATTAACTTACAAATTGTATATGAATTTAAATGTTTAAAACAAACATATTACAGTTTATTGATTTAACAAAAATAATGAACAGTGCAATTAACATTTATATACAAAATGGTTGAAACATTATTGTAAAAAGCATGTAAGAGTATAAAATAAAATTTAACCTATAAAATTAATTAAAGTATTAAACACTCTTTTTTTTACTGTGTTACTTCCAATATTGACTATTAAAAGCTCGGTCTACCATGAGCACCACACTATTTTATCATTTTCTGTTCTACCGAGACAATCAGTTAAAACATAAAATTTAATAAATAATTGTAAGTAAAGAGTAAAATTTTATAACTCTAAACTAGTTTTTTTGAAATTTACTATTTGATAAAAGCATGATCAATGTTTTCATAAGTATTAATTTATTAAAAATCAGTAATCAATTAGATGTACTATAAAAACTTCAAATGTACAAGGAACAATATAGATTAAACAAATTTGTGGGTTGAATATAAAATAAACAAATAAGTAGATACTTTTTTTGAATAAATACTCCAAACTTCAAATATACTTTCAACAAATATATTTTGTTTTTATGATGAGTGTTTTTTTTTAGGATTTTTCTTAAAGAGTCATTTGTAAACTTAAGTGGCTTTATAAATTTCTGTATTAGGCATAATGTAGGTATATTAAGATAAAAATTTCCTAGGTACGCACTTTTGCGCTGTGTTTAAAGTGTCTACCTATTTGGCTGGTTATTGTACTTAAAAAAAGTACAGATTTTTTTTTATATATAGTTAATTCCATTTTAAATTAAAACAAAAACGGCTTTTAGCTTCGAAACACACACACAAATTATATTAAGAGAATATTTTGATATCAAGTTTAATTTATCTTCTACTTAAAAATAAAGTGACTAGTGTTTTTCAAACAGATTATTTTATAAAATAAAATCATTAATTTAAAAACTAATTTTAGCTCCAATGCATACGTATTATATGATCCCAGGTTAAAAATGCCGTTAGAAAAATAAATTAAAATTTATCTATAGATAAAGCATCTTCTAAATACAATGATGCCACTTATCCTGGAAACCTTTGAAATTCTGAAATTTGACAATTCAGGCAAAAAAACCTGGAAAAACCTTGAGTTTTAAAAATTTTCACATGGGTAGTAGTGAAATGTGGATTTTACTCAAAAAATCTATTATATAAATAGTTTCCTCATCATCAACATTTTTTTTAGTAAAAAGCATATTCAAACTAGCTTTACAGTATCTTCTCAATTTTTTTATATTATTTAACACAGTTTCTTACCTTAAACACTTAACTTTAAACTGAAAATAGACACAAAAATGTGTACTTTTAAAAACCTGAAAGAAATTTGGAAAACCTGAAAAAAAAAATTGAAAAAGCGATTGGCAACCCTGTAAATAGAGTCACAATCGTTTCAATCTACTATATAACAAAGTATTTTTTTTTTTCAGTTCTGAATCGTACAAGCAATACGAATCCGGTTTCGACCAGCAGCACGAATGCGAACAGAGGGGAGTCGTCCGCGTGCCCAACATACTGAAGAGAAAATCCATGATTGTGACGTCACAACTGCAAATACTGAACGACCTTCACGAAAAATGGAGGTGGCAGCTCCTGTGCCATTTCAGGTTGCTGTATATATATATATATTTATATTTAATTGTAATCTAAGTAAATTTTGATTTTTCAGGTCGAATAGTTGAATATATTGTCATTAGCTGTTTGTTTATATATTTGTGTAATTTAAGTAAATTTTGTATTTTGTAAAAAACTGCATCCTATATATGTTACAAATATTTCATTTCAAAATAACGCAATTTATGTTTTTGAGTGCATTTGTTTTTATTTTATGAAAATATTATATTCTTACTTGTAAAGACTAGTTTTTGAGTTTAAGTAATTTTATAAATATGTTTCATTTACTAAAATGTCAAAATTGAAAGTAAAATGAAATAAAAAAAAACTCTTAGTTTTGTACCTTTTGAAGTGTTATAGTCATAGTATAATTAAGGCGTGCATTTTACATATATGACGTTTTTCCCAACAGACAAAAAAGAATAGAGTTGGTTGAGAATTGGCGGAGACCAAGCAAGATAACGAAACGCAACATTGCTCCATTCATGTATTTGTTAGATGACGAATCTTACGTTGATTGCATGCTTTATTGTATGCAGTGTCTCCCGAAAGCTGGTAACATCACGTTACTACTGTGTGCTGAACTGGGAGAAATGGTAAATTGAGTTTTATATTAATAATTTTCATAAAATTATTTTGTAAAGTTTGTAAAATCACATTACTACTATGTGATGAACTTGTAGAAATGGTTTCATGACATATTGTTTTATTTATTTTTTTTAGTGAATGTTTTAATGAACATTTAAGTAAGCGTATAAATAAGACCAAAATAAACACATGTTTTTTAAATTACAATGATCACCCAAAAATGTTATAAACTATATTTACCCTACTATTTGGAATATAAAATTTTGCTTAAAGTTACTGGGAAAATGAAACTTATAATATATTTTTAGCTGTATAAAAATGAGTCTAATTTAGGGTTTCCAATTTAAAGGCGAGTTTGACTATCAGGGGACAATAACCAGTAAGGTGGCGAAAAAATAAGTTCATAACTAATGTGTAAAGGAGTGTTATTTAATAAAAGGAGACACTTATTTTTAGGTTTCTGCTAAGGGGCGATTATGAAAATGAGTTATGAAAAAAGTTTAGTTGTTTATATGAGCCTCAATTATCACTTTAAATAACTTATGTGAAAATATATTTTCACACTGATATTCTAGCAAAGAAAGATATAAAGTTATTAATTTGCAGTATATTAGGTTATTACAGTTTTGAACCAATACTGAATAAAAATGATTTGTATTTACACTAAATTTCAACCATATTAACAGATCTTCAAGCAAAGCAGGGTAGTAAACAGCAACTTATTTAAGTTGAATTGTATTAGATTATTATAATTTTGAATCAATACTGAATAAAAATAATTTGTATTTACACTAAATTTCAACCATATTAACAGATCTTCAAGCAAAGCAGGGTAGTAAACAGCAACTTATTTAAGTTGCATTATATTAGATAATTACAATTTTGAATCAATACTGAATAAAAATAATTTATACGAAAGTTCAACCATATTAACAGATCTTCAAGCAAAGCAGGGTGGTAAACAGCGGATCAACGGAAAAGTACAAGTCGTATTTGAACAAGCTCGCCAATAAAACTGGTAACGAGTATAATGCACGAGAATTGTGGGAAATAACGAGTAAAAATAACGACTGGAGCGAAATTGACGAAAGCACTTGGTGGGCGCAAGGTATTAAAAATTTTTCTTGATATTTAGAAAAACTAAGTCCATTTTTTATGTTTGATTTTTGGTTTCTTTGGCTTGTTTTAGTTTCCTCTGCACATTAAGTTATCATCTATTTATTAAAGGTTAATTTAAAGCTTGAGAAATCTAGTATCATAATTTGTTTTTAGTGTATTATAGTCTATGGTCATTTTTTATTTTCGATATATAGAACTAGTAGGTTGAACAACCAAACCTATTGCATTTCAGGATGGAACGTTTTAATCCAATATGCTTATTTTTTATTTCCAATGTTTCAAAAAGCGGCTTAATTGTTAAATTTTATTTAGGACTAAAATTTTAGTTGGGATGTGTAAATATATTTATAAATAAATACTTTATACTTAAGTACGCTCATTTTATATCGTCAGTATTTGAAGAATAAATTGTTATTAGGATGGAAGTTTCAGTTGGGAATAGAGTTACTGGAAATGATGGTTTACAGGCTCACCACTAACAACGATGTGATGACAATGGGTAAAAAATATGAAACCAATGACAATGAGTACTACCATGACGAGAACAATGAAGTGCCTTCTGCATATTTTAAAAAGTTTATTTTTTTAAGTTAAATATAGTGTATCGATATGAAAAATATTATGGTATGGTTTGCTAAAAACCAAATTAAGAATTTTTTTGAGTTTGAATTTTATTTATAATAATTATCATAATCAAATACTCTTTACTTAAATTATGTACAGCTAATTGAAAAAAGTTAATGAACTTTGTTAATTTAGCATTTAAAAAGCGGCTTATAGGCTGTTAACTGTTGCTATTTCTATGTAATTTTCAGTTACAGAGTTATTTTTTTAAGTAATCTTTATCTTTTCATCTTATTCAACTTTTTATAACATTTAAAAAAAATCTTACACAATAGAACACCCTACTTTTTCTACTTATATGAATTCAATGCATATCTTAATAAGCATACAAAACTTTTAGTAAATAAAATAAAAATAGTTAATAATATAAAAATAAATATAAATTATTTAAAAAATAATTATCTTAAACACAGATGGATCCCTGCCGTATACAATTCGTACCAGCAGTGGTCTTCAGATTCGGGAAAACCCCGAATTCAATCCACGACGATCCCCCACCCCATGTACGTGAAGTTGCGACAATTGACCACCGATACTCTTCCGTTCCAAGTTGATCAGGTTATTGCTTGTTTATTTTTATTTATTCTTTTAGTTATCATTTTTTAAGTTAAGACAATTGACTAAGGATATTTTCCAAGTTGATAAGGTTGTTGTTTTTGTTGTGTTTTTATTTCAAATGTTTGTCAAATTTATACAACTTACTACTGATACACTTCTGTTCCAAATTGACTGGTTGAATTATATAATTGAAATTTTCTGTTTGTTATTTACGTAAAGTAAAGACAATTGATACCTAAGCAAGTATTATCTTGATTTTTGCATTTTTTAAACTATTTGATAAAAAGTTTATGTCAAATTGCGACAATTAATAACTTAAATGTCGCTGAATGAATTCGGTTAGTTTTCTTTATTAATTAGCTTTATATAGAATTAGTGTATTGTTTACGTCAAGTTTAGACAAGTGGCTACTTTTTATTTAATTTAAAAAGTTTTAGTAAAACCATTTGGTATTTAAATGATAATTGTTTTAAAAAAGTTTATGCTTATATTTTCTTCATTGATTTAACTGTTAAAAAGTGGATGTAGAGTTTATAATTTTTTTAAGAAATCATATAAACTATATGTTTTTTAAATTTATATGTTTTTCATTTTTTTAATTACATGCTGTATTAAAAATAAAGTGTTCAAGTTTTTTCTCTTCATTTTTGTTGAAAAAGTCAGTTTTGTAAAATGAAAAGGTATTTTTTTTGCTTAACTAAAAACGCAATGTGCTTAATTTATATTTCCTGCATTGTGGAGTTACTACTGACGAACAGTAAAACTATTAAGCAGCGTTCAAATACTTTTATGTAGTAAAGTATTTAATTTTTTTATTTGTTATGCCCAATTGAACAGCAAGTCGCTGTCTTCTGCTTTTGCAACGGTTTTTGTGAAACTGGCTATTAATATGATTATTTTCTTCTCATTTGCTGAAAGTTTGATGAGTAAAAACAAAATTAATAAAAAGTGTTTAATGTGTTTTGTGTTAAATAACTTTGTTTTTAAAATTAGTTTTTATACTTTGTTGTGTTACTTGGAAAAATGTTAATTATTAAAACGTTGCGATAAAAGACCGTTTTTTAGTGTTATAAATTTATGTATAATATTGAGTCTTTTCAATAAACCTCCCGTGTTTTGAAGAAATTACTGACGTAACATATAAAAAAAATATATAAACCTCCGCTTAAGTATGTCTCAAGTTAAAAACTTTTTATAATATATAGTTGCCCATTTCTAATTTGTCTTAGATCATAATTTTAATTTGTCACAACGGTTTATGTATAGCTTAACTTATTTTTTAAAGCCTTCGTTACTGTTTATCTATAAGATTTATCTTAATAATAAATTAACTTAGATATTCAACTATATGAAAATAAAGGTCGTCATCTTTTTTGCAACGGTATATGTTAAACCGTTTAATTTTTTGCTTACAGTCTAGTTTGCCAATCAGCTTTACCCGAGAAAAAGATTAACAAGTAAAACATGTACTTAATGCTTGTATGAATGTGTAAGTAGATATTGATGTATAATTTTATTTTAACTGTATAATGTTTTAGAGTACTTTAAATACGTGTTTTATTTGTTTTATATGAGACATTCTTTCGAGTTTTGTTTGTAATAAAATTTGGTAATAAGAAGTATGAAAACCCTTAGGTAATTATTTTCTAAGTAGCTGGAAAACCAATTATGTTTAAATAGGTTCAAAAGACAAAAATAAGTTAAACATTAAAAATGTAACAAACGTATTTTTTGCATAAAGCTTAAGACCAGTTTGTGTAATTTTTGAGTAAATAACTAAATAAATATTTTAATTTTTTACTATTAAAAATTTGCATAACAACTTCATAGTATTTTAATAAAATATTTATATACTATATTTTAATACTAATTACTGTGTTTTAAAGTTGTTATAAAGTTATATACTAATTATGCAATGTAACTACACATATAAAATAAATCATTTTAAAGTTGTTTTCAGTTAAAAGTTGAAAAATATCAAGATATAATCATACCGTTAACAGAATGTTTCAAGTTTTGTATTTGGAACTTGGAAGTCATTAGTGACGCAACATAAACTAAAGTGTTGAAAGCGCGCTCAAACACATTTACAAATTGAAAGCAATATATTAGTATTTATAGAATAAGATTATTACAGTGTTTTGTTTTGTATTTGTAACGGTTAGTTTTAAACAGTGGTTTTATTTATTCTTGGAAGTTGATCTTTTGAGAAGTTGTTTTAAAAAGACAGTCTAGCAGTATTTATAACATCTAATGTTTTTGTTAAACATTTTTTATTTAAAGAGTAATACATTTTTCTAATTTTAATTAAACATTTTTATATAATAGTTTTTGTTCTATAGTTTGTATTTCTTATACACGCTAATAGTTTTCATAAATTTTTAATATATTTAATTTTCAGCTATCTTTAAATATTGTAACTTGTAGTTTTAATCTTACTTACTAATCATTAAACCCTGTGTACATCGAAGATGTTATAGCAAATAAGCAAGTATTTCAAAAGTAAGATAAAGAAATATTCCTATGAAGTTTTTTTTTATATTATTACAACTACAAGTGTTCTAATTCTATATAACTTTAATTGTTGCTTTTAATTTAAGAGCGATCATTAAAAATTTTCTTTTAAATCCTCATCATTTCAGTTAACAATGACTACGCCCTGTGTTAGAAAAATATATATAAAAAAATATATTATACTTAAAAAACTTTTCTAATTTTTTACTCTTCAATGCTGTATAACTCTTACAACAAAAATAAATATTTTCTTTTATAAAAACACTCAAATGGTATGATACCAAAAAATTTACTACATATTTATAAAAATTTCCATTTTATGCTATTATATAGTTCTGAATACTATTTTTCCGAATTAGTAATTTTTATTTGATATTACTATAGTTTTAATTTATTGTTTAAACATTAACACTAATGCTTAATTTTTTTCAGTATTTATTTATATTTTTGCTCACTTTAAATTCTAACATTTGAATTACTTGAATATTTCAAGTAATTTTAAATAATAACTTCACGTACAATAATTGAAAAATTACTTTTTTCAATTATTAATATCACAGTAATATAATCATAACATTCAACTTGTTTGTTTTTTACTTTTTAAATTGTTTAATTTAATAAAACTATCTTAACATTTCAGTTACCAATGACAACGCCTTGTGTTCCGTGGACATCCGAGCCTTGGAGTTCTCAGGGCGGGGGATTTTTGCACTTTCCCACCAAATTCGTCAGGATGCCGCCGCCCGTGGCTGCCAAGCAACAAAGTGACGTCACTAAGGTTTATTATATGGTTACTTGAAAAAAATAAATAATGTCTTGTTATAGGTCTTTTATAAAGTTTGACAAAAGTATTGATAAAAACAAAAAATCACAAATAAAAGATTTGAGAAACTTAAACATAATATTATTTTCACTGTTGATATTCTCTAATAGGTATGTGATGCTATGAACGTAATTAGCGGAGTGGCTTGGCAACTGAACAAGAAAATATTCGACATTCAGCTGGACATATTTCGAAATGGGGGAAACACAAAATTAGCAATTCCCCCGCCAAAACCCGACCACGTGGTTTCGTTTGTACAGGAGTCCAATAAAGAGAGGTTTGACACTAATTTATGGTATAAAACGTTTAACTTTAGTTATAAGCCCACCAAGAGTATACTATTGGTAAATGTATCTAAATTTCAAAATTTTGCCCTAAAATAGTTATTTTACTATTAATTCATATTGTCAAAGTTTGTTTAACTACAAAGTTATATCACAAGAACTCAACTGAGCACAGTTGATAAGATACTTTATTTAAAATTTGTAAATAAACTAAACATTTATAAATCACGCATTATAGTTACCTTAAAACATGATAAATCATCCAAACAATGGCAGCACACTTTTTAAGACTTACTATTTTAAATATTAGTTTTGCAAGTTTTCAGACCAGCTGATGACATTATATTTTATACTAAGTTGTAATATTTACCTATAATTCTCTCTAAAATGTTATCAATAACAGATGGCGGATCAACGAGGAACGCAGGAAACGTCGCAAGGAGGAAGCCGAGATGCACTCTCTACACTGCAACTCGCTGTTCAAATTCTCAATAGCTCACATGTACCAGGATCAGACGCTTTATCTCCCCCACTCACTTGATTTCAGGGGCAGGGCGTATCCCGTGCCCCCGCATTTCAATTACATGGGTGAGAGTTTGTTTGATATATTTGTTCGACTATAAGGTAATAGTTAACTTTAAGTTAGTTGTTTTTCCTACCTCACCCCTTTCAAGTTATAATGATCTGTTATTAATTGTTTTACTTTGTGTTTATATATAAAAATAAAGTAATTAATTTCAAGTTATAATGATAAATTATTTATTATTTTTACTTTATGCTGCTATATTTCAAAAAGCTTATTGAAAAAATCAAAAATGTTTATTATAAAAGCAGGTTAATTAAATAGCCAGTTCAATTTAGAAGTTTCAGTTAATCCAAAACAGATTTAAAAAAATATTAAAATTTTTTTTTTAGCCTGCCAAGAGATTATAATATAATGTTTACTGATTCTTTACCTTAGTTTATTATTCACAAAGTCTTCTTTATGTCTCAACATATATATTTTTTTCTAACCACAAGGCGGAGACGAGAGCAGGGCATTGTTCAAGTTCAAGGAGAAAAGGAAGTTGGGAAAGCGCGGTTTTGATTGGCTGAAAATTCACGTGGTGAATCTTACGGATATTAAAAAGCGGGAAAGCAACCAGGCGAGATTGAAGTATGCTGATGAGGTTTGTTTATTTATTATTTAATTTTTATATTATTGTAATGATTAAAAGCAACTAGACAGTACTTGAGCTTGCAGAATTAGTTTTTAATTATAATGATTTTATATATTTTTTTGTCTGTTGAAAGCAACCATATTAGACTGGAATATGCTAATAACGTTTGTGATAAATTTAAATTATAAACTATATTTGATATATTTATGGTATAAATAATTTGACTTTTTTTGTAAACGAACTTGAAACAGGTTAGTTTTGTTAACGTATTAAAATAGTACTGCCAGCAAATTTTGAATATTATACAATTTTCATCTAAATCAAAGAATATTTCTTTTTTGTTCATTCATCAGATTTGACCACTTGGTGACAGCGTATTAAAAAAAAGTTATTAAATTATAAAATAAATAATAGTTATTTACATTTAGGGAATGGATAATATCTTAAAGAGTCCCCATCAACGCACAGTTTGTGGCATTAAATTAAAAAAAATCTAAAACAATCACTGCCACAAATAATAAAAGTAATTATAACAATAAAATAACTTATGAAAAATATTCTGAAATCATCCAAATCCCCATCAAGGCAAACAAATAACTATAATAAAACAACCACTAATTATGTATAATAACAATACATAGTAAATAATAAAATCAATTTTAATTTCATTCAGATTATGGATGATATCCTCAAATCAGCCGAATCCCCGTCAACGCACACTTGGTGGCAGCAGTTTGACTCACCATGGCAACTGTTGAGCGCTTGCATGGAAATCAGCGAAGCGTTAAAATTTGAAGGCGGCGTGGAGAACTTCCAATCGGATCTGGCCATCTACCAGGACGGAAGCTGCAACGGGTTGCAGCATTACGCCGCAATGGGCAGAGATACTGAAGGCGCTAAGCAGGTCAGTTTTGATATCTTATCAAAATAAAAACATTTTAAGTTATTTGTTATTGATTAAACCTTACTTTATTCAATATTTAACTTTTTGTGTATAATTTAAAAATTTTAGCTAATTTCAGCCACATCGGTTAGTCAAGGTAGTAGTGATTTTGCACAAGTATCCATATGTTAGATATTATAGTGAAGTAGTTAACATTAAAATAAATAAGTATATGCCTAAAGTTTTTTAACAAATATTGCTTTTATTCTAACCATCAGGTCATAAGACATATAATATTAACTACTAATGAATAAGTAAAAGTTAAAACAGATATATGTGTTCATAAATAAATGATATCAAACACAGGTCAACTTATCTCCAGCGGACAAGCCGCAGGACATCTACTCGCGAGTGGCCGAGAACGTGGAGCGGTTCAGGCAACAAGATGCAGAAGACGGAATCCACATCGCTCAGGTGCTGGAAGGTTTCGTCACCAGGAAGGTTGTCAAGCAGACCGTCATGACAACAGTGTATGGCGTTACTAGGTGAGTAGTCGTGACCACATTGTATGGGGTTACTATGTGAGTAGTCATGACCACATTGTATGGCGTTACTAGGTGAGTAGTCATGACGACAGTGTATGGAGTTACTAGGTGAGTAGTCATGACCATAGTGTATGGATCAGGGTTGCCACTCGGTCAGGAAATCAGGAAAAGTCAGGAAAAAATAAAAAAAATGACAAAAGTCAGGAAAAAATGTGGGGTTTTGAAAAAAAGTCAGGACAAGTCTGGAAATTTCATAAAATTAAAAAAAAGTCAGATTTTGTCAGTTTGAATTTACAAAATACCTTGTTTTCCAAAGCCTTAAAATGGTAAAAATTAATTAAAAGTCCTTTAAAGTCAGAAATAAATTTTAAAACTTTCCTAGAAATTTACAAAAATATTTAGTATTATTTCCAATGCCTTCATCTGGTATAAATTAGTAAAATATCCTTTAGAAAACAGCAAAAATTTTCTATTAACATATTGAACAAGTACCCTACTTGAACAAGCAGATTTTGTAAGCTTTTTAGTATTGATGATCTATAGCAAGGACACTTCCATAGTGAAACTGTGATATATAAGCAAAAGTTTATCTAGCATAATTTTAGAATCAAAGTGTTTTTTGTTTAAATAATTGAGTTATTTATAACTAAGCAGTTAGTTTAGTATTTTATGTAACAAGTTAATGTGTATACTGAAGCGGAATTAAGACCAGATGAAGGAAACCATATCTTAATTAGATGAAGAGGTTGAAGTGCTAATAAAAAACGGAGAAAATAAATTTTAGTACATACATTTAAAAAAAAAGTATTTGATTTAGTTCTTTATTGTTTTAATGTTTTAACTGTAAAAGTTTGTTACTGTTTTAAGGAAAAAGTTGTTAAAAGTTCCTTATATGACGTTTGTTTATCTTGATACATTTATGCTAGGAAATGCTAAAAAATTGTGTCTTTTTTCAGACAAGCTGTGTTTATAAGGTAATAATACAAGTATTTTGCTGATAGAGCTGTTTATTACAAACATCAATCATACACAGATGGTTTAAGTGATGTACTGGAAGTTTGATGATAGAATTCAGCAAAAAACTGTTGTTTTTGACCTATATTAAAACTTATTATTTATTAAAAAAATAGATTGAAAGCTTTATATAGTTTCAAGTTTTAGGTTATGTATTTTAGTATAAGTTTAATTTAAGAGTTTTATTTAGAAAAGTCAAAATTTTTGTAAAAAGTCAGGAAAAAGTCAGGAAATTTTTCTCAGTTTGATCAGTGGCAACCATGATGGATTCACTAGGTGAGTGGTCATGACAACAGTGTATGGCGTTACTATATGAGTAGTCATGACGACAGTGTATGGATTCACTAGGTGAGTAGTCATGACAACAGTGTATGGCGTCACTAGGTGAGTGGTCATGACAACAGTGTATGGCGTTACTATATGAGTAGTCATGACGACAGTGTATGGATTCACTAGGTGAGTAGTCATGACCACAGTGTATGGCGTTACTAGGTGAGTAGTCATGACGACAGTGTATGGCGTTTCTATATGAGTAGTCATGACAACAGTGTATGGCGTCACTAGGTGAGTAGTCATGACAACAGTGTATGGCGTCACTAGGTGAGTAGTCATAACGACAGTATACGGCGTTACCAGGTGATTTGAAAAAATCATTGTGTTTTTATAACAGTGTTCCTAAAAGGGGTGATATTTTCCCATTTATAGTAATTTTAGTGAGGCAGAAAGTAACTTATAATTTTTTTGCACTGATAAAGATTTACTTTTTAGCTTATTATTTTACTAATTAAAGCTTGCATTTTAATATTTTACCCACAAGATAAGACCTAAATGTTCATTGGAGTGGGTGTTACACAAGGCTATAACTAGAAAGGGAGCTAAAAGTAAAAGGGTAATTAATTTATGAACTTATGCGATATATAAAAAAGAGTTTAGAAACTTATAGTCTAATCCTGGGTATTTCGGAATCATTTTCATAATCGACCCTTAAATAATAATTGAAAATAATCTCTCCTTATACTAAGTTACAGCATTTTTCTTTTTAACTGTTCTTTTATTTTACCAACTCATCTCTACATATTGCCCACTGATAGCCAAAATTGCCCCTAAAAAGACAATATCGCCACTTTGGAAAACCCTGGTCTAAGACATAGTCTTAAAACGTGGTTTTTGCAACTAGTATAACTTAATTAACATCAGCTAAGTGGTGAATTACAACATTGTAGTTCAAACTTGACAACGTTGTAATGTCTAACTTTTTAGATACGGTGGTTCAGAGCAAGTGTTGCGTCAGTTGTCAAACTTGGAAAAGTTTCCGCAACAGCACGCTTCGAAAGCAAGCATGTACGTGGTGAGCCTCATATTTCGCGGGTTGGATGTTATGTTCACTTCTGCTAGCGAAATTAAAGTTAGTTTATGTTAGTAATACTAAATAAAAGATTTTATGTACATATTCAGCATACATATTTTGTGGGAAACGGGTCTAAATTGCACGAGGGAACAAAATTGCACGAAGACGATTTTGCATCAAGGGTCAATTTTGCACGAGAGTAAAAAAAATACAGAAAAAAAAATGATTAAAAAAAAATAACGGATTGAGCGTAAGGGTTAAGCGTAGCAGTGATAGTAAAAATATAATAAATTAAAAAAATAAATAAGTTAAATTAAAAAAAAAATTAAATAAAAACAACCGTGCAAAAGTATATTCGTTTTGTCCCCTCGTTCAATTTTGTACGCTCGTGAAATTTAGACAGCTACCCTATTTTGTGGGCTAGATGTTGTTTTCACTTCTAATTTTAAGATTAAAGTTGTAAAATTCAGAAGTATAAGTAGATAAATATTCTAAATGTTTATTTTTACAAAAACAATTTTTATAGTTGTTAATTTGTATGAATTTACGTAAATTTTAATAGTTACCAACAGTATCTTAAAGTACAATTATTATATTTTCAATTAACGCAAACCGTGTCAAAAAAAAACAAGCCAATTTTGTACCGCACAGAAATGGTTTGATGGTGAAGGTGTTAAATTTATTTTAATTAATGTTTTTCCACACAGAAATGGTTCCAGGAAATGGCGGGTTTGATGGCGAAAGGAGGGCAGACTGTACAATGGACAACTCCGCTTGGTTTGAATGTCAAGCAGGATTATTACGAAAATAAAAAAGAAAAGAGAATTGACAGTCAACTCACCAGGTTTGATTTATATTTAATAACTTGTAATTTAATTATTTAAGTCTAAAAACAATTAAAAAAAATTCAAGGCTCACAATTTTTAGTTGCAATCAAATGTAATCAAAAACCATTAATTATTTCAAATAAGAGATTTGTAACATTAAAAAAACATTTTTGTATAGTCAAAAAAGACCATTAACTATTGAAATAAGATTTCTAGAGATGCTATATATGAACATTTTAAGGTTTTAAATCTCAACGGGTAGTTATTACTTTTTCCTTGATAAAACTTTTATACAGGGGTTCTTTCCCTTTACTAAAACTTAAACCCTACTAGCTCTTATTTAAATCTTCACTTTTATTCTCTCATTTATAACCCATTGTCTTTTGCTTGTTATTTGTAGACATTTACTTAAAATCCTTGATATATTTACCCTAAATTTACAAAAGCCTTTGATATCTTAACATTTACTCATACTTTAAAAGCTGACAAAATTGTTTAAAATACTACAAAATATATAACATTAAACTATCTCTGATTGTAAAAGTGTGTTAGCTTACAAAACAGTTTTTTTATCTATAACTGTACATGAAAACGAAATCTTTTCCCAACAGGATGGTAATAAAATCTCGATCAGATGACAAGAAGCCAGATTTGAGAAAGCAGAGAAACGCTTTCCCGCCAAATTTTGTGCATTCATTGGACGCCACTCACATGATGCTGACCGCATTAGAATGCAATAAGTTAGTTGATCTATTTTATTATCTGTTTCTCCCGCGAAATTTACAGTGAAATAAGTACGTTGTTTTATTTTATATTTTATTGTTTCCCATTAAAGTGCAATAAACTGTATTATATATTTTTGTGCACAAATGCACTATCAATACTCTTACATGATATTAACTTTAAAAATTGATAATTTATTACAGGCAAGGTTTGGAATTTGCAGCGGTTCACGATTGTTTCTGGACTCACGCTTGCGATGTTGATCAGATGAATGAAATTTGCAGAGATCAATTCGTTCAATTGTATAACAGGTGAAATAGATGTAAAATATTTGTGATGTAGATCACGCCATTATGATCTGCATAGCTTTATTTGTTTAACACTTAATAGGTAGCTAAAATATTTTAACTGAAAAAGTTAAACATTTTTATACTCTTAGGCCTCCTTTAAAATAAATAACAATCATAAAAAGTTGACTTGATTATCAATACACATTGTTTTTGTGATATAAAAATTTATATCTATATGTCTTAAGGCCATAGTGGGGGGGGGTAAAACATTTTTTTTACAAAAATTAACTTAGGCTTTTATATGAAAGCTTTAAATACAAACTAAAAGCCAGTTTTTATAGAACTCAAAAATATCATTTAACTTTTGAGATATTTTATTTTTAGTAAAAAGTTTCCGATACAAATGTATGAACCGCAACTTTTTCGGGGTCAATTTTCTCGGAAATTTTAAGATTCACTAAAACTCTATCTCCTTCATTTTTCAAGCAATTTTCTTCAAATTTTCAGGAAATGTTCCTTATATTAAAGGAAAAAAAGGTTACTTATGAATTTAAATAATTTTTAAAAAATATAATTTTTATTTCAAAAAATAATATTTCTACAAAAAAATTTTTTAATTCCAAAGTAACTTTTTTTTTTGTTATTGTATTAAGATTAGAATGTGAAAGTTTGAAGAAGATTGCTTGAAAAATGTAGGAGGAGGTAGATTTTAAATAAAATATCTTTATTTGCTGTTTTAGTTTTCCCTTCCCATAGGGAACCTATTACGCGGCCCGAATTTGACTGGTTATATCTCAAAAAATAATTCGATTTTTTTTAAATGATAAAAAGCATATTGAAGCTTAGAAAAAACTCTATAAAATAAGATCAACTTGTATAAAACATGGCTTACCTCCCCTATGGCCTTAAAAAGTGTTATAATAATCAAGATACTATTTATTCGCCTTTCACATAGTTGCTATAAATTATTGATATTTCAACATTTTTGAAAGTCTCAGTATATTAAGATTTTTTTTTAAACTCAAGCTAACTCAGGGTAGTTTTGTTTATTAAAAAAATCTCAGGTTATTCTTTAGAATTTTAAAAAATCTCAGAACAAAATTTTATTCTAGGCCTAAATAGGGTTTAGTTAATCCAGTTCTAATACTTTTTTATTCTATATAACTAATTTTGTTCAATAACTTGTTTTTTATTGATTTTGAAATGCTTATTCTTTTTTAGCCTTGCTTCTAGCTTTTTACTACTCTTAAAAATAGCATTGTAGCTTTTGTTTTGTTTTTAAAATATAAAAATTAAACTATGCATTACTAAGTTTTAATATACTTTATAATTTTTGTTATTTTTCTAAAGTTCAATAAAATTTTATTTTTTTAATGTCCAAAATTCATAGATAAAGTTGGTTTTTGTAATTTATAAATACTTGTTCTTAGTAAAATAAGCTACAAAACTAGTATAGACTAGTGTTGACTTACTTTTCAAATATTTAAATTATCCAGGACAGTTATCGGCAAGCCTTTATTAAATCAAGCTAAACATATAAAACACAGTAAAATTTGTCAGAATTTGTTCAAAATATAAAGTAAAGGTTTGATTAAACTGACGTTAAATGTATTTCAGAGTTAGATAAACTAAGAAAAACTTACAAATTTGTTTATTTAGTTGATAATTTTATATTTTACAGACCCATATTAGAGAACCTGGTGAAGGATTTCCAAACTCAACTCGACGAAAATCCCCTGAACTGCGAGGAAACGGAAGCGAAGTTGCGGGACTTGCTGAAGAGGATTCCGAGGCGAGGAGATTTCGATTTGGAACTGGTCAAGCAGTCCGAGTTCTTTTTCTGTTGAGGGACTTTTTTGATGTTTTGGCGGTAAAACGAGTTTTGTGAATGGAAAGTTGAGAGGATATGTTTTGAGTTTTCGCTCCAATTTAAATAAGTTATATGTTTTTGTAATATATCAATACCTTTTATTTCTAAGTTTTCACACACTCTTATATATATAGGTTTTAAAAAGATTGAAAGTTTTAAGAGATTGTTTTTTTTTAATTTAAAGATACAGTTTTGACCTTAAAAATTGTTTAATGGCTCAGTTCGTTTATTTTGTGAAATAGAGAGTCTTATTGAATAAGGAATATTTAGATAAATTGTGCGAGATTAAGATAATGAAAATAAATTTATACTTTATTTGTTTCAATTAATTTAATGTGCTTACGTTTATGTTGCCATAAAAACATCACTAAAAAAAATTTCAAATTGTAGTTTTCTGAACCTAGTTTTTCTTGTTCTTAAGGCAAACGTTTTGATCTTTTCAATTTTGTGGCAGGCACAAAATTTTGTATATTTTATATAAAGGCACATTTATGACTTTTATTTTAATTTTTTTTTGAAAAATCATACATTTTAGAAGCTTTTGAACTGTTGATTAATTACTTTTAATTTGTTTAAGTTTGTTTAATTGATGCGAAACCTAGATATTTTTATCAATTCTAGGTAAATCAATTAGATATTTAAACTAGAAAATTTACACTTTTTGTGTTGTAGACTTTTGTTTAAATATTTAATACTAGGTACATTTTTAAATACAAAATGAACCGTACAAAGAAAGTAGTGCAGAAAAAGATGTGTTTTCATTCTTTTTTTACCTTTTTGTTATATTAATGTTCTAGGTAATTTGTTTAGTCTTTTAAAGTTTTTGTAGATAAATGTTTTAGTGTTTATGTGTGTTTTTCTTTAATATATATATACGTTTTATTTTAAATGCTGGTGAATTAAGTTTTACAATAAAACCAGCAGTTAGTAGCCATATACATTCTAAAAAGTTGTTTCAAAAATTTGCTTTCAAAATTTTTATTAAATTAATTATATTTCTGATAAGATTGTAATTTTTAATTGCTTGAAACATTTTTCTATCACAAAAATGAAATAAAGGTTTGACATTAAAAATTGAATTTATTTTACTTAAGTATTAGTTTTAAAAGTGTTTATGTAGCATACAAAGTACTTTTGTTGAATTTCTTAAACGTTTTTACAACAATGCAGGGTTGCTACTTTACCTGACACCATGAAAAACCTGAAATTTGACAGTTTAGGCAAAAATAGCCTGGAAAAACCTGGAATTTTGATCAAAAAACCTGGAAATTTTAATAATTGTAACATGTTCATTAGTTTAATTTCGATTTGACACAAAAAATCTATCATGTAAATAAGATTTTTTGTCATCATCAACAATTTTTTTATTAAAAACACATTTACAGTAACTTTACAGTATCTTTTCAATATTTCTATAAAATTTAACACAGTTTCATATATATAAATTAACTAAATCTAAAAATAGACCCAAAAATGTGTACTTTTAAAAACCTGGAAGAAATTAAAAAAAAAAGAGTGGCAACCCTGATAATAGTAAAATATTTTATCACTTAAAAGTTTTTATTTAGTTATAAGTTATTGCATAGAAATTTAAAGCGTTTTAATTTTGACAAACATTAATTTTCATAACAAGGTAAAATGAAGCTTTATTAAATTTGAGTGACTTCCGAATGATCAGTAACTAATTGATTATTATTACAGTTATGACATAAACTAGATTATATTTAATTAAATACATGTGATTAAAACCGCATTGATTAATGCATGTCTGCATACATTATTGCACATAACTTTCTATGAGAAAATAACTCAAGTTACATAAAGGTTCACTTTAGCTACATTCATCAAGTACTAAGTTTAAATTAAAAACAAAATTACCAGTCTTACATAATTAAGAAGTCTAAAAAAAATTTAGTAATAACAATGATTTTTTGCTTATTATCAATTTAGTTTTGACCATATTATTAATTCTTAAAACCGTGAAAGTGAAGAAAATTTTAAAACAAAAATATTTCAATTTTTGACCTAATTTTTTATTTAGTAATTGAACTGTTTAAATCGTATTGAAATGAAATTTAAAAGAACATTTAAGACAGGGTTTTCTAAACTATTTTTCATGAGGCCCTCATTAAAGAAATTAAAAAAGCTTCGTTATCAAAAAATTTCCCTTATGTACACCTAAGACCATTTTTTTTGCTTTCAACATCAAGTGCAAAATATCTAGTGTAAGTTTCAATTTATGTCCCCCTGTGGCCCACTGCTCAAAAACCCCCTTTGCTACTTATGACCCCATGAGTTTCTTTAATTACCCCAAGGGCGCCACATGGCTTATTTTGGAAAACTCTGATTTAGATTAAGTTATATTACAAATGATAAGTTAAAAACTTTTATTTTTCTGCTTCAAAAGCTCTGTTACCAAAAATCCAATCAGTTTTTGCAGTTCAGGTTAAAAAAACCCTTCATGAACTTATTAATTAATTGCTAGAAAAAAACTTTTTATTATCTAATTTTTACTACTTATTTCTTAAGACTGGTATTTTTTTGAACAAAGCGAAAAACTGCTCTAAAATTCTTGGTTAAAGGACCTGGGTACTCAAAAATACCTCTCGGTTATCGAGCTGCATACCCAACTTTAATAAAAATTTTAATGAGCAAAAAATAAAATTACAGTCAAAATTTAAACTCTAAAACGAAAAAGTCAATGAAAAACGATACTATTAAATTTATAACATTTTAGAATTTCCTGAATGAAAATAAAGAAAAGTCATATAAAACTACTTTACAGTTTTTATCGAAAAAAAAAAAAATTTTTTTAAACTCAAAGTTTTATAATTTTTTTCTGTAATTTAACAACCTTTAATTTTGTCAAATGTTTTTTAAACAGCTTTAAAAATGTTGCTTGAAAATAAATAAAAGAAGTATTATGCCTAAAAAACAATATTCTGTAAACTATTTTTGTCTTTCACATGTCTGTGCTTAAGCGAAGAACAAAACATCAAAGGTTTCTCTGATATTTTTTGATTTAATATTTTAAAAAGTTTCCTTGAGTTTTTAAAAAGATTATTATTAAAGTAAACGGCAAACCAACAATTTTAACGTTTCAAACAATTTATCTTATTCTCAAAATCTCTAGGTCATACCCAAAAATATTAATAAGGAAATTACTTTAAGTGTATTAATACACACTTTGTTAAATTATCTCTTTACTTTAATTCAAAATTTTAGTAGCCTATAACCCAAAAAAAAAGTATAAAAAAGTCTTATAAGGAAAAGCTTAAGTTTCATCTAACTATAGCTGAGACTAGGTTTGATTTTATAATCATGACCGACGACCGCTTGCCAACCCATTGTAAAGTACTAAAAAGGATAAACATAAAAGTTTACTAATAAATATAAAAATAAACATTTTAAAATTCCTATTGTTATTCCTATTGGTTATTGATTCCTATTGGTTATTGTCGCTATTTACTAAGTATTAAAGTTAAAAACTTTGATTTTGTTTTAGTTTTCATTGGTTGAGAAAGTATAAATAAATGTGTTAACATTTTTTTGTTTTCAAACTTATCCACTAGTCGTTAACTTAAAAAACTGTAAAATACTGTATCATTGTAAACAACAGAAGTTAGTAAAGAGATAACTTGCTAAAACAATAGATTAAGTAAGTAAGTTACTTTATTTTTTTAAGTATACTTAATTTAGTTATGTTTAACCTAAAATTATAGAAGTAGTAATTTCTGTTGGAAACTTAATATACCAGTTTCAGGAAACATTTTTCCTGGCTAGTTTTAATAATGATAACAATTACAAGTATTTTCAAGAACAATATAAAACTTATTGCAGAAAAAGTACTAAGTATAGTATATCTAAAAACTATTGATCTAAACTGATTCTAAAACAATATAGTTAAAGTTTACAAAGTTTTAATTTAAAATATTACTAATTAAACTAATTTCATTTTAAAATATATTTTTATTACCTATTTGCTATAACAGTTAAAAAGTACTATAGAATAGTTTTTTTTTTAATTTTTTTGTTAACTAATATTTTTCATTTGATTTTAAACAAAAAATTGTTTTTAATTGACTTTGCTCTATACTGTTTTACTATTGCTGCATCACAAACATTAATAAACAAAAAGGGTAGAAGTGTTGTAAAAACCATGGTTTTGTTAATTTAAAAACTTACTAAGGGTCTTGTTTTCATATGAAGGTCGGTGAAATGCCATAATTAAGGATTTCTCACATGTATAACAAGTATAAGAAGTATTATTTGACCATTTGCTAAAAGTCTTTGTTGCAACTATGCTGGTTTGTTAAAGCTATTTCCTGATGTAGAGCAACAAACTAAAATTTTATAAATTAAAACGGTGTTTATACCATTATTCGTTAAATTTTCTCAGAAAAACTAACACTAGCAAGTCATCAAAAGCTAAACCTTTAAAGTCACTCATTGTTAACGAACCTTGCGTTGCAACCGGTAGATGTTATTTAGAAACTGCATGTTTGTAATTATGTTTTTTTATCTAAAAAATTTTTTTAGTGTTATACCTTAGTGACTAATAATTAAACGAGAATTTCAAACTTTTCTAACCTAATTAAGCACAATATTTTTAATAATATTGGTCATTTTGTTGCTTCTAAAAATTGTTATAGTGAATTAGTAGTAATATTAAGTTACTTAAAAAAAACGAATTTTAAAAAACAAACAATTTTTTTCTGCATAAACTAAAGTGTTAAAATATTTTTAGACTTTTTAATATGCTTTGTTTTCTGAAGTTAATACTGAAATTAAACTTTTTTTTTTCCACTTAATCATTTTGATTAAAAACAAATTTTAAGTTTTTTAACTTTGTATATTTCACTTATTACTTAAATTTGTGAAAGAATATTGAAACTTTTATTAAATAACCTGAAGTATACAAGTATAAGAGGTAGTAAAACTTTTTTTAAGTTTTAACTTTTTCAACTAAAATTGAATTTATTTTTTATTAATTTTTAGTCTTGTAAAGGTCCTTACTACAAAAAAAAATTTAAAGCAAAAATTAATTTTGAAATAAATTTTGTATATAAGCTTTTATAAAGGAAACCAATAAGTTTCTTCTACTTTAGTCTTTATTTTTTCTGTTTTTAAACCTAAACTTTGTTTTTGTTTTATAAACTTATTCAACAAACATGTCTCTTTTTAGATTTTACAATGCGAATCCACAAAATATCTTTAACCATCTCACTCAGTTTTGTTTCTCTGCACTGTAAAGCGCGTTATGACGTCACGCATCAAAAAAACACTAAAATTTTACAGAGAACAAGTATGTATTCAAAATTGTTCTCGTTAGAAATCAAACATTTCCTGTAATTCTTATTACAACTTGGTCAAAATAAATTTTAACAGCTGTTTACTAAACGGCTTCACATAGATATTTCAGTGTCGAGCAAACTTTGGTCGGATTTTTTGCTCGATGTTTATACACATAATTTCTAAATTAATTCTGAAAAATTCAAAATTTCAACAAGTATCTCTAAAACTTTTTGTATCAATTAGTTTTAATATGTTAATAAGAGAAAAAAATATATTTATAAGCAGTTTAGAAACTCTATTCAGTTTTATTCACTTTATTGAATTCCGAAAAAAAAACAAACAGTATTAATTCCGACTCTATGGGATTACGGGTCACCATTGAATTACATATGGTATCAACCTACTACCTATATGTAAAGCTAAATTTGAATAATCTTGCTTGAAAGCCTCATAAATCCTTAAACAAAAAAGTAATGGACATAAGTACACAAGTTAGATTTTAGTCAATCCAAACACTTGATAAAAAAATGCAAATGAATCAATTTTTGAACATAATATGAAAAAACTTGAAATAACAAAATGGTAAACTAATTGGGATTTGAAAATTCATAGTGTTTATATACTTTTGGAAGTTTTTTTTGTGAAACTGTTTATGTTTTATGAGCGTTAAAACATAAAATGCTGAATGAATTAAATCAAACGCTTAAAATACCATATTATAAAGGTTTTTTATCTAGTTGATAATTTACAGTTGCTTAATGTAGCTATTTAAAAATAAAATTAAGCGTTTTTTAACAAAGATTCAAGGGAAACAAGTTCACTGGAATATTTAATAACAGTAAAAAATAACACAAAAATATGTGTTAGTGTAATAAAGAATGAATACTGTTTAATTTGTAATTTAATTCATAAACGTAACTGATTGTATTAAAACGTAAAATTACTAGAAAAAATCAACTGAAATCTAGAAAAAGAGTTTTAAAAAACCATAATCTAATAGAACATATGTAAATTTTGTTTGTTACTAAATATAGGTATTATAATTTTTTTTAAGTATCATAAAGTTTTTACGCACCAATTTTTTAATTTATATTCTTAAACGACTTTCATCTTTTTTCATTAAACAAAAAATACAATGGTTTTTATTTTATTTAAATTATACTTATGCTAAATAATAAACGTAAATTTATAATATTCAAAAAGTAAATCATTTTGTGTATTTTAAAATTTCTAATGGTGTCAAACAGAGAGTTATTGTGAGAACATTTACTAACTTTAACACTTATATACTAGTAATTATAGCATGTATTTAAAAATTATATTTTTAGATTAATGATACTTTAAAAAATGTGCTAAGATTAAACCAATTTTTTTGATATAAGTAATTACACTTATAATTATTAGTTTGTTTAAATTTATAAACATTTTTAAACAGTTCGTTTTGCACTGCATGTTTAGAACTTGCATAAGTTAATATGTAATACCTATAAGTTATGACTTAATACCTTATACGGCTTTCTGGATGAAATAATAACTTACCTTTTTTTGATTACAAATTTAACAAATGTTTGCTAGTTATCAACTACGTTTACTGCTCTTAGTTTTTTTACTAACAGTTCTACTGACAAAACACTAAGTAGATTATAAAAAATGTGTGTGTTATTTTTTAGTTTGAAATAGAGGCAAAAGGTTTTTTTTTCAAATAAATTGCAAACAATGTTTTTTGATTGTTGACAAGAGTAAAAAATACTGAACTCTACTAATAATAGAATTAGTATTTTCAAAGAAATATTAAGACCTTAGTACAATAAATTACTGAAAAAAATTTCCGTGCTAAATGTAATCTTGTCTTTACTCGACTTAACAAACTTTGTAGAACAGAGTTTCCCACTTTTCTTTTTCAAAAGGCCTTTTTTTATAAAACGTTAAAAGCTATAGCCCCCATAGCCAAGATTTCTAAAAAATACCTTTACATAAGCATTTTTTGCTCTTCATCATTAACCCCAGAGTATCTAGCGTAAGTTTTAAAGTATGACCTCATTGTCCCCCTGTGACCAATTTTTTCCTCATGACCTCTTTTGGCCCCTTTGCTACTTATCGCCCCTTAAAACTACGTAATATTCTCCAAGGGACCCACGCTGGGAAACCATATTGTAGATTATTTGTAAAGATTAGTAGTTTAGCAAATCAACTGATATCTGTTTTCCTTTAGAACAACATTTTAAAATTCTTAAAAAAACTGTTATATTTTAGATTAATTGACCACTAGTGAAGTACACTAAATTCGTAAAATAAATCGGTTCAGCTGAAGGAAAGTTTTAATGTCTCATATTTGCAGAAACATTTTACATTTATCAAAACTTTTATGCTTGTTGATAAGCTTATAGATTATAGAAACTTAGAAATGAACATTTTTCAAAATTAAAATTTTCTGTTTCTTTTGTAGTTCAGGTCTAGAAATCAATACTTTGAGTAAACAGAAAAGAATCTTAAAGCTTATTTAGGAATTTAGCCGGTGGCTAAAGTAATATTAACAAATACTAGACAATCAAGTAATATAGGAACTTTGAGTTAGAGTTGGTCAATGATATAAATTTGAACTTTTTTTGTTTATTTTATGGTAAAAAGTGTTTTTATTTAAAATTTAAAAAAAATATTTCAACAGAGTTTGTTTAACATTATGTAAATTAGACTAAAAAAAAAGAAAACAGTTAATCTAAAGTTTTAAAAAAAGAAAGATTTGTAGTAAAAGAGACTTTTAAATTTTTTTTAAACACTTTCTATAAGGAAACTGTGAAACTTTTGAATATGATCGCTTACATTTCAAATTTGCTGTAATTTTTTTGAAATGTATATCTTGATATTTGTTTATAAATTTAAAAAATAAGTTTGGTATGAAAACTCCCCTTCTTAATTTGTTTCATTTAATAGTAGTTTATACAATAAAAGGAAGATACCCTTAAAAAGTTTTCAAGAAGTATTTTAAAAATATTATCATTTTAATTTTAAGTAATTTAAAACGGGCGAAAACTATACAGCAACAAATCAATATGATGTATATATAAGATCTTATGTTTATGTGAATTCTACTTAAGTTTTCTGTTTTATTTACTATTTTTTTAATGCATGTTAAAGTTTTTTATTTCGATCATAATATTATGTTACAACGTCTCATTTTACAATTTTTTATTTTTTTAAATACTTTATTTTATTACATCAGTATGCTAATGAGTATATTTAATATCCTAACAAAAATATCAGATTACAAATGCTTAAAGCTATTTCACACGTATTATAATGAGCTAGTTTTAAATATTGTTTGATTATTTAGACTACTATTGTGTATAGTTACAAGCTTTTGTTAACAAACAGAATTGCTTTATTAAAATTCAATATGAGTCTGTAAAACGTATAAATATTGTAATTAAAAACTAACAATAACTTAAAGCAATTAGTAAACTAACAAAGAACAGAAAATTGCTAAGTTTTATAAAAATATGTACAATATAACTGATGAATTATCATTAAATATTGTTTTAAATTTTTCAACATCTAAATTAAAATAGAGAATACTTTAAAATAAAATATCTGGAAAACAACTTATTTTAGCATTTAATAATTTGTCAGCTGTATTTTTTAATTCAAAATGTTACCTGTAATATTTTGCGTAAAACTAAAAAAAAAATAAAAAATAATATATTTTCCTTTAAAAAATTTAGTTTCTTCTTTCCGTAATTTCATGTTGTATTAATAGAATAACTTATAAACTTGGATTTCTTTAATATACTTAAAATTAATTTACTCTAAGACGCCCTGCTATAATTTTTCTTGGTTGAAAAACTAAGTTCACTGTTAACAAAATAATATATATCTTAACTTTAAACAATTTTAATTTAAATCAGTTTTTATTACAAAAACAATCTAAAAAAAACTACACTATTATAAACTACAATATTAAAATTAATTTCTAAAGTTCATGTAATACATAAGTAAAAGAAAATTAATTTTATTATTAGGTAAACTACTTTTTAATAAAGAGAAACGATATTAAACCCCTAAAACTTTAAAAACGTGCATAGAAAATCATTAACTAAAAAATTTTAGAAATTAGAATATTAAGCTTAGTTTAACATTTAGCACTAATATTTAATTATCATTCAAATCACTTTTTAAAACTACAACTGATCTTGATCGAAAACAAAATGATATGTTTTCCAAAAACTCAGCATATGCGCTGCTTCTAGATCTTCGTAACTTCTCGCACTGTGTCTTTGAGCACACCCATGTACTGTCGAAGCTTGTTTTTTCACCGAACAGCACTTTTCTTCCGGCACACTCACCGCTACCTCGTGACTTCTTGCCGCGTTGTTTCGTTTACTTGCAGAAACTACTTGAACTACGGACGAACTAGGTACGTTGTTTTGTTGTTCAACAACAACAGGACTCCGAAGCACATTATCTTTCCCATCTAAATTGTTACTTCTTTTAGCAGCCGACAGCTTCGCATTGACACCATTCTTTTTTGGGTTCAAGACAGTTGTTGCTTCTTGTTCGGCAGCTTCTCGATTTTCTGCTGATGTAGGTCCGTGTTTTCGTTGCTTACAATCTACCTCGTTTTTTCTCTGTTCACCACTTGTTTTTGCAGCACTTCCTTTTTTGCAAAAATCGTCCATTTTTAGCTGCACTTTAGTTAGGTTTGTCGTTTCTAAAGACTGCGGTTTAGTCCGAGCTTTCTTCTTGTAAACCTCAGAAATTTTTTCTCGTGCGTTTATGTTACTAGCTCGACGAACAAATCCATCATATTTTATCTTTTTGGTTGCAGAAATCGTTTTTTGTTCACTTTGCATCTTACATACTGCATTTGCTGACTTAATAAACTGCATACTACTTTTTGGGCTTTTTATTTTCTTTGAACTCTCAACTGTATTTTTCATATGTTCCTTGTCAGACTTTTTAAGCTTCAAATTGTTGTCAAAGAACTTCAATTGCTTAATACTGCGAGTCTTCTTCTTGTACACCTCAGAAATTCTTTTCGTTGCATTGATATTACTAGCTCGACGAACAAATCCATCACCCTTTACACTTTTGGACTCAACAATGTTTTGTACGCTTTTCAAATCACTGGAAGCACTTACTGGCTTTAGACACTGGATATTATTTTTTACCATTTGCTTTCTATTGACCTTTTGACTGCCTTCTTCATTTGCTTTTCGGCAGATTTCTTAAGGACAAGATTGTTATCAAACAACTCAAGTCGCTTTATTCCAAAATCTTCTATCACAGGTTTTCTTGATCTGTAAGAAATAACGTTTTTGTTTTAATACTTTTGGTAAGTGATGATAACTTTTAATAAATAGTATGAATTATAAGTTTTTTCTTAATTTAAAGGACCAAATATTTTGAGCATTTTTTGTCGTTTAAAATCTATTTTGACACTGTTTTAACTTTTCAGTACAGCTCTTACAAACTAATCTGTTATACAATGTACTATTTAATTGGTGCAAAAATAAATTTCCGAGCAAGTTGAATAAGTTCTAAAATTATTTTAAATCTATTACAGTGTAAAGAGTAACTCCTTCTGGAATTGAGTGTACTTACAAAAAGGTAAAATATTTGAAACGAGTATAAACATATAAATTAAAATAAGCTAAAGCTTAATAATTCTCCACCTATTCAGCTTGTTTAAAGAAAAATAAACTTAAGGTAAAACAAAGCTCAAATGAGGGAGTCTATATAAGTAACAAAACAGCATAAAAAATTGTAATAAACTGGATGTAATAATAAAATTCAACTGGCCTTAACCAAAGAAAAAGCTTTAACAAATTAACGAAAAACAACAGAATAATATAACTGTAATACTATAAAAATAAAACATTACAATTAAATTCTACACAGCTAAAAATATCCAATTTATCGTGAATCCATTCTGTCTTTGTTAATATCACCAATTTGGATCTGGGACATTACAGTCTTTTAAGTTACGCAGAGCAAGTGGTACTTTCTTTTTTATGGAAACCATAAGAGTAGTATTGTGCTCTTCCTCAAAAAACAAAATCATCTCGCAGGTTTCGTCCATATATAATATCAGCTGGGGATACTTTACAGTCGCTGTCAGGGGTATTTCTCAACTGAAACATTGTCCTTAAAAACCTATCGCTATCTAGGCTACCTGATTCAGCAATATTGGACTTTAGGAGTCTTTTTGCTTGCTTTACACCGATTTCTGTACTTTCATTTAACATTGATAGTATGCTGAAGCTACTCGATGTGTATAATTCCAGGTTTAATATTTTTCTTTGTTTAACTAGATAAAAATTTTGGTTCCTTATCAATTTATAACTCCCCAGGTACTCCAAATCTAGGAAATAAGACTTGTAGGCACTTAATCAAATCACACAAACCTGCTTAAGATGTTCTGCTGAATGTTGAAATTCTTTCTGTCCAACCTGACAATATGTCGCCTACTGATAGAAAATAATCTGCAAATATATTTTTCTTGCAAGGACTTCTAGGAGAATTAGATAACTTTTTTTGCTAACGATGGTCGAGAAAAAAAGTTTTGGTTGCAGCTTTGACAATTTTTGCAAATTGATTCAACGTCCTGTCTAATCCCAGGCCAGAAGACAATCTGTTGGCAAAAGCATGCATTGATGTTACACCTTGGTGCGCTGAATGTAACTTATAAAGAACACAAAGTCGTAAACTTAAAGGCACCACTAAATCCATCATTCACGTACAAAGCGCCACTGTATCTAAAATATGCTGAAAAAATTATTCATGTTTCAAACTTAAACTTTCTTCGATACACCTTAAAACTCTTGAAAGTAATTTGTCTTTTAACGTTTATTCTACAATTTCTTCCCAACTGATTGCGATTGAACGGCGTACTTAACTATTTTATGAAGAAATAAGAAGTGAGTCGTTAATCAAGTCACCATCTTGAGAGTTCATTTCACTTGACAAGATAGGATAAGGTGATGCAGCGTTTGCAGTGGCTTATGATCTGTAACAACCACAAGATCTTTGCAGCCCTTTGTAAACTACTTTGTCTGCTCTAACGACCAAGCAATGGCGAGCGATTTTCCTTTAATCGTAGCATAATTCATTTCTGCTACACTTAAAAACCTTAAAACTGCAAGTGTCACCTTCTATCAGTAGAGCAGTAGTCTTGAAGTTGGCGATTGTAATTGCGGTTTTTCTGCATGAGAAGGTAGCCTTAGCCTTGCTTCGACCAGCTAGGTCATAGACATGTCAACTTTTCAAGATCAAAATTTATTACCGCTTCCTATTGCATCAACACTCATTTGTTTTGACTCATTAAATGCTAGATTCAAACTTTCTGTCTAAATTAATTTGTATTTTGGGCTGAAAGTCTCTAAAAGGTTCCATAGCTTTACGAAGTTAGGCATAGATGGACACTTGATTTATAAACCAGCTCAGTATATCTATGGCAGACTTTGTGTTGGGAGTTTCCGAATTAAGTCCAAGTACTTTAAATAATTCTATGCGTTCATTTGAAATTCTGAAACATGCAAAATCAACTAACTTCTGGCGGAATTGGAACTTTTTTGGACTAAGGATTATGCCTTCTCTTCCAACTTTTGGCAAAAAATCTATTGTTCTCAACTAGTGACACTCTAATTCAGAATCATATAAAAACAAAATCATATAAAAACAGAATCATCTACACACCTTTCCTTTCTATCAAAATCAGATAAGATAGCTGAAAAACGACGATTGTAATCATCACCAGACAAAACAACGCCTTGAGGTACACCAGTATAACGAAACTTACTAATCCGAATGATAAATACTGTGGATTACTATCACTTTTTCTCGACGGAACTCCATGATATCCGTTTCTAGCATCTGTTACAGTCTTGAATGCTCCTTTTGGAGTTCTGCATGCCAACTTAAACGGAGTTTCTAAAGCACATGTCTCTTTCTTGCAATATTTGTTAAGAGGTGAGAGATTTACAGTTCTTCTAGGTGACCCATCTTCTTTCCTTGTGATAACCATACGATGACACCAGATTACAGGTCAACCAAATAGGACACGTTCCAAAACACCTAACTTCTCATTCCTTATGAGATCCAATTTAACCTGTTTTTGTCAATAATTTGGTACTCGTGCCGGAGTATGAAAAGCACGAAGTTGAGCATTTTTCTCCAAATGAATTTTAAGTGGGGGCTGAATGGCTTGGTTAAGTAGTTTATGCGGCCATATATTAAACGTATAAGCTGCATATCTATGCAGAAGCCACTTTGGCATCTTACTCACATTTTCACTTGTAGCTTTGAAGGGAAGCTTGTAAAGTTTATTTGAAATTTTGCTTCTGATTGATTACAATATATTAAAAATTATTACAGACAAAGTACTTAGTGTAGTATATTTAAAAACTATTGATCTACAACAAAACAGTTAAGGCATACGGTGTTTCAAATTAAACTAATTTTATTTAAATTTATATTTATATTATATATTTGCTTAAATAGCTAGTGTTACTATAGAACAAAAAAGTTATTGTATTTATTTAACCAGTTATAATATGATATATGATATATTTGAACAAAAATAAATTCTAAATGACTTTTTTCTATACTGTTTTAGCATTTTGTTGCGTCACAAATATAAACAAGAGTGAATAAAAAGGATAAAAAGTTTTGTAAAAACCATGATTTTGTTAATTTAAAAACATACTAAGGGTCTTGTTTTCATACGAAGGTCGGTGAAATGCCATAATTAAGGATTTCTCACATGTATAACGAGTATTAGAAGTATTATTTGACCACTTGCTTAATGTCATTATGGCAACTACGCTAGTTTGTTAAGGCTATTTCCTGATCTAAAGCAACTAAAGTGTTATAAATTAAAACGGTGTTCATACCATTATTCGTTAAGTTGTCTTAAAACTAACATTAGCAAGTTATCAAAAGCTAAAACTTAAAGTTACTCATTATTTATCAAGGTTGCAACCAGTCAATGTTTTTTGCAAATTATATTGCTGTGTCTTTTTTAATCTACAGTACGTTAAGATGAAGTGTTTTTTTTACTAAACAGTACTTTTTCAAATTCACAATAGAAACTTTTCTAATTTTAAAGCTGTTTGAGTTATAATTAAACTAGAATCACAAATATTTCAAAGCTAGTTAAGCACAATATTTTTAATAATATTGGTCATTTTGTTGCTTTTAAAAATTGTTATGGTGAATTAGTTGTAATATTAAGTTAATTAACAAAAAAAAATAATAAAAAACAAACAATTTTTACTGCATAAACTTAAGTGTCAAAATATTTTTTGATTTTTTTATTAAATAAAGCTTCGTTTTCTAAAGTTAATACTGAATTTTAACTTTTTTTTCCACTTAATCATTTTGATTAAAAACAAATTTTAAGTTTATTAACTTTGTATATTTCACTTATTACTTAAATTTGTGAAAGAACATTGAAACTTTTATTAAACAACCTGAAGTGTACAAGTATAAGAGGAGTAGTAAAACTGATGAAAGATTTTAACTTTTTGAACTAAAGTTGAATTTTTTTTTATCAATTTTTAGTCTTGTAAAGGTCATTAGTACAAAAAAAATTTAAAGCATAAATTAATTTTGAAATAAATATTGTATAAATGCTTTTATTAAGGAAACCAATAAGTTTCTTCTACTTGAGTCTTTATTGTGTCTGTTTTTAAACGTAAACTTTTTTTATTCAACTTATTCAATAAACATGTCTTTATTTAGATTTTACAATGCAAATCCACAAAATCTTGTTAACCATCTCACTCACTGTGAAGCGCGTTATGACGTCACGTGTGAAAAAAACACTAAAAATTTACAGAGAACAAGTATGTCTTCAAAAGTACCAACACTTACAATCACACTTGCCTGTAATTCTTATTACAACTTGGTCAAACTAAATTTTAACAGCTGTTTACTGAACAGCTTAACATAAACATTTCAGTGTTCCATAATATTAAAACGACTTGTATTTAGGATGTTTATACAAATAATTTCTACTTTAACTCTGAAATATTCAAAATTTCAACAA
This sequence comes from Thalia democratica, assembly GCF_965202585.1. Lineage (NCBI taxonomy): Eukaryota > Metazoa > Chordata > Thaliacea > Salpida > Salpidae > Thalia > Thalia democratica. Next base: position 20,963,509 of record NC_139165.1, read on the forward strand.
GTGTCTCTAAAGCTTTTTGCAACAGTGAGTTTTTATATGTTAATAAAATAAAAAAAATAATTTTATAAGCAGTTTAGAAACTCTATTTAGTTTTATTCACTTTGTTGAATTCCGAAAAAAAAAAAACGGTAACGATTCCGACTCTATGGGGTTACGAGTCACCATTGAATTACATATGGTAACAACTTACTACCTATATGTAAAGCTAAATTTGAATAATCTCGCTTAAAAGCCTCATAAAACTTCAAAAAAAAAGAGTAATGGACATAAGTTAACAAGTAAAATTTTAGTCAATCCAAACACTTCAATATAAAAAAACACCAATAAATTAATGTTTAAACATAAGATGGTAAAACTTGAAATAACAAAATGGTAAACTAATTGGGGCTTGAAAATTCATAGTGTATATATACTTTTGAAAATTTGACTATGTGGAGCTGTTTATATTTTATGAGCAGTGAAACATAAAACTCTGAATAAATTAAATTAAACGGCTTAAAATACCATATTATAAAGGTTTGTTTGATAAAATACAGTTATTTAATGTAGCTATTCAAAAATAAAATCTTAAGCGTTTTTAACAAAGATCCTCAGACAAGACTTCCTTCTCAAAAAACTACCTTTAAATAAGCCTTTTTTTGCTCTTCATCACCAACCCAAGAAGATCTAGCGTAAATTTTTCCTCATGGCTTCCTTTGGCACATTTGCTAGTTGTCGCCTCTTAAATTTATGTAATACCCTCCAAGTAACCCACTCTGGGAAACCATGTTGTAGATTATTTGTAAAGGAGTAATATTATTTGTATTTACAACTGATAAATTTTTTTCTGTAGAAGAGCATCTTAACATTATTAAAAAGCTGTTACATTTTAGATCTACTAACCACAAGTGAAGTACATTAAACAAAAAAAGAAGTCGGTTTAGCTGAAGGAAAGGTTTAACGTCTCATATTTGCAGAAACATTTTAAATTTATCAAAACTTGTAGTTATGTTTCTTTATAAGCTTATAAGTTATAGAAACTTAGAAAGGCAAAAATATTGAAAAAAAAAAACATTTTTTAAAATGAAAAGTTTCTGGTTTTTATGTAGTTCAGGTGCAAAAACCAAGCTGTGAACAGAAAAAAAACTTTCTGTTTTTATATTTAATAATATTTTTTTAAATTTTTAGTAAAGGATTGCAAAAATAGTTGATTTTACAAGTAACACATGTCAATTTGACAAACATAACAAAAGCTAGCTAGGAATTAGAAATTTATAGGCGTAATTTTTGAATGTTTTAGTGACTTAAAGTAGAAACATTAAAAATATTTAGGAAGAAGAACAGTTTAGATTTTTTAATCTTAAAACTTAATGACGAACTGTATGCGTTATTGTCTCATTATCCTTAAAAATTATAAAATGAGACTAGCAATAAGCAATTGCTTTTACTTGAGACTTGTTTTATATATAATAATAATGAATAAACAAACAAAAATCGTGATAAACCAAGACACAAAACAAAACTTTAAATTAAATAAGTAAAATGTAAATAGTAAAAATTGTAAAAAAAAATATAGTCTAACAGTTTGTACACGCTTTTTTTGCATATAAAACATTTGTATATTTTTGAATTAACACAGTTTAAAATCATTCTAAGATGCGCCTAGGATCAGATCGCTAACATACATCTTTGTTTCTTTAAATTTTGCCTTAAGTTATGTTTCAGTGTTTCATAGTATTAGTAAGTGCATGTATCAGTTTACGACTCACTAACATTTTTTTGATTAATTCAAGTAGGAAAAATACACTTAGTGTAAACACCGCTGATTTAAAAAATTGCTTTACAGTAAGACATTCTTCTTGTTGCCAATGCATGCCTAAACGTTGTATTAGCTTATTAAATAAAAACCTTAACAGACAAAGTTTCTCAAATTTACAGATGCTAATTTTTATTATTTTACACACTTAAACCATCAACATTAAAATTTGTCATTCACAATTTCTAAGTTAACAAAAACACAAACTAGTTTAACTCTAATTGTCAGTGTTGATCAGCAGCCATGAAAGCACATATTAGTAAAACGCGTCAAACTAGATTATTTTTGTATCAAAAATTTTATTCTAGTGGTAATTTCATCAATTTTTTCAGTTTTTTAAGGTTTTAAATATAAAATTACAAAATTTATATTACAAACTTTGAATTTTCGGCAGTGCTAAAATAATTATTCCATTTAAAATATTACTGTAGTTTTACTCTATTTAAGTTTTCTGTTTTTTTTACTCTTTTTTATTATGCATATAAAAGTGTTTCACTTCGATCTTAATAATATGTTACAACGTCTCATTTTACAATATATTATCTTTTTAAATAATTTATTTTATTGCATCAGTTTGCTAATGAATATATTTGGTATCCTAACAAAAATATCAGATTACAAATGCTTAATGCTATTTCACATATACATTATAATGAGCTAGTTTTTAAATATAGTTTGATAATTAAGATTACTATTGTGTATAGTTACAAGCTTTTGTTAACAAAACAGATTTGCTAAAATAAAATTCAATATGAGTCTGTAAAAGGTATAAATATTATAATTAAAAACTAACAATAACTTAAAGCAATTAGTGAATTATCAAAGAACAGAAAATTGCTAAGTTTTATAACAATTTGTACAATATAACTTATGAATTATCATTAAATATTGTTTTAAAATTTTCAACATCTACTTTAAAATAAAAAACACTTTAAAATTGAATATCTGGACAATAACTTTTTTAAGCATTTAATGATTTGTCAGCTGTATTTTTTAATTCAAAATGTTACCTGTAATATTTTGTGTAAAACTTAAAAAAAAATAAAAAATAACATATTTTCCTTTAAAAAATTTAGTTTCTTCTTTCCGTAATTTCATGTTGTATAAATAGAACTAACTTATAAACTTGGATTTTTTAATATACTTCAAAATAATTTACTATAAGACGCCCTGCTATAATTTTTCTTGGTTCAAAAACCAAGTTCACTGTTAACAAAATAATATATATCTTAACTAAAAACAATTTTAATTGAAATCAGTTTTTATTACGAAAACGATCTAAATCATTCTAAAACTACACTATTAGAAAATACAGTATTAAAATTATTTTCTGAAATTCATGTAATACATAAGTAAAATAAACTTAATTAAGTTAGTAGGTAAACTATTTTTTAATAAAGAGAAACGATGTTGAACTCCCTAAAATTTAAAAATGTGCATAGAAAACTATTAACTAAACAATTTAAGAAAATAGCAATTACATTTAGCACTAGTATTAATTATCATTCAAACCACTTTTGAAAACTACAATTGAGCTTGATTGAAAACAAAAGGATTTATTTTCATAAAACTCAGTATATACGCTGCTTCTAGATATTCGTAACTCCTTGCACTGTGCCTTTGAGCACACCCATGTACTGTCGAAGCTTGTTTTTTCACCGAACAGCACTTTTCTTCCGGCACACTCACCGCTACCTCGTGACTTCTTGCCGCGTTGTTTCGTTTACTTGCAGAAACTACTTGAACTACGGACGAACTAGGTACGTTGTTTTGTTGTTCAACAACAACAGGACTCCGAAGCACATTATCTTTCCCATCTAAATTGTTACTTCTTTTAGCAGCCGACAGCTTCGCATTGACACCATTCTTTTTTGGGTTCCAGACAGTTGTTGCTTCTTGTTCGGCAGCTTCTCCATTTTCTGCTGATGTAGGTCCGTGTTTTCGTTGCTTACAATCTACCTCGTTCTTTCTCTGTTCACCACTTGTTTTTGCAGCACTTCCTTTTCTGCGAAAATCGTCCATTTTGAGCTGCATTTTAGATTGATTTAGCGTTTTAGACTGCGGTTTAATTCGAGTTCGCTTGTTGTACATATCAGAAATTTTCCTCGTTGCGTTGATGTTACTGACTCGACGAAGAAATCTATCATCTTTTATCTTTTTCGTAGGAGAAATCTTTTTTTGTTCACTTTTCATCTTACATAAAGCATTTGCTGACTTAATACACTGCATCTGCATACTACTTTTTGGGCTTTTTGTTTTCTTTGAACTCTCAACTGTTTTTTTCATATGTTTCTTGTCAGACTTTTTGAGCTTCAAATTGTTGTCAAACAACTTCAATCGCTTTATACTGTGAGTTCGCTTGTTGTACACCTCAGAAATTCTTTTTGTTGCATTGATGTTACTAGCTCGACGAACAAATCCATCACCCTTTACATTTTTGGATTCAACAATGTATTGTATGCTTTTCAAATCACTGGAAGCACTTGCTGGCTTAAGACACTGCATATTATTTTTTACCTCTTGGCTTTCTTTAGACCTCTTGATTGCCTTCTTCATTTGGTTTCCGGCTGATTTCTTAAGGACAAGGTTGTTATCAAACAACTCAAGTCGCTTTATTCCAAAATCTTCTATCACAGGTTTTCTTGATCTGTAAGAAATAACATTTTTGTTTTAATGTTTTTGAAAAGTAATGAAAGCTTGTTAAATAATAGTATGAATTATATATATTTTTTAATTTGTTCAAGGACCAAATTTTGAGCATTTTATTGTCGCTCAAAAAACTGATTTCAAAATGTTTTAGCTTTTCAGTACAACTCTTACAAACTAATCTGTCTTACAACGTACTTTTCGATTGGTAATTTACTGTTAAGATCATTTTCCGAGAAACTAAAATAAGTTTTAAATTTCGTTAGTGATAAGAATAACTCCTATTTGAATTTAGTAAGTTTTTACAAGAATGTAAAATATTTTTAAGAAGAACGTAGAAACTAAAATGAGCTAAAGCTTAATAATTTTACATCCTTTCAGCTCATTTAAGGAAAAATAAACTTAAGATAAAACAAAGCTCAAATGAGGGAATCTAGATAGGTAAAAATAGCACTGAAAATTGAAATAGATTGGATATAAAAATATATAATTGGCTTTAACCTAAGAAAACGCTTTAAAAAATTAACGAAAAACGACTAAATAATATAATTGTAATACTACAAAAAAAACACTACAAACAATTTCTAAAAAACTAAACATATCCAATTTAACGTGAATCTAGTATGTCTTTCTTAATATCACCAATTCGGACCTGGGACATTATTTTTTTTTATATTACATAGAGCAAGTGATACTTTCTTTTTTGTGGGAACTATAGGAGCATTAGTGTATTCTTCCTCAACATTCTTATGATCCCAATTAGCTTTATTTGTCTTATTATTTCTGGTATCATTCGGGTCACCTGAAAACATTGTAGGCGAATCAGGAGATTGATGACTTGCATTGTCCTCATGTGAGCTAGGTTGATCTTAACGCCAACCATAGAATGCCCTTGCATTTTTATTCGTTGACATTTGTTTGTAAAACCTAAACAACTTTCTATTCTTCAGCATTAGCCATCAATTCTCACCAAAAATTGATTATGTGGAAGCATCTCCATTACAACCCCACTCCTGTCCCATTTACCGGGATGATTGTTGCTCTAGTTCTGCAGTAGACACCTACTGCCAACGTACAAAGGTCACAACTTCCTAGCTTTGTGGTTGATAGCTTCTGAAATTTTAAACGAATATTGTACGCACTGCATCTTCTTTTAATTTCCATGCTTAATTTTTTTTTCTTCATACAAGTCGCACCAAACCTAGAAAACTTGTCAAGCTTGTTTAAAGAACAAAACTATCTCGCAGCTTTTGTCCTTATACAATTTAGCTGGGGATACTTTATTGTCGCTGTCAGGGGTATTTCTCAACTGAAGCATTGCATTTAAAAACCTATTGCTATCTAGATTCAGTAAAATTGGACCTTAGGAGTCTTTATGCTTGCTTTACATCGACTTCTGCTCTTTCATTTGACCTTGGATAGTATGCTGAAGCTACTAGATGTGTATAGTTTTATGTTTTAAAAAATCCTTTTTTTGAACTAGACAAAAATTCTGGCCCACCATCAATCGATATCTCTCCAGGTCCTCAAAATTTAGAAAACAAGTCTCGTACCACGCGAACCTGCTTGAGACCAGCAAACTGAATAAACTCTGAAAATATCTTGTTGAAAGAACTTGTAGAAAGATCAGCTAACTCTTGTGGTAACGATAGTTGATAAGGAAAGTTTTGGTTGTAGCTTTGAAACTTTTCTCGAATTGATTCAATGTCCTGTGTAATCCCAGGCCAGAAGACAATCTGTTGGGTACAAGCTTGCATTAATGATACACTTTAATGCGCTGAATGTAACTTATTGAGAACACAAGGTCGTAAACTTGAAGGCACGACTACTCTGTTCTTGTAAAGTATAGCTCCATCACTCACGTACTAAGTACAATTGTATCTAAAATACACTGACAAAAGTTATTCACATTTCAAACTTCGACCTTCTTTGATACACTTATAAACTAATGAAAGTAGTTAGTCATTTAACGTTTTTTTACACTTTCTTTCCAACTGATTGTGAATGAACGGTGTACTTAATTACTTTATGAAGCAATAAGAAGTGATTCGTTAGTCAAGTCACCATTATGTAATTCAATTCACTTGACAAGATAGGATAAGGTGATGCAGCGTCTGTAGCTAAACTAGTTTTACCAGACATGTACTGTACTTTAAAAAGCTATGGGAGTGTGCGTTGTTTCAGTCTAAATATTCGAGTGTTATAATTTCGTTTAAAGCAAGATCACCAAAACCTTTACTAGTGGGATATGGTCCGTAACAGCTAAAAGATCTTTGCAGCCCTTAGTAAATTACTTTGTCTGCTCTAACGACCAAGCAATGGCAAGCGACTTTCCTTTAGTGTAGGGGTGGGCAACGTTTTTAAATCAATTGGCCGGATCCGAAAAAAATTAGTCTTTTGCAGTCCGGAGCGTTTCTAGTTAGTGATTTACCGGATCCAGCCAAATAATGACTTTTTAGATCCGAATCCTACTGGATACTAATTTTAAGTCGAGATCCGGATCCGGTCGGATTCTAATTAAAATAAAAGTTTCGGGTCCGGCCGGAGTCTAAATTTATGTATACAGTTGGTCACTTGGTAAACAACACTTGGTACCAATTAACAAAGGTATGTATGTAAAATATCGTACTTTAAAAAGCATTTTGAATAGGGTAGTTTGACAAGAACATATTCTAACTAAGTTGGAACAACACAAAGTATTACGACAAAATGTTGTATTTATAAGTACAGATTGTTATAAAAAAGTTTTTTACCTTGTTTTAAAGTCAAATTCTTACTGTTTTGTTTTGTAAAAATATGATAAAAAGTTTTATAACTGCTTTGTAATATTGATCCTTTGCTGGCCTGTCACTTGGCTCGCGGGCCTGATCCCACTAAAGTTTAAAAATCGGTCGGGGACCGGTCATTTTCACTCTACAGGCCGGATCCGGTCCGCGGGTTGCACGTTGCCTACCCTTACTTTAATGGTATCATAATTCTTTTCTGCTCCATTTAAAAATTTTGAACTTGCAAGTGTCATTTTCCAACCAGTGGAGCAGCAGTCTGGTAGTCGGCGATTGCAATTGCAGTGTTTCTGCATGAGAAGGTAGCATTAGCCTTGCCTCGACCAGTTAGGTCTTAGACATGTCAACTTTCCAATATCAAAAATTTGTACACCGCTTCTTATTGCATCAACAATCATTTGATTTTCACTCATTATATGCTTCATTCAAATTTTCTATCTAAATTAATTTGTATTTTGGGCTGAAAGTCTCTAAAAGGTTCCATAGCTTTATAAAGTTAGGCATAGTTGGATACTTGTTCAATTAGACCAAACCAGCTCCGTATATCTTTGGTGTTGGGAGTTTCCGAATTGAGTCCAAATACTTTAAAAATAATTCTATGCGTTCATTTGAAATTGTGAAACATGCAAAATCAACTAACTTCTGGCGGAATTGGAACTAATTTGGACTAAAGATTATGCCTTCTCTTCCAACTTTTGGCAAAAAATCTATTGTTCTCAACCAGTGACACTATAATTCAGAATCATATAAATACAAAATCATATAAATACAGAATCATCTACACACCTTCCCTTTCTATCAAAATCAGATAAGATAGCTGAAAAACGACGATTGTAACCATCACCAGACAAAACAACGCCTTTGAGTACACCAGTATAACGAAACTTACTAATCGGAGTGATAAATACTGTGGATTACTATCACTTTTTCTCGAGGAACTCCATGATATCCGTTCCTAGCATCTGTTACAGTCTTGAATGTTCCTTTTGGAGTTCTGTGTGCCAACTTAAACGAAGTTTCTGAAGCACATGTCTCTTTCTTTCAATATTTGTTAAGAGGTGAGAGATTTACAGTTCTTCTTAATGACCCATCTTGTTTCCTTGTGATAACCATGTGATGACACCAGATTACAGGTTCATCAAATAGGACACGTACCAAAACACCTAAATTCTCATTCCTTATGAAAACCACTTTAACCTGTTTTTGTCAATGAATTGGTAGTCGTGCCGGGGTATGAAAAGCACGAGGTTTAGAATTTTTCTCCAAATGAATTTTAAGTGGGGGCCGAATCACTTGGTTAAGTGATGCGGCCATATATTAAACGTAGTAGCTCTTTATCTTTACAGAAGCCACTTACGCATCTTACTCACATTTCACTTGTAGTCTTGAACGGAAGCTTGCAAAGTTTATCTGAAACTTTGCTTCTGATTGAGAAACTGCCGGTTACCTCGTGTGAATTGAGTTTATTTTGATCTTTTTCTTTCAAATTTGCAACATCTTTAGAATGCTTATGAGGCAGCTGAGAACCAATAGTTCGAAAATCTCTATTAATGATTAGAAGTTTAACCATTGTTTCATACTAGAGAAAAAAAAAACCCAGTCACTGATTCACTGACATAAATAGTTTTATTGAAGCTGACTACCTCCATTTTCGGATACATTCCACTAACAGTAGCTCTGAAAGCGCCTAATTTTTTTAATTGGAATTTTGTTAGCAGCCCGATTAGTGATTGATACAGGAAGTAGGTCATTCTTACCAAAACCGCCATCTTGAAATTTTTTCCAACCCCAAAAATTTGATTGTGCACCAGTCTCAGCTAACGTACTAACCATACAAGCTTATTTGTGCCGTTTTTAGTGATTTTATTTGATGCACGTGAATGGTCGAACGTCTTTGCTCTACGCAAATTTCTCTTGTCAAAAATAAGGTTGTTCAACATAATTCGTTTATTAGCGTGTAATGACATTACTTGTGTATTTTGTTGCATTAAACAGGAGCTATCATCATGGGTTTGAACAGCATTAACTTTCTTTGACTGGCAGCGCCATCAACAAATCAATATCTGAAAGGTTTATTTTAAGTTCCTTTTTCTTTGAATGGATAAAACAACTTTTACAGCGCTGGCAAGGTACATATTGGGACTTATCCCCTACATTAGTATACTGCTTTTTCTGTTGTTAAAACGAAGCTACGCTGAACTTTTCGAGTTCTCTGTTGCATGTCTGCCTATTCACTTACTTTCAATAAAGGAAATTATCTCAAACGATGACCTGGACAAGATATTTTAAGTGCTTATAAATTCTCTTCTAACAACTTCGTCACCTACACCTGCAAGCATAACATCTTAAATTCCTTTTTCTGTATAACTTGTAACATTGCTTTCCACGTTCACACTCACTGACTGTAGTGAAATTACAAGTTTCTGCCTTACTTCGAAAACCGGTTGCAAATGTTCTCAAAGGTTCATCAAAGTCTTGATGTAACCTCACCAGTTCTGCTCTTTTGACACCAACTGTAATTTGTATGACTGCTACTGAAACCATCAATTTAGCTATCAATCTAGGATCATTTGTCAACATAAGATCACCAGGTTTGTCATGCGCACATTAAAACAGCTGTATGCTTGCATTCTGGCTGCTATGCTTAAACCAATTTTGAATGACTCAAACCTACAAATTAATGCAAGTCATGCTTCTTGGCTGAACCCACTGTCCATTCTTGGCCGAATCAGTTAAGATCACTTAGCATTGATACATTTTTTAACGAACAAGAAATCTTTTCATAGTCAACTTTATGTAGGTCCAGAAGCCTGCAAACTAGCTCACATGGTTCATATGGCGTTTGGTAGCTGCAATCTTGAATTGGGCATTTTATCACAATCACAATAATAAATAAATAACAAATACATTTCACTTAAAGAATAACTCCTTGTTTAATTAAGTGAATTTAATAATAATATAAAATATCTGAAACAACTATAAACATATAAACTAAAATGAGCTAAAGCTTAATAATTTTACACAGTGTTTCTAAAACATGTATAAAGTTTAACAAACCTGTAGACGTATCCTTGTGGGCTCACGTATCTGTGCTTATAGTTACCGTTGTTACGCTTTTCCCGGTAAGCCGTCCACCCAGGTTGTCCGAAAGCGTGGTCGACTTGTGCTTGTGGAAACTGGGTCATTTTCTGTTAACAATGTTTGAAAATTGTATTAAGGTACCAAATGAAACAAAATAGTTCAAGCAACTTTATAACTGATATTATAGTTTTAGATGTTAGTTTTTAAATGGCACACTTTTATCTGAAACTTTGTATTTATGCTACTTGTAATTACTGAGAATGAAATTTTTAGTAAAACTAAACTAAAGAATGATTAGTTGTAACTGAGGAAACTAAAGCTTAAAATAGTGTTGAAACATATTTATAAACAAATGATGTTGTTTTTAAAACTTTGCTAAAATATTATGTTTGATACAAGTGAACTAATATACTTTTACTATAGCAACAATACAACATTTCTTCTAATGTTCAAATTAAATACAATAAGTTTTTATTTTACTATGAGTAAAGTGTTTAAAATAATTGTTGTAGAAGTAATAATTTATGTGTATTTTAGTATCATAAAAGTCTTTAAGTTTATCTAAAATTGATTATTCTTTTCATTATAAAAACAGTGATTTTAATAGCTAAGTTAAAGGTAGACTGCAGTAAAGAATATAAAAAAAAATACATTTTTTTAGTTTCAATAATAATATAGTTTCAATATAAGATCATTACCATTTTAATTCTACCCCTATTAAAGTTTATTTCAAATTTAGACCCTTAATCTAAATCTACCTTACTCAATTTTTAACAATCATATAGTTACAATATACTTTAAAAATCTAATCAAACTTGAATTAATCTTAATTAAATTTTAGTCAGTAAAATTTAAGCATACTATTGTAGCAGGATGAGTACTACTAAAAAGTACAAACTAAAATGTCTATAAAAAACAGTGATTGACTACAGAAATAAACTTTTAATTAAATTCTTCCATGCTTTACAAAAGTTTTTACAACTTTTATATAGAAATTAAAAAAAAAAAATTTATGTTTCCAAAAAATCTAATTTCTTAAAAATTAAGATACTTTTTAGAGTTCCTTTCTAAATGTTTTTTAAAACAGTTTGCATTATAAATTTAAATTTGTTAGCTATAAATATATATAACATAAAAACATAAACTGAATTGTATTTCTGATATTTTTACAAAAAAATGCCATTTAATTGAACAAATAGAATGGATATTATTAGTTACAAAAAATTTTTTTATTTTTTTTATTATCAACAAAAATAATTTAAGTGAAAATTCATTTTACAAGAAATTATAAAAATAGACTCACAGCAGGAGGCGACCAGGATCCTCTTCTCCATGGGTTGTACCTTTGTGGTTGCCTAGCAACAGTCATCTTCTTAGCAGCCATTTTTATTTTTTATAATTTGCCTTTTATACAAGTCTACTTGGGTACAAATTATGGTTAGAGATTTGTAATGAATTAAATTTCATATAAACTAAACTGGTTTTTGTTTACAGTGTTGACGCAGTTTAAGATTGAAAAGTATAATTAAGACTGATAATTATAACAATGAAAAAATTGTAAAAAGTCTACAGAGTTTTTTTTATTAAGTCTACTTAAATAATTTTAAAACCTAACTAAATATCAGTGATTTTTAAGTGTTTGAATAATACTGAATTTTTCAATTTTTTAATAAACTCAGCCTGGTCTTTTACCTAAAAATAAAAAAAAAACATGGTAAATTTGTTTTATTTTTTCTAGAACTTTCTTTAGATGCGTATGTGTATTTTAAATATATTTTAAGTAAAGTCATAAACAATTTTGTTAATACCAAAAGCAAAAAAAAAATTTTAAAGCCAATTTTTGGTAAAATAATAGTTTTCATAATACAACATAAACAAAATATAATTTATATGTTAAAAATCCTTTGTAAGACTTTATGTTATTTTAAAATATAAATTAAATAGACAACAATTATTTTTTTAGGTTTTTAAATTGCTTTTTAAAGTAAAAAATAAAACTAAAACCAATATATAACAAAAGCAAAACTAAAAAGAACATATGATTAGCTAATCAAATTTTGTATCTTCTAATTGCTTTAAAAATTTTCTCTTAAACTTTTAGTTTTGGTATATATATTTAACATTTAATTTATTAAGTTATAGTGTTGCAACCCTTTGTGGCGAAAATGCCAGCCTGGTTTACCAAAAACTAGCCTGAATTATAAAACTTAAACAAAAACCAAACCCAATTTATCAGGTTTATATACTTTCAAACACCATAAAAAAACAAAGAAGTTTAAAATAAATATTTTATTTTAAAGTTATCGTCCTGAATTTTGCAGAAAAAGATCAAAAAAGCCTGAGTCACAGTATTTTTTTTCCACAGAGTAGGGAAACCCTGAATTTAGCTTTTTTTATTTTATTATTATAATTTTAAACTTTTTATATAAAGTATTAACATAGAATGTTTCAAAAACAAAATCTTTAGAAAATAAATAAACAACATTAAATTAATTTAAAATTCAACTAAATATCTTTTCTTCAGATATTTTCTTTATTTTATAACTTTTATATTAAACTAATTTGTTGAATATTGGTTAGTTTAAATGTTCATCTAGTTTAGTAGTTTTTTACCTTTTTCCATGATTTAACCATTTTTAGAAGGTTATTATCAATTTACTCCCTATAAAAAAAAGTGTTTTGACGAAAAAAAAGATTTTCTAGATTAAAGCTTATTAACAAAACCATTTGATTATAATATCTTTTTTATCAACTCCATCAAAATGTTAAGGAAGTTTTGAAAATAGTTTACAATTACTCTCACTGTTGTCTAAACACATGGTATTTAAAATTAGTATTTTATTCTCTATCAAAAAGTCTAAATCTTATTAAAAGTAGTTTGTTGTTTTAACAATAATTAATATCTTCATTATTTTGTATTATATTAATGTCAGTAGCATAAAATAATTGAAAACATTTAAAGGGATTATACTTTTAACTTTTATTGATTTATTTTTATATAAATACTACAGTAAGCATAGTTTTAAAAAGTCATTGTAATAAGTTTTCAAAGTTTCTGTGAAAATAAATTCATGACAATTTGGACTTCAATTTATTTTAGAGAACTAGTAGTTTTAAATCAAAAATATTTTTGTAATGATATCTAAGAATTTTTTTAAAGTGTTTATACAATAGTTTTTTGGTATTCCTTAACTCTATCTCTTATGAACAGATTGTACTGATTTTTTTTTAAGGAATAATTATAAAAGCTTATTGTTTTGTTTTAAGAAATATACATGGAAACCTAGAAAAACTTGGAATTTAACAATTTAGGTAAAAAACTAGAAAAACTTGGAATTTGAGAAACTAAAAAAAACCTGTAAAACTTTGAATTTTGAACAAAAAAAAAAACTAACAAACCTGTACTTTTAAGAAATTTTTACATTTCAAGTAGATAAATTTTGATTCAAAAAAAAAAATTTAGCATGTAGATAAAAAGTTTATATCATCATCAAATTTTTATAAATTTAAAAATACACTTGATGTAGCTTTACAGTAGTTTTCATTTTTTCATAGTATTTAACAAAGTTTCTTACCATAAACTTAACTAAAAATATAGAGAAAATGTGTACTTTTAAAATTCTAAAGAAAATTTTGAAAACCTGGAGAAAGCTTTCTAAAAACATTGACTAAACTGTACCAAAAAAAGTTCTAAATTTTTATACCTTTTGAAGAAAAAGTTCTCAAAGCTCCTGTGAATAAAACTGTAAAAAAAAAATGTTTAAACTTTTTTTTATGTGAAGTACAGTACTTTATAATTAATTTTTGTATTAAGTTTAATATTTGTTGAAAGTATTTAATAGTAGTTTTTTTTATACTTAATTGATGTTCAGCAGATTGTAACTAAACTTGGTCTATTTGTTATAAATGTTTAAATTAAACAAAAATGTAATAACTAAAATGAATTAATTATAATTTTTTTACAAGTAAAAATCTATGCTTAATATCATGGCTAAATATCTGGAGTGTTTTGTTTGAATTTCTAATTAGATTGTAATAATTTATGTGTCATTGTGATAAAACTATTCAAAACAAAAAAAAAGTTAACTTAAACAAAAATGCTTTCCATATAATGATTAAACAAATTTATGACCTCAACAGTTTTGTTTTTATTTGTTAATAAATTTAAATTGAATATTGAGTACACTAAATATAAAAGTTAGTTATAAAATCACACAAGTTATGAACATACGAGTAAGAGTGTGAAGTTAGCTTGAAAACTGTCGAAACTCAAAACTTTAAAACTAATTATTTTCCTTATCTTAATAGCTGATTAAAAACTTTTTTTTTATTCAAGAGAACGGTCCTTTGTCTTTAAATTTAAAAAATCATTTGATTTGGGTTAGGTTTTTTAAGTGGGGCCCCTTAGTAAATATTGTTTTTTTTTATAGTTTTTATTCTTTTATGAGTTTGAGTAAAAAAAAATAAGATTTTTTTTTCTTAATAATTTGTGTATAAACGGCTGTAATTTTTTTTTACTGACTGTCAATGTTTTGTACAACTTGGTATTAATTGGGTTTTTTTATGAATTTTATAAATTACGAATTCAAATTCATAAAACAAAAAAACTATAAAAAAACCTTATTAAGTTCAAATTGTGCAAAATTATAGCCATTATACACATATTATTAAGAAGATTTAAAAAATAAATAATTTATTTTTTATTCAAACTCATAAAATTAAATAAAAATTACAAAAAAAAATATTTTTTTCTAAGGGGCCCACTTTAAAAACCAAACCCCAATCCAATAGACTTTTTTTTTAATTAGAGACAAAATAATGTTCTCTATAATAATAATAAAAAATTAATTAGTTATTAAGATTAACAATAACTAGGTCCAAAGTTTGGACATTTTATAGAAGTTTCTGGAAATACTAACTTCACACTCGTTAGGAAAATAAATCGATAGAAAGAAACCAAAGAATTAAGCTTTACATTATCACTGTAGTAAAACAACTTACATTGTTAAACTTACTAAATTTAACTCAGAATTTCCTTATCATTTTATATTTACAACAAGTTAAAAAAAATAATGACATCAAATGTTAGATTGGTGTAAAGTTCAAGGAAAAAATAGTTTCTATGCCCTTGCTTTAAATCAATATAGCATTTGATAACATTCTTTTTTTCTTATGAGCATAAAATTAATTTTATAGGCAAATTTATTAAGTTTTCAAAAAACATAAAACTTTAATGTCAATTATTTTCCTTATCTTAAAAGCTATCTTAATTTTTTTTATATTCTAGAGAACGCACCTTTGTCTTAAATAAAAAAATAAAATAAAATGGTTTGGGATTGGAATTATTTCATGGGGTCCCTCCAAAAATAAAGGTTTTTTTTGTTTTTTTTTATTATTATTGTTTTAGAACCAAAAATAGATGTTTTTTTCCCCTATTTTGCATGTTATTTTAACTCTTAAATTATTTTATTTTTATTTTATAAATAATGTTAATATCTTTTACGATTTGGCCTCAAAGCAAAATGATGTATATTACACTATCATTTGCTTTGGCCATTTCCTAGATAAAAAATTGATAAAAGAAAAAAGAATTAATAAGAAATTTTGGTTCTAAAACAATAAAAAAAAACCTTTATTTTTGGAGGGACTCCACAAAATAATTCCAACCCCAAACTATTTTTTTTTTATTAAAGACAAAGGTGCGTTCTCTAGAAAAAAAAATAGATAGCTTTTAAGATAAGGTAAATAATTGACATTAATGTTTTATGTTTTTTGAAAAATTAATAAATTTGCCTATAAAATTAACTTTATGCTCGTTTTTTTCTTCACCTTATTGTAGGTATAAAAGTGGTTAGGAAATTCTTAGTTAGATATAGTAAGTTAATATTGTAAATTCTTGTTATTGTAGTAAAAGTTTGTTTTCATTTCTATCAATGTAATTTCATGACTTTTGTGGTTTCTTATCTGAATTTTACATACTTTTTTCTGAAAGTTTGAAGTTAAAACTTGTATATTTAGTAATTAAAATCTTGATTACTGTTTTAACACAAAATTTATAACATACTGATATTTTTAAACAACTTAATTGGAATTTAAATTTAGTCTGATCTGTATAAAATATAATATAATCAAACTATTTGATACAAAATGGCTTCTTTTAAACATTTTTCTTATAACTAATCAATGTTCATTTGAAAAAGATATAAAATTTGTGTCCACAACTTAAAAAAGTTTAGACATATCCCTGCAGCTTATTTAAGTTTTTTTGTTTTGAAGTTTGAGAGATTATTTATTGTAACAAGCTTAACAAAGATTTAAACAATTAAGCTATTTAGTATATTTAAAGAAGTTTAACCTTTTTAAATCTATATAACAGGATGATTTCTAAGAGTGTTGCTTACTCTAGCTTAAAGTTTTTTTAAAGCTGTACTTGTAAAACAATCATTAACAACTTATTCTGTTTAGAAATGTTTAAGTATCGTATTCCATTAAACATTTACTTGGTTTATTTCATTTGTAAAATGATACTAACTCAGCCTTGTACATAAAGTAAATCTTTCTTAGAAAATTTAAGTTTTATTTCTATCACATGATCAACATGAAATTAACTAATTTGACCATTACCATTAAAGATATGTTTTTCAATATTAACTGAAAGTATTTCTGCAAAAATTTATTAAGTAATTGATCTTAGCATAGGTGTATAATTTTTTAAGTTTAATGAGAAATATTGAACAATTGAACAAAACTTTAACTAGACTTATGTTAGTTAAGCATTAATCATGTTATTAAATATTTTTTTATAAAAATAAAAAAATAAGTTTTGATGATTCTCATTATGAGTTTGTTCCAATTTTTTAACGACCCAATTGGAATCTAAATTTAGTCTGATCTCTAACCTTTGTATTTTGAAATTAAGCAGTTTTGAGCAAATTAATGCTAACTAATATGAGATTAAAATGGTAAAACCAAACTTATTTGTTTTTTTTTTTGAAATTTGAGAATACTTTAACCAAAAAAGTTTTTATTACTAATAATTTTTAAATTACAAAAGCGAGAAAAAAAGTCTGAATTATCTCAGTGAATTTTTTTTGTTAAGGATAAAATAGTTATTTTATAGTCTACGAACAGTTGGCAAGTCTTATTAGTTTTTAGGGAGCGTCTTTTATGTTTAAATAATGCAAGTACCTAAAATTCTTATAAAATAGTATTAATTAAAAGTAATTAGAATTTCCGGTAAAATTATATTATTATAAAAACTATCAAGGGTTTAATATATGTGTTTCATACTTTTTATATAATATTTTAAATAAAGACTTGTTTTAAGTTTAATATACTTAATTACAAACAATTCTAACATACATGCTCTTTATAATACTGTTAAAAAATATAATTAAGTTGATTTAAAATGTTAAAATACTAACAGAAATTTTAAGTTTAAGCAGTAATTTTAAATAAAGAGACGGTATTACTCAATCACCTGGGGTTATTTTCTTGCGCCCAAGTCCTTAGACAAGAAAAATTTTTGAGCATCTTTATCTTTAGTTTTTGTTTAAAAAGTTTACTACCACTACAATGTTAATTAGAATTTTGTTTAAAATATTATTAAGAAAAAATAACCATCCAATTAGAAACATTAAAAAAAACGATATGTGGTAAAAGCAGAGTTAGATTTAATTTTATAAGTAATTTAATTTTTAAATGAGTTTGTTTTTTGTATTTAGAAGTGTAATAATCCATTATATCAGAAAACCTACTAAAGTTTATTACATCAAGCTCTTTTAGAAATACAGATAATTATAACTATGGAAAAAAGTCGAAGAAAACCGAGAAAAAAGAAACCTTTTATAGCAAAAGATGTAAGTTTGATTTTGTTTTTAAATCTTTATTGAAAAAATTATCTGTAAGTTACCTTTTTTGTATATAGAATGTTGCTTTTGATGGTTTTAGTTGAAGTAAATTGTTATTTTATTTGCGAAGTAATTTATTTCTTAAAGTCGTATTATATATCTGAAATACAAATAAGCTTTTAAGCTTATAGTTCTCATAAGCTTTCATTTTATGACAATAAAAGTTTTAAAAAGTAATGAACAAAATTAATTCATAATACGAACAGGCAAGCTTGTACAATGTTTTAAAAACTAAAAAGTAACTTGATATATTCAAATACAATACAAGTGTAAATTTGAAATCTGAATCATTCCTTAGCATTTTTGACAGGCTATTATCTTTTACTTCGTATATAGTAATGACGTTGAATGACCATTTAACGAGTTTAGGATTTACATGCAAAAAAGTGCAAGAATTTAAATAAAATTTTTGTAAAAAATTTAAAAATTATTAAGTTTACAAGATCTGAATAACTTATATTGGTTCGACAGGGTTGGCAGCAGTTAGATCAATGGAGAGTTAACAAAGTTTTTGGGACAACAAAAGGAGAATGGAAGGTTTTTTTCAGGTTTGTGCGTACAGATGTTATGTTACTCAGATAAACAAACACTATATTCATGCTCGTATGTTTGGTTAAATTAAGTATTGTAATTTATTACAAATCTAATAAAGGTGAAAAGATTAAATATACTCAATATTTCGTTATTATTATTTATAAAGGATTTACTATTTATTTCGTACAGATGGAGGTCTAGTCATGGATATGATTGGAAATATGTGAGTCCTGAAAACGAGAAATACAAGTTAAAAACATTTATATTTGATAAAAAATAATAATATGTAAAATTAATAATAAGAAAACCATACTTGGTCGTATGATAATTACAGTTAGTTTCATAAACAACAAATGACCTTGTCAACAGTATTTTTATTGTCAATTGATAGTCTTAATTAATAGCTTGATAATCTAAAATGATAAACACAATTATTTTTTTCTAATGAAAAGTGAAATATATTTAAGAAGCTTTTTAACAGTTATGTGATACTAAATTTTAATGAGTCAAACACTACCTATTTTATATTTAGTATGAAATGGAGTTAATATACTTTGATGTGAATTTTGACTTTTTATAGGATAAATTGTATATTCTTTTGATCTTTTAATCACATTACAAACTATAAATCAAACTTAGCATAATCAATAAACTTGTTATTAAAATATTACTTATAATAAATAAAATATTTACATCTTAGTTAAGATACTTAATTTTTTTACATTGTCTTTAAGGCAAATCATACTTTTAGTTTACAGAAATATTTAATTTTTTTATCACATTAATGGTACCCACAAAAGCAAAAAAATAATTTCTATTTTCGTTAAAACAACCAATTCTTAAATTAGATTTACAAATTGCATTGATGTATTGAATAATAACAATTCAGTTAAATTTCATTAAGTTTTAAAGTATAAATAATCTAATTTGTTACTTTTAAAGCAATCTAAGTTTTAAGCTAGGTATATATGAATATTTTTTATTTAAATAAAACCTCAGCAAAAGTCTAATATAGCCAAAGTCCGGACTTTAATATGCCGTGAGACTAGCTTAAGGTGTAATCGTCAAAAAAGTATGATCAAACCTATGAGTTTAACTGTTATATTCATTCTTTACTTAGTCGATTTCTCATAATTGCTTTTAGCTATCGTAAATAACTGAGTTTGAATTTTTACAATTCTGAAAGAAGTTTTAGGAAAATTCTTTGAAAATAATTTTAATAAAACATAACTTAATTCAATAGTTATTTTTTTAGTTTTTTTTTTGCCCAGTTTTAAAAAGAGTGTAATAAAAGTTTTTTGCTTCAATCATATTTTCAGATTCATTTTTATATAATTTATTATTTACTAAATAACCTTGTTGCAACTGCTTTCAGTTACTTTATTAAAACTAGTTTAGTTATACAGCTTCAAGAGAAGTGTTCGAAAACCCATTGTTGTACATATGCGTTATACATGAAGTTTTATTTAACAAAATACAGTTTTTTTTTAAATTAACTAATTTAAATTGATTTTTTTTCACAGTTCTAAAACAAGCGTTGTAGACAATCTCAAGTATGATTTCTTGAACGATTACACGAACGATCTGGTGTTGAAAGAAGGAAAAACTGGGAGGATGCCAAATAACAAAAATAACCAGAAACCAAGAATTGCATTGAAAACTCAAAAATCAAATATTTTGACCAGTCGAAATAAAGAACACAGCGACACCGTGGGTGAAAGTGAAGATGACACGGACACTGATGCAAATGATTTTGAAGATTCAGACGGCACTTACTCCTCAGATAATGAAAGAAATGATGAAGAATCTTCACTTTTAGATGTTTTACAGAACGAACAAGATTCAGATGGCACCTATAGTTCAGATGATGACCAAACAAACGAATACTCAGATTCATCGGAAAGATCAGATGAAGAAATGGAATGCCAAAATGATAGTCAAAAAAATCGAGATACAATTCCAATTTTGGATGATGAAGAAAAAGATTATCCCGACTTAGACGACGGTCAATCTTCTGATTCCGGATCATCTGATAATGAAGACAATGAAGATGCCAGTAGTTCAATCATTAAAGACATAGAACATCTTCGTATATCTAATAATAAAGGAAGTTATAATGAAGAAAATGTTGCAGATAAACTGAGTGATTTAGGCAAAAAACGAGTGAATGGGTGCCGAATAATTTCAAACAGGAACTATCAAAAAGACTTTTTTTATTTTTCCGATGATTCTGGTGAAACAGACGGTGATGATTCCGAATATGAACCAAGAGAAGAAAGCAAGAGAAATAAAAGTTCGAAAAAGAGGCCAGTTCCAACTCAAAAGAATAATGAACCAATTGAGAACACCGGAAAAGTCAACAAGAAAGTAAAACCATCTCAAGCTAAATTAAGAAATCAAAATTCAGATGACAAAATGAAAAGTAATACATCTTCTCGTAAAAGATCATCCAAGCAAAACAAGAAGGATGGTTACCCTGAATGCAGTTGTATTATCTGTTAGTTTGTTTATACTTGATTTTTGTTTAAGACAACATTGTTTATGATTTATGATTTTTAAGTAAAAAAGCAACCTTACTCTTGAGCACAAACCTTTTCGTTAGCTATTTCGAGCTAAACAGTTATTTAAAATATTACAGTATATTTAAAATATTACATCTAAAACAAGTATTTCCAAATTTCTTTTTGGTTGGGTTTACAGTTTATATGAAAGAAATATACAACAGTAGAGTATAAAATGTATAGTTATGGATTCTTTAATTTTGCATAATAACTTATATTTGTATATTATTTTTCTAACGCTTTTATGTAACATCGTGGTTCAAGTCTCATATACCTTCATAACATTGTGCAAAACCCGTTTACACTGACACTCAATTGATAACAGTTTTAACAGACATTTTGTCATTGCTGTTGTTATGCAGAAATAATCAACTTACAAAAATCGTAAACATTTATTAGCAAAATTTGTTTTTTATTGTAAGAGTTTTTAATGTTAACATACTTAATTTTTAAAGTTTAGTTAAGTTTAAAAAAACAAGTTCATAAGAATTTAATTAAATTTTGTTTATACACTCTTGATGTTTAAAATTTTTGTGTAGAATACTATAAGTTTAAGTAATACGTGTAGATTTTATCAAAAGCGTCCTTGAAAGGTTAAAAACATTTTATTTATTGAACATCTCTTGTTTTGAAACAGTAAAACTGGAATAACATACTTTTTATTAACTTTTTCATTCATTATGTTACTCGTTATTTTTTTAACAACCTGCTATTGTCTCAGCAAAAGAGCACAGAAGGCACCGTTACCCAAAATTTTTAGACCACTTGCCCTCATTCAAAACAACGAAACAGATGCAGGAATTTTTCGCTGGCAAAATCAACGTTGGTGTTGATGAAGTGCAACTGCATAAGGTAGTTGAAATACTTTTTAGAATACTTACAAAATGTTATACATGCTTTATTTTAGAGTTTGGCGAAGTTTTTATTTGTCGATGAAAATATATTTCAACAAAATCAGGCAACTTATTTTCACTTCTGAAAGTATTTTTATTGAGATAACTGATTAATTGATTCTTTTATTGAATATTTTTTAACCATTTAAATATTTTAATTTTTTAACTTCAGCCAAAGTAACTTTTCTGGTTTTTATTATTTGTTTATCAATGTTTTCTACCAGATAAAACATTATACGGAGGAAGCAACCACCGATGCGGGATGTCCGATTGCAGTTGAGGTAGCTTTTTTCTATTACGTCATAATACCATTAAGTATTTTGCTTTTAGTTACAATAGGGTAGCAAAGTGTGGTTAATACCATTGAAAATTAGAAAACAAAAAAACATAAATTATAACTTGTAAATATTTAAAAAATTAAATAGGAATTAATAATTAAATAAGCACTACAATTTATTAAAATTGTCACTAAAGTTAAACTTTAAATATTTTGTTTTAAACTAATTTTAATCGATTTGCACAAGGTCTTTTCAAGCTAAAATTAAAGCACATGCTGAATCTTACTCAAGTGCTGTACGTTTCCAGATCATAATTAATAAAGATAGTTTAAACTAATATAATAATATTTAATAATCAACTTTGGTTTAAAGTTACAACTAAAACTTAAAATTTTTAAATGAATCTAAATTATTAGTTTATATTTTTTACTAATTTTTTATTTTTCTGAAACTAAGTTAAAAGTAATAATTTAAAATTTATTTTTAGACATGTTATAGTTTATGTATTTTTACTAATTTTTTATTCAGAACTTCAAAAAGTACTTTTTTTTTTTTGCATTAACGCAAAATACTGCAACTATACAGCCTCTTTGTTTTAAGTACGTTTTCAAGTCTACTATATTTTTAGGTTAAAATTAATCAAAACAAATATATTTTTAGTCGGTTATCAAATTCGAGAAAAAAGTTACAATATTTTACTTTGAACGATACGGCCATAAGTGTGACTACAAATTTTACTGGAGATTGATTCTAATTAAAAATGTATTTACTGAAAAACAAGCGCGACACATCAGAAATGAAACTGTAAACATATTGCCAAACTATGGAAAAGCTAACAAACGAACTACTGAGACACCAAAAGGGTTTCTATAAGCTTTATTTTTAATTTTTAACTATAATTTAAATTTAAATCTTTAATTTTTGGTTCAAAATAGTTTCCCTGGCTGGATATCTTAACATTTATATAATTAAATACCTCTTTTTCTTAAACGTAAATTGTTTTGAAGAATGATTTACAAGTACAAATCTTACCAGAAGAAACAAAACAAATTACAAAGAAAACTAAAATTTTACTAACACTTTAGTGGCGGCAAAATACAACTTTTTTTTCAACAGGAAAAAACAGCCCTGCATTTTTGTTAGAAAACTTATGGTACGTTTGCATAAAAAAACGTACCAGAGAGCGTTGGAGATCGTCAGAAGTCTTGACCAACTTCATGAGCACCATGATGAGTTCGAAAAAAAAGACAAAGGCACAAGAAATGTATTAAATTATTATTATTTATAATTAGCACGTGTAAAAAAATACAATTAGTATTTATTTATTCATTAAAAAAAATCTATCATTTTATAATACAATATTTGAAAATTTTACTGAAATTAAGTATTAAAAAAAGAAAATTAAAATTTAAGTCAACAAAAGTCTTAGCTTCAGATTTCAATAAATATATAAGTAAAAAACTATAGACTTATATAGGTATTAACTATTTTAATAGTCAAATAATGTATATCTTTTGTAAATTTTCGTGTACATTAAAAACTGTTTCTATTTTACTATTTAACACAATAGGTTAATTTTTTTGAAACTTTTTTAATGTTTTTAAAATAACAGTAATTGGTTTTAAACATGAAAATTTAATAAATTACTCAAAATTTCTAATAATATGCTAAAAGCAAAGTATTTTTAACCTTCTTTATAAATTTAGAATAGAATGCAAAAAATTTGAATAAAAAATTAACAATGTTAAAGATTTTTAAGTCTTTTTAAGTTATAAAAGAATTAAAAAGAAAAATATTCATAAACAAGTGCAAAGTAGTTTAAAGCAAACTAATTTTTTACAATTTGTATATAGTTACCGAAATATTTTAAAGCAAAATACCTAGTAGTTATTCAAAAACAAATACAAAAGATAATGATAAGTATCACATTTATTTATCAATTACAGTTTAGTATCATATCCTAGTTTAGATAAATATATTGGTTATTTTTTTAAAGGATATTTTTTCAAATGTTATAACGGTACACTTTTGTATTAATTTAAAGTAACAGCAATGCTAATATACGTTATATATTTAGTATAAGTAATAATTTTACACATAATACTGTTAAAGGGTTGTAAAAAGAACGGCAAAAACAAATACTGGAAGACGATTCTTCTTAAAGAAAGTACAAACTTTGACGAAATAATCAAGAGGCTTAATAAAGAAAACATTGAATACAAAATGGATTACAAAATGAAAAAAATTAAAAAGGAGTAAGTGAGCATTTAAAAAAGTATGCTCGAAAAAATATAAATTTCACTACTGTATACATCTTTGTTTTTTGCAGGCTAAATAAGAAAACTTAATTTTGTACAATTAAATATGTTTTTTTATAAGTTATAAATTCTTTTATCCAACTACATACTTTATAACTCAAACGTGTAGATTAAAAACATTTAAAGTGCATTTTAATACTAGTTAGTTTTTAATAAACTTGAAAAATATTTAGTTTAACAACTCAACAGTGTCTTGTGTGACTGCCAAGGTGCGGATGATGTGAAATCCGGCAATACTTACACTTTAGGCTGTTCTCGCAGTCGATACCAACACCGTTGCAAATTTTCCGCTCGCAGTGGTAAAAATTTACCTAAAAAGTGGAAGCTCAGAGAAGACGCGCCAGTCGCTTATTCTTCAACAATGAAAACCATAGTTGAGTTTTTAGCCTCCACTGCAGACAGTCCATTCAAATCAATTCTTCCGCAGGCTTACAATAAACTTGTTAGTTTTCAGCCCTCTATGCTGCTAAAGTTTAATAGTAGTAACTTAATAAAACTATTAAACGTTTGAAAAATTTTGATGTATTAAAGCATAAGCTAATAAACAGTTGTTATAAAGTTAATGCACTTTAACGATTTCTATCTTAAATAATTTCCTCTATTACTCACAAACATAGTTAATACTACAGTAGTCATATAACAAAATATGATAATAAATATCCAATAGAAAGAAAACGTTTCTATACATATGCTTTGAAATAAATAAAATATGTTTAAAACAAAAAGCTAAAAGCTTGTTGGTAATGGCTGTCGTGTTTTAGACTTTAACACTGCTGTAATTTTTTTCAAATTTATACAAACAAAATTCGAACAATTCCTCAGGCGCACGAAAACCAGTGCAACATAGGACCGATTGGAAACAAAACGGTTTTTACTGGCGCCGCGTGTAACTTGGATTACTGTTGCCACATCCACACTGACTCGAATAACATAGATGGGAGCCTGACTGCAGTAAGTTTTTGTGCGAAAATATTATGATAAATGTTTAAATATGAGTACTTTTAAGGTTTCAAAAATGTTCATACCTTTGTTGCCTTAATTGCTTGATGCATTTAGCCAAATAGCGATTATTTTATGACTTTTTACATAATAAAACTGTTAATTTTTGGTAACTCTGGTTTAATCACTTTTTGCATAATGAAATCTGGTGAGTATTTTTGAAAAATAATTAAAAAGGTCGTAAAATGTAATAAACCCTTCTGGATAATTAACAAAAATAGTTCATGAAAATTTGTATTTAAAATAATTAACACTTACATCACTTAGTGCGAATTAGAAACTATTGATAATTAATTAACAAGCAAAACCGTAGTATCAATGCATATAATTCCACTTGGAATACAGTGTCACGCGTTACTTTCACTAAAAAATTTACCTTCAAACAAACCACATATATTATCACAGTTGTTCACATTTCTCAAACCTGACGCGGTTCCACACGTAAGACCGATGGAACACATCTTGACTCAGTACAGGCTCGACGTCACAGATGCAGAGAGGAGAAATATGATCCTCGATGGATCTCTGAAGGTTTTTAAGTTTTTTATTATAGAATCGTTTAAATCTATTTTGTAAAATAAAATTCAAAATTAAAAATTAAAAATTTGTAAATTTTGTTTAAAGTTCCATAAAAGTTATAGTTATTAAACTTAAAACTAGTTTTATAAATTATAAAGTGTTATACAAAATACTTTTTTTTGTATATGTGTTAATAAATTTAAATAATTATTAGTTAAAAATAATGCCCTAAACAATTATTAAGCTTTAATGGTTTAAAAAAATTTGTTAAAACTGTTCAAAATAAGTATTTAGTTTGACGTTTAATACAAAACACATGTTGAACTATAACATATAAAAAATTTACACAGATTAACTGCGATGGGTATGAAAATCATGGAGGACTCGGTTTTCTATTTCCAAATGCAAGTGTTAGTTTGTTTAAGTTATAAATTTACCAAATGTGTTTTCATTCTCAACACTAACAACATTCACACTATTTTAATCGTTTTAGTTGTTTAATAACAAACAACAGTTTAGGTATAAGAAGTTCTTAGTGAATATTTTACAAAACCGTTAAGTATTGCACATTCTACTTTTGAATTTTTCGCTGTTGTGTCTGTTCTAAAGTACGGCTGTTTAAAAAAATTCAAAATTTTTTAATTTTTTTTTTCAACTTTGCAAACAGTTGGCATTCGAATGCTCGAAAGTTGAAAGGCACGCGACGACCAAACAAACCGACCCGAACAGAAACGACCCGACGAGACTGTCGTTTGCGTTGTTCGTTCACAGGAACCTCGAACGAGAAGGGAACCATTTGGAGGACGACGTTAAAAGAGATGAAAGCTTGTTTCAGCAGTTGCAATGCCCTGCAGTGAACATATCAGGTAAGTAAAACTGTTTGATGTAATATTTTTGTGAATAAATGATTCACAAAATGATCTAAAACTCATACGTTATAGTAATTTGACTGCTTTATTAGCTAAAATTAAAACGAGTACCTCCTTTAAATTAACAACTAGGTTTGAATTAAGAAAAAAGCACAAGTTATATAAAACTTAATTCGTGCGAATGTAATTATGGTCTTATAAAATCTTTAATGTGAGGAAACTGTTAACAAAATTCTAGTATTTAAGAGTAGTTGCTTTTAATCTGACTTATTTTTGTAAAGATTCTGAAAATAAATCAGAGAAAGATAAAGTAATGACACCATTACATGATAATAATGAATTAACAACTAAAACAAATAAAGTAAAAATATGTTAACAGTAAAAGATTAAAACTGTTGTTGTTGTTGTGTTAGAGGACTAACTGTTTTAAATAAACTAACTGTTTTGTTTAAATTTTAAACAAAAGTATTTTACTAAAGATATAACTTTTTTAAACAATTAGTAAGCTGTGTAAAATTAAGTTTTATTACACAAAAGCACTAGAAAACTATTTAAAATAAAACATAAAAATTGTATTAAGTACTAAACAAAAACTTAATTAAAGCTTTTTTGATACTGTTTTATCGAAATATAATCAAGCAAGTTACAGGAAAACATTTATTTAAATTTATTTTCATAAGCAGTCCAAAAAATTACAAAAAAAACTTTAAACTCTTTTTAACTTGATGTTTAAAGCGTATACATTTATGTAAACATTTGCTTTTGACAATTATTTGATTGATGGTAAATATACAGCTGAAATTTACAAACATACTACTACTTTAGTAGGTATATAAACATGAACTTTTTTAAGGCAATGAAATAAGTGTTAATGAAGATGTAGAAATGACATCACTAGATGCCAACAATGAGTTTAAAAATGCAGAAATTAAAGAATCTGAAGTACTTGTTAACGGTATTAGTTTAAAATTGTTTTATGTCTTTTAAATGTTTTATTTGATTACAAATACAGTTTTTTTTATAAAACGAAAATATGTGTGACAAAATTAAGTTCTCATCATCCTAAGCATTAAGCAAAATGATTTTATTCTAAATGTTCTTTGGTTAATTAAATTAATAATTGATTTTTTTAAAGATGCTGTAATTACTTCAAAGGATGACGTAAATGAAAAGTCAATAGATGGTAACAACGAAATAGCAATTGAAATGAATAACAAATCTTTAAATTCCTTTACCGGTTTATGGTTTAAATAATAGTTGTTAACGTTATACATTATAACTAAGTAAAACTAACAGTTTAGGTATCAAAAATAAATTTTTTTTTATTTTTGTTTTAAAGCTATAAAGTACTACTTTTAATGATGTTTTTGTTTCAAACAACTACAAGTATGACCTTACTTAGTTTATCATAGAACAACACTTAAAATCTATTTTATGCACTAATTAACTTTTTAGAACTTTATTAGAACTTTCAGTTATGTTTTTAATGTAATAACAAAATTTAAACTATCCAGCAAATCAAATTTGTTTGACTAACATATATATAAATAGATAAAGAAAATAAGGTAATGATTTAAACTTATTAATTTTCTACAGAGCCCACTCGAACGGCTTTTAGATAATTTATTAAGAAAATGCAATTCAAAAAATTCCACAACATGGGTTTTATGAAGACAAAAAAAGGAATTCTTTAATCTTCAGCTGATTCAATTTAAATTAAAAAGCACTTTGTTAAACACAGATTAAAAAGTTAGACAAAAAAACAAAAAAACAATATGAAGTAAGAATTGAGTATTATACATTACAAATATTCGGTGCAAAAAGTGATCTTCTATCTAATTAAACAAACAAATAAATTCACAAATACCTAGTTGAGTTACCAGAAAATCCTTTAAAGTTTATTGTATTATAAGAAGAGCTTTTTTAAATGTCGAAAAAACGACATGAATTCACTACTCTTATCAAAACAACTTTCCTTTTTCAACGCATACACAACAGCTGTAGATTCTTTTAAGCACAGCCTACAAACAGGGTTGTTACCATCTGCTATTGGTTGTGCTCTTTTTATCAACTCCGAAGTTAATTTAAAATCATTGTTTATATTTCGAAGATCATTGTTTCTACATTAGAAGTTCAACATCAGCTTATGATCCACTCAGTTCAGATTCCGGTATGCCAACCATAAAAAATTCTTTTAATAATGGTGTATACAAAAATGAAACTGAGCTTTCAAAGTATGCTTGCGGCCTAAAGCGCAAAACAATTGATTTTAGAATAACTCTCGAGGTGATAAAAAAAAGTACAGCCCATAGCAGATGGTAATAACCCTGCTTGTAGGCTGTGCTTAAAAGAACCAACAGCTGTGTATGTCTTGGTTTAGGAATGTTGTTTAAATTAGAGGTATGAGTTCATGTCGACTTGTCGACATATGAAAAAGCTATTCTTATAATAAAGTAAATGTTAAAGAATTTTAAGATCACTTAACTGTGATTTTTGTGAATTTTAGTTGTTTGTTTAGTTGGTGAAGGGTCACTTTTACCGCCGAGTATCGGTAATGTACAATATTCAATTCTAACGTCATATTGTTTTTTGTTTTTGTATAAATTTTGCATCTCTGTTTAACAAAGTGATAATTATTTTAAATTGCACCAGCAAAAGATTAAAGACAACCTTTTGTTGTCTTTATAAAACATATGTTCTGGAATTTTTAAAATTGAATTTTCCCACTAAGTTATATATACATTTATATGTAAAATTCATGTAAATGCTAATTAGAAGACGCAAAAACTTGCAGAACTTAACTTTCGTGCCTACGCACTCCAGAACTGCAAAATAAGTTTAAAATAAAATACAAAACAAAACACTCAAATTAAAGTTTAAAATTTAAGAATTAACACATTATGTAGTTATTTAAAACTTTTAAAAATCATGCAAAACGGCTTATGCTAAAATTAACTTCCCAATCGACACAAAACTGGCAAAATTTATAAAACTTTAGTGAGTGACTATAAATTTTAACTAAAAATTGAAAAAGACAAAAATATATAAACACTTAAATAAAAGTTAGTTTTCAAAATAATATAAGGTAAAATTAAAACTTGTTTTCATTTAAATGTTTTGTACTTTATTTTGAACTTGTTTTTCAGTTGAGGAGTGCGTTGGCACGAAACTTGAGTTATGCAAGTTTTTGAGTTTTGTTGTATTTAAAGTGGGCTCTGTGTTGAAAAAAAATAATTTATTAAGTTAATCAACTTGTTTCTAACATATATATATATATCAAACTCTAAAAAATTTATATTTTATTCTGAAAAAATATTAATAAAAGAACAAAACAACTGAAAACTCTCTTCATAAAATTTT
Organism: Thalia democratica; assembly: GCF_965202585.1. Taxonomy (NCBI): domain Eukaryota; kingdom Metazoa; phylum Chordata; class Thaliacea; order Salpida; family Salpidae; genus Thalia; species Thalia democratica. The sequence goes on from NC_139165.1 coordinate 20,994,055, forward strand.
TTAAGCTTTTTAAAAAAAAAGACTTATTAAATTAAATGTTTTAGCACTTTTAAAAGCTATTATGAATTTGTTACAAGTTGTTAACTCATTGCAGATTTAAAGCGTGAAACTAACAACTTTTTTTTGTATCTTTAGCTATATGATAACTAAATAAAAGTTTTTTTTTAAGATACACAAGTCATTTCTGAGGATCCTGCCCTTGTGGCAACATCAGGTGATGGTTTTGAAGTAACAAAAGAAGCAGGTAAAAGTTCTGAGAAACTTGTTAACGGTATAAGCTTTAAAATATTTGTTGTTTTGATAGATTAGGTATTGTATTTTTTTATATGTTTAGATAGATGATAACTAATTAAAACTTTATTTTAAGGTTCGCAAACCATTTCTGAGGAACCTTCAGTTGTGACAAGATCAGATTATGGTAATGAAGTAACAAACGAAGCAGATATAAGATCTGAGAAACTTGTTAACGGTAAGAGCTTTTATAACTTTTTGTTGTATTGTTAGGTTATGTATTGTAGTTTTTCGTTAGTTAAATGATAATTAACTAAAATTTCATTTTAAGATACTCAAACCACTTTTGAAAATCCTTCAGTCGTGACAACGTTAGATGATGGTATTGAATTAACGAATGAAGTAGATAAGAATTCTGAAAAATCTGTTAACGGTATAAGTTTTATAATTTTTTCGTGTATAGTTAGGTTAAGTATTGTATTTTTTTCTTTAGTTAGATGTAAACTAACTTAATACTTTTGTTTTAAGGTACGCAAACAATTTCTGAGAAACCTTCAGTTGTGACAAGATCAGATTGTGGTATTGAAGTGACAAATGAAGCTAATAAAAATTCTGAGAAACTTGTTAACGGTAGAAGCTTTATAGTTTTTGTTGTAGTGCTAGAATAGTTTCGGGTAAATTTTCAACTCAGGAACTCAGATTAACTATAAAGTATATTTAACAAACAGTTGAAAGTAAATTTTACTTGTTTGAACAAAAAATACTTAATTCTTTACAATTAAATCTAAATCAAGTAATAGTTTTACAAAAAAAAACTACTATTTAAATTAAGAACAAGTTTAGATTAAAAAGTTCAAACTAATTAGTTTTGAGAGAGTTTTTAAATCTTAAAAAAAACCACGGGCTAGAAATTTATATTAATAAGCCAGATGTGACCCGCAGACCATATATTTCAATTTTTTTTTTTGAACGTTGTGATGAATAGTATATACAATTTGCCTAAAAAAAAAGACCTATCTTACGTTCAGTTCTTTGAATCTATAAACTTTTATAAAATTAATTTTTAATTATTAATCGTAAAATATTGTTTTAAACTGTTTTAGAGAAAGATGTAGTTATGCAGCCAATAGATGATAACAGTGAATATATAAATGAAGCAAATAAAAAGCCTGAAAAACTTGAAAACGGTATATTTTCAATTCTTTCTTTGTGTTTTGTTTTTAATTAAAAATGTTTTACAATCTTTAAAACGTTTAATTTTAAAAAACTTTAAAAAGTGCACTTTTTTTTTATAAAAAATAACAATTAGAAAACAATTATAAGCTCAAAACACTTATATGACTAAAATAATTTAGAATTGTATAGAAAAGTTTCATTATTATACTCAAACATTATTACTTAAAGTTATTTGAAGAAAAGTCAGTAAGTACATGTCTAATACAATTTCATACTGCTGTATTTCATCTGAATAATTATTTTTTTTATAGTTTTAATTTAACTTTTATTTGTATTCAAAAAAACTCATGGTTATTATTTTAAAAGTTATGAAAGTGTACGTGAAATTGGAGAAATATTTGAATGATGGTCTATATAGAGTTTGGAAGAGATACAAAGAGTTCAAAAATTATTGTAAGTTTATTTACAAAGAATATTAAATAGCAATAATTCAATAGTTTGCTTAAATTTAAAGTTTGTCAAACTTCATACTTTGTATAAATGTGTTAACGAATGTAAAGTTGTTTTTAAACAATATTTTCAAAACATTTTCTTTAAAATTTTTAATAACTTATTTATTCTAAAAAATAAAAGATAGAGAATTGTAATTAACTATACACATAATCACATACAGTTTATTAAAAATATTTAGTTTTAAAATTAACAGTATAACTTCTCATATAAGCTATTTGCTTATAGTCTTCCACTGTTCAAGTTTGAATAGCTACTAGCAATAGCTTATATAAAAAAATTGTATGTACTGCCTTTTATAAATTCGACAATTCGTAATAAACGATTTCAAAAGCCCTTGAACTTTTTTATTAGTTTACTTAAAAGTCCTTCAAGTGGGCTCTTTGGAAGGTGATTCTGTTTACATAATCGCATTAGTTGTTATATACGTATGTATGTTTTTCTTCTTTTAAAGGATGTTATTTGTTTATTAAAACTTAAAAAAAAATTGATACTTTAAATAAGCTGGCACTTTAATAACTACACCGACAAAAATTACCTAATTTTACAGGGTCTGACATAATAGATATTCGACTTTACTCTTTGGTTAGCAAATTAAGGTCAAAGTTAGATGAAATTAATGATAAATTAGAAGAAAAATGTAAGTAATTGTCACCTTGTTTAATGTAATTAACAGTTTTTACATCTTAGATATTTAAAACCTAATGATAGTTTATACTTTACATAAAAAATATTAAATAAAATTAGCTTAATTTAAAATTAAAATATTACTATTATTTATACACTCTCAGTCAATTAGTGTACAAAATTTAAGAAAATTTAAAATTACTTTATAATAAAAAAACAAAAAAATGTAGATCCTGATTGTAGAATTTCTCAAAAAGTTTTCTTTAAAGAACTACAAGACGCAACTGGAAAATTGATAGAAGAAATAAAAAAGTTTCAAACTGGTAATTCCATGTTTATATATAATGTTTATGTGTATAAAAAGACTTTACTACAAACTAAAACTCATAAAACTTCATGAGACTATCGGAATAAAATTGTTTTTAAACATAGGGTATTTTAATATACATATTTTTTTTTAATTAATATAGATACTTCTTAAACTTAATATTTCTATTCATGTTACTTAAATTTAAAATTGCTCAACTACTTTTATAAATTCAGTTTGACTTAAAAATTACAGTTAAGTAAAAATCAAAAAAAAGAAAATGAAAATAAGTTTACATATATTTTTTCTAATATTTTGGACATTATGTTTGTTGTATATATATTTATATATATATAAGCAAACCATTTATCATTTACGTTTCTTGAAAAGCTATAAGTACCGCTAACTTCAATGTTATGTTTGTTTTAATTTAATAAATACCACACATGTTAGATATTTTGACAGTAAATGACAACACTTTGTTGTCATGATATAAATGAAAAGCGCAATAGTTGAAAGAAAAAGATTTTTCACACTTTTTACGGAAAGTGTTTAAATTATATAAACTATCAAAACATAATCTTAAAATATACAGATAATGAAAGTGAGCTGAATAACTCGGAATTTAAAATGTTGGATTGGTTGAAAAAAATAGTAATTTGCGCATTAGAAAGAAATTTGCAAGTTGTTGGTGAAAGTGAGTTATAAGATACAATTATTAATAATTAATTGACTCCTCAATGACACTATCATAAGAGGCCTAACCCACAAACTACTATTATGTTTTTAATTTTACTGTATTAAGTAGTTTACACTTCATTTAAAAAAACAACTTTTGCAAATTTTGTATCAGGAAAGAACATTAGTAACTTTGTCATGTAAAAGTAGAAGCCTTACTTATAGTATCGTTAGCTTTTTAGTATGCAAGTCAGTAATGTTGACAAATGATTTTATTATTTAAAAAACAAATAATATTTAAATTTTTTGGCATTTTGTTTAATTAAGATTAAATTTTAAATAATACATTGACAAATTGTGTAACTAAATAAAATCTATTTTAATTTATATGTTATAGATATAGCAAGTAAAGAGAAAAAAGAAACCGAATCAGGTCAGTCTACTTATATTTTATTTTAATAACAAGCATAAACACTAATTTATATTATCTCTTTAACATAAAAACTTTAGAATTCTTATTGGATGTTAAACGTTTTGCAACAACTGTTGCTAGAATTTTTAAGTATTAATGTTTATTCTTCTTAACATAAGTTAACTCTTTAAAACAACGTATATGATAAAACTTAACAATACATTCTTTTATTAACAGACAATAAAAAAATTAATTCAAAACATCAAATTTGTTGTATTGGAATGCCGAAAAAACTAGGTGCATGGGCCAGTAGAAAACGAAAAGGTTTGTTTTATTAACATTTTATTCAAGTTGTTTTGTTTTTGACATAGGTATAATGAAAATTAAATTAATGTATTAGTTTTGGTTTAATGTAAGATTTTAAAAGTTTTATTTTAATATATTTTTTATGGAAAGTTAAATTAACGGATTCGTTAGTTTTTAGTTTAAACATCTTTTTTATACGACAAAACTCAGAAGAATCTTAAAATATGAATAAAAAAACCCAATATAAAGTTTGAAAGTTATACATTACGTCATTAATATAAAGAACAAAACAGATAAAAACTTTTCACAAGAAAGTTTATAATATTTTTAATATAACGAGTATAACATATTATATATATAAATATCTTTTAATTTCATAAGCAGGACATATATTTTGAGCGCATATTAAATGTGTGTGTAAGATAATACAGTTATTAATTTTGTTAACATTAATTTACAGCTGACGGAAACTATTCCGAAGTTCGATACAAAAGATTTAAACCGAAACACACACCCATTAAACGTAAGTTTGTTTTGACTATAGTTTAATGGAATTCAGCACAACTACGTGTTAGAACTTTTTTTTACATTACTTGTATTTTGTTTTTCTAAATTAACACTAAAAACTAATAATTCTGTACAATTCAAGTTCTTCATTTTTTTTTGACTATTTTTATTTATTTAAAAACAATAAGATAAACTTTCAAATGTATTATGCTAACGGATAACACACGTCTAATCATTTTAGTTTAAATTTACTAGAATAAAATATATATTTATAGATGAAAATTTATGTTTTGTTAATATTACAATTTACTCTTACAGGAAAGTTGATGGATGACATGGTACAAAAAAGAATTGAAGAAACAAAATTAGATTTAAACCTTTAAGATACGAACAAATTTATTCTTCAGAAAGTTTGAAATAAATTTTCATTTTGTTTAGCCACCTTTTTTTATCTTTTAGTCTTCTTAGACTTTTAGGATTTTATCATTTTTGTTCAAGAATTTATAGAAACCTTCTGAAACGCAGTAATTAAAATACTTTTTTGTCCTTTACAAATATTTTACTTTATTTTAATTTTAAAGTACTTTCGAATGATTTAGTAACAACACTTTGTTAATATTTTTGTGATATTGATAACTATATCAATGAATTATTACATTCTACATATGTATGTTTATTGAACGATAAAAAAAGCCCTCAAAAAGTTTGGTATAAGGACCTGGTGTACAAAGGAACCTTTCGGTTATCGAATCGTACACCATACTTTGAATTATTGTTTTTAGATAAACTTTTCTATTTTTACTTGCTTTTTTAGCAGTATTTTTGTCTGTAGAAATAAAGTATACTTTAAAATGTTTGTTAATTTTTCATTATAGGTATAAAATAGTTTTATACACCTAAAACTAGATTTGTTTTTTAAAACAACATAATAATGAGCTCTTTTACTCGGGAAAATGCTTTGCTTCAAAACTATTTAAACACGAAAACTACTGCAAAAATGTTATGACCATCTACAGCTGTGTTCTAAAAGCAACTTTTTTTAAATTCATTTATCATAATTTAGTATAAAATAACTGAAGAAGAAAGTATAACATATAGCATATATTTTTTAATAATAAAGTTGAGATTAAAATTAACTAAAAAAAATAAAAGTTGTTTTCATTTGATAATTAGAAATTAATTTTTTTTTTAACGAAGCAAGATTATCAAACTTGTTATTAAGGTTTCAAAGTCCTGATCAACAATTAAATTAAAGCGCTATAAACAAAACCACTATGACTTTAAATACATATATGTTATATAACTATTAAGCTGCTCTGTTCTAAAGCAATAACTAATTAATTATTTTCTTTATTATATAAGTTTTATGTAGTTTAAGTCATGGTGGTTTTTTGTATGGCTCTGTCACTTAATTGTTGTTCAGGATTTTGAAAGCTCAATAACAAGTTTTATAATTGTGTTTTGATTTTTTTTAACTTTGATTTCAAAATTTTAACTCAAAAGCTTTCTAATTGTATCTAACTTTAATATTTTTATAATTTAGATTTAACAATTATAAACACTCAATAAAAAAATAATATACATTATACTAAGTTCCTGTGGCTTTTATTGCGTTTACTATTGTTTAATTTATTGACTCAATTATTAATGTTTGTTGTTTTGTTTTTATTCACAATAGCTAACATATTACCTTTTAAATTAAAGCATTCTAGTATTTACCAAACATAAAAAAATTTATCTAACCTTGTATTATAATTTAACTAGCTTGTTCTTATCTTTATATATGTTGTGACGTGATTATTCTACAGTTTTTTTAAACGATTAGTCACCAGTAAATATTTACAATTAGTACTTCCTTTAATTCACTTTTGTAGTTCATATTATAAATTGTTATTTTTCATTGTATTTTTACTTTTTTGATTTATACTTTAATAATGCAAATATTATATAGTTTTATAACAGTCGGATTTAACATTAAGTATTTTATATATTATCAACCATTATTAATCTATAAAAAATCTATAGAAATTATTTTTATTTAATGGACACCTGTATATACTTACTTTAGCTTCTTTTCGTTACTAACAGTACTTATTGTTTTACAGAGCTCCTTTGAAATAAGTTAATCCGTTAACACACAAAAACATGTGTAGTGTAATAAAAGAAGGATAATGTATAATTTTTTGTTATTATATATTCCAGTGAACTTTTTTCGCTAGGATCTTTTGTTAACAAACGCTTAAATTTATATTTTGAACATTTATTTTTTATTTGTTAACTAATTTTAATTTTGTAGATTTTAAGGGTGAAGAATATAGCATCTATCCACGACACTTTTTATGAAACATCTGAAAAACAATCTACAGAAAATACTTTAAAAGATTGTTCGCCGTACGATAGTTTAAAATAATAATCATAATTAAACATAAAATCTAATACATTAAATAACCATCTAAATTAGCGTTTCCCAACCTGGTCAAGGTCATCTCTGTTGCCGAATTTGGCTGAGCAACTAAAGAGTGGAAAAAGTGATTGTTAACTGGTAAAGGAGCGATATCGAGTGATCACTTTTTTTATTACTCTAAGGGGGCAATTATGAAAATATTTTCAGGGTCTTGGCGTGAAGGCGGAATTGCCAGAAATATCAAGTTTCGCAAACGTTTGTACAATACATACATGCTAAGTACGTGTTGCTTTTACCTGAAACTAATGCTTCAAGGAATTTGAATCACTAACGTATTATTAAGTTAATATTTTTAGTTTATATTTTTTGTAGAAACAGCTTGTAGTTTTAGATAAGTTAGACTAGTTGTAATCAAAAAAAAATATTAAAAATTTTTTATTCTAGTTGAACATCAGGTTCATTTAAGCATAACCCTACTACGAACGAAATGTACTAGTTAATATTAACATATCACCTATTAAGGAATCTTAAACTTTGTTCATGTTTGCTTGGTGTCTTAACGGTATTTATAACCTTGAGTTTACATAGTTTTTTAAACAATTGTATCGTATAAAAAAATTTAAAATTAACTCTTTTATTTAGATAAATTTAAGGTAATCGTAAATTACCTTTAAAACTAAAAAAACATGTTAAAATTAACTCCTTGTGCTTACTTTTGCAAAATAAAAATTGAAACAGGCTGTAGTATTATACATGTCAAATATGAGTAGGTATCAGATTTGCACGAGCAAAGAAAATTGCACAAGGGGACTAAATTGCACGAAGACACTTTTGCACCAGCAGACAATTTTGCACGGAGATATTTTTGCGCGGGTTGAGTTTGTTTTTTCTTTTTTTAGTTAACTTTTTTTATGTTATTTGTAGGTTTTTTTTTACTGTCACTGTTACTCCTAACCCTTACACTTGGTCAGTTTATTTTTTCTTTTCGTTTTTTAATTAGTTCATGTTAAGTTTTTTTTTTCGTTTTTTATGTAATTTTTTTCTGTGTCTTTTTACTCTCGTGCAAAAATAACCTTCCGTCAAAATTGTAACTCTAGCAAAATTAACCCTTAGTGCAAATTTGTCTTCGTGCAGAAGTATCTTCGTGCAAAATTGTACATTCGTGCAATTTTGTCAACGTGCAATTTACTTCTTTCATGCAATTTTCTCTCTGTGAAATTTTGACTCATTTCCGTCAGCATAGACACAAAAGTGTCATTTATTTTAGTCTTCGTTAAAACTAAATTACTAAAACAATTTACATGACTTGTCAAATGCATTTTCATAAATTCTTGAAGAGCGTTAAAACTAATGTGTTGTTAGTAAAGTAAAGATTACAAAACCTATCGATCACTAGCATTTAAAATAACGTGCTAATACCTTTGTAAAGGAGAAAAGAAAACTTGTGTTCCTTTCTAAAAACTACTTACTGACAGAAAATTTTTATATGAAATGTCATGTCATTATACTAAAACTTTTAGGGTAGAAATTACTAAAAATTTTTTTTTATAAGATATATAAATGTTTAAGTAGCAGAAAGAAACTTGGTGTTTATTAAAACACGTTTTGTTAAAATTAACTATTTCTTTTAAGTAAAAGTTTTTCTTAAAAATTTTTTGTTAGTTAGAAATTAACAATAAATTAAAAACAACTATTTTCACAACTAAATAGTTTCTTAACCCCAAAAAAAAAAAACGTAAATATGTAAATATTTTTAAACGTAAATATGCACAAGCACAGCTTACAAACAACAACTAAAAAAGTATTAAACACTTTACAGGGTATTGTTTTAATTGAAATAGTTGATGATTGTTGTAAAACTCTGCATAAAACGAGACAAGTCAAACATGCATGAAGGGACACATATGGAGGCACAATAACTTTTGCACAAAGAAACACTTTGCATTAAGAAACTTTTAGTCGTACGGTCACTTTTTCAATAAAAGTGTCTTCATCGAAAAGTGATCCATCGTGCATATTTGACACCTGACCAAATTAAACAAATATACTTATTATTCATTACAATAACTTGTTTCAAATCTCCTTCAAGCACGCTCAGTGATAGTTGATTGAGTAAATAAAACCGTACAAACATATATCTACTAAACCAGGTTTCCCTAAAAATTGGCAATATCACCCCTACCAGCATTTAAAAATATGCAATGAAGAAGAAAATGAGTAATTGACTACCAAATAGGGAAATAACAATTAATAGTTCTTTTTTAAATTCTGTTAAGAAGGCTTTAATGAAAATGTGTCTGTGAGGCTTTGTGCTCGAACATAATTGATTTCAGAATAACTTAAGTTCTGGTAAAAATCTTAGTTCTTATTTGATTTTATCAACGACATCCAACAGAAGAAACCGTATTTTTGGCTTATAATAAAAAATAAACTAAAATAATTTATGATATACTGAACTGTCGGCTAATAAAAATGTATAAAGTTGAATTTAAACGGTTTTAAAAATAATTGAAAATTTTTTTACAGTCTCTATGTTAATTTAAATTTTCTTAAAAATTTGTCCTAATATATTTCGTTCTTACGTCAGACTTTAATTTTACTTTTGTATAGTGTGTTAAGCCTTTTGTGTTTTTCTGTTATTTTATTTACTGACCATCCTGATAGGGATACTGGTGTATGAAGTTTTGTTTAACATAACAAACAAAAAAAATATTTTTATACTTATTATGTTTACAAACATATCTAAAAGGAAATAATATTTTTAAACACATTAGCTTACGATAACTTGTTATGCATTCCAATTGATTTAGTTTGGGTCTGCTCAAGTTTATTGAAAGACTATTTAAAACCTTTCGAACACTTTTTTAATTATCCACAAAAACTTAGGTTTATTTTACACTAACATAAACTTAATCACCTGAAATATAGTAAATTCTAAGATTTTTGTAAACACTAACCTTAACCGAAACGACATTGTTAATCAAAACTATTTTGTAGTTATATTAAAACTTAAGCTATAATGCATGAGTATGTTTTTTATTCTCATAAAACTTCAGCATATTTCATTAGAGTATATTATTTTTCCAAAAAGTTATATAAAAGATGTTTAACTTAAATAGCAAATATGATAGTTATTTGGGATAATAAAATATAAGTATGAGTTTTAAAAAAAGGACACGACTTTAAATAAATGTTTTTATTTTGCTAAAATTGTTAGACTTAATCACCTATAATCTATAGTTTTACATGGATTTTAACATTTGTGTGATTTCGTTCATCACCTTTTTAGATAATACGGAAACCATCTCGAAGTATTTTGAAACTTGAGCCATAATGGTTTGATAAAAAGTATCACTGGCTTCTTTGGCGGTTTCAAATTCATCGGAAAACTTGAATTCTTCTACAAACCTGGATCCTTGTTCAGCGATGGCTAAGGCAATTTTTGCCACTTCATCAACAACTTTAGCTGCTACTCGTTGAGAAATCTTGTATGCGTTAGAAGCTGCCTCCTTTGCTTCTTTGACGAACTTTACAACTTCTTTCTCACATTTTTTATAAATGTAAGAAGGCCCCTTTGCAACCATGGCTGAAACAAAGTTTTTCAAATATTGGAAACACTTTCCAATTACTTCAAATGCTTTTATGCAAGCATTAGAAAAAGCTTTCTTTAAAATTTCCAAATCTTCTTTGGGTTGTTGTACAGCATTTTTGTGTTTCAAATCGAGCTTTCTTTTAAACTTGGGAACATTTTTTAATTCTTTGTAAAATAAGTGTTCGACGTACTCGACAAAATTAAATGCTTGCTCGACGGCTTCCGCAAGGAAGTTCATTAAACTTTGGAAAACTTTTTCTATCAACTGCATGGCATCGAAATAAGCTTTGTTTAAACTGTCCAGTAGTTCTCTGCGCGTCGAAGCTAATTCATCAAAGCGTAAAGCGGCTTCCTTGGCAAAATTGTAAACGAAATCTTTAGCGCTCTCATACAAATCTACAGCTTTGCTGTTGAATTTTTGCAAATATCCTGAAATTGATTCAAACTGTTGAGCAAAACTGTTTCCATTCACATTTGGAACTTCACTTTGAGTGTTGCAGCAGCTGGCGAAAAATAAGGCTACTATTACCGATTTTATTACTTTCATACCAAGTTATATCGTTTTTTTTTACTTAAAAACCTGAAAATGTATAAAATAAGTTTTACATTATTGTAGATCGAATATAAAATGAGCACTTGTTATATATATTTGTTGTTAGTTTTTATCAGACCGTTAAATATTATTAAACTTTTAAAAGTAAAAAAAAAAACATGTAAGAAAAACAATTAAAACTACGTTTTTTTATGCACATAAATAATCAACAACTTTATATATAATTTTTGGAGGAACAGGTCTAAGTTGCACGACGACAAAATTGCACGAGGTTGCTATATTTCACGAGGGGACAAAATTGTACGATAACAAAACTGCACGAGTGCACAAAACTGCACGAATCCAAATTTGCACAAAGCCAAATTTGCACGAGGGCACACAATTGCACGAATGAACAAAATAGCACCAAGACAATTTTGCACCAAGGGTCAATTATTTCCACGAGACTAAAAAAAACAGAAAAAGTGTTAAAATAAATAAAAAACAGAAATAAATAAACTAAAAGACAATTAAATAAAAAAGGAATACAAAAGTTACTGACCGAGGGTAAGGGTCAGGGGCAGAGATGTTAAATCGCAGAGCACAAAATTCCCGCAGTAGAATAAAAAATAAAAAGCATGGCAATAGAATTAAAATTTCTTATGAAAGCAAAAGCTGTATTTTACAAGTTGAGAACATAAAAGTTTCATATATTCAATTACACCAACATATTTAAAAGCATATAGTTTTTATATGTATGAATGCCTTAAATGTAAGTTTATGTTTTTTATTTTTATAAGGTTAATTTTATTCACTTTATTGTTAATTTAATCATAACTACCTTTTAACTTTGTAGTAGTAGGTAATGTTTGGTTAGAAAAATTAAAGAAAAGCATCTTCCACTTATTTAAGTGGTTAATAAACTAAAAACATTGTAGCTTTGGAACTAATCTATGTTAAATTAATTTATTATTTGATTTTTTTTTCCAAAAATTAGATGCAATAGACAAATTATTTTTTCTTATATCCTACTTTTATCAAATTATTTGAATTTTTAAACTTAAAAATAAAGTTTGATTATTATAATTTTTTAAGATTCATTAAAAATTATTTTATTAAGACATAGATTTCACTTAAAAGTAATTTGAATATAATTTATTATTTTTGTTTACAAACCTGAAACTACTATTTGCTTAGATTAAATCTATTTAAAATTTTTAATGTGACAAATTTATTGAGTCTTTTTTTATTATAATTAGGTAGTTTATCTAAAAAAAATATTATTCTTGAAAGTTTTAGTGTACAACTCAAGGTTTTTAAAACTAGTTTTGTAAATTAAGCAGAGTTGAAACAAGGTCAGGAAAAGTCAAAAAACTCAGGAAAAGCAGAAAAAAAAGATAAATAACAAGAATAGTAAGGTTTTTTTTTTAAACAGTCAGGAAGTTTGACTAAATATTAAAAAATACCAGATTTTGTCAGTTTAAATTCACTGAATTCCTTATATTCAAAAACAAGTCTTTGAATGGTGAAAAATTAATTTAAATTCTTCAAAGTGTGATTAAAATTGAAAAAATTTCCAAGAATTTTACAAAATTACTTAATGCCTTCATCTGGTAAAATTAAATGAATATCCTTTACAAAACTGCAAAATGTTTCTATTAAAATTTTTTTAAACTATCCTAATAGAACAAACAGTTTTTGTAAGCAGCTTGATAATCTGTAGCATTTTTTAGTAAAACAATGATAATACACATAAGTTTGTTTATCTAGCATATGTTAGAATTGAATTGTTTTTTGTTTAAGTAAATAAATAATTTCATTCTAATTAAACACTAGGTTTAGTGTTTTGGGTAATAAGTTTATGTTTATAATTTACCTCATTATAATTTTTACAAAATTGTTTAAATTTTTAAAATAAATTATAAAAGAGGTGAACTTCATGGTTAAGTTTAATTATTTATAGTTTATTGTAGAATAGTTGTTTTTTAATATTTTTTACATAAATAAGGGTAAAATATTTACTACTAATTTTATAAATATTGATAAACTGAAATATAAAATTGAAGGCTTTATTAATTCCAAGTGTTTGAATATGTATTATATTATTTGTTTAAATTGATAATTTGATTTAGAAAAGTCAGGAAAATTGTAATAAAAAGTCAGGAAATTGTTTAAAGAGTGGATAATAACTATAGGGTTGCTATTTTACCTAGAAATTAAAAATTCTGTACTTTGACAATTAAGGCAATTAAAACCTTAGCAAAGCTGAAATTAGATATAATTTAAAAAAAACCTACATTTGTTAACAATAAACCTAAAAAACCTGAAATTCTTAACAAGTTTACATAGTTCGGTAATAAAATTTAACTTGATTCAAAAATCTATCATATAAATAAGTTTTTTTTTTATCAGCAAAAAAAACTTTTTTTCATAAAACGCATTTCAATAAACTTAAGTATTTTTCAATGGCTTATGCTATCAGGGTTGCCACTTTACCTGGAAATCTGTTTTTACCTGGAAACCTGATACTTAACAACTAAGGCAAAAAAAACCTGGAATTTGAGAAATTTTTAACCAAAGACTTAGAAAAACATTCAGTTTTTAACAATTTCAGCATGTTAAGTAATACAATTTTAACTTGACACATAAAAAACTATCATATAAATAAGATTTCAATTAAATTTTTTTAGTTATAATACACATTTTAATTAACTTTATAGTACATATACAATGTTTTTTTATTATTTAACACAGTTTTTTATATTAGACATAACTTTAAACTGAAAATAAACCAAAATACATGTAATTTTAAAAGCCTTGAGGAAAAATTTATAAACATGAGTGGCAATCTTGTACTATTCCAAACAGTTTATTACAATAAATTTAACTTTAAATTAAAGCTAGACTCTAAAATGTGTATTTTTGAAGATTTTTTGAAATCATGTAAAAAATTTAAATAAAAATCAGGTGGCTATTCTCAGGGTTGCCACATAGTCAGGAAAATTCAGGAAATCAGGAAAAACTAAGAAAAATGACAAAAGTCAGGAAAATTTAGGTCAAAATGGGGGATTTTTGAAAAAATTCAGGAAAAAGTCAGGAAAAAAATTTATAAAAACCTCAGATATTGTCAGTTCAAATTTATTTATTTCCTTTTGTTTCAAAGCCTTCGATTAGTGAAAAATTAATTAAAAATTCTTTAAAGTCAGACTAAAATTGCAAAATTTTCCTTAAATTTTACAAAATTACTTAATTTTCAATGCCTTTTTTAGTAAAATTATAGTAAAAAGTCAGAAAAATCTTGAAAAAAGTCAGGAAAACTTTTGTAAAATGTCAGGAAAAAGTCAGGAAAAGTCAGGAAAAATTTCTCAGCTTGACTTGTGGCAACCATGCTATTTTGTAGTAGTTAAGGTAAGTCTCTAATGGTTTTTTTTTTCTTGGATTTACAAATAGTTATTAAGTTACACACTAAACACATTACTTTAGCAGTTACATTTTCGTAGGTAACAACCGTTGAAAATATTTTAGATGAAACTCCAGACCAAGAAGATTTACCAACTTTAGATTTTCCACCACCTAAAAAGATGAGGTACCAGAAATCTTGGGAATCTGTTTATGAGTTAAAAGGTTTTTTATCTCTAACAATTTGTAGTATTTAAGAATACACATTTGAGTATTTCAATTTTGAATTCAACAACAATTTTTTTTTAATACTGAGCTTTTTTATTAAATATTATAAAGGAAAGTTCTCATGTTTTTATAGAATTAAATTAATTTTTCCATTGTAATTTTTGAAAAAAAAATAATTTTTAAATAGTTTTTAAAGTATTTTTTGTAATTTTATTTCAATAATGCACAAAAAATTTTATCATCTAAAGTCAAAAATTCTAATTCACTTTTTACCTAAAAATTAACATTTTGTTTTAATAATTTAATAATTAACAATACTTTAGCATGACATTTTTTTTACTTTAGTACTAACCTTTGACTACTTTATTTAAATAAATATACTTAAAATACATTTTATAATAACAACACACAAATTAAACTGTTAATTTTATTATAAAATTAAAACCAAAATTTGTTAGTATAAAACAAAGTTCGCTTCATAGACAAAAATTGAATTTCTAATTTTATTATTTAAGTAAAATGGTTCATAGAGGCCATAAGGCGGTGAGATGGGCAAATTATTTATTTACAACAATTTTTTGGTTTTACACCTTACAAATTATCATGATTTTTGTTTGTTAAACAAAAAAAAAATTTTTAATTTTTGTCATAAAACACATTTATTTGAATATTAAAAACATTTTTCTGACAAATGGTTTGTGGTAATATCAAGAATTCTTTATAAAATTTTTTAGTATATTGCTTTCAAATACAAAAAGAAAATTTTTATTTACTATTTTATAAATGCTAAGAAGATAAGCTTTGACTGATTTAATTACTAGACAGATCTACTTAGTTTTTTTATTTCAAAAAAGAATTATTTCACTGCATTGATTAAATTTATATATAAATTTTTGATAAAAGTTGTGATATAAATAACAATTTTATTATAAGCAAATTTATTATCCCATTTGTAAGCTTAGATTTATAAGATAGATTTAACTAAAGCTTTTATTAATTGAGAATAAATAAATTAAAATAAAATTGTTATTCATTGATCTTGTAGTGAAACAAAACTTTAAAAAGCACGTTTTAAAAGTAAATACATACTTAATTAGCTCAAGTTGAACTGTGATGCTTACATCAGGCTAGCCACTTTACCTGGAAGCCTATAATTTGTCAAATTAACCCAAAAAAAAAAACCAGGAATGTTTGTATTTTTGAAAAAAAATCGGAAAAACTTCAAATTAAAATAAAACCTGGAAATTTTAACATTTTAAGCATTTTCAGTAGTTAAATTTTCGATTTGGCACAAAAATTTATAATATAAATAATATTTTTTTTCTTCATCTAAAAATTTTTTATCTACCAACACATTTATTGTAAGTTTAAAGTATCTTTTTAATGTTGTCATACTATTTAACACAGTATCTTACTTTGAACCTAATTTTCGACCAAATAAAGATTAAAATTGTGAACTTTTAAAATTCTGTAAGAATTTTGGAATACTTTGAAAAAAATTTGAAAATACAAGGCAACACTATTACATCTATTAAACTGTTTAGTTTATTGTGAAACGTTTTTGTTAAATCATTAAAATCTCATTTGTTCACTTATTAATAAAATAAATATTAGATACACAACTTATTTATAAACAAATATAAATAGTGTTTAATGTTTTATTAGTTATATCTGTTATGTCAACTATGTGTAATGCTGTTTTACTTATTAGATTGGATTGCTCCAACAAATTGTGAAACTAAAGCTTATTGCAAGTGGTGCAATGTAGAACTACAAGCAAAAAAGAGCAACTTAAAAGTTCATTCTTATTCTGACCGACATAAACGCGCATCTCCAGTCACAAATAACCACAACTCAATAAATCAGTTTAGGATGGAAAAATCTTTTAAACAGCAATTCAACAATTTCCTTAAAGAAAACGTACGCCAGACAGAAGTCCGGTTAGCATTGCAACAAGCTCTTCACGGGAACTTGCTAGCAGGCGAACACCAGATAGATGTCATGAAGACACTTGGGACAGCTCACGAATCAGCAACGCTTGAAAGGAGGAAAGCAAAAATGATTCTGTGCAATACTCTCGCACCAATTTGCAGAAGACTAATCATAACTGATTTTATGGTGAAGCATTGTTCTTTCTATCTGGATGAGAGTACAGATACTGCTGGACAAAGTTTTCTAGGTAAGAAAATTACTTTTAAGCTTTGTTAATTTAATTAAGTTTAAATTTGTTATTAATTTACATACATTCTGTTGAATATAAAAATATTTTAATACAAAAAGCTTATTAAATTTAAATTTCAAACATGAAATAAGCTTTAAACACATTGTTCTTTGTTTTATTTTTTTAATATAGATTAATTCTTGTAACACGTTAGCTGTAAAAGAAAATATTTTGTTATGCAATGAGTTGGACATTGTTAGATTACTCAGATGTAAGTAGGTTTAATGACAGTTAAAGGAAAAAGTTTTTATTTTACAGAATTTAATAGGTTAATAAATTAAAATTTACATAAAATTAAAGTTAGAATTACTATGATTTTTTTTAATAATTATACAGTAAACTCGTTCTAGTAAACTAAGTCAGTTTCATTTCTAACATATATTTGATTTTTGTGTTGACTTTTATTTAATAGTTTAAGAAATATGTCAAAATATTGTTGATTTTATTTTTCTAATAAGGAGAATGATTTAATTATTATAATATTTATTAAACAGCAAAAATTTTAATTAATAAAGAAAATAATGAATAAATTAGCAATTTGTTGCTTTAACGAGCAGGGTTGCTACTTCACCTAGAAACCAGGAAAAACATGGAGTTAAAATTTTAGGCATAAAAATACCTGGAATTTTGTACATAAATCTTTAAAAGACGTTGAAAAACCTGATATTTTTAATAATTTTTACTTGTATAGTAATAAAATTTGGATTTGAATAGAAAATTATACTCTATTTTTCAAAGTTTTTTGTCATCATCAATTTTTTTTTATTAATGAACCATTTATAAAGCAGCTTTAGTGTACCTTTTCCATGTTTTTATACTCTTTAATACAGTTTTAACATTAAACTTAACTATTAACTTTAAACAGACCTTAATATGTGTAATTTTAAAAACGTGGAAGAAATTTAGAAAACCTGGAAAAAATTTTAAAAATACCGAGTGGTTAACCGGAAGCAGTTTATGTTCAAATGATTATAACAGTTTTCCTTTTATATACAGCGGTTGTAATTACAATTAAAGCTATACTTTCTTAAACTTTTGTTCTACTACCTTCAGTTGTTTAACTAGAACAAAGTGGTAGTCCTTTAATTTCACAGATTTTATGTACTTAAAAGTTCGACTATATTTGGTATTTTTTAACTTTCTTAGATATCTATTTAAAAAAGCATGAGTAGTAGTTACCAACAGATAATTTTAAAACATTTATATTTTTTTTATTCCAAAGTATACAGATTATAAGTTCTTTTCATTCAAAATTTTACAGTTATTAAACTTATAACAAAAAAATAAAAAGCTTTATGTTTGAATCACAGGTGTTAGTATTTGTTATCTAAGCAAAATAAAGAAAACTTCAGTATCTACATTTTTACACCTCGAAGACCTTGGAAGAGACAAATCAGCGTTATCTATTGCTAACGCATTCAAAAGAGTCTTAAAGATGTATAATGTTCAGTTAAAAAATGTAGTTTCAATATGTAAGTATATATGAACTGTTACTGTTTTTTTCATTTTTGTATTCTAGTTATGTATTTATTAAATATGTACTACTAACGTGTTTTTAATTTTAAATTTAGATATTAATAGTAAGTTAATTTTTGTCTATTTCAGCTATTCTCTGTGTATTCTTGCTAACTTTTATAAACTAGTTTTAATATCTTACAATGATCTATCTTTATTAATAGACTTAATTTGATTTTATTCAACTGTTTAAGAAAAGTATAAATTTAAGCACAAACTGGTCTTATAATTTAAGAAAAATATTTTTTTTTTTTTTTAACTTAGTAAATATATTTTCAGGTACAGACGGAGCTGCTTCCATGACAGGAGTTAAGAATGGAGTAGGACAAATTCTGAAAAAAGATAATCCCAGGCTTATAACAATATACTGTACAAATCATGCTTTGCAAAATGCATGTTCAAATGCAACCAAAGCTACAATACCTAATGAAGTAAGTATTAAAACTATTTTATATAAATTATTAATTCAATTGTTGAATGAGAATTTTAGTAAGCTGCATTTATTCAAGTTACAAAGTTGTTTTTTTATATTTATTTATGATAATTTATTTTATCTTATATTTATTTTTAGTATTAAAAAAAACCATTGTTGTTGAATAAAAGTGTGTATACTTTTAAATTAAATAAGGTTGAGGAGCTTATTAAGAAAACGTTCAACTACTTCAAGTTATCTAACACAAGAAGAAGTGACTTTGAAAATTTAGGTGTGTGTATGACGGGTGAAATTCCGTTAAAATTTAAAGCCTTAAGCAAAACTAGATGGATATCACACTTTCCATGCATTGAAAGAATTTTATTGAATTGGGAAGTACTCAAAGCTTTTTTTAATGAAGTAAGTATTAAACTATTACTATAAACTTCAAGACACTTTAATAATTAGAAAAATTATTAGTATAAAACTTAAAACAATCCTGTTTTAAATTATTTAGCATTTTTACAATTATATTTTTACAAATATCTATAAATTTAAAATTCAATATGCCCTGAAACTTAGTAATCATATGTTTACTAAGGTAACATTTTATTAAATCAAATATATAATCAGAAGATATATAAGAATATATATCTTTTTAAACAAAACTTTCTTTGTTAATGAGCCTTGTTTTATAAGTATTAGTGTTTATTAACTATAATGATGTTTGTTATCGAAATTTTTATTCTTACCTATAACATTTGTTTGTATATTAGCCAGAAAGAAGAAGAAACGATTTACATGCTGAAAGTATTCGAAAAATGCTAAATAGCAATAGATTAAATTTTGTTTTTAAATTTATGGGCAAAATTTTAGAGAAAGTTAGTTTCTAAGACCTATTATCTGCTTAATAATGAATTAACACCCTAAGCACTATAACATAACTAATTTCAATCATTCTAATTTGATTTTAAATGTTTATTTTTAACTACTTATTTTGTAGTCATGTCAAGTTTAGCTGTAAGTATTAAATGTAAAGCAAGACTAAATTTTTACAGTGTAATAATTAATTATTTTTATTCATCAGGTAATATATGTTAATATTCTTTTACAAAAAAGTAAAGTAGAACCTTTTAAGTTTGGATTAGCAATAACAAAACTTATACAGCATCTAAAAGACCTCATTTACCAACCAAATTCAAGTAAGCTTAATTTAGATCACAAGGCAACTAAGAATAATTTTTAATTTTAGGCTATTAATAATAAAGTTTCGTTTGATTTTATATCTACAACATTTTGGCGTAAATAAACATTATTTTTTAATTAGTAACGCAAACAAACGAACAATAACGTTCTTATAACAAAACATTACTAACATTTTGTTAAAGGTTTAGTAGATTTAAATTTAGATTGGATTTTATACAGAGTAAACGATATAAGTAATTATTATCAATATTTTATTCTTTTACCAAATTAATTGTTAAATTATTATTTTACTATATAAACTAAGTTGTAGTTACTAAAATTTACATTTTTTTGTAGCTAACCTTTTGGAAGAACCTATTTTTCATGTAGAAGTAAACGAAGTTTATGCAAATTTATCCATTAGTAAGAAGGCAGAGGTTAAACTAATTAAAATTCACGTTGTTTAGTCAATTGGGTTTATTAACAACTAAACTTAATTGATTTTTTTTAAATAGGAATTGTTTAATGAGAATAATTTCTGAAATTGTTTTTACTTTACTTGAAAAAATTTTAAGTCAAAATACAAGTTATTATAATAACTGTGTTTTTTTTTTACATAATCGTTTTTTTTTTTCAGTAAATTCTCATACTTTACTTAAGTAATTTACTTAATGTTGTGTATTACACGTGAAAAAATTTCTGTTAATGACACGCTACGGTTCTAATCTGTAACTAATTTTCCTATAATTCCAACATTTTTATAATTAATTGTTTTAATACAGGTAAAAAATATTTTTCAAAGTTTTGTTGTAGTGTTTATAATTGAATTGGAAAAAAGAATGCTGCAAAATCTTGAATTTATGGCTCAGTATGAAGTTGTAAACGATGTTAGTTGGTATTAAATATATCTTCAAAAAATAAAATAACTTATTTAAATATCATTAAAACTTATAATTTTTTAAAGGCCTTAAATAGACGGATGCCGGATATTGAGAAGTTTTTAGAACATCCAAAAATTAAAAAATTGTTTGAAGGAAACCACAGAGATACTATCTCATTTCAATACAAAAGTTTGCATGGACGTCATCAAACAAGTATCGGTTAGCTAAAGGAAAATAACAATAGTAACCTACTTCTTAAATATAAATTAAAATTTTCAGTGTTAATGTTAAACAAGTTTTGTAATTTAGTAAACATTGTAAATCTACCGAAAACTAAGTTCTGATAAAATAAAAACATGATTTATTATTGTAAGAGTACACTTACAATTGATTATGTACATAAAAAGTTATCAGTTTATTCTTAACAGATAAATCAACAAACGTTAACTTTTGGAGCAGTGTTCGCGTTGAATACCAAGAACTTAAGGAGTTAATGATGAAACTACAAACGATACCTTTTAGTAACGCGCAAATCGATTGAGACTTTTCCTTGATGAATATCTCGAAAAACAATAGACAATCTAATATGGGCCATATTTTGTTAAACTCCTTAATGATTATTAGGTAAGTAAAAATTTAATGTATTTGGATTTATGTCTTTTTATTTTAAACTATTTATTTCATAGAAATGAAATTTTAATGTGTTATTTAAACTGTAAAGTTTTTAATCATTATTTAGATTATTTAATTTTAGTTAAAGTTGGGTATGCAACTCGATGACCGAGAGGTCTTTTTGTGTACCCGGATCCTTGAAACAAGAAATTTTTGAATTTTGTTTTGTTATTATTCAACAAACCTTATCATTTTGATTTTTACTTTTAAAAAACATATTTTATTATAGGAGACATAAAGGCCCTATTAATAACTTGTTTTTTTTAATGTAATCCAATTAAATTAATATTTTGTATTACAACGATTTGTTTTATATAATTTTTTTTCTTTTATTTTAAATATAAGGGAAGAATAAATGCATAATAAGAATTGAAACATTTTTTTGCTAAATTTATCGGTATATTATCAGTAAAATTCAATAATATATATCACTAGTAAAAGTTACTAGAACTTTTTTAACAAATTTTAGTTTAGGTAGTTTTTTAAATTTTTTATTCTAATTAAAACTATTTGTACAAGGTTAAAAAGCTTGGCGTTTGCTTATTATTTAAATACTATATAGGTTGTTGTCTTTTTAGATAAAGTAAAGTATAGTGTTAATCTGTTTGTTGAATATTTTTATCATAAATATAATATTGGTAAAGTACAAAATTATAACTCAATGTATGGTTTATAAATTACTCTTTTTCATTCAAAGGTTCAATTCAAACATTAGTAATAAAAAATTCCTACAATTACTTTTTACATTCTTAAGCCAATTATTACCCAAAATTATAATAAATTCTATTTTTCTCAGATCAACCTGCAAAAGAATGGAGTTATGCTGTGACAAATTTCCACTTTCAGATACATTGATAGAAGAAGTTGGTAAGTCTAGTTTGTACAAACCAAGAAGCCAAGATGTCAATGAAATCTTGACAAACGAAGAGTACAGCAAATTTAAACCTTCAAATTTGACAATGTTTGCAGCAAACAATGTAATATAAAATTTCAACAAAATTTTTGCGTGTTAAAATGCAGTTAATTTTTTTCAAAAAAAAAAATGCTTTTCATTTAAAGTCAATTTACTATTTTAAAAACACTTTTACTTGAGTGACTGTTAAAGCATTCTACTGTTTAAATTTGTTGTGACTGTATTTTATTCAAAAATTTCAAATTTGTTTATTTACAAAGTTTTGTACATTAATTGCTAAAATTTCTTAGACTATTTGTACTTTTTTACATTTTTTGTAGTAACAATAATAAGTTCAATAATAATCCAACCGTTAATCGCGCTAATTTTTTTATCATATGAGTATTATGCTAAATTTCTTTTGCCTTACAAACTTTAAAATTTCTCATTTTCTTAGTTTTTATTAAGTATTTTTTAATACTTAAAATTGTTATTTTAAATTTCCGTATTAACTTTTGTATTTTTTAAAATTTTTATTTAAAATTTTAGGTTTTTAAACAAAACATTTTTACTTCAAATCAGATTTTTTTTTAAACAATTTTCTTTATTTACCAATATAGATTTTTTTTTAATTGCCATAACTGCTAGTTATTGCAATACAAATTAGTTTAAGTCATAGTGCTGTAAACTGCCCTTATGTTATGCACTTGTTCTTTTATTAATAAACATATAAAATTAATCCAAGCTCTTTATATATATATCAAAAAAGTATGTAGAGTATATAGCTTGTATTAGTATAATATTTTGTAGTGTCGAAGGTTTGTATAATTTTTTTAATTACAATATATCCTAGTTTTTATTTTTTCACAAACTTTGAAACTTGAATTAAATGAATAAACCTAGAAGTACATAAGCAACTTACAAAAATAAATTTCTTTTTAGTTAACTATACTTACAAATTAAACATTGAAAATGGTTTAAAACTTAAAGATAAATGAAATAAGTAATACTAGTAACCTTTTAGATTTTTTTTCTCTTAAATAAAGTTTTATTTTATGAAACAAATTAAAGTAGTTTAACATGAATTCCTTTCAATGTACAATTTCAGTCTTTGCTTTATATCATAGTCATTATTATCTAATAAAATATCTTTTCACTAAGTTAACATTTTTAGCTGCGAATATTCTTACTGCAAAAGCTTTAGTATAATTAGATTGTTATAAAACTTATAACAGAAAATATTTTTAATTTAGTTTAAAAAAGTAAATTAAGCTTAAATTTTTAACAAACCAGTTAAACTGACCTTATTTTTTTTCATTTAATAAAAATTTAAGGTATATAAACAAATAAATTTTTGATAAAAATTTTCATAAGAAAAAAAATTGTTAAAATAAGTAAGTAAATTGTAAATTAAACACTTATGTAATTTTTCACTTTAATAAAGGCTAAAGTCTTTAAGTTTATAATAACAGGAACTTAATCAAAGAACTCTTATAAAAATATTTGTAAACATTTAAAATAAAACATTTTTTTTAACTAAGTAAAAAGTTTTAAAACTTTATATTTTAAACAGTTCAACATTCCCATGATATAAGAATACTTAGAAAAATTAGTCACGAGATATATAATCAAATACGTGATAAAGCAGTTACTAAACAGTCGAATAAAATTAAACTATTGTCGTTGTTTATAAAAAATATTTTTTTAAATACTTTAAAGTTCTAAAGTTGCACTCAACGTTCAGAGTCTATAAAATATTAAAGTCAGCTGTATATTTTTCAATAAACAAATAAGTAGAATTTTGTATGTTTTTCATTTTTGGGTAAACTTGTCCACGAGCACTTTGAATAATCCTGACACTCCTCCGCTGAACATCAGGTAGTTTTCTTCCACCTGATCTTTATAATCTTCAACGAAAGTTTTACTTGAACCTTTGACACTTTCGATCGCCGTGCTCGAATACGAGTCCTTGGCGTTTTGAGAAACATAAAAGTCCACAACTTCGCTGTTGAGTTTTTGCAAAGTATCTGAAATTGATTCAAATTGTTGAGCAAAACTGTTTCCATTCACATTTGAAACTGAACTTTGAGCGCTACAGCAGCTGGCGAATAATAAGGCCAATATTACCAGTTTTATTACTTTCATACTAAGTTATATTGTTTTTTACTTTACTTAAAACCTGGAATTGTTAAAAGAAATTATAAATTTTAGTAGATAAAATATAAAATCAGCGTTTAATACACTTAAGATCTTAACTTTTAAGAAGACTGTTTTAATGTTAATAAAATTTATAAGGTATAAAACATGTAAGTAAAACATTTAAAATTACTTTTTGCTGTGCATATAAATAAGTTAAACAACCATAAATATTGTCTTTAGAAAAACTTAAATATAGAAAGTTTAAGTATATTTTATTTAACTCTAAAATATTTGAAGAAATATGATAAGCACAAAACAAAGAAATAGATCAGTAACTAATTTAGAATATTTAGCGTTTAATTTAAAATAAGAAATCTTTAATTAATTATTTAGAGAACAAATAAAAATGTTTTTGCTATGCAAAGGGCTAAATAATAAAATTATTTTTCAATGTTGTTGTGTGCTTTAAGAGTCTTCAAAATCTTGACTCTCCATTTCGACAATTTTTGTACAGCTTGACAGCAGCTGAAGTAAGGTCTCTACGACAGTCTCTGCGTCTGCTTTCTTTGCTTCTTCGAACGCATCAGAAAAAGCTTCCTTCAAATTCTTCAAGTATTTTTCAGCTTTTTGGCGAGCTAGAAGACGTTTTTCTTCAGCTTTTTGGCGAGCTAGAATACGCCTTTGTTTAGCTTCTTGCAGTGCATTTTTCAGGTAACGAATAAATTTTGATTCTTGCTCATAAACAGTCGTTACAAAGTTTACTACGCATTTTACAACCTTAGCACTTACTTTTACTGCTCTTTTATAAGCATAAGAGTAAACTTTCTGCAGATTTTCTCGAACTTTTTTAAGTTCTAGTTTAAGTTTTTGGAGGCCTTTATAAAAATTTATTTTTACAGACTCAACAAAGTTTAAACTTTTCTTAACAACAGTCGAAACAAAGTTTTCCAAGTTTTTAATAATCTCGGCATTCAGTTCCATTGCTTTTTTGTGGGCATCTTTCTTCAAAAGTTTTAGAACTTTTCTAGCTTGTAGTTTAGCATATAGACGAGCTAAATAATACCTGTGCTTAGCTTTTTGCAACGCTTTGGAAGAAACGTCTTCTACATGCTCGACAAAATTTGTCCCTTGCTCTATAACGGTCGATACAAAACCTGATACGCGTTTGACGACCTTTGCACTTGCTTTTATTGCTTTTTTGTACGCATTAGAACAAGATTTCTGCAAATTTTTCAAGTTGTTTTTAAGTTGTAATTTCTGACAAGCTAGAAAACGCATATTTTTGACTTTTCTTAGAGCATCTTTTACAGCCTTCGCACTTGTTTTTATTGCTGTTTTGTACGCATTGGAACAAAACTGCTGCAAATTTTTCAATTTATATTTAAGTCGTTGTTTTTGGCTAGCTAGAAAACGCCTATGTTTGACTTGTTTTAATGAATTTTTTATATGCTTGACGTATATTGATCCTTGTTTGACAACAGCCGATACAAAATCTGCTACGCTTTTGGAAATATTTGCATACAATTCAGTTACTTTTTTGTCAGCAGCAGAATAGTATTTTCCCAAGTTTTTCACATCTTCTTTTAGTTTTTGCACAAAGAGTATATAACATTTTGATAATGATTCCCTAAATTCCTGATAAAAACCGTAACCGAAATCTTTACAATTCTCATACAAATCTACAAGTTTGCTGTTGAATTTTTGCAAATACCCAGAGATTACTTCAAATTGTTGAACAAAACTGTTTCCATCTGAATCTGTAACTTTCGCATTTTGAGCACTACAGAAGGCGAATAACAAAACCACTATTGCCAGTTTTAGAAATTTCATTTTATTTAGTTTTATAAACTAAACTATCTGAAAAAACATTTTGTAAAGTAATATTTATATCAAGATAGTCTAAAGGTATTTATACTTTCTATGTTTTTTTTTTAAACTTAGTTTCAGAACTTAATTTTTTCAAATATATTTTTTTTCAAACCGTTTCAAAAGTTTTTAAAACTTATTAATCTAAATTTCAAAAGGTAAGTTATATGATTAGAGAAATATAAACCTAATTTCTTCATACTATGTGTTAAAACTAAATAAGCTAAACAACTATAAGTCACTTAAAAAGCGAACTTTAAACTAGAAATACGTAGTAATATAAAACAAATATGTTATTATTAATTAAACATCTATTCAAAACTTAAGTTTAACTGTAATATTCTTCAGAATTACAACTTAATACACTTAAACAATTAAAATTTCAATTGTAAGTAAAAAATAGATTGACTAAGAAAGGTATAACTGTTTACCAGTTACATTTTTTTTTTTGTAATTTTGAAAACGATTCTACTTAAATAGGAGAAACAAAAATACTAAAAATTACTATTAAACAAATTACTATGATCTTATTACACACTTGCCTTTATTTTGAACAAGTACTAAGAATAAGTTTTTTAGTACTAGCCATAGTCAGGCTGGTACTATAAAAAACAGTAGTAAAAGCCAAAAACCTCAAATGAAAATACAAAAATTACAAAGTTTGAACACTCGACAACTAAAAAAAATCATTATGGTATTGATAACAAAAGGAGTAAAGTTTCAAAAATAATTTATATCTTTTAACATAGGCATTGAATTTAAAGCGATAGAAACTATCTTGAAACTTGTAAAACAAATTATCGAGCAAATTTTGCAACTAAATCTCAAAAATTACTTAATTTCATGAAAACTTAAGTAATTTCTATCTAGTTTAGCTATCATAAATTTGATATATTGTTTATACTAACATCATTGGTCAGGGTTTGTGGTAACCAACTTCGTAGACAAATATGTATACTTTATTTATCAGTTTAAAAACTAAAACCTCATCATTTTCTTAAAACAACCCAAAGAAAAACCCAACAACAACAACAACAATATTAATAATAATTATAACCTACAAGTTGATTTGACACTAATAACACAGCCGAAAGTGCTAACTCAAAAAAAATTATAGTCTTTAAAATGTTTAACTAGATCGAACTGTTATAAATCATTTATTTACTGTAAAAGCATTGACCTAGCTAACTTCTTAGTAACTTCTACAGAACTTTAGTATTCTTTTATTAAAGAAATATATTAATTACCAGAAAATCCGAATAACGAAATCAATGGCGAAAGTCTACAAAACCGAAACCTGGAATTTTGTTTGAAGTGAGACAAGCTCAAGTTTAACAAAAGGGTTGATCATACCAATTCGATCATCAGACCACAAGCTTCGATAGACTGAGACCGGTTTCGTCCTGAACAGGATTCATCAGTCACACGTTATATGAACGTCAGGGCTTCGGCTCTGTAGACATTCTCCAATGCATTCATTAATTAATTTAAGCCCTGCTAATAAATCAGGAAATGTCCATGGGAACAGTTAGAGACTTGAATAGCGTTTTTGAAAAATGGATGGTATTTAGTTTAGGCCTTTTGTAATCATGTAAATACATAAATATAATCTAATGTTCCTAAGTCAAACTAGGTAATCTTACGATTGCAAAAAGATTATCGATTTTCGAGAAAAATTTCAGAGTTACGTAAATGAATTGACTTAATCAGTAGCTTTTAATCAAAATTTCAATATAGGATATCAAGTAAAAACGATCTAGTGGTTGACAAAAAAGACCACTTCGTAGATTAGAAAGATCCACTAGAAGAGTTAAACATCAGATGGATGTCTGATTAGATCCAACAGCAAAATTAGATTGTTTTGCTATAGACAAGGAAGATCAAGTGATTAAATATGGATGAAATTTTAAAAAATAAGTACCTTCTAAATGCCTGTTAGCGGAATACTTTTAATTATCTCAATATAAGCTCTGAGTTTGTTTATCCACTTTAAGATATAATGAGTGGAAGGAAATATGTTTTCAAACATGCTTTACGATATTTGCAAGTAAAAGATCAAGACACTTTAATTATAGTATTTACAAAACAAAGTGGTTTAAGACTGTACAGAGCTTATAAATAAGCTTTAAGATAAATAGGTCAGTATAAGAAAGTATCTGGTAAGAAAATACTATGAACATTATAGTATTTTTTAGACGTACGGTAGCATAGAGATATAGCAAGTACCGGATACGCCGGAAGTAAAGTTGTTGTATTACAATCTTATAATCGAAAACAAGCTCAGTCATGTGACTTACTTAAAAAGTCACAACAGTAAACTTTTTAAGTGTCTGCAAATAATGTAACAGATATTATTCTATGATTCTTACCGTTTTTTTCACCGGTGTGCAATATAATTTTGAAATATTTGATCAGACAGTGAACTAACAGCTTGTCCTCTACTGCATATCTTATCCTATAAAGACTCCAGATACTAAGACTTGCGCATAAAGGAAAGCAAAGAGTGACCTTACAAATGCAAGTTTTGCAGCAAGTCATTTGTTGAGAATAAATTTGTTAAGGTCCACAAGAAAAGTTACACTGGAGAAAAAAACACACTGTAGCATTGTTTAGTTGTTGTAGCGGTGTTAACAAGGAGTCGGCAAGTTGCGAACCGCAAGCATTTTTATAATAAAAATTGAATGCTGGCCGCGAAGGATAAAAATCAGCTTGCAAACATATACAGCTAATAAACTTTTTTTACTAATAATACAAAACATTATAGGCTTTAAATGGATAATTTAAAAACCCGTGGTATAGTCAATGGGAGTATTTAAATTTAGACTAAAATTATTGGTATTAGAATTGTTAAAACTTACATTAGATTCTCTAAAGATTAAAAAGATGTAAAAAATAGGAGTAAACAAAGGAAAATTTAAACCACATTGTAACAAAAACTACAACTATGGCTTGCGAGGACTTTTACTATTTAAACGTGGCTACAAAATGCTTACCTACAGTAAACAAAATAGATCAAAATTTGAATTAGGAAGAGTTGTTGATGATCACAGAGTGGACAAAAATATGTTTTATTACAACAAATTGCTGCTAATGGCTGAAAAATTTATCATTTGTTGAGAAAAATAAAAGTTAGAAGGCATTTAGGAACCGTAGTCGATTGCTTTTCTCATATCAAAAACATAACATGTTGAATACATCTCTGAAGAAGTCAATTCAGCGACATTATACAGTAAGTAGCAGATATCATGGTAAACTAAGCAGATTTAAAAATTACTTTTGAGCTTACAATGAGCATTTTGGATGTAAAGTCATGTAGGTCATTTTATAACTTTTTAAAGTTTCATTAGCTGTTGTATATCGATCATTTTTTAAAACTGAAAAATCAAACAAATTTGAAAAAGAACTTATTTTTAGGTTTAAGTTTAATATTTTAACTAAATTTGTAGACTAGTAATATATCATAATAATGATCATAATAATTTAACATTAGTTATGTAGAAAACACAATATATAACAATTTTAAAAACTAAAAACATTGTTTTGTAAATATTGATGACTCATTTAACAAGATATTACTTTATAATAAGATGTCCAGTTTATGGAAAAATAATTCTGTTTAATAAAAAACAAAAGAAAAGGACTTGCTTTAAATGTAAAGATTTTTTTAGAAACTAAACCAAATGATTGGTACATGTAATAAGTACCTTTATTCTTATGAAAATTTACATACTTCAAAAATACCTTAAACAGTACAATACAACCTGAACTTTGACTAAAAACTAAGAATTGTTGATAATAAATTCGTTTATTTGGTTGACTAAATATTGAACTTATTGTTGATCCACTTAAAATTGATATCTATAAGTATTGTTAACTTATTAAAAATTTATAATAGGTAAAAAAAAATATATACATTTTATTACTAATTAAACTTTATTGGTATTTTTTTTAATTCTGCAACTTGATATTTACACACAAAAATTGTATATTTTTCTGTTATACGTAAAATAGCTGACATTTAATTATTTTAAATAAATAAACATATGTATGAATTTTGTGCAAGATATAATATCTATAACCTGAATTAAATTAGAAATTTTTTGAAAAAAATAAGACTTTGCAAAGTTTAGGCCTTTATTAGTTATTATCATACGGTTTTAAAACTTACTTACAGTAGTTGCAGGCCAACAAAAGTTTTTTTTTACTCCCTAGTTTCTTCTGGCCCTTACTCCTTTCGCTTCTAACTCTTTTTGATCAAAACTCTTTCTGCTCCAAGTTCCTTCTTCTCCTAGATCCTTTTGGTCCTATTTCATTCTAGAATCCTTGTGGCTGCTGCTTACTCAGTTTTGTTTGCAGGTCATAAAATTTTAGAGCCAAGAATGCAACAAGGAATGAGGGGAAATTATTAAAAAAGTACACCAAAAAATAATTAAAAATGATAAAAAAAACTTTCAATGCCTTAAACATTTTAAAGTACAGTGCTTCCTCGCTAATCCGGCCAAGTTGGGCAAGATTTTTTCGAAAATACGGCCGGATTTGCCCTTGGCCGGATAAGAACAAAATATCGCTTTTTTTACAAATTATCTACCTTAGTTATATTATGAATGTACATAACAAAACGTACTATAAAATTTCTGTTAATTTAATCTATTTTACTTTATTCAAAGAAAAAAGAATTAAAACAGACAAAACTAAACGAAACAAAATTTTATAAGTTCAAAATTAATGGAAAAAAAAACTACACTGTTAACACTTTAATAAGTTAAGATTTTTTTTTGAAAAAAGAAAGAATGGAAGATTGTTTTACAGTGTTTTCTCGTTTTATCAGCAGAAAACTCACGAAATTGGATGAGTTTTGACACATCTTCAGGTGTGGCTTCTGGTTGGCAACGATAGTAAGCTAAGTAATCGTCCATTTTCTGCATGGCTTCAGCATGAGAAAATAAACACCTAGAAGGCTAGGAAACACCAATTTCATCTTCAACAACTTCAACAGCCTCCTTTTCGTTATCCCCAGTAACCAGTTCAACAATTCCTTGCTCGTCCATATGCTCATATTAGGACCATCGTAACTCATCCATCTTTGAATATCATCTTCTGTAAATATGAAATTTAATTTCGCAAATTGTTGTACAAACTCGTTGTCTTGAGTTTTTTCTGAAGGATCTATGCTATGCATGGAAGAGCTTTGCTGTAATAGCATTAATTTCTTCCATGAGTTTCTAATGGAAGAAGGCTTTACCATACCCGAAGCAGATGAAACGGTGTCGACAACTTTTGTCATGTCGATTCTTTAAACAAACTTTTAACTTGTTTTCAATTGTTAGTTGAACGCGTTTTCGTTTTTTTGATGTCTCATCCATTTTTTATCCAGATTTGTTGATTGTAGTATATTAAAGTGTGATTTGCTTAGCAAAGACAGAAAAATTGCAAATGAATAATAAACAAGTTTGTTACAACTGAGCGGGAAAAGTATGAAAAAAACTTAAGATTTAACAATTGATACTTAATTATGACGTTACAATATATTGTTTGCATACTTATAAAACGTAAATTGAATACTTTTTCAAAGTGAAATGAAATTAAACGCTAAAAACGCTAAAGTAAATAAGTCGACTTCTCGACTAAAACCGGCCGGATTAGCGAGGAACCGGATTAGCGAGGACCGGATTAGCGAGGAAGCACTGTACCAAAACAATAAGAAAAGACCTAATAAAATGACAATTTGGAAAAAAATCTAAAATACCGGCATAAAATTTAAAATTAATATCAAAATTAGTATAAATTTAGGACTAAGACATTTTTTTTGTAGTTCTAAAAAGTTTTAATTACTCTGAGTTACTTTGAAGATCCTGATCATAGCCCTACCCTAAAACTAGAAGTTAATGTTGTTTCATCATTTAAAAAATTGTTTATATTATATTATATCCCCTTACAACAAGCTGGAAATGCGTCAAATTTTTCTATAAATTAGTTTTACATGTACAAAAATCTGGAACTGGACTAAATTGCACGAAGTCAAATTTGCACGAGTTATATTTTAGCACGAGGGTAAAAAAAATACAAAAAGAAAAAGAATAAAACAGAAAAATATACTAAAAAATAATTTAATTAAAAAAATAAAAATGTTACTGACCGAGGGTAAGGGTTAGGGGTAACAGTAATAGTAAAAATATGAAATAACTAACAAAAATTATTATATAAATAACAGCTACCAACCGAGGGTAAGGGTTAGGGATAAGAATGAAGTAAAAATTTACTTTTTTAGAAAATAAAAATTAACTTGAAGATGTCAAGGTTGCCATAACAAGTTTTAAGTTACCTAATTCCTAAAACATTGTGAGGTTTAAGAAATCCTTAAAAAATATCTTTATTTTTCAAAACTAAAAAAATGAGTTCTTTAACAAAATTGGTCATAAAATAACAAAACTTACAACTGAATTAACTAAACCTTATTCAAAATCTATAAAAAATTGCCCTGAAATTAAAAAAAAACTATCCTGAGTTTAATATTCAAAATAAAACTATCTTATGTCAGCCTGAGTTTTAAAGAAAAACTTTAGAAAATTCAGAGTTATCCTGAGCTGTACTGAGTCATACTGGAATTTTCAAAAGCTTCAGCTTATCCTGTGTCCTGAGAAACTTTGCAGTGTGGTAAACCTAAGATATACCCAGTTTTATGAAAGTTTCTGATACTAAACATGTGTATAAAAAACAAATTTTGAAAAGTCAATATTTTCAGAATTTCTTTAAAAGTACAAAAAATAATTTTTACTTTTATTTTTGATTTTTAGACCACAGATTTTTTAAATATTATTAAAAGTTTTTAAAAAGCAAACCTTTAAAAAAAATATTTTAAAAGTTTATGACCTAAATTTAAATAAATATTTTTTTTTGATAATAACTACTTGATAAAAATTAAAATCTGTTTCCCACAAGTTGTCAAAATATTATTATTACTCAATTCTAATTTTCTTTAAATTAAGCATATATTTTTCAAACATAATTCAGAGACCCTTTATTTGTAATAATAGATTTTAATAAACCAACACTTACCAAAATTTTGGTCCTTTAGCAACCAATTAAATGTTTTAACTTGTTTAGTCTTTTAATACATAACAATATAAAAGGAAAATAAACTAACTGATAGAAGTTAAGAGCCACAATGAATATTTCTTAAAAAAATTAGTGAAAAAAAATAATAGAGAAAGATTGATGAACTTTTCAACTAAACTGGCTGACAAAATTACCCTTTTTAATTTATTACAATTGTTTAAAAAGTCGTACTAATTTATCATAAACACAAATTTTTTATGTCTTTACATTTTAATTTTTATATCTTTGTATCTTATAGTAGTATTAAAAATAGATACAGAACAGTTAAGATTAAAAGGATTTGAGAAATTGTTGAAAACTTACTGTATTTTAAATTAAAAAACCCTAATCAAACTACTTATGTTCTTTTCAAGATGTATTAGTAAAACTAATCTTTTAAACTATCAGTAATGCACCAAAGTAGGTTAATAAATAAGAAAACTTTTAAATAAAAAAATTGGTAAGAAATTAAAAAAAAAAGTTTACTCTCCTGCTTGTATATTGGCTCAATAGACAAATATCAAATAATTAGTACAACATATTATTCCAAGAATAAATTTCTTGCTTGCTCATGGTTTCAAAAAAAGTAAATTTAAATTTCAGATCAGCGTTTTCGAAACTAAAATTTTAAAACTATAATTTTCCACATAAAAAATTTAAAATTTACCACTTGTTGGCAGGGTCGCCAGAAATCCAGTAACAAAGATTACTGATTTTGTAAGTTAAAGTTTGCTTGTTAGTATTAACTTAAATATTTTGCTTTATTATGACATATAACTTATTAAAATAATCTATCTTCAGTGTGCAAATTTAATTTGTTTTCATAGCCTAGTTTTAGATGTGAAATACATTTTTTTTTAATAAAACCAGAAAAGTAAGTGTATGCTTGTACACTTTATGTTTGAAAATATTAACTTTTATGCTATAATTCAGTATAGCAAACAAAAAGGTGGAAAATTTTACTTAATAACTTGAAATCACTTTTTGTTTTACAAAAAGTTTAATAGGAGAAAATAATTAAATCAAAAAAAGATCAAAAAAGTTAACTGTGAATCATTTCTTACTCAATTAATATCCAACAAATATAACTAAAGGTTTTTTCTAATCCTTAAAACTAGCCTGATTTTCACATTAAAAAAAAACTTAAATCAGCCTGATACTCTCAAAAAATCTAAACTAGCCTGCATTTTCGTGCATAGTTTGAGTGTGTGAAATAGTCAATAATCACAGGGTTGCCACTCGTTTTTTCAAAATTTTTCCAGGTTTTCCAAATTTCTTCCAGGTTTTTAAAAGTACACGTTTTTGGGTTTATTTTTAGTTTTAAGCTAGTTTCTATATAAGAAACTGTGTTTAATAGTATAAAAACATTGAAAAGATACTGTAAAGTTACTTTAAATGTGTTTTTAAATCAAAGATTTTTTGATGATGACAAAAAAAAATTATTAATATGATAGATTTTTTGAGTCAAATCGAAATTTTACTACTGAAAATGTTAAAATTATTTAAAGTTCTAGGTTTTTTTTAAATATCTCAAATTCCAGGTTTTTCCAGGTTACTTTTGCCTAAATTTTCAAACTTCAGGTTTTTCCAGGTTTCCAGGTAAAGTGGCAACCCTATAATCAAATTAGAAAAGAGTAATGATTTTTTACAACACAATAAAAAGTACTGTAAATTTGATATATATAAACTTTAGTTTCGGAGTAATGATATTAACCAAAACTCTATAAAAACTGTATTTTAATCTAGAAAGTATATACTACTACTAAAAAACATTTATTTTCAAGAATATATTTTTAAGAGGTAGTCAATTTTAGCAAAGTACAAAAATGCGGCTCGATTATGACATAGAATATTATAAATGTTTTCCTAAATACTGAACAATTCTAAAATTGCACGTAACTTTCAAAGTCTATAAATTTTCTTACATCAACTATATATTTTTCAATAAACAAGATGAGTAGAATTTTGTAGGGTTTTCATTTTTGCGTAAACTTGTCCACGAGAACTTTGAGCACTCCTGACACTCCTCCGCTGAACATCAAGTAGTTTTCTTCTACCTGATCTCTGCAACCTTTAAAAGTTTTAATTGAACCTTTGACACTTTCGATCGTCGTACTCGAATACGAGTCCTTGGCGTTTTGAGAAACATAAAAGTCCACAACTTCGCTGTTGAGTTTTTGCAAAGTATCTGAAATTGATTCAAATTGTTAAGCAAAACTGTTTACATTCACATTTGAAACTGAACTTTGAGCGCTACAGCAGCTGGCGAATAATAAGGCCAATATTACCAGTTTTATTACTTTCATACTAAGTTATATTGTTTTTTACTTTACTTAAAACCTGGAATTGTTAAAAGAAATTGTAAATTTTAGTAGATAAAATATAAAATCAGCGTTTAATACACTTAAGATCTTAACTTTTAAGAAGACTGTTTTAATGTTAATAAAATTTATAAGGTATAAAACATGTAAGTAAAACTGTAACCGTCATCAATTACGTTGATGTTAGGTTGGTTTAGCTGCTCTTAAATAAGATAACAAGAAACGGTTATTTAAAGTATTACAGACGTTCAGATGGAACGCAGGCTTAATTTGATATGCTAGTACTTACCATGAAAATAATAATATAAAAACTAGTTATTAGTGCACGTGATTTTATATACAACATTAATAAACACATCGTGAAATAAGTGAAAGAAAAGAAACTAAAACCAATGACTACTGATAAGAGCCCAGTAGGCACATATACTTACTACTAAACATTTTGTTGAAATGTACAGAAAGTAGACTGGACGATCAAGTATTCTATCCACATTTTATCAATAAAACCCTTCTCGATTGTTCATCATACGATTCGCAATCCTATCGTCTACACGTCGTTTTGTGCGTTCTCTCCCCCGGTAGTAATACGCCGACTCGCGTCTGTCCCGTCACTAATCCCCCGACTCGCGTCTGCAAGCTAAGTTTTAAACTTTTTCTCTCAAATTTACTTCACGCTTCTTTCTCTCAATTTCTATTCTCAATACTAGTTGTGACGTCACTGAAAACATTGAAATTCTTTAACTTTAACTCTTCTGAAATAAAACGAAACATAAAATGTAATGATTGGTTCGTTACAAAACATTTAAAATTACTTTTTGCTGTGCATATAAATAAGTTAAACAACCATAAATATTGTCTTTAGAAAAACTTAAATATAGAAAGTTTAAGTATATTTTATTTAACTCTAAAATATTTGAAGAAATATGATAAGCACAAAACAAAGAAATAGATCAGTAACTAATTTAGAATATTTAGCGTTTAATTTAAAATAAGAAATCTTTAATTAATTATTTAGAGAACAAATAAAAATGTTTTTGCTATGCAAAGGGCTAACTAATAAAATTATTTTTCAATGTTGTTGTGTGCTTTAAGAGTCTTCAAAATCTTGACTCTCCATTTCGACAATTTTTGTACAGCTTGACAGCAGCTGAAGTAAGGTCTCTACGACAGTCTCTGCGTCTGCTTTCTTTGCTTCTTCGAACGCATCAGAAAAAGCTTCCTTCAAATTCTTCAAGTATTTTTCAGCTTTTTGGCGAGCTAGAAGACGTTTTTCTTCAGCTTTTTGGCGAGCTAGAAGACGCCTTTGTTTAGCTTCTTGGAGTGCATTTTTCAGGTAACGAGTAAATATTGCTCCTTGCTCATAAACAGTCGTTACAAAGTTTACTACGCATTTTACAACCTTAGCACTTACTTTTTCTGCTCTTTTATAAGCATAAGAGTAAACTTTCTGCAGATTTTCTCGAACTTTTTTAAGTTCTAGTTTAAGTTTTTGGAGGCCTTTATAAAAATTTATTTTTACAGACTCAACAAAGTTTAAACTTTTCTTAACAACAGTCGGAAGAAAGTTTTCCAAGTTTTTAATAATCTCGGCATTCTGTTCCATTGCTTTTTTGTGCGCATCTTTTTTCAAAAGTTTTAGAAATTTTTTAGCCTGTAGTTTAGCATATAGACGAGCTAAATAACACCTATGCTTAGCTTTTTGGAACGCTTTGGAAGAAAAGTCTCCTACATGCTCGACAAAATTTGTCCCTTGCTTAATAACAGTCGATACAAAACCTGATGTGCGTTTGACAACCTTCGCACTTATATTTATTGCTTTTTTGTACGCATTAGAACAAGATTTCTGCAAATTTTTCAAGTTGTTTTTAAGTTGTAATTTCTGACAAGCTAGAAAACGCATATTTTTGACTTTTCTTAGAGCATTCTTTACAGCCTTCGCACTTGTTTTTATTGCTGTTTTGTACGCATTGGAACAAAACTGCTGCAAATTTTTCAATTTATATTTAAGTCGTTGTTTTTGGCTAGCTAGAAAACGCCTATGTTTGACTTGTTTTAATGCAACTTTTATATGCTTGACGTATATTGATCCTTGTTTGACAACAGCCGATACAAAATCTGCTACGCTTTTGGAAATATTTGCATACAATTCGGTTACTTTTTTGTCAGCAGCAGAATAGTATTTTCCCAAGTTTTTCACATCTTCTTTTAGTTTTTGCACAAAGAGTATATAACATTTTGATAATGATTCCCTAAATTCCTGATAAAAACCAGAACCGAAATCTTTAGCATTCTCATACAAATCTACAAGTTTGCTGTTGAATTTTTGCAAATACCCAGAGATTACTTCAAATTGATGACCTAAACTGTTTTCATCTGAATCTGCAACTTTCGCATTTTGAGCACTACAGAAGGCGAATAACAAAACCACTATTGCCAGTTTTAGAAATTTCATTTTATTTAGTTTTATAAACTAAACTATCTGAAAAAACATTTTGTAAAGTAATATTTATATCAAGATAGTCTAAAGGTATTTATACTTTCTATGTTTTTTTTTTAAACTTAGTTTCAGAACTTAATTTTTTCAAATATATTTTTTTTCAAACCGTTTCAAAAGTTTTTAAAACTTATTAATCTAAATTTCAAAAGGTAACTTATATGATTAGAGAAATATAAACCTAATTTCTTCATACTATGTGTTGAAACTAAATAAGCTAAACAACTATAAGTCACTTAAAAAGCGAACTTTAAACTAGAAATACGTAGTAATATAAAACAAATATGTTATTATTAATTAAACATCTAGTCAAAACTTAAGTTTAACTGTAATGTTCTTCAGAATTACAACTTAATACACTTAAACAATTAAAATTTCAATTGTAAGTAAAAAATAGATTGACTAAGAAAGGTATAACTGTTTACCAGTTACATTTTTTTTTTGTAATTTTGAAAACGATTCTACTTAAATAGGAGAAACAAAAAATACTAAAAATTACTATTAAACAAATTACTATGATCTTATTACACACTTGCCTTTATTTTGAACAAGTACTAAGAATAAGTTTTTTAGTACTAGCCATAGTCAGGCTGGTACTATAAAAAACAGTAGTAAAAGCCAAAAACCTCAAATGAAAATACAAAAATTACAAAGTTTGAACACTCGACAACTAAAAAAAATCATTATGGTATTGATAACAAAAGGAGTAAAGTTTCAAAAATAATTTATATCTTTTAACATAGGCATTGAATTTAAAGCGATAGAAACTATCTTGAAACTTGTAAAACAAATTATCGAGCAAATTTTGCAACTAAATCTCAAAAATTACTTAATTTCATGAAAACTTAAGTAATTTCTATCTAGTTTAGCTATCATAAATTTGATATATTGTTTATACTAACATCATTGGTCAGGGTTTGTGGTAACCAACTTCGTAGACAAATATGTATACTTTATTTATCAGTTTAAAAACTAAAACCTCATCATTTTCTTAAAACAACCCAAAGAAAAACCCAACAACAACAACAACAACAATATTAATAATAATTATAACCTACAAGTCGATTTGACACTAATAACACAGCCGAAAGTGCTAACTCAAAAAAAATTATAGTCTTTAAAATGTTTAACTAGATCGAACTGTTATAAATCATTTATTTACTGTAAAAGCATTGACCTAGCTAACTTCTTAGTAACTTCTACAGAACTTTAGTATTCTTTTATTAAAGAAATATATTAATTACCAGAAAATCCGAATAACGAAATCAATGGCGAAAGTCTACAAAACCGAAACCTGGAATTTTGTTTGAAGTGAGACAAGCTCAAGTTTAACAAAAGGGTTGATCATACCAATTCGATCATCAGACCACAAGCTTCGATAGACTGAGACCGGTTTCGTCCTGAACAGGATTCATCAGTCACACGTTATATGAACGTCAGGGCTTTGGCTCTGTAGACTTTCTCCAATGCATTCATTAATTAATTTAAGCCCTGCTAATAAATCAGGAAATGTCCATGGGAACAGTTAGAGACTTGAATAGCGTTTTTGAAAAATGGATGGTATTTAGTTTAGGCCTTTTGTAATCATGTAAATACATAAATATAATCTAATGTTCCTAAGTCAAACTAGGTAATCTTACGATTGCAAAAAGATTATCGATTTTCGAGAAAAATTTCAGAGTTACGTAAATGAATTGACTTAATCAGTAGCTTTTAATCAAAATGTCAATATAGGATATCAAGTAAAAACGATCTAGTGGTTGACAAAAAAGACCACTTCGTAGATTAGAAAGATCCACTAGAAGAGTTAAACATCAGATGGATGTCTGATTAGATCCAACAGCAAAATTAGATTGTTTTGCTATAGACAAGGAAGATCAAGTGATTAAATATGGATGAAATTTTAAAAAATAAGTACCTTCTAAATGCCTGTTAGCGGAATACTTTTAATTATCTCAATATAAGCTCTGAGTTTGTTTATCCACTTTAAGATATAATGAGTGGAAGGAAATATGTTTTCAAACATGCTTTACGATATTTGCAAGTAAAAGATCAAGACACTTTAATTATAGTATTTACAAAACAAAGTGGTTTAAGACTGTACAGAGCTTATAAATGAGCTTTAAGATAAATAGGTCAGTATAAGAAAGTATCTGGTAAGAAAATACTATGAACATTATAGTATTTTTTAGACGTACGGTAGCATAGAGATATTGCAAGTACCGGATACGCCGGAAGTAAAGTTGTTGTATTACAATCTTATAATCGAAAACAAGCTCAGTCATGTGACTTACTTAAAAAGTCACAACAGTAAACTTTTTAAGTGTCTGCAAATAATGTAACAGATATTATTCTATAATTCTTACCGTTTTTTTCACCGGTGTGCAATATAATTTTGAAATATTTGATCAGACAGTGAACTAACAGCTTGTCCTCTACTGCATATCTTATCCTATAAAGACTCCAGATACTAAGACTTGCGCATAAAGGAAAGCAAAGAGTGACCTTACAAATGCAAGTTTTGCAGCAAGTCATTTGTTGAGAATAAATTTGTTAAGGTCCACAAGAAAAGTTACACTGGAGAAAAAAACACACTGTAGCATTGTTTAGTTGTTGTAGCGGTGTTAACAAGGAGTCGGCAAGTTGCGAACCGCAAGCATTTTTATAATAAAAATTGAATGCTGGCCGCGAAGGATAAAAATCAGCTTGCAAACATATACAGCTAATAAACTTTTTTTACTAATAATACAAAACATTATAGGCTTTAAATGGATAATTTAAAAACCCGTGGTATAGTCAATGGGAGTATTTAAATTTTGACTAAAATTATTGGTATTAGAATTGTTAAAACTTACATTAGATTCTCTAAAGATTAAAAAGATGTAAAAAATAGGAGTAAACAAAGGAAAATTTAAACCACATTGTAACAAAAACTACAACTATGGCTTGCGAGGACTTTTACTATTTAAACGTGGCTACAAAATGCTTACCTACAGTAAACAAAATAGATCAAAATTTGAATTAGGAAGAGTTGTTGATGATCACAGAGTGGACAAAAATATGTTTTATTACAACAAATTGCTGCTAATGGCTGAAAAATTTATCATTTGTTGAGAAAAATAAAAGTTAGAAGGCATTTAGGAACCGTAGTCGATTGCTTTTCTCATATCAAAAACATAACATGTTGAATACATCTCTGCAGAAGTCAATTCAGCGACATTATACAGTAAGTAGCAGATATCATGGTAAACTAAGCAGATTTAAAAATTACTTTTGAGCTTACAATGAGCATTTTGGATGTAAAGTCATGTAGGTCATTTTATAACTTTTTAAAGTTTCATTAGCTGTTGTATATCGATCATTTTTTAAAACTGAAAAATCAAACAAATTTGAAAAAGAACTTATTTTTAGGTTTAAGTTTAATATTTTAACTAAATTTGTAGACTAGTAATATATCATAATAATAATCATAATAATTTAACATTAGTTATGTAGAAAACACAATATATAACAATTTTAAAAACTAAAAACATTGTTTTGTAAATATTGATGACTCATTTAACAAGATATTACTATATAATAAGATGTCCAGTTTATGGAAAAATAATTCTGTTAAATAAAAAACAAAAGAAAAGGACTTGCTTTAAATGTAAAGATTTTTTTAGAAACTAAACCAAATGATTGGTACATGTAATAAGTACCTTTATTCTTATGAAAATTTACATACTTCAAAAATACCTTAAACAGTACAATACAACCTGAACTTTGACTAAAAACTAAGAATTGTTGATAATAAATTCGTTTATTTGGTTGACTAAATATTGAACTTATTGTTGATCCACTTAAAACTGATATCTATAAGTATTGTTAACTTATTAAAAATTTATAATAGGTAAAAAAAAATATATACATTTTATTACTAATTAAACTTTATTGGTATTTTTTTTAATTCTGCAACTTGATATTTACACACAAAAATTGTATATTTTTCTGTTATACGTAAAATAGCTGACATTTAATTATTTTAAATAAATAAACATATGTATGAATTTTGTGCAAGATATAATATCTATAACCTGAATTAAATTAGAAATTTTTTGAAAAAAATATGACTTTGCAAAGTTTAGGCCTTTATTAGTTATTATCATATGGTTTTAAAACTTACTTACAGTAGTTGCAGGCCAACAAAAGTTTTTTTTTACTCCCTAGTTTCTTCTGGCCCTTACTCCTTTCGCTTCTAACTCTTTTTGATCAAAACTCTTTCTGCTCCAAGTTCCTTCTTCTCCTAGATCCTTTTGGTCCTATTTCATTCTAGAATCCTTGTGGCTGCTGCTTACTCAGTTTTGTTTGCAGGTCATAAAATTTTAGAGCCAAGAATTCAACAAGGAATGAGGGGAAATTATTAAAAAAGTACACCAAAAAATAATTAAAAATGATAAAAAAAACTTTCAATGCCTTAAACATTTTAAAGTACAGTGCTTCCTCGCTAATCCGGCCAAGTTGGGCAAGATTTTTTCGAAAATACGGCCGGATTTGCCCTTGGCCGGATAAGAACAAAATATCGCTTTTTTTACAAATTATCTACCTTAGTTATAT
Organism: Thalia democratica; assembly: GCF_965202585.1. Lineage (NCBI taxonomy): Eukaryota > Metazoa > Chordata > Thaliacea > Salpida > Salpidae > Thalia > Thalia democratica. The sequence continues at coordinate 21,037,253 of NC_139165.1, forward strand.
TATGAATGTACATAACAAAACGTACTATAAAATTTCTGTTAATTTAATCTATTTTACTTTATTCAAAGAAAAAAGAATTAAAACAGACAAAACTAAACAAAACAAAATTTTATAAGTTCAAAATTAATGGAAAAAAAAACTACACTGTTAACACTTTAATAAATTAAGATTTTTTTTTGAAAAAAGAAAGAATGGAAGATTGTTTTACAGTGTTTTCTCGTTTTATCAGCAGAAAACTCACGAAATTGGATGAGTTTTGACACATCTTCAGGTGTGGCTTCTGGTTGGCAACGATAGTAAGCTAAGTAATCGTCCATTTTCTGCATGGCTTCAGCATGAGAAAATAAACACCTAGAAGGCTAGGAAACACCAATTTCATCTTCAACAACTTCAACAGCCTCCTTTTCGTTATCCCCAGTAACCAGTTCAACAATTCCTTTCTCGTCCATATGCTCATATTAGGACCATCGCAACTCATCCATCTTTGAATATCATCTTCTGTAAATATGAAATTTAATTTCGCAAATTGTTGTACAAACTCGTTGTCTTGAGTTTTTTCTGAAGGCTCTATGCTATGCATGGAAGAGCTTTGCTGTAATAGCATTAATTTCTTCCATGAGTTTCTAATGGAAGAAGGCTTTACCATACCCGAAGCAGATGAAACGGTGTCGACAACTTTTGTCATGTCGATTCTTTAAACAAACTTTTAACTTGTTTTCAATTGTTAGTTGAACGCGTTTTCGTTTTTTTGATGTCTTATCCATTTTTTATCCAGATTTGTTGATTGTAGTATATTAAAGTGTGATTTGCTTAGCAAAGACAGAAAAATTGCAAATGAATAATAAACAAGTTTGTTACAACTGAGCGGGAAAAGTATGAAAAAAACTTAAGATTTAACAATTGATACTTTATTATGACGTTACAATATATTGTTTGCATACTTATAAAACGTAAATTGAATACTTTTTCAAAGTAAAATGAAATTAAACGCTAAAAACGCTAAAGTAAATAAGTCGACTTCTCGACTAAAACCGGCCGGATTAGCGAGGAACCGGATTAGCGAGGACCGGATTAGCGAGGAAGCACTGTACCAAAACAATAAGAAAAGACCTAATAAAATGACAATTTGGAAAAAAATCTAAAATACCGGCATAAAATTTAAAATTAATATCAAAATTAGTATAAATTTAGGACTAAGACATTTTTTTTGTAGTTCTAAAAAGTTTTAATTACTCTGAGTTACTTTGAAGATCCTGATCATAGCCCTACCCTAAAACTAAAAGTTAATGTTGTTTCATCATTTAAAAAATTGTTTATATTATATTATATCCCCTTACAACAAGCTGGAAATGCGTCAAATTTTTCTATAAATTAGTTTTACATGTACAAAAATCTGGAACTGGACTAAATTGCACGAAGTCAAATTTGCACGAGTTATATTTTAGCACGAGGGTAAAAAAAATACAAAAAGAAAAAGAATAAAATAGAAAAATATACTAAAAAATAATTTAATTAAAAAAATAAAAATGTTACTGACCGAGGGTAAGGGTTAGGGGTAACAGTAATAGTAAAAATAAGAAATAACTAACAAAAATTATTATATAAATAACAGCTACCAACCGAGGGTAAGGGTTAGGGATAAGAATGAAGTAAAAATTTACTTTTTTAGAAAATAAAAATTAACTTGAAGATGTCAAGGTTGCCATAACAAGTTTTAAGTTACCTAATTCCTAAAACATTGTGAGGTTTAAGAAATCCTTAAAAAATATCTTTATTTTTCAAAACTAAAAACATGAGTTCTTTAACAAAATTGGTCATAAAATAACAAAACTTACAACTGAATTAACTAAACCTTATTCAAAATCTATAAAAAATTGCCCTGAAATTAAAAAAAAAACTATCCTGAGTTTAATATTCAAAATAAAACTATCTTATGTCAGCCTGAGTTTTAAAGAAAAACTTTAGAAAATTCAGAGTTATCCTGAGCTGTACTGAGTCATACTGGAATTTTCAAAAGCTTCAGCTTATCCTGTGTCCTGAGAAACTTTGCAGTGTGGTAAACCTAAGATATACCCAGTTTTATGAAAGTTTCTGATACTAAACATGTGTATAAAAAACAAATTTTGAAAAGTCAATATTTTCAGAACTTCTTTAAAAGTACAAAAAATAAGTTTTTACTTTTATTTTTGATTTTTAGACCACAGATTTTTTAAATATTATTAAAAGTTTTTAAAAAGCAAACCTTTAAAAAAAATATTTTAAAAGTTTATGACCTAAAATTAAATAAATATTTTTTTTTGATAATAACTACTTGATAAAAATTAAAATCTGTTTCCCACAAGTTGTCAAAATATTATTATTACTCAATTCTAATTTTCTTTAATTTAAGCATATATTTTTCAAACAAAATTCAGAGACCCTTTATTTGTAATAATAGATTTTAATAAACCAACACTTACCAAAATTTTGGTCCTTTAGCAACCAATTAAATGTTTTAACTTGTTTAGTCTTTTAATACATAACAATATAAAAGGAAAATAAACTAACTGATAGAAGTTAAGAGCCACAATGAATATTTCTTAAAAAAATTAGTGAAAAAAAATAATAGAGAAAGATTGATGAACTTTTCAACTAAACTGGCTGACAAAATTACCCTTTTTAATTTATTACAATTGTTTAAAAAGTCGTACTAATTTATCATAAACACAAATTTTTTATGTCTTTACATTTTAATTTTTATATCTTTGTATCTTATAGTAGTATTAAAAATAGATACAGAACAGTTAAGATTAAAAGGATTTGAGAAATTGTTGAAAACTTACTGTATTTTAAATTAAAAAACCCTAATCAAACTACTTATGTTCTTTTCAAGATGTATTAGTAAAACTAATCTTTTAAACTATCAGTAATGCACCAAAGTAGGTTAATAAATAAGAAAACTTTTAAATAAAAAAATTGGTAAGAAATTAAAAAAAAAGTTTACTCTCCTGCTTGTATATTGGCTCAATAGACAAATATCAAATAATTAGTACAACATATTATTCCAAGAATAAATTTCTTGCTTGCTCATGGTTTCAAAAAAAGTAAATTTAAATTTCAGATCAGCGTTTTCGAAACTAAAATTTTAAAACTATAATTTTCCACATAAAAAATTTAAAATTTACCACTTGTTGGCAGGGTCGCCAGAAATCCAGTAACAAAGATTACTGATTTTGTAAGTTAAAGTTTGCTTGTTAGTATTAACTTAAATATTTTGCTTTATTATGACATATAACTTATTAAAATAATCTATCTTCAGTGTGCAAATTTAATTTGTTTTCATAGCCTAGTTTTAGATGTGAAATACATTTTTTTTTTAATAAAACCAGAAAAGTAAGTGTATGCTTGTACACTTTATGTTTGAAAATATTAACTTTTATGCTATAATTCAGTAAAGCAAACAAAAAGGTGGAAAATTTTACTTAATAACTTGAAATCACTTTTTGTTTTACAAAAAGTTTAATAGGAGAAAATAATTAAATCAAAAAAAGATCAAAAAAGTTAACTGTGAATCATTTCTTACTCAATTAATATCCAACAAATATAACTAAAGGTTTTTTCTAATCCTTAAAACTAGCCTGATTTTCATTGACATTAAAAAAAAATTAAATCAGCCTGATACTCTCAAAAAATCTAAACTAGCCTGCATTTTCGTGCATAGTTTGAGTGTGTGAAATAGTCAATAATCACAGGGTTGCCACTCGTTTTTTCAAAAATTTTTCCAGGTTTTCCAAATTTCTTCCAGGTTTTTAAAAGTACACATTTTTGGGTTTATTTTTAGTTTTAAGCTAGTTTCTATATAAGAAACTGTGTTTAATAGTATAAAAACATTGAAAAGATACTGTAAAGTTACTTTAAATGTGTTTTTAAATCAAAAATTTTTTGATGATGACAAAAAAAAATTATTAATATGATAGATTTTTTGAGTCAAATCGAAATTTTACTACTGAAAATGTTAAAATTATTTAAAGTTCTAGGTTTTTTTTAAATATCTCAAATTCCAGGTTTTTCCAGGTTACTTTTGTCTAAATTTTCAAATTTCAGGTTTTTCCAGGTTTCCAGGTAAAGTAACAACCCTATAATCAAATTAGAAAAGAGTAATGATTTTTTACAACACAATAAAAAGTACTGTAAATTTGATATATATAAACTTTAGTTTAGGAGTAATGATATTAACCAAAACTCTATAAAAACTGTATTTTAATCTAGAAAGTATATACTACTACTAAAAAACATTTATTTTCAAGAATATATTGTTAAGAGGTAGTCAATTTTAGCAAAGTACAAAAATGCGGCTCGATTATGACATAGAATATTATAAATGTTTTCCTAAATACTGAACAGTTCTAAAATTGCACGTAACTTTCAAAGTCTTTAAATTTTCTTACATCAACTATATATTTTTCAATAAACAAGATGAGTAGAATTTTGTAGGGTTTTCATTTTTGCGTAAACTTGTCCATGAGCACTTTGAATAATCCTGACACTCCTCCGCTGAACATCAAGTAGTTTTCTTCCACATGATCTCTGCAATCTTCAGAAGTTTCCCTTGAACCTTTGACACTTTCGATCGTCGTGCTCGAATACGAGTCCTTGGCTTTTTGAGAAACATTCAAGTCCACAACTTTGCTGTTGAGTTTTTGCGAAGATCCTGAGGTTAATTCAAATTGTTGAGCAAAACTGTTTACATTCACATTTGGAACTTCATTTTGAGCGCTGCAGCAGTAAGCAAACAATAAGGCCACTATTACCAGTTGTATTAGTTTCATGTTAGATTATATATGTTTTTACTTAAAACCTGGAATTATTTAAAAGAAGTTTTACATTATTGAAGATAAAATACAAAATCAGCGTTTGATACACTTAAGATCTTAACTTTTAAGAAGACTGTTTTAATGTTAATAAAATTTATAAGGTTTAAAACATGTGAGTAAAACATTTAAAAATACTTTTTGCTATGCATATAAAAAAGTTAAACAGCCATAAATATTGTCTTTAGAAAAATTTAAATATAGAAAGTTTAAGAGAACAAATTAAAATGTTTTTGCTATGCAAAGGGCTAATTAATAAAATTGTTTTTCTATGTTATTGTATGCTTTAAGAGTCTTCTAAATCTTGACTATCCATTTCGACAAAAATCTTCAAACGTTTTAGAACTTTTTTAGCTTGTATTTTAGCATATAGACGAGCTAAATAATACCTATGCTTAGCTTTTTGCAACGCTTTGGAAGAAACGACTTCTACATGCTCGACAAAATTTGTCCCTTGCTCTATAACAGTCGATACAAAACCTGCTGTGCGTTTGACAACTTTTGCACTTGTTTTTATTGCTTTTCTGTACGCATTAGAACAAAATTTCTGCAAATTTTTCAAGTATTTGTTAAATGTCTGTTTTCGGCTAGCTAGAAAACGACTATGTTTGACTTTTTTTAATGCAACTTTTATATGCTTGACGTATATTGATGCTTGTTTGACAACAGCCGATACAAAATCTGCTACGCTTTTGGAGATATTCGCATACAATTCAGTTACTTTTTTGTCAGCAGCAGAATAGGCTTTTTCCAAGTTTTTCACATCTTTCTTTAGTTTTTGCACAAAGAGTATATAACATTTTGATAATGATTCCCTAAATTCCTGATAAAAACCAGAACCGAAATCTTTAGCATTCTCATACAAATCTACAAGTTTGCTGTTGAATTTTTGCAAATACCCTGAGATTTTTTCAAATTGATGAACAAAACTGTTTCCATCTGAATCTGCAACTTTCGCATTTTGAGCACTACAGAAAGCGAATAACAAAACCACTATTGCCAGTTTTAGGAGTTTCATTTTATTTAGTTTTATAAACTTAACAATCTGAAAAAAACATTTTGTAAGATAATATTTATTTCAAGATAGTCTTAAGGTATTTATACTTTTTATTACTTTTTATAAAACTTAGTTTTAAAACTTAATTATTTCAAATGTTTTTTTTTCAAATAATTTTTAAGATTTTCAATCTGATTTTAAAAGTTAAGTTACATGATTTAAGAAATTTAAACCTATTTTCTTTGTACTATGTGTTAAAAATAAGTAAGTTATACATCTATCAGTCACTGAAAAAGCGAATTTTAAATTAGAAATACGTAGTAATATAAGACAAATATGTTATTTTTAACTAAACATCTAGTCAAAACTTATTTTTAACTGTAATATTCTTCAGAATTACAATTTTGTACACTTAGACAATTTAAAATTTCAGTTGTTAGTAAAAAAAATAATTTGACTAAGAAAGGTATAATTTTTTATGTAAGTTTGAAAACGATATAACTTAAATAGGATAAAAAAAAATACTGAAAAATTACATATCAATTATTGTTAAACAAACTACTATAACCTTACTACATAATTTTCTTTATTTTGAACAAATACTCAGCATAAGTTTTCTAGTACTAGCCTTAGTCATGCTGGTACTATAAAATACAGTAGTAAAAGTCCAATACCTCAAATGAAAAAATAAAATTACTAAGTTTGAACATTTGACAACTAAAAATATTCATAATGGTATTGATAACAAAAGGACTAAGGTTTCAAAAACAATTTCTATCTTTGAACATAGGCATCAAGTTTAAAGCGACAGAAATTATCTTGAAATTTGTATAACAAATTATCGAGCAAGTTTTGCAACAAAATCTCAAAAAGTCCTCAATTTTTTGAAAACTTAAGTAATTTTTATCTAGTTTAGCTATCATAGATTAGATTATATACATTTTTGTACTATCATTATTGGTCTGGGTTTGTGGCAACCTTCTTTGTAGACCAATATGATTTAAGCATATACTTTATATTATCAGTTTAAAAACTAAAACTTAATCATTTTTTTAAAACAACCCAAAAAAATTTTTAATGATGACAACCATAACGCTTAACAACAACAACGACAAAAACAACAACAATAATAACAAATATAATAATAGAAATAATAACAATAATAATAATTATAATAATAATAACAACCTACGAGTTCAGCTTACAATAACACAGCCGAAAGTGCTAACTCGAAAAAAATTATAGTCTTTAAAATGTTTAACTAGATCGAACTATTATAAATCATATAATTACTGTAAAAGCATTTACCTAGCTAACTTTTTAGTAACTTCTGCAGAACTTTAGCTCTATTTTACTAAAAAAAATATGTTAATTACCAGAAAATCCGAATAACGAAATCAATGGCGAAAGTGTACAATACTGAAACCTTGAATTTCGCTTGAAGTGAGACAAGCTCATGTTTTACAAAAGGGTTGATCATACCAATTAGATCATCAGACCACAAGCTTCAATAGACTGAGACCGGTTTCGTCCTGAACAGGATTAATCAGTCACACGTTATATGAACGTCAGGGCTCTGTAGACTTTCTCCAATGATGTTGATTAATTTAAGCTAACCCTGCTAGCTCCTGATACGTTCAGGAAATGTCCATAGGAACAGTTAGAGACTGGAATATTGTTTTTGAAAATGGATGGTGTTTAGTTTAAGTCTTTTATAATCATGTAAATTGTGTCAATCTGATGTCGCTAAGTCAACCTAGGTAAACTTACAATTGCAAAAGGTTATCGATTTTCGACAAAGTATCAGAGTTACGGAAATGAATTGATTAAGTCAGTGGCTGTCAATATTTTTCAAAATATCAATATAGGATATGAAGTGATTAACGATCTAGTGGTTGACAATTCGCAAGAAAGACCACTTCTTAGATTAGAAAGATCCTCTAGAAGAGTTAAAAATCATATGGATGTCTGATTAGACCTAACAGCAAAGTTAGATTGTTTAATTATAGACAAGGAGGATCAAGTGATTAAATATTGATGAAATTGTATAATAAAAGTACCTTCTAAACTAGTAGTATGCAACATACGGGCCGCCAGTGTTTAAAAAACTAAGGCAAACTACAGCTCGCGAACATAAGAGTCTGATCGCTAAACCAAAGTTTAAAATTTACACTAGACATTCCAAATATTGAAATAAATACGCAAACAAAAAAAGGCCTCATCTAGAACTCATGGGAGGTTTGAAACTTACACTAGATAAGGTAAAAATTGGATATGATTATTAACTTAAAAAAATGGTCAGTCTATGTAATTTTAAAAATAAATAAAACTCAAATGCTTTGGCCTGCCAAATTTCTACTACTAAATTTTTCCACATATGAGCCGCCTATAACAGGATATCAAGTTGCACTTGATTACTGTTTAGATTTGGTTGGAAGTTTTGAGCTAAAAGTTCATTCAAGCTTTAAGAGAAAGCTCGCAAGGTCAAGTTTTATACTGATGCAAGTTTAATACAGTTGACAAAAGGAGAAAATAAAACTGCATGCCAGAAACCCTAATGAACATTTAGTTATGAAATGTTTTATTTATATAAGCTGATACAACAGACGAACGGGGGGATTCTAGTCACAGCCTGCTGCAGTAAACGTGATAATGAAGAATAGACATTTGTGTTGTTTTCTTGTGTTTTAAAAAGTGGCTTTTTATTAGTGTGATTTTTATAAGTATTTCTTATTTACATTCTAAGTAATTAAATCTTTTTTTTTATACATTCTTAAAGTATGTTCTACCAGATTAAATCTTGTGTAAAGGTTTTGACCACATTTAAAGTGTTTTCTAAATTTGATGGTCTTTATATACTTGTTAGTTTTTGCAATTGTTTTTTAATACAATATGTTAACTAATGTCATGCCTAGTTTTTAATAGAGTAGCCTTAAGTATTATTGAATATAAGCATTTAGTATAAGTTAAGTTTATGATCTAAAGGTACCTACATCTATAGGTTACACTCCGATTAAAAGCGATGCCGGCTACTCTAAATATTGAATTAAATGATTACATCTGCTTTTTAACGGACTACTTTTAATTATCGCAACATAAGCTCTAAATTTGTTTATTAACTTTAAGATGTAATAAGTAGAAGAAAATAGTTTTCAAACTTGCTTTACGAGCGATATTTTCAAGAAAAAATAGGTAAAGACATCTGTAAATATAGTATTTACAAGACAAAATTGTTTAAGAATGTGCAGAGCTTATAAATGAGCTTCAAGATAAATAGGAACTGCAATACTATAGATATAATTTACCTTTTAGACGTAAAGGAACATGAAGATTCTGTATACGCCGGAAATAAAGTTGTTGTGTTACAATCTTAAATTCGAAATCAAGCTCAGACATGTGACGCACTTAAAAGGTCACAACAGAAGCTTAAACTTTCTGCAAATAATGTAACAGATCTTATGCTATAGTTCTTACCATTGTCTTAACCGGTGACCAATACAAATTTAAAATAGTTGTACAGACAATGAACTAATGGTTTGTCCTTTTCTACAGATCTTATCCTATAAAGAATTCAGCTGCGAAGCCTTGCGCATAAAGGAAAGTAAAGAGTGACTTTAAAAATAAAAGTTGTGCAGCAAGTCGTTTGTTGAGAATAAATTCATTAAGGACCATAAGAAAAGGTACACTGAAGTAATAAAACACACAGTAGCATTGTTTAGTTGTTGTAGCGGTGTAAACAAAGAATCGGCGAATTGCGACCCGCAAACATTTTCATAATATAAACTGAATGCGGGCCGCAAAAATAAAAAGCAGCTTGCAAACATATAAAGCTAATGAATAATTTTCTAAACAATGCAAAACATTATGGAATTAAATTAAAAAGTACGTGGTATAGTTTACGGTAAATTTAAAATTTAGACTAAAGTTCTTGGGTTTATAATTTTTCAAATTTACAATAAATACTCTAGGGATTAAACAGAAAAGTTTAAAATAAGTAAAACTGCAGAAAATTTTAAATCACATTGTAATTAAACTACAACTGTGGCTTTTGAGGACTTGTAAGATTTAAACGTTGACTGCGGCCACCAAGCGCTTGCCTACTCTAGACAAAACAGATCAAAGAATCGGATTGGGAAGAGTTGGTAATGATACCACAGAATGGGTCTAAATATAGAGTATTACAACAAATTTCAGGTGAAATTTGCTGCTAATGGCTGCTTAATAATTGTCATTAAATGAGAAAAATAAACGTTATAAGACATCTAGGACCCTTAGATGTCTACTTTTCTGTACTATAAAGCATAATATGCCGAAAATTTCTCTGCAGAAGTCAATTTAGCGTCATTAGCGCTAGATATTTTAGAGTAAGTAGCAGATATCATGGTAAATTTAGCAGCAGATTTGAAAAGTATTTTTGAGCTTACAATGAGCCACGGGTATTTAAAGTCATGTAACTGTTTTAACTCATTTATAACTGTATAAAGTTTCATTAGTTGTTAAATAATGATCATAATTTAAAACTGAATAAGCAAACAAATTTTAAAATAAACTTATTCTTCAGGCGTAACTTTAATATTTTAACTAAATTAGTAGACTAGTATCATAATAACTTAAGTTTAGTTATGTAGAAAACACAATGTACAATAATTTTAAAAACTAAAAACATAAATTTGTAAACATTAATGACTTATTTAATAAGATATTACTTTACAATAAGATGTCAAGCTTATAGAAATATAATACTGTTAAATAACGAACAAGAGCAAATGACTTGTTTTACATATAAGATTTTTCTAGGAACTAAACTAAATGATTGGTACATATAGTAAATACCTACATTCTTATGAAAATTTACATACTTCAAAAATACCTTAAACAATACAAAACAACCTGAATTTTAAATAAAAACTAAGCATTTTTTATGACAAATTTGTTTATTTTGTTGACCAAATAATAAACTTTTTGGTTGATAATCCTTATTAAAGAGAAAACTATAAGTTTTGTTTACTTATCAAATTTTATAATAGGTAAATAAATTATAATATACATTTATTACTAATATAATTTATTGGTATTGTTTTTCAATTCTGCAATTAATATTTACAAACAAATAATTTTATATTTTTTCTGTTATACGTAAAATAGCTTTCATTTAAGTTAAATTTAAATAAATAAAGATTTGTATAAATTTTGTGCAGGCCTCAACTCATACTAGTCTGTGTTGCAAGATAATCATCTTTTTCCTGATTCAATTTATAATTTTTTTGAAAAAAACATGACTTTGCAAAGTTTAAGCCTTTATCATTTATTAACATGTGGTTTTAAAACTTACTTACAATAGTTGCAGGCCAACAAAAGTTCTTTTTACTCCTTAGTTCCTTCTTCACCTAGATCCTTTTGGTCCTAACTCCTTCTAGAATCTTTGTGGCTGCTGCTCTCTCAGTTGTGTTTGCAGATCATAAAACTTTTGAGCCAAGAATGCAACAAGAAATGAGCGTAAATTATTTAAAAATAAAACATCAAAATGTATTAAAAATGATTAAAAAACACTGTCGATGTCTTAAAGATTTTTAGATACCAAAACAAAAACAAAAGACCTATAAAAATGACAATTTGGAAAAAATCTGAAATACCAAAATGTAATTTAAAACTAATATCAAAATTAGTATGAGTTTTGGTTTAAGATATTAATTTTTTTTTAATAGTTCGAAAAAGTTTTAATTACCCTGAGTTATTTTGAAGATCCTGATCATAGCCCAGCCTTAAAACTAGAAGTTAATGTTGCTTCATTCTTTAAAAAAATTGTTTATATTAACTTATATCCCCTTAAAATAAGCTGGAACTGCGTGAAAATTTTCTATAAATCAATTTCACATGTACATAAAATGGGAACGGGTCTAAACTGCACGAAGTTACTAAATTACTGAGGAGACTAAATTGCAAGAGAACAAAAATGCACGAGTTCACAAAATTTACGAAGCCAAACTTGCACGAGTTACATTTTTGCACGAAGGTAAAAAGTTACATAAAAAAAGAATAAAACAGAAAAATTTCTAAAAAATTGTTTAACAAAACTAAATAAAATTGTTATTAACCAAGGGTAAGGGTTAAGGGTAACAGTTACAGTCAAAAAAAAATTAAAAGAATAAATAAATGAAAAAAACTTACCAACCGAGGGTAAGGGTTAGGAATAACAATGAAAGTAAAAATGTACTTTTTTACAACAAAAAAAAAATCAACTTGAAGATATCAAGGTTGTCACTCTTTAAGACAAAAAAAAGTGTCCTGAGGTAACTAAAATTCGTCTTAAGTAACCTAATTCCTAAAACATTGTTAGGTTTCAGAAATTCTTCAAAAAATATCTTTTTTTTCAAAACTATAAAACTGATTTCTTAAACAAAATTTGTCATAACGTAACAAAACTTACAACTGAATTAACTAAACCTCATTCAAAAGCTATAAACAAATTGTCCTGAAATTAATAAAAAAAACTATCCTGAGTTTCTTATATAAAACAAAACTAATTTAAGTCAGCCTGAGCTGAACAAAAAATTTAAACTTTCCTGGGTTATCCTGAGCTGTGCTGAGTCATACTGAAATTTTATAACTTCAACATATATAATTTTATAACATCCTGAGTGTCCTGAGAATCTTAAAAGTGTACAAGGTTGCCACTCATTTTTTTAAAATTTTTTCCAGGTTTTCTAAATTTCTTCCAGGTTTTTAAAAGTACATATTTTTTGATTTATTTTTGGTTTTAAGTTAATTTCTATATAAGAAACTGCGTTAAATAGTACAAAAATTTTGAAAAAAATACTGTGAAGATACTTTAATTGTGTTTTTTAACAAAAAAAAATTTTGATTATGACAAAAAATTCTTATTTATATGATAGATTTTGGTGTCAAATCGAAATTTACTAATGATAATGTTAAGATTATTAAAAATTCCAGGTTTTATGATCAAATTTCCAGGTTTTTCCATGTTTTTTTCAAAATTTCTCAAATTCCAGGTTTATCCAGGTTAGTTTGCCTAAATTGTCAAATTCCAGGTTTTTCCAGGTTTCCAGGTAAAGTGGCAACCCTGAGATCTATTTAGATTTATATAAGTTGCTGATATTAAACAAGTGTAAAAAAAATACAAATTTTAAGAGGCAAATATTATCAGAATTTCTTTAAATGTACAAAAAATATGTTTTACTTTATTTATTATATTTTTTTTTAGTTTTTAAGCCGACAGTTTCTTTAATATTTTAAAAAGTTTTTAGAAAGCAAACTTTTATAAAAAAAATATTTTGAAAGTTTATGATCTAAAATAAAATAAGTATTTTAACTACTGGATAAAAAATTAAAAAATGTTTCTTACAAATTGTCTAAAATATTATTATTACTCAACTTTAATTTTCCATAAATTGAGCAAATATTTTTCAAACAGAGTTTAGAGACCCATTATTACAAACAATGGATTTTTATAACCCAATACTTACCAAAACTTTGGACTTCTAGCAACCAATAAAATTTTTAAACTTGTTTAGTTTTTAATAATAACTACACAAAAGAAAAGTAAACTAACTAAAAAAAATTAGAGCCAAAAGGAATATTTTTTTCAAAGTTGCTGACAGAATTAACTTTTTTGATTTACTTCAATTGTAAATAAAATCGTACCAATTTGTCACATACACAAATGTTATGTGTCTTTACACGTATCTTTTTAAATCTTTATGTATTATAGTCAATATTCAAAATAGATATAGAACGGTATAGACTTTTAAAAGATTCGAGTCATTATTAATATTTCACTGTATTTTAAACTAAAAAACCCTATGCAAACTACTTATGTTCTTTTGTCAAGACCTCGTCAGTGACCGTTACATATCTTTTTAGATTTTTTTAAGCACTGACGAGGTCTTTGACCGAAACTTAGTTTGTAAAAATGAATTTTGAAAGAATAAATTCAGTACCTTTTTTATTTTAACTTTGTCTTATTTATTAACCTACCTTGGTGCATTATTGGTAGTTTAAAAGATTAGTTTTACTGATACATCTTAAAAAAAACATAAGTAGTTTGCATAGGGTTTTCGTCAGTGACTGTAACATATCTTTTTAGATTTATTTTAGCACTGACGGGGTCCTTGACCGAAACTTACTTTGTAAAATAAATTCTTGAAAGAATAAATTAATTATTTCGCTCCAGTAGTTGAGAACTCTTTATTTGTTTTCTTAAAAACAAAACATATAATAAAAAAAGTTACATTAAATTAGAATTAAAAGTTAACTATTCTGCTTGTTCAATGGCGCAATAGACAAATATTAAACAGTTTTTACAATATCTATCAAACCAAGAATAAAATTCTTGCTTGCTCTTGATTTAGAGAATACTAAATTTTATTTTAAACTCAGCCTTTTAGGAGCTAAAATTTAAATTTTTTCATTTTTTAATTTTAAGAAATTAAGTTATTGTAACTTTTTGGCAGGGTTGAATCAAGAAACCCATAAAAAAAGAGTAATAAAGTTCATTGTTCTTGTTAGTTCTAATTTAGTTGTTTTGCTTTATTATGACATATAACTTATTAAGGTAACCTATCTACAAAGCACAAGTTTTTTTAGCCTAGTTTTGGATGTGAAATACTTTTTTTATAAATAAAACCATGAAAGTAAGTGAATACTTTAACACTTTATAACTGTAAATACTAACTTTAGTGATACATTTATCAACAAATTAAAAATTAAAAGTTAGTAAAGCAAACAAAAAGGTGGAAAATTTAACCAATAGCTAAAAATCTATTTTCAATTTACAAAAAATTTAATAGAAGAAAATACTTAAATATAAAAAATTGAAAAAGGTTAAATCTGAATCATCTCAAACTCAATTAATATCTAACAAAATAAAACTAATATTTTTTCAAAATCCTTTAAACTAGCATAATTTTCACATTAAAAAAATTAATTTAAGTCAGCCTGATATTTTCAAAAAATCTAAACTAGCCTGCATTTTCATGAGTGGCCTGAGTGTGTGAAATAGTCAAAAATCAAAAATATATTGAACTAGAAAGTAGTAATGATATTTTACAACACTACAAAAAGTATTGTAAACTCAATATACATAAACTTTAGTTTTTCAGTCATTGTATTAACCAAAGTCTAAACAAACTGTATTTTAATCTAAATAGTATTTACTAATAATAAAAAACATTTGTTTTTTAGAGTAAATTTTATAGTTAAGAGGTAGTCAAACTAGTTCCAGCAAAGTACAAATATAAAGCCCATTATGTTCTTCCAATCTTAAAACATGTTATGTTTAAATAAATGCTATGCAGGGTTGCCAAATGCTTATGGAAAAATTTCTCTAGGTTTTCAAAAATTTCTCCAGGTTCTTAAAGTGTATATTTTGAGGGCTATTTTTAGTTTAAAGTTAAGTTTAAGGTAAAAAATTGTGTTAAATAATATAAAAACATTGAAAAGATACTATAAAGCTACTTCAAACTTGTTTTTTAATATTTTTTTGATCTATCTGATACATTTTTTGTGTCAGATCGAAATTTTACTACTTAACATGTAAAAATTTTTTAAATTCCAGGGTTTTTCTAGTTATTTTTTAATTTCTAAAACTCTAGGTTTTTTAAGCTAAATTGTCAAATTCCAGGTTATTCCAGGTTTTGAGGGTTTTTAGCAACCCTGGTTTTAGGTAAAAAGTTACAAATAGGATTAAAGTTCAATAATTAGTATATACTTATACACTGTGTCTGCATACCTAATTTAACTTTTTCATTGATTACTGAAAATATTTATTACAACTGTGACATAAAACGATTTTTTTACCAAGTCTTGCCCGCGAGCAATTTTTTAGTAGGAAAATAAACAACTTTCAAAAGCTCTCAAGCTGTGTAATAATTTATGAAATTAAAAATTATAACTAAATTGGCCTAGATATGTTGCAGCTTAAAAATTTAAGAATAAAATATTAAATAGCCTGATTGACAAGTAAAATTCTACTTTACTCAGTAAAAAATAAAACAATCATTTTTTTAAATTTAAATAACTTCAATAACAAGCATAAACCACTATTTTAAAAATTCATTGCTTAAAGTAAAGTCTTTACTTGCATTTGTTTTAGCAAGACAGAAAAATTTATAATACAACCAATTTAGTACTAAAAGTTACAATCCACCATAAATTCAAAAAAGCAAGTTGAACACTGCCATGCTACCAAAACAGATACATGATAAACTTTTCAAAAAAAAAAGTTGACTTTTCGAAGGAAAGGAAAGACATATTACAAGTTTATTGTCTAAATCAATCTTGATGATCACATTGGTCTTAATTTAATTTTATGCTTGTGAACCGGTCCCAATTAGAAATCCATTAATTGTAGCTGATCACTCAAGCATGGTTTTTTTATAAAGCTTGTAGCCTAGTATTTAAGTTAGGAAAAAAATTGAAGCTATGTCATTTCTGGCAAGTTTGATAACAATTTTAATCATTACTATATATCAAATACGACAACATTGCGTCTAAAATAGTTTTAATTAGTATATATCTATATCATAAATATTTATATTACTACTGGTAAATTTAACACTTATATTTGATTTAAAATACTACGGTAATAAACCAGAAAGCTCAGACACTAAGATACAATATCTAAATCAAGTTTGTTCTTTTGTTAAGATACCAAATTTTATAGTCAATGAATTATTACCTTTTAAAGAGAAGTTTTTTTTTAATTTTATCTTAGATCTTATGTATAGTTTACTAAACGGCAAAAAAATGCTCAAAATATATAATCATATGACCTGGGGTACAATAAAAACTTTTCGATTACCGTTTCTTCCAGTGATACGAGATAATAACAAAATAAACTACTATATATTTGTGGTATTTAAACCTTACTTAGATGCCAGTTTTTAAATTTAGTTTATTTTACTTTCAGAAAACTGACGAAAACTTACGAAAACTATTTAATGCAACAGAAACTTTTACTTTAATTTGATACTAGCACTTAAAAGTTTTAAGATGAAACAATCACTATGATACGTCATCATTTCGTCAAAAATTTTGTTTTATATTTAGGTATAGGGTAAAAATAAACCCAGCAAAAGTAAATTTACACATCATTAAATATGTATAAAAAAAATAAAATACTTGTGTGAATTTATTAATGTAGCAGCAAAATAAAAACAAAGTAACATATTTATATAAAACTGACGACAAAACAGAAATGTATCAGTAGAACATACACTGCAAAATAAAATTAAATTAAACTTCGAAATATTTACAATAAAATATAACATAAAACATTATTTTATACTGCAAAAAAGCTATAACAACTAAATTCAAGCATTATCAACTTTTATACACAGAACACACCAATTAAAACCATAACTGCAGTTCCAAGTAAAACAACCAGAGTGCTCCTAAAATGAGGACAATCAGCACACCTTCGTTCTCCCGACCTTCGAATGCCTTCTTGGCTATGACGCAAACGCAGTACAGCCATGACGTTAGGAGACACAGCAGCATGACGGCAGTGATCCATGACGTCACTAATCCCAGGGACAATCCAAGCAAGAGGTAAATGACGCAGAAGAGGCGGTAGAAGAAGTTCTTGCATTCGTCTTTTAATAGTATTTCGTCGATATACATTGTGAATATATAAAAAGGATTCTAAAAATACATGTATTCTAAAACCTATTAAAACTAGCTATTCATTTTATCTGAGTATTGTTGAGTTTAAAATAGCTAATAAAAACTAAATAGTCTGACACAATATTTAGAAACATTCAACTATAAAAAATATCAACTAACATATGAAGATTTTTAGAAATCAAAATAAAGGATATAAAAGTAAAAGAAAAAAAATCTGATTTTTTTATATCTCATACAATAAGTAAGTAATTTCGTTTTGAATAGAAAATATTGGTTAAATTAAAACTTATATTATTTTGACTAAAAATGTTATTAGATTTATGCACACTACAATAAGTTAAAATTAAATACAGTAGTTTTTTTTTAAAGTACGTTTTTTTGCTTTAAATTATTTAAACTAGTTAAAAAGATATAATTTGCTGTTAAAATAAAAAAATAAAATATTATTATTACAATTACTGCACTAAGTATTTCGTAGCCTTTTGTATAGTGAAAGTAACTTATATTCTTTAGAAATGAGTAAAAAACTTGAAGCAAACTGATTAGTCAACTCATGAATCTGATTAAACGTAAAATACAATTTAGAAAAACAGATAATAAAGTCTAAATTGATTCGAAATACAAAATTAAGACAAACTATTATATTTTCTATTCAAAGAGTAACATAAAATATCATTGATATTTTTGGTAAAAATTTAACTTTAATTTTTTAAATAATAAAAAATAGTTTGAAAATTGGTTACAAACATTTTTTTTCATAAAAAAATAGAAATAAAAACAATCAGTTTTAGCAATATGAAAAATAATTCAGCTTAAGTCATGGACATACTACAAAATTAATACATAATATGTGATGGACAAGACGTTAAAAGGTATCCAATCCAAATGGTTTGCAAAGTTTCTTTGTGCACAAGTTTTAGGATCAAATATATCGAGCCTCGTTTTTGTCCTTTTATAAACTACACTCATGTCAACGTAAATTACTAACAAAAAAGTGTAAGTAAAATATAATGTTAAACAAACTTAGGAATAGGTTTAGAAACCTGACATTTAGTACTATAATAAACAAAATGTTTAAAATTTGAAAGAAAAGTATTTCAAAAAAAAAAAATCAATTATATCTTGAGC
Source organism: Thalia democratica (assembly GCF_965202585.1). Taxonomy (NCBI): domain Eukaryota; kingdom Metazoa; phylum Chordata; class Thaliacea; order Salpida; family Salpidae; genus Thalia; species Thalia democratica. Next base: position 21,055,871 of record NC_139165.1, read on the forward strand.
GTATTTCATTTTTTTAAAATTTTTATCATCTTTTTATTGGTGTTGAAATGTATATTTAATATTTGTTTTTTTATTATTATTTTGTATAAAACAAAATCGAGCACCACACTTTAAAAAATTTGGTGCTTGTTGCTATAGTAAACCTTAATCTAAACATTTTTCTGAATTAAATCATTCAGGATTTTTTGTTAAAGTCAATTTACAAATAAATAAATACTTCAATTAATTTATTGAAGGTTGCAGTAACTAAATAAAACGATTTTTAAGTTTTTGATTTTGTCTTTTACCAGTATTTTTTGACTTTAGGCTCATGGCAGCTAGGCCCGTCTGATTATTCTAACAATGTAGATTTTAAGTTTCTCTACAAAATAATCGGTTTTTCAATAAACTGTGCTGTTTTTCCTCGAGTACTTAACTAAGCTTAAGATTAAAGTAAATCTTGCAAACACTATCAAAAAATAATTTAAGATTTTATATCTTATAAACTTTTTTTTGGTTAGAAATTTACTAGACAAAAAATGTTCCGAAAGTTAACACAGTTTAATTCTTGTATATAATTTTAGTTCTAGTGTAAAATTTTCAAAATAAAAAGAAAAGAATTAAAAGCAGTGATTTCACATTTTTTGCTCTAATTTAAAGAAGCTCTGTTATGATTTTACTTTCGCATTTGAATTGTTTGAACATTGAATTCATTTATGCTAAGTCAACCATTAACTATTCATTGTAAAACAAATTTGGCTACATAGGATTAAGATTTCAATGGAATAAATAAGTATTAAAAGAATAAACATTCATTATAATCTTATCAAACGATAATTTAACTGACACCAAGTACTGTTTATTATCAAATATATGCACATTTATTACTTTTTGGTTCAGTTGAAGTGTATTTTATGTAAAATACAAAATGGTTGCTCTAAGTTAACATTTAACTACAAAGTTGAAACTGCAGTTTTATAAACTTAATAATCTTTTGATTAATTCATAAAAGTTTAATCAATCATCATCATAAATAAATTGTTTTAGTTTGCTGAAAATATAGTTTTTATCAGAAAATTTCATGTACTTTGTGGGACAGTTTACAAAGGTTTTTTTGTGTTGGCCATGAGTTTTGATCATAGTTGTATATTACTAGACAAAAAAAATGTTATTTAAAACTAGCAGTTAATTACAACAACAGTTCAAATTTTGCATACCTGTTGTTAAATGTACAATCTAGTATGCTTTTGTTTTTTGTTGTTTCAACTAAAGTATTAAAATTTTTCAACCTAATAAACTTTACCTAAAAAAACCCTTATATATTTTCAGTGAAAAGATAACTATGGTTTTGATATTGCAGCGTTCAACTCAGCTGTCATTTTGACTCCTACGCTTTGAGGCCACACAGAATTGTAATACTATGCTAAAAACAAGTATTTTAAAATAAAAATTACAATATGACAGGTTTTCATTTAACCAATTACCACCCTTATAAGTTTTTATTTTGAAATCAATTTTTTGAACTCTTAACTAATTTTCTTTATTTTTATTTACCTTTGTACCTTTTTCTAAAAGCAAGTTTTATGTTAAAAATCTCAATTTTATTCATAAATATATTTCTTTTTATATCTAAAATAGTTCTAAAATTCCAACTTGTGATCTTTTTTTAATGAAGTTTTACCTAATCATTTAATTTTATGTTAAAAAAATGATGACTGTTAAATTTTTTTTAAAGCTTTTTTTTGTTTCAGAGTAAATTTGCATTGTTAAATTGCTGGTAAAATTCATAATTCAGGGAATAGTTGGGATTCAACATTTTTTTACTAAAAAAAAATTGGCTACTACATGAAATCTTTAAGTAGAAACTACATGCTAGTTAAAAAAAATCTTGTGTAACTTTTGAGATACTGTAATTTTTGTAAAAAGCTTCTGATACAACTATAAGGACTGCAAGTTTTTGGGGTTAATTTTCTCAGAAGTTTAAGAATCACTATAAATATATCTTCTTTTACATTTTTTGAGCTTGTGAGCTTAAACTTTTTGGAAAGTCTTCTATATTGAATAAGTTTTTTTTTTACTTTTATAGTTTTAAAGACTTAAAAATGTTGCTATGTTGAATATATAAAATATGTGTTTTTTTTAAGAAAAATGTTATTTTTCAAAATGAAAAAAAATCCTGCATTAAATGATTTAAAAATATAATAATGGACTCTCTGTGAAAGTTTGAAAAAGTTATGATATAAAGGAGAAAATAGATTTTAATGAAATAGGTCACCAACTTAGGTCACTTATATCTCAAAAATTTCTTTGAATTTTTTAAAGTGGTGAGGGTTGCCACAAGGTCAGGAAAAGTTACAAAAAAATAAAAGTCAGCAAATTTGAAAAAATGTCACATTTTGTAAGTTAAAATTTACAAAATTTATATTTTCCAAAGCCTTCAAATGGTAAAAAGTTTATTAAAAATCCCTTAAAGTAAGACTAAAACTGCAACATTTTCTTAAAAACTTTCAAATTTTGTTAGTTTACAATACCTTCATTTGTTAAAAAGTAATAATATTAAAGGAAAACGAAAAGAAAAGAAGCCCATAAACTGTGGCTAGATTTAGAGAAAAGATTCTCTTTGACAAAAGTAGGAGCAGCAGATGGTAACAATAGTAAAATGAGGCAAATGATTTTAACTTCCAAGAAAACTAATCAGGATGCAGACCAGAGAAATGAAACCATATCTTCATTAGATGTGAAGTGGTTGAAGTGCTAATAAAGAAACAAAGAAAATATATTTTAGTACATATAGTAAAAAAAAAACTGATTTTAAATTCTTTATTGTTTTAAGGTTTCAAACCTAAAAGTTTGTTATTGTTAAAGGTGTTAATTGTAAAAGTTACTTATATGTCTTTTTGTTTATTATTGTTTATTAAAACTTGTATAAAAATAATATTTAAAGCTTTATATAGTTTTAAAATTTGGTTATGTATTTTACAATTGATTTAATTAAAGAGCTTGGTTTTGAAAAGTCTGGAAAATTTTAGTAAAAGTCAGGAAATTTTTCTCAGCTTTATCTGTGGCAACCCTGAGTGGTTAAAAATGTCTAATATTTCAGATAAAACTGTTTAAGAAAGATTGACTTGTAAAAATTAAGATGAAGACTCCTATGCTTTTACAAACTTATTTAATAAAGTATTACATCTAAAGTTAAATAACATATTCTAGTTCCCAAAAACAGACTTAAGAGTTTACACTTTATTCTTTGATATAAATGTAATACTTCAGCTTGATTTAAGAGCAGAAGTTATTATTGGATAAAATTGCTTTGAACCCCCCTTAATCGACTTAATTTTCTTAAAATAAATATACTAAGTGAAAATTAAAGATTTGTTACACTAACTGTAGTTATCAATTTTAATTTAAAGTGAGTTTGTGATAAGGGTATGAAATATACTTTGTATACAGGGTTGCCACACACTCAGGGTACTCAGGATATTTTTAAATCTTGGAAAATCTCCCTCTAACTCGGGATATTTTAGATATATTAATACAAACTCAGGATGACTTGAAACAGTTTTGATCCTTTAAAAAATTTCATAAAAGTTTCAAGATTTTTTAAAAATCTCAAGACAGATTTTTATCTAGATCTTGAATGAGATAAAGTTGATCTATTTCCAACATTTTATTATTTTCTATAACCAATTTTGTTCAAGAAAATGGTTTTGTTGGCTTTTAGATGCAACCTTAAAATTTTATAGCATTTCTGCTAGTTCTTCACTATCCATTGAAATAAATAACACTGTAGTTTTTGTTTTAAATATAAATGTCATGATTTAAGTTTATATTAAACTTTTAACTAAATTTGAAGTTAAGGTTGAAGTTAATAAATATGCATTCAAGTGAGTACTTTATGTGGTACGATTAAAGTCAATCAATTAAAATGTTAAAAAAAAAATTAAGCTTTTCTCTAATATATTATATAGAAGTAATTAACATGGTTTCATAAAATTATTCACAAATTTGGTTTTCTTATCTCAATTGTTTATGAATCTTTGAAATTTTAATGTCAAATCTTTAAATACAATATTTCTTGTAAGCTTAGTGAACATTTAATGCAAGATCATACACACATTACATTCCTTATAATTATCAAGAAGAAAAATGAACATGAGGTATAAGTAGTTTCCATAGTCAAAATGTTTTCAAGGGTTAGACTAAAATCAGGATGACTCAAGGTACTTAAGTTCACTCAGTGCAGTTTTTTGACTCAAAGAGTGACAACCCTGATAACAGTGATAAGTAAACTTTTTAAAATTAGTAAAATATATTCTGTATTATAACTTATTTTTATTTATACGTTTTCAGTTTGTTACCTAACTTTATATCTAGATTTTCATTTCTTAAAAGTTTAGATTTTACATCTTAACCCATTTTCCTGTAAATTTTTGGTTTTGTTTTGCTTTACCTAGTTGTAACCCTTAGCAACAACCATTGAAATAACTTTTGTTTTTATGGCTTTTGGTAGATAAAAATTTTGTACAAACATTATTTTTATGTAAAATAAAGCTTAATTTTAATTAAATAAGGGTAATTAAATTAAGGCAATACCGAAGTTAAGCTTTTTTTTACAAAATGTATCATTGACTTTTTTATGGAAGCTAAAAATATGAAAATTTAGTCAATACAGAATGTAAAAGTTCAATAAGATCTTAGTAGTGAGATATAGTTTTTTTTTTGTTATAGTTTAAATACAAACCTATGGACTGTAATTTTTAGGTGGTCAGTTTATAGCAAATTGAAAAATAACTTAAAATCAAACAACTTTTTGGAGCCAGAATTCAGAAAGGTAGTAATGTCATGTCCAAAACGTTTTTCTAATTTTTGAAAAACTAATTTATGTTATAAATCATAATATTTTTTCCACTGTTCTTTTTAATTTAAAAAGGTACACATGATTTTTTTTATCAAAGTTTACTTTTTAAATAAAATAAAAAATAAAATTTAAAAATTATTGTTATTTTTTTTGAATTTTTAATCTTTTTAAAGGTTTTTTCCTCAAAATTTGATGGTTTTAATATGCTTTTAGTGAATTTTGAATTTTCCAAGAAAAAAAAAGCTATTTTTGCTACCATAGGATTTCGTTAGAATTTTAAAAAATTGACCATGTAATTTTTGTTTACTACTAAAGGTGAGTTATAGTTTCTACTTTTTAACCTTCATAGTTTTGTTTGAAGAAAATTTCAAGTAAGTTTTAAGATTAAAGTATATCAAACTAGATTTTGAATGATATTTAGTTGATATAGTTTGATTATTTTGTTTTTTTATAACTTATGTCAAAGAACTTGGTTTTTATTAAATTTTGCAAGATAAAAAAGCCTTGTTAAGGATTAAATTACTCAGGACAGTAAATAAAATCTCTGTTATTTAAAAACCAATTTGATTTTTTTATAAATGCCCTGACCCTTTTATGGCCTTATTAATTGTACAAGAACTTGGTCATCACATGTTTACATAATATAAATATAAAAGTCTGAGCTAGTAAGTAATGTACTAGCACAGCAGCTGTTAATTTTTTATCAGTTTTTGTATTTTTTTATAATTAACTTTAGATATCTTAAATAGAATAAAAGTTGTTATAAATAAATTAAGATTATCATTTAGAAAGATGATAAACAATTAAGTAACTAACTTAGTATAAAACTTACAATTTTTAGAAATAAATACAAAATGTCATTTAGAAAGGTAGTCAATAGTTAATTGATCAACTTGAAATAAAACTTATATTTTTTTAAAATAAAAATAAAATGTCATTTAGAAAGGTAGTCAATAGTTAAGTAGTTAGTTTTAAATAAAAATAATATTTTTCAGAAATAAAAACAAAATGTCATTCAGAAAGGTTGTCAAAGGCCACCAGAAGCCTCACAGAGAAAGAGCACAGGTTGGTTAAATAAATGTTTGAAGTTAATTTATTTATTCTAGACAAAACTTTGTTAACAATTGAACTTATTTTTTGTTAAAGTAACCTTGTTGAATACATATTTGTTGTAAGTATAATTTTGAAAACTGAAGAAAAAATAAGAATTTTATATACATTTTTTTGTTAGTTTGTGTAGTATTTTAAATACTCATACTTATGAAGTATGATAATTCACTCTCAATATTCATGTATCACACTAAATTCTGTTTTAAATTATTCCAATTTTAATTTAACTATTTTAAGGTTGTTAGTTTTTTTTTATGTACTAAATAAAAAGTAACTAAAATAAGTAGTCAAGAAATTATTGCTTATACAATAAGCTTTTTCTTACAACAAAATTGATTATTAAACTTCTAATAAGCAAATATTTTTGGATTTTTATCTTCACATTGTTGATTGTTTTTGAATTATTAAAAATTTAAACTTTATCTCCTTTAAGGCCATAGGGGGGTTGAAAATTTTTTTTTTACAAAAATTAACTTTAGCTTTTATATGAAAGCTTTAAGTACAAACTACAAGCCAGTTTTTATAGAATTCAAAAGTATCTTTTAACTTTTGAGTAATTTTATTTTTTGTAAAAAGTTTCAGATACAAAAGTATTGACCACAATTTTTTTTGCATCAATTTTCTCTAAAAAAAAAAATCACTGAAAATCTATCTCATCCTTCATTTTTCAAGCAATCTTCAAATTTTTAGGAAATTTTCCTTATATTAAAAGTTATATATATATATATTAAACGTTACTTATGAATTTTAATGATTTAAAAAATAAGAATTTTATGACAAAATTTGAAACCAAAAACCTTTTTTTTTGTAAAAAAAAATTTACTAAAAGTTTTCTAAAATCCAAAGTAACATTTTTTTGATAATGTATAAAGATTAGACTAAGAAAGTTTGAAGAAGATTGCTTGAAAAATTTAGGAGGAGATAGATTTTAAATAAAATAATCTTTTTCACTGTTTTAATTTTCCCTTCCCATAAGGAACCTATTATGCATTCCGACTTTGACTGGACATATCTCAAAAAATAATTTGAATTTTTTAAAACAATAAAAAGCATCATGAAGCTTAGAAAAAACTCTATAATATAAAATCAACTTGTAAAAAACATGGCCTACCCCCTATGGCCAATAGTTTCGAATGTATAATTTTGATTTAATATAACAAATGTTTAAAATAAGTTTTTTATTTAATTTTAGTTTAACTAATAAAATTATTTAAGCATGGTGTTTTTAAATTGAATATTTGTTAGTTATACATTTTTTATTTTTCTTTGTCAACAATATTATAACTTTTTTTTAATTGTAATCTATAAACCTTCAAAGTTTAGCTGAAATTAAAATTATGATTCTATATATTCATGCAAAAAGTATATAACTTTAATTTTTACATACCTTGAGCTACTAATAAACTGTCATGAATCTTTTATTTTCACTTATATGCTTCTTTTTTACACTTGAAAAATAGTATTTCAATTAAAACTATTAAATAATATTTTAAAAGCATACTAACACTAAGGAAAACAACATTAGATTTGTCATTTTATATTTTTAAATATTTTCTTTTACAGCCAGCTGATAGGCAGCATCTTGGTTATCTTGAAAAGAAGAAAGACTACATCAGCCGTGCAAGGTAATTAGAATATTTTCTAAAAGTAATCAAAAAAAATAACTTATTGCTTGCAACCTTGCAAGTAATATTACAAAATATGTTTGCATTTAACCATTTGGATTTAATTATTTTGGTTAAAACACTTAAAAGAAATTTTTGAGGAATTTTTTTTTTTTTAATTTGTATAACATTTGAGGAAGCAATAGGTTTATGTTGTTATTAAAATTCAAACTAATTTTTATTAAATGCAGATAAAATAATTTTTAGTTAAACATAATATATGTTGTACATATAGAAACTGCTAGTTGAAAAAATTGTTCATAATATTCTGTACTATACATGTTTAGAAACTGCAATATTTTAGTTATTAAACAAATAAAAAAATCATAAGCTTTATATTATTAGCGTATGTACTTGCATGAAAATAGTTTGATTGTCAACTGTTAAACTTTACATGTAAAAAAAGTGCTTTTTTCAATAAAATTATAATCTACTGCATATTTATTAGTATATTTGGTAAGGCGGTCATTGTGGTAAAACTTTTTTTACAAAAATTAACATATGGTTTTAAGTAAAGCTTATAAACTATAAGTTAATTTTAAAGAACATAACTTAAAATTTATTATTGAGATTTATACCTTTTGTAAAAAGTTTCAATTTTTTATTGTCAATTTTTATAGTCACCAATATTGAATATGATTTTACTAAATTTTTTTTTCTGATTTAGCAACTAAAATTATCAGAAAGCATTATTTACAATTAATAAAACGAAAGTTGAAGCAAGTTTCAAAACAAACAAAAAATAAAAGTTTTATAACCATTAAAAAAATAAAGTTTTTGATATAAAAACTTTACTGTAATAGTATTTACACTTTATTTTAAGTTCTGTAAAGATTAGAGTAAGAGTCTTTGAAAGAACTTGCTAACCTAAAACTGGCCAGCCCATTATCTTTAACAAAAATAATTCTGCCTACAAAATAAAACAACGACCGGTGACCATGTAAAAATGGTCACCAACTTTCTGCAGCCAAATGAAAAATATGAATATTTTTAAGTTTGAAGTAAAAATCAAAAAAAATAAACTCATATGTAAAAAGCTGAAAAGAAATTTAGAGCCTACATCAACTTTTCTGGGGTGTTAAAAAGTATTTTATAATTAATAGATTTTTTTTTTCATCACATAAAATTAAAATGGTCTGCCGAGGACTAAATTTTCCCACCGACTTGAAACTTGCTGCCCATTTTCTACTATTTGGTCATAAAGTTTGAAAGCGTGTTATGTCTTTATGTTGATTTTAAATAATAATATTTTATTGTTAGAATATTTATTAGTATTTAAATTCTTATACTTTTTTAGACATTTCCAGGAAAAGCAGAAAACACTGAAAGCTATAAAAAAGAAAATCAAGTTCAAGAACCCAAATGAGTTCAACTTTGGAATGATTGGCAAAAAGCTTACAGTTAGTTGAAATTACTTTCTACTAAATTGAAATTTTATACTTTATATACTCAAATTTTTAAAAAATACTTTTTTAAGTTATAACAATTGTAATAAATTATCGGATATAAATTTTTAATTTAATTTGCATAAATATACTTCAAATCCTTATTTATGCAAAACCAAGATTTAGTTAAAAACTCTTAGATTAAGTTTTTGAAGAGTTTGAAGAAGTGTTTTATAATTTTTTTTTACTTTTTTGAAAACTAAGATGTTATTGATGTTATTTTTTATTTGTCTGCAAACTTTTCCAAAAATTTTGTTTGAAATATATTTTAAATGAAGTTTGTTGACTATTCGAAAGTATTTTTTCCAATTTTTAACAAAACCTGGAAGTTAGTTAAAATAAGGGCTGGCCAAAATTTTTTTCAAAAGGCCCCCAGTAAAGTTATCAGAAAAAGTATGGCCCACTTCAACAAGATCATTTAAAAGTTTAAGTTTCAAAATATGACCTCATGACCCCTAAATTTATGTCATGTTTTGGTAAACCTTGGTTTAAATAAACACTTCATAAAATTCTTGAAAACTGAATATTTTTTTTCTTTTGTGTAACTATGAAGAAAAAAAATTCCAAACTTAAACAATTTATTATTTATTTTCGTGATGATGTATTTTAAAGCTGTAAACTAAGTAATAAAAAGTTTTTAGTTTATTAATACAAAATATTTTGAAATATTTAAAAAACAATTTGAAAATATATTTTAAATAAGCTCTTTACATTCCAGTAAATTGAGCATTTTTTTTTAGTTAAGGCAAATAACAGTATACAAAATATCTTTAAAAATGTTATAAAATTTTATTTAGAATTTCATAAAAGTCAGAACTTTTTCTGGCTTATAAGCAACTCTACTACTCTTCAAATTTATTTGACTCGTTCTCTTTGCATAGGTGTGAATATTTTTATAACTTTTTTATTAAATGCTTTATAACATAATTTTTTTATATAGAACATGGTGATTTACAAAAATTTTCGATTTATTGAAGATAGCGTAATAAGGCTCAAAATTCTAAATAAATAAACAAGAAAAGATTGTTATTAAATCAAAGCATTATTTTTTTATATTTACTGTTGTATTAGAAATTTTTTACAGAAGTTCTTGAATCAAAGCACTTAACTAGTATAATGTATTTATTAAGTACAGTAAATAAATACTTAACAGGAAAGTGGAGTGCACATAGAGGACAATCCTGAAGATGTGAAGTTCACACCCGAGCAAAGAAAGTTGCAGGAATTCAACGACATCAACTTCATAAGGATGGTATGCACTCAGGAAAAGAGGGTTTGTTTGTTATGTGGTTGAAATAAAAAATAACAAAGAATTAATTTCTAATATATAGTTTTGAAGTTTTATGACCATCAATTGTAAGTACAAAAAAGGATTTGTTTTTTATTGAGTTCTAACTTAAAATTATATCAACTGCATCAGGATGATCGTAACTCAAAAAAAGAGGGTTTGTTTGTTTTATATTGTGGTTGAAAGATAATTGAAATTAGTTAGCTGTAAATAAATTTGATGTTTGAAATTATCAATTACAACAAAATGTCACTTTTTTTAAAGGTTATATTTTTTACATGAACGGTTGCCAGCTAAAAACTACCAGTTGTTTTATCACATTAAAACAATTTTAAGTTACTTTTATAAGAGATCAAAGTTAATGAGTTCTCAGGTTTCTTATGGGAAACAACAACTTTCAGGAAAACAAAAACTATTTCACCAAAAACCTATTCAATGTTACAGTTTTTGATCGATTGTTTTTAAACTTTTTCAATATAAATTGTGTACAACTTTTAAACTAATAAATATTTATTAACTTATCTTTTTTTATAAAAACCAAACAAATACATTTCTTTTAAATTTTTAAGATGCTTTCTTTTAATAAAATATATAATCACAGTAACTACCAAACATAAGTTAAGCATACATTTATATAAAGCAGAAAATAAAAAGACTTCAAGATGAAGTGGACAGACTGACTGCAGTGCCCAAACCTAAGTTGCACGTTATATTCGACTGTAGCGATGATGAAAATGAAAAGTTTATGCAAGAAGATACTACTACTGTGCTGACGGTTAGTATGTTATTTGCATGGTTGCCACTGATCAAGCTGAGAAAAATTTCCTGACTTTTCCTGACTTTTTCCTGACTGTTTACAAAAATTTTCCTGACTTTTCTTAATAAAACTCTTAAATTAAACTTATTCCAAAATACATAACCTAACACTCTAAACTATAAAAAGCTTTCAATCTAATTTTAATACAGGTTAAAAACAACAGTTTTTTGCTGAATTCCATCATCAAACTTCCAGTACACATCACTTAAACCATCTGTGTATGATTGATGTTTGTAATAAACAGCTTTATCAGCAAAATACTTGTATTATCACCTTATAAACACAGCTTGTCTGAAAAAAAACAAAATTTTTTAGCATAAATGTATCTAGATAAACAAACGACATATAAGGAACTTTACAATTAAAACCTTAAATCAATAAGGAACTTTCACAACTAAAACCTTAAAACAATAACGAACTTTTACAGTTAAAACATTTAAACAATTAAGAACTAAATCAAATACTGTTTTTTTTAAATGTATGTACCAAAATTTATTTTCTCTGTTTTTTATTAGCACTTCAACCTCTTCATCTAATGAAGATATAGTTTCCTTCTTCTGGTCTGCATTCCGCTTCAGTATAAACATTAACTTGTTACATAAAATACTAAACTAACTGCTTAGTTATAAAGAACTCAATTATTTACTTAAACAAAAAACACTTTGATTCTAAAAAAATGCTAGATAAACTTTTGTATATATATTACAGTTTCACTATGGAAGTGTCCTTGCTACAGATCATCAATACTAAAAAGCTTACAAAATCTGCTTGTTCAAGTAGGGTACTTGTTCAATATTTTAATAGAAAATTTTTGCAGTTTTAAAAAGGATATTTTACTAATTTATACCAGATGAAGGTATTGTAAATTAAATTAAATATTTTTGTAAATTTCTAGGAAATTTTTGAAAATTTTTCCTGACTTTAAAGAAATTTTAATTAATTTTTACCATTTGAAGGCTTTGGAAAACAAGGAATTTTGTAAATTTAAACTGACAAAACCTGACTTTTTTTTGAAGTTTTTGAAATTTCCTGACTTTTCCTGACTTTTTTTCAAAACCCCCCATTTTTTCCTGACTTTTCCTGACTTTTGTCATTTTTTAAAATTTTTCCTGACTTTTCCTGATTTCCTGACTTTTCCTGACCGAGTGGCAACCCTGTATTTGGTACTTTTTTACAGTAAAAAGGTGCTAAAAGTTTGTTTTTTAAGTTAATATAGCAAAGAATAAGCTGTTTGTAATTATTATGTTTTTTGTTAGTTACGATTATTTAAATACCAGTAAAAGCAGAACTGTGAAATTTTTTTTTTAGGTTAGTATCATAAGAGTTTATGTTGATTACAATTATTTACTTATTATTATAACTGTGCTGAATGTAACATCAAATCACTAAATTTTATTTTTCGTAGTTCTGGACCAATTTTGAATATATTAAGGCCATAGGGGGGGTAGAAGCCATTTTTTGACCAAAAATAACATATAGACTTGTATTATAGTAAATTTCATAATCTTTCAGATGCTTTTTTTAGATTTTAAAAATATTAAGTAACTTTTTTTTTTGACCGGTTATATAAAGGGTTGTCTTTATAAAGGGTAACTTTAAAGCCGTTTTTCTCAAGTTTTTAAAAACGGGCTTTAAAATCTATCTTCTCCTTCATTTTTAAGCAATCTTCTTCAAATTTTTAGGAAATGTTCCTTACATTATGAAAAAAAAACGTTATTTGTGAATTTTAAAAAATAAAAATTTTATGACAAAAAAAAAAAGTGATTTTTTATCAAAAAAAAATTTTTTTTTTCAAAAAAAAGGTATTTTTACTTAAAACTTTTTAAAGTCACAAATAACGTTTTTTTGTTATTGTATAAAGAATAGACTGTGAAAGTTTGAAGAAGATTGCTTTAAAAATGAAGGAGGAGATAAATTTTGAATGCATTAGTCTTTTTTCGCCGTTTTAGTTTTTCCTTCCCCATAAGGAACCTGTTATGCGGCCCGACTTTGGCCGGTCATATCTCAAAAACTAATTCGAATTTTTAAAAACGGTAAAAAGCAACTTGAAGCTTAGTAAAAACTCTATAAAATAAGATCAACTTGTAAAAAACATGGCTTACCCCCCCCCCCATGGCCTTAACAGTTGTTTACCAAAAATTAGCAGATTATAATGATAAATAATTAGTTTTGAAATCTTACACTGGATAAAGTTTAAAAATCTTAAAAACCTCGTTTTTTTTTTGCTGAATGCAGTATCAATTAAAAATTTATTTACAGTTGCTTTTAATATTGTGTTTATATCCTTTACAGCACACCAAACAAAAGGAGATCGAAAAGATGAAAGACGAACTGGCGAAGAGGAAGTACAAGTACAAGGATCTCAAGTACAGGCTCCAGGACCTTGAGACTCAGAATGCTCTTAGCAGGGTTAGAGATTGTTTAATTATAATTTAATGCATTTAATTAACAAATACTTTACAGTGCTTTTAAAGAACGCAACTTTTGAGGCTTTAGATAAAGAATATTTTTGAAGTATGAAAAAAAATCTGTGCAAGATTAAGATGATTTAAGAAACTCTCAATGGTACTTTTACTTGAAAAATGTTTAAATGACCTTTCGCCAAAAATTTAAGTAGTAGATGTAATTAAAAACTAGTAAATTTCTCCGTCTTCCAACAGACTTATGTATGCATTTATGTGCTTACAATAAATACAAAATTTTTAATTTTTGAATAATTTTAAATGAATTTGTTTTCTACTCTTGTGACGTCGTAATTGTTACAAAAAATCTCGACCGAAGAACCTTCAATATGTTTAATATATCGTTCAACATGAACTTTCATAGTATTAAAAATATAAATTTTTCGTGATATTTAGTGCTTATACGTGTTTTGCAAGGAGATCGAATAATTTTTCAGAAAGTAGGGCTTGGCTAAAAGAAAGTCTCTTAAATTGATCTAAAATCATGTTTTTTGAATACTTAGAAACTAATTTTTTTTTTCAAAGCGCCCTTACATATATACTATACATTTATCAGCACAATTATAATTAAAGTAATCATATATTTTATCATTCATGATGTCTAGTGCAGAGGTCTCCATAGTAATTAAAATATGTGCACACTAAATTAGTATAAAATAAAACCAAGCTCAAAACTCCCCAAAAGTGTACTACTTGTTTTTAAAATTCACCTGTAATATCTAGTGTAAGTTTCAAATGCACAAATCAAATATGCCTGGAACCTTTTTTACTTTGCTCTTCATCATAATTTCCAGTGCATCTAATGTAAGCTTCAAGTAGATTTCATGCACCCCTACGTAAGTTTCGTGCACCACAAAAAACAAAAGTGTGCACATAGGTGCATCTTGTGAAAACCACTGGTGTAAAATAAAACATTAAACACAATTAATTATTGAATAAAGAAAAACTTGTTACTTGGTTTGTAATAAAATATTTTCATTAAAACAATAATCATTTTTACTTTGTATATATTAGATATTTTAACTAATAGTTTTTTAGGATAATAATTGTGAACAAAGGTAGTATCTAAAAAAAAATTGATTACTTAAAAAAAAATATTTTTTTTAAAATGATTTACTTGTGTTTAAGTTTCTAAATAAAACTCATACCAAGAATTATTTATATTCAGGACAAAAACTCTAGTGGGCGCAAATTGGTGAAGAAAGCAACCGAAGATCACCCTGCCGTGTATGAGTGGTCATCTGTGAGGAATAAGTAATAAAATAGTTGTGTATTAGTTAATTTGGTATAGTTAAATATTTACTTATTTTGATGTGTCTTAATGGATATTGGCTCAAACATTATAGTAGAGAGTTGTTTAAAAAGTTTAAATTATTTTATTCTTTTTACAATATATGTAAAGATATATTTTCACTTTTAGACTTACATTCTTTTAGTTAATTTGGTTTATGTAAAATTACTTGAGTATGTTTTTCACGTTTTTTATCTACATGTATGTTAAAAAAAAATTAAATAGTAGTTTTCCTCAAAAAGTCTACAAAAAATACTTTCATAAAAGTTTTAAAGTATGATTTCTAAACCTAATTTTTCTGAACCTAATTATTTAGATGATAAAATATATACCTTGAAAGTTTTACAATTTTATAACTGAGTTTATTTTAAATACTATAAAGAACAACAGTGAACAGTTTTTCATGGTGTTTTGAGCAAGTGTAAAGTTTTTAATACTGAATAAACTTCTTTTAAGAAAGTTTTACTGATTTATTGTAATAACGATATTTTTATAATTGTACAGCTTTTAATTATAGTAGCTATCTTTCGTTCTCTTAGCATTCTATATTGTTGTTATAATGTATTATAAGTTTTTTTGTTTTGTTTTAACCTAACTTTATAATTAAAGTATTTTATGTTCTAGTTAAGTACAAATTGCCTTTTCTGAATTGTGAGTTGTTAAAAAAGATAATTTTTAAAACGGATAAACAGTTTTCTTAAAATTTTAGTTTAGTTAGCTGGTATAAATTACTAACAGACATTTTTATTTAAGAGCTGAAGCTCACTTATTTCAAATAAAAAACTTAGTCTTAAATGAATAAAAAAAAACAGAAAGTAAAAATATTTGTTGTTTAGGCATTTTGAAAAGCAAAACAATTTAAACTTAAATTGTTTATTCTTACTTTTTTGAATTTTTTTTAGATAAATAGTTTTGTTAAACTAAAATTAATAATATTTTAAGAAAAAAAATATTAATGCGAAGTTAAGTAGTTTTAATATTTTAATTTGTACAAAATATTTCCATGAAAAATATAATATTTAAATAAAATTAATTACGAAAAATTATGTGTTATAATCCATAAGTTGGTTATTTTGTATAATATTCAAATAGTGTTCTCTGGCAAATCATTTTTGGAACGAAAAATGTTCAAAAGCAGACTGTTTAGTTAAAACATGTTTGAAATCTGGAAACCAATGTAGAAAGCTAATATAATAGAAAGCTGATCATGGTATTGTTTATTGAATATTAAAGCCAACAGTTGCATGGCATTCATATTATTGATTTTTTTGCTATATCTTAGAGATTATTGAAAAAGATTCAGAAAAATTGCTTTGTTTCAAAAAAAATATATCTTAAAGATAAACATATTTAGACATATCTCTAAAAATGCTTTAAAGTTTTCAAATAAAAAAAGTGTTTGTAGGTAGTAGTTACACCTAAATACACTTTTTTTGTTTTATTCAAATATAAATTACTTTTTGAGTTGTGGCCCTCAAAATAAGTTGAATCGATTACTTGTGCACCCAAGGTCAATAAAAGATCTTTTATACAATTTATAATGTTTAAGGCCTATATTAGTCCATATTTTTTAGGTATCCAGATTAAGTGTGGTTTTAATTTATTTATCTTAAATGTGTTAAAGATGCAAAATAAAAAATTTCAAAACCCTTGAGTCAAGGGTTGCCACTCGGTCAGGAAAAGTCAGGAAAAATTTGAAAAAATTACAAAAGTCAGGAAAAGTCAGGAAAAAATGGGGGGTTTTGAAAAAAGTCAGGAAAAGTCAGAAAATTTGATAAAATAAAATAAAAAAAGTCAGATTTTGTCAGTTTAAATTTACAAAATTCCTTGTTTTCCAAAGCCTTTAAGTGGTAAAAGTTAATTAAAAGTCCTTTAAAGTCAGAAAAAAATTCCAAAATTTTCCTAGAAATTTACAAAAATTTTTAGTTTTATTTCCAATGCCTTCAGCTGGTATAAATTAGTAAAATATCCTTTATAATACTGCAAAAATTTTCTATTAACATATTGAACATATATTCTTTATTTTTTTTAAGGTTTCAACTGTAAAAATTTTTATTGTTTTAAGATTTTAGTTGTGAAAGTTCGTTATTAATTCAAGGTTTCAATTGTAAAAGTTCCTTATATGTCGTTTGTTTATCTAAATACATTTATGCTAGGATTTGCTAAAAAATTGTTTCTTTTTTTCAGACAAACAAGCTGTTTTATAAGGTAATAATACAAGAATTTTGCTGATAGAGCTGTTTTTTACAAACATCAATCATACACAGATGGTTTAAGTGATGTACTGGAAGTTTGATGATAGAATTCAGCAAAAAACTATTGTTTTTAACCTGTATTAAAGTTCGATTGGAAGTTTTATATAGTTTTAAGTGTTAGATTATCTATTTTAGAACAAGTTTAATTTAAGAGTTTGATTTAGAAAAGTCAGGAAAATTTTGGTAAAAAGTCAGGAAAAGTCAGGAAATTCTTCTCAGCTTTTTGAGTGGCAACCATGCTTGACTATTTATTTAAAAAAATGGTCTCAATTAATCCTATTGTCTTTTTTTCTGTGTGAAAACACCTTACCTATTTTATTAATTTGACTACTATAGTCAATGGGCAGCAATATCTTATCTTTATGAGCATGATTTTTAAGACATTGATTTAAGTTTTTGAAATTAATGTCTTAAATTATTTCAATTTGTGCAACCACCAAATTAAGACGAAAATACAACAAAGAACAGTTTACTCCCACAAGTAAAATTAAATGGTACATATAAGCTTCATGGTTTTCTTTTTGTATGTCTATTACAAATTAAGTTACTGGCTAAATAAAGAAACTAGATAAAACACTTTCTCCAATGGTAATATAGCTAGTTTATGTATATTTGAAATCACATACGACTTTTCATAGAGTTGACCAAGTACTTTAAATTGGGCGATTTAGACAAAAAACTTGGAATTTTAGAAAATTTGTTACAAATAACATAGAATTTCGAACAAAAATCACTTAAAATCCTGGAATTTAAAAGTATATTTATATGTAAAATAATAAAAATTCAATCGGATAAAAAAATATATGATAAAGATAAACATATTTTGTATAATTATTATTTTTATCACATTTCAGTAGTTTCACAGTATTTTTTAAATGTTGATATAATAGTTTGAATCAGTTGTTCACTTTATTTTGGATTTTTATAAAAATGAACAAAAAACTTGTTCCTTAAATTATTATATTCGAATTAACTATTATAAATACAACTAGCGAAAGATAGCAAACGCATTGATTTTTATTAATTTACCTTAGACATATCTACAATACAAGCAAAAAAAAAGAGAATTACTATTTTAAACTTTATTAAGTATAATTTTCTAGCCTAAAAAGCAATACAGTTTTTAGAAAAAGAGTTTTGAAATATTTTTCATTTGAAAATTTATAGTAAGTAAAAATTAAAGGTCTTTAAAATGAAACATATAACGTTTTAAACGTTTTCTTTTTTAACTTATGGGCCTGAAATAAAAAAGAACAAGTACTAACGAACTATTGATATTTTATTTAGCGTAAGATACTACAATACATTTATACTAAAAAAACGTTTTCTTCTAAACTATAACTTTTTTCCAGACTTTTTTGATAAATTTTTATACCATTTGAACTAACAAGTATTTGTAATTGTTCATATATATCACTTAATGGTCTTAAAATTGATTCAAAGACTGGTCTATACTATCAATGAAGTCATAAAAAATTTTTTGGTTTAGACTTTATTCTTAATGAAACACAAATACTTGTAAATTCATATTTATTGAAATTTATATGTATGCAGTTTTAAGTATTAATTTTAGCAATTATATTACTTATTAAAATAAGAAAGCGTTTAACTATTTTTAAAATTTAATGCAACACACAGATTTTATTTTATTAAATATTCTTATTTCATATTCTTTATTTGTTTCTACAGCTCAGAAAAATAGTTTACTAAAAGTGTAAGGAAAATGAAAACTTTTATGTGAGATAAACAATAAAAACTCATATTGAGTGCTCTTTAAAATGTATTTGACACAATAAAAGATCAATATTAAACGACGCAAATTCAAAACTATCACCATAAACACAAAAAAGTACTTAATTTTAAAAGTTGTAACTAAAAACAAAATGTAAATCATTAATTAGGTCATTCAGAATAAAGTAAGAAAAAAAAAATCTAACTAGTTTATTTGAATGACTCCATTTTGTTATTTATTTGTTCCTATATTTAAAAACACGCTGATTTAAAGTGTTTCTGTTTTAGTTCAAAATTCATTCTAAAAAATTTAATAACAAGCTAGAACAAATTTAAGACAAAATGTATGGTGGCTTAACACCATGATATGGTAAAATTCTTACTTTATCTGCAAAAAAGTTCTTAACCTCACCGTTTTCTTTAGCTATTATTATACTAAATCAATGTAACAAATTAAGTGTAAAAAGACTGACTAGAACTGTAACTGACTGATAAGTAATGTCCTTAAATGTTCTTTTGTCTTTTCACAGCTTATTACTTCAATTAGTTCACTTTTTTTGACTTCCTTTTAATTCATAAAGTCCTACAAGTGCGCGTTTCTATTCAACAATGATTTAAGTCTTCTTTTAAGTTTTTCAGTTCCTTAAATCACCAACTCTCTTCCGTCTTCTTCGGATTGTTATCAGATTGCTTGTTTATTGTTTTCTGCTAAAACTAAATTACTGAGCTTTTAGAGCGAAACACTGCCTATAAAATACATTTTTAAGAAAATAGTAATCAATTTTTACACTTTATCTTTAAAGCTAAGAAACTTTTTCTATTAAACTTAAAACTTCAACCATATAATTAAACTAGTGGGCACAAAAGTACTTGAACACAAATTATTCGAGTTGAAATTAAGCATACAGACCTACCCTTTGAAAAATCGTAGTTGTTTATATATCTCCAGATATTTCTTCTTGATTTACGGAATAAATTGACTCATTTAAACCACACACACCCAAACAGAAAACAATTATATAGAAAACTAAAACATACACTTTTATCCTATTTAACTATGACTTAAAAATAATAAAAAATTGTTCTGATTTTATAAAAGTATTCTTAAGTTAGTTGTCAGTATTATTTTTAGTGTTAACTTACAGTTGTTTTATTACTATGAACTACTTAAACTTCGTAAATATTTAAGTTAAACTTTTTATATCAGCAATGTCGTAGTATTTTTTTTTTTAAGTGTTCATAAAACTTACAGAACTTTTAGCAACAGAAAATCCAATTTCAGCTAACTCCAGTTTAGAGTGCCCACTAGTTTTTCCTGTTAAATTTTTATATGATTTCAAGATATTTTTTGTTTATTGGCATAAAGATTTAAAAAATAGTAATTTAAACAGTTTATTCAACATTTCAAATAAGATATGCAAATAAATACAAAACTAAATGTATACATAAGTAAGTTCTAAAATCTGTAAATTGTTAGTTAAACATAAGTTTGTTTAGGTAATGTTAAGATAAAAAGTTAACAGGCAAGTATAAACAAATATTCTTAATATATACTTTTACAGGAAGCTGTCTAATTTTATAGAACAAAAAAGTAACAACATCAACTAAATTTTATTTAGGTGTTCAAATATATGTTTTGTTTTAAACGTTATTTGGTTATTGAAATTAACATATAAATTGCATTGGCTAGATATTTATAACTGTAATTAAGTCTTTCAATATTTAGCTTTATACTTCTAAATTTTATATCCCATTAGATCAGGGTTTCCCAAAGTGGGTCATGACAAATACTCAGGGGGCCATGAGTAGCAAAGGGGGAAGAGGGGGGGCCATGAGCAGTAAAGGAGCCACAGGGGGGCCATGAGGCCATAACTTGAAACTTACACTAGATATTCTTGAGTTGCAGATGAAGAGCAAAAAAAAAAAAAAAAGTCTTATGTGTATTTTATGGTAGTTTAAGAAACTTACACTAGATATTCTCGAGTCTCAGATGAAGAGCAAAAAAAAAAAAAAAAAAGTCTTAAAAGTCTTACGTGTACTGTATTGTAGTTTATGAGTAATATATATGCTGAAGGGGGCCATTACTTTTTCAAACTCTTTAAAGGGGCCATTAGCAAAAAAGTTTGGGAAACCCTGCATTAGATTGATCAAGAAACTAGCTTGTTTTTAAGTTTATAACCACATTCTCTTAAACATTTTTTTTAATTGATCTTTCCACAAAATGTTAAGAACAAAAGTTTAGGTTATTTCTACCTTACAAGATATAGTTTTAACATAAAAAGTATATAAGTCAAAACATTACATACAAAACCAGCAAATAAAAACTATTATTTGAAATATCAAAATATGTGTTAAGTTGAAGCAAACCTTCAGAACTCATCAGGCTGACCTGATCCCTGATTTTCGTTATCACTGAATTCAGTTCCTCGAAATCTGAAACCTGAGAAACCCTCTCCTGTGATCCCGCTATTAACTGTTAGAAAGTTAAATAGGATGAGTGTGTAGAACAAAATTAAATTAGCTGAAGAGGAAAAATAAGTATAGAATAAATGGTTTAGGCTATATTTTGCAGATTCGGCTATTAACTGTCATTAAAAGTATTTAGTTCTATGTATAAAAACTATTTTAAGTGAAAAACCAACAATTAAAATGTTATTAGGCTAAATTTTGCTTCAATAACTACAAGGCTATGACTAGTTTTATTGAAACTAAGAAATAAAAATTCTAAACTCTAGTAAAAACTATAAACTTGTATGATTTAGTTCATACTTGTATTTTTGTTCTAAATTTTTAAATAAGTTGAAATAACTTCTAGTCTTCATTTATAAACTGTTGTAAAATAATAACACATTTGGCATTACTAGCATGAAAACTAATTGGAGTTTCAAAATTGTGTGTATAAACTGATGGTATACATAAGCTAAAGTTAAAGCTTTTATCAGAAAAAACGTGTTACAAAGCTATTCAACATAGATTTATAAATATGTTTTAAGTCCTTAAAAACAAAATACTTAGTAAACAAAGTGATAGCAACAAGTATCTGTCAATATGTAATTCTAAAATAAAATACTATTAAGAGTTTAGAAGGGAACGGACTAAGTTGCAATATGTTCTAAAGGAAAACTTTATGACTATTATTTAAATTTTTAACTAAATTCATAGATTTAAAGCATCAGCTTGGAGACTTTAAAAAAAAAGTACAAGTGTACTGTTTGAAATGTTAATTCTAAAAGTTTAAACTAAATAATAAACAAATTGGGTTTAAAAACTAAAGTACTATTAAAAAAACATCCTAAGCAAGATTTATATCGTATGTATAAATATATTTTTAACTTAGCCATACTTTAAAAACAAAAAAATATATTTGTGCGTCTTTAACTCGTTATGAAATATTTTTTTTAACAAAGTTAAGTATAAACGGAAAACAGTGTTTTAAAAAAAGCGTCGTTTAATATCGAAATAATGTACTAAAGACATTACTTTTAATTCTTTCTCGTCGACATCTGATCCAATACCGATAGAGAATATTTTTATTTTATTATCTTGTAATACTTTAACAGCAGATGGCAGTAGAGATACTTGTCTACGGTCAGTTCTAATAAAACAAAATATGTTATTATATTACAATATGTTGTATGTGATTAATCATTTGTTATCGTTAATCACAGACATGATGATAAACAATAAATAAAAGACAGATTAAAAAATATTTCGTTTAAGACAAAATTAAATTTAAGTTTGCTCTTTTCTGCACAGCAAATAAGAGAACTAAATTTTTTCTAATAGATTTTTTTTTAAACTTATTTATGTCAGTTCAAACATAGAAGTAAAAAATATAATTAGATCGCTTGTAAAAAATTAGCCGAATTATTTTGTTCGGAAAACTTATGGTCTCGTTTTAAATGACAATCAGCATAGCAACTTTAAGTGTTAGCTTGTTAAACACTCTAGTTTTATTTTGTTTTATGAACTTTGTTACGCTATAAATTAGTATTAGTTTAAAGTATTTTAAATCATCTAGCTTGCTATAATACATCTAGTAACGACAATACAACAAACTTTCCATCGGTGACAAGTAAAAGTGTCTTCACAGTTGTAGCGTCATTAAACCTCCCACTTTCTTTGAAATTTTTCAGTGTCGACTCAAGCGCCGATGCTGTAGGTGTCATGCCTGGGAAGTAATTCTTTGTGAAGTAGCTTATTTCGTTCAAATTTTTCTGTAAAATATGAAGTCATGTTAAACAACGTTTGAATAAATAAATTGTTTAAAGTACTCAGTAATGTTACTCAGTATAATATCTAAATTGTGAACAAAATTATTTAATAAACATAAAACGTGTAAGTTTTTAATTTCCAAAATAAACAAGTCTTTTAATTATAACAAAAAATACTACAAGTAGAAAATTCAGAAACTATAAAAATCAGAAATAAATACGGTTTTTAATTAAACTATAACACTAATAATAAATAAGTTCAGTAACTAGTATATGGTTTTTAATTAAACTCACGTCAAAATCTGATTTTGATTTAAATTTTCCAGTTTCAATTCGAGTTTCTATTCTTAACTTGTACTCGCTATAAAAACTTTTTTAAAATTAGTTACTATGCATATGAAGTAAAACTAAAGCTTAGATGTTTATTCATATATATACTTTAAGTTTGATGTAACAACTACAGTACAATTAAAGCGACAGATTTTAGCTTTACATAGACTAAAAATTTTCATAAAAAAAGCTTAGCAGCAAAAAAGTTTAAGCAAAATCATTAGTTTTCCAACTACTTAAAACGCCTACCTACAAATTAAAAAACTAAAGCGTATTTAATATTTAACAAATAGTAACACAAAAATCTCACCCCTGCTTGTTCCCCCTTCTACCCGCCAGTCCCCTGTTCTGCGTGGCCGTGTACGTCACAACCCCGATTTTCCGATCCCAGTTATCCGAATAAAACTCGTCCGTCATCTGTTTGGTCCAGTCAATCATCTTGTTGAAGTTGTCCTGGCCCACGCTGAAGGACATGTCTAAGAGGACAACAAGGTCCAGTTTGGTGCGTGGACATTCTGGTGGAAGTAAATTGTCATTATTTGTTTCTTTTATAGCTTGTTTTAAAATAGTCTTAGGATCTAGTTTTGTACGCGGGTATTCTGTTAGGTTTACTTTGATAAAACTTTTATTAACTTATAGTTCAATGAAAATCTATCATCTTGTTGAAGTTGTCCTGACAAACGCTGAACGATATGGTTTTGAGGAAGACCCGGTCAAGTTTGGCTCATGGGCATTATGGTGTAAATAGCTATATTTTTTTGAAAATGATTTGTTATAAAAGGACATGTCTAAGGATACTTAAAGGCCAAACGTGGTTTGTGGGTATGCTGGTTTATTTTTATAAAAATTTCCCCACCAAGGGTGCACGGCTCAACAAATTCGGACAATTAAAATTCCGATAACTCAAACTAAAGAAAAAAGTTGGAAGGGCCACAATTAAAAAAGTAATGTATATTTTTCAAACATAAAAAAATTATATTGAGGTTCTTTTCATATCTACAAGTTTTTTTTTTCTTTTTGCAAAACATTAAATTTTTTTCGAGACATGGCTTAAATAAAGTAAAATATATAATTATTTTTAGTATTATTAAAATATCTTTAAAAATGTTCAAAATTTTGCAAAAAAAATGGCTTGTAGATTTTAATAAGATTTACACATATATATATTTTTTTTTTTTCAAATTTATAGTAATTTTTGAAATATAGTCTTTTAAATATGTTTTTAAGACTTTGAATTGTCGGAACTTGAGTTGTCCGAATTTGAATTGTCATTTAACCCCCCACCAAAGTTCTTTGTTGTAGAGGCTCTTTGTTAATTTAAAAAATATAGTAGTTCGCACATTGCGTATAATGGTTAAATTAATTAGAACAAAAGCTTAATAATTGTATGTTGTTAAGCTAAAATTAACATGTTTTTTAAAACAATCTCAACAATAAAATTGCATTTTACTAGCATTCATATAAACTGAGTTTAATTTTGTTTTGTGACTCAAACATTAAACACTTTGTTACACAAATAATATTCAAGTTTTGAGCTAAAAAAAAGGAAGTTTATATCATTTAACAAAAAAAGTTAAAAATGTATCCTTATTTTAAATTATAATAAACAAACTTGTTGTAACGTTGATGTTTTTCCAGTCATTCTCATCATTGTTGTATTTGTAGCAACTACCCGGTGTGAGTTTCACATTCCAACATTTGAACTCCTCATTTGGTATACACGACTTAAAAAAATGTTATAGTTTATTTTTTTAACTTACTAAAACTTAAATGTATTTTATTTGTTAAAATTAGCGTTTTAAAATATACCGAATAATACAAAGCGTTCCATTTTGACTATAACTGCTTTTAAGTGGAATTTAAAGCCTAAGCTTAGATTTATGATCTAAGCTCAATGATCAAGGTTTAAAAACTCTTGTTTTTATCAATAAAAGCTGTGTAAATCAGTTTGTTAATTCTATAATTTCTTAAGATGAATCTGAATTATTTAAATTTTATAAAGTACAAAAATGAAAATTTAAAAGGTTTTTAAATTTCGTGGCTTGTTAACTTTAAACTACTAACTCGAGATTGTAGTTATATTTGCCATCTGTTCACTATCAAAAACTTAAAGAAAGTAGTTCTTAACAACACGCTTTTGCTACTAATTTAATTTAAAACTTTCAAGTATTACTGCATAACAATTATTTCATGTTAAAACTCAACATACCAGAATACTTTCATCGTCAAGAGGTGTCAAATGTTGACCGAATAATTTAGAGTTTGGTGGATTGACAATGTTTTTAATCAGAAGCGGTTCAGTTTCATTTCCAATATTTGCTTTTACTATTCTACCTTCTGGTTTTACTGAAAAATTAGTTAAGTAGTTTAAGCATTTTAAATAATGTTTGATTATCAGTGAGTCATAAACTGTTTCAACAACTTGTTTATTTTTTGATAAAACAAGCTTAAATACAACTATTAAAGAAATTTATTTAACTAAAACCGTTATTGTTTTAGCTGCTTAGCAGAAACTATTTAAACAGTAAATGTGTTGTCAAAATTTGAAATCGATGTTAAATTCAAAACATTACTTTTGCATACTTGATTATTTTAGCACGTTTTGATGCAACCAACAAATTTGCTGCAATCAATAATTTAACTTTTGCAAAACTTAATGGAATACGAGTTCAAACGTAGTGTCGTTTTACCGTAAATTTTAACAATTGAAACTGATTAGTTCAACTCGTTTTGCTAAATTCATTAGTTTAAAAGTGCTAAATTTATTTTATTAAACATTTGATAAAATGTTAAATTAAAGTGTTTTATTTGATATTTGGCAACTGAGTTGTTTGTTTACCTATTTTATACCCTAACATCTACCCAGTTATCAATATATGTTTTGATATTTAAAAAACAAAATTAAAGCAGTGATAGACGTTAGAAACTTAATTCGATATATACTTTCAAGCTAACACAATAGTGTTCAGTCTTTTTACCTTCATTAACTATGATTTACGATATATAAATATTAAAGTAATGATAAAATATATTTTTTTAAAGTACATACTGACGCAAATGTCAGGTAACAATCAAGTAAAATATATTTTTACTGTTATTCTTATTGATTATAGAACTTATCACCTGTGTTATGAGGGTCGCTTTGCCGTAAAGTAAAACTGGTTTTCAATGGTGCACCGGCTAGAATGCTGTAGCTGTAGATTTAAAAAATATATATTAAAAGCTAACATTTAGAAATTATTAGTTACAAAACTCACAAAACAATTAAAACTTGGTGAGAAAGCTATGTACAAGATAGTTATTCTTAAATAAAGGTTTTGTAGTAACTTTTTGGTAGAAATTCAAGTAAAAAACAACAGCTTATCAATTAAAATACAAATTTGATACACTATAGTGAGCAACGTACAAAAAAAAAACTACTTCGAAAACGTAGTGAATCTTATATTACAAGTAAAACTTAAGTTGAAAGGATGTGATAGTTTTAAATTATAAAAAAACTGGTTAACAAAGTTGAATTGAAAAGTAAAAAAATTAACTAACCCGCTACCGTATGTACTTTTCTGAATAGCCATAGAGTTGCCATAAAACATGGTGCTTGTTTGTGAGAATGATCTTTGCTCAACCTTGGGTCTTACCAGCATTGGTTCTTCAATAAAAGTATTGAAGCAGCATGCATAACAGATCGAGATTAAAATAATAAATAAATATTTTATGGTCATTTTGTATTTGCATTTACAAAAACAGCTTGAAATTTAATAAAGCTTCTATGATGAATTTTGAACATGCTATTTTAAGTAAAGTTGTAAGATTTTTATAACTTTACCTTAACGTTTGAATAAAAAGTTGCTTTAAAAAAAAATTAAATAAAAACACATATCACAGTTGCTATCATAAACTACGTAGGTAAAAATAAAATGATGTTGAACAAAAATGCCAGCTTTGTTGTCCTACAAATAAACTACTGTTTAAAAAATTTATCTGGATAATTTAATAATTTGATAGATCTATTCTTTTTAAGTTTTGAGTAAAAAAAGTTAAAAAACTTAAGTTATTAAGTTAATTTTTTTAAATGTAGTTAAGTTTATAAAATTTATCTAACAGCTTATGTAGAGTAATTTTAAAATGACTGTTTTGTACATTAAATGAAAAACTGATACCTATTAATAACTAAAAAATTATACTTATATTGCTGTAAAAATATAAAAACATAAAATAAAAGTATAAAAAGTCAAGCTTTTACCATAATGTAAATATCCGTTTAAATACTTAAGCTTGTTTAATATATGCTTATAAACAAATTGTGCTGTTTTATTTGCAATTAACTATTTAAAACTCATAACTTCTACAAAGTTTTACCTAAAAATTCACTTACTTCTAAATTCTGAAGCAAACTATCTACAAAGCAGCAAAAGACAACTGTTTTAAATTTAAACGTAAACATGTAGTGTAAGCATACCGTTGTCATAAAAAATGACTCATTGTTCTACAGCTGCTTTCTCAATAACGTAGCAATTGTAACTGTTGACCTAATATTTTGGTTCAAGACATTTTGTGCACAAAAAAAAAACAAATAACTTAATAGTGCAAGTGTAACAAATCAATTTTTTAATAATGTTTTTTTATTGAAAAATATGTTGTTGAAGAATATTTTTTCTTAATTTCTTCATCTAACATTCAATTTTTCAATGAAAGAGAAAAAAAAATAAACTAAATCTTTCGTTTCACTTGTTAATCTTTAATTTACAATATTAAAGCTGCTCAAACAAGTATTTATAAACTTATCTCCACAAACTAACCTTTTCCTTACAAACGCTGCACAACTAACTGCACTCACATACAAATCACAAAATAAATCATTGCACACAATTTTTACACACAGCACGCTTTTATAACTTATAAACTTAATTAAACCAACAAGAATAAACGTTTTAGTTAGGTATTTAACCTTTAACGTTTCTAGGAAATATTTTATGCATAATTCGGTACCTTTTACTTTTTATTAAATTGAAATAAGCACAAGTATATTAAAAGTTACTAACAATTCGGTTATTGTAGGCTGAAAATCCTAGTGCTGCCGACTCTAGTTGTGATATTGAATTGCTACCTGTTTTGTTATGTACAAAAAGATTAAAACAGTAAATTAATGTTTAAAACTATTTCTTTCATGTAAATTTGTATTTATAGCTTATTATCCAAAAATCATGAATTTATTTTGAATATGCTTTGTTGTTAGGTTTAAACGCAACAACTAGTTTTAATTGCTTAAGGTACACTTTCAACATTGTTTAATGTTTAAGGTAACAGAGAACAATGAAGCATGATTTTCTTCATAAAAAATGATAACATTAATTTAGTAAAAATTAAACAGAACAAACCTTCCAAGCTAAGCTTATAAATTTGACCTTGTAATTGTGATATGATATTATCAAGTAAAGTGAAATCTTTCAGTTTAAACACTCTACTTTTGTTACCGGCTATATCCTAACAAAGTACACTTTTTATAGAAAATATATGCTAAAAGTTAGGTTATTGCTGCTAATAGATTTAATGTCTTGAAAATTGAAGTTAGTTTAAACTTAGAGTTTTTACAGATTTAGGTTTTTTGGATCACAGTTATCTACAGCAAAAGGTACAATAAAAAGTATGCTGTGATATTGATATTTTGAACTTTTATCTTACTTTAGAAAATACTTGTGATTTCAGAAAAAAAAACAAATTAATAGGACTTGATTAAAAACTTAAATCAGTTTAGTTTCTTTTTATTAGACAAAACAACTAATATACTTCCAACTCTTTTTCTTTGTAATGAGCAACTCCGACACTGAATATAACAATTCCTTGCTTTTTCATTCTATCAGAAGTTTCTTTCACAAGGTGTTTCTCTCTACCATCTATCCTGATAACAAATTTACTGTTTGTTTTGAGATAAAAAAAAAGTTTTGCTTTTATCCAAAAGAACAATATTTTGAGTATTCGTAAATGTTGCGGTTTTAAATTAAGCGGATTCTTACACTTATATCGTCATGTGTTTAGTCTTTACAAGTAAAGTGCAAAGCAGAATGAAAATAAAACCAACTAAATTTAAAGATGGTTTGTTTGTAACATTTATCAAAGCAAAGGCGTTTACATTATTAAATCTTGGTGGTACATAAAAAAGCCAATTATAATTGATTAGAGAGCTTTTTGTAAACTTCATCTTCCTGACTAAAATACGTTTAACAAACAAAAGCGAACCTAATACGGTTAAAAACATAATATTCTTAAATAAATGGTTCAGAAAATTTTTGTCTATAAATTTGCTGTTTTTTAATATATCATATAACAACCTCCCATCTGTTACAAGGATAAGAACTTTAGACTTTGAAGAATTTCGGAACCTGTAAGATCCGTAAAAGTCCCAGAAAGATCTTTTGAGAGCGCTGTTGGTCGGGGTGGAGCCACCGTAGTATCTCATACTGTCCACTGTGTTCTTTTGTAAAAAATCATTAAATTAATATTTAAAGAGTTTCACAGTTTTTAAAAACAGTTAATATCTTCAAACTCAAGTAGCTGTTTTTACTCAAGCAAGTGTCTACTCTGCGCTTATTTTGTTAGTATCTTTTTACTGTTGAAACTTGCATATTATTACCAAAAATTATAAAAATTAGAATAAAGTTTTAAACGAAGCAGCTGTATTTTACTAAGCGTAGTTGTCGTTTAAACAACAGCATTATCAAAAAAAAAATAAGTGAAAGTTATAATTGGTTAAACTTTTGTGTTCTGGCATTTTTATATTTAATATTACTTTATTTCATCAAACAAAGTCTACTAAATCGTAATTTACTATTCAAATCTTCATAAGTAATTAATTTTTTAAGCATTTTGCTTAAGTGATATTAAATAAATTCTTAGACTATTTCTAAAACAGCGTAGTTAATAAACAAACATTAAACTCTTTAATATCTGGATAATGGTTCAGTTTTACCTCCGTTTTTATATAGTTTCTTCTGTTTAAATAATTTTGAGTTAAATTTATTAAAAATAGATAGACTTAAATGACTTTTTCGTAAAAAAGGTACGTTAATCATTTAAACTTTAAGTACTTTGTAAGAATAATAATGAAGTTTTAACTGTTTATGAGTTAAATTTTTACTATTAAACGTATACGTATTCAATTTTCAAAACTTCAAAGCAAAGTGTGTACATATGTATATTTATCAACAACCCTTTTTGGAACATGTAGCTAATGACGCCGACTTGACTGTTCCACCTGTGACTCAAGAAATTTCCCGCCAAATTTTTCACCCACTCTTTCACGCGCGCGTAATTTTCACGCTTTACTGACGTTGACTGGTCGAGCAGAAAAATCAGATCCAAGTCCCTAACCGGACACTCTGGAAAACCGAACATTTTGTTTAAACAAGTGCATCTTCAAAATAAATGTTACAAATTACTCAAAATATATGCAGTTTAGCCTTTTTGATGATGCCTGTGTAAGGTATCTTTAGTTATCATGTTTTTGTGTACATTGTTACTTTATATTACTCTTAATATACTTTTTGCTTATTACTTGTATCTTTTGTGATTTGTACCCAATCCGGTCGTGAATCAGACTTTTTGAAACATTTTCCGGGCATTAGGTTTATATTTGGACAGCACAAAATTGAATTTGGAACACAAGTCTGTTAAAATTGTTAAATAAGTGTGTTAGTTAATAACTGTAGGCTAAAAAATAAAGACATTTTGTGATTTTTAAACATTTTAGTAAATGTTTAAAACAATATAACTTAGTTAGTTAAAACTTGTTTTTATTCAATTAACAACTATAGTATTCAAAAAGTATGTTTTTATTATTATAAAAGAAATAAAACTTAATTTTTTCTAAAGTCTACCAATGTCTCTTCATGTGACAGTCTAACTACACTCTGTCCCAATCCATCGATATTTCGCGCCATGAAGTTTTGCCAACTTTCAATCAAATTTGTGTTCTGTGAGAAACCCTTGTGCTGGAAAATATGTCCGCTTGGCGAAGCTGTGAGTTTTTGTATTGTGTCTGTTTACATTTTTGTTTAATACAAAGTTTTAAAAACTTTTGAACTTTAAAAACTTACGTAAAAAATTCTTATAGGAAAAATATTATTTTGCTTGAGTCTAAGACTATTCCTTTATTTTTTAGTTATTAGTTAAAATTATAACTATAAGATGTAACGTTAAAAGGCGTTAAATCCTGGAGATCCTGATAAGCTAAGCTTATCGGAATATATACTACAGATGTTTTTGTGTTAAAACTTTATTCCGACTAACGGCGTTTCACTGCTCTCAAATAAGTTTAAGAACAGATCTATGGAGTCTCAAAAAAGAGCTTTTTCTAAAGAGTTTCTATTCTTAGAGCTTTTTTGTTCTATTTCTTATAAAGTACTTACAACTAATCTAGATTATAAAATTTATATTCTAGTCTCATTCAAAGAGAGCTATGAAGAAGTACCTTTGTTACTTTTTATTTGATTTTAAGAATTCATATAAAAAACTAGTATGATTACGTAATAATCTAACTTACCTGTACAAGTCAGTTTTTTCTCAATTTTCGAATAAATCTCATCTTTGTACTTTGGAGCACCGATGACAAAACTTTAAAGAACTTATAATAATCGTTGTGTTTTATTTTGTAAAATTAAATATTAACAAGAAATCATGAGCAACATATACTGATATAAAATACTTTCGACTCTCTAACAAAATAAATTAACTACAAGCACCTGACATCTTTATTGTCTTCAAACATAGAAAACGACTGTCCGAAGTATTTAGACTTTTGGGAAGGTTTATGTCGGAAACCAATTTCGTTTACATCTTTTGAGTCTAAATTGAAGCCTGTAGCAGCTCTTAGACAAAAATAAACGTGAGAAAATATCATTTATGGTTTTTAGGCTTGAATCCATTTTTAAATACATAAGTCTATAAAGTAATTAAGCTAAAATACTTAAATTTAGTAAGAAAATATCAACAGTTAAAAAACCTTTAAATATAAACTTTTTCCATTTATTTTCAAATATTTTTTTTTCTAAATTGTGTTCCCAAAATAGTTTTATGGAAAAATATTTTAGTTTAAAGTCATCTTTCTTTGAAACATATTGTTTATAATAATTAAAATAAAGTAGAAACATTCTGCACACATTAAAACTACTTTTCATAAATGACACTAATGACACTACTATAAAAAAAAATTACTTTTATTTAAATAAAAGTAAAACAAATGCTTACTAACTTAACTTTTATTTTACTTAACTTAATTACAAAGTAATAATTTGCACTTTTGCTTGTAGAACAAGTTTAAAGCATTATGGTAATAGCATAAATGATTTAAAGCTATAGTTGATCTTAATTATTTTGTTTTTTTCATAGGAGAGCTAGATTTCCTTTCATTAAATGAAGTTGTAAATCTTTGATTTCATTTACAGAAAGTATGTAGTTTTGTAGTAAGTCGCCAAACAAAATTCGACAATTTCAAAGCTAGATGTTCTGCATTGAATCTATATTTTTTCTTTAGTCTAAAAACTACATATTTTAATATTTTGTTTATTTAAAAAAAAAATCTACTTTTATTTATACTACTCGTACTGTATTTATACAGATATAATTTTTTTCTAGAATTTTTTTTTTTAATTTTATGAATTAGGAAAAATTGTAGTAGAACTATAAACAAACTAACTAACCACCTTCGATAAACGTTTCTATCCATTAACAAACACGTATACAGACACACATACGTATTACACAATAGTTTCAAGTTATATTTTAGTTGTTTAAAAAAGTACCTGACTACTGTGTGATACTTCTTAATTTTTATATTTAAAACTAAGTTATTATTTCTTAACTTTTTAATATATAAGAATTTAATTCTCTTATTATTTTTTCACTATAAACAAAGTTCATACTTCTAAAATTTAATCATAAACAAAACTAATAATTTTAAAATGTTATTATTAACATACTAATATTTCTTGTTTTTAATTATTAACAAAATTAATACTTCTTACGATTCCGTTGTTGTGAGCTGAAAATCCAATTTCTCCGTTTTCCAAGTTGGAAATTGAACTGCTGCCTGTTAACAATAGCAATAATATTTTACACGTATACGCATAAAACCAGAGAGTTGTTAGCAAGAAGGTATATATGCTAAGCAAAGTATAGTAGAATAAAAATTTAACTTTTAAATTAATGTTATTAAATCAAACTTTTTCGTTAAAAATATTTGATAAATCTAGATAAGTATGTTTTTTACATAATGACAGGATAAATCTCACACTCAAGAAAAACAGTTTTACATTCTTTTCTGAAGTTTTTGATATTTTTGTTATTAAAAAAAATTGGTTTTTGTTCTTTAAAACATGAATTTAACTCAAATTGATGAATATTAACCTTCGAGACTCAGCCTATAGATTTTTCTTTGTAATTCATTTATTATACTACCAAGCGATGTGAATCCTTTAACATAGAACACTTTGTTATCTCCGGCTATCAACTGTAGAAATAATCAAGAATTTTGAAAGATGATTAAACATAATGAAACTTTGTATAATTTTTTTTTAAAGTTTAAACATAAGTAGTTTCAAAAAAGTATACTTACCTTATATTATAAAAAAGCCTAAATTTTAACAGCGTAAAGTAAATCTGAGTACCTTTGATTACATTTTATTTGATTAAAAAAGTAATTAATACTTTACTTTTAAACTAAAATGTAAAAGAAAGCAGTAGAAAAAACAGATTTTTTTGCATTTTATAAGTAAATAAAGAAAAAACTAAAATTTAAATTTTATACATATGATCTCAAAAAGATAATTACAATATCTCTACAACTGTAGAACAGAAGCGAAACCTTGAAACATAATTAAATAAATTATTTAGTTTTATAAAACCACTTATTCAACATTACAAGCTAAAAGTAAGTGAAACCAAAAGTTCAAAAAAAGAAAACTAACTTTCAACTCATCCTTATCAATGTGTTCTCCGATTCCAACGGGAAAAGTAGTGATGTCGCTTTCGCGAAGTAGTTTGACTTTTTCTCCTAACAAGTGCTTTTCGCCAATGTCCGTTCTGTGAAGAAAAACGTAATTAAAAAGACAAAAAAAGAAAAAAGAAAACATTGTTAAACGTAATTGTATTAAGGCTTTCAAATAAGAAAAAAACAAAAATAAGTAAATTTATTTCTAACTGACAAACAGCGTTTCCAATAACTGTCTTTGACTAGCTTTGGGTAACGTAAGACAAGTAGGTTGAAAATAGTTTAAAAACAAGAACAAATCAAGTTATAAATATTCAAGAAAAATTCTTAAAGTTAAAAATTTACAGCTATTAATAATTAACACAAGAACGTTGCTTATTAATAGTTATACAATCAAAACTAGAAATCAAAAAAAAAATCATATCAACAGTGATAAGTTTAATGAATTATGATACCTTCATTGTCATTTAAAAAATATACGTCACTTAAAATAACTTAAAATGATACCTGAACTATTCTGAAAAGTTTCAAATAAAAAAAAATCGCTTACAATACATCGGTGATAATTAAACCCTGGAATCATTCTAAGTAATTAAAAGGGATATTTTATTTTAAGTTTTCTAAGTTAACACTTAAATAATATAATAAATTACACAAAATTTTTCTAACATTCCGTCTGTGATGAGTATGAGTACTTTTGAAACGTCATCATCATTGTACCTGACTGATGATTGAAACACTCTTTTGCTAACCTACATGTTATATGCTTATAATGTAGGCTTGTAACTATATTGAAACACTATTTCTTTTACATTTGTTAACTATAATTACTATATCATAAATCTATACATCTATGAAGATCTTCCTAAGCTACATATTTTAACTAATTTTTTTTTTTTTATAATAAATTTTATAATGTTCACCTCCAGTGCCGACGCTGTAGGAGTTCCGCCTCCCCAATACGCCATCCCGTTTACTTTTCTCTGGAAAAATTAAAAAAAATATTGCTAGGTTTTAACTTTTTATTGACCGTTTCTCTTAAAGAAATAACTTACTTTTTTAAATCTAAAATACAACTGCATAAAAGGAAATTAATTACGTTACTATAGGCATTTACTCATCTGTAAATTATATAAAAAGTATTTTAAACAGAAGTAAAAGTTTGAGCGTTCACTATCACTTTAAATATGTAAATGAAAAAAATATTGATTAATACTCTTAAGTTAAATGAAACATGTTATAAAATTAACAATATAAAACTAAAAATAATTTTACTTACATCAAATTCATCCTGATTCCCATACTTCTTCAAGGCGACTTCAAGATTTATTCGGTTGCTAAAAAGTTATCAAGTTAAATTTAAATTCTTATCTACAACAGCGCGACCTTATTCAAACTGATAACTCATGAAAATTAGAAAAAGTTTCATAAACAAATCTATTTTACTGATGAGAAATATATCAATATACTAGGACTTAGTTTCTTATTAACCATCCAGTAACTTATACTATTTAACTAAAATGAATTAAATTAGTTATAAACTATCAATAATTGTTTACCAAAGATATTTATATTTGCAACAGTACTTTAAAAACTCATATGCAAACATATATATGATACTTGTTCTCGATTAAACATGTTTTTTAAATGCATGAAACAACCTAAATATAAAAAACATTTATAAAATAGTGTCAACTAACCCTCATGAAACCGATCTGAGAGTTATCAAATTTATTTGCTTTATAACCAAAGTGTAACCTACATATTTTTTTAATGTAAATACTCTATTACCAACCCTCTATCGAATCTGTAGCTCATCACACCGATCTGACTATCCCACTTGTCCTGGTTGAACTCCCTGGATAAATTCTTCACCCAATCCTTCATCAGCTTGTAGTTCTCCCTCTTCACACTTCCTGATTGATCAAGCAGGAAGATAACATCAAGTTTGCTGTCAGGACACTCTGGAAAATACAAAGCTGAAAAAATACGATGAGTGTTTATTTTTTCACAATTTGCTGTCTTGACATCCTAAAATCTAAACGGTACCATAAGTAAAAGCTTATCAAAATGTCCAAAAATCTAACAAGTTATGAAAATTAAACAATTTTATTTACTGATGTACCTAGTTTGAAATGTGTACTGATTTAAAACACGTTCTACTTGTTGTCTCAGTATTTTATTTTATAATGTTTAGTTTTCGTCTTAAAAATATTTTATTATAAGTATTTAAAACGTTTTGTATAACAAGAAAGTTGAACAGCAAAGTATATGATGTAGTTGTTTTAAATTTAGTTCCTAAAAAGGTAGTAGAATGGTTTTAGAAAATACAACAGACCTTGATTTTTAGTAACGTTTTTCCATTTTGAGTATGAATGTGGTTGCCTCAAACAAGCTCCAGTCATTAGTTTGACACCTCCACAGTCTAAGGTGGAAGTTGGAATACAAGACTGTAAAACATAATATTAACAATTGTAAATTAAATTTACTTTGCAATTCAATTAGTTTAGGTTTTAGTAGAAATAGAAAAATAACAAAGTTGTGAATCTAAAATTGAGTACTTGTACAAAACAAGGATAAACAACTTACTAAAACACTTTTGTCTTTCAGCGGCAGTATTGTTTGCCCAAAATTGTATTGACTTTTAACTTTAGAGAACTGCCACTTGCTGCTATCTATATTCGGATCAGAAGACAGTATTCTTTTGGAGAAAAGCCTGTGTAACGATTGACGAAATATTTCACCGCTAGGAGGCTCTGTTTAATGTTAATAGTAGTTTAAAGTTAATTTATCTCTTTTTAAAAGTGTGATATTTTCGAAAAAATATTTTATACAATTAGTTTTTAGGTTTATGATATGCGACTCTGCTTAACAAAAACATTAGTTTTAATTAAATTAGTATCGATTTAAAAAACTAACTTATTTAAATACTTAAATGGAAATTTTGTTATATGATAAGTACAAGTATAAATACGATTAACAATTTTAAGTAACGAAATTTAATTATGAAAACTTAACTTTTATATTAATTTTACATTTGACCAACCTTGCTTAGTTGGTTTTAATTTTGGTTTTACTTTTAAAAAAATATTACAATTTTTATACATGAAAAAAAAATCCATATTTTTTAACAAAACAACGCTTTATACTATAAAAGTTAACCATAAAGGTAAAAAAACATTATTTTAATCAACTTTGAAACATTAAAAAGAAAATAAGTTATACTCTGTGAATTATTTCAAATAGTGATTTAAAAGTATATTTTAAAACAAGTATTATTTGAAAACAAAACAATTGACAGTGCAAATCTTACTTGGTTTGCCTGTTCTCATGTCAGTTTCTTGTAGAACTCCAGGTGAAGATTTCGGTGCACCGATAACAAAACTGCGATGTAAGAACTAACTTTAAACAGTAATTTTTTCAAACTAGTTTTTTTTTCAGATAGCTATTGGTAAAATTGCCAACGATTTTCAGGTAAAATGAGGTTTATTTTGAAAAAAAATGTTATAGCTTGCAACAGTAGGAGAAAGTTTTATAACTAGCTTAAATGTATAACAAAACGTAAATAGTTAGATTTATAAGTTTAAAGCATTCTATCAAACTGCATTAGTTCAGAATTGATATAAATACAATCAATGTTAATTATAGAGTCTTCATTGTTCTGCTTTCAAATAAAAGTATAACGAAATTTGTAATTTAAAACATAGATGTACAATGTATAACTATACAACATACATGGTTTTAAAACTACATGTAAAAACAAATAATGTTTAATCAATTAGCTAACAATGTTAATATATTCATTTTTATTTTTCTCTTTTTAAATAGCTGATATTTAAAAAAATATTTTATACAAATCATTTATAGATTTATAATATGAAGCTCTGCTTAACAAATAATAGATTTATTTTGTAAATTTTTATAAGTAATTTTCTAAACACACTAGTACCTTAAAATAAAAAAGTAACTATTTAAGTCAACATTATTAAGTTTACTTAACAAAATTTGCTTCAAAAAGCAAATAAAATTACTTTTTGATTCCTTTCCTATCGAATATAGACATGGAGTATCCAAAATACTTGGGTTTAGCGGGTGCAAAATTGTCATTGCTGTAAGGAGAAATGACACCCGGTAACTGCACATCAGTGTTGAAACTACACACTGTACTTGTTAGGGTGAAAAATAACAACGAGAATATTTTCATTGGCTATTAATTACTAGTAGTTCTGTTTAGAAACTATAAATAAACACTAAAGAAGTTAAACCTTCTGTATATTTTTAATAACACTGAAGGCATAAAATTACTAACTTTTATAATCATATACACAATGACAATTTTTAACTTATTTAAGTTTCGATTTGCTTCAACTTTTTTAATTAAAAAAGATAGTTTGATATTTACTTAATAAAAACTCTACTGTGATTAACTCATCTAAAAACTTATGATACTAAATATTTTTAAACTTTAAAACTGTCTTAAAACCATGTAAAAATGAAATAAAAAGTTTAGGTCACGTCGACAACTGTAATTTTTTTTTGTAATAAATTTACATTTTAGTTTAACTGTTAAAAAGCTTATGATTCTAGCATATGTATATATGTATGTATGAACATAAACGTTTGATGCAAACTATTTAAAAACCTTTGTACACTCTTTTTTCACAAGAATACTTTTTTTTACTTAATCCAAACTTTACAGACAAAAAATATAATTAGATTTTTCTTTTTATGTTAAATTTATAGCTTAGTTTCAGTAAAATAGCTTTAAAATAACCAATTGTTATAAGGTTTCACCATATCTTTATATAACAATTTTATCTACCATTGTAAGCAGCTATACTAGTTTAATCCAACTAATTGTTTTAGAAATAAGTTAACTAATAAACAAATTTCTAAATAAAAAAATATAAATAAAAACAAAAAATTTATCATAAAAACAACCTTAACTAAAGTAACTAAATAAAAGTAACTAATAGTCTTTTCTAAACAATTTCTACATAACTAGCACATGTTATGTTAACACTAACAAAGTATGACGTTATTTAAACGTAACGTTTATGTAACACATTGTTAAGGTTACTACCTAAAATAAAGTTTGTTTAATTACCAGTGATTATTTAATTTTAACTTTAACTTCAACTTGTATTAAAAATTTTCTTTTATGCTAAGACGATTTTTTAAAAGGTTTTTAAAACGGTTGTATATCAAACAAAAATTAAGCCTGTTTTTAATTCAGACGTTTTTACTTGCGTATAAAGGATTTTATTTACTTAACTTTTTTTAAATAAAAAAGGTTTATTTTATTATTTTAGTAACTGGTTTTGCATTATTTAAGATTTCTGTAGAAATAATAGTTTGTACTTTAAAAAAAATTAAGATTAATGAATCACTGATAAAAAGATTTGAATTGCTTTTTTTTGCGGCAATTTTAAACATCTGCATACGGTAAATATGAACAAACGAACACATAGTTTATTAATTTCAATAAGTACTTTTTTTTACGAAAAGAACAAATAAATATCCGTTACTTATAAATTATAAAAAAATTAGCTAAATAACCAATATAGTTCTTAAATTTTAATCATAAAAAAATAAATGCTTCACTGTTACTCATAGTTACAAATAAAATC
Organism: Thalia democratica; assembly: GCF_965202585.1. Classification (NCBI taxonomy): domain Eukaryota; kingdom Metazoa; phylum Chordata; class Thaliacea; order Salpida; family Salpidae; genus Thalia; species Thalia democratica. Next base: position 21,095,926 of record NC_139165.1, read on the forward strand.
AACAAACTTAAAAAAAAATCTTTAATGTTTTTATTATTATGTACTAAAGGTTTATTAATATAGTTACGTAAAACGAAAACTAATAAATTATTAGTTTATAAGGTTTAAAATCAATAAAAAAACTTTAAATTAATTTCAGAGTAACAACAAAAAAAAGACCATATAAATACGAAAATTCAAAGCTTAGTAATATTTAAAATCAATCTTTGAAAAAGTTTTATGTTAAAACGCACTGATGCAATAAGCAATACATATAGCAACAACTATAAAATATATTCTTTTTAAACGTACTTTATGCACAAACAACACATAAAACAAAATCTAATCAAACAAAGGTAAATTGAAACGAGCATGCACAGGAAGCTGCCTACAACACCACTCTATGACGTAACTTGTTTTGTGTGACGTAACAATCAAACTTGTATTCTTATTAGTGCTTATTTGCAAATGTTCGTGAGACATGCAAATACACGTGTTAATTACACTTTTGGGTTTTGAACAAAATTCTGCTGACTCGTGAGCTTAGAAGAATTTGTTTTATATTTTAGTTTAAATTTCGTGATAATTTTTTTTTACTCACAATTTTTTTTTTTCATTCTACTGACAATTAAAAAACATATATGAGTAAATAAAACTAAGTACGCGTCTTTATTACACTTTTTTTTTCGAGAAAAAAAACAGTTTTGCTTATTATTTATAAAAAAATACTATAATGTATCACTTTTGTTGATGTTTTATTTCCTTTTATAGATTTATTGTAATCTGATTAAAAAAGTTGTTTGTTTCATTCTAAATAATGTTATAAAGAAAAACTAAATGTTACTAGTTTGTTTTAAATGGTTTTTAACGTGTTTAATACACCTAGGTTTTTTTTAAATAACCTTTTTGAATCAAAATTTTACAAAACTTGTTTTGATATTAAACATTAATATTAGTTGATATTTAATAATTTATTTTTATAGGTTTTAATAATTAACTATATAAAGGAAACAGTGTATTATACTACCAAATAATTTTAGAAAACAAAGTTGAAACTTCAACTCAACGTATTTATTACACCTTGGGTAAAAAAACCTTTGACAAATGTTTTTAGAAGAAACTTATCATATTTGATACATAATTGTAGTTGTGTTACATCGTGTTAAAAAAAAAAACTTTAACATTTTCTTGGTGTTCATAGAACATTAAAGTGAAATGTATGAATTAATCACAAAACTATAAAACAATTTTATTAATGTTGTTGTCAGTTTCTGAAATTGTTGGTATAACTAATGCAAATTATGACAACTATTTTGAATATAATAGTTTATTGTAAACTTTAAACGAGCTTTTGTAAACTAGATAATTGAAAAAAATTATACATCTGTTCTTTTTGTGTAATTAAGTAAAATAAGCCAGGCAGATTGAACCATTAATGAGAAAAACATAGTTCTAATTTTATATTTGATTAATTTAATCGTTAAATCAAGAGATATTTAATAACAAAACAAAAATTCCTATAAATATTTTTCAATACTTTGTTTATAAGCTAACCATTTGTTTAAGATTAAAAGTTTTACTAATTTAATCTTAATTTTGTGCTAACAGATTAGATTTTTAAATAAGCAACATTTTTAACAGTATAGCTGTTTGTAATTTTACAAATTTAAAAAGTATTATAACTAGTTTCAAAGACAAACTGTTACATAGATATACGCTTTTTAAACATCACAGAAAGTTTTTTATTCAAATTTAAATAAGTAACTTTTTTTAATACAACCTGCTTTTTTTGTATCAAACTATCCATTTAACTTTTTTAAAAAAGTTTAGGAATACTTTAGTTCTTACGTTATAAAACGTATGAAATTCAAAATACTCAACCTTGAAAATCGGTAAATCAAAACAATTTCACAACCAAACTGTTTTAACCTATATTTTTTTTCAATAACGTTGAAAATTTGTTTATCATTCCTGGAATTTAATTTTTTGAAACAATATACTCATGGCTTCTAAAGAATTAGTTTTATTATGGTAATTATCTATTTTACACTTTCAATTGATGTTGACAGGACAACGTTAAAAACAATAGAGTTTAAATAAGTTTTATTTTTAGAAAATCATTAAAAATTTATTCGTATGACTAAAGTTAATTTATTTGATATTGCTTTTATTCCAATTTTACTAACTAAAAAAAAGTAAACAAATTGTGATTACATTTCAAAAAAAAAAAACACAATAAACTGTAAGCAGATTGATGTTAAATCTCGACTAAGCGTTAAAAAACTAAATTTACAAGTTTTTATTTTAAGATAGCTAGTATAAGTTTGAATACAAGGTTTTGATACTTAGCAGTCACTAAGTAATAATAAATGGTTAATTTAAAAACTCATTTATACTTTTAAATTCTTAAGTTACCAGATGGATAAGAAAAAAAAAATATATCTAATTGTTTAAGGTTATGTACCTTTTCTCAATGTAAAGTAAATACGTATAAACAAGCATAAATCGAAGTTTTTACTTGATAACAATTAAAATTCGATAATATTTTCTTACAGTATAACTATTCATAATTGAGAAGACAAGTATCTAGTACTGAACAAAATTTCTATGGAGTTGTACAAAGCATGTTTCCGCTTTTTAAACGTTATACAACTTTTTAACCTTAGTTCGGTAGCATAAAATTTTTAATTGAACTAGTTTTTGAGTAAACAACCGATTCAGACTTTAAAACAAAAACTTTCAATTTTTCCCACTATAGTGTAAATAATTAATGAAACACTAAAAGGTGTTACAATTTTTAAGCAGTTGCAAAACTAAAGAAATTTAATTTTTTTTCTTAAGTATTTTATTACTTATTATAAGATAATTATTAAGTAGAGGTATTTTTATTTAGTATTCATTTATCATATTTCAAATAACTTTTCGGAAAATATTTTAGTTCTAGTTACTAATAATTGTTACAAGTATTTAATTCAGCATTAAAAACATATCAATCTAGCTTTAATAACTTTTTTTAAATTATAAATGGTATTTACATGGTTTTTAAAATGTTTTAACGGTTCTTTTAAGTTTAACTTTTCAAAAATCAGTTTTAAGTTATCGGACATTATATATGTTTTATTAAATACTACTTTTAAACATTACTCAATGTTTAAAGCCCTGCTTAAAAACTAAAACCTTAATTAAAATGATCTTTACTCGCGTCAAAATATAGTTTAAAATTCTTTAGAAAAAATTAATTTAATGCTTACGTGACATAGCGTAAATAACTTATGTTACAGTGAAAAATATTTATTTTGAAAACTTTAAACTACGACAAACTCTCTAAACCTTAATAAACTTTAATTTAAATAAAAGTGAACTTAAGTAATAAAAGAGTTGTAGGTAAAACCAATTTGTACCCTAGCTAAGTCTTAAACTTTAGTTGCTTAAAACCAATTAAGATGAAATAACAAAATTATTTTATATATATACATGTATACATAAATTCATGATGACAAGCAACATAAATAAAAACAAAAACAATTTATTGCAATACAATGAGGATTGATCGAGTGTGCACCTTTTTATTAGTCTTGAAAACACGAGAAATAAATTTCTCACTTGTCGGTTAGTTAGAATTTCCTCTGAAATATAATATATACATATGTATAATTAAAGAGAAAATTCGTCGTTAGAAGCGATAAAAGACAAAACAGTGTTGAAGAAGTCAAACTTTGGTAAGTTAATCGTTTTTTACAATCTTTACATTTAGAAAGGGCTTTTCAAGTTTATAAAAAAAAATAGCTAAACAGCTAGTGTATTCAGATTTTGTAGAGTTTAGACTATAAAATTTTACTAACGGTTTTTACAAAAAATATATTGATTGTAAACTTTGATGAAAATTGAATTTTCTAGGTCTGGCCATAAGTTATTTAAAAAATTGAAATAACTTAAGGAACAAAAACAACCGTAAACAGTCAAAAGTAACAAACAAAACAAAAGTTTACTGCGCAGCAGTTAGTTCTTTCTAAACGAGTTTATGCATTGGGTGAGAATGGACAGGTACTGGTTGAAATTCTTCTCGTACTTGTACGATATTCTCATGCAGTACTGAGTTGCTGTCTCATGGGGTTTTCTGTTGAAAAAAAAATTGATTAGATACAAAGAAAAATTAAATGTTTGTTGTTACTGTTTTTTTTTTAAATCTTTATACTGAACAATTAGCTTTTAAACTCACGTAAAACTGTAACTTATAAGTTATTTAACTGTTTTCATTAAAATATATTTCGTTTACTACTTGAAAACTTTATACTAAAAGTTTTTTAAGCAGACACAGTAAGATTATCAAAAAATACCTTATATAGAGTCATTTAATATTTGTAAATTAGTTTTGTAACTGTTTTGTGGTATAAAGTTTACGTGTTTTTCATGAGTGTTATCAGAAAATTTTGCTTCAACACTAAATAATGATATACGATTTGACAACTGGAAAACTTGTAAATAGTATCATAGAAACTATAATAAAAAAACAACATTACGTCTAGACGAATTCGCATCTTCAAAAACGAAACGGCATGCTACATCTTAGCAATACGCCATAATAGTGAGGACATATTAGGAAAATACACTACACGTCTTAATTAGTATCGATTAATTTTCGTTCAGAGTCGAAAATTTTCGTGTACAACATTAGGAAATTTAGTATTTTTGTTCGGATGAATCGATTTTCTTTTATGTGATAAATATTGCGCAAGAATGAATCATAATTAAGATACAATAGTTTAATAAAACGGAAACGCAAAACTAATGTCAAGTCTTTATGGCTTTCTTATTTATCTAACAAAGACTTGTTGAAAAGAAATAAACAGAACAAAATAAAGTTTTTTATGATTGTTAGCTGCTACTTATTATGAGTTAATTTAATCTTAAAACAAGAGTTTTTAGCATAATTTTTTTTTCAAGGTTATATTTTGCAAAAGCTGTAAAATTGATACATAAGCATTAAAAAATGTTTATATCGTGATTAGTTTTGTATTCGTTTGCACTAGAATGTTTTTAAAAATACAACTACTTGTAAAGTTTTTGTGAACAAAGTTTTATATAGTACTTAACGATTTAACAAACTAAAATGTACCGTAATGAACTTTTCAAAATGTTGTAGAAAATTTCCCTTTTGTAATATATAGGATTGAAACTGTGCTAAATTTAGAATAAACTGTCAAAAACATAATTAAGCTAAAACTTTTCGAACATAAATTGAATCACGATTAAATCAAATATGGAGATGTATTTTAAAGCTTTAAAACTTTTAAACACGTAAACCTTGTAAAACACATTATACCGAATTGACACCTGCTATATAAAATATTATAATATATATAAATAAATATAATAATGTTTAATATTCAAAACAACATTGTTTGTTTTTGATTCATTTTACCTTGGACGAAATTGTTTCAATTTTTTCTAACTTAAGTTTGTATATTTTTGTAGTTAAATTAATTTTTTTTGCTGCACAATTCTAAATAATTAGGCCATTTGCAGGAATGCGAGGCTTATTTACTAATTTTGTGGTCATTTTTCCGTGATGAACTCAAAATTTGACAAATAAACTTTACTTAAATTAAGTTTTCGTGATTAATAACAACTAAAGTGTTTGAGTTTGTTGAGTCGTTAATTTTTATGTTTTAAAGATGAATTTCAATAAAATAGATATTTTGGTAAAATCTAATAGTAGTTAAAAAGAATAAAAATAAAAAACAATTTATTTTATCCGACAAAAAACGTTTAATTACCCTAAAAATGTGTTTATTAAAAACTAATATTAGACATATTTTTAACTAATATTAAAAGTTAATAGTGTAAAGGCTGCTTTATAATAGTTTAAATAGCAAATGACTAAATACTGAAACGTTTGCTTATTACTCTTTGGAAATTGTAATAGTATATTTGTGAAAAACAGAAAAAAATGGTGTAATACCAACAAGTTTGTTACCTACACATTGTAAAACCTCCTAGACATAACTTTATAGTCTATTAAATTTGAAGTTTTTAAATACCGTGTCTATTAATTAAACAGTTGTCAAATAACTCACAGTCTTTCTAAATAACTATTAAAATAATTCACGGTCTGTATTCGTACATCATTGAAACTCAAGTACCTTTACTTTAAGTATAAACAATAAAACTATTATTATGTATATGATAGTAATGATTAAATATATAATAGAATTTAAAAAAAAATGTCGTGTCTGTTCGTAACTTAGTTTACTTGTTATATTTACATACCAATCAATAAAATTTATAAAATATTGATAAATTATAACTTAACAAGAAAAAAAAATCTTATGAATAGAATATAAATAAATATATATATCCGAATACAATAAATCGGTTATATAAAATCGGAAGTACTTTAGACTAGCAATTAAAAAATAAAATATAATGAAAAAAACTTACACATAGAACAGCTCCTTCATCTTCTTCATGAACCTGGCATCCCTGATGTTCACCCACATTCCCGTTGCGGTCCTGTCGGCATGGCGACGCGATCTGGAGCCCCTTGAGGGGGACTTGGGACTTCTTCTGGAGAGGAGCCTCAGAGAGGATCTGGTGTGCGATCTTGTTCTAGAAAAATCAAGTTGCTTTTTCGATGAAAGCAAAAAATAAACAAGTTTTGCGCTATGGAATGATAATAAAATATTTTTAACCTAAAGCGTTTGACATTGTTCTATACAAGAATAATGTTTAAGCTAAAGTTCTGATTCGTGATAAAAACTATATTAAAATAAATAAATAAATAACATCGAAAAAATAAACATTTTATGTAGAAATAAACGAAATAACTGAGTTCACATCTGTTTTAATTTTAAATTGTAAAGTTCCCGTGTTTATTTTCCTTAAAAGATTAATTAGTCTAGTGTAGTTTCCCATAAAAATGTATGGTCAACAACTGTTCAAAACTGAAATAAACAAGGAATAAAATATATTTTACTACTCCTTAATCTGTTTTCTTAAGTTTACATAAACTTAATTCTTTATTTTTAAAAGTTTATATTTGAAGTGCACAGCTTTTTCATTATACTTTTTATAAAAAATAAAATCCTAAACACTCATTAAGCTAAATTTAGATAGAAGTTAACTTTTTTCAGTTGACTAACATTTTATACAGAACTTAAACTGATTTAATTTAGTTAAAGTAATAATTTAAATAAAACAAAATAACTAATTAAATCAATTAAATAAAGAAAATAAAAACCTTTTCATTGGTGCTGCTTGGGTCATCAAAACGACTGCGAATAAAACAAGTACGATGGGTGCAATAAACTTCATAGTGACGTGATAATTGTTTGTGACGTAATAGTAGTAAGCAAATGCGTGCTCTGGTCGACTTTATTTTCTCTTAGTACGAGTTTAGTACTTTGTCAAGGAGTTCTTATGTGTCTGATATTTCCACCTGAAACTTTCGCTCTTATATATGTGAGCGTGAGGTAACTTTTTCTTACCTTGAAACGAGAGAATGTGCAAGATTTGAGAGAACAACCGTCTCCAGCTTTCATTGCGTGTTTTTCATATTTTTTCACAAATGCGGTTGATTTCCGAGATTTGGAAACTTGGTTTTCGCGGTGAACCACCGTTTAAACTTTAAATTCAGTAGTGAAATCGTGATTTGAAATGAGAAAATGTTGATAGTTTATTTTTGACTATACACTATTGTTTATTTCGCTTTGGTAAACATAAAAAAACAATACTTGCAAAACAAAAACTAGAAAATGACAAGCATACTTTTTTATGCTAATAAGAAAGTTTTAAGTCTTTGCTAATTATAATTATTTGAGCTTCAGATGCAAAAAGTTGTTTTAACTTGTTAGTACTAGTTTATTTTAAGTATCGAATGAAAATAAAATATTGTCTAAATATACGCAAAATAACAATAAAAATCTACATACTATTATTAGACTATCAATGACGAAATAGACGTCTTTATAACTAGAGGCAAAAATTTATCCCAAAAATAACTTAACAACTAAATTATCTTAATTTTGTAACAATAAACATTTTTAAAACGTCAAAAAACGGTTTGTAATAACAGATAGCGTCATTTATCGAAGTAAAACATATAAATATTATCAGCCTTATGTGGCTTTCACAGGCTATATATCGTTTAAAATAATATTTTAATGAAAGTAAACAGGTTTAGATGAACTTCGTATAAAAACGTTTAAACATTCATGACCAGTAAAAGTTATCAATCAACAAAATTTTAGTTGACAAGTTTGAAATTTTATTTATTTTTCTCATCGTTAAAGTTTGAATAAATTGCTTTAATATTAAGGCTTTAATTTTGATAGGTCTTTTCAAAAATGTATCAAACAGTATAAGGGTAGTAAAAAAAAACTTTTTAAAATTTTAAATCAAAAATAAAAAGATTTAAGTAGTTACAAACTATGATTTTTATAAATGAGCAACTAAATTACAACTGTTGTAAATGATTGATTATGAAGTTTAATTCTTTGAAAACTAATTCAAAATAATTATTTTAAAATTATCTAATGTTAAAAGATGATATCTGAATTATTTTTAGTAACCATGTTTATACTAAAACGGGAGAAAAAAGACAAGTTAGCCTTTTTGTTTTACATTATAATAGAAAATTTTAGTACAGCAGTTGAATGTTATATCAACATTGTGTTTAATGTCTGCTTTCCTTAAAACTCATTTATAGTAGACCGCAGTGGAAATAATCAATAAATATACGAACAAAAAAAAAACCTCTGTTGAACTTTGAAAACTTTCTGTTCTAAGAACAATAAACATCTGTAAGTAAAGTACAAAGAGTTTTATAAGTTTCAGTGCTTAATCTTTATAATGTATAGTCTTTATTATTTCTCAGTTAACGTGACAAGAACTTTAAAATCGTTTGTTAGTAACTTTTTAAGCCTAATTTTCTCCGGCTTCTTTTATGTATCGTAAGTCATTGCAACTTTTTAAAAACTTGTTTTAATCCCATTATCGTGAAAGTATGACCTTTTTATACTTTATTCACAATAACAATTCAGTTGTAAAACTATTAAAATAAAGACAAAGTTTAATTGTTATAAATAACAAATGAACAATGAACGACTAAACAATCGTATTTTTCTATTACTTAAAACTTTAATTAAACCTAGTATTGTGATGTTCGTAAAAAGGAGCAAAAACAATTTTAAAATTAAAAGTTAGCTATTAAAATCTTGTTTTTTGTCTGTTTTCTTAAACTAGTTGGATGACTAATTTATTAATTAAAATTTACAGAAGAAGTAACAAATTGTTCCTTAAAAAATAGTCTTTCTATTAACTTAGTCTGTTGCAATTTTAGAAATATCTGGAGTTTTTCAACAGCATATGCTTAAACTTCAAATAAAATGTTAGCTATAAAATTTGCTAAAACGTCTACATTAGAGAAACTATATACTTTAATCTAAACTGTTTGAGCTTTCGTTTTTTTAAATATAAAAGTTTGTTAAATAAAATATATAGAATTTACAACAACATTTAACTACATATTTCATAACAAATTAATTTACAAAATTATAATTTTTAATATATTTACTTTCTAAATTTAGTTTTGGTTTTTTATAATTTTTTAGTTTATAGCATTCGGTAAGTATCGTGAGTTTGTTGTTCTATATTACAACATTAGCATAAATTTTACTAAAAATTAATATAACAGTCGCTTATGTAAGTTTATATTTTAAAAACATTTTAGTTTTAAGCAAGTACAAAAACTGTTTTAATTATTCAAACATTAACCATGTTAAAAGCATAAAAACCCTAATTTCCTTAAAACAAATAAAACTTTAAGTCCGTTTGTTTGTGACTTCCATTCGCTCGTAATTTAATTAATATCGTTACGTTTTCCAACACAAATGTTAATACTAAAAGCAGTTTACATATGTTAACTCTTACATAAGCCAAAGCAAAATAAAATTTCGACTTAATTCTTAATTCAAGAAGTGTTTAAGTTCGCATGATAACAAGTAAGGGAAATTATTGCATGCATGCCAGAAAAAAATGCCCAACATAATCCCAAAGATTTTGTTTAATCCCTTAATAATGTGCCAGCGAAACAACCCGGTTAAACTGTCCAGCTTTATAGGAAAAATTCATGCTACGACTAATCGCTTCACAAGTATTTGTTGGGAGAAAATGCTGCTTTTCACATGAAGAATCACGTTTCGAATATGCAATTGAAAAATATCAATCATTTGGTCAATTCAGTAAGATTTTTGTGATTTATAGTTTCGTTATTTTTAGTTACTCGCACGAAGCTATTTTTGTTTATTTCATTATTTTTAGAATTATATTAAGAGAAATTTAAAGTGATTTAAAAATCATTTTTGAATTTGTTAGATTAATGAAATTACTAAAAAAATATTATAAATAATAGTAACACTAATTCTTTGTTTTGTAATTTTAACTTAAAAAAATAAAATACATATATATTTATACGATTAAATGAAAAATATATATTTAAAAACTGTCTTTTTTATGTTGATAATGTTTATACAAAACAAACTAATTAAACTAACACTTTGAAAAAATTTACTGAAACGTAAAGAGCTTATTCAAATAAAGATGTGAAAGTTAAATATATATATTTAATTTGCACATCCTTATCTATCTAATAAAAATATATTGTAGAAAATATCAATCACTTTAGGAAAAAAAAACAGCTAAATGTTAATATGCTAATAGAGAGGTGCAAAAAAAAATAAGGTAAATATTACATTTAAGATAGATACAATTTTTAAAAATCTATCATTAAATTACTGCTATAAACTTTTATTTAGAATACATAAACAAACAGTTTAGTATTTCTATGTTCTCAGTATACAAATTTATGTATACATTTTTTAAGAACTAAGCATTTAAATACTTGTCTAAAACTAAACTAGTTATTGTATCAACTCTAAAAAAAGTATTTGATTATTTCTACCGTCATTAAGTAAGTAAATCTAAATGTTTAAACTAATTCCAGCTTAAATACTATGCTTTTTAGAAAAACGCAAATTCAATTTTACAAGTATATTCTTTATTTAATTGGACACAAACTCATGCTAGTTAAACAGGTTCAAAATACTTATTTTTTCAACTAACTATATATTGGTTTTTGAACATTTTACTTGTAGTATCTCAGTCACTAATAAAAGGCTACATAAATAGTTAATGTTAGTAAGTATTTACTGTTGTAATTGCAAGTTTTTTTTTTATTTACAGTTAATCGATGTTTTAATGCATTAGTTAATTAAAAGTTTAAAAACTGTTATGCAAGTTTACTATTAACTAAATGTGTTGTTATATAATGCTAAACCACGGTCATTTAAGCAGTATAATTAATTATTAGACATTTTATCATTTATCTAAATTATTAGTTATAAAAACAGTCACATGTATAAAAGTACATTCAGAAACTTTGTATTTAACAGTGTTTCTCACTTTCAATAAAGCAAGTGTAGTTTTTTTAAGCAATGAATGATAAAGTTTAATTGTGTCTTTTTACAGAAAACTTATACACTATTTGAAAAAATCTAACAATTAGTATAATTAATACTTGTTACTACTATGTAAATGCTATATAGTTTTTGATTTTAAAAGTCAATTATATGTCTTTTGTTTTGTTATTTTATTAAGTTTATCGTATGTAATAAAAAAACTTCTCTAACTTGTAAAATATTTGTCTTATCTAAACTTTTAAAATTAGCTAAATCACTAAAACACAGAATTAAAAACGTATAACTCACTAGCAGTTTATACTTCAATAAAAATTACACAATAATATGGTAGTTAAAAAACGTATTCATTGAAAATATATGATTTTTTTTAAATAGAAGTTTCAAACAAGTAAAATTTGTAAACGTTGTTTTCATAGAGCAATAAATCAAAAACATGGAAACTTATAAATAGAATCTGTCAGCACAAAAAAAAAATTAATCAAAAGTTTTTTATAAAAAAAATTGTGAACTCAGTAAAGTAGGTCATGTATTCCTTACTATTTATATACATTTCATATAAAAACCAAGTAAAATGCATGTTTGTTTTTGTTTGACTTGTAAACATTTCTTAGAAGAAAGAATCAATATGAAAAATAAAAAGCCAAGGAAGAAAAACGAGGTATTATGACGTATTGATACGAGTTGTTTGTCATAAAACTCCATTATTAAAAAGTATTGTGACGTTGTAGTAGAAAATACTACGCACAAAAAGTTAGATAAAAAATGATTTTACATTCTCCTAAAAAACTTCAGCGTTAAAAGGGTCGAGACGTAATCATAACATGATGATTTTTTTAGTTCATGTTTGTTTAAAATAAAAATATTTAAAAAACTTATGACTATCAAATCCACTAGTAAAAACAAATTTATTGTAATAGAATATTACTTCTACTTTCTTAGAAAAAATGAGCAAATGCACGCTTTTTATGTCACAAGTACTTTCGTTTTGTTTAAAACACTTTCGATTTAAAAACGGCTGAAAATGTTTACATTGCATTGTGGTTTTATAATCTTTTTTAGCTTGTTGAGTCTGATGTGCTTTCTCTGACTAAATATGAAAGTTAGAATAGACAATATGTTGTCATAACATAAATAATACTTTTTTATGTACTTTCAGTTGACATTTATTGAAAATATCATTGGTTTAAAAGCTCATTATTATTATCAAATCGACAAGATTATGGTTATATAATCTAGTCCTTTTACTAGGTTAATTTTAATAGCTTGAAATAATTGTTAGCTGGAACTAATACAGCTTTTTTTTTAGTTAACATTTGTTAATAATTTTCATTACTATCACAAAATAAAAACGTATTTCACTAAAAAACTGTGACTAAATTATTTATATAACAGTCTTTGGTGAAGTAGTTTAATTTTACTTTTTAAACTTTAAGTAAACAAAATTATTTAATCTTAATTTATATTCTTAATTCAACTAAAGTCATAAACAAATTAGTTTTTCCATTCATTCGTAGTTTTAAACAATTATATACTTGTTTAAATTACTTTATTTATAGTTTACATACGTCATTAATTTTATCAATTACATACAAAAAATAAATAATTGTTTTACCCTTGAAATTCTGGTTAATTTATTTAGTTTTATAGGTTATTATAAAATTACTGTATAAAAGAATTTTTATTCCAGTCAAATAAAAAGATTTAATCTTAATTTACTCTTGTTAATTCACTTAAATCTAAGAACTTAATTTAACTAAATACTATCATTTCCATGTTCAAAATTTACTGTAGAAATTTTTAACGGGTTGAAATTACTTTTTAAAATTTTATTTTAATTTAACTATTCTTATAACAGTTCATAGCCAATAAAATGACTCTTTTTCAAATTATTGCGTTAATCTTACTCTTATTCATAACATACAAAGTTTTGTTTTATTTTCTTAAACAAGTTACTTTTTAATTTGAAACAAATAAAATAATTTGACTTTAGTCTTTTATTAAATCTTATTATATTAAAAATAGTGGTTCACATGGTCGTATCACTTAAACAAAAATTCATAACATTATTCACACTTAAAAATATTTTTTTTTTCAGACACATTCGTGCAGACTGATAAACTTCTAATACACAATTAACGTTGAAATCCCATGAAAAACCCGACAATTACAAAATATGTAATACCCGTGTGCCCGACATACCCTCCTGAGAGTGACCATACAGAAAACACCTGCCAAACAACAACAATTTTGCAATGTTTGTTATAATTCACACTTTCACTAATTCGCAACAAGCGTGGGCGTGAACTTATTATGTTTTGCATGCAATTTGTTAGGAATTCGGTAATTGTTGCCAGGCGATATTAAGTAATTGTTGCTAGGCGATGCGAGCGGAAAGAACGGTTGCCGGGCATATGTGTCAACAAGCGACAAAGATTAGGCGTGATCACATCGGCGTTGTGACGTCATAATCGACGTTCGATTTTTCCCACCGTGAGAGTTATGTACTCGCGTGCTTGATTTGAGAATTTTATTTTTTTGAGCCAAGTTTTAATTCCTATAAATATACTAAATTCATCTGTAAAAGTAAAACTTTACAAATTCTTATGTATCTAGTTTTTTTTTCAGTTAAGCTTAGAATTTTTAAAATAGTAACAGTTTGTTATTATGTTTTTTTTAAAACATAAAATTTATCGAATATAAATGATTTAACAAAAAACTGGAATATATAAACTTATAAAAATAATATTCTTATTTTCAAAACCTTGCATAGTTTCAAACTTCATTTACGTTAGAGTTTTTTGTGTTTGGAAATATTTCAAATTTTTTGATTATTAAAATATACTAGAGCTTTATAACTTCAAATTTTGTAAAATTCGAGCTTAATAGTTTTAAGAATTTGAAATAAGGTTTTTAATTTAGCTTTGGAAAACTTCACAAAATTTGCTTTTGATTTTCATATATAAATTGAAACTACTGTATTGTACTGTTAGTTTATACAAACAGTAAATTGTAAGAGTAGTTTTGATATTTTAATTAATTGAAAACGTATATACATATATGCACTGTTAGTTTAACTGTAAAGCTTAAAAATTTTTATTAAGTTTTATTTGATTTAAAGCATACTTGTGTATTTTAGTTTTAGATATTTCAAACTTATACTTTTAAAATTGCATAAAAATACGCTTTTAAAGTTTTTATTGACTTTAAAACTTATGTTTGTAAACAAAACTGAAAACAAAAACTACTCTTTTCTAAAAATAATACACATAAGAAACAACTTTTTCAGTAAACTAAATAAATTTTGCCGTTCGAAGAAAAGTGTTTTATAGTTTATTTAAATTTTATGCTTTAAAATTTAAGGAATTTTACTAATTTATATTTTAGTTACTTTTAAGACTGTTTAAAAACGATAAAAGGTTGTGACCACATATTTTTAAATTTGTTTGCTTTTTTGACACCAGTATATGAAGAACTTATAATGTGTTTAACAAGTTTATTAAAAGAAAATTGTTAGTGTTTTACAAATTTCCGAAGAAGCTAAAATGTAATTAAACCTTTTCTGTTTAGATAAGACTACTAAAACTAAAAGTTATTTGCTTACCAGTAATGTACTTTCTTAAACCTCGAAGTGCTTTCTTAAAATACACCAATAAACTATTAAGTTTTGTATCAATTTTCTTATGTCCACATATGTTTTCTTAAACTTATTTTTGCTTCGTAATGAACAACTTATAGTACAAAGAATCGTTGATTAGTTTAAAGTGTAGCCGTTTACATAATACAGCTTTTTGAATCCAAAGTTTAAACTTAAAGTCTATAAACTTAGTTTGATATGAGTGTGGAGATTTTTTTGATAAAAGTATTTGTATACAATAAAATATTTTATAAATAAACTTAAATTTATTTTTAAGAGCAACTTTAATATTATATTTTTATTCGAATAAACTACCTTAAATACTAGAACTTTACTAATAAGGTATATATAAAAATATTCAATTTATGAATTCATTTCTAGGCCTTTATTGTGTATACACTAAAAATTAAGCTCAGTGGGTTGAACGACGCACAATCGAAAACTACAAGCCCTTTTTGCTCCAAGTGTCCCTGAAAATTGGGGCGAACAAGACCCTGCGTTCTTCACTTCGGTTGTTGGGGAGATTGCGTAGACCAGGGTTGTTGTGGTAGTTAGTTGCTACAATGTGGCTCAGCAGGTGGTAGTTGTTGCGGTAGTTGGCCATGCTTCCTTTCCTTCCTACGGACGCCATGAGGGCATCGTAAACGAGGGACAGATACCCTGAACAAAAGTCCTGTCCATAGGGATGACTGCGATGCAGAGGGTTCAGAAACACCAGGGCGTTTGCTGGAAGTGATCTGAAACTATAAAAAGACAAGCTATTAAACAGCAAGTTACAAATGACGTAAAGAGATTAAAGCTTTCATTACGAATCCAACAAGGTATTTAACGCAGTAATTTATTTTAAACAAGTACAATACAACAAAGATTAAATATATATTTAGTCTTTCATCAATAAGTCTTTCATAATATTTTTCATTAAATATAAAATCTATTGAGAAATATTAAAGTTTATGCTTTACTTAGTAATGAAAATTTCTTACATACAGTTTAAATGTTTTGAAAACTATTTAAACTTGTTTTGCACAAGTGAGTCTCAAATAGCTTTCAAGTTCTATAAAACATACAGTTTTTACGGGGTAAAAGGTTAAAAATATAAAACCTGGCATGATAGTTTCTAGCTGGTTGGTGAGATTGTGGCTCGTTCTGAGGCTGGTTGACTGTTTCCTGCCTGACTGCAGCATTTGCGTTCGATCTGTAAAATATTTTTGAAATTTTCTGAAGAACTTTACTTTGTCAGATTGAAATAAGTAAGTTTGCTTCCATTGGACATTCAGCTAGAAACTTTGTAACAAAATATGTTGCGTGACAATGTTAAGTTTTCAATGTAGTTGTCGTTTAAATTATTTTGCCAAATTTTATTACACCATAAGCTAAAAAATTTTATGATGTAATTAATTAAATATATATATATTTACCTAATTATGTAAAATCTATAACTAATACAGCTGTTTCATACATGAAATATAAAGTTTCATGTACTCCTCATTAAGTTACAGTTTATTTTAATAGTGAACAGAAATTTGTAATTATTTTTCAAGATAAATGTGACATAGTAATGTTGCAGTTTATAGTACAGTTAGCTGAATTTGAAAATAATAAATAATAATAAATGGTCCAAAACAAATTTTTTAATAGCATACAACATTTTTCTAAAATAACCTTTCTAAACTTTCCTAAAATGCATAAATTAACAACTACAGCGTATTATTTTTAAACCAAGTTAACTGTACAATAAACTGTATCATTACTACGTCACATTTATCATAAAAGTTTCAAAATCTAAATTTTTGTTTACTATTATAATAAACTGTAATTTACTAAGGAGTCGTGAAACTTTATATTTTATGTATGAAACAGAGGTATAAGTTATAGTTTTCATATAAATTGGTGAATATTTAGCTCCAATTTTTGTCGAGCACTATCGACCAGAACTTATTATAAAACCTTTAAAAAATTATTAAAATATTATATTATATATGTTTTAATTATATATATATATATATATGTTAACCTTGCAGGAGGTGTCCGAGCACGAGCGGAAAGATCATTTTCAGTTTTCACTCGCGGTTCGTGTCCCTGTCTCGGCCTGACCTTCTTTTTTTTTTGCATTTGCCTCTCTTGCACCTCTTGTTTTTCTGATGCGCATTTTGTGATCCCGTCTCAACTTTGACCCTTTTCGGAGCAGTTCGACCAACTGCAGGAACAACTTGTCTATCGCTCTGTAAATTTTTAAAGATTTTATTCAACAGATTATCAGATTTAACAGAGTGTAGTTTAGCACTTTGTATAACTTGGATAGGTCGGATTTTACTTCTAATCCTGATACTGAAAAAAAATAATTTGCACTATTATTATTATAAATAAAAGTAAATTGAGCAATACCTTTTATTTAGACAACGAACTATGTTTAAGAGAATATTGAAAACAATATAATTATTTTTTCTATAATAATATATGAAAGATGTTAAACATTTTGATGTTTATATACACAAAAGTTTAAAACTTTTTAACTTAACTTAACTTTGTTAAAAACTGTTTTTTTTTTAAACAATACTATATTTTAAAAGTTAAATACTTACATCAGCTTCTCTTTTGATAGGATTTCTTTTTGCGTTTGATCTAAGTTTCATTTTATCTAAGATATTATCTGTAGAATAAAAAATGAATAAAAAAAAAGCTTTATTTTACGTAAAGCTGTAAACTTTTGGGAAAAAAAAAGTCATCAATGAACTTTCTTATTTGCTTTTTGTTACTTAAAAGACATTGCTTTATTTAGATAACTCTAAAAACTAACCGAGAAAGGAAAAATGTTGAAAATATTTGGTTTGTATAGGCTCGAGTTATTATTGAACTTAGTTTGAAATTATAATAAACTAGCCTGAGTCAGAATGAGGTTTTTAAAAACTAAAAAAATGAACTTTAATCTAATAAAAAGTAGAACAGCTAGCCACAAGGTTTACAAATATAGGTGTTATTTACAATTAAAAATCTGAAATCAAGTTCTTGAACAAAATACACTAGAAAATTACAAAATATTGAAAACTGGATCAGTCCAAACTCATTTAAAATCTAAATGAAAACTAGCCTGAGATTTATAAAAAACTAAACTAGCCTGAGGCAGTCCAAGATTTTCAAAAATTCCCAAAAATTTTCAAACTAGCAGGGTTGCCACTGTTAAAGTCAATAAAACTATCTAGAGTGACTATAAACAAGCCTGAGTCAGAATGAGGTTTTTAAAAACTGAAAAATTTACTTTAATCTAATAATCAGTAGAACAACTAGCAAAGGTTGACAATTTGGTAGTAAAGTTGTGGACTGATTGTGGTACACTTAACTTATTAGTTAATAATCCGGTATTAGTTAATAGTAAGTTAATGAAATCCAAAAGTAACTATTGGCTTATAAGTGAAAAATTTATGCGTTTTATAAGTGGAACAGTTAATAAAAATTGGTAGAAAGTATCATGATTAACTTATTTATACATTTTAAGAATTAATCATTCATTGTGTCATAAGGGAAAAGAGATTTAAGTTATAATTTAATCTAAAGATTTTAAAATTTTGATAAAACTCATTATTGTTTAGAAAACGAATTATTATGTAATAAAAATGTACTTTAAACCATAAAAAGTACAACAAAGTGAACATGGAAAAAAGTCCTACTAGCCTGAGTTTAGGAGATAATTATAAACAAGCCTGAGTTAGTTCAAATTTCACTTAAGTTTTAAAGATTTAAGTTATCATAAAATAAGGACATATAACTTATTTCTTACACCTAGTGTTAGAAAAACTTAAATCTTAAAAGTTTTAAACTTACACAAACTAAACATAACTTTCAATAATTAACACTTTAAGTAAATAATTTCCTTAAGTTGCTTTATCTTACCTCAGACTTTAGTTATTTTCTTTTGTAAAAATTTTAAGAGCAAATCAAATTAAAATAGCAAACCAATATTGTAAAAATAAATGAGTAGATAGAAATAGAAGTTTAGAATAGTAGTATGTACTGTTTATTTAGCTTATTTTGAACTATATAAAATTTTTAAGATCATGAACAAAATTTATCACAACAAATTGTTTAGAAAATTAAACTGTGATTAATTTGTATAAAGTTTACACTTGATATTCTTGAGTTGTTCATGAAAAACAAAAAAAGGTCTTAGAGCGTTTTTAATGGTATTTTTTTGAGAAATTTTATTGAATTGGTCCGTAGCTTTTTATTTCTTCAAAGGGGGCCTTTTGAAAAAAGTTTGGAAAAACTTTGTTCTAAAATTGACAAAAAATTAAAGTTTCACTTTAGACAATAAAAACAAATCATATACATATACGAAAATATAAAAAGAAAATGTAAGAAGTAAAGTTACTAATACTAACAAAAACTTTAAAAATATATACTATACCATGATTATATTATAGAAAGTTTAAATGTTTAAAAGAAAAAAAACTTTAAGCCTACATCAGCAAACTTTTCTTATTATAAAAATACTCTTTATTTATTCATACAAGAACTTTTTCTAGAGTTTTAATAGAAGTAAGCTTTTGTAAACTTTAAACTTTCAATATTTTTTAGAGAACAAATTCTAAATCTTTTTTAAAGTCAATAAAAATATAAATATTTTTGCTTTTTAAGTACTTAAACTAATCAAATGTACAAAAAAAGTTTTTTGATATAAAATGTTTAAATACAATCTAGAGTAGAATAATAACATTGAAAAGAAAGAAAATATAATTTAATTTTTACAGATTTAGCTTTTCATATCAGTTAATTTTAATTATCAAATAATAAACTAAAAAATTTATCTAAAAAAAAATATACACTAATGAAATTCTATTTAATAAAGGAATATCTTTTTTTTTCTTATTTTTAAAAGTAGGTGTTATTAATTTGATTGTGGAAAATTTTTTAAATTATATATTTAATAGTTTAAAAGTTCAAGACTTTGATTTTTTAAGGGAAAATAAGTTTAACTTAGTAAAGATATTCAAAGAATTTTTGAAAAAAATAATACCTGTTTAAACTTAGTGTATAGGAATGTAATTTTTTTTACCTGACTTTTGTGATGTTGACATAAACTTAGTGGCTACTGAATAAAACTTCTTAAAATAATTTAGGTGTCTTTATCCTGTCATTTAAATTTAAGCTATTGTATTTAGAATGCCTTTTTTTAAATTAATTCTAGTTAATGTACAAAAACTAGTCAGAATTACTTATGTAATAATAATAATGTTACAAAAAAAAAAATTTATATTAGTTTTTGTTTTAGCAGGCTTGTTAATCTTAAATTATTATTTTAGTCCTAATAAGACTACATACATAACACAAAAATAAAAAGACTATAAAAATGAAATTTTAATTTTGTAAAAAAATTGCCTGAGATAGACAAAAATACAGTGTTAAGTATAAAGTAAAAAAGAACAGTGTTATATAGTATAAAACACATTAAAAAGATACTGTAAAGCTACTTCAAATGAGTTTTTTAATAAAAATATTTATTTAAAGGGTAGATTGTTTGTGTCAAATCAAAATGTTTCTACTTGACATGGAAAAATTGTTCAAAATTCCAGATTTTTCCAGGTTTTTTTTTCAAATTTTCTCAAATTCACAGTTTTTCCAAGTTATTTTGGCCACCCTAAATCATTTAAGAAAGTAACTCTTAACTTTTTTAGCTTTAGTTTGCACTGATATTGCCTGAAAAAACAAGTGAATCTTTATTCTTTAGGTTTAACAAAATAATGAGTCTATAAGTGACATATGAAAAATGAGCCATATTGTATTTGATCAAGAAACCTTTTAATATAAACTAAATTACTAGGGACAAAAAATTCAAGTATACAACATAATTAGTAAACTTAAACTATAATAATGTGTACTAAATTACCAAATTTATATGTTATGGATGTATTATTAAGTTTGCCATACTTGCAATATTTGTTTAAGATACTTTGTCAAATTTTTCTACATTTTTCCATATTAGATATTTTACCGTATTTTATCTTAACTTGCCATAATTGCCATATTTTGCCGAAAATTGCCAAAAATTACCAAAAATGGCTGTATTTCAATAGTTTTACCGTATTTAACTATATTTTGCCTCATTTACTAAATAGTAGTACTAACAATATTTAAAGTTACTATAAATAGCATTTATAACCCGTATATTTGAAGTTTTTTTTTCTTTGTAAAATTGTTTAAGTTTAATTGCTATACATTTGAAACTTTTGTACCTCATAAGTATTAAAATGTATTAGATGTACTAGGGGCTTTCTTGAAAAATTAAAAAAATAATAATGGCTAAATAGTAAAAATACAAAACATTTTATAAATAAAATAGTTAAATAGATTTAAATAGATTTAAACAAATTTATGCAAATTTTATATTTATTCGCGACCGGTTTCAGTGGCAAGAGATTGTGACCTTTTCAAGCAAAAATAAAATATGAAACTGCATATAACAACGTTAGTTAATTATGCTGTTTTTTAAAAACTTATTCATGCGTGAAGAATATTAACAAAAACAAAAATGTTGCATATTCGAAAATTTAAGCATATCCAGTCGCGAATGAAATATAAAATTTGCAAAAATCTATTTAAATAAGCTCTTTACATCCCAGTAAATTGAGCTTTTTTTTAGGTTAAGGCAAATGACTATATATAAATAAAATAGTTAGTAAAAATTTTGATAAATGCTAATAACTGATTTATATATTTTAACAAACAGTCATATTTTGTGGCATAAGGAAAAAAGGATTTACCTTTTTACAAAATCTAAAAATGTCAAAGTTCAAGTAATTCTACTTATAGCTATGCAAAAAAAATTAATTTTCAAGTAACAAAAAGCAAATATTAATCCACAACAATTGAAATAAGTGAACTTGCAAACTAGCCAGTTTATCTTTTTTTTAAGTTTGAAAATTTTGAGTGATCAGAAAAAAAAAACATCCACCGTTATCCAAAACATAATACTTGAAAAACTTAAATCTTAAAAGTTTAGAACATATAGAAACTAAACTATTTGTATATAGAAACCACTGATATTGTTTTATATTTTTATTATATTATTAAAAAGGTAACAAAAATATGATATCCAGTTGTAACTTTTTGATATGAAGCAAAACTTAATTTTTATTTATTTTAAAAATGACGTACATATAAAAAAAATACTAAACTTTTTAAACATTAAAAGATTAAATAAAAAAACTAGTTTGGAAAAGGTTTTCAACATAAGAACAAGATACAGTTTAAATACTTAAAATTATAGTTAGTAAATAAACAAAAAAGGACGGTGCACAAGTCATGTGGTAAAACTTTACAATCTTATTAGCTCAGAGCTTGAACTATATTCTCACAAAGTAGTTAGAGGTGAAACACATTTGCACTGGAATATAGTTCGGAATTACCATTTTTTGTTAACGCATATACTACTAATTAGTTCAATCTCAATTATAATTTTGTAATTGATACTTTTTATTTCATTTAACCATTTGTGTTATTAATATATCATTATATAATTAACCATATTCACTATATTTCTTTCTTGATTCTTTATTATATTACAATGAATAGACCTCAGAGCTGCAAAGAGCGCCCACTAGAGTATGTTCTCTCAGCGGGATTTGAACCCACAGCATTAGCGTACACCGCGCTCAGCAGTCGACGTATTAACGTCTCGCCTATCCTGCCTCGCAATGTAAAGGTGTTTTTTTAGTATATAAATGCTCAAGTTTTTTAAACTCTTTTATTTCTCTCCGGATGTTTTATGTAGTAATAAACTTTGACTATATTAATTGTGGGAGTTTTAAATATTGGCCTTTAAAAGTTTAAAGTATTTATAAAATTAGTCTGGCTTAAACTGTAAAAACTAAAACATTTATATCTTTAATATTTTTAAAATTTGGTCTAACTAGCTCTTATAAACTTTTAATTTAGACTTGTGTTTGTTCACTGACCTATGCTTAAATACTAGAAAATAAGCTGTTTAGATTTAATGAGACTATATAAAGCAATTGAATACGGTTTTCTTTTTAAGTTGCTCAAAATACACATTTATCTGTTAACCTTTTTTTTTTGCAAAATTGTCAAAGATGTTAAGTTTTTTCTTGAAAAAAAACTATTGACGTAGATTCAAATGGTTTTTTGTAGAAAAATAATAAACTTTGTAAAAAAATTATAACTACTAAGGTTGCACACTCCAAAAAGGGAACTTATGGTTAGTGATGTGCCGGACCCGGATCCAGATAGTTTTTTCAAACTAGGATCCAGCCGGAAACCATCTTTATCTTTCAATTTTTTAATAGTACGTTGACTACTACCGAAAAATTTTTAATATACGTGGAGGTTATTAAAATACAAAAAGCTTTTTAAGCCTTTTTTTTTGAAAATTTTGAATTAGAATAACTTTAAATTAAAAACTAATTTGCTTTTTTTCTGATTATATTGTTTCTAAATTAAATCAATGTCCAAAAGATTCCACATTAATTTGCTTTTTTCTTTCTAAGTATATTGTTTCTAAATTAAATCAATGTCCAGTAGAATCCACATTAAAATTTTCGTTTTTGTTTTATGTTTCTTAGGAAATAATATTTTATTTAAATATTAAAATACTCTCATTTTGTATTTAACTTTAGAAGTTAAATAACATATTAAAATTTATCTGTGATTTTAGTCATACATTTTTACATGTGATATTATAGTTAGGCATGTTTAATAAGACTTCTCAAGATTCTAATGAATATTAACCTGTGCTTAAACGTATGCATTCCTAATTGTTTTAAATTATATATATACCTTCGAACAATTAAAAGATTTTTTTTTAATAAAAGTTTTTTTATGTTTTCGCAGACTTTAAGTTTATTCATACCATTATTAGCCTTTAATGTAATTGTAACATTTTCTTTGCAATAAAAACCATAACAGTTGTTAGATATCTTTTACCACCTGGTTCAATATTAGCACTGCAACAACACCTTTGGACCAGTGCTCACTAGTTCTGATATTGTTCTACGTTGAAGAAAAAAAATCAGTTCTATCTTATCCATTTGGTACTCTTTTTTTACAGCTTAATAAGTCCAGAACCAGTGTTTAAATAAAATGGGTTTAATGTTGCATATTTCAATTTCATATATACACACTATTCTTTTTATTGGCATAATTCATTTCAGGGTTGCCACCCTTTGAGTCCAAAAAAATACTCTGAGAGGCCTAAAACTCTTAAAATAAAAGTCATTCTAAACTATCTTGAGTCATCCAGAGTTTAAAAAATCCATAAAAAGTTTAATTGTGGTATAAATATTTTATATAAGGGTGCAAGTGAAAAACAGTAAAATATACTAAAATTCTCATACCAACACAGAAACTAGCGTTTAAGTTATCTATATCAATTTAAAAATAAATTTTCAGCTTTAAATGTTAAGTGAGACAACACCACTCATTTTGTAGCTTTGTTTATTGAAAACAAGCATTTATAATTTACAGCAAAAACATTAACTATATTCTAAAAAAAAAGTAAATTTTAAACAAATTAATATTAATACACTTTAAAAACAACTAAATCTAAAAAGAAATTACAACTTTATAATGCGTAGTTAAATTTTATATCCGTCAGTTAATCCTTTTAAACATAAATTTAGATCATGATAAATATTATTTTCAGACTTAAAGACTAAAATGTTATTTTTAGCGTAGTAAAGTGCTCTAGCTACGAGGCTAAAAAACTTTAATCAAACATTTCAAAATCAATTTTTTTAACACAATTGGTTGTATAAAATCAAAGTATAGAATATCTGACCTGAGATCTTTCAAGTCTTAAGAATTATCCGAAGTTGCTACAAAAAAACGAAACTATCCTGAGTAAAACTACTGAGACACAAAAAAACATAATATACTGATTTATCATGAGTTGTCCTGGCTCATTCTGAGATTTTTAAAATAACCTGAATTAGTGTGATGCAACCCTATAATTTTTGAATTTTTAATTTGTTTCGTATATTAAACAGTTAAGTATTATTAGGGTAGGTAAAATTATATATAATATAACACTCTTGCTTTTGTCCAGACTTAATGTTAATAAAATATTCATTGTTGCAAGGGTAGAGATTGACTTGAGTTTGTTTATCACAAAACTCCAGTTTTTTGATTAGGTTTTTGTTTAGAACACTTTTCTATAAAATAGCTTTGTAATTTTCTGTAACTTGCTTATTAAAAGATTACTAAATTTTAAGTAATTTTTATATTTACAAACAAATAAATCAATTAAAAGCGTTTTATTAAAAAAAAAATTACAAACTTCACATAAATAACAAAAAAAGTCGTATTATGAGCTTAAAAGCTTTATAATTAAACTAACACAAACAATGTTATAAAAATAAATTTGAAAACAATAAATAATACTTAGAAAATAATAAAGTAAAAGTACTAAAAACAACTTAAAAAGCAATTAATAAAAATTAAAAACATAATACTTAAGTTAAACAAGTATTGTAAGATACAAAACTTTTAAATAATTTTTTTATAAGTTTAGTAAATAAACCAATTTACATTAAGTTAAAGTTCTAAAAATACTTATTTTTAAATTAAGTTCTAGATCTATCTTCTAAAAATAAGATCCGGCCAGATCGGGATCTGAATCTTTTTTTTTAATTTTTAATTTGGCCTGATCCAGATCCTAAATGTTTCAAGTTTTATGTAATTCAATAGAGAACAATCTTATAAAATTTAATTGTTATAATACCATTAAATAGTAAAATTTGTTTAACACATACTTTTTGTTAAAAAAAGTAACCTACACGAAATCTCAGTTTAAAAGTTAAAATTCAAACTACTTATACAACTTAACTTGAACCTTGTAGCTTGTTTTACGTAAAAGAAAAATAAATTAAATTTACGATACAAAATAGCAAACTTTATGTTTTTTATGATAAGCTCTATATTATAATTTTAGTTAAAATAGTTCGAACTTTGAAATGAACAATAACTTCTTTAGCAACTATTTACATACATAAAAGTAAGTGTTTTAGCCAATAACATTTACTCATATTAACTCCATTTAGCTACAATATAACCTATTCTTGCTTTTTAAAGTTGTGATGAAGAAATAAAAGTTTTTCGCCGGCTTTTGTAAGCAATGGATTTAGCTTTAGTTCGATTAAGTTACCAGCTTTTTAAAGTAACCTTTTGGAATAAACAGAAGATGATGGTGCCAAAAGATCTCTTCTTGCAAACTCGACAACTTACATTTATTTTTTGAGTTTTACCAAGACAAGACTTCAGTTTCTTTAACTTCTTCAGTAGATGAATTCTCTTCAGCAAAAAAAATTGTCTCAATATTTTGATCAAAGGAATCTGGTTGCTCACGTTCGTGAGTGTTTGCACTTGTTTCCGTTTTAAATGTAGAAAAAAACCAAGTAAAGTTTTGGAAACATTATTTTTAGGTAGTTGCGCTTTAGGTTTATTAGCAGTACAAGGAGAACGAGACCACTTTGACCAGTCTCACGACAACTATAACTTTTTACTTCTAATTTCAGTAGCCTTACAACCTCTGTTTGAGATTATCTCAGGAAAAATTCAAGTCGATACCATGGATCAACAGCTGCTGTGAAATAAAACAAGTCGTTATCATAAAGGTGTGTTCGTGTACTGTCATTATTAGTATAGAACCTTCTTTCAAAGTCTTATTCTATATTTTGTGAAGAATAACTCCTTGTCAATTTAGTTAATTAATTTATTAACAATGTAAAATCTGAAAAGAAAACAAATATAAAAATAAACACTAAAATGAGCTATAGTCTAATTATCCTACATCCCCTCCAACTCATTAAAGATAATAACAAGTTTAAGGCAATGACATAGCTCGTCAAGAGGAGATTTAAACAAGTAACAAAAATATTTTACTACGATGAAACTAAATGTTATGCATTAAAAAAAACTCAATTGACTTAAATAAAAAATGTTTAAACAAGGGATTTATTTGAAGAAAATCAAAATTGCAATAAAACGCACTAAATAAATCCAAAACAATACAAATTCATGCTATTCCACGCTGAATCCTTTCTGGCTCAGCATTCATCACTATCAGCATCAATTGAACACTCAGCACAATCTTTTGTATAAACAGGAACAAACAGACTTCACTTACGGTGATTTCTACTTTGGAGTACTCAACTTTCAAGCCTCCCTGGCGCATTGAAGTCTTTCAACCTACGCAAAGCAAGCGGCACCTTATTTTTTTAGGAACTATAGGAGCAGGAATGTACTCTTCCTCCACCTCTTCATGATCCACTTCAACCTCACTGGTCTTACCACTATTGGCACTGTTGGAATCCTCTGTAATCTTTACAGAAGAATCAGGACGTTGAGGACCAACATTGCACTCATGTGAGCTTGGTAGATTACTGCTCCAACCATGGGAAGTTTTTGCTTCAATGCTTGTTGAGGCTGGGTTGTACATCCTTAAAAATTTTCTGTTCCTCCGAGTAAGTCTCCGTTAACCATAAACTCTGACTACATACTGATCATGTGGAAGCACCTTTATTATCACTCCGCTTCTGTCCCATTTACGTGGATGAGTGCCACTCTGGTTCTGCAGTAGACACCTACTGCCAACATAGAGAGGCCGCAAATCCCTGGCTCTTTGGTTAAGTTTTTCAGAATTCTTAACAAATCTTGTACGGAGCGCCTCTTCTTTAAGCTTCCATGCTTTTCTCCACTTGGGTCGCACATTAGGATTGGAGAATTTGTCAAGTTTGTTCAAGAATGAGAAACTATCTCGCAGCTGACGTCCATATATGATCTCGGCTGGAGACACTTGACAATCGCTATCAGGAGTATTTCTCAGATGGAGTAACGCACTTAAAAACTTGTCATTGTCCAGACTTCCTAAAGCGTCAACATTTGATCTTAGCAACCTTTTTACCTGTTTGACGGCTACTTCCGCTCTGCCGTTTGATCTTGGATAGTAAGCTGAAGATATTCGATGCGTGAAATCCCAGGTTTTAAGGAATTCCTTTGTTGCACTGGACGTAAATTCCGGTCCACCATCACTCGATATTTCCTTGGGTACTCCAAACCTGGAAAACAAAACTCGGAGGCACTTAATCAATCCACGCGAACCTGCCTGAGAGGTTCGCTGGGTGTGGAAAATATTTTCGACCAACCCGACAACCTTTCACCGACTACCAAAAATTGTTTCCGGCAAACTGGAAAAAATCTGCGAATATTTTTTCAAAAGGGTTTGTAGGAGGATCAGATGCTTCTTGTGGCAATGATGATTGAGAAGGTGAATTGCGGTTGCAGCTTTGACAATTGGCCCGAATAGCTTCAATCTCTTGTGTAATACCAGGCCAGAAGACAATCTATTGGCTACGACTATGCATTGATGTGACTCCTTGGTGCGCCGAGTGTAGCTTGTTGAGGACCCGATATCGTAAACTGACGGGGATTACTACTCTGTCCTTGTAAAGTATAGCCCCATCACTTAAGTACAATGCATCATCGTATCTAAAATACGCTGACAAAGATTCATCATGTTTCAAGCTTCGACCTTCCTCAATACACCTGGATACTCTTGAAAGAACTTTGTCATTTAGTGTCTCTTCTACAATTTCCTCCAAAGTGATTGCCATTGAATGGCATACTTCATTACTCAATGAAGCAATTAGAAGTGATTCGTTAGTCAAATCATTATCATGTGAATTAACTTTATTAATCGATCTTAATTTAATTAATGAATAACGCAATTCAGCATCTGCCGCTAGATTAGTTTTACCTGGCATATAATGCACTTGAAAAAGCCATGGCAAAGTACGTTGTTTGAGCCTAAAAATGCGCGTGTTGTGAATTTCGTTTAAGGTGCGATCACCAAAAAACTTTACCAGTGGTTTATGATCCGTAACAACCACAAGATCTTTGCAGCCATTAGTGAAATACTTTGTCTGTTCTAATGACCAAGCAATAGCAAGCGACTCCCCTTCTATGGCAGCATAATTCTTTTCTGCCCCATTCAGATACCTTGAACCTGCAAGCGTCACTTTCCAGCCGGTGGTGCAACAATC
This sequence comes from Thalia democratica, assembly GCF_965202585.1. Classification (NCBI taxonomy): domain Eukaryota; kingdom Metazoa; phylum Chordata; class Thaliacea; order Salpida; family Salpidae; genus Thalia; species Thalia democratica. The sequence continues at coordinate 21,125,064 of NC_139165.1, forward strand.
TGGTAACCGGCTATTGCATTTGCAGTGTTTCTGCATAAGGAAGTAGCCCAATTCTTGCTTTGACCAGTCTGGTCTAAGACAAGTCAGTTTCCCAAGATCAAAAATTTGAACACCGCTCTTTATTGCGTCAATGATTATCTCTTTTGATTCATTATATGATTGGATTAATTTTTCTGTCCACATAAATTTACATTTTGGACTGAGAAAATCTCTTAACGGTGCCATGACTTTACGAAGTTTGGCATAATTTGCGACTTGATTTATCAGACCAAACCAGCTGCGTATATCTGTGGCAGACTTTGGGGTTGGGAAATTGCGAATGGAATCCAGATATTTGGGCAAAGGTTCTATACGTTCATCAGAAATTCTAAATCCAGCAAAATCAACGGACTTTTGACAAAACTGGAACTTCTTTGGATTTAGAATGATGCCTGCATTGCCAACTTTTGACAGAAAATCTATTGTTCGCCACCAGTGACACTCTAATTCTGAATCAAAAAATATGGTGTCATTAACACACCTCTCCTTTCTTTCAAAATCAGATAAAATAGCTGCAAATCGTCGATTGTAACCATCACCAGATGATACAAAGCCTTGAGGTGCTCTAGTATATCGGAACCTGCCAAACGGAGTGATAAATGTAGTGAGGTGTTTATCACTTTCTCTCAGTGGAATTCCATGATACCCGTTCCATGCATCTGTTACAGTCTTGAACGTTCCCTTTGGAATTCTGCGCGCTAGTTTAAACGGAGTATCTTTAGCGCATGTCTCCCTCTTGCAACACTTGTTAAGTGGTGAGAGATCTACTGTCCTCCTAGGTGACCCATCCTGTTTCCTGGTGACCACCATGCGGTGACACCAGCTTACAGGTTCATCAAATGGAACACGTTCTAAAACACCCAACCTCACATCTCGAATGAGATCTGCTTCAACCTGTTTCTGCCAAAGAATTGGCACGTGAGCTGGTGTATGACAAGCACGTGGTTTAGCATAATTCTCCAAATGTACCTCAAGTGGAGGCCCACTCATTTGCTGGAGTAATTTATGTGGACATACATTAAACGTTGAAGCTGCGTACCTTTGTAAGAGCCAATCACGCATTTTGCTCACGTTTGTATTTGTTGCCTCAAATGGAAGTTTGTTTGGTCGGTCTGGCACTCTACTCCTTGGCGGGCAATCACAGGTCACATCTTTTTGCGAATCCAGTCTATTCGGATCATTTTCATTTGAAGTTACAGCAACTTCAGAATGCTGATGAGGCAGTTGAGATCCAATAGTGGGAAAATCCTTATTAATAATCAGGAGGTCAACCATGGTTTCATAGGAGAGAAAAAATCCGGTCACTGAATCGCTTACATAAACAATTCCATCACATCTGATAACCTCCTTCTTTGGAGACATTCTGCTGAAAGTCGCTTTAAAAGCCCCTAGAATGTTAATAGGAATTTTATTGGCAGCCCGAATTGTGATGGATACAGACATTAAATCCTTCTTACAAAAACCAGCCTCCTGAAAGTTTTTCCAGCCCCAAAGGTTCGACTGTGCTCCAGTATCAGCTAAAGGACTTACCCATGCAAACTTTTTTGTGCCATGTCTAGCAATTTTGACTGATGCACGAGGACGATCAGTCGTTGCCTTGGCTTTACGCAAGGACTTCTTGCTGAATATGGTGTTATTCAACATGATTCTTTTACTTGCGTGTAAAGAAATTATTTGGGTATCTTTTATTCAGTTTGTTGTTTTAAAATACTTTTAGCTACACATAGAACACCTAAAAAACTTATAAAAATTTATTCAAATCAAATTTACAATGACTAATATAATTTAGTCTTAATAAACTATGTATTATTTTAAATAGTTAATAAGATTAACTTAATACTTTTATTATTTTACTTAAACCAAAAGCAATATATAACATACAGCAACTCAACTTATAACAACTGATAACACAAATCAAAGCAAACATAAATACTCTTTAGCGCCAAGATACAAATCAATGTTGTAAAAATTAAAATCAAAAATAACAAAGGACTATTTCTTACAGTAGAAATAGTTAATTTTTGTTCAGCATTATATAAATTCTTTATCCACAATAAAAGTATTGTATATTAAATGGTAAATGTGAAATATAAGACGAACTATAAGAACTAAAAAATGTTAGTTAGGAGTCATTGCCATAAACGAAAAAATTAAAAAAAACAAATTGCTAAAGCTAATTTAAAAAAGCACATGATTATCTCCAGTAAATACAGACTGATCAGAAAAAATGTCAAGGCATTTATAAAAAAGCAAAATTAGTTACTAAAAGGGACATAAGGTTTAGAATAAAACACTTTTTTAAAGAAATTGTGTTGGTTGTAGAAAACGATTTTTGTTTATTTTTTTAATCTCAACAAGAAGTAATGTGGAGGAAATGTCTGAATATTATAAACCCGCATGAATCAAACTAGACTTTAATTGATATGTTAAGATGAGAGCAATTGTACATCAAATAATGCTCATCTAATAACTTTTTTTAGGATGTTTTTAGCAACTTTGACATTTGAGAAATATTTTATAAGTTTAGTTTCAATGCAAAGCACAGTAATAGGTAAAGAAGTTTTAAAAGCAATGGTGCAATGCGCCATTATTATGGGTGTTGATCTTAAGTTTTTGTTACTGCAATTATTGGTAAATACATTATAATATTATGATATTGTTCTAAAACCAGATCTTGGACTTATTTTTTTTATCAATTAACTTCATTTAGTAATAAATCAAGAAGTGTTATGTGCGAAGACAACAACTTTAATATTTATGAAATTAATAGTTAAAATTGTGAACAAAGTTTTGACAAATAAATTTTACCAACGACAGTTTTAGAAGAAGCGTAAAATTAATATGTTGTCCTAGTTCATTTTTGGCTTGTTCGTTGCTAAACTTTTTGTTTGATGTTAAAAAAAGTATGCGAATCAAGGAATAAAATAGGATCTTTCTTGGAATTATATATATGAGTTTTACTGTTACAAAAATAAAAGCTATTGCAGCTACAAGACATAAAACATAAAATATATTATAAATAAAACCGAAACTGTGAGTATAACAAAACATACATCCTAAGTTTTGTTTGCCACTCTTTAAAACAAAAAAAGCCAGCATTAGTGACCAAAAACTAGTTTGATAATTTAGATTTAGAATAAAAAAGCAATTCAGCTAAATTAAAAAAAAAAAAGCCTAAATGGCCTGAGATTTGAAATTTGCTCAAAACTATGTCTGAATTTGTGGCAATGTTAAGTAATTTAACTGCTTGAATTTGAACTATTTTGATTACTAAATTGTAGACTTAATAAATTTGCCATTCCGAAGTTTAGTATATTTTTAGGATTTTTCTAAAAAATAGCATTTGTGTATATTAGTATGCTACCAAGAGAATTAATGTAATTTGCCAAAACCTATCGTTTAAAAATTTTATAATTAATACCACCAAAAAATTCTTTAATTTATGTCATATAAACTGTTTTAGATTAGTCTATGTACAAACTAGATATTACATCAGGAAGCAATAATAATAATAAATTATACTTAAAATAAAGTTAATCTAACAAAAAAATAATTAAAAAGTTGTTTAAAAATGGTTAAAAACATCCATGTACATTGATGTGCGTAGTAATTTATAAAAGTACACAGAAAACTTCTAAAAACAAAAATGTGTCAAAACCAAAACATAATAAACCTAAATTTGTATTTTTATGTTGTTTTAAGTTTTTTTGTGTACTTTCAAATACAACTTATAGCTATAATACATCTATATAAAAAACTTAGGTACAAATTACATGTTAAACAAAATACTTAAAGTAAAGGTATTTAAGTTAGTTACTGTGCATTACTTTTGTACACAATGGAAACATTTGTGCTTAATTTATTTACTAAATAAGTATTATATAAATAACTTACTGAATCAATGCACTTCTTAAAATCTTTTTACAGCTAATAACTTGCTGTTGTAATAAAAAAGTTATTATGAAACTGATAGAAAATTATTGGTCAAATGCTACTCTGTCTTTTTTACATTTTTAAGCCAAAGCAATTAAATTTTTTAAACTGTTTTAAAATTTAATGCAGGGACTTAAATCAATATTAATCAAATTAAACTGAATTTTCGATAAAAGTTTAACTTAAAATATGGTTTTTCTTAGCGGGCCATAATCACATGCTCAAGGGCTGCAGAAATTTCTCTCGCGGGCCGCATTCCATTCAAAAAAAAAACGTGCTCACGGGCCGCAGATTTACCCTTCGAGGGCCGAAGTTGGCCCGCGGACCGCAGTTTGCCGACTCCTGCTATAGTACTAAGAATCGTTGATTAGTTTAAACTGTAGCCGTTTACATAATACAGCTTTTTGAATCCATAGTCTAAATTTAAAGTTTATAAACTTAGTATGATATGAGTCGGAGATTTAATAAAAGTATTTTTATACAATAAAATGTTTTATAAGAAAACTTAAAATTAATTTTAAGAGCAACTTTAATGATATATTTTTACTCGATCCAATCACCGTAAATACTAGAACTATTAGTAAATAAGTATATAAAAAAAGATATTCAATTTATAAGTTCGTTTCTAGAACTTTATTGTGTATACGCTAAAAACAAGCTCAGTGGGTTGAACGACACACAATCGAAAACTACAATCCCTTTTTGCTCCACGTGTCCCTGAAAATTGGGGCGAACAAGACCCTGCGTTCTTCAGTTCGGTTGTTGGGGAGATTGCGTAGACCAGGGTTGTTGTGGTAGTTAGTTGCTACAATGTGGCTCAGCAGGTGGTAGTTGTTGCGGTAGTTGGCCATGCTTCCTTTCCTTTTTATGGAAGCCATGAGGGAGTCGTAAAGGAGGGACAGGTATGCCGGATCATAATTTTGTCCGGAGGGTTGATTCGGGACGTTGAGAGGGTCCAGAAACACCAGATTGTTTGCTGGAAGTGATCTGAAACTATAAAAAGACAAGCTATTAAACAGCAAGTTACAAATGACGTAAAGAGATTAAAGCTTTCATTACAAATCCAACAAGGTATTTAACGCAGTAATTTATTTTAAACAAGTACAATACAACAAAGATTAAATATATATTTAGTCTTTCATCAATAAGTCTTTCATAATATTTTTCATTAAATATAAAATCTATGTAGAAGTATTAAAGTTTATGCTTTACTTAGTAATGAAAATTTATTACATACAGTTTAAATGTTTTGAAAACTATTTAAACTTGTTTTGCACAAGTAAGTCTCAAATAGCTTTCAAGTTCTATAAAACATACAGTTTTTACGGGGTAAAAGGTTAAAAATATAAAACCTGGCATGATAGTTTCTAGCTGCTTGGTGAGATTGTGGCTCGTTCTGAGGCTGGTTGACTGTTTCCTGCCTGACTGCAGCATTTGCGTTCGATCTGTAAAATATTTTTGAAATTTTCTGAAGAACTTTACTTTGTCAGATTGAAATAAGTAAGTTTGCTTCCATTGGACATTCAGCTAGAAACTTTGTAACAAAATATGTTGCGTGACAATGTTAAGTTTTCAATGTAGTTGTCGTTTAAATTATTTTGCCAAATTTTATTAAACCATAAGCTAAAAAATTTTATGATGTAATTAATTAAATATATATATATTTACCTAATTATGTAAAATCTATAACTAATACAGCTGTTTCATACATGAAATATAAAGTTTCATGTACTCCTCAGTAAGTTACAGTTTATTTTAATAGTGAACAGAAATTTGTAATTATTTTTCAAGATAAATGTGACATAGTAATGTTGCAGTTTATAGTACAGTTAGCTGAATTTGAAAATAATAAATAATAATAAATGGTCCAAAACAAATTTTTCAATAGCATACAACATTTTTCTAAAATAACCTTTCTAAACTTTCCTAAAATGCATAAATTAACAACTACAGCGTATTATTTTTAAATCAAGCTAACTGTACAATAAACTGTATCATTACTACGTCACATTTATCATAAAAGTTTCAAAATCTAAATTTATGTTTACTATTATAATAAACTGTAATTTACTAAGGAGTACATGAAACTTTATATTTTATGTATGAAACAGAGGTATAAGTTATAGTTTTCATATAAATTGGTGAATATTTAGCTCCAATTTTTGTCGAGCACTATCGACCAGAACTTATTATAAAACCTTTAAAAAATTATTAAAATATTATATTATATATGTTTTAATTATATATATATATATATGTTAACTTGCAGGAGGTGTCCGAGCACGAGCGGAAAGATCATTTTCAGTTTTCACTCGCGCTTCGTTTCCCTGTCTCGGTCTGACCTTCTTTTTTTTGCATTTGCCTCTCTTGCACCTCTTGTTTTTCTGATGCGCATTTCGGGATCCCGGCTCAACTTTAACCCTTTTCGGAGCAGTTCGACCAACTGCAGGAACAACTTGTCTATCGCTCTGTAAATTTTTAAAGATTTTATTCAACAGATTATCAGATTTAACAGAGTGTAGTTTAGCACTTTGTATAACTTGGATAGGTCGGATTTTACTTCTAATCCTGATACTGAAAAAAAATAATTTGCACTATTATTATTATAAATAAAAGTAAATTGAGCAATACTTTTTATTTAGACAACGAACTATATTTAAGAGAATATTGAAAACAATATAATTATTTTTTCTATAATAATATATGAAAGATGTTAAACATTTTGATGTTTATATACACAAAAGTTTAAAACTTTTTAACTTAACTTTGTTAAAAACTGTTTTTTTTAAACAATACTATATTTTAAAAGTTAAATACTTACATCAGCTTCTCTTTTGATAGGATTTCTTTTTGCGTTTGATCTAAGTTTCATTTTATCTAAGATATTATCTGTAGAATAAAAAAAGAATAAAAAAAAGCTTAATTTTACGTAAAGCTGTAAACTTTTTGGAAAAAAAAGTCATCAATGAACTTTCTTATTTGCTTTTTGTTACTTAAAAGACATTGCTTTATTTAGATAATTCTAAAAACTAACCGAGAAAGGAAAAATGTTGAAAATATTTGGTTTGTATAGGCTCGAGTTATTATTGAACTTAGTTTGAAATTATAATAAACTAGCCTGAGTCATAATGAGGTTTTTAGAAACTAAAAAAATGAACTTTAATCTAATAAAAAGTAGAACAGCTAGCCACAAGGTTTACAAATATAGGTGTTATTTACAATTAAAAATCTGAAATCAAGTTCTTGAACAAAATACACTAGAAAATTACAAAATATTGAAAACTGGATCAGTCCAAACTCATTTAAAATCTAAATGAAAACTAGCCTGAGATTTATAAAAAACTAAACTAGCCTGAGGCAGTCCAAGATTTTCAAAAATTCCCAAAAATTTTCAAACTAGCAGGGTTGCCACTGTTAAAGTCAATAAAACTATCTAGAGTGACTATAAACAAGCCTGAGTCAGAATGAGGTTTTTAAAAACTGAAAAATTTACTTTAATCTAATAATCAGTAGAACAGCTAGCAAAGGTTGACAATTTGGTAGTAAAGTTGTGGACTGATTGTGGTACACTTAACTTATTAGTTAATAATCCGGTATTAGTTAATAGTAAGTTAATGAAATCCAAAAGTAACTATTGGCTTATAAGTGAAAAATTTATGCGTTTTATAAGTGGAACAGTTAATAAAAATTGGTAGAAAGTATCATGATTAACTTATTTATACATTTTAAGAATTAATCATTCATTGTGTCATAAGGGAAAAGAGATTTAAGTTATAATTTAATCTAAAGATTTTAAAATTTTGATAAAACTCATTATTGTTTAGAAAACGAATTATTATGTAATAAAAATGTATTTTAAACCATAAAAAGTACAACAAAGTGAACATGGAAAAAAGTCCTACTAGCCTGAGTTTAGGAGATAATTATAAACAAGCCTGAGTTAGTTCAAATTTCACTTAAGTTTTAAAGATTTAAGTTATCATAAAATAAGGACATATAACTTATTTTTTACACCTAGTGTTAGAAAAACTTAAATCTTAAAAGTTTTAAACTTACACAAACTAAACATAACTTTCAATAATTAACACTTTAAGTAAATAATTTCCTTAAGTTGCTTTATCTTACCTCAGACTTTAGTTATTTTCCTTTGTAAAAATTTTAAGAGCAAATCAAATTAAAATAGCAAACCAATATTGTAAAAATAAATGAGTAGATAGAAATAGAAGTTTAGAATAGTAGTATGTTCTGTTTATTTAGCTTATTTTGAACTATATAAAATTTTTAAGATCATGAACAAAATTTATCACAACAAATTGTTTAGAAAATTAAACTGTGATTAATTTGTATAAAGTTTACAATTGATATTCTTGAGTTGTTGATGAAAAACAAAAAAAAGTCTTAGAGCGTTTTTAATGGTATTTTTTTGAGAAATTTTATTGAAGTGGTCCGTAGCTTTTTATTTCTTCTAAGGGGGCCTTTTGAAAAAAGTTTGGGAAAACTTTTTTATAAAATTGACAAAAAATTAATGTTTCACTTTAGACAATAAAAACAAATCATATACATATACGAAAATATAAATAGAAAATGTAAGAAGTAAAGTTACTAATACTAACAAAAACTTTAAAAATATATACTATACCATGATTATATTATAGAAAGTTTAAATGTTTAAAAGAAAAAAAACTTTAAGCTTACATCAGCAAACTTTTCTTATTATAAAAATACTCTTTATTTATTCATACAAGAACTTTTTCTTGAGTTTTAATAGAAGTAAGCTTTTGTAAACTTTAAACTTTGAATATTTTTTAGAGAACAAATTCTAAATTTTTTTTTAAGTCAAAAAAAAATATAAATATTTTTGCTTTTTAAGTACTTAAACTAATCAAATGTACAAAAAAAGTTTTTTGATATAAAATGTTTAAATACAATCTAGAGTAGAATAATAACATTGAAAAGAAAGAAAATATAATTTAATTTTTACAGATTTAGCTTTTCATATCAGTTAATTTTAATTATCAAATAATAAACAGAAAAATTTATCTAAAAAAAAATATACACTAATGAAATTCTATTTAATAAAAAAATATCTTTTTTTTCTTATTTTTAAAAGTAGGTGTTATTAATTTAATTGTGGAAAATTTTGTAAATTATATATTTAACAGTTTAAAAGTTCAAGACTTTGATTTTTTAAGGGAAATTAAGTTTAACTTAGTAAAGATATTCAAAGAATTTTTGAAAAAATAATACCTGTTTAAACTTAGTGTATAGGAATGTAATTTTATTTTACCAGACTTTTGTGATGTTGACATAAACTTAGTGGCTACTGAATAAAACTTCTTAAAATAATTTAGGTGTCTTTATCCTGTCATTTAAATTTAAGCTATTGTATTTAGAATGCCTTTTTTTAAATTAATTCTAGTTAATGTACAAAAACTAGTCAGAATTACTTATGTAATAATAATAATGTTACAAGAACAAAATTTTATATTAGTTTTTGTTTTAGCAGGCTTGTTAATCTTAAATTATTATTTTAGTCCTAATAAGACTACATACATAACACAAAAATAAAAAGACTATAAAAATGAAATTTTAATTTTGTAAAAAAATTGCCTGAGATAGACAAAAATACAGTGTTAAGTATAAAGTAAAAAAGAACAGTGTTATATTATATAAAACACATTAAAAAGATACTGTAAAGCTACTTCAAATGAGTTTTTTAATAAAAATATTTATTTAAAGGGTAGATTGTTTGTGTCAAATCAAAATGTTTCTACTTGACATGGAAAAATTGTTCAAAATTCCAGATTTTTCCAGGTTTTTTTTTCAAATTTTCTCAAATTCACAGTTTTTCCAAGTTATTTTGGCCACCCTAAATCATTTAAGAAAGTAACTCTTAACTTTTTTAGCTTTAGTTTGCACTGATATTGCCTGAAAAAACAAGTGAATCTTTATTCTTTAGGTTTAACAAAATAATGAGTCTATAAGTGACATATGAAAAATGAGCCATATTGTATTTGATCAAGAAACCTTTTAATATAAACTAAATTACTAGGGACAAAAAATTCAAGTATACAACATAATTAGTAAACTTAAACTATAATAATGTGTACTAAATTACCAAATTTATATGTTATGGATGTATTATTAAGTTTGCCATACTTGCAATATTTGTTATGTTTAAGATACTTGGTCAAATTTTTCTACATTTTTCCATATTAGATATTTTACCGTATTTTATCTTAACTTGCCATAATTGCCATATTTTGCCGAAAATTGCCAAAAATTACCAAAAATGGCTGTATTTCAATAGTTTTACCGTATTTAACTATATTTTGCCTCATTTACTAAATAGTAGTACTAACAATATTTAAAGTTACTGTAAATAGCATTTATAACCCGTACATTTGAAGTTTTTTTTTCTTTGTAAAATAGTTTAAGTTTAATTGCTATACATTTGAAACTTTTGTACCTCATAAGTATTAAAATGTATTAGATGTACTAGGGGCTTTCTTGAAAAATTAAAAAAATAATAATGGCTAAATAGTAAAAATACAAAACATTTTATAAATAAAATAGTTAAATAGATTTAAATAGATTTAAACAAATTTATGCAAATTTTATATTTATTCGCGACCGGTTTCAGTGGCAAGAGATTGTGACCTTTTCAAGCAAAAATAAAATATGAAACTGCATATAACAACGTTAGTTAATTATGCTGTTTTTTAAAAACTTATTCATGCGTGAAGAATATTAACAAAAACAAAAATGTTGCATATTCGAAAATTTAAGCATATCCAGTCGCGAATGAAATATAAAATTTGCAAAAATCTATTTAAATAAGCTCTTTACATCCCAGTAAATTGAGCTTTTTTTTAGGTTAAGGCAAATGACTATATATAAATAAAATAGTTAGTAAAAATTTTGATAAATGCTAATAACTGATTTATATATTTTAACAAACAGTCATATTTTGTGGCATAAGGAAAAAAGGATTTACCTTTTTACAAAATCTAAAAATGTCAAAGTTCAAGTAATTCTACTTATAGCTATGCAAAAAAAATTAATTTTCAAGTAACAAAAAGCAAATATTAATCCACAACAATTGAAATAAGTGAACTTGCAAACTAGCCAGTTTATCTTTTTTTTAAGTTTGAAAATTTTGAGTGATCAGAAAAAAAAAACATCCACCGTTATCCAAAACATAATACTTGAAAAACTTAAATCTTAAAAGTTTAGAACATATAGAAACTAAACTATTTGTATATAGAAACCACTGATATTGTTTTATATTTTTATTATATTATTAAAAAGGTAACAAAAATATGATATCCAGTTGTAACTTTTTGATATGAAGCAAAACTTAATTTTTATTTATTTTAAAAATGACGTACATATAAAAAAAAATACTAAACTTTTTAAACATAAAAAGATTAAATAAAAAAACTAGTTTGGAAAAGGTTTTCAACATAAAAACAAAATACAGTTCAAGTACATTACATTAGTAAATAAACAAAAAAGGACGGTGCACAAGTCATGTGGTCAAACTTTACAATCTTATTAGCTCAGAGCTTGAACTATATTCTCACAAATTAGTTAGAGGTGAAACACATTTGCACTGGAATATAGTTCGGAATTACTATTTTTTGTTAACGCATATACTACTAATTAGTTCAATCTCAATTATAATTTAGCAATTGATACTTTTTATTTCATTTAACCATTTGTGTTATTAATATATCATTATATAATTAACCATATTCACTATATTTCTTTCTTGATTCTTATTATCATACAATGAATAGACCTCAGAGCTGCAAAGAGCGCCCACTAGAGTATGTTCTCTCAGCGGGATTTGAACCCACAGCATTAGCGTACACCGCGCTCAGCAGTCGACGTATTAACGTCTCGCCTATCCTGCCTCGCAATGTAAAGGTGTTTTTTTAGTATATAAATGCTCAAGTTTTTTTAACTCTTTTATTTCTCTCCGGATGTTTTATGTAGTAATAAACTTTGACTATATTAATTGTGGGAGTTTTAAATATTGACCTTTAAAAGTTTAAAGTATTTATAAAATTAGTCTGGCTTAAACTGTGAAAACTAAAACATTTATATCTTTAATATTTTTAAAATTTGGTCTAACTAGCTCTTATAAACTTTTAATTTAGACTTGTGTTTGTTCACTGACCTATGCTTAAATACTAGAAAATAAGCTGTTTAGATTTAATGAGACTATATAAAGCAATTGAATACGGTTTTCTTTTTAAGTTGCTCAAAATACACATTTATCTGTTAACCTTTTTTTTTTGCAAAATTGTCAAAGATGTTAAGTTTTTTCTTGAAAAAAAAACTATTGACGTAGATTCAAATGGTTTTTTGTAGAAAAATAATAAACTTTGTAAAAAAATTATAATTACTAAGGTTGCACACTCCAAAAAGGGAACTTATGGTTAGTGATGTGCCGGACCCGGATCCAGATAGTTTTTTCAAACTAGGATCCAGCCGGAAACCATCTTTATCTTTCAATTTTTTAATAGTACGTTGACTACTACCGAAAAATTTTTAATATACGTGGAGGTTTTTAAAATACAAAAAGCTTTTTAAGCCTTTTTTTTTTGAAAATTTTGAATTAGAATAACTTTAAATTAAAAACTAATTTGCTTTTTTTCTGATTATATTGTTTCTAAATTAAATCAATGTTCAAAAGTTTCCACATTAATTTGCTTTTTTCTTTCTAAGTATATTGTTTCTAAATTAAATCAATGTCCAGTAGAATCCACATTAAAATTTTCGTTTTTGTTTTATGTTTCTTAGGAAATAATATTTTATTTAAATATTAAAATACTCTCATTTTGTATTTAACTTTAGAAGTTAAATAACATATTAAAATTTATCTGTGATTTTAGTCATACATTTTTACATGTGATATTATAGTTAGGCATGTTTAATAAGACTTCTCAAGATTCTAATGAATATTAACCTGTGCTTAAACGTATGCATTTCTAATTGTTTTAAATTATATATATACCTTCGAACAATTAAAAGATTTTTTTTTAATAAAAGTTTTTTTATGTTTTCGCAGACTTTAAGTTTATTCATACCATTATTAGCCTTTAATGTAATTGTAACATTTTCTTTGCAATAAAAACCATAACAGTTGTTAGATATCTTTTACCACCTGGTTCATTATTAGCACTGAAACAACACCTTTGAACCAGTGCTCACTAGTTCTGATATTGTTCTACGTTGAAGAAAAAAAATCAGTTCTATCTTATCCATTTGGTACTCTTTTTTTACAGCTTAATAAGTCCAGAACCAGTGTTTAAATAAAATGGGTTTAATGTTGCATATTTCAATTTCATATATACACACTATTATTTTTTATTGGCATAATTCATTTCAGGGTTGCCACCCTTTGAGTCCAAAAAAATACTCTGAGAGGCCTAAAACTCTTAAAATAAAAGTCATTCTAAACTATCTTGAGTCATCCAGAGTTTAAAAAATCCATAAAAAGTTTAATTGTGGTATAAATATTTTATATAAGGGTGCAAGTGAAAAACAGTAAAATATACTAAAATTCTCATACCAACACAGAAACTAGCGTTTAAGTTATCTATATCAATTTAAAAATAAATTTTCAGCTTTAAATGTTAAGTGAGACAACACCACTCATTTTGTAGCTTTGTTTATTGAAAACAAGCATTTATAATTTACAGCAAAAACATTAACTATATTCTAAAAAAAAAGTAAATGTAAAACAAATTAATATTAATACACTTTAAAAACAACTAAATCTAAAAAAAAATTACAACTTTATAATGCGTAGTTAAATTTTATATCCGTCAGTTAATCCTTTTAAACATAAATTTAGATCATGATAAATATTATTTTCAGACTTAAAGACTAAAATGTTATTTTTAGCGTAGTAAAGTGCTCTAGCTACGAGGCTAAAAAACTTTAATCAAGCATTTCAAAATCAATTTTTTTAACACAATCGGTTGTATAAAATCAAAGTATAGAATATCTGACCTGAGATCTTTCAAGTCTTAAGAATTATCCGAAGTTGCTACAAAAAAACGAAACTATCCTGAGTAAAACTACTGAGACACAAAAAAACATAATATACTGATTTATCATGAGTTGTCCTGGCTCATTCTGAGATTTTTTAAATAACCTGAATTAGTGTGATGCAACCCTATAATTTTCGAATTTTTAATTTGTTTCGTATATTAAACAGTTAAGTATTATTAGGGTAGGTAAAATTATATATAATATAACACTCTTGCTTTTGTCCAGACTTAATATTAATAAAATATTCATTGTTGCAAGGGTAGAGATTGACTTAAGTTTGTTTATCACAAAACTCCAGTTTTTTGATTAGGTTTTTGTTTAGAACACTTTTCTATAAAATAGCTTTGTAATTTTCTGTAACTTGCTTATTAAAAGATTACTAAATTTTAAGTAATTTTTATACTTACAAACAAATAAATCAATTAAAAGCGTTTTATTAAAAAAAAAAATACAAACTTCACATAAATAACAAAAAAAGTCGTATTATGAGCTTAAAAGCTTTATAATTAAACTAACACAAACAATGTTATAAAAATAAATTTGAAAACAATAAATAATACTTAGAAAATAATAAAGTAAAAGTACTAAAAACAACTTAAAAAGCAATTAATAAAAATTAAAAACATAATACTTAAGTTAAACAAGTATTGTAAGATACAAAACTTTTAAATAATTTTTTTATAAGTTTAGTAAATAAACCAATTTACATTAAGTTAAAGTTCTAAAAATACTTATTTTTAAATTAAGTTCTAGATCTATCTTCTAAAAATAAGATCCGGCCAGATCGGGATCTGAATCTTTTTTTTTAATTTTTAATTTGGCCTGATCCAGATCCTAAATGTTTCAAGTTTTATGTAATTCAATAGAGAACAATCTTATAAAATTTAATTGTTATAATACCATTAAATAGTAAATTTTGTTTAACACATACTTTTTGTTAAAAAAAGCAACCTACACGAAATCTCAGTTTAAAAGTTAAAATTCAAACTACTTATACAACTTAACTTGAACCTTGTAGCTTGTTTGACGTAAAAGAAAAATAAATTAAATTTACGATACAAAATAGCAAACTTTATGTTTTTTATGATAAGCTATATATTATAATTTTAGTTACAATAGTTCGAACTTTGAAATGAACAATAACTTCTTTAGCAACTATTTACATACATAAAAGTAAGTGTTTTAGCCAATAACATTTACTCATATTAACTCCATTTAGCTACAATATAACCTATTTTTGCTTTTTAAAGTTGTGATGAAGAAATAAAAGTTTTTCGCCGGCTTTTGGAAGCAATGGATTTAGCTTTCGTTCGATTAAGTTACCAGCTTCTTAAAGTAACCTTTTGGAATAAACAGAAGATGATGGTGCCAAAAGATCTCTTCTTGCAAACTCGACAACTTACATTTATTTTTTGAGTTTTACCAAGACAAGACTTCAGTTTCTTTAACTTCTTCAGTAGATGAATTCTCTTCAGCAAAAAAAATTGTCTCAATATTTTGATCAAAGGAATCTGGTTGCTCACGTTCGTGAGTGTTTGCACTTGTTTCCGTTTTAAATGTAGAAAAAAACCAAGTAAAGTTTTGGAAACATTATTTTTAGGTAGTTGCGCTTTAGGTTTATTAGCAGTACAAGGAGAACGAGACCACTTTGACCAGTCTCACGACAACTATAACTTTTTACTTCTAATTTCAGTAGCCTTACAACCTCTGTTTGAGATTATCTCAGGAAAAACTCAAGTCGATACCATGGATCAACAGCTGCTGTGAAATAAAACAAGTCGTTATCATAAAGGTGTGTTCGTGTACTGTCATTATTAGTATAGAACCTTCTTTCAAAGTCTTATTCTATATTTTGTGAAGAATAACTCCTTGTCAATTTAGTTAATTAATTTATTAACAATGTAAAATCTGAAAAGAAAACAAATAAAAAAATAAACACTAAAATGAGCTATAGTCTAATTATCCTACATCCCCTCCAACTCATTAAAGATAATAACAAGTTTAAGACAATGACATAGCTCGTCAAGAGGAGATTTAAACAAGTGACAAAAATATTTTACTAAGATGAAACTAAATGTTATGCATTAAAAAAAACTCAATTGACTTAAATAAAAAATGTTTAAACAATGGATTTATTTGAAGAAAATCAAAATTGCAATAAAACGCACTAAATAAATCCAAAACAATACAAATTCATGCTATTCCACGCTGAATCCTTTCTGGCTCAGCATTCATCACTATCAGCATCAATTGAACACTCAGCACAATCTTTTGTATAAACAGGAACAAACAGACTTCACTTACGGTGATTTCTTCTTTGGAGTACTCAACTTTCAAGCCTCCCTGGCGCATTGAAGTCTTTCAACCTACGCAAAGCAAGCGGCACCTTATTTTTTTTAGGAACTATAGGAGCAGGAATGTACTCTTCCTCAACCTCTTCATGATCCGCTTCAACCTCACTGGTCTTACCACTATTGGCACTGTTGGAATCCTCTGTAATCTTTACAGAAGAATCAGGACGTTGAGGACCAACATTGCACTCATGTGAGCTTGGTAGATTACTGCTCCAACCATGGGAAGTTTTTGCTTCAATGCTTGTTGAGGCTGGGTTGTACATCCTTAAAAATTTTCTGTTCCTCCGAGTAAGTCTCCGTGAACCATAAACTCTGACTACATACTGATCATGTGGAAGCACCTTTATTATCACTCCGCTTCTGTCCCATTTACGTGGATGAGTGCCACTCTGGTTCTGCAGTAGACACCTACTGCCAACATAGAGAGGCCGCAAATCCCTGGCTCTTTGGTTAAGTTTTTCAGAATTCTTAACAAATCTTGTACGGAGCGCCTCTTCTTTAAGCTTCCATGCTTTTCTCCACTTGGGTCGCACATTAGGATTGGAGAATTTGTCAAGTTTGTTCAAGAATGAGAAACTATCTCGCAGCTGACGTCCATATATGATCTCGGCTGGAGACACTTGACAATCGCTATCAGGAGTATTTCTCAGATGGAGTAACGCACTTAAAAACTTGTCATTGTCCAGACTTCCTAAAGCGTCAACATTTGATCTTAGCAACCTTTTTACCTGTTTGACGGCTACTTCCGCTCTGCCGTTTGATCTTGGATAGTAAGCTGAAGATATTCGATGCGTGAAATCCCAGGTTTTAAGGAATTCCTTTGTTGCACTGGACGTAAATTCCGGTCCACCATCACTCGATATTTCCTTGGGTACTCCAAACCTGGAAAACAAAACTCGGAGGCACTTAATCAATCCACGCGAACCTGCCTGAGAGGTTCGCTGGGTGTGGAAAATATTTTCGACCAACCCGACAACCTTTCACCGACTACCAAAAAATTGTTTCCGGCAAACTGGAAAAAATCTGCGAATATTTTTTCAAAAGGGTTTGTAGGAGGATCAGATGCTTCTTGTGGCAATGATGATTGAGAAGGTGAATTGCGGTTGCAGCTTTGACAATTGGCCCGAATTGCTTCAATCTCTTGTGTAATACCAGGCCAGAAGACAATCTATTGGCTACGACTATGCATTGATGTGACTCCTTGGTGCGCCGAGTGTAGCTTGTTGAGGACCCGATATCGTAAACTGACGGGGATTACTACTCTGTCCTTGTAAAGTATAGCCCCATCACTTAAGTACAATGCATCATCGTATCTAAAATACGCTGACAAAGATTCATCATGTTTCAAGCTTCGACCTTCCTCAATACACCTGGATACTCTTGAAAGAACTTTGTCATTTAGTGTCTCTTCTACAATTTCCTCCAAAGTGATTGCCATTGAATGGCATACTTCATTACTCAATGAAGCAATTAGAAGTGATTCGTTAGTCAAATCATTATCATGTGAATTAACTTCATTAATCGATCTTGAATAACGCAATGCAGCATCTGCCGCTAGATTAGTTTTACCTGGCATATAATGCACTTGAAAAAGCCATGGCAAAGTACGTTGTTTGAGCCTAAAAATGCGCGTGTTGTGAATTTCGTTTAAGGTGCAATCACCAAAAAACTTTACCAGTGGTTTATGATCCGTAACAACCACAAGATCTTTGCAGCCATTAGTGAAATACTTTGTCTGTTCTAATGACCAAGCAATAGCAAGCGACTCCCCTTCTATGGCAGCATAATTCTTTTCTGCCCCATTCAGATACCTTGAACCTGCAAGCGTCACTTTCCAGCCGGTGGTGCAACAATCTGGTAACCGGCTATTGCATTTGCAGTGTTTCTGCATAAGGAAGTAGCCCAATTCTTGCTTTGACCAGTCTGGTCTAAGACAAGTCAGTTTCCCAAGATCAAAAATTTGAACACCGCT
Source organism: Thalia democratica (assembly GCF_965202585.1). NCBI lineage: Eukaryota > Metazoa > Chordata > Thaliacea > Salpida > Salpidae > Thalia > Thalia democratica. The sequence goes on from NC_139165.1 coordinate 21,143,430, forward strand.
CTTTATTGCGTCAATGATTATCTCTTTTGATTCATTAAATGATTGGATTAATTTTTCTGTCCACATAAATTTACATTTTGGACTGAGAAAATCTCTAAACGGTGCCATGACTTTACGAAGTTTGGCATAATTTGCGACTTGATTTATCAGACCAAACCAGCTGCGTATATCTGTGGCAGACTTTGGGGTTGGGAAATTGCGAATGGAATCCAGATATTTGGGCAAAGGTTCTATACGTTCATCAGAAATTCTAAATCCAGCAAAATCAACGGACTTTTGACAAAACTGGTACTTCTTTGGATTTAGAATGATGCCTGCATTGCCAACTTTTGACAGAAAATCTATTGTTCGCCACCAGTGACACTCTAATTCTGAATCAAAAAATATGGTGTCATCAACACACCTCTCCTTTTTTTCAAAATCAGTTAAAATAGCTGCAAATCGTCGATTGTAACCATCACCAGATGATACAAAGCCTTGAGGTGCTCTAGTATATCGGAACCTGCCAAACGGAGTGATAAATGTAGTGAGGTGTTTATCACTTTCTCTCAGTGGAATTCCATGATACCCGTTCCATGCATCTGTTACAGTCTTGAACGTTCCCTTTGGAATTCTGCGCGCTAGTTTAAACGGAGTATCTTTAGCGCACGTCTCCCTCTTGCAACACTTGTTAAGTGGTGAGAGATCTACTGTCCTCCTAGGTGACCCATCCTGTTTCCTGGTGACCACCATGCGGTGACACCAGCTTACAGGTTTATCAAATGGAACACGTTCTAAAACACCCAACCTCACATCTCGAATGAGATCTGCTTCAACCTGTTTCTGCCAATGAATTGGCACGTGAGCTGGTGTATGACAAGCACGTGGTTTAGCATAATTCTCCAAATGTACCTCAAGTGGAGGCCCACTCATTTGCTGGAGTAATTTATGTGGACATACATTAAACGTTGTAGCTGCGTACCTTTGTAAGAGCCAATCACGCATTTTGCTCACGTTTGTATTTGTTGCCTCAAATGGAAGTTTGTTTGGTCGGTCTGGCACTCTACTCCTTGGCGGGCAATCACAGGTCACATCTTTATGCGAATCCAGTCTATTCGGATCATTTTCATTTGAACTTACAGCAACTTCAGAATGCTGATGAGGCAGTTGAGATCCAATGGTGGGAAAATCCTTATTAATAATCAGGAGGTCAACCATGGTTTCATAGGAGAGAAAAAATCCGGTCACTGAATCGCTTACATAAACAATTCAATCACATCTGATAACCTCCTTCTTTGGAGACATTCTGCTGAAAGTCGCTTTAAAAGCCCCTAGAATGTTAATAGGAATTTTATTGGCAGCCCGAATTGTGATGGATACAGACATTAAATCCTTTTTACAAAAACCAGCCTCCTGAAAGTTTTTCCAGCCCCAAAGGTTCGACTGTGCTCCAGTATCAGCTAAAGGACTTACCCATGCAAACTTTTTTGTGCCATGTCTAGCAATTTTGACTGATGCACGAGGACGATCAGTCGTTGCCTTGGCTTTACGCAAGGACTTCTTGCTGAATATGGTGTTATTCAACATGATTCTTTTACTTGCGTGTAAAGACATTATTTGGGTATCTTTTATTCAGTTTGTTGTTTTAAAATACTTTTAGCTACACATAGAACACCTAAAAAACTTATAAAAATTTATTCAAATCAAATTTACAATGACTAATATAATTTAGTCTTAATAAACTATGTATTATTTAAATAGTTAATAAGATTAACTTAATACTTTTATTATTTTACTTAAACCAAAAGCAATATATAATATACAGTAACTCAACTTATAACAACTGATAACACAAATCAAAGCAAACATAAATACTCTTTAGCGCCAAGATACAAATCAATGTTGTAAAAATTAAAATCAAAAATAACAAAGGACTATTTCTTACAGTAGAAATAGTTAATTTTTGTTCAGCATTATATAAATTCTTTATCCACAATAAAAGTATTGTATATTAAATGGTAAATGTGAAATATAAGACGAATTATAAGAACTAAAAAATGTTAGTTAGGAGTCATTGCCATAAACGAAAAAATTAAAAAAACAAATTGCTAAAGCTAATTTAAAAAAGCACATGATTATCTCCAGTAAATACAGACTGATCAGAAAAAATGTCAAGGCATTTATAAAAGAGCAAAATTAGTTACTAAAAGGGACATAAGGTTTAGAATAAAACACTTTTTTAAAGAAATTGTGTTGGTTGTAGAAAACGATTTTTGTTTATTTTTTTAATCTCAACAAGAAGTAATGTGGAGGAAATGTCTGAATATTATTAACCCGCATGAATCAAACTAGACTTTAATTGATATGTTAAGATGAGAGCAATTGTACATCAAATAATGCTCATCTAATAACTTTTTTTAGGATGTTTTTAGCAACTTTGACATTTGAGAAATATTTTATAAGTTTAGTTTCAATGCAAAGCACAGTAATAGGTAAAGAAATTTTAAAAGCAATGGTGCAATGCGCCATTATTATGGGTGTTGATCTTAAGTTTTTGTTACTGCAATTATTGGTAAATACATTATAATATTATGATTTTGTTCTAAAACCAGATCTTGGACTTATTTTTTTTATCAATTAACTTCATTTAGTAATAAATCAAGAAGTGTTATGTGCGAAGACAACAACTTTAATATTTATGAAATTAATAGTTAAAATTGTGAACAAAGTTTTGACAAATAAATTTTACCAACGACAGTTTTAGAAGAAGCGGAAAATTAATATGTTGTCCTAGTTCATTTTTGGCTTGTTCGTTGCTAAACTTTTTGTTTGATGTTAAAAAAAGTATGCGAATCAAGGAATAAAATAGGATCTTTCTTGGAATTATATATATGAGTTTTACTGTTACAAAAATAAAAGCTATTGCAGCTACAAGACATAAAACATAAAATATATTATAAATAAAACCGAAACTGTGAGTATAACAAAACATACATCCTAAGTTTTGTTTGCCACTCTTTAAAACAAAAAAAGCCAGCATTAGTGACCAAAAACTAGTTTGATAATTTAGATTTAGAATAAAAAAGCAATTCAGCTAAATTAAAAAAAAAAAAGCCTAAATGGCCTGAGATTTGAAATTTGCTCAAAACTATGTCTGAATTTGTGGCAATGTTAAGTAATTTAACTGCTTGAATTTGAACTATTTTGATTACTAAATTGTAGACTTAATAAATTTGCCATTCCGAAGTTTAGTATATTTTTAGGATTTTTCTAAAAAATAGCATTTGTGTATATTAGTATGCTACCAAGAGAATTAATATAACTTGCCAAAACCTATCGTTTTAAAATTTTATAATTAATACCACCAAAAACTTTTTTAATTTATGTCATATAAACTGTTTTACATTAGTCTATGTACAAACTAGATATTACATCAGGAAGCAATAATAATAATAAATTATACTTAAACTAAAGTTAATCTAACAAAAAAAATAATTAAAAAGTTGTTTAAAAATGGTTAAAAACATCCATGTACATAGATGTGCGTAGTAATTTATAAAAGTACACAGAAAACTTCTAAAAACAAAAATGTGTCAAAACCAAAACATAATAAACCTAAATTTGTATTTTTATGTTGTTTTAAGTTTTTTTGTGTACTTTCAAATACAACTTATAGCTATAATACATCTATATAAAAAACTTAGGTACAAATTACATGTTAAACAAAATACTTAAAGTAAAGGTATTTAAGTTAGTTACTGTGCATTACTTTTGTACACAATGGAAACATTTGTGCTTAATTTATTTACTAGATAAGTATTATATAAATAACTTACTGAATCAATGCACTTCTCAAAATTTTTTTACAGCTAATAACTTGCTGTTGTAATAAAAAAGTTATTATGAAACTGATAGAAAATCATTGGTCAAATGCTACTCTGTCTTTTTTACATTTTTAAGCCAAAGCAATTAAATTTTTTAAACTGTTTTAAAATTTAATGCAGGGACTTAAATCAATATTAATCAAATTAAACTGAATTTTCGATAAAAGTTTAACTTAAAATATGGTTTTTCTTAGCGGGCCATATTCACATGCTCAAGGGCTGCAGAAATTTCTCTCGCGGGCCGCATTCCATTCAAAAATAAAACGTGCTCACGGGCCGCAGATTTACCCTTCGAGGGCCGAAGTTGGCCCGCGGACCGCAGTTTGCCGACTCCTGCTATAGTACTAAGAATCGTTGATTAGTATAAACTGTAGCCGTTTACATAATACAGCTTTTTGAATCCATAGTCTAAATTTAAAGTTTATAAACTTAGTATGATATGAGTCGGAGATTTAATAAAAGTATTTTTATACAATAAAATGTTTTATAAGAAAACTTAAAATTAATTTTAAGAGCAACTTTAATGATATATTTTTACTCGATCCAATCACCGTAAATACTAGAACTATTAGTAAATAAGTATATAAAAAAAGATATTCAATTTATAAGTTCGTTTCTAGAACTTTATTGTGTATACGCTAAAAACAAGCTCAGTGGGTTGAACGACGCACAATCGAAAACTACAATCCCTTTTTGCTCCACGTGTCTCTGAAAATTGGGGCGAACAAGACCCTGCGTTCTTCACTTCAATTGTTGGGGAGGAAACGTAGGCCAGGGTTGTTGTGGTAGTTAGTTGCTACAATGTGGCTCAGCAGGTGATAGTTGTGGCGGTAGTTGGCCATGCTTCCTTCCCTTCCTACGGACGCCATGAGGGCATCGTAAAGGAGGGACAGATACCCTGAACAAAAGTCCTGTCCATAGGGATGACTGCGATTCAGAGGGTTCAGAAACACCAGGGCGTTTGCTGGAAGTGATCTGAAACTATTAAAAGACAAGCTATTAAACAGCAAGTTACAAATGACGTAAAGAGGTTAAAGCTTTCATTACAAATCCAACAAGGTATTTAACGCAGTAATTTATTTTAAACAAGTACAATACAACAAAGATTAAATATATATTTAGTCTTTCATCAATAAGTCTTTCATAATATTTTTCATTAAATATAAAATCTATGTAGAAGTATTAAAGTTTAAGCTTTACTTAGTAATGAAAATTTCTTACATACAGTTTAAATGTTTTGAAAACTATTTAAACTTGTTTTGCACAAGTGAGTCTCAAATAGCTTTCAAGTTCTATAAAACATACAGTTTTTACGGGCCAAAAGGTTAAAAATATAAAACCTGGCATGATTGTTTTCAGCTGCTTGGTGAGATTGTGGCTCGTTCTGAGGCTGGTTGACTGTTTCCTGCCTGACTGCATCATTTACGTTCGGTCTGTAAAAAATATTTCTTAAGTTTTCCAACTTTAGTTCCATTGGACACTCAGCTAAAAACGTTACAATTAAACATGTTGCGTAGCAACGTTAAGTTTTCAAAACAGTTGCTGTGTTAAGTGGAAACCAAGTTAAACAACATACGCTTAAAAAATTTATCAAGTATATATAGATTTAATAATATAAATAATATATATATATATATATATATATATATATATATATGTTAACCTTGCAGGAGGTGTCCGAGCACGAGCGGAAAGATCATTTTCAGTTTTCACTCGCGGTTCGTTTCCCTGTCTCGGTCCGATCTTCTGTTTTTTGCACTTCTTTTTGCATTTGCTCTTGTTCTTGCACCTCTTGTTTTTCTGACGCGCATTTCGGGATCCCGGCTCAACTTTGACCCTTTTCGGAGCAGTTCGATCAACCGCAGTAACATATTGTCCATCGCTCTATAATAGTTTTTAAAGATTTATTCAGCAGATTGTCAAATACAATAGATTACAGTTTACTATTTTTTAATACATAGCAAAGTAAGACTTTTGTTTTAATTAAAATCTAATAGTAAATGAGAACTTTAATTGCACTAATACTATTATTCAAAAATCATATAAAATTACATTATTTAAGCAATATTTTTTATTTAAGACAAAAAACATATTAAAGAGATTATTTAAAATATTTCAATGTTATGAGGGATCTTCATTATTGTGTTCTTTATATGCACAAAAAACTTTAAGCTTTTTATTGTAGAATTTCTATGTAAATTGCATTATAATATTTTAAAATGATAGTTAATTAGGGAAGTTTAAAGTTGTTTATCCGATGTTGATGCTAAAACGTATTAATAACCTGTTGCTCCCATTTTGATTTGTAACAATTGTTATTATTTATTAATAATTAAGTAGTCACAGTGAGCAACACCAAGTTCGTTAACTGTCAACGCTTTGTAGCAGTAATAACAGTCGTGGTAATTAGTGAAGCGTTACTCTGTAACAGGATATCAAGTTGCACTTGATTACTGTTTAGATTTGGTTGGAAGTTTTGAGCTAAAAGTTCATCCAAGCGTTAAGAGAAAGCTCGCAAGGTCAAGTTTTATACTGATGCAAGTTTAATACAGTTGACAAAAAGAGAAAATAAAGTGCAGACCAGAAACCCTGATGCAACATTGAGTTAGGGAATGTTATATTTAAGCTGATACAACAGACAGACGGGGAGATTCTAGCCACAGCCTGCTGCAGTAAATGTGATAATGAAGAATAGACATTTATATTGTTTTCTTGTGTTATATAAAGTGTTTTTTGATTAGTATTATTTTTATAAGTATTTCTTATTTACATTCTAAGTAGTTAAATCGTATTTTGTTTCATACATTCTTTAAGTATATTCTTGCTAGATTAAATCTTGTGTAAAGGTTTTGACCACATTTAAAGTGTTTTCTAAATTTGATGTTCTTTATATATTTGTTAGTGTTTGCAATTGTTCTTTATATAAAATATGTCAACTCATGTCATGCCTAATTTTATATAGAGTAGCCTAAGTATTATTAGTATCATTATTTAGTATAAGTTAAGTTTAGTATTAAAGGTACCTACATCTGTAGGTTACAATTGGCGTCCTCGTTTAAAGAATAACTAGTCTTTTAAATAACAGTTAATTATTACCATGACACTATTTTACCCAAATAAGTTTTATTAGTGTATTACCTTTTATTTTGAAAGCAGTATTTTTCACAATTTTATCTCACATTCCTATTTTTTGTTATTTTTTTTATATACTGCATTTTATTTAGTAGCAGATTTAGAGAAATTTTACAACAAGTTGTGCATTTAATTTTTAAGAAGCAATACTTACATTTACCATATGCCCATAAAAAGCCTTTGAGTTTGTACCCATAACCAGAATGAATAGGGGGTTAGGAAAACTAATAAGTCAAAATTGAACTGACTAAATTATTGTCCAAAAACGCAAAGTAGAACTGACAAAGTTTAGTCCAAAAACTCAGAGTAGAACTGATAAATTTTAAGTCAACAAAGTCAAAACTGCACTGACAAAATTATTGTCCAAAAAGTCAAAGTAGTTGTGACAAAATTATGAACAAAAAGTCAAAATTGAACTGACAAAATATTATTCCAAACAGTCAAAGTAGGTCTGACAAAATTTAGTACAAAAAGTCAAAATGTAACTGACATAATTATTGTCCAAAAAGTCAAAGTTGATCTGACAAGTTTTAGTACAAAAAGTCAAAATAAAAAAAACTAACAAGGTATAAGTTTAAATAAGTCTTAAAAGTGGTGACCAATTTTATTTGAAAGTGAGTGATATTAGATTTATCTAAGGCTCTTAAACCTTAATAGCACAATAAAAAAGAAAATATTTATTAATAACTAAGACAGCAAAGACAAGTAACATGCTGAAAATTTTGGAGTTTGTATTATAGGGGTTTGCATAGGCATGACATTTGAGTGGTTTTTTTTGTATTTATGTAATTTACCTGTTTTTCAATACTGCAATCTTTCTAGTAGAATGTGACTCATGTTTAATATTGTTTTTGAAGTTAAATAAATTGTTGAAGCTATTAAAACAAATTAACTTTTTTTTGATTATCAAAAGTATAAAGGTTTAAGAACTAAACTACCATTTGTTAAAATTGTTGAATTGTTTTATTTTCTAATTTGCTTTAAATCTTGTATGGAAAACATGAGTAGTTTTGAGACCAATTCAAATTTTTAAATGTGTAAATTTTTTCTTGTTTATGAAGAAAGGGTGTTTTTTATCTTCCAACAAACAGGCAGAGGAGAAGTAGAGTGACGATTCTCTTTCAACAGTGGAGAAGAGGAAGTGTAACAGGATATCAAGTTGCACTTGATTACTGTTTAGATTTGGTTGGAAGTTTTGAGCTAAAAGTTCATCCAAGCGTTAAGAGAAAGCTCGCAAGGTCAAGTTTTATACTGATGCAAGTTTAATACAGTTGACAAAAAGAGAAAATAAAGTGCAGACCAGAAACCCTGATGCAACATTGAGTTAGGGAATGTTATATATAAGCTGATACAACAGACAGACGGGGAGATTCTAGCCACTGCCTGCTGCAGTAAACATAAATATGTTAACTCATGTCATGCCTAGTTTTATATAGAGTAGCCTAAGTATTATTAATATCATTATTTAGTATAAGTTAAGTTTAGTATTAAAGGTACCTACATCTGTAGGTTACAACTCGTTCAAAAGAAGTAATATTGTTGGAAGAAAAGTAAATGAAACTTATTATAAATTATATAACCTATATTGCAAATGAAATATTTTTGTATAAAAAAATTTTTATTATTATTTCTAATTGTTCCTTTTTATTTAAAATTATACTCTAAAAAAGTTGAAATAACTCCCAAATTTTCAACTTTTATCTACTAAAAGATTTAAATCATATAACATTTTTTGCAAATGAAATATTTTTGTACAAAACATTTTTATTATTAGTTTTAATAGTTCTCTTTTATTTAAAATTACACTCTAAAAAATTTGAAATAACTCCCAAAATTTAAACTTTTATCTACTAAAAGATTCTAATGCTATGTTTTCTACTTCATTTAAGAACAGTTTAGTTGTTATGGAGTAAAAAAAGTGCTTACAAGCATTAAACCAAGCAATGTTTGATAAAGTTAAAAAAATAGTTAAGTTATTTTAAATCTGCATTTAAAAAAAAAAAACTTAATATCTCTATAAACTCTGCGTATGTATTTTTAAATTTAGTTATGAAAGTTTATTATGTTATCAAATTTTTAAATAAAATTAAAAATAGTTTATATTTCGGTGTTCAGTGGCTTTTTAATTATTTAGAAAATGGTTTTCAAAAATATTTTGTTCAAGTTTTTTGAAACTATATTTTAAACTTGTTTTCTTTTTTAATTTTTCTTTTTAATTTTATTTGTTGACTAGTACTTGTTTTATCTTCAATTAGAGTTTTACTTTAATTTTAACTTGAATTAAAGTAGTTAAATTCGTGCAAAAGTGACAATTCGTGCAGAAAAGTATTTTTGCAAAACTGATCTACCCCCTATTTAGAAAAAGTCTAAAAACATTATACAAACAAACCTACAATAAAAAAATTAATAATAAGATTAAGAAAAAAAACTTGACATTAAAGGGCTTTCTGTGGCTTGAAAACCTGCACCTAAATGTAAAGTTTGTAGATCAGTTTTGAGTTATGACATATATATATATAAATATATGTTAACAACAATTAAAGAATAAAATAGTTTACTTGAATTAGTGATTAATCCTTAGTACTTTAAGTTTTCCTTACTACTTAAAAATAGCTTGACATATTTAGTTTATCTAATTCAACTTAGAAAATACAGTAATTGCACTATAACTTAACAGTAAAACAAAAATATAATTATATAGTTTGATTTAAGTCTTTAGAATATTCTGGTAAATTTTAGTTAAATTAAAATACTGTAGTTTGAATAGTAAAATGTTAAATTTTTAAAAGTAGTTTTTCTGATAGAATGATATGTATTTTTTAAGACTAAGATAGTTAGAAGTAGTTAAAAGGTGTGTAAATTTGCTAAGAAAATAGTTGAAAATACTAATTGAATAAAACATAAATACAGTACACTACCGCTTAAGTACGCAAATTGAACCCGACCAAAGATTGCGTACTTAGCACGATACTGCGTACTTTTTGATGACACAGTGTAATATGAAATTTAGTTGTTTGTTTTCCTTTTTACAACTAGCCACCAAATAATTAAGCCAAATAAACAAGTCTTTTTATTTTAAATAACTTTAATACATAATTCTAATTTGCAAAATGATTTATTTTAACTATAAAAAGCTTCTACATAATTAATACATACATTTAATATAAAAAGTCAATGTCAGTCTTGTATAACATCCTTTACTTTGTCTTCCTGGATAAGTGCGTACTTAAGGCGTGATGCGTACCAAAAAAAGTGCGTACTTAAGCGGTAGTATACTGTATATGAATTTAGTATAACAGAATAAAAATTTGCCTTGGACAGCTGTTTCATGGAAAAATGCATCTTTCAGCCAGGTACTTTTTTCAGTAGAAAAGTAATTATACAAGTAGTATAACTAAAATTAAAAAGACATTTATAACATAGCATAAGTAGTATATTGTAAACAACATTGCAAAGCTTTATAAACACAATTTTAGTTACTGTTTTTAGGTCGGTAATACCAACAACAACTCAAAAAACCTTTAGCGTTGAAACAATTGTCCAAGTTATAATTTTATTATGTTGTACTCAACTTAGAATTGGCCCCTACATAAAGTGCAAACCTTTTTTTACCAGAACTTTTATCAGAGTTAGAGATAATGTTATCAAACTTAGAAAAAAATTTAGTTATAAACAAAAAACACCTATTAGTGATTGTTATAACCAGGTAAATATAAAAAGTGCATAATAATTGTTAAAAAAATAACTATCTTGAACCTGAAAAGCAAAATACAAGGTTTTTAAAACTATTATCGTATATTATACAAAACAAAAGCAAAAAGAGAATAAACAATAGTTTTTTTAATAATACATTTCAACAACTACTTACACCAGGCTCTCTCTTGATGCCATTTCTTCCTTTCCTTCTTCCTGATCTTAATTCCATTTTATTTAAGATATTATCTGTTTTATAAAAAAAAATAAACAATAATTTACCTATCTCTGTATACTTTTGATAAAAAATAGTCGTAGGACATATAATATTTTTTTTTGAATGATTTTGATTACTTGAAATGTATTAAACAGCCTTGAGAGACGATTAAATTAGCAAATTAGTTGATTTGTTTTAACTCGAGTTGTTATTGAACTTAATTTAAAAGTATACACCAACAGAGTTGCATGGCGTTAAACGCTGGAGCTGTTGCTCCACCTTAAAATAAACAAAAGATAAAGAAAGTTTACAAAAAGTTTGAGAGTTTAAGCTTTTAAAGACTCTGCTTTAAACTAGGTTGCCACTCGTTTTTTCCAATTTTTTTTCCAGGTTTTCTAAATTTCTTTCAGATATTTAAAAGTACACATTTTTGAGTCCATTTATAGTTTAGAGTTAAGTTAAAGTCAAGAAACTGTGTTTAATAGTATAAAAACATTGAAAAGATACTGTAAAGCTACTTTAAATATGTTCTTTAACAAAAAAATGTTTGATATTGACGAAAATCTTTTTTAATTTTATGATAGATTTTTTGAATCAAAACGACTAAACATGTGAAAATTGTTGAAGTTTATTTTTTTTTAGTGATTTTGTTCAAAATTCCAGGTTTTTCCAGTTTTTTTTTTCATAATTTCTCCAATTCTAGGTTTTTCCAGGTTTTTCTTGCCAAAATTATCAAAATACAGACCTTTAAGTATTATCCAGGTTTCCATTTAAAGTGACAATACTGTTTAATCGTACCCTGCTTCAGCTGTACCATCCTAAACTTAATTAAATGAAATTCTTTTAAAAGCTAAGGAAAAGACTATTAAAATGATACAAAATATCTTATATAAGCTTGAAAAAAAAAGTTCTGTAGTCATGAAGTTATATAAAAATATAGCCAAATTTATACATGATCTCCATTAATTTTATTGCCAAATTTCCTTTTTTTCTTTTAATTTCAGTTTCAATATCTTCTTTATATTGAAGCTGCACCTTAAATGTAGAAAAATTTTAATACAAAAATTTGTAGAATTGCGTTAAACTTTATAGTGATATTAAAGTTCACTTAAACTCAGGTAGGAGTAACACGAGTAAAGCAACTTGAGCACGAGAAACTCGAGCATGCAAAATTCGAGCAGGAGCAACTCGAGCATGCACAATTTGAGCAGGAGCAACTCGAGCATGCACGATTTGAGCAGGAGCAACTCGAGCAGGCGCAACTTGAGTAGGCGAAATTCAAGCAAGTGTAACTCGGGTAGGCGTAATTCGAGCAGGGGTAACTTGAGCAGGAGCAGTCAAGCAGGTACAATGCGTGCAGGAACAACTCGAGTAGGGCAATTCGAGCAGGAAAATTCAAGCTGGATCAACTCGGATAGGCGCAATTCGAGCAGGAGCAGTCGAGCAGGGGTAACTTGATTAGGACAAGAATAGTTTTTTTTTGATAATTAGTTATAATTATTAAAAAAGCATAATTTTTGTCATGAAATAGTTTGTAATAGTTCTTTATTGTTTAATCCCTAACAAAAATACCACGCGATGCCACTTTAATGCACTATCAAGATATATTTAGTTTTATGAAGTAAGATTCATTTTTAAAACACTTTACAAAGCAATTCTTTTTATTTTTAAATTGTAATTAAATTGATAATTTAAAATAAAAGCTAAACTTTTCAATTATACAAAATCTTCAGCCATAAATGACATATGAAAGATGAGCCGCATTGTAGATTATAAAGAAAGCCCTTAATATAACTAGAAAATTTAAATTAATTTACCAGGGACAAAAAATTCAAATTTATAACATAACTAGTAAGTTTAAACTTTAATAACATGGACTAAAACTTCAAATGTAGATTTTATAGTTGTTTAATTAAATTTGCCAAAATTGACATATTTTGACATAAAACAATCTTATTAGTATTCATAGTTACAATAAATACTATTTACAACTTCTACATTTGAAGTTTTTTTCTTTATAATTTAGTTTAAATTTAATTGTTAAATGCTTGAAATTTTTGTGTTTGTTAAGGAATTTATACTTACAGGTAAAATTCAGGGTTTTCTTGATTAGCTAAAGCATGACCTAATTTAAAAAGTCAATGTATAATCTGAACAATGTAATTAAAAACAACTAATGGCTTACTAGTAAAAGTATAAGGCATTTTATTATAAAAAAGAGTTATTTAAAACTTGTAAAATAAATTTAATTAACTTATTTCTAAATTTTAATAACTAATTATATTCTGTGACATAATAAAAAAACTATTTTTTCAAACTATTTAATTTTATGAGAAAAAAAACTTAACAATAAAGTAACAAAATTACATTTTAAGCCATAAAAAATTGAAATAAGTGAACATGGAAAAGCAAAAATGAAAATAAGCCTGTTTAGGTTTTACTTAAGTTTAAAATATTCAGTTATTAGAAAACATAGTTGTTTTAATACTAGACAGAAATTTTCAGCTTGGTATTAGACTAAAATTAGTTATTTGCTAAAACCTGAACAGGACAGTTTTCAATTTATTAGCTGAAGCTAACTTTTAAAAGAAAAAATCTTTAATATACTTTTTCACTTATAAAAGCTGATAATATTATATAAAAAAGTATGTTTGTTATTAACATTATATAAACAAGAACTATTAACAATATTACTGTAAATATAAAAACATTAATAAATTATATTTATTTGTTTTTATGAATTATAAATTATGTATAAATAGAGTAAATTAAAAACTAAAAGAAAAAATTAAAAATATATATAAAAAGAAAACCTCAAAAATTAAATAAATTGCTTGATACAGAATGATATAAAAGTTTCTCACCGTTAAATAATAAGTGTAGATTATAGACCACATCTTTTTATTAAACTTTGTCTATTTACTGTTTCTTATAACTCAAAACGAATTGTTAAAACTAAAAATTTTAAAAGTTGATTACATGTTTTATTTACTTTTAAAACAAAGTGTACACTATTAAAACGATTTGTTATGGTTTTCAGTAACGTGTTATAAATTTTCCAATTTTCTGAACTTTACCATTAAAAAACAACCATATTTGCTTTTACATAACTAAAATATTTAAACACAAAAAGTTCTTCACAAAAAGCGTTAAATTTTTAATAGGTGTAGTTTAATAAATTTTCATTTTGTACAATGTAATTAATTATTATATTTTGTTATATAGTTTTATTATCAGTTTTTTTTAAGTTAAAAATTTAACTCTTGAAGTTTCATATTTTGAAAGTTAGCTTAAGCTTATAAATCAAAAAATTGTTCAGTTCAGGTTTTAGAAAATAACAAATTTTAGATGAATATCAAGCTGAAAACTTTTGTCCAGTTTGTTTTTTTCCAGCAATACAATGACTATATTAGAAAACGAAATCATCAATTTTATATCCCACACATAATATTAAAAAAACTTAAATCTTTAAAGTTTCGAACATACACAAACTAAACTTAACTGTTAATAAAATAAAGATAAAATAAACACTTTTTTTAAGTTGTTTTATCTTACCTAAAGCTTAAGTTAACTTTTATAATAATGTTTAAAAATTATTAAAATAAACTCATTGTTATAAAGCTAAAAAAATTAATAAAAAAGAAGTTTAGAACTGTACTACTGTTTATTTAGATTGGTTTGAATTTTTTAGTACTTACAAAGACATGCTTTAAATTCATCAAAAACAATTAATTTAAAAGCTTAAACTCTTATATATATATTGTATTGTATACATTATCAGTTTTACATTTTATATACAACCAATCCTAGCTTACTTAATATCAACAACTTGTATTTTATGTCATCTGGTAAAAAACAAGTTCATTTATTTACAAAACATTTCTTATAAAACAGGGTTTTTCAGAGTGGACCAAGTAGCCTCCTTGGGGGCCATAAACTGCAGAGGGGCAAAAGAGAAAAGGGGTAAAAGTAGTAAAGGGGCAACAAGGGTCCAGGAGGTCATAATTTTAAAATTAAACTCGATATTCTTGAGGTGAAGAGGAAGAGAAAAAAAAAGTCTGAGGCCATTAGTTTTAAAATTTATACTAAATGCAGGGTTGCCACTCTTTAAGTCAAAAATTCTTCGCTGAGTAACCTTAAACTTCCCTGAGTTTTTTTTTAATTCTTAAAAATGTTATTGTTTATTTAAAAATTACAATGTTAACTCTAAGAATATTTAATTACTAGCCGCAAGGCTAGATCATTTCTAAATAAGAACTTTAATATAAATAAAATTATTTTTTAAATCAAAATATTGAAACTGGACAAACTAATTCTCATTCTAGATCTAGAAAAATATTTCCCTGAGATTTTTTTAAAATCTTTTAATTTCCCTGAAATTATAAGATAAAAAAAACTGCCTTGAGTTTCCCTGAGTTAAAAAAAGAATCAAAATTCCCTGAGTTTTTCGGCAACCCTTTAAATATAGTGGACAAATTTCAGGAAATTTAGGGGCCATAAGCAGTAAAAATGGGAGCCACAAGCTATAATTTGAGTATTATTCTAGATATTCTAGAGATAATGATAAAAAGCAAAAAACAAGGCCCTAGGGCGTTTTTAAGGGTAGTATTATGAGAAATCTTGTTGGAGTGGGCCATAACTTTGTTAATTTTTTCAAAAAAGGCCTTTTGAAAAAAAGTTTGGGAAATCCTTTTATGAAAAATTCCTAATTAGTTTTAATTCAAAAACTATCAAAAACAGTTTACAATGTTTGGTAAGAATATTTTTTTTTGTAATGAAAATTTTAATTTTAAGAAATCAAGACTTTAATTTGTCTGACAGGAAAATTAAGTTTAATATTGTTATGTTTTTTAAATACTTTATAAAGAAAATAAAACTTGTTCAAGTCACGTATGTAAAAATGAAATTTATGACCAGTAACTTAATTTCAATGGCTACTTAAAAAATTCCTGTCTTTACATTAGAAATATTAAAAAATAGATTGCAATCTTTAAATAATAACTTCTACTTGACTGACAAAAATCTAGTCTGAATTAATTATGTGATAATAAATTTTTAAAAGTACAAATTTTGATAAATATCTGTTATAGTAGGCTTTGTTATGTCAAATTATCATCTAAAATCTAAATACTTAATACAAAAACTTAAACTATTCAAAAAATGTTTCAAACTTATAAAAATTTGACTTCGATAAAAAAATATCCCAATTAACCCAAATGTTCATAGTAAAACATTTAATCAGTATAAATTCAAAATTATCTTAAATTATTCAACCACCCTGAAAGGCTGTGGTAATTATGAAGACTTAATAGCAAATAAGCAAGCGAAAATGACAAAAATGGTTTTAATTACAATTCACAGTAGTACTGTAAAATCAAGTATTCTTTAAAGAAAAAAAAAAGGCAAACAATAAATTTGTAAATTAAAAAAGTCTTATATAAATTTTATTTTTACTATAATCTTTAAGTAATCTTTGAAACAACTATTTTATTTTAATGTGATTTTCGTAAGTTAATTCTATCTGTTTCTACTTTAGTTAAAAACTTATTTTTGGTTTATTAAAATATTTGACAATTTTGTAATCTATATCTACTAAAAACCAAGTAATATATAGATTAGTTAATTCGCACCTCTATTCTTGTTAAAATTATTTCTTTACTTTACAATAAGTTGAGCGATTTTTTTGTTAAGACAAACAGTTTTTTTTTAATTACACAAAAACAAGATATAAATGCTTTAATATTTTAGAACAGTATGACTAAAATATTATTTCTTTTTAATTCTGTGGCCAGATATAAACTTAAAAAAAATAGTGTTACGATATTTATATTTTTTGTATTTTGTTATGATAGCTTAAATAACATTTTTTATCAACTGAATTTTATCAGTATATTAATTAAAAAATTTAGGTTTAAACTAAAATAAAATAAATAACATTATACTTGAAACATAATGTTTGTAATAAGATACAAAAGTTATACTTAGAACATTTCTAAATAACCTGTTGATTGCTTTTGGTTTCAGTTGGTTTTATCAATAGCCCCTAACGGCAGTTTATATGTATAAATTTTGTTATAATACAATTGTAACAAAGTGGAAAGTTTACTAAACTGTTTAAAATTTTACTATGTATTGAAATGAAAGCGTTCTATGTAACAGTGTCAGGTATATCTACGAGATGATCGCCACATGCTAACTTGAGCATGACGTTTTAAGTTAAAAAAAATTAACGTTCATTAAGTTTTCAAATATCTTAATATCAGAAACTTCGGCAAATCTGGGTTCTGAATCATACTAAAATTAACACCTAAAAACAAAATAAATTACAATCAATAATTTATTCAACCAACGAAGTCATTTAAACCAAGTTTTGGTAAATGAAACATTCTGAAAAAAAAACACATAAAAAATTTTTAAACTAACATTGTTTTTTTTTTTGTTTTTATTGCGTTTAATACACTTGCTAATGTTGTTTTATAAGTTTGATCAGTAATTAGGTTTGATTTGTTTTAGTTTTAAATTGAATTGTAAATTCTTTTCTTAATCATTTAGTTTATAGTCATTAGCATGTATATCTTTTTAAAATTATTACAAACTGTAAACGTTGATCGCATTAGTAAATGAAACTTGATGAAAAAAATTGTTGGTTTCAATCTATAGACAAAGCAAACATTAAAATACTTTAATTAAACACCGTGGATAAATTTTTTTACAAAAAGGATTTTTGAGCAAATAGTGTTCTACTATGTTTCCTTCTAACTGTGGTCGATCGCTTTTGATTCATAGATAAAAAACTCAAAAGATATTTAATTTTTTACGACTAAGAGCTTATTGAATACCATTTAAATAATTAAGCAGTAACATTCCTTGATGTCTTCAATAGAATTTTAATATTATTATTTAAGGTTTTATTAAAGTATTACTACATAATAATTCTTTTATAGTATGTTGATAATTAACACAATGGGGCATCGCAAACATGCCATTAAACGTAATAAAGTTATAAAATTCATAAAAATATTCTTTAGCAGGTTTTATTTTGATAATTATAACTTATTTAACAACTTTATTTATTTCGTACCAAAACTAGAAATTTATTACTAAAGAATATTATTTTTCCATGCTATTAACTTATTGTCAATATTTATTTTCAAAATGTTAAACTTGATAATTATACTTGTAGATTTTGACAACGAGATGTTGAAAATATCTTCTTGTTTAAAAACGAGATATTAGCTAAAAATTAATTCATTGAAGATGGCTGAAGGCAGGAATCAAAAGCTTCATTGTGAAACGGCGGAAAAAAAGCGATTTTGTATGTATGATGTACACTCAAATATATTATGTAGAGTTCTAACTATTGATCTAACATCGTAAACATGTAAGTTGATCGACAAACGAATATAGAGTTGATGTCAGCACCATGAACAATAAAGTGTTTTTTGTACGATGGCGAAAGTCGAAATGTTAGCTGATTTAAAAAGCCTAAAAAAACAAAACAGCTAAGTGGAATTTTTTTCACCAGTTTAAACCAAACAGAAGACTAATGAAATAAAAATAACAAATCGTTATTTTTTTTTTAAGACTTTTGAATTTATCAAACTAAATTTGTCTGTAGAATAATTTGTCTCAATTTAGTATTCTTGTAGCTAATAGAACAGAGTTCGGCAGCCTTTTGTAGCTCGCGAACCATTTTTTCTAGGAAAAATTGATCGCGGGCTGCTATAACTAGAAAAAAACTTCGAGAGTTGCATTTATTTAAATAAAGTTCTAGTAATTAGTAGTAAAACATTATTTTAGATCAAAAATATGATAAATTAAGCAATAGTAGAGCACCAGTAACCAGTATTTATCGAATTAAGTACCTTACTGTCAGTTTTCCGTACAAGATCTTTGATTTTTTTTGTTTTAAAAATGTAAGTTTCTGGATAAAAAGGATCACGCGTACCGCATTTTTTGACTTTGATGGCCGCATTTAGCCCGCAGGCAGTAGTTAGCTGTTCTCTGATATAGAACTAAAATAGCTATTAAACCAAATAATTAAAACTAATTAAAAAAAAAACTTATGAAAATCTATCAACAATTTTACTTTAAAAGCAATTTGTATTATGTAGTTATAATGATTCCAAAAAATTGTTTTCGACAACATTCCTAGTTAAAAATAACAAAATTAACGAGTTGTCTCTGAATGAAGTAACCAAATTTAAATCTAACCTCAGAAAAATACTCTCTTGTTTAATTTGATCGTAGAAAAATTATTGACTTTAGCAGCTTGACAAAATGTGTTGAGATTACGACAGAAAGTTTACTTTAAAATTTCATAAGTTTAAATTCAATAAGTGTTTAGAAACCTAATATGATCAGAGATAGCAAACAGGACGTACAAAAAAAAGTTTATAACCATTACGTAGTTGGAAAATTTAAACCATACTGAAATAATAACATTTTACTTACTAGAAATATACATTTAGTAAACATATACATCAACATTGAAAACTATATATACATAAATAGAGCAACTAATGATTTCTGACCTACATAACAAAATGTACAGTATTACAACTGCCCAAACAACAGCTATCTAAAATTTTATCGACTATCATATTTTCTAATTAAGTTCTTATTTTTACTTAAATTCCTCTTGAACTTTTTAATATTTTTTTTTAATTTGCAGTGGTATTTTTATACTTTTGGAGCAAAGTAGGATTTTATGGTTGGCTTGGCAAAGAGCCAATAGATCCTTCGCTCTACTGAGCACAAATAAGCTATTTGATGTTTAGTATATGAAAGATCATTATTATAAATTGTTCAACAGCGACAATAGTTAGTGCGAGTTTGGAAAACTTAAACAAATATGATTATCTGTTTTTAACAGGCACACTTTTTAAAGTTTTTTTTTTACTGACTTCATACATCATACTTTTTATAATGTTTACTTTTTATACAATTTATTATATTCTTTTAGGTTTAAAATCCAAGTATCTAAAGTAATTTTGTTTAATAAATATTATACAAAATATTTTTAATTCAAAAACCTATAACTTTTATATTTTTTTTTGCACATTTATATATAACAAAATTAAAATATCTAGTTTGTACAAAAGAATAAGTTTAAATATTATTACTTTCGAAACTGTACAACCAAATATTTTAAAAACAAAATAATTGTACTTTTATTTGTTAGTTTACAATATTTTATTTAGTAAAAAAATCAACTACTTTGTTTTATATTGGAAGTTTAAAAAAAAGGACTTATATTAAAGAAATAAAATTAACTAAAAAGAAAAAAAAAAAAATTTTGTTAGATCAATAAAGAAACTATTGAAACGTATTAAAACAAAATAAAAGATTGAAAGGTTGTAATTCGATTAATTTTAAATAGAAGACAATATTAAGTATATTTCATTTTGAAGTTAAACACAAAAACTTCGTTTAACCGTAATATTTAGAACTCCTTTTTAGTACTTTAAAAGTGGTCATTGTAGAAATTTCTTTAAAATTTTTTAAATTATAATTCTTGTAATTAAAATAATCACGAAAAACCGTTAAAATGTCCAGAGTACAATATTTTTGTGCACAAATGAAATCAATAATAAGTCTAGTCAAGACATAAATTTTTAGGCAATTTAAGTAGAGAAAAAAGCATAAATGAAGTTAAAAGTTTAAGTAAACGCAAAAAATTAAAGTTTCTTAAATTCTAAAGATATCATTTTAGTACATAAACAAAATAGATGGTATTAATAGTAAGTTTGTATTTTCATTAAAAATATTCAAAACTGTTGCTAATTTTGCTAAGGTATGTAATGTTAAATTTACTGAAAAACAATTTATTTCAGCTAACAAGTTAAAGAAATAAAAAGTCAAGATCGGACATTTCCAATTATGAAAAATTCTAAAGCGGCCGTATCTTAAACAGTTTTATATTTAAACAAATAAAAAAACGGGCTTAATAATTATTACCTTTAAAAACTTGTATTGTGCAATTTTTTTTTTATTAATTTGAAGATATGCTTATTATAAGCTTTGAAGTGTAATAACTTTTAATTATTTTTAAGTCCTCTTTTAATGTTTAGATAAATTTTTCAGTTGCTTAATTGATGTAAATTTATCAAGTGTTGAATTATAACTTTACTAGTTGTATCTATGTCTTGGTTTACTATTGTGATACATTAAGATAAAAGAAATACTTACTAGGTTTAATTGTAGTTATAATTGCTATCTTAGGCTCTATTCAAGTTTTGTATTATCCGAACTATTAAATGCAATGGCGGCATCAGCAACCTCCAAATACATTACATTTAATTTCAACGTTAAGAAAATTAATTAAAACGCGACCACAGAACGAGCACGAAACTACTTTGAATTAACCGGTTTCTTTCAACTTTATACAAATTAAGTTTTAATGGTTTAGATTAGTTACGGTTATAAATTATTAAAAATGTTTTTTATTTGAACAAGGTACAAAACAGCAACAGTATGATTTTTTCTTCATAAAAAATTAATGTACCCAGGTTTTAATAACACTAGGTATACTATCCCAAGTGCAGTAATTATTCTTAATGGTTAGGTATAATTGTATTTTAATTAAAAAGGTTTTTGTCCTAGCAAAAGTATAGACTGCTGATAATACAGTGTTTAAACTGTTATTATAACAACTCTATTTTTATTTGAAAAGTAGCCAACTTAATAAAATTTTATTATTTATCACTGTGAATCTAGATTTCAAATTTATTAATTGTCAAAAAGTAGAATATACCATAGAAACGTACTTAAACAATTTTTGGTTCAACTATTTTAAATTTAACTTAATATCAAATATAATAAGAAAGTTATTGGTTTAGAATACTATTTTTTCATTCAATAAAACTTTTGTTTGATATTTATATTAAAGCTTTATTTGTATACGTAGATTTCAAAAAAAAACCAAACAAAGTGTTTTTATTCTATAAAAGAAATGTAGACAATAATTCCTTGTTTAACAGCTAAAACAGAATTTTAGCTCAATAAAACAAGAAAAATGTTATAGATCATAGCTTAAGGCGGAAATTCAAAAGTTATAGTGATCTGGTGGCAAAAAACTGCTTACTTTACTAAATTTATGCACAAAACTAATTTATTAATTCTAAAAATTTAACTCACGTCGTCAACACAATAATAATATAACTATTAAATTCATAATCACCAAAACTAAAACTTTCTGCATCGTAAACCATTTTGTTGGAAGTTGAACATACTTGATACTTGCGCATGTCGCGTTAATCGACAAACAAGCATATAAATTAGTGGTCAACGTTTTCAGTCAGCGGGTCGGATGCGAGAAATCTAGTTTTTGGTGGGCTAGAGCATTTCGAGCCAGTGATTTACCGTATCCAGCCTGATATTGCCTCTTTAGATTTGGAGCCGACTTGATCCTGATTTAAAAACATTATCCGGATCCGACTGGATAACAGTCTTAAATCGAGGTTTCGATCCAGAATTTCAATTAAAATAAAAGTTTTGGATCCGGTCGAAATATAACTTTATGGGTACGACTGATTACTTTTGTGAATCCTTCTAATTTAAAAATGTTTAGCATGTTTATCAACTTAAGATGTAGATTGAGCCATGTCCGATGTTTATATAATTACATATTAATTTAATAAGCCATTTTTAAACATGTTTTTAATGTCAAACTCTTACAATCTTGTTTGTTAAAAATATGATACAAATTATAAAAAAAATGTGATATTTACCTTTTGCAGGCCTGTCACTTTACTCGCAGGCCGGAAATTTTCATCTTCGGGCTGGATTTAATTAAAACTTATAAAGCAGTCGGGGTCGGATCCAGCCTGCAGGCCGTACGTTGCCCACCTGTAATATAGATGCTGTCAGCAGCATACAAACATGTAGTACTTCCTTAGACAGCGAAAGTCAAAATAACAGCATAATAAAAAAAATAGGGGTAGGAAGTACTTTGGTCATGTTTGCTGGACACATGTCGACATATGATTCGGTTTTGTTTAAGCTTTATTAAGAATAATAATATAAAAAAATGGAAAATCAAATCTTGAACCCCAAAATCACATACATTTTGCTTCTTCGACTTAACTATTAGTTAAGTAACTTTATATGATTTACAATACTCACTTATATCTAAAATGAAAGCTTATTTTAATAGGATACATTTGAAGACATTTCAGCTGCTTTTGATATATTATCATGTCATAATAACACAAAAGGTTTAATTTTTTGAGAAATATTGCTCTTTTTCGTTGACAAAAAGCAAATTTTTCTGCTGTGTTAAATTTTTCTTCCTTTTATTTCAAATGTCAAGCTTGTTAAATCGTATAGATATAGCAATTTATACAGAGAAGGGGCATATATAAATGTTCATTGATTAAAACAAACAGTTAAAGGTATGAATATAATTGTCAGTTAGTGAATATTTCGTTTTTTCCTATCTATGGTCAAAGATTGGGAAAGTTTAATCTAGAAAAATTTAAAAACCCAAATTAACAAATTAGAGAAATATTGTCCATTGGTGCAAGAATTTACCCTTTATTCTTTAAATGTACTTATTTAAGAAGTTCGAAAAGTTTTGTCAAAACAAAAGTAAGACCTAAAAATCGGTTTTTAAAGTATTGAAATTGATAACAAATGTAATTGTCATAAATTTTGCAATCATTCGTGGAAGTTTTGTTACACAGTGTTCAAAAAATAAACATCTTATGGACTAAGTTTTAAAACTCTGTTATTTAAAATTATATAACAAAACAATACTCAAGTACAATTAATTTGTCCACTAGTTAGTTCCAATTTCTTAACTTATTTGTTTACTGAGCTCAGTTTTTAGAATACACAAAATAAAGTTTCTATACTAAGTTTTCTATGTATAAGTTGTGGTTGTATATAAATAACTATATAAACAAAAGTTAGTTAAACTATTTTTGTAATTAATACAAATAGTTTGTTATTCTAACTATGAAATTTAAAAATTTTATGATAACTTTATTAAAAACACTATACTTTTTAAAATGGTTAGCTAAATTTAGTTAAAATATATATATACTTCAAATATTCAAACAATAATTTAAAAATATACTTTTCTCTATCATAAACTTGAAAATTACTTACTATGAAACATGATTTATTATACTACACTAAACAACTTTGTAGATTGTAAACAAAAGCCAAAAATTACTTTCAACGATATTTGTAAAGAAAACTTGTTTTTGTTGCATAAGGAGAGTTACAAAAGATTTTGCTGTTATTGTTCGTTCTAATATTTTCAAATATATTGAGTATGAAACATCGACTAACAAATTTCTTCATATGTAATATAAGTAATGAATATATAACAAAAAACATTTAAACTTTTATATTTGTCAAACATTTTAAAATTTTATTTGATTCGTATCCTGTTTTCGAGTCGACTCAATACAAATTAAAAGTATGTCAAAAATTTAATTTTAATATAAGTTTATGAACTGGTTTTAATTGATCTTTAAAAAAATAAGAAGTTTTAGTAACAGCTTAAACTTAAAACACATTTAGAGCTAGTTAAGTTTTAGTCTGCAATTTGCATAGTTTGTTTGTATAAAAAAAAGTATAAACATTATATAAGCAATAGAGTAATCGTGCAGAAGTAACGTGATAAAGTGTCACTCTGTGCTACAGTGTCACTATGTGCTAAAATATCACTCTGTGATAAGTGTTAATTTGTGCTAAAGTGTCATTCTTTGCTAAGTGTCAATCTGTATCTGGTGTTACTTTGTGCTAAAGTTTCACTGTGTGCTACAGTGTTATGATTAAAAGAAGAGGAATGATATATAAAACTATGGAAAATTAAAGTCAAGTTGTAATTTCGTAGAATATTTTGTGGATTAAACGTGATATTGAAACTAAAAATAAAAACATTAAGCTTGTTTATGAAATCAGAATTTTTTTACTTTGTATTTAATAATTTCTCTGAAAACGTTTATCTAATATAGTGACTAATAGTTTTAATACTATACATCTAAAATTTCTATAAAAAAGTGTAAGTACAAACAATAGCTTTAAATTACTTATTGTGTCAAACTAATGTATATATTGTTTGTTAAACGATAAAAAAAAGGCTCAAAATTTTTGGTCTTAGGACTTGGTGCAAAAAGAAACCTTTTGGTTATCAAGTCGTTATAATAAATTTTCTGTTTATTAATTCTATTACAATAACATTTATAAAAGTTATTTTTTGAATCACAGATTTTTCAATCGTTTTATGTTAATATCAAAATTCAGGTCTAACTAAATGCACATTTTGATACTTCTATAAAGCGCTTGACAGAAACAAGCATATAAAAAAATTTCTGATACAAATATAAATGTTTTGCACACAAGGTCAATGCATCTTGTTGAGTTAAAAATTGGGAGAAAAATGTTTAGATTATATTTAAAAATATTTAAGAACATTACTTTATTGAGTAGAAAGAATATTTTAATATAAGTCTGTAGCATGTTTTTGCTTTTATATCAAAATTAGAAACGAAATTGTGTTCAATGCTAACGTTAAAATATTATTTAAAAAAATATAAAATTTTACAAGCAATAATATTTAAAAAAAACTGAATAACTTATTTGCTAATAAAGCAACTAATTTAATATTTTTATTCAGATTCCTAGAATAGAATAATAATAATATTGTTTCAAATCGGCGTAGTTTTTTAAGCAGTGTATGTTTTGATGGGAATTAATAGTTATACAATCATGAATATTTTTAAATTTTTTTCTTGTTTTTAAATTAAATATAGTCATAATACAGTTATTTCAATAACTTCTTATACAAAAAAAGTCATTATTTTCCAATCACATTTTTTAGTGTTATCAACCACTACAACATGTGTTCAACTGTAAAAGAACATCTAGGTAAAATATTTACACTTTTGCTACTTAAATGTGTTTAAAAAAGGTTAGTATCAAATCATAAATACATACTTTGCTAATTCGTTTGTACTTATGTATTCTGTGTGAATCAGTTTGAGGTAAAATAGAATCTAATGCAAATAAAAATTTAGGACTTTTGAAATATTGATCAGCTAAAAAATTAGCAGTTTATTTCAAATAAAAAGTTTTTAATATTATTCTCTTTCTAAATCAGTTTTATATAAAAAATTAAAGCAAAAACAAATTTGAATTAGTTAATCGTCTTAAACTATTTTATTAGGTTTAATAATTGTGTTTTTATTGTTATTTACAATAACATAAAAACAGATCTAAGTAATTTTAACCTTCATTGTTTAGATATGCATTTTATTAGAGTTTAAACATTTTGAACCAAACTTAAATTAATAGCAAACAAAATTGAGACATACAAACTTTTTTTTTAAGGAGTGATTTTTTTAATAGTTTTAAATTATCATAATCATAAATTTCTACGGCTTATTTAAACTGTTTAACAGTACTGAGGTAAGTAAAACGTTCTTTAAATATATTTTATAACATATTTAGAATATAGTAGCATTATAAAAATTTTATTACGTTTTATATTTATAGTTAAACAAATAAATAAAAACAAATTGTACAGTAATCTTTGTACAAACATATGTTTTTGTGTGTTAACGAATCTACAGACTTCAACTGGGTTCTGTAAAAAAATAATAGTTACTGTAATGAAAGAATAGAAGCATAGAATAAAGTAGGTGTATACATGTTTTTATTAAAATAAAATATTTTCTAAAGATAATAGTTAATAATAGGTAAAATACTTAATACTTAATACTTAATTTTACCTATTATTAACTATTATCTGTAGAAAACATTTTATTTAATGAAAACATGTATACACCTACTTTATTCTATGTTTCTATTTTTTCATTACAGTAATTATTATTTTTTTACAGAACCCAGTTGAAGTGTGTTGATTCGTTAACACACAGAAACATATGTTGGTACAATAAAGGAAGATTACTGTATAATTTGTTCTTAACTGTATTCAAGTGAAGTAACTTCACTAGGATCTTTTGTTAGCAAACGATTAAACCTATATTTCTGAATAGTTATACATACATATTTACTTTGTTTCAAAGCCTTTTTGTTTGACTTTTTTATTGTAACAGTCTTTAAGACATAAGCATAAATCTTTAAGATGGATATAATAAATTTGTTTTTGTAAAATACCGGCCATTTTTTTAAAACTTCAAAGTTTCAATTTAAATTTAAACAATTTAAAAATATTGTACACAAGCTCTTCAGACTGCTCTAATGGTCGAAAAAAGCCAAACATTTGTTCATTGATTGTTTAATCAAAAGTCGCTTACTTGAAACTTATAACATTATTGTTTTGATGCGGTTTAAACTTACTTTTGGAATGAATGCAGTTTGCTCGTTTTAACATTTGTAGTTGTTAGATCAAATAAATGTAATTTATAACATAAAAAACTATGATAAATAATATTAATTTGGTGTGCAAAGTGAATAAAGTTAAAAATTTTCTTTTGAAACATTTTGTTAGCATGTATAACTATATATTTTTATTATTTTATATACTTACTTGTTAACTTTTACAGGTTCGTCATTTAATTTTGCAAAATTTTACAGCAAAATGATAGATTTTATTTCAATGGTGAAGCCTTCAGTTTTGTATGAAAATCGTTATTGCGATCAAGATGGGTTCGATGTCATTTTGTGTGGAGGGTTAGTTGGTAGTAATGCTACTAATAAGGTTACTGAATTAAAAGGTCCTGACTTTGAAACTTGTGTCAAACTGAATCCAATGTTAACACCGAAGTTTTCAAGCAAAACAGCTGTAAATGGTTCTGATATTTATGTTATTTGTGGATATGACGAGAGTTGCATTTGGAAATCGTCTTTTGAAGTCTATTCTAAAAAGTCTAAAAATTGGAACTATGGTAAAACTAAAAGAGTAAAAGAAAGTTTTAGCGTCTGTTCTTTCCTAAACTGTTTGTATATAATAGGAGGCGATTGTTTTAAAGTATGTCATATGTATGACTCAGCTACTAATAGGTTTACTAAAATAGCAGAAATGAAAAGAGAAAGATATTATTTAGCTTGCTGTGTATATGAAGGCAAAATTGTTGTTACTGGAGGTCAAAATTTTTACTATGGAAACTTTAAGTCTGTAGAAGCATATGAATACCATGAAAATATATGGATCAGTTTTTCTAGTATGATAAATACCAGATCAAAGCACTGTTCATTAAGTATGGGTAATAAACTTTTTGTTGATGGTGGTACTAGCTTATCATCCTCAGAAGTTAATGACAACTTTACTAGAAAGTTTACTTCGTTCAGACTTAAGCTGATTTGTTCAAGTCATTTTTCATAAGATTGTAAGACGTTGTGTATAAGTAACAAATTACTATTTTTCTGCAGCTGTACTCTTAACGGTCAAATCATAAAGTCAGTATACAACATAGATAAACAAAGGTGGATATCAATAGAAACATTGGTAGAACAAGGCATGTGATGTGTTTGATGGTTTTGAAAGGTAGAAAAATGCGTCTGTTGTAAAAGTTCCTGAGCAATAAAACTAAATATCTCTTGTAGTAAATGAAGCAGTTTATAAATTAATATTTTTATTGGTTGCGTAGTGAGTTATGTTTATAATGTTTGAGTTTTAAAAGGTTATAAATTCTTTTTAGTGATTGTTTTATGTTCTTTGATCTTAAATAAATAGTAGTTTGCACAAAATGTCTAATATAATCACAAAGTTAAATTAAAAGTTTGAGTTAACAAAATCTATTATATTAGATGGCATATTAATTGTTGGTTGATTGATATAAAAGTAACTTAAGAAATTGAAACTAAACTAAACTAGATTGGATGTTGTTTACTTATTAGTTCAGTACAATATTGGTTGTATAATTAAGTCATAGAATGTATTAGCTAATACTGTATAACTTAATTTTTAATTTGTTTCTCGTTAATGTTTTGAAGTTAAAAAAATCATAGATAATACCGGCAAGTTTTAGCAGATAGGACTACCTGTTTAAAATGCAAATAAACGATACATATAGTTTTTTTTTTTAATTATTTCTAACACCGGTTTATAACATTTTATTAAAATTTCAATATAATTAAGTAGTTGAAACTATATTTTATGCTATTTTCCGTTTAGATCCTGCATTTAAAAAATTATTATACTTTGATAAATTTTACTTGCAAATACTGTTAGTATTAATTTGAACAAACTTTATATTTTCTTTTTGAAAAACGATTAACTTTACTAAATATTATATAGGTTTAGATAAATTAAACTTTCAAATGAAATAAAAAAGAAAAGCTTATGTTATTCAAAAATTTATTAATCTCTATATTTTTTACAAAATAAAATTAAATGGAACAAAATATGTTTTGATTTTAAACTAAAGGGAAATATTAGTAATTTTAAAATCCATAAAGTAATACTTTTAGCTTTAGAAAAAAGATTACTTGTTATTTAAACAGTTTGTAAAAGCAATGCTTTCAAAATTAAACTAATTTCTTTTCCAAAACAAAATACGAGTAAATTAAAAAAACAGTCAATATAAAACTTATCAAAATAATCAATAAAACTTTTATAGATAACTAGTACAAAAATGGACTATTTAAAAATGTTAAGTGTAACTCTAAATCCTTCACAGCACTTAGTTCATGATTAAATTTAGGTTTATTTTTTTAATAATAATTGCCTCTACTGCTATTAAAATACTTCGATTTTTACAAAATTTAATTACCTCAAAACAATTAAATATATTACTATGATTTTGAAAGACTTTACATTGTTTTATATGTGAAAATTATGCACTATTTATAGGCTTTGTTTGTACTTTAATTCTGACAAACAGTTGTCATGTCACTCTGTTTCTCCAATATATTGGGTATCTAGGTCACCTGGATATTGAAACTTATAAACGATGTAAATTCTGTAAAATTGAAAATGTGATCTTTCAATGAGAAATAATTTCCAACTTTAGAAAGTTGTTCTAAAAGTTTTTTTAATATCTTTACAAATTGTTTCCAAAGTTTTTGTTATATTTCTGCTGAAATTTTCTGAAACCTTTTTTGTATAAGAAACTGTTAAATACTGTTGTTTCAGAAGCTATGGTTTATCGTCTAATTTCTGTAGTTTTTTTTTATTTCATTAAATAAAATTTTAATTGGATAATTATTTCTTAAAAGAAAATCTTATATTGTATTTATTTCTAGGTTCTGTAGCTCTTCTGATGATAATTTTTTGCTTCTTATGAGCCAATGTCTGATAAAGTTTTTCTTACATAATAGCAGGGTGCAAGACTTAAAATTTAATAGAACGTCTGTGTTTGATGGTTTCTTGTAAATTGAGGTATACATCTGTTCTCTTTTAGTTTAACATTTATCTCAACAAAGGGAAGTTTATTCGATGTACTGGATTCCATTGTAATAATAAAATCTTGATGAAAATTATTTAAATTTTAATTGAATTAATTTGCCGTTTTTTCATTGGAAAAAATATTAAAAATGTTTTTGAAATATTTGTTCTACATTTTGGGCTCAATTTTATTTAAGAAACCTGTTTCTAATTAACTAACAAACATATTAGCTAAAATGGGAGCCCATGGAGATCTCATGGATAAGCCATTAACTTGTTTGAAAACTTGACCATTGAAGATGAGTTTGCTCTGAGAACAAGTTTTGAGTATGTTCTTGAACCCTGTTTTCGCTATTTTTGATTTAGTAAACATTGAGAAATTTTCATTTGAATATACATCGTCTGCTACTACCTTTATTGTTCCCCCTAATGAAATACATGTATATAAACTTTTTATATCAAAGGTTCTACAAACATCAGCTTTTTGTGGTTTAATTTTGTTCAAAGAATCCATAAATTCAATATTTCTAATTTAATATCTATTTACATTTTAGTTACAGTTTAAGTTGAATTTCTAAACTACATGCTGATGTTCCTATAGCTGGTAAGACTTGTCGAAGTGGACAGTCAATTTTGTGATGTTTTGCCATTCCATAAATTTTGTTTTGGAAATAAGTTAAGTTTTGAAAGCATTGCTTATATAAACTGTTTAAATAAATAAAAATTGTTATTAGAAAAATATTAGTATTTAAATTTTGTAACTGGTTTTGGTTTTTGTGTTAAGATTTGAATATCTGAAACAAAATAACAGTATAGCTTTGTGTTCTTAAGTTGTTTTATAAAGATATAGTAGGTGCGCATAAAACTAACTTGTTTAAGAACAGAAATATATTATAAAACTAGTTGATTAACTGTAAAACTTTACATGTTTACAAACTTACTTTACATTTTTGTGAGTCTCGAAAGTTTTCAATTTTCTTCGTTTTCGAATTCTACCAAAAATTTATAGTAGTCAAACTTTATAGACTTTAGTGTAATTTTTATAAGAGGTTGTTGTAAGTTTTTTAACCAAGCTTTGATAGTCTTAGAACTGTAATGTTATTTAATGTAAGCAGCAAAAGGTGAGCGTAATTTTAATTCAATTCAGTGCAAACATATATTAACTAATAGTTTGATTTTTACTTTCAAGCTTATGTTTGTGAACTAAACTGATAACAAAAAATACGCATCTTAAAAAATAAAACACAAAAGAAACAACTTTTTTGATAAGTAAATAAATATTACCATTCGAACAGGAGTGTTTTATGTTAAATTTTGGACTAATTTTACGGAATTTTATAAAATTATATTTCAAGTACTATTGAGATCGTAGTATGTTGTTTTAATTAGTAAGTTTAAAAACAATAAAATGTTGTGACCACTTTCATTTAATTTTTTTGGTTTTTGACATCAGTAAATTAAAAATCTATAATTTATTTTAAAAGTTTAACAAAAGAAAATTGCTTGTGTTTTGCAAATTTCCGAAGAAGCTAAAATATAATTAAAACTTTTCTGTTAAGATAACACTAGTAAAACTAGAGGTAATTTGTTTACCAGTAACGTACTTTTTCTAACTTAGAAGTGCTTTCTTAAAGTACAAACTAATAAAATTTGTATCAATTTTTTTTGTTCACATACACTTTCTTAAACTTATTTTTGCTTCGCAACAAACAACTTGTAGTACAAAAAATCGTTGATTAGTTTAAACTGAGACCGTTTACATAACACAGCTTTTTAAAATCCATAATCTAACTTTAAAGTCAAAAACTTTCTTGAATGTGAGTATGGAGTTGTTTTTAAAAAAAAAATTCTAAACAATAAAATGTTATATGAAAAAACTATTGTTTTTAGGAGCAACTTTACTAGTATATTTTTACCTTGAACCAAGTACTTTGAGTTCTAGATCTATTAGTAAATAAGTAGAAAAAATGTATATTTTGTTTTTCAACTTTATTTTGTACACACTAAAATCAATCTCAGTAAGTAAACAGCACACAACTAAAGTCTACAAGCCGTCCTTGTTCCAAGAGTTCCTAAAAATTGGCGCAAATAAATTGCGCCGGTTGCTCGGCAACAAGTGAAATCCCGTGTGACTGCGAAATATGCGATCCAACATCTCATAGTTTGCCCAGAAGTTTTTCCGGCTCCCCTGCACCCCAATTGATTCCATGAGAGATTCGTACAGGAATTCATAGTAGAGTGTGCGTCCGACATTCCTGTACCGCCTGAACAAAAGGTTGTGAAATCAAAAGAAAAATAGAACAAATGATGTGCCAAGTTTACAGCCTGTATTACAAAACAAAGTAGATATAGGGGTAGGGAGTACTTGGGTGATGTTTGCTGGACTTATGATTTGGATGTGTTTTTGCTTAATTAAGAAGAATCTGAAAAAAAAATTAAAAAAAAAAGTTTGCCATTCAAAAAACTAATTTCACCCCAAAAAATTACATATGTTTTGATTTTTCGACTTAAACAGTGATAAAATTACTTATTTACGTCCTAGACTTATAACTTACATTTTAAATGAAAGCTTATAATTATAGGCATAAACTAAAGACATTTTGATTGCTTTTGTTGTATTATGACATCATTGTTACACTAGCTATGCAAATTTTATCTGTAAAATCGTAATTTTTTTTTCTGATATAAAAAGCAAATTCTTCTGCTGTTTTACTTTGAGTTTTTTGATTTAGAATATAAAACGTCTCAAGTCAGCTCTAGTCAGGCAGGAATATATTCTGATGTTATGTAATTTAAATTGCATGTTGATATTTATATGTAATACATTTTAAATCACTTATTAGAAATTATAATTATTGAGAGCATTTTATATAAGTAAATACAATAACAATTAACTGTATGAGTTTAGAACTAAAAAAGATTTGATAAAAAGTCTTGAAATTAGAGAATTAAAACATATAAACAAACTAACAAATTAAGTTTTAATTTATTTATATGTACAATACTTTAAAACTTTAACTAATAGTAATTGAAAACAGTTACATACTAAAAGCTAAAAAAAAATAATACAGATAAACATTTATTGTTTAATTAAATAAAAGTTCTGAAACTTTTAAAACAAAATTTCACTAATTTTAATAAGTTTACATGCCCTTTCTATGATATACAAGTCTAGATCTTTTACTTTTAGACAGGTGCTCTCAATTATAATATTTCCTAGTAACGGAAAGTTATCTAAAATGTATTATATATATATACATATCTACATATATATCAACATGCAATTGAAATGACATCACATCAGTAATATCTTTCTGCCTTGCTGACTCGACACATTTCATACTCTGCTAGATATTAATAACAGAAATTTATTTTAAACAAGTAATAAATTATAAAGACTAAACGTATACTCCATACACTTAGTAGTCTTTTATTACAAAAAGGATTAAAGTATGAATTCACTTATTCAAGATTCACTTATTTAAACATTTTTGAAAATTACTTTAATTGCTTTTGCACAAGTGAGTCTCAACTAGCTTTTAAGTTCTAAAAAACCTATATTTTTTACGGGATAAAGTTTAAAAACTTAAACCTGGCATGATTGTTTCTAGCTGCTTGGTGCGACTGTGGCTCGTTCTGAGGCTGGTTGACTGTTTCCCGCCTGACTGCATCATTTGCATTCGGTCTGTAAAATATTTTTTTAATTTTCTGAGGAACTTTACTTAGTCGGATTTAAATAACTAAGTTTGCTTCTAGTGGACATTCAGCAAGAAACTTTTAACCAAATATGACAATGTTAAGTTTTCAATATAGTCGTTTTTTTAAGTATTCAGTCAAATTAATATTACAATACAAGCTAAAAAATATTGCCCTGTAATATAAAAAAAACATTTGTTCAAACCTTGCAGGAGTTGTCCGAGCCTGGGCGATATGATTATTTCTGTTTTCAGTTTTCACTCGCGTTTTTTTTTCCGATCCAACTTGCACTTTTTTGCCTTTCACGCACTTTTTATTGTTTTTGCATTTTTTCTTTTTGCATCTTTTGTTTTTTTGGTGGTCCGTATTTTCAGTTCCAGGCTCCACTTTTATCCTCTTCGGAGCAGTTCGATCAACAATTGAAGCAACTTCATCGGTCTGTAATAATTGTCATCAGTTATTATCCATTTCGTATATAGAAACTATTGTACTTCGTACAAATCAACAAAGCTTTTGTTTTACACTCTTTATATTGCTTGAAGTAGTTTCAAAGTTATCTTAGGCAAGCAATATAGTTGACATATGTAAGGGACAAAAACTATACAGTAAAAAAAATATAACTTAAATATTTGAATACATAGTATATAAAAAAAAATGTTTTATTAAAAATATAACTTTCTATTAATCTTTAAAATACACTGCTGAATTTTAATTTAATTTAATTAAACACTTGAAATACTAAATTCAAAAAAAAGGGACTATAATCAAAGCTAAATGCAAACAATTAAGTTAAAAAATAAAATAATTTTAAATAATTTAAAACTTAATTTCTAATCTTTAAAATACTATTTTTAACTTAAGTTAGGGTTTACACGACTAAAAAATAAGTTATTTGATAAAAACTTGAACGACACTTAAACCATAATTTAAATCAAAGCATTTCAAGGTTGTCGATAAATGCTAGTTCTCTATCAAATCCGAATCCGAGTCTTAATTTCAAGTTAGGATTCGGCCAAATCCGGAACCGAATATCAAATTTTTAATTTGGATCCGAAATCAAATGTTTTTTTCAATCTTTTTCACGGTTTTCTAAAATTCAATAAATTCTAAAAGTACACACTTTTTGGTTCATTTTAGTTTAAAGTCCAGTTTAAGGTTAAAAAATGTGTTAAATTGTAAAAAAAATTCAAAAGATACTGTAAAGCTACTTTAAAAAGGGTTTTTTAATTAAAAAGTTGTGATTTTAAAAATTTTAATCTTTATGTTGTGTCAAATCAAAATTTACTACTTAACATATAAAAATTGTTTAAAATTACTGGTTTTTAGTGATTTTTGTTCAAAATTCCAGGTTTTTCCAGTTTTTTTTTCAAAATTTTACCAATTCCAGAACTTTTACAGGTTTTTTAGTCTAAATTGTCAAATTTCAGGGTTCCAGATGTTTATGGCAACTCTGTAAAGATAACCATATAATTCTAACTATTTTAAGATTTCGTTTTCATAACAATCTTTCACCCAAAAAAAAAAAAAAAATCAAAAAAAAAAATATTAAAATTTTATTAGCTATGGATGTTGGTGGGCCAGCATCTAAAGTCTCAGTTGGGCCTGGTTGACTGTCTGTTAGTAGATTGTCAACCTGACCGTTTTACCCATACTTTTCCTGCAGACGGAGTGACTTTCTAGCACGTTTGTGCTTAGGAGCCTCCGCAGGCAGTTTGATATTTGTATCATTTATATTAGACATAGTAAAAATAAAATGCTTTTTTATTACTTATAATAAGGTATTAGTGAACTTTATATATCAGTTATAAAGACTTTTCTAGACTACTTTGTATAAATTACACAAGATAGTTTTGGTGAAATATATATTATACAAAACAACAACACAACAGTATAACAAAATTTCTTACTCAAAAAATATAAGTTACTTTTAAAACTTTTATCAATTACTAGGAAAAAGTTTATTGATAAATTGTCGCATTATTGGTTTTCAACCTTAATTCTCATAACTGCAAAAAGCTCTAAACATTCTTTGAATATTCAGAGTTAAAAAAAATAATAATGCAAGTAGTTACAGCAATTCATTACATAATAATTTAGATTTTACTTATAACTGATTTTTTTTTCTTTAAACCTTTTTTATTCAAATAAAATATTAAAATTTTTGAAGTATTTATGTTATTAATAAAAATTATCTTTTAAAAAACAATGAAATATTAAGAAAAAGTTTATAGCTAAAAGTATGCAAGCATTTGCTTTAATGTTACATATTTAAGTTGCATTTTTGTCTTTTTATAAATAATGCAGCAGTTCATTACAACGAAAAAACATAAGATACTAAACATATGATGAATAATAAGAACAGTTTTCTAAAAAGCTGAGATCAATCATTTTAACTATGTACTTTTAAGAGTCTTACAAAATTTTCTTCATCTCAGTTTTTATACTGTGTGTTAAGCTAAATTCAAAATTGAGAAGCTTTTATAAAAGTGAAAAACCATTTTTATCAACTTAAGAGTAAAATCATTTCTAATTTTAAATTACATTAACTTTTGAAAAACAACTAAGTAAAATTCAAAAAGTCTAAAGTGGTGTCCCGAATCCAAAGTTTCGGTTTTGGACGAATCCGAATCCTAGTCTTATTTTGAAAATTAGGATTCAGTCGAATCTCAATCCGATTCTTAATTTAAAATTAGGATTCAGCCGAACCTGAATCCGACTCGAAAAGGCCAGATTCGTCCGAATCCGAGTCAGAAACTTGGATTCGGTAGATCACTATTAAATACCTTTAAAAGATAACTCTATTAATAGAATGGTATTAATTATCTACATCAAAAATGGTATTGAAAAAATTATACCGGAATAAAAGTATACGATTTTTCTTAAAAAATACTTTAAACCACCAAAAAAAAGTATAGAACATAACTTCTTAATACAGATGTGCTAATAATCTTATCAATTTAAATATGGTTAAAAAAACAATACACATTAACTTTTGTTATAACCAAGAAGATAGAAAAAAATCATAATAATTATCAAACAATAACTATCTTGAACCTGAAAAGCACAATTTTTAAAGTTGTTATGGATAAGTAAAACCTTTATTATTTTTATAGATAAGTTAAAGAACAAACAGAAAACAAAAAAGCGATAAGAGATCAAAAAATATTTTTTTTAATAATATTCTAACAAATACTTACACCAGGTTCTATTTTGATGCAGTTTCTTCTTTTTCTTGCTGCTGATCTAAGTTCCATTTAATTTAAGATATTGTCTGTTATATGAAAAAAAAAGAATTAAACTGAAACTAAATAACATCTTATAGCTTATTTTAAAATTTAAGGAGATAAAAAAAAACAGTTATTAAAAGTATTAAAAATATATAATAATTTTTTTTTTATATCTTTATAAATAATGATACTTTTGAAAATAAGGAAAAAAAGATTTATCTTTAAATTTAATCTATAATTGTCAAAATGTATATAAAACTTTGTAAAATTATGAAGAAAAAACATAATTTTGAAGTCATAAAAACATGTTTTAGCAAAATTCAATGTTTATTCAAAATTAAAATAAGTGAACATGGAAAAATACAATTGCAAACAAACCACTTTATATGTTTTACATAAGTTTAAATGATTTTAGTGATCTGAAAACAAAAACATCTATCTATATCCCAAATATAGTATCTGAAAAACTTAAATTAAAAAAATTTAAAAGCTACACCAACTAAACTTAACTGTTAATAATCAACAGCGACCCGAATTCTTTTTGCAATTTGTTTTGTGTTACTTGAGACTTTAGTTACTTTCTTTTAAAAACTATTTTAAAAGTATTAAGATAGCAAACAAGATTGTCAAATTTTTTCGAGAAATTTCTTCCTGGTTTCTAAACTTTTCCTAGTTCATAAAAGTTCACGTTTTTGGGTGTATTTTAAGTTTAAGGCAAAGTTTCAGGTTAAAAATAGTGTTAAGTAGTATAACAACATTAAAAACATTCTGTCGAGGTACTTTTAATGTGTTTTTAATAAAAATACTTATTAAATATAAAAAGTTTTTTTCCATATGGTAGTTTTTAGTGTCAAACTTAAATTTTATCTCTTATTATGTATGTAAAATTTGTTTAAAATTCAATTTTTTTTTTTCAGGTTTTTCAATGGTTTTTGTTCAGAATTTTAATTTTTTTCAAATCTCTCAAATTCAAGATATTTCCTGTTTTTTTTAGCCTAAATTGTCAAACTCCAGGTTTTTCCAGGATTCAAGGATTTTTGGTAACCAAGAGCAAATCAATATTGTAAAAATAAACATATCAATAAAATATAGAAGCTTAGAGTAGTAGTACTGTTTATTAAGCTTTTTTAATTTTTTTTTATACTTTTAAGGACATGATTTAAATTCATTACAACAAATTATAAAGAAACTTAAATTATAATTTATTGGTACAGAGTTTTTTAATGCACAATCAGTTTTACATTCTGAACAACCACTCCAAGCTTTTTTAGTTTATCATATTTAAACCACATTGTTTATCAAATACATTATGTTTATAATATTGTATTTCGTGTCATCTGGTGAAAAAAATTAATTTATTTCAAAAATATTCCTTACAAAACAGGGTTTTCAAAGTGGGCCAAGTGGCCTCCTTAGGGGTCATGAGCAGTAAATTAGCAACAGGGGGCCATGAGCTCATAGTTTCAAACTTAAACTAGACATTCTTAAGTTGAAGAGGAAGAGAAAAAAAAAGTATCTGGCCTTTTTAATGTAAGTTTTAAATTTATACCAGATATTATGGAAAACTTTCAGGTGACTTAAGGGCCATAAGCTGAAAAAGGGGAAGCCACAGGCCATATTTTGAAAAATACACTATATATTTTCAAGATTGCCATGGAAATTTTGGTAAGCTTAGCATGACTTTTCAAAATTTTGATCAATTTAACCTGACTTAAACCTTCCTATTAGGTACGCGTCTTAAGTACAAGTACGCATTTTCATATAATTATGCATTCTAAGTTCACATATTTTGACAAGTACGTATTTTATTACACTCTTTTTATTTAGTACACATTTTGAACCATAAAAATCATATTTCTGCCAGGTTTCTTTTTTATTTAGACTAGTAATTCTTAGCTCCAAATTTTCTATAAAGCAGCTATTGTATTCACAATGTGTCCTTCAGTGAAAGATAACTGTAATGATAAGTTAATGGAGCAAATAAGAAATATATAAACTCAATTAAAAAAAAAAATTGCACTGAATCAAGTACACTTTTTCTCACTGCTTACAACTTTGATAATAATCTTTAAGTTTTACAAAGTTAGGTAACTTAAGAAAATAAGTTATATCTGTTATATATAATATTTCCTGTTATCATTGAATATAAAACCTTTGATTATAAAAATTTGTAACAAACATATCTATTCTTATTTATTTTAAATTTTTAAATAATTCAACAAATATTAAAAAAAGAAAACTTTACTATGTTCTTTTAAATAAATTAAATACTTTCTAATTTTATTTAAAAAAAAACCTTTAAATTAAAATATAAATAAATACTTTTGTAGTCATAATTTTTGTATAAACTTATTAAAAATTATTTTTAAGTAAACCATATACATGTTTCACAAAATAATTATTCTATTATGTGTTATAAAATAATTAAAATACAAATATAGATAACGAGCATAAAGTTAATTTTATAGGCAAATTTATAAATTTTCCAAAAAACATAAAACTTTAGTGTCTATTATTTCCTTATCTTAAAAGCTATCTAAAAACTTTTTTTTATTTTAGAGAACGCACCTTTGTCTTTAATTTAAAAAGAAAAAATTGGTTTGGGGTTTGAATTATTTCATGGGATCCCTACAAGAAAAAGGTTTTTTTTTTTTTTTTTTATGGAATTAAAACCAAAAATAAATATTTTTTATTTTTTATTTTTTTCCCTTAGTTTGCACTTTATTTAAACTCTTAGATGTTTATTTTAGAAATAATGTTGATATATTTTACAATATGGCCTCAAAGCAAAATGATGTATATTACTCTATCATTTGCCTTCGCCATTTCCTAGATAAAAAATTGATGAAAGAAAAAATAATAATAAGAATGTGAATTACAGCAAACTTAATTAAACTAGAATAATTTAATTAAATTTGTTGTAATTCACATTCTTATTAATTTTTTTTTACTTTTATCAATTTGTTATCTAGGAAATGGCCAAGGCAAATGATAGTGTAATATACATCATTTTGCTTTGGGGCCATATCGTAAAAGATATTAACAATATTTCTAAATAAACATCTAAGAGTTTAAATAACATGCAAACTAAGGAAAAAAAAACAATAAAATAAAAAAACGTTTATTTTTGGTTTTAATACCATAATAATAAAAAAAAAAACTTTAATTTTGTAGGGACCCCATGAAATAATTAAAACCCTAAACCATTTTTTTTTAATTAAAGATAAAGGTGCGTTCTCTAAAATAAAATAAAAATTAGATACCTTTTAAGATAAGGAAAACAATTGACACTAAAGTTTTATGTATTTTTGAAAAATTTATAAATTTGCCTATAAAATTAACTTTATGCTCGTATATAAATAGCATAATCAGCTTTTGATTATTTAAAAAATTTAAATAACTTTGAAAAAGTTATATAATGATGTTAACCATATACATGAACTTATGAAATGAAATACTAAACAAGTGCTTAATTATAAAGATCTTAATAACTACTTAAACAAAAAACAGTCTGATTTTGAAGTTTTTCAAAATCAACTTTTCTGTACATATTTAGTTTTAACTATGGAGGTGTCCTTGCCACAGATCATCAATATTAAAAAAGATTACATACAACAACTAACTGTTCAAGTAGAGTAATAGTTTAAAATGTTTCTAGCATTCTTTAATAATTTTAGTCTGACTTTATAAACAGTTTTTTATTTTTTTGTATCTATTTTAAGGCTTTGCAATTTAATAGTTTTTTAAGAAAGTTTGTAGAAATGTTTTTGAATTTTATTCTGACTTCAAAGACTTAATGTTCATATTTTTCTATTCTAATGGTTTAAAAGTTAAGGAGTTTTGTAATTTAAAGTTCACA
Organism: Thalia democratica; assembly: GCF_965202585.1. Lineage (NCBI taxonomy): Eukaryota > Metazoa > Chordata > Thaliacea > Salpida > Salpidae > Thalia > Thalia democratica. Next base: position 21,184,423 of record NC_139165.1, read on the forward strand.
ACTTCTGAAATTTCGCCTTTTTTACTTTTAGATCAAAAGTAAAATATTGGCATTGTACTTTTAGTTTCATGCAAGGTACTACAAGATCTAGTTCATATTTTTGCAGAACTTTATTAAAACACTCATCTAATGGTATTGAATAAAAAGATGAGCACAAAACTGCTTTTTCAAAACATTAAAAAAAAAACTGGCTATGCCAAAGTTTATTATGTATAAATACTAGCTTCTAACAATACAAAACTTTTTGGAAATTTCACTGTAAGAAAATATGGTAGTGAATAAGATGTTATTATTTTCACAAGAGTTTCCTGACCAGTTTTCTTTAAGTACACTTCAGAGCCCAATAATTATCAACAGCTATCAAAGAAACTGTAGCCGATGTACTAGTTGAACTATTAGCCCCACCATAGTATGAAGTTATTGCTTTATTTTTGCACTTTAACTTAATATGTTTTTTTTGATACACTGTGAGACTTTGTTGCTCTGATACCCATGTTACTTATGCAGTTAATGTATTATCACTTACACTTTAATTTTTTATCAACAGTCTCCAATAACCAATCCTTAAGATCTTCATGGTGCAGCTAACTTAAAAAAAAGTTTTAACTGTTTTTTACTCATATTTAAGAAAGTTTTTGATTTAAATCTAAAAAAAAATTGTATAATTTACTAAAATATTAACATTAAAAAATAATTACCATTACAGCTACTTTTGTATATCATGACAAATAAAAATTATACCTGTAATGTAAAAGTAAGACAACACTAATCTATAATCACTTTTAAATTTTTACTGAAAACAAGTAGTTGTAAACAAATAACAAATAAATTTATATAAAAAATAAAGACTTATAGTAAAACACAGTTTTATTAAACTACATAAGTAGCTTACTATAAAATGTTTATAAGAACTTTTCAATGCATAGTTAACCACAACTTTCAGTTTTCCTAACTGTTTTCTTTTATTTAACTATAGTCATACTATATTTTTTACGTTTATAAAACAAATAAAGAGATCTCAACTTTGGTCATAATAAATATAAACTTAAAACTACTATGTAAATTCTTAGATTATTATAGCACTAAAAAATGAATAAAATGAATTTTTTTGATAAAGTACTGTAACTGGACTAACTAAGTCTCTTTTTAAATCTTTGACAAAAGAAAACCCTGAGATGTTTTAAAAAATCTTAAAACTTCCCTGGAATTAAAAAAAATGTACCAATTTCGAAGTGAAAATACATTTTATCTCTCTGTTTTTAAAACCATAAATTTCAGCTAAAAAGTAATGTTTTAAGCATACTATGTTTAACTTGAAAAGATACTTTGTTTTAAACTAGCTACATATATGCATAGTAAGAATAATATTTATTTATGATAATAAAATACTTGATTGAATTTATTTTACAATATCGTAGTCAAAATAAATTGTTGTATTCAAACCGATTAAATATTCAAGTTTTATTAGTTAATGATAAATAAGTTTAGTTTTATTTATGTATTTATAAAATATATATTTTAGCCCAAAATATGTTTAAAAATGACACGAAATAAGATATATTTTCACTTTGATTTTGGTACGACATTATCCTAGGGAGATACAACATTTTTTATGACATGTAAATATCATATTCAATATGCCCACAAAATTTCTGCTTTAACTGTATTTTTATTATTTTTGTTATATTTTGAAGTATAGGTTATCTTGGTTGTTGTATTCATATTAGTTGAGTATTAAAACATAAGAACAAGTTTGTTACTTTGAAAAGATAAAAACAGCTGTGTTCTGCTTTCCTGGGTAGATATATTTTTTTGTTATCTTTTCAAACTAATTTTAAAGTAAGGTTCTTCTAATCAATGTTAAATATAAATTTATAACCAGATCTAATAAACTAAATTATTATTATTTTTTTATTATCACTGCTACCACTAAGTTAGCCTACACTTCAAATAAAAACATATATAATGAAAATAGGAACGGGTCAAATGTGCACAAGTGAAGTAAGTGTTTAAATTAGAATTGAATTATACTTAGCTGATTTGAAGTAAATTATAAGACAGGACTGCTAAAACAAAAAAAAAAAGATAGTAGAAATTTTTACTGAAAGCTAAATTAAATTAAAAGCACATCACAAAATACGATAAAAAACGACAACGATAATACTAAAAATACGCTATTTATAAAGTTTTAAATTGTAAAAACCTCTTGGTTTGCAAGTTTTTGAGAAATTTTCAAAGAGCGAGAAACACTTACCATCTCTCAGTTCAAGAATCTTTGTTTATTATAACTCATGAGCCAAAAAAATGCAAATAAAGCGAAATTTTTGATCGACATTTAAACTAAATTGTTACTAGTTGGAACGGGTCTAAATTGAACAAAGACAAAATTGCACAAGAGGACTAAATTGCAGGAATATAAAATTGCACAGGTTCAATTCTGCACGAGTAACAATTTTGCAAAAGAGTAAAAAAAAATATATATATAGAAAAAAAGTACTGATCGAGGGTTAGTAGCAGTGATAGTAAAAAGGAAACATAAATAATTATAAAAAATTATCAAAAAAATACTAAAAAATTTTAACTAAAAAATAATAGTAATAAATTACCGATCAAGGTTAAGGGTTAGGTATAACAGTGATAGAAAATAGAAAAAAAAAAATTAAACTAACAAAATAAAAAACAAGCCGTGCGAAAATGTTTCTGTGCAAAACTGACTCTTTGTACAAAAGTGTATTTGTACAATTTAACCCCCTTGTGCAAAATGTCAACGGGAAAAAGTATCTTTCTGCAATTTTGTGCTTTTGTTAAGTTTTTTCCCCTCGGTCAATTTTTTTTCGCTTGTGAAAATTTGACAGCCACCCGTTATTTGTACATATAATTTTAAGCTAAAAATTTAATTCTAAAAAAGAATTGTTGAAAATAGCTCCCTGTTTAATGGCTAAAAGCAGAATGTTAACTTAATCAAACAAGAAAAACTTTAAAGATCATGGTTAAAGGCGGAAATTCAAAAGCTAATGTGATCTGGTGGCATAAAACTAATTCTTATACTAGATGTCCACACAAAATAAATGTATTAATTCTAACTAATTAACTTACGTCGTAAACATAATATTAATAAAACTGTTTAGTTTATTATGACCAAAACTAAAACTGTCTGGATCATGAACCAGTATGTTTGAAATTGCACGAAAATTATAATTCTTTACACTCGCGAATAGGGGTAAGCAACGTTTTCAATCGGCGTGCCAGATGAGGAAACATTCAGTCATTGGCGGGCCGTAGCATTTCGAATTGGTGATTTACCCAGCCTGAAAATGCCTTTTTAAATTCGGATTTGGCAGAATCCTGATTTGAAAATATTACCCGGACCCGACTGGACAATAGTTACAAATTGAGATCCGGATCAACGATTCTAATTTAGATAAAAGTTTTGGATCCGGCCCAAATTTAGTTTTGTGAATACGGTTGATCAGTTTTATGAATCCTTCTAAATCACAAAAGTTTTACAAGTCTTACAGATAAAAGTGTACATTTAGACATGTCAGATGTTTACATAATTACACATTAAACTTAAAAGCCATTTTTAAACAAGTTTTTGAAGTCAAAATCTTGCAGTTTTGTTTTCTAAACGTATGATACAAAGTTTTATAAAAAAATGTGTTAGTGTCACTTTGCTTGCATACTGGTCATTTTCATCTTGGGGCCGAATTCCATTAAAACCTAAAAAAACGGTCGGGTCGTACGTTGCCTAACCGTAGTATAGATGCTGTCAGCAACATATAAACATGTAGTAGTTTCTTATACGATTGCAAAAATCTTAAAAAAACATGAACCAAAAGGTTGGGGTAGGCAGTACACGTTAGCTGGATTTTGTTGTTTTTAAGCTTTATTAAAAAAAAATAATAAGTTTTGCAAAAAACAAAATCATATACTGTGATTTCTCGACTTAAATAGTAATAAAGTAACTTATAAAGGTCCAAGAATTATAACTTATATGTTTAACGAAAGCTTATTTTACTAGAATTTATTTAAAGATATTTCAACTGCTTATGGTATAAAATGATGTCATAATCACACAAAATATTTATATTTTCTCTTTAAAAATGCTCTTTTTAATTTTTAAAAATCAAACTATTCTGCTGTTCTAACTTTTAGCTTTTTTGATTTTTAATGTCAAATGTCTTTGATCATATAGATATAGCAACTGTGGGTATACCAAAAAGCGGCGTATATCAATGTTCATCAATGGCATATTGATTAAGTAGACAGTTAAAGGTATGAATATAATTGTCAGTTAATAAATTTTGCAATCTATTGTTATTATGGTGAAAGACTATTAGAGTTTCTATTAGGGTAAGTTTTAAATCCCAATTATCAAATTAGAGAAAAATTATCTTTTGATGAAAGCAATAACCCTTTTAATTTAATATGCGCATTTGAGAAGTTCAATAACCTTCTACTAAAACAAAGTAAAGAAAAACAAAATTAAGACCTAATTGTTTTTGTTTTCATTGATAGTAGATGTAATTATCATAAACTTATTCATGAAAGTTTTGTTACATAGCATTCCAAAAATAAACATATTAAGGTCTAAGTGTTAAAACTATGCACTTTACAATTATACCCAACAGACCAAAGTACAATTAATTTATACTGTAGTTAGTTAGTGGCAATTTCTTAACTAATTTGTAAACTTAGCTCAGTTTTTCAAAACCATAATCAAAGTTACTATACAACAAGTATAAGGTGTAACTCAGTAACTATTTAAACTAAAAGTAATTAAGTTATGTTTGTAAATAATACAAATAAATTTTTACCTAGACTGACTATAAAATTTGAAATTTATCTTGATTTTATGTTTAAAACACTATTTTTTTAGATGTCTAGCTAAAGTTAGTAATAAATCTATATACATTTTAGATATTTAAAAACGAACCATTTAAGAACATATTAATTCAATTGTGAACTCAAAAATAAATTAGAATGAAACATAACTTACCTTACTACAATAAACATTTTTAAATTTTACAGTTTGTAAACAAAAGCCAAAAGTAGCTTTGCACGGCATTTTAAAGAAAACTTTTTTATTTATTACCAAATCAGGGTTTTAAAAGAGTGTACTGTTTTTTTGTTCATTTTAATATACCTGTTCAATACTTTTTCAAAAAAGCTTTACAAAAAGGATCTTAACATTATTTACATTTTGATCATTTTATACTAATGTAGTGTTTACTAATAGAAGAATTGGCAGTCTTCCAATTGCACTTTATAAAAAAAGATTTCTCCAAGAAGCAATTATTTAAAAATTTAAAAGTAATTAAAAAGAATATTATTCTAAAGAAAAAGTATTAGATAAATAAAACAAAAATAAAGTTCTAGCAAACAGTACGTAGGCACTCTTGGTATTTTGTAAGGGGCCGAAGATTAATTAAAAGTATTTTTCAAAACTATTTGAAAAAAACACTACAACTACAATAAATCTTTTGTAAACAAAAATTCGTTTGATTTCAACAATTTACATTACTATGATAGATTGCTTCACAAAAACTACGCCCATGGTAACAAGTACAAATCAATAAAAGTATTAGCAATTTTTTTTAAACATGACGTTATTAGGTCAATGTTGGTACGTAATCGCGATAATATTTTGGGCAGTTGCAATAAAGGGGAATTACCTATCAAGTTAGAAATTACAAGAGTGGAAGGTAGCAATAGTTTAGTTTTAAAATATTTGTTAAAAAGGGTGCAATAGTTAATAATGCGGCTAATTTTCATAAGCTTTTCAGTTTAACTTAAAAAAATCAAACAAAGTTGATACAAATACTTGTGGAACGATAACTACCGAGGCGGTGAAAAATAATTTACAGTTGATAATGAGGGGTTTATAGTTTTTGGTTTGTAATAATTAGGAAAAAAGTTTCGGAGAGCTTATCTAAAGGAAAATTATCTTATGACTGTTAAGGTAATTGTTAGGTTAACTAAAAATGCATTAAATTAGTTTAAAATTATTAAAAAATAAAGATATATAAACGTATTTTTGCTTTAAAAAAAGAATTACTACGCAGCTTTTCCTGATAAACATCGTCTGGCAAGTTTACAACGCAAAATTCTAGTCGGTTAAATTTGGCTTATCAGATAACTAGTAACTTCTTATCTCATTATGAGTGATAGATATATATTACACAACAATTTATAATATTCATTTGAACATAAACAATAAGAAAAAATATTTAAATCTATATCCAATTTTTAAATTATCCGAAAACTTTTAAAAAAATGATTGATGTTACTTTCAAACCGAAGAATTTCTGAATCAACTAATAAATTGTTTTTTATTGATTGTTTTTTAATAAAACAAGAGTGAAAAACTATGAAAAAATCTATATAGAAGAACAATTATACTATTTAATGTTTGCTTGTATTTTAATAACTAATTTGAAACAGTTACTCTAGAAATTAAACTAATAATTAACACAAATTGAGTAAAAATAATAATTTGATTAAAAAAATAGTTCAGATTATTGTTGTTTTATGGTACAAACTAAATTAAAAATAGATAGACAGTATATATATATAGAAGTTCTATAAACAAAAGAAACTACTAATTGACTTATTAATTGTTAACCTACTATTAAGGCTATATTCTAAAGTTTAGGCTAGTTTCATAATAAATAAATTAAAGTTTGGCTGACAACAAATAAATTTAAAATCGTTGAAAATTAAGATATATCTATATATATATATATATATATATATATATATATATATGTATAAACATGACAAACACACTTTTTAAGGAAATCTTTTATTACAATCCAACTAAGTAGCTAAAAACGATTCTTGTTTTTACTTTTAGTATCTTTAGCTAAAACAAATAGAAATAACTTTAACTCCTTATAGAATAAATATAAGTATGGACTTGTTTTTTAAAAGAAAAGAGAACTTTTACATATTCCAAACAATGAAAACTAGCAAACGTTAACAACAAATGTTTTTAAGTTTATCAATTTCCAAATTTTAAACATGCAAAGCAGTTTTCAGTAGTATGAATATAATGAAAAGCTAATTACCACACATCTTTGTTCCAACATTCTCTGTAGATGGGGGCGAACAACGCACGACGTTCTTCCACAAACCTGTCAGAAAGGTCACGCACTCCCGCATTCGTGTGGTAGTTGACAATGTAAAGGCCCTCCACCGTCTCTTTGCTTATTTCGTAGTTCTCCAAGGTACCTGTCACTCCTACGGAGGCCATGAGGGACGTGTACAGGCGAAATATTTGATTGTTCGCGTTCAAATTCGTTTCGCTTGGATGACGCTCGATGGTGGCAGGGTCCGCGAGAAGAAAAGAAGATCTGCGAGAAGTCAGAGGTTTCAAAAAACAAACTGACTGAGAATCATAACGAATAAAATATCAGGGTTAGCACCCGCAATACAGTGCTTACGCAGACACTAGACAAAACAATAGATCTTAAACAAGTACGGATTAAAAATCAGACAGTACAAACTTATTTGAAGCTTGTAACTAATGCTGTGGGCTAAATAAGAATATTTAAATAAATACGTCATATATTTAGTTACAATTTGCGATGATACCCTTTACATACAATTTTAAAGTTTGAAGAACATTTTAATTAATTCTATAAGTGAAACTTAAACATACTTAAATTTTTATTGTATAAAACATATAGCTTTTATAACAATAAAAGAAACAAAATACTAAACCTGTCTTCTTTATTTGGTTGAACTGATGCCAGTTTGTTTGCTTTTGGCTCGTTGATCTTTAGAGTTTGTTAGTTTTTCTCAACAGAAACAACTTCAGTGAGAACTCCAGTATTTCGTTGGCTATTTGGAGTGCTCCTGTGAAGTTTAGTTTGTTAATTAATAAATTAGTTTGTAATATTATACTATTCGAAAAAATTTAGTTCAAACATTATTTTGTTCTACCACAGTAAAACTATTTATTTTTTCTAATTATTTCAGACTTTTCAATTTCTAAAGATTATTATAAATACTAAATAAACAGTTGAAAATTAACTAATCTCAAAAACTGAATTTTGTTAAAGTAAATAGTAACCTATTTGCTGACGGTTGACTTGATTCTGACTCCTTGGCATTTGAGACTACGTCAAGATTCTTTGTAGGATTTTTAGTCTTTCTTCTGTTTCTTTTGACACTAGACGGCTGTTTAACTACTTTTGGGTTATACACTTTAGGCCTTATCGATCCATCAGGCGTTTTTGACTCACTTATTCGATTTATATTCTGTCGGGTTAGTTTATTAGATCTTTTATCTGCAATATCATCTTTTCTCAAAGCTGGAACAATGTTGCAATCCTCCTTTTGCTTACTTTCACTTTTTTTCTTTTTCGGTCGCAGCTTGACTTCGACTGATTTTCTCTGCAAAATCTTGGCTAGTCCTCCTTCTAATGCAGCTTGCTTTTTACTTGCAACTTTCATGGATGTTTTATGTACTCGACCCCCTGAGATATTACTTTCGGGTTGATCACATTCGTCAGCATCGTTCTTTCTTTTTCTGCCAGACCTCCTTTTCTGCTGCTGTTCTTCCGACGTTGGGGAGTTTCTATTCTTTTTCGGGTGCAGCTTCGTGCTTGTTGATTTGCTTTTTAGTCTATTAGTCTTTACAATTCTTAGCCGATTGCTGACTTCAGGTACTTGTGACTTAATGCTCCCTCTTGCAGTTTGATCAGTTTTATTTTCAAGACCTTGTTCTTCACTATTAGATTCTTCTTTATCGGAGGCTGCGTTGGACTGCTGTTTAGGTATCTTTTTACTACCAAATCTAAGCCTTTTAGACTTACATTCTAATCCCGAGTGTTGTCTAGTTATTTTGTGTGGAGTTGATTTATTAAATCCTCTGACTGGAACGTTTTCATTGGACAAACCTAAATTAACTTCATAACACTCCTTCCTTTCTTTCTTTCTCGATCGGAGCATTCTTTCTATTGGTTCTTTTCTGTTTTTTTCTTTTTTATCAGCTATATCATAACAATTTTCACTTATTTTTGATACATCCTGTTCTTTAGGCTCAAAAACTTTTTCAGCGATAGAATCTTTAGCTCTGTCAAGTGGCAGATCATCACAACATTTTTGATTCTTTTTATTAAGCTGTATCTCATTTTCTTCTCCGTTTGAACCTAAAGCTTCTTCATTTTGAATTTCAGAACTTATCATATTATTTGAACCTTCAGCTACAAGCAGTGATTCAATCATTTGCGTCTCTGCTTTATCTTTTTTCGAAGAAAGCCCATGTTTTAGTCCATCTCTTTGATTGCCATTAATTATCCCTGAATCTACTACACCCTCTTCAACCACTCCTGATGCTGAACGATATGCTTCTTCACCGACTGATTTCGCATTTTTTTCAGAACTTTCATTTGGTACTTCGGTCTGGGTAGCTCTACGTTGCGAACCTGAAATCACACTTTGTGCTGAGCGAACAGCATCAGTGTTTAACGTTTTCGGTTGAACAACTAAAGGATATTGACATCTTAAATTGTTAAGACTGTCTATAGCTACTAGCTCATCGTCTGTAATATTCCTTCTGTTTGCCGTTGCATTCGCATTGTCGTTACCTTGTTGGTTGTTATGAGGTTGCTGTAATGAAGCAACATTACTATCAGCTGTTCTTTTGGTCATGAGCAATTGTGTTGGTACTGGAGCTACTTTCCAAACGCCTACTTCCCTGACAAAACCCAAAGCAACCCCACTGCCATATTGAAGACTTTGATTTTCATTCTGAAGCACATTGTTAACCGTCTGCACAGCAATGCTTCGTTGTTCTTCCGAGGCTTGGAACGTGGGCATCGGAAATCCTGGATGAAAGCTTATCATTGGCGCTCCAAAGAAGTGCGTGGCGTTAGCGCTTGCCGTTGCGTTTGCACTGTGTTGCGCGGATGATGGAAGAGTGTACGTTACAGCCGGTCTTACGCGTCCCTGCTGTTGACTTGCGTTTTGTGCAGCGGCTTGACGTGCTCTGGGGTTAAGTGAAAGAAGTGCGTGCACAGCTTCCAGCTCTCGATGATCTGCCACTTGAGCGGCTGTTTGATGAACACCCGGGTCCTGTTCCTTTTGCACCTGCTCATCATCTTCGTGGTTACTTCCGTGGCTTTCGCACGGTATTTTCCGAGAATCGAGGTCATCGTTCTGCGATTTTTGTGCAAAAACCAAGTCAAGTTTTAGTAATTAAACCAAGTTTATTATCTTAAATGGGCTTTATCGCTTCTTAAGAGACAATTTTAGCTAACAGGCTAGTTAAATTATTGGCCGATAAAAATTTAATGAGTTATTAAATAGAAAAAGGCGACATCGAAAATATGGATCCTATTTTTCTGAATTTCTACTAAATGGGGATTTATTAAAAAATCAAGTTTGATATAATGATATAATTAGTTCGTTAAACCCAGAGCTAAACGTAAACTATTTAAATAAATGTTTTCAATGAGGAGTAGAAAATTTATTAATAATATTGTTGTTGTTTATTGTGCATTATAGGGCTCAGGGCTTAAAATGTGAGCCGCTTAATCATATGACACCTGAGGGGTACAAAAATACGAAGAGCAAAATAAGAAACTTAAATTTTATTGATTTATAGGTATATAGAAAAAAAAATTAATGTATGAATTTCAGTGACTCAAGCCAAAACAAGTTAGTACATAAAAAGAACATAACATCTTAAAATCCAAAACTTATAAGATAATGTTTTTTTAAATATACAAGAGAACAAACCACAATTATTCAAGTTTGGTAGCCGAAAAAATTTTAGAAACAAAACAGTTCTTATAACTAATAAAATATTTAAGTAAATTTGAGAAAAGTGCACAGAAAATATTTCTGCTAATAATATGTATTTTGGTATTAATTATTTTGAAAATAATTAAAATATTTGGTGGTTGAAGGATATTTATCAAACTTGACATTTTATTTAAAATAATTTTTATAATTTTAGATCGAAATTTTTTACCCTCTTGCACAAAACTACATCGTGTGGCAACTCATTCTAGTAAAATTATTACTACAGCCCCTTATTATATTTTTTTCATAATTCTAACTTTGCATTTTAAAATTAATCTAATCCAGGGTTTTCAAAAATTCATCAGGTTGTACTAGATATTCTGGACTTGATTATGAAGAATAAAAAAAAGTCAAAAGTGTTTTTTGAGTAATCTTGTTCGAGCTTTTTTAAATTATGTTTAAGGGGCCTTTTGAAAAAATGTTTGGAAACCTTAAATCTAGTTAACTAAAAAAAATTATTAACGCAGGTAAAAATAGTATTTCAGTTTAAAGTGAAAACCTTTAAACGTGTGAGTACTCAGAGCTCAATTTTATTTCATTCAGATTTTCAGCCATTTTCTAAAGCATAGTTGCAAAATTACTTAACCTAATAGAACTGATCATTAAGTTGTATATGTCAAAAGACAATAACTATATCATTTTTCAACCATACTTAAAAAAGCATATTTCCAAGAAAATGAAATTTAAAATGCTAATCTATTCACTGAATTTCTTCACACCTTTTTTTTCAGTTTCAGTAGCGCTACTTAAACATGACCAACTATTTTTTTTTTGTTCTAATAATTGTTTACAACTTAATCAGAGCAGAGATAACACGCGGCATTCTCGTTTTATAAGAATCTAAATAGAAGCAAAACCTTAAAAAAATAAAAACTTTATAATATTAATAAATAATATCTTCTACGAAAGATTCAAGCTTTGAATAACTCTCTCATTCAATATATTAACAAAAAACATTTTTTTATTTTTAAAGTTATAACTTTATTTAAAAATTTTAAGATAGTAAAATGTTAGCTTTACTAAACTATTTATTTTTCATTAATTTAAATAAACTTAAAGTTTATACACTCATGTAGATAAAATAGTCAGCGATATTTTTAAAATTAAAATTGTAAATAAAAATATTGCTTAATACTTGTTAATTGTTCTAGAAAAACTTTCAAAATTTTTAACTGTTAAAGATTAACAGAAAAAACATAATTAATTTTACAAATTAACAATGTTAATCTTTTAATTACTGTTGTCTAGTATATTATACACAATTATGTTATAGTGCAGAATTTTTCTTATTTTACTAATTTACTTATTAAGAACATGCAAATTGCTAATAATCCCATTATAGAAAAGAATTTGATAACTAATATTACGCATTAAAAGTTTTAACAATGAAAGCAATCAAGAAACATAATTTTAACAAATAACTCAATTATGTTGTTAAATGTATTAATTTTTTTCTTATGTATTTTTTAACATTAATTATATGAAACTCAAAATACAAAAAATAGTTAATAAGAAACAACTAATACTTTATTATCAACAATAATTGTTAACCTTTAAATGTAAAAAACTTGAACAGACTTAAACTTTGAAATTTTTAACTTTCATGAAAAGTCACATACAAAACTACTAAAAAGTGAAAAGTTGTTGGCTAAACGTTTTATAAGCCACCCAAACACTGAAAGAAAATTACAGTATGTATTTAAAAGAAAATTTGTAAACTTTAGGAATTGTTATTAAAACTATACATAACAACATAAAATATATTACACAGCAAGCAAAAGAAAATTTGTAGTTCAAATAAAATTATAATTTATAAAATAAGTACTAACATTAGCTGTTCTTTTTGTGGGGCTTTTCTTTTTCTTTGTTTTTAATTCCATTACATTAAAGGTATAATATATAAAATAATTAAAGTTAGGCACTAAAACATTTTACTTTTCATTACTGCTATTATAGGTAATGTTGTTTTGAAAACTATGTAAAAATTTTTTAAGTAATGTTATTACTTAAAAAAACTTTAGGTGATATATTTTTAAACATAAATATATTTTAACATATTTGTAACTTGTAAAATTAAATTATTAAATTAGTATATAAAATTTATATACGTTACTATGTTGACTAAAATTCTAATAATAACAAATATTTAAACTAAAAAGAACAAAATAATTAAAGTCGAATTGAACTAAGGAACTTAAAAATAGTTAGTGTGTAGATTTCAAGTCAGTAAAGGTCAACTAACCTGACATTGTAAGTTATTTATTAGAACTTATTGTATAATTACTATCACCACCTTAAGTATTTTTTAATTTGTGTTTGTCAACTTAGAGTAGACTACACTTTATATTTTCACTTTTTAAAGATTTTTAATAGAAAGATTGTTTTATTTAAGATATGGTGGCAAGAGATTTTGAAAAAAATTACTAAAAGGAATTTTTTAGAATTATTTTTCACAAAAAACAAAGCAAGTTGAATATAATTGAAATTTACCTATTTTATTAAGCCACTAAACTATAATAGTTCTAAACCTCAAACTCTGAAAATAAAAGTTTTACAGAGCCCTTTATAATATAACTTTAGTTAATGTTAAACAGTAGAAGGGATTGCAAATAAGAACAAAAATTGTTCCCAGTTAGTTGTCCTTTTTAATTTAAATTAGGTACTATTAATTTCTCTTGGCTATTTTAGAAATTTGACTGATAGAAATAAGACTTATATAAATAGTTTTTAAAATAAATATTTTGAAAACTTTCTATTTTTAATGGTTCAATTAAATTTAATTTAATAAACATAACACTTTATATCACTGGTATTTTCTTCTATTACATAAAAAACAATTACAGTTTTCCTGTTTAAAGCTTTGTATGAACAACTTATTTCAATTATAAAAATATGAAGATGCTCTTACTATGGCAATATTTTAACTTATGTTATTAAATATTGGCATGTAAGCTAAAGTTTAATATTTAAAGTTTTTATAATGTTATAATACTCCAGAAGGGATAATTTTTAGATGTAATTAAGATAAAATTTCTTTTTGTCTTACTTAACTTCTTATTCAAACCTGAAACTAAATAGTTTAGTTTCAGGTTTTGCCAACAAAATAATTTTGAACTATTTTGTTGGCTTTTTGTATGTGAAAAATTTCAAATGCATATTCAAAGAAATTGCTTATTACACAGCAGTAATGTAAAGTCAACAAAATTAAATAGACTTTTTTGAGATTCAAATACATTTAATAAAATTATAATACTATTGGTATAACTCTGAAAACCCAATGTATAACTTTTTAGTTAAACAAATTTTTTAGGTAAAATAATCTGAAAAGAAGTTCCAAAAAAACATGAAATCAATACTTGTTATAGTCAATTTCTTGGAAACTCAAGAATTCACTATAAATATATCTACTTTTTTGAGTTATATATTTTCATTTTTTAGGTACTTTGTTTAAACTTATTTTACAAACTAATGATTTAACAGAATAAAAATAGTACAAAAGGATTGGTGAATAAATGAGGAGAAATAATTCTATTTAAAAAATATTTTGTAAAAAATAAGATGAATCCCTCTATGGCTTAAAAAGCTAAAAATAAATAATTTTAAATAAAAATATAAAAACTGATAGAATGATATTCATCAAGCTTAAAAACCATATAAAATATAACAACAAAACAAAACAAAAGTTTAATTATTTTTTATTATTAAATTCAATATAACTTATAAACTAAAACTTTTTATTTGGCCTAAATATATTATAGACCAGACTTGACTTTAACTGGCATTTTTACTAGACTGGTTACAGTTTAAATTTAAAGTTAAATACTTTTCACAATACTTTAAAAACAGCATTTTAAAAACATTTTTTTACAAACAACCTAAAAATAAACTAAAAAAGCAATTGCTTTCTTCAATAAAACTAAAAAAAAACTCTTTAATATCCCATTTTTCTTTTATTTTTACTTTATTAACTCAAGAATATCTAGTAAAGCTTTAAGTTAAAATTCTATGCCTCCCTAGGCCTCTTTGCAGCTTATGGTAGTAAAGCAAATTTTGTGAAATTCTGCTTTAAAATCTACAAAAAGTTTTTTTTTTAAATAGCCACTAGGATCTTAATTATTATTGCCTGTCTATTTCTTATTGTACTAAAATATTATTAAAAAAAATTGTAATTGAAATTAATTTTTTACATCAGTCTTCAACATTACCTGATTTTTTAACTTAAACAAATACCAATATAACTTAAAATTAACATTGGAAATAACTTTTAATACTACCACATAACTTTATGTAAAAACTTTACCAACCATTTCAGGAAAAATTTTTAAAATAATAAAAAGTCTAATAAATTCCATATTTATCTTTTAAAAAATAAAATGTATTTTAATTCATTACAAATAATCTAAACAAAGCTTTTAAAAAAAATAAAAATGATTTGTACTAGTATTAATAAAACAAGAATAATTTGAATTCTACAATTTTTAATTTAGCTTAAGAATTATTTTCAAATATCCATGTATCATAATATAGGCTGAGTTTGAAAAAAAAAATATTAATCTTTTTTTACCTAAGACTTTAATTAAATTATACTTATTTTAACAGATTAACTTAATAAAATTAAGTTCTATTGAAGAATAAATTAAAGTTTTTAAAAATAGCCTGAGATTTATAAAGAATATCAAAACTAGCCTTGTTTTTGCAAAAAAAAAAGTTTAACTTACCTAATTTTTTAAAAAAATTAAAAAAAAATTGCTACTTAGCCTAAATCATCTAATACTTTACAAAAAAAAAACATACATACTGGCTTAAGTTATTATGAGTGTGTAGCATCTTAGCGGAAGAATTAATACTGAGAACATTTACTCTTACTAGACTGTTGATAGTTTAAAGTTTTCATTTTTGTTTTAGTGTGAAAATTAAGACAGGCTGAATTCATTTAATTACATTTTCCTTGAGACCGACGACAAATTTAATGCCTTTCTAATCCATGTAAATAAAACAACAGAAAATGAGACAAACAATTAACTTCTACTGTTCCAAAAACTTAACTCCATGATTAATTCTTTTTCTCATCGCATTGACCTGCAGTTCATCAGTTGACTTGTTATCGTTTTGTTAATTTAAATTTTTTTACTTTCAGAGTATAGTTAGCTTCATAGATTTGTAAAATATTCTGAAGTTTATGGGTCCCTTACTCCCTTTATTTTAAATTGCCCTTATACTTATACAAGGGCTAAGATTTTATAAAATATTACTAATAATAAAACAAAATGAAACTTAGTTACAGTGACTTTTCAAATCAAAGCAACTACATACCATAATTTTATATACATTAGCTGCTTAAGACAAAAATACTAACAGGTATATTTAAGAGGGTCATCATTTTTGATTTTAAATCATATCCGTAAAAAATTTTTTGTAATACTCCGGCTAGAATGATTGAAATAAAAAAACTCTGATAGAATTTTGTATAACTTGAGTCAAAATTATTGTTTTAACTACTTCAGCTATTAGTTTGATATAATTTACTCAAGACATTTATTTCACAAGTAAAATATGACGACGGGAAATAAAAACAGGGTCAGTTGGAGTTAGTTCAAAAAATTGTTTTAAAAATTTTACTTTTGGGAGTATTACTTCTTAATTATCATATGTGTATAAAAGTTAATCAAAATATAAAGCTTTTGCGTTTTGTAAACACACAACTCCAATTATTGTTTTCAACAAGCTTTATTGAGAGCAAAAACTTTTAAAGAAAATAATTTCTAGCATTAATTGTGTGTATTAAATAAGTTTTGCTAGCTCCATAACACCAGCTACTGGTTATTTTGATTATAAATTTCGTATTATAGTTTGTATATACTTTTCAACAAAATAAATACTTAGCTACTACTAAACTACTTTAAGTTCTACCATAATTAAAAAAAATGTGCTGTAATACCATAGCAAAAAAGATACTATAATGTGAAAGTACGAATTGTCAGTTCGAGTAAACTTTAAGTAAACACGTTCATTTGTTTCAAACTATTACTTTAATTAATAAAAGTACTTAAATTTGTAACGTTTGTGTGATTTTTATTTTATTTGTCTTAAGGGTTAACGTTTAAAAAACAAAAGTATACATCAAAACTGTGTTTTACGGTTATTAACATTCTTGGGACATTATAAAGATTTAGTACGGTTTATCATATGTATCATACTTAATTATTTGTCACTGAACAACAATGTAGGATCAACTTGTCAACTAAGATTCTGCTAACTATTAGCTTAAACCACAAGTAATTAATTACATGACCAACAGAATTTTTTTTATCAATAAGTAAATAACAAATTAAAAAGGTTAGTTTAGTGATTAATAAAAATATTTAGCAAATAAAAATGTTATGTGAAACATTTGAAAACTTATCTAAATTATTTATAAATTTTTATATCACTAATTCAAACTTGCTGTTGTGTAACTTAAGTTTTAAATATATTCTTAAAAATTAGCGTGAAATAACACAGTCGTACTAAGAGTATCTGAATAGTTTAAAGTAAAGTTTAATTGTTTCCATCACAAAACAGAAGCAAAATAGTTTTTATACAGTTATAAATATGCAAATAAATTATTTAAACCATGAGCAAATATTGTTATGTTCTTTAATTGATACTTTAATTTTATCACAGCTGAAAGACTATACTTTTTTACGTTTTTTCTACAATGAACGTAGAAAATTTCTTTTGTATATATTTGACTAAACATTAAAAATAATTGAAACCAAGGTCAAAAACCTGTAATTTTATTTAAATGGCGATCATCGTGTTCTAACATAGTTTTGCTACATTACTTTAAATTCAAGTGGTCTAAAGTAAAAAAAAACTATTTTATTGGATAGCTAGTTTTACTATTTTTAAAACTTTCATTAGAAGATTATTACTGGTTGTAAGTACTGTGTCTTTTATTTTCATGTGTTCTTTATAACAGTAGGATTTTTAACTTTTTTGTTGTCAGTATATTTAAATAGTTTTATAAAAAATTAAACCTAAACTAATAATTTTATTTTTATTTGGTTATAAGCTTAAAAACAAAATATCATTAAACTGTTAAAATATTCAAAAATATTTCAAGCTCGTAGTGGCTAATTTTTTTTTTAATCGTTGACTAATTTTAAATCTATTGTAAATTACGATTTTATAAAATTAGTTAAATGTATCTTACATCTGAACGTAAATTTCAAAAGCTGCTTTCAAAACACCTATGATAAACTATATATTAATACTTTATTCCTGCTACTAGCCTGTTGACTAAAATAATAAGTAATTTATAAATTGAGTTTAAAACTGTTTTGTAAGTTTTAAAACAAAGATAATTGATTCTTTTAATATGGGATAAACTTAATAAACGATATACGTGTTAAGTTTAACAAATTAAAAGTTTTGTATCTGGTTTTTGTAACTACATAGTTTTTTGCTAGAAATTTTACTAGACTGAAACTTTAAAAAAATATTTACTATTAAAAAAAAGGTCTTTTAAACTGTTATTTTTTGATAAAGTTAATAAAAAATTAAGTCTAATAAGCTCAAAAAAAAACCATAAAAACTTTAACAACAACAAATTAGCAATCTTATATCAGATAATACATTTTTAGGATTGGCGCCTTATAATCTAAATATATTGATATTAATGTACAAACACACCCATATTTTATCTGCATTGAGATTTTCTCATGATTTATACTTTATATACCCAAACACTGATTTTATACTTGCATTATAACGAGTTTGTAAATACTGATAAAAAATACGCTTAGCATATGCTTTTTTTATTAAATGTTTTTTACATTTTTTTTTCGCAATTTATTAGAACTAAGTTGTTTTTAATGTGTTTTTCACATTTGAAATCGATAAAAAAAAACTTTAGTAATTTTTAACGCATTAATTGCTTTTACCTTTATTATTTTCTAAAAACTAACAAATAAATTTTTAAATGTTGATGCTGTAGATAAGTAATGAACTATCCCTTGTTCTTTGCTATATCCTTTTGCATATCCTTGAGTTATACTTTTCTTTGACTGAGACTTTCGACCAAGGCTCGAAAAGTTTCGATCTGCAGACAAAATGCAAAATTTGCGGCCCGCAAAGTACTAAAAATATAATTCACCTTAAAACATACTTTTTTGAAACGTAAGAAAGAAAAGTTATGTTTTAAGACTAAGCTCATAATTTAATAAATACTTGTTACTTAAGCCCTTTTATGGCTTTTTTTATTAAAGTTTTTGGCTCAAAGCAGCATTTTTATATTGATTACTTAATTTCTCCACATGAAACATTAGTTGAAATATGTTTGATAAATTATTCTACTTAAAAATAAGTAAGTATTTATATTTTAATTAACTTATTAAAAACATACCAAATCTGCCTAAAACGTTTAACTATTATTTTTTAATTAAAAGTGTAAACTATCATGTAAGTGGGCAGCTGCTGTGCGTATGGGAATTATTCGGTATAAAAGGGAAATCCCCTTTATGAAAAGTGCCTGTGTAAACACGTGACATTTTTCTATGAAAGTTGTTTTTAGATAAGAGAAAAGTTTCGTATTTGTTTTCGTGCATTTATGTGTTGTTTGACTTTATGAAATATTTATTAAGAGGTTTTTATAACTGGTAAATTTTTAAAATGATTGATAAGCCAAAAGTTGATTCTCGTTAGATATTTACATATGAACTTGTTTGAAGTATCCGTTTAAAAGTAAGTGGTCTAGATTTAAAAAAATTTTTTAGATAAAGCATATTATTAAATATTTTATTTTAGTCTTTTCATTGATGTTATATATATGCCACATTGATGTTCAAGAATAAATTTAGCCAATGAAAGTTAATAAACTTTAATTTCTAAGGTCAACAAAGTGTTTGCTAAGTAGTAAAATCTGAATAAATTAAATTTTTTATTTTTCTTTGTTAATTGACGTTTTCTTGCGATTATGTCTGCTTGATGAGTCCTAAAAAATAGAAACCAGTCTAAGCTTATATCGAATGTTGTTGTTGTTGGTCGAAAAGATTGATAAGCCAAAAGTTGATTCTCGTTCAAAATTATCATATGAACTTGTATTAAGTATCTGTTTAAAGTAAGTAGTTGAGATTTAAAAAGGTGTTTAGAGAAAGAACATCATAAATTGTTTTATTGTAATTTATTTTTTGTTCTTCGAAAAAATAACTTTAGCCCATAAAAGTTATTCAAGTTTAATGTTCAAGGTCAACAAAAAATTCACTTAGTTTTACAATTTGTAAAGTTTAAATTTTTAGTTGAGTCTAGAGATATTTGTAAGTTATTTTATATTCGTTTATGCCTTTTAAACAACTTTAAAGCATTTTCAGTTAATGCTTAGTAGACATTGAGTTAGTTAAAATTGATAACTCAATAATGAAATTATATAAACAAATTTTATTTTATAAAGCTGGGATCGTCTTGAGTGAAAGTATTAATAAACCATTAAAGTTATCTAAAAAATAAACTGTAAACCTTATTTAAAACGTGATTTAATACCAATTAAATACGTAAACAGCTTTTTTTTTATTAACAAAAATATAGATTCAAATGCAATAAACATGATTACAAATAGTTGTAAATTTTTAATAAAAAGGTTGTTTTACTTGAAATTTTTGAAGAAATTAAAGTGTTAAAAACATTAAGTTTAGTCTAATAAATACAGAATTAAGTAATCAGCAGTTTTATTTTCTATAGGGTTCTAAAACGAAAAGGAAGCAAAATAGAAAATAAAAAATAATTTATAACCCTAAATACTCCGAATAGTGTCAAATTGTGTTGCAGCAAGTTATGTCTAAAATCATTCATTTAGCATGAAAACTTTTCTTTGTAACTCGAAATTAAAAGCACAAATTGTAAAATTTGTCATGATGTAAAGTATTTTGGGGTAATATGAAGTTTTAGTTATTGAAACTAAAACAAATTTCAAATGCAAAATTAAATACAATCAAACTAATCTAAAACTTGTATTTAAAACCAGTAATATCTAAACAGTTGTTTTGTTAATGTCAAAATGTATAATCAAATGCCATAAACAAATAATAGTTGTAAAATAGTTAATCGATTTAAATAGAATATAATCATTTTAAATAAAAGTTTTAAAACTATCAAAAAATAGAAAGCATGACATTTAAATTAAGAAGCACAGTGTTGAGGAATAAGTAGTTATAATATGTTCAGAGTTCTAACATCCAATTGAGTTTTAACACAAAAGAAAATAGTTTGAAACTTTTAAAACTCTTCATAATGATAAACTCTAAAGCAGCAAAACATTCAAACATCTTAAAGCTTCGACCATGAGAAATCATGAATTAAGCTTAATCGTAATTAGACACTTCAAGTTTAATATGTAAAATGTGGACACGGTATAAATTTTCTTGGGATAATACTTGCTATTATTATATACTTGCTATTATTTGTTTACACTATTTTTTTGTCTGGAATCAGTACTGTTTTAAAATTCTAGTGTTGATAATGTTAAATTTCCAAAAATATTGTTTTTTTTGTATTCTTTAGTAAGCCTGATAATTTTTGAACTTTACAATCTTATAAAACGTATTTTAGTTTATATAAAACCTGCAAAGCTATTTTGAGGTTTTAGCTAAAAACAAGTAGAGATTTATTTATGTACACGTACTTAAATATATATACTTATAAGATACTCTTGTAACTAAAGTTAAACTTTAATACAATTAAAGTACTTTCATATAACTAATTTATTTAAAGTGTAAGTACAGCCACGAATATTTGTCTTATTGTTTTGTTCTTAAACTACAAGAAATCGGTGATGCTTCTAAATTTCTTTTTTATTTAGATAAATTTTAGCAAACTACAAAGACTTAAAATTCATTTATCCATAACTTGTACTTTCTATACTTCTGAACAGTATATTTTTAAACTTTTAATTCGTGTCTCTTCAGCACTACAAAATCTAATTAATGCAAAATATGTTGAAGTAATTACTTAACTCATGTTTATGCAAGTACTAATGCACTCGAAGATAAAACGTCATCACGAAGTAAACTAAGTATTACAATCAAGTGTTTTGTTTAGTTGCAATCGGACTTTAATATAAATTAGTTTTTATAGGTTTAGTAGGTTAAGTCAGTTGTATCGAACTGATCAGCTTTTATTGTACTTTTTTGTTCGATTTAGAATTTTTATAACTAAAACAAAAGCTTAACTTTATGATAATACTCTTTTTTAACAGTTTGAATTTTTTTAAATATGCATTATGCAAGTATAATTTGTTTAAGATTTACTTGTAACCAGTATAAACCAATAAATATAATAAAAATATACTTAAATAACTAAGGTATTCTTAGATTATTTTAATTAAACTTGAAATTTCTGTTAATGTTTGTATCATTTTAGAAGTAAAAAATTATATAAAACAAATTTTTACTTTTATTTAAACATGTTTTCATTTATTCACAAATCTCATTTATTATACTAAAAATAGAGTTAACACTGTTGTCGATATACTTATAAAACACACTTTTTTAAACAAAATTAATAAACTTAGTTCTAATAATTCAGACTTAAAAAAACAATAAATATTTTTAGTGATGTCTTTAACAGATAATCTATCACCTAGTATATTTTGTCCAGAAAAATGAGTACACAACATGTTTTTTAAGCACATTAAAGTCGTTTCTTTTTCGAACTGATAACCGCAAAGTAAAAACTTTTCTTAGTATAAGATAGTTAAATATTTGTTTTTGTTACAACTGTTTACAATAAAAATTTAGAAAAAAAACTAGTCTTACTTTTCGAGTGTATAATCTCAGTAAAACACAACTAACTCTTTTAGTCATAGAACTATAGAAAACAATGAAAAACGGTTACTTTTTGTTTTGTTCGAAAAATAAAGAAAATGTTAAAATAATGTAGCAATAAACAATAAATGAACATTATAGAGCAAGATAAAATAAGGCATCATAAATACGTATAAACCAAAATAAAAGAGAAATAAAAAAATCTAGGCACTTAAAGTTGAAAGAGCTATTCAAAAATTTCAAAAACACGAGGAACATTTTGATGGTCTTCATGAAAACTTTCACGTTGTTTCAACATTACGCTAACAACTACTACCTTCCCTCTCCTTACACGAAACTTTTTCAAAATACAACTTGTTCGGTTTACGTTGATGAATTACCTTCAGAGTTGTCTGATTCCATATGCTGTGAGAAAATTAATGTTAGTTTTATTTTAATCTAATAATCTTTTAGTAATGGTGTTTTACAATTTTTCAAAAATATATCCGTAGTTTAAACACACAAGCCTTAAAATTTAATGTAATATTTTATATAAAGTTTTAACTTATATTCAGTTTGTTTGACTGCTTAGATAATTGTATTACTAAAAACTTTTTAAAGAATTTTAGGAAATACAGTAAATTAACTTAAATACAACTAGTATAAAGCAGTTACTATTTTAATTTTTGCTTACCTTATTTAATTTCTGAGCTTTCATTGAAATCAACTGTTGCAATGCAACTTTCCTGGCATTATTCTGAATTTTTTGCAGGGCCTCGACTCCCTTTTCATTAGCCACCCTTCTGTGAAGTTGGTTTATGTACTGGACTGCTTTGAAGACCACGTCTGTGCCACAAATATGGTCCTGGTCTTCAAAAGATGGTAGGACTGCGTTCAGTTGGTTGTACAAACTTTTTATTTCACTTTTTTTCTTCAAAGTTTTTCTAATACTTTTATTGGTTGGAGCTTTTGTCGATGAAGCTTTCTTTTTGCTGATCGACTGAACCATTTCGTATTTATTTGATTTTTAACTCGATGCGCTGAAAGTCAAATGCTTTTGAATAAAAACCTAGTAAAGGCTTTGCTTATAACCAGACTTTTCGGAAGAGAAAAAAAAAACAATCGAGAGATTTTGTTCTCTTAAATTCTTCGGGTAGCTTTAGATGTCATAGATATTTTTTCTGTGTGCATCTAAAAAAAAATGCTTGCAATTAATGTTGGGTAGTTAAAAAAATGTAAACATATTAACTAAAAAAATATTTAATTTTAAGTACGAATTAAAAAACAAAAAAAAAATTTCATTAATAAAAATGAGCCAGTAAAAAAGTTAAAATGTTGTTTTTTGATAAAAATCTTACAGTTTAATAAATTTAATAGCTTAACAACTAAAAGTAATAGTTTAAACAAATTTATTTTTCAATCACAACTATTTTTTTCTCTCAATAAAATTTCCTAAGTTTTTTCATTAATAATTTTTAAAAACATGTACTTTATTCTTAATTTTTTAAATAGCACGTTTTGAATACTTTTTAAAATAACTTAATAACTAAATAAACTAAACCTGTTCATGAAAAAAAGTTATACAAAACTTTGACGATGTTAGTTATAGTTTTGTTAAGTTATAATACTTATTATCTTATGTTTGAATAGTGTTTCGAATAGTAACATAAACAGTAACAAAAATACAAAGTTACAGTTTATCTCAAGCAAAACTAATACCGAAATAACTCTTAGTAATTTATAAGAAATTTAAAACTAGTGAACTTGATTTAGTGTTAAAATTAAATCGCATTAAATTCATTTAATTAAACTTTTCCTTAAGAAGGCCAGCAAATTTTCTTCCTTTCCACTTCAGTGTAAACAAAACAACAGTAAATAAGACCACCAATTAAGGACAATTCCCAAAACTTTACTGTATGACTAATTTATTCATCATTTTGATTACTTGTTTTCGTCAGTTAATTAATTAACTTGTTTAATCGGCAGTTGCACAGCGTTGAGAAATTAAACTGTTGACTTTCTGATGGGAAAAACAAACAACTTAGTGCTGCTACATTGCACTGTGCAGCAGATTGCGTCAGAAAAGTGCAAGGTTCTGCAGATACATTTGCAGTAGACTATAATCTCAAACGAGTTTGTCCTTTTTAGAAAGAATGTATTAGTTTTTTTATGTTTTTAAGCAGTTATAATAAAGCAATAAAAGTTTTTTCCCTCTATTTATCCAAAGTTTTTTTTTGCGACTTCTTTTGTAATCTCTTTTCATGTATATTGCGTATTTTTTAGTTGCATGTTACTTACATTATAAGATCTAATCATTTTAAACTGATTCACTTTTTTTATAAATTTAGCTTGTTTGTATAAAACAAAATCTTGCATCTCTACAGCTTCTGACGGCTTATGTTAATTTTTGTCAAAATAAAGTTTTACTGTGTTGTTACATCTGATATTAATAAAACTTAACTTTGTCATATTTATTTTATGCAAACAAACAACTTATGGCAAGTATCGAATTTATTCGTTTTCGTGGGAAAAATTTTCCTCTTTTTTAATCGCCACCTGCTACTTTACAAAATTTCACAAACTAATGCTGCATTGGAGCGTCTGGTGAGCGAACAAGTTAATTTTTAGCGGGAAAATATTTTTGCACGCGACAACAACTTTTGATAGGAATATTTCTCATTGACTAACAGACTTTAAAATCTCATGCACTCACTCGTGACGTCACAATCGAACAGGCAGATGTTGGGCTTTGAGAAAGGTTTTTACTTTCTGATGATTACTCGTTTGTTAAAGAATTACTCACGCTGATCGCACGTGCTATTGTTACGTCATAACCGTTGATCGTTTGAAAACTTATAAATAACTCTTTCTGAATCCGACAAAATAATTTTACACTGTTATTTATAATGCTGCTTTAAAAATAACTTGTTACTTTTTTTGTTTTTGGTTTCTGCTTTGTTTATTTATCTTTCCATACAAGCTGATTCTGTACTTTCAAATTCGTTTTTTTACGTCGCTGTGCTTATTTAAAAGTATTAAACTTTACAGTTAAACTCAAAAATATTGTTGGGCTTGGAGAAAAGTAATGTTTTAACATATTTATGAAGTCTTTGTTTTGATTAATTTTCTATTTAAATTGCTTGTTTCCTAATGAATTGGCTCAATATTTTAGTTATAAACTGAAAAAAAAAGGTTTACTAGAAAAAAAAAACTCTTTATTTTTATTATGTTTATTATTTAAACTTAATTGTATCAACAAATTATAAAACTTATTGTCTAGGAGTGATTATTTTTAAATTTTAAATTATTTCTAGTCTTTATTGTTGAAAAAAATTTGAATACATGATTTTTTGTTTTTATGCCAGAATTGCCAACTTTAAAACCTATAACAGATGTTTGAATGATTTGATGCAGAACAACATATTGAATATTAACTATTTAATTACTTCTGCTACTAGTTTTTATTGTTTACTTAAAACGAAACTTATCTCACAAGTAAACTGTATGTATGATAAAACAAACGGATAATAAAATCAAATTCAAATGAAGCTAACTTTGGATTAAATGTTTTTATAATCTTACTCTGAAAGTATATATTTCTAATCACTAAGTCATTACATGTGCTTAAAAAAATTAAAAGATCATACGTTTTGTAAAAATAAACGTTTTTAAACCATTTTTTCAATATATACTATATTAGACGAGAAATGAAAGCGGGCATAAGTAGAGTTTTTTTTTCAAAATTATTCTTTGGTATTATTACTTTCTTGTCTCCGAGTCATTACAAATGTTTATAAGAGTTTAAAACTATTATGTTTTAATTTCATATAACTTCGACGTTTTTTAATTTTTTTTTTGTTTAATGTTTTTACTAAATTAGAACTGCTAGAATTTTTTCATTGCGCGCACGACTATTGAAATTCGGGCAACTCATATTCTTAAAATAATATTAAAACAGCCACAAATAAAAAAGTAATGTATTATTTTCAAATGTAAAATATACATATGTAGGTTATATCTATATACAAGTCATATTTTTTTTTTTAAAAACTTTAAAAAACTTTTGAGATACTGCTTAAATAAAGTAAACAACTTTTTTATTTTTAGTAATTTTAAAATTTCTTAAAAATATTTCTATTTAAAAAAAAAATAAAGAAATGGCTTGTAGCAATTACAAAGATCTATATAAGTCTTTTTTATTTTGAAAATATATATTACTTATTGAGATATAGTCATTTAAATATCTTTTAACAACTTGAACTATTGGAATTCGAGTTTTCCGAATTTTAATTGTCATGTACTCTTTTTCAACAAAACAACCAAACTTTTACAAAATATGCATAAATAATGACACTGTTATAATAACCAGATCTTTACCAACGTTAAACAATTTTTATATCGATTATGTTTAAAGTATTTGATGCTCTTTTAATTACTTTTATTAATTTTTTTTACAAGGCAAAAGCTGATTAAAGTTTCTATTTTTTATACAAACACTGTGTTGTAAAATTTATAGACTAAATTGGCTTTAATACTAATAATCAAAATTCGATTTCTGTTAATAGAATATAAAAATAAAAAATTGACTAGCTATCAATTTTTCTTGAGTTACATAATTAATACAAGCATTTAACGACGAACTAAAAAAGTTTTAATTTAGATTTTTATAAAAACGAGTTTTACAATTTAGAATTTTTGAATATAAATTGTAACTTAAACTTATAACTGAATATAAGGAATGTAAAATTCAATTGTTAACAAAAAGAAAACAAGTTTTTCTACGCTCCTCCTAGTCTGTTTTTTTGTTTTTTTATTCAATGTACACTTAAAAAGTTACATATTCAGAAACTCGAGATAAGACAAAACATTTTACTATTTAAAAGTCGTTATAATGTTATTCATAATAACTTGTTATGAGACTTTTTAGTATTGCTTTGAAATTTCAAACAACTTTTAAACAACTTTTCTTGGAGGATTGTTCTAAAAAGTTTGAGGTAGCTTGGTAATATCAAAACAACTACGAACACTTCAATTAATTAAAACATTTTCAAAGTATAAGATTTCTTATTAACTAAATTGTTAGTTGTTAAGTGTTATATATAAATAATTTTTTGTCATTAATATTATGTAATGGTTCGTAAAACTCTATAAACAGCTAATTGTTACTTACAATACGTTTTATTAATCGTATAAACTCAATGGAAATTATTACTTTTTAAACTTTTTAAAACACTTTGTGTTTGTGTGTATATATACAAAGTAGTTACCTTAACAAAATATTTTTCTAACTTATTATACAAATCTTAAAGATCGTATTGAAAAAAATAAACGTATATGTAAATTTTATATTATGTTATTAAATATCTTAGCCCAGTAGAAAGATTTAGTAGCCTTGAAAGTATGTTTTCTGTCAAAGTTGATAAAAAATATTTTTTTGTGCTGTAAATCAATTTTAAAATATTTATTGAAAGAAGGTTTTTTCATTCACAACAATGCAGGTTTAACTTGTCAATCAAGTTTACGCTAACAATAAACTTAAATTCAATGTAAATATAATCATGAACTGCAAACAAGAACTTGTTTTTATCAAAACGCTAAAAACAGATCTTAAAGGTCAGTTTAATGATTTATTGAATTTTTTTGGAGGAAAACATGCTTGTTCAAACAAAAACTATGAGAATAATTTCAAAGTTTTTGTAACTAAATTCAACCGTTTTTTTAAGACAGTTTGAAATAAATAAGATGCCTTAAAAATTGAAGAGTTATAAAAATGTTCACCAATTTAAAATATGTAAGTTTACTAAACATACTTAAATGATTAAAAACTTAATTTAACTTAAGAATAACTTTAAAAACAATATTCTGCCTCTATATTTTAATTTTTTTTTCTAAATATAAACAGCACTTAGATATAAGCATTTTAGAAAATACAGTTTATATCAACTTCTCGACTTAAGATATAACAATGTATAAGTTTTACATTTAAAAACAAGTTCAGATTTTACTATTTTACTATTACCAATAAGAAATAAAAGCAAAATTACCTATGCTCTAAATAAATTCAAAGATAACAAACACTCTGCTGATACAGACTATGAAAAACCACACGATATGCAGAGAGCAAAATATAAAAATGTAAACAACTTTATTATAAGGTGCGGCAATATTATCCCACGAAACTAGATATCATGACAAGATTCACAAATTAGACTTCAAAGTTCGAGTTACAGCGAAAAGGCTTTTATAATCCATAAGTTTCAATGTCGAACCCTTCAGGAAATCGAATACTTATTCAATTTCGCACTTTTTAACGTTTCGCTACAGTTTTCTTCCACTTTAAAGCAGTTTTAACATTTTTAATTAAGACTTGTACGTTGAGATATAACGATTAAAAAAGTAATAAACAGAATTCAAGAAATTGAAAAGATAATATTGCAAAAATACATACACGTATTTGTTACTAGAATTTTTTAATTTAATTTGCTTGTTTTAAACAATACATTTTGTACAAAAAGAACATAAAAATAGAAAAAGCATATTTTTAAATTTAAGTAAGTTAAAAATTATAAATTTTACATGTAGGCTATCTTGAAACGGTTATGCAAATA
This sequence comes from Thalia democratica, assembly GCF_965202585.1. NCBI lineage: Eukaryota > Metazoa > Chordata > Thaliacea > Salpida > Salpidae > Thalia > Thalia democratica. Next base: position 21,213,623 of record NC_139165.1, read on the forward strand.
CTAAAATGAAACACTGAAAGTTTTTCCTATAACTCAAAACTTAATTCACTAACTTTTAGAAAAGTCTCTAAGTTTAAACTTCTTTATCGTTGAGATTTTTCTAAATTTAACTCTCAATACTTTTATGTATCAGTTAACTTCTCTTTAGATAATTTTAAAACAATAATCTGACATATTTTATTTAATTTGGATTTTTTTTAATCAAACTTTTAAATTTATTTTCCAACATAAACTAAATTTTATTGAAGTACACATGTATGTTTCAAAAAAAAATGTTAATCTTTTGCTTTATTAAAAATGATCAGTCTTAAAGTAAAGTGATATATATATAGTATTTTGTTAGTAATATCAATAACTTTTACAGTCTTTTAAATTGTTAATTGACTTTGAAAATAAGAACTACGTTTTAGAATAAAAAATTATTAATTAGCATTAAATCTTGACATGTTCAGAAAAACCTACTTTTTTGGTTTGCAAATTATTTAATAAAAGTTGTAAAAAATAAATTGTTTATAATAAAACTCAACAAAATATGTATAAACTTAAATTTAAACTTTCAATTTTTAAAAACAATCATAACTTACTTTTATGTGTAAGAGCTTTGGCATTTGAAAAGTAAATTTTTAACAGATTTAGCAAATTATGTATCAGAATTGATTTTATTCATTACCCTAATGTTAATATGGTTCAAATTTTCCTCGTTAGTATGTGCAAAAGACAAAATATAAAAACACAAATGCGTTAAATATTTCTTAAAAGTATTTCTCTTAATCTAAAACATTATAAAGTTTGAAAAAATATTTTTTTTTTTAAATTTTGCTTTTTCAAAACTATACACGGCATAAAACGTTATAAATACTCATAAACGTTTAATAAAACAGGCATATGTTAAGCCTGTTATTTTATTAGAATCTACAAATTCATTATTTTGTAAGTACATAAACCGAGTGTTTAACATATATAAATTCTGAGAAAATCTGAATGCAGATAAAAATGGGTGTGTCTCGATGCATTAATACCATTATATTTCGATTATTAGAGCCACACCTAAAATATACTGTTATCTAATATATTTTCTGTTCATATATACCTTTTTAAATTTTAAATAATTACTCTTTAGATCGACGTAAACATTTTTCATGTGAGACGATAAAGTTTAAGTTTGTTTAGGTTTTTTTGAGTTTAACTTAAAATAAAGCACCAAAAAAAATTAAGTGAATAAATAGGTAATAGTTATTAACGATACTTTGCTCTTTTATTATAGATCCTGACTTAAACTTTTCTAAAACGGTTGATTTTTTTTTAAACGTATGGTTTACTTATTTTTTTTTAAAGGTTAAATGTGCGTAAAGGAATTTTATCAAACAAGTCGCTAGTATTTTTAAATAATAAAAGTAAAAATGTATCTTACTTTTTTTAAATCTTGATTGCTATCAAAATTTTCACAAAAAAACTTATATCAATATTAACTCATTTTTGTACTTAAATAAAACTTTTGCAAGGTTTTTTAAACTTTGTTGAAATAAAGTTTAAATGCAAAATAAAGTTTAAAACTACTCTACTGAAAAGTATAATTTTTTAAAACTTTTATTGTAAAGAAGAACAAAATTAACATTATGGTATAAATAATCTATAAACTTTACTACTTGTTTCTTATTTTAAATATTTATAAGTGAACTTTACTTAAATTACTTACTATAATTTATTTGTTATCACTTTTACTTTATTCTACTACAATTGATTTACTAACTTAAGTTTTGTTGTTTAAAAAAGTAAATTAGAGTGAAAAATATATTTCTTAAAAGTCAATAACAATCTACAAACTTAACACTTAAATTGTTATAAAGTTAGCAGAGTAGTCAGCTAAACATTTCTTATTACTATAGATCTATCAAACTTAATCAACTAAATTTTATAAAGATAATTGGTATTGACATTAAAAACTTATTATCAGTTCTCTAAATCCTGATTTAAAGTTGGTATTCAAAAAAAAAATTAAGCTAAAAAGTATTTTTACTTACATTGTATAAATTTAAGCAAAGTAAAACTTTATTTCTTCTAAAGATAAAAACAAAAAGATTTTACAGTCCATAGCATTTTTTGCACAAATTTTAAATTGTTTATTTGCATGAAACGATTTTATATAAATTTTTATCTTTGTTTTGTGAAGCCACCAAAATGCTAATTTTACCTACTTACATACTTAAGATATTAAGTTTTTAGTTTTTTTTCTCTAGAACCTTTTCGCGTACTGCATTTGAAAACAATGCACATTATTTCCCAAATTACTCAACAAATTCGATTTTATAAATATTACAAAAACTTAATGCTTATTCCTTAAATTATGTTTTAATGGGCAACGTATTTCAATAGATAATTCCATAAATCATTAAACTGACATTTAGGACTTGTGTTTTATGTTGAGACAAAAACAAGTACTAAATGTTAAACTTCAAATATAGCAACACTTACAAAACATTTTATACCAACTACTTTTTTATTACAAACTTCATTTACAAAATTTAACATTATATCCTATATTTTCAACAATATAGTGTAACTCGCATTACAAAGCTAAAAACTTATTCTTATTTTTTTCGTTTTAATAAGATAATATTTCTACTAAACATTTCCGTAAATCATTAAACTGACCTATTGTACTTGGTTTTACGTTGTGGTAAAAACAAGATGTTATTTGCTTGCTTGGTAAACAAGCTATTTACTAAAGATTTGAATTAATTGTTACCGTAATCTTGACTGACAAGTTGCTGCTTTGTTACCTACCGAGCGAATAAGTTTTCTTTTATCTGAGAGCTCTAAATTTTGAACAACACTAGCAAAAATTTGTTGCCTAAAATATTTTATCATATTTTTAAATGCATTTATTCTTTCAAGACTTTATTTTGCAAACTAATTTTCGGTCAAAGACCTCGTCAGTGCTTAAATAAATTTTATTGAAATGGAATTCTAATTTAATAAGATTTATTTTAGCTTTGACGAGGTCTTTGACCAAAACTTAGTTTGCGAAATAAAGTATTAAAAGAATAAATTCATTATTTCTCCTTTAGTAGTTGAGATCTTTTTATTTATTTTCTAAAAATCAAAACATGTAATATTTTAAAATGCTTTACAAACTTTTTTTATATCTTTGTAATTTTGTTAAATGTTTTTTGAAGTTTTCTAGTTATGTTAAAGAGTGTACATTGAAAAAAAGGGTTATTTAAAACACTTAAATTATTAAATACTTATAAAAACTTTGTGTCTTAAACTTTGATAAAAACTTGTTATGACTAATTAGTTCAGAAACAAGTGTAAAATACAAAACTATGTTAGTGAATTTGACTCTTGTTGTAGAAAACACTATTTTAGATTAAAGTTTAATTACATCATATCTCTTATAAAAATATTGAAGACAAGCAAATACTTAAATGTTTTTTGTTTTATTTACTACATACGTTTAAAAACTATTTATATTAGGGGAGTTTTAAATGTATACTTATTTCAAAAAAAATTAAAATTTTAGAATAAATTTAAATGTCCAATAACAACTGAACCTTAGAGTAAAAATAATCATACCAGTATTGCAATAAAAACAATTTCGGAAACTTTCTCAAAAACTTTAAGTATGTTTTGATATGAAAAATTAATCGCATTAAACTACCAAATTACACTTTCCCTTAAGAAGGATAATGCGTTTTCTGCCTTTCTAACTCTATAAACAAAACAACAATAAAAAAGAAAATGAGACCACCAATTAACCACAATTTCCAAAACAAAACTCGATGATTAATTGACTCATGTAACAAATTCTCATTGCATCATTTCAATTGATTATTTTCGTCTATTTATTAACTTCATAATCGGCAGTTGCATAGCGTTGAGAAATTAAACTTCTAATTTTCTGATGGGAAAAACAAACAAGGTTTACACTTCGCAGGATATAACATAAAAATGTGCTGCAGATAAAATCTTTTGAACTATGAAAACTTTTAATATCGGCAAACTTTACTATTCAGTTGAATAAAAATTAAGTTCTATTCTGTTTCAAAATATACTGTAACTTTATGACCATATAACTGAATTTATTTAAAATATTAAATTTCTCCATTTTCGTGAGAAAAATATTTCTTCAACTTTGATCGCCATCTGCTACTTATTTTTATTTCAAAGCGTCTGGCGGGAAACAAATTAATTTTTTGGCGGGAAAAAGTTTTTGCACGCGACAACAACAACTTTTGTGCAAGAAATTTTTCTCATTGACTAACAGCCTGCAAAAAACCGTCGCATGAACTCAAACCTGTGACGTAACTATTAAAGGCAGATGTTAAGCTTTGAGAAATGTTTTTAACTTTTGCTGATTACTCGTTTTTTCAAGGATGTTACTAGCACGTGCTATTGTAAGGTTATAACCGTATATTGTACACAAACTTTAAGTAGAGGAATGTTTTTAGTACATGTTTAAAATATCTTCCGCTATTTTTTGTAATGCTGCTTTGAAATCATTTTTAATAATTTTTATATTAGTTCGGAGTTTGCTAATCTATATTAACTTAAAACCATTACTTGCGGATAAAATGTTTTTATTAATCGTTTTGTTTTCTTTACTTTAGATCTATCTACTTTGAGAGTTAAACTTAAAAATCTAAATTGATAATAAAATTTGTAAATTAATCTGAGGTTCACGTGTTCTTTTAGTTTTACTTGCCGTTTTATTAACACATTGATCAAGTCTTTCCATAAAGTTAACATGAAAATAAAAATAAAATTAGTTACAGCAGACATCTCAAAATAACACAACTACTTACCAGTTTTCTATATAATTCAACACCACACTATTAACAGGTATTCTTTAAGAGTGAAAATATTTGATTTTCAAAATAAACGCCAGAAAAATTCAAAGCTTTTGAAATACTCAAGCCGGAACTTTTAGATTAAAAAAATTCTATACTGTTTTGAAAAGTCGAGTCTATACAGCAAAACAAATCTAAGCTATCGTGTTAACTATTTCAGCTGCTAGTTTTTTGTCATTCACTTAAAGCGACAATTATCTCACAAGTAAATTTACGACAAGAAAAAACAGGTTGAACTGGAGTTACTTTTGCTCTAGGGATTACTACTTCCTAATTATCAAGTTAATACAAGTGTTAAAAAAAATTTAAAGCTCTTAAGGTTTTAATACATACAACTATTCTTCGTTCTATTAAATATTTTTCAGTCTAATATCATTTATAGAATTAATACTATCAGAAAAATGGTTAACAAAACCACCTAAACTTACAAAAACAGTATAGAAATAATATAAAAATTGAAAAGTAATGTTACGGGCATTTAAAGATTTAATGGTAGTGTTATAAACATCAAATTTTTAGAATTGTTAATCTAAATTCTTAATTTTTACTATTTTGAGAAGTATGTTTTCATAAATTTGAGTTACTTTTTGTTGTAAAGTTAAAGCAAGTTAATGTTTATACTGTAAAATTTAAAACTCAAACTGTGGTAAAGAAAAATTAAACTTTTTCTTAATTATAAGAATTATATTTAAGTCAATATGCACCAATGATAAGTGAGAATAAAACCTCGAAAAGCTCTGTTCTTTTTCAGAAATTTTAGTAAACAGTAATTAAATATATTTAAAATTAAACTTTAAATAAGTTAAGTAACTTGTTTATGCATGCAACAGTAAAACTATTAATGTTTGTTGTTAAAAAAAAGTTATTGATTTAAGTTAATTAAGCTAATGAAGTTGACCTAGAAGTAAATAATAATATCAAAACTGCTTATTGTTTGTATGTAGACTTATAAACTACTCAACTTTGTGTTATTAATGTGGTTGTTATCTCATTTTTCTAAAAGATCGCAAGAAAAACTATTTTATTGAACTTCTTGGCATGTTAGGAAAGATTTGCAAACTTTATCAAATATTCCAACTGTCATAAACTAGGGATGGGCAACGTACGACCCGTGCACTGATCCGGCTCACAGAGTGAAAATGACCGGCCCCGAGCGTTTTTATAATTTTTATAGGATTCGGCCCGCGACAAAGTGACAGGCTCGCAAAGGGTCAGTATTAGTGTATATTTTTACAAAAATATGCTTCAAGAATTTGACTTATTTTTTTATTAAATGGCTATTCAATTTAATGTGTACTAATAAATACACCATTTTGTCCCGATATTTTGTATTGTTCTAACTAAGTTGGAATATCCTTTTGTTATATTACCGTATTGCTGCTAAAACGTCATTATCCGGTTAACCATTAATTCGAAATGCTTCGAAGCGTCAAAGACTAATTTTTTCCGGATCCGGCCTGCCGATTGAGAAACGTTGCCCACCCCAATTATCATAAACTGATTTAGAACTTGTTTGCAACTTAACTAAAAAAACCGTCAATACATGAAAACTTTTGCTTGCTAAACAGCAATACCACTTTAAGTTATCAATCAAGATAACATTAAATTTAATCCTGTGTGAATATCTTTATTGTCTGCAAACAACACCTTGTTTTTATCACAACTTAAAACTAAGTCTAAAAGGTCAATTTAATGGTTAATGGAGTTCTTAAGTGATAATATTTGCTTATTTAAACAAAAACCTTGTACATGAGTATTAAGGGTTAGTAATGTGAATTCAACCGAACACTTAACTTGAGATAATATATAAACTGTTTGATTAATTAAATACGTCAATAAAAGAGATGTAAATAAAAATATTTTACTTGAGTACCTAAATAAATAGTAGTAAACTATAATTCTAGATTTACAAAATAAAACAAATATTATTTTATTCAAAGGAACTTCGCAAACGACTTTGTGAAAATTTGAAAACGAATTTGAAACATGTGAAAATAACGTGAAGGCCAGATTTATATAATAGTTAAAAGGCTATCCATAGATTTGTATTTATGTTTCCATATTGTAAGCAAAAGGTTTTTATGTGTTATAATTTCCTAAGCATTAACGTATATAAAATTTTCGAAAAAAAAAGTTTATCAATTTCTAAATGGCGGTGATCGTTTATCAAACAAAGTTTTGATAAATTACTTAAAATTTAAGTTGTTAAAACAAGTGTTTAGTTTATTATACAGTTAATTTTACTTCTTTTAGGGATTTAGTTTGTAGATTCTTTTTAAATTTTTTAGTACTTTGTCATCTACATTAATGTAAGATATAATATAATTGTGTCCAGTGTACTAAAGTCATTTTATTAACAAATAACTCACTTGTCTTCGAAAATTAAAAAAGAATAAGTTTTAAAGCATCAAACGTTTATTTAGGCATCAATATTTTTATAACAACTTTATAATATTTATAATATTTTGAATATTTTATTTTCAGGTAAAGGCTTGGGTAGTTTTAACTTTTTTTATTCTATTTACTTACTTTTTCAATATTTTTTCGTAATAATTTTAAAATAACTCCGGATGTCTAAAAATAAATACATATTTAATTTACAAATTTAAAATGAGTTAATTTTTAAAGCAAATTTACTTAAATTTTACTTTGATCGTGTGTATTTTTATTTTAAAAATAAGTATAAAATTTATGTAATATCATTTCAAACGGTTATAAAACCAATCAACAGTTTTCCTTTTTAAGCCTCAAAACTTTTCTAATTACTATTTAAAGTGTTTAAATTTAGTAAAAAATAACATTATTGTTCTTGATGATTTACTACGTAAGACTAGAACAAAGAAAACTTACACAAACTCAAAATATAGTTTAAACAATATTAGTAACTAAACTATATTTGTTAGTAAAAAAGCTTTTTATTGTACATGATATCTTATCTTAGTGTACTTACTTTAGCTGTAAATTAAACTTTCCTTTAAATGCCTCAAAAATTTAACAAAACCTAAACTAATACGTTTTTAGCATGTATATTTGTATAAAAAGTAATTTTATAAATGTATAGTTTATAAAGTTATCAAACAAAAACACCAAAACTTGTAAAACTAGAAACTTAAACCATCCTTTTAGCAAAAAGTAAAACCAAGTTATCAACGAATCAGCAGTCTTTTACCAGATATTAATACATTTTGCGAAGGATTGTCGCCTTATAATCTACATATATTGATATTAGTGCGCAAACACACCCATATTTTATTTCTATTCAGATTTTCTAAACATTTATATGTTATAACTGAGTTTATACTTGCATTATAATGAGTTTGTAAATACTGATAAAAGTTACGCTTTAAATATGCTTGCTTTAAAGCATTTTTGACTGTTGTAATATGGTTATTACGCGTATTAAGTTTTTAAATTAATTTTTTTGGTTGTATGCTTTTTACATTTGGTAAAAAAAAGTTGACATTATAAAATCAGCTAGTATAACTACTGTTTTCGGTTTCTAAAAGCTTAGAAATGAATTAATTTTAGATTTAGATGTAGAAACTGTAGGGTAATAAATTATAATTCCAGATCCAACTTTTAATAGCTAGATCTAGTAGCAATTATACTTTTCTATAACTCAGACTTCTAAGCAAGGTCTAACATGCGGGCCAAATGCAGTCCTCAAAGCCAAAGCCTGTGGCCTACAAAGTACTTTGTATAATTTTTCAGCAAATTACATGTTTTTTAAACACAACTAAAAATAAAAAATTGTAGAAAAACTTACAATTAGGCTCTTAATCAAATTCGTAGTCATTTATTGCTTATGTTATCACATTTTTGGTTTAGAATATAAATTTCGTATTGATAACAACTTGTTCTTAGAATAACTGCAGCCCGGTAAGACTTTTTAGATCAGGGTTTCCAATTTTTTTTTTCTAAAGAACTTCTTATAAAAATAAAAAAGCTATAAACATCTCCAACTAAATCATTAAAAAAAAAACCTCTAAAAACACCTAAGACCTTTTTTTTACTCATCATCAGCAATTCAAGAATATCTTGTGTAAAGTTCCCCTGTTTTAACTTTCAAATTATGACTTGGCCCACTTTGGGAAACCCTGTTTTAGAGTTTATTTCGGCCTACAAGAATTTATTTCTGAGAGAATAGGCTGGCAACTTATAAATGGCTGCTGACTCCGGTTCTTAAATAGTAAAATATGTTTACTCGTTTTAAGGAGAAGCAGAAATAAACTTTAACATTTATTATTTATATTTACAGTTTAAACTAGACAAAATAAATATACTATCATTTAACAATAAAAACAATTAATTTTTTCGGAACCACCTTTTTTCAGATTATTTAAATGTATATGTATTTTAATAAAAACATATTAATTATTTATAAAGTACGTAAGGTTTTAAAAGCTAATAAGTTTATTAGATTTTGTTTTATAAGCTTCCTTATTATAATCAGTGTACCGTAAATTTTAAAACACTTACTGGTAAAATCGTCTTTTTCTTTTTTTTTTTTTTCGTAAACTTATAAAGTTACTTTCCCTTAAAGAAAATATATAATGTAGTCGAATATGAAACGTTAGTTAAAAAATGTTTTACAAGCGAATTTACTAAAAAACAAACAAAAAGCGTTTTTAAATGTGTTATTTTTTTCAAAACATACAAAACTTGTTTATGACGTTTAAGTATTACTTTTTTTACTAAATACATCAACAGTTAACTGTGCAGCTGCTTTGCGCATGGGAATTCGTAGATATAAAAGGGAAATTCCCTTAACAAAGACAGTTTGAAAGACGTGACTTTTATCTACGACAGCTTATGTTTGACTAGAAGAAAGTTTGTGAATTTTTTTTCGTGCTTTCTGAGTTTTCAGCTTGTTATTCACAAAACGAGTTCATAAGTGACATTTTTAAAAGATGACAGTTTGTGTTTGAAAAAAGGAAAGTTTTGTAATTCTTTACGTGCTTTTTGATGTTTTACTTATTTTTAAAAAAATTTTGTTAGAATGTTTGATCGACTTCTATAAATATTTATCAAGGCATTTTTATTATTGGTTTTTTTACAAAATAATCAAAAAGCCATAAGTTAGCTATCATTAAATATTTACATGTGGACCTAACATTGTAAACAAATAGATTGAAGACATTGTTTTTGGGTTTTTATTTTTTCGTTGTAGTGATATAACTACTAAATATAAATTAGCAACAATTATATTGTACAGTATAAATAAATATTAACATTATTTATAAAAATAGTAACAATCGAATTTTATAACTCTAAAAGTTTTTACTTTACCTGAAATAAGTTTGCTTGAAATATTCTAAATGTATGTAAATCTAGAAAAATATTTTAGCTACTGATTAGTTTTGGAAGCACGACAGTTCAAATTCGTACAATCTACATTCGAACAATTCACTTCTTAAAAAGAATTCAAAGGACCTTAACTCAAAAAGTTATATATATCTGAAAATATAAAAAGTATGTATGTAGGTACTGTTAATATCTACAGGCCATATTTACATTTTTATGCAAAATTTCAAATATTTTAAAATATATTTAGAAATTACTAGAAATAACTAGATTTATAAGCTTTTTTTAGCCATACCTCTGAAAATATTCTAGATTTTGCAAAAATTAAAAAATGGCCTGTAGATATTTACAATACCTACATACATACTTTTTATTTCTTTTAAATATACATAACTTTTTGAGTAAAGGTCCTTTTATTTTTTTTTTAAGAATTTGAATTGTCGGAATTCAAGTTGTCATGTAACCTTAATTTTTGAGGTAGTCTTTGCTACGTAAATCTCGTTACATTTAGTATTTATCGAGTAAAAAATAAACGTTATTGAAAGGTACCTTATTAAATAAGTTCAGTACAAAAACATTATTTTCTTAAAGTAATACTATTGTCTTTTGTAGTCCATATAGTTTTAAACTTATTTTATAAATATAAGCATTTACTTAATTTCATATTTTTAGGTTTAAATTGCAACAAGAACAACTCTGTAGTTTAAATTTGAAGTAATAATTTATTTTGTACTCCCTAAGGCATTGACCTTGAGACTTATAAATTATAAAAGAAATTTTATTGTATTTCATATCTGAAGTTTAGTTTATAAGATGAGGCCATGATACCGAGTTTCAAGGGATAAGTTTCATGCCGCACCTTATATACTTGTCATGATTTTGTTTACATTTTTATATTTTGCAGCATACTATATCGTATTTTATATCCTAATGTCAACAGCATGAAGCAAAGGTAATAAAAATAGTTTAAGTTCTAGGATATAAAATACCAAATAAAACAAAAAATTGAACTTGACAGCAAATCATAAATTAAAAACTAGGTTTTACTGAATAGTTTAACTTTAAGCTTAAGTGTTCAGTTGTAATTGCACATAAATTAATAAAAAAATAAATTTTTATTAAGATACTCAATGATATGTGTAAAGCAGGGTTTCCCAAAGTGGGCGATATCGCCCCCCTGGGGGCGATTTTCGTATGTAGGGGGGCGATAAATAGTAAAGGGGCGAAAGGGTGGGCGAAAACTAGTAAGGGGGCGAAAAGGGGGCGGTTTTAAAATTTTGTGCAGACATTTAGTTTTCACTTTTTAGCTTGATTTTTAACTTATTTTAGCCTGCTATCAAACATTTGACCTGAAGTAAAACTTAAACAAAATAAGTCCATTTCGTTTAAGAGAAATTTAGAAAAAAATCAAAAAGTTTAAGACTCCTATTTTCAATTAATTTACATATTTTTATTCATACCTTTTCTCATTTAACAACTACATAGGTTATAGACGAATGGAAATCCTCTCACCATTTTATAACCTGACATATCTGTCATTTGTGATCATAACTGCTTTGTAAAAATCTATGCTATCGATTATAAACTATCACCCTATGCTATTTCCAATTGTTTCTAGAAAAGTCACTTAGTAAGACAAAAAAAACTATATTTAAGTCAATTTTTCAATAGAATAAAACAGTTGTAATTAATTAAGATAAAATTTGTAAGTTCTGTTTTTGAGCTTGCACTACTAAATCTAAAAAAAAGTAACTTTTGTTTAACATGTACTTACATATTTCTTATTTATATTTGATAATTCTTACAGAATTGAGTTGGTTATAAAAAGGAAACTGTCTAGAAAGGTTTTTGGCTGTTTTTAATTCAGTTATTGATTTTTTCTTAAAAGGATAAGGTATTGGCAGACAATATTGTTAAAAGAAAAATAGACATTGCTTATATGTCAGACTTATATGGTAAGTTCTACCATCTGAACAAAATTTTACAAGGTAAAAACTTGAACTTTGTGAAAGTCTTAAGTAAGGTAACCAGTTTCAGAAACCAACTTGAACTGTATGGAAAAAATTTCAAAAATAATCAGTTTTCACAGTTTGCAAGTTTGGAAAACTGAAAACTTTAAATAAGTGAAGGTCAAGTAGAAGTGCTTTTATCTCATCTGAAACAGCTTTAAGGTGACATTGATAAACGGTTTAATTACATTTTTTGATTAAATTTCACAAAGTGGATTATGGATCCCTTCGAAGCAGATCTTTTTGAAGTAAACGTTTACTTATAGGAAACCTTCTCAGACTTACACACTGACTTTGAACTTAAAGTAAATTTTTCGAAAGAACAATAAAAAAGCTTTTTGACTCAACAAAACTTAAGGCACAAGTATCCCATCATTTGGGAGGAAGTTACATTGTTGTTTATAGCTTTTCCTTGTAGGTTTTTGAGAAACCTTACAGTTCAGTTATCAACATCTTTAGCAAAAGATCTTATCTAGATGTTTGTATAAGAGGTGACTTCAGGCTTTAATTGACTGATTTAGAACCATATTTATAAAAACTTACAAGCAGTTATGAAGCTCATCCTTCACATTAGATTAGACTTCAGTAGCAAACATTATCTTATGTAAGTTTTTTTATTTTACTTGATTTTTGGAATATTTCTTGTTTTACCTGATTTGTATTGTATTTAAGTACGCTTTTTATAATAAAAATCTATTACGTTATTTATTCTACAGTAGGTTTGCTTAATGCCTAATGAATATTAATGATGGTAGACTTCCTCTTGAGTTCGCACTTTTTACCAAAAAGAAAAATTATATATTCTTAAATTTGACTTCAGTAAAGTCTATTACTAACTAGTTAGTAAAAAAACAACAATATTTATAATATTTAATAGCTTATACAGATCTTTTTTTTTTAATGAATGCTTATTTTATGTTTTAGTTGATTTTATGTTTGTTCATAACATTATTGCATTATAATATATTGAAACTTTCCACTTCTAAAAAAAAATATCATGTTTTCTTGAGTTCGCACATTTTAGTTTTGTTCAAATTGTGAACTCAAGCAGAAGTCTACTGTATTAATAAAGTGGTTTATGATTTTAAAGTTAGTACTAGTTTTGTTTATGACCTGGTTAACTTTGTAATTTATATTTTTCGTTTTACATCACACAAAAAAAAAGTGTTTTAAACATTTATTTGAAAGATATTTATTTGACAGATTTTTGTTATTACTTGTTGAATCTGCATAAATAAAAAAAATTTGATAAGTGTTAAAGTTTTTATTTCAAAAAAGATTATTTTGGCTTTAAAAGAGTATAGATTTGAGGTCTCTACTTGAAATGACTTCAATTTTTAACTTACAGGATTTTAAAGTTAGTTTTACTTTCTAAGCTGAGTTATTATTCAAAAAAATATACATTTTAAGGAGATTGAAACAACTAGTACAACTATTTTTTGTTTTATCTTAGTTCATAATATATTGACAATTAAAATGTGTTTTTTATTTTAATAGTTTAATCCTAGCTTTAAATTTTTCACTATTTTCCTCTGTTAATTTATTAGAGGCTGATATCTAGATTAAAAATTAATTTCTGAACAGAATTAAATAAGCCATCAAAAAGACTGCTGCAGTAACTAAACAAAATTTTAACCTAATAAAAAGTTTTTTAATTGATTACTTTCTATTCACAAAATTAACTGTAAAACATTTAGTTCTTATTTTTTTGAATTTAGATAAAGAAAAAAAAACTGTTAGAGTTAAAGTTTAATTTTTTAAAGGTTATTCCAAATAAATAACTATTTAATGGTGTTCTACTAAAAAACATGTAGTTAAAAAAGATTAAAATTAAATTTAGACTTTACAACTAACTTGCTTATAATATTTCTTAAGATTAAAATTAATAACTTTACTATATTAACAGAAGCTATCAATGAAACCAGTTTTCATGTGAGACAATCGACCAGTTGGTCAATCTTCCTCAAACTATATCAGCAATGATGTTTCAATATTTGTTCCAAAATGTGTCAGATAAACTATTTATTATTTTGTAGTTTTTTTAATCTCTGGTATAGAAATTTTTAAATATGCCTATTTATAGAATAATTTAAGTATATTGTGCGGCTTAGATAAGTAACTTAGCTTTAACTTCTAAATGTCCGAAATTTGTTATATAAGAGATTATTATAATGTCAGGTTTCAGTTAAGATTTTAGATGGGTAACTTACGGTCCAGATACAGTCAAATTTCGGCCCACTAAATAACTTAAAAACTACTTGTACAACACAAATAAAGTTTAGTTTTTTGATAATTAATATTTTGAAAAACGCTTTCACTTTGGTTTTTAGTTTACAGTAGTACTTCCTAGATCACAATAGTACTAATCATTTTATTACTTTTTTGCTCGAAAGTTTAAATTTTCTTGTATGTTAGTTTTTTAAATTACGCAGCCCGCAAGTACACTTATTAGCAAGTCAAAACTAAAAAGGATTTTTTTAGTAAGTATGACTTGCTGACTACAAAAGTTGTCTACCACTAACCTAAGGATTCATTAGTTTCAAAACAATACACATTTAAACAGAATTGATTACAGAATACATGAGGCTTTTTATTAATTAAATATTTTAATACACTTTACTGGACTTATTAAAAAATAGCTGTAAATTATTTTCTCAAGCCCTGAAACTATTTTGACCACAACCCAAAAGTGCATGCATAAGAAGTACCAAACTAAATTACATTTCGAACACAACTTTTTTGGCTAAAAAGTGCGTAGTCGAGAATAAAATTACTTTATAAAATCCTGGGGGGCGATTTTTTTTCTAATTTCTCAAAAGGGGGCGATTTCGTAAATTAGTTTGGGAAACCCTGGTGTAAAGTGTATCGGACCAGTGAACTTTTATATGTATGTTTTTATGGTAAACTTTACATTTGGTATTTTCAAAAATAGCTTAGCTCAATTATAGTTTCATTATAAGAACTTTATTTTTGAAGGTAAAAATTTTTAAACAATGTTTTAACTTTTTTCTAATAGGATAAAGTTTGAAACCAAAAAATTATAGGTATTTTTAAATGTAAAAAACGTTAACCAAAACAAACTATTAAAGTGATTTTTAATTATTTTATTAGACTTTATTTTATTCATACTCGTAGCTTTTAGCAAACTTATAAAATATCAACAACATATATTATTCTTTCGCTCAAAAAAGTTTTCATTTATTAAAATGTGGTTTGGTATTACTATAGTTAAAGCTAGTATACTTAATAGTTTAAGTACTTATTAAATCAATTTCTATAAAAAATTCTAAAACTATTTGAAACTGGTATAATTTATGAATGGCAAATATAATTTAAAACTTACTTATTCTTTTAACATAAAACAAAAAGCAACGAAATGCGTTAAATTTATTTATATTTTATTAAGAACACAAAGTAAATGTAAACTTTTAAACCAGTAACATACTTTAAATAAGTACTAAAGAGCAAACCGATATAAGGCGTCATTAAAATACGTGAAAACCAAAAACAGAGCATTAAAAAGTTTAGGCACTTAAAACTTTCATAAATACAAGGCACATTTTGCTAGTCTCCATTTGAACTTTTTCCTGTTACTTCCAACGCTACGTCACTGTTGACTCACCTTCATTATATTTTCTTTCATGAAAACTTTCACTCTTCACTACACTTTTGACTGGTTTACGTGGAAGAATTTCCCTCAGAGTAGTCTGACTCGTACTGCTGCGAAGAAAATAATAATAGTAAAACATATGTTATTTAAATTTATTTCAATAATTAAATTTTGTAGTCTTATTTTTGATTGTAACCTTAATAGAAAAAATCTTTATCATATAATTTAAGACTTTTTAGATGTTTACTATCAAAATTAGATAATTTTAAAGCTATAGAAAAATTTTTTGTTCAATTTTTTTAGAAAATCAGATTAGACAATTTATGTCAAACATAAACTCCTTCTATAAATCAAAATAATTTCAAACCAAATGCTTACCTTATTTAATTTCTGAGCCTTCATAGCCATCAACTGTTGTAATGCAATTTTCCTGGCATTATTTTGAATTTGTTGCAGGGCTTCGACACCCCTTTCATTAGCCACCCTTTTGTGAAGCTGGTTGATGTACTGGACCGCTTTGAAGACCACGTCTGTGCCACAAACAAGGTTCTGGTCGTCAAAAGATGGCAGGACTGCGTTCAGTTGGTTGTACAAACTTCTTATTTCGCTTTTTTTCTTCAAGGTTTTTTTAATACTTTTGTTGGTTAGAGTTTTTATCATTGAAGCCTGCTTTTTGCTAACCGACTGAACCATTTCGTTTTTATTCGATTGTTAACCCGATGCGCTGAAAGTCAAATGCTTTCGAATAAAAACCGAGTAATGGCTTTGCTTATAACCAGACTTTTCGGAAGAGAAAAAAAAACAATCGAGAGATTTTGTTCTCTCAAATTATTCGGGTAGCTTTGAGGTGTCATAGATGCTTTTTCTGTGTGCATCTAAATAAAAATAAATGCTTGCAATCAATGGGTAGTTAAAAAATATTTAAACATATTTAATTAAAAAAATATTTAATTTTAAGTATGAATTAAAAATAAAAAAAAAACTTCCATTAATAAAAATGAGCAAGTAAAAAAGTTAAAATGCTGTTTTTTGATAAAAATCTTACAGCTTAATAAATTTAATAGCTTAACAACTAAAAGTAATAGATTTTACAAATTTATTTTTCAATCACAACCATTTTTTTTCTGCATAAAATTTCCTAAGTTTTTTCATTAATAATTTTAAAAAACATGTACTTTAATCTTATTTTTTTAGATAGCACGTTTTGAATACTTTTTAAAATAACTTAATAACTAAATAAACTAAACCTGTTCATGAAAAAAAGTTACACAAAACTTTGACGATGTTAGTTATAGTTTTGTTAAGTTATAGTAGTTATTATCTTGTGTTTCGAATAGTAACATAAACAGTAACAAAAAATACAAAGTTACAGTTTATTTCAAGCAAAACTAATACCGAAATAACTCTTAGTAATTTATAAGAAATTTAAAACTAGTGAACTTGTTTTAGTGTTAAAATTAAGTCGCATTAAATTCATTTAATTAAACTTTTCCTTAAAAAGGCAAAAAAATTTCTGCCTTTCCACCTAAGTGTAAACAAAACAACAGTAAATAAGACCACCAATTAAGGGCAATTCCCAAAACTTTACTCACTGACTGACTTATTTCTCATTGCATCATTTTAATTACTTGTTTTCGTCAATTAACTAATTAGCTTGTTTAATCGGCAGTTGCATAGCTTTGAGAAATAAAGTTGTTCAGTTTCTGATAGGAAAAACAAACAATGTTGTGCTACTGCATTGCGCTGTGCAGCAGATTTTGTCAGAAGAACTCAAGGTTCCGCAGATACTTATGCAGTAGAGTAGACTACAATTTCAAACGAGTTTGTCCCTTTTAGATAGAATGTATTAGTTTTTTTATGTTTTAAAGCAGATCAGATCAAGCAATAGAATTTTCTTCCCTCTATTTGTCAAAAGTTTATTTTTTAAGCAATTTTTTTCAATTTTTGAGTTTTGTACTCTCTATTCATGTATATTGCGTATTTTTTAGTTGCAAATTACTAGTATACTAGGATCTTAACATTTTAAATTTATTTATTTTTTATTTCATTAATTTAACTTTATTGTATAAAAACAAACTCTTGCTTCTCTACAGCCTCAGATGGCTTATGTTAATTTTTGTCAAAATAATATTTTGTTGTGGTTTTGTTGAACCTGATATTAATGAAATTTATCTATGTCAATATTATTTTATGCAAACAAACAATCTTTATCGCAAATATCGAATTTATTTGTTTTCATGGGAAAAATCTTCCTCTTTTTAATCGCCACCTGCTATTTAACAAATATCAAAGACAAATCCTTCATTGGAGCGTCTGGCAGGCGAACAAATTAGTTTTTGGCGGGAAATATTTTTGTACGCGACAACAACTTTTGATAGGAATATTTCTCATTGACTAACAGACTTTAAAATCTCTGACACTTATGACGTCACAGTTAAAGGCAGATGTTGGGCTTTGAGAAAGGTTTTTATTTTCTGCTGATTACTCGTTTGTTAAAGAATTACTCACGCTGATCGCACGTGCTATTGTTACGTCATAACCGCTGATGGTTCGTAAACTTAAAAATAACTCCTTTTGAATATGACAAAATAATTTTACACTGCTGTTTCTAATGCTGCTTTAAAAATAACTTCTTACTATCTTTGTTTATGGTTTCTACTTTGTTTTTTTGTATTTCTATAGAAGCTGATTTTGTACTTTCAAGTTCGTTTTTTTATGTCGGTGTGCTTATTTCAAAGTATTTAAATTTATAGTTAAACTCAAAAATATTGTTGGACTTTGAGAAAAGTAATGTTTTAACATAGTTATGAAGATTTTGTTTTGATTAATTTCCTATTTAAATTGCTTGTTTCCTAATGAATTGGCTTAATATTTTAGTTATAAGCTGAAAAAAATGGTTTACTAAAAATATAAAGACAAAAAAACTCTATATTTTTATTATGTTTATTATTCAAACTTGATTGTATGAACAAATTATAATACTCATTGTCTAGGAACGATCATTTTTAATTTTTTGAATTATTTCTAGTCTTTTTTTTGAAAAAGAATTCAAAAACATGATTTATTTATTCTTATGCAAGAATTGCTAACTTTAAAACCTATAACAGATATTTGAATGATTTGAAGCAGAACAACATATTAAATATTAACTCATTAATTATTTCTGCTGCTAGTTTTTATTGGATACTTAAAACGAAAATTATTTCACAAGTAAACTATATGTATGACAAAAACGAACGGGAAATAAGAACAAATTCAAATGAAGCTAGTTTTGGAAAATTTTTTTTCTAGTTTACTCTGGGCAGTATAAATTTCTAATCACCAAGTCATTACATGTGCTTTAAAAAATTAAAAGACCATACGTTTTGTAAAAATAAACGTTTTTTATACCATTGTTTTACTAAATACAATATTAGACGAGAAATGTAGCAGGCATAAGTAGAGTTTTTTTTCAAAATTATTCTTTGGTATTATTATTTACATGTCTCCAAAACATTACGAATGTTTATAAGAGTGCAAAACTATTTTGTTTTATTTTCATAGAACTTCAACGTTTTTAAATATTTTTTTTTCTTTAAGGTTTTTATTAAACTAGAACTGCTAAAATTTCATCAACAGGCGCACGGCTAATAAAATTCGGACAATTTAGATTCTTAAAAAATATTAAAACAGCCACAAATAAAAAAATAATGTATTATTTTCAAATGTTAAAAATACATAGGTAGGTCATATTTATAAACAAGCCATATTTTTCTTTAAACTTTAAATATTTTTGAGATACTTCTAAAATAAAGTAAAATATATAGTTATTTTTAGTAGATTTAAAATGTATCGAAAATATTTCTAATTTTTCAAAAAATAAAGAGATGGCTTGTAGATATTAATAAGATCTATATAAGTTTTTTTAATTTTTAAAATGTATATTATTTATTGAGATTTAGTCATTTAAATATCTTTTAACAACTTAAACTATTGGAATTTTAGTTGTCCGAATTTTAATTGTCATGTAACCTTTTTCAACAAAACTATCAAAACTTTTACAAAATATGCAAAAAAAATGACAATTTTAAAATCACCAGATCTTTACAAACGATAAAAATTTTTTATAGCGATTGTGTTTAAGGTATGTAATGCTCTTTAAATTACTTTTATAATTTTTTTATGAAGCGAAAACTGATTAAAGTTTCAATTTTTTTATACACACACTGTGTTGTAAAATTTATAGACTAAATTGTCTTTAATACTAACAATCAAATTTCAATTTCTGTTAATAGAATATAAAAACAAAAAATCGATTAGCTATCAATTCTTCTTGAGCTACATAACTAATATAAGCATTTAAAGACGAACTAAAAAACGTTTTAATTTAGATTTTTATAAAAACGAGTTTTATAATTTAGAATTTTTAAACATAAATTGTAACTTTAAACTGATAACTGAATACAACGAATGTAAAAATCAATTGTTAACAAAAAGAAAACAAGTTTTTCTACGCTAATCCTAGTCTGCCTTTTTGTTTTTTTATTCAATGTAAATTTAAATAATTACATATTCAGAAACTCGAGATAAGACAAAACATTTTGCTATTTAAAAGTCGTTATAATGTTATTTATAATAACTTGTTGTGAGACTTTTTAATATTGCTTTGAAATTTCAAACAACTTTTAAACAACTTTTCTTGGAGAATTGTACTAAAAAGCTTGAGGTAGCTTGGTATTATCAAAACAACTACGAACACTTCCATCTATTAAAACATTTTCAAAGTATAAGATTTCTTATTAACTAAATTGTTAGTTGTTAAGTGTTATATATAAAAAGCTTTTTGTCATTTATATTATATAATGGTTCGTAGAATTCTATAAACAGCTAATTGTTACTTACAATACGTTTTATTAATCGTATACACTCAATGGAAATTATTACTTTGTTTAACTTTTTAAAACACTTTGTGTTTGTGTGTATATACACAAAGTATTTACTTAGGAAAAAAATTGTCTATTTTATCATACAAATATTAAAGTTCATATTGAAGAAAATAAACGTATATGTAGATTTTACTTTTCGTTTTTAAATATCTTAGCCCAGTAGAAAGATTTAGTAGCCTTGAAAGTATGTTTTCTGTCAAAGTTGATAAAAAATACTATTTTTTGCTGTAAATCTATTTTAAAGGATTTATTGAAAAAAGGTTTTTTCATTCACAGCAATACAGGTTTAACTTGTCAATCAAGATTACGCTAACAATAAACTTAAATTCAATGTAAATAACTTCATGGACTGCAAACTAAAAACTTGTTTTTACCAAAACGCTAAGACAGATCTCAAAGATCAGTTTAAAGATTGATTAATTTTTTTAGTGAAAAACATGCTTGTTTAAACAAAAACTACGAGAATAAATTCAAAGTCTTTGTAAGTGAATTCAACCGTTTTTTTCGGCAGTTTAAAATAAATAAGAAGTCCTAAAAATTGGAGAGTTATAAAAATGTTCACTAATTTAAAATATGTAAGTTTTCTTTACGTACTTTAATAATTATAAGATTATCTTAATTTAAGTTAAACAGTAAAAACAATGATTTGCTTATATGTTTTATCTTTCTTTTTAATTTTAAAATATTAACAGCACTAAGATGCAAATTAAACACTTTAGAATAAACAAGAACTTAGAAAATGCAATTTTAATCTGTATCAACTTTACTAATTAATACATAATAATTTATAGGTTTTACATTTAAAAGCAAGTTCAGATTTTATAATTTTACTGCTATCACTAAAGGTTAAAAAAATATGCTCCTAATGAGTTGAAAAATAACAAAAAACTTTGTTGATGCAGACTCTGAAAAACCATACACTATACAGACAGCAAAATGTGAAAATGTAAACAACGTTATTGCAAGGTGGGGCTACATTATCTCACGATACTTGATATCATGACAAGATCTTACAAATTATATTTCAAGTTTCGAGTTACAACGAAATTGCTTTCATAATTCATGACTCTCAAGGTCGAAGCCTTCAGGAAACTGGAATATTATTGTCGTTGAATAGCAGTATTCTAAACTAAATAGAAATATTTACGTTTTTTGATAGTGTTTTGATTTTAGGCTTTTTTCTTACTTTGCTATAGTTTTCATTCATTTTATAAACAGTTTTAACATTTAAATAAAATACACTTGTACTTTGCGACATAACTTTTAGAAAGAAACAAACAGAGATTAATAAATTAAGTAGATATTACTGCAGAAAAAATAAATATATGTATACGTGCATGTTAGTAATATCTTTTATTTAAGATGCTTTTTTTAAACATTTTTTTTAACAACAAGAACTTAAAAATATAATAAACTATATTTTTCGATTTAAGTAAGCTAGAAATTAAAAATTTTACAAAAAGGCTATCTTTAAAAGTTTTTTGCATATACAAATATAATCTAAAGCTTAATTTACTATATTTAAAAATTTGATAGCTTAAACCTCTTCATCACCGAGATTTAATTTTTCAATTTAACTTCAAATGTTTATATATATATATATCAGTTATCTCCTCTTTAGACAGTTTTAAAACAATTGTCTGAAATAAACTGTTTAATTTTTAAAGTTAATATCTAAGTTTCAAATTGATTTTTTGTGAGAAACTAAAACTTATTAAAATACACTGTATTTTTCAAAACATCCGAACAGTTAAGTTTTGTTTTATCAAAAAGAATAAGTATTAAAATAAGGTGATACAAGTGATTGTTAATATAAATACTAATAATTTAAATAGTATTTTTAATGATTCAAAGAATTTAAAAATAATAGTGAAGTTTCAGAATAAAAATGTTATTTTATTAGCAAATCAACATATTTTTGAAAATCTTTACACATTTAAAAAAGAACTACTTTTTTTATTTGAAAGTAATTTAACAAAAGTCGTATGTGACAACATATTTATTATAGTCAAGTATACAAGATAAAGATAAAATTTAATTTTACTTTTATTTTATTTTCAACATCAACAAACATAACTTATTTCATTGAATAAAGGTTTTGTATATTTAGAAGAACTACTTTTAGATAGCTTAATAGTTTTGACAAACTATGTATCAGATAATTTTTAACTTGTTATCTTATCGGTTCAAAAGTTTAGAACTCTCTTCGTTGGTCCGTACAAAAAACAAAAACATTAAAACACTACATGCGTTAAAAACTTCTCGATTTTATTTTTAATCTTAAATATTTTAAAGTTTTAAAAGAGTTTTTAAAACATGTTTTAAATTATTTATTTGCATAAAAAAATTTTAATATAAACTTTTATCTTGTTTTGTGAAACCACCATAATGCTACTTTTACCTACTTACATACTTGATATTTTAATTTTTAGTTTTATTTTCTACAACCTTTTCGTGTACTGCATTTGAAAACAATACATATTATTTCCAAAATTACTCAACCTATTCGGTTGTATAAACATAGAAAAACTTAATGCTTATTCTTTAAATTTTGTTTGAATGGGCAAGGTACTTCAACATATTGTTCCATAAATAATTAAACTGACATTTAGAATTTGTGTTTTATGTTGTGAAAAAAAAGTCCTGAAGGTTAAGTTTGAAATATAGCATTACTTACGAAGTATTTAAATCTAAATACTTACTTATTACAATCTTCATTAAACAATGTAAATATTATATCCCAAGTTTAGCAACAATATCGATTAAACTCACATTACGATAAAACTAAAACCTTGTTCCTATATTTTTCGTTTTGATAAGAGAATATTTCTACTAAATATTTTATTAAATCATTAAAGTGACTTTTTAGACTTGATTTTACGTTGAGACAAAAACAAGATGTTGTTTTCTGGCTTGGTAAACAAGTTATTTATTCAAGATTAAAATTAATTGTTACCGTAGTCTTGACTGAAAATCTGCTGCATTGTTACTTACCGAGTTTTGTTTTGTCTGAGAGCTCTAAATTTTGAACAACACTAGTAAAATTTTTATGGCTAAAACATTTTATCATATCTTTAAATGCATCTATTCTTTCAAAACTTTATTTTGCAAACTAATTTTTGGTCAGAGACCTCGTCAGTGCTTAAGTAAATTTTATTGAAATGGAATTCTGTTTGAATAAGACTTATTTCAGCTTTGACGAGGTCTTTGACCGAAACTTAGTTTGCAAATTAAAGTAATAAAAGAATAAATTCATTATTTATCCTCTAGTAGTTGAGATCTTTTTATTTATTTTCTAGAAATAAAAACATGTAATATTTTAAAATTCTTTATAAACACTTTTTTTATATCTTTGTAATTTTGTTAAATGTTTTTCGAAGTTATGTTAAAGAGTGTATAATTAAAAAAAAAACAGTTTATTTAAAACACTTAAAATATTAAATACTTATAAAAAGCTTTATGTCTTAAACTCTGATAAAAACTTATTATGACTAATTAATTTAGAAACAAGTGAAAAATACAAAACTGTGTTAGTGAGTTTGACTCTTATAGTAGATAACAATTACTTAAAGTTTAATTACTAATTATATTAGGAAAGTATTAAATGTATAACAATTTCAAATAAAAATTTAGTCTAAAATTTAGAATACACTTGAATACCCAATAACAACTGAACCTTAGAGTAAGAATAATCATACCAGTTTTGCAATAAAAACAATTTCGGAAACTTTCTCGAAAACTCTAAATATGTTTTAGTATGCAAAATCAATCGCATTAAACTGTCAAATTACACTTTCCCTTGAGATGGATAATCCTTTTTCTGCCTTTCTAACTCTATAAACAAAACAACAATAAAAAAAAATGAGACCACCAATTAACTACAATTTCCAAAACTTAACCCGATGATTAATTAACTCATGTAATAAATTCTCTTTGCATCATTTCAATTGATTATTTTCGTCAATTAGTTAATCAACTTCATAATCGGCAGTTGCTCAGCGTTGAGAAATAAAACTTTTGAGTATCTGATGGGAAAAACAAACAAGGTTTTACTTCGCGGAAGATAACATAAAAATGTGCTGCAGATAACATCTTTTGAACTTGAAAAATGTTTAATATTGGCAAACTTTACTATTCAGTTGAATAAAAACTAAGTTCTATTTTTTTTTCAAAATATACTGTAACATATCGGCCATATAACTGATTTTATTTAAAATGTTAAATATCTCCATTTTCGTGAGAAATATATTTCTTCAACTTTGATTGCCATCTGCTACTTATTTTTATTTCAAAGCGTTTGGCGGGAAAACAAATTAATTTTTTGGCGGGAAAAAATTTTTGCACGCGACAACAACAAATTTTGTGGAAGAAATTTTTCTCATTGACTAACAGCCTGCAAAAAACCTTCGCATGAACTTAAACCTGTGACGTAACAATTAAAGGCAGATGTTAAGCTTTGAGAAATGTTTTTAACTTTTGCTGATTACTCGTTTTTTCAAGGATGTTACTGGCACTTGCTATTGTAACGTTATAACCGTAGATTGTACACAAACTTTAAGTAGAGAAATGTTTTTAGTACATATTTTAAATATCTTCCGCTATTTTTCGTAATGCTGCTTTGAAAATCTTTCTCATTAATTTTTATTTTGTTTTGGGTTTGCTAATATACATTAACTTACAACAATTACTTGTGGTTTAAATTTGTTTATAAATCGCTTAGTTTCGTTTACTTTAAATCTTTCTAATTTCAAAATTTTACTTAAAAATATAAATTGATGATAAAATCTGTAAGTTAATTTGAGGTTCACGTGTCTCTTTAGTTTTACTTGCCGCTCTACTAATACATTTCTCAAGTTTTTACATAAAATTACCGTAAAAATTAGAAAAAATTAGTTACAACAGACATCTCAAATTAACACAAATACTTACCAGCTTTCTATATAAATTTTCAAAACTACACTATTGACAGGTATTCTTTAAAGTTAAGCATATTTGATTTTTAAAATAAGCGCAAGAAATATTTTAAGTTTTTTATAATACTCAAACCGGAATTGTTAGGTTATAAAATTTCGATACTGTTTTGAAAGAGTCAAGTCTAAACACCAAAAAAATCTAAGCTATCGTTTTAACTATTTCAGCTGCTATTTTTTTGTAATTTTCTCAAAGAGACAACTACCTCACAAGTAAACTGTGACGACGAAAAAAAAAAACAGGTTCAATTGAAGTTACTTTTACTCTAAGCATTACTACTTCGTAATTATCAACTTAATAAAGGTGTTTATAAAAGTTTAAAACTCTCAAGATTTTTCTACATATATATCTTTTTTTATTTGTTCTGTAAGATATTATTCAGCTTTAAAACATTTAAAGAATTTAGAATATCAGAAAAATGGTTAACAAAACGACCAAACTTATAAAAAAACAGTTAGAAATAATTTAAAAGTTAAAAGGTAATGTTACTTGCACTTTGATGTTTAATGGTAGTTTTAAATACCAAACTTTTAGAATCGTTTATCTAAATTCTTAACTTTTACTATTTTGGGGTATGTTTTCTTAAACTTATAGTTATTTTTTTTGTAAATTTAAAGCAAGTTAAATTTTGCATTGTAAAACCTGAAACTCAAACTAAGATAAAAAAAAAGACTAAACTTATTCTCAGTTATAAGAAATAAATATAAGTCAATATGCACCAATGATTTGTAAGAATAAAATCTCGAAAAGTTTTAGTTAATTTAAAGAAATTTTAGTTAACAGTAATTAAATATAATTAAAATAAAACATTAAATAATTTAACTAACTTGTTCATGCATGCAACAGTTAAGCTATTAATGTTTGTGGTTTAAAAACAAAGTTGTTGATTCAAGTTAACTATAATATTAGTTAGTATTATATAACTACTATAAGTAAATAGTACTATTGAAACTGATTGTTGTTTGTTTGTACACTAATAAACTACTCAACTTCGAGTAATTAATATGGTTAATATCTCATTTTTTGAAAAGATCGCTGTTATAAAAAATAACATTAAAAAAAAATTATTGAATTTTGGGCATGTTCGGAAAAGCTTGCAAAATTATCACATATTCCAACTGTCATAAAATAAACGGATTTAGAACTTGTTTGCAACTTAATTTAAATAAAACGTAAGTACATTAAAACTTTCGCTTGTTAAACAACAATACCACTATGAGTTGTCAATCAAGATTATGCAAACAATAAATTTAACTCCTGTGTAAAAACTTCATTGTTTGCATACAGCATCTTGATTTTATCACAACTGAAACCAAGTCGAAAAGGTCAATTTTATGATTAATGGAATTCATAAATAATAATATTTGCTTATTCAAACAAACACCTTGTATATGAATATCAAGTTTTAGTAAAGTTAAATTAAGTCTAAAGGTCAGTTTAACGATTTATGGAAATATATAATATAAATATTTTCTCATTTGAACAAAAACTATGAAAATAAGTATTAAGTTTTAGTAATGTGAATTCAACCGAACTCGTAGTGTAATTTAAGATAGAATATAAACTATGTTAATGTTAAAAAAAGAGATGTAAATAAAAATATTTTATTTGGAGTATCTGAATAAATAATAGTAAACTATAATTGTAGATTTACAAAAGATAACAAACACTATTTTATTCAAAAAAATTATGCAAACGACTTTGAGAAAATTTGAAACCGAATTTGAAACTTTGTGAAAATAATGTGGAGGCAAGATTTTGTTTTTATAACAGTTACAAGGCTACCCATAGATTTTTTACTTTTTTTTTTATATACTGTAAGCAAAAAGTTTTTGTGTGCTATAATTTCCTAAGCATTAACTTAGATTAGATTTTCGAAAAAAAAGTTTATTATTATTTAAATGGCGATGATTGTTTATCCAACAAAGTTTTGATAGGTTACTCTAAATTAAAGTTGTTAAAAAGTGTTTAGTTTATTATACAATTAATTTTACTATTTTTTGGGATTTAGTTTGTAAGTTCATTTTAATTTTCAAGTACTATGTCATCTACATTAATGTAAGATTTAATATAGTTGTTTCCAGTGTAATTAAGTCATTTTATTAACAAATATCTAACTTGTCTTTGAAAAAAAAAAAAGAGTAAGACTAATAATATAGTTTTAAGCGTTTATAAGGCATGAATATTTTTTAAAGAATTTTACAATATTTATTTTATTTTGAATATTTTATTTTCAGGTAAAGTTATTGGTAGTTTTGAATTTTTTCTTTCTTTTCTACTTACTTTTTTAACATTTTTTTAAAGTAATATAAAAATAATTTCTGGAAATCTAAAACTAAATTCTAAATAACTAAATAAGTTATGATTTTTTATGCAGGTTTACTTAAATTTTACTTTGATCGTATGCATTCTTATTTAAAAAATAAGTATAATTTTTATGTTATATCTTTTCAAAAGGTTATAAAACCAATAAATAGAATTTCTTCTTAAGACTCAAAAATGTTTTAATTACTATTGAAAGGATTTAAATTTAGTAAAAAGTTACGCTTTGAATATGCTTGTTTTTAAATATTTTTGAATGTTGTAATATGTTTATTTACGCGTATTCAGTTTTTTAAATTAAATTTTTTAGTTGTATGTTTTTTACATTTACAAAAAAGTTAACATTATAAAAGCAGCTAGTATATATACTGTTTTCGGTTTCTAAAAGCGAATAATTGAATTTATTAAGGACTTAAATGTAGTTAATGTAGAATAATAAGTTATAATTCTGTTGCATTGCCAGATCTGTTACAAGTTATACTTTTCTCTGACTCAGACTTCTAAGCAAGGTATAAAATGCGGGCGAAATGCAGTCCTCAAAGCCAACGCCTGTGGCCCACAAAGTACTTTGTTTATTTTTTCAGCATAATAAATGTTTTTTTAAAAGCTAAAGTTGTAGCAAAAATTAACAATTAGGCTCTTAATCAAATTCGTTGTCATTTATTGTTTATATTATTACATTTTTGGTTTAGAATTTAAATTTCATATTGATAACAATTTATTCTTAGAATAACTGCAGCCGGGTAAGATTTTTTAGAGCAGGGTTTCCTAAACTATTTTCGAAAGGCCTTCTTTTTAAAAATTAAAAAAGCTATAAACCTCTCCAACTAAATTACTCAAAAATAAAATTACCGTTAAACACCTACAATTTTTTTTTTGCTCATCATCAACAACTCTAGAATATCTAGTGTAAGGTCCCCAATAATAAGTAAGTGTAATTTTGACTTTCAAATTGTGATTTGACCCACTTTGGGAAACCCTGTTGTAGAGTATATTTCGGGCCACGAGAATTTATTTCTGAGAAAGTAGGCGACTTATAAATGGCTACCGACTCCTGCTCTTAAATAGTAAAATATGCTTATTCGTATTAAGGTGAAGCATAAACAAACTTTGACATGTATGACTTATATTTACAGTTTAAACTAGACTAAATAAACATACTATCATTTAAGAAAAATAAAACATTTAATCTTTTTCTTAATCACTATTTTTTAGATTATTTGTGAAATTTATAAAGTTTAATAAAAACAGTATAATTATTTACACAGTACGTAAGGTTTTAAAAGCAAATGAATTGATTAGTTTTTATTTCAAAAGCTTCCTTGTTATTTTCAGAGTACCATAAATTTTAAAATACTTACTGTTAATTTCGTCTTTTTCGGCTTGCTTAATAGTTTACTATCCCTATAAGAAAATATCTAATGTATTAAAATTTAAAACGTTAGTTAAAAAATGTTTTATAATTGCTTTTACCAATAAATAAACAAACAACTTTATTTTATTATATTTTAAAAAGATAAAAACTTGTTTATGACGTTTAAGCATTACTTTTTTTACTAAATACTTCATCAGTCAAGTGGGCAGCTGCTGTGCGCGTGGGAATTATTAGATATAAAAGGGAAATTCCCTTAACAAAAACAGTTTGAAACACGTGATATTTTTCTACGACAGCTTTTGTTTGATTAGATGAAAGTTTGTGAATTTGTTTTCGTGCTTTCTGAGTCTTGATCTTGTTTATCACAAAAAATAAGTTTATAAGTGAAATTTTTAAAAGATGACAGTTTGTGTTTGAATAAAGGAAAGTTTTCTGGTTGATTTCGTGCTTTTTAAGATTTTTACTTGTTTTTTACAACCTTATGTGAATATTTTTGATTGACTTCATTAAATATTTACCAAGCATTTTGATAATTAGTAAGAATTTAAAATAATCGAAAAGCCACAAGTTTACTCTCATTAAATATTATCAAGGCGTTTTGATAATCGGTGAACTTTGAAAATAATCGAAAAGTCACAAGTTAGCTATCATAAAAATTTTACGTGACATTGTAAACATTTAAGTCTGGTGAAATTGTTTTTGGATTTTAAACTTTCTGTAATATTGTTTGACTACCAAATAAAAATCATACTGTACAGTATGAATATTTATTAATATTAGTTATAGCAAAAAGCAACAATCAAGTTTTAAAACTTTAAAAAGTTTTTACTTCACCTGAAATAAGCTTGCTTAAAATATTTTAAAGAAATTAAAGTCTAGAAAAATATTTTAGCTACTGATTAATTTTGGGTGCACGACAATTCAAATTTTGACAATTCACATTCCGAAAATTCAAATTCTTAAAAAAAAATTAAAGGACTTTAACTCAAAAAGTTATGTATATCTAGAAAAAAAAGTATTTATGTATATATTATTAATATCTACAAGCCATATTTATATTTTTGCAAAATTTCAAATGTTTTAAAATACATTTAGAAAATACTGAAATAACAAGATTTTTAAGCTTATTTTAGCCATAGCCATACGTCTGAAAATATTCTAATTTTTGCAAAAATAAAATAATGGCCCGTAAATATTTACAATACCTACATACACATTTTTATTTCTTTTAAATATACATAACTTTTTGAGTAACGGGCCTTTGAATTTTTTTTAAGAACTTAAATTGTCGAAATTTGAATTTTCCGAATTTGAATTGTCATGTAACCTTAAATTTTGAGGTAGTCTTTGTTATGTAAATCTCGTGACATTTAGTATTTATTGAGTACAAAATAAAACGTACTGGAAGGTACTTTATTATAAAAAACTTAGTACAAAAAACGTTATTTTGTTATAATAAAACTATTATACTTTGTAGTCCGTATAGTTTTAAACTGATTTTAAAAATATAAGCTTTTACTTATTTTAAATTTTTAGGTTTTAATTGCAAAAGTACAATTCTGTAGTTAAAATTTAAAATAATAATTTATTGTTGTAACGCCAGAAGGCATTGACCTTGAGAGTAATGGATTATAAAAGTAATTTTAATGTAGTTTGATACTGAAGTTTAATTTATAAGATGAGGGCATGATACCGAGTTTCATGGGATAATATTGCCGCGCCTTATTTACTTGCCATTATTTTGTTTACATTCTTGTACTTCGCAGCATACCATATCGTGTTTTTGATCCTAATGTCAGCAGCATAAAGCAAAGCTAAAAAATTGTTTAAGTTTTAGAATATACAAAACAAAGCAAAACAGTACAAATTATAGAACTTAAGAGCCAAACCTACATTAAAAGTTTAAGTAATAAAACTTGCTGCTAAAATTCTAAATAAAACTGTTTTAAAAACGGTTTTATTAAGTAAAAAAAACTTAAGAGTCTCCAGTTTAGCTTGTTTTCAAACATATTTTCAAAACCAACTAATTCATTTAACTTGTTGGAGACAAAACGTTTGGTAAAAGTAAAAAAATAGGTTGTTTTTTGTAAAAGTTATAATATAAATAATAGTTTAATATAGTGTTGTAAAAAAAGAAGTAAACGAAAATCGTTAAACACAAGACATTAAGTAGTCTATCTTACATTAAAACCTTGAGTTGTGAATATTTGTTTAACTGTAAAAAATTTA
Source organism: Thalia democratica (assembly GCF_965202585.1). Taxonomy (NCBI): domain Eukaryota; kingdom Metazoa; phylum Chordata; class Thaliacea; order Salpida; family Salpidae; genus Thalia; species Thalia democratica. The sequence continues at coordinate 21,245,218 of NC_139165.1, forward strand.
AAGTTAATTTTTTTATAGAACAATATATTGTCAAAAGAGCTATAACATTTTTAAACATGTATTTTAGTTCACATTTCTAGTTGTAAATAAATAAACTCAATAACAAAGAAATTCGTCTAAAGATTCTTATAAAAGTTTATAAATCTACAGTTATAGCTTAAAAAACAAAGCTTAATAATATTATAATATTTCTAAAAATTTCTACTATTGCTATGTTTTTTTCAAATTATTGCAGCCCTAGCGTACAGCATTTCCAAAATGTCTTAAAAAAAGTTGTTTAAGTTTTTTCAATGCTTGGAGACCGCAGTGAGGTTTTACTGAATAGTTGAAATTTAAGCTTAACTGTTTAGTTGTAATCGCACACTAAATTAATAAAAATATAAGTTAATATTAAGAGAATAAATTATATAGTAAAGTGTATCGAACAAGTCAACTTTCAAAAGTATATTTTGTGCTAAGCTTTACACTTGATAACTTTAAAAATAGCTTAGCTTAATTGTAGTTTTATTAAAAAAAACTTTATTTTTGAAGGTATAGACTTTTAAACATTTTTTTTGATAGGATAAAGTTTAAAAACAAAACATTATAGGTATTTTTATTTTTAAATGTAATACGATGATTACCAAAACAGTGCGTATTAATTATAAAAACAATTAAGGAGTTTTTGTTTAATTATACTATACTTAATTTTATTTATACTCGTAGACTACGAGTATGAGTATAAGCTACGAGTCGTAGCTTTTTAGCAAACTTATAAAATATTAACAACATATACTATTCACTTATTTAAAGTGTGGTTTAGTATCACTATAGTAAAAGTTAGTATATTTAATAATTTAGGAGTTTATTAAAACTATTTCTATAAAAAATCTTAAAGTATTTGAATTTGGTATAAGTTAGGAATGGCAAATATAAATAAAAACTTACTTATTTTTTCCACATTAAAAAAAAACAAGAACAACGAAGTGCATTAAATTTATTTATATTTTATTAAGAACACAAAGTAGATGTTCAAAATTTTCAAATCAGTAGAATATTTTAAATAAATACTAAAGAGCAAAACAATACAAGGCGTCATAAAAATACGTATAAACCAAAAACAGAGCATTGAAATAGTTAAGGCACTTAAAACTGGAACGCCCCGTTTATACCTTTCGAAAATACAAGGCACACTTTGCTGGTCTCCATGACAAATTTTTCCTGTTACTTCAACGCTACGTCACTGTTGACTCCCCTTCATTAGTTCACGTTCTGCACTTTTGACTGGTTTACGTGGAAGAATTTCCCTCAGAATAGTCATGCTGCTGTTAAGAAAAAAAAATCAGTAAACCACATGTTATTTTAAATTTATTTCAACAATTTAATTGTTTAATCTTGTTTTTAATAATAAACTTAATGGAAAACACTACATAAAAGCTTTATTATTTAATTTAATTCTTTTTATATATTTACTATCGAAGTTAAATAGTTTTAAAGCTATAGAAAAACTTAATGTTCGTTTTTTTATAGAAAATCAGATTATACAATTTATGTCAAACATAAACTTCTTCTATAAATTAAAAATAAATTATACCTCATTTAATTTCTGAGCCTTCATGGCCATCAACTGCTGTAACGCAATTTTCCTGGCGTTATTTTTTATTTGTTGCAGGGCCTCGACACCCCTTTCATTGGCCACCCTTCTGTGCAACTGGTTGATGTACTGGACCGCTTTGAAGACCACATCTGTACCACAAATATGGTTCTGGTCGTCGAAAGATGGCAGGACTGCGTTTAGTTGGTTGTACAAACTTCTAATTTCGCGTTTTTTCTTCAACATTTTCTTAATTGTTTTGCTTGTTGGCTTTTTTGCAAGTGAAACTTGTTTTTTGCCAATTGACTGAACCATCTTGTTTGATTTTTTTTTCGATGCTTTGATAGTCGAGCCCTTTTGAATGTAAACAAGTTGCAGTGTCGGTTTTAAATACCAACAAGAAAAAGAAAAAAAAACATTTGTGAGAGACTAAGCGAGAGTATCAAAACGAGACAGGCGTCTTTCACATTTAGCACGTGGTTTTAGATGTCGTAAAGTTAAGTTTTCTTGCTTTTACAGAGCGAATTTAGCTTGTATAAAATAACCTTGCTTAGGTGACATTTTTGTTGTAAATTGGTGAACGTTTAACGCTCAGTCACTAACTAAATAAAACAAAAGTTTAACATAAATAAAGGTTATATGTTGGAAGAACTCTTCATCTTCGACTAATTAGTATCAAACTTATTGAAATTTAAACTAAAGTCATACGAGTTCGTTTTGAAGCAAAATACATTTTATTAAAAAAGATACTAAATCTAAATAATTTTTACTCTTTTTAAATTGTTATACAGATAAATGCCTTGGAAATAGCTTAAGCATTTACTGTTAAATAGTAATTTTTATTCTACATTTAAAAGTTTTTTAAATATTCAAGTACCAAATGACAGCTAACCTTCAAAGAAGTACAAAAACATAATTATTGAAAGACATAACTATTTAAAAAATTTCTGATTAAAACTCATTAGTTTTGATGTGCAAATTATCGCGTTAGTTTCATTGAATTCCCCTTGAGACGTTAACGCACTTTCTGCTTTTCTAATTAATTTTAAACAAAACAACATTAAATAAGACCACCAAATGACTGCAATTCCCAAAAACTTGCTCAATAATTATTTTATTTCTCATCGCTTCTTCGTAATTGTTAGTTTTATAGTTGGTTATTGGCGTGTTTATTTAAAAAGTAATTAATTAACTTAGTTTAATCGGCATTTGCAAAGCGTTGAGAATTTAAATTGTTAAATTTTTGATGAAAAAAAAAAACAAAATTATACAAGGTAAATAACACTTTTGTGCTATGACAAACTCTAGGTTTAGCAAATTGATCTTTGCAAGTTACTGCAGTTAACTTTGTGTTTGATGTATAGTTTGACTTAAAATGAAACGAAAATGTTTTCGCTGCGGTGCAAAAGAGAAAATGTTGTGTACTTTGAAAAATTCTAGTCTCAGCAGAACTTTCTCTGCAATAGAATAAAAATTGACTTTATTGCAAATATAAAGTGTCTACTATTTACTGTATTTTTAGGTTTATTGCTAATCATCTTACAAATATCAAATTTCACTGTTATCGTGGGAAAAATTTCCCCCATTTTATCACCACCTAATACTTAACAAATCTCACAAACAAATACTTCATTGAAGCGTCTGGCAGGCGAACAAATTAGTTTTTGGCGGGAAAGTATTTTTGCACGCGACGACAACAAATCTTGATATGTATTTTTCTCAATGACTAACAGCCTGCAAAATCTCATGCACTCAACTTGTGACGTCACATTTAAAGGCAGATGTTGAGCTTTGAGAAAAGTATTTAAGTTGTGCTGATTACTGTTTTTTAAAGGATGTCACTGGCTCGTGCAACTGTGATGTCATAGATGGCTAGGAATTTTGTTAAAGTTTTTTAACTTATTGTTTATCATTATTCTTGATTTTGCTATTAAAAATTGTTCATCCTCTTTTAGTTTATTGTTTATATGTGTTTTATATCTGCTTGTGAATATATATTTTCGTAACTTGTACCTGTTGTTATAAGTTTATTATCTGTTGGTTTTCACTTAAAATGATTTAATTTCTGATTTAAACTTCGATACTTTTGTAATGTAATATTTTACTAAAATTCATGTTTCCCTTTGAATTTGATATCAATTTAAATTTTCTGACGTATTTATGCATCGATTAATGTTATTATAACAAATTGACCAAAAAAAAAAGCTAAAACTAAATTTATAAGCAGGTGATATCTCAAATAAAAACAACCACTTTTCTAAAATACACAGGCCGTTTAAAATTAACTTGTAACACAAAAATTATACATTTTAAAGGTATGTTTTTTTAAATTGCTGCTCGTTAAAACTAAGGTTTTGAAGTTTATTACTAGAGTTTGGAGTAGAAATTTCAAATACATGAACTTTATTCATTAAAGTTAAAAGTCAATGTGCAACGATGATTGGTGAGTACAACAAGTCGACTTGTTGCATTTTTTTTTAGAAAATAAGTTACCTAAAGTATATAATTTGTTTATGCAAAAAAACACAAAACTTATACTGTTTGTGATTATTATTATAATAAAAAAGATTAAACTTTATCTAAATCTATTTGGAAAATAACAAATAAGCTTCTGTTTACACTAATGATCTTATTTATAAAACCTTTTAAACGATTTTTTAAAAGCTAAACCACAGTACTGGTTTGACCTGTCAATCAATATTACGCTAAAAAATAATTTAAATCCAAAGTGAACAGTTTTAAGTTTATCAAAAATATACGTTTTTATCAAAATGTATAAAGTATTACAAAGTAGGTTAAATAACTAATGAAGTTCATTTATAGTAGACTCTGTTTATTTGAACAAAACTTACGAGGATAAGTTTAAAGTAGATAATTAAACTTTTTGTGCCGTTTAATTTGAGGTATGATTATTCGAAAATGAAGTTTGATAAAATATAAAAAGGTGTAAATTAAAAAGTTATCGTTGGAATATCTGAATAGGTAAATACAAAATCTAATTGTAGATTTAAAATGTAAGCAAAAAGTTTTTATTTAATCATGTCTGAATAAACAAATAATTTTAAGCTGTGTATAATGTTATGGCTTATAAATAGCATTTCCGTTTAAGTATTTTACAATATAATGTTAAATTTTTTTCTAGTTTTTATTTTTATATTGTAAACAAAAGTTCAATTTAAAAATAATGTTTTCTTGAGCCAAACCTAAAATAAGGTGTTAGAAAAAAATATTCTATATATTTTAAAATGCGACCATCGATTATCTTTGTAAAACCTGTTTAGTTAGTCAAAGTTTAAGAAATCTAAAATAAAAATAAATACTTACTAGTTTTTTGCAAAATTTATAGAAACTTATGAGTTTGTTTTTAGTCTATAAAAGTAGTTGCGTTAATTTTAAATTATTACACTTTTGCTTGAAAGAACAACAAGTTTTTCGCCTTTGAAATTAAGTATAAACAAAACAACAAAAATGAGACCACCACTCAACTACATTTCCCAAAACTTTACTCCATGATAAATTTGACCATCTAACAAGTTCTCTTTGCATCATTTTAATTGCTTATTTTTTCGTCAAAGTATAATTAACTTGTTTAATCGGCAGTTGCATAGCGTTGAGAAGTTTAATTGTTAGTATCTGATGGGAAAAACAAACAAGGTTTAAACTTCGTAGGAGATAACATAAAACTGTACTGCAGATAACACCTTTTGTACTTGGAAAATTATTGGCAGACTTTACTTTGCAATTGAATAAATCCAAGTTCATTGCAGATATCAAATTTCTGCTCATTTGTTTAAAACGTTTATTTTATTTTTGATCATATTACTGATTTTATTTAAAGTATCAAATTTCTCCTTTTTCGTGAGAAAAATCATCTTTCGATTTTAATCGCTACCTTCTGTTTTTATTTTAAAATATCTGACAGGCAAGTTAATTAATGTTTTGGCGAGAAAATATTTTTACTTGCGACAAGAACAAATCTTGTGTAAGAATTTTTTTCTCAATGACTCGCAGCCTGCAAAAAATCGTCGCATGAACTCAAACCTATGACGTAATAATTAAAGGCAGATTTGGGCTTTGAGAAACATTTTTAGCTTCTGATTGTTCGAGGACGTCGCTCGCATGTGCGATTGTGAGCTAATAACTGTTGATTGTTCGGAATTTTTGAGTTATATCTTAATTTTTTTTTATAGTTTTTTATAACTTTTTATTAAAAACTATGAAAAGAGCGTTCTAGCAAAATCAGTTTTTTAAACACGTTTAAACAAGAAAAAAATCTAGTTGTCAAATTGTAATAAACATTAGCTCAGGGGTCGGCAAGTAGTAAAAAAGAACAATTTCAATGTTAAACATTTTTTCTACTAACTTTTTTGGACAAAAAGCATTAGGCGACAGATTATCTTTTGAAGATAGCACTAAAAACTAAAAATATTTATTTTTGAAAAAAGAAAACTAAATTAGTCGAAGTAAAGTTCGGATGCAGGCTTTAACTGCTAATAAAATAAATTCTAACTTAAATTAAATATAACTTAAAACGAAAACTACAACTGACGAAACCAACAGATCAAATCTTAATTATCATACATTTATTTCAGCTTCTGGTTTTTTTTTCCATTTCTTAAATTTACAACTATCTCACTTGTAAGTTACAATTATGAGAAAAACGAACGGAAACAAAACCAGATTCAAATGAAGTCAATTTGAATTTTTTTTTCAACTTTAATCTGGGGACTAATTACTTCATAATAGTCACAATTGTTTAGGTCTTTACTTTTGTAAATATAAACCTCTCTTTTTTAAGCTGACGACATTACTAAATTAGAACTAATAGAAAAACTTATGTAACACAATATATTTAAAGAATTAAAACAATAGTGTGAGATGTTGCCTACTTATTTTTAAATATATACTTAATCAACCGAAAAAGGGATAATTATAGCTATTTGTTATTAAAATATGTTTGTATATTTAAACAAAGTTTTTTATTGAGCAAAATTAAGTTAAAACCTTGACTTTGAAATTTTAAACTCAAATTGTGAGATTAAAACAAAATACATATTAATTTCTTAAATGAGTTTCGCTTAAACTTTGTTTAATTTAATTATATAGAAATCAAAAGTCAATGTGTATCAAGGATTTGTGAGAATTGAAAATGTTCTACCTGTAACGCTATTCAAAGTTTCACTTGAAAATCGTTTTGTTTTTAAGAGAAAATTAAGAGTTTATTGCAGTTACAGTTCTAGCACGGGCATGTCTTATATAAAAATGTGAGACAGAGAATAAAAGAGAATGTGAGCAAATTTATCTTTTATGACGTATTATCAAAACTCCTGATGCAACTTCGAATTATGTAATTTTTTATATAATCTGATACAGCAGACAGACAAAGAGGTGTTCATATAACGGCCAGGAGTTGCAGAGACTGTTTACAAAAAAGACACTTTAATATTGGTATTGAGTTGTTTTATGAAGTTGTAGTATATATAAAATTGATTGTATTTCTGAGATTTTAATATTGTTATTTTAAATAAATTTTGTAATTCTCTTAATGTACATTTTTATAGCTCTTTTAGTTTTCTTTATGTGATTTATTAAAAGCATTTTTCTTAGTGGTTTAATAAAAAGCATTTTTCACATAATTGACATACTTTTATAGTTATTGTAGTTTTCAACACTTGGTTTTGCATTTAATTTTAAGTATTTCCTAAAACATTATCATATTATTAAAATATTAAAAGTAATATTAAAATGTACTATAATGAATAAACATTTGTAAATAAAATTGTTCTACTCTACGTATCTAAACAGGTGAGAGTAAATTATAACTCTTACTTAACAAAATAAACAAAATAATTATTCTATATTTTTTTTATATTTAATATATATATATTTTTTTCATTTTATTTTTTTTCATTTTTTATTTTGTTTAATTAATTGTTTTATTAATGATTGTCCTGGAAATGACTTTAAACTGTATCTTGGTGTACGACCCGATAACCGAAAGGTTTTTTCGTACACCAGGTCCTTGGACCAAATATTTGAGCGCTTTTTTTTTCATTCAATAAACACATATAAGGATTATGCAAACAAATAGTTAAAACTCTATGCAAATAACGTTTTTAAATTAAATATTTTGTTTCTGTAACAGCTACAAGACTATCCACAAACATTTTGTTTATAACTGCAATGTGCGCAAAACGTTTTTGTAAAACTATATTTTCCTAAGCATTAAACTTAAGTTAAGTTTACAAACAAAGCAGTTTATTTTGTTCTGGAAAAGACGTTAAATGGTATTTTTTTGTGTATTAGGTCCTGGGACCAAAAACTTTTAGCGTAATTTTTTGTTGTTTGATAAACTACAGTAACAATATTTAAATGGCGATGATCGTTTATATAACAAAGTTTTGGTAAATTTTTCTAAATTTAAGCGGTCTCTAAAGTAAATAAGAAGCATTTAGTTTGTTAGATAGTTAGTTTTAATATTTTTAGGAATTTATAAATTTGGAAACTTCTATAGATTTTTAAGTAGTATGTATTCTAAACTGATATCAGATTAAATTAAATTGTTTCCAGTATACTGAAGTAGTTTTATTAACAAATATCTAAAACTAGCTCATGAAACTAAAAAAAGAATACAACTACTATATAAGTTTTTAAGCGTTAAGTTAGGTTTTTTTTTAATGAGTATATAACGTTTATTAGTTTTTGAAAATTTTATTTAGTTGGGTATTTTAAAACTTTTTTATTGTACTTGTTTTATAAATAGATTTTCATAACTAAATGCATATTCAAAAGATAAAAATATGATACGTGTGGTTTTTTTCATGTAGATTTGCTCAAATGTTACTTTGATAGTTTGTATACAAAAAACAATATGTTATAGTAATTCAAACAGTTTTAAAATCAGTTAACAGTTTTCCTTTTATTATGCCTTTTAAATTGTTTATTTAAAAGTTAAGTTTAGTTTAAACCAACTTTGTTATTCTTGATAGTATATATCTATTCAGGATGATTAGAACAAAGAAAGTCTACACATATTTGAAAATAAGGTATTACAATGATAGTAAATAATACTATTTAGTTTAGTAAAAAAATTTTCTACTGTACATGACTTCTTATTACAGGTGTAACTTAAACTTTTGTTTTAAAATATCAACATTTTTATAAAACTTAATATAACTAATATAACTTTTTTTAGTATTATGTATGTTTATAAATTTAGAAACAGATACGTTTTTTATGTAGTTATCAAGCAAAAACAACGAAAATTAAAAAACTGAAAATTTGACTAATTTAATTACAAAAAGAAAAACCGTGTTATCATAAATTCAGCAGTCTTATATCAGATTACAGTACATTATCTTATTTTGAGGTTTGGCTTCATACTATCTAATTCCAAGGATATTAATGCATTGAGACACACTTAAAATATTAATTAATAAACAATGAGCTTCACCGCACGATCAACAACAACAGCATCCGAGACAATCCTACGACCGGTACTAATTAGGACTCATCAGGTAGGAATAGTTGCGAGAAACCGCTGTTGTGATCTACCCAAGAATAATAACTGGCTAAATAATACAATTTGAAATATAAAAATAAAACTTTAAAAAAATAACTATGTTGAAATCTTCAGTCTTATGTCAGATAATAACATATTCTTAGGATAGGCGCCTTTTAGTAGGAGTAAATTGATATTAATGCATCAAGACACACCCATTTTTTATCTGAATCGAGATTTTCCCAGCATCTATATGTTAACATTGAGTTAATACTCGCATTATAATATGTTTGTAAGTACTGATAAAAAAACACGCTTAGCATATGCTATGTTTTGCATAACATTTTTAAGTGCTGATAATAAGCTTTTAAATAATTTTTAATTTTAATTGTTTTTTTGTTAATTTGAAAAAAAATTGAAAATATTTTCACGCAGCTAGTATTTTTACCGTTTTCGTTTGCTAACAGCAAATAAATAGTTTTTATAAGTATAGTAACTGTAGGAAAATAAGTTATAAATCTCTATTGCAGTGCCAGATCTGTTAAAAATTACACTTTTTTATGACTGAGACTTTTAACAAAGGGTCGAAAAACTAAGGCCCGCCGACTAAATACAACCCTTAAAGTCAAAGCCTGCGGCTAGCGAGGTACTTTGTATATATTTTGAGCTTTTAAAATACTTTTTTAAAACAATTAAAATAAAAAAATAGTAAAAACTTACTTTTAGACTCTTAATATATTTTTTAGTCATTTATTTCTTGGTTAATTTAATTATTGGCGTAAAACAACATTTTAATATTAATAACAAACTTTTCTGGGATAAATGCAGCCCTGGAAGACTTTTTGAGTGTATTGCAGCCCGCGATAATTTACATTTTAAAAAAAATAGGCCTGCAGCTTTTAAAAGGCTACCGACCCTTGGTTAAAAGTCTTAAGTGTTCTTACGTAATAAAAACCTATTTATTTGTTTAAAAGAGAAGAAGAAATAAATTTATGCATTAAATTTCAGTTTAAACTAAACTAAATAAACCTACTATCATAAAAAAAACTTCTAGTTTTTTCTGAACCACTCATTATATATTATTTGTGATAGAAATTAAGTTTAAGAAAAATATTATTATTATTTATAAAATACGTAAGATTTTAAAAGCTACCAAGTTGATCAGTTTTTATTTAACAAACTTCCTTATTATTTTCAGAGTAATGTAAAGTTAAACATATTTACTGTTAAATTCGTCTTTTTCCACTGGCTTTAAAATTTTATTTTTCTCTAGAAAATATCTTGTGTATTCGAATCTAAAACGTTATTCAAATATTTTTTATAAATGCTTTTACTGAAAAATAAACAAAAAACTTAATTTTGATGTGTTTTTTTTTCAAAATATACAAAGCTTGTTTTTGCCGTTTAAGTATATTTCTTTTTACTATAACCTCAACAGTTAAGTGGACAGCTGTTGTGCGCGTGGGAATTTGTAGACATAAAAGGGAAATTCCCTTAACAAAAACGGCTTGAAACACGTGATATTTTTCTACAACAGCTTTTGTTTGATTAGATGAAAGTTTGTGAATTTGTTTTCGAGCTTTCTGAGTCTTGATCTTGTTTATCACAAAAAAAAAGTTTATAAGTGACATTTATAAAAGATGATAGTTTGTGTTTGAATAAAGGAAAGTTTTCTGGTTGATTTCGTGATTTTTGACATTTTTACTTGTTTTTTACAACCTTATGTGAATATTTTTGATTGACTTCATTAAATATTTACCAAGGCATTTTGATAACTGGTAATATTTAAAAATAATCGAAAAACCACAAGTTTACTCTCGTTAAATATTTATCAAGGCGTTTTGATAATCGGTGAACTTTGAAAATAATCAAAAAGTCACAAGTTAGCTATCATAAAATATTTACGTGTGAACCTGACATTGTAAACAAATAAGTCTGGTGAAATTTTTTTTGATTTTAGACTTTCTGTAATATTGTTATAACTACTATATAAAAATTATATTGTACAGTATGAATAGTTATTAATATTATTTATAAAAAAAAACAACAATCAAGTTTTAAAACTTTAAAAAGTTTTTACTTTACCTGAAATAAGCTTGCTTAAAATATTTTAAAGAAATAAAAATTTATAAAAATATTTAAGTTACTGATTAATTTTGGGTGCACGACAATTCAAATTCGGACAATTCACATTCCGACTATTCAAATTCTAAAAAAAAAAAAAAAAGGACTTTAACCCAAAAAGCTATGTATATCTAAAAAAAAAGGATGTGTGTAAGTAATATTAATATCTAAAGCCATATTTGTGTTTTTGCAAAATTTCAAATGTTTTTAAATATATTTAGAAAATACTGAAATAACAAGACTTTTTAGCTTATCTTAGCCATACGTCTGAAAATATTCTAATTTTTGCAAAAATAAAATAATGGCCCGTAGATATTTACAATACCTACATACATATTTTTATTTCTTTTAAATATACATAACTTTTTGAGTAAAGGTCCTTTAAATTTTTTTTTAGAACTTAAATTGTCAGAATTTGAATTTTTCAAATTTGAATTGTCATGTAACCTTAAATTTTGAGGTAATTTTTGCTATGTAAATCTCGTGACATTAAGTATTCATTGAGTACAAAATAAAACGTATTGGAAGGTACTTTATTATAAAATCTTAGTACAAACAACGTTATTTTGTTATAATAAAACTATTATACTTTATATTACGTATAGTTTTAAACTTATTTTGTAAATATAAGCTTTTACTTATTTTAAATTTTTAGGTTTTAATTGAAACAAGTACAATTCTGTAGTTAAAATTTAAAATAATAATTTATTGTTGTAACGCCAGAAGGCATTGACCTTGAGAATAATGGATTATAAAAGTAATTTTAATGTAGTTTGATACTGAAGTTTAATTTATAAGATAAAGACATGATACCGAGTTTCATGATATAATATTGCCGCGCCTTATTTACTTGCCATTATTTTGTTTACATCTTTGTATTTTGCAGCATACCATATCGTGTTTTATATCCTAATGTCAGCAGCATAAGGCAAAGCTAAAAAAATTGTTGAAGTTTTAGAATATAAAATACAAAACGAAACAAATTATAGAACTTGAGAGCAAAACCTACATTAAAAGTTTAAGTAACAGAACTTGCTACTAAAATTCTAAATAAAACTGTTTTAAAAACGGTTTAATTAAGTAAAAAAAACTTAAGAATTTCCAGTTTAGCTTGTTTTCAAACATATTTTCAAAACAAACTAATTCATTTAACTTGTTCCAGACAAAACGTTTGGTAAAAGTAAAAAAATAAGTTAATTTTTTGTAAAAGTTATGATATAATTAATAGTTTATACAGCGTTGTAAAAAAAGAAGTAAACGAAAAACGTTAAACACAAGACATTGTGTAGTCTATCTTACATTAAAACCTTTAGTTGTGAATATTTGTTTAACCGTAAATAAATTGAAAGTTATTATTTTTATAGAGCAACATATTGTTAAAAGAGCTATAATATTTTTAAACATGTGTTTTAGTTTACATTTCTAGTTGTAAATAAACTTAATAACAAAGAAATTCGTCTTAAGATTCTCATTCAAAGTTTATAAACTCTACAGTTATGGCTTAAAGAACAAAGCTTAATACTGTTATAATATTTCTACAAATTTCTACTATTGCAATGTTTTTTCAAATTATTGCAGCCCTAGCGTACAGCATTTCCAAAATGTCTTTTATCAAAGTTATTTTAGTTTTTTCAATGCTTGGAGACCACAGTGAAGTTTTATTGAATAGTTGAAGTTTAAGCTTAATTGTTTAGTTGTAATCGCACACTAAATTAATAAATTATAAGTTAATATTAAGAGACTCAATGATATAAGCAAAGTGTATCGGACCAGTGAGCTTTCAAATGTATGTTTTTATGCTAAGCTTTACACTTGATAACTTTAAAAATAGCTTAGTTTAATTGTAGTTTTATTAAAAACAACTTTATTTTTGAAGGTATAGATTTTTAAACATACTTTAACCAAATAGATTTACTTTCGAGATAGTTTAATATAGTTACAAACTTATTCCTAAGTTATGAATAAAACACACTTTGAATAAATGCAATTTACTTTATTTTCAATAATAATTCTTAGTTCTGAAGAAAGAAACTATTAAATCACGAAACAAATAAAATCTATAAAAAGTATCAATAATCGTAAAGTTACATAAATACTAACATCAACTCCGCTATGTAGACGTTTTCTTGATTCTCAATAATTGAAGTAAAACGTTACTTGATCGTACCGCGTAATAACTTTGCAACTAACTTTAACGCGTATTTGAAAGACAAAACGCCGATATATACGCGTCGGAATGAAGCTAACTCCCTTGAGTTGTTTTGGGAATTGGTATAATTGTTTTGAGAAAGCATATCATTAATATTATTGTTACAGAAAATTCCGTATTTATTCACACGCTTTAAAATAAGAAAATTAAATGTTAATATCATTACACTATTTCGTTTTTATCTTTTAAATTAGTGTTTAAAGCCTAATTTTAAATAATCTAAATCCTTAAAATCCTACTTAACTTTAAACATTTTTATCGATATTAAAAGTTTGGGTTAAAAAAAGTAATAAAAAGAAACTATTACTTATTATCTCAAAAACTACATAATTTACAAAAACTAAGGTAAAACACCACATAAGGACAAAGTAAAAATGATAGCCATTTAGTTGGCTTCTTTTCCTCGGGGTTCTTGGGGTTCTTGGGCTTGTTGTCCTCGGGCTTTTTCTATTCCGGCATTCCTCTTCCGGTTTCTTCTTCAACGGTGGTTTTTTTAGCAGGAACGAACTGTTTTAATTCGCTTGTTCTTCTCTAAACTTCAAATTCAAAAATTCATCGAAGCCACTTGTTGACATAGAAAAAATTCATCTTTTCATTGTCCATCAATGTAGTAACCATTTCAAAAATACGCTGTTCAAAAAAAAGTTGAGATGTTCTTTCAAGAAAGTTTAGTAAAAACTACTATGTTATTATGCCACAAGACAATAACGAAACTGTCAGTATTTACGTTTAAACCTATTATTTTATAAAAAACAAAACATTTTAAGCATTTAAAGGTGCATTAAATAGAAAATTAATATTTTAAAACACATGAAACATTTTAATTTTGTTTTTAACTTAAAAAAACATATGTTCTTAATATTTAACTCGCAAACTTTAATAAACAAAACAGAAAACATTTTCTTTAAAGTATTTTACAAAACAATAAGTACTATTTTCATGCACAAACTTTTATAGGATTCAAGTATAAAGTATTTCTTTATAAAGTGACACAAAACTTATGCATTGTAGAAGTTTATAAAGAGTAAAATTTAGCGAGTGCTTTTTTTCGATCGTTAACAGTCAAAACTAAATGGGAGTTGAAAGTACTTTTAAATTCAAAATTTATAGGAAAAGTTTATCACGAGTTGAATTTTAAAGCTTTAAAATTGAACTTGATTATTTTACGAGCAAAAAGTCTGGTAGTTTAATTTTGTTTTAAAGTTAGAGAAAAAAAGTAGTTACTAAAATTTTAATGCAAAAAATAGGCATATGAAACTTTTCTATTTTATAATTGCTATTTGATAGCTTTTAATTAATAGTTCAATTGCTAAACTGTAATTTATAATATAAAAAACTTCATAACACATCATTAAAAGTAAAAAAGCAATAAACTTTACAATTCAGAAATTGTATCAGAAAAGAATACAAAATAAATACACTTAGTATTTTTTTTCATTTTAACTTCTTAAAAAAATTACCTGAGTTTAAAAAATATTAAAATAGATGTTCATGTTAATAAAAATTACAATTTTTTACCTTTATTAAAATCCGTTTCGTTAGTTTTGTGAAAATACTTATATTTTATCTTCAAAAGGCTTTATGATAAATTTTAAAAGTTTTAGACCTGCTATCAGTAATTCTGACTCTTTTTTATTCTGTGTTATAATTTCTTTTTTGTCAAAGGAATTAAGTACTGCCAAATTGTTTTTCTCTTTAGCTAATATGTTGCTTGATACGCTAGTTTGTGATTTTGTTTTTGAAGAATTGTAATAGCCTGAGTCTTGTTTATAACTTTTAAGCTGCACTGTTGGCACTTGATATTTTGGCTTGCTATCATACTTTTTATTGTAACTGATATTTTTCTGCTGTTGTTTCTGATGTTTTTCTTTGATAAGTTTACCTTGTTTTGCTTTAAAAGCAAAATCTTGCTTATAAGCTCTACTAGCTTTTATTTTCTGCTGTTGGAGGTTACGAGAATGATGGTTTGCGCTAAATATATTTTGTTGAAGTTTTTGATTGTAGTTTGAATTTTTATCTACATCATACTTAGACCCTTGAACTGTTTTACCATTAGGACCTCTCACGTTTGCGGCTTCTGACATTTTTTTTTACCTACAACAATATCAAACTGGACTTTTTCTCCTTGTGCAAGAGACCTTAATAATTTGTTAGGGTTGTTTTTGATGATAGCTGTATAATGAACAAAAATATCGCTGTTCCGATCATCACGTTGAATAAAACCGTAACCTTTGCGAACATTAAACCATACTACTTGACCAGTTACTCCAACTGCTATAGTGTTTTTGGTTACCTGAGCTTTTTCTTTGGTTGTTTGAAACTCTTTGCTTGTATTAGATGTTTTTGTAGGTAAGTGTTGATGACATGACAAACACTGTGCTATGTTAACATTATTACTACTATTCCCATTGTATGATTTTCTTGGTTTAAAACTATCTCTATCTTGGTTATGTTGACGATAATTGTAATTATGATTAATACCATTATCTCTAAAATGAAAATTTTGTTGATAATTAGGACGAACTCGCTTATGGTAATTTATTTTAGACCTATGCTGACTTTGCTCATACTGCTGTAGTCTATTGTAATTAACTTGCTTAGGTACTAATGCGTTTTCTTTATAAGCATTCCATATGGCTTTTCCTTTTCTTTTAAAAAGTTCTAAGCTTTCATCAAAATGTTCCCTAATCTTATCTTTGATCGAAAAGGGCATTAAGTATGCAAGAAAAAACTTAATTCTGTCCTGTTCTCGACACTTGGCCCAACTTACGGCTGTAGCAAATATTTTATTAAAGTTTGTACACTCATTCCAAATTGGAATTTTATCTAAAATTTCAGCTAGCTGATTGTCCCTATTGATAAAAAAGTTTCTTAAAGAACTGTAATTTCTTTCACCTCGTTCTGTCATTTTATAATAGTCTGACAACTCTTCTCTCGGCCAAAACCCAGTTAAAAATTTATACTTTTCTGTATTACTAGAAATATTTTCATTTAACATTTCCTCCTCGAAAAAACTAATAATATCACGAGGGTTTCTTACAAAGTCTAACCTTTTAAACTTTTTACTTAGTCTTTGCGCCTTAAATGTGTCGCTAAAAATGTTTAAATTATTTTGATTACTTTTTTCGTAATCATCGTAAAAAGGTTCGCGTTTTTCTAGCATCGCACGTTCGTAATGTGGTGATCTAGACTGCTTTAATCTATTATTTAACTTTTTTATTTGCATTCGCAAAACTCTTAACTCTTCTTCATTTGTTAGCTGCTTAACTTCGCTTGATTTTCTAAATTGTTGTTGAATGCTGTTTGACGGATAAAATTCAGCATTATCATTCATCATCTTTGCTTGATGAGAATTATTAAGATTGATATCGTCATTGTTGTTTGTGTGCATTTATTCTGTTGACTGCTTAAAGATTCCTAATCAGAAAATACAAGGTTCTTAAAAGACACTGCGTGGTTTCCACTTTAACCAAATAGGTTTACTTTCGAGATAGTTTAATATAGTTACAAACTTATTCCTAAGTTATGAATAAAACACACTTTGAATAAATGCAATTTACTTTATTTTCAATAATAATTCTTAGTTCTGAAGAAAGAAACTATTAAATCACGACACAAATAAAATCTATAAAAAGTATCAATAATCGTAAAGTTACATAAATACTAACATCAACTCCGCTATGTAGACGTTTTCTTGATTCTCAATAATTGAAGTAAAACGTTACTTGATCGTACCGCGTAACAACTTTGCAACTAACTTTAACGCGTATTTGAAAGACAAAATCGGAATGAAACTAACTCCCTTGAGTTGTTTTGGGAATTGGTATAATTGTTTTGAGAAAGCATATCATTAATATTATTGTTACAGAAAATTCCGTATTTATTCACACGCTTTAAAATAAGAAAATTAAATGTTAATATCATTACAATACTTTTTTGATAGGATAAAGTTTAAAAACAGAACATTGTAAGTATTTTTATTTTTAAATGTAATACGATGATTACCAAAACAGTGCGTATTAATTATAAAAACAATTTTAGTTTTTATTTAATTATACTAGACTTAATTTTATTTATACTCGTAGACTACGAGTATGAGTATAAGCTACGAGTCGTAGCTTTTTAGCAAACTTATAAAATATTAACAACATATACTATTCTTTCGTTCAAATAGTATTCACTTATTTAAAGTGTGGTTTGGTATCACTATAGTATAAGTTAGTATATTTAATCATTTAAAAATTTATTAAAACTATTTCTATAAAAAATCTTAAAAGCATTTGAATATGGTATAAGTTAGGAATGGCAAATATAAATAAAAACTTACTTATTTTTTCCACATTAAAAAAACAAGAACAACGAAGTGCATTAAGTTTATTTATATTTTATTAAGAACACAAAGTGGATGTTCAAAATTTTCAAACCAGTAGAATATTTTAAATAAATACTAAAGAGCAAAACAATACAAGGCGTCATAAAAATACGTATAAACCAAAAACAGAGCATTGAAATAGTTTAGGCACTTAAAACTGGAACGCCCGTTTATAACTTTTTCAACTACAAGACACATATTGCTGGTATTCATGGAAACTTTTCCTTGTTTACTTCCAACGCTACGTCACGGTTGACTCCCCTTCATTAGTTCACTTTCTTAAATGAAAACATTCACTATTTAACGCACTTTTGACTGGTCTACGTAGAAGAATTTCCTTCAGAGTAGTCTGACTCATACTGCTGCAAAGAAAATAATATTAGTAAAACATATGCTTACATTATTTTATTTCAATAATGCAATTGTTTAATCTTATTTTGATTATAATCTCAATGTAAACTCTATATAAAAGCTTTATTGTTAACTTTATTAATATTTGCTGTCGAAATTAAATAATGTTAAAGCATCGAAAAAATTCTATTGTTCAATTTTTTTTAGAAAATTAGATTAGACAACTTATGTTAACATAAACTCCTTCTATAAATAAAAAGAAAAAAATTAAAATTTATACCAACCTCATTTAACTTCTGAGCTTTTATCGCCATCATCTGCTGTAAAGCAATTTTCTTGGCATTATTTTGAATTTGTCGCAGGGCCACGACACCCTTTTCATTGGCCACCCTTCTGTGCAACTGGTTGATGTACTGGACCGCTTTGAAAACCACATCTGTGCCACAAACAAGGTCCTGGTCGTCAAAAGATGGTAGGACTGCGTTCAGTTGGTTGTACAAGCTTCTTATTTCGTGTTTTTTCTTCAAAGTTTTTTTAATATTTTTGCTTGTGGGCTTTGTTGCAGGTGGAGCTTGTTTTTTGCTGATTGACTGAACCATTTCGTTTGGTTACTATTTCGATGTTTTGATAGTCGAACAATTTCGAATGTAAAGTAGGTGCCGATGCCGCTTTTAAATACCAACAAAAAACAGAAAAAACAATTTGAGAGAGGTTAATCGAGAGTATCAAAACGAGATAGGCTTCTCTCACTATCAGCAAGTGGTATGAGATGTAATAAATTTAAGTTTTCTTGCTATTATAAAGCGAATTTAGCTTGTATAAAATAACTTTACTTGGGTGACATTCTTGTTGTAGTGTAAACGTTTAAAACTCAGTCACTAATTAATTAAAACAAAAATTTAACATAAATAAAGGTTATTAGTTGGAAGAACTGTTCGTTATAGACCAATTAGTATCAAACTTATTGGAATTTAAACTAAAGTCATACGAGTTCGTTTTGAAGCAAAACGCTTTTCAATAAAAAAAAGATATTAAATCTAAATAATTTTTACTCTTTTTAAATTGTAATACAGATTATGCCTTGAAAATAGCTTCAGCATGTATTGTTAAATACTATTGTTTAACTCCATATTAAAAAGTTTCATAAATATTTAACTACCAAATTTTAGCTAACCTTTAAAAAAAGCATAATAACATAGTTATTTAAGTACATAACTATTTTGAAATTTCTGATTGAAACTTATTAGTTTTGGTATGCGAAATTACAGCGTTATTTCGTTGAATATAATAATAGAAATATAAATAATTTCATTATTTACTTTTGAGACGATAACGCATTTTCTGTCTTTTCAATTCATTTTATGCAAAACAACAGTAAATGAGACCACCAATTAACTGAAGTTTCCAAAACTTTGCTCGATGATAAACTTATTTTTCAACGCTTTTTCTTAATTGGTTAATTTTATAATTGGTTATTGGCGTGTTTAATTGAAAATTAATTAATTAACTGGTTTTGATCGGCAGTTTCAAAGCGTTGAGAATTTGAATATTTAGTTTTTTGATGAGAAAAACAAACAAAATTATACAAAGTAGATAACACTTTTTGTGCTTGGACAAATTCTAGGTTTAGCAGATTATTCTTGCAAGTTACTGCAGTAAAACTTTGTGTTTGATATTTTGTCTGACTTATAATGAATTAAAAATATATTCGCTGCGCTGCAGAAGATAACATTTTTTGTACTTTGAAAAAATCTGGGTTCAGCAGATTTCTCACTGCAATTGTATAAACATTGAGTTAATTGCAAATATCAAGTGTCTATTACCTTTTGTATTTTTAGCTTTATTACTAATCCTTTTGCAAATATCAAATTTCTCTGTCTTTGTGGGAAAAATCTCCTCTTTTTTTATCGCCACCTGCTACTTTACAAATTTAACAAACAAGTATTTCATTGGAGCGTCTGGCTGGCGAACAAGTTAATTTTTGGCGGGAAATATTTTCGCACGCGACAACATTAAGATAGGAATTTTTCTCAATGACTAACAGCCTGCAAAATCTCATGCACTCAACTTATGATGTCACAGTTAAAGGCAGATGTTGGGTTTTGAGAAAACTTTAAAGTTATGCTGATGGCTGCTTTTTGAAGAATGTTCTCAGCTCGTGGATTTGTGATGTCATTGATGGCTGATTCAGATTTTTATTTAAGTGTTTTAATTTGATTTTGATCATTATTTTCGATTTTTCTGTTAAAAATAATTTGTTATCTTTCAATTTTTTTTTTGTATATGTTCTATATGTGTTGTGAATATATGTTTTTATAACATGTACCTGTAGTTTTAGGTTTACTATCTCTTATGTTGGTTTTCAAAATAAAATGATTTGAGTTCTGATTTAAACATGAATAATTTTCTAGTAAATTATAATACTAAAGTGTATGTGTCCATTTAATTTAAACTTTCCGTAGTATTTATGTATCGAATAAATTTTTTATAAAAAAATTGACTAATAAAAAAAGTAACAAAAAATATTTTAAACAGCTGAAATCCCAAACAAAAACAACCACTTTCCATTTTTCTATATAAACTAGCCGCTTAACTAGTATTACAGAAGTAACAGGAAAAATTTTAAAGGTATGTTTTTTAAAGTGCTGCTTGTTAAAATTAAGGTTTTGAAATTCAATACTAGAAATTAGAACAAAAATTTTGACATAGGAAAATTTTAACCATAAAAGATAACTGTCAAAGCGCAACAATGATTGGTGGGGGTAACAAATCGACTAGTTTTGTAGACAATTAACTAATTTACTTTTGAAAATAAGTCACCAAAAGTGTTTAACCTCTATATGCAAGAAACACAAAACTTATACTGTTTGCAATTATAAATTGTAATAAAAACAGGTTGTACTTAAAGTAAATCTTTTTGGAAATTGACAAAAGCTACTGTTTCCACTTTAATATTATTTTGAAAGCTTTGTTAACGATTTTTAATACAAGCTAAAAAAAGCACTGGTTTAACCTGTCAATCAAGTTTACGCTAACAACTAATTTTGATCAAAAATAAATAGTTTTAAGTTCAGAAAAAAAAAGAACGTTTTTATCAAAGCTCAAAAACTATTAAAAAATAGGCTAAGTATTTAATTTCTTTTATGGAAGCATAACTTACGAGGAAAATTTTTAAGTAGATAACTAAACGTGTTGTGCTATTTAATTTGAGGTATGATTATTCAAAAATAAAGTATATATTTTTTTTTAAAGGTGTAAATAAAAAGTAAAATTGTAGACTTGAAACATAAACAATAAGTTTTTATTTAATCACGGTTGAAAAAAAAGTAATTTCAAACTGTTATTAAATGTTATAGCTTATAAATAACATTTCGGTTTAGGGTTTTTACAATATAAATTAAATATATTTTCTAATTTACATTTTTATATTGTAAATAAAATCGCATTTTAAAAAATAATGTATTTTATAAATCTAACCTAAAATTATATCTTAGAGCGAAATATTTTAATTTATTTCAAATGGCGATCATCGATCATCTTTGTAAAATCTGTTTAGTTAGTCAAAGTTTAAGGGTCTTACATAAAAAAATACTTATTAGTTTTTTGCACATAGAAACCTATTAGTTTGATTTTAGTCTGATAAAGTAATTGCGTTAATTTTTACTAATTGACTTTTGCTTGAAACACAACAAATTTTTTGCCTCTCTAATTTATTGTAAATAAAACAACAAAAATGAGACCATCAATTAACTACAATTCCCAAAACTTAACTTGATGATTAATTTCCCCAACCAACATGTTCTCATTGCATCATTTTAATTACTAATTTTCGGCAGTTAATAAATCAACTTGTTTAATCGGCAGTTGCATAGCGTTGAGAAATAAAATTGTTTAGTTTCTGATGGGAAAATCAAACAAGATTGTGCACTGCGCAGCAGATAACATCTTATGTACTTGTTTTCTGCAGACTTTACTTTGCAATTGAATGAATATTAAGTGCAAATATCAAATTTCTTCTATTTTGTTTAAAAAGTTTATTTTATTCTTATAATCATATTACTGATTTTGTTTTAAGTTTAAAATTTCTCAATTTTCGTGAGAAAAATCATTTTTCGATTTTAATCGCAACCTGCTGTTTTTATTTTTGTTTCAAGCGTCTGGATGGCGAGCCAATTAATTTTTTGGGGGAAAATGTTTTCGCACAACAAATCTTGAGGAAGGAATTTTACTCAATGACTTGCAGCCTGCGAAAAATCGTCGCATGAATTCAAACCTATGACGTAACAACTAAATGCAGATGTTAGGCTTTGAGAAACATTTTTAGTTTCTGATTTTTCGAGGATGTCGCTTGCACGTGCGATTGTGACGTCATAATTCTTGATTACTCAGATATTTTATATTTAAATTTTATTTTTATGACCTCTTTTTACACTTTTAATGAAAACCTCTGGAAATAGAGTTCTATTTTTTATAACGTTGAAACAAGAACAAATCTAGTTTTTCAAATGTAATTACATTAGCTCAGGGGTCGGCAGGTAGAAAAAGAACAATTTGAATATTAAGCATATTTTCTACTAATTATTTTGGACGAAAAATATTAGGCAACAGATTATCTTTTAATATATTTTTCTATAATATATTATTTTAATCTAAAAATAATTTTTTCAAAAATTAAAAAGAAAGCTTGCGGACAAAAATAAAAAGCTAAACTAATTAAAAGAAAATTTTGGAAGTTTTTTGCCAGCTTTAGCTTCTAGTTGTTTACCAAATATTAACTTATAATGAATATAGCTTCCCACAAAGTTAAAAAATTACAAGTGACGAAGCCAACAGATCAAAATTTAATTATCGTAAAGTTATTTCAGCTGCTAGTTTTTTGTCATTTTGTTAAAGTTACAATTATCTAACTTATAAGTTACAATTATGACAAACACTAACGGAAAATAAAAACAGGTTCAAATGAAGTCAAATTGGAAAATTGTTTTCAACTTTACTCTGGGGACTAATTACTTCATAATAGTCATTATAATTGTTTAAGTCCTTACGTGTGTAAATATGCTACTCTTTTTTTTAAGCTTATGAATATTTTTACGTCTTAAAAGTATGTATTTATCTTAAACCATTTTTTTTATTAAGCAAAATATAGTTAAAATTTTGATTTTGTATTTAAACATGCAAATTGTGATATTAAAATAAAATTGAAATAAACTTCTACAATGAGTTTCGATTAAACTTTATTTTAGTTATGACGTTTCATTTAATCATATAGAAATCGTTTCAACAAAATTCAGTGGGTATCAATGACTTGTGAGAATTGAAAATCTACTACCTACATTATTTATTAGAAAAGTTAGTAATTAAGTTACTTAACTTCTGTTAAATATTGTTTGCATTAATGTTACATAAGACATATGTATTTATGGTTACAGATAAATTTAAACTTAATCTATTAACGATTTATAACTTTATTTAATATTTGTATTTTTTTATGAATTAAAATTTTTTTCATAAACATATTAATTTAAGGGAATGATAAAATAAAGTTAAGAACTCTAAAGAAATACGAAAATCTCTTCAATTAAACTAACTTAGATTTTTTCTATTATTAAAAACCTTAAGTAATTTTTAAATTTTAGCTAGAAACTGATGTGAAATAAATATTTTTACAATAATAAAGTTTTTGTTTTTTTACTACAATAACTTTGTCGTGAGACTTTTTAATGTGCGATCTCGGAAATTATTTATGCTTTTAAATTGGTTTAAAGCTTTTAGTATAGTTTCATATTTGTGAGTTTAATAATCTTATAACTTTGTAATTACTGTTGAGCATTGATAGCTCATTTCAATTATATTTCACAAGGTTGGTACTATTAAAATAAAAATTTATCTTACTATTTATGATTTTTTTTTTAATCTAAAATATAACATAAGTCTGTAGATAAATTAAAATAGACAATTTTTTGTTTTTTCATCCTAAAAGTTATATATTAGAGTTAAAAAAAATTATTTATCCTAATCTGACTTTTATATACTGTTAAAACGACACATATTGTTTGTTGCAATGCATTTAAAGTAAACTTTGCGCTTTACTTGAGTTTTAAAAACTTTGAATATGTTGTTTGAAACAAAATTTATCAATTGTTTTTCTAATTTTTATTTCGTTTATCTCAAATACTGGCATAAAATAAAAAAATATACATGAAATCTTATTTCTTACGTTATTGAACTTGTTTGCATATTAAATTCATTTAAAAGGTTGTACTGTATGTTTTTTACTGTGAAGCTAAAAAAACTTGTTTGCAGGAAAAACCGCTATAAAGCTTTATGTAGAAGAAACTAAATAATAATGCCAATTTAACTCACTTGTCAATCAAAACTACGCTAACAATTAATTTAAATCCCATGCAAACATCTTCATTTGGTGCAAACAAATACTTGTTTTTACCAAACCGTAAAAAACAAATTTCAAAGGTCATTTTAATTATTAATGGAATTCTTTTGTGGTAAAAGATTTGCTTTTTTGAGAAGACAATGAAAATAAATTTCTGTCATGTGAACTTAACAAGTTTTTTTGTACAATTTAAGATATAATATATATCAATAACAATTAAGTTTATACTTTAAATATACAATAGTAAATACAATATGTAAATATAAAAATCTATTTACAATGTCATTAAAGTGAAGTTGCGGCTTTGCAAAACAAACAAATTTGTTTTGTTTGTTAATGATTATGCAAATCAGATGCAAATCACATTATGGTGTTGCAGAACAACATTTTTATTTATCACAACTAAAACACTACTTATAGATTTTCGTTTTTTTGTAGGTCAAAATGTTTTTATTAAATTTATTTTTCAAAATACTAACCTAAAATTAAGTCTAAGAGCAAAACTTAAATTTAAATTTTGTTGATGTCGATTTTTCTTTTAAACTTTAGTAAACATTTTATTAACAAAAAAAAAAAACAAAACCGTCTTATTTTTATAGTTAAGTATAATAATGACAAATTTTATTTTATTAAATACAAAATTGTATGATGTTTTTTGTGCAGCCATTGAGAGCAATCTAGACTTTTACAAATATTTAATACGTCTATGCTACAATAACTTAGGTATAATAGTGGCATAATTTGAAAATATTAGTTTATGCATAACCATTTTATTTAAAGTATTAACAAATGCAAAAATATTTCATAGTCAAAAAGATTCAATTGCTATAAAGATATTTAAGCCAAGGTCAGTATTGAAATATTTTTAGTAACTATTAAAACTCTAAATACTAAAAGTTCTTTTAATGACCTCACTTAAGTAAAACTAAAAATTAAGCTATTAATTTTCTTTCAAGTTTAACGTTTCATAAATAAAAACCTTTAGGTTGAACTTTTAATGCTCATTTAAAGCAATAGAAAATAAATTGTTAAGAAATCAGCAGTCATATATTAGATACTAATATTCTTTGTAAAAGATTGGTGCCATATAATCGCAATATGTTGATATTAATGCATAGACACACCCATATTTTATCTGTATTGAGATTTTCTCAGGGATTATGTGGTATAAACACAAATATTGAATTGATATCTTCACAATAATAAGTTCATAAATGCTGATAAAAGTTACGCTTAACACATGCTTACTTTATTTAACGTTTTTAAATGTTTATTTATTAAGATTTATAAAAGTATAATTTAAAATTTTTAAAACTCAAGTTTTTTTAGAAATATATTATTAAGTTTTTCATAACGTATATAGGTTTTTTATCTTTGGCGTTTAGTAAAACTAAAAAAGGTTCTACAATTTTCAAGCTAAAAAGAAAAAAAAATATTTTTTATACAAATGCACTGCCGGAGTTACAGATATTTTTTTTTTATTCAATTGCTAAAACTTTAACGCAACAATATGATTTTACTCGATTTAAACAGAAGGTGAAGTGAATTTTTCAACTTTACACATATTTCTAAATTATTTAGATAATAATCGTAAAAAAATTTATAGTATTTCCGAAAACTATAATTATAATTGTTTTTCGTTGTATGGCTTTATGATAAATAGCTGTTTTTTAGATCAGTTTTTATTATTAGTTTTATTTTTATTTTGGTTTTTCTGTATGATGCTAATAGTAATAATAATGTAACGTTTTGTTTATTTAATTATAATGATTTATTTTTTATAAAAAGTTGTTAAACTAAACTAACTTTATATCAGCTTGTATACAAAAAATCTATGTTTTTAGTTTTGAAAACAATATTCACTTTAATTTAGTTATTTAACTTTTTTTAATTTTAACAAGTCTGTAATTGAGAAAATAAGCGACTATTTAAAGACGTTAAAAGTACTTAAGTACTTTACAATAGGCAAACACCATAGCTGACTTATAAGAAATAGAGATTATTAAAAAGCAAAATAAATAATTGTAAAAAACAACTCTTAAAACAATAAAACTTGTGATATTTAACCAGCACAAATGAAGTATTTTTATATTTATAAACAAAAAAAATTAAGTTACTATTTTTAAAATGTTATAACATGTTTAATAAAATACAATCAAAAACAAATGATAACTACTTTAACATCCTATTAAAACAAATTCTACAGAAAAATTTATTTTATTTCTTTGTTCTAACGTTCGAAAAACTTTAAAACAAGCATGGAAGCTCTAAATAGAATCATAAACTTTCATAATCATTCAAATAACCTGAAGGCTTCGACCTTGAGAGTTATGGATTATGAACGCAATTTCGTTGTAACTCGGAACTTCAATTTTAATGTATAAAATGTGGTCAGTATATACAGTATCGTGGGATAATATTGCCGCGCCTTATATATTTGCCATTATTTTGTTTACATTTTTGTTTTTTGCAGCATACCATATCGTGTTTTATATCCTAATGTCAACAGCACAGAGCAAGGCTAATGTGTGATTTAAGAATCTAGATCGTTGGTTCGCCGCTTTTTACAAGTCACAAGCTAATTTTTCTGCATAAAGTTTCTTGCGGGCCGCATTGTACAGAAAAATGTCTTAGCAGGCTGCTGTTAAAATTTAAGAATAAATAATAATAATTTTATATTAATAATTTTAAAAATATTTAATTTAATTTAATAATATTAATTAGTACTATTCAATATAAAAATATAGTTTCAAAAAAATGTGTGATAAACTAAGCAACATTTATTTACACATAAAAAAAACGAGACAGCTAGGCAATAATAAAAGAATGATTGTTTGAATACTCAAAGTAAAGTTTAGGCTCTATATTAGTTTATGTTTCAAATATAAGATTTAAAAATTATGGTAACGAACACTTTTAAGTTTTTTTTGCAAAGCTTTAATTTTAACTTATTTACTTTTTTTAATATTTTAAAAATATTTATATTTGCTACAGTTTTAAAATTTGTTATAAAAGTTTTAAGAACTTCTAGTAGAACTAATTTTAATTCTTAAATGACACAACAAAAAAATCTAAATTAACAGAACAAAAATTTAAAACTTTTTCTATACTTTTCGTTTAAATAATAAAGTTTTAAATAAACATTTTCAATATTATTAAATTGACCTTTCAAATTTGTTTTTCAAATTTTGATAAAAAAAAGATGTTGTTTGTTGGCCATGACGATATTTACACAGGATTTAAATTAATTGTCAGCGTAATCTTGATTGGTAAGTTAACTTACGTAGATTTTCCGTAAAATTGCTCGTAATAATTTAGGTTAAACATTTTCCAGTTATATGATAATGAAATTAAAAGCTTTAATC
This sequence comes from Thalia democratica, assembly GCF_965202585.1. Taxonomy (NCBI): domain Eukaryota; kingdom Metazoa; phylum Chordata; class Thaliacea; order Salpida; family Salpidae; genus Thalia; species Thalia democratica. Next base: position 21,273,104 of record NC_139165.1, read on the forward strand.
TTAAATAAACATTTGTTAATATCAAGTGATTATAGGAAGTAATAATCTCTAGAGTAAAATTAATTTTCCTAATTAACTCTATTTGAACCTGTTTTTATTTCCCGTCGTCACATGTAATTACTTATGGGATAAATGTCATTTTCAGTAAATGAACAAAAGACAGCTGAATTTATAAAACACTTCAGATTTGATTTGTACTTTTGGATTCGAGTAATTCAAACATCTGCCGTATCTTTTAAGTCGCAGCCGAATATCTAAAAAGTTCATTTTTAATAGTTTTTCACAGTGACAGTTAAAAAAAAAATAAAAGTGATAATGGATGACCTTCAAACAATAATGTTGATGATTAAGTGTTATAGAATAAAACGAAGCAAACACATAGTACAAAATGCTACAACACTGATAAAATGTTGTTTTGACTTTATGGTTTGAAAAGTTGCTGTTATTGTTTTTCGGTGGTGAGTTTAAATCCTTAAACTAAATCTAGACAAGTTAGGGAAGAGAGCTACAGAACAATGTATTTAAAACTCTATTACAATTTTTTTTATCTGATTACGTTAATAACTTAAATTACGAAATTAAACATTTTGTAAGAAACAAGTCAATATCAAAATAACAAGTTTGAAAATGTGAGCACAAGTTAAAAAAAGTAAGTTACAGAAAATATTAAGTAGTACATATACAAAGTTTAACTTTGTTGCAACACAAGTATTTATGTTTCGAAGTTTTTTAACTACTGCAAAATTAGTTGAAACTTTTTTTTTTGAAAAAAATACGATTATGACGCAACAATAGCACGTGCGATCCTTTAAAAATCGAGTATTCTGCAAAAATGAAAACTTTTCTCAAAGCACGCCATTTGTATGTTATATTGTTACGTCATATAGTTTACTTCATGCGACGATTTTGTTGCAGGCTGCTAGTCATTGTGAAAATTTCCTTCTACAAGTTGTCATGTTGTCGCGTGCAAATATATGTATCCCGCCAAAAATTAATTTGTTCGCCAGCCAGACGCTCCAATGAAATAGTTGTTTGTGAAATTTGTAAAGTAGTAGGTGGTAATAAAAATAGTGTTTCCCACGATAACAGTAAAGTTTGATATTTGCGATAAACATTGTTTGTTTGCAGTAAAAAATTGTGGTTGAGTAGTTGAAACTTATATCCATCAGGTTTAACAACACAATAAAAGTGTATTTTGAAGAAGTTTAAATAAGCAATCAGTAGCTACAAAATAGTACGAGTTTGTTTTATGAACATAAGAAAAATTTAAAAAACAAGTTAAATATAAACTATTTTAGCTAGATGCAATTAAACAATGCACAATATGCATGATATAAGGCTAAACGAAATATTTCAAAAAACAAAACAAAACTTGGATAAAAATGTGAGAAAAAACTTTTAATGCTTGATTATAAATGCTTAAAATAGTTAGAACTCAAACATACCTAAATGGTACATAATTGTATGAGAGCGTGGTCAACTACAAATATCTGCATAAAACCTGGGAAATTTCCCAACACAATCTGCAGTCCACAATCTTGTTTGTTTTTCCCATCAAAAAAATTAAGGTTTTTATTTCTCAACGCTACGCAACTGCCGATTATACAAGTTAATTAATTAACTGCCGAATGATAATCAGTTAAAATGATGCAATGAGAACTTGTTAGATGAGCCAATTAATCACCAAGTAAAGTTTTGGGAATTGCAGTTAATTGGTGGTCTTTTTTATTTGTTGCTTTGTTTACAGAATTTGAAAGGCATAAAATGCGTTATCCGTCTCTAGGGAAGATGAAGTTATACTATTTATTGCGAATAATTTAACAAAATCTGAATTATAAGTTTTTAGAAGATTTCTATTTTTTTCATTTCACTATTAATATAATTATTCCTACTTTGAGATATTTAACTTTAATACAAACTTCAAAGTAAAACATTAATTTTACTAATAAATAAATGCCATTCATCAAAATTTTGTTTATAAGTAATTCTAAGTGGTATAAATAGTAAATTGTTAATTATATAATTATTATTCTTAACGGTTAAAAAATATTATTAAAACTATTTTTTTACCACATTAAAAAAAAAATTTAATTAAAAATGTATAAAGTACAAACAATAATAACACGTTTACACAGTACACTTTCTTCAAAAATACAAATCTAAAAAAATGTGGTTTTTACTCGAATCATTTTAAAATTTACTATAGCTTTATTAAAACTAACAAAAAGTTTAGAGTAAAAGGTTAAAAACAGTACATATAAACTCATATTCTAATATCGAAGACCTTCTAAAATATAATTTTAATCGAAAACCAAAAAAAAATATTATAAGTATACCTGTTTTATTATCAATATAAATAATAAGTTTACGAGTTGATTTGTTTAATTAGAGTAAGATACAGCCAGAATAATGTAAAGAAAATAATGACAAGTGTTTAAGGTGCAGCAATATTATCGCACGAAACTCAATATCATATCAAGAATAATAAATTAAATTTTAAATTACAACGAAATTGCGTTAATAATCCATAACTCTCAAGGTCAAAGCTTACGGGCCGTTTTTGCTGCGTTAGAGTTTATGATTTATATATACTATCGTATATATTAATTCTTTTGGATCTTAAAATCCTGTACAAGTTATAACTGATACTGTGTTTATTCTTTTGAACTTTTTTATTACCTTTTTTTAATTAAACGAAATGTACTCTATTTAAACCAAGTTTCAAAACTTATTTTATACAACTGTTGTATGTTTACTGTATTTGACTATATATTTTTGGCATTTTGTAAAATAATTGTTTAGGTATACTAATGGTATCAAAAAAAGTTTTAGCTTAGTTAAACACAAAAGTTTATATTATAAGTGTTTTTAGTGTTACTTTTACTCAAGGAGATCAGAGCAATGTAAAAATTATTATTTGTAAGATTGTTTTTTTATATTAAACATTGTCAACTAATTGTCTATTAAACATTTAGTAAAAATATGATACAGTAGTTTACAAAGTAACAAATAAATATCTAAAACTTTTAAACAACTCTACAGTCAACCTAATAAAAACAATATAAAATTAAAATTTTCGAGGCTGTTTTACTTAGCAAACACTTTTTTGACGTTGATAATATTTTTGGGTAATTTTTTTCATTGTTGTTTTCATTTTTGTTGACATTGAATATATTTTTGGGTTTCTTTAAAATATAGTTTGTTTTAATATTTAAAAACATAAGTTTTTTTTAATCTAAACACCTTTGTAATTTTCAAAACTAACTTTTCGACTAATAAAAATTTATTTTTAAACAAGTTCACGTGTAAATATTTACTGGCAGTCAACTTGTGGCTTTTGGATTATTTAAAACGATTATCAGCTATCAAAACGCCTAAATATTTAAAAATGTTTTTTTTTGTTATAAACGACACGTCAAAATTTGAAAATAACGAAAACAATCAGAAAACTTTTCTTCATTTAAACACAAACTGTCATCGCTTAATAATTTTGCCTATAAGCTTATTTTTTTGTGGATAACAGACTAAAATCTGATAAAAGCACGAAAACAAATACACCAACTTTTCTCTAATCAAACATAAACTTTCGTAAAAAAATGTCACGTGTTTTTAGCCATGTAAACCTAAGTATTTGTTAATAGGGGATTTACCTTTTATATCGAATATTTCCCATGCGCTTCACAGCTGCCCACTTAATGCTGTTGGATTATATTTTTTGGGTTGAAATAAAAAATAATATTTAGACGCTGTAAACAGGCATTTTTTATATTTTTGGTAATTTATGTTAGAAAAAGTCTTTTTAATTTTTTAATTTTTAGTTTAGAACGTATTAAACATTTTTACAAACAATTTGGACTCGAATACTTTTTATATATTAAAAAGAAATTTTTTAAGTTAGTCGAAAGCAGCCGAAACTAATATCAATTACTTTTAGTGAGATAGTTCTTTGAAAATAATAGTAGATTTTAAGAATAAAACCTATTGGATTTGTTGGCTTTTAATATTTTGCGTACTTTATAAATAGTTATCGATTTTTTGACAAACTTATATTGTTTACAAATTGTGTTAAAAATGTGAGTAAAAAAAGACATAAAGTTATTCTTTTTCAACTATATTACGTGTAATAAGTCTAATTAATGTTGTAATTATAGGCCACAAGTATTAAATTTTACTTCTACATCTTTATAAAGCATAAAATAGACTTTTTTTGTCTAAAAAGTAGATGTCGACAGTCTTTTATAAGTCGCATGCCAATTTTATCCGAATAAAAAAAACGCTCACAGTATACTCAGAAAAGTCTTATCAGATCGCAGTAATTCAATTCCAAAATAATTTCAGATATAGGTATAATACTATTATTTCTAATAACTAAAGAAAAAACAGCACTAGTAATGATTAATTACTAAGTTAAGAGCCTAGTTTTTACCACAAAAAATTTTGTATGTATTGTTTAAAAAATGTATGTTTTAATCTGAAAAGTACGTCGCGGGCCGCTGGTTTGTTTTTGGTGGTCTCATTTTGCTTGTCCCTGATTAAAACTCTCAGTTATAGGTCTGAATTTGCAAGTGTTAGAGGAATTATAACTTATTTACTTGTAGTTACAACATTTAAGAAACTTATTTGTTTGCTTATACTTGCTAAAAAAAGTAGAAACACTATCTGCTATAAAAATTACTAAAGTTGTTTTTTATTGGTTTAAAAGTTAAAAAAAAAGTTAAAAAAATTTAATTTGAAAAACTTGATACGCGTAATACACTTTTTATCAGCAGCTAAATACATTTATCAAAAAAGCATATGCTAAGCGTGGCTTTTATCAGTATTTACAAACTCTTTATAATGCAAGTATAAACTCAGTGTTTGGGTATATTATGTATAAATCTTGAGAAAATCTCAATGCAGATAAAATATAGGTGTGTTTGTACATTAATATCAATTTTCCCCGATTGAAGACGCCAATCCTAAGAAAATATCATTATCTGATAATAGACTGCAGATTTCATGATAACGATTTTTTTATATTTCTAAGTAAGTATTTATAGGTCATATTTAAAGATTGTTTAACTTTAGTGTGATCAATATAAAATTTTGAAGAAAGTAGAGTTTTAAAAGATAATAACAATATTTTATTCTTTCAATATCGACCTTGAGTCACATATCTTAAAGGAAATTGATTTTTTTGAAGAATAAAAAATGTTTGCACTAATTATTTTTTTATTAAAATCCAAGTATTTATTTCGGCCATTATTAACAAAGTTGAGATGTTTTATTGCCAACGATAATAAACAATGAACTTCAACGCAAGATCAACAACAGCATCCGAGACAATACTACAACCAGTTTCGTCCTAGTACAAGTCTGCGCTACAGTCTCACAGTTAGCCGACAGTGTCTTAGACGTTGGGCTATGAATAATTTAGCTGTTTCAGTTTAATCAACTTTACCCACAAACGGTCGCTTCAATACCTTGTACCTAAGCCTGCTTGTTTAAGATCACAACAGCGATTTCTCGCGACTATTCCTGCCTGATGAGTCCTAATTAGGACGAAACCGGTCGTAGGATTGTATCGGATTGTGTTGTTGTTGATCTTGCGGTGAAGTTCATTTCTTATTTATAGAAAATGGTAATGAATAAATGAGTTTTGTCAATATAAACCGCTAGTGTATTTTGATTGTTTTTAGATATTTTAATAATATTCTATATTATAAGTCTAGATTGCTCTTTAACTGCTGCATAAAAACGTCGTATAACTTTTTTTTTAAAAGATATGATTAGTCATTATTATACTCAAATAAAATTAAAGCACGGATTTGTTTAATCTTTGTTAGATGTTAAATTTACTTAAATAAGTTTACTGAAGTTGAAAATTATAATTGACATTTTTTAAATTTAAAGCGTTCGCTTTAAGGAATAATTTTAGGTTTGTATTTAATAATGTTATTAAACAAAAATGTTTATTACCTACAATGATGAATTTAAGTAATGAAAAGCATAAGTAGAGTATTAGTAGTGATACAAATAAGTGTTACTTACAGGCCATAACGTGATTTGTATATGGTTTTGATTTTTGTGAGCATAATCATTATTAAGCAAAACTAATTTGTTTGATTTATACAGCCACAACTCAATTTTACTTTTTCTTATTTAGATACTCTGAACATTCCTTGTTTTTTTTTACACAGTTCCTTCAATCAAATGATGTACGCATTTAATTATAAATAACTATATTATATCTCAAATTGTACAACAAAATTTTCTAAGTTCACATAACAGAAATTTATTTTTATTTTCTTCTCGAATAAGCAAGTCTTTTACCACTAAAGAACTTAATTAATCATTAAGCTGACCTTTTAGACTTGGTTTTATGCTGTGATAAAAACAAGAAGTTGTTTGCAGATAATGAAGTTCTTTACACAGTATTTAAACTTATTGTTAGCGTAATCTTGATTAAAAAGTTCAGCCTGCATTTTTGTTTAGAAAGCAAAATTTCTCATACATAAAGCTTACCGCAAACAAAAGCTTTTTAACTAAAACTTTACAGTATAAACATATAGTACAGCCTTTTAAATCGTTTTAGTATGCAATGATATTCAATAACATTAAAGTAAAATATTTATGTCAAGTTTTTTTTTATATTTGAGGTAAATTGAATAAAAGTTCTACAATTAACTTAAATGCTCAATTTCATAAAATAAATTTAAAGGTTATAAAAAAAAAAACATAAAGTTTACTTTGATTACATCACAACTAACAAAACGTACTGCTTAAAGTAAATTAAATATAGATTATAAAATAATTGTTTTTTTTTTACTCTAGTAAAACAGTTTTACTCTTTTTACTTTAAGTAAAAACTTAATTTACTCTAGTCTTACGCTTTTGGAACAAAACCTAGAATTTTTAAATATTAAAGTATTTACAAACTTATTTTAAACTTTAGTTGAAAATTGTTAGTGGCAGTGTTATTGTTTTTTTTTAAATCTCAACGTAGTGAAGTTTTATTGTAATGAGCTATGAACGCTCAACATAATTTTTTAGTTATAAGATTATTATAACTATAAACATGATAAAATATTAAACGCTCTTAAACAATACTTTTCGATACCATAATAAAATTTTCCTAGCAAATTTGAAAGTCTCATAACAAATTTATTGTAGTAAAACAAAAAATCTTTAGAATTGTAAAAGTATTTTAATTTATATCGGTTTTTATCCAAAACTTCTTAAATACTAAACACTTTATTAAATAAAAACAAAAGGCTAGGTTAGTTTAATTGTAAGAAATGTTTGTACTTCGTTTTGAGTTCTAAACATTGTTTTACTAATTCCGTAAATTGACTTTTTATTAATATACAAATTTTGATTCATTAACAATTAAAAACATTAAATCAAGTTATAAACGTTAATAAATTTTTGTTAAAATTTATTTGTAATCATAAATCCAATAATTTTATGTAGCATTAATGTACAAAATATTAACAAAAGTTAAGTAACTCAATTACTAACTTTCTGAAAAATTATGTAGGTAGTAGATTTTTATTCTCACAAACCATTGATAAACACTGACTTTTAATTACGATGGTTATTTATATAATTAAACGAAACGTCCTTAATAAAGTAAAGTTTGTTCGAAACACGTTGTAGTAGTTAATTTTTATTTTATTTTAATATCACAGTTTGTTTGTTAAATTCAAACATCAATATTTTAACTAGACTTTTCTCAATATAAGAAATGGTTTAAATATACATTCTTTAAAAACGAATAGCTTTAACTTTCATTAAACTAAAAATCGAATTGTAGGTTAGTAGGAAACATCTTACACTATTATTTTTTAAACTTTAAATATATTTTGTTTTGTAAGTTTTTAACGTTTTGATAAAATTTATTTTTATGTTAGCTTTAATTTAGTAATGTCATAAGCTTAAAAACAGAGATTTACAAATGTAAAAACTTAAACAATTGTAATGACTATAATAAAGTAACTGGTCCCCAGAGTAAAGTTAAAAGCAATTTTCCAAATTGACTTCATTTGAACCTGTTTTTGTTTCCCGTTCGTTTTTGTCATAATTGTCATGTACGAGTGAGATAAATGTAATTTAAAGAAAATGACAAAAAACCAGCAGCTGAAATAATCGTATAGTAATTAATATTTGATCCGTTGGTTTCGACAGATCAAATTTTTTTGGTTGTTATTATTATTTGAAACTACATTTATTATAAGTTAGCATTCGCTCAAACGATTAGCAGCTAAAACCCGCGAGCTGCATCCAAACTTTTCTTTTAACTAATTGTTTTAGTTTTTAGTACTATCTTTAAAAATAACATCCACCTTTTTTTTTTGTCAAATTTTTATTAGATAGTTTGTTAAAAATTAAAACTATTCCTTTATCTACGTGCCGACCCTGAGCCAATGTGTTTACAATTGTAAAACTGGATTTATTCTTGTTTCAGCGTGTTTAAAAATAGAGTTATTATTTTGCGCTATTTTGATTGGTTTCATGAAAAAATGTATAAAAAAGAGTATAATTTTTTTTCAAAATACAATTCAAAAATTCCGAACAATCAAAGTTTATGACGACACTATCGCTTATGCGAGCAACATCCTCGAAAAATCAGAAACTAAAAAAGTATCTCGAAGCTCAACATCTGCCTTTAATTGTTACGTCATAGGTTTGAGTTCATGCGACGATTTTTTGCTGGCTGTTAGTCAATGAGAAAAATTACTTCCACAAGATTTGTTGTTGTCGCAAGCGAAATTATTTTCCCGCCAAAAATTAATTCGCTCGCCTGCCAGATATTCTTAAAAAAAACTGCAGGTGTCAATTAAAACCGAATAAAGATTTTTCATACGAAAACGGAGAAATTCGATATTCAAATTAAAATAGGTAATATGATCAATAAAATAGAATATTTACAGAAAATAGAAAAAATTTGATATTTGCAATGAACTTAATATTCGTCCAGATGCAAAGTAAAATCTGCCGAAATCAAAAAATTTTTTCCAACTACAAAAGGTGTTATCTGCAGCACAAAGCAAATTCTTGTTTGTTTTTCCCATCAGAAATTCAACAACTTAATTTCTCTACGCTTTGCAACTGCCGATTATACAAGTTAATTAATTAACTGACAAAAACTTAGTAATTAAAATGATACAACAAGAAACTTTTAGATGGGCAAATTAATCATAAATTTAAGTTTTATAATTGCAGTTAATTGGTGGTCTCATTTTCTGTTGTTTTGTTTACATTGAATTAGAAAGGGAGAAAATGCGTTGTTCGTCTCAAACAAAAGTTAAATAAAATAAAATTCGTGCGACTATTTTTTCTAACCATAAACAAACTTATAAGTTTCTGATAAGTGTGTTAAAAACTAATAAATACTTTTTTTTTTGAACCCTTAAAATTAGTGCAATTAAACAGATTTTACAAAGATGATAGCCATTTTAAAAAAGTTATAATGTTTTTCTCTGAAACTTAATTTTAGGTATGATTATTAAAAAGTATTAAATAAGTGCACTTTTATTTACATTATAAACATGTAAATTAGAACATCATATACACAATTTAAAATTATTTTCTTATACAAGCACAATTAATTTTTTTTGTTTATGATTTAATTTTACAATTAGACTCAATATTTACTAATTCAAATATTCCAAACACAAGTTTTTTGTTTGTACTTTTTTTTAAATTTAAATGCACAAAAAGTTTAATTATAAACTTAAAACTTATCTTGGTAAGTTTTGTTATGACAAACAGAGTCTACCAAAAAAAATCATTAGTTACTATATCTACTATTTATTAATTCTAACACTTTGATAAAAAAAAAGTTTTTTTTTGTGAATTTGAAACTGGTTACTTTGGATTTAAATTAATTTTTTAGCGTAATCTTGACTGACAGGTAAAACTGTGCTGTAAACAGTACTGTTGTTTAGCTTGTAAAAAAATCGTTAATAAAGTTTTCAAAACAATTTCATAAGTGGAAACTGGAATCAGAAGCTTTTATGTCAATTTCTAAATAGATTTATTTTAAGTACACCTTGTATTTGTTACAATTTATTATCAAAAAAAGTATAAGTTTTGTGTTTTTTGCAAATAAATATTATCTTACGTTAAATATTAAATACATTTTCGTGGTGGTTACAAAAAAAGTTTTAGCTTAGTTAAAGAGAAAAATTTGTATTAAAAGTGTTTTACAGTTTACTTTTCCTCGAGAAGATTAGAGCAATGTAGAAATCATTATTTAAAAAAAATCTTGTTTTAGATTTTAAACATCGTCAACTCAATGTCTATTAAACATTACCTAAAATTGTGTAACAGTAGTTTAAAAAGTCATAAATGCTTATCTAAAAATTTCAAACAACTCTACAGTCAACCTACTAAGAGCAAATAAAAATTAAAATTTTCGAGGCTGTTTTACTTAGAAAACAATTTGTTGTCATTGAAAATATTTGTGGGTTTCTTCAAAATATAGTTTGTTTTAATATTCAAAAACATAAGTTTTTTTTTTAATCTAAACACCTTTGTAATTTTTAAAACTAACTTTTAGACTAACATAAGTAAAACTTTTTAACAAATTCATGTGTAAATATTTACTGGGATTCAACTTGTGGCTTTCCGATTATTTTGAAAGTTTATCAGCTATAAAAAAGCTATATTTTTTGTGCTTACCAATTTGATCTGGAAAAGCACGAACACAAATACTAGGCTTTCTTCTAATCAGACAAAAACTTTCGTAGAAAAATGTCACGTGCTTCCAGCAATGTAAACCTAAGTAGTTGTTAATAGGGAATTTACCTTTTATATCGAATATTTCCCATGCGCTTCACAGCTGCCCAATTAATGCTTTTGGATTTTATTTTCGGTTTAAATTTAAAAAAAAAATATTTAGGTTTTAGACGCTATAAATAGCTTTTTTTTATTTTTTGTTAACAAAGTCTTTTATTTGTTTTTTATAGTGAAAATACGTATAAACATTTTAAACTAACGTTTCGGACTAAAATACTTTTGATATTTTAAGAAAGAGAGTTTACTTTTGAGTCAGCCGAAGGAAGCCAAAATTAACAGTTATTAATTTGAGTTTTACTGTATTTTGATAAAAATAAAAATTAAAACAAAAATTACTCAATTCGTTAGCTTTTAAATATTTTGCATACTTTACAAAAAGTTATTAGATTTTGGTTAAAGCTATTATAGTCTACAAACTATTTTAAAAACAAATTAAGAAAAAACTTAAAGTTTTATATTTTTTCGTAAGTTATATTATAATCATTAAGTCTAGTTAACACTGTAAATATAGGTCATAGAATTTCAAATTTTACTTCTCCTTATTTTGAGACATATAAATGTATCATAATATAAAGCAGGGATCGGCCGCCTTTTACAAGTCACGAACAAATTTTTTTACAGAAAAATATCACTAGTAATGATTAATTACTAACTTAAGAGCCTAGTTGTAAGTTTTTACCACAAAAACTTATTTTGTGTTGTTTTAAAAATATCTGTTTTAAGCTGAAAACTACCTGGTGGACAACAGGATATGGTTTTAAGAGTTTTTGCCGATCCCTGTTTAAGAGTCTCAGTAAAAGATCTGACAGTAGAGGAGTCATAACTTATTTTCTTGTACTTACAACTTTAAGAAACTAATTTGTTAGCTGAAAACAACCGAAAAGTGTAGAAATACTATCAGCGTTAGAAATGTTTAAAACTATTTATTTTAGATTTCGAATGTAAAATAAAAGTTTTCAATAACTATAATATGATAAACTTAATAAGTGCAAAAAAAAGCCTTTTTATCAGCAATTAAAAACGTTTAATTTGTAAAAAAAGTCTCAAAACAAAGTTGTTGTAGTTGAAACAAAAAAATTATAATTGAAAGAATATTTTATTTCACATCAGTTTCTAGCTTAAATTTAAAACTTACTTAAGTTTTTCAAATAAAAATAAAATCCTAAGTTAGTTTTTTTTAAGATGCTTTCGTATAAAATTTTGAGTTCTAAACTTTGTTTTATTAACCCCTAAAATTTATTTGTCATGAGTATACTAATTTTTGTTCATTAAAAATTAAAAACACTAAATCAAGTTTTTAAACGATAATATATTTTTGTTTAAACTTATCTGCAATCATAAATGCAACAGTTTTAGATAGCATTAATGTTTTTAATTACTATTTGTCTAAGTGACAATGTAAGTAGTAGATTTTAAATTCCTACAAGTCGTTGATACTCACTGATTTTTGCTTGCTACCATTTCTATACGATTAAATAAAACGTCGCTACTAAAATTAAATTTAATCGAAACTTATTGTAAAAAATATTTTTTGTTTTATTCTAACATCATAATTTGTGTATTAAATATCATAGTCGAGATTTTAACTAGACTTACTTAATAAAAAACGGTTTAAATATACATACGTACTTTAATTACGAATAGCTATAACTTTCGGTAAATTAATTAAAGATTTGTAGATTAGTATGCAACATCTTACATAGTTTTTTAAAACTTTAAATATATTTTGTCTTGTAAATTCTCTGCGTTTTGTTAATCTTTTTCTAGTAGTTCTAATTAAGTAATGTAATAAGCTTAAAAATACAGAGATTTATAAGCGTAAGAACTTAAACAACTATTTTGACTATAATGAAGTAATTAGTACCCAGAGTAAAGTTGAAAATGATTTTCCAAATTGACTTCATTTGAACCTGTTTTTGTTTCCCGTTCGTTTGTGTGATTATTGTAAACTACAAGTGAGATAATAGTAAATTTAAGAAAATTAATAAAAACCAGCAGCTGAAATAATTGTATGATAATTAGTACTTGATCTGTTGGTTTCGTCACTTAAAGTTTTAAATTTATTTTTGTGGGAGGCTGCATTCATGATTAGTGTAATAACTTCTTAAAACAACTAAAAGCTAAAGCCCGCAAGTTGCATACAACTTTTTTTTAAATTTTATAATTTTTTTTAAATAGTTTTTAAAGCTATCTTTAAAAGATAATCTGAGGCCTAATTGTTTTCGTCTAAAATAATTAGTATAAAACATCTTAAACATTAAATTATTCTTATTTCTACCTGCCTACCCCTGAGTAAAAGTAAGTACGTTTGAACAACTATATTTTTTCTTGTTTTAACGAGTTTAAAAAAAAACTTTCAAAAATTTATTTTCATAGGTTTTTATTGATAAACGTAAAAAAAGTTCAAGAAATAATTTATTTCAGTGTGTTTAAAAATGAAATTTTATAGAGCTCTGTTTTCATAGGTTTTAATGAAAAAATGTAAAAAATAAATTAAAAAAACTAATCAAAGTTTTATTTAAAAATTCAGAGCGATCAACAGTTATGACGTCACAATTGCACATGCGAGCGACATCCTCGCACAATCAGAAAGTAAAAAGGTTTCTCAAAGCTCAACATCTGCCTTTCATTGTTACGTCATAGGTTTGAGTTCATGCAACGTTTTTTTGCAGGCTGTTAGTCATTGAGAAAAATTTTTTCCTCAAGATTTGTCGCAAGCGAAAACATTTTCCCGCCAATAATTAATTTGTTCGCCTGCCAGATATTTTAAAATAAAAACAGCAAGTGACGATCAAAATCAAAAGAAGATTTTTCTCACGAAAACGGAGAAATTTAATACTTAAATTAAAAATCAGTAATAATATAAGAAATAAAATAAAATTTAAAAACAATATAGAATAAATTTGATATTTACAATGAACTTAGTATTTATTGAATTGCAAAGTAAAGTCTACTGAAACTTTTCAAAAGGTGTTTTCTGTATAAAAAAAAAGTATAAAGCAAATTCTTGTTTGTTTTTCCCATCAGATACTCAACAATTTAATTTCTCAACGCAATGCAACTGCCGATTAAACAAGTTAATTTATTAACTGCCGAAAAAATAAGCAATTAAAATGTGATGCAATGAGAACATGTTAGATGGGCCAATTAGTCACCAAGTAAAGTTTTGGGAATTTTAGTTAACTGGTGGTCTCGTTTTTGTTGTTTTGTCTACACTTAAATAGAAAGGCAGAAAATTTGTTGTCGTTTCAAGCAAAAGTGTAATTAATTAAAATTAACGCAACTAATTTTTCAGATTAAAATCAAACTTCTAAGTTTCTAGAAATTGTTTAAAAAACTACTAACAAATATTTTTTTTATTTTAGAACTCTTAAACTTTTACCAACTAAACAGATTTTACAAAGATGATCGATGTTCGCCATTTGAAAAAATTTAAAATACTTCGCTCCAAGACCTAATTTTAAGTTTGGTTTAAGAAAACATTATTTTGTAAAATGCGCTTTTATTTACAATATAAAAAAGAAAATTAGAAAAAAAAAATTAATATTATATTATATAAACCTTGAACCGAAATGTTTTCTTATAATCCATTTAATTTCAGTCTGAAACTATTTGTTTGTTCAACCCTGATTAAATAGAAACATTTTGCTTATTATTTTAATCTACAATATTACTTCCTATTTACCAATTTAGATATTCAAAAGATAGCCTTTTTATTTACAACTTTTTAAAAAAAATTTCTATACTTTATGTGTCGAATAATCATACCTCAAATTAAATAGCACAAAATGTTTAGTTATGTACTTAAAAAATTTGCTCGTAAGTTTTGCTACCATAAAAGAAACTAAATATTAAAACCTATTTTTTTAATAATTCTTAAGCTTTGATAAAAACGTACTTTTTTTGCTGAACTTAAAACTGTTTACTTTTGATTTAAACTAATTGTTAGCGTAATCTTGATTGACAGGTTAAACCAGTACTGTCGTTTAGTGTGCAATAAAAATCGTTAATAAAGCTTTTAAAGTTATTATTAGTGGAACCAGAAGCTTATTTCTCAATTTTCAAACAGATTCATTTATATACAACCTGTATTTATTACAATTTATAACCACAAACAGTATAAATTTTGTGTTTCTTGCATATAAGAATAAAAAGCTTTTGCTAACTTATTTTCTGGAGAAAAGTACAACTAATCGATTTGTTATTCCCACCAATTATCATTGCGCTTTGACTTTAAACTTATATGGTTAAAGTTCAACTAAGTCAAAATTTTTGTTCTAAAGTCTAGTATTAAATTTTAAAACCTTAATTTTAACAACTAGAAATTTAGAAAATTTACCTTTAAAATGCATAGTTTGTTGTGTTAATAGTGTAATGTTAAGCGACTGTTTTATATAGAAAAACGGTAAGTGGTTGTTTTTGTTTGTAATATCAGCTGTTTATAGATTTTTTTTAGCTTTTTATATTTATAAATTTATTATAAAACTTTAATCGAAGCACAATTATGCCGCAAGTATTTAAGTGACTTTCGTATTAAATAATATTACAAAAGTATTTAAGTGTAAATCAAAATTTAAACCTTTTCAGTTACAAAATCTTTATAAGAGATAGTAAACTTGAAACTACAGGTACACGTCATAAAAATATATAGTCACAATCACATATAGAAAACATACAAAAAACAAAAAGAGAATAAAAAGTTTTAAATAGCAAAATCAAGAATAGTGATAAAAAATAAGCTAAAATACTTTAAAAAAATCCTAGCGATCTACGAAATCACAGATGCACAGAAAAACAGTAATAAGCTCAACTCAAAGACTTATCTCAAAGCTAAACATCTGCCTTTAACTGTGACGTAATAAGTTGAGTACATGAGATTTTGCAGGCTGTTAGTCATTGGGAAAATTACTATCAAGATTTGTTTTCGTCGCGTGCGAAAATATTTTCCCGCCAAAAGTTAATTCGTTCGCCTACCAGACGCTCCAATGAAGTATTTGTTTGTGAGATTTGTTAAGTAGCAGGTGGTGACAAAAAAGGGGCAATTTTTCCCCCGAAAACAAAGAAATTTGATATTTTCAAAAGGATTAGTAATAAAGTTAAAAATACAATAAATAGTAGACACTTGATATTTGCAATGAATTTAACATTGTTCAATTGCAGAGAAAAGTCTGCTGAACCCATAGTTTTTCAAAATGCAAAAAGGTTCATCTACTGCAGCGCAGTAAAAACAACTTGTTTCTTTTTCCTATCAAAAAGTTAACAGTTTAATTTCCCAACTGCCGATTAAACAAGTTAATTAATTAGATGGCGAAAAATAAGCAATGAAAAAGAAGCGATGAGAAATAAATTAATCATCGAGCAAAGTTTCGGAATTGCAGCTAATTGGTAGTCTCAATATTTTTGTTTTGTTTACAGTGAATTAGAAAGGCAGAAAATGCGTTAAAATCTCTATGGACATTTGATTAAATTAAAGCGATAACTTTGCATATCGAAAATTATAAGCTTTCATCAAAACTTTCTAAAAACTTATGTGTTTCCATAATTATTTTTTTATACTTAATTCAATGGTTAGCTGTTGTTAGGTACTTATATACTTAAGATAATTTTGAATATAAAGTTAAAAAATATGATAATTTAATTAGTTGCTGAAGCTATTAAGTTTAAATAGCTAATTTTATAGGCATAACCTGTATAACAATTTGAAAAGAGTAACATGTATACAGTTTTAATATTTTTTTAAATGAAAAGTGTTTTGCTCCAAAACAAACGTTAGTTTAAACTACAATAAGTTTGATAACTAAGGTCTGAGATAAACAATTATTACAACATACAACCTTTAATTGTATTGAAAATTTGTTCTATTTAATTAGTAAACGAGCTTTAAAGAATAACATATTAGTATCAAGAATATAACCTAAGCAAGGTGGTTTATTGCAAGCTAAATTTATATAATAGAAAGAAAATTTGAATTTACTAAATCTAAAATCACTTTCTAACTGTGAGAGACGCTTATCTCGTTTTGATACTCTCGCTTAACCTCTCTCGAATGATATTTACTTTTTTCTTGTTGGATTGTATATAAAAGCGGCACCGGCACCTTGTTTACATTCAAAAGTGTCCGACTATCAAAACATTGAAATAAAAATCAAACAATATGGTTCAGTCAAACAGCAAAAAACAACCTTCAACTGCTACAAAGCCAACAAGCAAAAGTATTAAGAAAACTATGAAGAAAAAAAGCGAAATAAGAAGTTTGTACAACAAACTGAACGCAGTCCTGCCATCTTTTGACGACGATAACATTGTTTGTGGCACAGACGTGGTCTTCAAAGCGGTCCAGTACATCAACCAGTTGCACAGAAGGGTGGCCAATGAAAGGGGTGTCGAGGCGCTGCAACAAATTCAAAATAATGCCAGGATAATTGCACTGCAACAATTGATGGCAATGAAGGCTCAGAAATTAAACGAGGTAAGCATAAGGTTCGACGTTTTATTTCAACTCATAGAAAAACATTATGTTTGACATAAATTTTTTGAATCTTTTTAAAAATATTGAATAAAATGTTTTTCTATTGTTTTGGAATTATTTAACTTTGATACTAATCTTGTAAAATATTGATAAATTTTATAATTAAGCTCTTATATAGTACTAATACAGCTTCAATAAAGGTTTTATTCAAAAACAAGATAAAACAATTAAATTAAAAAAAAATATGTTTGATTAATATTATTTTCTTTGCAGCAATATGAGTCAGATTACTCTGAGGGAAATTCTTCCACGTAATCCAGTCAAAAGTGTGTTTAAGAGTGAAAGTTTTCATGCAAGAAATTGAACTAATTAAGGGGAGTCGACAGTGACGTAGCGTGGAAGTATCAAGGAAAAGTTGCCATGAATACCAGAAAATGTGCCTTGTTTTTTTTTTTGAAAGTTATAAGTGCCTAGATTTATATATGCTCTGTTTTTGGTTTATACGTATTTTTATGACGACTTATATCGTTTTGCTCTTTTGTGTTTTTTTTTAACTTATTGATGCATTAAAAACTTTAAACATCCACTTTGTATTCTTAATAAAACATAACCAAAATAAAAAGCACTTCGTTTTCTTTATAAAGAAAACAATGGCAAATTTATATATTGAGATTCGGAATTCGTAATTATTTCAACATTAAAATTGTTTATTTTTTTTTTCCTGGAATAACTTTAATGAACATTAAAGTTGTTAAATATAATAATTCTCACTAAATAAAAACCAAAAACCACTTTAAATAAATGAAATTTTTATTAAAGAAAAAAAAGTGTATGTACTTAAGATTATTAAATATTTTCTAACTATATAAAACCGTTTATCAAACAGTTTTATTTAGAATTTTAGCTTAAGTCAAGTTTTATTCTTTATTTTGTTCGGTACTCGACATTGTAAAGCTTTAACATATTTTTATGCTTTATGCTGTTGACATTGGGATCTAAAACACGATATAGTATGCTGCAATATATAAAAATGTAAACAGCGTTATAGCAAGTATGATAAGGTGTGGCAACACTATCCCATGAAACTCGGTATCATGCCCTCATCTTATAAATTAAACTTTAGTTATGAGTTAAAATCAAATTAATTTTATAATCCACAACTCTCAAGGTCAATGCCTTTGGGCTTTACAACAATAAATAACATCATTACATCAAACTTTAACTACAGAATTGTACTTGTTTCAGTTTAAACCATAAGTACAATCTTATATTTAAGAATAAATTTAAAACTATACGTAATACAAATTAAAATAGTTTTATTAGTTAAGAACAAAGTTTTTTTTTTAATGAATTTTTTTGATAAAGTACCTTTTAATACGGTTTATTTAGTAATCAATAAAAACTAAGTTTAACGAGATTTACGAAGCAAAGACCACCTAAAAAATTGTACAGTAGTTAAAATAGTTTTCTGGATTTTAATATTTGTATAATAATTTTTAGCAAGCTTATTGCAGATTTAGTAAATATTTTCAAAAGTTTTAAAACTCGATTGTTGTTATTTTTAAAAATAAAATTAATGTTGACTCATTACAATATAGCTTTTGCTTAATATCTTAATAGTTATAATAACACTATTACAAAAAGGCAAAATCCGAAAAAAAATATCATCAATTTATTTGTTTACAATGTCATGTCCACACTTTAAGATAGTAAACTTGTGGCTTTTCGATTATTTTGAAACTTTACCAGTTATCAAAACGCCTTGACAAATGTGTCAATCAACATTTTTTACATAATATTGGTAAAAATCTCAAAAAGGACGAAAGCAACCAAAAAAACTTTCCTTTGTTTAAACAAAAACTGTCATCGTATCAAGTGTCACTTATAAACTTCTTTTGTGAATAACAAGTCGAAAACTTGGAAAGCACGAAAACAAATTCACAAACTTTCATCTAATCAAACAAAAGCTGTTGTAGAAAAATGTCACGTCTTTCAAACTGTCTTTGTTAAGGGAATTTCCCTTTTATATCTACGAATTCCCACGCGCACAGCAGCTGCCAACTTAACTGTTGAGGTATTTAGTAAAAAAAAGTAATGCTTAAACGTCATAAAAAAGTTTTTTATCTTTTCAAAAAAAAAATAATAAAATAAAGTTTTTTGTTTATTTTTTAGTAAATTCATTTGTAAAACATTTTTTAACTAACGTTTTAAATTCGAATACATTATATATTTTCTTAAATGGAAAGTAAATTTTAAAAGCCAGCCGAAAAAGACAAAATTTAAAATAAGTATTTTCAAACTTACGGTACTCTGAAAATTATAAGGAAGCCTATGAAGTAAAAACTAATCAACTCTTTAGTTTTTAAATCTTATGTACTGTGTAGATAATTATAACTTTTTTATTAAACTTTATATACTTCACAAAAAATCTAAACAATTATAGTTCAGAAAAAACTTTTTTTTTCCTAAATTATAGTTTGTTTATTTAGTCTAGTTTAAACAGTAAATCTAAATCATGGATGTTAAAGTTTAATTCTCTTTCAACAATCTCCTTAAAACGAATAAACATGTTTTACTATTTTAGAGCAGGCGTCAGTAGCAATTTATAAGTTGCCGGCCTATTTTTTTAGAACTAAGTTCTCGTGGGCCGAAATAAACTCTAAAACAGGGTTTTTCTAAAGTTGGCCAAGTCATAATTTAAAAGTCAAAACAGGGGGAACTTACACTAGATATTCTGGAGTTGCTGATGATGAGCAAAAAAAAAAGTTTTTAGGTGTTTTTAACGATTATTTTTTTATTGATTTTGTTGGAGAGGTTTAGAGCTTTTTTAATTTGTATAAAAAAGGCCTTTTGGAAATATTTTGGGAAACCCAGCTCTAAAAGTTCTTACTGGTCTGCAGTTGTTATAAGAATAAATTGTTATCAACATGAAATTTGTATTCTAAACCAAAAATGTAATAATACAAGCAGTAAATGACTACGATTTTGATTAAGAGTTTAATTGTAAGTATTTGCTACAATTTTTGCTTTTAATTGTGTTTGAAAAACTTGTATTAAGCTAAAAAATTACACAAAGTACTTTGTGGGTACAGGCTTTGGCTTTGAAGACTGCAATTGGCCTGCATGTTAGACCTTGCTTAGAAGTCTGAGTCATAGAAAAGTATAATTTGTAACAGATCTGGCAATGCGATAGAATTATAACTTATTACCCTATAGTTACTACATTTAAATCTTTAATAAATTCATTTATTAGCTTTTAAAGACCGAAAACAGTAGATATACTAGCTGCTTTTATAATGTTAATTTTTTTTCAAATGTATAAACATACAACTAAAAATTAATTTGAAAAACTTAATACGCGTAATAAACATATTATCAACAGTCAAAAACATTTAAAAACAAGCATGTGCTAAGCGTAACTTTTATCAGTATTTACAAACTCAATATAATGCAAGTATAAACTCAGTGTAAACATATAGATGCTGGGAAAATCTCAATGAAGATTAAATATCCGTGTGTCACGATGCACTAATATCAAAATACTTATATTTAAAAACGCCAAACCTTTAGAAAATATATTTATATCTGATAAAAGACTACTGATTCGAAGATAACTCAGTTTTATTTTTTGCAAAAAAAAAGGTTTAAATTTTTTCTTTTATAAGTTTCGTTGTTTTTGTTTGATAAATTTATAGATGTACATTTATAATTTTTTAATTTATAAACAGATGAACATGCTCAAAATGTATTAGTTTTGGCTTTATTAAAGCGTTGTATTAAAGTGTTTTAACGGAAATTTAATTTACAGCCAAAGTAAGTACACCAAGATAAGATGTCATGTACAATAAAAAGAATTCTTACTCACAAATATAGTTTACTTACTAGTATTGTAAAAACTATACTTTAAGTTCGTGTAAATTTACATTTTTTTATAGTTTTACTTAGTAAATGCTTAAAAACAATAATGTTTTTTTTTCTATTTTTAAATTCTTTAAATAGTAATTGAAACATTATTTGAGCTTTAAAAAGAAAAACTGTTTATCGGTCTTATAACCGTTTGAAGTTATATAACATAAGTATTATACTTATTTTTTAGGTAAAAATACATACGATCAAAGTAAAATTTAAGTAAACCTGCATGAATAATCATAATTTTTAAAAATTTATCTTTTTAAGATGTATTTAGTGTTAGATATCCAGAGTTTATTTTCAAAACTTTTTACTTAAAAAACTTATTGATAAAGGGAGTACAATAGAAAAAGAAAACTTAAAACTACCCAAATCTTTACTTGTAAATAAATTAGTCAAAATGTAATAAATGTTATAAAGTTATTATAATGTTAGTCATGCCTAATTAAAAGCCTGAAACTTTAATATTAGCCTTATTCTTTTTTATTTTCAAAAATAAGTTAGTCATTGTTAATAAAATAACTTTAGTACTCTGGAAACAATTATATTAAATCTTACATTAATGTAGATGACATAGTACTAGAAAATTGAAAAGATTCGACAAAATAAATCCCTAAAAATAGTAAAATTTACTGTATAATAAACTAAACATTTTGTTCAACAACTTGAATTTAGATTAATTTTTCAAAACTTTGTTGGATAAACGATCATCGCCATTAAAATATTATTAAACTTTTGTTTTTGAAAAGTTAATTTAGTTAATGCTTAGGAAATTATAATATACAAAAACTTTTTGCTTACAATATAGAAACATAAGTTTAAAATCTATGAACAGCCTTGTAACTGTTATAAAAACAAATCTTGCTTCCACGTTATTTTCACAAAGTTTTAAATTCGTTTTCAAATTTTCACAAAGTCGTTTGCATAATTTTTTTGAACAAAATAGTGTTTGTTTTTTTTTTGTAAACCAAGAATTATAGTTTACTACTATTTATTCAGATACATCAAATAAAATATTTTCATTTACATTCTTTTTTTTTGCCATATTTAATTTATCAAATAGTTTATATTCTATCTCAAATTACACTACAAATTCGGTTAAATTCACACTACTAAAACTTAATACTTACGTACAACGTTTTTGTTTGAAAAAGCAAATATTTTCACTTAAGAGTTCCATTAATCCTTAAATTGACCTTTTAGACTTGTTTTTTAGTGGTGATAAAAACAAGATGTTGTTTGCAGACAATAAAGTTATTCACACAGGACTTAAATTTATTGTTTGCATAATCTTGATTGATAACTCAAAGTGGTATTGTTGTTCAGCAAGCAAAGTTTTCGTGTATTTACGGTTTTTTAAGCTAAGTTGCAAACAAATTCTAAATCCGTTTATGATAGGGGTGGGCAACGTTTCTCAATTGGCGAGTCGGATCCGGAGAAATTAAGTCTATGGCGGGCCAGAGCATTTAGAACTATTGACTTACCGGATAGTAATTATTTTGCAGTATCATCATTTGTAGTTTATATAATGTCTATGAATATGTTGACACAATAATTGACAAAGGTAGGTACGTAAAACTCATACTTAAATAAACACATTGTTTATGGTAATATGGCAAAAAAATATTCCAACTTAATTAGAACAATACAAAATATCAGGGCAAAATGGTGTATACATTAGTACAGAATAAATTGAATAGCCATTTTCAAACATATTTTTTACTGTCAAATTCTAGAAGTATATTTTTGTAAAAATATGCTTTAATATTGACCCTTTGCAGGCATAAAAATTTGTTTTTATAATTCATAACTCTTAAGGTCCAATGCTTTGCGCGTAAAAACAATAAATCTCTACACTTTTACTTTAAACTTTAGCTACTGAATTGTACTTGTTTCAACTTAAATCATAAGTACAAGCTTATATTTGACAAATAGTTTAAAACTATACACACTACAAATTAAAATAGTTTTGTTTTTTAAAAAAATTATTTTTGTACTGAACTTTTTTAATAAAGTACCTTTTAATACGTTTATTTTGTACTCATTAAAAGCTAAGTTTAACGAGATTTACATAGCAAAGACTACCTCAAAAATTAATCAGTAGTTAAAATATTTCCTAGACTTTAAAATTTATCGTAAAATAGGTTTTAGAAAGCTTATTGCAGGTAAAAAAAAGTTTTTAAGTTTTAAAACACGGTTGTTGCTGTTCCTATAATGAATTTAGTGTTCATTCATATTTAAAAATACAATTTTTACTAACAATGTTTAGTAGTTAAAACACTAATACAAAATGATTAAAATTCAAAAATAATTTCACCAGACTTATTTGTTTACAACGTCAGGTCCATATGTAAATATTTAATGAAAGTAAGCTTGTGGCTTTCTATTCATTTTGAAAGTTTACCAGTTATCAGTACTTGATAAATATTTAGTAAACTATATTAAGGATTTTATTATTATTAAAAAAAAACAAAAAAGCACGAAAACAACTAAAAAACTTTCGTTTGTTCAAACACAAATTGTCGTCGTAACAAGTATCACTTATAAACTTATTTTGTGAATAATGAGTTCAAAACTCAGAAAGCACGTATACAAATTCACAAACTTTCTTCTAATCAAACACAAACTGCCGTATAAAAATGACACGTCTTTCAAGCCGTTTTTGTTAAGGGAATTTCCCTATTCTATCAACGAATTCCCACGCGCACAACAGCTGTCCACTTAACTGTTGAGGTATTTAGTAAAAAAATAATACTTAAACGCCATAAACAAGTTTTGTATGTTATTAAAAAAATACGTTTTAATAAAGTTTTATGTTAATTTTTTAGTAAACCATGTACAAAACAACTTTTAACTAACGTTTTGAATTCAAATACTTTATATACCTTCTAGAGGGAATTTTAATTTTAAAGCGAGCCGAAAAAAACGAATTTAACAATAAACATGTTTAACTATACGGAAAAAAATAAGGAAGTTTATGAAGTAAAGACTAATCAGTTCATTAGCTTTTAAGATCTTACCTACTTTAAAGATAGTTTACAAATCATCTAAAAATACCGGTTTCTTTAGAAAAAACTTTAGATTTTATTTCTTAAATTATACTATGTTTATTTAGTCTAGTTTAAACAGTAGATATAAACCATTAATGTTAGAGTTTATTTCTGTTTCTTTGTAAAGAGAATAAATATGTTTTATTACTTAAGAGCAGGGGTCGGTAGCCATTTTTAAGTCGCCGGCCTAACCTCTCAGAAACAAATTCTCGTTGGCCGAAATATACTTTAAAACAGGGTTTCCTAAAGTGAGTTAAGTGACACCCTTAGGGGCCTTGACAGATATACAGGGGCGATTGAGCAGTAAAGGAGACACAGGGGGTCATGAGGTTATAATTTTAAACTTACACTAGATATTCTGGAGTTCCTAATGATGAGCAAAAGGTCTTAGGTGTTTTTAATGGTAGTTTTTTTAATTTCTTTAAAGAGGGCCTTATGAAAAAAAGGTTTAGGAGCCCTGCTCTAAAGATTTCTAACCGGGCTGTATTTATTCTAAAACAATCTTATTAATATAAGAAATCTACTTTAAACCAAAAATGTAATAAATGACTAAAAATTTAATTTAGAGCCTAAAGGTAAGTTTTTGCTATATTTTATTTATTTTAGTTGTATTTAAAAGTCATATTTTAAGCGGGAAAAATATACAAAGTACTTTGGTGGCCGCAGGCTTTGACTTTGTGGGCTGTATTTGACCTGCTGGACTTAGTTTTCGGACCCTTGATTAAGAACCTCAGTTATATAAAGTATAATTTTTAACAGATCACGAAGTGCAATAAAATAATTATATCTTACTTTCTTACAACTACTACACTTAAGTAATTTATTGATTAGCTTTTAGCAACCATAAACGGTTGATTGTAAACTGCTGCGTTAAAAATGTTTTTTTTTTTTCAATATAATTCAATTGTATAAAAAAAACGATTTAAAAATACATATACAAAAAACTTGACACGCGCAATGAACCTATTATCAACAGTTAAAAACTTTTAAAACAAGCATATCCAAAGCGTAACTTTTATCAGTGTTTACAAACTCATTATAATGCAAGTATAAACTCAGTGTAAACATATAGATGCTAAGAAAACTAAATGCAGGTAAAAAATGGGTGTGTCTCGACGCATTGATATCAATATATTAAGATTATAAGGCGCCAAATCCTTAGAATATATTATCATGTGATGTAAGATTGCTGATTTGTTGATAACTCGGTTTTACTGTTTGAAAAAGGGTGATTTAAATTTTTAGTTTTGAAAATTGCCTTATTTTTGTTTAACAAATGTATAAAGTATACATTTATTTTCGTTCTATAAAGAGATATACGTGTTAGAACATTTTTATTGTTTAAGTTTTATTAAAACGGTGAGTTTTTATGATAAAGTTAAGTAAAAACCATAATAACTACGGTATAAAATATTTCATGTACAATAATATCCTTTTTACTAAAAAAAATGTTAAATACTATCACTTTAATACATATAACTTAAAAGACTGCAATTTTTTTCTTGTTTTATGTTAGTACGTATATCTTATTACAATGTAGTTAGTTTGATCTAAATTTTAATCTTTTATTTAGTATTCAAAACATTTTTAGAGCCTTAAAAATTATAAAGTTTTTTAACAGGTTTATAACCTTTGAATAAGTATTTATTTAATATTAAGTAGAATACCAAAGTTATATTTTTTACGTATACCCATTCAACATAGCATTTAAGTAAACCTGCATGAAAAAGCATGTGTTTTTTATTTTTATATTTCAGATTTGAAATGATTATCTTATGATTTAGAAATGTGAATTTTACGAAGTTACTTATAAATTAGTTAAAAACACTACTGATAAAAAAGTACAATATATAAGAAAGCTTAAAACTACCTGTACAAAAAATAGTATTATAAACTTTACTAAAAAAACTTATGCCTAAACAAACGCTGAAAAACTTTAAAAAGTTAATAATTTGTTACTAAAAATTTTACTGAAAATAATTATATTAATTTTTACATCAATGTAGTAGACATAGTATCTACCCTGGACAAGAAGTTAAAAGACATCCGTGGTTCAACCAAAAGGTTCAACCAAAATGACCAAACATTTCAAGTTATGATTTTGTCTGTCAGTAAACTAAAAGTAGTACTTTAAAATTAACAAGATTCTACAAACTAGATTCCTAAAAACAATAACTGTCTACTAAACAAAAATTCTGTTTTTAGCAACCTAAACTTAGATAAATTAATCAAAACTTTGTTAGATAAACGATCATCGCCATTTAATTAGTATTAAACAGTTTTATAGTTAATGCTTAGCAAGCTATAATATATAACAACTTTTTGCTCACGACGTAGATATATAAGTAAATTATTTGTGGATAGCCTTGTAACTATTATATGTAAATCTTCCTAAATGTAATAACCTTACCTTCATAGAATTTTAACTATTCACTTGCATAATTGTTGATATTTTTTTTGTAAATCTAGAATTATAGTTTATTATTATTTATTCAGATACTCCAAGTAAAAGATTTGTGTTTACATCTTTAATTTTTATTTACATAACAGTTTATATTCTATCTTCAAATTACACTACGAGTTCGGTTGAATTCACATAACTAAAACTTAATACTTAATCTCAAAGTTTTTGTTTGAATAAGCAAATATTATCGCTTAAGAGTTTTATTAATCATTATACTGACTTTTTAGAACTTAGTTTTAAGATGTGACGAAAACAAGATGTTGTTTGCAGACAATAAAATTAAAGAATTTAAATTTATTGTTAGCTTAATCTTGATTGACAACTTAAAGTGATACTGTTGCTGAGCGAGCAAAACTTTTTATGTAAATACGATTTTTTAAGTTAAAATTTACTGAAAAGAAATTTTAAATTCGTTTATGACAGTTGGAATATTCGACAAAGTTTGATAGATTTTTCCTAACATACACTGAAATTCAAAAAAAAAAAATTGTTGTTTTTTAGAACGGTGGTCTTTTAGAAATATGAGATAATAACCATATTAATAACTCGAAATTAAATAGTTTATTAGTCTACATACAAACAATAAGCAGTTTCAATACTACTATTTACTTATAGGGCAACTAATAGCTTAACTAACTTAAATCAATACATTTTTTTTAACCACAAACATGAGTTTATATGCAATACAATAGTTTTACCGTTGAATGCATAAACAAGTTACTTAATTTGTTTAACGTTTTATTTTAATTATTTTTGATTACTGTTTACTAAACTTTCTAAAAAAGAGCATAACTATTTTAGATTTTATTATCACATTTAATTGGTGCATATTGACTGATATATAGTTGTATTAATTTGTAATAAATTTTGTATTTCTAACCAAAGTTTAAGTTTCAAATTTTACAATATAAACTTTAACTAGCTTAAAATTTAAAACAAAAGCAAGTTGAAAATTTATGAAAACATACCCCGAAAGGTAAATATTAGAATTTAGACTAAGGTCTCTAAAAGTTTGATGCTCATAATATATCCATCAAATTTTTAAATGCAAGTAACATTACCTTAACATTTTTATACTCTTTTTATATATCGTATCTATTTTTTAGTCGTTTTGTTAAACATTTTGTAATTTTAATTTTATAAATAATTTTGAAGTTAAAACTATCTCACACAACATAGAAAAAAGAGTGACATGTTTAAAATATAAAAGAGTTCTAAACTTTTATAAACACTTTTATCAATTTGTTTATTAGGAAGTAGTAATCCCTTGAATAACTTTAAAACTATTTTAATAGTAAATAGTAACTCCAACTGAACCTGTCTTTATCTTCCGTCGTCGTTTACTTGTCAGATAATTATCGTTTTAGTAAATGATAAAAAAGGTAGCAGCTGAAGTAGTTAATGTTATAGTTTAGATTTGTTTTGGTTTAAACTTTAAACTCTTTTAAACTTATGTTGTAATTTTTTAATCTAACAGTTCTGGCTGGAAAACTTGATAAAAAATTAAAATTTTTTACCATTTAGTTTAAAAATTAAAGTTATCATCCGTAAAATACATTTTATGAATGTGGTGTTAAGTAACTAAACTTAAATTTAACTTAAGGAAAGTACGTGCCAGTAATATCCTTGAAAAGCAAGTAATCAGCAACAATTTTTTTTTTCTCAAAGCCTAACACCTGCATGTTTGATTGTGATGTCGTGCAGTTAAATTTATGCGACGATTTGCAGTCTGTTAGTCTTTGAGAAAAAATTCTTCTACAAGATTTGTTGTTGTCGCGTGCGAAAACATTTTACTGCCAAAAATTAACTTGTTTGCTCATCAGATGAGCAAATGAATGTAGTAAAGTAGCAGGTGGCAATTAAAAAAAATAATTTTCCCACTAAAACAGAGAAGTTTGATATTTTAAATAAAATCATTAATATGATCAAAAAAATACAACATATTATATAAACAATATAGAAGGTATTTGATAACTTTTTTTTTGGAATAAACCTAATATTTATTTAACTTCATAGATCTGCCGAACTCAGAGAATTTTTATAAGTTCAAAAGATGTCATCTACAGCGCAGCGTAATTCTTGTTTGTTTTTCCCATCAGATACTCAACACTTTAATTTCTCAACGCTATGCAACTGCCGATTAAACAAGTTAATTAACTAACTGACGAAAACTTAGTAATTAAAACGATGCAGCGAGAAACAAATTAATCATGAAGCAAGGTTTTGGGATTTGTAGTTAATTGGTGGTCTTATATTCTGTTGTTTCGCTTACGTGAACTAGAAAATTCGTTTTCCCTATCAAAAGAAATTTAATTAACTTAGTTAAACTTGTACATATTATTTGATTTAAGTTTATTCTTAAAATAAAAAGAACCTTTCAAAATTTAACTTTTTATAAAAGTAAATAGTTATTTATGAAAATGCTATTTATTTTGTATTTGTGTTAAACGTTTAAAGAAAATGATATTGTTTAAGATTGATTTTAGAAAGATGACCACTTTTGGAAGTTATCGAACTAATTAGTGGTCTATTTACTATTGTTTTGTTTACTGGTTTAAAAGGCAGAAAATGCGTTCTCCGTTTTAAGGGAACACAGTTTAATGAATTTAACGTGAATAGTTTTTCAAACCAAAAAAAACTTATAAGTTTCTAGAACAACTAATAAATACCTTTTTGTATACCCCTTAAACTTAAAGAAATTTACCAAATTTTACAAAAATTATTGATGATCACCAAAATAAAATCCTGAAATTTTTCGCTCTTAGACCTAATTTTAGGTTTTATTAAAAAAAATCATTTTGTAAGTTCTCTTTTATTCACAATATAAATATATAATTTTGAAAAATACTCTAATAGTATTTTATAAAAAGCATAAAGCGAAATATTTTATATAGGCCATAAAATTATTTAAATAAGATTGAAATTGTTTGTTTGTATTATTATCATTGTATAAATCCGTTTTTGTTTATTTTTTAAAGATACAATTTGACCTTTTTTTCTACATAATTCATTTTTCAAATACAAGAAACTTTCCTCTTGTTAAACAACACAAAACGTTTAATTATACTTAAAACTTATTCTATTCCACTTGTACTCATAAATTTTGTTTTAATAATTCGAGTTTACAATAAAAGAGCTTCAGTTAAATCCCACATTTTTATATATTTACGCTTTGATGAAAACATGTTTTTGTTTGCTGAACTTGATGTTGCTTACATTAGATTTTAATTAGTAGCGTAACCTTGATTGACAAGTTACTTGATAAAGCTTTCTAAAGATTTATTTTATAGGAAACAATACTCTTTTGTCAATTATGACTTTAGACGGAATAAACAATAAACATATGTTAAAATATACCATTTTTATCTAGTGTTTAAATATATTAAATAACAAAAAGTAAAGTTTTCGTTATTTTTTTTTATAATGATGATCTTAGAGAAAGGAGAAATTAAAAACATATAAAAACTTTTAAGTTAAATATTTTTTTTAATTAAATTACAACAAAGTGACAGTTTCAAAACTGTCATAAAACTGAAATAAAGTATTAATCATACTTTGAGTGTAACTCAACACATTTCTACAGTAACGCTGTAAAATTTTAAAAAAAATTGCATTAATAGAGTAAAAAAACTTTCAATTTAATTTTTATGAACATTTTTAAACGTATAGTTTTAAATTAATTAAAAACATTTTGCCTCGCAATAAAATACAGTGTAAGATCATTATCGAAAATTATTTCTGACATTCTAAGTAGCCTTTTTTTTTCTTTTTTTTTCGAAAAGGAAAATAACTTTTACAACAAGTTATTGTAAATGTACATATGACAACCTCATAAAAGTCTGACTAATTTAAACTGATTTATACTTTTTCTTAAGACTTAAAGTTTTATAGTAAAAGAACATAAAATGCTAGGTTAGTTTCAATGTTAAATGTATTTGTGTTTGTTAATATAACTTTGTTTTTTTTTCATATAAAATAAAAATTCTATTCTGCTTAAAACTTGTACATACTTCAAAATAGATTTTTTTAAGTAAAACCTGTATTTATTGCAACTTAGTTTTATTAATAGTTTAGGTTTTGTCTTGCATGGATATACAAACTATATGCTTAACTAATTCTGGGTAAATGCTTTTCTGAATAAAAATACAACTAGTCGATCTGTTATTCTCATAAACCATTGTTGCACATTGACTTTTAATTTTTATTGTTTAAATGTAAATAAGTCAAAACTTTTGTTCCAAAGTCTACTTACAAATTTCGAATCCTTCATTTTACTGGCACAAATTAGATAACATACCATTAAAATGTATAGTTTTTGGTTAAGCTTTGTAAGATTTGATAACTACAACATTTCCGTTAACCTTTTTAATATATGTAGTACTTTGCTTAAACTTTCAAATGCTAATTAAATACTTTGTAAAGTTTAAGTAGTTTTGTTAAACAATTTTTTTATACTTCTTATTTCGTAAAACGTAAGTAATTGACTTTAAGTCTTATAAAGAAACTTATCATTAATTTTCTTTTAAACCTAAGAGCTTTAAACTTTAATAAACACTTGTAATGACTTAATAGGAAATGATAATCCCGAAAGTAAAAATTTGAAAATAATTTTCTAAACTAACTCACTTGAATCTGTTTTAATTTCCCGTCGTCACTCGTAATTTACGTTTGATTTTTATTAAAAGTTGATGTTAATTACAAAAACAAACAGCTGAATTGATTACCATAAATTTATTGTAATTTTTATAAACTTATGTTTATTGTTAACTCGGAATTTCTATGAGGTAAAGAGCTGTTAATTTGCTTGAAGCGTTGTACAAATTAATGCTTTTGATGAAAAACCTAGCAGCTAAAGTAATTTAGAAATTAATACTTACTTCAAATCATTAAAACATATGCCGTAGTTTCTAAGTTCAGTTATTACGATCGGAGTATTACCAAAAGTATTAAAATTTTATAATTTTTTGTTAACTACTTGAATATCAAGTATAATCACCTTAAACAACTCGTTGCCTCATGGATAGTAGAAGTAAAAAATTAAACAGAATGTTTTAGACACTAAAATAAACTATGTTAGTTGAGGTAAACCTCAAAAAATAATAAACTTGAAATTCAAGTCAAGGTAAACTAGTGAAAAAAACTTTCATAAAAAGAAATAACTTAAGGTTTCCGAATAATCTACGGTTATGACGTAACAATAGCACGTGCGATCAGCATCCTTAGAAAAGCAGTAATCAGCACAACTTAAAACTTCTCAAAGCCCAACATCTGCCTTTAAGTGTGACGTCATAAGTTGGAGTGTATGAGATTTTGAAGGTTGTTAGTTATTGAGAAAAATTCCTATCAAAATTTGTTGTCGTCGCGTGCAATTTTTTTTCCCGCAAAAAACTTACTTTTTCGCCAGACAGACGATCCAATGAAGTATTTGTTTGTGAGATTTGTGAACATTTATAAAGAAACAGGTGGCGATTAAATAAGGAAGGTTTTCATACAAAAACAAAGAAATTTGATGTTTGCAATAAGATTATTAATATGGTACAAAACACAATAAATAGTAGTCACTTGATATTTGCAATGAAGTTAATATTAATTTAATTGCAGCAAAAAAATTGCCGAATCAAAATTATTCCAAGTACAATGTATCTGCCGCGCAACGTAAACATTTTGTTTGTTTTTCCCATCAAAAAGTTTGTAGTTTAAATTTCATGCAACTGCCGATTAAACAATTTAATTAATTAACTGCTAAAAACTTAGTAATTAAAAACCCGATGAGAAATTTCATAGAGTGCCAATTAATCATCGGGTAAAGTTTTGGGAAAAATTATTAGAGTTAATTGGTGGTCTTATTTACTATTGTTTTGTTTACACTGAATTAGAATGGCAGAAAATAAATTAAGGTCTCAATAGGAGTTCAATAAAATTAACGCAATAATTTTGATCATCAAAACTAATAAGTTTTGATCAAAAATTTCTAAATAGTTATGTTTTTCAATAAATATGTTTTAATAATCACTTTAAAGATTAGCTGATATTTGCTATTAATATAATTAAGGAATTTTGGAATATAAAGTTGAAAAAAATACGATTTTAACAATGCATGCTGAAGCATGTTGAGTTTCAAGAATTATTTTTATGGCATAATGCGTATAAAAATGTAAAAAGAGTAAAAATATTTAGTTTTAATAATTTTATAAATAAAAAGTGTTTTGGTTCAAAACAAACTTGTATGACTTTAACTTAAACTACGTTAAGTGTGGTACTAATTGAACAGTTCTTCCAACATATAATCTTCATGTATGTTAAACTTTTGTTTTATTCAGTTAGTAAATGAGGTTTAAATATTTATATACTTATAACATGAATGTCATCTAAGCAATATGATTTTATACAAGTTAGATTCGCTCTACAATAGCACGAAAACTTAAATTTACGACATCCTAAATCACGTTCTGATTGTGAGAGATGTCTATCTCGTTTTGATACTCTCACTTAACTTCTCTCAAAAGATTTTTTTCTTGTTGGTTTTTTAAAACGACACCGGCACCTTGTCTACATTCAAAAGAGTCCGACTATCAAAACATCAAAATAACAATCAAACGAGATGGTCCAGTCAATCAGCAAAAAGCAAGCTTCAGTGACAAAAACTCCAACCAAAAAAAGTATTAAAAAAATTTTGAAGAAAAAAAGCGAAATAAGAAGTTTGTACAACCAACTGAACGCAGTCCTGCCATCTTTTGACGACCAGGACCATGTTTGTGGCACAGAAGTGGTCTTCAAAGCGGTCCAGTACATCAACCAGTTGCACAGAAGGGTGGCTAATGAAAAGGGTGTCGATTTCCTGCAACAAATTCAAAATAATGCCAAGAACATTGCATTACAACAATTGATGGCCATAAAGGCTCAAAAATTAAATGAGGTTAGCATATAATTTTAAATTTTATTTCAATTTGTAGAAGAAGTTTACGTTTGGCACAAATTTTCTAAGCTGAATTTCTAAAGAACTTTTAATAAAGTATTTAACTATAGCTTTAAAGTTATTTAATTTCGATAGTAAACATGTAAAAATATGTTGAATTAAATAATAAAGCTTTTATATAGTGTTTTTCATAAAAGTTCAAATCAAAAACAAGATCAAACATTTACATTATTATACTAAAATAAGCATACGTTTTACGAATATTATTTTCTTCGCAGCAGTATGAGTCAGACTACTCAGAAGGTAATTCTTTTACATAAACCAGTTAAAAGTGCGTTTAAGAGTGAAAGTTTTCATGAAAGAAAATAAACTAATTAAGGGGAGTCAACAGTGACGTAGCGTTGGATGTAACAAGGAAATATTTTTACGGAAACAGTGAAATGTGCCTTGTATTTGTGAAAGTTATAAACGGGCTATAAGTGCCAGTTTTAATTGCCTAAACTTTTTTAATGCTCTGTTTTTGGTCTATACGTATTCTAATGAAGCCTTATATTATTATGCTCTTTGATGTGTATTTAAAGTTTATCGATGTATTAGAAACTTCTATTATCTACTCTGTGTTCTTAATAAATTATCACTA
This sequence comes from Thalia democratica, assembly GCF_965202585.1. Taxonomy (NCBI): domain Eukaryota; kingdom Metazoa; phylum Chordata; class Thaliacea; order Salpida; family Salpidae; genus Thalia; species Thalia democratica. Next base: position 21,307,334 of record NC_139165.1, read on the forward strand.
TAGTTTAAAGCACATCTTTGTTGTTTTTTTTCTTGATATTTGTATAGAAAAAATTAATAAACTTTCATTGAGATTCTGGTTCCTAGTTAAAATGTTAACTTAATTTTAAATGTTTTTATAAATATTTCTGGAAATAGTTCCAATATATCTTTAAATTATCAAATGTACTAACTCTTACTATTGTAAAACTAAAAAAAAACAACTAAGTTAAAACTTTTTAAAACAAAAGAAAAGTATATGATGTTAATATACTAAAAAAGTACTAAAAAACTACGAAAATAAGGAGAATTATAAGTCTAGTTAAATGAACTAATAACACCTTAGTTAGTTTGTTAAATGTTATACACTGTTTTTTTAACATCGTAGTTCAAAGCGTTTAAAAAATATAAACACTTATAATTTTTTTAATTAATTTGTTTTTTAATTAAAAAATAATGTTAAAAGATTGTATAAAAACATAATTTCTTCAAAAATAAAGTTATAATCATGAAACTATAATTCAGCTAAGCTGTTTTTTAAGTCATTTAATATATAACACAGCATATGAAAATACAGCTAAAAGTTTACTAGTTCACAATACTCTTGACTTGTATCATTTAGTCTGTTAATATTAGTTGTAATCATATTAGTGTATGATTACAACTAAACACTTCACCAAAAGCTTCTAAAGTTCAGTAAAACTTCACTGCGGTCTCTTACAGTTAAGTGAATTAAAACAGTTTTTTTTTTCCTTCCTTCTGAAATGCTGTACTGTAGGGCTGCAATGGTTCAAGATATCTCACATGTGTACCAATAAGATTGAATACTTTTAGGCTCAAATCTTTTGACTATAACTGTAGTTGTGCTCTAGACTAGAGTTTATAAAACTCAAAAGTGAATCTTTTCATGAATTGGTTCGTCATCGAGTTTATTTATAACTAGAAATACAAATTAAAACACACGTTTAGAAACATTATAACTTTAAAAACTATTTTTTTTAATAAAAAAATTACTATTAATTTTTATGCGGTTTAATTATATTTATACTTTAAGTTTTTAATATCAGATGGGCTCCAAAAAAACTAAAAGGTTAATTCTTTTTTTCCTCAATTTTATAAAAAAAGTTCAATATAATTTAACTTTTTCTCCAAGTTGATATCAGTTTTTATTTATATTCTTACCAAACATTTTGGTGCCTAAATACTTTAAAATGAGTTTAATCGTAGATCTTTAAGTTTTTATTTTATAACTTTACGAAAAAAAAATTATAGCAGTTGTAATTAAAACTATAGCTTTAAGTTCTGTTAGCTAAATTTTTAATGTAAGTTGTTCTGTCAATTTTATAAAAAACCCAATCATTAAATTTATATTCTTTATTTCTGCTGTTCGGTATTTTATATTCTATGAGTATAAACAATTTTTTTTAGCTTTGCTTTATGCCGTTGACATTAGGATATAAAACACAATGTAGTATGATGCAAAATACAAAATGTAAACAAAATGCGAGCAAGTATATAAGGTGCGGCAATATTATCCCACGATACTGTATCATGTCCTCATCTTATAAATTAAACTTCAGTATTGAATTACAATAAAATTGCTTTTATAATCCATAACTCTCAAGGTCAATGCCTTCGGGCGTTACAACAATAAATATATACATTATTATATCAAACTTTAACTACAGAATTGTACTTGTTTCAATTTAAACCATAAGTACAAGCTTATATTTAACAAAAATTTCGAAACTATAAGAACTACATTAGGTTTAGTAATTTGTTAGGTAATTTAAAATAGTTTAGTTATTTAAAAAAAAACGTTTTCTATACTAAACTTATTTTTGATAACGTACCTTTCAATACATTTTATTTTCAACTCAATAAAACTAATTTTAACGATATATACACAAAAAAGACCACCTAGAAAATTTTACAGTAGTTAAAATAGTTTTCTTCATTTTATATTATTAAAATAGTTTTAAGCAAGCTTATTTCAGGTAAAGTAAAAACTTTTTAAAGTTTTAAAACTTGACTGTTGCTATTTTTATAAATTATATTTAATGTCTATTCAAACTGTACAAAATAATTTTGCTATTTTATATTTAGCAGTTATAACACTATTACAGAAAGTCAAATATTCAAAAACAAGCTCATCAAACTTATTTGTTTATTCAAACGTGAGGTCCACATGTAAATATTTAATGAGAGTAAACTTGTGGCTTTTCGATTATTTTGAAATCTTACCAGTAACTATAATGCCTTAATAAATATTTAATGAAGTCAACTAAAATTTTCACATTATGTTATAAATAATAAGTAAAATATCAAAAGGCACGAAAACAATTAGAAAACTTTCCTTTGTTTAAACACAAAATGTCGTAGTATCAAGTGTCACTTATTAACTTTTATTGTGATAAACACGATAAAGCCTTAGAATGCACGAAAGCAAATTCACAAACTTTCATTTAACCAAACATAAACTTTCTTTCAAAGTGTCATGTGTTTCAAGCCATTTTTGTTAAGGGAATTTCCCATTTATATCTACGAATTCTCACGCGCACAACAGCTGCCCACTTAAATGTAGATGTGTTTTTAATACTTAAAGGTCAAAAACAAGTTTCTTGTCTTTCGATTAAAACACATTAAAAAGAAACTTTTTATTTCTTTTTATAAATATTTTAAGTTAACATCAAAAACAATTTTTAATTAACGTTTTAGATTCCAATACGTTATATAGTTTCTAGAGAGAAAGTTAATTTTAAAGCCAGCCGAAATAGACAAATTTAACAATAAATTTGTTCAACTATAGAGTACTCTGAAAAAAATTAGAACATTTTTTAAATAAAAACTTAGCAATTTTTTACTTTTAAAACTTTACGTATTTTGTAAATAATTACTATGCCTCTATTAAACTTTATACAATTCACAAATAATCTACAAATAATGGTTCAGAAAAAACTTTCAGTTTGTTTTTCTTAAATGGTAGTATGTTTATTTAGTTTAGTTCAAAACAGTAGATATAATTCATAAATGATAAAGTTTATTTTTGCTTCTCTTTAAGACGAACAAATGTATTTAATTACTTAAGAGCAGGGGTCAGTAGCCTTTTATAAGTCGCCAGCATATTCTCTTACAAAAAATTCTCGTGGGTCGAAGTACTTTCTAAAACAGGGTCTCCCAAAGTAAGCCAAGTGGTACCCTTGGAAGACATTACAGATATACAGGGGGGCAGTAAAAGAGCCACAAGGGGCCATGAGGTATTATTTTGAAACTTACACTAAATATTTTGGAGTTGCTTGATGATGAGCAAAAAATAAGGCTCTTTTAATGGTAGTTTTTTTGAGTAATCTTGTTGGAGGGGGCCATAGCTTTTTAAATTTCTTTAAAAAGTGACTTTTGAAGAAAAAGTTTGAGAAACCCTGCTAAAAAATTCTTAACGGCTGAAATTATTCTAAAAAAATATATATATATTATTATAAAAACTATATTTTAAACGAAATATGTATATAAAAATACAATAAATGACTAAAAATTACATTAAGAGTCTAATAGTAAGTTTTTGCTTTATTCTTTCAACTAATTTCAAAAAGTATTTTTAAAGACTAGAATATATACAAAGTACCTCGCTGGCCACAGGCATTGACTTTGAGGGTTGTATTTAGTCCGCGGGCCTCAGTTTTCCGACCCTTGGTTAAAAGTGTCAATCATAAAATAGTGTAATTTTTAACGGATCTGGCGTTGCAATAAAGGAATTATACCATATACCCTACAGTTACTACGTTTAAGTATTTAAGAAAACCATTTATTAGCTTTAAGTAACCGAAAACAGTAGATATACTAGCTGCTTTAAAACTGATCTTTTTTAATCTGTTACTAATGTAAAAAATATGTGAATATCAGAATTTTTTTTTTCTTTAACTTAATACGCGTAATAAACTTTTTATCAGTTTTTAAAATCGTTTAATAAAACATCATATGCTAAGCGTGTTTTTATCAGTATTTATGAACCCATATAATGCAAGTATTAACTCAAAGTTTAATATATAAATGCTGGTAAAATCTGAATGCAGATAAAATATGGGTGTGTTTGTGCATTAATATCAATATTCTCCGATTATAAGGCGCCAATCCTTTGCAGAATATATAATTATTTGATAAAAGACTGATGATTCGTTGATAACTCGGTTTTACTTTTTGCAAAAAGGTTTGTTTGAATATTTAGTTTTGTAAACTTCCTATTTTTTGTTTGATATATATATAAAGTATACTGTCTTTTTTTTTTATAAACATATAAACGTGTTAAATTATTTTTGGTAGTTTAAGTTTTATTAAAGTAGTGAGCTTTTAAAAACAAAATAAGTAAAAACCATTTAACGCTAAAAATAGATTTCATGTACGATAAAGTATTTTTAAGTAAAGCAAAAAATGTTCAATCTTTTGTAAAGTATTATCAATTTTTAGAGCCTTAAAAAATGAAAAAGTATTTATTAATTCAATAATCTTTTAAATAAGTAGATACCAAACTATATTTTTTTACAAATACCCATTCAACGTAGCATTTAAATGAACCTGCATGAAAAAATCATGAGTTTTTATTTTTATATTTCAGTGGTTGATTTAGAAATGTGAATTTTATGAAGTTACTTATAAATTAGTTAAAAACACTACTAATAAAAAAGTACAATATAAAAGAAGGTTTAAAAATATATATTCTACAAAATAAAATACATATAATATAAACTTATTATTAAAATTTATGACTAAATAAACGCTTAAAAACTTTAAAGCATCAATAATTTGTTACTAATAATTACTCTAGTACACTGGAAACGATTATATTAAGTTGTACATTAATGTAGAGGACATAATTTTATCCTCGACAAGACGTTAAAAGACATCCGTGGTTCAGCCAAAATTTTTTTCCTGCACCAGATCCTAGGACCAAACATTTTTAGCTTTGTTTTTGTCGTTCAATAAACTAAAAAAAGTACTTTAAAATTGATAATGTTTTACAAACTAGATTCTTAAAAACATTAACTGTCTAATAAGCAAAATATTTTTTTTATCAACTACTTAAACTTAGATTAATTTATTAAAACTTTGTTGGAAACACGATCATCGCCATTTATTAAAAATACTAAAATAATTTTAAGTTAATGCTTAGAAAACTATAACATATAAAAACTTTTTGCTTACAACGTATATAAGTGAAAAATCTATGAATAGCGTTGTAACTGTTATAAAAACGAAATCTTGCTTGCATGTCAAAACTTATTTGCACAGAACTTTAATCATTCGTTTGCATAATGGTTAACAAAAAAAAAGATTATTTTTGTAAATCTAGAGTTATTGTTTTCTATTATTTATTAAGACACTCCAAGTAAAACATTATTGTTTATATTTTTAGTAGTTTTTCGTATTTAAGTTATCAGATAGTTTATATTTTATCTTGAAATTACACTACGAATTTGGTTGAATTTACATTACTAAAACTTAATACGTTTTCTTATGGTGTTTGTTCGAATTAGCAAATATTATCGCCTAAAATTTCATTAATCATTAAACTGATCTATTAGATTTAGTTTTAAAATGTGACGAAAACAAGATGTTGTTTGCAGACAATAAAGTTAAAAGATTTAAATTTATTGTTAGCTTAATCTTGATTGACAACTTAAAATGGTATTGTTGAAAACTTTTCTAGTAAATACGGTTTTTTAAGTAAAATTTTACAACAAAAAAGTTGTATATCCGTTAGTGAAAGTTGAAATATTTGTTAAAGTTTCACAATGCTTTCCTAACATGCCAAAGAATATTTATTTTTAGAATGATGAATTTTTAGTAAAACAAGAAAATATAAATATTAATAACTCGCAGTTAAATAGTTTATTGGTCTACAAACAATAAGCAGTTTCAGCATTATTATTTACTAATGGGGTAACTAATAGCATAGGTAATTTGAATCAATAACTTTTTTTTTAACGACAAACGTTAACAGTTTTACTGCTGCATGCATAAACAAGTTACTTAATTTATTTAATGTTTTATTTTAATTGTGTTTTATATACTGTTTACTGCAATTTCTGAAAAAAAACACAAATATTCGAGATTTTATATCATTGGTCCATATTGACTGATATATAACTGTTATAAGTTTTGTTTTTTACCACAGTTTGAGTTTCAAATTTTGTAGTATAAACTTTAACTTGAACTTTAAATGAAAACATACCCTAAAAGGTAAAAACTAAAAGTTTAGATCAGCGCTTCTTAAAGTTTAATGATTATAATGTTTCCATTAAACCATTAAATGCAAAAAAAAAAAAACCCTTGAACTTTTTAATTATGTATATACATTTATTCTAAGTTTTAGTCGTTTTGGTAAATACTTTTCTGATAGTCTAAATTCTCTAAATAATTTTATGGTTAAATATGTCTCACAGAACAAAGAAAAATAGAGTTATATATTTTAAAACTTAAGAATTTTAAATTGTTATTGATATTTATATTAGCTTGATAATTAGGAAGTAGTAATCCCTAGCGTAAATTTAAAACTATTTTTCAAATTAACTCCAATCAAACCTGTTTTTATTTTCTGTCGTCACAGTTTATTTGTGAGATAATTGTCGCTTTGATTTAAAGACAAAAAACTAGCAGCTGAAATAGTTAACACGATAGCTTAAATTTGTTTTGCTGTATAAACTCGACTCTTTCAAAACTATGTCGGGATTTTTAATTGAACAATTCAAATTGGAGAGTTACAAAAAGCTTTGAATTATCTAGCGTTTATTTTGAAAATCAAATACGCTCACTCACCCTTAAAAAAAACCTGTAAATAGTGTGTTGTTAAGTAGCTAATTTATATATAAAAATTATAAATACTTATCAATTTACAGGCCTGCTGTAGTTAAATATGTTATTTTTATCATTTTGGTAATTTTTTGTAAAAATTCTGAAAATGTATTAGTAGAGTGGCAAGTAATACTAAACGGACACTTGAACCTTAGATAACTTTACATATCTAATTATCAATTTGGATTTTTAAATTTAATTGTAAAAGTTAATTATCTCAAAATAAAAAAAGCAAAAAGATCATTAATAGATCTGAAACTACAGGTCCTTGTTGAAAGAACATGTAGATTAGCAAGCCTAGATGCAAAAAAAAAACTACCAAAAAAATTTCTAAGCAGCATTACGAAAGCAGTAACATCATTGAACAAGTGATCATAAACTAAAATCAGCAAAAATTAGAAATTTTTCTCAAAGCCCAATATCTGCCTGTTCGAATGTTAATTTATAAAGTTGGCGATCTTGTTGCAGCCTGTTAGTCATTGAGAAACATTCCATTTTGTTGTCGTCGCGTGCGAAAATGTTTTCCCGCCAAAAGTCAGTTTCTTCGCCCACCAGACGCTATAAATGAAATATTTTGTTTTTGTGAGTTTTGTGAAGCAGCAGGTGGCAATTAAAAAAGGGAAAAGGCTGTATCCCACAATAATAGAGAAATTTGAAACTTGCAATAAGATTAGTAAAATGGTAAAAAATACCATACAGCGGTTATAAAATGATGATATAAAAAACAAGACGTTTTATATATGTGGTGAATTTAAGATGATTGTGCAAAATCAGTAATAGTCAAAGATAAGCAAGAAAGCAAAAAACTAAATTTGTTTTTTTTTTAAATTTTATCGATTTTAAAGTATATGTAACAACGTTGTTTTTTCGTTGTTATAACCCGTAAAATTCAAAATAGTTTAAAGTTAATTTATAACTCAACAACTTGTTTTTTATGCATAGTTTGGTAAATACAACACAATTCGGTTTGATTTTTTTGAAACTTCAAGTCAAATATAGTTAAACTAGATAAGTTAAAGAAAAGGGAAGAAAAAAATTTCATTGCTTTGCAACTTATGCATTAAAATTTTTAGAAATATCGTACCATTTAAACTTACCTTGAAATTTGAGGTTGACTTTTTGTCGAAATTATAAGGACTAGTAGAAAACATTTAATTTTGTGGCAGAAAAGTGTTTTAAAAAATATATTCTCGTTATCAATTGAAGTCTAAATGAAAGACAAGACCAATATTAAACTCCCTGTCTGTGTCAATTAAAATCTGCTGAACCCAGAATTTTCCAAACACTAAAGATTTTATATTCTACGCAGTGAAAGACTTGTTTGTTTTTCTCATCAGATACTCAACAATTTAATTTCTCAACGCTATGAAACTGCCGATTATACAAGTTAATTAATTAGCTGACGAAAATAAGCAATCGAAATGACGCAATGAGAACTTTTAGATGGGCAAATTAATCATGGAGTAAAGTTTTGGGAATCGTATTTATTTGGTGGTCTCATTTACTGCTGTATTGTTTAAATTGAATTGTAAAGTCAGAAAATTTGTTGTTCACTCAAGGGAAAGTGTAATTAAATGAAATAAACCCGACTACTTCTTCAGACTAACTTATAAGTTTCTAGAAAATGTGCAAAAAACTAATATATACTTATTTTATTTTCGAATCCTTAAACTTAGATAAGTTGAAGAGATTTTGCAAAGATGATCAATGATTTCAATTTGAAAAAAAATAAAACATTATGCTCTAAAACCTAATTTTAGGTTTAATTTAAGAAAATATTATTTTCATAATTGCACTTTTATTTACAATAAGGTAACAGAAAATTAGAAAAAAAATTACTTACATTATATTGTAAAAAACTTAAACCGAAATGCTGTTTATAAGCCATAACATTATAAACACAGTTACGAATTACTTGTTACCATAATTGCGGTTAAATAAAAACTGCTGTTTATATTTTCAATGAACAATTAGACTTATATTTACCTGTTCATATATTTTAAAGACAACTCTTTTATTTACATGTCTTTAATTTTTTGCATAGTTTAGTTTTTGAATAATCATACCTCAAATTAAACAGCACAAAACGTTTAATTATCTACTTAAAACTTATCCTCGTAGGTTTTGTTATATTAAAAGTGTTTACCACAAAAGAACTTTATCAATTATTAAACCTACTTTTTAATATATAAATACTTTTGTTTACTGAACTTGATATTGTTTATTTTGAATTGAAGTAACTATTAGCGTAATATTGATTGACAAACTATCAGTACTGTTGTTTAGCGTGTAATAAAATTCGTTAATAAAGCTTTCAAAATAACTTATAAGAGGAAACAGTAGCTTTTTTGTCTACTTCCAAAAAGATTTATTTTAAGTTCAACTTGTATTTATTACAATTTATAATCACAAACAGTATAAATTTTGTGTTTCTTGCATACAAAAATTAAGTACTTTGGCTAACTTATTTTCTAAAAAAAAATAGTCGATTGGTCTACAAAACTAGTCGATTTGTTATTCCCACCAATATATGTTTTACTTTGACTTTTAAGTTTTATGGTAATAATTCAAATAAGTCAAAAAATTATTCTAAAGTCTAGTAGAAAACTTCAAATCCTTAATTTTTACAAGCAGTAATTTGAAAAAATACCTTTAAAATTTTTTGTGTTACTAGTGCAATTTAAGCGGCTAGTTTATATAAAAAACTGGTAAGTGGTTGTTTTTAGTTGGGATATAAACTGTTTATAAATTTTGTTTTAAATTATTTTATAGGTCAATTTATTTTAAAAACTTTATTCGATGCATAAACACGTCGGAAAATTTATTAAATGAAGACATAAACTTTCGTATAATATTATGTTAGAAAATAAATTAATTTTAAATCAGAATTAAAATCATTCTAATTAAGAAAACCAAGATAAGAGATATAGGTTCGGAATTACAGGTGCATGTTATAAAAAGTATATAGTGACAAGCGCATATAGAAAACACACAAAAAAATAAAAGGGAACAAATTATTTTTAATAGCAAAACAAAGAATAATGATGAAAATTAAATATTGTTTATTGAAAGATAAAAAAACCGCATAATAAAGTTTGGTCAAGGACTTGGTGTACAAAGGAACTTTTCGGTTTTAAAGAATCGTAAATAAAAGCACTTCAATAAAAATCTAAAACAACTGAAAATTCCTAGCCATCTATGACATCACAGATGCACGAGCCAGTGACGTCCTTGAAAAAGCGAGTAATCAGCACAACTTAACAACTTTTCTCAAAGCCCAACATCTGCCTTTAATTGTGACGTCATAAGTTGAGTGCATGAGATTTTGCAGGCTGTTGGTCAATGAGAAAAATTCTTTCCAAAAATTGTTGTTGGCGCGTGCGAAAATATTTCCCGCCAAAAATTAACTTGTCCGCCCGCCAGACGCTCCAATGAAATATTTGTTTGCGAGATTTGTAAAGTAGCAGGTGGTGATAAAAAAATGAGGAAGATTGTTTCCCACGAAAACAAAGAAATTTGATATTTGCAATTGGTTTAGTAATAAATTTAAAAACACAATAAATAGCAGAAACTTAATATTTGCAATGAATTCAATTGCAGAGAAAAATCTACTGTACCCAGAGTTTTTCAAGAACAAATCTTCTGCAGCACAGTGAAAACATCATGTTTGTTTTTCCCATCAAAAAGTTTACAGTTTAAATTTCTAACGCTGTGCAACTGCCGGTTAAACAAGTTTATAAGTTAACTGGTAAAAAAATAAGAAATTAAAAAAAAGAGATGAGAAATTAATTAATCACAAAGTAAAATTTTGGGATTGTAGTTTATTGGTGGTCTTATTTTATGTTGGTTTGTTTACATAGATTAGAAAGAAAGAAAGTGCATTAACGTCTTAAAGGGAGATTAATAAAATTTACGCGATAATTTCGCACATCAAAACTAATAAGTTTTAATCAGAAACTTCTAAACAGTAATGTGTTTCAATAATTATGTTTTTATACTTATTTTAAAGTTTAACTGTTATTTGGTACTTATATAATTAAGTAATTTTTGAATATACAGTTAAAGAAATACTATATTAATAATAAATGCTCAAGCATGTTGAAATTAAATAACTATTTTTAAGGCATACGCTATATAATAATTTAAAAACGTTAAAATTACTTAGTATTAATATTTTTTAAATGAAAAGTGTTTAGTTTTGAAACAAACTTGTATGAACTTTCGTTGTGAATTAAATTACAATAACTTTGGTTCTAACAGGTCTAAGATGAACAGTTATTCCAACATATAAGCTTTAATAATATTAAACTTTTGTTTTATTTATTTGGTAAACGAGCTTTGACTGTAGATACATTTGAAAAACAAAGTAACCTAGGCAAAGTGGTTTTATACAAGCTAGATCCGCTCCTGTAATAGCAAGAACATTTAAATTTACTAAATCTCAAACCACGTGCTAATTGTGAGAGACGTCTATCTCGTTTTGATACTCTCACTTAACCTCTCTCATATTTATTTTTTCTTATTTGTATTTAAAAGCGACACCCGCACCTTGTTTACATTCAAAAGTGTCCGACTATCAAAGCATTGAAATAATAACCAAACAAGATGGTTCAGTCAATCAGCAAAAAACAAGCTTCAACTGGAACAAAGCCAATAAGCAAAAGTATTAAAAAAAATATGAAGAAAAAACGCGAAATTAGAAGTTTGTACGACCAACTGAACGCAGTCCTGCCATCTTTTGACGACCAGAACATTGTTTGTGGCACAGACGTGGTCTTCAAAGTGGTCCAGTACATCAACCAACTTCACAGAAGAGTGGCCAATGAAAGAGGTTTTGAGGCTCTGCAACAAGTTCAAAATAATGCCAGAAAAATTGCATTGCAGCAGTTTATGGCTATGAAGGCTTAGAAATTTAACAAGGTTAGCATGAGGTTTAACATTTTATTTCAACTTATAGAAGAACTTTATGTTTGACATAAACTTTCTTTACTAATTTTCTAAAAGTTTTTTAATATAATATATTTCTACAGCTTGGAACTACTTAATATCGGTACTAAACATATAAGAAATTGATAAATTTAATAATAAAGCTTTTATATAGTGTTTATATAGCTTCAATAAAGGTTTTAATCAAAACAAATTTTAAAAAGCATGTGTTTTACTAATATTATTTTCTTTGCAGCAATATGAGTCAGACTGCTCTGAGGGAAATTCTTCTACGTAAACCAGTCAAAAGTGCAATTAAGAGTGAAATTTTTCATGAAAGAAGTTAAATTGATGAAGGGAATTCAACAGTGACGTAGCGTTGGAAGTAACAGGAAAAAGTTTCCATGAAGACCAGCGAAATATGCCTTGTATTTGTGAAAGTTGTAATCATGTGTTCCAGTTTTAAGTGCCTAACTTTTTAAAGCTCTGTTTTTGGTTTGTACGTATGTGAAGACGCCTTATATTGTTTTGCTCTTTGGTGTTTATTGTTACTACATAAAAAACTTTGAACAACTTCTTTGTGTTCTTATTAAAATATCACTGAAATTTAAACCTTTTCGTTATTATTTTTTCTATGAAGAAATATAGTTTATTTTTATTAAGATTCACAGTTTTTAACTTATTTCAATTTTTCAATTTACAAATATTTTTTCCTGAAATAGTTAAAAAACCTTAAAATTTTCAAATATACCAGCTCTTACTATAAAAAAACTAAAAATAAACTTTTTATAAGTGAGAACTTTTATGAACGAAAGAAAATTATGTGATGTTAATATTTCATAAAAATACTAAAAATCTACAAACATTAAGAAAAGTTTCGAATGAACTAATAACCTCTTAATTATTATTAAAAATAATATAAACTGTTTTGGTTAGCATCGTATTTCAAAGCGTATGAAAGTATAAATACTAAAAAAAGTTATTATTTAAATTGTATCTCAATTATAAAATTATATTAAAACATTGTAGAATTAAATCATATCTTGAACAACAGTTGTTTTTATGAAACTATAATAAAGCCATGTTATCTTTTTACATATCAAATGTAAAATTTGGCGTATAAAATACAGCTTAAAGTTCACTAGTTCACAATGCACTTGACATATATCAATAAGTCTCTTACTATTAAATTGTATAAATGTATGACTTTAAGTAAACACTTCAGCTTAAATTTCAAAACTTCACTGTAGTCTCTTATCATTGAGTGAACTAAACATTTTTTGAGACATAATGAATACTGAATTGTGTGGCTTAAAAAATCTAAAAATTGCACCAATAGTGTTAAATACTATTAAGCTACATTCTTTGGGCTATAAGTGTAATTATACTGTAGAGTTTGTAAAATTCAAAGGTGAATCGTAGCATACATTTCTTTGTTATCGAGTTTATTTATTTACACTGCTAATATAAACATAACAGGTTTTTTAACTAAAAATTGTTCTAATAAACGTATTACCTTAAATTTTTAAACGATTAAATAAGTATTTATAGATTAAGTTTTTATTGTCAGATTGGCTACAGAACATCTTATTTTTAATGGTTTGCGTTTACTTATTTTTTTTATAACGCTACACAACGTAATCAAAATATTATAACTTTTACTCAAAATTTATTTTTAATTTTTCAAAGCGTTTGTAGTACATAAAACAACGATAATTTTATTTAAGAGCAGCTTTATTTAGGCTAAACCCCAACCACCAATATTGCGAATGTGTTTACAGTGGCTGCAACTGTTTAAATAAAGTTTTTCGTTTTTGAAAATACGTTTAAAAAAAACTAAACTTTAGATCATTAAGTTTTTCTTTAAGTTTTATACTACTGTTTTTCAAAGAGTTTTATTTAGAATCCTAGCTTTAAGTTCTGTTAATTAAATTTCTAATGTGTATTTTTGCTTTCAAGTTTTATTCTTTGTTTTCTTCGGCATCTTCTATTTCAAGACTTAATCATTTTTATAGATTCGCTTTGTGCTGGTTACATTAGGTTCTAAAGCACGATATAGTATGCTGCAAAATACAAAACTTAATCAAAATGATGGCATACATATAAGGTGCGACAATATTATCCCATGAAACTCGGTATCATGTCCTCATCTTATAATACAAACTTCAGTTTTGAATTACAATAAAATTGCGTTTATAATCCATAACTGTCAAGGTCAATGCCTTTGGGCGTTTTACTTTAAAAATATAACAATGAATTTTTTACTTTGTTTCTTTAAGCCTTAACTACAGAATTGTACTAAAAACATCAAAAAGCACGAAATCAATCAGAAAACTTTCCTTTGTTCAAACACAAACTGTCATCGTAGCAACTGTCACTTATAATCTTATTTTGTGAATAACAAATTGAAAACTCAGAAAGCACGTATACTAATTCACAAACTTTCATATAATCAATTTTAAGCTGTCGTAGAAAATGTCACGTCTTTCAAACTGTTTTTGTTAGGGGAATTTCTCTTATATATCTACGAATTCCCACGCGCACAGAAGCTACCCACTTTGCATTTGAGGTATTTAAAAATTTAGTAAACAAAATAATAATTAAACGTCATAAACAAGTTTTGTATCTTTTGAAAAGAAACGCATTAAAAAAAAACCTTTTTTTTTTACATTTAGTAAAAGCATTTAGATAAATATGTACAAAAGTTAAGTATTGTATTTACTACCAGGTTTCGGTAACATAAAAATATTACGACAACTTCAAGTGTATCAAAATAGTAAAAAGCACATAACAATGTTGCTTATCTGTAATGCACATTTTAATTTAAATAAGCTGTTTATACTCAGTAAAACGAGCAGTCTTTTTTAATTAAGACATATAACTATATAGTAAAAGCATTTATAAAGAAATGTCTAACGAGTGTTTGAAATTCGAATACATTGGACATTTTCTAGAGAAAAAGTTTTTTTTTAAAGCCAGCCTATAAACCGAATCTAATAATAAATATATTAACATTACAGTACTCTGAAAACAACAGGTAAGTATTTTTGAATAAAAACTGATTAGTTTTTTAGCTTTTAAACTCTTACGTACTTTATAAATAATTACTTTGTTTTTATTAAACTTAATATAATTCACAAATAAACTAAAAAATAGTGTTTCAGAAAATAACTCAAAATATTTACTTTTCGTTGCTGATGGTATGTTAGTATGTTTAATTAGTCTAATTTAAACTGTAAATATAAATTGTTAAAGTTTATTTCAAGTTTTTTTTTTATTTAAAATAAATTTAATTACATAAGAACAGTAGTTAACTTTTCATAATACGTTTTTATAAGCCTAATTTTCTCAGAAAAAAGTTGTTGGAAGCAATATACTAAAAAATTATTCGAAAAAGATTTAGTTATCAATATAAAATTGCTATTTTAAGCCAAAAATGTAATGAAATGAGCAATAATTAACTAAAAGTTAAATTAAGAGTCTTATTGTATGTTGTAATTACAATTTTTTCTTTTAATTGTTTCAAAAACTATGTTTTAAGCTGAAAACATATACAAAGTACCTTGTGGGTCGCAGTCTTTGGCTTTGAGGACTGCAATTGGTCCGCAGGTCTGAGTTTTCCGACCATTGGTTGAAAGTTTCAGTCATAAAAAAGTAAAACTTTTAAAACATCTAGCAACGCAATAGAGAAGTGTAACTTGTTTCCCTACAGTAAAAACATCAACGAAGTTTATTTATTAGCTTTAAGCAACCTAAAACGATAGATATACTGGCTGCATTAAAAGTTTAAACATTTTTTATCTTTTTCATATGTAAAGTTATATAATTTAAAAGAAAAACTATTATTTAGAAACCTTAAACCCCTTAATAAACTTTTTTTCTGCTTAGCGAACTTTTATCAGTATTTACAAACATATTATGATGCTAGTATTATCTGAATATTAAATATATAATGCTGGGAAAATCTGAATGCAGATAAAAAATGGGTGTGTTTGCGCATTAGTATCAATATATTCGGATTATAAGGCGCCAATCCTAAATATGTATCATCTGATAAAAGACTGCTGATTTGTTGATAACTCCGTTTTATTTTTTGCAAAAAAAATTGATTTGATGATTAGTTTTGCAAATTTCGGTGTTTTTGTTTGATAACTATTTAAAGTATAAATTTATTTTTATTTTATTTTATTAACAGCTAAAGGTGTTTTTTTTTTATAAATTCTTTTTGAAATAGTGAGCTTTTAAAATTAAGATTAAGTAAAAACTGTTGTAATTACGCTAAAATAAGATTTTATGTACATTAAAATGTTTTTCACTAAAGAAAAAAATATAAAATACTTTTATTTTACTATCTTTATTTTAAACTGCCTCAATTTTTTTCTAGTTTTATGTTAGTACATATATGATATTGACAAAAATGCAGTTAGTTTGAACTGAACTTAAATCTTTTGTACAGTATTTAAAACATTTTGGAGCCTTAAAAAACTAAAAAGTGTTTATTATTTCAATAATCTTTTAAATAAGTAGATACCAAAACTAAACTATATTTTTTTAGAAATACCCATTCAACGTAGCATTTAAATGAACCTGCATGAAAAAAGGCATTTTATTTAGGTTTATATAGGTTTTTTATTTTTGAATTTTGAAGATGCACTTAGTCCTTGTGAATTTTACATAGTTTACTTTTTAATAAGTTAAAAACACAACTGATAAAAAGTAAAATATAAAAAAAAAGCTTTTAAATACCGTACCAAATAAAATATTCAAAAAATTAGTTTTTTAAACTCTATTTTAAAGTTTATGCCTTTATAAACGCATAAAAAACTTTGAAAATTTAATGATTTGTTAATAAATATTACTTCCGTACACTGGAAGCAATTATAAAAGTCTTACTTCAATTTAGAAGACATAGCTTTTATCCTGGACAAGAGGTTAAAAGACATTCGTGGTTCAACCAAAACCTTCTTCGAGCACCATGTACTAGGACCAAATACTTTAAGCTTTGTTTTTGTTGTTCAATAAACTACAAAAAAGTACTTCAAAATTGATAAAAATCTACAAACTAGATTCCTAAAAACATCTGCCTAATAAACAAAAAAACTTCTTTTTTTAACGTTTTATAATAGGTAAATTTATCAAAACTTTGTTGGATAAACGATCATCGCCATTTACATAGTATTAAACTATTTTAAGGTTAATGCTTAGGAAATCATAACATGTGAAAACTTTTCGCTCAGAACGTAGATATACAAGTATGTATGGATAGCCTTGCAACAGTTATAACAACAAAATCTTACTTACATGTTATAAAATTATTTGCAAAGAGTTTTAATCATTCGTTTGCATAATCGTTATCAAAAAAATTGATTTGTTTAGTAAATCTAGAATTATAGTTAAAAATTATATATTCAGATACTGGAAATAAAACATTTTTATTTACATTTTCAGTATTTTTAAACATTTTATTTATCAAATAGTTTTTACACTATTTTAAATTACACTACGAGTTCGGTTGAATTCACATAACTAAAACTTAATACTTATTCTCAAAGTTTTTGTTTGAATAAGCAAATATTATCGCTTAAGAATTTCATTAATCATTAAAGTGACCTTTCAGACTTAGTTTTAAGATGTGACGAAACCAAGATGTCGTTTGCAGACAATAAAGTTAAAGGATTTAAATTTATGGTTAGCTTAATCTTGATTGACAACTTAAAGTGGTATTGTTGAAAGTTTGTCTTGTAAATAAAGTTGTAAAACTTTTCCTGTTTTTTAAGTGAAGTTCCACTGCAAACAAGCTTTAAATCCGTTAATGGCAGTTAAAATATTTGATAAAGAAGCATTACCTTTAAACTTTTATATTCTTTATACACATATTTTATAAGTTTGATCATTTTTTAAACATTATTATTCTTAACTCTATAAAAAGTGTTAAGGTTGAAAATTTCTTACAGAACAAACAAATAGAGGTATATGTTTAAATTACTTAAAAACTTAAAAACGTTTATAAATACTTGTATTAACTTCATAATTAGGAAGTAGTAATCCCTAGAGTAAATTTAAAACAACTTTTCTAAGTAACTCAAATTGAACCTGTTTTTATTTAAGTCGTCACTATTTACTTGTGAGATAATTATAGTTTTGAGTAAATAATAAAAAAAAATAGCAGCTCAAATAGTTAACTTAAAGTAGTTTAGATTTTGGCTGCTGTTAAGATTCAACTGTTTCAAAATTATGTTGCAATATTTTATTCTAACATTCCTGGCTGGAAATACAAAAAGTTTTTAATTTCTCTACCATCTAGTTTGAAAATCAAATATGATAACCCTTAATACTACCCGTTGTTAATATGGTTTTAAGCACTTTATTTATATAAAAAAAAAGTAAGTATTTGTTTTGGTTTGAAATGTCTGCTGTAACTAGGTATAGTTTTGTTTTCTTTTTCGTGTTAAATTTTTTTATAAAACTTAAGCAATGTATTAATAGATTTGTAAAAAAACGTAATGGGACAAGTGAGCCTCAGATTACTTTACAAACTAAATTTTCAATTTAGATTATTATGTTTAACTCCGAAAAAGACAAACTCTATTAATACAAAACAAAACGAAAAATAATAAACTTCAAACTACAAGTCTTAGTTGTTGGATAATGAAGATTAGCAAGCAACAAAAATTAATTAAAAATATTTTTAAAGCAGCATTTAGAGTTAAGCGGAAGAACTTTTAAATACTAAAAACAATTTTTTACTTGAAGTTTTGAAAAATATACGGTTATCGCAATAACTTAAAGCAGTAATCAGCAAAAATTAAAACTTTTCTAAAAGCCTAACATCTGCGTGTTTGATTGTGACGTCATACAGTTGAGTTTGTGCGACAATTTTGCAGTCTGTTAGTCATTGAGAAATATTCCATCAAAAACTTGTTGTCGCGTGCGAAAATATTTCCCGCCAAAAGTTAACTAGTTCGCCCGCCAGACGCTCCAATGTATTCGTTTGTGAAATTTAATAAGTAGCAGGTTGCGATTAAAACAAGAAGATATTTTCCCACGATATTGCATACGAAATTCGAAATTTGCAATAGATTAGTAAAATGGCCAAAAAAACCTGATAAACAAATAAATGATATAAAAACAAGACTGTTTATATATGTGGTAAATTTAAGGTAATTGTAGTAGTAATAGTCAGTGATAAGCATGAAACACAATTTACTATATTTGTTTTATTTTTAAAAATTAGTTGATATTAATTAATACCTGACGAAAAAATTAAGGTTTTTTCTAATACTGTAATCCATGAAGTTTAAACTATTTTATGACTAGTTTTTAATTCAACACCTTGTTTTTATATAGATATATTGGTAGAAATGGTTTATTTAAAACTTTAAATTCAATTTAGTTAAACTAGTTAATTCAACAAGCACTAAAGCAAAAAAATAAAAAATAATAACTACTTTGCATTTTTTTGCATAAAAAAAATCATAAATATTGTATCGCTTAAATATACCTATAAACCTGAACTTGATTTCAATCGAAATTTTTAAACCTGCCAAGTACACTTAACTTTAAAAAATAAACTTTTGGTACCAAATGAATTTAAAATAAAAGACAAACTCAATTTTAAATTAAGTGCGGTCTATTTCAAACAAACTTTGCTGAACATAGATATTTCTAAACACTCAAGAAACTTATCTTTTGCAGAAAATTTAGTTTGTTCTTCCCATCAAAAACTAAACAGTTTAAATTTCCACGCTTTGCAATTGCTAATTAAAGAAGTTAATTAATTCACAATTAAACACGCGAATAACCAATTGTAAAATTAACCAATTAAGAAGAAGCGATGAGAAATAAGTTTATCATTAAGAAAAGTTTTAGGAATTATAATTAATTGGTGGTCTCTTATTTCTGTTGTTTTGATTATACTGAATTAGAAATGCAGAAAATGTGTCATCCTTTTCAAGGGAAAGTGTAATTATAGAATGTAGGCTGTCTTAATTTTCACTCTAAAACAAAATTAGAAAATTTAATGTAAAAACAATGTACAATGAGTAATTTTCATCTTGGTTAAAGTTAATTTCATTTATGTTTATTATGTATGTATTATTACCAGGGGCGTGTCTAGACTTTTTCAAAGGGAGTTCCCAATTTTTTTTTCTAAACTTGCCACTTAAGTACGCATTTTTTAGGTATGCACTGTCAGTTAAGTACGCAATATTTAGCCGAAAAACTCTGTGTTTAGAATGTTTTTTTTTTTGCTTAGAAACTAAAAAAAAAACATATAAGTAGCAGAGACGTGTCTAGACTTTTTTCTGTGAGTAGCACATTTTTTTGTTCAAAAACAATGTATTATGTGTGGAAGATTTTAATAAACACTTTAGAAATTTTCATTAATGTCTATCACATAATTGTCTAAAGTTTTCTTATCTACATAATTATTTTTTACTTTCAAAAATTAAAAAATACTAGTTAAACGGAAAGCAAAAAATTTATAAGTAATAAAATTCTTTAAATTTTAGTAAAACAATTAAAGGATATACATTAGGTCATTTATTAATGACAATGCAGAAATTAGCATTAAAAAGTGAAGCTAACATGAATAACATAAATATTTATTAACACGACACTGAACACGAGAACTAATCAAAATATGCAACTTTAGTTGCAAAATAAGCAACTAAAGTGTCTTAAAATTAGTAAAAAAATATTAATGATATGTAAATAAATTGATAAATAAAATATTAATTAAACATAAATTCTAGTTAAAATAATTAGCTAAACATCAGATTTAAATCAAAAGTTAGTTATAATTTTGAAAACGAAATATATAGTGAAAGTTTATAAAGTTAAAAATGATACCAATTGAGTTGGATTAACATTCAAAATTAGTTAATTAAACAATTTTGATTGGCTTATTTTGTATCAAAAGTTTCATTTTTCGTATGTGCATCTTTTTGAATTATAATATTTTTATACAGTTTTTACTTTTTTTAACATAAATCTTTTAAAACTACGTCATAATAGATTGATTAAGATATCTTGCATGTATAACAATAGTAACAGACTCTATTCTTTGGTCCATAACTGAAGTTATGCTGTAAAATTAAAATGTGAATCTTGGCATGTATTTCTTTGTTATTGAGAATATTTATTACAACTTAAACTACAATTAAAAATTTTTTAAAACATAACAGACTTTTAACTAAAATATTTTCTAACAAAAAAAATTTTAGCTTTACTTTTTAATGTCAGATGGACTACGTAAAAACTTATGCTCAACAATTTGTGATAAGTTATATTTTTATTATTATTAGCAATATAAACAATTCATTTTATTATAACTTTTGTTAAAAATTTACTTTGTTGCAATAAATGGTCAGAGTTTTTATTATTTTAAAAATACATTTAAAAGTAAATTTAACTCAAGAACATTAAGTGCTTGATTTTTTTACTTTATAATAATTTTTTCAAACAGATTTATAGCATAAGAAACAAATAAACCTTAGATTCTGTATAACTAAAATTTTTAACGTCTGTTTGCTATCAATTTTGTAGATAGAAATGTAGTATTAAATTTCAATTTTTTTTATTGTCTAACACTTCTACAACAAGAATTTTTTTTTTGCTTTGCCTTATGCATATTGACATTAGGATCTGAAACACAACATTGTATTGAGACTTTTGTAAATTTGTAAACAAGATAACGGTTAGCGTATAAGGTGCGGCAGTATTATCTCTAGAAACTCGATATTATGTCCACATTTTATATATTAAAATTAAAGCTTTGAATTACAACGAAATTGAATTTATAATCCATAACTCTCAAGGTCGAAGCCTCAGGCTACCTGAATTTTATTTTTTGATACTTTTGCTAAACTTATGAATAGCAAATATTTAGTTATTTTAAGTTTTAAAAAAAATCTTGAT
The DNA here is from genome assembly GCF_965202585.1 of Thalia democratica. Classification (NCBI taxonomy): domain Eukaryota; kingdom Metazoa; phylum Chordata; class Thaliacea; order Salpida; family Salpidae; genus Thalia; species Thalia democratica. The sequence goes on from NC_139165.1 coordinate 21,329,002, forward strand.
GTGTTACTATAAAAGTTAATTTTAATGTCTGCCCAAATTTTATTTTTAAGTACAATTTTTTTGTACTGTCAAAACTACATATTTCTATTAAACGTCAAACACCTACCTATAATTGGAAACAAATGAAATTTTTCACCATGTCAAGTAATTATTAATAATTGTAAATATTTAAGGAGAGTAAACTTGTGGCCTTCCGATTATTTTAAAACGTTTATCAGTAATAAAAACGCCTTGATAAATATTTGATATAGTTAAACATGTGTAAAAAACAAGTTCAAAACTTAAAAATCACGAAAACAAATACAAACCACTATGCTCTAATAAAACACAAATTGTCGTAAAAACGTTTTATGTGTTTCCAGCTATTTTCGTAAAGGGGATTTCCCTTTTATATCGACAAATTCCCACGCGCGTAACAGCTGCTCACCTAATGTTGTTGATCTGTTTTACATTTAAATATTTGCGACCGAGCTTATATGAAATTAATGAAACAAAAATTAAACAATTTGACAAATTGCGTGTGGTTTGAAGAAAATTAGATTTGTTGTCTTTAGTAGTTATTTATTAATTTAATAAAGCTACATGCTACTACCATAATTTAGTTAAATTTATTGTTTAAGAATGCAGCTGTTAAACATGCTAACAATGTAGAATGGATTATGTTATATTTTTCAATAATTAGTTAATCTATAAAGAAAGCTAAAGCGGTTTATTGATATAACTCAAAACCAGGGGTCGGTAGGACAAAATACGAACGATTTTTGTACACTTAAGAAAATTTAGTTTCTACGAACTGTTTTTTTAAACAAAACGTTTAAGGCAATACTTGTTCACATTAAAGTAAAACAAAAGTATTAAAAATTTTGGGTAACATTATTATAATCAATAGTTTGAAATAAATCTTTAATGCAGCCTTTTGGCTCTTCCCTGCTCTCGACCATCACTTACTTTTTAGAAGAACAAAATCGCTTTAATGCGGGCGTTAACAATATACTTTATTATTGTTGATAAATTTTATCGTTGATAATATACCTCATATCACCTGATTTACTGATTATATTAACTATTTCCCATCCGCCTTACAGCTTGTTTTTTATCAACGGCTAGTGAATTCATTAAATTAAAATAAAGGTTTTATCTTACTCTAGACTAGATCAACTTTTTTTTGTATTAGAGGGTCAAATCGCCTTAATACGGGCGTTAATGTATACATTATCATTGATAATGTACCTCATCATTGATAATATACTTATGACAGTTTTTCCCATCCGCCTTACAGCTGCCTACTGTTTGTAATCTTAAACTGCCAACTTTAACATGGTAAACAAACTTTGTTTTTGTTTGAAGTTAGTTTTTTTTTACGACAACAATTTGATTGTGTTTTTAAAGTAGATAGTTAATAAATATATTTAAGGTTACTAATGAAAATTAAATGGTTAGATTTGTCTAATGACTAAACATTTTTAATAATAGATCTTTTTTAAATTAATTTACAGCAGCTGTTTTTTGAAATAAACATTTTTTTTTAAACACGGGTTTTGATATTATAAAGTTTTATCTTAAAATGTTAATAATAGTGAGAAAAATCGCCCAAGATCACTAATAAATGCTGACAGAATTACTTTAATCCTGAGTTTAAATACGAAAATGTTAAACTTTTTATTTAAAAGAATTAAGGTTACATTTTGCTGATCTTGCTAAGTTTTTAAAGACATTTGTTAATATGGGCTGGAGATTACATTTGCTAATTTTATTAGTAATAAAACAAATCAAATTTTACCAAAGTATTGATAAAATAATTAAAAATTCTAACTTTCGAACTAATTAACCTTTATGCGTTAAATAAACAAAAGAGTTTTTTTAATGTTTTCCTGGTGTTTAATTTTACTGAAATTTAAACAAACATCTATAAATATGACAGACTAAGTACTATGTGCATTTTTTAAATATTTATTTACTTTTCTTTTGCGCATTTTTCCTTATTTTAATTCCAATATCAAATTACTCCGTTATCATAAAAAAATTTATTTCTTTTCAGTAACCGCAAACTGTATAAACAATCAAAAAAATTTTGTTGTTAAGTCGACAAACTATTAGCTGAAAATTCTTTACTAATTTTTTTCGTATCTTTGTATTAAGTATCTTTGTTCGACTAATAAAGATTTTTTTTGATCTATTTGATATATTAGCAATTAAATTAGGCTAGCAATAAAGATAAATATTTAAGATTTTGGGCAAAATAGAAAAGGGATAGAGGTTTATATGTTTTAAGTATACTACGGTATTAATACTTTACCTCAGATAAATAAAATTATGGATAAAAATGTTTTAAACTTAACTACTGCAGCCAAATTATCGACCAACGAAAAAACAACTCACCTTTTTTTTACGCCCGCAACGATAACAGCAAGATGTCTTACAACAAAACATGTTTTATAAAATAACTTGCACAATTTACATTTATCAATTTGCCATAACTGAGTCGCTACAAAAATTAATACTTAAGATCCAAATACATTAATTTTCAGATAGAAATAATAAACTTAAATAAGAGTTAAACATTCATTAAGTACTTTCTCAAAGTACAACTATTTTGTAGCACTTCTTTTTGACTAGTGGCAACTAATTTCTTAAGTTTGTTTAAAATAAAATAAAAGTTGTTGCAATGTTTTAAACGAAGAACATTATGTTTTAAAAGCTGAAAACTATTTTTTGAATTTAAATTTTTATACGATGAAATATCCGGAAAAAACAGTAAATAATTAAAACAAAAAACTAAACCTAGCTGTTTTTTTGTTTGCTTTTTTCAAAATAAACGAAACAAAATAGAACATTTTTCAACATTAAAAATTTAATGTAAAATAAGTACTTATGTAATTTTGAAAAAGTATAATTATTGGTTTAATTAAAAACTTTTAGCTACATTTAGTTGCAACATATTTATAAGTATTTTAAATAAACAAAGGTGTCGTTAAATTTACTTTGTGAATTAATTTTATGATCTAACAACACGACTATTCTTTAAATTTTTTTTAAGGTTAATTATTTTGTAAGCATTTTGTATTAGTAAACTTATTTACTTAACTACCTTAAATGAACTGATTTCAAAACTAGTCAAAATATTAACCATGCACAAGTAACGAACTTCGATTTTTTTAAACAAAAAGTACATAACAGTTTTTAGCTTGCATATCTTGGAAACTGCAGTTTAAATACTAGATTTTAAATTATTTAATGTTGAAAATTTTCACATTAATTACAAAAAGTTAATATAAATGAATTATAATATAATTATAAAAACAGAAAAGAAAATACAACTATAAAAAAAGTTAACATAACCCATATTTATTTAGAAGTAAATTCTACTAAAAAAAATTTTGCAAAGTGGATTACATTTTAAAAAGAAAATTATGATTTTTTATATGTTGTGTCAACTAGTAGGATTCAGTCTGTTTTTACTGTCTTCATTAGTATACTTTACCAAGCCGTACTAATTTTAGCATTTGTAACATATATCTATTTATTTTAAGACATTTTCTTTATTAGTATGTGATTTTTTATTAATTTAAACTTAAACAAGAAAAGGTAAATTTACACATGATTTACTTGCTTTTGTCCATAAAACATTTACTGTTTTCAAGGATAGAGTTTAAGAATGATGTTAAACATATAAAAAAACTTAAAATAATTTTTAATTATAATTTGAAAAAAAAAATTGTAAACCACTGGGTTTTTTTCAGGGTTGCCACACACTCAAGGAACTCATGGAATTCAGGGAAACTCAGGGAATTTTGAAGTTATAAAACATCTCAGGGAAACTCAAGGAGTTTTGATTCTTTTTTTTTAACTCAGAGAAACTCAGCGCAATTTTGTTTTTGTCAGGGAAATTTTAAGATTTTTTTTTAAAGTCTCAGGGAAATTTTTATTCTAGATCTAGAATAAGATTTAGTTAATCCAGTTTCAATATTTTGTTCAAAAAAGATAATTTTTTTAGTTTTTAAGTGCTTATTTAAAATTTTTTAGCCTTGTGGCTAGTTCTTTAATATTCTTGAAATTAACTTTGTAATTTTTTAGTAAAAATTTTAAGGTTTTGAAAACAACTCAGGGAAACTCAGGGAAGTTTTTGGTCATTCAGGAAAGATTTTTTGACTCAAAGAGTGGCAACCATGTTATTTTGTAAACATCATAAGAACTCACTCTCCCCTCTGCAACAATAAAGGCTTTCTGAAGATCAAGCGAGTGAGTTTGAGCTCATCACGTATTATTCCACCTGCCCTATCTTTAAATTTAATAAGAAGAAAATTAATTCTTAATTAAAAATAAAACTAATCTGTCTATAAACTAACAAAAAAAAATTGACTAACTAAAACAAAAACTAATCCTCACACTTAATTCAAAAAGAAATCCCTTGGTAACACTCCATTTGGCAAACACACAAGGCTAAAATTTAAACATCCAAAACCACAAAGTGTGGGAAAACAATGAAGCTCAAATCCCCAAGTAAGTATTTACTGGTGCTACAACAAAAAACACATCAACAATCCAATCATGTGGTCACTGCCACCAGTGTGAACTCACAATCAGCTGTTACTAACTCAAATAAACCAATATCTAATTTAAAGTATTTTGTGCAAGTGCAAATCTATTGTGTTCTACATCAAACCCTGTTATAGTATTACATATCAACTTAATTTGCAATCTATACACATAATTTAGTTTTGGTACACCAGTTTCTATAAAAAAAGGGTTTGTTGTGGTTAAGGCAGGCACACGACAAACATACCTGATTAATCTTTTTTTCATACAAACAATTGGTTTTAAGTAACAGTCAGCAGCACCACCCCAAGCAGACATACAATATTGGATGTGCGGATAAAACTAACTATAATAAACCATTTTAAGTATAATTGTGTCCAAATAATATTTCAGTCTTGACATAGCATAACAATTCCTAGACAATTTTGTTTTCAGAGAGCTCAAATGTTTCTTCCAATTCAGCTTATCATCCAAAACCACACCCAAGTATTTTATGCCATTTTATACCAATGCTCAATAAGAAAATCATTAACTTCACACTAAATTCAAAACTTTTTGAAGTTTTATTGAGAAGCAAAAATTTAGTTTTTGAATAATTAATAAAAAGTTTATTATCATGACACCATTTATAAACTATATCCAACTCCTTATTAATATTAATACCTTCATTTAAATACTCAGAATCACTATGTTGGTAGCTCAAGCTGGCATCATCAGCAAACAATCTCATATTTACCTCAGTAGAGGAAAAAGTATCATTAATATACACGAGAAACAACAAAGGACCAAAAAATCTTATTAAAATTTTCACAGAAAGTGTATTATTAATTTTAAAAAGATTGAATGCAGATATTTTTCAATAAAAAAAATAAAAAATATTAAAAATAGCTACCTATTTTTTTATCTAAAATCTTTGTTTTTTAATATTTTTAAAATTTCAACATTCAAAGTCTTTTATACTATATAAGGAACGTTTCCTGAAAGTTTGAGGTCTCTAGCACAAAAAAATGAAGAATTAGATATATTTTTAATAATTTTAAAAATTTCTGAGAAAATTGACCTCAAAAAATCTGCGATTCATACGTTTGTATCGGAAAATTTTTGTAAAAATTGCAATATCTCCAAAGTTAAATAACATTTTTAAATTCTATAAAAACTGGCTTGTAGTTTGTACTTCAAGCTTTTATATAAGATCCAGTGTTATTTTTAGTAAAAAAAAAATTTCAGATTCCCCTATGCCCTTAGTTGCTTAAGTCAAATACAAAAATACAGATCAATTTATCAATTTTTTCTTGCCAGTCTCACTTAACTCATCAACAATCTGATTCACAGTTAGTTCAGTTGTACTATTTTCTATAAACCCAAATTGTTTCTCATGTAGTACCTCATTCAACAAAAAGAATTTTTTCAATCTCTCACACACTAAAAACTCAAAAGTTTTTGAAAATTGGGATAAGAAAGAAATAGGTCTGTAGTTATTTATGTCATTTACTTACCAGATTTATAAATTGGGATTACCTCAGCAAATTTAAGCGTTTTAGGAAACATACCATACTCAGCACATTAAAAATACAATTAAGAAAGATAAGGAGAAATTATTTTTGCACTGAGCCTCACAAAACGAATACTAAGGACATCAGAACGCACACTCTTATTTGAATTCATAGTTTTGATATAATTCAGAATCTCACTATCATAAATTTCATTTAATACAAAATAAATTTTTACTAAATCAGATAAATACTCATCATTCTTTACACCAACAACATCTTTTCCCTCTTAACAATTTGTCATCAATAATTTCAATAATTACAAAAATTTTATTCATTAGATTGCTTACACATTTTGGGTTATTCACAGTTTTACCTGGAAACCTGGAAAAACCTTGAATTTGACAATTTAAGCAAAACAAAAATGTCTTTGTCTAAAAATAAGGTTCCAAATCAGAAATTTACTCTAACTGTCCTCCAAAAACAATTATCTGTAAAACGTTCAAAAATAGTTAAAGTAGTAGTTTAAATTTTGATATAAGAATTAAAATGTATCTACAAATAAAAATATTTTTATAAGTTATGGTTATAAAATAACTAAGTTTATTATTGAAGTTACCTTAAATTTTGATATATGTAAATTGTTTTGTCTTTACCCATTGTTTTTTCCTATTAATTATGTTATAAATTTATTTAAAGCCGGAAGAAGGGGTAATCACTTGTTATTTAAATGTAATATTTCACTTAAATATTTAAGTTACAAGTTGTTTTTACTACCAACTTGTTCAATTCACAAAATTTAGTTTTTGCTGAAGAAAATTAAAGAAAGGATAGTTTTATTGTGATTTTTTTAAAAATAAAACAGTTGTGGTTAATAGTTTTTATTAGAAGTACATTATAAAGATGACTAAATATCAAAAATAAAATATTTTTTTTATGTTCCATAGAAACTAGCTTATAGTTCATACTTCAATGTTTCATGAAATAACCAAATTTGTTTTAAGTAAAAAAATCATTTTCCAAGAAATATTATTTTAATTTATTTACATGCTTGCCATACACTCATGCTAGTTTTTTTAGTTTTAGACCAGCTTGAAAGTACTTACTAATTTAAAAAATCTATGTTTAAACTGAAGAAGTAATTAAGATTTTTGTGAAATATGCTTTTGTGTTTTTTAAGTTTGCACCTTCCATCTACAGTTTTTTTAAACCCACCAAATTTAATTTCTTTGGAAAAAAAAAAGTTAAAATTTAAACCTTTATGAGGGGCATAGTTTATATGAAAATGTATTTTTCCTTTTTAATTGTTGGTCTCACTTTAAAAACTTTTGAAACTTTCAAACCTTTATTGCTTTTATATTTCAAAAATTAATTATTTTTTCAAGCATTCAATGTCTTAGCTATAATTGTGGAAAATAAATTTAAAAAATGTGCATTACCTATCCCCCTCATTGCCTTAACTAAAGAAAGTTTTATTTAAAACAGTTTGTTTTTCACTTTGTAGGGCTCAAGACTTATTAGTTGGGGTAGGGAGTACTAGTCGGTCATGTTATCAAATTTGCAAGAACTGGTATGATTTGAATGTGTTGTATTGGCTTCATAAAGAAAAATCTGGTAAAAATTGAACCTCCAAAAAAAATGGTTGACCCTCTAATTGGAAGAGCACAACTAACAAAAACATTTTTATGCAGTTAAGTTTACAACATGTTAAATAAATTTACTACTATGATACTACTCAAGTTTACATATTACGCTGTATTTTTCCAAACAGCTTTTAAAATAACAATTTTTTAACAAAATGGACAATTTAGAGAAGCCGCAGATAATAGTGCACCATGAGAAATCTCTCAACTACACAGTGTACGACGTCAAGTGGATTCCAAGAAGTGCCAGACTGGTAACTGTCGGATGCCTCCCACGTGGCACTGGTTATTTGTTTAATAAAATTTTTATACATATACTTATATTTTCAATCTTCCTTTAGCTGTAGTACATTTTTTTAAGCCGTAGGATTTTTTTGTCATAATTCTAGAAGGATAAATTTGTTATTTGGGTATACCTACAATTCACACCTACGCATAAGTCCCACCCATGTTTTGTTCTTTTAATATAATTTATATATTTTTTATTATCACTATTACCCCTAACCCTTACCATTTGTCAGTCTGCAGTTCTTGGATTTAACCACAAGGGGATTGTTGGAACCCCACCCCAAAGTCCCACTCAAAAACAAAAAAAAAAGTTATTTTATTTATTTTTTTGTTTTTAATATAATTTTTATTTTTTTTTACTATTACTATTACCCCTAACCCTTTGTCAGTAACCACGAGGGGATTGTTGGAACGAGATTGATTTAACGGAGATTGTTTTTTGAACTGAGGAGTTCCCTTTGACATAGTATTGATCAAGTATTGTGACCAATTTTTTACCAACTAAAGTCTTAAATTCAGAATTTTTGTTGTTTTTGTTTATACTTGTTTAAGTTGAACTGCGATGTTACTGAAAGTTTTAAATGTTTGTTTATTCACACCATCCACATTTTCTATTGAGACCAAGGTTTACAAAGGCATGAATAAGAAAATAGTGTTTTGATATTTTACTAACACTAACTGTTAGATATTTTTGTACTATTAAACTTGCTCTGAAAAAGGTTTTCATTACATGACAAAAGTTTTAAAATAAGGAAAAAAAATAAAGAATTTCATACAAGAGTGCTCAACCTAAAGCATATCAGCAAGTATATTATTATTATTATTTTTTAGAGCATTTAAGTTGTGTTTTTCAAAATATATTTTAAAGCTGTTATTTTGGTAGTTTTTCACCTATATCACTCAGTTTGCTTATTGAATTTTTTTAATAATGAAACTTTTTTTATTAACCCAATAGAATAGTTTTAAAAATTTAAAGTGCTGAACCTATTCAAGCTTGTTATTAATATTATGCAAGCATACAACTAATAATATTACTTTCCATAATAGCTGGTACAACATACATTTTATTTATTTAAACTTTTTTGATAATTTTTTTTCAAGTAGTTGTAAATTGAAACAGGAGTGCTGAACATATACGAGCTGGAAAATGGAGGTTTGAAGCAAGTGAAGGAGATTACCTCTCCAGAATCATTCAAGTGCGGTACATTTGCTGCTTCGAGTTTGCAACAGAGGCATTTTGCCACTGGAGATTTTAAAGGTGAGATGCATTCAAATTCCTTGTTTATGTAAAATAATATTAATGACTTTAAATAAGTATTATAACACAACAAGTGATATATATCTATTTGAAACAATAAATAAATTCTCTCCTACAGTAATATGTATGTAACCTTGATTATGTATTTTTTTGCTACTGGTAATTCAAAATATGAGATATGTTATATTTTTCTAATTAGTTGGTTAAGTAATGTTAAAATTTAATACAAGTATAAAAGTGGTAAAATGATTGTTTGCTTGTAATACTAACAAGTTATACAGTATACTTCGTTTATTTGTAATACTAACAAGTTATACAGTATCCTTCGTTTATTTAATTTGTTAATTTATTTTGTATTTTTACTTTAACTTATTTAATTTAGACTTAATAATTACAAATGTTATATATTTTTATACAGTCGGATTTAATATCAAGTAGTTTTTCTATTATTAACCATTAACCTATAAAAATCTATAGCAATTATATATATTTTTAATAGACACATGTATATACCTACTTTAGCTTCTATTCTTCCCTTACAGTATTTATTTTTTACACAGCTTAGTTGAAGTGTGTTGACTCGTTAAACACACAGAAACATATGTATTGTATATTCCAGTAAACTTGTTTCGCTAGGATCTTTTGTTAACAAACGCTTAATTTCATATTTTGAATAGGTATTTGCTTATAACTTTTTTTTTGTAGAAAAAATTTAAACAAGTTTTGCAGTTGGTGTAAATTATCGAAATATAGACTAAATTATTTTATAACAGTAATGATTATTTAGTTCTTATTTTATCCGTGACTTCACAGGTTGTGTTGTTCTGATACACTTGGTAAACCTGCCAAGAAAAATTTGTGCTTATAACATATTTTTTAGCTTAACAACTACTACTTCAAATCCTTTTTTTTTTTAACAAATCTATAAAATTTAGTGTAAACTATTTTATGTGTCTTGAAATTATACAATATGAAATTTTTGTGTTCTTTTCGTCTTTTGTTAATGTCTATTTCAGTTTAAGTGGCCCAGGTTTTGATGTTTGGGTCCAGCATGAATTTATTTTGAGGCTCTCTGTTTGTTTACTTAAGTACACATTTTCTTTATGATTATTTCATTATAAATTCATTTAATTTGTATTATGTTGTATAGTTTTCATATAAGCAGAGTAAAATTTATGTTTACAAATAAGTCAATTAAATGTTATTTTTTATGTATTATTTTTATTTACATACCACTCATTGATCGTATATTGGCAGATTGCAAGTGTAGATCAGAACTTGTATACAAAGACTTTATATAAGTTTTATTTTGCTGCACACACTTTTGCTGTGAATTTTATTAGAAACATATCATTATAAATCTTCTCACAGGCAGAGTGCAAGTATGGGATTTGGAGAACTCGAAACCAACATACCAATGCGAAGGCCATTCTCAAATAATTAACTGCATCGATGGTGTTGGAGGTCTGGGTATTGGGGAGGGCGCCCCTGAAATTTGCACTGGTTTGTTTGATTGTTTGTTTAAACAGATATTTTTTTGTACTTAAAAATTCTGACTAAAAATTAGTTAATATTGCTATTATTTAAGATTTTTATATCACAAGTTTTACAAGTCTCTCAAGCTATTATGACATTAACTATTTGGATTAAGAATTATACTTTAAATGTTTTAAAAAAAGTTAGGAGTATACATAGACTTATTGAAAAATAAATCACTAAATAGTTTTGCAATTTATACCATTACTACCCGTTAAGGGCATATAGGGGTATTTTATGTATAACCTGATTTTATTTTGTAGAATTTTAAGCAAGTTGCTTTTAAGAGATTTTTAACATTTAAAATAATTTTGACTTTGAGATATAGCCGTTTAGGAAGAGATAGATTTTTAGTGATTTCGATTTATTCATCGTTTTAGTTTTCTGCTTCCTTAAGCAACCCATTGTAATAATATTAACCGTACTATACCTTAAAAATATTTTAAATATTTAAAGGCTTTAAAAGCAACTTGTAGCTTACGTAAACCCTACAAAACAAGAACAAAATGTAAAAAAAAATGGTTAACCCCCTATGACCTTAGCATATATAATTTCAAACTCCCCTTGAGATTGAACCTAAAGTTTAGACTTGTTTTATAAAGTTTGTCATTTTAGGTTCTAGTGACAAGACAGTTATAGTTTGGGATGTTCGTTAGAAATATTATTGTAAAACTAACTAAATTATTATTTATTGTAGGAGTAGAAACAAAGTAGTTAAAGCAACAGAACGTTCGTCAGAAAAATAATTATAAAATTGATATTTTTTTTAATAGATAAAACAAATTATTTTAATTATTTACTCAGGTAGTAGAGATGGAACAGTTAAGGTTTGGGATGTTCGTCAGAAAGGAGAACCAGTTTGCACTATGGCCCCTGAGGAAGGTACTATATTGTTGCAAATAAATGATTATTATATTTTACTGCTATAATTAATTTTTTATAGTATATAATGTATTAATTCATTGTTCAAAAATTTGTTTAGCGTAATAAGTTTTGGTCAAAGAGCTCTTCATTGCATCAAATAAAAAATAAACATAAAAACATGCAAGACGTTATGATAATAGTATATACATATGTTTATAACAATGATTAAATAATTAGGTACAAGATATTGTTGTAAATAGTTGAAAGAATTAATTAGGTACTAGCACCAGGGATTGTTGGTCGGTATGTTTTGGTGATTCTTATACAAGTGAAGAGAGGTGTGTTGCTGCCGGGTATGATAATGGAGATGTCAAAATATTCGATTTGAGATCAATGGCACTGAGGTAAGGGAATGACTGTATGTTTAAAAATGTAGTACTAGAAAAATCAAGCACTTTTAAGTAGTTTAGTTTTAAGCTTTAAACAGAATAGAGTTAGTGTTGTTGTTGAGTTTAAATAAGTATTAATAAAAATACGCTAAATTATTAAATTAAAATAGTTTATAAACAGATAAATATTTGTTAGTAAATTATTGTTTTTGTAATAATGAAGTATTCACTTATTTGAAACTTTTGGTGATGTTATAATATTCCCCATTGATGTCTGAGGCGTTGAGGTATGAAATTATTTCTTAAACGTGCTTACATCACGGTTGCTACATACTCAGGCTGCTTGAGACTTTCTTCCAAAACTCGGTTTTGATTTTTTTTCCTGGATTATGGGCTGTTTTTCCTTCAAAAGTGTGTTTTTGGTTATTCTTTTTTGATCACCCTAGTATTTTTTGTATTTAAGATTAATTTGCATGTTTTTTCTCTCATAGACTTCCACCAACTCAGCTAGCTTGATGTAACTCAGGCTAATTTTGATTAATGAATCTGGCTTTTGTGCTTGAAAGAGTGGTAAATCTGTAACATTTCAACTGTTGTTTTTATTTTAGTTTACTTCTTAAAAAATCTTGTCTATACTCTTATGATCTATGGGTTTGTGTTTTTTTTCTTTCTGCTTTTAAAACACCTCAAAGTGATCAAAATCTATTATTTAATTTTTAACAGTCCAAGTTACAAATAAAAGCCTTTTGTATTATAAAACATTAGTTTGTAACTGACTATTATTTCAAGCAAAAACAGGTTGAACTTTGTACCAAACACCATATTTATAATAAAATAAGAAGTGTCTAGTGAAGTTAGTGTAAATAACTTAATGATAATTAATAACCCAGATGGGAGACGAATTTGAAGAATGGAGTGTGCTCAGTTCAATTTGATAGGAAGGACATAAAAATGAACAAGTTGGTGTGTTCTACATTGGAGGGCAAATTCCACGTGTTTGATACAAGAACTCAACACCCCAAACAGGTGAGAATTTTAATAAAGAAATTTCTTTATTTAAAGTAGAATATGTATACTTGTCTAGTATCAAAGAAATGTAAAATAGAGAATAAGTTTAATCATACATTTGAGAATAAGTTTATTTTGTCGAATAATATCTAAGTTAATAAATAACAGAATAATGGTTTAATTAAAGATATTTTAGCAAATCATGTATACTCCAGCAAAGTTAACTTTAAGATATTTGAAGTCTTATACTAACCTAAATAATGTGTATTACATGTTTAAGTATTTAAACATACCTCCATACAAATACAAGGACTTGCCTTGGTAGTTGGTGATAAATGAAATTAATTACAACAAACAGGGATTCGCATCAGTAGTTGAGAAAGCTCACAAGTCAACAGTGTGGCTGGCGAGGCACTTGCCACAAAACAGAGACGTTTTCATGACAACGGGAGGTAGTGGAAGTTTGTGTTTGTGGAAATATAAGTACCCTGCCAAGAGAACCAAAACTGAAAATGGTAAGTTGATATGTTTATATTACTAGTTGTTTTATGATTATATTATTAGTTGTTTTTTGTTTATAATATTGTTTGTGGAGGACAAATTTTCTATCAAGACAGGATTTATTGATTTAAAATTTGTGAGATGGCCCACTTTGGGGCTCATTTCAGAAACTTAAAAGTCCATAAGCTGTAAAGGGGCCAAAAAAGACCGTTACTTGAAAAGTTATCATAGGAGCCTTAAAGCCATAACTTACGCTAGATATTCTGTATTTTATGATGAGAAGCAAATAAAAAGGTTTGGGAAATTTTTAGGTTAGCTATGATACTTACACTAGATATTCTGGAGTTGTAAATGAATAGAAAGAGAAACGTCTTAAGGTAGTTTTTAAGTAATCTTATCACCGGGGGCCCATCGCTTTTTAATGTTTTTATAGGGTGCCTTAAGTAAAAAAGTCTGGGAAGCCCTGCTCTAAGACAATCAGGACTAAAAATGGTAAATTAATTTTTTACTTGTTTTCATTATAGTTTCAGTTGTTTTATACATACAATTATTAAAAAAAAAAGCATTACATATACTTGTTTCTAACAGGCGAAACATTCGGTGTAGCGGGCAGTATCGAATACCTTCAAAACTGCACTGTTTCAACGCAACCCGTGTGTGCACTCGACTGGAACCGCGACAAACTGGGACTTGCCGCTTCAGTGAGTTTCGATCAGTGCGTAAGAGTTCTGATTGTTACCAAGCTGGACAGGTTGTAACGTGGGGTATTTTTTATTGTTTTTAGTATATATTATGCATTATTTTGTTATAATAACTTGATAAGCTATAAAAACGTTTTTTATTTTCATTTCAATTACTTTAAACTATGACAAAAAAAATTTATTGAAATATTATATATATATAATTTTAGCCTTTTTATGTAGTTTTAAATTTTTCATCATACAATTTGTACTGATTGTCACTAAAGTTAATAGATTTCAAAAATGTTGGAGTATATGTAAAGTACTTTTTATATTTATATATTTTTTAATTTATTATTTTTGTTGTAGGTTATTACTCACTGTAATGATTTTGTTTATTTTTATTTTAAATATTTACAAAATAGTTTTTGTTTTGTTAGATTGTAAAGTTTGACAAAAAATAGTTGAAGTTGCTCTATAAGTTAAAGATATTGATCAATTTACAAGTAGTTTATTTTCGTGTTAACTTTTTAATTTAAAATGCTCTACATTATTAAGTAAGATATATAGTTTAAAGTAAAGTGTTTTCATAAAATAATTTGAAAAACTTTAAGTATATTTTATAAACTAAAAATTGCGTATAAAATAAAGTTTTTAAACTAACACTTAAAAATTTCATTCGAAAGTTTAAATTTTAGCTGAGTTAAATGAAAATATCGGTCAAATTTTTTGTATTTTTATTTTACCATTAATTTATCATTTTTTTTTCTATTTCAAACATAGTTGAACTTGTTTATACAGATATAGTTCTTAGTATTTCTTTTTTACCGCATTAACTTCACTGTTTAAATAGAATCTCTAAAGCACTCTGTTTTTTTTTTATCAAGTTCAGTATTTTTGGCATGACTGTAGTTTTTAAAGAACTTTATAGTGATAAATTAGACGAACTTGTAAAAATTATTTTTATAATCACTCACATTTACTGTTAGCTGCTTATTGTAAGCCTAAAAATTTTAACAGTTTGGTTTATTCTAAAGTTCGAAAATGTTAATCAAACTATTAATTTTTAATTCAACTCCTTATTTTACATACTTATAACTCGAAAATTAAGTATATAGATATTCGTAAATGAATGAAATAATACAAAGTAATGACATTTGATAAAAATGTGTATTTAAATCGTAATAAACTATTTTTTTTCTTTAACATCAATCAACAATATAACTTTTTATTTTTTTTTTACCCGTAGCTAGTTACTACTTCTGGCCTTTCACTATCTGTTTGAACAAATAATTATTATGAACAAATATGAAAACATAGGTCTTAATACACCGTAGTCTTTAGAATTGAAATGATTCTTAAAATAAGAATTTAGAGTCTTGTAACCAACACTTCTAATTTATAAACAAGTTATGTTAATTAACCACACTACAGAATGTTTGGTAAACAAGTTTCTTACAATGCTGCAAAAAAAATATTACGTTAAACGGGAATAGAAGTGTTTTTATAAAACTCTCATTAACTTTTACACTAACATTTAGCGTTTTATCAGATATAAAAAAACTGCAGTTTACAAATCTTTATTAAATTGCCAACAATTACTAAATGATTAAATATTTTTTAAAACTTATTTAGCATGGACCTTTGTAATTTAAATCGATAAAGGTAAATTGTTTTATTAGCTTGCCGCTAAATAACGGGTTGGCGGTATTTTTAAGGCACGGAAAAATGCTATAATAAAAATTAATTTCTGCACTCTGTATAAAACAGTGTTTTCGAGCAATAGTTATTTAAAATAACTCTAGTAACCAATATATATTTTATATGACGAATTTAATAAACAAGGTAATAATAAAGCACTTAGAAACACTTTTTATCAAGCTAAGAGTCTAATTATAGCTTTTACTACAAAAATTTTTACTTTTATTGTTTTAAATGGGTATGTTTTTAGATGAAAACTGTTTCGCTGGCCGCAGGTAGGTGGTTTGAGGGCCGCAGCTAGCCAGTTTCTGAGCTATACATAAGCAGCCTAGATTGACAGTTTCAAAACGTTTAGCTAACAGCACGTCCTTATATTGTAAATACAAAAATAAAATATTATCATGAATAATATTGTAAAAACCAAATACTCTATGTTTTAATGCTTATGTCTTAACTACGTGGTCTCCAGTAACTTACTAACTGACTGCTATACTTACGAGTAGTAAATATTATGCTAACAGTAATTAGTTACAAAACTTATCTCTAAGTTATAAACAAAACACACTTTGAATAAATGCAATTTACTTTATTTTCATTAATGATTCTTAAGAAAGAAACTATTAAATCACGACACAAATAAAATGTATTAAAATTTGTAAAATTATATAAAATATTAACATCAACTTAGTGATGTAGACGTTTTCTTGATTCTCGAAACTAGTAAATGAAACATTGAATTTAATTGTAACTTAATGTGTGGAATAACTAATTAACTAACTAAGCGCATATTTGAAAGACAAACGCAAATATATACGAATTGAAATGAATATTAACTCCTTTAAATAAGCAGTATTGTTTTGAGAATTGGGAAAATTGTTTTAAGAAAGCTTTTCGAATGTTTTAATGTTACAAAATATCCCATATTTATTTACACGCTTTATAATTATAAAATGAAATGTTAATATCATTACACTATTTCAATTTAACTTTTCAAATTAGTGTTTTAAGCCTTATTAAAAACTGTTTTATTCCATAACATCCTACTTAAATTTAAACTTTAACACAAGTGTTAAAAACGAGGATCAAAAAGTAAGTGACAGAAACTTCATTACTTATTATCTCAAAAACTACATAATTTACAAAAATTAAGATGAGACATAACAGAAGGAAAAAGCAAAATTGATTGTCATTTAGCTGTCTTTAATCATTCTCACCGGCCTAGTTGTCTTCCGGCTTCTTGTTCTCGGGCTTCTTGTCCTCAGACTGCTTCTTTTACTGTGGTTTATTTTCAGCAAGAACTAATTGTTTCAAATCGATTGTTCTTCTTTAAACTTCGAACTCAAAGCTTTATCAAATACTTTTGTTGATAGAGAAAATATCTTTCCATTGTCCATCATTGTAGTATTCATTTGAATGAATTCATTGTACAAATGTACACGGCTCAAAAAAAACATAGTTGAGATATTTTTTCAAGAAAGTTTAGTAAAATATACTATATTACTATTATGCAAAAGACAATAACAAAAGTGTCAGTATTTACTTTTAAACCCATTATTTTATACAAAACAAGAAGTTCTAAGCGTTTTAAAGTGCATTGGAAACTGAAATAATAGTTTTAATATTTCTTTAAAACACATATAACATTTTTATTTTGTCTTCAACTTCAAAAAAATAACTTCTCAATATTTGAAAACCAAAATTCAATAAACAAAATAGGTAACATTTTCTTTAAAATATTTTACAAAGCAATAAGTAGTGTTTTCATGCAAAAACTTTTATAGGATTCAAGTATTACGTATTTATTTTTAAAGCGACACAAAACTTATGCATTAAAGTTATTTATAAAGAGAAAAATTTAGCGAGGAGCTTTTTCGATCGTTAAAAATCAAAACTAAATGGGAGTTGAAAGTGCTTTTAAATTCAAAATCTTTTGGAAACATATATCACGAGTCGATTTTGAAAGCTTTAAACTGGAACTTGACTATTTTACGAGCAAAAAATTCTTATAATTTTATTTTGTTTTAAAATTAAAGATTTTAATTAAAAATTTTTTAATATAAAAAAATAGGCCAACAACTTTTTTATTGTATAGTTGTTATGTCGTAGCTTTTAATTAATAGTTCAATTACTAAACTGAAATTTAAAATCTAAAAAACTTTATAACACATCATTAAAAGTTACAATTTTTTACCATTATTAAAGTCTGTTTTGTTAGTTTTAAGAAAAAATCTAAATATTTTATCCTCAGAAGGGCTTTATTATAAATGCTTAAAGTATTAGACCTACTATTAGTAATCAGCCTTTTATATTCTGTGTTATAACTTATTTTTTGTTAAAGGAATCAAATACTGCCAAATTGTTTTTCTCTTTAGCTAATATGTTGCTTGATACACTAGTTTCTGATTTTGTTTTTTTTAAAGAATTGTAATAGCCTGAGTCTTGTTTATAACTTTTAAGCTGCACTGTTGGCACCTGATGTTTTGGCTCGCTGTCATATTTTTTATTGTAACTGATATTTTTCTGCTGTTGTTTCTGATATTTTTCTTTGCTGAGTTTACCTTGTTTTGCTGTAAAAGCAAAAGCTTGCTTATAAGCTCTAGCTTTTCTTTTCTGCTGTTGCGGGTTACTTGAATAATAGTTTCCGTTTAATATTTTTTGTTGAAACTTTGGTTGTAGTTTGAATTCTTATCTAAAACATACTGAGACCCTTGAACTGTTTTACCATTAGGACCTATCGCGTTTGCGGCTTCTAGCATGTTATTTTTTCCTACAACAATATCAAACTGGACTTTCTCTCCTTGTGCAAGAGACCTTAAGAATTTGTTCTGGTTGTTTTTGATGATAGCTGTATAATAAACAAAAATATCGCCGTTCACGATGATTAAAACCGTAACCTTTGCGAACATTAAACCATACTACTTGACCAGTTACTCAAACTGCTCTCGTTTTTTTGGTTAGCTGAGCTTCTTCTTTGGCTGTTTGAAACTCTTTGGTTGTATTAAATGTTTTCGTAGGTAAGTGTTGATGAGATGACAAGTATTGTGCTATGTGAAAATTGTTACTATCATTCCCATCGTATGATTCTCTTCGTTAAAAATTATCTCTATCTTGATTATGTTGACAATAACTGTAATTACGATTAATACCATTAACTCTTAAATAAATATTTTGTTGATTATTAGTAGGAACTCGCACATGGTAATTCATTTTAGGCTTATAATGATTTTGCTCATACTGCT
The DNA here is from genome assembly GCF_965202585.1 of Thalia democratica. Taxonomy (NCBI): domain Eukaryota; kingdom Metazoa; phylum Chordata; class Thaliacea; order Salpida; family Salpidae; genus Thalia; species Thalia democratica. The sequence goes on from NC_139165.1 coordinate 21,348,135, forward strand.
GTAGTCTATCGTAATAAACTTGCTAAGGTACTAATGCGTTTTCTTTATGAGCATTCCATATGGCTTGTCCATTTCTTTTAAAATTTCTAAGCTTTCATCAAATGTTCCCTAATCTTATCTTTGATTGAAAAGGGCATCAAGTATGCCAGAAAAACTGAATTCTGTCCTGATATGGACATTTGCCCCGATTTACTGCTTTAGAAAATATTTTATTAAAATTTGTACGCTCGTTCCAAACTGGAACTTTATCTAAAATTTCAGCTAACTGATTGTCCCTATTAATAAAAAAGTTTCTTGAAGAACTTTAATTTCTTTCATCTCGATCTGTCATTTTATAATAATCTGACAATTCTTCTCTCGATCTAAACCCTATTAAAAAATTATACTTATTCTGTATTACTAGAAGTACTTTCATTTAACATTTCCTTTTTAAAATATCTTGAAGTGTCACGAATTTACAATAAATAAATTTTAATAAATTTTAAGTACTTTATGTTTTAAAGTATTAGCCTGCTATAATAATGTTATAATGTATAACTTTATCTGTACTTCAGAAAGTCAAACTTGTTATTTACTTAGAAAAAAAAATTCTTTTCATTTTTGATTTTGCAGGTTTGTGTCAAATTTTACTGACCTTTTTTTGAAAAACGAATATTGATTTCATGTTTAGACAGCAAAGTAAGAGAAACTGCTAACTGAAATCTCTGACAAGTTAGCAACCATTTATGTACGTGTATAAATGACATAAAGTAGTTTGTTAGAAAATTGTCATTTAATATCTATTTTGCTGTAAATAGTACTACTTTTACGTCCGATTTTATTTTTCGTCTCTTTTTTTTGTAGTTAGCTTATTAAACTAAGTTTATAGAAACTATTGCAACTGTTAGTATAGTTAAGTATAGCAATGTAAAAGCGCCATTGAAAATTATTTATTATTGAGACCGCTTTAGCAAAAATACTTGAAAACATGAATCCTTTGAAGAAGTTTGAAATAACATTGTATGCTTAATTATAGCAATTAAAAAAAGAAAAAACGAGCATTTTATTTTGAATACAATAAAAAATCTTTAAAAAAAGGAAAACCTTGAGTAAGTTTCATTGTAATTACTGAAGAGTAGTATTATGTAATTATATAATATTTGAAGCATTTGAAATACCAAGTATAATTTTTTTTTACAATTTTACATAGATGTCATTTATGAAAGATTTGTTTCCTAAATTTTAAAAATCATTGTAAATATAGAAAGCTATTTGTATTTTTATCCCTAAAATTCAAAATTCAGTAGAGAATTTAAAATTTAAACAACAAAATTATATGTTAGCAAAATAAAATTTATGAATGAGTGAGGTTTTCAAATATTAAAAAAAAGTGTGAATAAAATATTACTGCCTGTAAAAGCAATTTGTTGGAAATATTTTATATGTTTTCTTTTAGTTTAATACCATATATACACATAATTACATAATTACAAAAATATCAGAAACAAATAGATTATTTATAAATACTTTTCTTCCTTAGTGCCTTTTAAAAAATACAAGTTTTTAGTATCAACTATGGTTAGTTTTTATTTTTGTTTACTCATAATTTAATTTTACAAAATTATAATACAATAAAAGTTCTGGGCTAATTGAATAACATATAGAACTTATCAAAAAAAGGTAAACAAGAAAATTAATTAGAAATTAGAAATACATAAAACTAGCTCTACCTAGATGATAAAACTATTACTTGATAAAAGTTAAACTATATTGAAACTTTATAACTTAAGAAACCACATAATTTTGTATAAAAAAAATTGGAATGGTAATAGAAATAAAAGAAGTCTCTGGAGATTAAAACTGGGGATTTTACACATAGACCCTAGTAAATGTCTTTTACGTTTTTAATTTTGAAAAAAAGATTACAATTTATTAAAACTTTTCACTTTGTTTACTGTTAACATTAAAAAAGCTACCTGTTCAAATGATTGAAACAACTTATTGCTTTAATAAAAAAAAAAATTATACCAATTTAAATTTCGTTGTTACATGACTAAATTAACAACAAATTAAACTAACCTATCTTAAGTTTTATGCAGTAAAATAAACTAAAATAGGCACACACTTGCCCTAAGCTCTACTTAAAACTATTTAAATGAAGTTTTAGTGCACTCTATTTTTTTTTAAATTGAGTCTAATTTTTTTTTAATAATTTTTAGCATCAGAGCCGTTATAAATAACAATGAATTAAATGTAGTTCATTAAAAACTTTATTTTTTGCTTTTGTGTGGTAAAAAAAAACGCTAGATAATCTAAGTTAATAAAACTGTAGTATTTACAACCGCTGTATTTACGCAATACATAAATCCTGGCAGTTATGCTAATATCAAATTGTAGCTTACTTTTAGCTAAAGCGCTGTAGTGTTCTTTTTTCATAAAGAGCAGCAATAAAGAATTATATAAATGCCATGTAGAAAATCATAAGTTTAAATATTTTTTTAAAGTTTGTATTGGTGTATAATAATAAAACATGTTTTTTAAACGATAGATTGCATTTGCTTGTTTTTAACAAAGCAGCATTTGACAATCTTTGATGTGTATCATAAGAAATAATAAATATTATAACAACCTTTATTAGATACTTATATTATCAGTTTCATGTGACTATATAACTACGAAAAACCTTTTTAAATTTGTTTAGAGTTTAGACCAGGGTTTGCCCAAAGTTGGCTATATGGCCCCCTTAGGGAAGCAAATTGGTTAAAAAGGGGAGGGGTGCATGAGGCAACATTTTGAAACTTTTATTTAATGTTGTGGATTCGATAATGACGAGGAGAAAAAGGTCTTAAACGAATTTAGTCGTAATTTTGAAATTTATACTAGATGTTATACGATCGTTTTTGAATTTCAAAGGGGCATCAGCTGTAAAACGAGGAGCCATATTTTTAAAACTTACACTTTTTGGAGTTGATGATGAAGAGCAAAAAAAAAATCGTTTATGTTGTTTTCTAAGAAATCTTGTCGGAGGGGGCAATTTATTTATTTTCATTTCAATAAAGAGGGCCACATGATAAAAATTTAAGAAACTGTGAACAGATACCACAGTTGTCCAAAGAAAGGTACCTATTCCCTAAAAACTTAGATATTAATAGAGTAAATTTTTTGCACCTTATAACATACTTGTTGAAACAATTTTCCTTTAGTGTAAATTTTAAGTTATCGAACTGTTTTGAAAGTTAATCTAATCATCGTATATTTAACAGATCGATTCTTTCGAAAAGCTTTAACCTAAACATAAGCTACTCAAGTAGAATTTTTGTCAGAGAAAATTTAAATGTATTATTATTTTTTTCTTATTTACTATAACTTGAGCGAGCAGCGTATAAATAGAATATAACAGTAAGCTTTTAAAATAGTAAAACTTAGTTTATGGAAAGAATTTGTATTTATAGAACGTTAACTGATAATTATGTATATGTAATTTTGCTAAGCTAGTAAAATACTAAACGTTGACGAAAAAAAAAACTTTTAGTTTAGTTTTTATTCTATTAGCTTAAACAATACAAAAATTTTATATATTAATGGATGATAGTTTGTTTTGATAAAAACAAACTAACAGTTTTAAGTTATTGTTTACAAAATGCAAGTGTTATTATATTTTAACTACAAAAAACTTTTTTTTTAAGTTCAATTTTTATTAGAAAACACGAATATTATAAACATTGACAATAAATTTTTGTACTTTAGAATTCATACTACGTAACAACTATTTTCACTAAGTAAACTTCAAAAACTAAAACAGCGACCTTTTGTCTAAAAGAAAAAAGTACTAGTATTCAATTAAAAGATGAACCTATCAGCAATCAATTTTATTCTATTTATGTTATCACAAAACGTAACGAGCCATTTAAACCTTTAAATAAAAAATGGTCTAGCATAAAATCAATAATCTACTACCAAGCTCACATATACTTTAATTAACCTTTTTAAAAAATACACAATTGAAACCTATAACATTTTTTATTAAAATAGTCTCTACATACAGACGTAAATAAAATCATGTCGCTTATCGTTATAATTATTAGGCAAGCTATCAGCATCACTTGAAAGGCTTATAAAAGCAAAATAAAAAAAAACTCAGTAGAATGAGCAGCACGCGAATAAAAATTACCCTTTTAAGCCCTTTTTGTTCCACGAGTCCCTGAAAATGGGGGCAAACAGAACACGCCTTTCTTCACTGCGGTCGTTTGGCAAGTTGCGTAAGCCAGGATTCTTGTGGTAGTTAGTTGCTACAGTGTGGCTCAGCAGGTGATAGTTGTTGCGGTAGTTGGCTGTGCTTCCTTTCCTTCTTATGGACGCCATGAGGGAGTCGTAAAGGAGGGACAGATATGCCGGATCATAATTTTGTCCAGAGGGTTGATTCGGGACGTTGAGAGGGTCTAGAAACACCAGATTGTTTTCTGCAGGTGATCTGAAACAATTAAAGGTTTTAAGTCAGAAAAAAATAAAGTTAAATTTATTAAAGTGTAGTTTCAATTAAAAGCCTACATTCTAATACTAAATTATACGTTAAACACATTAAATTATGAAAGGAAAAATTATAATGATAAGGAACATAGAAAGACAAATTACTAATTAAACGACGAATCGCAAATAAAGTAAATTCATTACAGTCTATATTACATTGGTAATGCAGAAATAAAATACAGTTGTTCTTCAAAAAAAGTACTACATGGTAAAGTTTACACACTTTTGTAATAAATATAGTTTACATGAGAATCACCTTTTTCACATCCAGACACGTGTAAACTTAGAGAATACTGCAAATTTTTAGTTTTCGGCTTCAAAATAAATGTTTAGTTATAGCATTACTTACATAAACTTAGTTTTGGTAAATATTTCCTTTCATGCAATTGAAATGTTTGCAACATAATTAGTCTAGATTTTAATATCTAAATCAATAACAGTTTTGTTACTTTGTGTCGTATAAAGCATATTTATTTTAGATATTAAAAGTATAATACATGTTAAACCTTGTAAAGCGATTTTCTACTACTACCGGTTCCTGTGGTTTCGGCTGGCTTATATTAGGAGCTTCTTGCAGAGTGTCAGCTTGCATTCTGACCGCATCGTTATAATAGTCAATGTGTGAAAATTAATTTATATTTTTATTTTGATCAGCTATTTGTGACTCACTAGGCTAAAGTATGTTTGTATTGACATTAAAGTTTTCAAAATTAAAACCTAAAAAAATTTCTTCTCAAAAATAACTATTTTATAACGTTTTGATATCTCAAGAATGTTATAGTACTAAAAATAACAGTTTTGTTTTCGTTTGTCGTGTAAAACGTGTTATTTTAAGTAAATACAATAAACATGTTTTACCTTCCTAAAGTCTCAGCTGGTTCGTTTGATAATTGCTGGATCACATTTGGAACTTCTTGATCAGCTTGGGTTGAAACATTGTCTGCATCTCTATGATTGTAACTGCGTGATAAAAATTGCCAACTTTCATTGAATGGTTATTTAATCATACTAGGTACAGCTAGTATTTTTATGAACAACATATCATATGCTATTAGATAGCAGTTTTTGCAGGGTCTTAAATTTTTAAACTTACAATAAGTAGGTTTACAGTTGTTTTTTTTGTACAAAATATTTCAGATTTAATCTTTATATTGTTTAAACGTTAAACCTTGCTTCATTATTTTCAACAGTCTGTTCGTGTGCTCGGTTCACATTTGGACTTTCCATTTGCATGGAATTAGTTTCAGCAAGATGTTGCTTGTTCCTGAGAAAAATTCCATTAATAACTATTTAAATGGCATATTATATCAGGCTAGTATCATGTGTATCTTTCTTGACAAGCATTAGTTTGCTTGTTTCCAGAAAATAACTAAGTTTAAATTAAATGAGTTTTTTTGTTTTGTATCAGACTAAGATTGTCTTTTCCTTAAATGTAAGTTTGTATAAGAAAAAAAATTAACTAAAATATGTTGTACATCGATTTGATTACATTTAGAATTTTGGCATCGTTTTGGTTGTAGCTTAGTAATATTATTTATATAAGTAATCTCTAATATGTTGCACATTAATACGCTGATTTATGCAAAATTACTCTTAAAGCATTTACTCTTCAATAAGACTAAACCTTGTAAACTAAGAAAAACTTACTAAGGTTTTTACTTCAGTAAGACTTTTAAAGGGTCAAGCAAAAAACAAACACAAATTTTTAGTTTAGCGCAATTTAAACTTACCCAAACAACTTTGTTCGTTTTTTCTTTCTTCTGCTTCTTCCAGCGCTACTGTTCTGCTGTTCAGATGTTTGCTGATTGATAACTCTACGCCTTCCTTGCTCATTGTGACCTTCTAAACCTGAGTCACGCCGACGCTCAGCTTGTTGAGGAGGGTTTTGTTGAGCTTCTTCAACTCCATTATCCGCAATTATTTCGTCGTCCGAAGCAGGAACAATCTCATATAAGTTCTTCTTAGACTTCCTTATAGGCCTAAGCTTCAATACAATTGACTTTCTTTTCCTGTTTGCAACTATACCAGCTTTACTGACGGTAGCAACTGATGAGATGTCAAGTTCTTGATAATTATCGTTACCATCATTATTAGCAACCTGGACTGCAGTTAGATCTTCAGTTTCAACGCTTTCTCGAGCAGTTAGACCTTCTTCACTTGCATCCATGCCTTCTTGAACATTTAAACCTTCTGCAGTTAGACCTTGTGCTTCCATACCTTCTTGAACATTTAGACCTTCTGCAGTTAGATCTTCAACTTCCATGCCTTCTTCAACAACTAAATCGTTAATTTGGTTTTTGTTGCGTCCAGCAACACCATCTTGTTTGACATCGTTTCCTGTCTCGTCGATCAGACCTGATCGTTTCACTGCTTTCTTATTTTTCTTAATCACTGCATTTGTTTTCACGGTTAAATCGTTGTTGTAGCACTTCAGGTTGTCTTTGTAAATTTGTTGAAGATGAACATCCTTTTTCACTTTTTTCAAGGACCTGTGATTTTGTATACTTGTAAAAAGTTTATACTACATTTGTATTTATAGTAGCTAGTAAAAACGTAAAATTTTATATATAAATTAGTTAGAAGTAGATGTTTATGATCAAACAAACAATTAAAACTAAAATATTTCTGGTATAAAGTAATTTCATACATAATTTATTTCTTAACCAATTTACATGGTCTACATGTAAACAGATAAAACTCTTGTATTAACATTTGATACACTAAGTTTATGTTGTAACAGAAAAAAAAAGAAGTTGTACTATGTTTTGATTTAGAACTATAGGGTATGAATAAAGAATGAATTCGGCTAACGTTTAATATTTATATACTACGAACTTTTACTTTGGTGGGAAAAGGAATCTTATGATAAATGTTTTTATGGTAGGCTAGGTCGCTCAAGCGTTGTGAGTTTTTATTGAAATGCGTCACAGGATTTAACATTGAACGATTTAAGTTTTGGAAAAAAGATGGGCTCAAGAGTTACACCGTTTGCATTAAACTTACCAAAATTTTTGTTTGTTGATCAGTGTATCAGAAATTAGTTTTGAAAAAAAAACATAATTATAAAGTAAGTAAATAAATGAATAAGTTACTTGACAAACACAAACGTAACTCAATGCGAATTTTAAAAGTGGGACTTTAAAACTAAATTACCATGGACACAAGTATTTACTCTAAAAACATAAGTGATGCAAAAAATACGCGTCAGCTGCAAATAAATGGCGATTCTGATTGGATAATTTTTTACACTTTTCAAAGTTTAAGGTTTAATTATCTTTTTTAGTTTTTTTTTTAATACATTTTAATAAGTCTGGTTAGGAATAAGGGTTATGTATTCAATACAATGCTGAATCATCACTTTACTTAACTTGCATGATGTTATAAACAAAAATTTCCAAAACCTTATAACTGCTGCCGACCCAAAAAAAAATGCTACCATAAATAGGAAAACTGTTTGGTCTAATAATTAATATTACAACTCTTCAGTAAAAATTTAATGCTTGTTGGGTTTTCCATAGAAAAAAATTATTCAGGGTAGTCATTCTGTTGACTAACGTAATGTTGTAGGTTTTTATTTAAATTAGACAATCTGAATATCTGATAAAGTTGAATATGACCGTAACCAACGTATTAATTATTTTTTTTTAATACCAAGAATAAAAAAAAAACAAATTTCATTAGCGTATAGGCGCATACGCCTAAAACTAACAGGATTTCAGTTAATTGACAGTAAGATAAATAATTAACCAAAACTTTTTAGTCAAAAAGTTTATAATCTGGAAAATTTAAAAATTTTACTTCATATAAAATAGAAAGCGTAGACTTAAGAAGAAAAATGTAATCAACATCTTTACCTTTAGAGCTCAATTTCTAACACTATATGTGTATGAAAAAAATAATAGAAAATGTCCCTAGACATACTGGTCTCGTTGTTATATATTTTAGTTTTTATATAATTCTCATCTTAAAGGTTTTTTTTCTAGAAAACACGTTCAAAAGTACACAATTGCTGTAAACACTATTTAAACAATTCTACTCCAAAAATTTTAAGGATGAATTATTGAAAACTTTCTCTAACAGGCTAACTATAAACAAAAGTTTTAATAAAGAATTTCAACAAACCTGAGTTTCTTGCCGGCAGGACTCGTATATTTGTATTGCCAGTTATTCCACTTGTCAGTCCTGCGATGTTTGTGGGCGAGCCAGGTTCCATTGTTTGTTCCGAAGGCGGCATCGACTAACTCCTGGGAGATGGGAATCCAATCCTAAAATGTATTTAAAAGTATATATAAAGCGTTTTTTATAGAAAATTATGAAAAGTTTCAGTTTTTAGCAAAATTTATTTTAAAATTTTATCAACAAGTTTTAAAAGTTTTCAAAAACAATCAATGGTATTTAAAAATCAACTTCATATAATTTTTATCTTAGGTATATGAATCTTGATTTTCCAGAGTGGACGACAAGGCATCAAGGTAGAAGTGTTAGATATAAGAGGTAATAATTAGTGAGGGCACAATAAGTAAAACAGTAGTCAAAGGTAATAATTAGTGAGGGCACAATAAGTAAAACAGTAGTCAAAGAGTAAAGGGCAAAACTAATTAAAGTGGAGGATCTTTTTAAACTTTTGCCAAGTTAATAAATATAAAAATTGAAAATCTACGATTATTTTTATAATTGTAAAAATTAAAGCTTAGGTACACATCTATTTGCAGTATAGAAAATTAAGTATTAGAGTTTAACATTCATATTGTATAAAAACACGAAAATAATCTAATAATAAATTAAAACGTATAACAAATTAAAACATAATTTTTTTAAAGTCTTAATAAATTAGTTTAATTTCAACAAACAAAAATGAGTTTTAAATTTTTCACTCTCTTCATTTTATTTATTATGATATCAATAAAAATTTAAGCTATTAAAAGTTTCATAAAGCAAGACAAAATCAATTTTGTATTTATTTTCGAGAAGTTAGAAGGAAAATAATTAAAAAACTTAAACTATTTTTATAGTCATTTACTAAACTTTTATTAACAATAAAACTTAATTAACTTTTAAATGTTTACATACCTATAACATGACCAATTATTTGTAATTAACTCTATTTTAATGTTGTTTAATATTTCTTATCAAGCTTCCATATACTTGAGTTTTTATACTTTTAATTTTTAGTTGAATTACAAACATCTTAAATATTTTAAAATTTAATTTAAAATTTAAATATTTAAAAATTTTAGTAGCCGTAAAGTCTACAAGTATTAAAATCATTTCAATTAATAAAATAACGTAAAAATCAACATGTAGAAACAAATTTAAAGTAGAACTAAAAATGTGTAATATAAATCAGTGACTATTTTACTAATAACACTTTAATGTTCTCTTTTTTATTTTATTCTTAATTAGTTACTTCAGAATTTATAAATTATTTTTAACTTAAAGAAAAAAAAAGTTTTTCTGCACAAAAAGCAAAAGGTTTTTAAATTATCAGATTATAAACTTTAATGTCCATTAAATTATTTTTTAAAGTTTGGGTTTTATCAATAATTTATCTATTTAATGTCGCTTGTTTAAATACAATTAATCATTTTGTAATGATTTTTTAAATGTAAAATTTGTATAATAAGTTTATGTTAACTATTAAACTTAAATTATTTTTAGGCATGAAATTGATAAAAAGCCTTAACAAACCTATTTTTATAATAACAAATTAAATATATATTAAAATTGTATTACATTTTTTAAGTATTTAAAGTTTTAATGTATGAAATTTTTTGACTAATTCTAGCTTGATTTAAAATGAAGTCCTAACCGGTTCTTAATTTAAATTAAATTATCCATAGTTTGCAAATAATTGATAACTAGTTAGTTTGTCTATGCTAAATTTCCTTTGTAAAAAATAGTATTTCGATTTTATAAAATCAAGTATAGAAAAAAATTACATAAATTTAATTTATAATGAAAAATTTGGTTTTTACAAACGGAACACAAGAAAATGATTAAATATAGTTAATAATAACATTAGTTTATCAAATTGTTGATATTATGAAAAAAAAATCAAATTTATTACTTAACAACATAAAATGATACGGTTTTAAATTACTATTAATGCTTAAAACGTGATTAACATAAAAAAACATTATAAAAACTTTATAAAACTTAATTAAATTATAAGTCAAAGTTTACAGCCGAAAAAAAATAAAACTTTCCTATAAGCTTTTAAATTGATAAAAAAAATAGAACTGGTTAATAAAACTAATTAATAAAAACTTACAATGCTATTCTTCCTTTGCTTAGTATTCTTTTCTGGTATCTTTTTTCTGGATTTTTGAGAAGGAGCCATTTTAGAAAAACTTAAATAAACCTCTGTAAAAAAAATTAAAGGTATTGATTACAAACTTAATTTATATTATTTACTATAAGACATTCCTGCAACTAAAACTGTCAGACTTAAACGAAGTTATACAAAGAACTTTTGTAAAATTTATTTTAAAATTAGTTTTAGAATATTTTTTTCTACTGTGGTTTTTAAATGCAACCAAGCAAACTAATAGTGAATGGAAAACACTAAGTACAATTATTAAAATCCTGCTTTATACTTGATAATTATATGGTTTTATTAGTCTGATTTACCAAAATAAGACTTAGAAACTAATAAAACCATGGGTTGTAAAAATAAATTATTCACTATTAATTTTAACAATAATTAAATGATTAATATAAAAGGCTTAAATGAGCAAAAGATTTAGGCGTTAATATAACTTTCAAGATCCAATAGTCTAACTTCACCGTTATAATTTATTATTTGTAATAAGATTTATTAGCAAGGTTCGGAAAGCTTACTAAGATTATAATGAATAGGTCAATTCGAAATGCAGACTGATTATTTAAAAGCCTTTTGTTACAACAATTGTTTTATTTTTAGTATAAATTTAACTTTGACAAAAAAAACGTTATGTTTGACTTTTTTTAAATATCAAATAAAAACATTTTAAACTGAAACAAATAAAATTTGCTATATAATGAATAAATGTTAATTGTTTTTATCGCTTCACAATAGTTTTTTTTTTCATATAATGCAAACGTTTTTACCTTAATATACTTTTATAGTTGTTTAACGAGAAAGTATATTTTTAAGACTATTTTTTAATTTACAGGAGATTTAAAGTTAAATGTTATGATTCAGATCGTGTGCTTTTGATGTAGATAAGTTATCTCAACAACTAAGCATTTTTTGTTTTTTTAAAAATATATAAATTACGTTATTTAATTACAAATTTTACTAGCTTTAGTAAACCTAAGCTTTTATAGAAGGGTTATTAAATACTTGTAAAGTTTACAGGTAAAAATAGTGATTTAGTCCGAGGGAATACGAAAAGTTTGAGTTAGATTGGATTATGGTGAGTATCAGAGTAACTGACATGTCTGTACAAACGTTTTTTGTTTACAGTAACAGGGAACACTCTTCAAACGAAAATTGGAGCTTGAGTGATCAGAAAGTAGTATGAGTCATCCTGAACTTGTAGAAAAATACACAATGTTAAGCAGATACTCTTTCCAGTTTTCAACCCTTGGCAATGCTAAATGGAAACATATAAGTTTAATTTTATAAACAAATAAAAAATTGAAAATTTAGGACTAAAATACTTTTATCATATTTAAAATATTAACCTTTAAACTAACTGCGCAAATGTTTATCTATAAATCATCGTTCTAAATAAATTATAATAGTTACTGACTATAGTCTAAAACGAACTTTTGAACGAACATTATTTGTTTTGAATATACATTTATTTTTATTGGATATAGTTATAAACATGCTTCATAATTAAAAATGAAATTTAATACTAATATAAATAGAAAAAATTCAAGTTTATGATGTACATTAATACAAAAAAAAAATTCACGTAAAGTAACCTCTCGTTTATTTACGCACATTGTTTCCGCAAAAAAATCCATTTAAAAACATATTCTAAATTAAATATATACAATAAACCTAATTTGTGGAATATTAAAAAAATTAAAGTTTTTTTTTTGAATTTTTTAGAACTTTAAAATGCGTAACAAAACGAAAGTGCGTAACGTCATAAGTGCGTAAAGATGTGAGAGGTTACTGTATGTATCAATTAGTTGCCGTACTTAATAAAAAATATAAAACTTATTTTTGGTAATTTTATAACGAACAAAAAATGTTTTCAATAGGCTTTAAAGTCACAATTGACATTAGCAACACTAGAACAAAATTTCTTGACGTCTCTCTAGACTTATCCCTAAACACCCACTATCCCTACCGTAAACCTAACTCCAAAAATAACTTCATCAATAACAATTCCAACAATTCTAAAAGTATATGTAACATTATACCAAAAATTATTTATAAAGATTGTTCAAACAATTTAAAAATGAAGAAGTTTTAAATAACTTCGATGGCTTATACCAAAATTCATTTAACAGAAGTATTTCTAAATATAATTTAACCTACAGGCAATTTAATAGTACAAATATTATTAAAAATAGAAAAGGAAATTGGATTTATTACAACCCACTTTTGTGTAAATCTGTACAGACCAAGATTAACAAGCTTTTCCTGAAATTAATAGATAATCATTTTAACAAAGACAGCATTCACCACAAAAAATTATCAACTGAAATAGTATAAAAACATCATACTGCTGCACACCAAATGTTATGGCCCCTTTAAATTCACACAACAAAAAATTATAAAAGAAATTAGATAAAAACGAAAAACTTTGTTATTGTAGATCAACAACAGACTGCACCCTAGATAACAAATGTTGCCTAAATAACGTCATATATTGAGCTTAAGTTTCTACATCCGTAAACGATTACACAATTTACATTGGTTCAACCAAAAGAACATTCAAGTTTAGATATGATGAATACAAAGCCTCTTTCCCCAAACCTTTTAAAAGCAAACCCTAAAATTCTAACCAACTTGCAAATCACCTATGCGATGTAAACAGTAACCATATAAAATACCCAATTGAATGAAAAATAGTAGAATCAGTAACATCTAGCATAAACCATACTAACATGTGCATGTACATACTAACATTTTTTTTGTGTAACCTAGAAAGACTTATTATAGCCCTAGCAGACAAAAGAAAAACCTTAAACAATAGGAACAAACTGAAAACCCAAAGCCCTCATCACTTAAATGAATATTTATATATCTTTTTTCACAAAGTATATTTTTTTACATATTAGATTATTTGTTCATGTATTTTAGTATCATTTTATTTTTAGTAGTTTTATTTTATTAAACTTTAAATTGTAATATGTATATATATTTTTTAAGTCAGTTTATTAGTAAACTATATTTTATTAAGATATTTAACAATTTATGAATGTTTTATAACATACCCATTTCTAGTTTTAAATCATTATAAAAAAAATTAAATTATTAAAATTTTTTGTTAGATTGTTAGTAGATTATACTCTTTTTTATTATTTCTCAACTGAATATATATATTTTCAGTTTAATATCTTAAGTCTAACCCTCATTCTATCTTTCACTTAACAAATATATTTCAAAAAGAGACCTTTTCATTCTATTTCATAATAATATAACCAAGTTAACAACAGTAGCGTTGCTTTCAACAATTTTCTAGTGTTTACCCACATGTTTTATTTTAAACATTATTACATTATTAATTAATTTTAGTACAATGTGCTTAATAATATTAATTTACAACTTTATAATTTCTAACTCTGTAAAGTGTTTTTTTTGTTTTAAATCCATTAGATGTCAATCTCCCACCGTATACCATGGTTAAATTTTATTTGTTTATGGACTATAATTTAAAAGTTTTTAAACTAAAGGTTGTTTAGTATCACCATGACTCTTAATTTACTAATATTATTGTTTAACTTAGTTTTAATTTTGTTAAAAAAACTTAAATCAAACCAATTTTTAATTATTAGTCAGTTTTACTATTATTATTAAACTACAGACCTACAATTTAAAAATCCGCTCTACGTGAAACTTATCAGTTGTTTTTCTCAAAAGTAATAAATTATTGAACATATTTGTATACTAGTTTTTGAAATAAGTCAAAACTTCATTACTCTTATTTAATATTTTACTAATTATTGTCTACCTGATTAGGTTTTGTTGTTGAATTTTATTAATTTAGTTCACTTACATGATTAGTATAGAGTACCTTTAACTGAACATCGTCACCTCAAATAAAAATTTTCCAAATAAGACGATACCGCTCTTTCGAGAAGTTTTAAATTTAAATTGTCGCAAGGGGTATAAAAAGGGCGCAAGAGGGCCGTTTTTAAGTTTTGAAGCGATTGAGAAGAGATAACTAGCAAGGGGATGATTGATATTAAGGCCGCAACAAATAGCTTTATATAAAACTTTGGGCCCGTAAAAAGTAGTTCAGAGATTATTAGGGATAGCTGACGAGAAATTTGAAATCTTTATCAGATATTTTAGGTAATATACAGGGTTGCCACTCTTTGGGTCCAAAATCTTTCCTGAGTGACTAGAAACTTCCCTGAATAACCTTAAATTTCCCTGAGTTTCCCTGTTTTTTTTTTTTAAATCCTTAAAAATCTTTTTACTTATTAAAAAAATACAATATTAATTGAAAGAATATTGAAGAACTAGCCGCAAGGCTTAAAAATTTTAAAATTTGCACTTAAAAGTAAATAAAATTGACTGCTTTGAACAAAATTTTGAAACTGGATTAACTTAATCTCATTCTAGATCTAGAAAAAAAAAACTTCCCTGAGATTTTTTTTTAAATATTAAAACTTCCCTGAAATTTTTAGAAAAAATCAAAACTGCCCTGAGTTTCCCTAAATTAAAAAAAAAAAGTAATCAAAATTTCCTGAGTCTCCCTGAGATTTTCTATAACTTGAAAATTCCCTGAGTTTCCTTGAATTCCCTGAGTTTTTGGCAACCGTGAATATAGCGAAAGGATATCTTTTATTTATTTGACAATGTGCAATTGTGGAAATGAATTTGTGAATTTCTGCCTGGGACAAATTTATAACATTCAAATGATTCTAAATAACTTATGATTTAAAGTTATAGAAAAGCTGACATATATAATAATGTAGATAGAATTTTTATTAAGATAAACTATCAAAAAACGCTTCTGCTGCATTTTAAGAGTCGCTTATAATTGGCTTATGTTTTACTTATTTTAGATTTAAGTTTTAAGTTATATTTTTTTTTTTTGGTTTAACATTATATATTTGTATAAGATGGGTCAGGGTCAAGGATAAAGATTGAAAAGTTTATGCAAGGTGGGTTAGAGAAAAGGGGAAAAGTTTTTTAATATTCTGCTGTGCTATCAATTTACCTAATTTGCATAAGTTGGCATAATGTTGTGAAGGAAAATATTTCCAAAAACTTTTAACTGCAGCCGACACAAAAAAAAAAACAGAGCCCTTTTGTTGATGTGACGGAAATGCCCTGATATTGGCTAAGTCAGCATAAAAATATAAGAAAAATTTATCTTTTAACTACTAGTTAATAGTAATGTACTGGACTCACTATCCGGGTCCAGATCCGGTCGGATTTTGCCATTTTGTCTGATATCCGGATCCGGTCGGATCTTGAAATAAAAAAAAAATCAGGATCCGGCCGGATCTCGCTTAAAAAAAATGATCCGAATCCGGTTCCGACCGGATCTTGATTTTAAAAAGGGTCTGGATCCGGTTAGGCCGGATCCTAACAGAGATCTAGTTAGTAAAAAATAGAATACAGAAAAGTATTTTTTCAAAAACAAACCCTGTGTAAATTAAAAAGAGTCATTTTCGCCACTTAAAATTAAACACCTACCGTTATTGGCTCATTTTGTACACGTGACTAATTTACATTTGTTTACATTTAAAGTTTCAACTATGAAATAAACACTTCAGAAATGCAACTCTTTACCTGTGTTGTAAAATTAAAAACTTTACTACCAATTTGCCAACCTTACGGCTAGCTGTTCTACTGATTATTAGATTAAAGCATTTTTTTCAGTTTTTAAAAACCCCATTCTGATTCAGGCTAGTTTATACTCACTCTAGCTAGTTTTTTTTGACTTAAACAGTGGCAACCCTGCAAGTTTGAAAATTTTTGAGAATTTTAGAAAATCTAAGACTGCCACAGGCTAGTTTAGTTATTATAAAAACTCAGGCTAGTTTTATAGTGCGGATCCAGGTCCTAATTTGAAAAAAAGTCCGGATCCGGGTCCGGCGGGATCCTAATTTGAAAAAAAAAGTCCAGATCCGAGTACATCCGGACTCGAAGTTGTGGGTCCGGTACATCACTAATATTTTATATGTTTTGGTAAAGGTATAAATATTAAATAAAATTTAAAAAAAATAATTGATGATTCAGAAATTGTTAGGGGAAACACCTTTGCTTTAAAGTTGGACCCTGATCTACATATGGTTTTTTTCTTTATTTATATTACTTATAGAGATATTGTATTTTACGTACTTTTAAAGAATCTGAGTTGTCGGTACTTGAGTTTTCCGAATTTGAATTGTCATGTAACCGCAAATACAAGCTTTAGTTTAACACTAAAAACATAAACAAAATATTTATTTTTAATTTAAACATGTAAAAAAAAAATATTTTAGTAAAAACTTTTATTGAAAGATTTTTAATTCCAAAACTACTCGATAGTAACCAGTTAAATTTGTAAAAAATAATAAACATTAACCTTTTTCCATGAAAACTGTTTTAAATAAAATAATCATAATCATTGCAGCTTTTGTTTAACACTAAAATCAAAACAAATTTACTGTTTATAAAGTATAAACAACAATTTTATATCTTTAATACAGAACTGTGGATAATGATTATAAGTAAAGACTAAAAACGGTTTTTTTTTGCCACTTCAATTCAGCATCGAAATCGTAAAAGTCATATTCAAAAAACGCCATTTTCGACAAAACAAATTTCAAGCCATTTTCAAAATACGCCATTTTCGTGAAAACCAATTTTTACTAAAAATAATGGCTTTAAGGTAAATCAAATCATTTGGAAATATAGCTTTTGCCTGAGATTTTTTTTTTCAGTTACAAAAAGACCAAATGCTAGTTCTTTTTTACAAAAGAGCCTGGCTTTATGACTATTTAAAGTTGTTTTTTCTATGATTGTTTTTAGTTTGTTGAGTATATTTATTTAATATAATACACTTCAAAAATATGTAAAAATTAATCAGTTTACTATAAACTTTTAATTTTTTCCCCAAATTTAAAGATAATTTATAAATTAACTATAGTTTCAATGTATACAAAATTATTTGCTATTTTTTCAATATCAAAATTTAAAATTGAACTGCAATACTTTTAGACTTTTTATTAAAAAAAAATTTAACTCATTTAATTTTAAGAAACAGTTTTATTTTCTGTTTTTTTATACTTTTATTCAATATGTTATAAATTGTAGATGATACCTGTGTTTGAGTCAATAAACTATCTTAAATAACCAATAACTGTCCTGGGTGACCTTAAACTGTCCCAAGTCAACCTGAGTTGTTAAAAACTATTTTAAAGGATCTTAGATAAATTTCAAAAGTCATTAAATCACAAATTTTCTAAATAAAAAGATGACAATTATTTGAAACACATTTTTTCACAATAGTTAAATTTTAAATTTGGAACAACTAATCTGAATTACATCTAAGAAAACTCGACCTATATTCTGAAAATACCTTAAAACTATCCTGAAATTTTAATAACGTAACAAGCTTGAGTTATCTAGAGCTAATGGTCAAACACCATGGAATCTTAAAAAACTTGAAATTTTAAACAATTTTTACATTTTTAGTAGTGAAATTTTGATTTGAAACAACAATTAAGACAAATTAAATTTGTCAAACTTTTTTTATCCTAAAAAACCACAATAAATGTAATTTTATAGTTTGCTTTCAATTTTGTTATACTATTTAAAACTATTTTTTACCTTAAACTTGTCTAAAATAACTAAAAGTTACTAAAATAGACCCAAAAGTGTTTGTTTTTAAAATCCTAAAATATGCTCATTTAAAAAAAATTCAAACTTGCCTGACTTATTTAAAGATACTAAGTATCCTTAAGCTGTAGCAATTTTAATTGTTACTTACCAATTGTTTAGAGTTTTCTAACTTAATTAGTTTAGAAAAAAAATAATTTAAATTGTTATTTATAAAAGTTGTATCAATTAGTAAGTTATATATGTGATAAAATATCAATAAAATTAAAGTTTTTTTTGGAGTATGAAGAATCATTATCTAAAACAATAGGTTATAACTAAGCAAATTGTCTCATAATTTTGTATTTTAGTTTTGTTAACTTCATTGTAAATGTTTTAATTTTTTAACGCAAAAATTTTTAAATAATGAAACTACATAAGTTTTTCAATACTTAAAAAAGTGTTTGTGAAGTTTCTAATGATTATATAATGTCCAAATATTGTTAACTCAATGTATCTTATCCTTGTTTAAACGTTTAATCATTTTGATTCTTAGTAACCACCAGTAATTTAGATTAATACTCAAGTACTTAATTTTACTTGACGAAACTATTCCCTTTAAATTTAGAGTAGCTACTTTTTGAGGCTCTAAAAGCCAGCAAGAGTAATTAAAAAGTATCTTAAAATTAGTATAAAATACAAAGATTGGCGAAAAAAAGAGCCAATAGTTTTTAAAAGATCTATAAATCCAGCCTCAACTTCTCAAAAAAATTGAACATGATTATTAATGACTTTTAAAATCATATTTAAAAAGTGGTATATAAGTATTGTTTTTCAAAAAATGTAAAAACTAGCCTGAGTTAATAAAAATTTAAAGTAGCTTTAAAGTGTGTCAATATTGAAATCACTTTTAGTTTCAAAATCTTGACCATACATTAATTAGTTTTAACAATTTTTTCAAATTTATATGAGTATGTTAAATTGTAGATAACAGCCACTTATTATAAGAAATTATGGATTAAGCACAAGAATAAAAAAAAAATCAGGATTTCTAATTAACTTAAAACAAAATCATCAAAAAGTCCTATTTTGTTTAAAAAACATTTAACTAATTGTATATAAATCTGACTTTTATTTACAGCGAAATATGATAATTTAAATCTACAAAAACTAAGAACTTTTTTGTTTTCTCATTCTTAGAGTTATCAGAGTTGCCGAAAACTTAACATAACTCACGATACTTTCAAGTTTAAGAAAATCTAAAGACAGAATATTATTTTTTATAGACTTTGAGAGAGATAAAATTAACTTCTTTTCGTTTTTTTTTTAATGAAATATATAACTACTTTATAACTAAGTTTTTTAAAATTTTGCATTGATAAATTTTATTGGAACTGACCATTATTTCTCGGCAGGGTTGCAAAATATTCTTGCAAATTTTTCCTAGGTTTTCAAAATTTTATTCAGACTTTAAAATTTAACATTTTGTGTCTAATTTTAGTTTTTAGATAAGTTTAAGGTAAACAAATAGTGTTAAAATATTGAAAAAATACTGTAACTTACTTTCACTTAATTAAATTTGTTAAATAATATTTAATAAACTTATTGAAAACATAAAGAAAAATAAACTTTGTAAAATAAAAATTAAAATAAAAGTAGTTTTACTTCAAATTTAAATATATATACTATGAAAAATAATGAGTCTTTTTTTCATAAAAATTTAAAATTTCTCTAAAACATTTTTGTTTTACATGATTTATTGACCAAAATATATTTAGTTTACCTGAAGGTAATTAATTGTTTTTTTCTCTACAGATAAACCAGCAAATAATTTTCAGATAATACAATTTTTACAACTTTATGTTAAATATTTTATATATTTAGTGCATTTTATTGACTAAGATCGGTAGTTACCTAGGATGATGTCGCACTAATATCAAACCGAAATTATATTGTATTTGATGTCTTAATTGACCATAATTTTAGGCTAAAAACCATTTTTTTAGTCTTATATGTTTAATCTAAAAAGCTACTTATTTAAAACAACCTATATAAAAACATAGTAAAAATTAAAATTATTTTTATAAATTAAACTGATTATTCAGTTAAATTTTTCAATATTGTAATCAACATAAAATATTGTATTGATATATCTGCTTTATATTGTAAAATAAAAACGATTAAATGTTTAAGTTTTATTAGTTTATGTGTAAAAAGTATAATTCTATTTACACATAAATAGTATTTTTATAAAATACAATTTTTATCCTATCTTATTGTTAAAAAAGACATCAAAAACAATATAATTTCAGCTTGATATTGGTGCGACATCATCCTAAGTAATTACTCTAAGACCTACCTTACATATACTAATTTAAGACTTCTAAAAATAACTTATCTTTAATTTAATTTAAATTCTAAACATATTGATATTGAATATAAACTTTAGTTTTTAAGACTAGGTAACTATAAATAAAATAAACAAACTTTTCACAAATGTATTACAAATGTGTATACAAGTAAAATTTATTATTTAAGTTTGATCTTTAAACTATATCAAAATAAAAAATCTAACCTCAATATTTTTTTTAATTCCACAAGAAAATATATGTAAAATTGATACTTGAAGCCAACTAGCGGGCAAAATGGTTTTTTGATTAACTGTTTTTAAACTTGTAGCAGGGTTATAAATACCACGTTTGGAGAAAAGGTCTGCAAATATGTATTTCATTTTAACGCGCAGAAAAAATAAAACTAGTATTTTCTTTTTACTTACTTAACTTTTTTAACCAATTGTTAAATAGAGACTATTTATATTTAACTTAGATAAAGTTATGATAAACATTTAGAAATACTTCCCGTAAAGTTAACTTAAAAGATTAGTTTAAGAAAAACTGTTTGAAAGAGAGCTTGTTTATTTATTTTTAATACAATGAATACTTATATACAAATAAAATATACCAGAACTTTTTTAGTATATACATTATAAGTATGCGTGAATAATGCACGAACACATTTTTGCTTGAAGAGTCACTTTTGCACAAAGACATATTTAACTAAAAGGTTTAAACATAACTAACTCATTTTCGAAAAAAGTTAATAAATTAATTTTGTTTAGCTCTTATTCAAAATAATATTGCTGTAATCTATTAATATTATAGAGTAATTTGAGATATACAATGAATTTGAAAAGTCTAGCTAAAAATAGTTACATAATAAAGTATAAAAGTCTGTTTAGAAAAAGTTTGAAAAACAGAATTAAGTTGTACTTAACTAAACAAGCTATTTTTCAAACTTTTTCTGAACAGACTTTTATACTTTATGAAGTAACTACTTTTAGCTTGACTTTAATAAAGTCTTTTAATTGTGTAGTTTTGTATTAAATTTAATTGAAATAGTATGTAAAAACATATTAACAATGTATTGTTTGAATTTGAGTTAATGCTAAACAATTTTACACACATTTATTTTTCGAAAAAAAAAGTTCATAAATACTTGATTAGTATGCGCAAATGATAAATTTGCTTAAAACATTATCACCTTTCTTTAATAGTCTATATGAGATTTATATTCTAATTTAGTTTAGGTGTTTTCTAATTGTTTTACTTTAGATAAAAATGATTAATCCTTTATCTTTAAGTTAACATAACAAAATTGCAAAAAAATGTTTAATTTTTGTTAGGTTTAGTATATAAAAAACAAATAAAGTTCCTTATTACTTAAAAGTAGCAATCCACCGGATCCAAAGTCAACCAGATCTTAATTTTAAAAAAGATTTGCACGCTGCTGGAATTTAAAGAAAATCCATGTCGGGTAGATAACTAACTTAAATAAGGCTTGGAAAGGTAATATTTGCCTTTTTTTTAAGCAAGATTTGTATAATAAAACTCATAAGAAATAGAATTTTTTTTTTAAATAATGTTCTTAGAATTTTATGTGTGTAAAACAACATTATTTTTATTATTTAAAAAGGTTAAATTTTAAAATGACTTATTCTGTTTTAAGTTAATATAAATAAAAAAACACATTTTGAAAAAAAAAACTTTCATAAACACAAAATATCCTAAACTAAAAGTTTATTTATAGTTAGCCTTAAAATATTTTAATGTACTTTTATTAAAATTCAGTATAATTATTAACCGACTTTTTTTTGAATAGTGTTAGTGCATGTATTTTTAACAGAATTAGTTTAACACAGCGAACTTGAGACGACATAAATAAAAAATTACAAATTTTTGAACTTTGTTGAAAGTTTTCTTGTTTCACTTTTATAGATGTAGACGGGTTTTCGAGCTTGCAAAATTCAACTAAGAGAATTTTTGAAGCTGTGATTAGGACCACCATGTCTTCAGGTCACACAACTTAGGAGAACAAATTTAAGACAAAAAGCTAAGATTCTAGTGCAATGTGAGTTTAAACTAAACAAATAGTATAGAGAGAAGCAATCCAAAGGTTTTTGTTTAAATTAAAGTTTGGTAAAATTAAAGATAGAAAATAAAAAGTCAAACAAAACATTTAAAAAGTATTTTTACATACATTGACTTTGTTTGTATTTTCATAGTTTAGGAAAAAAAAATTAATAAACTTTTAATAAGAAAACAGAGAAAAACAGCAATAATGTTTATTAAATAACTTCTTGCTTTTTTATAGTATGTTTTTATTAATTATGTTACTTATCTATATGTTTTTATAAAGCATTTAAAACAATACAGTTCTAACAATAAAATAACTAATGATTTATATCTGTCGTATATTTAAAAAATAAACAATAAATTGTATTGTATGAAGTTTTTTCTATAATAATAAAAACTTGATTTGTTTTGAATCAAATTTTATTAGGTAAACAGCTTTTTGAGAGTAACTAAACGATGAAACTTGTTTTGTTCTCACAAATAAATACAACTTGTACATGTTTTAATTATAAATTATACTTAATTTTTTTTCAAGCATATTGATTTTTGTCAAAATAAAATACTTTTATAATTTTTTTTTGTCGTTTTATGTTGGATTTTCAGAAAAACGTCATACAAAACACAATTAAACCTGTTAATTGTGTATAAATTCTAATACTTTAGGCTATTGTTTATGTTAAATAAAACATAAAAAGTTTAGTATTGATTTTTAATGGTAAAAACCTTAAACATACACACAACACAGTGTAAATAAGTTTAAGTAAATTAAGAATTGCATTATACTTGCATGCATTTATATAAAACTTAAATATTCAAAATTTAAAGTACAACTGTTTAATATGTGCTGTGCTTTTAATCCTCAGCTCTTTAAATTCGAAATAAGTAGAATGTACAGAAAAGTTATATATGATACAAATGTTCTGTTTTCTAAAAGGTAACAATATGTAATATTGTATGAAACTATTGAAGTTAAATCAGTGAAAATGTCTGGTTATCTAACTCTGTTAATAAATATAAGCTTTATCTATTTATTTTACTTATCTGAAATTACAATAATTATCAAAAGTATACTAGAACAACAAGCAAGCAGAAATTCTAAAAATAATTAACACTGTTTTTCTCCAAAAATTTAAAACTTATTTTGACTAAATTTCTACTACGACTCATAAATATATGCATTATTTAAAGCTATAAATATAAAATAAGTCCATACATGTTAAATTCTCTTTAAATTTATTGTTCAACTTTTTATTTCCTAACTTTAGTTTTACCAAACTTTAATTTAAACAAAAACTTTTTGATCGCTTATCTCTATATTATTTGTTTAGTTTAAACTGAAAATGCGCTAGAATCTAAACTTCCCGTTCTCAAACTTGTTCTTTCAAGTTTTGTGACCTGAAGGCATTAATCACGGCTTCAAAAATTCTCTCAGTTGAATCTTGCAAGCTCGAAAACCCGCCTACATTTATAAAAATAAAACAAGAAAACTTTCAGAAAAGTTCAAAAACTGTCTTTTTTTTCTTTATGTCGTCTCTGGCCCGCTGTGTTAACTTTGTTAAAAAAACATGCTCTAGTACTGTTCTAAAAAATGAAATTGAGAACTATATCGAATTTTACTATCTTTAGAAACGTTTTTTTTTAAACGCTTCAAAAAAATCTTTAGACTCTATTTCAATAACAAAACCTTGCTTTTATATTTTTGATCCAATTTTTCTAGCAGCAGTTTTTACACCTTAATATAGTTTACTTTTTAAAGTTTTACCCTTTTTATTTTTAAAGACTATAATTGATAAAAAAAAATGTAGTTTTACCGGAAGTATAGAACAAATGTTTAAAATACATTAAAAAACCTTAAAATGCAACCGAGTTAACATTTTTTTTACATTACAAAAGAAAGTAAAACATAAAATTTTTAAGAACGGCCAAGTCTTTTGAAACAAGTTTTAAATAAATTGTTAATTTATTCAATCAAATAAGCTGATTGTAAGGCTTCTTGAGTTTAAAAAACGATAGTTTTGTAAGTAGAAAAGGAGTTATCTGAAACATTAAAATGTTATGTCAACAACCTTTTCAAAACCACACCTTTAGAACCTTCAAAGTAGCTCGTTTTGTTTTTTGTTTGAGTTGTATTTATATTTCCAATGACAAGAACTATCTCATTTTAGCCTTTATGAACATGCATTGTAAAGTAAGAAAATAAAGGAAAGTCACTGTTAATTTTTGATTTCATAGAACGGTAGTATAGAATACTCCAAATAGTTATAAATTCGTTATATCATTGACTTTAACGTTGTATTAAAGTATTTATCAGACACCATTTTTACAAGATAAAAGGTTTAACAGGAAAATTGACCAAAAGTTTAGTTGACATGTTCATAAAATCTGTTTATGATAGTGTAGAAGTGTTAAAATGAATCAATTTTTAATATATTTAAAAATACCACACTTTTAAGAACAAAGTAGTCTAATGCCAGATATAAAATGCACATGTACACTGTGGCTGTATAAAATTCTATCAGAAGTTAAAATAAACACGAACTACGAACATAACAGGAAAGTTTAAATGGTAAGCTCAAATGGAGAATATTAAATCAAGCTAAACGGTTTTCTCTTAGTTTGCTTTTTTAAGGCAAAAGTTACACTTAGTTATTTTTGATCCATGCCGTTTATAAGAATTTATACAAAAGCAGTCTTTGGTCACAAAAAAAGGGATAAAGTAAATAACATTTATTATAATATTATAATCATCATATAATTATCATATTATATAATAAAGGTAGATAAAGTTTGTGAATAACTGTTTGTTTCTTACAAAAATTATATTGTGCTGAGATATAAGTATAAAATTAAAACTAAAAAAATTAGCTATTTTTTTAAATAAGCACATTTTAAGAAGACAAACTAGGACAAAGCTTAGTTTTCTTACATTTAAATCTATGAACCTTACTCTAAAACTAAATTATTTTATAATTTGTATACAAATACTGAAAGTGCTAAATACCCTTCGACGTTTAACGAAACAAAAAGTTGTTTTTTAATTTATGCTTTTACTCTTATCAAAAAAATATACTTTATAGATACACATTATTGGTTAAGAGGATAAAACTTTAATGATTTTATTTATTTTATGAACTGTTTTACTACATTAAAGTTACTTTTTCTTTTTGATAAATATATATATATATATATCATATATGTAATATATTATGTAATAAATAAAAGAATGGCATTATTTGACATAGGACTGCTACTTCATATCAGTCATGTTAATTATACTAAGATACAAGCATAACACAAAATTTTTTCGAAAAATAGTTTGAAACTTAGCAAGTACTAAGCATATAACTTTAGTAATGTATACAATAGTAACTTAAAGGTCTTAAAAAGGACTAAACCGGTCGTAGGTTGTGTCGGATGCTGTTGTTGTTGGTCGTGCGGTGAATTTAATTGTTTATTGAAGAAATTACTATAATCACATAATATTTAAACTTAACTTAAGTTTTTTTTTTTCTTTTTTCAAAGAATTTTTAATTCTTATTTTATTTAGTTTTGTTTTCAGACCAAAATATACACTAATTTTAAAATGCACGTACTATTTTAAAAATTATACTTTGACTGTGTACTCTTAACTTAACTTAAGTTAATTTACTCTTGATTTACCATGTATTGAATATGAAATAAAAAAATAAAAAATCGGGAGCCTTGTAAACTTCCGAATTTTTTTTTAATTAATGTAGTAACTTTGAAAAGTTAAAGCCCAAACTATACTTTAAATTAACTTTGCATTAGACTTCTAGCTTTTAAAATTATATGAAATAACTTAAACAAATAATTAGCTTAATCATAATGATGATGTTTATAAAGAAAAGATTCAAATAAGAAGTTCGAATAAAAAAATTTACAATGTTTTCAGTACCCAAGTTTACTTAGCATACTTAGAAACGAAGAAAGGTTTAAAAGTATATTTAAAGTTTCTATTGTTGAATGAATTATTAATAATATTGTAGCAGTTTTTAAAGAAGTTATTGAATTTTTTTTATTATGTTTACAAATTCAACTTTCTACCTAACTTATATGGACTTTATTGTCATAAAAACACTAGCAGTGTAGTTTTATGCAAATTTAAACATTTCTAAATCATTTGTACCTGTCAAATACTACTTTCATAGTGTTACCCTTCTTAGATTTCACCAAATTTTTAACAGACTCTTATATAATCAAGAAAGCATAGAAAAAATATGACCATGCAGAACAAAAATTCCTTTATTTTTGTTTTCAGTAATAAAATACGCCTCTAGGTGTCGATATAACATGTGGCTTCTTTGATAAAATTCATATTCAAAATAGTTCAAAGTATCTGGTTGCTATATACTGTTTTTTATTTTATAGTTTAAAATATTATATATCTAAATATTTACAAACTTATTTTGTAATAAGTGAGGAATCCTTTCCGGGAACTAACTAAGAAAGACTTGGCGTTTGATGACATAAAGGTTTTTAATTAAATTAAAAGTTTATGAAATATTCACAAGCAAAGCACACTGTTGCAACTATGACGCAACTTAAACTGTCTAACATCTAAGACAATAAAGGTTACTACAAAGCCGAAAAAATTGTTTCTAGTAATCATATTTATAGACTAAATTATTTTATTGAATACTTAGCACAGAATATTGTTTATAACTATACTTATTTTTAAATTATGTAAAATTTAATGTAAATAATTTTGAGAATTTAAACAATATTTTATATTAATATTTTTAAACTAAGTTTTTAAACCATAAAAACTATAAGATTCTATTTAAATAGTAATTTTTATTTCAGTACCGAAGAGGTCTTTGACCGAAACTGAGTCTGCTTTAGAATATCTTGAAAGAATTTGATAAATAAAAGTATTCCTCTAGAAGTTGAGACCATTTTTTAGTTTTCTAAAATATAAAAAATATAATATATTAAAAAAATATTAGTATACTTAGACATTTTAACTGACTAACATATAAGAGAACAAGAATAACCATGAAACCGAACAATTTTAATTTTGGTTTTCATTTTCATGGACTAAACTATTTCATTAAATACTTAGTATAATATTTACAACTGTATTTTTTTGAATAAAATTAAATCAGAAGTTTAAGAATTATTTCTATTACAATAAAAGTTCAACACGGAAATTTTCTATAAATTTAAAAAAAAACAGCTGCTTTTTAATTCTTTCAGCGACTGAAGCACGATATGTTAAATAAAAGCATTCGAAATGTTATTAAATATATTTTTAAAATGCTTTGTTGCTACGAATACTGAACTAAACACTGAGCACTAAATACGTTATGCACACTTAGTTTGCTAAATATTAACACATTACGCTGAGTCACTGTTGGAAATAATTGTAGAAGATGATTCTTCAAAAACATGAGTTTACAAATAACTAAGCTACATGGCGCTCAACAAATTAAGAAATAAGTAAGTGTTTGTGTTAATTTTAAAGTTTAGTTAAGCCTGAGTGTAATTCGTTTTCAAACAATAACATTTTTATTACAGCTAAAAAATGATTGAAGTTTAACATCTTTAAAAGTCTTTTTGCTCAAAAACTTCTTCTGGACAGCTAAATAATTTAGATGAACACTGTTAAGTTATCTATTACTCCATTAAAACCTCAAAAATACAATTCTAACTTCAATTGAAGATTTTTTTGGCAGTTTAGTTGTAGTTAATAACAGTTTCTTTTATACTGCTGCGCAACTATAATATTTCTATATTTATTTGTTCAAAAAATATTGAAAAAATATTTAAGAAATTAACTGGGAATTTTTTATTTAATGACATAGGTTTGCTTAATTGTGATACTAGACCAAATAAAACTTTGATATTAGTGTTTCCCTAAAAGAATTATATTGTGTTACAGAACATAATGTTTTTTCAATTTGTGTATTGAACAAAAATTTTTTAGTACTTGCATGTTCTAATAGACATTTTAGTAAATGATTGACAATAAAGTCAGTAAATAAAAGTTTGTAAAGATAATTTGTTCCTACAGCTATGGTTACAACACCTAACACCTTAAAATACCAATTAAACTTTAAAGAAAACATGTACAAAATATTCCTAATGAGTGAAACGTATCCCAAAATTAACTGAACTAATCTTATAGCATTAAACTTAAACCATGGAAATTTTAAACATAAGTAAAAGTAATAAAAGATTACCAAAGTGTTTTATCATCGAATATACTTATATAAATAAAAGTATAATTATTAAGTATTCTACTTACTTATTTAATTTTAAAAACAGTTCTATTTAAATTCTTTCATCCATGTAAGGCACATTCCGTGCATTAATTATATAATTGTTTAAGTATTTAAGTTAACTAAACTAATAACATCTATATAAGAAGTAGACTATACAACTATAAAAAAGTAAAAATGAAAACAATTTAAGAAGTTTATATAAATGTTTTATTATCTTATAAACGCAAAACTATGAAACACTCTAAATCAATACCAAATCTAATCAAACAGTATCTAGTGATATGGACATGTCTGGCAAGTTTTACTCAAAGTATTTGTCAGTTCAAAATTTATACTAAAACAATCAGGTCATCTAAAGAAAGAAACAATTCAACTGAACTGATTTTATAACACCAAACACAAAAAAAGACTATATAGTCACAAGTACGCAAATAACAAAACCAAGCAACAAGCTTAGAAAAACTTTTTTTTTTTCAGCGTTGCTAACCACTCTATTTCTACCACAAATGTTACTGAAAAACTTTCCTGCACATCGGACAAGTGTTGTGGTTGCCGAACCAATTGTCCGTACAGGATTCGCACATCACGTGATTTTCGTGGCAATCCAGACGGACCATCCTTGATTCGATTGTAAGATCGTCCATGCAGATTTGACAACGTTTACCTAATAAAAATATTTTGTAGTATTACAAGAAAACATGCTTATTAAAACTAAAAAGGCAAGAAAACATGTTAATTGAAATTAATTACCAAAGGACATAAAAAAATGTTGTTCTCCTGATAAATTAGAATCATCTTATAATATTAGAAGAAGTAAAAAGGATCTAAACCTAATTATCAGTTATCTAAAACTTCAAAATGTAAATTGAACATTCTTTACGGAACTTTTATTCATATAATTTTTTTTTACTTGCTCACCTGCTAAATCAGCACCCGCGTCAAAGTGATGAAATCTCTCGATCCTCTCCGCTGAAAGACCTCCACTTTTGTCTGCAGGGCCAATAATATTATTATCTTCGTTCATTACTACGTTTATTAGAAACTCGTGAAACTCT
Source organism: Thalia democratica (assembly GCF_965202585.1). Taxonomy (NCBI): domain Eukaryota; kingdom Metazoa; phylum Chordata; class Thaliacea; order Salpida; family Salpidae; genus Thalia; species Thalia democratica. Next base: position 21,378,280 of record NC_139165.1, read on the forward strand.
GTAGGCGAAATTAACTCGTGCCTTACACCGTTAGAGTCAATGTGAATGCGATTGTTCTCTTCTAAAGGGACAATATTTCGTGGAATGGGGGGTAATGGAATGCCTTCACGATTGAACACGTCTATGATGGATGACGGCATAGGTCGCTGATGGTTTTATTCATGATTATTAAACAGTATAAACTTAATTTACTACTAATCTGTAAAAAGTTACTTTAAAAGTAGGAGTTTGATTATAAATAAATTTTTTTGGAAGAAAAAATGAGAGTAAAAAATCAAGTGAACTGATTGCAACTTGAGTATTGTATTCGTCTATGTCAGATGTTGAGATAAACCCCAGGTTGTTTGAGTAGTTAGTTTTACTGCTTATTACCAAATTGAGTAAACTGTAGTTAAGTTTTAAAGAGCTGCATTAAAAGTATGAGTTTTTTTAGAAAGTAGAGTTGAGTTGATGTTTTTTATAACAAGCCGTTTTAAAATTCTGATGAAAAAAAAATCAAAACATTAGTTTAGTATGAATGAGCTTTTTAAAGTTGCAAAGTTTTGCAAAATATTATGCATTTAATGCCATTGGTGTCTTTAATAGAAATTAAAAAAAATATATAAAACTAAGCAAACACCATAAAATAGTTTCGTTTAAGTTTTAAAACCTAAAAAAAATTTATCTGCCATAATGTCTAAGTTATTTGTTTATCTTTTTAATTAAAATTATGTTGTGACCTTTGAAATTTTAAAGAAAAATTAAAAGAATATTACATTAAACAAAAAAATAGAGGCCTCTACATTAAAAAATAAAAATAAATTTCTTCTTAGGTTTGTTCAGCACACTAAGTTCAGTTTAAGAAGGTCATCAATGCTTAAAGTAAGCTAATTAACAGAAAAGCTTTACCAGTAGAAACAAAAATATTTCTAAATATTTAAAAAATTCATACCATTGCGTTATATCGCCTCACAGCTGCAGGCGCCTGTGTAACTTGTGCATTTGAACTTGAAGAAAGAATTTCTTCGGCTGGTCGCTCAGTTTCTCTCTGCAAGGTGATGAAAAAGTATAAGGTTAATTAAATAGTAATGGGAAGTTTTTTATATCCGAGCGAATGTTTGTTAAATTTTGGCGTTTATGATTTTATATCCGAGCGAATGTTTGTTAAATTTTGGCGTTTATGATATGAGTTGAATAAACCTTTAACTTTGAACTTCAAGGTTCAAAGCGATGTATTTCATATTGACAGTTTTACAAAAATGTTAGTTGTTAAATGTTTATAAATATACATACTATTGCCCTTGCAGGCACCTGGGCAACTGGAGCATTTGAACTGTTAGAAAGAACTTCTTCAGTTGGTCTGTCCGTTCCGCTCTGTAACCATACTAATTAGTTTAAATAGTGGTTACTATATGAAATAAAATTCAAATTTGTATTATTGTTTAAGGTTTTTACTAAATCTAATGAATTATACCTCAACTGATGTTTCAGAATTTTTTTTCAACAATATTACCACAAAAACAATTGAAAAATACAGTAGATAAATAAAACTTAAACTTATATCCTAAATCCGTTTAATCCTAAGTTTTAGGTATAAACAGTTACCCATAATCCTCCTTATTGAAAACTTTAAAATGAAATTAGAAAAGAATTTAAAAAAAAACATACTGTCTTAGAGTGTATAATACTTTTTTTTATCAAAATTTCCATCTTTAATTAATAATAGAGTTATAAATAATATACAGTATCTAATAGTATGATGACTTTATTTGTGGTAACTATTATTAATTAAAACAACCCGAACATTTTTTCTATTAATTTATATGTTGTAATTTTTTTTCTTTTACAAAATTAAGTAAAACAATTTAACTATTGGTGTACCCTTGCCTATTTTACCTAGCTAAACTTATGTTTGATAATACTATTTAAATTATTTTTAACAATAAAATTAATAGATTCCTTTTTCCAACAACTTAAAGTAAAGTTTTTATTGGACTAGTTTACTTGGATAGAACTTCAGAAATAAAACATTAAAAAAAAAAAAATAAAACCCACCTCTGGGACAGTGTTTACTGATTCATTTTTCGTTGGTACAGAATAAGATTTACCAGTAGAAGTGTTATTTACTTCCATTTTGTGATTAAAAACTCTGCAAAAAATGTTTTTAAAGTTTAAATTAAGCAACCAGAACATATTTACCGGGAAATGGTCAAAATTTCGCTAAGACAAAATTACACTAGGTCACAAAATTGCACGAAGATACTTTTGCACGAAGACAAACTTGCATCAAGGGTCAATTTTGCATAAGTTACAATTTTGTACGTAGGGTAATTTTTGAAAAAGTGTAACACAAAACAAAAATAAAATAAGAAAACTTAAGAATAAATTCATATAAAAGGAAAAAGAAACAAGATTTTCTGACTGAAGGTAAGACATAGGGGTCAAAGTTGTAGTAGAAAAAAATATATGTTATATTATTAAAAACATAAAGAACTTTGCCCACTGAATAACGAATGCCTAGTGTCAAATATAATATATAAAGCAACAGTAACATCAAATAAAACAGCAAAGCAGTATATAGGATCCACAGGAAATACTTTTAAACAAAGAAACAGAAGCCACAAATTATCATTCAGAAATACTAACAAATAACACACAACAGAAATAGCGAACTACATATGGAATTTTAAAGATAACAATACAGACTACAAAACTAAATGGTAAATATTAAACAGTACAAAATAAAATTCATTACTAAATTCAGCTGCAAACTTTGTAACTTAGAAAAAAAGAAATTGATAAATCAGATAAAAACGTAACATTAAACAAGAAAAGCAAAAGACAAAACATATGTATCCATTATCAAAATTACTTTTTTAACAAAACTAAAACTAACTAAATATTAAAACCAAATAAATTTAAGCCGCAAACACGAGTATTTCAAAAAAAAATTTATCAGTCTAAAACTTTTTTATAATATCTCAAAAGTTTTTTCTAAAATAGCCTTTCAAAAATTTCCAAAATGCATAAATTAACAACTACAGCGTAAAATTTAAAATTCAGCTAACTGTACAATAAACTACGTCAAAATTAATATAAAAATATTCAAAGTCTAAACTTCTGTCTACTATTGTTATAAACTGTAGCTTACTGAGAAGTATATGAAATTATACATTTCATGTATGAAACAGCTGTATAAACTATTGTTTTTATATAATTAGATAAATATGTATATATATGTATATTTTTAGAAAATAAAGTGATTATTCAAACTTAATCACTTTCTACAGAGCTCACCTGATAACTTTTATAAAAATTAAGTTTTTGAGATAAAGATATTTTTAAATAAGTTTAAATTAATATTTTAGAGGCTATGACTACTATTTTAATTATACAAAAGATGTTTTCAACAACTCAAAAAAAGTTACAAAATCAAAAATTAAGTGCATGTAGTTTCGTCTTTATTTTAAAATAATATTGGAAAAATATATATGTAACGTTTTTTATAGTTGCCATTCTATCAAAGTAAAAAAACTTTGAAATTTACTGTTTTTTTGTTTTGCTTTTCTTAGTATCAATAGTTTCCATTTTTTTTTCACTGAATTGTTGTAAGGGGTATGGATATCTTTAAAAAATTGTCTAATAATTATAACTAACATGACTTAGTGGAAATTACTAAAGAATCTTTTCCATATAATTTTGAGAAAGAACAACAGTTTCTTGTTTTTCCTTTTTTTTCCTAATTTTAAAAAGTGTGCATGGTTAAATGAATGAAAGAATTCTTTAAATTTGTTTTGGGTGTGAAATATGTCATAGATTGACTATGTCAAAAAAAAATAAAACAAATTTTTAAAACTTTACATTGCTTAGTAATTTTTTTATACTTGGTTATTACTATAGTTTTACATAATTCTTAATAACTTGTAAATACTTTTTTAGGTGAACAACATGAAAAACTTACTAGTAAAACAAAGTATATACTTAAGTTAAGAAGTACCTGTTTTTGTATTACAATAAAGCACTGGAGCTGTATAAGTTAAACTGTTATCTAAGTAAAAAGAAACATTTATAATCAACTACTGGACTTAAGTAACTTCAGAATTTTATTTTAAAACAAGCTGTTATAGTACCAATGTTTTACAGTTGCTTACTAATATAAGATGATTTTTTTAGAGTTTTGAACAAGGGAGTTTTTTTAATAGACATCTAAAACTAGCTCTACTCAAAGCATGTTAAAAAGTAATCAAATTATCAACTACTCTTTAACCACAACTGACATTGGTAAAGTTTATTTAAAAGGTAACTATTTTTTAGATTTACGAAAGTTTCTTTTTATTCTCTGATGTTTGTGTAGTTTAGTATCTTTAAAACATTTCGTAGTGAATTAACTATAAAAAGTTAAAGTAACTTAATTCATAATCCTCACTTAGTTCAACAAATTAATTTTAATCTAATTCTATTCAGTTCACTTCTTAAGTGTACTTAATGTTTATAACTCGTTCTAGTATTTAATATTTCTATTTTTAAAGGTCTAATTCTATAATACCGTAAATATAACAGTTGTAAATTGTATTATTTTAAGCTCTTATTTTTAAGCATTTAATTTATAAAACTTCAAGTCAAAATAAGAAATGTTGAAACGATTAAATCTAAATATACTTCATTTGTAACGAATGTGCCTTATGGAACAGTTGCCAGAATTCAAAAATGACGTGGATATAGAAATAGTAAATTCTATAATTTAACATAAACTCAAAGTGATCAGTCTAGAAACTTTAGAGTTAAAAAAGGATAAACTTTAAAACCACTAGATTTAATTAAACCCTGTTTATAAATATTGCGTTACAAAAAAGTAACGAAAAACGATTAAATAATAAAACTAATTCAAAATAGTTAAGTACACTTAGCAAATGAAATAAGCATATATAGTTTAAAGTATGTAGTTAGTATAAAACCTGTACTTACTTTAGATCTTTTTTACACTATTTAGTAAAAAATTCTAAACTAATCAACAACAGAAAATAAAAAATATTTTATAAAGAAGTTTCAAAATATTTAATTGTTTTTAAATTAGCTTCGGTAACGTCAGTTACAAAGTTTAATTTGTAAATTACTTTTAATTTAATGTTTGAATTGATAAAGTATTCCCTTGTTCGATTCTCTAAAAAAAATATGTTTATATTAGTGAAAGCCTAAAAAATATTGATATTCTAACACTTTTATTTTTAGCTTAAGTTTTATATTTTCTAAATCAGTGATTAAAAATATGTTAACGTTTTACCTAAGTAAGAGTTTGAACTAATACAACTCTACCGATTTTTTGTAAAAAGAAAACTTTATTATTTCTTAACTATTGAATATGAGTAGGTGACAAGTATACAGAAAAAGACACTTTTGCATGAATTGACATTTTACACCGGCTTAAACATTTTCTATTCAGTTTCTATTTTATTTTACTGTTTTATCAGTCTATTATTTTTCCTTTTTGAATTTTTTTACTATTACTGTTACCCCTAACCTTACCCTTGATTGGTAATTATTTTTTCTTCTTGTTATTTTTGTACACGTTTTTTTTTAATTTTTAGTTATCCCTTTTCAATATCACTGTTGCTCATAACCCTTTCCGTTTATTGGTATTACTTTTCTTTTTTTTTTATTTATAATATCTTACTTGTATGAATTATTATTTATTTTTTTATTATTATCACTGCTACCCCTAACATTTAGCCCTTGGTCAGTAACTTCAAAAAAAAATTTTGTATGGTTACTAGTTTTTTTTTTTCCTATAATTTGTGCGAAACTGACCCTCCGTGCAAAATTGACTTTTCATACAAAAGTTTCTACGTACATATTTGACCCGTTCCATGAATGTATATATTATCCTAAATAAGTTTTTACTTGTGAACTCAATATAAGTTAGGCAAACTTTTTCCAGATCTATAGTTTAAGTAATTTAATTAAATGGTCTCTAGTAAACTTCAAACTAAAATATAATTAGTATTGCCTAAGCAATTTTTGTTTGTATCTAATAAAATTATCGTTTTTTTGCAGTGTATTGTTTAGAAAACGTTTTTTGCAAATATGTCGATAAAACATGAAGTTCAGTTTATTTTTTCAAGTTCTAAATTCAAGATAAAAATAGTTCATCAAAAAAATTGGTAAGCTTTGGTTGCTGTTAAGATGTTTTTTCAACAAAAAGTTTGCTATTAATTTTCAGGTCTACTTTTTACTTTTGTTATAAAAAGTGTACGTGTAAACCAGTGGCGTTGCGTGGTATTTTGGTCAGGGGATGCGCAATTTTTTTCTTGAAAAATCCCCTAAATTAACATTACAGTAATAATAACAACAATTGTAATTAGCTATAAAAAGATCTTTTTATAAGTAATAGAATTGAAATAAATTCATTTTGTAAATTTGTTCGAAATAACTGTTTTAAAAGATATTTAAATATTACAAAATTATACAGTTAAAATAAAGTATAAACTTCATTAGAATTACTTATACTTGCACAAATGTAAACTTACTAAATGAAAGTTGTTTTTACTACTTACAGTAAACTTTGTATCTTTGAAAATGAATATATTCAATAAAACAAAAGTGTCTGTTTTATTTACGAAAAAAATATCAGTCTCTTTAATATACAATACAACAGTGATAACAACACTTTATTGTACATAATTTAAATGAAGTTACACAGAAGTTAAAATAGACCAACTTTATAACTGTTATAACAATTTATTACAACTTTGTAAAATAGTTAAATGTATAGTTTTTAAATTTAATTTATCTGATTGTATTTGTTTAAAATAAAATAGCAAAAAAAATTTATTTTTCATAGGCCGACACGCTTTTTTTTTGCATTTTTACAAAAATAAAAACTGGCAGTAGCCTTAACATTTATTGTAGCATAAAAAATAAACTTGTAAAATTGTTTAATTTTTCTTAAAGCGTGACGTACTTTTGTAAACTTTTTATAGAAAAATCTGCCATAAGGTTATACAACAGCGGTGCATTACATTAATTGCGTGCTTTTTGAGTCTAACTCTTTATGAAGTTAATGAAGTTATATTTTTTTCTCATGGAGTTTTTCATCAACTTCGGTGCGCACCGAATCAGTATCCTAAATAATTTTCCTAACTTGTCATTAATTGGTATTCAAAATTTCGTTTAACTTTTTAAATACTAGATAAACATAGTTGAAAAAAGGCAAACTAAGCAGAAAAAAAAACAAAGTAAAGGATAAAGATATTACATTATTTTTTTTTTTTACTTCTTTTTTTTTTTGGGTGGCACGCATGCGCCAGTGTCCCTCCCCACGCTACGCCCCTGGTGTAAACGTACGAGCAATAAAAGTTAAAAATTACTTTGAAAAACGTTAATTTAAAAACTTTAAACTACAACAATCTGAAACCAGAGGAGGTTGGCATGCCAACTTCCAAGGGTTTGTTTAGGAGGGTAGGAGGGTCAATGATGGACTCATGGCTAAGAGGTCTTTGGCTCTGAATGCGAGCACTCTTAGCCCGAGTTTGAATCCTAGTGTCTGGAAGACACTCTGGGTTTGGACTGACCCGTGACATAGTTTAATTTTACATTAATAAAAATTATTTAATAATATAAAACACAAAATAATTGGGATAAATTTATATACTAAAAACTTAATAGTAAACCAATTTGTAACAAAATATAAAAAACTTAAAATGAATAAAGTAGTTAAAATTAGACAAAAATTACAATAAAAACTCAGCTATGAAAAAAATCAATAAAATTTTATAAACTGTTATAAAATTTTATACAATGTTAACAGAATTCAAGAAAATACTTAAATTTGTCTAAAAACAATTTAAGTATCTTGCTTATAAAAAAGTCAATAAAATTAGTCACTAGCACTCAGGGAAAGGTGATTCTGCTGGAAGACAATAAACTTCACTCCAATTCTTTCCTCAGAACTCAGCCTACTCACTCTAACAATGTCCAAGCTTACAATACTCCTTTACTTGACTGAACTATTGTTATAGCAACAATTTCAAATTTAGCTTTCCGAACAACAAAGTGTTTCCAATTAAAAAATAGAAAATTGGAATAAAATAACGTATCGTTACATTACTTTTCCTCTCTTTTTTTTTTTTTTTTTTTTTTTTTTAACATGCACCTATCTAATGAAGTATTGTTCTCAAAACAGTAAAACATATAAAAACACGCTAGTAAAGATGTGCAGTAACATCCCGCTTTCCTTCCTCACTCTCTTTAAGGAAAGAAAAGAATACATAGGTAACAAAAAACAAAATATGTATAAATAACGTTATACTAAGATTATCGACAAAATAAATAAACCAAAATAACAATCATGGCGACAAAACCCATAAAATCAAATACAGTTACACATAACATTACGGTCATGTAAAATGTCAAACTTCTGAACATAAATCAATAAATTCCATAGAACAGCAATTAATAAAGTTTTCATTTTTTTTGTTGTGTTTTAGGGAATTTTTTCAATGTTTACAGTTGTTGTTAAATTTGCTTGGTTACTGTAAGTTACACAAGCAAGATTTCATTATTTATTTAACTTCCCAACACAATAGAAGCAAACAAAAAATTTGTTTTTTTATAAATTAAAGTGTTAGAATAAATCTATATTTTTGATATGTTTTTTTTTTGTGTGTTAATAAAATAATCTTAAAGCCAAAATTTAAGATTTTGTTTCAAAAATTGTCATAAATTTAACAAGCAATAATTGTATTTAATAGTTCAACTTAGATACAAAAAAGTAAGAATAAATAAAATAAAAGTAAAAAAGTCTTATTATCTTGTTATAAGTTAGTTTATATTTAGATAAACAAATCAACTCAAAAACAAAGCACATTTAAAATACAGAAATTTTTTATCCCAAATTACGTATAACTTGTTTAAAATTTTTTAAAATAATTATACGGATAAAATAGCTCAACAAGAAATATTAATAATTTTGGATATAAAATAAAAAAAAATAATTGTTACAGTCCAAACCCAAAATAATCCACCATACCATTGACCATGTCCTACTCCTCTGAACTATGGGTCTCTGCATAATTAACTGGCCCATGTGGTCTTAAATTATAACTATTAATACCTTCCAATTCATCAGTAAGATTTAACGGACCAACATAAGCTTTAGTATTCCCAATTGATACTTTCACAACCTGAGAATTTTTTATTATGTACAAAGAATGTTTTGTTGATTTATTTCTTACCACTTTGTATGGTCCTTCATACAACTTATCTAATTTCTTTCTGCTATTCTTTTTCAACCAAACATATCTACAATTAAAAAGGCCTGGCTGATAAAAAGGTGCATCATTTTTAGTTTTTCTGAACTTGCGGCTGATATCTGCCATGGAATTTACAAAGACCGCACATTCAATAGGAGATGGTCTGGTGATTTGATGAATTTCATCAACTTCATCAAAAAGAAGTCGGCCACTTAAATTTAAAGAGCATCCAAATGCATACTGGGCCGGGGTGTAAGGGGAACCTTCAATAAGTGAGTTGTTAATGGTGCAAGTAATTAATGGGAGGTGAAGAGCCCAATTTGTTTTGTCTTCAAGTGAACGAAAAGCCACATTGATTGTTCTATTCTGTCTTTCAACATAACCATTTGTCTGAGGCGTTCTTGAAGAGGTAAACCTTTGCTCAATTCCCAATTGTTTACACGCCTCTTGCAATAAAAAATTTTTAAATTCTTTACCGTTATCTGAAAGAAGAACCTGAGGTACTCCATAATGCCCTACCCAGTTTTGTATAAAGGCATCCCTAACAGTTATTGCTGTTTTATCTGGTATGGGAGCTGTTACCAATAACCCAGTTGCTCTATCTTTTATCATTAGAACATATTGATAGTCAACTGACTTATCCAATGGGCCTATAAGGTCTAAATGTAAAAATTGGAAACGTTGCGTGTTATTGGGAAAAAAACCTATGTTTGGCCTGTTATGTCTAGAAACTTTTGTCTGCTGACACGTGGCGCAGTTATTAACCCAGTGACTGATGTTATTCCTTAATTTAGGCCACCAGAAAGTTCTTGCTATGGCTTCTATGGACTTCTCAATACCCAAGTGAAGCCTGTTATGGGCTGCGTTGTACGCAGTCAGACGCAACGACTCAGGTAATATGACACGTTTAATTCCATCTTCTATAAAGAAAGCCATGTTTTCGTTTGTTGTGAACTGGACTTCTTTCTTTAAGAGGCGTGCTTGGTCAATAAGGCCTGGCTCCCTCCTTTGGAAAATTGCAATTGCCTCCCTATCCAAAGTTTTAGGGCTAACAGATTCTACATCTGAGCTTGAAATATCCAAATCATAAACTTCTGGAGTTATTAATTGCTCACTGTTATCAAAATCATCTATGTCCAGCTCACTGTCACTAGTATCAGACTCCGAACTACACAAGTAATCCGGATCCTCTTGGTGTGCTCTAACATGCATGGCTGTAATCTGAGGCGGCCTGCTTAGAGCATCTGCAACTGTGTTGTTGGATCCGGCTATGTGTGCTACTTCTGGATCAAACTCTTTTATCAGCATGATGTACCGTTGTTCCATAGGTGACTGATCTTTTAGATTATTGTTAATGGCCCCAACCAATGCCTTGTTATCTGTCCTTATCAACAACCTCCTGCCAAGAATTCTATATTGAAAGTGTTTCAAGCTTAAATAAAGGGCACGAAGTTCCTTATAAAAAGTTGACCTAACAGTCTTAAGTGGTGGCAATTTCTTTGAAAAAAATGTCAAAGGACGCATCTCCCCATTCTTGCCTTCCTGCTCGAAGACTGCGCCAACATGGATATCAGATGCATCTGAAAATAGCATAAGTGGTTTGTTATGATCTTCATAAGACAAGGTAGTCGTATGTGCTAAAATAGCCTTTGTGTTTTCAAAGGCTTGAATATGCCTATCTTTAAGGTTTATTTTAGCACGATTAGTAGATTTTGGACCTCCAGATAACTCATTGAGAGGTGCAGTTATTTCAGCAATCTTTGGAACAAAACGATGATAGTAATTCGCAAGACCTAAAAAACGTTTTAGGTCTCTTCGTGTGGTGGGAATAGGGTATTCCCGAATAGCCTCAACCTTTGAGTCTAAGACATTAAGTCCTTCAATGCTAACAGAATGACCTAAAAAATCTAGTTTTGTTTTAGCAAGATTGCATTTGTTTGTATTTAGATATAATCCATTGTCAGACAATATCTTAAAAACTGTCTTCAAATGAGAGATATGATCTTCCTCAGTTTTGGAAAAAATCAATATATCATCCAGATAAATAAATGTAAAAGTTTGACAAGAAATAAAAATACTTTCCATCATCTGCTGAAATCTGGTAGGGGCATTTTTCAAGCCAAACGTGCAACGTTTTGGAATGAAAACTCCTTTATGCGTGATTATTGCAGCATACTTTTGAGAACTTATTTCTATTGGCAAGCTGTAATAAGCTTCTTTTAGATCCAGGGTAGAGAAAACACATGTACCTCCTGGAATGATTTCAGACAGTTCGTCTATACGAGGTAGCGGATAAGATAAAGGACGTGTATGTGAATTTAGAATAGTGTAGTCAATGCAGACACGATAAGTCTTATCTTTCTTGGGTACACAAGTAACTGGAGAAGCACATGTATTCCCACTACCCCGGACTACAGCACCTCTCTCTAATAGATCAAAGAAATGATCTTTAATTACTTCTCTTGTACCACCGCATCTCCTGGCCTTGGTCATTTTAGGACAATAATTATCGACTATTATCTCTAGGGAATGATTGTGCTTCGGTGGTACAGTATAGTCAGGTTTCTTAGTAATTTCTGGAAATTTAGCAAGTAAGGCCTTACATCTTTCTTCTAAAGAATTTTTGCCTGAGTTTATCAGTTCGACACTGTTGATTGATGCAACTACAGGGCTGGAAAAGTCTGAAGCCACAAGGAGTTTTGTCTTACGGCCTGAAATTGCTGAGCGTAATTGTGACTTGGCTGGCAGTATTTCTAATTCATTCGCTTTTAGAAAATCAAGTTCAATGATACCATAACCCCTTGACTCTGGAGTTATCCAAAAGGTATGTGTGAAATTACCTAGTTCACTAACATTAACTTCTATATCTGCACTCCCAACTGGGTGAATTACTGAGTCGCCTATTCCTTGGATACTTTTGCTATTAGGGAGAAAATATTTGTTAATACCATTAGTTAAAGATTTCGGTAAAAGTGATATCTCACTTCCAGAATCGATTAAAAATAACACATTTGTATTCAAATCTGAAACAAACTGAAGATTTTGTGGCAAATTATTAGGGTCAACAAAAGAGTTTTTGACCAATTTGAAAGTCCAGCGCAATGGACGTTCGGGAGACTGTTTAGCAGTCTCTGTAAGAGGACTTTTAATCCCGCCATCTGATCCTCTCACTGCGACGAAGACGGGAAGTCGTTTTTTGTTGGACGTTGAGTTCTGATACCTGCCATTTCACACGTCCCCGGGGCAGCGCATTCATAGGCGTTATTCCCAAACTTTCTATGTCTGTGACAGAGAGTACTTGAAGTCCCGTTGTTGCCTGTATTGTTGTGATTGCTATTATTTTGTCTGCCTTGATACCCATTGACAACAGGGGTATTGTTTTGGTGTGTCCGACCCTGGAAATTATCTCTAGGGTGGCCAATGACTCTAGAATCAGGAATAAAATTACAATCTTGATGGCCAAAATAGTTGTTTGCATTATTTTGGTAGCCAGAGTTTCGGTCTATATGTCTATAGCTATTCATGTGATAGTTAGATTTACTCTTTCTTTGACTTGGTCTATTAACATTGTAATTAATATTCCTTGAAGCCTCTATACTACGTTGGTGATTGGCATCACAAATATCCCTGCAACGACGCTTAAAATTTTCTATATCTAAGCTTAAGACTTCTCTCATTTTACCTTTTAAGTGTTCAGGAGCTAGGTGAATGTATAAAAACTTTCTTAAAGTGTTAGAGTCTTTCATTTCTGCCTCCCACTTCGTGACTTCTAGTTCCAAAGCTTGGCCGTTTAGATTGTTGAAATCAGGTCTAGGCAGAAGAACTCTACCAAGCTGACCATCCCTATTTGACAAGTAATCAATAAGACTCTTGTAACAACGTCTCCCATACTCGACAGTAGTGTAGAAATTTCTTATATCTTTATGTGGCCAGACTGAAGTCAAAATTTGGTAGCGCAATTGAGAGTCAAAAATTTCAAGACTTCGGCACATATCTTCAAAATAGCTTATTTCATCTCTAGGGTTAGCGGTAATATCTATCTTAATAATAGATTTAAGTTCAGAGATCCTATTGCTTAAATTGAATCCCCTATAACCACCCCCTGGCAAGTTAAAGTCAACAATGTTATTGAAATTTGAGTCAGGCTTGGAAGTTGTCCTCATTGAGTTATTATCAATATGATTATATTCACCCCTGGCATTCACTAACCCATTGATTATTTTAGTTCTACTAGGACAGGTCTGCTGTAGAGGATCTCTGCAACTGGCTTGCATGTCAAGCTCAAGGTCATGTGCTTCTTTGTTTATTGACAACAAAGTTTTTTTTCTTTTTTGTAACTTTAACTCTTTGAGACGTTTAGCTTGACGCTCAATTTCTAACTCAACCATCTGTAATTCTTGTTCAGTTGTTGCAGATGCTAAGTTGTCTGAGTTTATGGCTTGACTAATGTCTCGTACCTCACTGGACACTTGGTAGGGTAAACAGACCTTAGTACCTAAGTGGGTAGAATTAGTTGTGTTGTGATACCCACCTATATTATGTATGCTTGAATTAACCTTGATGTCAGGCTGAAACTGGCCCACTATGGCTTGTTGACTGTAATTTTGAATGTGATTTATTTTAGTATTACTATTAATGGTATATGGTATATAATCATTATGGGTATCATGCATAAAGCTAGCCATGGTATGATCTGTGTGAAAATGTTGAGGGTCTTTACAACTTGTGTTAGGGTTTGGTAGGTTTTCTTTTAGTGTCAGATGTGACTTACTTTCCCCTACTATTGTTTGTACATTGTTAATATCATTTTTAGTAAATAACAAATTGTTCTGAGTTGTGATGGCCAAATCTGAATTTGGTGAAAAACATGGATCAATTTGACTGGTATGGTAAGACCCACTTAAACTTATGTTAGGTTGATGTGTATGACTGACCGAAAGGTCGATATTCTTGTTCTCGAGGACGCCAATGAAACCAGAGGAGGTTGGCATGCCAACTTCCAAGGGTTTGTTTAGGAGGGTAGGAGGGTCAATGGTGGACTCATGGCTAAGAGGTCTTTGGCTCTGAATGCGAGCACTCTTAGCCCGAGTTTGAATCCTAGTGTCTGGAAGACACTCTGGGTTTGGACTGACCCGTGACATAGTTTAATTTTACTTTAATAAAAATTATTTAATAATATAAAACACAAAATAGTTGGGATAAATTTATATACTAAAAACTTAATAGTAAACCAATTTGTAACAAAATATAAAAAACTTAAAATGAATAATGTAGTTAAAATTAGACAAAAATTACAATAAAAACTCAGCTATGAAAAAAATCAATAAAATTTTATAAACTGTTATAAAATTTTATACAATGTTAACAGAATTCAAGAAAATACTTAAATTTGTCTAAAAACAATTTAAGTATCTTGCTTATAAAAAAGTCAATAAAATTAGTCACTAGCACTCAGGGAAAGGTGATTCTGCTGGAAGACAATAAACTTCACTCCAATTCTTTCCTCAGAACTCAGCCTGCTCACTCTAACAATGTCCAAGCTTACAATACTCCTTTACTTGACTGAACTATTGTTATAGCAACAATTTCAAATTTAGCTTTCCGAACAACAAAGTGTTTCCAATTAAAAAATAGAAAATTGGAATAAAATAACGTATCGTTACAAATCAACATAGTAACATCTGCAAATAAACGCTTTCAAGTTATACACTTTAATTATTAACCTGTAAATTTTTATTATAAAAAGGAAATATTAAAGCTCACTAATATTTTATTATTTTTTGCCCCATTTGAATGAATTCTATAGTTTATTAAACTTCTATATAAATTACTTTACTATCATGCGTAAGGAATGTTCTAAGAACTTACGTGCTTTTATCAGTTTTTACTATCCTAAAATTCTTAAAACGTAGTAAAGAGCTTTGAGTTATAAACTTTAAAATGTATCAAACATAATCATTTTTAGGTAGAGCTTCGAAAAATTAAAACGCTTTTGTTTAAAAATTTTATAAGAAAGTTATTCAGCTTGTAAGTGTCAATAGTAGATTAAGTATTTCATTTTGTAATGATTAAAGTAAAATAAGAGGGAAAGTACGTTGGTAAAATCATAAACAAAAAAACATATTTTATATGATGATTTTATTACTTCAGCTCTTCATTTATTCAAGTACTGGCTCTTCAGCCTCTTTGTGAGCACTTTCTGCATCAGCCTGCTCTGCGCTCTTTCCATTCTGAGACTGTTCTTCATCTCGTTCGCCATCATCTCCCTCCTGATGCTGTTCTCCAGCAGCTTCATCTTGTACTGCTTGCCCTTCGACATTTCCGACTGGTCGTAGCTGCCCCTCCTCTTCCTTATCTTCAGAGCGAGCAGCTTGGCCTTCTTGGCCCTGAGCTCCCCTCTCAGACTCGACACCGACTGCGACCTCGGGCCCCGGTACACCCTGCGCCTCTTCTCCGGCGCCACCTGCGGGCTGACGTTGTACCTCGGGCTCATCGGCTTCTTGGGCGGCGTCTTGAACATCCGCCTCATCCTGATCGCCTTTGCCCTTTCCAGCTTCCTCCTCTGCGCCATCTCCTTGCCCACAAGGTCGTGCATCTTGAGCCGGTGCTCCTCGTACGCCTGCCGGTCGCCCGCCGACCTCGCCAGCCTCTTGTTTATCCGCTGCCGGTACTCCGCCTCGCTCGCGTCCATGTTGGCCTTCAGCCTGAAAGACCTCAACCCGATTGTGAACTTCCTGAGCTGCTGCCTGTTCTCCTTTAGGTGCCACCCGACCCACTCTTCCAGCAGGTTGAACGTCTGCGTCACGAACGAGTCCTGCCTTATCGAGCTCGCTGCCTCCACCTTGACCCACACCCTCTCCATGAGCGTGTTCCAGTAGTGCTGCCACCGCCACGCCTTCTGGTACACCTCCCTGTACTCCTTCGTCCTCAGCCTGCCCCGCTCCCACAAAAAGTCGGTCACCTCCTCCATCATCAGCTGGACGTCCCGCAGCGCGTCTCGCACGTCCTGGATCGTCACGTTGAAGAACACCTTCCTGCGGTCCCTGTCCGTGGCCGACGCGAACAGCTCCATTATGTCCTGGCTGAATCCCTGCTCGTCCTCCAGCGTCAACTCGGGCCGCTTGCTCCGCGCCCTCAGCTGATCCAGATCCTGCAAGCGGAGCTGCAGCTTCCCGTTGATGCACCCGATCAGCAGTCGCTGCTCGCGGCTCCACTTCAGGTTGAACTCGGGGAGCTTGTAAACGACCCTTTTCTTCGGCGATTGCTTCTTCTCGGGAGTATTCTTCTTGGGGGTCTTCTTCTTGGGCGTCTTCTTCTTGGGCGTCTTCTTTACGGGCGCCTTCTTGGCGGGCGCCTTCTTGGCGGGCGCCTTCTTCTTCTTCTCGGGGAACAGCGGTTCGCTATGCGCTTCCCTTTGGCTCAGAAACTTGATCCACCTGTAGTTCTTGCCCTTGGACGCCATCGTCGCCTCGACCATCTCGTTCCACAGTTTCTCTCCCGGGAAATACCCGCTCTGCTCGCACAAGTCCTCGTTGGGAATCACGAGCCGCTGCTCCGGCCGCTGGTGCCTCTTGGATCCCGGTGTCAATGACATGTTTTTTGTTTTGTCCAAACTCGTCTCCTTGCACTCTTTGGCTACTTGTAGAAACAGTTTCTGCCTCTGCGAATTTCAAAAAACGTCACAGTCGTTGGGAAATGTTTTGAACACGGAAAGGAAAAAAATTGCGCCATTATCCGTAGACTGATGCATTTTGAGCACGGTTGTCAGTTCGTGCTTTTTCAAAGGGTTTTAGTTTTTGAAACATTGTAAAAGGTTTCAAGTTAATAAAGTCTCTGGTAAACACTACTTAGAGTGTTATGTTTTTGAAATTATCTTCAAAGTAAATTGTTGCTTGTCGTTTGAGTTTTTTTTTCTAATGTTTGGAAACAGTCCCCACTGTAACTTTTTGTGCGTACAACCCTTTTCAACTGTTAACACCTCGTTTTAAAACAGTCTTCACGTTTACGCTTTCATACAAGTTTGTTTATTTTTTAACTAGTCTGTTTATTTTTCTACTTTGCCTAGTTATGTTGCTTACAAGGCTGTAAGTGATTTTAAACGTTACTTTATTGATTCCTTTTGTTACTTGGTTTAGTTTTTTAGCTTAAAACTATATACTTTATGTTTAATTTCTTTACTTTGATAAGAAACAGTGAAACTAATAATTAAGCATGTAACTTTAGCGGTTTGAAAATCTAACTTTTAGAATAACCTAAACGAGCAAACCAATAAACAATGCATACAATATTTAAGATTGATCTTAAATTATTTCATAAATTAATCACCAGTGAGAGTTAAACTAAACTGAAAACGCGAGAAAATTATTCGGAAAAAAAATCGCTATGTGAGAATTAAAACAATAATTTTAAGGTATAATAGACTTGTTTGGTATAATAAATTAAACAAGAATTATTATAAATACAAATGATAAATGTTAATGGGTTTTTAAAACCTTTTTTAAAGTGATAAGAGAAAACTGGAGAAAGTATATTATGAGTATTTAATTAAAGGTAAATTCTAATTGGTATTATTAAAAAGTTGGTAGTTAAATATAATTTACCATTATGAAAAGAAAAGTCAATCGAAAATTACAATATATGTAAACTTATGATTGATATAACAAAAAAGCTGGGCATTTAGGTGTAACTTTTAAGCTAGTTACACCATGCATTGTAATTTAACTTAAACCTAAAATGAAAATATTTAGAAGAGGAATTTACTATCAGCTTATGTTGTCAAAAATGAACAAAAAGGTAATATAGATTTACAGAATTAAAAAAGCTTAAACTAAATTTGTTTGTGTAAAAGTTTACAATGATTCATATCAAGTAAACTTTAATAACTAAGTAATAAAGGTAAAGTATTAGAAAAAATAACTACTTATAATCTTTATACTAAATTACTGATAAAGAAAAGAAGAAAATTAAAGACTTTAACACGAAAAAAATTAAAGTAATATATTTCAAATTTGAAACAACTATTTCAGTATATTTAGAAATTTGAGACAAGTATTGTAAAATGTGCAAAACTAAAAATCTTTTATTTACAAAGACTAAAAACTAAGTACAATTTCAGCTAATAAAGTACAATTTAGTCAAATTTAGTGCTGCCTCTTCGAAATTTATAAAAACGTCATAATTATAAACTGTTAGAAAAATTGAAAATCTTATGAAAAAAAAATCCGTTATTTTTTATAAACTAGCACAATTTCTGCTCCAACTATTCTCTTACTCTATATAGAATATAAAATTAGAGTTTTATTCTCTGTTATATAAGTGCGACCATCTTGACAATTAAACAAGCTAATGTTGACTGTAAAACAATTCGACAATCATATAATTTTTTCATGAAGCTTCTAGCTTCGTTTACATTATAAATTAAATTGAAAAGCGGGAAATGCAGAAATAAACTTAAAAAAAATAAAAAATTTCCTACCAATATTTTCACACAACTTTATGGGGAAGAAAATAAGTTTCGGGAAAATTATTAAAACGCCTGGCTGTGAAAAGGGACTCGAAGAACAACTAGTCAAACGGGTTGAAGAAGGATTTTGAAGTTACCATAAAAAATATTTCGTTTCGAAAGCAGCAGAATCTTTAGCTGTTTACAAAACTGAGAAATGGAAAAAATAAGAATATACATAAGTAGAACAAATCTGTTCTTAGAACATACTTGTATCGTGTGCGGAAAAGTCAAATCTAATACAAAGCTGAGTATATAACAATGTCACTAAAGTGGGAAACATTTTAAAATGATAAAATCCGTTAGTGCCTGCAAATTAGTTAAAATACTTTTTGCCATCAAAGCACTTGTTTTTTGAATACAAGTTGATTAACAATTCTAATCCTTAAGTTACACTTTACAAATAGTTAACATTAAATTTTTTTGTACTTATAAAGTAATATGCCGTGCTTATAAAACATTTAACTGTATTTATAATTAGCTTTAACTGTCATTAATACTTAAGAACAAGTAATTTTTTTGTTTAGTTATAAATAGATAAAGATTTATAAGACTAAACTAATTCATTTAGATGTTTTAACTTTATTAAAAATGCAATCAAAAACTTTAAAAGTAAAAACAGTTTTTAACACAGAATTATTCAGTCAACATATAACAATTCCCTACTAAGCATATCTAAACAAGTGCATAAAAATGTAACGACAGTACAGTGCAATAAGTAAAGAAATTTAACTTTTTGAATATGAGCTATATAGCTACAGGTAACTAAAAAGTATAAATATTTTGCTAAAAACTAGGAATACATCACAAATAAAATCAATTTTAAGTATGTTTTCAAACTTCTGTAGTAAGTTTTCTAATCTAAAGTACTTAAGTCAGTGCTTCTGAACCTTTTTCTAGTGGCGGAACCCTTTTTCAAAGTTCAAATTTTCCGAGGAACCCCTTATTTTAATTTTACATAAAATGTTTAATGAAATAATTGTTCTTTTTTAAATTTTGAAAGGCTTCGCGGAACCCTAGGGTTCCGCGGAACCCCATTTCAGAAGCACTGACTTAAGTGATACAATGCTGAGTAGAGAGACATTATTTTTAGGATGTTTCTGAGTTTCATTTGTAAATTAAAAATACTTCTAATAAAAAAGTTTTAAGTTTTAGTCTAAAATTAAAATAAAAGTAAAGATTAAAAATTATTGAACAAAAGCTACTTATATGCTCTAGTTGACTGAAATTGAAGTTAGTATTTTTTATGTACAAAAGAATTTAAATAAAGTAAAACGAAGGGTATGGTTTGTTTACATTAAGTTTAGATATTTTCAGCGACTAGCAACAAACCTTATCATAAAAATTAACTATTCGCAAAGTATAGACAAAGAGTTGAAAGTATTGCATGTAAGAAACAAATTACTTCAAAAGAGTTAAGTAAAATGGCTAACATAAGTACGAGATATTGTCTTATGCTTTTAGGAACAAAGTATATCAGTTTTACTTAAATAATAATAGAAACTGTTTTACTTGTAGTGAACTAACTATTATAAACTTAAAATACATAAAACAAAGTAGTACTGATGCTGGGTTTATTTTTGATTGAAACCGTTCTTTACAAAAAAAATAATTTATCTCGACTGACCTAATCAATGAGTTATTAGCTTATAATGAAATTTAAAAGAAAAATATTTAGATTTAACATTGTCAACGACTCTTTCTATAAATTCTTCTCTTTTTGCTTCATTACTTTTGCCCTGCCTGTCCACCTGAATCTTGCTTTTCCTGCCAGTAGTCCTGCTTGTCGTACACTTGTCGCCTTGATATTTTCCTGAAGCAGCTGACTTGATTACTATCTGATTGTCATAATAGTTGTAGATTAGCTTTCTAAAGTAAAACTTGTTTTTTTATTTTTTATAAGAAATAGAAACTATTTGGTTTTATTAATATTAACAAACCAATAGTAAACATTATAATTTGTAACAAACAAAGAAAGTCGTTTAATTTGCAGTTTTGGCTTCTCTTAGACAATATTCACTTTAGTTTCTTTGACTTTGCACCTGCATTCTGTACAACTGCCTCTCTTGAAACCTCCTCCTATGCTCCTGCTACGGTAATCTCCAACTTACTGTACTTTTGTCGCGCAGATATTTTCCTGAAGCGCTTTTACTGACTTCTATCTGATTATCATTAATCGGCATTGATTAGCTTTTTCACTGTCGGCTGCTTTAAAGTCACACAAAATGTTTATGAGTTTATTTTAAATATTACAATTAGTCCAAAAAAATTAATACTGTATGTTGAAAGACTAATAATATAAATAAAAATAAAGCCAAGTTAAAAAATTGTAGTAATTAAGTTTTAGTTAGTTTAAATAGTAACCAGTATAATGAATTGCATTAAGTATGTATAATCACAATATAAACTAATGTAAGCAAACTTTTAACGAACTCCAGAGATGTTAAGTAATGAATGACAAAACGTTTATAAATGTTTCATTTACATAAACATAATGTATTGTCAATTAAGACATTAAATTTAAAAGTGAAGACGAATTTTAACCATTTTATTGCCAAAGCTGTATTGATCTTTAACTTACTTATCTATGACTTGCACGGTATTTTATTTGCTATTTTCATATATTTAGCTGAAAAAACACAGTTTCTTTTGTCAAGTTAAAGTTAAGTACCAACTGATCGAAATATTTCTGTGTTGGCAAGATGACGTTTACAAAACTGATAAAAAAACATAATTTATTTAGATAAGCAAACTTACTTTTCTATACAACTTTATGGCTCCGTTGTTACCAATGATTTTTTCAATTCGATATTTTTTTTCAAATCTGCCACAACCACAACTTTTTCATTTAATTTTTGCAGTTTTATTAATTTGAAAATACTTGAATAACTTATCAAATACAGCTTCGATTTTTTTATGAACTTTCTTTAAAAAGTTTTGTAGAAATTGTTTTGAAACTTTGATTAATACTTGCTTATTCATTACAACAAGTTTTGTCCATTGAATGCTGTATGAAGTTTAATGAAGGACAAAAAAGACGATCAAAATATTAGGTCATAGGATCTGGTGCACGAAGAACCTTTTGGTTATCGATTCGTTCACCAAAGATAGTTTTAATGTGTTGTCGAGGACCAGGGTTACTAAATTAATACAATAGCGGTAACCGATTTAAGTTTTAAAAGTAATTAAAACCATTTAAAGGACTTCATATAAAGAAAACTATTAAAAAAAAAGTATAGAATTACAAGTGAATTTATATATGATATATTATAAAAAATACAACTTTTGAGTTTTAAAGTAAGACAAACGTAATTTTTTCTAACTTGAGCACATAGGCTAAAATCAGAAATTTTAACTAAACAGGCAATTAAAAAAGCACACAAGACTCAGTACGAAGACGACGGAGATAAAGTCAGGCCAGATGCATAACAACCGTCAGAAAAGGTAGATGGTCGTAGAAGAAGCTGGAAAAGATGAAGGCCAACAAAGAAAACCGAAGAAAGTATTGGATCTAGAGCACTATTCACTTAGAAGGAGCAGCTTGCAAAAAAAAAAATATTTAATCTAAATTTAAATTGGAGGTAACGTAAGATATCTAATAGAGTGAAACATTGTTTCATGATAAAAATCTTTGAGTATAACATTTGTAAACTTAGTTTGATCAAGACAATTCGTCAATAAAAAAACTTTACCAAAAAAAAACTGAATCAAGCTTTATAATTTATTATCAAAACTATCAAACAAGTCAAAAAATGTGTTAATAAACTTTATTATTGTAATTTTTAGTTTTTGATGCTTTTATTAAAATTTGAATGCTGTAATAAATAGAGGTTACTAGATTAAATATTAGAAGTAACAGAAAAAGTCAATTTAGAAAACTTTATTTAAGGTAGACTATAAACAGTAAAGATTTAAAGTTTAAGTTATGTTCTGTAAGGGATATTTTGTAAAAAACACAGTTTCTGCATTTTCAGTTTGATAAAATAAGTTTTTTTAAGTTGAGCACTTAGCTTAAATTACAGTTTTTAGTAAAAACATGTAATTAAAAAGAAGACGAAGTTCAGTTAGAAGATGACAGCAAAAGAGTTAGGCCAGGTGTAGAACAATCGGGCGAAAAGGTATCTAAAAAACCGATGAAGGCCAACAAAGAAAACTTAAGAAAGTGTTGGATCTAAAGCACTATTCACTTTAAGGAAGCTGCTAGCAAAAAAAAAGTAAAGTTTTAATCTAAACTTAAGTTGAGGTAGCGTAAGATTTTTAATAGAGTGAAACATTGTTTCATAATAAAACTTTTTGAAACACAATATTTGTAAACATAATCTGGATCAAGTTAATTAGTTAATTAGCAATTTTTACAAAAATAACTAAATCAGGGTTTATAACTCATTATCAAAACTACCGAATAAAGTCAAAATATGTTAGTAAACTTTATTTTTGTCTTTTTGATTTTTCAAGCTCTTATTTATTATCAAAATTATAAAGTAAAGCATAAAAATTTTAAAAATACTTTGTTATAGTCTAATTTAGATTTTTAAGTTTACTAATGTAAATGTAAATAGTGCTGCAAATCAGGTCCGTAAAGATTTACTTTTAGCAAATTGGTCAGTACCAGTTAAGACTTCTTTTTTAGCTATATTATTATATATAGTCTTTTTTTAAGTAACTAACAAAACTTTGATAATTAATAACGAAAATATAAAGAGGATAAATAAATTTAAAACAAAAACTAAAATTCACAAAAACATTATATTAAGTTATATTAAGGTAATTTAACTTTTTTTAATTATTACATTATTTGTTATATATATATTTTTTTTTTGGTTTTTAGGAGTTTTATAATTGTAACCATAACAACATTGTTCTATTACTACTACTATATAAAATTGTTAGTATTAAAATAACTATAATATGATAATAATATTATAGCCTGTTTTAATATATGCTGATGTCATATTAATGTTAGATTTTTTTTAAGCTCTTTCTGTTTTTATTACCTCTAATAGTTTAATTTTTATAGTCTTTAAAGACGGTTTTAGTATGTTTAAAATGTTAATACAAACTTTGTTTCATTAAATTAGTTAATATAAAGTATGATTAAACTTACATTTTAAAGAATATTGTTATTAAAACGTTAGAAAATTAGTTTTTATTGATAGACTAATAAAAGTTATGTTTATTATTTCCAGACAAAGTTTATTTTTAGCATATTAATATAGATTTTCTATATACTAATACAGATTTTTAAAGCTTCTTGAACTTAAAAAAAGACATAATGAAGGTCATATGTAAAAGTTAATTTAAAGTCATAAAAAGTCATGTAAAGTAATTTCAAAAATTATTTTTCAGCTTAGGTAGGTATAATTTATTAAATGGTCAAACTTTGTAAAAATAATTAAGATTGAATATAAAGTAATATATTAGTAGTATTACGTTAAAAATTTTAAGTTAAGTATAAATTATAAAACTAATTTAAAAAACAATTTGGAAAATTTCTACTAAATCAACGCAAGATTAACAGGCAACTAAAAGATTAAGAATTTAGAAAAAAAGAACAACGAATTTATGGCTGTTTTTGCGCGTTCAGCACGCTTTTATTATTTTGCGCTTTCTAATACTCGTACTCTGGGTACTCCTCGTGGCGCCTCCTCTTGCTCGAGCGCCTCCTGCTGGCCGACCTCCTCCTCCTGCCCTGGCTGGGCGACGGGATCTGCTCGTAGTAGGTCTCAAAGTCGGGCCCGAACTGCTTCACGTCCTGGTACCTCCGCTGCAGGTTGATGTGGGCCGCCCACTCCCGCCTCCACGGCCTGATGTTGCCCTCGAGGTACTCCTCGATGAAGCCGAACGTCTGGCACACAAAGTTCCTCTGGTCCTCGTCCTCCGGCTCCTCCTCCGGGATGTCGTGCCAGATCCTCTTCCTGGCCTCCACCCACGTGTCGGTGATCCTGTTGGCGGTGCGCCTCAGCCCCTTCAGCTCCTCGGTGCTGCCCTCGTTCTCCGGGTAGGTCGCGGCGAACATCCACGCCTCGTTGAAGTAGCTGTCCAGGATGCCGATCTCGTCTCTGATCTCGGCGATCGTCTTCCTCAACACGGGCACTTCCTGGCCGGCCGGCGCCACGTCCCTGCCGGTCACCTTCAGGTACAGCTGGAAGACGGCCTGGCTGAACTCGGGCAGGTGCTCCAGGTTCCACTCCTCGCCGGTGGTGGCCAATATGTCGGCCTGCTTGGCGCGGTACTGGTCCATGTCGTCGCGGAGGGTGGCGATCCGCCTCTGCACCTCGCCCTGCTCCTGCCCGCTGTAGATGTACGCGTTGTTGCGGATCTGGCAGCCGACGAACGCCTGGTTGGCCTGCGCGAAGTTGATCCACCGCTGGTCGTTGTCGATGGTCTCGGACCGGTACATCATGCGCTTCCACGGTCCCTCGCGGATCCTGATCTGCTCGACCGGGTTGATTTGCGGCATCTTTGCTGTTTTTTTTTGTTTGCTTTTCGGCTTGCAAGCTAGCGAACTGCTGGCTGTTTTCCGCTTCCCGCCGCGTTTTGAAGCGAAATTTGATGCCTCTTCGAAACGGTGGACCTACGTCACAATAGTCTGAAATTTTGAAAATTTAGTGATTTTGTGATTTTTGTGCCAAAATTTTGTCAGCTATTGCAATTCCATACATTAAAAATTTAAGAGATTTGTTTTAATAATAAGATTTGTTTTGTATTTTTTATGTTGAACTTTTATCTTTATTTTGTTGTTAGCGTTTTATTAAAACAGCTGTGATTGAGATGCACTACTTTATTAATTTATCTGCTCGAAAAGAATAATGAAAAGTAAAATCGGCAATTTATGTTTAAATTTGAGGACGATTTTGAGTTTGCTTTGTTCAACCACAAGTTCAAAAAAACTCAAAAGTGGCTCATACAGCTTAAACTCAAAGATTACATTTTCAATGATATACCACTAAACAAAAGTAAATGAATACAAGTATATGTTTTTAGCACTAAACTGTTATCTAAACAGATTTAAACATGTTTGTAGAAAAAAGTTTATATAACTTATCACTTAGGAAAGTTAATTAATTAATGTTTATAAACAAGCAAATCTAGACTTGATTGCAAAGACTAATTAACTCAACTTAAGTTTGTTCAAACTCTTATTAGTTAGTAAATTCAAACTTAAACAACGCAACTAAGTTACTAAGTATAACATATATTGTAAGTTAAAAACAAAAGTTATTTCTTTTACAACAAACATTTTAGAAAATTAAAAAATAAGCTTTACACCCAGTTATATGGATTATTTTCAAATAGGTATATTTGATACATAATGTATTAAATGTAGAGTATAGTTTTCTTATACTTATCAAACCTCATTTGTTACTTAACATATAATACTTAAGCGAGATAGGAAATAATTTTAAAGAAAAACTTTCATTTTTAGTGCTTTAAAATGAAAAAAGAAAAATCAAATCGTTTCGCTAAGTGTTTCAGAATATTATGTTTAGTCTTAACAATTTCTCAATCTAAAAACTTAGATCTCAAATATAAAAAAAGTTTTAATTCATAGCTCCTTATAATACTAACAGTAATAAATAAACCAAAAAAAAAGTTTAATTAAACTCCATTTTTACTTTAAACCAAAAGTTTTTTGTTTATCATGCTTTTATATTTTCAACATTCTGCAGAGTATCTATGATCTTGTTATCATTCAACACTTTTTATCTATCGGCAATCAAATTCCTAACATATTTGACTTAAGACACGTGCTAAACTCTAGTTAAGTTTCTAAAGTAAAGTTTTATAGCCCGCAATCTCTTAAATAAATTAATAATTTTGTGTTTCTTGTCTGTCATTTTTGTGAAATAGTGTAATAATTTGCCACATTTTTACAATATATAGTTTCAACTGGTATTTTTTATAAATTGATCTTATTGAAAGCTGTAACTCTTGATAATGCTGCAACGAAACTTAATTTGTTTTCAGAAAGCATTTAGTTTGTCTTGGGAACATGAGTCTTGGAACAGACTGAAATATCTAGAAAAATTTTGCCACTAGTTTGAGTGTTTTATATCATTTACTTGGTTTATGTATGGTTTTGTTTCAGTTCTAAAGTACTTTAAAGCATTTTGAAGTATTTTTTGCCTGAAACTTTATACACTTACCAAACATTTCAATTAAATACAGTTTTAATGGTCTTTTATAAGATATTCAACTAAATCTAACGAGTTTTATATGTCGGCTACAGAGCCGAGGAGGTGAAGGAGTAAGAAGGTGAAAGAGAAGCAAACTGTTGAGTTATAACAACATTAATGCGAGAAACCAAGAAAATTAACAAGAGCAGCTGTCAAGAGGTAACAGAAGGTAGTGGCGAAGCGCTGAGAGCTCCCTAAGAGGCAGAATATGTTTTGAGGAACAAGGTACAAGGACAATATATATACTACTATGGAGCTAAGGAAGTTTGTCAAGTACAAAGCTTTGGAAGTTTCTGTAAAAGCAACAAGCAATCCAAGCAAACTTTTTACAGTGATAATAATGCACGACCGAGCAATACATAACTTTTAACTGATTAAAAACGATGTAAAAATATTTTTTTTTTAAGTTGTTTTCAATTTAGTACTCAAACGTTAGTAAAGTTTGAAATTGACTTATAAAAACAGTAGTGCACAGAAATATAAAAGTTCAATTTTTATCTTAAACCAAACAATTCATATCCGGTGTTAGGTTTGAATACTAATTATGAAACTTTTATTTACAAACATTCACGCTAGTTTAAAAGACTTGGAAAAGAATAATAAAAACTCATTAATTTCAAAGGGTAGTAAAAGTTTGTGTTAAAAAACGAAACATTTCACAATTTGTCAACCAAAAGTTTGGTAAAAAAAGTTTAGATGCATTATAACAAACTTTTTTTGAAAATTTAAAAAAAATTTAGTTGTAAGTCATTTGTTTTAAATTAGTTCTATGTAAATTTAACAAAATAACACAAACAAACATAATTATGTTAAAATATTTAGTCGTTTTAACTTCAAAAATTAGAAACTAGTCAAAACACACACTTTTGATTCAATTAAAGAAGTTTAATACTTTTGTTTAGAAAAAAATTTATAAAAAATAGTAATACATTAAAAATAATTCAATAAGTCCTTGACCTAATAACTATTTGTGAGATTGTATTAGTAGGAACATAGAAATAAAATTAATACTAAATATTAAGAGGTAATTAAAAATTTGCAACTTATTTCAATTTAATTTTAGAAAGCTACATATAAAAGTATCAATGAATCATATTAGTCTTAAACTTAGCTTTTTTTATTCCATAACATTAAGCAGATTTTTTTTTATTCTAGTTTTATAGATTAAATTGTTTTACATGTAGAATTTAACAATTATTCACAAACGGTACAAATTGACCTTGCTTGGAAAACTTTAAGCAAATTTTGCAAAATACAGAACATAAAAAAATGCTTCATATAGCGTGTGTGATTTTTTTATGTGATGAGATATAAGTGTTACTTATTTGATAATGAAACTAAACACAAAGCATAAGCAGTTTTAAAGAAAAATATAGTTGATGCCGTTAAAGTATTTAGACTGGTTTAAACTCGTACGGTGTGATTTGAAATAAATTTATATAAAAAACTTACAGTTTGAATCGATCAAAATGTACTTCAAAAGTTTACTTCATATATTTTACTTTAAGCTTAAAAAGGTTATTTTTTGACTCAATTTCTATTATTAAAGTAAAAAATAAAGAAAAAAGGCTAGACACTGTTTTATTTACACAAAACCACAGTCAGAGATTATAAGTTAGTTTTATTTTAGACAGCTTAAGTGATGTGGAATTACATCATTACAAAAAGATTAGCTTTAAATTCTAATTGGTTCGAACTGGGAAAAGTTAAAAGTTCAAGGTGGCAAGATTTAAGTGAGAAAAGGTCAAATAAAGAGTAGACAGTCACATTATCGAGTATTTGATCGAAAAACTTTTGTTTCAATTTTGCAAATCAACTTTTACGTAATAAATGCTTTTTTTTATCTTCATTTAAACTTTAGTTATTTGTAGTATTTATTAGATTTTCGAGACAAGTCACGCTTATCATTAATCACAATAATTTTCAATATGATACAGTGCATTTTGAAGTTTTAGGCATGTTTTTATTATGTCATTTCCTGAAAAAGATTAAAAACAAAGTAAACATATTAGTTTGTTTTTTATCAAAATCAAGGCAAACTCAATAAAGCTTTTGTATTGGTTTTATACAATATGCAGCAATGTTAACCGCACCATTAATGCGTTTAAAATTACATTTGTAAATTTCACAGCTGAGTTGCAACAACTTGTATCGATTGTAGCGAGTCATCGCTTCTCTCGCATTGAGTTCTCTCGTTTAAAAGTTGGCGGGAAAAAAGAGTACAAAACGCGTAAACAAAAATTACGCTGAAATGTCGTCGCTTCGAGTTGTGCAATGGTCTGTGTTGTTTAGCTGTTTTGTTAAATGTGAAGTTTGTTTTGTGCTTTTTGCTACATTTATTTTTGAAATGTTTAGATCTTGGCTTTTTAAAAAGTTTTTAATTTAATTTGCATAAAATATTACCGTTTGATAGTGACTTTAAATTTATAAACAGTTTAATCAGAGTATTTAGATAAAAAAATCAATTTAAGTTTTCGTTATTTATTTATCTAGAATTAACTTTTTTTTAAGACAGACTTATTTCATTTGACAAAAAACTTAATGTGCTACTGATAAAAGTAAATCAAGTAACAGAAAGCTAATAAGTGCGTAAAATGATGAAAAATAATTATACCACAAGGCAAATTAAACTAAATTAGTTATTCATTTTCGGAAAATATAACTAAAATTTCAAAGATAACTTTCCTAATTACTATTAAAAAAAAAGTACACTTTGTTTGAAACATTTTAAGTTGTTTTTCAACACTCAAAAGAGAAAAAAAAAATCAGGAGCTAATCAAAACAATAAAGCTTTTCTTGATGATAATCTAAACACCATAAACGAAACAGTTCTGATTAACTTTCTTTCTAAAATTAACACAATTTTTGTTATTTATAAACTTAAACAATTTATATTTATAAATTGCAGCTTTTATAACTTCAAAGACTAGTACACTACTATCGTTGTTATCACAATATTAAGTTAGTTGTAATTTAAGCTATTTTATAAGAAGTATTTTATTTTAGTAGAATCCTGAAGTTATAATCTATGGCTTAGAGTACATTGCATAAAATATATTATGTGCTAACATATACTACTTATTATAATTTAAGGTGCTTGAGTCACGCAGTTTAATCCGAGAGATTATATACTTTTATTGCGATTTGATAAACTGTACAACTTCGATTTAACATAAAAACGTTTCTTGGAAATGCTGATGGTGAAGTAAGAGTCATAAAACCTCCAACTTGTCAATACTTTATTTACTAGCACTTAAATGAAGTATACAATGTCGTAAGGCAGCTGTCTTTCTTGAATTATTAATTATTCAAGTGCTCTAAACTAAACTGAAATAAATATTTACAAAAACCACGTTTTTTAACATAAGTTTAAAATGTAAAGTTTTCAGTAAAACTTTTATTCTATTTATTTTTATGTTTAAAAAAAAGCACGATTGTTTTTAGGACAAATGTGAAGTAACTGTAAAAGCCAAAAATTTTTTATCATATAACTGATAGACTAATGAGTACGGTGTTAAATTACTCTGATCTTAAACTTTTAAAGCTTTAACTTAACATACAAGCTAAGAAGTGTTTTATTTATCAGTAAGAAATAAGTGATTTAAAGTAAAAGATAAAAATTTTTACTTTTTTTTATCGTAAAAGATTTTATTTTTGGTTTTGTCTCTGTAGAGTTCTAAACAACGTTTAAACTGAATCAAAATTTCCAAATTTTCCAGAAGCACAACACAGAATATTGACTGCTGAAATATATACAGCCGATAACTGACCTTGGTTTCAAATGACTATAAAAAGCAAAAATTAAGTCGACTAGTCCGCGCTCAAAACCAGCGTTCAGCCGTTTAAACAAAAAAAACAAAATCCAAGTTCAGCAATAAAAACTAGAGTAGAAAAAAAATCGATTTTATTTATTTGAACGATCGAATCTAAGCTCGTACCAGCAAAACGGATTAAGACTGCTTCTAAACTCGGGGTTTTTTTTTCTTCAAAACAAATATCGTGACGTCACCATCTGTGTCGTAATCTCGGCATTGACCTTGCGTGACGTCACAGTAACGGAAAGCGTCCACGCGGGGGCGGTGTTGTTCGGTTTTGAAGTATAAATAGATGGTTCGCCGACCGAGAGACTTTTCTTGCAGAGTCGCTGGTGAAGCGAGCTGGTGGAAAATTTTAGCTTAATTTGTTTTGTTAATTTTCCGGACAGATATGTTTTATTTCATTTTATTTAAAACTTGATACACATATATATATAGACAAATTTAAAGGTTGTGTATTAGTTTGAAGTTTAAGTTTAGATTTATACTAACAAAAAATGTTAAAATAGAGTAATAAAAAAAGTAAAGTTACACACTTTGAATATTTTATAAAATCAATTATGTACAGCTGTACTAGTGTTTTGCGTTTTAAATTTAAAAGATTATTTACTAATGTATGTTTTAATATTTTGCGTTAGAAAAAAAATTGTTTAAATACCTAGTTCGTTAGAAATTTAGTACAAAACTTAAGTTGTATTAAAAAAAATGTTAAATATCTTTCAGTACTTAAAGTAAATAATTTTAAGTCTTTTATGGGTGTGGTTTCTTGTTCAATGCTATAGATATATTTTTCATTCAAATTTTATATTACTAACCAAACTGAATATTCAACATACTTCAAAAACCTTTTTCTGTAAGTCATTGTAAAAAAGAACATTATAGTTTTTTGTGTGATGTTTAAACATAAACTGTTTTGTGGGTTAATTGTAATACTTTTCAAATTTTATCTAATTGTTTTATTAAGCAAAGTTTTATACCAATTATCATCGTTTTATATATAAAATAAATTATTACAGAATTATGAACTTTTGGTTTAAAAAAATTAAAGTTATTTTCTATACAGAAGTACGTAAACTTGTATAAATTTTCTATTAAAGCTTTGTACGAAACTTTGAAAGCAACTTATGCTTACTGTAAAGGATAAAAACTAAGCTGATTACGGACGTTTGAATTTAAGATACAAAAGTTACTGGCAGGATCAAATCAACATAATCAATAAGTTCAAAACACTATTGATAATATCCAAAAATAAACCTTCTTATATTCTAATTTTATCACAAAGGACAAAGGTCGTTCTCAATACTTTGACTCTTTAAAAGTTAAACTAATCAATCACTCACAATAAACAAAAGTGCTTCTCTTTCATACGCTTCGACCTTTAAAGCGAATGCGCATTGCTTCAAGAATCTAAATTAAGTTCTTAGACAATTTTCGAGCTTTGATTTTGTATTAATTTCATTAAAAACCCTGTCGCGAGGTGCCATCTCGTTTGGAAGGCAATAAAAAAATGAAACAATGAAAGTGCTAATTATGTGTGTGTGAAGCGCAGAGAGTTTTGCTAATTGTTTAATTTATTGAATTAAAATTGACATTTGTGCAGTCTGGGTTTGATTTAAATTAATTTTATTTTAAACTGCTTGAAGTGATGTTGTTTAATCAGTGAATGAAAACTTTAGTTATTTATTGGAAAAAAAAAAATCATAGTTTAGATAATTGTTTTGTTTGTATTACAAACTTGTATTGTTCAAAACGTAGTTTAATTTAAATTATTAAAAGCAAACGGTTTACTAATAATAACTTTAGTAATTAATTTTAGATACATATCACGCTTATTTTAGTGTAAAACTAACTACTTTATTTTAACTTTATCTAACTTAAATCAAACTTAAAACTATTTTTTAACACTATAAAATTAGATTGCTTTCAGCTAACCTACCTTTTTTTTACAGAAACACATATTTCGTTAATTTTTACTAATATGGTAGAGAAATTGAAGCTTATACGATTCTCAAGTAAACGGAACACAGCCTAGTACATTAATTACGTCATCAAAGTTTTTCAAAATGCAGAACAACACCGAAATGACAGAAGTTGTAAGCAATATGTCCACCGTAACTGTTGCAACTTCTTTTAACAAAACCACCACTGAGGGCGGGGTTTACCCACACGATATTTTTGACCTTGAAGCGAGAAAGAATGGTCAGTTTGAATCTAAAGTGTTTATCTAGTTATGTTAGAAACTGTTGGCTAACAAGTACAAAAAAAATGGAAAAAATATCAGTTATTTATCTTTGAGTCATATATTAAAATGATTGAAAAGCTTTGTAGATAATTTCATTATATAAAACACAATGATACAAAATTTTCAATAGTTTAGATAATATGGCAAATTGTTCTTTATTGTTTATATTTAAAAAAAATTGATCAATTGTACTGGCGCTAATGATAAACAAAAAAAAATTGTTGAAAAATGAGCTATGTTTTTAACAAGCAGTTAAAAAGTGTCGTTGAATAATTCAAGCGGCATTAATAATTCAGATTGTGTGGAACGATGCAAGTACGTTTGTAACATGCAGGTATGCATGAAGAATACCACACTTATATATATGTATATATACATAATTATATGTGTGTGACTGACATAAACATTTACTGCAATCTATGCACAGGTGTTGCTACTGACATTGTTTTGATATATTTTCAATATTCTAGCGGACAAATACAATTTATTTGTGTATTTACTAAAAAAAACTTTTAAAATTAAGCAAGTATTTCAGTATGAAATTTGATTGTCAATTTCTAATCTTCGGTTCCTTTTGTATGGGTCGGCAAGCAGTTTCTGTGTTGCTACTTGCAACTTTCCAATCTTACAAACTTTGTACAACTATTTTTTCATTTTAGTTTATGAAATTAACTCGCGTTTTTAGCTAATTTACTGTTTTTTATTAGCTTAAAAGTTTAAAACTTCTTAAACAATTTAAATAATAATTATTAAACAAATCACTACCGAATTAACCTTTGAATTTTAGTTTCAACTGTAGTTAGATTAGTATTAAACGTTTCCTCTATTAAACAATACAAAATTTAAACAAAAACCAGCATTTCATAGAATTTTATTTTACGGTAAATAAGCTTATGTTATACATCTATGCACAAAATAAAGCAGGTAGTTTTAAGCAAACTTTAAAAAAATCAATTTGTAAAAAAGTTTAAATCTCTTCTTGCCTTATCTAAAAGTTTCCCTCTTTTCTTAAATTTCTAACTGACAGGCATTCTATTTTTAAAGTAGACGCTACGTCATATAAAAGACGAAGTTTTAACAAGTTAATTAGGTTCACTTTAAAATAGGTCAGGCCAAATTAGTTTATATTCATTAAGCTGACAGTGTTATTTTCATCTAAAGTTATTTTATGTTAAGTCGTGTAATACTCCGTCTAAAAGACCAATTTCAAAAACTTAGTTATGCTAAAAAATTTGCACTAAAACTTTAGAAGCATGTATTAAGTTCGATTAAAACTTAATTTTAAAGAGTGTCGAGTCCTTTATAAGTGAAAAGAAAAAACTTCATTCGTGTTTAAACTTCATTACTGTACGTAAAAAAACTTACATATAAATAACCTAAAAATTGAATAACTTATATAATTTCAGGTGCCGTTATTCTGCACATGTTAGGAATTTTATAATTATATTTCAATATTAAGTATAAATAAGTTGCATGTTTAGTTTAAATTTGATAT
Organism: Thalia democratica; assembly: GCF_965202585.1. Classification (NCBI taxonomy): domain Eukaryota; kingdom Metazoa; phylum Chordata; class Thaliacea; order Salpida; family Salpidae; genus Thalia; species Thalia democratica. Next base: position 21,412,738 of record NC_139165.1, read on the forward strand.
TTAAACATAAAAATGTTCTTAATATATACGAATAAGAATATTTTTTTTTAGGTGCCGTTATTCTTCACATGATCGGAGTTTTGTACATGTTCATCGCTCTTGCTATCATATGTGACGAGTTCTTCGTTCCTGCTTTGGAGGTGAGTTTGTTCAGAAAGCTTTATAAGTCACTTTTTTTTTCGTAGGTAGATTTTGTTGTTATTTCAAATCTTATTGGAGTATACTTTTTTTACTATACCAAAGCATCTTTAAAAAATCGCTATGTTTTACGTTTGTTTGTTTTTGTTTTAAACCTAAAATATACAAATAAATGTAGTTAGAAAAAATTAAATATAAAATATTTTTTTTGAATTTAGAATTCAATGTTAAATTGTTGTACTTTATAACTTTACCTTTTTGTTTATATTTTAAGAAGGAATGTTGCGCTAGGTAAAATAAAAACTGTTTCATTCAAAACGTTGAAGCTTCTTTTATTGTGTCCAAAAATAACCATTGGTTCATTAACAAGCTGTTTTGAACTTTCCCAAAATTAAATAAACATAAAAAACAAAAAAAAACTTTTTCGACCTCACGCATTCGCATGGTATTTCAGATAAAAGTAAAATTTAAACATTAAAAGATAATTTGGTGTGCAAACGAACAAAACTTCCTACGTCATTCGAACTAATAATTTTACTTCTCAAGCAACCACTTTCTCCACCGCCGTCCAATTTTCACTTTTTCATCAAATTTGTTTATTTTTAAACATTTGGCCCATTTCGACTTGAAAAGTTTCCAGCGCGGCCGAAAGAGACGATTCGCACTTTCTGGCAAACACTTTGTTAATTTCAACGGTTCAAGTAACAATGAAAGTTTTGTTTCCCAAATGTCGGAGTAAAATTTTATTTTCGGAAAGCTTACTTATGCTGAAAATTTGTGTTTGAGTTGTGTTGAATTTTAGAGGAAAATTGTTTTAAGTAGTGGTTTTTGTTCCGAAATACTTTTGATTTTCTTTGTTATACTTATTAATGTTGTTTTGAAACATTTAAATTACAGTTAAGAGACTTTTGAAAAATTTGTTGGTATGACTAGCTGGATTTGCATTCAAGTTAAAGAAAAGCATTTTAATTACTTAGACATAATAAAAATCTCTTTGTAGAGTCGTAAATTACAATTGTTAGTCCAATATTAAAATAAAATAGAATGAATAACAAGTAAACGATGTCATTTATTACATTCAAAAAAGAAAACTTTTCAGCAAGATATAGAATAAAATCTATATATTTAATAAACTTAACCTTCGAAGTTAGGAACAGGTTTTTTTTTCATTTTTTATAATCTTATTATTTTTACAAATCGTGTACTGTAACAAATGAAAATTCTTTATAATAAAATTAATTTATAACACAAGACATTTATGAGATGACAACTAGTTTCAGAAAAAAAAACCAGATACACTATGGTATAAAGCATACACAGTTTTAAACTATGATGTTTCTTATATGTCATGTAAAACTAGCAACTTCCTCCGATTTTATTCAGTTGAAAACAAGCAGACTAAACATATCCATTGATATAGAGTTATGATATTATATACACAGTACCCATACATATTGTACACGCATTTAATATTAAAAAATATTCTAGTCAGGTAATAACAAGCAAGCTTTAGAATGACTTGATATTTTACACTATGACATTATATTCACACATATATATTATATATTGTATTATAAGTTCTCCATAAAAAAAAATTAATCAGGTTATAACAAGCAGACTGAAGAGATCACTAGATTTTAACGATAATATACACTATCATACACCCCTAACATATTCCACACATATTTACGCACATATACATTGGTTATCATTACAAACTGTTTTGTTTAGGTGATTACGAGCAGGCTGAAGATATCACTTGATGTCGCCGATAATATTTACCATCATACACCCCTAATATATTCCACACATATTTACACACATATACACTGGTTATTTTTACAAATTAATTTCATTCAGGTGATTACGAGCAGGCTGAAGATATCACTTGATGTCGCCGGCGCAACTTTCATGGCGGCGGGAGGATCGGCTCCAGAATTGTTTACTTCAGTTGTCGGAGTTTTCTTCGCCAAGAGTGACGTTGGTGTGGGTAAGTAGAACACTTTTGTGTAATTTTTTACCTAAATCAACTATTGGAGTTTTTTTTTGCTAAGAGTGATTTTGGTGTAGGTTAGTAAAAAAAGCTTATGTATATTTACAATTGTAGTTGTAGTTATTTTGCAAAAAGTGAATTCGAAGTAGGTGTGTTAGAGGGAAATGTGGTACAAAAATAATTAACACAGTATGTTGGTTATAAAATCCAAGTCTATTTTAAGACTAAAATATTTTTCACACAACAATTGACTCTTACTTTATTTTATATATTATCGTTTATCATGGTTTATTTGTTTATATAAGCCTAATAAAACTCATAATTATTAATTATATAAACTTGTAGACAAATTTTAAGTCAAATAACACTTAGGCTCTTTTTACGAGTAGTTATTTGAATTTTAACAAAAACAAACCAAAACACAAAGATATTTTTATTACTAAGCAAAGCTGTTTTGGGACAATTAGATATTTTTTATTATGAAAATTTTAGCCATAAAACTTTGAAATTTAAAGTTAAATATCAAGAATCTTTATTACTTACTTAATAAAGGACTGTGTTTTTGATAATAAGCAATACTATACTAAATATTGAATTTACTAAATACGATTTGAATTAAAATTTACAAAACCGTATTGAAAGCAAACTTAGTTCATTGAAACATTTAATTTAGTTGATAACTATTTTTATATCTGATAATATTTGTATCAAGTGTCTTAATTAGTATATCTCTAACCGTATAAAGTTTTACAACGTTATTGAGATTGTAGTCTTAAAAGTATATGATCCATTCAAAAAGAAATTCAGGCCGAGGATTAAACAAGGTAAAACTTCAAAAACAAAAACTGCAATTCCGTTTAACCCAGAAACCTAAAACTTTCATAATTTTTTATATGAAGTATGCAGAGTCGTGTTGCATAACGCAATGTGGCTTTGAAATCGATAACTGGCACTATGACGTCATTTGCTAATGAACCGTGCGAGTTAATTCTTGAAATCCAAGTAATAAGCCGCATAAATCTTTGTCATGCTAACCAGATTATTTCAGTACTGACAGTGGATTATGCTGCTTGAAAAAGTAATACCAGCACAGTATTATTTTTAAAATTTTAAACTAAGCTGATATCTAGGTTCTAGGTAATAGCTCGAATTTTAAGTTTTTTGCTTGTACTTACCATGTGTTTGTTATGAACTTGTTAAACTAAGTTTTTATATTTAACTAAGAGTTATTAAATATTATACTTCATTATTTAGTATATTCTACTAGACATAACGAGTTATTGTTTGTTTGAAAAAACAAACGTTTTTTATGTATTTTAGTACGCTTAATACACTTACAAACTGTAAATCTAGCTGAGAATAATAAACAAAAAGTCAATAATAATAACTTTATCAAATACCCATTGCATAATATTTCTGACTTAATGTAATCACTTTATGTACAAAACTAAATCGAGCTGTGAACTAAAGGCAGGTTTACAGAAACACTACACAAAAATAAATAAGTCAGTGCATAAAGTTCATGCTTTTTTGTAACAATACTTTATAAAAAGAATGTTGCAAACTTTACTCTACATTTTCACAACTCTGACCACAATTTTTATCAAAGTTTGATAAAAGGAAGTGTAACAAAGTTCAAAAACTGTGAAAACCCTTTTGTCTATCACTGTATTAAAACTAGGGTTTCAAAGCTATATCACAAAAAAAATATTTTAATCTCTTTTAACGACTTTAATAGAAGTTTAATAAATATTTTAAATACAAGTGAATAATGTAAAGTAATAAACAACCACTAGTGAAAAAACAAATTAGTAATTATATATATACGAAACTTAGTGTTAGAAAACAGAAACATTTTCTTCACATAAGTTTTTCCTAACCTCAACACCTTTCAGGCACAATACTCTGGTCTAAGGTGAGTTATTCGAAGCAATTAAATAAGTTTTTTTCAAATTCAAACCAACCAACAACTTTAACTAATAAACATTTACTCCAGGAACAACCTCAAATTTATATAGTAAAACAGCAAACACTAAAAAAGAAAACTACTAGTTCTCCATATAATTTTTATCACACCTCAACATTTCCAGGCACAATAGTTGGCAGTACAGTGCCACAGTAGACTAATATGCGTCGATTTACCAAATAGTTTTAAGTACTAACACTAGTGCTGTATATTACAACTAAACTTCTAAGAACTGAAACACTTAAAACAAAAAACAAGTATTGTGCATCTACAATAGTTGGCAGTGCAATTCTCTACATTTTTTTCATACATAACTTTAAAAACACAACTAATTTACTTAGTTAAATTTCATTTCCAGGCACGATAGTCGGATCTGCGGTGTTCAACATTCTGTTCATGCATACTATATAAAGCACAACTAATTTAAGTTGAACTTCATTTCCAGGCACAGTAATAGGATCTTAAGTTATTCTTAGAACATTACAATAGAACTATACACTACAACTAGATTTAAAAACGACTTTAAACGACACATTAACTAATAAATATTTATTTTCCAGGCACGATAGTGGGATCTGCGGTGTTCAACATTCTGTTCGTCATCGGGGCGTGCGCCCTGGTAAGCAAAAAACCGCTAGAACTAACGTGGTGGCCGCTCTTCAGGGACTGCGTCTTCTACCTGATATGCCTAACCGCATTGATAATAACCTTCACCGACTACCAAGTCACCGTTAGTTTGTTTAAATTGTTAAAAAAACAGCCTAAGTCAAACAATGCTCAAAAGTTTAGATTTGTAAACTTTTGATGGTAATTTGCCTATTTCTAGTTTGATGATATAAACTGTGTTACTACATTTATCTAAACATAGATTAACTGTAAATTACTACTTTTAACTTATTGATTAGATACAATTCAAATGTGTCTCTAAGATTATGTTGGAATTTGTGGAAGAAGAAAGTTTAAACATGTAACACGGTTTAATTTTCAAAACATACATTTTATAATAAGATATTTAATTTACGTAGCTATTTAAATAATATATAAAATGTCTAAAACAAAAACAAGACTTATAAGTTGTGTAACAGCCAAAATAGTTACTTTTAACTAAAAATTTTAAACTTAAAATTTCGTCACGACCGCGCTTTTTCTCTGAACAACACGTCACAACATGCAAATCAGCGTTTTCGCAACAAACATTTCTCGGAAACAAAGATAATTAAATCAACCGCCTTCTGTTTTACCGAAAAAATTCTAACATTTTCCGCGCTTATCTTCCCATTTAAAATCTCTCCTCCCTCAATTATTCACGACTCGCAATGTGACGTCATAAAGAAACAGCAGCGCGTTCCAGTGCTCGTGACGTCACAGCGAGATAGCAGAGCGGCCTGACGTGATTGAAAATAAGCTAATTGACCCTCAGCTAGCCAGTGGCACGTTGCGCAATTGACTTTTGTGGCGCTTTCGGCTTTTGGCATTTGCAAGGTGGCAGGGCAAAAGTTTACTCTGATAAGTTTGCAGTTTTTGTAATAAGACGCAAATACACTTAACCGTCGTGATATTAAAATTATCCTTTTGTATAACGAAATAAAATCAACAATATATTTCTAAACTGAAGCTCGAAAGTTACAAAAATATTATTTTATATAATGATCGTGTTTAATAAAAGAAAGCAAGCAATATGTTTATTTGAAACAAAACGCTGTCTCAGAGTAATTTTGGCGCCAAAAAATAGAATTTAATGATTGCAAAAAGTGTAATAAAATTTATAACATCAGCCAAGTTTCTTTGCGGTGGTTTAAGTTTTGAGAAATTTAATATTATTTATACGAGATGTTCGGTAAAGTTGCAATAATCTATACATATGGAAATAAAATGCGAACTTTTTATTCTTGTATTGCAAAAACAGCTATAAAAATCTGCCGGATAATCTAAAATGTATCCGCCAAAAAAATACAAAGAGATTATATCTACTTTTTGCCAACTTATAGCGAATTTAAACCTCCCTAAAACAAAAGTCTTGTTCAGCTCAATTTGTTCAGTAATGTAGTTAATCGGCTTAGTGGTAAAAATTTAACGATTTAATTTTTTATTTTGTTGTTTTGATTTTTTTCCTCTGATTGCATTTTTACATAAATCATTTACATTTTAATCGTTTTTTTTTAATCTTTAAAGCTTGTTTGTTAAACTGTAGGGAAACAAAATTAAGCAAATTTCAAATACTGATGCACAACCATTATAAAATAACTTGTTTTAAATCCTTCAAAACCAATTAGTTCTTTTTCGTAGTGCAAAAAAAATTAGATCAGAAAAAAAATGACAAAAATTTCTTTAATATATTATTAGTAGTTCTAAAAAGCTTGGTTTTGCATTCCTGGCTGCTTAAAAACAAAAATGAGTTTACTTCATTTTGGCAGGCGGGCTACTAATTATTTTTAAAAATTCATGCGATCTTTAGAAAGAGGTTCATGAAAATAATTGTTTTCTTTTCCCTCGTACAATGTCACCTTTGAGAATGCTGAAGCTTTTGCAAAGTGCTTTGCGCCGGTCATTTGAGAGTTGCAAAGTCAATTTGTCGAGTAAATCAATCAAAAGGAGAGTTTTTATTGAAAACAGAAATTAATTGAGTTTGCATCGGATGTCAGCTTAAGTTTATAAGTTGGTTTCATAAAACAAAAACTCAATGGTTGTCTAATTTACTTATGTAAAACTCACAGTATACTTGTTAATAAAACCTGTTCGAAAATAATTAAGTAGATTTTTAAACAACTTAATTTTTGATTTTGATTAGTGTTTTCTTTTTGTTTTTAATCAAAATGCAGCTTTTTATTTTTAATGTTTCGAAAACTTTAATAATACTACCTAGGCAAATGTTTTTGTGCATTATAAAAGATCAACTTAAAATAAATCGGCTTTAATTAAACACGATAATACCTTTTTAGTTATCATATAAAATTTTCTATTAATTTTATTAAAACCCTACATTTTTGATATAAAAGTTTGTTATACTAACTTAATAATACTTTTACTTAAAACTGTACGTTCACTGTTACAAAAACACAAATCATGCTGTTCTATTTTCGAGTATAGGTGAGAAAATTCAGTTTAGATTGAAGTGGAAAATGTTTTTCTTTATTGTTTTCTCGTGTGACATTTTATTTTGGAGCCGTGCACGTAGGCATTATGAAACGACTTTTTTATTTGTTTTTGCACATTCGGCCAACATATCGATTTGCGAGCTAGCTATAAAAAGTTTCAAAACTTTTTTCTCCTCAGCAGAACAACTTTGTGTTAAGGTTTTAAAATCAATGTTACACTTTTTTAGTTTTGTTAAAACGACAAATTAAGATTATAATTCTAAGATATTAACACTTAATTTTGTATATTCCGTTTTTAAAATGTATTTGAGTTAAATAAAAAAGTTTAACAGCTACCCTTGAGTATTTAAAATGGTTTGGATGATATAGTTTCATTTGAAAGCTATATTTAGACTAAATCTAATGCTAAAACGAACATAAAAATGTAAATAAAAACTTTTTTGCGTTCAAAATTTTTGTAAAACACCTGTCTTTAAAAACAACATACACATATTTCAATTTATTGCTAAGGAGAGTAATATAAACTCTAGTATTCTAAGATTTTGTTTACAAAACGATTAAAACTTTATTTATAAATAGACTGTGGTTTAATTTCATAAACTGAACAAAAGTTAATACTGTTGAAATAATTTAAACAATAGTTATGTTATCTAAATTAAGTAATACGCTGACTACTGAATGTACATGAGTTAAGTGTACAAATGACCCATTTTTAAATAGATCAAAAATTAATAGCGTTTTATTGAAAATCTAAGTAGTCATGTAAAAGGAAACTCAAACACCAAAAAATTATAATACAAATTAAAAAAAAAGTGTTTACCTATTAGGTAACTTAGCTAAATATTTTAATGATTCAGTAGCCTACTAACTACATTTTGTATTTATTCTTTTGTTATAACAAACTAAAACACTCTTTAACAGCTGTGTGAATCCCTTATACTGATAAGTTTGTACGTGTTATACGTCATAATCATGGCGAACAACAAGAAAATTGAAGCAAAAGTTAAAGGTATGCTCAACAAGTCTTCAAATAACAACAATGTTGTCACGAACGGAAAAATATCGCCTATGAAAGTAAGTTTGTTATTAAGATTGCTCAATTGTATTGAACTTAAATTGTATTATACGTTAAATAGATTATTTGATTTATCTAAAATAATATGAAAAAATCTCTACTTCTAAAGGAGATTAATACTGTTTATAATTAGAACAAGACTTTAATTAGTAAACTAAGTTTCTGTCAAAGACCTCATCAGTGCTTGTATAAGTCTTGTTCAAATGGAATCTAAATTGTTATTGACTGAAAAGTTTTAAAACTTTGTTTGTTGTATATAATTTTAATCATTTTTCCCATTAAAAAAAATTCGAAAATTAGCCAATTCTACATCATAAAGCATTAAAATGATTGCATTATAATGTTTTTATCTGCTACTAATTATTACTTGTTTGAACTTGATCTGATACATCATAAAGTAGTCTATAACATTTTATTTCAAATTGTTAGGTCTTTAACGTTTACTTGTTTTGTGTTTATTTTTAATTAGTAGTTCTAACCACTTTTATCACATAGGACACTGAAGTTTCAAAAAGCGTGCAGGCGGTTGTGAAAACTCTGAACAACCAGGATAAAGAGAAGAAGAAAAATAAAAATTCGTTCAGCATGGGAATGATTCATCTGATCATGCACACACTGGATCCCATGACTGAAGGTAAAAATAACTTGATAAAAATAATGTTGTAACTTTAAAGGCTCTTTAAATAAAACGAACAAAAATCATGCTTTTTTACACATTATTGTATACGGGTGCATGACAATTCAAATTCATAAAAAAAATTGAAAGGGCCACTACTAAAAAAGTAATGTATATTTGTCTAATGTAAAAAATACATATGTAGGTGCTATTAATAACTGTAAGCCATTTTTTTCTTTTTGCAAAACATTAAGTATTTTTTGAGATATTGCTTAGATAAAGTTAAAAACATAGTTATTTTTAGTAGATTTAAAATATCTTAAATTATATTCAAGACTTTACAAAAAAGAAAAAAATAGCTTGTAGATATTAATAAGATATACATATGTATTTTTAATTGTTTTCATATTTATATTATGTATTGAAATATAGATTTTTAAATATTTTTTAAGAATTTTAATTGTCGGAATTTCAGTTGTCCGAAAATGAACTGTCATGTAACCAGTGTATACATAAAGTAATAAGAAAATTAGGCTACGAAGAAAAATTTTTAAAAGAGATGTTAATGAACTATTGAGTTAGTTTAATGTTGAAGTATAGATGAACTTAATGAACAGAGCTACGTATTTTTCACATAGCAGTTTGTACGAAATGACAGCTAAATGAACCTAATAAAAATTTGCATAATTTTCGTTTTTCAACTATTTGGTAAATGTTGTCAAACAAACAGATGCCAATGGCAAGCAAGTAGCAAAGTTGTACTCGAACACAAATGGAAAACTTTCAAACGAAACTAGTGAAACGAACAACTCTTTCAGGAATGACTTACAGTTAGTATTATTACAATTGTTAACTTAAATAGTATACTTAAAAGTTAAAATACAAACAAAGTACTACAGTTTTTCAGTAAAATAAGATATTTTTACGGTACAATTTTTTGTTTTATATGATATATTTTATATGTATACAAAACACAGATAAAGTACTAAAACTTATTAGGCAAAAATTATTTTTCGATTGCAATTATTTCTTTTATAAGAAACAAACTACAAACTTATAGCATTAGTACAAGTTTGTTTTACTGAAATGTGTTTGTAATTAAAGATTAGTAACAAAAACCTTGAAGTTTTTAAATGATGTATATACATAGAGCTCATTCCAAAAATTTAGAAATTAGGTAAGAGCTAGCTATTCAGATTCAATAAAATTTTTTAAGTTAAGTTTAAATCAAAATTAGACTACCAACTTTTACTTTTTTCTATTTGCAGTGGAAACGACAATGCTTTAAGAATTCAAGAACAAAAAAAAGTCACAGCAGTCGTATGCATAGACCAAGGTTTGTTTAATTTGTTTAACCAAAAAATTGTAACAGCAAAAAAAAAAAAATTAATCTTCGTAAGCTTCAATGAATATTTATTTATTTTTACAAAAAATAAAAATTGTGAACGCTGAAATCTATTTTCATATAAATTGTCTGTTTAAATGCTGATGTATATAATAGCTTTGTTTTCAGAAAATGTTATTTTAGTAGTAACAGCAAGATTATTTAATAATCAAGTAAACTTAGCTGGTTTAAACATACATTGACAGTTTTGACTAAAAAGTTAAGTTGCTTGTATTGTTTAATTTTACAAAACAAAATAAAGTTTAAAACATTTTTATAAAATGTACAACAAAAAATGAAGTTTATTGTCAGTATAAAAAAACTAATCTAAGATGTACGTACATTCTGATGGTAAATAATAAAAAATGCTACAAATGGGCGTCAGAAAATTACGTTACTTTTTGCATTTCCTAAGATGTTCACGTGCTGATATTTCAACATTAATTTGTTTCAAACGTTTATTTTTGCAAACTTGCGTATGTAAAGAATTTATTTACGATGTTTAAAAATAACAATTCAATAAAAACATTTTTATCAATTTAAAACTATAAACATACGCATGAGTAATGCTTTTAGCATGTGAAAAAATGATTATACACGTTAACAAAGACAAATTTTAAATTGTTTATAGGTGGTATTAATTATCCTTTAAACTTGTTCTATGACATTTAAACAACTTTTTTTTGAAATAAAAATGATTAAAAAGAATTGAAAGTTTATAATGTAAAACTTATAACTTTTATCAAAAAAATTGTAAGATAAACTCTAGGCAAACAGCAAGTTGATACACAGAACCAATTTGATTGTTTTATAAATAGAAATTTACATATTTTTTATATAATTATCAAATTATTTTAAAAAGAAGTTTAAATAAGTTATTGCCTTTACTTTGTAACACTTTGTCTTCAAAAACTAACAATTCAGTGTGAACTCAATTTTAAAAATTTGTACTCGCTTGGTTAAGCACTAAGTTTTTAATTTTTTTTAGTGGGAACAATAATCAGCATTTTTTTTTAAGCTAAATACTCTACTTTATTTAAAATTATAATACATATAAACAGTATAGCAGTAAAATGACTTATGTAATGCAGTAACTAAGTTTAAAATATAAAACTTAGTTACTGCAGACTAAAGAAGTAAAATGTACAGAAAATAAAAATAAAAACAATAAATAATTTATTCTGCTATGTGTAAACTAATATTGAAAAAAAAAGTTTTGAAATGCTACAGTTTGACAAAGTTGTTCAGTGCTTGCGCAGTTTCTTACAAAATATAAAATTTATGATACTTAAAGAATAGTAAAAGAGCAACATTTTATAGTTTAAAAAACAATAAATACAATAAAATAATTATAAATATACTTATCATCAAAATATTAGAAACAACTTATTCGGTTTGTAAAAAAAATTGTTAACGAAACTTTTCACAATCAATTAAGTTAAAAAATTATATTAAAAAGACCAAAACGAACCAACTTAAACAACTAAATGAAACAAAACAGATGCAGAGGTGTCAGCCAATCAACAAACTTTAAACCACACTACATTGACTCTACAGGATAGACATGAAGTTAGTTATTTTTAAAACTATTCACTTTTCTAAGTTAATTAATACCAATATTTTTGTTTAATATATGCAACTAACTTTATTTTGTACTTTTGACATTTTTTTTTCTAGTTTAAACGGTAGTAAACGTAAAAGTTTCAACGGTACAAAAACAATTTTACAACTGCAACTTTGTAAACTTTACTTACAAAAAACCAAACAAATGTCATTTGTGCAGCATAAAAGCAAACAAACGAAATCCCCCGCAAAAGAAGCAAACGCACAAACTTTTGAAATGTATTCGCTGTTGACTCCTAGAATTTTTTTTATTTATTGGCTTCGTGAATGACGCAAAACCATCGGATCAACCGGGGCCGAGCTTCGCTGAAAAACTCTAAACATTTGCTTTCCATCGCGCAAACTGCTTTCTCTTTGTATTGATTTTATCCGCGATACATCCTTTTCCACAGCAGATTATTCAAACTTTGCAAAGACGACCCTACGGTTTAAAAGACCTTTAATTCACATGTTAATTGATTCTAAAAATGTCTAATGCGAGCGCTTTAAGTAGCAGTTTAACGTCTTTTGAGGTTTTGTCGCGGTGTTTTCGTGCATGTTGGTCGACGTTAAAACTTTAAGCTTTGCGCCGGGAAAGTTTGAAAGTCTGCCGCGCACTGTGTGTAATTCTAAACATAGAACGGATTACGCTCTAATTGCATTAAAGTGGAGTTGCATTTGGAGAATCGATAAAACGGGGGGTTGGATTTTACTTAAGTCTGTTTCGAAGAAGTTATGTGTTGTTGTTATAAACAAAGTGAATTTAGATTTATAGTTGGAAGAAAATACAAAACATTTCACGAAAGAATAGATAATTAATTTTCAACACAAAGTTATAATTGAAACTTTACGAAGCTTTAATTTCTTTTTTGCTTTTGAATCTTATTGAAATAACATGCATCTGAAAAACTTCAAATTCAACTTGAAATCATGCTGCAATTTTTATTCAGTTTTGTCTGCAATGCTAGGTCTACAGCTGTTTTGACTTTAAACAGTTTTACAACATTAAAAGTTTTCAACAGTCTGTTGACGTGCTTTAGAACAATTGTTTTGTTTATTCTATTTTAATAATTAATACTATGTTTGTTAAAGGTATTTTTTTTTAAACCTCGTAAAGTTAAAAACTATTTTGTTAACTTTTTTTTTTCTAATAGTTGACAAAAATATAGTGGAGGTTAAAAACTTTTTACAATTTTTTTTCTTAATAACAAATATTTTAAAACATGCTTAAACTATTGTTATATTAATTAACTTATTCTTCAAACAATACTTTTGTAAAACTTTAAAAATTGAATTACTTTCTTTATTGATACAAATTTTCGAAATTGTATTCTCAAGTATTAATAATATATTAACCACGGTATCTTTTATACAGAACGGTCACACGAAACCAGACATAAAACATCAAAACGGCATTGCAAACGGCAAAGGTAACTTTTAAAACACAACTACACTTAAACGTTATACTTGACTTAAACATCTTATAAAAAAGTCTTACAACGTTTAACATTATAAAAAAACTTGTGTTACATTAAGTTTGTTTAAAAATTTTCCTGATATTTTTAAACAGTTATTAAAAGTCTCAAAGTCATCATTTTTTTAGACCACCGGCTCAGCGTTGATATCGAACTGGAGTCCAGAGTTAGTATTTTTAAGTGTTATTTTTTTTTGCAATGCTTATTGTCTGTTTATTTTGTTTATATGTTTTATATATTTACATTATTTGAGTTAAATCGTTAGTCAATTATACTTTTATTGCTATTCTAAGGGTAACAAAATACTATACATATAATTACAGATTTTTTTTTCTTTTTAAATTGACCAACAAAAACTTTTTATAAAACTTAGTTGTTTTTAAAAACAATTTATATGTAAGTATTCACAAGTAAAACTTAGTATCTCCAATTAATTTATGAAGCTAGCAAAAATTATAAACATTTATTCTGATTTCAACGTATTAAAATCCAGTGACTATCAAAAAGTCAGATGGCTAGTTCAATCTAATTTTTTCAACCTACTAAAAAAACACGATTACCCAATCACTTTATCAAAATAATATTAATCAACCAATCAGATGGCTAGCGACTCGTCAGAGGAGGAGGAGTCGGTTCCGTTCGACATGTCCTGGCCGCAGTCCAACAAGAAGAGGTGCTTGTACTTGTTCATATTGCCGATAACGCTGCCACTGAGCCTCACTCTCCCGGATGTGAGGAAACCCGTGAGTTTTACTTTTTGTCGAATTGTCAAATCGGACTTTATAAATACTTTTAAATATCTTTGAAATTATCAAAAAGTTTAATGTCAAAAGTTAAGGTAATTTGTCTAATTTAAATGGAAGTGAACTACAGTTATAAAGCTTTTATAGACATCGAATTTTTTTTTCCTTCGAAGTTCTATTTTAAAATATTTTTCTTCATTTAGCTTAAAACTTGCATTAAAATGAGATAAAGTCTAATTAAAACTTTTTTGTGAAAACAAAAATTCTTCCAAGATAAGTTTTACTTTTTAAAATACAAATGCATTAAATTTATCAACAGTAACACTTTTACCTCCGAATTTTTCATTTTAGTTGCTTAAAATGATTTTATCTCATCTCTTTAGTGTTAAGAATGTAATATAGAGATAAAAAGCTTTTAAGTTCGTATTTTTTTTTACTCAGTTCATTGATACTACTTACATGTAGAGTTTACTTTTTGAAGTTTTAAAGGTAATTAAAATCATCAGATAAAGTTTTTTTTTCTCAAATAGAACAAAAGTTTAAGCTAACCACTAAATACGTTCAAAGTATAAATAAAACACTTCAACATGTTTTTTGTTACTGTCCAACGCAGTCAAAGCTTATTTTTCCTTAAAAATTTTGTAAAAGGCCAAAAATTAGTAGTTATAGCTCACATAAGTAACGCATTTTGATTTAAAGATGATTATATACTTTAAAACGTTTTGAACCTTTTAAGTTTTTTCAAGGTATTTAAAAGGAAGTTATTTAGTTTGTTAGTTTTTAAATTATTTTCAGAAGCTTAAGGAAGAAAAATAATTTTTAATGCAAGTTGATAAAACTAATTAAATGCAAAATGTTTAAAAAACTATCTAAAGTTTTGTTCAAGTATGAAATTTAAAATAAAAACACAATCCACCCACAGCTGACATAGAAAACATTCAAGTTAATGAAAACCTTGATTTTTTTCATTACACAAACTTGACATGCAAATTCCCAAGTGCATCTGTCAAAAACACAAAACACAGGTTTTCACGCAAAAATGCAGATATTCGTTTCTACGCTGAAATTGTTTTTACGTCAAAACAACGAGACAGCTTGTGTCAGGCTCACGTAGCCAATTTGTCAGGGGACTCCCCTCGCCTATGAATAATTCACCAGTTTGTTGTTCGGCCATATTGTCAACGGGGCTCACGCGCATCTGAGTTGTACCTGACCGCGTATCAGGAGAGATATGTATCTTGACTTTTGATTTACGTAGCTTTCTTCTGAAAGTTATTCCGTACTTTTAAGTATAAGTCTTCAGTCTGTTTTCGCTTTATTCATTTCTTTTCAGTTTATGTTAACTACAATGATAAAGCTTTTATTACTTTATTATTATACTTTTTCGACAGCTAAAACCTTTGTTATCTTTGCTAATTATATTAAAAAACATTTACTTCTACTAATAACTGTAATAACATAACTGTTGAGGTTTGTGACACTTTTAAGACGAATCAACTTGTTTTAACAGAACAGAGAAAAGTATTTCTTGATAACTTTTGCAATGAGCATACTTTGGATTGGATTTTTCACTTACTTAATGGTCTGGTGGGCTCATCAGGTTAAACTTAATTGTTTTATATTTCAAGGTTAATTTTAAAATTTTTTAGAGTGTTTTTTTAATTCACCGTTAAATGTACACGAATTACAAAAAAAAACTTGTCTAAAAACAAGGTATAAAAACATTTTTTGTCAATAGCAACTTCTTGTGTGTATATTTTATATGTAAGCAGTCACAATGATTATATTTTATTTTGTATTTTATAATACTCACGTTTCAGCGCAACAAATACACCACTTCTACAAAACATTTAAACAACTTTTTTCTTCACAGGAAATCACTTTAAATAAAGTTATTTTTTGTCCACTGGTAGCTTCTTCAATGAAACCTGTATATTTTTTCAAACAGGTGGTAGAAACAACCGGCATGTCGGAAACCGTGATGGGTCTGACCTTTCTGGCGGCGGGAACTTCCGTGCCGGACCTCATCACTTCCGTCATCGTCGCCAGGAAGGGAAGAGGCGACATGGCCGTCAGCAGCTCGGTGGGCAGCAACATATTCGACGTCACCATCGGGTTAGTGTGACGTCATAAAAGGAAAAATTATGTTGATTAATACGCCGTCCTTGTACGTCGTAAGTCTATTTAACATCTAGTTCGGTGAACAACAACATATTTAACGTAAATATTTCATTAGTGTTACGTCAAAATCAGAAATGATGATAAAGAAAGATTTGTTGCGTTTATGTACATATTTGACGTCACTGTAAAGTGACAATGACGTATGAATAGAACACACGGTTTTGTTTGTTTTCGTAGTTATGAGGGCTTTTATGACGTCAAATCGTTTAGAGGGTTAAAGTGTGAACCATTATCTGTGAAGTAGTAAAAAATAGTTTGGTAATACAATTTGCATATTTGACGTCAATGTAGGGTGAGAATGACCCTGCAAAACTTAAATTTTATGTAAACTCACAACAATACAGACACACGTAAACCTAAAACTTTAAGTTCAAAAATGAAAAGAAGTTATAAAATAATATTTGTAAAAGCATATGGTTTAGTTAAACAAATACCTCGGTTTTACAAAGGTTTAAAATCAGATCACTTTTTTAAACTTAAAGTTTTAAGAATTGCTAGTTATGTCAAAAACATATTTTTAATTTATTTAAAATTCTTTACCGATCAAAATTATTTTTAACTTCGTTCGACCAAATATAGTATATAATTAACTTAAAACATTATTCTAACAAAAGTTATAAATAAAGAAAAATAATTTTATAGTCGTAAAAGATTCATAACTTTTAACAAATCCCAGAGAATTAAAATAATTAACCTCTGTTTACAACAAAATTCAAAAAATAAAAAAATTACTAGATTAATTGTTTGTAATCGTTTAGCTAATCTTTTTGAAGGTTTATTTACAGAGTTATAAAGTTACTTAAGCTTTACTATATTAAACTAAAGTATTTAACAAAACTACGATAGGCTCAAATATAATATCATTAATTCGTGTTAGCAAGGTTAAAATGATGCGTTTAGTCTTAAAAGCTCTTTTTATGAACTGATAAGATTGTTTTATAAAAGTACTACTAGTAAAAATGTATTGAAATAAATTAAGTAACAACTTACATAAAGTTTGATAAACATATATACACGTTGTAAATGAAATACAAACTTCCTATGCTAAGTTTTAAGGTGAACATGCAACCAAAGTCAACATACAGTTATACAAAGAAAAGTAAATAAACAGTTTAAAACGGTTGCACTGTTCTAAACGGTTACGCAAATTAATCAATAATTTTAACGCCGCTTCTGCATACTTACTGTTTAAATCAAATACAATTGTCTACTAATCTTGTAACGAGATTAAGCTTAAGTTAAACAAGTAACAGCTAAAAAGGGGATTTTTGTTTTCCACTTTAATTATTGATTTATTTTCATGGTAGCAATTCCAACTGCTTCTAGCTTATTATAATCTCTTTGTGAAAGTTTTTGAAACGAGTATTTTTGTTATATTTCGTTCTTTATGGTATACTATATAAATATTATAGTATATAATTTTTAATGTTTTCCGTTAATACTTTTACTTAAGATAAAGTGTTATGCTAAGATATGGGAAGATAAAAGAAGTTCATTAGATCTATATTTTTGACATATTATATATTTCTTCGATATATAGTTTTCTTTTCTACCAAAATAATATAATGACTGTTTATATAAAGCTACATAAATTCTTACATATATTTTACATAAGCAAAATATTTACTTGTAAGTAACTGTAAAACATAATTAATTTAGAAAACGTCAACATCACCAAGCTAATTAATCTTCATCTTGTGTTAAAAATGTCCAACTAACGCCAATGCAAAATGACATTAATGAACAGTATTATTAGTTTTACCTGCTGTCTAGACTTTAAATTGTACATTAGGCTGTCATTCAAAATCATCTGAATATTGAAACAAATCGAACTTTTTGAAGTAAAAACGAAAAAAAAAGTATATTTAAACAAACTTATACCAGATAGAAATCTCAAACTTAAACTTTTAAGCTAAATTTTTGGAATTCACAATTTGACACTTTGGTAAGAACTTATAAAAAATAAATAAAGTTCAAAGAATTGATTTAATATTAATTTAATTAGAAAGTAAACTGATAACAGTAGCTTTTTCATAATTTTTCTCCTTGTTAGCTGTTTTGGCTATCTAAAGGCAACGAGCATAAAGAAAACGGAAACTAAAAGTATATGGGTAATTAACTATAAAAATAAAAAAAATAATAAACGAAGGCGATTATATTTTACAATTTTGCAAATTTCATAAAAGTTAAAATGAGTTAAGGAAACTCTGCTTTGTTTTTGTGCTACATATTTAGTAAATGCTGAAAAACATTTTTAACTATTAATTTATTTTATAAGACGATAATGTTTGAAATAAAAGTAAATTTTCACTTGATGGATAAAAATTTAAATCAAAGAAAGTTTTAGTAAACTGTATTTTTAAAGTGTACTTTATACAAAGTGTGTATTAAAACTGATAAATTATGATAAAAAGGCTAAAATCAAGAAACAATATTTTGATTAACTTTTAGTTTTTTACTGATGTATTTTATTAAAACAGATTACCACTGCCATGGGCAATGGCTACTTTGATAAGACTTGGAGACACAGTTAAGGTTAGCAAAATAGTTTTTATAAGTTTAAGTTAAATGTAATGTTAATGAGTAAAGTGCATTTACTTTTGTTTTAAGTTATATAAATATACTTTTTATACAGTAAAATGTGGTGTACTTGACTAAAACCACTTGCCTATACTATTTAACTACAGTTTTCTATACAACTTAGAAATACTCGGAACTTGATAAAAAATCAATTCTTATTCCTAAAATTAGGTTAATTTCATTAGCAAATGTAGTTAGTTTTAATAAAAGCAGTTTCAAAACAAAAATACACGTAAACGGCTCTGACTGACCAGATGAGCAAACTAACATACAATAAAGAAGTTTAATGATGCATACATTTTTCAAAATAGGTAGAAATTAAGGTAGACTAATATCAATCTAGTACATTATGTTTAATCTTTATTTTTTAGTTTACAACAGAGCACAACCTTTCATATTTCAAAAAGTCCTCACTAAATTTAACAAAACAGATTATAATATTTAAACAAAGCTAACTAACAGCATAAACAAACCAACATGTATTCAGAGAGTTATGACACACATTTCTTTAATAACAATATAGCAAATAACAAATCAGAATGAATCAAACGGGTTTTTCTGAAATATTAAAATACTTTAAGTACTTAAAGTTAACTAACATCACCTAACTAGACCTAAAAATTCAAGATTCTCTTTTTATTAATGATAATCAAAAACTAGTACTTGACAACGAAAAATTTATAACAATTAAATACTTTTTTATTCCTATGAGGTGGAGTCGAAATTATTACATAACATAAACCTAACTAACAGCATGAAAAAACTTTCATATAATCAGAAAAATTTATGACACACATTTCTTTAACAACTTTAATCTAGGTGGAATCAAACGGGTTGTTCTGCAGCGTGCTCCTCCTGGCAATAATGCTGTTCATGGTGGTCACCTCCATCGCGTGCAACTCCTGGAAGATGACCGCCAAGCTGGGAGTCGGTCTCTTCCTCCTCTACCTCCTCTTCCTCGTCTCCTCCCTCCTTCTCGAGCTCGGCTACGTCGCGTGCCCCGTGCAGAGTTGATCGTGACGTCGTTGGTGATTAAATGACGTCGTGTTTACAAAACGGGTTCACATTTTTGTCCATGTAACGAACATTGACGTCATTACATAAAGTTACACGGTTGAAGTGAAAAAAATTCGACAGTGTACGTAAGTTTTTCTTGTGAAGCTGTTCAAAACGTTTTAATCAAGGAAAAAAAAGAAAGCCGTCTTCATAAAGTATTTGTCATCATATGTTAAGTTGTTTATAACTTTGAAAAAAGAATACATATTTTCTAATTAACACAGAAAAAATATGTAAAAGTAAGTTTTTGTTTGTCCAGCAATAAAAGCACTAAAATATTCTTTTTAAGTTTAATTACAATACAAATGTATATATATATATATATATATATAACAAATAGACAACACCATTTTATACTCAAAACATAAATAAATACAATTACTGTATCAACATAAAATTTTGTAACTAAATATTTTTTTTCACCATGTTGTTTTTTAACTCATAACTTTACATATGTTAATGGTTTTAAATCTTTGTTTAAATTTTGCAGCAAAATTAGTTTTACTACTTTAACTAAATCTTATTGTATATATATTCTGTGTTAAAAGAACTAATTTGTTAGTTTTTTAAAAAAGTTGTGGGCTAGTTTTATTAAAAGCATGTAATGATTTACTAAATACTCGCGCTAGTATATAATTATTTTTGTTGTTAATAGCTTTATTATTTTACCTCTTACTTTATATTGCGCTTAGTTTTTTAATAAAACACTTCATACGTACAGTTTTTTCCGTAAAAATAAGGAACCTATCTTTTAATGTTGCCTTTATGGTTGGTCGCGCTTTATATTTAAAATATATATACCACAAGTAAGTTTTGTTTTTGTAATTCAAAACTTTTTTTTACTGTTTAGTTTTTATACTTGTTTAACTCACTAAAGGTCATTTAATGGTCTTTTATTATTTTCTATTGAAATTTCGCAAACAAAAGTAGCGTTTTATGTCATATTTATTTTAGTATTTTTTTGTTTTAACAACCTCAAATTTTTTGAACACCAACCGTTACAAAAATGTTGAAACAAAATGTTCTAAAAAATTATTGTAGCATACTTTCACAATTCTTGTAATATCTACTTCTGATGTAAATTTGTAAGCACTTTTGAACATTTGCACAAATATGTAATTTTGGTAGCTTTTTGACCTTTTCAAATGTTTTATCTATCGTTTTTATGCAAAAATATTATTTTAGGAAATTTTTATATTTTACGTTCAACAACTTTTGATTCATTTTGTTTTCACTGTTATAAATGAAATGTTTATACTATCACTTTATTAAACCGTAGATTTACTTTCATAGATATTCAATTATCTGATAAAACAAATAACTTTTATATATACATACTTAATATTTGGATGTTGTTAAAAATTTTTTGATACATTTTGACGCTTGTAATTTTTTTACTGTTTAATAAATAACTACTCAAAAGACTTAATTGTAAAAAAAAATATTTTAATAAGTAAGTTAATTAAAGTAATAAATGCGTACATTTGAAAAAAAAACAAATTAGTATAAGCTTAATAACGATAAATTTAAGGTTTTTTTAACATAATTTTCATTGAAGCTTTCTAATGCTATTACAATAACTAAAACAATTTAGTAGTTACAAAAAATCAAAAAAAAAAATTTTTTGTTTCATTTTCGTTACTCAACATATGACATAAAAATAGTTAAAAACAGTTTTTAAACGATGAATTTTTTTTTAACATGTTATTTTATATTAATATAAACAAAAACTAATAGTATAAGAATTTAAAAAAACCTTTGAATAACAAAAACATTGTTTTACTAATTAAGCTTAAGAGTTATTAGAAACTAAATAAAATAACTTTAGTTATTTTGTTATACTTTGCCGAAATAGTATGTTTAGTCATAATAAATGCTACGTTTCAGATAAATTTCGTATTTAGATAAGTAATAAATATCTCAGCTATAACTTAATTGATATATATTAATTAGCAGTCTCGTATCAACTAATACCTTGTTTTCAAATGTTAAAAATCAGTTTTATGTTATATATTTGTATGTATATATATCTACTGTTATTAATAACAGGTACAATAACTTAGAACGCAGTTAAACATAATTTATTATTAACTTTTTGTAGATTATGTAAAGAATCTTCAGACGTTATTCTTAAAACTAACAATACATATTAAAATTTATTTTTCGATAACGTTAAAAACACAAAGTAAAAACAACACTTTGCAAATTTAAATGTTGAAGGGTATTTTGCATTCTAAGTGATTGTATACAAATAATATGAATTAGTTATTTAGTAAGATTTATAGTTTTACACATAAGCAAGGTTTTTATTATTTCAATGTACTTAATAAATTAATCATTTAATTAGTTTTTTAATTAAGTATTAATATTTAAACACACAAGTGCAAAAATTTATTTTACTAAGTAAGAAACAGAAAGGAATTCACAAAACAAATCATATATACTAAATTTGTTAACATATGTAAAAACTTAAACTAAAAACAGAGAAGTTGGTAGAAAAATATAAATCTAGGTTAGTAAGTTATTAAGCTAATAATTATGATTAACCACATTTAATGAATTTTTACAAAAGTTCTGTTGATATGTTCATGTTATAGTTGACAGATCCTAGTAAGACTTATATAATCTTTACGATGTTGAAATAGGGTAATTGCTAACTGCAACCCGTAAGGAATTAATTTGTAGTCCGTAAGGTAACATTCTAGCTGATTATTTAACTTTTAAAAACAATCAATGAAAAATTATTTGTGATAAAAATATTTTATTGGGCTTTTAATCTTATATTTAGTAAAGAATAATGCATATTGATGCCTAAACTAATTGGGCTAGCGGAAGACCTTTTTTTTTAAAATGCAGTCCACAGGTAACTTAATCTAGAAAATCTAGCCGCATCGTGTCAAAGAATTTCGACCTCTTGTCTAAATGGCCATATGCATAATTTTACATTTATATTTTTCTTTTATTCCTGAACTTTAACACGTTTTCTATAAAAATGCTGTTATTTTATCTAAAACCAATTTGTAATGTACCGTGTTTTTTTAAGGATTTTTTTTATTTTATAGGCTCAAGTTTATTCAATTATTCACTCGTTTATTTTTTAAGTCACTTGTATTTGTAATTTTTGTTGATCTAAACTTGTTAGATGTCTCTTAGCCGGGTTAACCGATGTCAAAAACAGCTCAAAAATCTTTGGACAATAAACGAATGAGACAATTGCATTTCTCTTAGTTTATCATTCCCACGTCATCAAATAAAAGTTCATTATCAATTCTATTTTGTTTCTTTTCTAGCTCGTTGGTCCTTGTGAAATACGTAAAGTAAATACTGCGGAAGTCAGTATATTCATTATCTTAAATACTTCAGTTGATTTGTTAGTGGATACTGCTTTTATATAAATTCTTACTAAACTATGATGCATGAATCAAAACTAATAATATATTTCTCGCTTTAAACCATAGATATGGGTACTCTTTGTATAAATTTTATGTTTTCTAAGTTATTCAAGTTTAATATTCCTACTAAAATACTAACTAAACTTTCAGGTCTTGATTTACTGGCAACGCTGTTTTAAAACAATAATCTGAGAATGATAGTGGACATCTGCATTTTAAAACTATGTTTATAGTTGCGTTAATTTTTCATTTCTATATAATCACAAATAGGTTCTTTGAAAAAATGGAACAACCCAGATTTTGGTCCATTTTCCTTTTAGAGTTATTATCTCGTAGATATATTGTATAAATAAATATTTAAATTAGAGTTAAGTTAAAGTCAATAGTATCTTGACATAAAATAATAATCTGAGTATTTCATACTAGCCTTTTATGCAATAAAGAGTTTAGGATTGCGTTCCCATACCTTCCGCTAAATCTATCATGTCCTTAAAGTAGAATAAAGGCTGAAATGAATCTTCTTTTTATTATAAATGTAAGTATTTAGCAAACTCAAGCCATAAACCTACTTGATAACTATGGAAGGTGTATAAATGTACTTTTTCAATGGTTCGTGGCATAGCTTTGTAATTTTTTAGATAAATCTTTCTTTATTTAGAAAACTAATTTTCAACGGACCTTGCAAATCTCTTTTTTAATTCATCAAACCTTAAAAACGCATTATTTGTTCTTGGCTTTTTTAATTGAAAAATTTCAAAATAACATAGAACTAGTTCTACCAAGTATTCTTCTTCAAAATGGCTTTCTTCAAATATCGTGATTTAATAAAAAAAAGTATTAACTCGGTTGTTTTTTTAAAGGTAATACTTCACTTTTTTTAGGTGTACTTTTTTTTATTTATATTATTTTATTATACTTTATATTTCCGGTGGGACTACATTTATCCTTAAGCTCAAAACAACAAAATGAAATGGGTCAAATTAAAATGAACATAATATAATAAAGTTGTAAAAACTGTTGCCCAAAAATTATATCAAAAATAAAAGAAAACTTATGTTGTTTAAATAAAGCCTTGTTATGTTTATGATGCAATTTAAATAAAATAACCAATAATAAATGTAATACTGTTTATTACTAGTAAATATATTTAGTAAACACATTGGGTTCAAATCGCAATTATAAGTAAATAAGAAGTAATTATATCTATATTATTATATACATATAGTTTATTACAAACTGTACATTTAAAAAACAGTACAATTGTTCCATATGTGCTATGCATTTAATCATCAGTTGTTTAAACTCGAAATTAGTGGAGTGTACAAAATTATATATGAAACAATTGTTCTGCTTTCTTAAATGGAACATTTTGTAATAAATTGTTTGAAATTCTTTGAGTGGGCTCATTGAAAGTTGAACATGTTAACCTAGACTCTTTATACATATGTAAATTATAATTTATATCCTAAATTAATCTCAAAGTACCAATTTTTTAAATTTTCAATTCATTTTTAAAAGTTTATAAAGTTAACTAGAAAAACAAGCAAGCCTTAGCTCCAAAAATGTTTGTTGCTTTTTTTGTCGGAAAATGTTAAAATTATTTTGTAGAAATATCTAATACGACTTATTGAAAATCCGTTGAAAGTAATTTTAAAAGCTATGCAAACAATAATTAAGTGTTTTTATGTAAAAATACTGTTTAACTGTGTTTATTTGGCTGGTTATTTTCCAACCTTACAAAATCTGATTACAGAAAACATTTGAATCACTTTACTCTATACTTTTTATTTAATTTCATCTCTAAATGCTTTAGAATATTAGCTTTATGTCCTCAAATTTGTGTCCTTAATCTGACAAGGCATGATGGCAAAGCGGTCCAAATGATAGCTTTGAATTTTTTTTCATCTGAACGTTGTAAGATCGATAACTCAGTGGTCGACAATATTGAAAAATAAAACTTACATCAAAAAAATTTTTTCTACATACTACAGCAAACCCGCTGTCATAAACAAATTCTGTTAGAAAAACAAATGCTGTAGTACTCTTCATAATCATTATTTAGAAAGTGTTAAAATTTGATATAAACACATAGACAAACTTAAAAAGGTTAACTATATATTACTTTTAGTTAAGGTGTTTTGTGATTTATAATATTTTTTCGGCAATATATGTTTTCTTTATACTCAATTGATACAAACAAGTAATACTAAAAACTAATCCTCTTAAAAGGTATTTCTTCATAACTTTTTCTATTCACTTAAAATTTTAAGAACATAGATTTAAAACTAATCAACACAAAATTACAAAACTTATATTTGTAATGCATTCTAATATATAATGCTAGTTTGAAAGAAAATCAAATATAAACTTTTGCAAACCAAACTTTAACCAGATAACAGAAACATGTTGTTGTACAATTATTTAAATAAAACTATTAGTGCTTTTTTAATTATTTAAATAGACTTTTTTTTAGCTAAATTTCTAAACATTTGAAATTTAGTTATTATGTATAAAATATTAAATATTTATTAAAAATTTAAAGTTTTGAATACTATTGTTATGGATTAAATTTTTTTAGGTAGAGCTTTAAGCTCTTCTTTTAAAGAATTAATAATTTTAATTTTTCTATACATAGTAAGTTTAGTAACAGTTAATCTACTTTTATAAAGGTTGTTATGTTTTGTTAAAGATAAAACGTGTAACCATATAAATAAAACTTAAATAGACTTTATTCATCTAAATTAAATGAAAATATAACTTTAAAAGACTATAAATTAAAAAAAATTAATCACAAAGAAAATATAAGTATACATTTGAAAAATAATTTTTCTGAAAATAATTACACAAACAAAAAGTACAGTTGAATTATAAAAGAATAGTTTTTAGTTTAAATTCAAACACATGTTCTTAAGATATTTTGATATACTATTTTTATAAAGTATTACACAAAACTACATTGTATAGAAAATTTATTGAGAAAATTTGTATCAATTAGTTATAAAAGCTAATCTAGTTTATGTATAAGCTTAAAACATGAAATATTTATTTAAACTTATTTTAGATAATAATGTATTTATATATTCACATAAAAAGTATTTTCGACAAAGGTATTTTTCTATATTTAAGCTTTTTGTGTTAAAAGAGTGACTTTTTAGCACGAAATGACAATTTAGCACAAAAAAAAATTTTGCACAGAGTGTCTCTTTTAGCGCTGTGTAACTTTTGCATGGGTTGACACTTTCGTACAGAAGCTATTTTGTACGACTCCTTTCTTAAGCATATATAAAATTTGAACTTTAAACTTTAAAATATAAAAACAAACAAAGCAGTGTGCAAACTGAAATTTAACAAGCTTTGAATGTGTTACAAGTTCAAGCTTCAACTAAAACTTCATGCTTGAATGGTTTTACTAGTTGTTTTAAAATAAACCTTACTTTTTTACTGATAATTTAAAAGAAAAAAGAAAAATTTTGATAACTTATTTTACTTATGAATGTCAACGGAGATATTTTGATGTTTCTAGCTTTTTTAAATCAAACTATTTTTATAAAACTATCTATAAACATGAGCTCTAGATTTCCTAGACTTTTTTTAATAAGCTCAAATCATTTTTAGTTATGCAAAACTTTAAGCATAATTCTTTTTAAATGTTAAAAAAACTAAAAAATAAATATTAATAAGCTAATTACGCTTGTTTTTGAAAACTCTGAAAATTTGACAATCTTTAAATGTTTACTTAATTTATTTTTGAGTTTATAATTTTTGAAATATAATTTTTCAAAAGGATTTTAAGTTCCTAATAGTTTTATTATGTTTAAGTTTCGTAATTTTTTTGGTACTTATCTATGTGCTTTATAATTTATATACAGCTATATACTACAAGGGTAAATATATTTGATTTAATAATTTTTCCTTTTGTTTAGTTTTTTTGCTATTTTTAGTATTTTAAAACTTTAAGACACTGCTTAGTTTAAAGTCCTACTTGTAAAAACTTTAATTTAAATCGTTTAAAGTGAACTCTTTCAAAACTCATTTTGTTATCCATAAGATAGTACTGATTTTTAGCTTGTTGCAACAGCTTTTTAGTTGTTGACTAATTAAAAACAATTTACATGTGCAATTTAAATTTTTTTATTTTACTGTATTATAATTTGTATACTTATAATATACTTATAAGTGTGTAGGGATAAAGAAGTTTGCTTAACTCAAAAAGTTTGCGTACTCACAAGGATGTTGACTGTATTAAGTTAAGTTTTAAACATGATTTTTTTTAATAAAGTCGGAATTACTTAAAAAAAGTATTGATTGCGCTTAAGTAAAGCTTCATGTAAAGGTTGCGCTCCATGCTTAAGTGTCTATACTGCGTGCAAAACTTACACTATGTGCAAAAGTGTCTCTGTGCAAAAGTGGAGCTGTGCAAAATCGACACTCCGTGCTTAAATGTCGCTCCGTGCTAAAGTGATGCTGTACTTTTCAAACCAGCATTTAGCAATAGTTTATAACAAGTAATTAAAAAAAAATCCTTAATTTTTCTGCCCACTAAAATTAAACTTGTGTCAGCAGACCTTTTCTCCAAACCTGGTTTTTATAACCCTGTTATGAGTTTTTGTAAATTTAATTAAAAACCATTTTGTACCGCCAGTTGGCGTTAAGCCTTAATTTTTCAATAATTTTTTTTTTGGAATTCAATATAAAATTGAGGTTAGAGTTTTATTATAAAAATTTGAAATTAAACTTGTACACTAAATTTTATTGCTAAACACAGTTGTAATATTTTTAAGAATAGTTTATTCATTTAATTTGTAGTTATCTAGGTATAAGAATTGAAACCTATATTCAGTATTAATATATTTTTAAGTTTATATTAGTTAAAAAGTATATTATTTTTAAAAGTCTTAAAATAAAACATGTAAGGTTGACATTAGTCAATATAAGACGCTATAGCTATAAATTTAATAAACAAATATATACATCTGAAAATTCTTGCTGGTTTACCTGCAGAGAACAGAGTATCTAATACAGTTTTGATTGAATAATTATATACTGGTTTTTAAAGAAACCATGTTAAAAATTATGAATACTTCACAATTTTTCATAGTACAGATATTTAAATATAGTAGAACTATTTTTTTAAAGAAATACTATCTGCTTTTTCTACATTTTTATCCCTTTCTTCTAATTGACATGGTTTGTAAATATAAATTATTAAAAATATAGAGTACTACAACTTTTTTTAAATTAAATGAAGAGTGTACCATACCATTTGATCAGTAAATAATAAACATTTACTGCTTTTTTCATTGGATACAAAGTAATTTTTTTAGTTAAAAAAATAGTGTTATATCTAATTTTAATTGGTATATATCACTTATACTTTAAAAAAATTTGAGTTTTATTTATTAGTCAAATTATATATTATACTTTTTTTTTAGTAAAAAAAAATTGTACTAACACTTATATGCATTTTATTATATTGTAAAATTTATAATCAATAACAAAATTTTAAAAAAAGTATTTGTATAAAAAACCAAGTTAATTATGTTTAACTAGATTTAATTTTATTATTAAGTATCAAAGTTAATTTATTAAATACTACAATTTTGGTTATTACCACTCTGGAATTTTTTTTTAATAATTACTAAAATGTGGATGCAAAAAGTTTAGGTGTTTTAATAGCTTACTATCTATTCTAATTATTCAAGGTTTTGTACTGTATATAAAAGTTAAAAATAAGACTAACAATATTAAGTATTAAGAGCACAGAATACTGCAGTCTGGAAACAGATAAATATACAAACTAAAAACATGAAGAAGTTTTGTATCTTTTAAACAAATTCAAGTTTTTTTAACTAAATCATTGTTTTAAAAATGTTGAACAACAATTTAAAGATTAATAAAAAGATTAGGCTCCCCATTTCAACAAACAAAAACAAGATGTAGAAATTGATACTCATAGTTTAGTAGATCAGTTTGAAATGTTAATTAATTTATTCAAATTCACCAAATTTATTCATTAACTAATCTTCACCTGCAATTATACTTTTAGCATCAAAAAAATTGTTGTTTGAAAATAATTTTAATTATTTATACTTGTGCTGGCTTGATAGAGTCTGGTTGTAGTTCGAAGGATTATAAATACTTTTGAAGTCAAAATCTAAAAAAATAATATGTAAATAAGCGATATATTTCATTTAAAAAGTTCTGTAAATTAAAAAAAATAACTATTTTATAACAATTTTTTCTTATTTTTTTGCAAACTTTAGAACATGATTTGCAAAATACTTATTCCAGCAACAAAAAGTATTTTTTTAATCAAAAATAATGTATATTTAAAATAAAAACTCATACATAAGCATTTCATCTGTAACCTAAGTTGACTATACTATCTAGTTTCAAAAAGAAATATTTTATCTATTACCCTGCATATTGGAATCAACTTGAATGGCTATAATACAACTTAAAATCTAATTTCTAATGTAGTTTGAAGTATTTTAAGAAAAAAACTAGGGCTGTTTGATAGTTAAGTTATGTAGAAATTTAAACCATTGTTGTTTTGGTTGATTCTCGTTCAGAATATATTAGTTTGTAAGACTTAATGATGGCATTCTTCAAATTAGTAAATTTATTTAACTTTATTCAACTTAATAAAAAAATACAGTAGAGTATTTTTCGATTATTAATTATATAGTGCTTTAAAAGATATCCACACACTATGGCTTCTATAAAAACACAGACTATGGTCACATTAAACTTAAAACAACTCAGGTCAGTTTTTATGTTTCACATATATTACTAAATATGATTTTTTTTTTATACTAACCTTTTTATAAGTCAATAATCTATTTGTAATAGATTTTTCAGCTTTTAAGCTTAATTTAAAGTTATCTAAAAAATTCTTAGATCAGTTGAACTATATTTTTTATCTAACTCAGATTTAATAACTTATGTATCTTACTTACTAGCCAGTTATTTTTTCATCTTCATAAAATACATGGACACTTTTTTATATGTAATAAAAGTTATCTTGATGAGATATTTATGATTTTTTTGAATAGGTAAAGGGTTTACTTTATTATTATTATAATTACAATACACACAAAAATGAGGGAGTGTGCCTAAATGTAAATTTTTTTTGATACTTTTCCTGAATTTTTTTTTCACATTCAAAAGAAATTCATAAGAACTTAAAATGATAAACTACCTTAAAAAAAAAATTAAAATCTATCGAAAATTCAGGCTCAAATCTACAAAAACTGTTTTTTTGTCTTTTTGTGGTTAAAAAAATAATGATGCTGTCTCGATCTTTCAAAACTTGAAAGAAAAAACTCAAGTATAACTGAACATTTTAAATAACTTGTTTAAGCAAAAGAGCCATAGAGCTGCGGTAAAGATGGGTGTTCGCGAAAATGGCGTTTAACAAAAATGGCGTATAACATAAATGGCGTTTAACAAAAATGGCGTTTTCGAACATTGCATATACGCATTTAACGGGTATTAAAAGTGGTTTTTAAGAACTTTCATTATTATATTATCGTGTTTTTATTATATCAATAGTTTTAAAAAACAAAATTGTTTTAATAGTTTGTATCTTAAAGAAAAATTTTTTTTTTGAATCTCTTTTTTTTTTAAGAAACAAATTTTTTAACCTAGAGTTTGAGAAATTTTCAAAAAAAGCTAAATTTTCGAAGAAAAATCTAAAAATCCTTAATATTTAACCTGTTTTTGCATTCATAGTAATGAAAGTTGATTAGATACTAACAATTTCTGAAAATAAAATAATACCGTGTATCATTAAATACGTTTAATTAAAGAATACATTTTTAGTAGCTTTATAGTCTAGATTTCCATCACATTAACAAAAGGACTTTGTTTTTTTTGTGTCGGCTGCAGTTAAATTTTTTTGGAAATATTTTCTTACACAACATTATGCAAACTGATGCAATGTAGATAAATTGATAGCACAGCAGAACATTAAAAAAAAAACTTATTTCTTTTTCCTTAGCCCACCTCACCTAAATTTTTCAATCTTTATCCTTGACCCTGACCCATCTTACCCAAATATATAAAATTAAACCAAAAAAAAGGTTTATAAGTCAAAACTTAAAATCAAAATAAGTAAAATTATGGCCAAATATATGAGACTTTTGAAATGATCGCTTTTTTAATCGTTTATCTTGATAAAAATTATATCCACGTTATTATAAGTGTCCGCTTTTCTATAATTTTTAATCACAAGTTATTTAGAATCATTTAAAAGTTATAAATTCGTCCCAGGCAGAAATTCACAAATTCATTTCCACAATCGCACCTTGTCAAATCAAAAAAAGATATATTTACGCTATATTCAGGGTTGCCACACACTCGGGGAACTCAGGGAATTCAGGGAAACTGAGCGAATTTTAGAGTTATAAAAAATCTCAGGGAAACTCAGGGAATTTTGATTCTTTTTTTTAAACTCAGGTAAACTCAGGGTAATATCTTTTTTTCTAAAAATTTTAGGGAAATTATAAGATTTTTTTTTTAAAATCTCAGGGAAGATTTTTTCTAGATCTAAAATGACATTAAGTTAATCCAGTTTCAAAGTTTTGTTCAAAACAGTCAATTTTATTAATTTTAAGTGCTTATTTAGAAATTTTTAAGCCTTGCGGCTAGTTCTTCAATATTCTTAGAATTAACATTGTAATTTTTTGATAAGTAATAATTTTTTTAAGGATTTAAAAAATTCAGGGAAACTCATTGAAGTTTAAGGTTACTCAGGGAAGTTTCTAGTCACTCCGGAAACATTTTTGACCCAAAGAGTGGCAACCCTGTATATTACCTAAAATATCTGATAAGGATTTCAAATTTCTCGTCACCTATCCCTCATAATCTCTGAACTACTTTTTATTATGGGACCAAAATTTTATATAAAGCTAGTTGTTGCCGCCTTAATATCAATCATCAACTTGCTAAATATCTCTTCTCAATCGCTACAAAACTTCAAAACCGCCCTCTTCCGCCCTTTTTATACCCCTTGCGACAAATTAAATAAAAAACTTCTCGAAAGAGCGGTATCGTCTTATTTGGAAAACATTGTTTGAGGTGACGATGTTCAGTTAAAGGTACTCTATACTAACCATGTAAGTGAAGTAAATAATAAAATTCAACAACAAAATCTAATCAGTTACACAATAAGTAATGAAATACTAAATAAGAGTAATGAAGTTATGATTTATTTCGTAAACTAGTATATAAATATGTTTAATAATTTATTACTTTTGAGAAAAAAAACTAATAAGTTTCACGCAGAGCGGATTTTTAAATTGTAGGTCTGTAGTTTAATAATAATGGTAAAACTGACTACTAATTAGAAATTGGTTTGATTTAAGTTTTTTTACAAAATTAAAATTAAATAAAACATTAATAATAATAGTAACTTAAGAATCATGTTGATGCTAAACAACCTTTAGTTTAAAAACTATTAAATTATAGTCCATAAACAAATACATTTAAACCATGGTATACAGTGGGGAATTGTATATAATGGATTTAAAACAAAAAAAAAACACTTTACAGAGTTAGAAATTATAAAATTGTAAATTAATGTTATTAAGCACATTGTACTAAAATTAATTAATAATGTAATAATGTTTAAAATAAAACATGTGGGTAACACTAGAAAATTTTTAAAAGCAATGTTGTTGTTGTTAACTTAGTTATATTATGATGACACAGAATGAAAAGGTCTCTTTGTGAAATATATTTGTTAAGCGAAAGATAATATGAGGGTTAGACCTAAGATGTTAAACTGAAAATATATATATTCAGTTGAGAAATAATGAAAGAGAGTATAATCTACTAATAATCTAAAAAAAATTATAATAATTTAACTTTTTTAAATAATGGTTTAAAACTAGAAATGGGTATGTTATAAAACACTCACAAATTATCAAATATCTTAATAAAATATAGTTCACTAATAAACTGACTTAAAAAAATATATACATATAATAATTTAAAGTTAATGAAATAAAACTACTAAAAATAAAAATAGTACTAAAGTACATGCACAAATAATCAAATATGTAAAAAAATATACTTTGTGAAATATGATATATAAATATTCGTTTAAGTGATATGGGCATTGGGTTATCAGTTCGTTCCTTTTGTTTAAGGTTTTTCTTTTGTCTGCTAGGGCTATATAAAGTCTTTCTAGGTTACATAAAGTGCATGTTATTATGTACATGCACATGTCAGTATGGTTTATGCTATATGTTACTGATTCTACTATTTTCCATTCAATTTAGTATTTTATATGGTTACTGTTTAGATCGCATAGGTTATTTGCAAGTCTGTTAGAATTG
This sequence comes from Thalia democratica, assembly GCF_965202585.1. Lineage (NCBI taxonomy): Eukaryota > Metazoa > Chordata > Thaliacea > Salpida > Salpidae > Thalia > Thalia democratica. The sequence goes on from NC_139165.1 coordinate 21,446,377, forward strand.
TTGGGTTTGCTTTTAAAAGGTTTTGGGAAAGAGGTTTTGTATTCATCATAGCTAAACTTGAATGTTCTTTTGGTTGAACCAATGTAAATTGTGTGGTCGTTTACGGATGTAGAAACTTAAGCTCGATATATGACGTTATTTAGGCAACACTTGTTATCTAGGGTGCAGTCTATTGTTGATCTACAACAACAAAGTTTTTCGTTTTTATCTAATTTTTTAATAATTTTTTGTTGTGTGAATTTATAAGGGCCATAACATTTGGTGTGCAGCAGTATGATGTTTTTATACTATTTCAGTTAATAATTTTTTGTGGTGAATGCTGTCTTTGTTAAAATGATTATCTATTAATTCCAGGAAAAGCTTGTTAATCTTGGTCTGTACAGATTTACACAAAAGTGGGTTGTAATAAATTCAATTTCCTTTTCTATTTTTAATAATATTTGTACTATTAAATTGTTTGTAGGTTAAATTATATTTAAAAATACTTCTGTTAAATGCATTTTGGTATAAGCCATCGAAGTTATTTAAAGCTTCTTCATTTTTAAATTGTTTGAATAATCTTTATGAATAATTTTAGGTATATTGTTACATATACTTTTAGAATTGTTGGAATTGTTGTTGATAAAGTTATTTTTGGAGTTAGGTTTACGGTAGGGATAGTAGGTGTTTAGCGATAGGTCCAGAGAGACGTCAAGAAATTTTGTTCTAGTGTTAATAATGTCAATTGTGATTTTAAAGCCTATTGAAGACATTTTTTGTTCATTATAAGGTCACCAAAAATAAGTTTTATATTTTTTATTAAGTACGGCAAATAATTGATACATACAGTAACCTCTCACATCTTTACGCACTTATTACGTTACGCACTTTCGTTTTGTTACGCAGTTTAAAGTTCTAAAAAATTCAAAAACAAAACTTTAATTTTTTAATATTGCACAAATTAGGTTTATTGTATACTTTTAATTTATAATATGTTTTTAAATGGATATTTTTGCGGAAACAATGTGCGTAAATAAACGAGAGGTTACTTTACGTGATTTTTTTTTGTGTTAATGTACATCATAAACTTGAATTTTTTCTATATAAGTTTAAAATTTCATTTTTAATTATGAAGCATGTTTTTAACTATATCCAATAAAAATAGATGTATATTCAAACAAATAATGTTCGTTCAAAAGTTCGTTTTAGACTATAGTCAGTAACTATTATAGTTTATTTAGAACGATGATTTATAGATAAAAATTTGCGCAGTTGGTTTAAAGGTTAATATTTTAAATATAATAAAAGTATTTTAGTCCTAAATTTTCAATTTTTTATTTGTTTATAAAATTAAACTTATATGTTTCCATTTAGCATTGCCAAAGGTTGAAAACTGGAAAGAGTATCTGCTTAACATTGTGTATTTTTCTACAAGTTTAGGATGACTCATACTACTTTCTGATCACACATGCTCCAATTTTCGTTTGAAGAGTGTTCTCTGTTACTGTAAACAAAAAACGTTTATACAGACATGTCAGTCACTCTGATACTCACCATATTTCAATCTTACTTAAACTTTTCGTATCTCCTCGGACTAAATCACTATTTTTACCTGTAAACTTTACAAATATTTAATAACCCTTCTATAAAAGCTTAGGTTGACTAAAGCTAGTAAAATTTGTAATTAAAAACTAACGTAATTTATATATTTTTAAAAGAAACAAAAATGCTTAGATGTTGAGATAACTTATCTACATCAAAAGCACACGATCTGAATCATAACATTTAACGTTAAATTTCCTGTAAATTAAAAAATAGTCTTAAAAATATACTTTCTCTTAAACAACTAAATAAGTATATTAAGGTAAAAACGTTTGCAATATATGAAAAAAAAAACTATTGTGAAGCGATAAAAACAATTAACAGTTATTCTTTTTATAGCAAATTTTATTTTTTCAGTTTAAAATGTTTTTATTTGATATTTTTAAAAAGTCAAACATAACGTTTTTTTTGTCAAAGTTAAATTTATACTAAAAATAAAACGATTGTTGTAACAAAAGGCTTTTAAATAATCAGTTTGCATTTCGAATTGACCTTTTCATTATAAGCTTAGTAAGCTTTCCGAACCTTTCTAATAAATCTTATTACAAATAATAAATTATAACGGTGAAGTTAGACTATTGGATCTTGAAAGTTATATTAACGCCTAAATCTTTTGCTCATTTAAGCCTTTTCTATTAATCATTTAATTATTGTTAAAATTAATAGTGAAGAATTTATTTTTACAACCCATGGTTTTATTAGTTTCAAAGTCTTATTTTGGTAAATCAGACTAATAAAACCATATAATTATCAAATATAAAGCAGGATTTTAATAATTGTACTTAGTGTTTTCCATTCAATATTAATTTGAATGGTTGCATTTAAAAACCACAGTAGAAAAAAATATTCTAAAACTAATTTAAAAATAAATTTTACAAAAGTTCTTTGTATAACTTCGTTTAAGTCTGACAGTTTTAGTTGCAGGAATGTCTTATAGTAAATAATATAAATTAAGTTTATAATTAATACCTTTAATTATTTTTACAGAAGTTTATTAAAGTTTTTCTAAAATGGCTCCTTCTCAAAAATCCAGAAAAAAGATAACGGAAAAGAATATTAAGCAAAGGAAGAATAGCATTGTAAGTTTTTATTAATTAGTTTTATTAACCAGTTCTATTTTTTTTATCAATTTAAAAGCTTATAGGAAAATTTTTTTTTTCGGCTGTAAACTTTGACTTATAATTTAATTAAGTTTTATAAAGTTTCTGAAATTTTTTCTTTGTTAATCACGTTTTAAGCATTAATAGTAATTTAAAACCGTATTATTTTATGTTATTAAGTGTTAGATTTGATTTTTTTTCATAATATCAACAATTTGATAAAATAATGCTATTATTAACTATATTTTATCATTTTCTTGTGTTCCGTTTGTAAAAACCAAATTTTTCATTGTAAATTAAATTTTTGTAATTTTTTTCTATACTTGATTTTATAAAATCGAAATATAATTTTCTACAAAGGTAATTTAGCATAGACTAACTAGTTATCAATTATTTGCAAACTATGAATAATTTAATTTAAATTAAGAACCGGTTAGGACTTCATTTTAAATCAAGCTAGAATTAGTCAAAAAATTTCATACATTAAAACTTTAAACACTTAAAAAATGTAATACAATTTTAATATATATTTAATTTATTATTATCAAAATAGGTTTGTTAAGGCTTTTTATCAATTTCATGCCTAAAAATAATTTAAGTTTAATAGTTAACATAAACTTATTATACAAATTTTACATTTAAAAAATCATTACAAAATGATTAATTGTATTTAAACAAGCGACATTAAATAGATAAATTATTGATAAAACCCAAACTTTAAAAAATAAGTTTTAATAGATATTAAAGTTTATAATCTGATAATTTAAAAACCTTTTGCTTTTTGTGCAATAAACTTTTTTTTCTTTAAGTTGAAAATCATTTATAAATTCTTAAGTAACTAATAAAGAATAAAATAAAAAAAGAGAACATTAAAGTGTTATTAGTAAAATAGTCACTGATTTATATTACACATTTTTAGTTCTACTTTAAATTTGTTTCTACATGTTGATGTTTACGTTATTTTATTAATTGAAATGATTTTAATACTTGTAGACTTTACGGCTACTAAAATTTTTAAATATTTAAATCTTAAATTAAATTTTAAAATATTTAAGATGTTTGTAATTCAACTAAAAAATTAAAAGCATAAAAACTCAAGTATATGGAAGCTTGTTAAGAAATAAATAAGCAACATTAAGATAGAGTTAATTACAAATAATTGGTCATGTTATAATAATGTAAACATTTAAAAGTTAATTAAGTTTTATTGTTAATAAAAGTTTAGTAAAGGACTATTAAAAGAGTTTAATTTTTTTAATTATTTTCCTTCTAACTTCTCGAAAATAAATACAAAATTGATTTTGTTTTGCTTTATGAAACTTTTAATAGCTTAAATTTTCATTAATATCATAATAAATAAAATGAAGAGAGTGAAAAATTTAAAACTCATTTTTGTTTGTTGAAATTAAATTAATTTATTAAGACTTTAAAAAAGTTATGTTTTAATTTGTTATACGTTTTGATTTATTATTAGATTATTTTCGTGTTTTTATACCATATGAATGTTAAACTCTTATACTTAAATTTCTATACTTGCAAATAGATGTGTACCTAAGCTTTAATTTTTACAATTATAAAAAAAAATTGTAGATTTTTAATTTTTGTAATTATAAACTTGGCAATAGTTTAAAAAGATCCTCCACTTTAATTAGTTTTGCCCTTTACTCTTTGACTACTGTTTTACTTATTCTGCCCTCACTAATTATTACCCCTTATAACTAACACCTCTACCAAGGTGCCTTGTCGTCCACTCTGGAAAATCAAGATTCATATACCTAAGATAAAAATTATATGAAGTTGATTTTAAAATACCATTGATTGTTTTTGAAAACTTTCTAAACTTGTTGACAAAATATTTAAAATAAATTTATTAAAAACTAAAACTTTTCATAATTTTCCATAAAAAACGCTTTATATATACTTTTAAATACATTTTAGGATTGGATTCCGATCTCCCAAGACTTAGTTGATGCCGCCTTCGGAACAAGCAATGGATTCTGGCTCGCCCACAAACATCGCAGGACTGACAAGTGGAATAACTGGCAATACAAATACACGAGTCCTGCAGGCAAGAAACTCAGGTTTGTTGAACTTCCTTATTAAAATTTTTGTTTATAGTTTTCTAGAAAAAAACTTTTAAGATGAGAATTAAATAAAAACTAAAATATATAACAACGAGACCAGTATGTCTAGGGACATTTTATTTTATTTTTTTCATACACATATAGTGTTAGAAGTTGAGCTTTAAAGGTAGAGATGTTGATTACATTTTTCTTCTTAAGTCTACGCTTTCTATTTTATATGAAGTAAAATAATTAAATTTTTCAGATTATAAACTTTTGGACTAAAAAATTTTGGTTAATTATTTATCTTACTGTCAATTAACTGAAATCCTGTTAGTTATAGTCGTATGCGCCTATACGCTAATGAAATTTGTTTTTTTTTATTCTAGGTATTAAAAAAAAGGTAATTAATACGTTGGTTACGGTCATGTTCAACTTTATCAGATATTCAGATTGTCTATTTAAATAAAATCCTACAACATTACGTTAGTCAACAGAATGACTACCCTGAATAATTTTTTTCTATGAAAAACCCAACAAGCATAAAATTTTTACTGAAGAGTTGTAATATTAATTATTAAACCAAACAGTTTTCCTATTTATGGTAGCATTTTTTTTGGGTCGGTATCAGTTATAAGGTTTTGGAAATTTTTGTTTATAACATCATGCAAGTTAAGTAAAGTGATGATTCAGCATTGTGTTAAATACATAACACTTATTCCTAACCAGACTTAATCAAATATATAAAAAAAACCAAAAAACATAATTAAACCTTAAACTTTGAAAGTGTAAGAAATTATCCAATCAGAATAGCCATTGATTTGCAGCTGACGCGTTTTTTTTTTACGTCACTTATGTTTTTATAGTAAATACTTGTATCCATTGTAATTTAGTTTTAAAGTCCCACTTTTGAAATTCGTCTTGAGATACGTTTGTGTTTGTCAAGTAACTTATTCATTTATTTACTTATTTTATAATTAATTTTTTTATTACAACTAATTTCTGATACATTGATCCACAAACAAAAATTTTGGTAAGTTTAATGCAAACGGTGTAACTCTTGAGCCCACCTTTTTTCCAAAAATTAAATCGTTCAATGTCAAATCCTGTGATGCACTTCAATAAAAACTGACAACGCTTGAGCGACTTAACCTACCATATAAACATTTATATCAAGATTCCACTTCCCACCAAAGAAAAAGTTCGTAGTAAATAAATATTAAATATTAGCCGAATTGATTATTTACTCATACCCTATAGTTCTAAATCACAACAAAGTACCAATTCAATTTTTTTTCTTTTACGACATAAACTTAGTGTATCAAGTGTTAATACAAGTGTTTTATCTGTTTACGTGTAGACCATGTAAATTAATTGAAAGATATTGCATGTCTGAAATTAATTTATATCAGAAATTGTTTAGTTTCAATTGTTTGCTTGATCATAAATATCTACTTTTAAACGATTTATAAAAAACATTCGAAGTTTACTTTTATGTACTATAAGTACGAACGTACTATAAACTTTTAACAAGCATATTTAATCACAGGTCCTTGAAAAAAGTGAAAAAGGATGTTCATCTTGCACAAATTTATAAAGACAACCTGAAGTGTTACAATAATGATTTAACCATGAAACCAAATGCAGTGAAAAGATCAGGTCTGATCAACGAGACAGGAAACGGTGTCGAACAAAACGGTGTTACTAGACGCAACCAAAACCAAATTAACGATTTAGTTGTTCAAGAAGGCATGGAAGTTGAAAATCTAACTGCAGAAGGTCTAACTGCAGATCAGGTTGCTAACAATGATGGCAATGATGATCATCAAGATTCTGACATCTCATCAGTTGCTACCGTCAGTGAGGCTGGTTTAGTAGCTAACAGGAAAAGAAAACCAATCGTGTTGAAGCTTAGGCCTATAAAGAATAGAAAGAAGTCATCTTATGAAGTTGTTTCTGCTTCGGACGACGAAAAAATTGCGGACGATGGAGTTGAAGAAGCTCAACAATACCTTCATCGACAAGCTGGGAACGGGCATGACTCAGGTTTAGAAGGTCACAATGAGCCAGGAAGGCGTGGAGTCATCGATCAGCAAATAGCTGAACAGCAGAACAGTAGCGCTGGAAGAAGCAGAAGAAAGAAAAGACGAACAAAGTTTTTTGGGTTAGTTTAAGTTGCGCTAAAACTAAAAGTTTGTACTTGTTTTTTCTTTTAGACCCTTTTAAAGTCTAAGTGAAGTAAAAACCTTAGTTAGTTTACTTATTTTAAAAGGTTTAGTCTTATTAAAGAGTAAATGCTTTAAGAGTAACTTTGTATAAATCACCGTATTAATGTGCAACATATTAGAGATTACTTAAATAAATAATATTACTAAGCAACAACCAAAATGCTGCGGCAATCAATGCAATGCAAGCGGAATTTAATGATTCAAATGTAAATGAGTTGGTAGGAAATGATCTGGAACGCGTTAAAAATGCTAATACAATAGGGATGGTCAACGTACGGCCCGCAGAGTGAAAATGACCGGCCTCCAACCGTTTTTTAAACTTTAATGGGAAACGGGCCGCAAATGAAAATGATCGGCCCGCAAGCGAGTGATAAACCCGCAAAGGGTCAATATTACAAAGTTTTTTAAAACTTTGCGTCATATTTATACAAATCAAAACTGTAAGAATTTGACTTTAAAAACATGCTAAAAATGACTTTGTAAAATAATGTGTACTAATAAATATACCATTTTTGCCTAATATTTTGTGTTGTTCTAACTTAGTTGGAATATCGTTTTGTCAAATTACCCCTAGCAAAGTGTTTTTAAGTACGATATTTTACATACGTACCTTTGTCAACTACAATGTCAATTGTATTTATAGACATTGCTTTAATATCTGACATGTTTCAATATATATCTAAGTTTTCAGACTTAAGAAAGATTAGTGAATTTTAATGATTCAAAAACGCTATCCACTGTATCAATATAACTAGATTCCGACCGGATCCGAAACTTATATTTTAATTAGAATCTGACCGGATCCGGATCTCGTCTTAAAATTAGTATTCAGTCGAATTCAGATCTAAAAAGTCATTATTCGACTAGATCCAGTAAATAACTAATTAAAAATGCTCCGGCCAGCAAAAGACTAAACATTTCCGGATCCGGCCCGTTGATCAAAAAAAGTTGCTAAGTCCTATAATAGAAGGTTCAATATTTGTAAAACATTAATTTTGAAATAACATCCATTTCTGCAATAAAAAAATGATAACTTAAATAATAAATAGTTAATAATTTGTTTAGACATCAAAATTCTTAATGTAATGAAATCGATGTACAACATATTTTTTATTACCTTTGCTTCTTGTTTAAACATACATTTAAGGAAAAGACAATCTTAGTCTGATACAATAAAAAAAACTCATTTAAATTTAACTCAGTTTTGTTCTGGGAACAAGCAAACTAATGCTTGTCAAGAAAGATACATATGATACTAGTCTCATATAATAAGCCATTAAAAGAATTGTTGATGGAACTTTTCTCAGGAACAAGCAACATCTTGCTGAAACTGATTCCATGCAAATGGAAAGTCCAAATGTGAACCGAGCAAACGAAAAAAATGTTGAAAATAATGAAGCAAGGTTTAACGTTTAAACAATATAAAGCTTAAAACTGAAATATTTTGTATAATATAAACAACTGTAAACCTACTTATTGTAAGTTTAAAACATTAAGACCCTGCAAAAACTGCTATCTAATATAATATGATATTTTGTTCATAAAAATACTAGCTGTACCTAGTATGAATAATTAACCATTCAATAAAAGTAAGCGATATTTATCACGCAGTTACAATCATAGAGATGCGGACAATGTTTCAACCCAAGCTGATCAAGAAGTTCCAAGTGTGATCCAGCATTTACCAAACGAACCAGCTGAGACTCTAGGAAGGTAAAACATGTTTACTGTGTTTACTTGAAATAACACGTTTTACACGACACAAGAAAACAAAACTCTTAGTTTTAGTATTATAAAATTCTTTAGATCACAAAACTTTAAATAAAAAGTTATTTTTTAAGAAAAAAATTTTCATAGGTTTTAATTTTGAAAATTTAAATGTCAATACAAACATACTTTAGCCTAGTGAGTCACGATTAGCTGATCAAAAAAAAGCAAGTTAATTTTCACACAGTTACTATCATAACGATGCGGTCAGAATGCAAGCTGATACTCAGCAAGAAGCTCCTAATGTAAGCCAGCCAGAACCACAGGAACTGGTAGTAGTAGAGAACACGGTAGAACGTCGTGTTACAAGGTTTGATATGTATTTTAGTTTTACTATTTAAAATAAATATGCTTCATACGACACAGTAAAACAAAACTGTTATTGATATAAATATTACAAACAGACTAAATATGTTGCAAAAAGTTTAATTGCATTAATGTAAATATTTACTAAAACTAAGTTTATTTAAGTAATACTATAACTTAAAATTAAGTTTGATACCTAAAAGTATAAATTTGCAGTATTCTCTAAGTTTATACGTGTCTGGATGTAAAAAAAGTGTTTCTCATATAAACTACATATATTACAAAAGTGTATAAACTTTACCATTTAGTACTTTTTTTTTGAAGAACGATTGTATTTATTTTCTGCTTTACCACTGTAACGTAGACTGTAATGTATTTACTTTATTTGCGGTTCGTCATTAAACTACTAATTCGTCTTTTTATGTTGCTTATCTGTGTAATGTTTCATTTGATCATTTAATATGGTTTAACGTCTAGTTTAGTATTATAATGTAATTTATTAATTGATACTACGTTTCAACAAGTTTAACTCAATTTTTCTGACATGAAAACCTTAAATTATTTCAGATCACCTCCAGCAAACAATCTGGTGTTTCTGGACCCTCTCAACGTCCCAAATCAACCCTCCGGACAAAATTATGATCCGGCATATCTGTCCCTCCTTTACGACTCTCTCATGGCGTCCATAAGAAGAAAAGGAAGCATGGCCAACTACCGCAACAACTACCACCTGCTGAGTCACATTGTAGCCACCAATTTCCACCAGAACCCTGGCTTACGCAACTTGCCAAACGACCACAGTGAAGAACGTAGGGTTCTGTTTGCCCCCATTTTCAGGGACTCGTGGAACAAAAAGGGCTTAAAAGGGTAATTTTTAATCGCGTACTGCTCATTCTACTGAGTTTTTTTTATTTTGCTTTTATAAGCCTTTTAAGTGATGCTGATAGCTTGCCTAATAATTATAACGATAAGCGACATGACTTTATTTACGTTTATATAAAGGCACAATTTTGATATAAGAATTTTATAGTGGTTAATTGTGTATTTTCTAAAAAGGTTAATTTAAGCATTTGTGAGCCTTTTAATAGATTATTGATTTTTTTCTAGACCATTTTTCTGTTTAGAGGTTTAAATAGTTTGTTACGTTCGTGATAACAGAATCTGAATAATGTTGATTGCTAATAAGGTCATCTTTTAATTGATTATTAATACTTTTTTTTCTTTTTGACAAAATGTCGCTGTTTTAGTTTTTGAAGGTTACTTAGAAAAAAAAGTTGTTACGTAGTATGAATTCTCAAGTACAAAAATTTATTGTCGATGTTTATAATATTCGTATTTTCTAATAAAAAATGAACTTAAAAATAAAGTTATTTGTAGTCAAACTATAGTTACACTTGCATTTTGTTAAGAATAGTTTAAAACTGTTAGTTTGTTTTTACCAAAATAGACTGTCGTCCATTTATATGTGTTATTTTTGTATTGTTTAAGCTAGGAGAATAAAAACTAGTACGAACTATACTATAAGTTTTTTTTCATCTACGTTTAATATTTTACTATCTTAGCAGAATAACAAATACATAATAATAAATAAAAGCTCTATATATACATGTTCTTTCCATAAACTAAGTTTCACTTTTTTAGCAACTTATTGTTATATTCTAATTATACGCTACTCGCTCAAGTTATGGTAAATAAGAAAAAGAAAATAATACTTTTTTTTTTTGTGATAAATGTTCTACTCGAGTGGCTTATATTTAGATTAAAGCTTTTCGAAAGAATCGATCTGTAAAATATATCATGAATCGGTTTCAAATAACTTTTAAAGCAGTTCAAGGACTTAAAATTTACACAAAAGAAAATTTGTTTTAACAAGTATGTTATAAGGTACAACAAAATTAAAAAACTTACTCTATTAATTCTTAAGTTTTTAGGGAATATGTACCCTTCTTTGGACAACTGTAATATCAGTACACACTACACAGTTCAAATTACAGTTTCTTAAATTTTTATCATGTGGCCCTATTTATTGAAATAAAAATAAATAATTGGCCCCCTCTGACAAAACTTCTCAAAAAACTACCACCATATATGCATAAAACTGTTTTTTTTTGTTAATTAAACTATTTTTTTGCTTTTCAACATCAAATCAAAAATATCTAGTGTAAGTTATAAAATATTGGTTCCCCCTTTTACAGCTGATACCCCTTTAAAATTTCAAAACTTTCCTACATTAAGTTGCAAAAATATCCCTAAATGCGTTTAAACTTTTTTTCCTCGTCATTATCGACTTCAAGATATAAGATAAAAGTTTCAAAGTGTTGCCTCATGCCCCCCTTCCCTTTTTAATCCATTTGCTTCTCTAAGGGGGCCATATGGCCAACTTTGGGCAACCCAGGTCTAAACTCTAAAGAAATTAAAAAAGGTTTTATAAAAAAAGGTGGTAATAAAAATAAAAAATAAAGTAAGAAGTCTATGGAGATTAAAACTGGGGATTTTACAGAGTGACCCTAGTAAATGTCTTTTACGTTTTTAATTTTGAAAAAAAGATTATATTTTATTAATACTTTTTACTTTTTTTACTGTTAACATTAAAAAAGCTACCTGTTCAAATGATTTAAACAACTTATTGTTTTAATAAAAAAAATTTATACCAATTTAAATTTCTTTGTTACATGACTAAATTAACAACAAATTAAACTAACCTATGTTTAGTTTTATGCAGTAAAATAACTAAAATAGGCACACACTTGCCCTAAGCTCTACTTAAAACTATTTAAATTAAGTTTTAGTTTTAGTGCACTCTATTTTTTTTTAATTGATTCTAATTTTTTTTAAATAATTTTTAGCATCAGAGCCGTTATAAATAACAATAAATTAAATGTAGTTCATTAAAAACTTTATTTTTTGCTTTTGTGTGGAAAAAATAAACGCTAGATAATCTAAGTTAATGAAACTGTAGTATTTACAACCGCTGTATTTACGCAACACACAAATCCTGGCAGTTATGCTAAAATTGAATTGTAGCTTACTTTTAGCTAAAGCGCTGTAGTGTTTTTTTGGTAAAGAGCAACAATAAAGAAATATATATAATTACCATGTAGAAAACCATAAATTAAATTTTTTTTTAGATTTTGTTTGGTGTATACCAGGGTTTCCAAAAATCATTTTCTAAATCGCCCCCTTTTCAGAAACTTGAAAAATAATCGCCCCCCACGATTTTATAAAGTAGTTTTTCTCTTGAGTACAAACTTTTAAGCCGAAAAAGTTGTAAACGAAGTGTAATTTAGTCTGGTACTTCTTATGCACGCACTTTTGGGCTGTGTCCAAAGTAGTTTACAGGGCTTGAGAAAATAAGTTACATTTGTTTTCTTTTAAGCCCAGTAAAGTGTATTAAAATACTTAATTATAAAAAACCTTGTTTAATCTGTAATCAATCCTGTTTAGATATGAATTGTTTTGAAACTAATGAAACTTTTAGGGTAGTGGTGGAAAACTTTTGTAGTCAGCAATTCATATTTACTAAAAAATCTTTTCTAGTTTCAACTCGTTAAAAAAATGTAATGACGGGCTGCATAATTTAAAAAAATAACGTATAAGAAAATTAAAAAACTCGAGCAAAATTGTAATAAAATGATGTAGTACTATTTTGATTTAGGAAATATTATTGTGAACTGAAAACCAAATTGAAAGTGTATTTCAAAAAACCAAGTTTTGTTTATTTTGCACAATAGTTTTCAAGTTACTTATCGGGTCGAAATTTGACTGGATCTGGATCGTATGTTACCCATCTGAAATCTTAACTGAAACCTGACATTATAATAATCTCCCATATAACGAATTTCGGACATTAATAAGTTAATACTAAGTAACTTATTTTATCTGCACAAAATACTTAAAATATTTTATAAATAGGCACATTCTAAAATTACTATACCAGAGATTAAAATACTATAAAAGAATGAACAATTTATTTTACACATAATAAAATAAATCTCAAAACAAATTTTCTTATCAAGTTTGAGGAAGTTTGACCGACTGGTTGATTATTTCACATGAAAAGTTGTTTCATCAACAGCTTCAGTTAATGCAGTAGAATTATTATTTTCAATGCTAAGATATATTATAAGCAAATTAGTTGTAAAATTAAAATTTTAGTTTTAAACTTTTTAAACTATATGTTCTGTAGTAGAATACCATTAAATAGTATTTGAATTGAAATAACCTTTAGGAAACTAAACCTTAATTTTATCATTTTCTTTTGTCCTAATTTAAATTCAAAAAATAAATCAAAAGTTTTACAGTTAATTCTGTGAACAGAAAGTAATCGATTAAAAAATTGTTTTAATTAGGTTAAAATTTTGTTTTGTAGCTCTAGCAGTCTATTTGATGGCTTATTTGATACTGTTAAAATTTATTTTTTTTCTCTAGTTATTAGCCTTTAACAATTTACTAGAAGAAAATAATGAAAAACTAAAATTAGAGTTAAACTATTAAAATAAACAACACATTCTAATAGCTAATATATTAAAAATTAAGATAAAACCTAAAACAGCTGTATTAATAATTTAAAATTCCCTAATATATTGATTTTTTAACAATAATAAATCAAGTTAGAAAATAAAATTTAGTTTAAGAATGTTTTAAATGAAAAGTTAAAAGTCATATCAAATATAGAAAACCAAAAAAAAAAATTTGAATTAAAAACTTTAATGGTCATAAAATCTTTTTATTAATACAGATTAAACAAGTAATAATAAAAATATGTCAAATAAATTTTTTTCAAACAAATACTTTAATCACTGTGATACAAAAACTTTTAGTGTAATGTAAAACGACGAATACAAACTACAAAACTAAGCAGATCAAAATAAAACTATTAACAGATTTAAAAAATAAACCATTTAATAAATACAGTAGACTTCCGTCTGAGTTCGCACTTTGAACTAAACCAAAAAGTGCAAACGCAACAATTATTACCATTTATTTTTACAAAATGATAAATTAGAAAATGGTATATGTAATAGCTTTATGAAAAAACATGAAATCAACTAAAACATAAAACAAACATTCAGCAAAAAATAGATCTATATAAGCTATTAAATATTATGTAGTTTTTGTTATATTAATACTTAGTTAATAATAGACTATATTTAATTAAAATTTTAGAAAATATAAATTTACACTTTTTTTGGTAAAAAGTTCAAACTCAATCGGAAGTCTACCGTAATTAATATTTATAAGGCATTATGCAAACCTGTTGTAGAATAAAGAACCCAAAAATTTTGTTTTTATAAAAAGAATACTGAAATACAATACAAACCAGGTTAAATAAGGAGTATTTTAAAAGATCAAATAAAATTTAAAAACTTCTATAAAACAGTGTCTGCTACTGAAGTCTAATTTAATGTGAAGGATAAGGTTCATGACTGCTAGCAAGTTTTTCTAATTTGATTCTTAATCAGTAAAATTAAGCCTTCTTTACAAATATATAGATTAGATCTTTTGCTCAAGATGTTGATAACTGAACTGAAGCTTTCTCAACAACATAGCTAGATATAAAAAACAATCTGAATTCCTCTCAAATGATTGGAAACTTTCGCCTTAGTTTTCGTAGATTGCAAAAGCTTTCATATCGTTCTTTGGAAAAATTTACTTTAAGTTCAAGGTCAGTTTGTAAGTCTGAGAAGGTTTCCTGAAATTCGTTTACTTCAAAATAATCTGCCTCGAAGGGATCCATATTTTTATATATATGATAGCTTTTATGTGTCAAATCGAAATTTTACTACCTAATATGTTGAAATTGTTAAAATTTCCATATTTTTTTAAGTTTTTTTGCCTAAATTGTCAAGTTCCAGATTTTTTCACGTTTTCTAAGTAAATTGGCAACCCTGTATAGTTTTATTTCTTAGTCTAACTTAGTAACTTTTCAAAAAAAAAAGAAATGAAAGAAATATTATGAACTGATAATTAATAATATATAACATAGACATATATATAACATTTACAAACCATTTATGATCCCAAATAACATATATGTCAGGTTATAAAATGGTGAGAGGAATTCCGATCGTCTATGATCTATGTAATTGTTAAATAAGAAAATATATGAATGAAAATATGTAATTTACTTTAAAGTAGGAGTCATAAGTACTTGATTGTTTTCTCTGTACTTCAAATAAAAAATATAAACTTTTTTTGTTTAAGTTTTACCTCAGGGTCAAATATCTAATAGCAAGCTAAAATTAGTAAAATAGCAAGATAAAAAGTAAAAATTTTTTATGACAGCCCAAAATTTTAAAATTGCCCCCTTTTCGCCCCCTTACTAGTTATCGCCCACCCTTTCGCCCCCTTACTAATTATCGCCCCCCGACTTACTAAAATCGCCCCCAGGGGGGCGATATCGCCCACTTTGGGAAACCCTGCTTTACACTCTGACAAAATTAAAACTATTTTTTAAATACTTAAAATAAAACTAAACAAAATGTAATCATTACAGTGAGCAGATAACCTTTAACAAACATAATAAATCAAAAAAAAATAAATATAAAAATTACTAAGCTTATACTCCAAAAATTTTGAAGTCTAACAATTTCAGTGACAATTGATACAATTTGTTTGATGAAAAATTTAAAACTACATAAAATGACCAAAATTGTATATATATATATATAACATTTCTATAAAATAAACTTTTTGTCATAGTTTAAAGTAATTGAAACTGAAAATAAAAAACATTTTTATAGCTTATCAAGTTAATATAACAAAATAATGCAAAATAAAATCTCCACGTTACAACCTGTCCAGCTTGGTAACAATCAGCACTCTTACGCACTGGTCGAAACTCACTGAAGCGGCAAGTCCCAGTTTGTCGCGGTTCCATTCGAGTGCATTCACGGGTTGCGTTGAAACAGTGCAGTTTTGAAGGTAATCGATTGTGCCCGCTACCTTAAATGTTTCGCCTGTAATAAAGTATTGTTAAACACATAGTATTTGTTAGTATTATATTTATTATTATAAGTGCAGTTTTAAAGGTTTTCGATTGTGCCTTCTACACCGAATGTTTCGCTTTTTTTATGATTAAAATAGCATTTTGTATTATTGTACATACAAAATCATTTTAAAAAGTTTAGAAGTTACAGAAAATATTACAAACAACATACTAGTTTTACGTGGTGTTCTCAACACTTAAACAACTAATAATAATAAACCGTTATATAATAATAATTATAATTTAGAAGTTTCACTTTTGCTTGATAATTGTAGTTAAACAAACAATAGTAAAAATAGTATATTAAATAATTCAGAACAAAAAAATATAGCTTACCATTTTCAGTCTTAGTCCTTTTAGCAGGATACTTGTATTTCCACAGACACAAACTTTCACTACCTCCTGTTGTCATGAAAACGTCTCTGTTCTGTGGCAAGTGTCTCGCCAGCCACACTGTTGATTTGTGAGCTTTCTCTACAACTGAAGCAAATCCCTGTTTGTTTATTTTATTTTATTATCAAATATCAATGCAAGTCCCTGAAGTCGTATAAAGGTGTATTAGATAGACTCAAAATGGTAAATGCTTAAAAAACATTTATGTTATTAATAAAACTTTAAATGTTTTCCCTGTTTAAGTTATGCTTGCTGGAGTAGCCATAACTTGCTAAAACACGTATTATCAAATTAAACTACAACCCTGTTATTCCAGAAAAATTAGACTTTATCAATATAATAAACTTTATATCGGAAGAGTTTTTTTTTTAAGTTTCAAAGTATTTAAATTTTTAAATTTGTAGACCAAGTACACATATTTTACTTACAACTCAAATAGAATAAACATTGTCAATATTTATTATTCTCACCTGTTTTGGATGCTTAGTTCTCGTATCAAACACGTGGAATTTACCCTCCAAAGTAGAACAAACCAACTTGTTCACTTTTATGTCCTTCCTATCAAATTGAACAGAGCACACTCCATTCTTGAGATTTGTCTCCCACCTGGGTGTAATAAATTATTATTAAGTTACTTACAATAACTTCACTAAACACTTCTTATTTTATTATAAATATGGTGTTTGGTATAAAGTTCAACCTGTTTTTGCTTGAATTAATAGTCAGTTACAAACAAATTTTTTATAATACAAAAAGGCTTTTATTTGTAACTTGGACTGTTAAAAATTAAACCATATATTTTGATCACTTTGAGGTGTTTAAAGAAAAAAGAAAAAAATCACAAACCCACAGATCATAAGAGTATAGACAAGATTTTTTAAGAAGTAAACTAAAATTGCAATAACGATTAAAATGTTACAGATTTACCACTCTTTGAAGCACAAAAGCTAGATTCATTAATCAAAATTAGCCTGAGTTACATCAAGCTAGCTGAGTTCGTGGAAGTCTTTGAGAGAAAAAAGTTGCAAATCAATTTTAAATACAAAAAACACTAGAGTAATCTGAAAAGAACTACCAAAAACACATTTTTCAAGAAAAAACAGCCAACGATCCAGGAAAAAAATCAAAACCGAGTTTTGGAAGAAAATCTTAAGCAGCCTGTGTATGTAGCAACCGTGATGTAAGCACGTTTAAGAAATAATTTTATACCTCAACGCCTCAGGCATCAATGGGGAATATTATAACATCACCAAAAGTTTTAAATAAGTGAATACTTCATTAATACAAAAACAACAATTTACTAACAAATATCTATCTGTTTATAAACTATTTGGATTTAATAATTAAGCTTATTTTTATTAATACTTAGTTAAACTCAACAACAACAATAACTTAGTTTTGTTTAAAGCTTAAAACTAAATTACTTAAAAAAGCTTGATTTTTATAGTACTTCATTTTTAAACATACAGTCACTCCCTTACCTCAGTGCAATTGATCTCAAATCGAATATTTTGACATCTCCATTATCGTACCCGGCAGCAACACACCTCTCCTCACTTGTATACGGATCACCGAAACATACTGACCAGCAATCTCTAGTGCTAGTGCCTAATCATTATTAACAACTATTTACAAAAATCTATTGTACCTAATTATTTTATCATTATTATAAACATATTTATATATTACTATCATAACCTCTTGCATATTTTTATTTTATATTTTTTTATTTAATGCAATGAATAGCTCTTTGAGCAAAACTAAGTTTGCTAAACAAACTTTTGAAAAATAGAATTAACATATTATTTACTGTAAACAATTAATTACAGCAGTAAAAAATATTAGTTAAATATTTACAACAATATAATACATTCTTCAGGGGCCATCGTGCAAACAGGTTCTCCTTTCTGGCGAACATCCCAAACTTTGACTGTTCCATCCCTAGAACCTGTAGTGAATAATAAAAAAAAAAAAATAGTTTAATAAACTTGTTCATAGTATTTTCGACGTAGAGATGAAGCTGCTGGAGAACAGCATCAGGAGGGAGATGATGGCGAACGAGATGAAGAACAGTCTCAGAATGGAAAGAGCGCAGAGCAGGCTGATGCAGAAAGTGCTAACCAAGAGGCTGAAGAGCCAGTACTTAAATAAATGAAGAGCTGAAGTAATAAAATCATCATATAAAATATGTGTTTTTGTTTATAATACTATACGTTTATTGCAACTTATTTTAATTAAAAGCAATGCAAAATTATATATTTAATTAATCTTTTGACACTTACAAGCTGAATAACTTTCATAAAAAATTTTCAAACAAATGCGTTTTAGTTCTTGGGAGCTCTACCTAAAAATGGTTTTGTTTGATACGTTTTAAAATTTATAACTTAAAGCTCTTTACTACGTTTTAAGAATTTTAGGCTAGTAAAAAACTGATAAAAGCACGTAAGTTCTTAGAATAGCATTCCTTACGCATGATAGTAAAGTAATTTATATAAAAGTTTAATAAACTATAGAATTCATTCAAAGTAGGCAAAAAAAATATTAGTTAGCTTTAATATTACCTCTTTATAATAAAAATTAACGACATAATAATCAAAGTATATAACTTTAAAGCGTTTATTTACAATTGTTACTATGTTGATTGTTGTAGTTTAAAATCCTTACATAAACGTTTTTCAAAGTTAAAGTAACTTTTATCTTTTATTGCTCGTACGTTTACACGTATTATTTTTATAACAAAAGTAAAAAGTAGACCTGAAAATTAATAGCAAAATTTTCGTTGAAACAACAACTTAACAGCAACCAAAGCTTACCAAGTTTTTTGATGAACTATTTTTATCTTGAATTTAGAACGGGAAAAAACTAAACTTTATGTTTCATCAATATAAAAACAAACAACTTTTTCTAAAAAATACACTGTAAAAAAAATAATTTTATTCGTTATACAACAAAAATTGCTTAGCAAATACTTATAATAATTTAGTTAGAATTTTACTAGAGACCATTTTATTAGTTAACTTAAACTATAGATTGGAAAAAAAGTTTTGCCTAACTTATATTGAGCTCACAAGTTAACACTTATTTGGGATAATACATAAATTCATGGAACGGGTAAAATATGTAACGTAGAAACTTTTGCATGATAAGTAAATTTTGCACAGAGGGTCAGTGTCAAACAAAATATTTAAAAAAAAATTAGTAACAAGACAAAACTTTTTTTAAAGTTACTGACCAAGGGTTAACGTTACGGGTAGCAGTGATAAAAAAAAGATTAAAAAATAATTAGTATAAGTAAGAAATGATAAATAAATAAAAAAAGTATAAAAGGTAATACCAATAAACGAAAAGGTTTATAAGCTACAGTGATAGGAAAAAAAAAACTAAATATATAAAACATTATGAAAAAATAGTTACTTATAAAGGGTAAGGTTAGGGGTAACAGTAATAGTAAAACATCAAAAAGAAGAAATAATAGACTCATAAAATAATAAAATTAGATAGAAATTGAATAGAAAATGTTTAGGCCGGTGTAAAATGTCAATCCGTGCAATTGTGTCTTTTTCTGTATACTTGTCACCTACCCATATTTAAAAATTAAAAAATAATAATTTTCTTTATACAATAAAACGGTAGAGTTGTTTCAGTTAAAACTATTACTTAGGTAAAACATAGAATATATTTTCAATTACTGAATTTAGAAAAAAATAAAACTTTAACCTTAAAAAAAGGTATTAAAATATCAATACTTTATAATAATAATAATAAGGCCCGCTATCAGCCGAGATCGGCTATGCGTGTTGTGCACAGAAAAAAAAAATTACATGTTTAAAAAAAAAAAAAAAACATACACAGTGATGCAATAAACAAAACACAAACACACAAAAAAAACAATTAAATTCATTCTGCTTCTTATTTCTTCATCTTCTTCTTCGTTTTTCTAAAATATTCCTTTTCTCTTTCTTGCAGTCTTTTGTGTATAGTTGATCTCCATTTGGCACGGTCATTTGCAAGCAACTCCCAATCATCAGTTCCAATGTTCAAGCATTTTAGGTCGCGCTTGCATACATCCTTAAAACGTAATTTTTGACGTCCTCGGTTTCGTTTGCCAACGACCAACTCGCCATACAATAGAAACTTTGGGATCCGCTCAGTATTCATTCTCAGGATATGACCGAGCCAGCGAAGCCTGCGCTGACTGAGGGTAAAGTACATAGTGGTAAGACCAGTACGTCTCAATACTTTCTCATTGGTGATCTTTTGCTGCCATGTAATTCCAAGGATGCGACGAAGGCATCGTAGGTGGAAGGTATTGATTTTCTTCTCCTGTACGCTAGGTAACGTCCATGTCTCGCTACCGTAAAGCAGAGTACTGCAGACACAGGAACGGTAAACGTTAGCCTTTGTTCGAATGCTTAGCTTTTGGTTATCCCAAACTCTTGCAGTTAAGCGAGCGAAAGTGCCTGATGCTTTGCCAATGCGACTATTTATTTCTTTGTCCAATGATGCGTTTGACGCAACATTTGAGCCACGGTATACAAAGTTATCTACATTCTCGATATCCTTACAATTGATCTTGATTGATGGTAAAATATTTGTTCCTTGACTTAGAATTTTAGTCTTCTTAAGGCTTATAGTAAGGCCGAAATCCGAGCATGCCGAAGAAAACTGATTCAGCAGTGTCTGCAGGTCTTAGGCAGAGTGAGCCACGAGTGCAGCATCGTCAGAAAATAAAAAATCACGTACGGTGACTTTCTTCAGATTTCGCTTAGCTCTTAGATTTGAAGGGTTGAAAAGGTGTCCGTCAGTTCTTGTATGAAGCTTGATTCCAGTTGTTAATGAATTAAAAGCATGCTTTTATAGCATCGAAAAGAAGATTCCAAACAAAGTTGGAGCAAGTACGCAGCCTTGCTTTACCCCACTTTTGATTTCAAATGAATCAGATACACTACCATCATATTGAATGGTTGCCCTTGTGTTTGTATGAAAAAACTTCACAATATTAAATAATTTTGGAGGACATCCATTTTTCAGCAGTATAAAATATAGTCCTTCTCTACTTACCAAGTCAAAAGCTTTAGTGAGGTCAATGAAAGCGATATACAAAGGCATGTTCTGCTCATTACATTTCTCTTGTAACTGACGTACAGAAAAAATCATGTCGGTGGTAGATCTTTTAGACCTAAATCCACATTGAGACTCAGGATAACTCTTTCAGCCAGCTTCTGAATACGAGGAAGAACCACTCTTGCATAAACTTTAACAGCAATCGCAAGAAGAGAAATTCCACTGTAACTATTGCAGTCCGATCTGGAACCCTTGTTTTTATATAAGACTATGATCTTAGCATCACGCATGTCTTGTGGCACTATACCTTCTCTCCAACATTTGGCTAAAGTATTATGTAAATGAGGTAACAAGCATGACTTACATTTGCGGACCAAGTCCGCTGGTATGCCGTCGCTACCTGGAGCTTTCCACGGAGCCATCATATCAATGGCTTTACTAAGTTCTTCAGTAGTTGGTACGCTATCCAGGTCATCCATCATTGGTAGACTATCCATTCTGTTAAGGGCATCATTAGTAACAATATTCTGTGTAGAATACAGAAGGGAAAAGTGTTGAACCCATCTACTCAACTGTTTACTCCTACTGTGTAAGATTTCACCAGTCTCAGATAACAAAGGTGATATTGACCTCTTTGTTGGTCCAACTGCTTTTCTTATTCCTTCGTAGACTGATTTGGTATCTCCTCTACCAGGAACAGCCTCAATACGGGCACTAGCCTTTAACCAAAACTCAGTAACACATTTTCTAGCTGCCCTCCGAAAAATTTTTCTGGCTTCACGAAGTCTATTAAGACACGTGTTACTTGGGTCACGTTGATAATCAACATGAGCCTGTCGCTTTTTCTTTAAAAGAGGAGATAAAATATTGATATTTTCTTCGAACCAGTCTTTTTTGGCATGTTTGTTCTTTCCAAAAGTTTCAAAGCCATTCTGATATATACTTTTTTCGATCCTAGACCAAGACTCAGAAGCAGATGTGTCCGACGAAGAGACAAATGGCATCAGAGTTGAGAACTTTTTGATATTTTCCTTGTCCCGCATTGCACCTACATTTAGTCGAACTTTACGAGCTAAATTGTTTAAATTGTGCATGAACTTTTTTGAGATGTGCATTTTACAGCAGACCAAAGAATGATCGCTGTTGCAGTCTGCGCTTTGATATGATCTAGTTAACAGAACATCGTTAATACGATGGCGTCTCACTAAGATAAGGTCTAATTGGTGCCAGTTTTTAGAACGGGGATGTCTCTAAGATACTTTATGCTGACATTTAGTTTTAAAAAATGAATTGGTAACACGTTTACCATTAGAATTCATTCTTCCAAAACCAAAATTTCCTAGACAAGGAGCCCAGGAGTCGTGATCAGATCCAACTCTTGCATTAAAATCACCAAGAATAACAAGTTGGTCGTTTTTTGGCAATTTATTCACTACGAGATTTATTTTTTCATAAAAAGTATCTTTAATTTGCTCGTCAGTGTATAGCGTATGCGCATATACACTAATAAGGGTCGCTGTTCCTTTTTTGGTGTGTAAACGTAGAGTAGCAATACGTTCGTTTCCGTCACCGACTTCTACATGTTGTAAGAGTGTATTCTTGACAGCAAAACCAACACCATATTCTTTACGTTCTTCAACAGACTTACCAAACCAGAAGAAAGTAAATTTTTTTTCTTTAATTGAGCCTTGACCAGCAAGGCGCGTTTCTTGAAGAGCTGCAATATCAACTTTAAGACGAAGAAGTTCGTTATTTATAATAGCAGTTTTTCTTGCATCATTTATTTTTTCGGGGTCCATACCAGTAGTCATGGTAAGAACGTTCCAGCTTCCCAGTTTAAGAGTGGGTCTCTTTTTACGTTTATGTTTGTCAGGTGACATAGTTTCAGTTTACTTTTCACTTAAAGCTATCCCCATTAACCCAATGAGGAAGGTAAACTGTGGCGGAACAACACCTTATTGGCTGAGGGCTGCTCAGCTTAAGGCAGGCGGTGGTTGTTCAGTGGAACTAAAAAATTCCTCCTACCGACGAATACGACCCCTGGCGCCCATCCTTACGCCAAACAGGATTAGGCTTATCACCGGTAACTGCCGTATTCCGTGTTGTGTCTTTGCGAAAAACCTGCGAAGCTGGAGTAAACCTCTCCAGGCACAAAGCCAGGGCATAACAATGAGATTCCAGCTGTTGCCCATGCAGCAGGATCTCACTCTCCACAGTGAGAAGAGCTCAGCGAAACAGCAAAGCTGATACAGCCAAGATTCATCATTGTCGCAGGAGCTGCCGGAATAACATTGAATACAAAGTCAGACCGCCTACGTGGCTCCGACTACGGCTTTTTGATCAGAGTTTTGCATCTCCTAGAGGAGTAGAACTACAGTTCTTCGGAGTTTCCTCTACCCCCGTGTTTAAGACTTTACCATGTCTGATTTTTCCTCAGGGTTTACTCCCGAAGCCTTTGCTTAGCCAAAAACAACCACAAGGCAGTGGTGGTCGGCAAAGGCTTTACAGAGCTGATGCTAAAACAGCTCCAACCCCAAGGGGTGATCATGAAAGTTCTTCAGGGGTCTTCTGTGTCATCTTTGTGATCTTCCGTGTCATCTTTGTGATCATCTGTGTCATCTTATTCTTTCTTTCTAATTCAATATTTGAATTTTTCTTATTCAATATATTTGAAAGAACTTTCTTTCTATTATCGAGAATCTCTCTCATCTATTTGTAGACTATGAATTCAGCAAGTTGGCTGGACTGTTTTGACATTGATCACAAATAGAATTACTTAGTCACTTATTACTTTCTTATTCAATATATTTGAATCAATGTTTGAACTAATAACTTATTCAATATATTTGAATCACTCGGGATCTCCGGTTTACCATACTACTTTATATATACTTTACCATAATACTTTATAGCCTTTCACTAATATAAACATAATTTCTTTAGAGAATTGAACAAGGGAATTTTTTTAATGAATGTATATACTTTATGTATTTTAAACATTAAACTAAAACTAATTTACAAATTTAACTTTGAAACAGACTTTACTGAAGCTAGTTTAAAAACAATTGGATATTTTATAACTTTATAAAATGTTTCATTATATTCTGTTGTTGATGTGTTTAGATTGTTTTACTAAGTAGTGTAAAAAAGAGCAAAAGTATGTACAGGTTTTATACCCACTAAATTTCACTACATACTTTAAACTATATCTGTTTATTTAATTTCTTAGGTGTATTTAACTATTTTAAACTAGTTTTAGTATTTTAGCGTTATTTTCAACACATTCTTTATAAGCAGGGTTTATTTAGATCTAGCGGTTTTAAAGTTTATCCTTTTTTAACTCTAAAGTTTATAGACTGATCACTCTGAGTTTACTATAATTAACATACAACTATTAATATACAACTGCTATATCTACGTCATTTACGAGTTATAAACACTAAGTACACTTAAAAAATGAACTAAATAGAAATAGATTAAAATTTATTTTTTAAACTAAGTGAGGATTATGAATTTATTTGCTTTAGCTCTTTATAATTAATTCACTATGAAATAATTTAAAGATTTTAAACTACACAAACATCAGAGAATAAAAAGAGACTTTTGTAAATCTAAACAATAGTTTTCTTTTAAATAAGCTTTACCAATGTCTTATATTTAAAGTGTAGTTGATGATTTGATTACTTTTTAACATTCATTTAGTATAGCTAGTGCTAGACATATATTAAAAAAATCTCATTGTGTAAAACTCTAAAAAAAGCATCTGATAATTGTAAGCAACTATAAAATATTGGTATTATAACAGTGTTATAACTTATTTTTAAGTATTTAAAATTCTAAAGTTTTTTAAGTCAGTAGTTCAGTATAAATGCTTGTTTTTAGTTAGGTGACAGTTTAACTTATACAGTTCAAGTGCTTTATTGTAATACAAAAATAGCTACTTCTTTACTTAAGTATAAACCTTGTTTTATTAATAAAATTTTCATGTCGTTCATCTAAAATAGTATTTACAAGTTATTAAGAATTTTATAAAACTAAAGTAATAACCAAGTATAAAAAAATTATTAAGCAATGTAAAATTTTTAAAATTATTTGTAATTTTTTTGATTAAGTCAGTCTATGACATGTTTCACACCCAAAAAAAGTTCAATTCATTCTTTCATTTATCTAACCATGCATACTTCTTAAAATTATGAAAATAAATAGGAAAGGCAAGAAAATGTTGTTTCTATCTCAAAATTTAATGTAAAAGATTCTTAAGTAATTCCCACTAAGTCATGTTAGTGATAACTATTAAACAATTTTTTAATGATATCCATACCCCTTACAACTATTCAGTAAGGAGAAATTGGAAACTATTGATACTAAGAAAAGCAAAACAGAAAATTTATTAAACTTTAAAGTTTTTTTACTTTTATAGAATGGCAAGTATAAAATACATTATATATATATTTTTTCAATATTTCTTTTAAATAAAGACGAAAATACGTGTCACTTAAATTTTCTGATTTTGTAACTTTTTTTGAGTTGTTTAAAACTTCTTTTGTATAATTAAAATAACAGTCATAGCCTTTAAAATATTAATTTAAACTTATTAAAAATATCTCTATCACAAAAACTTAAACTTTATACAATTTTTCAAGTGGGCCTTGTAGAAAGTGATAAAGTTTGAATAATCACTTTATTTTCTATAAATATACATATCTATATTTCTCTAATTATAATAAAACAATAGTTTATACACCTGTTTCATACATGAAATGTATAATTTCATGTACTCCTCAGTAAGCTACAGTTTATAACAATAGTACACAGAAGTTTAGACTTTGAAAACTTTATAGTAGTTTTGACGTAGTAATGATAGAGTTTATTGTACAGTTAGCTGAGTTTGGAATAATACGCTGTAGTTGTTAATTTATGCATTATGGAAAGTTTAGAAAGGTTATTTTAAAAAGTTTTTTAAGCTATTAGATAAAAGTTTTAAACTGATAGAAATAATATTTTAAAATACTCGTGTTTGCGGCTTAAATTCATTTTGTTTTAATATTTAGTTGGTTTTAATTTTGGTAAAAAAATATTTTTGATAATGGATACATATGTTTTGTCTTTCGCTTTTCTTGTTTAATGTTACGTTCTTATCTGATATATCAATTTCTATTTTTTCTAAGTTACAAAGTTTGCAGCTGATATTTACCATTTAATTTTGTAGTATGTATAGTTATCTTTAAAATTTCATATGTAGATCGCTAGTTCTGTTGTGTGTCTTTTGTTAATATTATTGAATGATGGTTTGTGGTAAAAATTGTTTTTTTTTTTGTTTTGTGTTACACTTGTTCAAAAATGAGCCTACGTACAAATTTGTAACTTATGCAAAATCGACCCTTGGTGCAAATTTGTCTTCGTGCAAAAGTATCTTCGTGCAATTTAGATTTCTCGTGCAATTTTGTCTTCGCGCAATTTATACCCCTCGTGTAATTTTGTCTTTGCGAAATTTTGACCATTTCCCGGTAAATATGTTCTGGTTGCTTAATTTAAACTTTGAAAACATTTTTTGCAGAGTTTTTAATCACAAAATGGAAGTAAATAACACTTCTACTAGTGAATCTTATTCTGTACCAATGGAAAATGAATCAGTAAACACTGTCCCAGGGGTGGCTTTAGTTAAAAAAAAATGTTTTGTTTTTGAAGTTCTATCCTAGTAAACTAGTCCAATAAAAACTTTACTTTAAGTTGTTGAAAAAAGGAATCTATTAATTTAATAGTTGAAAATAATTTAAGTAGTATAATGAAGCATAAGTTTAGCAAGGTAAAATATGCAAGGTTATACCAACATTATTTTTTTTTCTACTAAAACTTTTACCCCTATGGCTTACCTTCAGTTAGAAAATCTTGTTTCTTTTTCCTTTTACATGAACTTATTTTTTAATTATTTTTTTTTGTGTTTAACTTGTTCAAAAATTACCCTACGTACAAAATTGTAACTTATGCAAAATCGACCCTTGATGCAAGTTTGTCTTCGTGCAATTTTGTGACCTCGTGCAATTTTGTCTTCGTTTAATTTAGACTTCTCGTGAAATTTTGTCTTCGCGAAATTTTGACCATTTCCCGGTAAATATGTTCTGGTTGTTTAGTTTAAACTTTGAAAATATTTTTTCCAGAGTTTTTTATCACAAAATGGAAGTAAATAACACTTTTACTAGTGAATCTCATTCTGTACCAATGGAAAATGAATCAGTAAACAGTGTCCCATAGGTGGGTTTAGTTTTAAAAAATTTGTTCTATTTTTGAAGTTCTATCCTAGTAAACTAGTGCAATAAAAACTTTACTTTAAGTTGTTGGAAAAAGAATCTATTAATTTTATAGTTGAAAATAATTTAAATAGTATAATCAAGCATAAGTTTGGCAAGGTAGAATACGCAAGGGAATAACAATATTTAATTTTTTTTTACTTAACTTTGTAAAGGAAAAAAATTTACAACATATAAATTAATAAAACAATGTTCGGGTTATTTTAATTAATAATAGTTACCACAAATAAAGTCATCATACTATTTGATACAGTATATTATTTATAACTCTATTATTAATTAGAGACGGAAAGTAAATAAATTTGTAGTAATGTATTTTTTAAAATTTGTTTTCAATTTTTTTTTAAATGTTTTAGGATACAAAAGAGGATTATGGGTAACTGGTTATATCTAAAACTTAGGAGTTTTATATATCTACTGCTGTATTTCTTAAATTATTTTCGTTATATCATTGTTGAAAAAAATCTCAAATATAAGTTGAGGTATACTTTATTATATTTAGTAAAAGCCTTAAAGATATTACAAAATTGTAATTAATTTCATATAGTAACCACCATTAAAACTAATAAGTATGGTTACAGAGCGGAACGGACATTCCAACTGAAGAAGTTCTGTCTTCCAGTTCAAATGCTCCAGTTGCCCAGGTACATGCAAGAGCAACAGTATGTGTATTTATAAATATTTATCAGTTAACATTTTTGTAAAATTATCAATATGAAATACATCCCTTTAAACCTTGAAGTTCAAAGTTTAAGGTTTGTTAAACTCAAATTTTAAACGCCATAATTTTACAAACATTTGCTCTTATATAAAAAACATCCTTTTAGTATATAATTAACCTTATATTTTTATATTACCTTGCAGGGTGAAACTGACCGACCAGCCGAAGAAGTTCTTTTTGCAAGTTCAATTGCTGAAGTTACACGGGCGCCCGCAACTGTGAGGCGATATAATGCAAGGGTAAGATTTTTTTCAAATATTTTGTAGATAATTTATTTTATTGGTAAAACATTTCTGTTTATTAGTTTGTTTTTAAATTTTATGATCTTTTTTACCGGAACATAGTGTGCTGAATCAACTTTAAAATAAATTTTATTTTATATTTTAATGAAAAAGCCTCTTTTTTTTCCAATCGTCAATTTAATATTCTTTTAACTCTTTGTTAAAATACCCAACGTGTACAACATAATTTTAACTAAAAAGATAAACAAATCATTTGGACATTGGACGTAGAAAAATTTTGTTAAGATTTCGAAACCCAAAATAAACTATTTTATGGCGTTTCCTTAGTTTTAAAAATTATGTATTTATATAACAAAAATTAATTACATTAAATGCATAATATCCTGTAAAAATTGCAACTTTAAAAAGCTTATTTTACTAAACTCATGTTTTTTTATCATAATTATAAATGGTTTGGTATATAAACTACCTCAATTAAGTCTTGTTTTTCTAACAAAACTCTTACTTTTAAGGCGGCTCTTAAAAATTTAACTACATTTTACACAACTTCACAATCAGTCAGTTTTTGTCACCACCTGACATAGACGCATACAATACTCAATTTGCAATCAGTTCACTTGATTTTTTAAACTGTCATTTATTTCAACCAACAAGTTTGATTTCTAACTAAACTCCTACTTTTAAAGCAAATTTTTACAGATTAGTAGTAACTCAAGTTTATGTTGTTTCATTATAATAAATAAACCATCAGCGACCTAGACCGCCACACATCATAAACGCATACCATCGCGAAGGCGTTCCATTTCACCGCATTCCACAAAACTTCTTCACTTGGGAAGGGGACGGTGATTCAGACGGTGAAATGCACGAGTTTATGGCGAACGAACTTGGTCTTGCAGACAAAAGTGGAGGTCTTTCAGCGGAGAGGATCGATAGATTTCATCACTTCAACGCGGGCGCTGATTTAGCAGGTGAGCAAGTAAAAAAAAAACTGTGAATAAAAGTTTTTAAACAGAGTTAAACACTGTTCCCGTAAAGAATGTTTAGTTTACATTTTGAATATTTTGGTAGCAGATAATTAGGTTTTAATTCTCTTTAATTCCTCTGATATTATAAGGTGATTCTAATTTATCAGGAGAACAACATTTTTTTATGTGCTTTGGTGATTAGTTTTAATTAACATGTCTTCTTGCTTTCTTAGTTTTAATTAGCATGTTTTCTAGTAATGCTAAAAAACAATTTTCATCAGGTAAACGTTGTCAAATCTGCATGGACGATCTTACAATCGAATCAAGGATGGTCCGTCTTGATTGCCACGAAAAACACGTGATGTGCAAGACGTGCGTGGACAATTGGTTCGGCAACCATAAGACTTGTCCGATGTGCAGGAAAGCTTTTCAATAACATTTGTGGTCCAAGTAGAATGATTAGCACTGCTGAAAAATGAAACGTTTTTCTAAGCTTGTTGCATAGTTTTGTTATTTACGTGCTTGTAACTATATAGTCTAATTTTTGTTTGGTGTTATAAATTTAGTTCAGTTGAATTTTTTCCTCCTCTGTTTGACTGGATTTTTTAGTATAAATTGTGAACTGACAAATAGTTTGAGAAAAATTTGCCAGACACGTCCATATTGCTGGATATTGTTTTATTAGATTTGCTGTTGGTTTAGAGTTTTTGATAGTTTTGCGTTTATTAGATAATAAAACATTTATATAGTTTTCTTAGACTGTTTTCTTTTTTATCTAATTATGTTTATATAGTCCACATTTTCTTTAATTTTATTAATTTATTTAGGTTAAGTATTTAAACACTTGTATTATTCATGCACGGATCGTTACTATTTTGCAAGAAAGAACTTTAACATAGAGCTGCTGGTACATTTTGAGTAATTGCTTAACTAATTTTATAACTTCGGTTTAATTTGAATCAGCATATTTGATAACAAATCATTTCGATAAGTTTTTAAATACTATTAAAGTTTAAACGGTCCATGGTTTATCTAGACCAGGGTTTCCCAAATTCATTTTCTAAGTCGCCCCCTTTTCAGAAATTCGGAAAATAATCGCCCCTTACGATTTTACAAAGTAGTTTTTCTCTTGAGTAGAAACTTTTGAGCCGAAAAAGTTGTGTTCGAAATGTAATTTAGTCTGGTACTTCTTATGCATGCACTTTTGAGCTTTGTTCAAAGTAGTTTACAGGGCTTGAGAAAATAAATTACATTAAGCTCAGTTAAGTGTATTATAATATTTCATTATTAAAATGCCTTGTGTAACCTGTAAATAATACTGTTTAGATATGAACTGTTTTGAAACTAATGAAACTTTTAGGGTAGTGGTGTACAACTTTTGTAGTTACTAATTCATATTTACTAAAAAATCTTTTCTAGTTTCAACTCGTTTAAAAAATGTAATTGCGGGCTGCATAACTTAAAAAAATAACATATAAGAAAATTGAAAAACTCGAGCGAAATTGTAATAAAATGATTTAGTATTTTTGTGATTTAGGAAATACTATTGTGAACTGAAAACCAAATTGAAAGTGTATTTCAAAATATTTAGTATCAAAAAAATAAATTTTGTTTCTTTTGCACAAGTAGCTTCCAAGTTATGTCGATATTTGACTGGATCTTAACCGTACGTTAACCATCTAAATTCTTAATTTAAACCTGACATTATAATAATCTCTCAAATAACGAATTTCGGACATTTAGAAGTTAATACTAAGTAACTTGTTTAAACCGCACAAAGTACTAAAATTAATATTATAAATAGGCATATTCTAAAATTACTATACCAGAGATTAAGAAACTATAAAAAAATGAACTGTTTATTTTACACATAATAAAATTAATAATAAAACATAATTTCTGATCTAGTTTAAGGAAGTTTGACCGACTGTTATATGTCTTCTTCTAGTACAACAAAATAATTTTATCAGGTGAACGCTGTCAAATCTGCATGGACGATCTTACAGTCGGATCAAGGATGGTCCGTCTGGATTGCCACGAAAATCACGTGATGTGCGAGACGTGCGTAGACAATTGGTTCGGCAACCACAACACTTGTCCGATGTGCAGGAAAGTTTTTCAGTAACATTTGTGGTACAAGTAGAGTGATTAGCACCGCTGAAAAATAAAACGTTTTTCTAAGCTTGTTGCGTAGTTTTGTTATTTGCGTACTTGTGACTACATGGTCTATATTTTGTTTGGTGTTTTGAGTTTAGTTAAGTTGTATTGTTTCTTCCTTTATATGACCGGATTGTTTTAGTATAAATTGTGAACTGGTAAAACGTTTGACAAATTATGCCAGAAACGTAATACTGCTGGATATTGTTTGATTAGATTTGCTATTGATTTAGAGTTTTTGGTAGTTTTGCGTTTATTAGATAATAAAACATTTATATAATTTCATAGACTGTTCTTTTTAAATTATAGTTATATAGTCTATTTATTATAAAGATTTTATTAATTTAGTTAACTTGAATACTTAAAGACTTATATAATTCATTCACGGATTGTGCATTATATGGAGAAAAGAATTTAAACAGATCTGTTTCTACAATTATAGTAGTCATTTGATTACTTGATAAATTTGCTTTAATTTGAATAATTATACTCGTAATGAAACATTTTTTTTAATTATTACTAATGTTTAAAATGTCTACGGTTAATGTTTGATGCTATTAATTTAGTTTAGTTAATCTAGTGATATGTTTTACTCTTTAGTAAAATTTGTTAATTAAATTATATTATAATATATATATATTACATATTAATTAGTAAATTATATTGCTGTAAAAGTTAATCGGTATTTTAAAGTGTTAGGTACTATTACCAAAGCTGTAAAAACAAATTATCTTTACTAATTTCTATTATAGACTTTATTTTAAAACATTTACTAACATATCCATTAGAAAATGCTATTACTAAAACATTTTTGTTCAAAACACAAGTGGAAAAACATTATGTTCTGTACCACAATAGAATTCTTTTGTGTAAATACTAATATCAAAGTTTTATTTAGTCTAGTATTACAGTTGATCAAACCTATGTCATTAAATGATTCTATACGTTCTTTGCTTCTTATTTTAGTTAAAATAGTTGCAAAATGAAATATTTAATTTACTTTTGATATTAAGAAGCTGAATAATTTTCCTATAAAATTTCTAAACAAAAGTTTCTTAGTTCTTTGGAGCTCTACCTAAAAGTGATCATATTTGATATATTTTTAAGTTTATAACTCAAAGCTCTTTTCCTACCTTTCAAGAATTTTAGGTTTAGTCTAAACTGATAAAAGCTTATATGTTTTAAGAACATTACATACACATGATAGTAAAATAACTTTATAGAAATTTATAACGAAACTATAGTAATTATGTAAAGTAAGCAAAAAGATAAAAAATATCAGTTACTTTAATCTTTTTTAATTATAAAGATTAACAACTAAATAATTAAAGTATTCAAATTGATAACGTTTGTTTACAGTTATTTCGATTTTGATTATTGTAGTTTAAACTTTTAAACTAACGTTTTTTCAAAGTCAATCCGTTTAAGTTGACTATTTAAACAAAAGTGTCTTTTTCTTTATACTTGTTACCTACCCATATTCAAAAGATAAGAAGTAATAAATTTCTTTTTACAGTAAAGCGCTAGAAATGCTTCAGTTTAAAGTATTACTTAAGGTACACGTAAAGTGTATTTCCAATTACTGAACTTAGAAAATAAAGAACTTTAAGCTTCAAAAAAAGTGTTAGGACACTAATATATTAAAGCCTTTCACTAAAATATTCAAAATTTTTTAGAGGGTTGAACTTAGGGATTTTTTAATGAATGTCTATATTTAGTTAATTTTAAACATTAAAATTAATTTACTTAAAAATTAAATTTTATATCTGACGCTAGCGAAACTAATTTAAAAACAATTAAGTACTTTATTACTTAAAAAAAAATAAATATTTTTTGTTGTCTATATGTTTATATAGTTTAGATTTTTTCATTCTGAATATTAAAAAAGGCTAAAAAAGTACAGGTTTTATACTTACTTAATTTGACTAAAATACTTAAAACTATTTCCGCTTTTTTATTTATTAGGTGGAATAAAATATTTTAAATTTGTTTGATTATTGAATCGTTACTTCGTTTTTACATCGCATTCTTTATGAATGGGGTTTAATAAAATCTAGCGGTTTCAAAAATTCCTATTTTTTGACTCTAAGCTTTCAATACTAAACAATCTGAGTTTATTATAAACTATATAAATTACAAATGCTATATCTACGTCATTTTCGAATTTTGGCAAGTATTTTTTAAGGCACAGTCGTTACCAATGAGGTTCAACTAAAAATAACCGTTTTAACATTTCTTAATTTTGACACGAAATTTTAAAGATTAAATAAAGAACAACTTTGGTTTAATTTAAACAAAACTACATAATTTACAAGAGTCATATTCACGGTATTCAAGAATTGTGCCTTTTGAAATGAGTAAAAAGATTTACTTTAAGAAAAAAATTAAATAGAAATAAAAAAAATCAAGTTGTTAAACTAATTTAGGGTTATAAGTTTATTTACTCAAATCAATACAAAATAATTTTAAGATATTAAACTACACAAACATTAGAGAATTAAAATAAACTTTTTTAAATCTAAAAAATATTTTTATTTTCAAACAAGCTTTACCAATGTCAGTTGTGTATAAAGTTTAGTTTTTAATTTAATTATTTTTTGAAATTAATTTATTGCAATTAGCGCTAGACATCAACTAAAAAAATTCCCTAGTTTAAACCTCTAAAAAATATCATTTTATATTAGTAAGCAACTATAAAATACTGGTATTATAACAGAGTGTTTTTTAGATACTTTAAGTTCTATATAAAGTTGAGGTTAGACAGAGAATGCATATAACTTTTTTTATCAGCTATTTGTTAAAAAGTTTTCATTTATGTTCTTATTCTAGCTTTGAAACTGATTATAAGTTAAAGGAATTTAAATATCATTAAAAGTAATTTGTTTTACTTGTTATTTAGTGGATTAGCAGTTTTTTTTTATGTCTGAGAAACTTAGGTGTTGAGTAGTCTACAAAAAAGCTGTAATTACTGTTGAGAAATATATTTTTAAACCTCAAGTATAATTTCTTTTTACTAAGTTATTCAGGTTAAACAGTGTTTGTTTTATAAAGTATACAAATTTATTTTATTAAGGCTTTTAGAAGGCTTTATAAGTAAACTTTTTTTAACCAAAGTTTACAACAGTTTTAAAGTAAAACGCTTCTTAAAATGTTAAATAGCATTTTTAAATTTATCATTTTTTCATTTAACCAAATTGAAACTTTCGTACAGTATACCTCTGCAGACTTTGTAATTACGAATGGGAGAAAATAGTACTTCTACTGGTGAATCTAGTAATTTTCCAATGCAGGTGAATGCATCAGGCAACACAGCTGCTGAGGTGGGTTAATTTTTTATGTTTTTTAGGCTATGCTATTTTATTAATATTTTATTAAAATGTCCTATTTGAATAACCTTAAGAGTAAAAAAATCCAAAACCTTACTACTGCGACCGACCTACTTATTAACTACGCATATTTTGATCATTAACATAAACAAAAAAAATCTTACAGTTTTCAAAAACAATTGTTGTTCTGACCAAAAAAGCTGAAAGAATACTTCGAAGTTGGCTGAGTGTGCAAAATTTTTCTGATGTGGATGAACTAAACCGGTTGTGTGGGCAATTACGTGAAGCAGTTGAAGAAATGCTACCTCAATACAGGGCAGAATTTAGAGAGAATAGATGTTTATTAGCTATGGTGGTAAGTTGAAGCTCTGTAGCTGTTCAGTCATCATATTTAAAATACAAAATTTATAACAAAACAAAACTGAAAGACTATAAGAACAGCAGTTCTGATTTAAATTTAAATTGTTTTAGCATATTTATGTGAATTTTTTTTTAAGTTTAGGGTATATAAAAGGATTTTTAAGTATTTTTAAGACTTATTATAACCAGGACAGAAAACTATAAATAATTAAATAAAATAACGATTTGAAAAATAAATAATTTACTTTTTAATGGTTTTATTAGCAAAAAAATCATTTGTAAATTTTTATCATAAGTGTGATGGAGTTATTTGATCATCTATTTATAATTTTTTAGCATTTAGTGTAAGCTTATTGCAGGGGTTGGCAATCTTAAATAGACAAGTTAAAAAGTAAAAGCTTTTATTTAAAATTAATAACTGTTTTGAAGTTTAAAATCATTTTATTTTAGTTTTATAACAATGTTAGTACCTAAATGCAAACTAAAGTAGCTTCATACACTAGCGTGCATATTTCACTATTTGGTAAACAAAAAAACTAAAAACTCCAAAACCCATCCCACCTATGTTTCTGATATTTTCATTTAGACATTTCACAATTAAACACATTAAGGGGTGAAAACTCGTTTAAACGACGTCTCATTCATGATAAATTTAATTTCTCTACTTACTCTTACGAATCACAGCGTGCACAAGAAATGAGGCATTGGATCATTATGGTGAGAGAGCTCACACGTGAGCCCGTGAGAAGCGCTTTTCAGACCGACTCTGAAATAAGCGATCTCAACAGCCGAGTTTCAAAGTCACTCAGGTATGTTGTGCGCGAGTTGTCTCGCCAAAGGCGAAAGTTGGAGGTATCGATTGAAGCGGATGTGCAGAGCGGAATGGAAGAAGTTTCGTCTGCGGGTTCGACTTCTCAAGTGAGATTGCAGTTGTAATAGAAAATAATGCAACGATATGTTTGTTTATAAGTAAGTTCTTACATGAAATTTGTATACTTAAGTCAGAAAAGAAATTGACGTGTGAATAAATATAAGGTACAGAGTTGTTAAGGTTCTAACAGTTGTAACTCAGATTGAGCACTAAAGAGTATAAACGTTTAATTTTTTTGACTAGAACTTTACGTTGTAGCAGTTGCAGCAATTCCAGTGATAACAAACCGTTTGTTTACACATTTACTTTGTTTCTAAAGGTAAACATTTTAATTTAACAACTAAATGAAACTAGTTTAAGAAAATATTTAATGTTGTTTAATGACATTTTAAATTTAACTAATGAATGATCATAAAAAAAAGCAAACCCAATGATACGAGTTAACAAAAATAGTTTATTTACAAACATCACAGGACAGCCCGGTTGAAATTATTAATTTTTTATCATCTTCTGAAGAAGACAATGAAGTTGACGATTTTATCAATGATTCCTATGACGTGTTAAGTAGG
The DNA here is from genome assembly GCF_965202585.1 of Thalia democratica. NCBI lineage: Eukaryota > Metazoa > Chordata > Thaliacea > Salpida > Salpidae > Thalia > Thalia democratica. Next base: position 21,483,389 of record NC_139165.1, read on the forward strand.
TCGTTGCAGAGGATCAGAAACGTCAGAAACGAAAGCGAAGACCGTTTTGAAGGCAATCAAGCTGACAATGTTGCCCCACATTCTGAAAACGATCCTTCGTGGGAGAGGATCGAAAGTGATGAAGATTTTCGAGAACACCCCAAAGAACATCTGGATATCTTTTTCAATCGTTTGCGGATGATCGAAAACGTTGAAGATCATTTGGAAGAAAATGGTCGAGTCGGAGGTCGTTTGGTAGAAAATAACCGAGTCGGAGGTCGTTTTGAAGATTTGATTCAAGATTTTGAAGAAGAAGTCCTCCCCTTTACGGACTCTGAAGATGAAGATGAAAATAAAGATGAAGATGATGGTCTTTCAGCGGAGAGGATCGAGAGATTCCATCATTTCGACGCGGGTGCTGATTTAGCAGGTGAGCAATTGAAGATGATCTCTATGATTAATTTTTTTTAAACAAAGTTCTAGCTGTTCCTGAAAGAATGTTTAATTTACATTTTGATTTGTTTGGTAGCTGATAATTAGGTTTTGATCCTCTTTACTTCTTTATATACCATAAAATAACTCTTATTTATCAGGGGCACAACATTTATTTTAGGTGCTTTGGTAATTAGTTTTAATTAACATGTCATGTTTTAATTAGTTTCTTATGATATTATTCTATTCTTATAATATTACAAAATAAAGATAGTTCAGCAATTGAGCAAGTAAAAATAACTTGGTAAGTTATTGTTTAAAACATGTTTAACACTGTTTCTGGTATACAATTTTCTTTTTTTGAAGTTTTTGATATTACGTAGTTAAGCTTTAAACTTCTTAACTTCTTATAACAGTGTAAAGTAACATTAACATATCAGGTGGACAATGTCAAATATGCATGTCCGAAGTGCAGGCAGATACCAGAATGGTCCGTCTTGATTGTCATGAAAATCATGTTATGTGTACATTGTGCACGAACAAATGGTTCGGGGACCATAAAACGTGCCCACTGTGCAGGAAAAGTTTTTAAATAAAAATGTTAGTATAAACACAGTATTTGCTACTTTTGAATGCCTAAATGTTTTTACAATTTATTTCTATTGTTTTTTATTGCTGTTGTTTCCGAATTGTGCAGGAAATAATTAAAACAAAGTTAAAGTTATAATTTAAGAACTAATTACGGTGTTTGGTGGTTTTAGTTGAAATTACTTGCGAATGTAAGAAACAAAACATTTTTATAAATTACTTTACTTAGTTTTGTCTATTTTGCTTATGTTTTAACAGTTCAATGTTTAATTTGATGTTATAAATTTAGTTGAGTTGTGCATCTTACTATTTAGTTACAGTTTTTTTAGGCTTACTTAAAAGGTCGAATAATAAATAAGGATAATTGATACTGTTGTTATAAAATTAATAAAAAAAGGTTATTTAGTTTTTCTCATTAATTTAACTGTAAATGACTTATTTGTACATCAAAAAAGCTATAACGTAAATAGTTGTTCTAAACACTAACTAAAAACATTTTTACTTTTACATTCTACAAATACATATAAATCTTTAGAAGTAACTAATAAGTTGATCTCAATTTCTAGAGTAGACATTATATTCATTACATTCTTTCAAGATATTTTAAAGTAGACTCAGTTTCGGTCAAAGACCTCTTCAGTGCTTATCTAAAAAATATTGTCTAAAAAGAATCTTTAAAATTTTTATAATTTAAAATTTATTTTAAGCAGATTAATATAAAGTGTGGTTAAAATTCTCGAAATTCTTTACATTAAATTTTATTTTAAAATAAGTATAGTTATAAACAATATATTGTGCTAAGTATTTAATAAAACAATTTAGTCTAAACATGATTACTAAAACTATTTGTTCGGCCTCGTAGTTACCTTTGTTGTCTTAGATGTTAGACAGTTTAAGTTGCGTCATATTTTCGACAGTGTGAGTTGCTTTGCTTTTGAAGATTTCATAAACTTTTAATTTAATCAAATAACTTTTATGTCATCAAACGCTAGTCTTTCTTAGTTAGTTCCAGGAAAGGACTCCTCACTTTTTACAAAAAAATTTGTAAGTTAATAGATACATAATATTTTAACTTACAAAGTTAAAATTAGTATGTGACAACCAGATACTTTAAAGTTAAGTTAGAATAAGATTTTTATTCAAGAAGACACATGTTATTTCTACACCTGGAAGCATAATTTATTACTAAAAAAAAATAAAGGAATTTATACTCTGCATGGATTCTACTTTTTCTATGCATTCTTGATCACATTAAAATTTGTTAAAAAGTTGGTGAAATTTAAAAAGCATTACTGTATGAAGAAATTGTTTGACAGGTGCAAATAATTTAGACCTGTTTTACTTTGTATGAACTACACTTCTAGTGTTTTTATGTTCAAAAAAGTCTATATAAGTTAGGTAGAGAGTCAAACTTTATAAACATAATAAAAATATATTTAATTAAATTCTTTAACGACGGCTTCAATATTGTAAATAATTCATTCAACAATAGAACTTTGAATAAACTTTGAAAGCTTTTTTGTTTTCAAGCATGCCAACTAAACTCGACTATTTAACAAACTATAACTATTTTTTCGTTTAACTTTTTATTTCAACCTTCTCTCTTATAAACATCATCATTATGTTTAAGTTAGCTCATTATTGTACATGTAAATTTAGTAAAAATAAATAATAAACACAATTGTTTTTAATTAAGATAATAATCTATTTAATACCAAAACCGAAATCATTTTAAAGCATGTTACTTTTTTTATGTTTAGGATTCTTTAATTAATTTACTTTAATTCTACAACAAAATATGATTAAAGTCTTTAAATAAAAAATGTAGTACTTATAATGATTAAAGAAAGTGGAGGAAAGTTTTATTTGAAGCATTATATTATAAATTAAGTACTTGTTTTTGTTTTTTATTAGCTTCATCATGTTACCACTTACATTTTTTGTGTAGATAAACTTTTCTGCACTAGAAACTTTCATACGTACAGTTTACTTTCTTTAACCTAATTTAAACTTATTCTTTTTTTTTATGTTTTTTTATTTTAGTTTTATCAAATTTTTCTACTAGTTTTGCCATTTTGATTGCTTTTGGTATAGTATTTTCAATACATGTAATAACAAACAAAAACCTTATTTTTTTTTGATTAATTAGAAAAATTATCTCGTTTTGTTCTTGTAGCTTTTCACTACTGACGCTCATGACCAATTACATGCCTTTTTATTACATTTTAAACTTCCTTTAACACATTTTCAAACAAAAACAGCTTGTAATGTCATATTTTGTTTGGAAAAAATTTCTGCTCGAAACCTCAATTTAGTTGAACTGTTATTTACTACTGAAATATTTAGAATAAAAACTATAAAACTTAGTTTTGGTATATCACTATTAATTTGTAGTAGAGAAATAAATTTAGTTTCTCTAATTATTAAATTGAAAATCTGCAAATTTCTCGAAAAAACAACTTTTTGAGCATTCACATAACTTTTGACTATATTTTTGTGTTAAAATATTTTTTAGTACATTATTATTGTTTAACGAATACTTTATTTCGAAAAGAATAAGTTATCTGTAAACTGTCCTTTATTGTAACTGCTACAACTGAAAAACAATAAACATTTAAATTCTAGGTTAAAAAAATTATTAACAAATATCTAAATAATTAATTATCGAAATACTCAAGTAAAACCAGAAAACCAACCATTAAACTTTTAATTTACTTGGTGTAGGTGGAAAAAAATGTTAGCAGCAACCATTACTATAACATAGTGCGAAATTTTGTACAAAAGTTTTTGTTTTGAGGTAGTAATTAGGTATCAATGTTCATTAGTTCTTAAAAAAATAGTATTTGTTTTTCTAATTTGATTACAACTATGCTCGAGACGGGGCCTGTGTAGACATTTATCATTGAGGAGAATTTGTTAATCTTCAACAACAGAGTGTTTTCTCGCAAAGATTTTGATAAAACACTATAATAAATAACTATTACTATAAAATTCCATCACTGTCTAAAACTCTGTAACATTTACATGAAAAAAAAACATGTTAAAACTTTAAACAGTTTATAATACAAGTAAAAAAAATAAATATAACAATGCAATAAATCTGAATACGTAATCCATTTTTTTTTAATTTTTATTAAAGTACTTTATATACAAACCTATATAGTGTTGTTTTAAAAAATGTGAAAGCTTTTGCTTACATTGTAAAGCTGGCACTTGTAACCAAAATTTATATAAGTAAAAAAATAAATTTAAAGTTTTAATCAAGCTTGTAAAATAACTTGTCTATATAACACAAAAACATTTTCAATAATATGTAAGTAATTTACTTACTTAAACAAAATATGTACAAGCTATAAAAAATATTTAACAATTAGGAAATAAAACCTTTAGAGATGAAAAATTGTTAAAAAAATGCTTAAAACATTTGATGTTTTATTAAATGTTGTTTTAAACTACGTCACTAGTTTTTTTATCAAAAAACTTACAAAACTAGTTTATTAATTTATTTTTTTATAAAACATCGAGAGAGAAAAAATTAGTTAAAAACTTGCATTATATATTAACAAATTACCTTTATATTGCGAGGCAGGATGTCATCAATTACGATATTGTTAGGTTGGATAGCTTGAGCTGCTCTTGAATAAGATAACAAGAAACGTTTATTTAAAGTTTTACAGACGTTCAGATTGAACGCCGGCTTAATTTAACATACTTTTACTTACTATAAAAATAGTATTATAAAACTGGTTATTGTTTAGGCACGTGATTTATGTAAATACACAAGATTAATAAACACAATGTGAAATAAATGAAAATACAAATAACTAAAATACCAATGAGTTCTAAAGAGCCCAGTAGGCACATATACTAACTACTAAAAAATTTCTTGATATGGACAGAAAATAGATTCGACGATAAAGTTTCCAATCCTCGTTTAATTACCACAAGTCTTAAATAAGCTTCATTAGCCTTGCTGGCTCACTCGCTTTTCCGTCGTTGTGCCGTTTTCACGTCGTTGTGTGGGTTCTCTCTTCCGGCAGTAATCACCCGAGTCGCGTCTGCAAGCTAAGTTTTAAACTCTCTATCTCAAATTTTCTTAAAACTTCTTTTTATAATTTTCTATTCTCAATACCAATCGTCACGTCACTTAAAACATTGAAATTCTTTAATTTTAACTCTTTAAAAATAAATCGAATCATAAAATGTAATGAGTGGTTCGTTACAAGAATGGCCGAGACGTTAATACGTCGACTGCTAAGCACGGGCGCTCTTTGTAGAGGTATTATGTAGAAGTATCAACAAAGAAATAAAATATACGGTTTATAAAAAAGTAAGAATAAATGATATCTAATCTAGTATTTAATGTAGAGTTGTATCTAAATTAATGACTATATAAGTCAATTAGAATTAAAATGGCAGTATAAAACTATACTTTAGTGCACAATGCATCAAATGTGTTTCACCTATAACTAATTTGGGAGAATATAGTTCAAGCTCTGAGCTTATAAGGATGTAAAGTTTGACCACATGACTTGTGCACCGTCCTTTTTTATTTATTAACTAATGTTAAGTATTTGCACTGTACTTTGTTTTTATGTTGAATAGCTTTTTCAAAATAGTTTTTTTTGTTTTAATTTTTGTATTTTGAAATCTCCAGTATTGTTTTTTTTTAGTATTTACGTTATTTTTACGAAAAAAAAAACACTAAATTTCGTTTATTAGCAAAAACTATCAGCCCGATATCATCTTTTAGTAAACTTTTTTTAAAAACAAATCAATAACAGTGGCTTTTTCCACGCTTTTTCCACTTTTTTTCAGTGGTAACAAAAGAAAAATAAAATATAAGTATAATGTAAGTGATTTTTCATTTTTATGGAAAGTTAAAATTTGGTATAACCCAGGTTGACTTTACCTAAATAAAAGTTTACCAACAGTCTCAAGCTAAATTTTACTGCTTATATTTTACTTAAAGTAGTTTTTTTTTACATATTAGTTTATCCGTTATTTTTATCACATATTCGGTATTCAAGGTTATGTAAAAGTTATTTTTATTTTTATTTTATTATTTACTCTTTGTTTTTATGCCTCTTTCTTAACTAGCCTGATCACACTTCTTAAAACGAATTGATTTAATTATAAAAGCATAAAACTTTAATTTAAAACAAACAAAATCAATATGTTTCAGTATTCAATTGGCATTGGAATGGTACTAGAAGCATTTAGACAACTTTGGTTAAAAAAATGTAAATACTTAAGCGTTGAATATCTTAGTATGAAATAAAATGCTCTAGTTCAATTATGTTAATTTTTTCACTGTATTAAATAACTTATTTATATTGCTTTTATTAACTTTTGTAGTTAAAACCTTCACATCCTGTTTGTAAAATAAAATAACAAAAGTCAGATTTATACTTTGACATCACAAGTTTCACATTATACTTATACCTTTTATCTATTTAGGTGAATTTATTTTCAAAAGGTTAATTTTTAATTAAATTTATAGTGGAAAAATAATTATGTATTTGCTAGATGATGAAAAACAAATCTCATGTGCCAGTCTAAAATACAGATTACTTAGACTAGCTTAGATATTTCTACTTGTTCTTTTGCTTTAAAACAAAATGTTTATATATTAAGTCAATTTGTTAGTTTTTTAGGACTTTGAATAGTCAAGCTAATGGATTTTTAGTGTTAATTTCAATGTGTTATTCAATTAGTCGAATATTTGTTAAATATTAACTTATTTGTAAAACTAAATTAATAATAAAAATATAATTAGGCAAAGTTGATTCTAAAAACTTAGTTTTTTTTATTAAGTAAAAAACTTTAAATAAATTATTTGATTGTTTCTAATGTATTTGAAATTTTGTGTATAGATGGTTTGTAAGTAAGAAAAAGCTTTGAAAAAGTTCCAAACAAATAGAATTTTACAGAAACTTAGAATTTAATGCATTTTAAAATTTCAAGAGCTCGTTCACTTATCAACATATAAAAACATTGACAGTTGAAAACATATAAATTAATCAACAAAACTTTAAAGTTTCGAAATTTAAGTTTTAATACGCATCTTTTTTTTTATTAACAGTTATTTGAATGAATTTTGAAACAAAATTTTTATAAAAAATATTATTTAATAAAATCTAAATATCTTTTATCAAAATATCTAATTAGTACAACTTTGTTTATCTGAGCTACTTTTTCATAAGTCCAAAAGAAATTTGCAATTAAAAATACTTTTGAAAGTGTGATACTTCAAACTTACATAATGTCTGTTGTAAAATTACTTTTTTTGAAAACAGTTTGCAATTAGGCATAATTACCAGTTTAAATTACCACACACACTTGTTTATTTTCGTTTGAATTTGTTCAGCGCCATGCAGCTTAGTTATTTATAAATTGATGTTTTTGATGAATTATCTTCTTCAATTATTTTTGGTAATGAAAAAGAGTGATATGTAAATGTAAAAACGAGCTTATCGTGTTGAGATCGAATAGCGACAGGCAGTTTTCACGCTTTGCACTTAAAAACAGCTTGAATGTTTTAAACTAAAATATTGTTGTTAAATGTCCTGATTTTTCTTATTGACTTTTATTTATACATAACAAACAATTTTGATAATACTTAGTCAATAGTTTTTTAAAAAGATTGGGTTCTGAAGAAAAAGTAGTTAGTCAGTTTAATCAAAATTTTTTGTTTCTTTTTTACTATTGTTAATAAACCGTTAAAAAAAAAATTTTCTTTGAGTTCTTTTCATACTAAATTAGGTTTTATACTTAATGGATCTAAGAAATATTATTTTTTTGTGACCTGATTGAAAATCCTGGAAATCTAATAAACCTTGAGTTTAATAATTTAGGCAAAAGAACACAAAAAAACATTAAATTTCTGAAAAAAAGCTGTAAAACTTGAAATTTTGTTTTAAGATTATGAAAATCCTTGAATAGTTTTAATTTACCTTTCAAAAAATCTGCAAACTTTATCGTTTCTAGACTTTAAACAGTAACATTTAAGTCGGCTAGACTTATACAGAGAAACATTGAAAACGAATGTAAGAAAAAAAAGAGCTTTTATTTAAACATTTTGAACTTTTTTAACTAACTAATCCATCAGAAGTCTATCAAACTTTCTGACTCGTTTCAATATATCTAAATAAAAACATGTACCTTGAAAAACAATGAAATGAAACTTTATTAAATATAAAATACATTTAAGTGTAAATGAGGCTTAAATATTTTGCTTGATTTTATCTAACCAATGAACTGTTTATACATCAATGTTAGTATTATTAATGTTACAAATTATCGTATAGCTTAAGATTTAATAAGTATTAAACTCCCAACTATGAAAATTAGATTAAGTGAAGCATGCAATGATAAAGTTTTAAGTAGAATTTTAATGACTGTTTCTATTGTTTTTATTTTAAACGTTAAAAAACAGGTTGTAATTAAAGACTAGCTTAATATGAATATAAAAAATTAGACAAAAATAGATAGAATAATAAACTTTATAAAAAGTTTATTTTAATTGTAATACTTATATTATGTATAGTATTATTAATGTATAATATGTTATGGTATTAAGATAAACTAAATTAGTAACTAAAACACTTATCATTTTACAGAAACTTGTTTAAGTAATCTAAAATGGCTCCTTCCAAAATTTCTAACAAAAAGTTGCCTGCAAAGAAGCAGCGGAAAAATGCTATCGTAAGTTTTTGTTATAATTACTGATATAATTAATGAATCTAAATTATCATCATTTTAAACAGTCTAGACTAAAGCAAATTACTATTCTTTTTAAAACTATCGAAATCGTTTAAAAGTTTTTTTCAGTAATAAAACTATTTCTTATGTTAATCACGACTTTAATACTACTAATAATGAAACAGTTAATCGTTTATCATATCAAAGACTGTTTGTGTGGTTTTTTAAAGAATTAGTAAAAAAAATGTTCACACTTAATAGTGTATCATTTTTAGTAACTATATAAAAAAACATTTACTGTTTTTAATATCTTTTAACCGAATTTAATTATAAATAAAAATTTTAGTTCACACACTTACTTGTCTATAGAAAATTTTTTCCATAAAGAAAATTTAGCCTAAACTAATGACTATACAGCTATATTAGTGCTTTCTTGGTGGATAAAATAGAGACAGATTTTAATACTTTTTTTTACTTAAACATGGCCAGAACTGGAACAGAATCTTATTAAACAATGAGATATTCTTCGTTAAAAATTTTAACGTGTTAAAATTTTCAAAACTATCAAAGTTACTAGGTTTTCAAATCTCACTCATAAAATTTCTTAAAATAAAAAAAATATAAAAGTACACAATCTTACCCCTTTTAAAGATTTTACCCTTCCATAACCATTTGTTTTTTTTCTCCTTAATATTTATTACCATCTACACACAAAATTACAAAAACATGAGAAACAATCAAATAACTTATGTACACATTTTCTTCAATTAATTAAAACCACCATAAATGTGCACAGCTGCCCATTTTAGCATATCAACACCAACAAACATTAATATTCACCAAGACAGAAAAAATTTAAAACTAGATTGTGCACGCATAAATTTTAACTATAAGCAATTTCTGCGTAAGTGAAAACTTATAAATCACTCGAAACTTGTTGTTAAAACAAATAGTGAGAAAAAAAACATTTTAATTATTTTTTATAATAAACAATTACGTATAATAAATCTGAATACTTTTATCAGGATTGGATTCCCCTCTCTCAGAAATTAGTCGATGCTGCCTTCGGGACAAGCAAAGGAACCTGGCATGCCCACAAGTACCGCAGGACTGACAAGTGGAATAACTGGAAATACCGATACACCAGTCCAGCTGGGGCAAAACTCAGGTCTGTTGAATTTCTTTGTTAAAACTTTGTTTATCATTAGCCCATTTAAGTAGGCTTTTAATAAGTTATCAGGGGTCCAACTTATTAGATACGGCTTACAATAATTTATACTTTCAGGCTATGTGTAGTATCTAAAATGATAGTCTAACAAAATAAAGTTTTCTATATATAATAAAAAAGTAGTACAATTAAATGAAAATGTAGTAAGCCCGCGTTTGCTAGGCATAAAATATAAAATAATTAAACCTTTATGAATTAGAATTTTTTTGTTTTGGATTTTTTGCTTTTATTGAGATATAATTATACGACGTAAACATTAAAGGTAGATTGTGTTGACTATTTTCTTCTGTGCATTCTTCAGGTCTACGTTTTCTATTGTTTGGCAAGCACTTCTTAAACAGGAGCTATAGAATGTTTTAGTTTTTTTCCAGATTCAAGACTTTTTGTTACCTCAACATATTGCTGTCAATTAACGGAAAACTTATCAGTATGATACTAAGTTTGGATAATGTTTTGGATACTGAGAAAAACCTACTAGAAGGTGTGTCAGAGATTGAGTAAAAAAAAATCTAAACCAAAAAAAGTCTAAGATATGACATGTGTTTTTAGTGGGAACGTGTCAAAATTGTACAAAAACAAATTTGCACGAAGACAAATTTCTACCAAGAGTCGATTTTGCACAAGTTATAGTTTTGCACGAGATTAAAAATAAAACATAAAATGTATTAAAACATAAACTAATAAAATCATAAAAAGAAAAAAAAAAGTTGCTGACTGAGAGTAAGGACTAGGGATAACAAAGATAGTAAATATTAAAGAAAATAAATTTAAATAAAAAAAAAAACTAATAAACGAAAAAAATATACTGACCAAGGGTAAGATTTTAGGCTAACGATGGTTTAATAATAAAATAAAATTAAATTAAAGTTATTCTAAAAACTTAAATTATATAAAATCAACCCGTGCAAAATTGTCTGCTCTTGCAGTTTTATTCCCTCGTGCAAAAGTATCTTCTTGAAGTTTTGTGCCCTGGTGCAATTTCGTCCCCTTGTGCACGTTCGTGTAAATTAGACAGCTACCCATTTTCAGTATGCTAGAGTATCTAAGGTTTTATCTTAATTATTTCGTAAACATTTTATAAGACCCCTTGTTCGGTTTCGTTAAACTTCATCATAAATCTTTATCCAAATAAAAAAAAATGTTAAATTATTGTAGCCACTATAAATGCAAACTTAGTAAAAATTAACACAATTTTATTTAATTACAGGTCGATAGCAGAAGTAGAAAGAGATGATCATGTTGAGCAAAGCTTTAAAGACAACCTAAAAAATTTCAATAATGACCTGACCCTTAAAAAGAGCGCTGTGCAAAAGCAAAAGACAAGACCAGTGAAAAGATCAGGTCCAATCAACGAGACAGGCAATGGTGCTGAACAAAATGGTGTTACTGAACGCAACCAAACCAGCCTTTCAGTTTTTGAAGAAAGCATGGAAGCTGAAGATCTAACTGCAGTCCAGGTTGCTAACAATGATGGTAATGATGATCATCAAGAACCTAACGTCTCATCAGTTGCTACCGTCGGTGAGGCTAGTCTAGTTGCAAGCAGGAAAAGAAAACCAATTGTATTGAAGCTTAGGAATATAAAAAAGTCTAAGAAGAACTCTTATGAGATTGTTCCTGCTTCGGACGACGAAAACGCTGCGAATGAGGATGGAATTGAACAACAGAATCTTCCTCAACAAGCTGAGAACGGGTGTGAGTCAGGTTTAGATGAACAAGGAACGCGTGGAATCATCGATCAGCAATTAGCTGAACATCAGAACAGTAGCGCTGGAAGAAGCAGAAGAAAGAAAATACGGACAAATGTTTTCGGGTTAGTTTAAGTTGTGCTAAAACTAAAGTTTGTGTTTTTTCTTTGCTAGCCCCTTTAAAATTTTTTACATTTCACAGTAAAGTATCAATGTAATCAAATTCTTAGAGTAACTATGTATAAACTACCCTATTAAATTACAAACTATTGGAAGTCATTCACATAAATAATATTACTAAGCAACAACCAAAATGATGCGGGTATTAAAGCAATGCACGCGGAATTTAATATATTTGTATTAATAAAAATGCTATTACAAGATTTAATATTTGTAATACAGTGAATTAAAATAATAACTTTTTTTAAAACAAAGAAAATTATTTTAATTTAAGTAACAAATGGTTATATTTTTGTTACGAATTAATATTTTAAATAGGTCAAATTTATGTATAAAATGTTTTTTATGTTACCGTTTTTGTTAATACCTTTCATGGGACACACATTAAATTCTAGTCTGATAAATAAGTTTAAAAAACACAAATTTATTTTCAATCAAACTTTAAAAAAAAGTATATTTTTTTTTCATAAAAGTACTAACTGTACCTAGCATGGTTAAATTAACAATCAATAAAATTAAGCGATTTTTTTCACGCAGTGACAATCATAGAGATGCAGACAACGTTTCAACCCGAGCTGATCAAGAAGTTCAAAATGTGATCCAGCAATTACCAAACGAATCAGCTGAGACTCTAGGAAGGTAAAACATGTTTACTGTATTTACTTGATATAATACGTTTTAAACAACAAACGAAAACAAAGCTGTTATTTTTAGTATTATAAATTCTTACGATACCAAAACGTTAAAAAATAGTTATTTTTTGAGAAGAGAGTTTTTTTAGGTTTTAACTTTGAAAATTTAAATGTCAATACAAACATACTTTAGCCTAGTGAGTCACAACTAGCTGATCAAAATAAAAATGCAAATTAATTTTCACACAGTGACTATCGTAACGATGCAGCCAGAATTCAAGCCGATACTCAGCAAGAAGCTCCTAATATAAGCCAGCCAGAACCACAGGAACCGGTAGTAATAGAAAATCATGTTACAAGGTTTGATATATAGGATATCTTTACTAATTAACATAAATCTGTTTCATACGACACAGTGTAACAAAACTGTTTTTGATTTACATATTAAAAACTAGACTAATTACGTTGCAAACATTTCATTTGAATAAAAATATTTACCTAATCTAAGTTTATGTAAGTTATACTATAACGTAAAGTTTAAATTTATACCAAAAACTAAAAGTTTGCAGTATTTTCTAAGTTAACACGTCTCTGGATGTAAAATTAAGTTTTTCTGATTTAAACTGCATTTATTACAAAAGTGTGTCAACTTCATCATTTTGTTCTTGTATTTAATTTCTGCATTATCACTGTAATGTAGACTGTAATATATTTTGTCGTAAAACTATTAAATTGTCTTTTTGTGTTGCTTATCTGTATAACGTTTCATTTAACATGGTTTAACGTCTAGTTTAGTATTATAATGTACCCTTTTCATTTATACTACGTTTCAACAAGTTTAACTCCATTTTTCTGACATAAAAACCTTTAAATTGTTTCAGATCACCTCCAGCAAACAATCTGGTGTTTCTGGACCCTCTCAACGTCCCGAATAAACCCTCTGGACAAAATTATGATCCAGCATATCTGTCCCTCCTTTACGACTCCCTCATGGCGTCCATAAAAAGGAAAGGAAGCATGGCCAACTACCGCAACAACTATCACCTGCTGAGCCACATTGTATCAACTAACTACCACAAAAACGCTGGTCTACGCAATCTCCCCAACGACCGCAGCGAAGAAAGGCGCGTTCTGTTTGCCCCCATTTTCAGGGACTCGTGGAACAAAAAGGGCTTGAACACGATTTAATTTACGTCAATATATAGAGATTATAACAGTTTTCATTGTGTTTGTTTTGAAAAAGCTAAACTAGGCAGCTGTTATCCTGACAATAGATAATTGAATTGTAGTTAATTTTTATCATTATTAGAGGTTTAAATATTTTATTACGTTTAATGATAACAGAACTTAAATAAAATTTGATTGAACTAAGTACATTTTTTAATTAAATACTGATAAACGCTTTGTTTTAGACAAAAGACCGCTGTTTTGATTTTCTGTTCTACTAGTGAAAATAATTATTACGTACGTATGATTTCTCAAGTACAATAGTTGACTGTTGATGTTTATTTTATTCGTGTTTTTTAATAAATATTCAGCTTGAATTTATTATTAATGAAATCAGTGTATAATTACATTAGCATTTTGTTGACAATAGTTTAAAACTCCTATTATTTTTTATCAAAATAGCTTTTCATCCATTAACATTAAATAATTCTTAGTGTTTATATAAAAACAACAGGAAATGATACATAATTTATTTGTTTCATTTACGTTTAGTGTTTTACTAACTTAACAGGGTTATAAATACAAAGTTATCAATAAAAGTTTCGTATGTTTATGTTATTTACTTAAACTTAATTTCTCGCGTCATAGTAACTAGGATAAAAGTGTTATTAAAGAAAAAGGGGAAAAATTAGTTTTTTATATTAGTTTTTTGATTTAAAAAATGTTCGACTTGAGTATCTTATGTTTAGCATAAAGCGTTTTGAAAGAATCTGTTAATTTTTTAAATAGTTCAAAAGTCAAGATTTATAAGAAACGGCCCCTTTTATAAAAAATAAAACTATGGCCTCCATTACAAGATTTTTCAGAAAACTACCATTAAATACACCTAAAACCTTTTTTTATGCTCTTCATTATCAACTCCAAATTAACTTGTATAAATTTCAAACTATGGCCTTGTGGTTCCTCCTTTCACAGCTGATGCCCCTCTGAAATTCGGAAAATTTTCTACAATTTTGAGTATAAGTTTCACATTTACTACTATTTCGTTTAAGACCTTTTTTTTCATCGTCATTATCGTCTCCAGAATATTAAATGCAAGTTTCAAAATGTTGCCTCATGCCTCCTCCCTTCTGTAACGCCTTTGCTTCTTATGCCCCTTAAGATAAAACCCTGGTCTTAACTCTAAACAAAATTAATTTAGAAAAAAAAAATCAAACCGATAAAAATTTAGTTTCTCTAATTATCAAATCAAAAATCTTTAAATTTCTTGCAAAAAGTTACTTTTTGAATATTCACATAACTTTTAAATAGATTTTCGTGTATAATTCTTTAGTATATTACCATTGTTTAAAAAATATTTTATTTTGAAAAGAATAACTTATCTGTAAACTGTCCTTTATTGTAACTGCTACAACTGAAAAACAATAAACATTTAAATTCTAGGTTTAAAATAGTACTAACAAATATCTAAATAATTAATTATCAAAATACTCAAGTAAAACCAGAAAAAAACGGTTAAACTTTTCATTTAATTGGAATAGATGCAAAAAAATGTTAGCAGCAACCATTACTATAACATAGTGCGCAATTTTGTACAAAAGTTTATGTATTGAGGTAGTAATTAGGTATCAATATTCAGTAGTTCTTAAAAAAGAGTAATTGTTTTTCTACTTGAATTATAAACACTTTCAAAAAAGGGCCTGTCTAGACATTTATCATTGAAAAGAACTTTATTTCTTCAACAACAGAGTGTTTTCTAGCAAAGATTTTGATAAAACACTATAATTAATAACTATTACTAGAAAATTCCATGACTGTGTTAAAGTCTGAATTTTTTTCATAAAGAAAAACATGTTAAAACTTTTAACAGTTTATAATACAAGTAAAAAATAAATAAACATAACAATGCAATAGGTCTTAATGCATTGTCCAGTTTGTTTTAATTTATATTCAAATACTTGAAATACAAACCTATTTAGTGTTGTTCTTTACAATGTGAAAGTTCTACCTTACACTGTAAAGCTGGCACGTGTAATCAAGATTTATATACGTAAGAAAATAAAATCAAAGTTTTAATCAAACTTGTAAAATAACTTGTCTATATAACACAAAAACATTTTCAATGATATGTAAGTAATTTACTTACTTAAACAAAATATGTATAAGCTATATAAATATTTAACAATTAGGAAATAAAACCTTTTAAGATGAAAAATTATAAAAAAAATTGCTTAAAACATTTGATATTTTATCAAAAAATTTTTTAAACTTCGTCACTAGTTTTTTTATCAAAAAACTTACAAAACTAGTTTATTAGTTCATTTTTTTATAAAACATCGAGAGAGAAAAAAAATGAGTTAAAATTTGCATTATATACTAACAAATAACCATTATTTTGCGAGGCAGGATGTAACCGTCATCAATTACGATATTGTTAGGTTGAATAGCTTAAGCTACTCTTAAATAAGATAACAAGAAACGGTTATTTAAAGTTTTACAGACGTTCAGATTGAACGCCGGCTTAATTTAACATACTATTACTTACCTTAAAAATAGTATTATAAAACTAGTTATATTAAGGCACGTAGTTTATGTAAATACACAAGATTAATAAACACACTGTGACATAAATGAGAATACAACTAACTAAAATACCAATGACTTCTAACGAGCCTGGTAAGCACATATACTAATTGCTAAACATTTTGTTGATATGGACAGAAAATAGAATCGACGATAAAGTTTCCTATCCTTGTTTAATTAACACAAGTCTTAAATAAACTTCATTCGCCTTGCCGGCTCACTCGCTTCCACGTACTTGTGTGCGTTCTCTCCCCCGGCAGTAATCCACTCGAATCGCATCTGCAAGCTAAGTTTTAAATTAAATTTTAATTTTTCTCAAATTTACATCAAGCTTCTTTTTCTTATTTTATGTTCTCAATACCAATCGTGACTTCACTTAAAACATTGAAATCCTTTAGTTTTAGCTCTTCTGAAATAAAACTTATCATAAAGTGTAATGAGTGGTTCGTTACAAGGATGGCCGAGACGTTAATACGTCGACTGCTAAGCACGGGCGCTTTTTGTAGCACAGAGATGTTATATATAAGTATCAACAAAGAAATAAAATACAGTGCTTATTCACTTATCTGGACTTCACTTATCTGGACGCTCACTTATCCGGACAGTTTCGGTCACACGAAAATTAAAAAAAAAATTCAATTTTGAACACTAACAATTTTGTTTGATACAAATATTAAACGTGAAAAAACTGAAACAAATGTCTATTTTTTCTTGTAGAAGTAAAACTTCCAATAAAAACTTGTTTGTTAGGAGTGATAGTTTCCGTTAAATTGAACCTAAACTTCGTCAAAGTTTTTCCAGAAGTTTTGTCCGTTAGCTATCCGGACATGTTTACAGAAAAATCTTGCCCAACGTGTCCGGCAAAGTGAATAAGCACTGTATGTGGTTTATTAAAAAGTAAGACTAAATGATGTCTAATCCAGTATCTAAAGTAGAGTTGTATTAAAATTAATGATTATATAAGTCAATTATAATTAAAATGACAGTGTAGAACTGTACTTTAGTGCACAGAGCAGCAAATGTGTTTTACCTCTAAGTAATTTGTTTAAGCTCTGAGCTAATAGAATGTAAAGTTTGACCACATGACTTGTGCACCGTCCTTTTTTATTTATTTACTAATGTAATGTACTTGGACTGTATTTTGTTTTTATGTTGGATAGGTTTTTAAAACTATTTTTTTTTACTTTTATGTATTTTCAAGTTTCCAGTACTATTTTCACGTTTTTACGTCATTTTTACGAAAAAAATACACTAAATTTCGTTTATTAACAAAAAGTAACAGCCGGATATCATATTTTAGTAAACTTTTATTAAAATAAAACCATAATAGTGTCTTTTTTTACGTTTTTTCCTAATTTTTTTCAGTGGAAACAAAAAGGAAATATAAGTATAATGTAAGTGATTTTTCATTTTTATGGAAAGTTAAAATTTAGTATAACCCAAGTTGACTTTATTTAGATAATTTTTTTTCCAATAGTCTCAAGCTAGATTTTATTGCTTATATGTATTTTAAAGTAGTTTTTTTGCATATTAGTTTAACCTATTATTTTTATCACGTGGTATTTAAGGTTATGATAAAGTTGTTTTTTTTTTTTGTTATTTTATTGTTTATTATTTGTTTATTTGCTTTTTTCTAAATTAGCCTGATCATACTTCTTAAAACGAGTTGATTTAATTATTCAAGTTAAAAACTTTAATTTTAAACAAACAAAAATCCATAAGTTCAGTACTCAATAGGCATTGAAATGCTACTAAAAGCATTTAGATAACTCTGGTTAAAAAATGTAAATACTAAAACGTTAAATATCTTCGTATGAAGTATAATGCTCTAGTTCAATTATGATAATTTTTTCACTGTATTTAATAATTTATTTATACTGCTTTTATACACGTTTGTATTTATAACCTTCACATCCTGTTTGTAAAATAAAGTTACAAGAGTCAGATTTTATATATAACATACTTTGACATGACAAGTTTCATCTTTTATTTATACCTTTTATCTATTTAGGTAAATTTTAGTTTCAAAAGGTAGATTTTTAATTAAATTTATTGTGGAAAAATAATTATGTATTTGCTAGATGATCAAAAACTAATCTCATGTGCCAGTCTAAAATGCAGATTACTTAGACTAGGTTAGATGTTTCTACTTTATATTTTGCTTTAAAACAAAGTTTTTTTATATTAAGTCAATTTGTTAGTTTGTTAGGACTTTCAATTGTCAAGCTAACGGATTTTTAGTGTGAAGTTTAGTTTTTAATTAAATTAGTCAAATATTTGTTAAATATTAACTTATGTGTAAAACTCATTTAATAATTAAAATATTGTTAGGCAAAGTTGATACTAAAAACTTAGTTGTTTTTTCTTAAGAAAAGAAAGTGTATATAAATTATTTGATTGTTTCTGATGTTTTTGTAATTTTGTGTATAGATGGTTTGTAACTAAGAAAAAAGCTTTGAAATAGTTCAAAACAAAGGGATTTTTACAGACACTTAAGATTTAATGCATTTTAAAATTTCAAAAGCTAGTTCACTTATCAACAAATAAAAATATTGACAGTTGAAAACATAAACTAATCAATAAAACTTTAAAGTTTTGAAATTTTTTACCACACTTTTTTTTTTATTCACAGTTATTTAAATGAATTTTAAAATAAAAATTTTATATAAATTGTAATTTTATAAAATCTAAATAAATTTTATTTAATTGTCTAGATAATACAACTTTGCCTATCTGAACTAATTTTTCATATGTCCAAAAGGAATTTGCAATAAAAAATACTTTTGAAGGTGTAATACTTCAAAATTTTATAAAGGCTGTTATCAAAATGACTTTTTTGAAAACGATTTGCTCTTAAGCATAATTATCCCTTTAAATTATCACACACTCTTGTTTATTTGCGCTTTAATTTGTTCAGCTTGTTAGCAGCTTAGTTATTTATAAATTGATGTTTATGATGAATTATCTTGATCAATTATTTTTGGTAGTGAAAAAGGGTGATTGTTAATGTAAAAATAAGCATAATTTGTTCGGATCGCATAGCGAAAGGGTGGTTTCACGTTTTACACTTAGAAACAGCTTGAATGTTTTAAACTAAAATATTGTTGTTAAATGTCCTGATTTTTCTTATTGGCTTTTATTTATACATAACAAACAATTTTCATAATACTTAGTCAATAATTTTTTAAAAAGGTTGGGTTTTGAAGAAAAAGTAGTAAGTCAGTTTAATTAAAATTTTTTATATTTTTTTCTACTTTTGTTAACAAAAGCGTTTAAAATCCTTTTTTTTGAGTTCTATTCATACTAAATTAGGTTTTAAATTAGCGGATCATCTAAGAAATGTTTGGTATTCTTGTTTTGTGACCTGATCAAAAAACATGGAAATCTAATAAACCTTGAGTTTAATAATTTAGGCAAAAGAACACAAAAAAACATTAAATTTCTGAAAAAAGCCGTAAATACTGAAATTTTGTTTTAAGATTATGAAAATGCTGAATAGTTTTAATTAACCGTTCATAAAATCTACAAACTTTATCGTTTTAGACTTTTAACAGTAACATTTAAGTCGGTTAGATTTATACTGTGAAACACTGAAAACGAATGTTTGAAAAAAAAGCTTTTATTTAAACATTTTGAACATTTTTAATTAACTAATCCATCGGAAGTTTATTAAACTTTTTAACTCGTTTTAATATATCTAAATGATAACACGTACCTTGAAAAACGATGAAATGAAACTTTATTAAATGTGAAATACATTTATGTGTAAATGAAGCTTAATTATTTTGCTGAAATTTATCTAACCAATGAATTGTTTACAAATCAATGTTAGTATTATTAATATTACAAATTATCGTATAGCTTAAGATTTATTAAGTATTAAGCTCCCAACTATGAAAACTAGATTAACTGAAGCATGCAATGATAAAGTTTGAAGTAGAATTTTAATGACTGTTTCTATTGTTTTTATTTTAAACGTTGAAAAACAGGTTGTAATTAAAGACTAGCGTAAAATTAATATAAAAAATTAAACAAAAGTAGATAGAAAATTGTACTTTATAAAAAATTTATTTTAATTGTAATACTTATATTATATATAATATTTTAAGTTGTAGAATATGTTATGGTATTATGATAAAATAAATTTGTAACGAAAACACCTACCATTTTACAGAAACTTGCTTAAGTAATCTAAAATGGCTCCTTCCAAAATTTCCAACAAAAAGTTGCCTGCACAGAAGCAGCGGAAAAATGGAATCGTAAGTTTTTGTTATAATTACTGATATAATATATGAATCTAAATTATCATCATTTTAAACAGTCTAGACTAAAGCGAAGTTTTATTCTTTTAAAACTATCACAATCGTTTAAAAGTTTTATTCAGTAATACAAATATTTCTTATCTTAATCACGACTTATATACTACTTTAATGAAACAGTTAATCGTTTATCATATCAAAGACTGTTTGTGTGGTTTTTAAAAGAATAAGTAATAAAAAAAAATTCAGACTTTTTTAATGTTTTAATTAAAGTAACTATATTTAAAAAATTTGATTTTTTTTTAATATCTTTTCACCGAATTTAATTGGGAATAAAAACTTTAGTTAACACACTTACTTGTCTGTAGAAAATTTTTTCAATAAAGAAAATTTAGTCTAAACTAATGACTATACAGCTATATTAGTGCTTTCTTGGTGGATAGTATAGAGACAGATTTTAATACTTTTTTATACTTAAACATAGCCAGAACTGGAACGGAATTTTATTAAACAATGAGATATTCTTCGTTAAAAATTTCAACGTCTTAAAATTTTCAAAAGTATCAAAGTTACTAGGTTTTCAAATCTCACTCACAAAATTTCCCATATTGCAAAAAATTAAAAAGTACACAATCTTACCCCTTATAAAGATTTTACCCTTCCATAACCATTTGTTTTTTTTTTCTCCTTAATATTTATTACCATCTATACACAAAATTACAAAAACATGAGAAACAATCAAATAACTTATATACACAATTTCTTCACTTAATTAATACCACCATAAAGGTGCACAGCTGCCCATCTTAGAAAATCAACATCGATAAACACTAATGTTTACCAAGACAAGAAAAAATGTAAAACTAGATTTTGCACGCATAAGTTTTAACTATAAGCAATCTCTGCGTAAGTGAAAACTTATAAATCATTCGAAACTTGTTGTTAAAACAAATAGTGAGAAAAAAAACCTTATAATTATTTTTTATAATAAACAATTACGTATAATAAATCTGAAAACTTTTATTAGGATTGGATTCCCATTTCTCAAGACTTAGTCGATGCCGCCTTCGGAACAAACAATGGATTCTGGCTCGCCCACAAACATCGCAGGACTGACAAGTGGAATAACTGGCAATACAAATACACGAGTCCTGCCGGCAAGAAACTCAGGTTTGTTGAATTTCTTTATTAAAATGTTTGTTTATGGTTAGCCCGTTAGAGAAAGCTTTCAATAATTCATCATTAAAATTTTTCGAGTAAAATTATTCAATAGTGTTTATAGTAGTTATGTACTTTTGAACCTTTTTTGTTTTCATATTTATAAATAAGGTGAACAAATTCTTAAATATGGGAAGTTCCCAGTCTGATTTTAACCAGAAGCAATATCCAAAAAACCGCATTATTATAAGTATATTTGGTACCTTTTGTATCTTTATGATCTCTCATATCTTTACGCATTTTTTTCTGTGGACACAATGTACGTAAATAAGCGAGAGAATACTGTACTTCTAAATGATTTGTGTATAAGGTTTTACGTTTAAACTATCTACTATAAATACAAATGTACTATAAACTTTTAAAAAGTATATAAAATCACAGGTCCTTGAGAAAAGTAAAAAAGGATGTTCATCTTGAACAAATTTGCAAAGACAACCTGAAGTTCTACAACAATGATTTAACCATGAAACCAAACGCGGTGATTAAGAAAAATAAGAAAGCAGTGAAACGATCGGGTCTGACCAACGAGACAGGAAATGGTGTTGCTGGACTCAACCAAAACCAAATTAACGATTTAGCAGTTCAAGAAGGCATGGAAGTTGAAGATCTGAATGCAGATCAGGTTGCTAACAATGATGGTAATTGTTATCATCAAGAACCTGACATCTCATCAGTTGCTACCGTTGGTGCAGTTGACGAAACTGCAAATAACAGAAGAAAACCAATCGTGATCAAGCTAAGGACTATAAAGAAAAGGAGAACGACTGGGCAATACAGCGATTACGAAATTGTAGCAGCTTCGGACGACGAAAACAATGCGGACGATGGAGTTGAAGAAGCTCAACAAAACCTTTCTCAACAAGCTGAGAACGGGCGTGACTCAGGTTTAGAAGGTCACAATGAGCCAGGAAGGCGTGGAGTCATCAATCAGCAAATATCTGAACAGCAGAACAGTAGCGCTGGAAGAAGCAGAAGAAAAAAAAGACGAACAAAGTTTTTTGGGTTAGTTTAAATTACGCTGAAACTAAAAATGTTTGTTTTCAGTTAGACCCTTTTAAAGTCTAAGTGAAGTAAAAACCTTAGTAAGTTTTCTTAGTTTAAAAGTAGTCTTATTAAAGGAAAAATTCTTTAAGAGTAACTTTGTATAAATCAGCGTATTAATGTGCAACATGTTAGAGATGACTTATACAAATAATATTACTAAGCTACAACAAAAACGATGCCGAAATTTTAAATGTAATCAAATCGATTTACAACATATTTTTAATTACCTTCGCTTCTTATACAAACTTACATTTAAGGAAAAAAATCTTAGTTATAAAATCATTTAATTTTAACTTAGTTTTTTCTGGGAACAAGCAAACTAATGCTTGTCAAGAAAGATACATGTGATACTAGTCTGATATGATAAGCCATTAAAAGATTCATTAATGGTATTTGTCTCAGGAACAAGCCACATCTTGCTGAAACCGATTCCACGCAGGTTGGAATGGAAAGTCCAAATGTGAACCGAGCACACGAACACACTATTGAAAATAATGAAGAAAGGTTTAACGTTTAAACAATATAAAGACTAAAAGTGAAATATTTTCTACATTAAAAACTACTGTAAACCTATTTATTGTAAGTTTAAAAATTTAAGACCCTGCAAAAATTGCTATCTAAGCATATAATATTTTGCTCATAAAAATACTAGCTGTACCTAGTATGATTATATAGCCATTCAATAAAATTAAGCGATTTTTTCACGCAGTGACATTCGTAGAGATGTAGACAATGTTTCAACCCAAGCTGATCAAGAAGTTCCAAATGTGATCCAGCAATTATCAAACGAATCAGCTGAGACTCTAGAAAGGTTAAACATGTTTACTGTACTTACTTAAAATAACACGTTTTACACGACAAACGAGAACAAAACTGTTATTTAAGTTTTAAAAAATTCTTTAGATACCAAAAGGTCAGAAAATAGTTATTTTTTGAGAAAAGAGTTTTTTTAGGTTTTAACTTTGAAAATTAAAATGTCAATACAAACATACTATAGCCTAGTGAGTCATGATTAGCTGTTCAAAAAAAATGCAAATTAGTTTTCACACAGTGACTATCATAACGATGCGGCTAGAATGCAAGCTGATACTCAGCAAGAAGCTCCTAATATAAGCCAGCCAGAACCACAGGAACCGGTAGTAATAGAAAATAATGTTACAAGGTTTGATATATAAGATATTTTTACTAATTAAGATAAATATGTTTCATACGGCACAGTGTAACAAAACTGTTTTTGATTTACATATTAAAAACTAGACTAATTATGTTGCAAACATTTCATTTGAATGAAAATATTTACCAAATCTAAGTTTATGTAAGTTTTACTATAACGTAAAGTTTAAATTTATACCAAAAACTAAAAGTTTGCAGTATTTTCTAAGTTAACACGTCTCTGGATGTAAAATTAAGTTTTTCTGATTTAAACTGCATTTATTACAAAAGTGTGTAAACTTCATCATTTTGTTGTTGTACAGTACACTACCGCTTAAGTACGCAAATTGAAACCGACCAAAAAGTGCGTACTTAGCACGGGTAGTGCGTACGTTTTGACGACATAGTATAATATGAAATTTAGTTGTTTGTTTTCTTTCTTACAACTAGCCACCAAATAATTAAGCCAAACAAACAAGTCTTTTTTTTTAAATAACATTTAATATATAATTCTAATTTGTAAAATCTTTTTATAAATTTTAAAATGACTTATTTTTTTTATAAAAAGTTTCTACATAATTAATACACACATTTAATATAGAAAGTAAATGTCAGTCAATGATTTGAAAAAAAATATTAAGCTACATTTTGTTTTGTTAGAGGAAAAGTACCAAACTACATAGTGTTTACCAAACATTTTCAAAACATCAATGTATGTACATTTAAATTAATTTATGACTTAACTATTTTGTATTTGTAGGTTTTTTTAACTTTGTCATCTATATTTGTTTATTTTATAGCATTACAGCTCAATTATCATTATTCTTTTTACTTTTCTGCAACCACTACATAAGTATTTAGTTTATTAACTTTTATTAACAGGACTGTCACAATCTCAGGTTACTTTAGACTACTCAGGTTTACTTAACCTAGTTTAAAAGTTGTGAAAGTCTCAGGCTAACTCAGCAGGTTGGCCATTCTACCTGGAAACATAAAATAATCTGGAAAAACTTGATGATTGAAAATTTAGGCAAAAAAACTGGAATTTCTTATAAGTTCTAGTATAACATCCTTTACTTTGTCTTTCTGGATAAGTGCGTACTTAAGGCGTGATGCGTACCAAAAAAAGTGCGTACTTAAGCGGTAGTATACTGTATTTAATTTCTGCATTATCACTGTAATGTAGGCTGTAATATATTTTGTCGTAAAACTATTAAATTGTCTTTTTGTGTTGCTTATCTGTATAATGTTTCATTTAATATGGTTTAACGTCTAGTTTAGTATTATAATGTACCCTTTTCATTTATACTATGTTTCAACAAGTTTAACTTAATTTTTCTGACATAAATACCTTTAAATTGTTTCAGATCACCTCCAGCAAACAATCTGGTGTTTCTGGACCCTCTCAACGTTCCGAATCAACCCTCTGGACAAAACTATAGTCCAGCATATCTGTCCCTCCTTTACGACGCCCTCATGGCGTCCATAAGAAGGAAAGGAAGCATGGCCAACTTCCGCAACAACTATCACCTGCTGAGCCACATTGTATCAACTAACTACCACAAAAACGCTGGTCTACGCAATCTTCCCAACGACCGCAGCAAAGAAAGGCGCATTCTGTTTGCCCTCATTTTCAGGGATTCGTGGAACAAAAAGGGCTTGAACACGATTTAGTTAACGTCAATATATAGAGAATATTTTGATAAAGATTTTAATAGTTTCATTGTGTATGTTTTAAAAAAGTTAAACTAGACAGCTGTTATCCTGACAATAGATAATTGAAATGTAGTTATTTTTTTTTAATTAGAGGTTTAAATGTTTAATGTTTAATGATAAGAGAACTTTAATAAAAGTTTATTGATATAGGTACACTTTTTAATTAAATACTGATAAATCATTTTGTTCTAGACAAAAGACTGCTGTTTTGATTTCTAAAGGCTACTTAGTGAAAATAATTGTAACGTACGTATGATTTCTTAAGTACAATAGCTGACTGTCGATGTTTATTTTATTCGTGTTTTGTAATAAATATTTATCTTAAAAGCAATTATTATGTAGTCAAAGTTTAATTACATTCGTTAGCAATAGTTTACAACTGTTATTATTTTATCAAAATAGTCTCTCATACATTAACATAATTTATTTTGTACTGTTTATATTAAAACAAAAAAAAGATATACATTTCTTTCATTTACGTTTAGTATTTCACTAGCTCAGCAGAGTTATAAACACAAAGTTATCAATAACAGTTATGTATATACATATTATTTACATAAACTAAATTTCACGCGTCATAGTAACTAGGAAAAAAAAATATTAAAGAAAAGGGGAAAAAATAGTTTTTTATATTAGTTTTTTGATGTAAAAAATGTTCGACTTGAGTATTTTATGTTTAGGTTAAAGCGTTTTGAAAAAATCGATTAACTATTTAGATAGTTCAAGAAGTCAAGATTTATACTAAACTAAATTCGTTTCAACAAGTATATTATAAAGCGCATAAAAGACTTATCTTCTATAATATTTTAAGCATTTACTGAATATGTTCTTATTTTTGACTTAAACTTCAGAACATAGAATCAGAGGTTCCCAAAAACTTTTCATAAAACCCCTTTATGAAAAACAAAACTATAGCCATTTCCGACAAGATCGCTAAAAAAACTACCATTTAGCACACTTGAAACCTTCTTTTGCTCTTCTTACATAACACAATACAATTACTATACTTTTAAAGTGATAAGTTATACTTAAATTTTATTTAGTCTAGTATCACAACTACACAAATCTATGTCATAAAAAATTTTCTCGATTTATTTCTGCGACTTTTATTTGAATACTTTTTTAACATTTTAGTATAAAAATATTACAACTGCTTGACTAGATGGAGAAAAAACTGTTATTAGTTATAATCAAACTGTCAACAAAACCCTCAATTTTTGCTACTTTAATTACATTTACTTAGTTTTATAAGACTAGATAATATAACTTTGTTCATCTGAACTACTTTTTCATATGTTCAAAAGGAATTTGTAATTAAAAATACTTTTGAAGGATTAATACTTCAAAATTGCATGATGGCTGTTGTTAAAATGACTTTTTTGAAAACTATTTGCACATAATTATCCCCTAAAGTTACCACATACACTTGTTTATTTTCGTTTTAATTTGTTCATCGCCATGCAGCTTAGTTATTTATAAGTTAATGTTTTTGATACAATCATGTTCTACAATTATTTTCGATTGTAACGAAGCGTGATATTTTAATGTGAAAACAAGCAAGTGTGCATAACGTATTCAGTGTGTTTAGTGTTCAATTTGTATAGCGCCAGTGAGTTTTCACGCTTTACACTTAAAAACAACTTGAATGTTTTAAATTAAATCATCATGCTCCTGTGACTAAGTGAAAACGATTATTAAAAAAATCAGTCGTTTTCTAGAAATTTTTAGTTTCCGTGTGGTTACATTTAAATTGTCAGACCTATAACTTATTGCATTCAATATATTATTTACTTAATGTTTGTAAATTACACTCAACAGTTCGAAGTTATATAGTAAAAAGCGTTATTTTCCTGAAGCCGAACTTTAGAAAAATCAAAAAAAAATGCATTAGCATAATTCAAAATTCATATATTTGTTTAAATTTTAACTTTAAACGTTCAAATGAAAATTTTAATGGTTTATAAAAATCATTAAAACAATATGATATAATGTTTATCTTTAATCTTTGCAGGTATGTTTTCGATTTATAAATTTCAAAGAAAAAGTATTATATATTACTAATAAAATAATTAAATAAAAAAGTACCAATTATTAACTTTATTTACAAACACAAACTAAAATTTCAATTATAGCTAAACATAACAAGATTTTTAGAACTTTTGGCAATTTTTGTTTATTTAGTGATGCGTTAAAAGTATTGTTTACTAAACTGAATATTTGCATGGCTCATTGTACAATTAAAATGAAATTCTTAAAGAACAATTACTGTAAACATATTTTGTTTAAAAATGTATGTTTATCTTATTGTACTTTTTTAAGCAAAAGTTTACGAGATTTTATATATCTGACATGGAATAGCTTTATACCTTTTGATATTTCATTTAATATGTCGAGATACTAAACTATGTACAAGTTAATTACTATAAAAATCATGTTCTAAAATTTCTTAAATAATATTTTAGTTAGACAATAAACTAAAATGATTTATGAACAACTATATACTTTATAATAATATTTAAAATTAAATTTAAAAGTAATAAATTTTTTTTTTTTAATTTAATTTTGACTATTTTAAGTCACACCAACGTTATAAAGCCTAAAAGGAATAAACAAGTTTTATAATTTCTAGGTTTTGCTTTTAATAAAACAAAAATATGATTACGTTTGCATAATTTTTTAAATAAACAAACAAATATTGTATATATTTATTGTTTTAAATAAATTTATCAATAACAGATGCTAAAAATAAGACATCTATTTTATTCATGAGTAAACAAATTGTACATAGTTTTTCTTAAACTTCTGTAACTGAAAAATACTTTTAGGTTGAAAGTTTTATAAGTTTCAAAAGTTTTTAAATAAGGAACAATTATTAATTAAACTTTATTAAAAATTACAGACTTCTCGTTTAAACGCGAAAAAATTATACAATTATACTAAACATTGTTATTATTTTCTTAATAAGTTCTATTTCATGTTTTTTTTACTTAACTATGTAAGTTAGTAAGGTTATATTTTATTAGTTAAACATTTGTTGAATGAGTCGAACTCATGTGTAAACTTGGTAAAATTGATAAAATACTATTGAAAATACCTATTCAAGTTTACTTTTAAGTTATCGTTAAGTTGTTTTAATAGTTCACTGTGTCAAAGTGCAACAGTGTTGTATAAAAACAATTAATTACAATAAGTTGCAATCTTAAAAGAATTCGAAAACTGCCTCTACAGGTTGATAAAACCGTTCTATCAGTTTGTTTATAAACGTTTTTGAATATGAACTAAATTTATAAAAAACAAACATCAATGAAAGTAAGAGGCGTAAAAAATGCGTATCGAAAATTTTGAAGCGTTTATTTAAACGTTTAAAATCAGTAATGTCCACTTTGAATAAAAAGTTAAACTAGTTAATTAAAAACAAATCACACCTTTCATCAGCCGTTTAATATTTTTGTTTAATATTTTTATTTCAAGTTTAATGCAACGTTGCTTACTTCTACTGAGTTTGGTTGTATTTTAAGTAAAGGTAGTACTTTTAGATCTTTAAACTGTATAAAACGATTATTAATGCATTGTAAATAGTTAAAAAAAAAAAAACAACATTAAAAAGTGTAAACTTAAAGTATATTTTAAATAAAAAGCATACTAGATGAAATGTTTAAAAACCTAAGCGATAAAAAACATAAAAAACACTTATTATATGTTAGGCATAAGATTTAGATTTTTAATATTTTAAACTATTTAAAATAAAAACCTTTGTAAGTAAAAACATGTTATATTAAAGTGTGTAACAAATGTTTTTAACACCATACTAAAAAAATATTTTTTAAACGAACATAATACTTAATGCCGTATACATTTTAGCGATCCATTGTAGCTATAAGCTAAAAGCGAGATAGTTTTACTTTTAATAAAACTAAAACTTCCTTTTTATAAATGCTTGTTACTGAAAGAATTGTTAGCAAAAGTTTAAACTGTTATAATTATGTCGTGGCGAAGTATTGCAAAGTATTTGTTTGTTTTTGATATCGCTTAAACGGTTTTGATTAAATAATAACACCATCTAATATTAAACTGAATAACTTAATTGAATGAAAAAATATTTTTAATTCAAGAATAAATAATGTTAATTATATTTAATCCACTATAACATTATTGCGCGAAAAAAATTTAAAATTAAAAATATAACAACTAATAAAGTTTAAACTGTTTCAATTAGTTAACTTTTTAAATCAATAACTTATGTTAAGGGCTTTAGTTGTTTAAACGTAAATTTTTTAAAAAATAACTTCACTTAGATTTTAAAAGTAATGAAAATATAAGTTTAAAAAACCAACAATACTTTTTACTTAGTCAGCACATATGTACAAAAACATAACAATTTTTTACTTAGCTGTTGAAGTTGTACTACTAATAATAAAATCTTAAATTCAGTTTAGTAAATTTGGTTTTATATTAAGATTCTCAACGAAAATAGTCATCTTAAAAGTTTGTAAATCAGGAAAATAGTACATACGAACAAAAAATGTTATTTATATTACAAAAATTGTTTATTTTTTAAAGTGATTAAAAAAATAAAACTAGAAATCATTTTGAGTTTAATAGAAAAGTTGTTTACTAAATCATTCCATTTAAACGATTAAATAATATTGGTTTAAGAAATGTTTGTAAATAAGCAATTTTAAATGATTTTTTTTATTAGTTTTGTTTTATTTTAACTAAAACTGATTAAGGGATATAAATTCACAAAAAAATGTAACAGTAACAAAAATTTACACTAACTAATGTTTGAAATCAATAACTAGGTGTGACAAAACTTTTCTTTTACTTAATAACCTAATGAGGTTAAGCTTTAGATTAGTTTTAAGAATTTAAAATTGTAAATGCTTAAATTTACATAAACTAATCTGTTTAAAACTATTTTAAATAACTAAAGTTTATATATATATATATATATATATATATAAGTGAATCTTAGTTATTTTACTTAAAATGTTCTTTTCTAAAATCTAAAAGCTATGAGTAAAAAAAAATATTTTAAGTTTTTGTGTTTTAACTTTTTCAAACTTTATTTAAGTTTAGATGTAGTTTTTTTTTTGACTATAGTTTTGTAATTTAAAAAAATATGTGTTCGTTTATAAATCTTTTATTAGTGTTATACAGAAAACCGCTTATTAATAACTTATTAGTGTTATACATTAGTGTTATATAAATTATAAAATTAGTGTTATATTTAGTAGATCAGTTAAAAAACTTATCAATTAAAAATCTAACTTTTTTTGAGTACTTCAACTAAGATTTCTAGAAATTAATGTTTTGTAATTTTTTTTTAAGGCTGTAATAAGTGCTAACATTTAGTATTAAATTTTTGTATTTTGTTTTATTAGTGATAGTAGTTGAAAATAAAAAATAACTTTAAATAAAAATTAATATATAGATTTTTAAAGTTTTTTTTGAGAACTAATAGTACTGCACTCTAGGTATCATTTGTTGCAATTTTAAATTACTTAAAAACTTTTTAATATGCTTATTTGTAAAAACAAAACTAGATATCTTCAACATTTTAAACTATTTTTTACGTAAATAAATGAAAAGTTAAAAAATTAATCGAAAAAAATTAAAATTTCAGGAATACTGTAAACAAAATATGTTTTAAAGTGTTACAAAAAGACATACAGAATTTACTTAAACACATGTTATGGTTTATAAATATCAAATTAATGTTTACAAAGTATAATAAAAGCATTATAGTACGAAAAAAATAAAAGGTTATCAAGTGTTTAATAAATAAAAAATAGATAAATTTTTATACTATTAACAAAATAAGGTTGTTTTATTCTACAAAAGTTTGAAAAAAACTTTTAGCAGCTCTTTTTGCAAATTTTTGTTTTAAGTATAGGTTTAAACTTCTTTTTTTTTAATACTTTTGTTTAAACTGTTCCATATAAACTTAAAAAGATTTTTTTTTTTTTGAAAGTTTTTTTTAATGAGCAGCAAAACTAATTATTGCTTTCTGAAAATAGACTGTTTCTTGCAAGTATTATTTTGACATAATGCTTTAAGCTGGTAAAGTTCCATTATGCAGCGTTGGTTATTTTAAGTTCTTATTTAGCACAAAGATTTAAACAACCTTGTGCAAACGTATTTTTGCACAAGTCACTAAAAATTTCACATTTATTTTAATCAAACTACTGGTGAAGTTCCATTATTATTAGTGAACAGTAATCTTACTATATTTATTGTAAACCTAAATCATGTATATATAAATATATATATATATATACTTATATACGTATATGTGTTATGTAAACTTTAGTTTTTTTGAGCTTTTATATACTTTAGAACAAATATCTACAAAAAAAAAGTTAAAAATTGTTTTTTTTTTGTTTTTAAGATACTTCGGTTGTTATTCTTCATTAAATGTTAAAAAATACAACGTTTTTATAGTTTGTGATGTAAAAGTAAATAAGTTTAATATTTTGTGTTTATTATTTTGAATTTTTGCATCTAAGATATTATAAAAAAACATTCTCTTATCGTTTAAAGTTTTGTCAATTCGATTAAATTAATCTGCATGATTTTACATTTTAGGTTTTATAGTAAACGTGTAATTAAAACTTATTTTTTAGATTTTAAATTTTAACATTATCAATAGTAGAATATGAGTAATACAAATTTTATGAATAAACCTTTAAAAGTATTTAAACAATAGCTACAAGCTATTTTCTTTAGCTTACAAATATAAATTAGCTAATAAATTTTGGAAATTTACAAACGCCTTTAATTAATAAACTTGTTAAAACATGTTAATTTAAAAAATATAAATTAAAATTTTCAGAATTCTTTAGTGGTTAAGTTAAATAAAATATTGTTTTAAAATTTAGTTCAAGTAAACTCAAGTTAAGAATTATTTTTAATTTCAATAGTTTATTAATTAGCATTATAAGTAGTTAGGATCCCTTATTTAATAACTACAGTTATTAAATGAGTTAATATAGCAATTAAATTATAGCCAACATAATTAGTTTTAAAACTAAATTAAACAAAAGTAACAGTAGTTAATTTTATAAGCATTATTAAGATTAAATTACCTAAAGATTTAAAGATGTTAAACCTTATGTAACTTAAGAACTAAATTTACAAAAATTCAAACTCAAATAATAAACAAAACAACTACAGTTGATGAAAGTGCATAAACAAAGTTAATTCAACAAAAAAATTGATACGTGAAAAACATAAGGAATGTAATTACTCTGTTTAAGTTAAGTTTTACTTTTAATAGTAAATGACGAATGGTTTTTGTTGGCTAAAACATTTCAAACTCAAGTCAACAAATTAGTTTAATTGTTTTTGTCATAGATAGTAGGGTAAAATGAGAAAGTATCAGAAACATTGTTTAATAGCTTGAGTACTGTTTTAGTGATAAACTAGTTGAAAAGTAAATTTTTTAAGTTTTATTAGAAGCTTTGTATACTAGCTATAAAAAAAACAAATGTAAAGTACTTATACTTATATTAAAAAAGAAAGGTATTTAGTTGTTATAATTGTTTTTGTTAAATTGCAAAAAAATAGGTTCTTTCTAACAGCTAGATTACGAAATCAGTAAAAAATAAGAAAACAATTAACTAAATTTTCAATTGCAGAAATTAAGCTTTAAATAGAAGCACTTAGCAATGAAATTTCTCGCTGTAGTTGTGTTAATAGCTACATTTTGCTTTTTGGTTAGTTAAAGACTTTTATAATAAAATATTACATTTAAACTAAGGGAAATAGCTAAAAAAATGATAGTTTTATAAAATAAGTTTAAATTTGCTGCAAATAACATTCAACTTTGTTTAAGATAGGTTAATACTTTTATAAACGAAGTTGTTACTTACCTATAAATTTATATTATCTGTTTAACTATAAATAGTTGCTGTTATTGTCTGTTCATATATTTTATAAATTTAAAGAAAAATAAAACAAAATATTTATATAGAATGTAAGAAGTGCTCCGATAGAAACTAAAGAGATTTCAGAAATATACGTATCTGAGTACAATGGCAATTTTATCAGCAACGACTTGCAAAATGCTTTGAAGGTGACAAAAGATTATTTCGCCGAAGAGTACAATTTCACAATGACTGTGAGTGTAATCTTAACTTAAAAAAAAATTTTATCTTTAATTTGTTATAAGTATCAGTAGCATATACTACTTTTAATAATTTACGTGTTTTTAAGTAAACAAAGATTACTGTGTACAATACACTTATCTTAGATTTATTAGTAGCTTTTAATGATTTTTTCTTTTATATTTCTAAGCTAACTTGTATTTCAATATTCTTAAATGAATTTCATTTCAACTGTAGTTTTACACAAAGTGTAACAAGATTCTGTAATAAAACGTTCTGTTACAAATTTGCAATTATACTTAATCATATTTTAAAAAACTTGTTTATTAAATGTGCACTAGTTTATTATACTTTTTAACTAGTTGCTTAATTAAAAATCTAGGTAAACCGTTTCTATCTGTATGTGAGAGCAACAAATTCCTTACCATTTGTGTTAGAAGTAAAAGTTCCTGACAACAAAAATGAAACTTGTTCTTATCAAGCTACTGGGATGTATGATGAATCTGTGACTGCTGATATACAATTATGCCCAGAAGTGGTAATTAGTTTATTGATTTAAAGTTTATTTGCATATGATATTAAGCATACATATTTTAATACTTAGATATTTCATTCTATTCGGATTAAGCTAAATTTATTTGTTTAAAATATTAAGCGTACTAGTTCTTATAACTAGGTTTTTAATTTTATTTGGAGAAAATTAATACAATTTTATATAATATTAAGCATACTTGTTTCAACGCTTTTGTATTTTATTTCAAAAAATATTCGAAGAAAGTTAAATTTACTAATAATTAAGACAAAAATAATTTTCATTTATCTTTGTTTGTTATAACCACAGCAATTGTTCTGCCTCAACATTATGTTGTAAAGCTAAATTTTATTGAGCAAATAACGGTAAATTTTTATCGAGTATATAACGGTTAATATGCTAAAGTATGTATTTAAATGTTGTAGGTTATAAAGATGAACAACGGAGCCACTTACAAACTACCAACCAAAAATTCACGAAGAACAAAAAGGGCAGTTAACCAATCATTCATTAATAAAATAGGTAATAAAAAAAGTTCAATATTAGTTTTTTTTTTCAAAATTACAGCTGCTGTTGTAATTTTTGAAGTCTGATGGTCCTTTTTTGTTTTAACCGATATAAAACTTATTCTCAGAGTAAAACTTTTTACTAATAAATAACATTTAATACACTAAAACTCACTTATGACACTTAAAAACAGGTTATTACTTTGAAAAAATTATACTTAGTTACTTATATACATAAAATGTTACTTCGTTTTACGCAAAACAATTATTTTACTACCTTAAATTAAAAAAAGCCTCAAGAAAGTGTAAAGAAAAAAAGAAATGTTTAAAAACAAAAAAAAAACTGAACTCAAGATAATTAAACACCAAACAACAGCAATTAACAACGGTTTCAAGAACATGGAGCTGAGTGACGCTAATTATTTTTTCCAAATACCTTACAACATGAACCGCCAGCCGAAAACTTTGCACGTAAAGTACATGATAGATTACGAAACTCAGCAGAAACTCAAAAACTCTAAAGTTGAAAAAGACACGTGGCTGTGGGCCGTCCACGGACAGGTAATACAAGTTTGATTGTAAATTGCTTTGAAATAATGTGTATAATAAGTGTTGGACACTCAATTTATAATGAATGAATATAAAAACAAATGTACTAAATCAATGCTTGGCAAATTTTTAAATTGTAAAGTTTTAATGTATCTTAATAGTGTAACAAATGTATCTCATGAACAAATAGTATGTTTTAATTAAGAAAAATTAAATAACTTTATAGGAAAACATTAACATTAATTTAAAACTAAAATTTTTTGTTTCCAAAAATGTTATATTCTAATAAATTTAACTAACATAACTATTTTGAGAAGCAATTAGTTATTTTTTGCAAAATGATTTTAGTATTCAATTTCTGTAGCATTTAGTTGTTAAAGTTATAACTAAATGAAGTTATAACTTCAAAATTTTTTTCGTCTTTTGTTAACGTATACATAAAAAAGTTTAGTATGTTTTATATAAACGTAACAAAAATTATATCACAGATGGCTCATTACTACGAAAAACTTGACCGGCCATTCAACGTAAAAATGAGTGATTTCAAATACCTTACCAAAAATGAGGTAAAATAAGTTTTGACACAAATGTTTCATACTTAAGTCATGTATCATTTTTTCATTGCTATTATGTTTGAATAAGTTTCTAATTAAAAGTAAAAAACAAAAAACTATTTTTTTTTTACGAAACCTACATTTGATATTAAAAGTAAAATAAAAACCTTTTATCAAACAAAACAACAGTCGGCAGAAATGATGCCAACACTAGATGTCGCCATGGCGCATTTGGGAGTTTACACGAATCAACGACTGACAGAGCAGCAAAAGAACACAGTTAAAATTGACTACCTGACCGAGTACGGCGTGAACAGTTTTCTGTCTAGAAGGAGGCAGCTCAATTTTATAAACCGCAAGGCTGACGTGGTGGTTTACCTGACCGACCACGTGACAGCCGGAAACGGTACTTGAATTAAATATATAAAATTATTATTTTAAAAGTATTATTGTATAAATTGAATATTCCGCATATTGTTTTTTTGTTACTTTTCAAATATCTATAAAACATTAATTTAATAAATAAACATAAAAAAATTTAGTAATATCACTTAGATACACTTGTTTAAATATTACACCGCCTTTTGTGTTTTTGTTACTTTTCAAACATCTGGTGAACACTAATTTAATAAATATTAAAAAATGTTTAGTAATGTTGCTTTGACGTAAATATTGTTGTAGACTAAAGTTAAGATCTACCAAACGTTTTGATTTATAAATATCTTTTCAATAAAAGAAATAATTACACTAATGTCAGTTTGTCGTAAAAGCTGTTGTATATTTTAACAATCTGTAAGGTAAAATATATATGGTCTAATTCTTTGTTTTAAAATTATTTGTTTATAACTTTATTAAACTAAAAGGAAAAGCTAGTATGGTCGGATCTGCGGGGAGATTGGATTATTCGGTTGCAGTGGTCGGAGTTGGTCAGACTCTGCATTCGTACTCCTACGTTGCTAAAATTGTGGCTCACGAAATCGGTCACTTGTGAGTTGGCGATTGTTTTTACTGAACGGTAACAATTGTGTACGAAACTAAAGTTTTAGGGAACGTTTGTTTTTCTTAACTACTCCTTAATATTTTTTTTTTTAATTATTTATGTTAATTCATGCAAATATTTTGTTAGAATGAAGTACAAGTAACACAACGAGCATGTTTTTGTTCTTATCAACTCATAAAAATAAAATTAATGAACAAATTGATATAAACATATTATTTGAAAAAAAGCGCTTTGTTAAATTTTGACAGAATCGGAATGAAGCATCCATTTGAAGTTTGCGGGATTCCATCGCGCTCAAATCCGACAACCACTTACATTATGAATTACGACAGTGCCACCGGGGGACTCAAAAACATGGACTGGGCAGAATGCAGTAGACTTGTGTTTGATTACTACTTAATGTAAGTTGGATAAAATAAACATTGAACCGATCTAAAATGTTTATTTATTGAAATTTTAAGTTTTATATATACTTTAATGGTCTCTAAATATTTAACATTGGTTTACATGCTATAACGTTTTAATGTATGTAACTAAATAGTATGTTATATAAACATAAGTTTTAAAAAAACTAAGGCAGTCCTGCATTAAAGTATGAAGATTAATATTTAATTTAATTTTACAGGAGATATTTTCAGAGCAAAATGTTGTTGGCAGATCGGAAACCAGTGAAAAGTTTATCAGACCCGGGAACGAACCTCAGTCTTGATGACCAGTGCAAACTTGTGAGCCCAAACTTTGTGCACTACACAAGGGTCGGTCTCTTAACATAAAATGATTTGTTGAAGATTTATGATGCACTGAGTTTAAAACTAAGTGCAATAATTGTGACTGAGGCAAATAGTAAAAGTTTTTTGTACTGCACTAGAAAATGATGAGATTGTTATTCAGAATATGTTTTTTTAATCAATCTTAACTTTTAATTTTTAGTAAATTTAGTTTTACTAAAATATTTTTAGACCAATTTTTGTTTGTTGTTTAGAAGTAAAATATTTTAATTTATTTTTTTTAGAAGCTATTTAACATTGATTAAATAAAATTACTTTATTTAGTATTTCTATCTATTTTTATCACAGAAAGACATTTGCTCACAAGTCATATGCATTCCGAAGCAACTACAATTTTACATGTACAAAGCTGGTGAGGAAGTATACACGTATCCGTTCAAGTGGAACAACTGGAAAAACATTTACGCCTTTGATGTTTTGGAGGGCACTAAATGCAGCAAGAATGCGGTAATAAGAATACTAATTTTATCAATAAAATCAATTTTCTAACATTTTTACCACTAATGAAACTCAAATTGGTAGTCGTGGTCTACGCTTAGCTTTGTTTAAAAATATTTGATAACGTTGACTTTTTTATTCAACTATCTTTAAGTAAATTAACTTTTGTCATTAACGGTATAGTTATAAATGAATAAAATAATTAAAATTAGTTTAAAGATTGTCTGGCTGTTAGAGACATAGTTAGTTCGTGAAATTTATTTGTAAAAATAAGTTTATAAAAGATTAAGCATAACTTACTGTGTTCACTAGATAACTTTTAAATACGCCAAATTTTGATTTGAGAGTTGTGTGATATTTTGACTTTAAAATTAGTTTTTCTACATAAAACTATATTTTTTTAGAAAAAATAAATAAAACTATTTTTTATTCACAGGCCTGTACAAATAACAAGTGTGTTGACTTAACTACAAAAAAGGAAGTTGTCACGAATAGATTTAATGAGTTTTTCAACTTTGATAATCAGCCCACTTTACCTTGCCAAATGAAGTGTTTGATGACGTACTACACATACCACAGAAAAGATTTGTGTAAAACGGAGTTAGTTATAATAAAAATATTTTTAATTTTTGTAAAGACTAGTATCACTTCTTTCTAGATACTATAGTAATAAGCTTAAATTTGAATATTTTGTTAGTAATTAAAATAAAAATGATTTTTATATTTAGTTTTTCATACTCTAAAAAGTATAGATTTTACAATTTAAAAAATTTATGTAATGTCTAGTATTTTTTTAAGTGTTATAATAAACAACTTCGCTAGCAAAAAACACTGCATAATAAAATTTTTTAATTATGTATTTACAAAATTAATTTTTTAAACGTTATAATTTTATATCAATCGATAAAAAATATGTAAACAACATAAGTATAGTATGTAAAGTGTAAGTAAAAACTAAAATTCGCAATGCGTAGACTACCATAAACTTGTTATAATTTATTTATTAGGAATAAAGTTAATATTATAACCATAATTAAATTTTTTTGTTAAGAAAGTTATTACGATTTTGAAATGAAAGTTTGAAATTATTTTTTAAAGTTTATATCTTTTATTATTGCTTCTTACGTACTTAAAAGAAGATAAAACACTTTTTTTTCAGAAATGAGCACGGAAACGAGTGTCTTGAACAGAATGAGCTTATCGAGGGTTGCAAGGCTGCTTGCGAATGATAAACTGATAAATATTTAACTGACTAATTTTTTTTTTGCTTGCTGTCTGTGCCTTTAAACTTTTATTGTTGTTTTGCTGACATACTGAAGTAGTGCTTTGGTTTCTTATGTTTCACCAATTAATAAAACTGAAACTAGTAGATAAACGTAATATTATTTTAAATTACCTTATGTATTACTTGCCTAATGTTTGAGTATTTTAATTTTTTTGCTGATTCGCTAGCTCGCTGAACTAGAACCACGGCTTCTTACGCCTTCCAGTTAAAAAAAAATTAAACACTAACAAAAGTGCTTTACAAATTAACTTGCATGATTTTTATGCAATTCTCGATAATCCGTTGGTAGCTACTTTTTAAAGAAAACAATATACTATTTAAAAATTTTAATTTATAAAAAGCGTTTTTTCAAAAACATTTTTATAAATTTAACTAATAAAGCTAAAAATTTAGAACAAAATCGCAAAGTAAACGAGAATATATCGTTGAAAGTAGTTATTATAAACTGAGTCTAACATTTATTAAAAATTTTCAAGTATGCGCTTCAAACTGGTGGTTTTAAAGCTGTTCAAAATGTGTACACTCTAAACTGCCAATAAATACTGTTCACCTAAGTTGCAAATTAGTGAGTATAGTCAGTTGATAGCTTTAGGAGCTTCAAAACACATTTAATAACTTCTAATAGAATGTTGATTAATGTTAGACTTAGTTTATTATACATACTTATTTTAACTATAATTAAATCTGTTATACAACCTATATGTAAAATTATGACGAGTATTTATAAATCTAAAACTTTTTGAAACTTTCTTTAGTTCAGTTAAATAAAGTGATATAAAATATCATATTTTTTTAATTAACAAATCTATGTATGTATATAGTTACACTTAAACAAATACTAAGTCAATTAGTTTTACTTTAATATCGTTAAGGTCAATTTTAGCTCCCATTAAAAACACTAATTATATTAACTCTTAAAGATTTAGTCCAAACAAATAATAATATGCAGGAATTTTTTAAATGTCTCTTGTAGTTAATTTAATTAATAATGGTCGATAACTATTTTTTATTACATATAATTCCATCTAGTGTTTAAAAGTTTTACAAAAATTCTGTTGTAACATTCATTGTTGGCGGAAATTTTTAGGTAAAACTTAAATTTACTGACTATTTTAAAATATCCTGTTTTATAATAGCATTTTATCATTTACTAAAAACTTTATTTTTTTGATTATAGTACTAATTTAATAAAAGTAAACAGGTTTAAAGTGGGAACTAGTTAAGGCGATTTGCTTTGAATTTCAGATCAGTCATTAATAAACAGCCTTTGTGTTTGGCAACACAGCATATAGAATCATTAGAAATAACATTTAACTTAGGATTCACTTTAGCAGGGTTATGGCAATCATGGCTAAGTTATAAAATTTAAATGCAATCTATCTGGACTTACTTAATTTTAACTAACCAAAAATTAAAAATAGCTTAACTAAATACTACTTAATTTAATTTTTTCAGGTTGTAAGCTAGTGTTAGAAATATAAAACTGACAAAAGAGCGTACAATTTTTTCTAATAATAATTTATTACAAACAGACTTAAAAATCGGAATATTTGTAAAAATACACTATATACAGTTTAAGTACAGTCATCTCGACATATTCGACACAAAACAGGTTTTTTTACGCAAATTATGTATGTAAAATTAGTTGAGAAGGAAATGTGTATTTATAAATAAATATTATGAAGTTGAATTAAAACTCAACTTTGATTTTTAAAATATATTCTAATTGGTCATAAAAAACAAAGCTAAGTACAGTCATCTCGACATATTGGACACAAAACATTGGACTTCATTACTTCGTTCGGACAAAACATTGTCTCAGTGCAAACTTTACAACAGAAGTGATTGCACGGCAAACGACAAACTTCTCGATCCGTTTCGTAATCCTCTAAGCAAATCGGACACGATTTTTCATCCTCAAAACCTTCGATGGGTCCTTGAAATCTAAATGACATTCCATTGATATTTTGGATGGAAACTTCACAATTACAATAATCTACCAGTCTCAGATCAATGTAAGCCAAGAGATCCCTATAATTCGAACAATTGGTTTTGAACAATGTTTCGTCGAAAAAGCAACTGTTTTCCACAAAATGTTGAACATCTTCACTTGATATAAATGTCTTTGCCAGTTTTAGTTTTACAGCGTCAAAAACGTTTTCAGAGTCATATTCAATAGCTGATGTTATCGAGTTACGTTGTCCATAACTTCTAAATTTTTCATCTAGTTCCAGAATATCTTCTCTTTTTAAAAAATCTTCAATGTTATATGAAAGAGGCATTTCTTTTTCATATACAACAGTACGATCATCCTTTGATACAAGCTGTATTTTTCTCAAGTCAAAAAAGTTTTTATGTGCAGTTAGATAATTATACAGCTCTTTTCTTATAGATGAGAATTTTCTACTATCTCTTTTTAAATCATCTTCTGTATAATTTCCTTCAACCGGTGGATCACATATGTGTGACAAAAAATCTAAGTACTTATATATTACACTAGTGTATGCTTCAAATGCAACACGCAACTGCTGTATTTCTTCATTAGTTGATACCTCACTTGACATTGACATTCTATAATATATTTTTAATAACTGCTGTAAGTTAACTGATTAATTTTCTGACAAGTGATTTAATTTTACATTTCTTAACTTTGTTAATGGTCTGCACGGTGTGCATTCGTGTAAATTAGTGTGCGCGAAACTTATTTTGAGATGCAAGAGAACTTTTGATATCCAAGTACAAATATCCAAGTTTTAGAAAATTTTTTGATAAGCAAAACAGGAAACCGATTCTTAAAAAAATAAATACAGCTGTCAAATGTATAATTTTAATCTATACATAGGAAATAAAAACTGATTTTCATCGATTGAAACCTCGCATAGAGATTTCAGAAACACTTTACGGTAAGTAAATCTAAAAGTTTAAAATTAGTAAAAACACATTTAATAAAAATTCTTAGATAAACAATATTTGTTGTATCAGTACTGTCATCGTAACAGATTGATTAAAATCATATTTTTTTTCATGCGGCTTTATAATCTTCAGGCATTTCTTAAACACGACTTTTTGTTATCAATGAAGAAATAAACAATAATCTTTTACACCACCAACATAAATTCTTAAGAAAAAAATTAATGATATCTTTTTTTAGTAATTAGTTTTGCTATTTTATAACTTGCCTTAACATTTTTTTCGATCAATTTGTACTTACTGAAGATAATTTTGTGCTTTGTTGGAACTGACTTTAGCGATTCAATTTTTTTTTTGGTTTCTAATAACAACTCCTAAACAACGCTTTTTTTTTGTTACAGCTCGTCTTATATTTCACACACCCAGTTTTAAATGCAAGTTTTTATTATAGATAAAAAATTGTAATAATGCTCAATAAAAATAAGGTTTTCTACTTCATTAATGGCACAAGAGACTTTTATGTTTTGTTAAACATGTTTAATAAACTTAGTTTTCCATTGAAACTGACTCATAACTAGTGATGTACCGGACCCACAATTTCGGGTCCGGCCGGACCCGGATCCGGACTTTTTTTTCAAGTTAGAATCCGGCCGGAACCGGACCCGGACTTTTTTTTCAAATTAGAATCCGGCCGGAACCGGATCCAGACTTTTTTTTCAAATTAGAATCCGGCCGGATCCGGATATCAGACAAAAATGGCAATATCCGGCCGGACCCGGATAGTGAGTCCGGTACATCACTAGTATAAACTAGCCTGAGTCAGAATGAGGTTTTTAAAAACTGAAAAAAAAAGAACTTTAATCTAACAATAAGTAGAACAGCTAGCCACAAGGTTTACAAATTTAGGTTTTATTCACAATTAAAAATCTGAAATCAAGTTCTTGAACTAAATACACTAGAAAATTACCAAATATTGAAAACTGGATCAGCTCAAACTTATTCAAAATTTAAAAGAAAACTAGCCTGAGCTTTTATAAAAAACTAAACTAGCCTGAGGCAGTCCAAGATTTTATAACATTCCCAAAATTTTTCAAACTAGCAGGGTTGCCACTGTTTAAGTCAATAAAACTAGCTAGAGTGAGTATAAACAAGCCTTAGTCAGAATGAGGTTTTTAAAAACTGAAAAATAACTTTAATCTAATAATCAGTAGAACAACTAGCAAAAGTTGACAATTTGATAGTAAAGTTGTGGACTGATTTCTGGTACACTTAACTTATTAGTACTACCCATCATAATTAAATCCTACCGTAGTTAATTAATATCTAACAAAAACTAAATTCTAACTGAGACTACTTTCTATAATCAGACACGACAGTTTTGAGTGATGAATCTTTTATATAAAACACAACAAGAAATACTAGCATATACAAAATTATTAATTATTTTGGTTACACTTTAAAAACTGGAAGCTATTTAAATCTATATCAAAAGACTTAAAACAATAAACTAAAAATTAAAAAAAACTTTTAGTAAACAAGAAACTGTAAAATTTTTAATAATCTATTAAACTATAAACCTGGCTTAAATATTAAAACAATTAAACACCAGTTGAAATATTCATTGTCACAAAATTTTACAAAAAAGTTCAAGATATTTTGTTGCTTCAATCTGCACACTAAACTAACTAAATGCTTACATATAAACTGCCTGTCATGTTCTGATGATTTTTTGCATCAGTATTTAGTTTGAAACATTTCGTCATATGATTCTCATTGGCTCGTACATTCAACCGTATTAATATTCTCTGAGCTCAACTTTAAACAATAGATAATGCAAGTATTCATTCTAAAGTTTTCAATTTTACAAAAAATGTAAAGAGTTGCATTTCTGAAATGTTTATTTCATAGTTTAAATGTAAACAAATGTAAATTAGTCACGTGTACAAAATGAGCCAATCACGGTAGGTGTTTAATTTTAACTGAGGAAAATGACTCTTATCAATTTACACAGGGTTTGTTTTTGAAAAAATACTTTTCAGTATGCTCTTTTCTACTAACTAGATCCGGGACCGGCCGGATCCTAACAGAGATCCGGCCGGACCCGGATCCGGACTTTTTTTTCAAATTAGAATCCGGCCGGAACCGGATCCGGACTTTTTTTTCAAATTAGACTCCGGCCGGAACCGGATCCGGACTTTTTTTTCAAATTAGAGTCCGGCCGGATCCGGATATCAGACAAAAATGGCAATATCCGGCCGGACCCGGACCCGGATAGTGAGTCCGGTACATCACTACTCATAACACTTTTTTATGTGATAAATTTAACTTGCTGTTAATAAACTTCGTTATTTATTTAATTTTGTGAAACTTTCTTTTAAACAGGGTTGCTAAACAAGCAGGCTAGTTCAGAGTTTTGAAAAATTTAGACCTGGTTAAACCTGTTTAAGAAATTTTTGTAAAACTCAGGTGGGTGTGTAAAACTTTTGATTTAAACACTTTGAATAAATCTTCGAATTCTCAAAACAGTTATAAATATTAAAATGTAGTTTACTAATTTTAGTTTTGTTTCTTGTCTTCTTACATGTTGTGTACTTTTTAATACTGCAGTCACTTTAATTAGGTGTT
Organism: Thalia democratica; assembly: GCF_965202585.1. Lineage (NCBI taxonomy): Eukaryota > Metazoa > Chordata > Thaliacea > Salpida > Salpidae > Thalia > Thalia democratica. The sequence goes on from NC_139165.1 coordinate 21,528,254, forward strand.
TAAGCTTGATCAAAACTAAATTTTAAGCTTTTTAAATTTTTAAGAAATTTAGACTGGTTTGTACAACTTAGACGTCTTCACTTTTAAATACTAATTAATTACTTTACAACCATGTAAAATACTAATTAATTACTAACAAGGTATTTTATCAAAGTATTCGAGAATTAATCATGTTAACGAATTTGTCTTAGCTTTATACAATACAACTAGGTATTAGTTTTATTCAGTTAACTAACTACTTAAATTTTTAAAGAGAGTAAACTATTTTGAACACAAATGTTATTTCTAAAAGCAAATATCTTTAGAAACATAAAAAAAGAGTTAATAGTATAAGAAATGCATAAAAGTGACCCATAATTTTTTTTTAGCTTGGTCTTTTTAGAGAGTTAGGTTGTAAGTAAAACTACAAAAATATTAAGTTTAACTTATTAGTCTTCAAGAAAGTACATAGTTTATTAAGGCTTAAGTACATTAGTCAATGTACATTTTATTCTAATAAATACTTATGTTCAAGATAGACATTCTATGTATAGCTAAAAGTAATTTAAATATCAAAGTGAATAAAAGTAAGACTTTCTCTATATGACTAAAACCAAAATATTATTCAAATGTCACTAAAACTAAGACTGCTGCCCGCGAAGACTCTGAAAACTCGAAATTTGGCCCGCAAGCACCAACTGCCTGCCGACCCCTGGTTTAAGCATTATTTGAACTTAAGTTTTAATTTAATGAAATTATACCTAACTTAGACGAGTCAAGTAATTTTGAAAAGCTAAAATTAAACTGAATGTGAACAAAAATTAAGAGTTAAATTCAATAAACCTTAATAGAATTAATGCAAATTCAACTTTCATAATTTGACTAATGTTTTTGATCTATTTACTGTTTTATTAAAAAGTAAATTATTATTATTTACAGAATAAAGTTTAACGTTTTGCCGTTGAAAGAAAATAAAAATATTAAATTTTATATAAATGTTTATCTTTTGTTGAGAGTGAATCTAAAATTTTTGTCCAGGGTGACTGAAGCTTTTTTTACAACAAGACCTCTTAACATTTTTCAAAACTCTTTTGGAACCCTGAAACCTCGAATGACACTTTTTCAGTAATAAATATAAACATATTCAGTTAGTTTGTTTCATAAAAAGTAGAAAAATGGCTTTTAAAAAATGTTTTTCCTGTATTGAAATGTAATGCATATATAGTTAATTGAATAAAAAAAGATGCTCAAAATGTTTGGATCTAGGACCTGGTGCACAAAGAAATAAATAAATGTTATAGTATAAGCAGTTGAATACCTTATGTACAAATTCGTTTTAAAAAGCTTGTCTAATCGATATTCGCTTGTCTGTTTGTGTTTTCAATAAAATATAAACTATTTTAAAACAGCTTGAAATAAAGAGTGGGGGTACCACGTGGAGGTTTTCGTATAAGCATATAAAAATTTAATAGAAGCCTTTCTTTATTTATAGAACTATGTGAAAATAATTGTTCGTTTTTATTTTCATGATACTCCACTACGATCGTTTCAGCGCATTTCGTTGCTAAAAATTCTCATTTGTTCAAGTAGTACTTCGATTTTATTATCAGCAATATGTTAATACAAATTTATACAATAAACATTTATCTTTGATAAAATTCTTTAATAAGAAATACTAAGTACTATTAAAAATTATTTTACTTTTATTATAACTAAAAATAAATTGTATAAGTATGTTATTTAGACTGGCTATATTTTTATTAAAGCTATGATAATTTTTATTTTACAAACAATTATTTTCAAAAAACTTATGCAAAGTTTTTATAGTGATATTTGATTAGTAATTTATTGATAAGAAATTGTTATTAACTTCAACGTTTAAGTTTTATAATGTAATCAATGTTTAATATATATATAATTATATATATATATACATATAAAATAAGGTTGTTATTTAAACTTCTACTGAGCCACACTTGAAGGGCTTTTTAATAATTTATTAGAAAAATAAGATTTCAAAAAAACTGGTACACGTGTTTCATAAGACTAGACGCCTTAATCTTCAGCCACCTAAATTAAAAAAAAAACTTTTTACTAAAAATAGAAGTTAAAGTTATACAAAAAATCAAAAACAGTATGACGAAATATTGTGCATTAAAAGAATTCATTACAAAAATCGATCTACCGTCCAACTTTCAAACAACTAAATATTAACAAAAAAAATAGAAGAGTGACTATAAAATATTTCAAAACTTATTGTATTTTAAAGGGAGCTTTTTCATATGTCGACAAGACAATATGAATTCACTCCTCTTATTCAAACAACCTTCCTTTTTTAACGCGTACATGACGGCTGTTGATTCTTTTAAGCACAGCCTACAAACAGGGTTGTTACCATCTGCTATTGGCTGCGCTCTTTTTATCACCCTCCAAGTTAATTTAAAATCAATGTATTTGCCCTTAGGCCGCAAACATACTTCGAAAGCTCAGTTTTATTTTCGTATAAACCACCTTTAAAAGATTTTTTATGGTTAGCATGCCGAAATCCGAATTGAGTGGAGCATAAGCCGATGTAGAACTTCTTTTCAAGTTCAGAGTTGACTGTTGCCTTGTAAGTAATGTTCTCTGAACGGCAATTACCCCCCTTCATATCATATTCACAGCCACCAGCGCAATTAAACTGATTTTTGATTAAATTACTTCTGTTTAAAATCCTTTGATTGTGTGACTTAATTAGTGTCTCCAAATTCGCCATACATGAATAACTGATTTGCATATTATGTTTGTTAAAGATCTTAGATAATGGGTTAATTTTGTTGAAATTTTTTTTTCTACATTTATAAATTCTCTGCCGATATTTATTTTGACTGAAGTACAGAATGAGGGATTATACCAAACTATATTTCATTTTCTTTTATTTTTATTGGTTGTTTTGATTTTTTGCTCCGTTGTTTCAAAATTAAGTTTATCTTTGTGACCGCATGAATGAAAAAATGCGGCTTATGCTTCACTTAATTCAGATTTCGGTATAATAACCATAAAATCTTTTGAAGGTGGTGTATACGAAATGAAACTGAGCTTTCGAAGTATTTTTGCGGAATAAACCGCAAAAATATATATTTTAAATTAATTTGGAGGGTGATAAAAAGAGCGCAGCCAAAAGCAGATGGTATTAACCCTGTTTGTAGGCTGTGCTTTAAAGAATCACCATCCGTTATGTATGCGTTAAAAAAGGAAGGTTGTTTAAATAAGAAGAGTGAATTCATATCGTTTTGTCGACATTCAAAAAAGCTCCTCTTAAATTAGAATAAATTTTGAAGTATTTTATAGTCACTCAATTGTTGTTTTTATTAATATTTAGTTTTTAGAAAGTGGATGGTAAATTGATTTTTGTACTGAATTCTTGTAATGCACGATTTTACGTCATATTGTTTTTTTGTATAACTTTTGCTTTTATGTTTAGTAAAGTGCTTTTATTTAAAATTTAGCTGGCTGAAGATTAAGGCGTCTAGTCTTATGAAACACGTGTACCGGTTTTTTTTTAATATTATTTTTTTAACAAATTATATATATATATATACATTAACTATAGTTGCTAATAAGACTAACGTTATAGTAATTCATCAAAAAATATTTATATAGTTTGTAAATAAAAACTAAATTTGTATATCATTAATAGTTTGAAACTATATCATCTAGTTTTTAATATTCTAAGTATAGTAAGCTTAGTTAGATGAGCTAAGTTAATTTGAAAGAACAATGACAATATGTATCTACATACAAATACTACTTAATTGCTTTTAATGGTTTTTTTTAAACTATATTTCATTATAAACTGTAGAAAGTGAACGTTTGTTGCAATTGGAGAAAAAAAAAGAGTGTAAAAAAATACATATACGTTTAAATATTTTATTGACATCCTTTAACTTACTACCGCAAACAATTACTACTTATATATATGCATATATATAATTTATTGTTATTTCAAGATCCCATCAATATAGTTGTTTAAAAAAAATAGATTTTTCAAAGTCCAAGTGAAAAGCTATTCAGTAACTATTAGTTGTTACATCAAATTAGTATAAATACTCTTTTAATATATTTTTGCACAAATTTTTTATAACCAAAAAAAAATCATGGTTTTCTACTGATTAAAAACATGATAGAGTTAAAGTTAAGGTTATAATAATAAAAACAAACTAAACCTTTAGTTGTTTTGTGGAGCATGACACATTCATAAGAATATTGAAAAATAAACTAAAAATGTTATTGTATTTTAAAAAGTAAGGTAAGTAAAATTAATTTTAAATAAATTTTAACCCTGTTTTTTTTTATTCAAAAATTGAAATTGAAAATTTAAGTATATCTAAAAAACAATACTTATAATCAAAGAGTATCATTAAACTTGTAAAGCAGGGTTTACCTAAGTCGATCTCTTGGAGATAATTTCAGATATTTAAAGGACCATAAGTTTAAAAGGCGTATAAGAGGGGAGTAGTTAAGCCGCCACAGGATGGCAATGTAAATATAATTTAAAACTTACAATGGAGAAAAGTTCTCAGGCATATTTAAAAGTTATTTTAAACTTTTAGTAGTTAATATTAAGTAGGTGGTGCAAAACGAAAAAATATCTTAGACATATTTTAAATTAGTTTTATCAGAAAGGGTTCCACACTTTTTTAAATTTCTTAAAAAGGGATATTAGGAAAATAAGATTTAGAAACTCTGATGTAAAACATCATGTAAAAGTTAAATTAAATATACTCAAATGTTTTACAAAAACTAAACAGATTTTAACTAACTACTGTTTAACTTTAAAGTACTACTATTAAATGTTAGTGTAAAAAATTTGATAATAAATAAAATAACGCAAAACTATATTTTTTTATTAACAGTATATTTTATAATATAAAAAAAAATTATATACATTAAATAGATCAAGTACAGTCATCTCGACAAATTGGACACGAAACATTGGACTGCATTCATTCGTTCGGAGTTGAAAACATTGTCTCAGTGCAAACTCTACAGCAGAAGTGATTGCACGGTAAACGACAAACTTCTTGATCCATTTCGAAATCTCCCATGCAAATCGGACACGATTTCTTATTCTCAAAGCCGTCTATAGATCCTCGAAATCTAAAAGACATTTGATTGATGTTTTCAACAGAAACTTTCAAATCTAAATTATCAAACATTCTTCGACTTATATGCGCTGCAAAATCTTTATAATTTGAACAATTAGTGTTTAAGTTGTTTTTGTCAATTAAATAATTGTTTTTTATAAACTTTTGAACATCTTCGATTGATATAGATGACTTTCCTAGTTTAACTTTTATAGCGTCAAGAATTTCTACTTTATTACTTTTTATATAATACACATGTTTAATTGTTTTTTTGTTTGTGTCGTTACAAACATTATCCCATACATCGCATATCTTTAAAACATCATCAAACTTCAAAAACTCTTCACCGCTATTTAAGATACTGATTTCATTTCTATATATGACTTCACCGTCATTTATCACAACTGCTACATTCTCCAGGTCAAAAAAGTGTTTATGAGAGCTTAAAAAGTTAAAAAGTTCTTTTCTAACTGCTAAAAATTTTCTGAATTTTTTTTTCGGTTTTCTTCAATATAATTTGCTTCAACTTCTTTATGATAAATTGTAGCCAGTAGAAAGCCTATGTAATCGTGAACTACTTTATGTAATGCCTTAGCCACAATATCCAACTTTTCTTTTTCTTCGTCAATTATCACTCCACTTGACATTGAATCTTTTAATTGTTAAAATTGCTCAAAAACAAGTAAGTGATTAATGTTTTTTAATTTGCAAAGCTAAATCTGTATAACACTGTCTTAATAATAATAGTAAATATTTGTCATTTAATTTACTTCATACATGTGTATTATAAAATTATATACTGTCTTCATTGTTTTTTCTGCTTTAATTAACTGTATTATTAAACTTCTGGGTTTTGCATATTAAGTCTATGCTATACTGCGTCTACGAAAAGCTATTAGTGTTTTTATTTACTCTACAGTCAGTTTTGTAAAAAAAGAAACTTGTACAAATCAGTCTAAATTGTTTTTATAGTAGTTTTGAATATTTGTAATGCAATTTTATGTTATTAATAGTTTTAGATACGTATTTGATATATATGTCTTCACAAGGGAATTTTTAAATATTTGCAAAAAATGTTTTTATAATTTTAGTGTTCAAATTTATGAAAATTGAATACAGTTTTAGTTTTCCGCAAGTATCCTCATAAATGGCTAACTAATAAGTCTAGTAAAATTTGCACCCTCTGTAATTTGTAGAGACTCGAAATTGCATCTGCAGACAACAACAAACTTTTAAACTTGAGATCAGAATTGGTAGGAAAATGTAAACATTTTACAAAATTTTATTTAATGTCTTAAAAATTGTGTGTATTGTATACTTTACACTTATTACCCGAAAAACTCATTAAAAAACGCCTGTATTAACATGTTGTAAAAGTTGTAAGTTTAAACAAGTTAAATTTATTGATATGTTGAATTAATAATAGAGCATCTTGCAAGTGTAAATGAAATTGATAAAAGAAATTTTGATAACAATTTTTTTCTTTAATTTAAAAAAAAATGCGTTTTGAAGCAATTTTTTTGAAGAAAATGTTATTTAATAAGTTGTAATAATATCATCAGCATTTTGATAAAAATTTTATATAAATATCTATACTCCACTAATACTTAGAATATAATAACATCTTGATAATCGTTGAAATTTTTGTGCTTCTAAATTTATAGACAAAATATTACCTTTGTAGGTTATATCATATTGATGCAGATGATGTCAATTCAACAACTAACTTCTGTTTATAGTTTATAAAATGTAACAACTTTAAAGAAACAACTTGAATGAATGTAGCAAGAATTAAAGTAGCTTGTGTAGTTTTTTAAGGAAATATAGTCATTTTAGGTGGTAAAAGTAATAATGAAGATCACCTAAACAGACTATAATTATATGACTTATTTACTGATAAATTGTCATTAATCTCTGATATGATAAAAGTAAATAATAACCACAACTTTGTTGTTGTGAATATAAGTTATTTAATAATGGTGTTAAAACAAACGATTCTAAATTTTTTGTAAATTTTACACAAAAAAATCGCTCTTAAACCACAACCAACCTATTTTCATTAGAATTTGCTTTTTCGATGGAAAATAGAAGCGTAATATTTTAAAATGTCTTGTTGAAACGTCGAGGTGTTTCAATTAGCATTTGCTAGGTCAGCAAAATAAAAATGTTTTATCATAAGTGTCAAACATTTTATTATTTATTATTATCTTTATTTTATGAAGTTTTATATTTGATTAATTTCCGATATATTTGGATAAGGTGGCTAAAAGTGATAAAAAGTTAATGATTTTGCTGACTCAGCAAATACTATGGAAAAAAAACACATCTACATTATAATCGGACACATTTCAAAACAACAGATTTCGTGTAATTTGTTAAAATGTAGACAAAAATATATTGTCAAAAGAATCGTGATATTTAGTGGAAAATAATATTTTTTTGTTTGTAGATTCACCAGTATTAAAACATTTTGAAATCAACTGTTTATTTTTAGTCGGACATAGTGTTGTAATTTATTACTAAAATTTTCTTCTATTTTTAGCATAATTTCATTTTTCTATTGTTTAGTTAATAAATTTAAATTAAAAAAACACTAGTGTTTTTAACTGATATGAGTTTGTTATTTAAAAACTCACTGCTTAAAAAAAAAGCAAAAAAAAAAAGCCAATTTAGTTCAATAGCCAAAGCTCATACCAGAGTAGTAATGAAAAATCAAAAGTATTAAACAAAGTAGAAATTACATATTCTTTACTAAAACAAAAAAGCTGTAATAGTTAGTTCAATTAATATTAACAAATATAAAGTTAATACTCCAAGTTTGCTACTCTCTTGTACTTGTTTATAAAGTTTTGTACATTTAAAAAGCTCCTAAAAATAAAAGTTTGAATAAAAGAAGCAAATAAAAAATAAAAAATTATCATATTTGTATTAGTTCTAAAAATTCCAAGTTTTTTATCAATATTGAAAATATGTAATCATAAATTTTAAGCAATTTGCCACAATTTAACTTAGTAGAGCATGTCATTAAAAAAAGGATAATTATTTTTAAATTGAAACAAATCTCTTTATAATCTTTTCTTATGGAATTCTAGCAGAAACCACTTCAACATGTTGTTTTTCTTAGTATATGTGTCAACCACTTAAATTGAATCCTGGAATAATGTGCACTTTAGAGAATTTTCAAAGTCCTAATTAGGAGCCATTTAACATCAGGCCACACAAATTTAAATGTAACAAAATTAATATATAAATACCTAGTGACACAAATTATCAGAATTAGTATTAATTTAAAAAAAATATTTGTACAGGGTTGCCACACACTCAGGGTACTCCGTATTACTCAAACTGTTTTTAAATTTTGAAAACATCTTGATGAGTCAATTTAACTCAGGATAATTTAAACTTGATCAAGCAGGCTTAAGTCAAAAAGTCTAAAAGTCAAGCAGGCTTAAGATAGTTATGTTCTAATTTAAAAAACTGAGAATTGTTTTAATATTTTGAATATCTTAGGCCATTTTATAAACTTTAAATGAGATTTAGTTGAATTGATTGAAATGTTTTTTATTTTATACCCAATTTTAATGAAAAAGTTGTTTTTTAGTGAATAATGTTTTTATTAGTTATTTTCTTTGGATTTAAAAAGATTCAAGGTGATTCAAGCAAATAAATTGTTACTCAGGTAAGTTCTTTGACTAAAGCAGTAAATCCCTGTTTATATTAATAAGTATTTATAACAAAAAGATATTTTATTCAATTATTTATATAAAGTTTATTTACTTTTGGCGTTTTAAGCTAACTTGCATAGTAATAAAATACTGTTATAAAGGGTATACTAAGAGACTGATGTATTTTATAAAAAAAAAATTATGCAATTATGTTATTTACTCAAGATTAAATAGTTTAGCAAATGTTTATTATAAAGAAATATAATATTTTTCAAATTTAATATTTTTATTTATAATAATTAAAAAACATCAGTCAAATCTACAATCTACAAGGATAAGTCAGGGTGTCCACAAAACATTAAACACTGAAAACAAAAGCTGGAATAGACTAAAAAACCTTTAATTTGAGATATTTTTGAAATAAAATTTTAATAATATGAAATTTTGAACAAAAGTCAATAAAAAAACTATAATTTCAAACAATTTCTACATATTAATTACTAAAATTTTGATTTGACACTAAAAAATATGGAGTAAAATAAAACTTTTAGTCATTATCAATTATTTTGTTAAAAAACTTATTTAAAGTAGCTTTACAGTATCTTACTTTTGTTAAAAAAACATTTTAGTAGCTTTACAGTATCTCTTTTTGTTTAAAGACTACTTCACACTGTTATAAATTTGAAACTAATATCAAACCCAAAAAAATGTATTTCAAAAAATCAGTGGCCACTCTGATGAATTCATTAAGAAGGTTTATTCATTTTTAATTCTACCTTTTTTATTAAAATTAAAGTAATCAAAAGTAAGTTCTATCTTTTTTATGTAAAAAAATCCCCCGGTGACAAGTTGTTTGGAAAATTTTTCAAATATAAAAATTCATAACTTTAAGACACGAAGAAATTTAAAAATTATTTAAAAAGACTCAATTTAAAAGTTAATAAATTAATTTTTTAATTTAATAAATTGAAGATCAAATTTTTTTTTAACTTTCACTGAAACAGAATTTAAAGATTTTTAAAATGTATTAGATATATTTTGTAATGTTTGATATACGTCAGTTTCTTCTAAAATCTAAAAAAATAATTTAGGATGGCGATATAACCTGGAATTCTGAAAAAGCTGGATTTCGACTATTAAGGTTAAAACAACCTGTAATTCAATAATTTTTTAAAAATCAATTAAGTTATGAAATTTAAACAAAAAAATAAACAGATAACTTGAAATTATAAACAAGTTTTACATTTTAAGTATTAAAATATTATTTTTACTCAAAAAACCTATAATTCAAAAACTTTTAATGTTAGATATAATTAGTAAGTTAAATATTGATTAATAATTATCTAGTATCCTTTGTATTATTGTGGACAATTTGTTTTTGATAATTTTTAAAAATTTTCCCATTTTTAAACTAAAAAATTGTCAGATGTAAGGATGAAAAAATTTATTAAAAGTGCAAGCTAAACTTTTTATTTTTTACAGTTGAACTGTTTGATTAAAAGTTTTTAATTTGATAAGATAAAAATGTTGTCACTAAAGTGTTCTGTTATTAGATAAATAATTATATTTCAAAAAGTACTTTAAATGTTTTTAATTATATTATAACACATGCTTACTCAGGATATAATTCAAAATGCAGGAAAGTTTTTTTATTTTCTATAATAAAATATTAAAAAACATTAGTTTGAGTTCTAAGGCTATAAAACCTGGTATTTGAAACTTTAAAATAAAAAGAAAAAACTAAGTATTTTGAACAAAAATCTAAACAAGTAGGAATTTTAAACAGTTTTACATGCTAAGCAGTGAAAAATTGATATGACTCGAAAAGTCTACCATATAGTCAAAAAGTGTTTGTCATCATTAACATTTTTCTTTAATAAATACATCTAAAATAGATTAACAATATCTTTTTAACTTTTTTATACCTCTTAAAAAACTCTTTATCATATACAAAACTTTTAACTTAATATAGGCAATAAAATGTATACTTCGTTAAAACTTCAAGAAAATTAGAAAACCTGGAAAAAATTTCTTAAAAATACGTGGCCACCCTGATATTTTCGTCAAGTGTATATGAGTAAACTATTTATTTTGAATGTTTATTTCATTAACAGCCAGGCTACCAGCTGCTTTTTACCTAGTTTATTTTAACAAACTTAACATATATGTGCAAAGTAATTTTGAGAGTGACACAAGTTCAGGGTTTTCAGGGTAAGTATGAATATTAAGGATTATGTTATAAAACTCAAACAATTCTTTCTTAAATTTCAGGCTAGTTTTCTGCATTGTAACAGGGTTGCTAATAACATTTTTAACTCCGAACAGTTTAAAATGCTAAAAGTTTCTGGGTAAATAGGATAAAAAATAAAATTTTGACTTTTTTTTCAATATACGATAACTAACACAGTTATGATTTTTTGTATAAAATCTCAGGATAGATTTCTAACTTGTAAAAAATCTCAAGATCATTTTTTATAGATTCAAAATAGGAATAAGTTGATCTAGTCTCAAAAATTTGTTTTTTTTTCAGTCAATTATGTTCAAGAATAAAACACTATTGTTTTTGAAAAATTTACTTACAAATTTTTAGCCTTGTGATAGGATCTAAACTATTCTTAAAAATAAGATATTTGATTATGTTATAATTCTATAAAAAAAAAATTAATTGATTAAAACTTTAAATAAAATTGTTCAGTTAGAACTAAAGTTAACATTTAAATTACCAAACAGGCATTCAAGTGAATAGTTTATGAGGTAAGACTAAAATTAGACAATTAAATGATAAAGGTAAACTATTTATAATATATATAAATATAATCAACATGATCACAGAGCTTATCCACAATTTCTATCTTTCAATGTCAGCTCTTTCACTCAGTGAATCTTTAAAAAAACAGTATTTTTTAGTTTTAGTGTACACTTTAGGTAGAAGTATACATATACAACCTTCCTTTTTATGATTAAGAAATAAGATTATAAGGAATAAGTAGTTTGTCGCTAGATGAAGGAGTTTTTTTTTAAGCTTTGAAAATAATTAGGACAAAAGGGCAGTTTTGGTCATTCAGCTAACTTTTTTAATTTAAAGAGTAGGAACTCTTTTCAAATATCGAGAATTATGTTTTATTTTGTAATTTTATAACATTTTCATATTAAAAACTGTATGATTTAATTAAGATAGCTGTTTCAAAATTTGGCTAGTGTTTATATTTAAATTTTTTTCAATTAAACTCAGGCTGACTTTGGTTAGCCTGATATACACAGGCTGGTTTATTGTATCTTAGTCGGTGTAAATCTTTTACGTTCTAATAGTAGGGTTTAAAATTAAGAAAAAAAATGTTTTGTCTGTTTTTTCAGAATGTAGCATCTGTTAAAAATTTTCACTATTTAATTTGGAGACTAAAGACAAGTCTTTTTATGTTACAATATATTTATTTTCTTAACCAAAAAAAATTTATAGTTATAAAATTTATATTATTCAGTTCTTTAAAAGCATTTACTTGTTAATAAAAAATACACTTTTAAAATATAAAAATAATCTTAAAGAACTATAAAGTTGCTATTTATATTTGATAAATGAGTCCGAATGTTTGATTTAATAAATAAAAGTTTTATTGATTATTTTTAATTATAATCTGTTACATGAAACTTATTTTTAAACTATCCTAACCTTTAGTACTGACAATTATAAACTAAGTTTTTATAAATTATTAGTTTTTTAGTTTTATATTTTGCTCAATAACAACTAATCTAACTGTATATTATAAGCTTTATCCTAATTTGACCTAAGAGTGATGAATAATTATTATATGGTAATAGAATATTTTATATCACACCCAAAATTACATTTAAGACAAACCTAAGACACAACAGTTTAATATTACCCTAATTTCGAAATTATTTTAGCATATTTTAGTGTTAATGTTCTTTTCAATGACTTTAAATTGTATTCAAATGGTATACTACACAATAACCATATTTAAATTGTACACCAGGTCGTAGAACCAAATATTCAAAGATTTTTATTTTCGGTCAATGAACAATATTTTCTATCACAACATTTTATTTCCAATTTTTTTTACCGTTTATAAAGTAGTTCATATATTTTATTACCTTTTAAATATAAAAACAGAATGTAGATCAATAATTATTAAATTTTTTTGCATTTAAAATAATATTTAATAGTTTAAAATATAGTTATAACGTTTTTCAGATTGAAAATAACTGTAAGAAATAAATAGCATTGAGTTATGAACGAGTTACTACATAAATGTAAGAGAAATGCTGAAAAAAATTTGAAAGCATATACTGCAAAATCTTCAAAAGAAAATTCTAAACGAGGTAAACAAATTTAATAAAATCATTTTAAAACATATTAAAATTCTCTCTATTCTTTAAAGTTGGAAAACTAAAAGTTTATTAAACCGTATTTACTAATGCTAAAATAATTATTTAATAAATTCTTTTTTACTTTTTAAAAATTGTTTTTTTTAAACAAAATTTTAAAAGACATTTTTAATTAAAATAATATTAATGAAATCTTGTTTCAGTATAAAATTAACGAAAATGATTTAAATCTTTAAAACAGTTGAAAACTATCATATTGTACATTTTTGTTAAATAATCGGAAATAAATAATTCTAAATTAAAAAAATACTTAATGAAGTTTTAAAATACTAAAAAAAAAGTAAATTACTTTCACTTCAAAATTTTTTTAGTCTTATCTTTCACATCCAGATTATTTTATTCAAAAGTTTAAGCTATATTTTGAAACCTTAAGTTTTTTAGTAAAGCAAAGTCTTATTTCTATATTTAAAAAATATTATTATATTATAACGTAGATCATTTTAAAGCTTGGAAATTTAACTGAAAGGTTAAGGTTTATTAAACAGTTTAATAAAATAAAACTAAGGTTAGTAAAAATTAAATACTTATGTACATGTTTTGTTTCTACAGATATACCAAAGATTGAAGAAAAAGAATTAGCAGCAGCTTTGAAACTGAATAAGTTGATGTTAAATAATGATGAAAATATAAAAGTATCCGATTTTTTTAAAGAAAAAGTGAGTAAAGACAATGTTGTCACATTTTATTGTTTAGCTAAACATTACAAACTAGCAACTATTTCCGAGTCATCCTTGCTTTATATAGAACGTTGTTTTCCAATGGTAGTTGAAACTCAAAACTTTTTGCACTTAGATTTTAATTTAATTGTGAAAATACTTGGAAGTACAAAATTAAATATTCACTCAGAAATTGAAGTCTTTAATTCAGTAATTACTTGGTTGAAACACAACAATGAAGAACGTATCAAATATGCAAAACAATTGTTACTAAAAGTTCGACTTTCTTTGTTTTCAGATCATGCGTTGAAAAATTGTTTAAATATATTTTCTTCAATTAGTAAAAATAATGAACATGAAAACATATTAAAAGAAGTTTTAGCAAAAAACAACTACTTTGAAAATAAATCAGCTGTTTATTACACAAGTAGGTATTGTAACCAAAATCAATTTAGTTTGTTAATTTGTGGTGGTGATGATGTTAAAAATAATAAAGTTGTAAGCAAAGTACATCGAATTGATGGAAACGATGTAAATGATGTAAAATGTCTTACTCCAATGAATGAAGGTAGATACAGTTTTGAAACTGTTTGTTTAAAAGGAGATGTTTATGTTTTTGGTGGTTTTGATAATTATGTTGATCCGGTAAGTATTGTAGAGAAATATTCACCTTCTACTAATACTTGGAAAACATTAACTGACATGCTTGATAGACGTCAGTGCTTCTGTGCTGGTGCATTTATGGACACAATATTTATTTTCGGTGGTTCTTTCTATAATGATAGTGATGACGATAATATAAAAACTAACACCTGTTTTGAATTTAATACAAAAAACAACAACTTTAAAGAGGTTTCTGGAATGAATGAATCAAGAGATTGTGCAGCTTATACAGTTTTTCAAGGAAATGTTGTAGTTTCAGGTGGTGAGAATAATAATAAGGTTGTTGTAAAAACAGTAGAATCATACGATGTATTTGCTGATAAATGGTCATCAATGGCTAATATGATAAATCGTCATGTTGATCATAGTTTAGTTGTTGTAAAAAATAAACTGTTTGTTATTGGTAATAGATATTACAAAGGCGAAGTTTTTGACAGTGTTAGTAAGAAGTTTGTTGCTCTTAAATCATTTTACACTTTAAGTGTGAATAAAGCTATGTCGATTGGAAATAAAATTGTAATAATTCAAGATAATTATTCACCAATTATTATTTACGATGTTGATAAAGATGAATGGTCTAAAGAATCATGTAATATTACAGAAAATATTTTATGTTTTTCATGTGTGAAGTTGCCTAAGTATTAAAATTATCTTACAATCGTTTTAAAAACTAATTTTAAAACTTCCTGAAACGTATGAGATTTAAAACAAAAAATTCTGATTTTGATTCTATTATAACTTTTAATAAATTAATTAAATTTTTTGAAAATTTTTAACTTTACCAATTTTATATTCTTTTTTTGCATTATCTTAGAACTATAAATTTGGAGTGAATGGTACAGACACATAAAAATAAAAAACAATAATAAATTTTAGTGGTGATTTAGCTTAGACAAAAAAATTAAACTTTTAAAAAAATTATACATTTATAGTACATAAAAACGTGCTAAATATATCGAGATTTTAGTTTTTTATAGCTTTAAACTAAAGGGACTCTACAATTTATAAAATAATGGCTTGCATATATTTTCTACTTTTTTTTATAAATGTTCCAAATTATTATTGCAGTTTAACACAAAAATATTTTTACATAGAATATTAATTGTTATTTTTTAATTGATGTGTAGCAATTAAATGATCAGACATTTTTTATAGCTTATTAAGTGTTTTTGTAAATGTTTTCGGTGTAAACTTTAAAATTTAGGGGCCTAAGCTCCTATAAACAATGTTTGTAATTTAAGTTAAAACCGTATTTTTTTTTTGTTTTACATCCATTTACCAGAATAACATTGTTAGGAGTTTAAGTTGATTTTATTATGACTTATTGAAGTGTTTAAATATACAAGCTAACATAAAAATAAATTAAAAAGGTAAATTTAAATTGTTGTTTTAGAATAATTTAGATAGTTTTAATAGTGAAAAATACTTCTATAGATTAAGTAAAACAGCAAGTTATTTTTAAATATACTAAAAACTATCCTATAAATTTACAAAACATCTGCTTCGCTATTGCAAACTATACACTGTTTAATTCTACAAAAAAAAAGGTTTTATTTTGAAAAATGTTGACCATTTAGTTTACACTTTGCAAGTTTTCAAATCTTTCCTTGATAATCCTAGTCACCAGACATTGGTGTCTTTTTTGGCAACCTTTTCTATACTACCTTTTTATAGGCTACTCTGATTGGGTAACACAAAAATCCATATAGTTGACCTCTATAAAAAGTAGCCTAGAATCAGGTTTAATAGTACTAATAAAGAGTAAAAGCACAAAGTTTCTTTTTTGATTTATATTATATTCATAGATGTAACAGAAATAGGAAAACTATATTTTAGATTCCAAGCTCTCACTCAAGTGTTGTATATGTTACTACGGCCAGAATAAGATTTTAACAAAAGAACAAAATTACAGAACGAACTTAAACTTTGCAGTAATCTTCATTTGCAGTATATAAAAAATAAAGTTTTCATTTTCATAACTTTAATTCAAGTTTTTTATAACCGTTTGAATTATTGCTCAAAATAAACAAAAAATTAATTTTTTTTGAATTTCTGTTAGACAGTTCTTTATGGAGTTAAGTAAAACTTTGCAGTAATGTTTTAGAGTGTATTAAAAGTTAAATATCAAGCTCTAACTTAAGTGTAGTTAATGTTGAAGCTGTTTAAAATAGTTCTCTAGATGAAGCAAAATTTGTTTTTTTTTTTTAATTTTATTTCTTCCTAGAAGAAACAAATCTTAACTGAAACAGCTCAGACTTTGCAAAAAAGCTTCAACTTAAGTAAAGTTAATAATAATAATCATTAAGCCGTTTAAAAAATTACTCTTAGATAAACTCAATTTTGGTTTTACAGAGTTGATAAAACTCGTTTTATATCTTAAAATCCAACAAATATTGACTAAATTAGCTTAATGTTTGCAATAAATCTCTAAATTAAGTATTATTTATAATACAGCGGTTTAAACTTGTACTCAAGGAATAGCAAAAAAATCACTACTTTCAAAGTTTATTCTGCCGGACTTGAGATATATAAAGTTGCTTAATTAATCAATTTAAAAGCACTATTTAAACAATAATATGAAATAATATAGGATAAAAACGTGCTTAATTAGTCTAATTAGCGTATTTAAATAAAAATCATCAGAAACCTAGACAATTTAAAATGATCATTTATATTTTATTGCAAATTGCCTATATTCACTTAATATTATAATCTAATAGGACAACACCCATCACAACCGATCACTTAATATATCCATGTAGACTATTTTTGCGATATTCTGTACTCAATCAGTCTTATATTCTAACAAATTAAATCCCATCTAACCGATCACTTATCATACACATGTAGATTATGATTGCGTTCTTTCTATTAGTTATTAATAGTTAAAATTATATTAAGAGAGATAGCTTACGATACTCAGTAGTATACGTCAATTAAACAACACCCGTCATCCCGATCAATTACAATACCTAGGTTTATTTTATTTAAGGTTGTCGGTATGCTATGATTGCATGTGTCAATTAAACAACAACAGTCAACCAGATCAATTACGCTCCTAGTCATATTTTATTTAAGGTTTTCAGTATTCTGTAGATGTATATGTTAATTTAACAACACCCGTCAAGCCGATCACTTACAATAAGTAGGTATATTTTTTTAAAATTGTCAGCTTTCTGTAAATGCATATGTCAATTAAACATTACCCGTCTGCCCGATCAATTACAATACCTAAGTATATTTTATTTAAGGTAGTCTGTATTCTGTAGTTGCAATTGTCAATTAAAGAACACCCGTCACCAGGATCACTTACAATACGTAATTATAAATTATTTAAGGTTGTCGGTATTCTGTAGTTGCATATGTCAAATGAAAAACACCCGCTACTCCCGATCACTTACAATACCTAGGAATATTACGAATATTTTGTTTATGGTTCTCGGTATTCTGTAATATGCGTATGTCAATTAAACAACATCTGTCAACCCGATCATTTACAATACTTAGGTATATTTTGTTTAAGCTTCTCGGTATTCGTAATTTGCATATGTCAGTTAAACATCACCCGTCACCGCGATCACTTACAATACCTAGGAATATTTTTTTAAGGTTGTCGGTATTCTGAAGTTGCAAATGTCAATTGAAAAACACCCGTCACCCCGATCACTTACAGTACCTAGGTATATTTTATTTAAGGTTGTCAGTATTTTGTTATTTCATTTGTCAATTGAACAACACCCGTCACCCCGATCACTTACAATACCTAGGTATATTTTATTTAAGGTTGTCGGTATATAGTATTTGCACATGTCAATTGATCAACTTCCGCTAACCCGATTACTTACAATAACTAGGTTAATTTTATTCAAGGTTGTCGCTATTTCGTAGTTGCATATGTCAAATGATCAATACCCACCACCCCGATCAATTACAATACCTGGTATGTTTTATTTAAGGTTGTCCGTATTCTGTCGTTCCATATGTCGATTGAACAATACCTGTCACCCCGATCACTTACAATACCTAGGTATTTTATTTAAGAAGGTTGTCATAAACATTTATCAATAGATTGTTTTGTCTTATTTAAGGTTGTCGGTATTCTGTAAATGTTTATGTCAATTGAACAACGACCGTCACCCCGATCACTTACATTACCTAAGAATATTTTATTTAAGGTTGTTAGTATTCTGCATTTGCTTATGTCAATTGAACATACCTAAAAACCCGATCTCTTACAATACCTATGGATATTTTCTTTAAAGTTCTCAGTATTCAGTAAAATGCATATATCAACTGAACAACACCTGATACCCCGATTACTTACCATACCAGGATATATTTTATTCAAGGTTGTCCGTATTCTGTAATTGCAAATGTCAATTAAACAACACCCAACTGCCCTTATACTTACAAAACCTAGGTATATTTTATTTAATGCTTTCGGTATTCTGTAGTTGCATATGTCAATTGAACACCACTGGTCATCCCGATCACTTACAATACCTAAGTATATTTTATTTAAGGTTTTAGCCATTCTGTAGTTGCGTATGTCAATTGAACAACATCCGTCACCCCGATCACTTAAAATACCTAGATATATTTTATTTAAGGTTTTCGGTATTTTGTAGGTGCATATGTCAATTGAAAAACATCCGCTAACCCGATCACTTACAATAACTAAATATATTTTATTTAAGGTTGTCGCTATTTTGTAGTTGCATATGTCAATTTAACAACACCCGTCACCCCGATCACTATCAATACTTAGGTATATTATCAAAGAAAGTTGTCATAAACATTTATCAATAAATTGTTTTTTTCTTATTTAATGTTGCCGGTATACTGTAGTTGCATAAGTCAATTGAACAACACCCGTCCCCCAGATCACTACCAATACCTAGGGATTTTTTATTCAAGGTTTTCGGTCTTCTGTAGTTGCAAATGTCAATTGAACAACACCCGTACCCCGATTATTTACAATACCTGGAATTTATTATTTAAGGTTTTCGTTATTCTGTAATTGCATATGTCAATTGAACAACACTCGTCAACCCGATCATTTAAATACATAGATATATTTTTTTTAAGGTTGTTGGTATTCTGTAGTTGCATATGTCAATTGAACAACACCCGTCATCCCGATCATTTATAATACCCAGTTTGATTTTATTTAATGTTGTCGGTATTCTGTAGTTACATATGTCAATTGAACAGATCCAACAATCCGATCACTTACAATAACTAGGTATAATTTATTTAAGGTTGTCAGTATTCTGTAGTTGCATATGTCGATTGAACAACACCCGTCACCCGGATCACTTAAAATACCTAGGAATATTGTATTTAAATTTTCCGAAATTCTGTAATTGTTTATGTCAATTGAACAACATCCGTCACCCGGATCACTTACATTAAATAAGAAAATTTTATTTAAGGTTGTTGGTTTTCTGTAGTTGCCTATGTCAATTGAACATACCCAAAAACCCGATCTTATACAATACCTATGGATATTTTATTTAAGTTGATGGTATTCTGTATTTGCATACGTCGATTGAAAAACAACTGTTAGACCGTTAACTTACAATACCTACGTATATTTTATTTAAGGCTGTTGGTATTCTGGAGTCTTATATGTCAATTGAACAACACCCGTCACTCCAATTTCTTACAATACCTAGGAATATCTTATTTTAGGTTGTCAGTATTCTATAGTTGCTCATGTCAATCGAACAGAACCGGTCAACCAGATCACTTATAATACCTAGAAATATTTTATTTAAGGTTGTCGGTATTCTTTAGTTGCATATGTCAATTGAACACATCAAACAATCCGATCACTTACAATACCTAGGTATATTTTATTTAAGGTTCTCGGTCTTCTGTAGTTGCAAATGTCAATTGAACAACACCCGTCTACCCCTATCACTTACAATATCTAGGTATATTTTATTTAAGGCTTTCGGTATTCTGTAATTGAATATGTCTATTAAACAACACCCAACTTCCCTTTTACTTAGAAAACCGAAGTATAGTTTCTTTAAGGTTGTGGGTTTTCGGTAGTTGCATATGTCAATTTAACAACACTTGTCACCCCGATCACTTACAGTACCTAGGAATATTTTATTTAGGGTTTTCGGTATTCTGTAGTTGCATATGTCAATTAAACAACACCAGTCACCCCGATCACTTACAATACCTTTGTATATTTTATTTAAGGTACTCGGTACTCAGTGGTTGCATATGTCAATTTAACAACACCCGTCACCCCGATCACTTCCAATACCTAAGTATAGTTTCTTTAAGGTTGTCAGTATTCTGCAGTTATATATGTCAATTAAACAACACCCGTCACTCTGATTTCTTAAAATACCTAGGAATATTTTATTTAAGGTTGTCGGTATTCTGTAGTTGCGTATGTCAATTGAACAACACCCGTCACTCCGATCATTTACAAAACTAGGATAATTTATTAACAGTTGTCGATATACAGTAGTTGCGTATGTCAATTGAACAACACCCGTCACTCCGATCATTTACAAAACTAGGATAATTTATTAACAGTTGTCGATATACAGTAGTTGCATATGTCAATTGAACAACACACATCATCCCGATGACATACAATAACTAGGTATATTTTATTTAAGAATGTCGGTATTCTGTTATTGCATATCTCAATTGAACATAATAAACAAAAATATTATTTACAATACCTGATATTTTATTTAAGGTTGTGGTTATTCAGTAGTTGCATATGTTAATTGAACAACAACGATTACCCCGATCACTTACAATACCTAGGTATATTTTATTTAAGGATTTTTTGTATTCTGTAATTGCATTGTCAATCGAACAACACCCGTCAACCCGATCACTTACAATACCTGTTATGTTTTATTTAAGATTACTATATTCTATAGTTTCATATGTCAATTGATCAATACCCGTTACACCGATTACTTACAATACCTATGTATATTTTATTTAAGGTTTTCGGTATTCTGTAGTTGCATAAGTTAATTGAACAACACCCATAATCCCAAATTACAATACCTAGGTATATTTTATTTATGGTTGTCTGTATTCTATAATTTCGTATGTCAATTCAACATCATCCGTTACCCAGATTACTCACAATACCTAGGTAAATTTTATTTAAATTTCTCAGTATCCTGTAGTTGTATATGTCAATTGAACAACAATAAACTTAAAAGTTTTTCTTATTTCTAAAACACACTTTCAATATTTTTAAGCATATTAAATATTATATTAGAAATTTTTAAAACTATTAGCTTTTATAATACCTGGTTATACCATAAAAGTTCTTAAATTATAATAATAAAAAAAAACGGATCATGATATTTTTAAATAACAGCTAAAATTTAAATTGTAATCTTTTTAGGAACTAGTTAAATTAAAAGTAAAAAACAAGAATTATTTTATTTACAACGAATAACGTGTCCAGGGAAAACATATAACTGGATCTGTGGTGTATAAATCGAAATATGAATTGTTTTTTCTTACACCAAGCCTATGAACTAGCATAAATAAATATGCATATCATAAAATATGCTTTAATAAATAGAAAATTTTTATTGAAATGCTGAAATCATAGATACTTTTAGTTTACTGTTTTTAAAATACTGATTCATACTTAAATACTATTATAAAATATACAATTTTCGAACTTCTGAGCTTCTTTATTTGGTTATACTAAATTTTATTTTAATTCATACAAGTATCATATCATTTCAAATTATTATATATATTATATACAATTATAAATATTATATATACTACTTAAAATTATTTTATATTATAAGCAGTTAACTTGAATAAGGATTTTGGTTTTTGCTTTTGAGCTTTTTGTTGCTTTCACTTGTACTATAACTTTGTATTTGTATCTTATGATCAACCATGCATATTTATTATACATCGTTACTAGCGTACTAGCGTAACGATGTCGATTGTTTTAGTTTTAAATCAGGTCAGCTGGATTATTTTACTTAGTGTTACCTTCTAGCTAGATTGTTATACTTTTTCGCACATTTAATCACTGTAAATATATTGTTAAAGGTTTTTAAATATATCTTGTTCTATAAGTAGTCTAAGCTAATACAGTTGTTTTTAACTTACTTCAATTTAACAGTATGTACTTTAAAATCAATAAACATTTAAAAACAAAATAAATCAAATATCTAAGTAAGTCTAAACATTATCCTAAATCCGAACTTAGGATTATTAAATATACAAGTGCGTTATAGTCAGTAACTCTCAGGCCCCTGTTACACATATAACCATGCATCCATCCTAAGATGGTTTATGGTAACACTGGCTTTGCGCACGAACCATAATCAATACCTAAACTTCTTAATAATGTCTACGATAAGTAGATGGTGACACAAAATGGTTAGAATTTTAGTAAAGTTTTTAGTTAAATATATAAAAAAAAATATTAGCTTTTAAGCTCAAAGTTTATTCTAGGCCTAGTAGCAGCTAACTTGCTAGAGACTAAAATGAACTAAGCAGAAAAAAAAGGATACTATTTTATAGTTCTCCTTTGTTTCCAGTCGTAAGATGTCCCGGATGCTGTTGTTGTTGATCATGCGGTAAAATTCATTGATTATTATTGATGGTGCGAAACATCTCAACTCTGTTGATGATGGTCGTAATAATTACTGGTTAAAACTGATCAAACGAGCGCAGACTATAATTTCACAATAAGCTGACAATGTCTGAGACGTTGGGCTGTGAATTATTTGTTGTGTCAACTTGTTTTAACTTTACCCAAAAACTGTCGATTCAGTACTTCGTACTTAAGCCCGCTTGGTTTAGAATACAACCGTGGTTTCTCGCGACTATGCCAGCCTGATGAGTCCTAACTAGGACGAAGCTAGTCGTAAGTTGTTTCGGATGCTGTTGTTGTTGATCTTGCGGTAAAGTTTATTGATTAATACTTAAATAAGTTTGCAAAAATTGTTTATTTTATTATCCCAAAAACTATTTAAGAAATACTATATATATAAGCGCGTTATGGTCAGTAACCACCAGGCCCGCGTTACAGATATAACCAAGCATCCATCCTAAGACAGTTTATGGTGACTTCGGTTTGCGCACGGAACTTAATCAATACCTTAACTTCTTTATAATTTCAACGTAAAGTAGATGGTGACCAAAAACAGTTTGAACTTTGTAAAATTTTTAGTTAAGTGTTTAGTTAAGTTTATAAAAAAGTCTAAAAATTATTATGGACATAGTTTATTCTATATCTAGTAGCAGCTAGCTAACTTGCTAGAGACTAGAATTAATTAAAAAAAGACAAATATAAGAAATTATTTTCTAGTTTTCCTTTGTTTCAACCAAAAACTATTAGCCTACAAAAATCTGAATTGTAAGTACAATTAAGTTAACTTATTGGGAAGAACCCCATTAAATTGGTTAATTTCAAGTAGAGGTAAAGATCTCAACCAACTTTTACTGTGGGAAGAGCAGATATCTAGTTTAATAAGTAAGATTCAAAGGGGCCGTGACCGGTCTACTTAGCAGATTGTATAGATCGCCCATGGGGTAGATTTGGCGCATCAAGGTAATCGAGTAAGACCAGAACAATCTTAAAAAGATTATAACAGCCTGTAACGAAGTTATAGATTTAATCCTTGAACTGAGTTGTAATAGCTTAAATTAGCAAAATACAAAGTAGGCGCGATGTATTCAAGAAAATGAAGTACGAAAAAATATTATGGTTCGAACATCAAGCTATACACAGTATCAAGTCGTATAAATACTTTATAGAGCTTATACTAAGTGTCTTTACACTTTTCCATTCACAAGGCCTTTTAACAAAAATACCGAATATTGAAGCCGTAATTAACATGTCTGAAAACTTTTCTATGTAAAACGATATCGACAAGCTTAACATAAGAGAGTAAATAAAATTCGTTTCGTTTCTAATATATTACCTTATAAAGATATGTGTAGTTTTTTATATTTTGACAAGAATCGAACACATAAATCTCATTAACTAAAAGTTATTTTCAAATAATTTATCTAAAAAACCTACAAGTATATAAAAAGAGTCTTATGTAAAATGAATTATACTTATAATAATTTATAAAATAAAAAACCTACATAAATAAAAACCATTGATCTTAGTAAGATTTGCAAACAAAATAACATTTATTTTTAATTGTAGTAAATGTAAAATTTAGTAGAATAGACGTTAGTTGATAAAAAACATTGTTAGCTTTAAATGGCAATTTTAAGGGATATGTCAGTTTTAAATTTGTAAAGTACATTCTTTTCTAAATTTATAGTTTTTGCTTAAATTCGAGATGCCTTGAACTATCGATACTATTACTGTAATAAAACATTGAATTTATAGAATTAGGTGATATATGTATATAATATGTCTACTTAGACAATGTTAGTAATTTACCAAAAAGTTGTTTCAATTTGGCCTTTGAGCCAAAATCTCATAGTTTGTATGTTTCAACTTAATACTTTTAAGCCGTAGAATTATAAAAAAAACAAATTGTATTGTTAATAAAAACATTACTAATGTAATAATTACTTGCATCAAATAGTTGCTTACTTCGAGTTAACTTTGTACTTACTGTAAGAATGAATTTGCCTTTTTTATAAACATGAAAATGCTCAGTTAAATGATACAGTTATATCATTTATTTACTCAAATTATGTTAATATAATATAATAACCGAGGTTTGCTAAGAATAATTGAAAAATTTTTAAAAACAGTTCTGTTTTTTTCGTTTTCTGACCAACATAACATTTTAATTGATTTTATGTGTAAACGTGTTCGAGCTATAAGTTTTTTTTTGATTAAATTTAATTAACTTTTACATTAAACTTTATTAATGTAATGATTTACCCGAGGTATTCGAGGAATAAACAACAAGTTTGAAAAAAGTTAGTATTTACTTAAAATTAACTTTTTATTTTATGCCGCGGCCGATTGAAGACACCTTATTTGTCCGCCGACAAAAAATACAGAACACCAAATAGTTTGTAACAGCTATTTTAAGTTAATATAATATCATAAAACTTTTATGTATTGAACACACATTCAAAATTTTAATCCTATGAAATATTAGATCACATCAAAACATTTTTTCTTTAGTTTATAATTTTCTTTATGAAAAACAAAAACACAACAGTAAATTATTTGTTGTTTAATTGAATATTTTTTTATAGTACAAAAAATTCAATTACTAATCTACACTACAAATAAATATACACGAGCGTGAACTTAGCTTTAGAGCACTTTTTTTAGGAATTTTACAAAAAGTTCAAACTTAAGACCCAATTATTTTCCTTATCTTAATTGCTAATTAAAAACTTTTTTTTTTATTCTAGAGAAAAGTCCTTTGTCTTAAACCCCAATTCAGTAATTTTTTTTAGTTATAGACAATTTGAGTGGGGCACATTTTAAAATTTTTGTGTGTTTTACTTTTTTGTTATTTATACAACATTTTCTCAAAAAATAATTTATTTTTTTAATTTTTTTTTAAACATACTTATTGAAATGAGCTTGATGATGTTATAAACTTTTTTTTTTATACCTTGAGCCTGAATAAATTTTTTAGAAAAATTCCAATTTTGCACAATTTTCGTTTTTCAGATATACAACCTTTTATTCAAAAATAAAATATTTTTTATCAGTTTTTTTAAACAGATGTGTATAGTGAAGTTTTATGATGTTATGATATTTTTTCCAACTTTATCAGTGCTTTTAAAATTTATGACCCGTACAAGTTTTACCTAAACTCTTAGCAAAGCTATTTGAGGGATTTCTTGCTTAAGTGCTCATAGTTTAGGTAAAACTTGTATGGGTCATATATTTTAAAACCAATAAAAAACTGGCAAAAAATATCACAACATCATAAAACATAACTATACAAGTCTGTTAAAAATAAAAACTAGTAAAAAAATATTATATTATCGAATAAAAGGTTGTATATCTGAAAAACGAAAATCGTGTAAAAGTGGAATTTTTCTAAAAAGTTTGTTCAGGCTTTTGGTATAAAAAATATAAAAAATAAAAACATACAACATCATTAAACTCATTTTAATAAGTATGTTAGAAAAATATGAAAAAAATTATTATTTATTTACAAAAGGTTGTATTAAAAAAATAGAAAAAACACAAAATTTTTGAATGGGTCCACTCAAAAAGCCAAACCCCAATTCTATATGTAACTAAAGGTATGTTAAAATATATACTTGTGTTTTTTAATGATTTTTTGAATAGTGAATATTGAAATAACAACATGACATGAAAGTTTAATGTCATTACAATAAATCATTTGTAGCTGGTAGAGCTTGAAGTAACAGAACTCAAATAAGCTTGACTTAAAATTAGGTACTCAAGATAATTAGAAATTTTTTAACTTAGTATAACTCAGGGTAGTTTTTTTTTTAGTTTAAGATGACTCGTACCAGTATTGTAATATTACCAAAATTCAGCGTTATTTTAAGATTTTTCAAATCCTAGTCCTTATTTCTAATCATGAATAAGAAATTGTTGTTCCATGTTTAATAATGAGATATTTTGTAGCCAAATTTTCTCAAAACTTATCTTATAATAATGAATAGTTTTTAGATTAAAACATTTTATTCAAGAATTATGTACAGGATTAAAAATAAAAATATATGACACAGTATTAATTTAAAGTCATGTAGGACAGATTAGTAAGGTTGCCACACACAAAGGATTACTAAGCAAAAATTTGGTCTATAAGGGTAGGTTTTTGAAGTTAAAATATGGCAATTCTGTTAATTGTAAAACTGATTAAGGATTAAGTTTCTTTTAAGTAATCAAGTATAGTTGTTCTGCAGTTTTTTTTCAAATGAATATTATAAATGACACTGGTTTTAAATTATTTTAGTGACACAGAATTTATGATAACAATTTTACTCATGATTTTATAGTTAAAAATATAATATTTGGTTAGAATTAAAATGTTAAATGTTGAAAATTTAGGTACTAATATAGTGTACTTTTTTTTTAATACACTAACCTTTATATCTAAAAAATATATGCTTAATGAGTGAAAAATTTTATACATTTTATTTATAGAATAATAGTTCTGGTATAGATTGTTATGAAGTAAAAATGGAATTAATTATTCTAAACAAAATATTAACATATCAAATTGTTTATAACATGGTTAGTATTTGTGGAACTATAAGCCCACGCAAATCTTACTTAATATAACCCATTATTAGTTAATAGGCTTAACTTTTAGTGTTTTTCATTTTCAAATTTAGTTCAAGTTTAGCTTGTGAATTTTAAGATTGATTTCCATGAGTTTTAGCTAACCTTATAAAAAATTATTAATAGGAAAAATCTGAAAAATATTTAATAATTAAACTTTTAAATCAAAAACTACAACTATATTAAATTAAATGCTTGTGGTGTTTTAATAATACTTTGAATAGTGAATACTAAAAAAAGAATTTATAAAGTACTGATGTAGTTAGAAAACATTTAGTTTTAGCTAGTAGAGAATTAGGGTTGCCGCAAACTCATAATATATAAAGAAACTTAATATTTTAAAACCTCAAGATAAGTTAGGCTAACTCAGTTTAGTTTGGTATTTTTATTAATCAGAATTATTTAGTCCAGTATAGTGTTCTTATAGAAGACTCAGGATAGATCAAAGTACTTTCAAAATCCTCATTTCATTTTTTCCTTAAATCCTAAATTAGATTTAGGTGTTTAATATTTTGGTGTTTTAAAGTTTTAATTGTTGAAAATATTTTTTTTTGCAAAATCAATTATTTAACTTTTAAAAATTATTTTTAAACATACTTAAATACCAGGATGACTTAAGAATGTTTTTGGTAACTTAGTATAGTTTTGGATTCAAAAAATGGTAGTCATATTTAATTTGAAACTAATTAAGGATCAAAAAACTTCTTTAGGTCAAGCACAGTTTAATTTTCATAACTAGTTGTTTTTCTCAAAAATGAATATTTAATAGAGAGTTTACCTAACTTTTTTCAAAAGGGGTCCTTAAAAAAAATTAATGGCCCTCTCCTGCAAATTAACTGAAAAAAGTATTATTAAAAACACATAAGATTTTTTTTAATATTCATTATCAACTCCAAAATATTTAGTGTAAGTTTCAAATTATGACTTCAATGCCCTCCTCTGGCCCCTTTGTTGCATGGGAAAAGGAAAAGGACCTAATAATTTTTTCGAATTATACACTTTGGGGAACCCTGCTCTGAAATATTTATAATTTTTTTTTTGAACTCAAACTGAATTAGGATAGTTTTGTTTTCTTTTTATAAATAACTCAGAATAGTTTTAGTAATCTTTGAAAATACGTTTGTCTTGAATGAGATAAATTTATGAGAACAAGTTACCAAAATATATTTTCAATAATTATAGAATCTTTGAAACTTAATCTTAGTTTAGTGTGAAAAATTATATTTTTTGATATGTTTCTTTTATACTTTGTAGCTAAAAATATAGTTAAAACTTATAATATACTTTTAATGTGATTTTTTCTTTGTTTTTTTTTCAGTGTGAACTTTTTAATTTACAGGACATAAACAAATTAGTTTTATTAAGAAATGTTTAATTCTTTTTTACGGTTTACTATCATTTCTAACTCGCTATCATTTCTAACCTGATCATTTCTAACCCGATCATTTCTAACCCGATCATTTCTAACCCGATCACTTCTA
The DNA here is from genome assembly GCF_965202585.1 of Thalia democratica. Classification (NCBI taxonomy): domain Eukaryota; kingdom Metazoa; phylum Chordata; class Thaliacea; order Salpida; family Salpidae; genus Thalia; species Thalia democratica. The sequence goes on from NC_139165.1 coordinate 21,557,462, forward strand.
ACCCGATCACTTCTAACTCGATCACTTCTAACTCGATCACTTCTAACCCGATCACTTCTAACCCGATCACTTCTAACCCGATAACTTCTAACCCGATCACTTCTAACCCGGTCACTTCTAACCCGATCACTTCTAACCCGATCATTTCTAACCCGATCACTTCTAACCCGATCATTTCTAACCCGATCTCTTCTAACTCGATCACTTCTAACCCGATCATTTCTAACCCGATCACTTCTAACCCGATCACTCCTAACCCGATCACTTCTAACCCGATCATTTCTAACAAGATCATTTCTAACCCAATCAATTCTAACCCAATTAAACCCGATCATTTCTAACCCGATCATATCTAACCCGATCATTTCTAACCCGATCACTTCTAACCCGATCATTTCTAACCCGATCTCTTCTAACTCGATCACTTCTAACCCGATCATTTCTAACCCGATCACTTCTAACCCGATCACTCCTAACCCGATCACTTCTAACCCGATCATTTCTAACAAGATCATTTCTAACCCAATCAATTCTAACCCAATTAAACCCGATCATTTCTAACCCGATCATATCTAACCCGATCACTTCTAACCCGATCATTTCTAACCCGATCACTTCTAACCCGATCATTTCTAACCCGATCTCTTCTAACTCGATCACTTCTAACCCGATCATTTCTAACCCGATCACTTCTAACCCGATCATTTCTAACCCGATCACTTCTAACCCGATCATTTCTAACAAGATCATTTCTAACCCAATCAATTCTAACCCAATTAAACCCGATCATTTCTAACCCGATCATATCTAACCCGATCATTTATAACCCGATCGTTTCTAACCCGATCATATCTAACCCGAAATTTATTTAGCCGATCTATATTAATTTATTAATTTATTACATTTTTAAGACAAAGATTTGTTTTGAAAATAAATTAATCTCAACAAAATTGTTTTTTTTAAGTTTAGTCTATTTTCTTTAAAATAAAACTTAATCTTTAGATAGCTTTTGTTAAAATTTAATTGTTGAAATTAATAGGTTCATTTATTGTTTTGACAATAAGGTTTGAAATTGGATTATTAATTAAGTGTAGTTAATTAGTTTTAAAAAGCATTAGGAAAAGCATAAGTCTTTTGTATTCTAAAGATTAAATATTTAATTTTTGATAGTCGTCAATGTAAGAAATATAATGAGTATCATTAAGTTCTAAGTTCTTTAAACGAAAGTGTATACTGTTTGATACAAAGCCAAAAGTAGAGGTAGAAGGCTTTTTAAATATTCAGAACATATCATTTACTCGAACTTTAATTTAATTTTTATTTTTAAATCAACTTGTAAATTGTATATAAAGATTAATTTTAATTAAGTTATAATTAATTATTAAAAACTTAACTATGAAAGTTTAGTGTCAAAAACTTATTATTACGGATTTTTTCTTTTTCTTTTGAAATAAATTTATGTAGGGCAAAATAAATTTACATTTTTAATAAAAATTTAAAAGTTTTCAAAATTTATAATTGCAAAAACATGATTATTCTCACGATTGATGGTAGCTATTTCTAAAATTATTTTCTTGATATCTTTTGAAAGTTATTGTTTTACAGGTTTTCAAAAACACAAAAATTTTAGATTATTTAGCGATCATTAAATATAAAATGTAAGTATCTATTATTAGATTAAACTACATAACTTAAACACTTATAACAAAATAACAAAACCAGTTTGTATTGTGAAACTTATTATATAGGTTTAATTTTTTAATAAAGAAAAAACTCATCATATTTATAGAAATTTAGAGTTGCAAAAAACCACCGAGAATAAAGTCAATAGACTGCAAGCTGGCTTTACTGTATTGAATAAAAAATAAATATGTTTTGTGTAACAATCGTCTGAAAAAATATTTGGTTAAAAGAAACAAAAAATTTAATGGAACTTTTATAAAATTCTGCTTCTAATTATACTTAACTTAACTATAACTAGTTTATTATTTCAAAATGTTTTATTTTTAATACTTATTTTGTTTTTACTTACGATATTTAAACTGCTCATAATAAAGTAATTTTGAAGAAATGTTTGTCAATTAAAGTACTAATTTAAGTCGCAATTAAAACATGAAGAGATTTAATTACCCTCGAACTTGTTATACAAATAAACTTGTCTGACTAACTATTAGAGTTAAACAATTTTTTTTGCTCTAAAACTAAGTAGGAATTTATTAATGATGTGAAATCTAGACGGTCAATCGACATAACAACATTTGCGGTTCAGATATATGACATAACTGTTTTTATAGCTAGTTTCTATAAAAAACCATGCTTTTCCACTTAATATAACAAAAGTTTTTAACTTTTCCTAATGTTTGTTTGAATTCCATTATCTTAATAGGCCTACGCAAGTTGCATAACAACTTGTATAAGTTATTAAGATGAAACTTAAAAATACCCTTAAAACACTTAATAAAAGGTTAATACATTTGTAAGCAATAATAAAACATTTACGTCAGACTTTCAATGTAGTTTTTAAACCGTAAAATAAAAGTTTTTATATTTGAGTATTACAATTGTGAGAGTTTACTTTTTAAAATTTTCTTATGTTAAGACTATTGTAGTCACGTTAATTACAATAAGATCCAACAAAATATAATTATCACTGTTTATTTTAAAATCCTAGAAAGAAGAGTTCGAAAAACTTTAAAGTAAACAATTTAGTAAATTGTATAAGATTAACAAAAACCGTCTCTTAAAGTATATTGAAAAACAAAAAAAATAAATAGAAAAAACTAAAATCATGTGTAGAATAAAAAATCAAAAAATGAGGTATTAAAATAAATTAAAATTATGTTAAGTTAATACTAAAATTAAAATTTATACTAAAAATATTTTTACGTAACACAATCATTATGTTTTAAAGTAATAAAAGTTTAATTTTTGTAATTTATTATTTTTGAGAATAAACAATTACTCAGTTTCACCGCAGAGCGGATTTTCAAATTGTAAATCTGTAGTAAAATAATAATTTTAAAAATGACAAATAATTAAAAATTAAATTATTAATTTTAATAACTTCATTAAGACTAGTTTTTTTTTGCATAAAATCCAGATTAAAAAATAAAAACGTAACATAAGTTTAATGGGTTAGAAACAATCGGGTTAGAAATGATCGGGTTAGAAGTGATCGGGTTACAAGTGATCGGGTTAGAAGTGATCGGGTTAGAAATGATCGGGTTAGAAGTGATCGGGTTAGAAGTGATCGAGTTAGAAGTGATCGGGCTAGAAGTGATCGGGTTAGAAATGATCGGGTTAGAAGTAATCGGGTTAGAAGTGATTGGGTTAGAAGTGATCGGGTTAGAAGTGATCGGGTTAGAAGTGATCGGGTTAGAAGTGATCGGGTTATAAATGATCGGGTTAAAAGTGATCGGGTTAGAAATGACCGGGTTAGAAGTGATCGGGTTAGAAGTGATCGGGTTAGAAGTGATCGGGTTAGAAATGATAGCGGGTTTGAAATGATCGGCTCCCCTTTTTTACAGTTAAAAACTTATGAAATCATAGTTAGAAACAGCATTTGATAAATCATGTACTTTTATTTTTTTACGAAATTAAATTTTTTGATAACAGTCGTACAGTTAAAAAATAAAAAGTTGATAAAAATATCAAAATTTATAAAATGTTATAAATCAAAGAGTTTTAGTAAATGTGTCAAACTTAATTACTATAAATCTCTTGTTTTTATTCAACTCCTAAGGTGTATCGTTTATACCTAGCAAAACGAACATTTATTTACAAATATTTCCTGAATTTTGATCTTATCAAAAATTAAAATTTTAACCCTATCTTCATTTTTTTTGGATTTAAATTGTGATTTTCACGCGTTTATTTTGAATGAAAATTTTAATGGGTTTACAAGAGTGGAAATATATAAAAAATCATAAGTGGCTAAGAGCAACATAAGTTGTCTTGCATACAATTATTACTCAAAGTTAAAACTTCAACTTATTTTTGATCTTTTAATATTGACGCAATCCTAATATAAAATTAAAAAACATTCGTGCTAGTTTAAATTGCTACTACTATGACATCATAACGCGTCATTCTTAATGATTTTTTTTCATAGTTTTGTGAGCGAGCTATATACCTAGAAAAGACATATATATTAAAAATATATCGATAACAATAAAAATAAAAATACTAAATAACAAAAAAATTGCATTACAAATATTTGAAACTACTAATAGAAGAATTTAGACTTGGTTGTAACAGTCTCTTTTTTACAAAACTTACTGTGGAGTAGATAGAAACACTAACAGCTTCTCGTTAACGCAGTATAGCATAGACTTTGTTGTAAACAAGGAAAAATATTAAAATTTTATAACTGTTCATTATATATATTTAATCGTTTCCTAACAAAAGATCCTAGTAAAACAAGTTCACTGAAATATAAATAAAAACAAATTATACAGTAATCTTCCTTTATTGTACCAACATATGTTTTTATGTGTTAACGAATCAACACACTACAACTGGGTTCTGTAAACAAATAAATACAAAACAAATAGAAGCCTAAGTAGGTGTGTGCAAAAGTTCATTAAAATTAAAATTAAATAAAATGAATTTATCAAATTCTACAGGTCAATAGTTAATAGGTAAAATAATAAAATATGTAGAACTTATAGAAATTATTTTATTTTAATTTTAATTTAAACATGTACACACGTACTTTATTCTATGCTTCTATTCTTACATTACAATAATTGTTTTTACAGAACCAAGTTGAAGTATGTTGATTCGTTAACACACAGAAACTTATGTTTGTACAACAAATAAGATTACTGTATAATTTAAAAACTATATATATTTTTGTTATAAAAACCAAACAAAATAACTGCTTACTGCACATGCATGGAGTAAATGTTTTATATGACAATATTTTACTATTATTATCAACATTATAATACACGAATTTAGTCTATACTTTTTCGCAAACTACAAAAATTAATCATCTAGTATTGTTTTACAGAAATTTTAACAATTAAAAGAAACAATGTCAAGTGTGGTGTTAACTGACGAAGAAGAAGAAAAATTGGATATTGTAACGGAAGAAATAAAAATAGTTATTAACAATTACTTAGGGTTTCTACTAGCTACAACTTATCCTGAAAAAGTTCAAGGAGCTTATATTGAAGTAAACCGGTTAAGAAAATTCAGAAAACTTAAAGCCGTTAGAAAAGAGCTTTTTAAGTTTTTAAGCTCTCATAAACATTTCTTTGATCTGGAGAATGTGGAACTTGTGATAAATGATGGTAAAGTCATATATAGAAATGAAATCAGTATCTTAAATAGTGGTGAAGAGTTCTTGAAGTTTAATGATATTTTGAAGCTACGCGATGTATGGGATAATGTTTGTGACGACACGAAATTTGAACATGTGTATGATATAAAAAAAAAATAAAGTAGAACTTCTTGAAGCTATAAAAGTTAAACTAGGAAAGTCATCTGTATCAATTGAAGATGTTCGACAGTTTATAAAAAAACAGATTTTTGATTGAAAAAAATAACTTAAACACTAAATGCTCAAGTTATAAAGATTTTGCAGCGCAAATAAGTCGAAGAATTCATGGTTATATAAAATTAAAAGTTTCTCTTGAACATATCAAAGAAATGTCTTTAAGATTTCAAGGACCTATCGAAGGCTTTGAGAATGAGAAATCGTGTCCTATTTGCATGGGAGATTTCGAAATGGATCAAGAAGTTTGTCGTTTACCGTGCGACCACTTCTGCTGTAGGGTTTGCACTGAGACAATGTTTTCAACTCCGAACGAAGAAATGCAGTCCAATGTTTTGTGTCCAATATGTCGAGATGACTGTACTTAATATACTTGGTGTGTATAAATATTTTTTTATAATATAGAATATATTGTTAATAAAACAGAAAAATAAAGTAGTTTTGTGTTATTTTATTTACTAATTAATTTATTACACTGACATATTTAATATTAATATAAAGTTAAACAGTAGTTATTTGAAACATATTAAGTTTTTGTAAAACATTTAGTATATTTAATTCAACTATTACATGATGCTATACATAAGGATTTCCAAAAGTTTATAATACCCCTTTTAAAGAAATTATAAAAACTGTGTAGTCCTCTCTCAAAAAACTAATGTTTAATACACCTAGGATATTTTTTTTTCGTTTTGTATCATCTATTAAATATTAACTACTGATAGTTTAAAACTTCTCTTAAAAACACCTGATACCTTTTCTCCATTGTAAATTTTAAATTATAGACATATGGCCATCCTGTGGCCGCTTAATTACCCCCCCCCCCTTTTTACGCCTTTTAAACTTATGGTCCTTTAAATATCTGAAATTGTCTCCAAGGTGTCAACTTAGGTAAACCCTGCTTTATATGTTTAATGATTTACAACTTTTTAATTATAAGTATTATTTTATTTTAATAAATAAGCGTAAATAAAAGAATTTTTTAGATATAACTAAACTTCTTATTTTAATTTTTGAAAAAAAAAACAGGCATTAAATTAATTAAAGTTAATTCTCTTCAGCTTACTTTTTAAAAATGTTCAATATCCTACAATTTGTTATGAATAAGTTATGCTCCTCAAAAAAATTAAAGGTTTAGTGTGTTTACATTATTATAACCTTAACTTTAACTCTAGTATGTTCTTAAGAAGTAAAAAAATAATGAAAAACTTAGCTTATATTTATACTTTTTTTGTTAATAAAACATTTTGCAGGTTTATATTTAAAGAGTATTTAAGATAACTTGATGTAACAACTAACAATTACTGATTTAGTCCTACACTTGGACTTTGAAAACCCTATTTTGCATAAACAACAATGATAATAACAACTTTACATAACTATAAATTATATATATGCAATATATAAGTATTAATTGTTGGTTGTAGTAAGATAAATGACGTCAATAAAATATTTAAACGCGTATGTATTATTTTACAGTCTATTTTTTTCTTCATTTGCTACAATTGTTCACTTTCTATAGTTTATACTGAAGTACAATTTTTAATAAAAACCATTAAAAGTAATTAAGTAGTATTTGTATGTACATAAGTTGAGTCATTGTTCTTTCAAGCTAACATAGCTTACTGTATTTAGAATGTAACACTAGTGACTAATGATGAAGTTTTAAACTGTTAAAGTTTAATAAACTTAGTTGTTTATTACCAATTATATAAACAAATTTTAATGAATTTATTTAAATTAAAACTTATTAGCAACTATAAATTTATATATTAAACATTGATTACTAAATAACTTACACGTTAAAGTTAATACCATTTTCTTATCAATAAATATTGAATCAACTATCTCTATTAAAATTCGACATAAACTTTCAAATAGTAACTGTTTGTAGTATTTAAAATATCATGGCTTTTTAAAAAAATGACAGTCTAAACAACAAACTTATACAATTTTGTTTTAGTTTATAATAAAAGTACAGTTAATTTTTAACTACTTAGTATTTCTTAATAAAGAATTTTTTCAAAGATTAATGTTTGTTATAAAAAACTGTATTAACGTATTGCTGATAATAAAAGCGAAATATTACTTGAAAAAATTTGAATTGTGAGCAATGAAATGCGCTGAAACAATCTCATTGACGTTTCATGCAAAAAAAAACGAACAAGTATGTTTACATAGTTCTATAAATAAAGTTCTATTATATTTTTACATGTTTATATGAAAACTGCTTATAATACAACATTTTTTTATTTTTTTATGCACCAGGTCCTAGAACCAAACATTTTGAGCATCTCTTTTTTGTTCAATTAACTATATATGCATCACATTTTAATACAGCAAAAACATTTTTAATAGCCATTTTTGAACTATTTATTAAACAAACTAAACGAAGATTTTTAGATTTATTACTGGAAAAGTGTCACTCGAGGTTATCAGCTTTCCAAGGGCGTAGCGTGGGGAGGGACACTGGCGCATGCGTGCCACCCAAAAAAAGAAAAATGTAAAAAAAAAGAATTTAATATCTTTATTCTTTATAGTTTATTTTTTCTGCTTAATTTGCCTTTTTTTAACTATGTTTATCTAGTATTCAAAAATTTAAACGAAATTTTGAATACCAATTAGTGACAAGTTAAGAAAGTATATGTTATAACTCAATATACTGGTTCGGTGCGTAATTGCAAATGTGCACCGATGTTGATGAAATACTCCATAAGGAAAAATTTTATAAGTTGATTAACTTCATAAGAATTTAGACTCAAAAAGCACGCAATTAATATAGCGCACCGCTGTAGTATAACCTTATGGCAGATTATTTTTCTACAAAAAGTTTACAAAAATACGTCACGCTTGAAGAAAAATTAAACAATTTTACAATTTTTTTTCATGCTACACTGTTAAGATTACTGCTGGTCTTCTGAACTTTATTTTTGTAAACATACAAGAAAAAGCGTGTCGGCATATGAGAAATAAACTTTGTTTGTGATTTTAATATTAAACAAATACAATCAAATGAATTAAATTTAAAAAGTATACTTTTAACTATTTTACAAAGTTGTAATAAACTGTAATAACAGTTAAAAAGTTGGTCTATTTTAACTTCTGTGTAACTTTATTAAAATTATGTGCAATGAGATGTTGTTATCACTGTTGTATTGTATATTAAAGAGATTGATATTTTTTTCGTAAATAAAATAAATACTTTCGTTTTATTGAATATATTAATTTTAAAAGATATAAAGTTTACTGTAAGTAATAAAAACAATTTTTATTTAGTAAGTTTACATTTTTGCAAGTATAAGTAATTCTAATATAATTTATACTTTTATCTAATTGTTTAATTTTGTAGTGTAGAAATATTTTTTAAAACAGTTAGCGAACTTATTTTACTTCATAAATTTATTTCAATTATATTACTACTAAAATGATTTTTATAGCTAATTACAAAAGTTTTAATTTAGAAGATTATTTGAGAAAAAAAGTTTGCGCATCCCCTGACCAAAATACCACGCTAAGCCACTGTAGGGTTCTAAAAGATTTTTGAAAAATGTTGATATGGCTTGTTGTAAAAAAAAACTTCAGTCACCTGGGACAAAAAATTTAGATTCACTCTCAACAAAAGGTAAATATTTATATATAGTTTAAAATATTTGTTTTCTTTAAACGGCAAAACTTTAAACTTTATTCTGTGAATAATAATTTACTTTTTAATAATACAGTAAAAAGATCAAAAATATTAGTCAAATTATGAAAGTTACATTGCATTAATTCTATTTAAGTTCATTGCATTTCAATCTTAGTTTTTGTTCACATTCAGTTTAATATAAGATTTTCAAAATTACTTGACTTGTCTAAGTTAGATATATTTTCATTAAATTACAACTTAAGTTTAAATATTACTTAAACTGTAAAAATCAATAAAAAAGTGATGCTTAATACTAAAATTGATAATTTGAAGGAAATAGGCCTGTACCTAGAGCATACAGTATTCAGTAATGTTTTTAATAAAACTTATTTTAAGTTTTTTGGTTACTTACTTTTTTATTTTTAGTTACTTAACAAATCTGTTTAGCTTATAACTTTTAGATCGTTACTTTTTTTATTAAAGATTCTAATAAAATTAGTGTTTTATTTAAGTTAGTTTTATTACTTTTTCAACAAATTTTTTGTTGAAAAATACAAACATGTACATGATTAAATAATTCTTATAAAATTTAATATAGTTTTACAAATTCAATCGTGGTGTTAGACTAAGTAAAAATAGTTTTATAATCATCGACTTTACTAATAAGTGTTGGAGATAAAAATAAGTTTTTGTTTATTCCCTTAATTTTTAACTTATATTTCTGATACTTAAAATAATTATCAAAAGAATATTTTAAGTGAAACTTTTAAAACTGGCAGTAATTCTTAATCGTTCAGCGTTTTATTTAAATAAACTATAAATATACCAGAGAAACAAGTTTCTAATAGGAATTTTTTTCTTTATTAAACTATGACTGTTACGGTAAATAATCTAACGAATGTTCGTATTTCGAATACTTTAAAACTTAAACATCAAAATACTAAAATGCAATTGCAACAAGATACACTTGTTCTGTATCTAAATAATTGTGTTAAAGCTTTGTAGATTTTTGTTAATTGTTTTTAAAAGTTTATAGATAGTAACAATAGTAACTAAGCAGAATAAATATATAAGAATTTTTTTTTAAAGTTAATGCTCTATATATATATAACTAAAAAATGTTTTCATTTCTCAACTATGCTTAACTCTACATGATTAAAAAAATTAATATAAAAGTTCTAAACTTATTACTAAAAAATATATATACTTAAAGATTTTGTATGTTTAATGCTAACTTAGTATAAAAGTATCGGTATTAAAGATTATAAATTGACATAAAATAATTAACCTATACAACTTATATACATTTAAGTAACATCACAATTTATTATGAACTTCATAACTGTAAAATTTGCACATAATAAAACAAATGAAAAGTTATTAATTTCTTAGTGGTTATGATTTAAACAAACTAATGTTGATAAGTTACAGTATCAATACCATTTACAATACAATATAATATATTTGACTTTCAAAATTAAGTTTATCCAGTTGTCTTGTACTTATAAAAAAACAAATCTTTATACCTTTCTTGTGTCTTACTCATCGTGGACTAGCTTTAGTTTAAAAGTGAAAAAAAAGTTTTGCTAGTTAACTTAATACTGCCCTTTGGTTATTATGATCAATTAGGATTATTTGCTACTGGTATCTTTTAATCCAGTAAAACCTAATCAGATTAGTTAAATGTAGTAAAGTTAAAAGCCAATAATTTTATGCTATGACTTCATAAAGTAATAGTAGGCTAATGTTTGTCAAGCAGATATACCAGAGAGTTATTGGTATCCTATCAAAATCCACCTGCGTTCAAAATTCACCCGATCAAAATCCACCCATTTTTTTTACATTTTCTTCATTTTTAATTTATTTTAAGTGTTTAAAAATATAGGTTTAATTGTTTGCTAACAAAAGATCCTAGTGAAGTAACTTCACTGGAATAATAATAAAAACAAACTAAACAGTATTATTTCTTTATTGTATTGTCATATGTTTATGTGTGTTAACAAATCAACACACTTCAACTGGGTTGTTAATGGGAAGAATAACTGTTATTCTTTCCATTAACAACCCAATTGAAGTGTGTTGATTAGTTTACACACAGAAACATATGTTGGTACAATAAAGGAAGATTACTGTACAATTTGTTTTTATTTAATTAATTTTATTTTTTTTTTCTTTTTTTTAATTATTTTTCACTATCACTGTTACCCCTAACACTTACCCTCGGTCGGTAAGCGTTTCTTGAATTTGACTTGGTGGATTTTGATCGGTTGGATTTTGATCGCGAGTGGATTTTGAACGTGTCCTGAATTATTTTATTTGGACTTAACTTGTAATAAAGGTCTTAGCAGGCTGCTTATTTTCAAACTATTGTAATATAACCACTCGCAAAACACTTCAAACATAAAGTCAATTATGAAGTACTTATTTGATAAGCACTACTTCGCACAATAAAATTTAGAGCATTATTCACAGTATTTATTTGAAAAAACTAATTTGTTAGTTTTACAACACTGTTCTCAAACTAAAACGTAGCTGAGGTTTCTGCTTGGGGGTCATACGTCATAATAAAGAGAGAAACGTTAACTATTATACTTGTTTGTCCTGTTTAATTTTTTTTGTATAAAAACATTTAAGCACATTTCATTATAAAAAGCAACGATAATATGCGAGTTTAAACAAACTGAATCTCATCATGTTGTCCACTTATATTATAAAGTTAGACGGCAATTTATGAATCACAAATAACACTTGTGTCGCACTTTTGTGAAATTTCCAGCATGCACAAATGATAATTTTTGCTTAAATTAATCCGATAAACAACCAGCTAAAATATGTGCTTCTTTAAATGGATATCTAAAAATTTGTAGGATTTAAACCAAAGTAATTGAAACTCTAATCTGGTCCTCTTAGTCAAGAAGCCTGTATCTAAAAAACTTTTAAGCATTATTAGCTTCAAACTAGGCCGTAAATCAAGAACAGCCTCAAAGCTAGAATTAATCTACCAGAAAAGTAATGGCTATAACTAATTTTGTAATATATATCTACATATATCCTATTTTAATCAAGTATTGCTTATTTATCAATTATTTATATTGATTCACAACACTATTAACAAAAGAAATTGTTTCAATGAAGTTCATATCTAAAGTTTTGGTTATGAAGTTTTACAAAGCTTATGAAAGCCTTTTTTTTTACAAGGCTCACCCGCTAAAGGCTAGTAAAAGTAGGTTTAACCTGTTACATTTAAATAGAAATAGATCGATCTCTTACGTTTAAAAACCTGTAAATATTTTATTTCTCAACAAAAACGTTTAGTATTTACTAACATTTTAATTTTAACACTTAATCAAAAACATGTTTAATTGCAATAACCTATCAACTAGATACGCATTTCCTAGGAACGAACTGCCGGTATTGTACGCACTTTTCAGTCAAAAAATTCTGTGTTTGAAATATTTTTATTTTCCTTTAAAATTTAAATAATAAACATAAAATTACTAATACCAACTTTTTTCTTAAAAACATAAATTGCATTGAATTTAAATAATACTAAATTACCAAAATAAATTAATACCAAAAAGCCAAAAATTATTTATGTATTAAATATTGTATATCAAATCCAACATTTAAAACAAACACCCTTTAGTTTATTTATTTAACGATAATAACGAACAGGGTTATTTAAATTCGCCTAGCCCATGATTAAATACAAAAGTAAAACGTTAAAAGATGTCCGTGACGTGTGACTTGATAATTTAAGGTTCCTCGCAATAAACTATAAGATAAAAAATTTAGCTTTACAAAACGATGAACATTAAAGCTAAAATTTACATGCCGAATTATTGAAATATAAATGTAACGACCATATAAAAATAGAACCCAAAACAATGTTTAGATAAACAAAAACAATTTACATGCCAATTATTTCTGCATAAATATAAAAATCTCATAGTTGAGCAAATTTTGCGAGTATAAATAAAACTGCAATTGCGTTTTTTAATTTATTATTATAATAAAAATTTAAAACCTTTTTGCATTATTAGTCGTTAGTAAACTTGAATGGCTTTTAACATATTTGTATTACGCTAAATTTAAGTAATAAAAAAAGATGCCAATGGTACGCAAGGGTTGTGTACGATTTTCTGTGTCCAGTGCGTAACCTAGTTCGAAGGTTACTGCACTATGTTGTAAAGTACGAAATAAATATTGTGAAACGAAAAAATGTAATACAGCTTTTAGACTTGTGTAATATATTTACTATCTTCTTGTTATATACGCACTTTTTGGCTGTTATAACAATGTATTTTAAGGATAAATTTACTGCATTGAATAAATTAACAATTTATGTGTAAATCTACCACAATTTTTTTTTTAAGTATAACTAATACACAACTAGCACCAAAATAAAATTTTTTTAAGAAAAAAAAAACTCAACAAAAATTTTGAAACTTGAAAGTAATATTTATGGAACGACAGGAAAAGCACCCAAACAGTTTGTCCTAGGACCTGGTCCACAAAATAAACTTTCGGTTATCGAGTCGTATACCAATTGGATACATTTTAACATCTTGTCCAGGGCATAAATCACAAAAACTCATTTTAAGTTAATCAAAACTATTATTTTTAATGAGGATTTACCATAATTAATTACAGATGCGATCTTGTGTTTTATTTTACTTTTCGACATTTGTTTTCTTTGAAGTTTTTCTTTCTTCCAAGTAATCATAATATAATTTTGAACTGTTTTTCAAGGTTTTTTTAAATAGCAAAGTTACAACTTTTTACTCAAGGACAAGTTTTGCTGGATGCCTGTCAATATAACTGCTCAAATATTCTTGTGATATTGCAAGTTATTTTTTTCTAATAAACGATTTTATTTTTTACTGTCATGAGTTTTGCGACATGCTTAAAGAATTTTTAAAATAAACTAAAGTATGATGTTTGTTCTTTATTAGTTTTAAACTTTTATAAAAATTGTTTATAAATTTTAATTAATAATTAATTTTATCAACTAGAATTACATAAAGTTTTTATTTTAACGTTACTTGGAAAATTTTTAATATGCGACTTAAAACATTTTTAAGAACTTTTTTTCAGAAATTTTATTACCGTTATTTGAATTGTTATGTAACTACTTCTGATAGCTACTATAAAGAAAATCAGGTAATTTAGGTTTCTTTAAAATTTAATGTTACGTTATTTGTTTTTAATTTGTTATTTTTTTATATAAAATTGAACTAGATTTAAAATTACCTGTAGATACCTAATTTAGAGTATTTAGAATAAAATTAAAGATCTAGAAGTTAATCCTTAATAGATTTGTCAAACAACTGAAATTAAAAAAGTAAGTAACCAAAAAACTTTAAATAAGTTTTGTTAAAAAACATCAATTAGACTTTAGGTACAGGTCTTTTTTCTGCAAGTCATCTATTTTCGTATGAAGCATCACTTTTTTATAGATTTAATTTTTGGAGTATAAGCTAGGGATCGGCAAACTGCGGCGCGCGGGCAACGTTTTTTTTCTTATGGAATGCGGCCCGCGATCATGTTAATGTGGCCCGCTGAGCAAAAATATGTTTTAAGTTAATTTTTTTCTGATAATTTTTTTTTATTTAGCTTCGTTTTAAGTTTCTGTATAAAATTTTAAGAAAATAAAAAAAACTTCACTGTATTAGCTTAAAAATGTTAAAAAGTCAGAGAAGCTTTCTATCAGGGTTTTTTTTTCATTTTCATAATAATTTTCTTCTTACAACACGTATAATTATCTGAAAAAAGAGTGTAAAGAGTGCTTAGATTTAGTAAGTTAGTTATATAGTACTTATTTAGTTAATAAACCAAATACAAATGTTTGCCATTTTGTACAAAAGTAATTAAGTAAAATAGCATTTCTTTACAGTTTAGGTTTTCATTTTAAATGTTTTTTATACCTAAGTTTCTTTTATAGATGTAAAGTTACTTTATACTATATTTGAGTGTGCACAAAAACATTTAATATAACATAATAATAAGAAATAAGGTTTATTTGATTTTGGTTTAGAAGCAATTGATTGTTTAGTACTTTTATTGCACTTAAAATTAATTCCAATGCATACCATTTTACAACGTTGCTCATATTTCAAACCACTTTTTATTTACTACTTTATTTAGATTAGGTTTAGGTTATGCCTAATGTTATAACATTATTGTTTCTACATTTAATATATAACTGTGTTCAGAAACATTTAAATTAATATGTAAGACATAAGTTAAAATAGTTATTGTTATGTACACATTTTTTTTTCAAACACTTATGACAAATTAAGTTAATTTTTATGCGTTACATACTAATACACACAATTGCTGTTTTTTGAAACTACCTATTTAATAAAAATTAGATTTAGGGATAATAAATTTATTAATTTTCTACATTGTCAATCAAAGTAGTTTAAATTCAGTAAAATAAATAACTTAACATTGCTACAAACTCAGACTCTGACCATTTGAAGACTTAAAATCTCAGGCCAATTTAGTCTTTTTTTTAGTTATCGGCTTGAATTTCCTTTTGTATAAGAAAATATAAGGTTAGTTTTTTGTCACTCAGGCTGGCTTTTTTCTTCTTTAAAGAGTGGCAAATTAAAATTATGGTGTATGTTTTGGTCAATACAGAGTGTTGGTTTGAATTATAATATATGTTAAATTTTAATTCTTGTAGCTGATATAAACTGAAATACTACTTATACTACTATATAATTATAAGTGTGAATATTCAGTGTTGCCAAAAAACTTGTATCCCGGTAAATCTTGGAATTTGACAATTGATACTTAGATAATCTGGAAAAAGCTTGAAATTGAGAACTTTTGAAAAACCCTGGAATTTCAAACAATTTTTACATGAAAAGTAATGAAATTTATATTCAAAACAAAAAATTTTAAATAAAAATGTTTTTTTTAAGAAACATATTTAAAGTAGCTTATAATTATCTGTTTAATATTGATATAATATTTAAAAAGTTTTTTATACCTTTAATTTAATTTTTACTAAAAATAGAAGAAAATTTGTACTTTCACAAACTTTATATTAATTTAAAATGTATTTACCTATTGCTGTGCTTTGCATTGGAACTAAACCTAGAAGTTATTCTAAAATGTCAAAATTATTAAAAACACATCTAATAAAAAATCTTAGATAAACAATATTTGTTGTATCAGTACTGTCATCGTAACAGATTGATTAAAGTCATAGTTTTATTTATGCGGCTTTATAATCTTCAGGCATTTCTTAAACACGACTTTTTGTTATCATTGAAGAAATAAACAATAATCTTTTACAATGCCAATATAAATTCTTAAAAAAAAATGTAATGATATCTTTTTAGTAATTAATTTGACTATTTTATAACTTGCCTTAACATTTTTTCTAATCAATCTTTACTTACTGAAGATAATTATGTGCTTTGTTGGAACTGACTTTAGCGATTCGTTTTTTTTTTTTTTTCGTTTCTAATAACAACTCCTTAACAACGTTTTTTTTGTTACAGCTCGTCTTATATTTCACATACCCGGTTTTAAATGCAAGTTTTTATTATAGATGCAGAATTGTAATAATGCTCAATAAAAATAAGGTTTTCTACTTCATTAATGGCTCAATAGACTTTTATAGTTTTGTTAAACATGTTTAATAAACTTAATTGTCCATTGAAACTGACTCATAACACTTTTTTTTGTGATAAATTTAATTCGCTGTTAATAAACTTCGTTATTTATTTAATTTTGTGAAACTTTCTTTTAAACAGGGATGCTAAACAAGCAGGCTAGTTCAGAATTTTGAAAAATTTAGACCTGTTTAAACCTGTTTAAGAATTTTTTGTAAAAGTCAGGTGGGTGTGTAAAACTTTTGTTTTAAACACTTTGAATAAATTTTCGAATTCTCAAAATAGTTTTAAATATTGAAATGTAGTTTACTAATTGTAGTATTGTTTCTTGTCTTCTTACATGTTGTGTACTTTTTGATAATGCAGTCACTTTAATTAGGTGTTTAAGCTTGATCAAAACTAAGTTTTAAGCTTTTTAATTTTTAAGAAATTTAGACTGGTTTAAGCTTGATCAAAACTAAGTTTTAAGCTTTTTAATTTTTAAGAAATTTAGACTGGTTTGTACAACTTAGACATTTTCACTTTTAAATGCTAATTAATTACTTTACAACCATGTAAAATACTAATTAATTACTAACAAGGTATTTTATTAAAGTATTCGAGAATTAATCATGTTAACGAATTTGTCTTAGCTTTTTACAATACAACTAGGTATTATTTTTATAAAGTTAACTAACTACTTAAATTTTTAAAGAGAGTAAACTATTTTGAACACAAATATCTTTAGAAACATGAAAAAAGAGTTAGTAGTATAATAAATGCATAAAAGTGACCCATAATTTTTTTTAGCTTGGTTTTTATAGAGAGTTAGGATGTAAGTAAAACTTCAAAAATATTAAGTTTAACTTATTAGTCTTCAAAAAAGTACATAGTTTATTAAGACTTAAGTACATTAGTCAATGTACATTTTATTCTAATAAATATTTATGTTTAAGATAGACATTCTATGTATAGCTAAAAGTAATTTAAAATATCAAAGTGAATAAAAGTAACACTTTCTCTATATGACTAAAACCAAAATATTATTCAAATGTCACTAAAACTAAGACTGCTGCCCGCGAAGACTTTGAAAACTCGAAATTTGGCCCGCACGCACCAACTGCCTGCCGACCCCTGGTTTAAGCTATATTTAAACTTAAGTTTTTTTTTAATGAAATTATATCTAACTTAGACGAGTCAAGAAATTTTGAAAAGCTAAAATTAAACTGAATGTGAACAAAAACAAAGATTTAAATTCAATAAACCTAAATAGAATTAATGCAAATTCAACTTTCATAATTTGACTAAAACTTTTAATCTATTTCTGTTTACAGTTTGATTAAAAAGTAAATAATTATTATTTACGGAACAAAGTTTAACGTTTTGCCGTTAAAAGAAAAAGAAAAATATTAAATTTTATATAAACATTTATTTTTACAGTGAATCTAAAACTTTTGTCCAAGATGACTGAAGTTTTTTTTAAAACAAGACATCTTAACATTTTTCAAAACTCTTTTGGAACCCTGATAACCTCGAGTGACACTTTTTCAGTATTAAATCTAAACATATTAAGTTAGTTTGTTTAATAAAAAGTATAAAAATGGCTTTTAAAAAATGTTTTTCCTGTATTGAAATGTAATGCATCTATAGTTAATTGAATAAAAAAAGATTCTCAAAATATTTGGATCTAGGACCTGGTGCACAAAGAAATAAATAAATGTTATAGTATAAGCAACTGAATACCTTATGTACGAATTCGTTTTAAAAAGCTTGTCTAATCGATATTCGCTTGTCTATTTGTGTTTTCAATAAAATATAAACTATTTTAAAACAGCTTGAAATAAAGAGTGGGGGTACCACGTAGAGGTTTTCGTATAAACATATAAAAATTTAATAGAAGCCTTTCTTTATTTATAGAACTATGTAAAAATACAGGTTTGTTTTTATTTTCATGATACGCCACTGCGATCGTTTCAGCGCATTTCGTTGCTAAAAATTCTCATTTCTTCAAGTAGTACTTCAATTTTATTATCAGCAATATGTTAATACAAATTTATAAAATAAACATTTATCTTTGATAAAATTCTTTAATAAGAAATACTAAGTACTATTAAAAATAATTTTACTTTTATTATAACTAAAAATAAAATGTATAAGTATGTTGTTTAGACTGGCTATTTTTTAATTAAAGCTATGATAATTTTTATTTTACAAACAATTATTTTCAAAAAACTTATGCAAAGTTTTTATAGTGATATTTGATTAGTAATTTATTGATAAGAAATTGTTATTAACTTCAACATTTAAGTTTTATAATTTAATCAATGTTTAATATATATATAATTATATATATATACATATAAAATAAGGTTGTTATTTAAACTTAAACACCTTCTACTGAGCCACACTTGAAGGGCTTTAAAATAATTTATTAGAAAAATAAGATTTAAAAAAAACTGGTACACGTGTTTCATAAGACTAGACGCCTTAATCTTCAGCCAGCTAAATTAAAAAAAAAAAACTTTTTACTAAAAATAGAAGTAAAAGTTATACAAAAAATCAAAAAACAGTATGACGTAATATTGTGCATTAAAAGAATTCAGTACAAAAATCGATCTACCATCCAACTTTCAAACAACTAAATATTAACAAAAACAATAGTTGAGTGACTATAAAATATTTCAAAACTTATTACATTTTAAAGCGAGCTTTTTCATATGTCGACAAGACAATATGAATTCACTCCTCTTATTTAAACAACCTTCCTTTTTTAACGCGTACATGACGGCTGTTGATTCTTTTAAGCACAGCCTACAAACAGGGTTGTTACCATCTGCTATTGGCTGCGCTCTTTTTATCACCCTCCAAGTTAATTTAAAATCAATGTATTTGCCCTTAGGCCGCAAACATACTTCGAAAGCTCAGTTTCATTTTCGTATAGACCACCTTTAAAAGATTTTTTATGGTTAGCATGCCGAAATCTGAATTGAGTGGAGCATAAGCCGATGTAGAACTTCTTTTCAAGTTCAGAGTTGACTGTTGCCTTGTAAGTAATGTTCTCTGAACGGCAATTACCCCCGTCATATCATATTCACAGCCACCAGCGCAATTAAACTGATTTTTGATTAAATTACTTCTGTTTAAAATCCTTTGATTGTGTGACTTAATTAGTGTCTCCAAATTCGCCATACATGAATAACTGATTTGCATATTATGTTTGTTAAAGATCTTAGATAATGGGTTATTTTTGTTGAAATTTTTTTATACATTTATAAATTCTCTACCGATATTTATTTTGACTGAAGTACAGAATGAGGGATTATACCAAATTATATTTCATTTTCTTTTATTTTTATTGGTTGTTTTGATTTTTTGCTCCGTTGTTTCAAAATTAAGTTTATCTTTGTGACCGCATGAATGAAAAAATGCGGCTTATGCTTCACTTAATTCAGATTTCGGTATAATAACCATATATCTTTTGAAGGTGGTGTATACGAAATGAAACTGAGCTTTCGAAGTATTTTTGCGGCCTAAGGGCAAATACATTGATTTTAAATTAACTTGGAGGGTGATAAAAAGAGCGCAGCCAATAGCAGATGGTAACAACCCTGTTTGTAGGCTGTGCTTTAAAGAATCAACAGCCGTCATGTACGCGTTAAAAAAGGAAGATTGTTAAAATAAGAGGAGTGAATTCATATCGTTTTGTCGACATTCAAAAAAGCTCCTCTTAAATTAGAATAAATTTTGAAGTATTTTATAGTCACTCAATTGTTGTTTTTATTAATATTTAGTTTTTAGAAAGTGGATGGTAAATCGATTTTTGTACTGAATTCTTGTAATGCACGATTTTACGTCATATTGTTTTTTTTGTATAACTTTTGCTTTTATGTTTAGTAAAGTGCTTTTATTTAAAATTTAGCTGGCTAAAGATTAAGGCGTCTAGTCTTATGAAACACGTGTACCGGTTTTTTTTTTAATATTATTTTTTTAACAAATTACATATATATATATACATAAACTATAGTTGCTAATAAGTCTAACGTTATAGTAATTCATCAAAAAATATTTATATAGTTTGTAAATAAAAACTAAATTTGTATATCATTAATAGTTTGAAACTATATCATCTAGTTTTTAATATTCTAAGTATAGTAAGCTTAGTTAGATGAGCTAAGTTAATTTGAAAGAACAATGACAATATGTATCTACATACAAATACTACTTAATTGCTTTTAATGGTTTTTTTAAACTATATTTTATTATAAACTGTAGAAAGTGAACGTTTGTTGCAATTGGAGAAAAAAAAAGAATGTAAAATAATACATATACGTTTAAATATTTTATTGACATCCTTTAACTTACTACTGCAAACAATTACTACTTATATATATGCATATATATAATTTATTGTTATTTCAAGATCCCATCAATATAGTTGTTTATAAAAAATAGACATTTCAAAGTCCAAGTGAAAAGCTATTCAGTAACTATTAGTTGTTACATCAAATTAGTATAAATACTTTTTTAATATATTTCTGCACAAATTTTTTATAACAAAAAAAAATCATTGTTTTCTACTGATTAAAAACATGATAGAGTTAAAGTTAAGGTTATAATAATAAAAACAAACTAAACCTTTAGTTGTTTTGTGGAGCATGACACATTCATAAGAATATTGAAAAATAAACTAAAAATGTTATTGTATTTTGAAAAGTAAGGTGAGTAAAATTAATTTTAAATAAATTTTAACCCTGTTTTTTTTATTCAAAAATTGAAATTGAAAATTTAAGTATATCTAAAAAACAATACTTATAATCAAAGAGTATCATTAAACTTGTAAAGCAGGGTTTACCTAAGTTGATCTCTTGGAGATAATTTCAGATATTTAAAGGACCATAAGTTTAAAAGGCGTATAAGAGGGGAGTAGTTAAGCCGCCACAGGATGGCAATGTAATTAAAATTTAAAACTTACAATGGAGAAAAGTTCTCAGGCATATTTAAAAGTTATTTTAAACTTTTATAGTTAATATTAAGTAGGTGGTGCAAAACGAAAAAATATCTTAGACATATTTTAAATTAGTTTTATCAGAAAGGGTTCCACACTTTTTTAAATTTCTTAAAAAGGGATATTAGGAAAAAAAGATTTAGAAACTCTGATGTAAAACATCATGTAAAAGTTAAATTAAATATACTCAAATGTTTTACAAAAACTAAACAGATTTTAACTAACGACTGTTTAACTTTAAAGTACTACTATTAAATGTTAGTGTAAAAAATTTGATAATAAATAAAATAACACAAAACTATATTTTTTTATTAACAGTATATTTTATAATATAAAAAAAATTATATACATTAAATAGATCAAGTACAGTCATCTCGACAAATTGGACACGAAACATTGGACTGCATTCCTTCGTTCGGAGTTGAAAACATTGTCTCAGTGCAAACTCTACAGCAGAAGTGATTGCACGGTAAACGACAAACTTCTTGATCCATTTTGAAATCTCCCATGCAAATCGGACACGATTTCTCATTCTCAAAGCCGTCTATAGATCCTCGAAATCTAAAAGAAATTTCATTGATGTGTTCAACTGAAACTTTCAAATCTAAATTATCAAACATTCTTCGACTTATATGCGCTGCAAAATCTTTATAATTTGAACAATTAGTGTTTAAGTTGTTTTTGTCAATTAAATAATTGTTTTTTATAAACTTTTGAACATCTTCGATTGATATAGATGACTTTCCTAGTTTAACTTTTATAGCGTCAAGAATTTCTACTTTATTACTTTTTATATAATACACATGTTTAATTGTTTTTTTGTTTGTGTCGTTCCAAACATTATCCCATACATCGCGTATCTTTAAAACATCATCAAACTTCAAGAACTCTTCACCGCTATTTAAGATACTGATTTCATTTCTATATATGACTTCACCATCATTCATCACAAGTGCTACATTCTCCAGGTCAAAAAAGTGTTTATGAGAGCTTAAAAAGTTAAAAAGTTCTTTTCTAACTGCTAAAAATTTTCTGAATCTTTTTTTTCGGTTTACTTCAATATAATTTGCTTCAACTTCTTTAGGATAAATTGTAGCCAGTAGAAAGCCTATGTAATCGTGAACTACTTTATAAAATGCCTCAGCCACAATATCCAACTTTTCTTTTTCTTCGTCAATTATCACTCCACTTGACATTGAATCTTTTAATTGTTAAAATTGCTCAAAAACAAGTAAGTGATTAATGTTTTTAATTTGCAAAGCTAAATCTGTATAACACTGTCTTAATAATAATAGTAAATATTTGTCATTTAATTTACTTCATACATGTGTATTATAAAAATATATACTGTCTTCATTGTTTTTTCTGCTTTAATTAACTGTATTGTTTAACTTCTAGGTTTTGCATATTAAGTCTATGCTATACTGCGTCTACGAAAAGCTATTAGTGTTTTTATTTACTCTACAGTCAGTTTTGTTAAAAAAGAAACTTGTACAAATTAGTCTAAATTGTTCTTATAGTAGTTTAAAATATTTGTAATGCAACTTTATGTTATTAATAGTTTTAGATACGTATTTAATATATATGTCTTCAAGAGGGATGTAGCTAGCTTAAAAATATTATGAAAAAAAAAACACATCAAGAATGACGCGTGATGATGTCATAATAGTAACAAAGAAATATAACTAGCACTAATGTTATTCAATTTTATATTAGGTTTGCATCCATTTAAAAAATCAAAAATAAGTTGAATTTTGAAGTATAAGTGAAATTGTATTCAAAACAACTTGAATTGCTTTTAGCCCTCTAGAATTTCTTTTAAGTTGTTACTTTTGAATACCTATAAATATTTTCATTCCAAATAAGAACAAGAAAATCACAATTCAATTCAAAAGAAAATCATAGATAGGGTTAAAATTTAAAATTATAATAAGTTTTTCACAATTCAGAAAATATTTGTAAAATACTGTTCCTAATATTAGATAAAAATAACATAATTATGACTTGAATAAAAGAATGGATATACAAAAATTTAGTTTAAACATTTAATATAATTTTTTGATTAATAACATTTAAAATTTCTTGATATTTTATTCTACTCATTAGTTTTCTGATGTACTACTATTCACTATCTGATGTACGAAAAATAATTCGTAATAAATAAAAAATTATGTATTATATATTGTTGTTTCTTGCTTTGATTGTATTAAGTTTCGGGCTGTAAAAAATAACCTCATTTTTTATTAAAACTAATTTGTTCAAGTCCTATAAATAAAAAAAAGTTAACGTTAGAAAACCATAAAGAAAAAACTACACTAAAAGTATATATATAAACTATTATTTTTTTTAGATACAAAGAATAAAATTGACATATTAAAAACATAACTTTTTTTGTACTAAACTTATATGTAAAAATCATAAAATATCAAGACTTCTAAATTTACTAAAAAAACACTTGTCATCATTTAATAAAAAAATTATGTACTTAATAACTGAACATAATAGTATAAATTTGATAGAAGTTTTGGTGTAAACAAATTATTTTATAACGTTTAACATAACCTTTAATATAATTTTAAAAATTTAACCTGATATTATTTATAAATCTATGTTATATTTGAAAATTTTTTAAACTACTCTAAAAATTCTAACTTTAAGTTTAAACATATAAGAGAATACATTTCTTTTGAAATTGAAAAAAATCTTCGTCTTTTAAACAAAAGTTTTTATAAAATAAAATTAAAAAATGAAAAAAAAATAAAAAGAAGGTTAAAAATGTTTATTGTTTTCGCAGTTTTCTGGTAACACATTTATCAAGGAGCTTTTTCTTGAAATATATTATCTGAAATTTTTCGGCTACTAACTGAAATAAACAGCTGAAAATATCAAAATCTGTCTAGCATAAAATGTTATTAAATAGGCAGGAAGCTGAAAAACCGTGGCAGGACATATTTGAGATCCTGCCAATAATTAAGAGTTTTCCGCAACATACAGTATTGGCTTACTGCTAATAACATTGAGCGTCAAAATTTAATATTATTTTAAACCAACTTCCTCTACTAAGGTTGTTATAAATGACAAAATATTTAAACTAGACCATTTTAATCTGATTCAAGTTTAGACAAATATATGTTCTGAGATTACTAAAAAATCTCAAACCACTCTGAATTTTTCTAAAAAAAATTTCCCGAGTCAGCCTGAGTTAAAAAAATAACTTCTAAATATCCTAGAGCAGGGTTTTCCAAATTTATAAGGGACTTTGCTACATTAGCAGCAAAGGGGCCAAAGCAGGGCATTGAGGTCATAATATGAAACTTACAATAGATATTCTGGAGTTGATGATGAAGAGCAACAAAAAAAAAGTGTATATAATGATAGTTTTTTTTTTACTTATTTAGAAAAAAGGGCTATAGATTTATTAAACTTTAGAAAAGGATGCTTATTGAAAAAAATTTGGGAACCCTGTCTTAAACCTTCATTATGTAAAAAAACATCTTTGGTATATATTCCGATAAGCTTAGCTTATCAGGATATCCAGGATTTAACGCCTTTTAACGTTACATCGTTTATATATATATATATAACTGATCATCATTTTTTTAAATTTATAATGATTTAAAATCAGTAAAAACTAGGACGACTGTTAGAAATTAACAACCATACTCAGTAATGAGTAAAAATACAACTTGATTTAAATGTTTATTTATTTTTATTAAATAAAAAATATTAGCTTAATCTAGTTTTAAACAAGTACTATATTTTAATGTATCTTAGGTATGTAAAACTTTATGATTATATTTAAAAAGCATCAAACAGTTTATATAAACTCTTAAAAAAAATTTAAATTGTAATCAAATCTTAATCAAATTATTTTTGATCATCACTAAGCACAATTTATGGTTTAAAATTTACTTATTTTACAAATACACTGACTAAACTGATCTAGTTGATTCAAAAATTTACACTCCTTTAAATGTTCTTCAAAATTTAGATACCTATTTTTACTCTTTAGATTTAATTTCAAACTATTAACACAAATATTCATCAGCAAAGTAAAAACAAAGTGATTGTAGTATAAAGATATGTAAAGCTATATCCCAAACACTATTAAAGTGTAAGATCTTTTTCAGTCTAGTATGAAAAATGTATTTAAGCAATTTTATATACCACAGATTTTTATACCACTAGAAAATTTTGTAAGAGTTTTTTACAGAGTTACTTTGTATTTATAGCAAAAAATAAGTTTGAGATTGGAGAAAGATTATATAGCTTTATAAGTCAGAGAGATTATTTAATAGGTTCCTTGCAGTAGCCACAAATTCAAAAAATCACTTACAATTTATCCCTCTTACATTTTTGAGATTAAAACTTTAAACAAAAAGGAAATGTTCTTTGCTATGTTTGAGATAAATTAAATCTTGTAAGGAATTATAAAAAAATAAAAAATGTGAATTATCTTAATAAAATAAAAACAAATCTAATTTATATATATAACTAAAAAAATTCAAAAGTTTAAAATTTTGTATAATTTTAGGTATTTATCTCAATAAAACAAAAGAGATATATTTAAAGAGAAACAGTCTTTTTAGTTTATGCCTCTCACATGGAGCTTATTGCACTCTCTAACTTTAAACAGCTGTATAATATTTTAGATAATAATTATTTGAAAAACGTAACTTGTACCTTAGTTAAAAATCTGAAATATAAGATAGAAATTTAAAAAAGTAATTTAAAATGTGTATTTACTAAAAAAATACATGTTTGAAAGATCTTTGTACCAAATTGAAACTTCATAACTTTACATGTTAAAATAGTTTAAAATTCAAGGTTTTTCTCGGTTATCTTTTTTAATTTACAACAATACAAAAAATACATTAAAAACCAAAATTGCAACTACCCTGAGTAACCTGGTAAGTATGGGCAACCATGTATTTAATTCTTATATCTATCTATCTAAAAAGTAAAGTTTTTATTAAAATAAGTACCTTAGTGTACTTAATTTTTCTAAACTCAAATCTAACTAAGTTGTTTTTAAAAATTAGATTATAACTATATTAGAACTTTATGCAGATTTGTTTCAGAATAAATCAAAAATGTTTTACTGAAACAGATTTTTTAACCTACCTGGTTTTCTCAACAATATTTATAAAAAAATACTTTTTTAAAGTCCCTTATTTAAACTTACATTCAATTGATTTTTCATCATAAAACTATCTAAAAGTATCAATAAAAATTGAACCTAATATATTTGCACTACACACATCTTTTCAAAATTAACTCACTTTATTACTTAACTTATATTTTAAATGGCATGTTATAGTTCATATAAAAATGTTGTTTTAAAATAGATTTTATTTTTTATATAAACTGTTGTCAAATATGTAGGTAACTTTGTTTCAGGTTTTCAAAATTTATTTTACGTGTTGAAAATCGAGGTCTAGTTTAACTCCAAAATTAAGTTGATTTGAAAACTGTGTTGAATAGTAAAATGGCATCATAAATATGTTTTGAAGCTTTTAAAATGTGTTTTATAAAAACAATAATTTTAATGTCAAAAAATTCTTTTGTCTATGTGATAAATGAAATCCATGTTTTAGTAATTTTTTTTTAATTGTTTAAAATTGCAGGTTTTTTAAGAGCTTCTAATGATCTTTGTTCAAATTTTTATGTTTTTAGCGATTTCAAATTAGTAAAGTTCAAATGGTTTTTCCAGGGTTCAATGTTTTTTGCTCACCTAATAAATCAATGCAGATCATTTCATAATGTAAATAAAAAAATTTACAAATAAAATTTAATATATAGCAGGTTTCAACCCAAGTAAAGTTACAAAAACAAAAAATAATTTGTAAAGTATTAAGATTTTCTTTAAACAAAAAAGAAAAAATATTGTTTTAAATATTATTTTAAACTTTGTCATCTTTCAACTTTTAATTATTCAATAAAACTTAAATAAAATACTTCATATATTGTAATATTTTGCTTGTATGGTATTTGTTTTATATAACAAAAGTGTAAAACAATGAATTGCAAAGTAATTTTTGAAACTATGACATAATAGATAACATAATTAACACTATGACATTTTTTAACATGAAATCATTTAGCTTATTATAACAGCATACATTATAACTAATGAAAAAAAGAAGATTAGAACAACATTAAAAAAGCTTAAGTAATTAAAGAAATTTTTGTATGAGATAAAAGGAAGCATTGTTTTAAACCATTAATAAAATCATTGTGGATTAATTAAGTTTTCAAAAAAAAATGGTGCAATGATATTTTCAATATTTTTTTTGTTAATAAAACACTGTTGATTAATTTTGGATTGAACATTTATAAGCACTAACATTTTTATTTTATCAGAATACATTTAGGATAAAATAGGATCACATAGTTGGATAATTGAATGTATTTTTTTACTTGCATAGGATTTTCTTCTTAGTGTTTTTAGAGTTAAGATTTTGTCCTGTGAGTACTTGCCAAACTAAATGTCCCCATAAAACTATTTTTAATTAAAAAAAAAAATTATTTCTAATAATTATAATGTTAATTGATAATCGAAAAGGTAGAATTGTATACGTTTAATTTTTGACCTTCTGAAAAAAAATTATAGGGTGGCCACTAGTTTTTGAGATGTTTCTTCCAGTGTTTGCAAATAAAAATATTCTCATAGGACAGACTTAAGCTGATCTTTTTCAAAAAAAAATGTTATGTTATAATTAAAAGTTTTTAAAATATTCAATCTTCAACATTTTAACTAAATTGCTTACATGTTCTCAATGGCAGTACTTTTATTTATAAACAAGGAAGCCAAAACTATTTTGATTCATCCTGATGTTTTCAAATTTTTTTTAATAATCCTGAGTGTTTTAACTTTCCTGAGTGTATGGCAACTTTTTATAAAGATTCTTTGACATTAATACTTACTTTAATATTTTTACATTAATACTTACATTAATACTAAGGAGTGTTGCTATTTTTTTGGCACATTTCTCAAGGTTTTATAATTTATAGAGATACACATTTTTAAGTCTTTAATTGTTAAAGTTAAGTTTTAGGTAAGAAACTGAGTTAAAAGTATAAAAACATTGAAAAGGCACTTAAAAACTATCTAAAATGTGTTTTTGTTAAAAAAACTTGATGATAACAAAGTTTTTTTTATCTAATAGATTGATTTTCTGTGTCAAATAGAAACTTTACTACTGAGTATGATAAAAATTCCAGGATATTTTGGTAATTATTGTACAAAATTCCAGGTTTTTCCAGGTTTTCTTTTTAATTTGTCAAATTCTAGATTTTTTAAACATAAATTTTTAATTTCTAGATTTTCCAGGATTTCTGATTTTTAGCAACCATGTTAATGGTAAACTTGTGCCACTAGCAGTTTATATATTAACTATGTTTCAATCAAATTTGTGTAGCCTGATGTTAAAGGGGTCCTTTTAAAGGCTTTGAAATATCTTAGCTATTGAACAATATTCCATGGTTCGAGCTCAGTGGTTGACACATGTACAAAAAGATTTACTTTACTTTTATTTTGTTACAGTAGTTTCTCTTAAAATTCTTAGGAATAAGGAATATATAGATTTTTTTCTGTGACAATTAAAAAATAGTTTTAAATATAATTTATTTTTTATAAAAAATAATATTGCTCTGATAGTTTTAGGTCAAGTTGTTTAACAGTTACATAGTTTAAAGATTTTTAAGACAACAGACTTTCTAAAACTATCATAAAGAAAGAAAAGGTCATAATTTTGATTTGTTTATATTCAATTAAACTTTTACATTTAGGAGTTATTTAAGAAGTACAAAACTTTATCAACTAGTATAAGGGAGTGGGAAACTTGTAGCAAATTTTGTTTTTATATATCTTATTAGAAAAACACATATATTGTTCATATTTTTATAAACAAATTGCTGAAAGCAAATTACTATGCTTTTATTTTAATTAAGTTATTGATTTTTTTTTAACAAAACAGTACGTTTGTAAACTTATATAAGTCACAAAAACAGAAGCCAAACTATATTTTATGAAGAATAACTTTAATTCTTTAAATTAACATATAATAATTATGGCTGCATTTGTTAGAATACAATCTTTTAAAATTTCTTGAAATTCTTTGTTAGTCCAATGCTACTATGGTATGAGCTGTGGTTATTTAACTAAAATGGATTATTAACTTTATATTTTTCTATAAAGCAGTGCATTAAAAAAAGATTAATTTTATCAGTTTTATGTTTATTTCAGTGTATATAATTTTTTTTTTTTTAAAAAAACCTACGTTTTGATAACCTATTAATATAAAGTAAGAAAGTTATAATAAATATTAAATATAATTGTCCGTTAAAGTAATAACACCAGGTCCAACAAAAAAAAAGTTTTTTAAAGATGTTTTAATACTAGGGATTAAGGAATCTCTTAATACAACTAAAACTACGAAATTCCTTTAGAACTTCAAGTTGTACATTGTTCTTTTATCTCTATCAACACTATAAGAAACTATCGCAAATATTTTATAATAAAAAATAACGATTATTTTTTCGATCGATTAATATTTAATCAAATAAAAACAAGTCCACCATGAGTTTAGAAAAAAAAGACTTACATTTAAAATTAAAGTTCACAAAGTTATCTACAATTTAAATAAAACTGTCAAAATTATTCCTATTCTTCAAAAATATTCTTATATATTTCAACGAGCATATTGATACTCGTTGAAACTATTGTGCAAAAAATTTATAGATGAAGTATTTATTTTTGGAGGTTTTTATCATAATGATGCAGTTGATGTCAATTCAACAACTAACTCCTGTTTTGAGTTTAATATAAAACGTGTTAACTTCAAAGAAAAAAATTTGAATGAATGTCGCAATAGTTGATGCAGCTTGCCCAGTTTTTCAAAGAAAAATTGTTAGTTCAGGTTGTGGAAATAATAATAAATATCAACTAAATACAGTATATTTATATAATGTTTTTACTAATAAATTGTTATTAATCCCCGTTATAATAAAATGTGATAATAAACACAATTTATTTTTTGTGAAAGATTAATTTTTTGATACTGGTGTTTAAACAAACAGTTCTAAATTTTTTGTCAATTTGACAAAAAATTAGTTGTTCTTAAACCACAACCCTCCTATATTTATTTGATAAGCTACTTCGATGGAAAACAGAAACGTAATATTTTAAAATTTCGTGTTTAAACGTAGAGGTGTTTCACCTAGTACTTGCTGTTTTAGCAAAATAGTTTTTTTATCATAAATATTAATTATTTTATTACTGTTTTTGTCTTTACTTTATAAAGTTTAATTTTTGATAAAGTTATGATATATTTAGGTATGGTGGCGAATAGATATTGAATAATAAAGAAAATTAGAAAATGTTGCTCACTCAGCAAATAATAAGGGATATACATCTATATTTCAAAATAATATTTCCTGTAATTTTTTACGATGTAAACAAAAAAAATGGTAAAAAGAATCGAGATGTATAATTAAAAATCATAATTTTTGTGTGAAGATACCAATGAAAATGTATAAAAGCATTTTTAAATCAACTGTTTATTATTTGTCGGACATAGTGTTGTAATATATAATTAAAATTTTCTTCTATTTTTTATCATGTTTTTTTTTTATATGTTTTTAGAGACCATTTTTTAATTTTTAAGTTAATAGCCTAAAGTTAAATAAACATAAATGATTTTAATTGATATGAGTTTGTAGTTTCAACAACTCACTGCTTAAAAAAATAAAAACAAAAAAAGCCATTTTAGTTCAATAGCCACAGCTCATACCATAATAGAAATGGAAAATTAAAAAGTATTAACTAAGTAAAAATAATGTTTACTAAAACAAAAACTATATTAGTTATTTTCAATAATAATAATAAATATTACTATTTACTACAAGTTTTTACTACAAGTTTGCTAATCTCTTGTATTTATTTATAAAGCTATGTGCATTTAAAAAGCTTCTCAAAGTAGAAGTTTGAATAAAAGAAACAAATATAATTTTATACTTTTTAAAAAATTTTTATTAGTTTTGAAAATTCCAAGATTTTTATAAATATTGAAATTATGAAATCATAAGTGTTCAACATTTTACAACAACTTAGTACAGCATTTCATTTTTGAAAAGAAAATTGTATAATTATTTTTGAATAAAAAAAACATTTTATAATCTTTATTTCTGGAATTCTAGCAGAAACCACTGTAACAGGTTGTTTTTCTTTGTATATCCTGGAATATTGTGCTTTTTAGAGAGTTTTCAAAGCCCTAATTAGGACCCATTTAACATCAGGCCACACAAATTTGAGTAAAACAAAATGAGTATATAAATACCTAGTTAAACAAATTATCAATATTAGTATTGAAATCAAAAGATACTTGTACAGGGTTGCCAAAACCTCAGGATACCTCGTATTACTCAAACTATCTTTTAATTTTTATAATATCAGGAAGTCTCAGGATAATTTAAATCTGATTTCAATAGATAGTTATGATTTTGTTTAGAAAACTGAGAATTAATTTAATACTTTGGAAATCCTACTCTATTTTTTTAAACTTTAAAAGAAAATTTAATGGAATTAATTGAAATTTTTTTTTATTTTATACCAAATTTTTTTGAATAAGTTGTTTTTTTAGTGAATTTTAAAAGTTTTTTGTTTTTTCTTAGGATTTAAAAAATTTTAGGGTGACTCAAGCAAATAAATGGTCACTCAGGACAGTTTTTGACTATAGCAGTAGAGTCCTTGTTTATATAATCTTTGTTTACAAAAGTATTCCCAACAAAAAAAAGACCTTATATTCATTTATTTATATAAAGTTTTTTACTTTAAGTGTTTTAAGCTAACTTCCATAGTAATAAAACACTGTTACAAAGGATAAACTATAAGACTGATGTATTTTATAGAAATCAATAATTATGCAATTATGCTAAATTACTAAAGTTTAAAAACTTTAGAAAATTTTGATTATAAAGAAATATATTATGTTTTAAAATATTATATTTTCATTTTATAATGTATGAAAAACATTAGTTTCAATCTTCAAATTACAAGGTTAACTAACTTATCCACTAAACATGGAAAACTTAAAACAAAACCTGAAATAGGCAGAACCTGTAATATGAAAAATTTTTGAAACAAAATTTAAGTAATATAAAATTTTGAACAAAAATCGTTAAAAAACCTGTATTTTTAAACACATTTTACATGTTAAGTACTAAAATTTTGATTTTACAAATAAAATAATTTATAAAATAAAAATTTTCGGCACTATCAGTTAAAAAAAAACACAATCAAAGTAGTTTTACAGTATCTTATTTTAGTTGAGCACTAATTCACCACAGTTTTTAGTTTTAAACTAAAAATAAACCAAAAAATGAGTAATTTCAAAAATGAGTGACCACCCTAATGAATTTTTTAAGAAGGTTTATTCATGTTTAATTCTACCTTTTTGATTAAAATTTAAGATATCAAAAGTAAATTCTATCTTTTTTCCCTCAAAAATCTCTTGATGACATGTTGTTTGGCTAAAACTCAAAAGATAAAACTTCAACAGTTAAAAACACAAAAGGAAAATTATTAAACTCAAAATCCTAAGCAAGCAACAAAACTACATTCAACAATCCAATCATGTGATCCTGAACTGTGAATTAATATGTTTCGACCTTAAAAGTTAAAATTTAATTAAAATTTATCCATGGTACTTAATTAAAGGTAAAAAAAATCAAAGCAAAAGTTATATCACTTTTAAACGTGGCTATTTAACTTTAAACTATGGTATATAAAATTCAAGCTAAGAAAAAATAAATCTAGTGTGTTGTTATTTACTTCTTGTAAAAAAATTAGTGCTAAGTTTAACATAACAAATGAACACATAACTTTTACACACTCTACTCAGTTTGACTCAGTCCTCTACTCAGGCTAGCTAGCTTTATTAAATATAGTTTTACGATTGTTTGTATTTTATAAATTTTATTCTTGTAATTGTTTGAATATATTTTAGTATTTAATTGTACTACTACTTCATAAATATAAATTATATAAATACATTTTACAAGTAGTTTATGTAACATAGACTTATATGAAATACTTACAACTCTGTAAAAAGTTTTGAATAACTTATTCAAATACAGTTATATTTAGTTTTAATAATTGTCTTATACTATTTTTTCTGTTTAATTTTTAATTTTTTTAACCATAACTTATGGCTGTTTAGCTTTAGTTTAATTTTTTTTATTACAAGTTAAATTATTTTTGTGTTAAATAGTTTCATATTTTTTATTTATGAAACACTAAATTCATATTTGAAAAAATCAGGCTAATAAACAAAACTAAATTTTTAGCAAAACATTTTGTGTTTATTTAAACTTATATTTACTTTTTAGATTATTTAGTATATATTATCATTAGGGATAATAGGTTATATAATTAAGAGTAGTTTAGTACTATCACTGCAGTATGGGCCCCCAAACAATATTTTTCATTAAAATTGACCTAAAATTTAATTGAAGATTCCGACATCTGCGAAGAGTTGTAATTATGCCAATAGTCATCTAGATGAATATTACTCAAGCTAAATATTTTAAGCAAAAACGAATAAAAAAAGTTATACTATAGGATTTTTTTTTCTGTCATTCTGTTAATTTTGCAATGAAGTTATAAATTTTATTGGAAAAAAATTAGCTTATTAGTAATTTTGTATAGTGTAATAATAAAAAGTAAAATGTTAAGTAGCATTAAATTAGGCTAGGACTTGGTTTTTAAAATAAAATTTTTGCTTTTTTGTTATTTTTTTTACATGTTTTATTATTATCTTTATATCACTTTATGCTTTAACATTTTTAAACATTTAGGTCTTTTTTATTTTAACAAAATAGTATTATTTAAAATGGTGTCCATTGCCTTTATTAATAGATATCTGTAAATGAAAACTTACTAGCTTAATATATAGAATATATTCAATTATGTAGTGTAGTTGAATAAATTTTTTTTTATGGTTTTATTTAGTATTTTAAACCATTTGAAAGAGATACACATTACAAATTCATTGTTTTAATCATGATTAATCGCAAAGTATTTTCAACTAAAGTAATTTTATACATTATCAATTCTTTATAGTGTTTTTACATCCTACTTTCTCAAGTGC
This sequence comes from Thalia democratica, assembly GCF_965202585.1. NCBI lineage: Eukaryota > Metazoa > Chordata > Thaliacea > Salpida > Salpidae > Thalia > Thalia democratica. The sequence continues at coordinate 21,592,353 of NC_139165.1, forward strand.
TAACCAACTATGAATTTTTACTTTGATTAAAAGAACATAGCAAAAACTTAGTTAAGTTTTTTTTTTACGTTAAGCTTATTTTTGTTTTATAATAGAACTTATTTTTATACCTAAACATGTTATTTTTAATTTTTTATTTAATTAGTGTTCAATTTTGTTTTTATAATAAACTATTACTTACAAGTTATTTTCTAAATCAAAAAAATATATAAAGAAACAGCTAAGTATATTTAAACTCTTATTTTTAGATTTATTTAAAAAAAAATAAACAAAATATTATCAAGTCATGTCAGGTGAAACAAATATGGACCACATTGAAGTTAAAGAAATAAAAATTAAAGTTAACCATGGAACTCTAGCAAGTTTTGTTGCAACTAGTAGAAATTCAGTAGTTGATTGTTTTAAAAACAAATGCATGAAGTTTTTAACAAAACAGTTAGATGATAAAAGTGTACGAGCTTACAATACTTTAAAAAATACAGGTGAGATAATTTAACAATACTTTAACCTTGATCACTTTGTTATATTTAGTTTTAATAAATTTAATAAACTTTAGTTTTTTATAGATTTAGTTTGTTAATTAGAGCATAATTTTAATGGTTAGAATTTTCAAATAAAAATGATAACTTTATTTTTTCATTGAATATTAAAGTTTATCATATACTTAAGATTTTAAAAACACTGTTAAGAAAATGTTATAATTTTAGAAAAAATAGACTTAGTATTATCAATAGATCTTATAAAAAAGTATTTTAAAATTTTAAAACTGTAAACAATATTAACAAAATTTAAATAAATATCAATAAAAATAAAGAAACTAAGTGTATATCAGGGCTGAGTATATTTTTTAACATTAGTATTGACTTTTATATAAAGTGTAGAGGTGAACATTAAGTAATTAATTTAATTTAAAACAAAATATAAAAAGACTGAGATTTAGTCATTTTATTTTAATATTCCCAATACAAACTTATTGTATTCGATAGTTAAACTAATCAGATGTCCATAAATCAAAAAAAAACCTAAGCCTTCATTTTTCAACCTATTTTACTCATGTATTCAGGAAATGTTTCTATTAATAAGATACTTTATGGTAGAGATTGATAAAAATAATAACCCAATAATATAAAATAAATTCTGAAAAATCTCTTTTCAAATTAAAAAAGACAAATTTATTTTTCGTAGAAAAGTAGTACTTATTGTCTACTTAAGATTTTTAAAAGACTGCTTAAACTATAGAAGAAGTAAAACTTTTAGCCAAATATTCTTTTTCCGCCTGTTTTACTTTGAATTTATCTAAAAATTTTATTAAATTCTTCGATTTGTCCTTTTATTATCATATCTCAAAAAAAAAAATCAAGAAGTTGTCAAAAAATCAAGTTTTATAAATTAAGATATAAAAATAAAAACAAATGTTTTTTGTTTTCGGTACTAACTTTATATAAAAATTTGAGACAACAATTCATTTTGCAGTATATTTTTTTTTGTGAACTAAAACTTTTTCAATCTACTCTTTTCAATAGTTCTTGTAAATAACTGAATAGATTTTTGTAAAATAGTAAAATTAATAAGATTGTAAAATTACACGTCATAATAGTAAATAAAATTACATGTACTAGGCGATGCTAATATAAAGTTGTTTAACGATATTTAAAGTATAAAGTTGAAGTACTAGAAATTGAAAGTATTAATAGGAATTTTGATAAGAGGAAACCGACTTAATAAACTTTCTTAAAATAAAATTAAACAACAAAAACAAAACTTAGTAGCGAATTTACAATAATTAAAACAAATTAGATTTATAAACATTTCTCAAATTTTTATATAAATGTTCTTTGACTAACTATGTATTTAATAAAATAATACAAGGGTGTTAAAATGACACAATAATAATAAAGTTTAGCAAACTTTTGTTAAACAATTCCTTTTAGTTATTTTAGTATTAAGTACAACTTATTAGCACTCATTTATTGCAATTAACAAAGATTGCCAAAAATAAGTTTAGAAACCACGACTTAGTTTAAACACAAAACTTATTTTTAAAACAGCAATAAAAATATTTCGAACTTATTAAAAATGTTGCAGATTCTAAACCTCTTGTGTTTTAAAGAAAATTCATATCATATTTTAATTTTAAACTTAAGGATATCAAGCTTGATTTCAAAATACGTTGTAGAGGGCCAGATTTACACTCTTGTGGGTTTTTCCTTTTACGGTCTCGATTTTATTAAATTTTATAAACAATGCCAACCAAAATTTATTATCAGTTATCTGCTCGTAGACTACTTCTATCTTACAATGTTTAATTTATTAAAGTAATATAAAATATTTTATTTATTAACAACAACTAAAAAATTTGTATTGCAATAAATAACAGTATGATACAGTGGCGTAGCGTGGTATTTTGGTCAGGGGGTGCGCAAATTTTTTTCTCAAAAAATCTTCTTAATTAAAACTTTTGTAATTAGCTATAAAAAAACTTTTTATAAGTAATATAATTGAAATAAAATTATTAAGTAAAATAAGTTCGTTAACTGGTTTAAAAAATATTTATATAATACAAAATTAAACAATTAAATAAAAGTATAAATTTCATTAGAATTACATATACTTGCAAAAATGTAAACTTACTAAATAAAAATTGTTTTTATAACTTAATATCTTTAATATATAATAGTAAACTTAATATCTTTAAAAGTAAATATATTCAATAAAACGAAAGTATCTGTTTTATTTACGGAAAAATATCAATCTCTTTAATATACAATACAAGAGTGATAACAACACCTCATTGCACATAATTTTAATAAAGTTACACAGAAGTTAAAATAGAACAACATTTTAACTGTTATTACAGTTTATTACAACTTTGTAAAATAGTTAAAAGTAAACTTTTTAAATTTAATTCATTTGATTGTATTTGTTTAAAATAAAAATCACAAACAAAGTTTATTTCCTATAGGCCGACACGCTTATCTTGTATGTTTACAAAAATAAAGTTCAGAAAACTAGCAGTAGTCTTAACAATGTAGCATAAAAAAAAATTGTAAAATTGTTTAATTTTTCTTTAAGCGTGACGTATTTTGGTAAACTTTTTGTAGAAAAATAATCTGCCATAAGGTTATACTACAGCGGTGCGCTATATTAATTGCGTACTGTTTGAGTCTAAATTCTTATGAAGTTGATGAACTTATAAAATTTTTCCTTATGGAGTTTTTCATCAACATCAAAGAATCAGTATATTGAGTAATAACATGTACTTTCCTAACTTGTCACTAATTGGTATTCAAAATTTCGTTTAACTTTTTGAATACTAGATAAACATAGGTGAAAAAAGGCAAATTAAAAGAAGAAATAAACTACAAAGGATAAATACATTAAATTCTTTTTTTTAGATTTTTATTTTTTTGGGTGGCACGCATGCGCCAGTGTCCCTCCCCACGCTACGCCCCTAGTATGATATAATAAAACGTTAATATTCTTATTGATAATGCAGGTTTCTAGTTCTAAAAATGAATCAAATATTATGAGCAATTTTACAAATATAATACATGTTAATTTTTTAGATGTATCACATCTGAAAGAACATGAAATCGTTTTAGCTTTAAAAATAAATAAGCTTCTGCAAAAGGAAGATACAATCACAAAGATCAGCAAAATCCTTCAAGACAATTTTACAGTTAAAAATGTTATCGCATTTTATTGTTTAGCTAAATATTACAACCTAGCTACTATTTCTGAGTCATCCTTTCTTTATATTGAACGTTTTTTTCCAATGGTTGTTGCAACTCAAAACTTCTTAAACTTAGATTTTAATGTTGTTGCAAAAATACTTGCAGCTTCTGAATTGAATATTCACTCAGAAGTTGAAGTATTTAATGCAGTAGTTACTTGGTTAAAATACAACAGTGAAGAACGTATCAAACATGCAAAACAATTGTTACTAAAAATACGATTTCCTTTACTGTCAGAACATGCATTAGAATATTGTACAGATATATTATCTGCAATTAATAAAAATACCGAATGTAAAAAGATATTAAAAGAAGTGTTAGAAAACAACAACTACTTTAAAAGTAATTCAAATATTTATTACACAAGTAGGTATTGTAACCAAATTAAGTTTAACTTCTTAATTTTCGGTGGTTATGATAAAAGAATGTATAAAATTTCAAGGAAAGTACAAAAAATTGATGGAAATGATATGAATAATGTTAATTATCTTTCTCCAATGACTCAATGGAGGGAAAATTTTGAAGCTGTTTGTTTAAAAGGAGAAGTTTATGTTTTTGGTGGTATTGACGACTCTGCTAATCTGGTAAATTCTGTCGAAAAATTTTCACCAACTTCTAATACATGGAGCTTTGTAACTAATATGTTTGATAAACGTCAGCACTTCTGTGCTTGTGCATTTATGGATACAGTGTTTATTGCCGGTGGTTTTTGTTGTAATGGTAGTGATGATGTTTTTATAACAACAAACTCCTGTTTAGTATTTGATAATAACAATTTTAAAGAAGTTTCTGGAATGATAGAATCAAAAGATTCAGCAGCTTGTGTAGTTTTTCAAGGAAATATTATAGTTTCAGGTGGATGCGATAGTAATGATTTAATATTGAACACAGTTGAATCATATGATGTGTTTGCTAATATATGGTCACCAATGCCTAACACGATAAATAGCCATGATAATCATAGTTTAGTTGTTGTAAAAGATAAACTGTTTGTGATCGGTTTTAGAATTAAAAATTATGAAGTTTTTGACAACGTTTGTAAGAAGTTTATTGCATTGAAATCACCTTACAGTGATATATATATTTGTTCAAATAAAGCTATATCTATTGGAAATAAAATTGTAACAATTGAAAATAACAGTTCTACAGTAATTTGTTATGATGTTGATAAGGATAAATGGTGTGAAACATCATGTGATGCTGTAAAAAATATTTTACTTTTTTTCTGTGTGAATATGCCTCAATATTAAGACTTTCTTAAAATTCAATATACTGTTGGAAACACTCAATTTATAGTGACTTAAACGTATGTACTTAAATATAATATTATATTTAAAAAAATAAAATTTACAAATTATTTTTTAGTACTGCTGATATAAAACAATAAGTTTTAACTATTAAAATTTTTTTTTCTAATTTAAAGCTATAAATTTTTTATTTTGCATAATCTTAGTACTAAAAATTTCAAATGAACAACATAGATAATTAAAGTTACATAAAGTTAATAATATCTAGTTTAGTAAACAAAATTGAAAAGTTTTTTGAACTTTTATAAATTAGATTCTTTATAGTATTAAGCTAAACTGATTTTACAAACTATAAGTTACAAAAATATACAAATATTCTACTTTTTCTGTTTTTTATTTTATTTTTATTTGTTTATAGCAAAATAAAATAGTAAACTTAATCGTTATTATTTAATGATATCCATTAAGTTATTTTTTAATTCATTTGGTATTGATTCAGATAGTATTAGCCTTAGTCGCTACTTAAAATGTTTTTAAGTTAAGTTGAAATATCTTATTTCTTTATTTTTAATTTGTTTTGTTCATAGAAATATGAAAAGCATTTTTCATAAAAGTCTCAACCTTTCGCATGTTCTATTATGATTGTTAGAATCAAGCAAATTTGAGGGATATTAATAAAAAAATGATAATTTAATTTTAAAATTTAGGTCTTAAATTTGTCAAAATTTTTCTGTTCAGATTTTGAAAAATCATAAGTTCTTAGATATTGGTCATGGAAAGATGAAAAACAACCCTTTGCCACTTTCTTATATTATGGCTAAAATAGAGCAATTAATAGAAATATTTGCAAAAACATTAATTGTTTTACTCTATATGTTTATTGTGGAAATGGTTAAATTTGTCAATTTTTCAGATAAAATTTTGAAAAATCATTTTTTTTTGGTCTTAAAAAGTAAAAAGCATACAAAAATTTTAGTTTAGATCTTATTTTTACGCGGTTAACCTCATAAATGTTTAAAATTGAACTAGAGATACGTGCAAAAAATAAATAAAAAACATATACTTTGGAATTACTTACATTTTTAAAATTTTTTTGTTCAAACTTAGAGAATCTTAACAATTTTGTTTTATTAGTAGAAAGATGAAAACATTTCAAAATATTCGTAAAAGTCTCAGCTTTCCGTCACTAACCTTACAATGGCTACAATAAAGCAAATTTTTAAATATTTGCAAAAAATTAAAAAAAAATTTAAGTTTTTAGTGTTCAAATTTATGAAAATTGAATACAGTTCTTGTTTTCCGCAAGTACCCTCATAAATGGCTAACTTAGTAACCGAATAAGTCTAGTAAAATTTGCACCCTCTGTAATTTGTAGAGACTCGAAATTGCATTTGCAGACAACAACAAACTTTTAAACTTGAGATCAGAATTGGTAGGAAAATGTACACATTTTAGAAAATTTTATTTAGAGTCTTAAAAATTGTGTGAATTGTATACTTTACACTTATGTCCCGAAAAATTTATTAAGAAACGCCTGTATTAACATGTTGTAAAAGTTGTAAGTTTAAACAACTTAAATTTATTGATATGTTGAATTAATAATAGAGCATCTTGCAAGTGTAAATGAAATTGATAAAATAAATTTTGATAACAATTTTTTTTCTTTAATTAAAAAAAAGAAAATACGTTATGAAGTATTTTTTTTGAATAAAGTGTTATTTAATAAGTTGAAATAATATTACAGCATTTTGATGAAAGTTTTATATAAATATTTATATTCCACTAGTACTTAGAATATAATAACATTTTGATAATCGTTAAAATTTTTGTGCTTTAAATTTATAGACAAAATATTTACCTTTGTAGGTTTTTATCATATTGATGCAGATGATGTCAATTCAACAACTAACTTCTGTTTAGAGTTTATAAAATGTAACAACTTAAAAAAAAACAACTTGTATGAATGTAGCAAGAACTAAAGCAGCTTGTGTAGTTTTTTAAGGAAATATAGTTAGTTTAGGTGGTAAAAGTAATAATTAAGATCACCTAAACAGACTATAATTATATGACTTATTTACTGATAAATTGTCATTAATCTCTGATATGATAAAAGTCAATAATAACCACAACTTTGTTTTTGTGAATAATAAATTATTTAATAATGGTGTTAAAACAAACGATTCTAAAGTTTTTGTAAATTTTACACAAAAAAATCGCTCTTAAACCACAACCAACCTATTTTCATTAGAATTTGCTTTTTCGATGGAAAATAGAAGCGTAATATTTTAAAATGTCTTATTGAAACGTGGAGGTGTTTCAACTAGTATTTGCTAGGTCAGCAAAATAAAATTGTTTTATCATAAGTGTCAAACATTTTATTATTTATTATTATCTTTATTTTTTGAAGTTTTTTCTTTGGTTAATTTCCGATTTAATTGGATAAGGTGGCTAAAAGTGATAAAAAGTTAATGATTTTGCTGACTCAGCAAATGCTATGGGAAACACATCTACATTATAATCGGATACATTTCAAAATAACAGATTTCGTGTAATTTGTTAAAATGTAGACAAAAATATATTGTCAAAAGAATCGTGATATTTAATGGAAAATAATATTTTTTTGTTTGTAGATTCACCAGTATTAAAACATTTTTAAATCAACTGTTTATTTTTAGTCGGACATAGTGTTGTAATTTATTATTGAAATTTCATTCTATTTTAAGCATAATTTCATTTTTCTATTGTTTAGTTAATAAATTTAAATTAAAAAAACACTAATGTTTTTAACTGATATGAGTTTGTTATTTAAAAACTCACTGCTTAAAAAAAAGCAAAAAAAAAAGCCAATTTAGTTCAATAGCCAAAGCTCATACCAGAGTAGTAATGAAAAATCAAAAGTATTAAACAAAGTAGAAATTACATATTGTTTACTAAAACAAAAAAGCTGTATTAGTTAGTTCAATTAATATTAATAAATATAAAGTTTATACTCCAAGTTTGCTACTCTCTTGTACTTGTTTATAAAGTTTTGTACATTTAAAAAGCTCCTAAAAGTAAAATTTTGAATAAAAGAAGCAAATAAAAAATCAAAAATTATCATATTTGTATTAGTTCTAAAAATTCCAAGTTTTTTATCAATATTGAAAATATGTAATCATAAATTTTAAGCAATTTGCCACAACTTAACTTAGTAAAGCATGTCATTAAAAAAAAGGATAATTATTTTTAAATTGAAACAAATCTCTTTATAATCTTTTCTTATGGAATTCTAGCAGAAACCACTTTCTTAGTATATGTGTCAACCACTTAAATTGAATCCTGGAATAATGTGCACTTTAGAGAGTTTTCAAAGTCCTAATTAGGAGCCATTTAACATCAGGCCACACAAATTTAAATGTAACAAAATTAATATATAAATACCTAGTGACACAAATTATCAGAATTAGTATTAATTTTTAAAAAAATATTTGTACAGGGTTGCCACACACTCAGGGTACTCCGTATTACTCAAACTGTTTTTAAATTTTGAAAACATCTTGATGAGTCAATTTAACTCAGGATAATTTAAACTTGACCAAGTAGGCTTAAGTCAAAAAGTCTAAAAGTCAAGCAGGCTTAAGATAGTTATGTTCTCATTTAAAAAACTGAGTATTGTTTTAATATTTTGAATATCCTAGGCCATTTTATAAACTTTAAATGAGATTTAGTTGAATTGATTGAAATGTTTTTTATTTTATACCCAATTTTAATGAAAAAGTTGTTTTTTAGTGAATAATATTTTTATTAGTTATTTTCTTTGGATTTAAAAAGATTCAAGGTGATTCAAGCAAATAAATTGTTACTCAGGTAAGTTCTTTGACTAAAGCAGTAAATCCCTGTTTATATTAATAAGTATTTATAACAAAAAGACATTTTATTCAATTATTTATATAAAGTTTATTTACTTTTGGCGTTTTAAGCTAACTTGCATAGTAATAAAATACTGCTATAAAGGGTAGACTATGAGACTGATGTATATTATAAAAAAAAAATTATGCAATTATGTTATTTACTCAAGATTAAATAGTTTAGCAAATGTTTATTATAAAGAAATATAATATTTTTCAAGTTTAATATTTTTATTTATAATAATTAAAAAACATCAGTCAAATCTACAATCTACAAGGATAAGTCAGGGTGTCCACAAAACATTAAACACTGAAAACAAAAGCTGGAATAGACTAAAAAACCTTTAATTTGAGATATTTTTGAAATAAAATTTTAATAATATGAAATTTTGAACAAAAGTCAATAAAAAAACTATAATTTCAAACAATTTCTACATATTAATTACTAAAATTTTGATTTGACACTAAAAAATATGGGGTAAAATAAAACTTTTAGTCATTATCAATTATTTTGTTAAAAAACACATTCAAAGTAGCTTTACAGTATCTTACTTTTGTTAAAAAAACATTTTAGTAGATTTACAGTATCTCTTTTTGTTTAAAGACTACTTCACACTGTTATAAATTTGAAACTAATATCAAACCCAAAAAAATGTATTTCAAAAAATCAGTGGCCACTCTGATAAATTCATTAAGAAGGTTTATTCATTTTTAATTCTACCTTTTTTATTAAAATTCAAGTAATCAAAAGTAAGTTCTATCTTTTTTATATAAAAAAATCCCCCGGTGACAAGTTGTTTGGAAAATTTTTGAAATATAAAAATTCATAACTTTAAGACACGAAGGGTTCTAAAAATTATTTAAAAAAACTCGATTTAAAAGTTAATAACTTATTTTTTTAATTTAATAAATTGAAGATCAAATGTTTTACTAACTTTCACTGAAACAGAATTTAAAGATTTTTAAAATGTATTAGATATATTTTGTAATGTTTGATATACGTCAGTTTCTTCTAAAATCTAAAAAAATAATTTAGGATGGCGATATAACCTGGAATTCTGAAAAAGCTGGATTTCGACTATTAAGGTTAAAACAACCTGTAATTCAATAATTTTTTAAAAAACAATTAAGTTATGAAATTTAAACAAATAAATAAACAGAAAACTTGAAATTATAAACAAGTTTTACATTTTAAGTATTAAAATATAGTTTTTACTCAAAAAACCTATAATTCAAAAACTTTTAATGTTAGATATAATTAGTAAGTTAAATATTGATTAATAATTATTTAGTATCCTTTGTATTATTGTGAACAATTTGTTTTTGATAATTTTTATAAATTTTCCAATTTTTAAACTAAAAAGTTGTCAGATGTAAGGATGAAAAAATTTATTAAAAGTGCAAGCTAAACTTTTTATTTTTTACAGTTGAACTGTTTGATTAAAAGTTTTTAATTTGATAAGATAAAAATGTTGTCACTAAAGTTTTCTGTTATTAGATAAATAATTATATTTCAAAAAGTACTTTAAATGTTTTTAATTATATTATAACACATGCTTACTCAGGATATAATTCAAAATGCAGAAAAGTTTTTTTATTTTCTATAATAAAATATTAAAAAACATTAGTTTGAGTTCTAAGGCTATAAAACCTGGTATTTGAAACTTTAAAATAAAAAGAAAAAACTAAGTATTTTGAACAAAAATCTAAATAAGTAGGAATTTTAAACAGTTTTACATGCTAAGCAGTGAAAAATTGATATGATTCGAAAAGTCTACCATATAGTCAAAAAGTGTTTGTCATCATTAACATTTTTCTTTAATAAATACATCTAAAATAGATTAACAATATCTTTTTAACTTTTTTATACCTCTTAAAAAACTCTTTATCATATACAAAACTTTTAACTTAATATAGGCAATAAAATGTATACTTTGTTAAAACTTCAAGAAAATTAGAAAACCTGGAAAAAATTTCTTAAAAATACGTGGCCACCCTGATATTTTCGTCAAGTGTATATGAGTAAACTATTTATTTTGAATGTTTATTTCATTAACAGCCAGGCTACCAGCTGCTTTTTACCTAGTTTATTTTAACAAACTTAACATATATGTGCAAAGTAATTTTGAGAGTGACACAAGTTCAGGGTTTTCAGGGTAAGTATGAATATTAAGGATTATGTTATAAAACTCAAACAATTCTTTCTTAAATTTCAGGCTAGTTTTCTGCATTGTAACAGGGTTGCTAATAACATTTTTAACTCCGAACAGTTTAAAATGCTAAAAGTTTCTGGACAAATAGGATAAAAAATAAAATTTTGACTTTTTTTTCAATTTACGATAACTAACACAGTTATGATTTTTTGTATAAAATCTCAGGATAGATTTCTAACTTGTAAAAAATCTCAAGATCATTTTTTATAGATTCAAAATAGGAATAAGTTGATCTAGTCTCAAAAATTTGTTTTTTTTTCAGCCAATTATGTTCAAGAATAAAACACTATTGTTTTTGAAAAATTTACTTACACATTTATAGCCTTTTGATAGGATCTAAACTATTCTTAAAAATAAGATATTTGCTTATGTTATAATTCTATAAAAAAAAATTTAATTGATTAAAACTTTAAATAAAATTGATCAGTTAGAACTAAAATTAACATTTAAATTACCAAACAGGCATTCAAGTGAGTAGTTTATGAGGTAAGACTAAAATTAGACAATTAAATGATAAAGGTAAACTATTTATAATATATATAAATATAATCAACATGATCACAGAGCTTATCCACAATTTCTATCTTTCAATGTCAGCTCTTTCACTCAGTGAATCTTTAAAAAAACAGTATTTTTTAGTTTTAGTGTACACTTTAGGTAGAAGTATACATATACAACCTTCCTTTTTATTATTAAGAAAAAAAATTATAAGGAATAAGTAGTTTGTCGCTAGATGAAGGAGTTTTTTTTTAAGCTTTGAAAATAATTAGGACAAAAGGGCAGTTTTGGTCATTCAGCTAACTTTTTTTATTTAAAGAGTAGGAACTCTTGTCAAATATCGAGAATTATGTTTTATTTTGTAATTTTATAACATTTTCATATTAAAAACTGTATGATAAAATTAAGATAGCTGTTTCAAAATTTGGCTAGTGTTTATATTTAAATTTTTTTCAATTAAACTCAGGCTGACTTTGGTTAGCCTGATATACACAGGCTAGATTATTGTATCTTAGTCGGTGTAAATCTTTTACGTTCTAATAGTAGGGTTTAAAATCAAGAAAAAAAATGTTTTATCTGTTTTTTCAGAATGTAGCATCTGTTAAAAATTTTCACTATTTAATTTGGAGACTAAAGACAAGTCTTTTTATGTTACAATATATTTATTTTCTTAACCAAAAAAAAATTATAGTTATAAAATTTATATTATTCAGTTCTTTAAAAGCATTTACTTGTTAATAAAAAATACACTTTTAAAATATAAAAATAATCTTAAAGAACTATAAAGTTGCTTTTTATATTTGATAAATGAGTCCGAATGTTTGATTAAATAAATAAAAGTTTTATTGATTATTTTTAATTACAATCTGTTACATGAAACTTATTTTTAAACTATCCTAACCTTTAGTCCTGACAATTATAAATTAAGTTTTTATAAATTATTAGTTTTTTAGTTTTTTATTTTGCTCAATAACAACTAATCTAACTGTATATTATAAGCTTTATCCTTTTTTGACCTAAGAGTGATGAATAATTATTATATGGTAATAGAATATTTTATATCACACCCAAAATTACATTTAAGACAAACCTAAGACACAACAGTTTAATATTACCCTAATTTCGAAATTATTTTAGCATATTTTAGTGTTAATGTTCTTTTCAATGACTTTAAATTGTATTTAAATGGTATACTACACAATAATCATATTTAAATTGTACACCAGGTCGTAGAACCAAATATTCAAAGATTTTTATTTTCGGTCAATGAACAATATTTTCTATCACAACATTTTATTTCCAATATTTTTTACCGTTTATAAAGTAGTTCATATATTTTATTACCATTTAAATATAAAAACAGAATGTAGATCAATAATTATTAAATTTTTTTGCATTTAAAATAATATTTAATAGTTTAAAATATAATTATAACTTTTTTCAGATTGAAAATAACTGTAAGAAATAAATAGCATTGAGTTATGAACGAGTTACTACATAAATGTAAGAGAAATGCTGAAAAAAATTTGAAAGCATATATTGCAAAATCTTCAAAAGAAAATTCTAAACGAGGTAAACAAATTTAATAAAATCATTTTAAAACATATTAAAATTCTCTCTATTCTTTAAAGTTGGAAAACTAAAAGTTTATTAAACCGTATTTACTAATGCTAAAATAATTATTTAATAAATTCTTTTTTACTTTTTAAAAATTGTTTTTTTTAAACAAAATTTTAAAAGACATTTTTAATTAAAATAATATTAATGATATCTTGTTTCAGTATAAAATTAACGAAAATGATTTAAATCTTTGAAACAGTTGAAAACTATCATATTGTACATTTTTGTTAAATAATCGGAAATAAATAATTCTAAATTAAAAAAATACTTAATGAAGTTTTAAAATACTAAAAAAAAATAAATTACTTTCACTTCAAAATTTTTTTAGTCTTATCTTTCACATCCAGATTATTATATTCAAAAGTTTAAGCTATATTTTGAAACCTTAAGTTTTTTAGTAAAGCAAAGTCTTATTTCTATATTTAAAAAATATTATTATATTATAACGTAGATCATTTTAAAGCTTGGAAATTTAACTGAAAGGTTAAGGTTTATTAAACAGTTTAATAAAGTAAAACTAAGGTTAGTAAAAATTAAATACTTATGTACATGTTTTGTTTCTACAGATATACCAAAAGTTGAAGAAAAAGAATTAGCAGCAGCTTTGAAACTGAATAAGTTGATGTTAAATAAAGATGAAAATATAAAAGTATCCGATTATTTTAAAGAAAAAGTGAGTAAAGACAATGTTGTCACATTTTATTGTTTAGCTAAACATTACAAACTAGCAACTATTTCCGAGTCATCCTTGCTTTATATAGAACGTTGTTTTCCAATGGTAGTTGAAACTCAAAACTTTTTGCACTTAGATTTTAATTTAATTGTGAAAATACTTGGAAGTTCAAAATTAAATATTCACTCAGAAATTGAAGTCTTTAATTCAGTAATTACTTGGTTGAAACACAACAATGAAGAACGTATCAAATATGCAAAACAATTGTTACTAAAAGTTCGACTTTCTTTGTTTTCAGATCATGCGTTGAAAAATTGTTTAAATATATTTTCTTCAATTAGTAAAAATAATGAACATGAAAACATATTAAAAGAAGTTTTAGCAAAAAACAACTACTTTGAAAATAAATCAGCTGTTTATTACACAAGTAGGTATTGTAACCAAAATCAATTTAGTTTGTTAATTTGTGGTGGTTATGATGTTGAAAATAATAAAGTTGTAAGCAAAGTACATCGAATTGATGGAAACGATGTAAATGATGTAAAATGTCTTACTCCAATGAATGAAGGTAGATACAGTTTTGAAACTGTTTGTTTAAAAGGAGAAGTTTATGTTTTTGGTGGTATTGATAGTTATGTTAATCCGGTAAGTATTGTAGAGAAATATTCACCTTCTACTAATACTTGGAAAACATTAACTGACATGCTTGATAAACGTCAGTACTTCTGTGCTGGTGCATTTATGGACACAATATTTATTTTCGGTGGTTCTTTCTATAATTATAGTGATGACGATAATATAAAAACTAACACCTGTTTTGAATTTAATACAAAAAACAACAACTTTAAAGAGGTTTCTGGAATGAATGAATCAAGAGATTCTGCAGTTTATACAGTTTTTCAAGGAAATGTTGTAGTTTCAGGTGGTGAGAATAATAATAAAGTTGTTGTAAAAACAGTAGAATCGTATGATGTATTTGCTGATAAATGGTCATCAATGGCTAACATGATAAATCGTCATGATGATCATAGTTTAGTTGTTGTAAAAAATAAACTGTTTGTTATTGGTAATGGAAATTACAAATGCGAAGTTTTCGACAGTGTTAGTAAGAAGTTTGTTGCTCTTAAATCATTTTACACTTTAAGTGTGAATAAAGCTATGTCGATCGGAAATAAAATTGTAATAATTCAAGATAACAGATCACTAATTGTTATTTACGATGTTGATAAAGATGAATGGTCTAAAGAACCATGTAATATTACGGAAAATATTTTATGTTTTTCATGTGTGAAGTTGCCTAAGTATTAAAGTTATCTTATTATTGTTTTAAAAATTATTTTAAAAACTGCCTGAAACGTATGAGATTTAAAATTAAAAATTTTTGATTTTGACTCTATTATAAATTTTAATAAATAAATTAAAATTTTGGAAAATTTTCAACTTTACTAATTTTATTTTATTTTTTGCATAATCTTAGTACTATAAGTTTTGAGTGAATGGTACAGACAGCTAAAGATTAACAACAATAATAAATTTTAGTGGTGATTTAGCTTAGACAAAAAAAAATTCTAATAAATTATATATTTATAGTATAGAAAAAGTGCTAAATATATTTAGATTTTAGTGTTTTCTAGCTTTAAACTAAAGGGATTCTACAATTTATAAAATAATGGCTTGCATATATTTTTTACTTTTTTTTATAAATTTTCCTAATTATTATTGCGGTTTAACACAAAAATATTTTTACATAGAATATTGATTGTTATTTTTTAATTGATGTGTAGCAATAACATGATCAAACATTATTTTTTTAGCTTATTAAGTGTTTTTGTAAATGTTTTTGGTGTAAACTTTAAAATTTAGGGGCCTTAGTTTCTATAAACAATGTTTGTAATTTAAGTTAGAACCATATTTTTTTTTGTTTTACATCTATTTACCAAAATAACATTGTTAAGGAGTTTAAGTTGATTTTATTATGACTTATTGAAATGTTTAAATATAGAAGCTAACATAAAAATAAGTTAAAAAGGAAAATTTAAATTGTTGTTTAAGAATAATTTAGATAGTTTTACCAGTGAAAAATACTTCTATAGATTAAGTAAAACAGCAAATTATTTTTAAATATACTAAAAACTATCCTATAAATTTACAAAACTTCTGCTTTGCTATTGCAAACTATACACTGTTTAATTTTACAAAAAAAAAAAGTTTTATTTTGAAAAATGTTGACCATTTAGTTTTCACTTTACAAATTTTCAAATCTTTCATTAATAATCCTAGTCCCCAGACATTGGTGTCTTTTTTGGCTACCTTTTCTAAACTACCTTTTTATAGGCTACTCTGATTGGGTAACACAAAAAGCCATATATTTGGCCTTTAAAAAAAGTAGCCTAGAATCAGGTTTAATAGTACTAATTAATGAGTAAAAGCACAAAGTTTTTTTTTTGATTTATATTATATTCATAGATGTAACAGAAATAGGAAAACTATATTTTAGATTCCAAGGTCTCACTCAAGTGTTGTCTATGTTACTACGGCCAGAATAAGTTTTTAACAAAAGAACAAAATTACAGAACGAACTTAAACTTTGCAGTAATCTTCATTAGTATATAAAAAATAATAAATCTTCATTTTCAAATCTTTAATTTAAGTTTTCTATAGCCGTTTGAATTATTGCTCAAAAAAAAAATTTCGAATTTCTGTTAGACAGTTCTTTATGGAGTTAACTATAACTTTGCAGTAATGTTTTAGAGTGTATTAAAAATTAAATATCAAGCTCTAACTCAAGTGTAGTTAATGTTGAAGCTGTTTAAAATAGTTCTCAAGATGAAGCAAAATTTGTTTTTTTTATAAATTTTAATTCGTTCTAGAACAACAAATTCTAACTGAAATAGCTCAGACTTTGCATAAAAGCTTTAACTTAAGTAAAGTTAATAATACAATTGATTCAGCCGTTTAAAAAATTACTCTTAGATAAACTTAATGTTGGTTTTACAGAGTTGCTAAAACTCGTTTTATATCTTAAAATCCAACAAATATTGACAAAATTAGCTTAATGTTTGCAATAAATCTCTAAATTAAGTAATATTTATAATACAGCGGTTTAAACTTGTACTCAAGGAAAAGCAAAAAATCACTACATTAAAGTTTTTTTCTGCCGGACTTGAGATATATAAAGTTACTTAATTAATCAATTTAAAAGCACTATCTAAACAATAATATGACAAAATATTAGATAAAAAGTGCTTGTTAAGATTATTTTTTTATTGATTAGTCCAATTAGCGTATGTTAAAAAAAACATCAGTAATCTAGACAACTAAAAATGATAATTTATATTTTATTGCCAATTGCCTTTATTCCTCAGTAATATAATTTAATAGGACAACATCCGTCACAACCGATCACTTAATATATCCATGTAGACTATTTTTGCGATATTCTGTACTCAATCAGTCTTATATTCTAATAAAGTAATTCCAATCCAACCGATCACTGTTCATGCACATGTAGATTATGGTTGCGATTCTTTCTATTAGTTATTAATAGTTATAATTATATTTAGAGTGATAGCTTACAATACTCAGTAGTATATGTCAATTAAACAACACCCGCCATCCCGATCAATTACAATACCTAGGTTTGTTTTATTTAAGGTTGTCGGTATGCTGTGATTGCATATGTCAATTGAATAGCATCCGTCTACCCGATCATTTAAGATACTTAAGTTTATTTTATTTAAGATTGTCGGTATTCTGTGGTTGCATATGTCAATTGAACAACACCCGTCACCCCGATCACTTACAATAAGTAGGTATTTTTTTTATTTAATTTGTCAGTTTTCTGTAATTGCATATGTCACTTAAACAATACCCGTCTGCCCGATCAATTATAATACCTAAGTTTATTTTATTGAGGGTAGTCTGTGTTCAGTAGTTGCAAATGTCAATTGAACAACACCTGTCACTCTGATCAGTAAAAATATCTTAAAATATTTTATTTAAGGTTTACTATATTCTGTAACTGCATATGTCAATTAAACAACACCCGTCACCCCGATCACTTACAATACCTAGAAATATCTTATCTAAGGTATTAGCCAATCTGTAGTTGAATATATGAATTTAACAACACCCGTCATCCCGATCATTTAAAATACCATGGTATATTTTATTTAAGGTTTTCAGTATTCTGTAGCAACATATGTCAACTGAACAACACCTGTAACCCGATCACTTTCTAAACCTATTTATAAATTATTAAAGGTTGTTGGTATTTTGTAATATGCCTATGTCAATTGAACCACACCCGTCAACCCAATCACTTACAACACCTAGATATATTATATTTAAGGCTTTCGGTATTCTATAGTTGTATATGTCAATTAAAAATACCCGTCACCTTGATCACTTACAATATTTTTTATTTAAAGTTGTCGTTTATCTGTAACTGCTTATGTCAACTGAACAACACCCGTCACTCCAATCACTTACCATACCTAGATATATTTTATTTAAGGTTGTCGGTATTCTGTAGTTGCATATGTCAATTGAACAACACCTGTCATCCCGATCACTTACATTACCTGAGTATATTTTTATTAAAGGTTTTCGGTATTAGGTAGTTTTATATGTAAATAGGACAAAACCCGTCAACCGAATCTCTTACAATACCATGGTATATTTTATTTAAGGTTTTCTCTATTCTGTAATTGCATATGTCAATTGAACAACACCTGTCACCCAGATAACTTCGAATATCTAGGTATATTATTAAAGAAGGTTGTCATAAACATTAATTAATGAATTATTTTTTCTAATTTAAGGTTGTCGATATTCTGTAGTTTTATATGTCAATTAAACAACACTCGTCACCCCGATCACTTACAATACCTAGGTATATTTAATTCAAGGTTTTCGGTATTCTGTAGTTGCATATGTCAATTAACATCACCTTTTAACCTGATCACTTAATTACCTAAGTATATTTTATTTAAGGTTGTCAGTATTCTTAGTTGCATATGTCAATTGAACAACACCTGTCACTCTTATCAGTCAAAATACCTAAAAATAATTTATTTAAAGTTTTCGGTATTCTGTAAATGCATATGTCAATTGAACAATACCCGTCACCTAGATCACTTCCAATACCTAGGTATATTTTATTTTAGGTTTTCGGTTTTCTGTAATATGCATACGTCAACTGAACAACACCCATCACCCTGATCACTTACAATATCTAGGTATATTTTATTCAAAGTTGTTGATATCCTGTAGTTGAATATGTCATTTGATCAACACCCGTCACCCCGATCATTTAAAATACCTAGGTATATTTTAATTAAGAAGTATTATTAACTTAATTTATTATTATTACCTAGGTATATAATTAAAGAAGGTTGTCATAAACATCTATCAATGAACTGTTTTTTCTTATTTAAGGCTGTCGGTATTCTGTAGTTTTATATGCCAATTGAACAACACCTGTCACCCCGGTCACTTACAAAACCTAGGTTTATTTTATTTAGGGTTTTCGGTATTCTTTAATGTGCATATGTCAATTGAACAACGTCTGTCATCCCAATCACTTACATTACCTAGGAATTTTTTATTTAAAGTTCTCGGTATTCTGCAATATGCATATGTCAATTGAACAACACCCGTCACCCTGATCACTTACAATACCTGAAATGTTTTATTTAAGGTTGTCAGTATCTATTATTACATATTTCACTTGAACAACAACCATTACTACGATCACTTACAATACCTAGGTTTATTTTATTTAACGTTGTCGGTATTCTGTAGTTACATATGTCAAGAAACAACACCCGTCACCCTGATCACTTACAATACCTTGGAATACTTTATTTAAAGTTCTCGGTAATATGTAATATGCATATATCAACTGAACAACACCCGTCACCCCGATCACTTACAATATCTAGGTATATTTTATTTAAAGTTGTTAATATTGTGTAGTTGAATATGTGATTTGAACACCACCTGTCACCCCGATCATTACAATACCTAGATATATTTTATTTAAGTCTTTCGGTATTCTGTAGATGCATATGTCAATTGAAAACACCCGTCACCCCGATCACTTACAATACCTGGTATTTTTTATTCAAGGTTGTCGTTATTCTGTAATTGTATATGTCAATTAAACAACAACCAACCGCCCTTCTACTTACAATACCTAAGTATAGTTTCATTAGGTTTGTCGGTATTCGGTAATTGCATATTGTATAAGTATTTACCTAGTTTTAATTATGTTTTGTATTACAGACTTTATCATTCTTGTAATTAGTTTGTGAATAAACTCAACCAAGAAAGATATATTTATTTATGATAAAGTCTAGCTAAATTGAATCAACAATGCCTGTGATTAAATGCCCTCTTGAGAGTTGCACATATGAAACACCAGACGTCGATGCTTCTGTAGTTGCTTCTTTGCTTATCATTCACAACAACGTTCACATTTGTGCGAATTCTTCAAAACCAAAGCCTCCAAAGATGGACCGTCCTCGAATAGGGACAGACTGCAATGAAGAGGGTTGGAATATATTTGTACAACAGTGGACTATTTTTAAAGATAGCATGGAGATGACAGAAGTAGAAAAAGGCCGTCAACTGTACCAGTGCTGTGAGGAAGATTTAGGCGATGCTCTTCTGAAGGGTCATGAAGATGTAGTAAGTTTAAGTGAGCAAGAGCTTTTAAGGATGATCAAGCAGCTTGCAGTTATTCCTGTTTCAGTTGTTGTACGACGATCAGACTTTCTTAGTGCAAGACAGGATTTGACTGAAAACACTAGATCATTTGCTGCACGTTTAAAAGGAAAAGCCAGTACATGCTCGTACACATGTAAATGCCCAAAGGATGGCTGTAATCAAATGATAGATTTTACAGACATAATTCTAAAAGATGTCATGGTAACAGGTTTAGCCGATGAGGATATCCGTAAAGAGGTACTAGGATGGGAAAATCTAGATGAGAAAAATGTCAATGAGACAATCGGTTTTATTGAAGGTAAAGAGATGGCACGTGATGCAATGTCAAAACCCGCTGTTACAGCCTCAGTTTTCTCATACAAATCCTCAAAGAAAACCACACAAAAACCTAATGGTAAAATAACTTGTGGCATATGTAATAAATCAACTGATAAATTTGTTTGGAGCAGTAAAAGTATGAGGTATATTGAGTGTTTTGCCTGCAAACAATGCTGGATAAAGTCCCGTAAAAAAATTTATCAAAGTCACCAAAATTATGCCGATGAGTCAAATGCACTTGTAGTTGGTGGATTGTATACACAAAACTTTGGTAACTTTTGCAGCCAAGGTCGTAGGAAAAATATGTTCGAACGTAAAAACGTCAAGAAGAAAAAGGAGGTACAGGGACAGAAAAATGTATTTCTACACACTGGATGGCGACGAAAACCGCAAAAATCCCAAAGCAATCCTCACCTACCTCCAAATGATAAGAAGTCATTACCTTACGTCAGAAAGAGGGTAATGACTTACAATAACCCGCAGATCTCAAAAATGTGGCGTGACATTTTGAATAAAAAGAAAGAATCTCTCAGTATTCGTTTTGTTAAGTCTCTGGAAAATATAAGTGAGAACACAAAATCTTTGCCACCTTTGAATTGCGGTGATCATGTCGTGATACTAAATCAAACAGGTAACTTTCCTAGCAAGTGGGGGAAAAGTGGAGTGGTGGTGGAAGTGAAGGACTGTCATCAATGTGTTGTCAAAGTTGATGGATCAGGTCGTTTAACTGTTCAAAATCGTAAGTTTCTAAGAAGATTTACCCCTCCTGTTTGCAAGAGTCTAAGTAGTATCCCTTATCTGAGAAAATCAAACATACCACTGTAAAAGTTTGTCTTTTCTGGTAAAGTTGAGAAAAAAAAGATGTCAAGAAAAATTTTGATGTTCTGTGTTTCCAGAAGGAAGATTCTTTTTGAATAAGCATTGTGTAATTTCCCTCTGTACTAATGGTTTTCTTAAAAATTGATGTTGAACCGGAATGGCTCGGATTTGCTTTGATCTATATTTTCTTGACTTATATTTTATACAGAAAAGCTTACCACCAAAGTTTACTTGCAAACAATAATGTGTCCGGGATGAGTGTGTGAAAATATCGGATTATTTGCAGCGTTTCCGTGTAAGACTTTATGATGCTTTTCAAAAGCTTCGTGACACCGATGTTGCTGATATTCATTTATTGTCAAGTTGGAATGTTTACTGTAAATTAATGTTTTATGGTCTAACTAATGAATGAGTTTCAGTCTAATGGTGACGTCATAAAGTTTGCAGCAGACTTGTCTAACAGCCATCTGTTCAACGTAATCTTGGATGAGGACGCGAAGATTGACTGAAAATTCGAACTGTTGATTGGTATTAAAATTTAGAGAATAAGTGTAGCAGTATTTCTCAGTGATTAATGCTATCAGTAATGTACCTTCTACTTTGTTTGAAGTCGAAATTATGGTAAAGATCTTTGTCGGCAAATAAAGTGAAGTTTCCAGATAATTAGATGAATGACGTGTGGTTTCGTTCTTCAAAGCTGAAAAGTTCAAATCGGTGAAGCAATTAAGTTTTTGAATGCTTGTATTCAGCATCTGAGTGAAGAAAAGTAAAGATTAAGTTTCAAACTTTTTGTTACAGTTGTTTGTTTAAGTTGTAGTTTTTTTAAACAAATCATTTAATAGTGAACTAAGTTAGTCGTAATTTTTAAAATGTTTTTGTCTTTTTGAGTTTAACTTCGTTAAATTTTAGACCTGAAAAATGCGTTTAAGTTGTAACAAATTGTTTTAAAATAATTTTGTTTCACTAGGTAAATTTATCGCTTTATCTCCTTCGTAGAAAAATCTGGGGGGAGATGTATAAGTATTTACCTAGTTTTAATTATGTTTTGTATTACAGACTTTATCATTCTTGTAATTAGTTTGTGAATAAACTCAACCAAGAAAGATATATTTATTTACATATGTCAATTGAACAACACTCGTCACCCCGATCATTAAAATAATGAAAGTAGTAGTAAAGCCTAAAAAAACCAACATTTATTAAGTTTACCATAGGCCATATAAATAAAAAGGCATCATCTATAATGAGAAGACTTGAACTAGTTCTCATTTAATTTTTTTGGTTTTATACTGTGAAAGTAAATAATAGTTTTATCGTAGACAATCTTAAATAGTGATTGGACTAAAAAATATTTTTGAATTATTATATGTATAAAAAAAAATTGGTTTAATTAAAAAGTTTCAGAAACATTTCTTTATTTTTCTCGGTATAAAACGTATAAATTTACCAAGTACTGTTAATTGGTATTTTAACCTTACGATTATTAAAATATTTAAGAATTGTTTAATTTTCACAAACAGTTTAATTCACAGATGGCACCTTTTTATGAAAAACTTGACCGGCCATTCAACGTAAAAATGAGTGATTTCAAGTACCTTACCAAAAGTGAGGTAAAATTCGTTCTGAAAATAAATTTTGACTCAAATATTTCATACTTTAGTCGTTTATTATTACTTTTCAATGCTGTTATGTTTCTATAAGTTTCAAATAAGAACATGAAGGTAGTTTTTTTTATAAACCTACACCTTATCTAAAAAATAAAATTTAAAGCTTTTATTTATTAAAAACAGTTTGCTGAAATGATGCCAACACTAGATGTTGCTATGGTGCAAATGGGAGTTTACACGACTCAACGACTGACGGAGCAGCAGAAAAACACAGTTAAAATCGACTACCTGACCGAGTACGGCGTGAACAGTTTTCTGTCGAGAAGAAGGCAGCTCAATTTTATAAACCGCAGGGCGGACGTGGTGGTTTACCTGACCGATCACGTGACAGCCGGAAACGGTACTTGAATTAAATATATAAAATTATTATTTTGAAAGTTTTATTATATGAATTGATTATTCCGCATATTGTGTTTATATTACTTTTCAAATATCTATAAAACATTAATTGAATAAATAAACATTAAAAAATTTAGTAATATCACTTAGATACACTTGTTCAAATATTACACCGCCTTTTGTGTTTTTGTTACTTTTCAAACATCTGGTGAACATTAGTTTAATAAATATTAAAAAATGTTTAGTTATATAACTTAGACGTAAATATTGTTGTAGACTAAAGTTAAGATCTACCAAACGTTTTGGATTATAAATATCTTTCAATGAAATAAAATGCTACACTGGTGTCAGTTAGCCGTAAAAGCTATTGTATATACTTTAACAATCGTTGAGATAAAATATTTTTTATCTAATATTTTGTTTTAAAATTTCTTGTTTATAAGTTTTTCAAACAAAAAGGGAAAGCTAGCGTGGTCGGATCTGCGGGGAGATTAGATTATTCGGTTGCAGTGGTCGGAGTCGGTCAGACTCTGCATTCGTACTCCTACGTTGCTAAAATCGTGACTCACGAAATTGGTCACTTGTGAGTTGCCTTATATTTTTTGCTGAATTGTAACAACTGTGTACAAAACTAAAATGTTGGGGAACATTTATTTTTATTAAATACTCCTTAAAATTGTTTTTTAATCAGCTATTTTACCTTATGCAAATATTTTGTTAGAATTAATTACAAGTAACGCAACGAGCATGTTTTTGGTTTTATCAACTTATAAAAATAAAATTAAAGTACAATGTAAACAGGTTATTAGAAACCTAATGCTTTATTAACTCTTGACAGGATCGGAATAAAGCATCCATTTGAAGTTTGCGGAATTCCATCACGTTCAAATCCGACAACCTCTTACATTATGAATTATGACAGTGCCACCGGGAGACTCAAAAACATGGACTGGGCAGAATGCAGTAGACTTGTGTTTGATTACTACTTAATGTAAGTTGGATAAAATAAACATTGAACCGCTCTAAAATGTTTATTTATTGAAATTTTAAGTTTTATATATACTTTAATGGTCTCTAAATATTTAACATTGGTTTTAATGCCATAACGTTTTAACGCATGTAACTAAATAGTGTGTTATATAAATATAAGATATCAAAAATCTAAGGCAGTCCTGCGTTAAACTATGAAGCATAATTTTTAATTTACTTTTGCAGGAGATATTTTCAGAGCAAAATGTTGTTGGCAGATCGGAAACCAGTGGAAAGTTTATCAGACCCGGGAACGAACCTCAGCCTTGATGACCAGTGCAAACTTGTCAGCCCGAATTTTGTGCACTACAGAAGGGTGGGTTTCTTATCATAAAATGATTTATTGAAGATTTATAATGCACTGAATTTAAAACTAAAAGCAATAATTGTAACTGAGGCAAATAGATAAGTTTTTTTGTACTGCACTGCAAAATGATGAGATTGTTATTCCGAATATGTTTTTTGAATTAACTTTAAGTTTTAATTTTTAGTAAATCTCATTTTACTAAAATTTTTTTAGACCAATTTTTGTTTGTTGTTTAGAGGTAAAATATTTAAAATTTCTTATTTTTTAGAAGCTATTTAACACTGTTTGAAAAAAATTACTTCATTTAGTATTTTTGTCCATTTTTAATCACAGAAAGACATTTGCTCACAAGTCATATGCATTCCAAAGCAACTGCAGTTTTACATGTACAAAGCTGGTGAAGAAGTATACACTTATCCGTTCAAGTGGAACAGCTGGAAAAATATTTACGCCTTCGATGTTTTGCAGGGCACTAAACGCGAGAAGAATGCGTAATTAGAATACTATTGTTAGGAATAAATTCAATTTTCTTATAGATTTACTAATCAAACTTTAATTGGTAGTTTTTGTTTTCGTTTACACTTAGCGTTGTTTCAAAAAAATTATAAACTTATAATAAAAGATGAAATTCTGTTTATATTAGTTATTTAATTAATTTTAAGCACTGACTAAGAAAAAATATTTGCAAAATAAATTTTTGTCAAGATAAATCTATATAAAAGGTATAACTAAATAATGTTTGAATACCCAAATTTTTCGTTTTGATAGTTGGAAATCATTTTAAATTTCAATTTATTTTGTTACAATTAAAAATATTGCTTATATGTAAAATAAAATAATATTTATTTCACAGGCGTGTGTCAATAACAAATGTGTTGACTCAACTACAAGGAAGGAGATTGTCACGAACAGATTTAATGAGTTTGTTAACTTCGATAATCAGCCCACTATACCTTGCCAAATGAAGTGTATGATGACGTACTACACATACCACAGAAAAGATTTGTGTAAAACGGAGTTAGTTATAATAAGAATGCTTTTAATTTTTGTATAGACTAGTATCACTTCTTTCTAGATACTTTAGTAATAAGCTAAAAATTGAAAAATTGTGTTAGTAAGTAAAATAAAAAAAACACTCAGTTTTAGTTTTACATACTAAAAAAGTATAGAATTTACAACTTAAACAGTTGATATAATGTCGTCTAGTATTTTTCTTAAAGTGTTTTAATAAACGATTCCGCTAAGAAAAAATACTGTATAATAATTTTTTTTAAATATGTATTTACAAAAATTAAGTTTTTAAAACGTGTAAATTATGTTTGAATTGATAAAAAAGTTATGTAAACAACATAAGTATAATATGTAAAGTGTATGTAAAAAAGAAAATGCGTAATGCGTAGATTACCATAAACTTGGTATAGTTTATCTACTAAGAATAAAGTTGATATCATAACCATAACTAAATTTGTTTTTTTGAGACTTCAAATTTTAAGACTTCAAATTATTTTTTTAAGGTTCATATCTGTATTTATTGTTTCTTACGTACTTAAAAGAAGATTAAAAATACTTTTTCTTCAGAAATGAGCACGGAAATGAGTGTCTTGAACAGAGTGAGCTTGTCGAGGGTTGCAATGCTGCTTGCGAATGATAAACTAATAAAATTTTAACTGTCTAGTTTTTGATTGCTTGCTGTCTGTGCCTTTAAACTTTTGTTGCTGTTTTGCTGACATACTGAACTAGTGCTTTGGTTTCTTATGTTTCACCAGTAAATAAAATTAAAACTAAACTAGTAACTAAATCTAGTATTATTTTAAGTTTAACTTATGTATTATTTGACTAATGTTTGAGTATTTTAATTTTGTTGTTGATTCACTAGCATACTGAACTAGAACCACGGTTTTTTACGCCTTCCAGTTAAAAAAATTTAAACACTAACAAAAGTGCTTTACAAATTAACCTGCGTGATTCTTATGCAATTCTCGATTATCCGTTGGTATCAACTTTTTAAATAAAACATCATACTATTTTAAAATAATTTAATTTCTTAAAAAGCGTTTTTTCAAAAGTATTTTGATAAATTTAACTAATAAAACTAAAAATTTAGAAAAAAATTTCTAAGTAAACTAAAATATATCATTAAAAGAAGTTATTATAAACTATGTCTAACATTTGTTAACTTTTTAAAATACTTGATTTAAACTGGTGATCTTAAAGCTATTCAAAATTTGTAAAGCCAATAAATACTGCCAATAAATACTGTTCACCCAAAGTTGCAATTAAGTGAGTATAGTGAGTTGATAGCTTTAGGAACTACAGAACACGTCTAATAACATACTTAGTATAATATGTAACACTCATTTAAATTAAAATCAGTTAGTTAACTTATAAATAAAACTATGACGAGGTTTTTATAAATCTACAATTCTTTGAAACCTTGTTTAGTTCAGTTAAATAAAGTGATATAAAATATTACCTTTTTCTTTTACTCATAAGTAAATAAACCTTACTGTGCATGTATATAGTTACACTATAACAAAAAATAAGTTATTCAGTTTTACTTTAATGTCGTTAAGAGTTAATTTTAGCTCGTATTAAAATCACTAATTATATTAACTTAAAAAGATTTAGTCCAGGGTTTCCCATAGTAGGCGATATCGCCCCCCTGGGGCGATTTTAGTATTTCGGGGGGCGATAATTAGTAAGGGGACGAAAGGGTGGGCGATAACTAGTAAGGGGGCGAAAAGGGACGATTTTAAAATTTTGGGTTATCATAAAATTGTTACTTTTTATTTTGCTATTTTACACATTTTAGCTTGCTATTAAATATTTGACCCTGTGGTAAAACTTAAACAAAAACGTTTATTGTGCTTATGTAAAATATAGAGAAAAAATCAAGTATTTATGACTCCTACTTTAAAGTTAGTTACATATTTTCAATTATATATTTTCTTATTTAACACTCACATAGATCATAGACGATCGGAATTCTTTTCACTATTTTTTAACCTTACATATATGTTATTTAGGATCATAAATGGTTTGTAAAAATCTATGTTTTCTAAATTAACTATCACCTCATGATATTTCCGATTGTTTTTTTAAAAGTCATTAAGTTAGACTAAGAAATAAAACTATACAGGGTTGTCAACTTAACTATAAAAACGTGGAATTTGACAATTTAGGAAAACTTTTTTTTTTTTAATCTGGAATTTTAACAATTTCAACATATTAAGTAGTAAAATTTCGATTTGACACAAAAAGCTATCATATAGATAAAAATATGGATCCCTTCGTGCCAGATCTTTTTAAAGTAAACGAATCACAGGAAACCTTCTCGGACTTACAACTGACCTTGAACAAAAAGTTATTTTTTTCCAAAGAATAAAATGAAAGCTTTTAGACTCAACAAAAACTAAGGCAAAAGTATCCAATAATTTGAGAGGAATTTAGATTGTTGTGTTTAATTTTTCCTTCTAGCTATGTTGTTGAGAAAGCTTTCAGTTT
This sequence comes from Thalia democratica, assembly GCF_965202585.1. Lineage (NCBI taxonomy): Eukaryota > Metazoa > Chordata > Thaliacea > Salpida > Salpidae > Thalia > Thalia democratica. Next base: position 21,620,940 of record NC_139165.1, read on the forward strand.
AGTTATCAACATCTTGAGCAAAATATCTAATCTAGATATTTGTAAAGGAGGTGACTTGAGGCTTTATTGACTGATTTAGAATCAGATTAGAAAAACTTGCAAGCATTCATGAACCTCATCCTTCGCATTATATTAGAATTCAGTAGCAGACATTATTTTATGAAAGTTTTTATTTATTTATTTGATCTTTTAAAAAACTTCTTGTTTAACCTGGTTTGTATTGTATTTAAGTAGTCTTTTTATATTAAAGATTCTTTAAAGTTAACTACTCTATAACAGGTTTGCATAATGCCTAATAAATATTAATTACGGTAGACTTCCTCTTGAGTTCGCACTTTTTACCCAGAAAATTGCAAACTTATACTTTCTTAAATTTAACTTAAATAAAGTCTATTACTAACTAAGTATTAATAAAACAAAAAATACACAATATTTAATAACTTATATAGATCTTTTTTTTTATGAATGTTTGTTTTATGTTTTAGTTGATTTCATGTTTATTCATAACGGTATTGCATATAACATATTTAAACTTATCATTTTGTAAAAAAAATGGTAATAATTTTTGAGTTTAAACTTTTTTATTTTGTTCAAAGTGGGAATTGAAGAGAAAGTCTACTTTATTTATAAAATTGTTTATGTTTTAAATATGTTAATAGCTTTGTTTTAACCTGGTTAATTTTGTAGCTTATATTTGTCGATTTACATTACACTAAAAGTTTTTATAGCATAGTGGTTAAAGTATTTGTTTGAAAGAAATTTATTTGACATATTTTTTTTATTACTTGTTTAATCTGTATAAATAAAAAAAACCTTGAAAACCATTAATGTTTTTATTTCAAAAACTAATTTTGGTTTTAAAAAAGTATAGATTTGATGTCTCTATTTGAAATGATTTCAAATTTTTCATTTAAAAGATTATTAGACTCAAATTTATTTTCTAACTTGATTTATTACTGTTTGAAAATCTATAATATTAAATAATTTTAAACTATTATTACAACTGTTTTTTGTTTTATCTTATTTTTTAATATATTAGCAATTAGAATATGTTGTTCATTTTAATAGTTTTTCAACACTAGCTTTTAGTTTTTCACTATTTTCTTCTGGTAAATTATTATAGGCTAATAACTAGAGAAAAAATAAAATTTAACAGTTTTAAATAAGCAATCAAAAAGACTGCTACAGTTACAAAAGAAAGTTTTAACACAATTAAAGGAATTTTTTGTTTGATTACTTTCTGTTCAAAGAATTAACTGTAAAACATTTGATTTTTTTTGAATTTAAATGAAGAAAAAATATGTTAAAATTAAGGTTTAATTTCCTAAAGGTTATTTTAAGTCAAATGCTATTTAATGGTATTCTACTACAAAACATATAGTTTAAAAAGTTTAGAATTAAATTTTTAACTTTACAACTAACTTGATTATAATATATCTCAGCATTGAAATTAATAATTTTACTGCATAAACAGAAGCTATTGATAAACCCACTTTTCATTTGAGATAAACAACCAGTCGGTCAAACTTCCTAAAACTGGATCAGCAATAATGTTTTAATATCTATTTCATTATGTTTAAAAAAATCTGATCATTTTTTTATAGTTTTTTAATCTCTGGTATTTCATTTTAGAATATGCCTATTTATAAAATAATTTAAGTATTTTGTGCGGCTTAAATAAGTTACATAGTATTCACTCTGAATGTCCGAAATTCTTTAAATGAGAGATAGTTATAATGATAGTTATAATGTCAGGTTTCAGTTAAGATTTCAAATGGGTAACTTACGGTCCAGATCCAACCAAATTTCGACCCGCCAAGTAACTTGAACTACTTGTGCAAAATAATCAAAATTTAGTTTTTTGATGCTTATGATTATGAAATACACTTTCAATTTGGTTTTCAGTTACTTTAGTATTTCCTAGATCACAATAATAGTAAATCATTTTATTACATTTATGCTCAAGTTTTTTGTTTTCTATATGTTATTTTTTTAGATTATGCAGCCCACAATTACATTTTTTTAACGAATTGAAACTAGAAAAGATTTTTTAGTAAATATGAATTGCTGACTACAAAAGTTGTCCACCACTACCCTAAAAATTACATTACTTTCAAAACAATTCATATTTAAACAGAAATGATTATTGATTACCCAAGGCTTTTTAATATTTAAGTATTTAGATACACCTTACTGGGCTTAAAGGAAAACAACAGTAACTAATTTTCACAAGCCCTGTAAACTACTTTGAACACAGCCCAAAAGTGCGTGTATAAGAAATACCAGACTAAATTACATTTCGAACACAATTTTTTTGGCTCAAAAGTTTGTACTCAAGAGAAAAACTACTTTTTAAAATCGTGGGGGCGATTTTTTTTTCAAATTTCTGAAAAGGGGGCGATTTAGTAAATGAGTTTGGGAAACCCTGATTTAGTCCAAACAATTATTGTGCAAGAATTACTTAAATGTCACTTGTAGTTGATTTAATTAATAATGGTCGATAACTATTTGTTATTACATAAAATTCCATCTAATATTAAAAAGTTTTACAAAAAATCTGTTGCAATATTCATTGTTGACGGAAATTTTTAGGTTAACCTAAAATATACTGACTATTTAAAAATATCCTGTTTTCAAATGCATTTTATCATATATTTTTGATTATGGTACTAATTTAATGAAAGTAAACAGGTTTTAAGAGGGAACTAGTTAAAGCGATTTGCTTTAAATTTCAGATCAGTCATTATTAAACAGCCTTGGTGTTAGGCAACTCAGCATGTAGAATTATTAGAAATAACATTTAATTTATGAATTTCTTTAGCAGGTTATGACAATCATGGCTAATTTATAAAATTTAAATGCTATCTGTCAGAGTTTACTTTATTAAAACTGAATTAGAAGCTCCAAAAACTAAAAACAGCTTAACTAATTACTATTTGAATTAATTTTTAGATTGTAAGCTAAAATTAGAATTATCAAACTTACAAAAAAGCGTACATATTTTTTTTCTGATAATAATTTATTACAAACAGACTTGAAAGACAGAATATCTGTAAAAATTCACTATATACAGTTTAAGTACAGTCATCTCGACAAATTGGACACAAAACAGGTTCTATTACGCAAATTATGTATGTAAAATTAGTTGAATAGGAATGTATATTTATAAATAAATATTATGAAGTTAAATTGAAACTAAATTTTTATTTTTTAAATACATTCTAATAGGTCATAAAAACAGAGTTAAGTACAATCATCTCGACATATTGGACACAAAACATTGGACTGCGATCCTTCGTTCGGAGAAAACATTGTCTCAGTGCAAACTCTACAACAGAAGTGATTGCACGGCAAAAGACAAACTTCTTGATCCATTTCGTAATCTCTCATGCAAACCGGACACGATTTTTCATCCTCAAAACATTAGATGGGTCCTTGAAATCTAAATGACTTTCCATTGATGTTTTGGATAGAAACTTCACAATTACAATGATCTGTCACTCTCAGATCTATGTAAGCCTTGAGATCCCTATAATTCGTACAATTGGTTTTAAACAACGTTTCGTCGAAAAAGCAACTGTTTTCCACAAAATTTTGAACATCTTCACTTTTGCCAGTTTTAGTTTTACAGCGTCAAAAATGTTTTCAGAGTCGTATTCAATAGCTGATGTTATCGAGTTGCGCTGTCCATTACTTCTAAATTTTTCATCTAGTTCCAGAATATCTTCTCTTTTTAAAAAATCTTCAATGTTATATGAAAGACGCATTTCTTTTTCATATACAACAGTACCATCATCCTTTGATACAAATTGTATTTTTCTCACGTCAAAAAAGTTTTTATGTGCAGTTAGATAATTACACAGCTCTTCTCTTATAGATGAAAACTTTCTACCATCTCTTTTAAAATCATCTTCTGTATAATTTCCTTCAACCAGTGGATCACATATGTGTGACAAAAAATCCAAGTATTTATATATTACACTTGTGTATGCTTCAAATGCAACATGCAACTGCTGTATTTCTTCATTAGTTGATACTTCACTTGACATTGACATTCTATATTATATTTTAAATAACTGCTGTAAGTTAACTAATTAATTTTCTCTGACAAGTGATTTAATTTTACTTTTCTTAACTTTGTTAATGGTCTGCACGGTGTGCATCCGTGTAAATTAGTGTGCGCAAAACTTATTTTGAGATGCAAGAGAACTTTTGATATTCAAGTACAATTATCCAAGTTTTAGAAAATTTTTTGATAAGCAAAACAGGAAACCGATTCTTAAAAAAATAAATACAGCTGTCAAATGTATAATTTTAATCTATACATAGGAAATAAAAACTGATTTTCATCGATTGAAACCTCCCATAGAGATTTCAGAAACTCTTTACCGTAAGTAAATCTAAAATGTTAAAATTAGTAAAAACACATCTAATAAAAAATCTTAGATAAACAATATTTGTTTTATCAGTACTGTCATCGTAACAGATTGATTAAAATCATATTTTTATTTATGCGGCTTTATAATCTTCAGGCATTTCTTAAACACGACTTTTTGTTATCATTGAAGAAATAAACAATAATCTTTTACACCACCAACATAAATTCTTAAGAAAAAAATTAATGATATCTTTTTTTAGTAATTAATTTTGCTATTTTATAACTTGCCTTAACATTTTTTTTCGATCAATCTGTACTTACTGAAGATAATTTTGTGCTTTGTTGGAACTGACTTTAGCGATTCGTTTTTTTTTCGTTTCTAATAACAACTCTTAAACAACGTTTTTTTTTGTTACAGCTCGTCTTATATTTCACACACCCGGTTTTAAATGCAAGTTTTTATTATAGATAAAGAATTGTAATAATGCTCAATAAAAATAAGGTTTTCTACTTCATTAATGGCTCAATAGACTTTTATACTTTTGTTAAACATGTTTAATAAACTTAGTTGTCCATTGAAACTGACTTATAACACTTTTTTATGTGATAAATTTAACTCGCTGTTAATAAACTTCGTTATTTATTTAATTTTGTGAAACTTTCTTTTAAACAGGGTTGCTAAACAAGCAGGCTAGTTCAGAGTTTTGAAAAATTTAGACCTGGTTAAACCTGTTTAAGAAATTTTTGTAAAACTCAGGTGGGTGTGTAAAACTTTTGTTTTAAACACTTTGAATAAATCTTCGAATTCTCAAAACAGTTTTAAATATTAAAATGTAGTTTACTAATTTTAGTTTTGTTTCTTGTCTTCTTACATGTTGTGTACTTTTTAATTATGCAGTCACTTTAATTAGGTGTTTAAGCTTGATCAAAACTAAGTTTTAAGCTTTTTCAATTTTTAAGAAATTTAGACTGGTTTGTACAACTTAGACGTTTTCACTTTTAAATACTAATTAACTACTTTACAACCATGTAAAATACTAATTAATTACTAACAAGGTATTTTATCAAAGTATTCGAGAATTAATCATGTTAACGAATTTGTCTTAGCTTTATACAATACAACTAGGTATTAGTTTTATTCAGTTAACTAACTACTTAAATTTTTAAAGAGAGTAAACTATTTTGAACACAAATATTATTTCTAAAAGCAAATATCTTTAGAAACATAAAAAAAGAGTTAATAGTATAAGAAATGCATAAAAGTGACCCATAATTTTTTTTAGCTTGGTTTTTTTAGAGAGTAAGGTTGTAAGTAAAACTACAAAAATATTAAGTTTAACTTATTAGTCTTCAAAAGTAGTACATAGTTTATAAAGGCTTAAGTACATTAGTCAATGTACATTTTATTCTAATAAATACTTATGTTCAAGATAGACGTTCTATGTATAGCTAAAAGTAATTTAAATATCAAAGTGAATAAAAGTAAGACTTTCTCTATATGACTAAAACCAAAATATTATTCAAATGTCACTAAAACTAAGACTGCTGCCCGCGAAGACTCTGAAAACTCGAAATTTGGCCCGCAAGCACCAACTGCCTGCCGACCCCTGGTCTAAGCATTATTTGAACTTAAGTTTTAATTTAATGAAATTATATCTAACTTAGACGAGTCAAGTAATTTTGAAAATTAAACTGAATGTGACAAAAACTAAGATTTAAATTCAATAAACCTTAATAGAATTAATGCAAATTCAACTTTCATAATTTGACTAATGTTTTTGATCTATTTACTGTTTTATTAAAAAGTAAATTATTATTATTTACAGAATAAAGTTTAACGTTTTGCCGTTGAAAGAAAATAAAAATATTAAATTTTATATAAATATTTATCTTTTTTTGAGAGTGAATCTAAAATTTTTGTCCAGGGTGACTGAAGCTTTTTTTACAACAAGACCTCTCAACATTTTTCAAAACTTCTTTGGAACCCTGAAACCTCGAATGACACTTTTTCAGTATTAAATCTAAACATATTCAGTTAGTTTGTTTAATAAAAAGTATAAAAATGGCTTTTAAAAAATGTTTTTCCTGTATTGAAATGTAATGCATGTATAGTTAATTGAATAAAAAAAGATGCTCAAAATGTTTGGATCTAGGACCTGGTGCACAAAGAAATAAATAAATGTTATAGTATAAGCAGCTGAATACCTTATGTACAAATTCGTTTAAAAAAGCTTGTCTAATCGATATTCGCTTGTCTATTTGTGTTTTCAATAAAATATAAACTATTTTAGAACAGCTTGAAATAAAGAGTGGGGGTACCACGTAGAGGTTCTCGTATAAACATATAAAAATTTAATAGAAGCCTTTCTTTATTTATAGAACTATGTAAAAATAATTGTTCGTTTTTATTTTCATGATACTTCACTACAATCGTTTCAGCGCATTTCGTTGCTAAAAATTCTCATTTGTTCAAGTAGTATTTCGCTTTTATTATTAGCAACTTGTTAATACAAATTTATATAACAAACATTTATCTTCGATAAAATTCTTTAATAAGAAATACTAAGTACTATTAAAAATAATTTTACTTTTATTATAACTAAAAATAAAATGTATAAGTATGTTGTTTAGACTGGCTATTTTTTAATTAAAGCTATGATAATTTTTATTTTGCAAACAATTATTTTCAAAAAACTTATGCAAAGTTTTTATAGTGATATTTGATTAGTAATTTATTGATAAGAAATTGTTATTAACTTCAACGTTTAAGTTTTATAATGTAATCAATGTTTAATATATATATAATTATATATATATACATATAAAATAAGGTTGTTATTTAAACTTAAACACCTTCTACTGAGCCACACTTGAAGGGCTTTTAAATAATTTATTAGAAAAATAAGATTTCAAAAAAACTGGTACACGTGTTTCATAAGACTAGACGCCTTAATCTTCAGCCAGCTAAATTAAAAAAAAAACTTTTTACTAAAAATAGAAGTAAAAGTTATACAAAAAATCAAAAAACAGTATGACGTAATATTGTGCATTAAAAGAATTCAGTACAAAAATCGATCTACCATCCAACTTTCAAACAACTAAATATTAACAAAAACAATAGTTGAGTGACTATAAAATATTTCAAAACTTATTGTATTTTAAAGGGAGCTTTTTCATATGTCGACAAGACAATATGAATTCACTCCTCTTATTTAATCAACCTTCCTTTTTTAACGCGTACATGACGGCTGTTGATTCTTTTAAGCACAGCCTACAAACAGGGTTATTACCATCTGCTATTGGCTGCGCTCTTTTTATCACCCTCCAAGTTAATTTAAAATCAATGTATTTGCCCTTAGGCCGCAAACATACTTCGAAAGCTCAGTTTCATTTTCGTATACACCACCTTTAAAAGATTTTTTATGGTTAGCATGCCGAAATCCGAATTGAGTGGAGCATAAGCCGATGTAGAACTTCTTTTTAAGTTCAGAGTTGACTGTTGCCTTGTAAGTAATGTTCTCTGAACGGCAATTACCCCCCTTCATATCATATTCACAGCCACCAGCGCAATTAAACTGATTTTTGATTAAATTACTTCTGTTTAAAATCCTTTGATTGTGTGACTTAATTAGTGTCTCCAAATTCGCCATACATGAATAACTGATTTGTATATTATGTTTGTTAAAGATCTTAGATAATGGGTTATTTTTGTTGAATTTTTTTTTTCTACATTTATAAATTCTCTGCCGATATTTATTTTGACTGAAGTACAGAATGAGGGATTATACCAAACTATATTTCATTTTCTTTTATTTTTATTGGTTGTTTTGATTTTTTGCTCCGTTGTTTCAAAATTAAGTTTATCTTTGTGACCGCATGAATGAAAAAATGCGGCTTATGCTTCACTTAATTCAGATTTCGGTATAATAACCATAAAATCTTTTGAAGGTGGTGTATACGAAATGAAACTGAGCTTTCGAAGTATTTTTGCGACATAAAGCGCGAAAAAATATATTTTAAATTAATTTGGAGGGTGATAAAAAGAGCGCAGCCAATAGCAGATGGTAATAACCCTGTTTGTAGGCTGTGCTTTAAAGAATCAACATCCGTTATGTATGTGTTAAAAAAGGAAGGTTGTTTAAATAAGAAGAGTTAATTCATATCGTTTTGTCGACATTCAAAAAAGCCCCTTTTTAAATTAGAATAAATTTTGAAGTATTTTATAGTCACTCAATTGTTGTTTTTATTAATATTTAGTTTTTAGAAAGTGGATGGTAAATCGATTTTTGTACTGAATTCTTGTAATGCACGATTTTACGTCATATTTTTTTTTGTATAACTTTTGCTTTTATGTTTAGTAAAGTGCTTTTATTTAAAATTTAGCTGGCTGAAGATTAAGGCGTCTAGTCTTATGAAACACGTGTACCGGTTTTTTTTTAATATTATTTTTTTAACAAATTATATATATATATATACATTAACTATAGTTGCTAATAAGTCTAACGTTATAGTAATTCATCAAAAAATATTTATATAGTTTGTAAATAAAAACTAAATTTTATATATCATTAATAGTTTGAAACTATATCATCTAGTTTTTAATATTCTAAGTATTGTAAGCTTAGTTAGATGAGCTAAGTTAATTTGAAACAACAATGACAATATGTATCTACATACAAATACTACTTAGTTGCTTTTAATGGTTTTTTTAAACTATATTTCATTATAAACTGTAGAAAGTGAACGTTTGTTGCAATTGGAGAAAAAAAAAAGAGTGTAAAAAAATACATATACGTTTAAATATTTTATTGACATCCTTTAACTTACTACCGCAAACAATTACTACTTATATATATGCATATATATAATTTATTGTTATTTCAAGATCCCATCAATATAGTTGTTTATAAAAAATAGATTTTTCAAAGTCCAAGTGAAAAACTATTCAGTAACTATTAGTTGTTACATCAAATTAGTATAAATACTCTTTTAATATATTTCTGCACAAATTTTTTATAACCAAAAAAAAAGTCATGGTTTTCTACTGATTAAAAAACATGATAGAGTTAAAGTTAAGGTTATAATAATAAAAACAAACTAAACCTTTAGTTGTTTTGTGGAGCATAACTCATTCATAAGAATATTGTGAAATAAACTAAAAATGTTATTGTATTTTAAAAAGTAAGATAAGTAAAATTAATTTTAAATAAATTTTAACCCTGTTTTTTTTTATTCAAAAATTGAAATTAAAAATTTAAGTATGTCTAAAAAACAATACTTATAATCAAAGAGTATCATTAAACTTGTAAAGCAGGGTTTACCTAAGTCGATCTCTTGGAGATAATTTCAGATATTTAAAGGACCATAAGTTTAAAAGGCGTATAAGAGGGGAGTAGTTAAGCCGCCACAGGATGGCAATGTAAATATAATTTAAAACTTACAATGGAGAAAAGTTCTCAGGCATATTTAAAAGTTATTTTAAACTTTTAGTAGTTAATATTAAGTAGGTGGTGCAAAACGAAAAAATATCTTAGACATATTTTAAATTAGTTTTATCAGAAAGGGTTCAACACTTTTTTAAATTTCTTAAAAAGGGATATTAGGAAAAAAAGATTTAGAAACTCTGATGTAAAACATCATGTAAAAGTTAAATTAAATGTACTCAAATGTTTTACAAAAACTAAACAGATTTTAACTAACTACTGTTTAACTTTAAAGTACTACTATTAAATGATAGTGTAAAAAATTTGATAATAAATAAAATAACACAAAACTATATTTTTTATTAACAGTATATTTTATAATATAAAAAAAAATGATATACATTAAATAGATCAAGTACAGTCATCTCGACAAATTGGACACGAAACATTGGACTGCATTCTTCGTTCGGAGTTGAAAACATTGTCTCAGTGCAAACTCTACAGCAGAAGTGATTAACGGTAAACGACAAACTTCTTGATCCATTTCGAAATCTCCCATGCAAATCGGACACGATTTCTCATTCTCAAAGCCGTCTATAGATCCTCGAAATCTAAAAGACATTTCATTGATGTGTTCAACAGAAACTTTCAAATCTAAATTATCAAACATTCTTCGACTTATATGCGCTGCAAAATCTTTATAATTTGAACAATTAGTGTTTAAGTTGTTTTTGTCAATTAAATAATTGTTTTTTATAAACTGTTGAACATCTTCGATTGATATAGATGACTTTCCTAGTTTAACTTTTATAGCGTCAAGAATTTCTACTTTATTACTTTTTATATAATACACATGTTTAATTGTTTTTTTGTTTGTGTCGTTACAAACATTATCCCATACATCGCGTATCTTTAAAACATCATCAAACTTCAAGAACTCTTCACCGCTACTTAAGATACTGATTTCATTTCTATATATGACTTCACCATCATTTATCACAAGTGCTACATTCTCCAGGTCAAAAAACTGTTTATGAGAGCTTAAAAAGTTAAAAAGTTCTTTTCTAACTGCTAAAAATTTTCTGAATCTTTTTTTTCGGTTTTCTTCAATATAATTTGCTTCAACTTCTTTAGGATAAATTGTAGCTAGTAGAAAGCCTATGTGATTGTGAACTACTTTATAAAATGCCTTAGCCACAATATCCAACTTTTCTTCTTCTTCGTCAATTATCACTCCACTTGACATTGAATCTTTTAATTGTTAAAATTGCTCAAAAACAAGTAAATAATTAATGTTTTTGATTTGCAAAGCTAAATCTGTATAACACTATTTTAATAATAATAGTAATTATTTGTCATTTAATTCATTTCATACATGTGTATTATAAAAATATATACTGTCTTCATTGTTTTTTCTGCTTTAATTAACTGAATTATTAAACTTCTGGGTTTTGCATATTAAGGCTATGCTATACTGCGTCTACGAAAAGCTATTAGTGTTTTTATTTACTCTACAGTCAGTTTTGTAAAAAAAGAAACTTGTACAAACTAGTCTAAATTGTTCTTTTAGTAGTTTTGAATATTTGTAATGCAACTTTATGTTATTAATAGTTTTAGATACGTATTTAATATATATGTCTTCAAGAGGGATGTAGCTAGCTTAAAAATATTATGAAAAAAAAAAAACACATCAAGAATGACGCGTGATGATGTCATAATAGTAACAAAGAAATATAACTAGCACTAATGTTATTCAATTTTATATTAGGTTTGCATCCATTTAAAAAATCAAAAATAAGTTGAATTTTGAAGTATAAGTGAAATTGTATTCAAAACAACTTGAATTGCTTTTAGCCCTCTAGAATTTCTTATAAGTTGTTACTTTTGAATACCTATAAATATTTTCATTCCAAATAAAAACAAGAAAATCACAATTCAATTCAAAAGAAAATCATAGATAGGGTTAAAATTTAAAATTAAAATAAGTTTTTCACAATTCAGAAAATATTTGTAAAATACTGTTCCTTATATAAGATAAAAATAACATAATTATGACTTGAATAAAAGAATGGATATACAAAAATTTAGTTTAAACATTTAATATAATTTTTTGATTAATAACATTTAAAATTTCTTGATATTTTATTCTACTCATTAGTTTTCAGATGTACTACTATTCACTATCTGATGTACGAAAAATAATTCGTAATAAATAAAAAATTATGTATTATATATTGTTGTTTCTTGCTTTGATTGTATTAAGTTTCGGGCTGTAAAAAATAACCTCATTTTTTATTAAAACTAATTTGTTCAAGTCCTATAAATTAAAAAAAGTTAACGTTAGAAAACCATAAAGAAAAAAACTACACTAAAAGTATATATATAAACTATTATTTTTTTTAGATACAAAGAATAAAATTGACATATTAAAAACATAACTTTTTTTTGTACTAAACTTATATGTAAAAATCATAAAATATCAAGACTTCTAAATTTACTAAAAAAACACTTGTCATCATTTAATAAAAAAATTATGTACTTAATAACTGAACATAATAGTATAAATTTGATAGAAGTTTCGATGTAAACAAATTATTTTATAACGTTTAACATAACCTTTAATATAATTTTAAAAATTTAACCTGATATTATTTATAAATCTATGTTATATTTGAAAATTTTTTAAACTACTATTAAAATTCTAACTTTAAGTTTAAACATATAAGAGAATACATTTCTTTTGAAATTAAAAAAAAAAACTTCGTCTTTTAAACAAAAGTTTTTATAAAATAAAATTAAAAAATGAAAAAAAAAATAAAAAGAAGGTTAAAAAATGTTTATTGTTTTCACAATTTTCTGGTAACACATTTATCAAGGAACTTTTTCTTGAAATATATTATCTAAAATTTTCGGCTACTAACTGAAATAAACAGCTAAAAATATCAAAATCTGTCTAGCATAAAATGTTATTAAATAGGCAGGAAGCTGAAAAACCGTGGCAGGACATATTTGAGATCCTGCCAATAATTAAGAGTTTTCCGCAACATACAGTATTGGCTTACTGCTAATAACATTGAGCGTCAAAATTTAATATTATTTTAAACCAACTTCCTCTACTAAGGTTGTTATAATTGACAAAATATTTAAACTAGACCATTTTAATCTGATTCAAGTTTAGACAAATATATGTTCTGAGATTACTAAAAAATCTCAAACCACTCTGAATTTTTCTAAAAAACAATTTCCCGAGTCAGCCTGAGTTAAAAAAAAAACTTCTAAATATCCTAGAGCAGGGTTTTCCAAATTTATGAGGGCCTTTGCTACATTAGCAGCAAAGGGGCCAAAGCAGGGCATTGAGGTCATAATATAAACTTACAATAGATATTCTGGAGTTGATGATGAAGAGCAACAAAAAAAAGTGTATATAATGATAGTTTTTTTTTACTTATTTAGAAAAAAGGGCAATAGACTTATTAAACTTTAGAAAAAGATGCTTATTGAAAAAAATTAGGGAACCCTGTCTTAAACCTTCATTATGTAAAAAAACATCTTTGGTATATATTCCGATAAGCTTAGCTTATCAGGATATCCAGGATTTAACGCCTTTTAACGTTACATCGTTTATATATATATAACTGATCATCATTTTTTTAAATTTATAATGATTTAAAATCAGTAAAAACTAGGACGACTGTTAGAAATTACCAGCCATACTCAGTAATGAGTAAAAATACAACTTGATTTAAATGTTTATTTATTTTTATTAAATAAAAAATATAAGCTTAAACTAGTTTTAAACAAGTACTATATTTTAATGTACCAAGGTATGCAAAACTTTATGTTTATATTTGAAAAGCATCAAACAGTTTTTATAAACTCTTAAAAAAAATTTAAATTGTAATCAAATCTTAATCAAGTTATTTTTGATCATCACTAAGCACAATTTATGGTTTAAAATTTACTTATCTATACAAATACACTGATTAAACTGATCTAGTTGATTCAAAAATTTAAACTCCTTCAAATATTCTTCAAAATTTAGACACCTATTTTTAATCTTTAGATTTAATTTCAAACTATTAACACAAATATTCATCATCAAAGTAAAAAAAAAAAGTGATTGTAGTATAAAGATATGTAAAGCTATATTCGAAACACTATTAAAGTGTAAGATCTTTTTCAGTTAAGTATGAAAAATGTAATTAAGCAATTTTATATACCACAGATTTTTATAGTATAAAATTTATACCACTAGAAAATTTTGTAAGAGTTTTTCACAGAGTTACTTTGTATTTATAGCAAAAAATAAGTTTGAGATTGGAGAAAGATTATATAGCTTTATAATTCAGAGAGATTATTTGATAGGTTCCTTGCAGTAGCCACAAATTCAAAAAATCACTTACAATTTATCCCTCTTACATTTTTGAGATTAAAACTTAAAACAATAAAAAATGTTCTTTGCTATGTTTGAGATAAATTAAATCTTGTAAGGAATTAAAAAAAATAAAAAATAAGAACTAACTTAATAAAATAAAAACAAATCTAATTTATATATATAACTAAAAAAAATTCAAAAGTTTAAAATTTTGTATAATTTTAGGTATTTATCTCAATAAAACAAAAGAGATATATTTAAAGAGAAACAGTCTTTTTAGATTATGCCTCTCACATGGAGCTTATTGCACTCTCTAACTTTAACCAACTGTATCTTATTTTGGATAATAATTATTTAAAAAACGTAACTTGTACCTTAATTAAAAATCTGAAATATAAGATAGAAATTTAAAAAAGTAATTTAAAATGTGAATTTACTAAAAAAACACATTTTTCAAAGATCTTATATATATAGCTCTTATAAAGCTATTATATGATCTTATAAAATATATAGTAGGTTTCAACCCAACTAAAGCTACAAAAACAAAATAATAATTTGTAAAGAATTAAGAATTTCTTTAAATAAAAGTGATAAAAAATATTGTTTTAAATATTATTTTAAATTTTCTTATCTTTCAGCTTTAATTATTCAATAAAACTTAAATAAAATACTTCATATATTGTAATATTTTGCTTGTATGGTATTTGTTTTATATAACAAAAGTGTAAAACAATGTACTGCAAAGTAATTTTTGAAACTATGACATTATAAATAACGTAATTAAAACTATGACATTTTTTAACATGAAATCATTTAGCTAATTACAACAGCATACCATATCACTAATAAAAAAAAGAAGATTAGAACAACATAAAAAAAGTTTAAGTAATTAAAGAAATTTTTTTAGGATATAAAAGGAAGCAACATTTCTAGTCATGTTTATACATTTTAAATAAACTATTTTCTTATTTTCAAGCTGAAAACTTTATGTAACATAAGTGATTAAAGTAAATCAATAAAACATATTTTTTATAGGCCACTAAGTGTTATCAAAAACTGATCTCGTTAACAGTTACACCATTTCTGGGAACTTTGTCTAGGTATCTGGACAAAGGTATATAAGTAATATAAATTATTGTCAGGGTAAATTAACTTAGCAATATGATTAAGTTTAGAACATTTTTTTTTAGTCTAAACTTTTCCAATTTAGATTATTCAAGTTTTCAATAACTTTGTTTTAAACCATTAATAAAATCATCGTAGATTAATTAAATTTTCAAAAAATGGTATAATGATAATTTCAATATTTTTTTTTCTTTTATTAATAAAAACACTGTTGATTAATTTTGGATTGAACATTTATAAGCACTAACATTTTTATTTTATCAGAATACATTTAGTATAAAATAGGATCACATAGTTCGATAATTGAATGTATTTTTTTATTTCCATAGGATTTTCTTCTTAGTGTTTTTAGAGTTAAGATTTTGTCCTGTGAGTACTTGCCAAACTAAATGTCCCCATTAAACTATTTTTAATTTAAAAAAATTATTTCTAATAATTATAATGTTAATTGATAAACGAAAAGGTAGAATTGTATATGTTTAATTTTTGACCTTCTGAAAAATATTTATAGGGTGGCCACTAGTTTTTGAGATGTTTCTTTCAGTGTTTGCAAATAAAAATATTTTCATAGGACAGACTTAAGCTGAACTTTTTCAAAAAAAAATGTTATATTATGTTATAATTCAAAGTTTTTAAAATATTCACTCTTCAACATTTGTAAAATTGCTTACATATTCTCAATGGCAGTACTTTTATTTATAAACAAGGAAGCCAAAACTATTTTGATTCATCCTGATGTTTTCAATTTTTTTTTAATAATTCTGAGTGTCTTAACTTTCCTGAGTGTATGGCAACTTTTTATAAAGATTCTTTGACATTAATACTTACTTTAATATTTTTACATTAATACTTACATTAATACTAAGGAGTGTTGCTATTTTTTTGGCAATTTTCTCAAGGTTTTATAATTTATAGAGATACACATTTTTAAGTCTTTAATTGTTAAAGTTAAGTTTAAGGTAAGAAACTGAGTTAAAAGTATAAAAACATTGAAAAGGCTATCTAAAATGTGTTTTCGGTAAAAAATCTTGATGATAACAAAGTTTCTTTTATCTAATAGATTGATTTTCTGTGTCAAATAGAAACTTTACTACTGAGTATGATAAAAATTACAGGATATTTTGGTAATTATTGTACAAAAATCCAGGTTTTTCCAGGTTTTCTTTTTAATTTGTCAAATTCTAGGTTTTTTAAACATAAATTTTTAATTTCCAGATTTTCCAGGATTTCTGATTTTTAGCAACCATGTTAATGGTAAACTTGTGCCACTAGCAGTTTATATATTTACTATGTTTCAATCAAATTTGTGTAGCCTGATGTTAAAGGGGTCCTATTAAAGGCTTTGAAATATCTTAGCTATTGAACAATATTCCATGGTTCGAGCTCAGTGGTTGACACATGTACAAAAAGATTTTGACATACGTACTTTTATTTTGTTACAGTAGTTTCTCTTAAAATTCTTAAGAATAAGGAATATATAGATTTTTTCTGTGACAATTAAAAAATAGTTTTAAATATAGTTTAATTTTTATAATTAATGATAAAATGCTCTGTTAATTTTAGGTCAAGTTGTTTAACAGTTACATAGTTTAAAGATTTTTAAGACAACAGACTTTCTAAAACTATCATAAAGAAAGAAAAGGTCATAATTTTGATTTGTTTATATTCAATTAAACTTTTACATTTAGGAGTTATTTAAGAAGTACAAAACTCTAGTATAAGGGAGTGGAAAACTTGAAGCAAAATTTAATTTTTATATATCTAATTAAAACAACACATATATTGTTCATATTTTTATAAACAAATTGCTGAGAGCAAATTACTATGCTTTTATTTTAAATAAGTTATTTGATTTTTATTTAACGAAACAGTACGTTTTTAAACTTATATAAGTCACACAAACAGAAGCCAAACAATATTTTATGAAGAATAACTTTAATTCTTTTAATTAACATATAATAATTATGGCTGCATTTGTTAGAATACAATCTTTAGAAATTTCTTGAAATTTTTATGCTAGTTCAATGCTACTATGGTATGCACTGTGGTTATTTAACTAAAATGGATTATTAACTTTATTTTTTTCTATAAAGCAGTGCATTAAAAAAAGATTAATTTTATCATTTTAATGTTTATTTAAGTGTATACAATTAATTTTTTCTTTGAAAAACCTACGTTTTGATAATCTATTAATATAAAGTAAGAAAGTTATAACAAATATTAAATCTTTTTGTTCCTTAAAGAACACCAGGTCCAACAAAAGAAAATAGTTTTTTTAAATATGTTTTAATACTAGGGAATCTCTTAGTACAACAAAAACTACGAAATTCCTTTAGAACTTCAAGTAGTACATTGTTCTTTTATCTTTATCAATACTATAAGAAACTATCGGAAATATTTTATAATAAAAAATAACAATTATTTTTTCGATCGATAAATATTTAATTAAATAAAAACAAATCCACCGTGAGTTTAAAAAAAAGACTTACATTTAATAATAAAGTTCACAAAGTTATCTACAATTTAATAAAAACTGTCAAAATTATTCCTATTCTTCGAAAATATTCTTATAAATTTCAACGAGCATATTGATATTCGTTGAAACTATTGTGCAATAAATTTATAGATGAAGTATTTATTTTTGGAGGTTTTTATCATAAGGATGCAGTTAATGTCAATTCAAAAACTAACTCCTGTTTTGAGTTTAATATGAAACGTATTAACTTAAAAAAAAAACTTGAATGAATGTCGCAATAACTGATGCAGCTTGCTCAGTTTTTCAAAGAAAAATTGTTAGTTCATGTTATGGAAATAATAACGAAGCTCAACTAAATACAGTATAATTATATGATGTTTTTACTAATAAATTGTCATCAATCCCTGATATAATAAAATGTGATAAGAAACACAATTTAATTTTTGTTAAAGATTAATTATTTGATACTGGTGTTTAAACAAACAGTTCTAAAGTTTTTGTCAATTTGACAAAAAATTAGTTGCTCTTAAACCACAACCCACCTATATTTATTTAATAAGGTACTACGATGAAAAACAGAAACGTAATATTTTAAAATGTCCTTTTTAAACGTAAAGATGTTTCACCTAGTACTTGCTGTTTCAGCAAAATAGTTTTTTTTTATCATAAATACTAATTATTTTATTACTGTTTTGTCTTTACTTTATAAAATTTAATTTTTGATAAATTTATGATATATTTAGGTATGGTGGCGAATAGATATTGAAAATTAGAAAATTAGAAAATGTTGCTGACTCAGCAAATATTAGGGAAAATACATCCATATTTCAAAATAATATTTCCAGTATCTTTTTTCAATGTAGACAAAAAAAATGGTAAAAAGAATCGAGATGTATAATTATAAATCATAATTTTTGTGTGAAGATATTAATGAAAATGTATAAAAGCATTTTAAAATCAACTGTCAATTATTTGTCGGACATAGTGTTGTAATATATAATTGAAATTTTCTTCTATTTTTTATCATGTTTTTTTTTAATATGTTTTTAGAGATCAGTTTTTATTTTCTAGTTAATAACTTTAAGTTAAATAAACATAAATGATTTTAATTGATATGAGTTTTTAGTTTTAACAACTCACTGCTTAAAAAAAAAAAAAACAAAAAAGCCATTTTAGTTCAATAGCCACAGCTCATACCATAATAGAAATGGAAAATCAGAAAGTATTAACAAAGTAAAAATATTGTTTACTAAAAAAAAAACTATATTAATTATTTTCAATAATATTAATAAATATTACTATTTACTACAAGTTTTTACTACAAGTTTGCTACTCTCTTGTATTTATTTATAAAGTTATGTAAATTTAAAAAGCTTCTAAAAGTAGAAGTTTGAATAAAAGAAACAAATATAAATTAATACTTTTTTGACATTTGTATTAGTTTTGAAAATTCCAAGTTTTTTATCAATATTGATATTATGTAATCATAAATGTTCAACAATTTGCTACAACTTAGTAGAGCATTTCATTTTTGAAAAGAAAATTGTATAATTATTTATGAATAAAAAAACACTTTACATTCTTTATTTCTGGAATTCTAGCAGAAACCACTGTAACAGGTTGTTTTTCTTTGTATATTCTGGAATA
This sequence comes from Thalia democratica, assembly GCF_965202585.1. NCBI lineage: Eukaryota > Metazoa > Chordata > Thaliacea > Salpida > Salpidae > Thalia > Thalia democratica. Next base: position 21,640,364 of record NC_139165.1, read on the forward strand.
TTGTGCACTTTAGAGAGTTTTCAAAGCCCTGATTAGGACCCATTTAACATCAAGTCACACAAATTTGAGTAACATAAAATTAATATATAAATACCTAGTTAAACAAATTATCAGTATTAGTATTAAAATCAAAAGATACTTGTACAGGGTTGCCAAACCCTCAGGATACTCCGTATTACTCAAACTATTTTTTAATTTTTATAATAACAGAAAGTCTCAGGATAGTTTAAATTTGATTTTAATAGATAATTATGATTTTGTTTAGAAAACTGAGAATTAATCTAAGACTTTGGAAATCCTAGGCTATTTTTTTAGACTTTAAAAGAAATTTAATGGAATTGATTGAATTTTTTTTTATTTTATACCAAATTTTATTGAAAAAATTGTTTTTTAGTGAATTTTAAAAGTTTTTTGTTTTTTCTTAGGATTTTAAAAATTTTAGGGTGACTCAAGCAAATAAATGGTCACTCAGGAAAGTTTTCGACTATAGCACTAGAATCCTTGTTTATATTAAAAAGTGTTTCAACAAAAAAGACCTTATATTCATTTATTTATATAAAGTTTTTTTTTACTTTTAGTGTTTTAAGCTAACTTCCATAGTAATAAAACACTGTTACAAAGGATAAACTATAAGACTGATGTATTTTATAGAAATCGATAATTATGCAATTATGTTAAATTACTAAACTTTAAAAACTTTAAAAAACTTTGATTATAAAGAAATATATTATGTTTTAAAATGTTATATTATCATTTTGTAATGTATGAAAAACATTAGTTCCAATCTTCAATTTACAAGGTTAACTTATCCACTGAACATGGAAAACTTAAAACAAAATCTGAAATAGGCTGAAAAACCTGTAATATGAAAAATGTTTAAAATAAAATTTGAGTAATATAAAATTTTGAACAAAAACCGTTAAAAAACCTTAACAACGTAGTTTTAAACAATTTTACATGTTAAGTTCCATAATGTTGATTTTACAAATAAAATAATTTATAAAATAAAAATTTTAGGCACTATCAATTTAAACAAACACAATCAAAGTAGTTTTACAGTATCTTATTTTAGTTGAGCACTAATTCATACAGTTTTTAGTTTTAAACTAAAAATAAACCAAAAAACGAGTAATTTCAAAAATGGTTGACCACCCTAATGAATATTTTAAGAAGGTGTATTCATGTTTAATTCTACCTTTTTAAAATTTAAGATATCAAAAGTAAATTCTATCTTTTTTCCCTCATAAAATCTCTTGGTGACATGTTGTTTGGCTAAAACTCAAAAGATAAAATTTCAACAGTTAAAAACACAAAAGGAAAATTATTAAGCTCATAATCCTAAGCAAGCAACAAAATTACATTCAACAATCCAATCATGTGATCCTGACCTGTGAATTAATATGTTTTGACCTTAAAAGTTAAAATTTAATTAAAATTTATCCATGGTACTTAATTAAAGGTAAAAAAATCAAAGCAAAAATTATATCACTTTTTAACGTGGCTATTTAACTTTAAACTATGATATATAAAATTCAAGCTAAGAAAAAAATTTAGTGTGTTGTTATTTACTTCTTGTGAAAAAATTAGTGCTAAGTTTAACATAACAGATGAACACATAACTTTTACACACTCTACTCAGTTTGACTCAGTCCTCTACTCAGGCTAGCTTTATTAAATATAGTTTTACGGTTGTTTGTATTTTTTCTTAATTTTAATCATGTAGTTGTTTGAATATATTTTAGAATTTAATTTTACTACTACTTTATAAATATAAATTATATAAATACATTTTACAAGTAGTTTATGTAACATAGACTAGTATGAAATACTTACAACTTCGTAAACAGTTTTGAATAACTTATTCCAATACAGTTAAATTTAGTTCCAATAATTGTCTTTTACTATTTTTCTGTTTAGTTAAAAAAAATTTGAATTTTTTTTCCATAACTTATAGCTGTTTAGCTTTAGTTTAATTTTTTTATTACAAGTTAAATTATTTTTGTGTTAAATAGTTTCATATTTTTTTATTTATGAAAAACTAAATTCATATATGAAAAATCAGGCTAATAAACTAAAGTAACTTTTTAGCAAAACATTTTGTGTTAATTAAAACTTATATTTACTTTTTAGATTATTTAGTATATGTTATCATAAGGGATAATAGGTTATATAACTAAGAGTATTATAGTATTATTACTGCAGTATGGGCCCCAAAACAATATTTTTTCATGAAAATTGACCTAAAATTTAATTAAAGATTCCGACACCTGCTAAGAGTTATAGTTATGCCAATAGTCATCTAGATGAATATTATTCAAGCTAAATATTTTAAGCAAAAACAAATAAAAAAAGTAATACTATAGGATTTTTTTTTCTGTCATTCTGTTAATTTTGCAATGAAGTTATAAATTTTATTGAAAAAAAAATTAGCTTATTAGTAATTTTGTATAATGTAATAATAAAAAGTAAAATGTTAAGTAGCATTAAATTAGGCTAGGACTTGGTTTTTAAAATAAAACTTTTGCTTTGTTTTTTTTTACATGTTTTATTATTATCTTTATATCACTTCATGCCTTAAAATCTTTAAACATTTTGGTCATTTTTATTTTAACAAAATAGTATTATTTAAAATGGTGTCCATTGCCTTTAGTGATAGGTTTCTGTAAATAAAAACGTACTAGCTTAATATATAGATTACTTAGTGTAGTTGAATAAATTGTTTTTTTTTATGGTTTTATTTAGTATTTTAAACCATTTGAAAGAGATACACATTACAAATTTATTGTTTTCATCATGATTAATCACAAAATATTTTCAACTAAAGCGATTTTATACATTATCAAGTCTTTATAGTTTTTTTACATCCTACTTTCTCTAGTGCTAACCAACTATAAATTTTTACTTTGATTAAAAGAATTAACAAAAACTTAGTTAAGTTTTTTTATACATTAAGCTTCTTTTTGTTTTATAGTAGAACTTATTCTTGTACCTAAACATGTTATTTTAAATTATTTTAATTAATTAGTCTTCAATTTTATTTTTATAATAAACTATAAGTTACAAGTTATTTTCTAAATCAAAAAAATATATAAAGAAACAGCTAAGTATATTTAAACTCTTATTTTTAGATTTATTTTTGAAAAAATAAACAAAATATTATCAAGTCATGTCAGGTGGAACTAATATGGACCACATTGAAGTTAAAGGAATAAAAATTAAAGATAACCATGGAACTCTAGCAAGTTTTAGTGCAACTAGTAGAAATTCAGTAGTTGATTGTTTTAAAAACAAATGCATGAAGTTTTTAAGAAAACAGTTAGATGATAAAAGTGTACGAGCTTACAATACTTTTAACAATACAGGTGAGATAATTTAACAATATTTTAACCTTGATCACCTTGTTATATTTTGTTTTAATAAATTTAATAATTTTTGGTTTTTTATAAGTTTAGTTTGTTAATTAAAGCATAATTTTAATAGTTAGACTTTTCAATTAAAAATGATAACTTTATTTTTTCGTTGAATATTAAAGTTCATCATTTACTTAAGATTAAAAAAACACTGTTTAGAAAATGTTATAACTTCAGAAAAAAAAGACTTAATATTATCAATAGATCTTATAAAAAAAAATATTTAAAAATTTTTTAACTGTAAACCATATTAACAAAATTTAAATAAATATGAACAAAAATAAGAAATTAAGAGTATATCAGGGCTGAGTGATATTTTTTAACATTAGTATTGACTTTTATATAAAGTGTAGAGGTGAACATTAAGTAATTAATTTAATTTAAAAAAAATTATAAAAAGACTGAGATTTAGTCATTTTATTTTAATATTTCCAATACAAACTTATTGTATTTGTACAGTCAAACTAATCAGATGTCCATAAATCAAAAAAAAACCTTAGCCTTCATTTTTCAACCTATTATACTCAAGTTTTCAGGAAATATTTCTATAACTAAGATACCTTATGGTAGAGATTGATAAAAATAATGACCAAAAAATATACAATAAATTCTAAAAAACCTCTTTTCAAATTAAAAAAGACAACTTTATTTTTCGTAGAAAAATAGTATTTATTGTCTACTAAAGATTTTAAAAAGACTGTTTAAACTATAGAAGAAGTAAAACTTTTAGCCAAATAGTCTTTTTCCGCCTTTTTTACTTTGAATTTATCTAAAAATTTTATTATTATATAGTATAATAATAAACTCTTCGATTTTGTCCTTTTATTATCATATCTTAAAAAAAAATAATTCAAGAAGTTATTAAAATATCAAGTTTTATAAATAAAGATATATAAATGAAAACAAACGTTTTTTGTTTTCGGTACTTACTTTATATAAAAGTTTGAGACAACAATTCATTTTGCAGTATATTTTATTTTTTGTGAACTAAACATTTTTTAAGCTACCCTTTTCAATAGTTATTGTAAATAACTAAACAGATTTTTGTGAAAAAGTAAAATTAATAAAGTTGTATAATTATACGTCATAATAGGTAAATAAAATTACATATACTAGGCGATGCTAATATAAAGTTGTTGAACAAAATTTAAAGTATAAAGTTTAAGTACTAGAAATTAAAAGTATTAATAGCAATTTTGATAAGAGTAAACCGACTTATTTAAACTTTCTTAAAATAAAATTAAACAACAAAAACAAAACTTAGTAGCGAATTTACAATAATTTAAACAAATTAGAGTTATAAACATTTCTCAAATTTTTATATAAATGTTCTTTGACTAACTATATGTTTAATAAAATATTACAAGGGTGTTAAAATGACACAAAAATAATAAAATCTAGCAAACTTTTGTTAAACAATTCCTTAAAGTTATTTCAATATCAAGTACAACTTATTAAAACTCATTTTTTGCAATTAACAAAGATTGCCAATAATAAGTCTAGAAACCACGACTTAGTTTAAACACAAAACTTATTTTTAAAACAGCAATAGAAATATTTCAAACTTATTAAAAATGTTGCAGATTCTAAACCTCTTGTATTTTAAAGACAGTTCCTATCTTATTTTAATTTTAAACTAAAGGATATCAAGCTTGATTTCAAAATATATTGTAGAGGGCCAGATTTACATTCTTGTGGGTTTTTCTTTTTACGGTCTAGATTTTATTAAATTTTATAAACAATGTCAATTAAAATCTCTTATCAGTGATCTGCTCGTAGACTACTTCTATCTTACAATGTTTAATTTATTAAAGTAATATAAAATATTTTTTGTATTAACAACAACTAAAAAAATTTGTATTGCAATAAATAACAGTATGATATAATAAAACGTTAATATTCTTATTGATAATGCAGGTTTCTAGTTCTAAAAATGAATCAATTATTATGAGCAATTTTACAAATATAATACATGTTAATTTTTTAGATGTATCGTATCTGAAAGAACATGAAATCATTTTAGCTTTAAAAATAAATAAGCTTCTGCAAAAAGAAGATACAATCACAAAGATCAGCAAAATCCTTCAAGACAATTTTACAGTTAAAAATGTTATCGCATTTTATTGTTTAGCTAAATATTACAACCTAGCTACTATTTCTGAGTCATCCTTGCTTTATATAGGACGTTTTTTTCTAATGGTTGTTGCAACTGAAAAGTTCTTAAACTTAGATTTTAATGTTGTTGTAAAAATACTTGCAGCTTCTGAATTGAATATTCACTCAGAAGTTGAAGTATTTAATGCAGTAGTTACTTAATTAAAATACAACAGTGAAGAACGTATCAAACATGCAAAACAATTGTTACTAAAAATACGAATTTCTTTACTGTCAGAACATGCATTAGAATATTGTACAGATATATTACCTTCAATTACTAAAAATACCGAATGTAAAAAGATATTAAAAGAAGTATTAGAAAACAACAACTACTTTAAAAGTAAGTCAAATATTTATTACACAAGTAGGTATTGTAACCAAATTAAGTTTAACTTCTTAATTTTTGGTGGTTATGATAAAAGAATAAATAAAATTTCAAGGAAAGTACAAAAAATTGATGGAAATGGTATGAATAATGTTAACTATCTTACTCCAATGACTCAATGGAGGGAAAATTTTGAAGCTGTTTGTTTAAAAGGAGAAGTTTATGTTTTTGGTGGTATTGACAATTCTGCTAATCTGGTAAATTCTGTCGAAAAATTTTCACCAACTTCTAATACATGGAGCTTTGTAACTAATATGTTTGATAATCGTCAGCACTTCTGTGCTTGTGCATTTATGGATACAGTATTTATTGCCGGTGGTTTTTGTTGTATAGGTAGTGATGATGTTTTTATAACAACAAACTCCTGTTTAGTATTTCATAATAACAATTTTAAAGAAGTTTCTGGAATGATAGAATCAAAAGATTCAGCAGCTTGTGTAGTTTTTCAAGGAAATATTGTAGTTTCAGGTGGATGTGATAGTAATAGTTTTATATTGAACACAGTTGAATCATATGATGTGTTTGCTAATATATGGTCACCAATGCCCTACACGATAAATAGTCATGATAATCATAGTTTAGTTGTTGTAAAAGATAAACTGTTTGTGATCGGTTTTGGAATTAAAAATTATGAAGTTTTTGACAACGTTTGTAAGAAGTTTATTGCTCTGAAATCACCTTACAGTGATATACATATTTGTTCAAATAAAGCTATATCTATTGGAAATAAAATTGTATTAATTGAAAATAACAGTTCTACAGTAATTTGTTATGATGCTGATAAGGATAAATGGTGTGAAAAATCATGTGATGCTATAAAAAATATTTTACTTTTTTCCTGTGTGAATATGCCTCAATATTAAGACTTTCTTAAAATTCAATATACTGTCGGAAACACTCAATTTATAGTGACTTAAATGTATGTACTTATTATACTATATTTTAAAAAATAAAATTTACAAATTAGTTTTTAGTACTGCTGATATAAAACAATAAGTTTCAACTATTAAATTTTTTTTTTAATTTTAAGCTATAATTTTTTTTTTGCATAATCTTAGTACTAAAAATTTCAAATGAACAATATAGATAATTAGAGTTACATAAAGTTAATAATATCTAGTTTAGTAAACAAAATTGAAAAGTTTTTTGAACTTTTATAAATTAGATTCTTTATAGTACTAAGCTAAACTGATTTTAGAAACTATAAGTTACAAAAACATACAAATATTCTACTTTTTCTGTTTTTTATTTTATTTTTATTTGTTTATAACAAAATAAAATAGTAAACTTAATCGTTTTTATTTAATGATATCCATTAAGTTATTTTCAATTGTTTTGGTATTGATTCAGATATTTTTAGCTTTAGTCGCTACTTAAAATGTTTTTAAGTTAAGTTAAAATATCTTATTTTTTTATTTTTAATTTTATTTTGTTCATAGAAATATGAAAAGCATTTTTCATAAAAGTCTCAACCTTTCGCATGTACTATTATTATTGTTAGAATCAAGCAAATTTTAGGGATATTAATAAAAAAATGCTAATTTTATTTTAAAATTAAGGTCTTAAATTTGTCAAAGTTTTTCTGTTCAGATTTTGAGAAATCATAAGTTCTTAGATATTGGTCATAGAAAGATGAAAAACAACCCTCTGCCACTTTTCTATATTATGGCTGAAATTGAGCAGTTAATAGAAATATTTGCAAAAACATTAATTGTTTTCCTTTATTTGTTTATTGTGGAAATGGTCAAACTTGTCAATTTTTCAGATAAAATTTTTAATCTTTTTTTTTTTGGTCTTAAAAAGTAAAAAGCATACAAAAATTTTATTTTAAATCTTAATTTTACGCGGTTAACCTCATAAATGTTTAAAATTGAACTAGAGATACGAGCAAAAAATAAAAAAAAACATATATTTTGTAATTACTTACACTTAAAAAATTTTTCTCTTCAAACTTAGAGAAATCCTAACAATTTTGTTTTATTAGTAGAAAGATGAAAAACAATTCAAAATGTTCGTAAAAGTCTCAGCTTTCCGTCACTAACCTTACAATGGCTACAATAAAGCAATTTTTTAAACATTTGCAAAAAATTGAAAAAATTTTTTTATAATTTTAGTGTTCAAATTTATGAAAATTGAATACAGTTTAAGTTTTCCGCAAGTACCCTCATAAATGGCTAACTTAGTAACCAAAATAAGTCTAGTAATATTTGCACCCTCTGTAATTTGTAGAGACTCGAAATTGCATTTGCAGGCAACAACAAACTTTTAAACTTGAGATCAGAATTGGTAGGAAAATGTGCACATTTTACAAAATTTTATTTAAAGTCTTAAAAATTGTGTGTTTTGTATACTTTACACTTATGTCCCGAAAAATTAATTAAAAAACGCCTGTATTAACATGTTGTAAAAGTTGTAAGTTTAATCAAGTTAGATTTATAATTAATAATAGAGCATCTTGCAAGTGTAAATGAAATGATAAAAGAAATTTTAATAACAATTTTTTTCTTTAATCTAAAAAAGTAAATACGTTTTGAAGTAATTATTTTGAAGAAAATGTTATTTAATAAGTTGTAATAATATCATCAGCATTTTGATAAAAATTTTATATAAATATATATATTCCAATAATACTTAGAATATAATAACATCTTGATAATCGTTGAAACTTTTGTGCTTCTAAATTTTTAGACAAAATATTTACCTTTGTAGGTTTTTATCATATTGATGCAGATGGTGTCAATTCAACAACTAACTTCTGTTCAGAGTTTATAAAATGTAACAACTTTAAAGAAACAACTTGAATGAATGTACTAAAAATTAAAGCAGCTTGTGTAGTTTTTTAAGGAAATATAGTCAGTTTAGGTGGTATAAGTAATAATGAAGATCACCTAAACAGACTATAATTATATGACATATTTACTGATAAATTGTCATTAATATCTGACATGATAAAAGTTAATAATAACCACAATTTTGTTGTTGTGAATAATAAATTATTTAATAATGGTGTTAAAACAAACGATTCTAAAGTTTTTATAATTTTACACAAAAAAATCGCTCTTAAACCACAACCAACCTATTTTCATTAGAATTTGCTTTTTCGATGGAAAATAGAAGCGTAATATTTTAAAATGTCTTGTTGAAACGTCGAGGTGTTTCAATTAGCATTTGCTAGGTCAGCAAAATAAAAATGTTTTATCATAATTGTCAAACATTTTATTATTTATTATTATCTTTATTTTATGAAGTTTTATATTTGATTAATTTCCGATATATTTGGATAAGGTGGCTAAAAGTGATAAAAAGTTAATGATTTTGCTGACTCAGCAAATACTATGGAAAAAACACACATCTACATTATAATCGGACACATTTCAAAATAACAGATTTCGTGTAATTTGTTAAAATGTAGACAAAAATATATTGTCAAAAGAATCGTGATATTTAATGGAAAATAATATTTTTTTGTTTGTAGATTCACCAGTATTAAAACATTTTGAAATCAACTGTTTAGTTTTAGTCGGACATAGTGTTGTAATTTATTGCTAAAATTTTCTTCTATTTTTAACATAATTTCATTTTTCTATTGTTTAGTTAATAAAATTAAATTAAAAAAACACAAATGTTTTTAACTGATATGAGTTTGTTATTTAAAAACTCACTGCTTAAAAAAAAAGCAAAAAAAAAAAGCCAATTTAGTTCAATAGCCAAAGCTCATACCAGAGTAGTAATGAAAAATCAAAAGTATTAAACAAAGTAGAAATTACATATTGTTTACTAAAACAAAAAAGCTGTATTAGTTAGTTCAATTAATATTAATAAATATAAAGTTAATACTCCAAGTTTGCTACTCTCTTGTACTTGTTTATAAAGTTTTGTACTTTTAAAAAGCTCCTAAAAGTAAAAGTTTGAATAAAAGAAGCAAATAAAAAATCAAAAATTATCATATTTGTATTAGTTCTAAAAATTCCAAGTTTTTTATCAATATTGAAAATATGTAATCAAAAATTTTAAGCAATTTGCCACAACTTAACTTAGTAGAGCATGTCATTAAAAAAAAGGATAATTATTTTTAAATTGAAACAAATCTCTTTATAATCTTTTCTTATGGAATTCTAGCAGAAACCACTTTAACATGTTGTTTTTCTTAGTATATGTGACAACCACTTAAATTGAATCCTGGAATAATGTGCACTTTAAAGAGTTTTCAAAGTCCTAATTAGGAGCCATTTAACATCAGGCCACACAAATTTAAATGTAACAAAATTAATATATAAATACCTAGTGACACAAATTATCAGAATTAGTATTAATTTAAAAGAAATATTTGTACAGGGTTGCTACACACTCAGGGTACTCCGTATTACTCAAACTGTTTTTAAATTTTGAAAACATCTTGATGAGTCAATTTAACTCAGGATAATTTAAACTTGATCAAGCAGGCTTAAGTCAAAAAGTCTAAAAGTCAAGCAGGCTTAATGTAGTTATGTTCTCATTTAAAAAACTGAGAATTGTTTGAATATTTTGAATATCCTAGGCCATTTTATAAACTTTAAATGAGATTTAGTTGAATTGATTGAAATGTTTTTTATTTTATACCCAATTTTAATGAAAATGTTGTTTTTTAGTGAATAATATTTTTATTAGTTATTTTCTTTGGATTTAAAAAGATTCAAGGTGATTCAAGCAAATAAATTGTTACTCAGGTAAGTTCTTTGACTAAAGCAGTAAATACCTGTTTATATTAATAAGTATTTATAACAAAAAGACATTTTATTCAATTATTTATATAAAGTTTATTTACTTTTGGCGTTTTAAGCTAACTTGCATAGTAATAAAATACTGCTACAAAGGGTAAACTATGAGACTGATGTATTTTATAAAAAAAAATTATGCAATTATGTTATTTACTCAAGATTAAATAGTTTAGCAAATGTTTATTATAAAGAAATATAATATTTTTCAAGTTTAATATTTTTATTTATAATAATTAAAAAACATCAGTCAAATCTACAATCTACAAGGATAAGTCAGGGTGTCCACAAAACATTAAACACTGAAAACAAAAGCTGGAATAGACTAAAAAACCTTTAATTTGAGATATTTTTGAAATAAAATTTCAATAATATGAAATTTTGAACAAAAGTCAATAAAAAAACTATAATTTCAAACAATTTCTACATATTAATTACTAAAATTTTGATTTGACACTAAAAAATATAGGGTAAAATAAAACTTTTATCATTACCAATTATTTTGTTAAAAAACACATTCAAAGTAGCTTTACAGTATCTTACTTTTGTTAAAAAAACATTTTAGTAGCTTTACAGTATCTCTTTTTGTTTAAAGACTACTTCACACTGTTATAAATTTGAAACTAATATTAAACCAAAAAAAATGTATTTCAAAAAATCAGTGGCCACTCTGATGAATTCATTAAGAAGGTTTATTCATTTTTAATTCTACCTTTTTTATTAAAATTAAAGTAATCAAAAGTAAGTTCTATCTTTTTTTATGTAAAAAAATCCCCCGGTGACAAAATGTATGGAAAATTTTTGAAATATAAAAATTTATAACTGTAAGACACGAAGGGATTTAAAAATTATTTAAAAAGACTCGATTTAAAAGTTAAGAACTTATTTTTTTAATTTAATAAATTGAAGATCAAATGTTTTACTAACTTTCACTGAAACAGAATTTAAAGATTTTTAAAATGTATTAGATATATTTTGTAATGTTTGATATACGTCAGTTTCTTCTAAAATCTAAAAAAATAATTTAGGATGGCGATATAACCTGGAATTCTGAAAAAGCTGGATTTCGACTATTAAGGTTAAAACAACCTGTAATTCAATAATTTTTTAAAAAACAATTAAGTTATGAAATTTAAACAAAAAAATAAACAGAAAACTTGAAATTATAAACAAGTTTTACATTTTAAGTATTAAAATATTATTTTTACTCAAAAAACCTATAATTCAAAAACTTTTAATGTTAGATATAATTAGTAAGTTAAATATTGATTAATAATTATCTAGTATCCTTTGTATTATTGTGGACAATTTGTTTTTGATAATTTTTAAAAATTTTCCCATTTTTAAACTAAAAAATTGTCAGATGTAAGGATGAAAAAATTTATTAAAAGTGTAAGCTAAACTTTTTATTTTTTACAGTTGAACTGTTTGATTAAAAGTTTTTAATTTGATAAGATAAAAATGTTGTCACTAAAGTGTTCTGTTATTAGATAAATAATTATATTTCAAAAAGTAATTTAAATGTTTTTAATTATATTATAACACATGCTTACTCAGGATATAATTCAAAATGCAGGAAAGTTTTTTTATTTTCTATAATAAAATATTAAAAAACATTAGTTTGAGTTCTAAGGCTATAAAGCCTGGTATTTGAAACTTTAAAATAAAAAGAAAAAACTAAGTATTTTGAACAAAAATCTAAACAAGTAGGAATTTTAAACAGTTTTACATGCTAAGCAGTGAAAAATTGATATGACTCGAAAAGTCTACCATATAGTCAAAAAGTGTTTGTCATCATTAACATTTTTCTTAAACAAATACATCTAAAATAGATTAACAATATCTTTTTAACTTTTTTATACCTCTTAAAAAACTCTTTATCATATACAAAACTTTTAACTTAATATAGGCAATGAAATGTATACTTTGTTAAAACTGCAAGAAAATTAAAAAACCTGGAAAAAATTTCTTAAAAATACGTGGCCACCCTGATATTTTCGTCAAGTGTATATGAGTAAACTATTTATTTTGAATGTTTATTTCATTAACAGCCAGGCTACCAGCTGCTTTTTACCTAGTTTATTTTAACAAACTTAACATATATGTGCAAAGTAATTTTGAGAATGACACAAGTTCAGGGTTTTCAGGGTAAGTATGAATATTAAGGATTATGTTATAAAACTCAAACAATTCTTTCTTAAATTTCAGGCTAGTTTTCTGCATTGTAACAGGGTTGCTACTAACATTTTTAACTCCGAACAGTTTAAAATGCTAAAAGTTTCTGGATAAATAGGATAAAAAATAAAATTTTGACTTTTTTTTCAATTTACGATAACTAACACAGTTATTACTTTTTGTATAAAATCTCAGGATAGATTTCTAACTTGTAAAAAATCTCAAGATCATTTCTTATAGATTCAAAATAGGAATAAGTTGATCTAGTCTCAAAAATTTGTTTTTTTTTTCAGCCAATTATGTTCAAGAATAAAACACTATTGTTTTTGAAAAATTTACTTACAAGTTTTTAGCCTTGTGATAGGATCTAAACTATTCTTAAAAATAAGATATTTGATTATGTTATAACTCTATAAAAAAAAATTTAATTGATTAAAACTTTAAATAAAATTGTTCAGTTAGAACTAAATTTAACATTTAAATTACCAAACAGGCATTCAAGTGAGTAGTTTCTGAGGTAAGACTAAATTTAGACAATTAAATGATAAAGGTAAACTATTTATAATATATATAAATATAATCAACATGATAACAGAGCTTATCCACAATTTCTATCTTTCAATGTCAGCTCTTTCACACAGTAAATCTTTAAAAAAACAGTATTTTTTAGTTTTAGTGTACACTTTAGGTAGAAGTATACATATACAACCTTCCTTTTTATGATTAAGAAAAAAGATTATAAGGAATAAGTAGTTTGTCGCTAGATGAAGGAGTTTTTTTTAAGCTTTGAAAATAATTAGGACAAAAGGGCAGTTTTGGTCATTCAGCTAACTTTTTTAATTTAAAGAGTAGGAACTCTTTTCAAATATCGAGAATTATGTTTTATTTTGTAATTTTATAACATTTTCATATTAAAAACTGTATGATTTAATTAAGATAGCTGTTTCAAAATTTGGCTAGTGTTTATATTTAAATTTTTTTCAATTAAACTCAGGCTGACTTTGGTTAGCCTGATATACACAGGCTGGTTTATTGTATCTTAGTCGGTGTAAATCTTTTACGTTCTAATAGTAGGGTTTAAAATCAAGAAAAAAAATGTTTTGTCTGTTTTTTCAGAATGTAGCATCTGTTAAAAATTTTCACTATTTAATTTGGAGACTAAAGACAAGTCTTTTTATGTTACAATATATTTACTTTCTTAACCAAAAATAAAATTATAGTTATAAAATTTATATTATTCAGTTCTTTAAAAGCATTTACTTGTTAATAAAAAATACACTTTTAAAATATAAAAATAATCTTAAAGAACTATAAAGTTGCTTTTTATATTTGATAAATGAGTCCGAATGTTTGATTTAAAAAATAAAAGTTTTATTGATTATAATTATAATTATAATCTGTTACATGAAACTTATTTTTAAACTATCCTAACCTTTAGTCCTGACAATTATAAACAAGTTTTTATAAATTATTAGTTTTTTAGTTTTATATTTTGCTCAATACAACTAATCTAACTGTATATTATAAGCTTTATCCTAATTTTACCTAAGAGTGATGAATAATTATTATATGGTAATAGAATATTTTATATCACACCCAAAATTACATTTAAGACAAACCTAAGACACAACAGTTTAATATTACCCTAATTTCGAAATTATTTTAGCATATTTTAGTGTTAATGTTCTTTTCAATGACTTTAAATTGTATTTAAATGGTATACTACACAATAACCATATTTAAATTGTACACCAGGTCGTAGAACCAAATATTCAAAGATTTTTATTTTCGATCAATGAACAATATTTTCTATCACAACATTTTATTTCTAATTTTTTTCAACCGTTTATAAAAGTAGTTCATATATTTTATTACCATTTAAATAAAAAAACAGAATGTAGATCAATAATTATTAAATTTTTTTGCATTTAAAATAATATTTAATAGTTTAAAATATAATTATAACTTTTTTCAAATTGAAAATAACTGTAAGAAATAAATAGCATGAGTTATGAACGAGTTACTACATAAATGTAAGAGAAATGCTGAAAAAAATTTGAAAGCATATATTGCAAAATCTTCAAAAGAAAATTCTAAACGAGGTAAACAAATTTAATAAAATCATTTTAAAACATATTAAAATTCTCTCTATTCTTTAAAGTTGGAAAACTAAAAGTTTATTAAACCGTATTTACTAATGCTAAAATAATTATTTAATAAGTTCTTTTTTACTTTTTAAAAATTGTTTTTTTTTAAACAAAATTTTAAAAGACATTTTTAATTAAAATAATATTAATGAAATCTTGTTTCAGTATAAAATTAACGAAAATGATTTAAATCTTTGAAACAGTTAAAAACTATCATATTGTACATTTTTGTTAAATAATCAGAAATAAATAATTCTAAATTAAAAAAATACTTAATGAAGTTTTAAAATACTAAAAAAAAAAGTAAATTATTTTCACTTCAAAATTTTTTTAGTCTTATCTTTCACATCCAGATTATTTTATTCAAAAGTTTAAGCTATATTTTGAAACCTTAAGTTTTTTAGTAAAGCAAAGTCTTATTTCTATATTTAAAAATAATATTATACTATAACGTAGATCATTTTAAAGCTTGGAAATTTAACTGAAAGGTTAAGGTTTATTAAACAGTTTAATAAAGTAAAACTAAGGTTAGTAAAAATTAAATACTTATGTACATGTTTTGTTTCTACAGATATACCAAAGATTGAAGAAAAAGAATTAGCAGCAGCTTTAAAACTGAAAAGGTTGATGTTAAATAAAGATGAAAATATAAAAGTATCCGATTTTTCAAAGAAAAAGTGAGTAAAGACAATGTTGTCACATTTTATTGTTTAGCTAAACATTACAAACTAGCAACTATTTCCGAGTCATCCTTGCTTTATATAGAACGTTGTTTTCCAATGATAGTTGAAACTCAAAACTTTTTGCACTTAGATTTTAATTTAATTGTGAAAATACTTGGAAGTTCAAAATTAAATATTCACTCAGAAATTGAAGTCTTTAATTCAGTAATTACTTGGTTGAAACACAACAATGAAGAACGTATCAAATATGAAAAACAATTGTTACTAAAAGTTCGACTTTCTTTGTTTTCAGATCACGCGTTGAAAAATTGTTAAAAAATATTTTCTTCAATTAGTAAAAATAATGAACATGAAAACATATTAAAAGAAGTTTTAGCAAAAAACAACTACTTTGAAAATAAATCAGCTGTTTATTACACAAGTAGGTATTGTAACCAAAATCAATTTAGTTTGTTAATTTGTGGTGGTTATGATGTTAAAAATAATAAAGTTGTAAGCAAAGTACATCGAATTGATGAAAACGATGTAAATGATGTAAAATGTCTTACTCCAATAAATGAAGGTAGATACAGTTTTAAAACTGTTTGTTTAAAAGGAGAAGTTTATGTTTTTGGTGGCATTGATAGTTATGTTAATCCGGTAAGTATTGTAGAGAAATATTCACCTTTTACTAATACTTGGAAAACATTAACTGACATGCTTGATAAACGTCAATACTTCTGTGCTGGTGCATTTATGGACACAATATTTATTTTTGGGGGTTCTTTTTATAATGAAAGTGATGACGATAATATAAAAACTAACACCTGTTTTGAATTTAATACAAAAAACAACAACTTTAAAGAGGTTTCTAGAATGAATGAATCAAGAGATTCTGCAGTTTATACAGTTTTTCAAGGAAAAATTGTAGTTTCAGGTGGTGAGAATAATAATAAAGTTGTTGTAAGAACAGTAGAATCATATGATGTATTTGCTGATAAATGGTCATCAATGGCTAATATGATAAATCGTCATGTTGATCATAGTTTAGTTGTTGTAAAAAATAAACTGTTTGTTTTTGGTAATGGAAATTAAAAATGCGAAGTTTTCGACAGTGTTAGTAAGAAGTTCGTTGCTCTTAAATCATCTTACACTTTAAATGTGAATAAAGCTATGTCGATTGGAAATAAAATTTTAATAATTCAAGATAATTATTCACCAATTATTATTTACGATGTTGATAAAGATGAATGGTCTAAAGAATCATGTAATATTACAGAAAATATTTTATGTTTTTCATGTGTGAAGTTGCCTAAGTATTAAAATTATCTTACAATTGTTTTAAAAACTAATTTTAAAACTGCCTGAAACGTATGAGAATTAAATAAAAATTTTTTGATATTAATTCTATTATAACTTTTAATAAATAAATTAAAATTTTTGTAAATTTCCAACTTTAAGAATTTTATATTCTTTTTTTGCATAATCTTAGTACTATAAATTTTGAAAGAATGGTACAGACAGCTAAAAATAAACAACTACAATAAATTTTTGTTGTGATTTAGCTGAGACAAAAAAATTAAGTTTTCTTATAAAATATATATTTTTAGTATATAAACACGTGCTAAATATATTAAGATTTTAGTTTTTTATAGATTTAAACTAAAAGGACTCTTTAATTTATAAAATAATGGCTTGCATATATTTTCTACTTAATAAATTTTTTAAATTATTATTGCAGTTTAACACAAAAATATTTTTACATAGAATATTGATTGTTATTTTTTAATTGGTGTGTAGCAATAAAATGATCAAACATTATTTTTTTAGTTTATTAAGTGTTTTTGTAAATGTTTTCGGTGTAAACTTTAAAATTTAGGGCCCTTAGTTACTATAAACAATGTTTATAATTTAAGTTAAAACCGTACTTTTTTTTTTACATCCATTTACCAGAATAACATTATTAGTTGTTAGTGTTATGACTTATTGAAGTGTTTAAATATACAAGCTAAGATAAAAATAAATTAAAAAGGTAAATTTAAATTGTTGTTTTAGAATAATTTAGATAGTTTTAACAGTGAAAAATACTTCTATAGATTAAGTAAAACAGCAAATTACTTTTAAATATACTAAAAACTATCCTATAAATTTACAAAACTTCTGCTTTGCTATTGCAAACTATACACTGTTTAATTTTACAAAAAAAAAGGTTTTATTTTGAAAAATGTTGACCATTTAGTTTTATTTTTGCAAGTTTTCAAATCGTTCATTAATAATTCTAGTCACCAGACATTGGTTTCTTTTTTTTGCTACCTTTTCTATACTACCTTTTTATAGGCTACTCTGATTGGGTAACACAAAAATCCATATAGTTGACCTTTAAAAAAAGTAGCCTAGAATCAGGTTTAATAGTACTAATTGAAGAGTAAAAGCACAAAGTTTTTTTTTTTGATTTATTTTATATTCAGAGATGTAACAGAAATAGGAAAACTACATTTTAGATTCCAAGCTCTCACTCAAGTGTTTTCTATGTTACTACGGCCAGAATAAGATTCTAACAAAAGAACAAAATCACAGAACGAACTCATACTTTGCAGTAATCTTCATTAGCATATAAAAAATAAAGTTTTTATGTTCAAATCTTTAATTCAAGTTTTTTATAGCCGTTTGAATTATTGCTCAAAATAAACAAAAAATTATTTTTTTTGAATTTCTGTTAGACAGTTCTTAATGGAGTTAACTAAAACTTTGCAGTAATGTTTTAGAGTGTATTAAAAATTAAATATCAAGTTCTAACTCAAGTGTAGTTAATGTTGAAGCTGTTTAAAATAGTTCTCAATATGAAGCAATTTTTTTTTTTAATTTTAATTCTTTCTAGAACAAAAAAATGTTAACTGATATAGCTCAGACTTAGCAAAAAAGCTTCAACTGAAGTAAAGTTAATAATACTAATGATTCAGCCGTTTAAAAAATTACTTTAAGATAAACTTAATGTTGGTTTTACAGATTTGCTAAAATTCGTTTTATATCTTAAAATCAAACACATATTGACAAATTTAGCTTAATGTTTGCAATAAATCTCTAAATTAAGTATTATTTATAATACAGCCGTTTAAACTTGTACTCAAGGAAAATCATAATATTACTTCTTTCAAAGTTTATTCTGCCGGACTTGAGATATATAAAGTTGCTTAATTAGTCAATTTAAAAGCACTATTCAAACAATAATATGACAATATATAGAATAAAAAATTGCTTGTTAAGATAATTTTTTATTGAATAGTCTAATTAGCGTAAGTTAGATAAAAAAGATCAGTAACCTAGACAACTTAAAATGATCATTTATATTTTATTGCAAATCGCCTGTTTTAACTCAGTATTATAATCTAATAGGACAACACCCGTCACAACCGATCACTTAATATATCCATGTAGACTATTTTTGAGATATTCTGTACTCAATCAGTCTATAATTTTCTAATTAAGTAATTCCAATCTAAGAGATCACTTATCATGCAGATGTAAATTATGGTTGCACTTCTTTCTACTAGTTATTAATAGTTATAATTATATTTAGAGTGATATCTTAAGATACTCAGTAGTATATGTCAATTAAACAACACCCGTCATCGAGATCAATTACAACCCTAAGTTTATTTTATTTGAGGTTGTCGGTATGCTGTGATTGCATATGTCAATTCTATAATACCCGTCACCGAGATCACTTCGATACCTAGGTTTATTTTATTTAAGGTTGTCGTAATTCTGTAGTTTCATAAGTCAATTGAACAACACCCGTCACCCCGATCACTTACAATACCTAGGAATTTTTTTTTAAGGTAGTCAGTATTCTGTAATTGCATATGTCAATTAAACAACATCCGTCACCCCAATCACTTACAATACCTAGGAATATTTTATTGAAGTATGTCGGTATTCTGTAGTTTCATAAGTCAATTGAACAACACCCGTCACCGAGATCACTTACAATACCTAGGTATACTTTATTTAAGGTTGTCGGTATTCTGTAGTTGCTTATGTCAATTAAACAAAACCCGTCTACCCGAACACTCACAATACCAAGAAATGTTTTACTTAAGGTTGTTGGTATTCTGTAATTGCATATGTCAATTGACAAAACCCGTCAACCCCGATCACTTACAATACCTAGCTACATTTTAATCAAGTTTTTCGGTATTCTATAGTTGCATATGTCAGTTAAACAAAACCCGTCAGCCTGATCACTTACAATACTTAGGTATATTTTATTAAAGGTTGTCGGTATATTGTATTTGCATATGTCAATTGAACAACATCCGCTAACCCGATTACTAACAATACCTAGGTATATTTTATTAAAGGTTGACGCTATTTTGTAGTTGCATATGTAAGTTTAACAACACCCGTCACCCCGATCACTAACAATACCTAGGTTTGTTTTTTTTAAGGTTGTAGGTATTCTGTAATTACATATGTCAATTGAACAACACATGTCACTCCGATCACTTCCAATACCTTGGTATATTTTATATAAGGTTGTCGTAATTCGTAGTTGCATATGTCAATTGAAAAACACCTGTTTTCCCAATCACTTACAATATCAGGTTTGTTTTTTTTAAGGTTGTCAGTATTGTATAGTTTCATATGTCAATTAAACAACACCCGTTGCCCCGATCACTTACGATACCTAGGAATATTTTATTTAAGTTATATAGTTTCATATGTCAATTAAACAACACCCGTTACCCCGATCACTTACAATACCTAGGTATGTTTTTGTCAAAATTCCTTGTATTCTGCAGCTGCATATGTCAATTGAAAAACGCCCGTCACTCCGATCACTTACAATACTTAGGTATATTTTATTTAAGGTTGTCGGTATTCTGTAGTAGCATAAGTCAATTAAACAACACCCGTCACCCCGATCAAATACAATACCTAGTTATATTTTTTATAAAGTTGTCGGTTGTCTGTAGTTGTATATGTCAATTGTACAACACCCGTTACCCCGATCACTTACAATACCTAGATATATTTTATTTAAAATTGTTGATATTCTGTAGTTGTATATGTCAATTGTATAACATCCGTCATGCCGGTCACTTACAATACTTATGTATATATTATTTAAAATAGTCTTTATTCTGTAGTTGCATAAATCAATTGAACAACACCCGTCGTCGCCACCACTTACAATACCTAGGTATATTTTATTAAGGTTGCCGGTATTCTGTAATTGCATATGTCAATTAAACAACACCCGTCACTACGATCACTTACAATACCTAGTTGTGTTATATTTAAGGTTTTCGGTATTTCGTAGTTGCATATGTCAATTGAACAACATCTGTCAACCCTATCACTTAAATACCTAGGTATATTTTATTCAAGGTTGTCAGTATTCTGTAGTTGCATATGTCAATTGAACAAAAACCATCATCCTTATCATTTACAATACCTTGGTATATTTTATTTAAGGTTTTCAGTATTCTGTAGTTGCATATGTCAATTAAACAACACCCGTTACCCCGATCACTTACAATACCTAGGTATATTTTATTTAAGGTTGTCTGTATTCTGTAGTTGCTTATGTCAATTGAATATCACACGTCACCCAAATCACTTACAATACCTAGGTATTTTTTTTAAGGTTGTCGGTATATCGTATTTGCATATGTCAATTAAAAAAACACCCGTTTTCCCGATGACTTTACAATACCTAGGTTTGTTTTATTTAAGGTTGTTGATATTCTGTAGTTGCATATGTCAATTTAACAACACTCGTCATTTCTAACACTTACAATACCTAGGAATATTTTATTTAAAATTCTCGGTATTCTGTAATATGCATATGTGAACTGATCAACACCCGTCACCCCGATTACTAACAATACCTAGGTATATTTTATTTAAGTCTTTCGGTATTTTGTAGTTCCATTTGTCAATTGAAAACACCCGTCACCCCGTTCTTTTACAATACCTAGGTATATTTTATTTAAGGTAGTCTGTATTCTTTAGTTGCATATGTCAACTAAAAAACACCCGTTTTCCCAATCACTTACAATACCTAAGTATATTTTGTTTAGGGTTCTCGGTATTCTGTAATGTGCATATGTCAACTGAACAACACCAGTCACTCCGATCACTAACAATACCTAGGTATATTTTATTTAAAGTTGTTGAAATTGTGTAGTTGAATATGTCATTTGAACAACACCCGTCACCCTGATTTTCACAATACCTAGATATATTTTATTTAAGTCTTTCGGTATTTTGTAGTTGCATTAGTCAATTGAAAACACCCGTCACCCCGTTCTTTTACAATACCTAGGTATATTATCAATTGCAGTCAATTAAACAACACCCATCCGCCCTTCTGTAACCGGCATATGTCAATTGTAAACACCCGTCAACCCGATCACTTAAAATACCTGGAATATTTTAATTAAGGTTGTTGTTGATTTATTAAAATTTTAAATTATAGCTCCATGGCCATCATGTCGCCGCTTAGTTACTCCCCTTTTTACGCCTTTTAAACTTATGGTCCTTTAATTATCTGAAATTGTCTCCAAGGTGTCAACTTAAGTAAACCCTGCTTTATATGTTTAATGATTTACAACTTTTTAATTATAAGTATTGTTTTATTTTAGAAAATAAGCGTATATAAAACAATTTTTTAGATATAACAAATTTTTAAATTTAATTTTGAAAAAAACAGGGTTAAAATTCATTTAAAGTTAATTTTACTCTTCTTACTTTTCACAATACAACAAATTTTTTTGTTTCCTACAATTTGTTATAACAGTGTTATTTTTCTCAAAACAATTAAAGGTTTATTGTGTTTACATTATTATAACCTTAACTTTAACTCTATCATGTTTTTAATCAGTAGAAAACAATGAAAAATTTTTTTAGGTAAAAAGTTTGTGCAGATTAATATTAAAAGAGTATGTAAGCTAGTTTGATGTAACAACTAGTAATTACTGATTTAGTCCTTCCTTGGACTTTAAAAAACTTATTTTGTATAAACAGCATTATTGATAGGATCTTGAAATAACAATAAATTATATATATATACATATATATATATACATATATATATATATATATAAGTAGTAATTGTTTGTGGTAGTAAGATTAATGATGTCAATAAAATATTTTAACGCATATGTATTATTTTACAGTTTTTCTTTTCTTATTTAAATGCTACAAACTTTAATTTTCTATAGTTTAAGATAAATATAATTTTTAGTAAAAACCATTAAAAGCAATTAAGTTATATTGTATGTAGATATATTCTGTCATTGTTCTTTTAAGTTAACTTAGCTAACTATATTTAGAATATAACACTAGATGATGAAGTCTTTAAATTTAATAATCTTAGTTGTTATTTAAAAATTATATGAACAACTTTTGATGAATTTCTATAACGGTAAACTTATTAGCGACTATAATATATGTATCTATAAGTATCAAATATTGATTACAAACTGAAACTTACAAGTTGAAGTTGATACCATTTTATATCAATAAATATTAAGTCAACTGTTACTATAAAAACTTTACAAAAGTTTTTTAAAACTAATTATTTCTAAAACTGAAAATATGATACTTCTTATTAAAATAAGACAGTCTAAAACATAAACTATACAATTTTTTATTTAAACTTTAAACAAAACTACAGTAATTTATTTAAGTACTTAATATTTTTTAATAAAATATTTTATCAAAGATAATGTTTGTTATATAAAACTGTACTAACGTTTTACTGATAATGAAAGCGAAATACTACTTGAACAAATGTGAATTTTGAGCAACGAAATGCGATGAAACGATCGCAGTGGCGTATCATGAAAATATAAACAAACCTGTATTTTTACATAGTTTTATAAATAAAGCAAGACTTCTATTATATTTTTATATGTTTGTACGAGAACATCTACGTTGTATCCCCACTCCTTATTTCAAGCGGCTTTAAAGTAGTTTATATTTTATTGAAAACATATATAGACAAACGAATATCAATTAGAAAAGCTTCTTAAAACGAATTTGTACACAAGATTTCAACTGCTTCCAATACAACATTTATTTATTTATTTTTTTGCACCAGGTCCTACAGACAAATATTTTAAGAATTTTTTTGTTCAATTAACTATATATGCATTACATTTCAATACAGGAAAAACATTTTTTAAAAGCCATTTTTATACTTTTAATTAAACAAACTAAATGAAGGTTTTTAGATTTAATACTGACAAAGTGTCACACGAGGTTATCAGGGTTCCAAAAGAGTTTTGAAAAACGTTTTGAGATGTCTTGTTGTAATAGTAACTTTAGACACCTTTGACAAAAATTTTAGATTCACTCTTAACAAAATATATAAACATCTAAATAAAATTTAATACTTTTATTTGTGTTAAACGGTCAAACATTAAGTTTTGTTATGTAAATAATAATAATTTACCTTTTAATAAAACAGTAAATAGATCAAAACCATTAGTTAAATTATAAAAGTTACATTTGCATAAACTCTATTTAGGTACATTGCATTTAAATCTTAGTTTTTGTTCACATTCATTTAATTTTAGCTTTTCAAAATTACTTGACTTGTCTAAGTTACGTATATTTTCATCAAATTACAACTTAAGTTTAAATATTACTTAAAATGTTAAAAAAAAATCTTTTAATTACTTGATTACTTGGTTATTATATAAGTGTGTAAAATCTTATCATTTGTTATCATTGTACTCTACTGAAGAGAATTGATCGAAATATATTTAGTGTTTTTGAAAGTGTGTGTCTTGTATAACTTTTTGTAATTTACTAGTCACTTATGTTCCAATATCTGAAAATAAAATCTATAAAAAGATGATGCTTCATACGAAAATTGATTACTTGAAGAAAAAAGACCTGTACTTAAAGTATACATTAATGTTTTTATATAAATTTTATTTAAAGTTTTTTGGTTACTTACTTGTTTATTTATAGTTATTTAAATAATCTTTAAACTTTTAGACCGTTATTTTCTTTAGCGAAGATTCAAATAAAAATAGTATTTTATATAAAGTTATTGTTTTTCTTTTTCAACAAATTTTTGTTGAAAAAAACAAACATGTACATTTTTGAATAGTTTTTTAAAAAAATTAATATAACTATACAGATTCAATCGCTGTGTTAGACTGAATAAAAATAATTTTATAATCATAGACTTCATTAATAAGTGTTGTGGATAAAAAAGAGTTTTTTTTTTATTCCCTAATTTTTAAACTTATATTTCTAGTACTTAAAATAATTATCAAAAGAATAATCTAAGTGAAACCTAATTAGATGTAATTTTTAATCGTTCAGCGTTTTATTTAAATATTATATATAAATATACCTGAGAAATTAGTTTCTAATAAGATTTTTTTTGTTATTAAACTGTGACTGTTATGGTAGAAAATTTAACGAATATTCGTATTTCGAATACTTTAAAATTTTAACACCAAAATACTAAAATGCAATTGCAACAAAATACACTTGTTCTGTATGTAAATAAATGTGTTAAAGCTCTGTAGATTTTTGTTAATTGTTATTATAAGTTTATAGTTAGTAACAATAGTAACTAAGCAGAATAAATACATTAGAAGTTTTTTTTTAAGTTATTGCTCTATGTATACTACTAAAATATTTTTTGACTCAACTATGCTAAACTCTACATGTTAAAATAAAATTAATATAAAATTGTTAAATTTAAAATTAGAAAATATATATACTTTAAGTTTTTGTATGTGTAATGCTAAATTAGTATAAAAGAATCGGTACCAAAAATTATATGTTGACATAAGATACTTAACCTTAACTTATATATATTTAAGTAACATCACAATTAATATTGAACTTCATAACTGTAAATTTTGCACATAATAAAAGAGTTGAAAAGTTATTAATTTCTTACTGGTTATGATTCAAACAAACTAACGTTGATAAGTTACATTATCAATACCATTTACAATACAATATAGTATATTTGACTTTCAAAATTTAGTATATCCAGTTGTACTTATATAAAAACAAATGTTTATATCTTTCTTATGCCTAAATCATTGTAGACTAGCTTTAGTTTAAAAATGAAAATAAAAGTTTTGCTTATAAACTAAAAACTGTCCTTTGGTTATTATGATCAAGTAGGATTTTTTTTCTACTGGTAACCTTTTTTCTAGTAAAATCTAATAAGATTAGTTGAATGTAGTAAAATTAAGAGCCAATGATTTCATAATATGACGTCATAAATTAATAGTAGGCTACTGTTTGTCAGACAAGATATACCAGAGAATTATTGGTATACTATTAAAATCCACCTGCGTTGAAAATCCACCATAATAAAATCCACCCATTTTTTACATTTTTTTTTTATTTATTATTTTAATTTATATATTTTTTGTGTTTTGTTTATTTATTTTTCTTTAATTTTCACTATCACTGTTACCCCTAACCCTTACCCTCGATCGGTAAGCAGTTCTAAAATTTGACTAGGTGGATTTTGACTGGTTTTATTTTGATCCGGTGGATTTTGAACGTTTCCCGAATTATTTTATTTGTACTGAAATTGTAATAAAGGTCTTAGCAGGCTGCTTATTTTCAAAATATTGTAGCTCAAACATTCAAAAAACAGTATTTACTTAAAAAACTAATTTGTTAGTTTAACAACATAGTTCTCAAACTAAAACGTAGCTGAGTTTTCTGCTTGGGGGTCATACGTCATAAAAAAGAGAGAAACGTAACAACATAAAGTACTGTAACTGTTTATACTTAATTGTCCTATTCAATTTATTTTTGTATTATAAATATTTATGAAAATTTTATCATGAAATCCAACGATAGTTTGTTCAAACAAGCTAAATCTCATTATGTTTTACACTCCTATTAGAAACTTATGCAGCAATTTAGTAATGCCAATTGTGTCGCCTTTTTGTACGATTTTTAGCATACACAAATGTTAATTTTTACATAACTTAACCCGATAAACGACAAGCTAAAATACATGCTACTTTATACAACTATCTAAAAATGTGTAGGATTTTAAACCAAAATACTTGAAACTCCAATATGATCTTTTTAGCCAAGTAGTCTTGCACCGAAATAACTAAACTGCATTATTAGCCTCAAACTAGGGCGTATATCAAGAACAGCCTAAAAGTTAGAATTGGTTTACTAGAAAAGTAACGGTTGTAATTAATTTTGTGATAATTATCTACATTTATCCTATTCTAATCAAGTACTATTTATCAATTATTTATATAGAGCAGCGTCTTTACATTATTAACAACAGCAATTTTTTGACTAATTTTTATATCTAAAGTCTTAGTTTTCAAATATAGTTTTACAAAGCTGATGAGAACTTTTATTTTAACAAGGCTCTACCGCAAAAGGCTAGTAAGAATAGGTTTAGCCTGTTACTTTTAAAAATAAATTGATCGATCTCTTATGTTTATTTAAAATGAAAACTATTTATTTCTTAACAAAAACGTTAAGTATTTACTAATATTTTAAATTTTGGCATTTTATCAACAAAATGTTCAATTGCAATAACCTATCAACTAGACAAGCATTTCCTAGGAATGAAATGGTGGTGTTCTAAGCACATTTCTGTCAAAAAACGCTGTGATGGAAATATTTTTTTTTACTTTAAGATTTAAATAATAAAACTAAATATACCTATAAAATATATTTTTCTAAAACATAAACTTTACTTTACTGAATATAAATGTATTATAACTAATAAAACCGAAAATAATTTAAAAATTGTATATCAAATCCAATGTTTGAAACGAACACCCTACAGTTAATTTATTTAACGACAAAAAGGAACAGGATGAATTTTATTTGCATACTCCATGATTAAATATAGAAATAAGACGTTAAAAGATATCCGTGGTATGTGACTTAATAACCGAAAGTTTAATCGTACACCAGGTTCTAAGAAAAAACATTTTAAACGTCTTTTTTATGTCGTTCAATAAGCTATAAAACAAAAAGTGTGGCTTTACAAACCAATGAATACTAAAATTAACATTTACATACCTAATGATTGAAATATAAGTGTAAAGATTATTTAAAATTAAAACCCAAAACAGAGTTTAGATAAACGAAAACAAAGAACGATGCAATTTGACATTTACATACCAATTAGTGCAACATAAATACAAAATTGTATAGTTACGTAATTTAACACAAAAAAAAATTAAAAAAAAACTTTTAGGCTTGTGTAGTTTATTTGCTATCTTCCTGTTATCTAAGCACTTATTAGCTGTTTTGAAAATGTATTTTAAGGATAAAATTACTTCATATAATAATATAACAACTTCTTTGTAAGTCTACAACAAAAAACTATAGTTAACTATGACTAGTACACAACTAACATCAAAAAAAAATTTATAGAAAAAAATCACTAAAAACTTTGAAACTTGAAAGTAAAATTCATTAGACAACAGAAAAAGCACTCAAAACAATTTTTCCTAGGACCTAGTGCACAAAAAACCCTTTTGTATATCGAGTCGTACACCAATTAGATACTGCTTAACATCTTGTCCAGGACATATTAGCTCAAAACTTTTTTAAAATAAACCCTAACTATTATTTCTAATGATAATTTACTATAATTAATAACAGATGCGATCTCCTGTTTTATTTTACTGCTCAACTTTTGTTTTCTTTTAGGGTTTGTTAATCCAGGTAATCATATTATAATTTCGAATTAATTTTGAAGGTTTTTTTTAAATAGCAAAGTTACAACTTTTTTTCAAAGAAATGTTTTGCTGGATGGATAT
Source organism: Thalia democratica (assembly GCF_965202585.1). Taxonomy (NCBI): domain Eukaryota; kingdom Metazoa; phylum Chordata; class Thaliacea; order Salpida; family Salpidae; genus Thalia; species Thalia democratica. The sequence goes on from NC_139165.1 coordinate 21,668,863, forward strand.
CAATATAAATGCTCAAATACTGATAGTTCTGAGATTCTGTAAACTATTTTTTCTAATAAATTATTTTTTTTACCCTCATGACTTTTGCGGCATGGCTTAAAGCATTTTTAAAATTAACTAAGGTATGGTGATTTTCTCATTATTAGTTTTTAAACTTCTATAAAAATATTTCAACTATTTTATCAATCATAACTTTATCAATTGAACAACATAAAATATTTATTTTATACTCACTTAGAAATTTTTTTAATATATGGCTAACAACACTTATAAGATTTTTGTTTTCAGAAATTTAATTACTATAATTTTAAATGTCATCTAATTGCTTCTGCTAGCTACTATAAAGAAATCAGGTCTTTAAGGTTTATTTCAACTTTAATATTACGTTATTTTTTTGAACTGAAATTCATCTTATTAACCTGGTCATTTTTGTCAATTATAGTTGAAACTATTAAAAACAAAAAAGAATATTTTGTTTATAGATTTTTAAGAATTAAAATTTGTGATATTTTTTTATGTTTACTAATGAAGAGAAGTTTTGAAAGTTTGTTTGTTCAGTCTTCAGTCTAATAACAATTATAAACAAAGCAAAAACGTTTCTTAAAACATTGTTTGTTTTGTTTCCATATAAGGGCAGATTAGTTACACATCATATTTCCTTGTTGAAAGTGGGTGTTTTTTTTTCTCTTTGTTGAACATTGCATTTAAGCATTAATTGTAGAGTGTATGTGTAGTATCAGATGTGAATGTGTTCAACAAATGTTGAAGTCTGTTTTTAAGTATAATAAAAATAAAGTTCAAACTTTTTTATTTAATTAAAAAATATTTATGCAGCTTGATTTTACTAGTGTACACAGACTTAGGTCGATTTTAAGTAATGGTAATAAAGTACCTTAACTTATAATATTTCTGTAATATGTAATTGGGTAAATTAAATACTGAAATTTCATCTACAACTAATTATTTTTGTTTATAGTAAAGTTTATTAAAACATTAAATTAGATTGTTATCATTTTTTGTTAATTAGTTACTTTAGATGCATCAAAATTCTGAGAAATTGCAGAACTGCCTTGTTACCAAGAATTGAAGTTTTTATATATTTCAGGAAAATTTTACTTGATATATTGGGGTGACTTGAAATTTTACTGAAATATCTATAAAGTCTGTAGGTTATCTGAGCTTGTTTAAAAATTTTTTTTTAATTTTAGTCAATTTTAATTTTTAGTTATATAGTTATCATTTTTCAGACTTTGAAAAATTTAAAATAATTAACTAGGCTTCAAGCTTTATAAGCTTAATGTTACTCTTTTATACAATGTAATTTTAAAATAAGACTACTTGGGTCAAAATAAAGTTGGCAACAGAACTTGGGTCAAAAATTTGACTAAAATATTTTTCTTACAGTATTTGGGTCAAAATTGTTTTTGTTTTTTTTTTTATTACATTGTCAACAGAGATTAGGTCAAAACAACTTCATTTAATTTAAGTTTAGTAAGAAACTTTCGGGTTTCAAAAATTTAATCAAAATAGTTTTGTTATGAAAATTTAGGTAAAAATTAACTTGATTTAAAATAAGTTTTTCAACAAAACTTTGGTCAAATGTATTTTATCTAAAATAAGTTTGTGAACAGAACTTAGGCAAAAAGAACTTATGTCAAAATAAACTTTTTAATACAACTTTGGTCAAACAAACTTTGTTAAAAATAAGTTTGTGTACTGAATATGGGTACAAGGAACTTTATTAAAAACAAATGTTTTAACAGAATTTAAGTTAAAATAAGTTTTTTGAAAGAACTAAGGTCAAAAAACTTTTACCAAAGTATATTTGTCAATAGGTTTTGGGTTTTAAAAAATTTCATTGAAAGAAAAACTTTTAACAGAATTTGGGTTAAGATTTATTTGTTAAAATAAGCTTTTTTACAGAACTTGGGTCAAAATTTTATATTTAGCAGAGGTTACTCAGGTCAACTCATGCTAATTTGGATTTTTGTTTTAAGATTATAATTTAAGCTATTCCTAATGATTTTATTAGTTTTTTAAGTTTAGTTTTTATTAATCTTTCAGGATTCTATGTACTTTTGTATGTCTTTTTATAAATTAAAAATTTTTAACAGTAAGTATTTTCTGTTTGTGGCTTATGCTAGTTTTTAAAATTTTGAAATAAACTTATTGTTATCCAGACAAATTTAATGTTACAGACTAGTTTTGGTTACTCAGGCTTGCTTGAAAGAGTGGCAACACTGTACAAAAGTACATTATTGTTGAAAGTATTAGCTTCATTTTGCTTGTTTTTATAACTAGTAATTTATATTTTGTACAACAATACATCAGACTGAAGACTGTTTTATAAGTCTTAATAACCCTTTTAATGTTAGATGTAGTTTAAAATTATTATTAATACAAGTAATAATTAAACTTTTATCTTAATCTGAAATAACTTTATTGTAATTTAGATTCATGTATTACTTTTTAGCTGTATTACTTTCTTTATATTTTTTATGTCATTTAAAAAGACAAATCTAAACTGAAATGAGTTGTCACAATTATAATAGTGTTTACTTACAGCTCATAATTTTATTTTTAAAAGAAATTTTTTGTAGGAACTTTGACAATAGTAAAAGTTTATGACAAAATATAGAAGCTTTTCAAGCTAAAACTTATAATATTTCTTTAGTAAGCTTTAAAGAGTAGTTTACACAGTGGACTAAATTTGTCAAATTAAGAAAAAAATAATGTGTAAAATATATTGAGATAATTATTTGTGATATTTTTTGTTATATTCCTTTGTACAGTAATATACTGGCTTCTTATTTATTCAGTTTAAACCAACAGTAGAACAAGGCTGCCAAAAAAAAATTGAATTTTATTAAGTCATCACTAAAAAATCTTTGATTTTGAAAATGGTTTACATAATAAGAAACATATTTTATAAAAAAACACATAAAAGAGTAGCTTTACAATATCTATTGAATATTATATACTATTTAACATAGTTTTTAATTTAAACATAATTTTATACTAAAAATAGGCCCAAAGTATGTGTTTTTAAAACCTGGATAAAATTTTCTAAAACAATTTGGCAACCATGAATACAAGTTGAATTTTAAACTTTTGTACTAGTGGGGTAAGAAGTAGCTGTTGTTAGCCTGTATGGTGTATATTTTACTCTCCTTGATTTAATTAGATTCTTAAAAAATTTAGTTATAAAAAATTTGTCAAACTTTTTTGTATAATCAATGCAAAGCTTGATTATCTTTTAAAGCTAGGAAAACTAAGGAACAAATTACTGCTAAATCTTCTGTCGTAAATGTCAGAACTACTTATAAAACAATATTTGTTTTCTTATAATTTAATAATAGTTATAACTAATTATAAAGTTTTATGGATTTAATATAGTTAAAAACTCCTCAATGTAAGAAAACTGTGTTAGTAACTTTATGTTGTTTTAAATCTTTCAATGTATTTTAGTTAAAGTATTTTGTATTTCATTATTTTTATGAAATATTTGGTCTGTCAAACTTTTTAATGTTTGTTTGTATATTATGTGTTTTTTTTTTTGTATACATTTACTTCTATTTTAACATTAAAAAAATAACATTGAAATGTAACTACCTTAAAAAATCTATCTTGAAAATTTTTTGAGAAAATAATATTGTGATTTAAACTGTGCCTTTAAAACTTGCTTTGCTTTAAACTCATTTATTTTACCTATTATACCTATTTTATATTGTGTTTTATTTTTGTTAAATGTGATCAAGTGAAACTTTTAAACCATATTAAGTAATCGTATTACTAACTAGTTTAATTAATTTTTGTACATTTAGTGTATCATTGATTGCATGAAAAATCAGCATTTACTCAAACATAATCAAAATAAATTTGAATTAAAACAATATGTTTATTTTAGAATCACTTAACGCTTCAGTGATCATAAAAAAAGAATCAAAATAGAAACAGTAGAAAAAAAATAACAAGAAGTATTTTATTAGTATAATTTTTCTATATAGTGATTCACTATGTTAAACTGAAAATTGTTGTTTTATTTGTTATGAAAAAAATAAAAAAAAAGTGCAGTTTTGTAGTTGTTCCAAAATATTTAATTTCATAATCGAATCACTCTGTTCACAAAAATTCTATTAATCTTAAATTTTTTAAATGTAAGTAAAAACTTCTTTTAATTTGTTGTTTAATTACTGTTAAGGTAAAAATAAATAAAGGTTTGTTTTTTATCAGTGTTAATATTAAAGAAAACCTATTTGGTTCTACTTACTTTTGTAAAAACTAATCTTTTTAGCCTATAGTTCAATGAACTTAAACTTAATGTTGTAAATAAAAAAAGAATAGCTCTAATTTTTTTGTGTTTTCAAATAGTTTTATCCCATATCACAGCAAAAAAAAAAAAAGAATACATCAATACCTACCAAAAATATCATATCATTTTTTTCAGATACATTTTAGTCTAATAAATTCAAATAAAAATGGGTCTCGTTTTATCCCGCAGCAAACAACCGACCGGGGTTCAACCGTGGCCAGCAGACATAGTCGCTGAATTCCATCCTTCCAAAGCGCAGGTGATCACCCGAATGCAGTATGACGAAACATCAACTCTCGATGACATCATAGAAATGAAAAGAAAGTTCAAAGAAGAGGAAGACGAAGTGACGAGAAGGGTGAGCCCGATGACGTATTGCTTCATCTACTTTCTCCTGTGTTGCCAGCCACTCTCTGTCCGCTGGTATGAACTACCGCCAGAGTGGCAGAGGCACGGAGTCAAAGAGACGATCGTGGTCGATCTCGGCAGCAGACAGTTCTCGAAAAGGAGAAACGGTCTGCTGCTAAGGACGGCGTTGTACGTCAAACACTTGCTTGAGACGTACTGTGTGAACTTCGGTTTCAGACACGTCACTTTCGGAGCTGAAGAGTTTCAAGTTTAAGATTTAAAGATTTAAATGTACAGAAGACTGTATGAGTGGTGATTTAGACATTCTTATATTATAAATATAAAATGGTGTATTCTTAAGCTGTAATTTTTCTGTGAGATATGTGATGTATTATTTGAAAATATATTTTTTTTTTCATATAGTTCTTGTATCTTGTGAATAATCTATTAATGAACTACTTTTTTAAAAGTTTATTTCATGGTAATTATTTTGCTGTTGTAAAGAACTTGTTGGTAATATAAACCTGTAACTTTTTGAAAGCTTGTAAATTTTATGTAACAACATTTCATATAATTGATAGCTGCTAACATGTGTTCAGTTTTTAAAATGCAATTTTTTTACTTCAGATAAAATATTCTTTCAATTAACTTTTAATAACTACAATTTAAATGCAGTACAATTTTTGAACTAAATTTGTTATTCTGTCCACATTTTTTTGTTTTGAAACATCGAAGTTTTAGATTTTTGTTATGATTAACAACAAAATGATTTAATTTTAAGCTACTCATTTGTGTGAACTTTTCAAGTTGCAATAGTTTTCAAATATGTTTCATAATGCTTATTGTACTTTTTATTTTCAACCATAAACGAAGTACTTCTGATTTAATTTTTTACATTCTTTATGTAATTTATAGTTTTATAACTATTTGTTATAGCTACTAATATTATTTTTTGTTTTAGATATATTAATGTTAAAACAGCAAAATTTTTTTACCACAGATTAAATTAAAATTAAGTACATTAAGCTCCAAAAGAAGACTCGATGAAACAAAGTAAATTTGTTTAATTAATTTTCAAAATTTAATTGTATTGGTGAAATTGTTTTAAAATTCTTATTAAATATAAAACAAAAACAAATTGATTTAAGGTTTTGATTGTTAGTTTTATATAAACAGATTTTAAAAGATCATTGTAAAGCTTTTGAGAATTCACAGTTTTTAATTTTAATACTTTTTGTTAAGATGAAAAATACCAAACATTAACAAACTAAAAAAAGATATAAATATTTTGACTATAAAAAGTGTTTAAAAAATCACTATTTTCATGTTATCATGTTTAGAAACATATTTTTTTTATGGCATGTTTAAATTTATAGTTTCAAACAATTTCTTAAAAATAAAAATAACTTATTAAACTAGATAGATAAAGTAACATTGTTCTTCACTATATAATTTGAAGATAAAACAAACTACATTTAAATTAAAGTTTAATAATTTAAACAGAGAAATAAATGTTTGATTTAAATTTATCTTATTTGTTGTTCTAGACTTAGTTTTCTTAAAATTAGTAAAATTTGTTGTTTATAAACAAAGTTGTGGTTTAAATACTGGTGTTGCATAAACTAAAATATATTGAATTTATTTTTTTTTAATTTTTTTTCTGAGTTAACAATTTATTTTCTAAAACTCAAAGTACTAAATTTCTTATAATATACTTTTCAATATAGTATTCACATTTCGATTAAAACTTAAAAAAATGTATAATGTAATATGAAAAGCTATTTTTTACACTATGAAAAAGCTCTTGTATAAACGAAGTGAATGTAAATGATCAAAAATTCAAATTATAGGTGAGGAGAATAAAAGTGCCCATTGTGATTTCCATGGTTATCAAAAAAAGTGCTAACCTTTTAAACTGCTAATTATTTCTTTGTTAGTTTAGAGAAAATATTTTTTTTTTGTAAAAGAAATAAATGAAATAACTTCTCTATCTTAAAACAATTAAATTTTTAGAGCAATTTCAAACAAACAATGCATCTAATATTTTTAGGAAGTTATACAATTTGAAAGATTTTTTAACAGAGCATATATATGGTGTGTAGCTTAAAGGCCAATAGGTCTTTCTCTACACCAATCTATTTACCATACTTGTTAGAATCCTAATTTTGTTTCTTTATAAAAATATATTTGGTTATAAGTTGTTTTGTTTATGTTTGTATTCATTTATGCCAAATCAACATACAGCACAACAGCAACAAATGGGGGATTTTCATCTTTGAATTTCTGTTGATTAGAAACTAGAACAGTGAATGTAAGCATTTAATAAATATTTTTTTTATTATAAAGTTATAAAAATAAGTATAAAGTTTGTTTCAAACAAAGTTTAAATTTAAAAACCAAGTACTTTATTATTAATGAGAAAAACAGATGTAAAGATATTTTGAAGTATTAAAAAATGATATTGGTAAAATAAAATCTTTGCCTAAAGCTACTATAAAACAATATAACTATTGCAAATATTTTTAAATCAAAACTTTTAATATTGGTTTAAAAACACCCAACAACAATTTTGTTTTAGTCTAAATTTGAAATATGAGGTTTTAGTAAAATATTATTATAACAAGTGCTAACCATCTGTTACAAAGTGTTCACATTGTTTCTATAACCACAAAGTCCATCTACACCTTAAATTTCCCATATTTATTCTTCTGGTGTCAGGTAACCAAAACTTAATTTACAATATAGTTAAAAACTACATACATAGTCCTATTCTGTCTTCAGAGTTGCTACTAATTTTTGGTAAATGTTCTCCAGTTTTTTTAAATTTCTATAAGGTTATAAAGGTATTTGTTTTATGTCATTTTTTAGTTTAAAATTAAATTTAAGGTAACAACATTGTAACAGTCTGTTAAGCTACTTTAAATTTGTTTATAAATAAAATAAATGTATTTATGATAAAAGGTTTTGACCTTTACAATACATTTGTTGTGTTGCATTGAAATATCACAACTTCAAATGTGAAATACCAGGTTTTTCAGTGATTTTTGACCAAAATTTTAGGTTTTTTTCAAAATTTCTTTAACCATAGGTTTTTAGGTTTTGTGGCAGCTCTGTGCCTTCAAAGATGTTCCCTAGGAGGCCATGAGCAGCTAATGGGCCAAAGGGGGTAATGAGCAGTAAAGGAGCTACAAAGGGTCCAGCAGGTCATTAAGGTGTTGTTGATGAAGAGAAAAATAAAGGTCTTAGTTGTTTTTTATGTAGTTTTTGAGTAATCTTGATACAAAAGGGCCATAACGTTTCTAATTTCTTCAAAGGGGGCCATATGATAAAAATTTGAGAAACTCTGCTTTAAAATGTTAAAAAATATACAAAATGTTTTAGCTTTACACATGAAATTATTGTTGCTTGTATTATTTATTGTTGCAACTAGTTTAAAAAAAGTAATTTTTATTTATCAAAAAAGCATTTAAAATACTACATGTTTGCATTAAAATGATTACAAAAAATCTAAACATGATTCAAAAAATATCACTTTCAAATATTATAACTGTTTTATGACCAAAGATTAAAACAAAATTTTTTAATTTAAATTAACATTATAACAAAGAAATCAGAATTTTAATAGAATAAGAGTTCATGATGTTTTTTATATGTTTATACTAAAAATAATAAATGCCAGAGTGCTTCAAGCAAGTGGCCACACATTTGCTGAAACATTACGTTTTAAATTAAAAAAAAAATTATTCAATGGTTTTTTTAGGAATTCTTGCATAGAAATTCTACTAGAATCCAGATGTGTTTTTCCTCACATTAGCTTAGTTTTGCTAACTTGACACCCGGAAAACAAATATGGGAAAGTTGAGGAAATCCAATAGTTTGGGTGGAGTTTGTGGTTTTAGAAACAACTGAAGAGTGTCCTTTGAATTATATGGTAAGCACTTAATATATTTTTTTTATTTTTCATAAAACCTTATACTTCAAGTATTGAATAAAAATTTTTCATAGTTAGGTTGATTAAAACCAGTATTAAGATTTTTGATAAAAAAGTAGTGTAATAATTACATATATTGTTTTATAGTAGCCTGAGGCTTTTTTTTTATTTTATCAACATGTTTATTAAACTTTAAAATGAGTTCACAACTATTTCTCACTAATTATATAGTACTTAATTTCGTAAATTGAATTTATATGCTGTTCTAAAAATTTTTTGACAAGAAAAAGTGTTTATAGTTAATTTTATATTTATACAATTTTCTAGTACTTTTTTACTTTTACTATGGTTGTTAGTTAGCTAATCTAAGAATTATTTATAGGGTTGCCACTTTACCTAGAAACCTGAAAAAACTTTGAATTTGTCAATTTAGGCAAATAAAAACTTAGAAAAATCTGTAATTTAAAATGATTTTGACATGTTAAATAAAAAAAAAATTGTTTGATACAAAAATCTACCATAATGATAAAATTATTTTATCATTATCAATTTTTTTTTAAATACATTTAAAGTAGCTCTACAGTATCTTTTCAATGTTTATATACTAATTAACACAGTTTCCTTGCCTTAAACTTAACTTTAAACTAAAAGCAGACTCTAAAATCTGTAAATAAAAAACCTGAAAGAAATTTTGAAAAACTGAAAATAAATGTTCAAAAAACTAGTGTCAACCTTGTATTATTTTCTAAATTTTCATAATGAGCAAAAGTGTTTATGCTTATTTGTCTGATGTGAACATTTCGTAAACAATATATTGTGTACAAATAAAAAGAAGGTTTTAAACACTGTATAACATAACATAATTTTTATTATATATTGTTTTAAAAGCTGTTGTTTATTTTTATTATGTTTAATACACATCGTTGCCGCGTTTTTTTTTATGTGTTTCTTACACGTTTTTCTGAGTTTCTTACTGATTTTAAAAGTACATATTTTTAGGTCTATTTCTAAGTAAAAGCTATGTTTAAAGTTAGAAATTGTGCTAATTAGTTTAAAAAAATTGAAAAGATACTGTAGAGCTACTTTGAATGTGTTTAACAATATTTTTTTTGATGATATTAATCTATTTTTAATTTAAATGGTAGACTTTTCGGGTCAATTAAAAGGTTTACTATTTAACATGTGAAAATAGTTTGAAATTCAATGATTTTTTAGGGTTTTTAGTGACTTTTGTTCAAATTCTAGGTTTTTTTGTGATTTTTGTTCAAACTTTCAGGTTTTTTGTAACCCTGTATTTAAATGAAACTAAATAGTAAACTTCTAACAAAGTCTTTTTTAATTGTTTATAGTTAATGCATTTTTACTACACTTGTTAGCTAAAAAATTATTTTGGGTTCAACCTGTGTTCAAATTTAAATTTTAAGTTATAAATAGATATAAGCAACCTTTATAATTTCAATTGTAAATGTATTATGCATCTTTTTCAATTCAATCACAATATGTTAATACACATGTGTTATTTTGCAACCAAATTCAAAAATTGTGTAAATAGGGTTTAACTTTTAAAGTTTAAATTTGATTGTTAGCAAAATTCAAGGTTCTTTAAACTCAATACTTTGTAGTTTGTTATCATAATCAATTTTACAATTTTTATACTGTTAGACTTCACAACACATATTGTTACTTAGGTTTATATGTTTAACAAAAATCAATAGTTTTCATAATTAAAGTTTATCTTACTGATACTTCTGGATAGTTATTAGATTTATGTTTTTATTAAATTGGTTTAAATTTACCATAACTGTATAAAAGTTTTAAATACTTGCGAAAAGATCTTTGTCCGTTGATTTATTTTATTTAAAAACCCTTATTTACGTCAAGTTTCTTAAAACAAGCTTTTAAGTTTTCTTTAGTTTTTATCTTCTTTAAAACCATACTGTAACTAATTACACACCCTGAAATTTAAACTTTATTGCAGCTGTAAATAATAAAATATAATTTATTAAATTTATGACATTTTAAACGGTTTAACAATAGATAAATTTTCAATACTTCATAAGTATGTACTGTTAAATAAATGTACAAATTAGTAGCACAAATAAACTTACTTAATTTTTGTAAATATACTAGTTCTAATTAGATGCTTTGAAGTAAAATTTTAACGATGCTATAGCAATTAAACTGTGTTGGAAAATTTGTGTAATTTTGCTAAATTGTGTTGTAACAAAATTAAGTTGTTATTGTTTAATTAAAGGTAATTTAGCTGTATTCTACAACTTTTACATAATAGTTTGAAATTAGTTGAAAAAAATTATGACAGAAACGTTTTATGAATAAAAAAAAACAAAAAATTGTTCTAGTTTAAGAAATTTTAAACATAAAATACAATTAAGTTTTTTTCTATATTTTTGCAAACTGTTTAAACTTACTTAAAGTTATTAATTTGATACAAACACATGTATTTTTTTCATTATCTAAAATTTTTGATATTATATAAAAGCATATTATATTTGATTATTCAATAATTTGAAAGTAAACTTTCTTTTTGTTATGATTTAGACAAAAAACGAATACAATAGCGATTTAGTTTAAACTATATTCAATAAAGAAGATTTTCTTTCTTTGAAAGTTTTGTTACATTAAATTTAGTGAATAATTCTTTGTAAAATTTTATGAAAAAATTTTTTTTTTTTGTTTGGAAGTTTTTTTTATAAAACTTAAATTCTCACTTAAAATCTATATTGAACTTTTGTATACCATCATATTGTTTTACCCAAATAAATTTTTTCTTTTTGTATCACACAAAAATATTAATACAATGTAAACAATAAATAAGACTGAAAACTTATTTAAATCTTTAAATTTCTTTGTTTTTACTTAACTTAATTTTGTTTATTTTTTATCATAATCTACTTAAAATGCATGTTTTATTATCAAGAACTTTTATTAAGTTTTTTGTAAATAAGGAATATTATATTTATTTGAATGAAATATAAAATTCTTTAAACTTTAATAGTTTTTGCATCCATTCAGTTTTCAAAGCCTTGTTTAGTTAACACATTTTAAACATACATATTCCTTCCTCATGTTGATGTTTAAGAATGCATAAACTTTACATCAAATTCAAATAACTTAGTTTTAAAGTGGACAGTTAAACATCAATAGTTAAAAATAATAGCAGGGTTGCAAGAATCCTGCTCAGCCCACAACTCTAACCTGATCAAGTCTGAGAACTTTGTTGTCGACCTAGGGTTAGTGGTAAAATCTATATTATAAAATAAATATGAAATAGATAAAAACAAAAATGATAAAACGAAAAAAAAAAAAATTTTAGGTCAAAGTTCTTGAAGTTCGGGTGGGAAATGATCATGGATGGGAATTGTAGGTTTACCCCAAAATCGTGGACTTTAAAATATTTGAATGCTGAAAATTTTTTAATTGTTTTACATCAAAGTGTCATAATAAGTGTTTGTTTGGCAGTATTCTCATTGAAAACTGAAACTATGATTATATTATTAAGAGTTTTATTGATTTTTTATTATTTAAGGACTTAATTACATTAGTTGGAGCATTCAAAATGTTTAGTCTTAGGACCTGGTGCAATAAGAAACATTTTGGTTATCTAGTAGCATACCGCAGATACCTTTTTATTAGGTCTTGTCTAGGAGTAAACATAATTCTTATCTCTTAGTTATTTACATAATCTAGTAGAGGACACATTGTATAATCTAAATCAAAAAATAAAAGTAAACGAGCAGAGGAATTTGCTTTTTACATTATAAAATAAAGTACAATTTTACAGACAAAATTTGCATATTTATTGTATTAATGACGTCATAATACAACAAAAGCAATTGAAATGTCTTTAATTTATGCCTATAATTAGAAGCTTTCATTTATGATATAAATTATGAGTCTAGGACATGTGTAAGTTATTTTATTACTGTAAAAGTCAAAATATCAAAAAATATGTGATTTTTAGGGTTTAAATCTGTTTTTTAGGTAGCAACTTTTTTTTTGCAAAGTTTCAAATTTTTTTTTTAATTTTTTTTTAATTAAGCAAAAACACATCCGAATTATATGTACTAATTCGAATTTGACAATATGACCAAAAATATGTACTGTACTTCTTCCCTCTACATTTTACAGACATATTTTCGCATTTTTTAGGGTGATTATGACGTCATAATACATTAAAAGCAGTTAATAGTTCTTTGAATATATGTATAAAACTATAAGCTTTCAATTAAGACATAAATTATAAGTCTAGAACAGGTATAAGTGAAATTATTACTGTTAAAGTCAAAATATTAAAAAGTATGTGATTTTTTGGGTTAAAATAAGTTTTTTTGGGCAGCAGTTGTTTTTTTTTTTGTAATTTTTTTAAATATTTTTTTCAGATTCTTCAAATGAAGCAAAAAAAACATCCTAATCATAATTCAAACTTAACCCAAGTACTCCCTACCCCTAAATTCATTTAATGTAGCAAGTCTATTGTTTTCGATGATCATTTATGTTATAGGGTCGCAGTACTCATAACTAGAAAAAAGTAGAGCTATATTTACTCTTAGAAGTTCAATTATAATTTTTTTACAGTTGTAATATACAGAGTATTGTATAAGATGCGATAGTTTTTCAGTGATTTATTTATTTCCCACCCCCTATGACGTCATAATACATTCCCCATGACGTCATCATCTTTAATGTGTATGATGTACGCAGTATGTTAACTTACATCTTTATATTGTAACTGTGCAAGAACCTTTAAAAGCTGTAAATAAAACTGGTGAAATGTACACTAAAGACAATTTATAATTTATACACATATAACTTTAAGCAGCTTTCGTTTAATATTCTAAAATAAGGATACGTGAGAACTTGTAAAAAGTTTTCAACTTTATTTTTGAATAACTTTTACAATCATATATATTTTAGATGAAGATCACTGTTGTACGAAGCGGTATTTTACAATAAGACACTTTAACATGAAATTTTTATTTTTAATTTCAATCAGAAAGTTTTTGTTCACTTTTGTTAAAAGTAGTTTTATTTCTTTTTGTTTTCTTATTTCATTCTTGTTCAAAAATGACCCTTCACGCATATTTGACTTCTCTCCAATAACAGTATATACTATATATATATATATATTTATTTAATAATAAAAAGTATTATATACATTTATGTATATATATAGATATACTGTTATTAAACAGTTATCATTGTAAACGTAAAATAAACTGAAATATTACTACGTCATAATTATTATAAAAAAATTCAAAACCTAAATTTCTGTTTACAACTGTGATAGACTTTACCTTACTGATGAATACATGAAGTTTTATATATCATGTGCAAAACAGCTGTCTAAACTATTGTTTTTTATATAAGTAAGTAAATAAACACATACATATATATTTTTTTTTTTGGTTCTACATACTACGTATTTTGTATTGATTTTACACAAAAGTCGTTAAATACTTTTTACCGACAAAATTTCATAATAATAAATAAAATAGTTCCTTGTAAAACTTTTACATTATTATCAGGAACTTTCAAACTTTTTATTTGATTTAAGATGTAATTTTAGCTTTTAAAACTTACTTTTTTATACCTTATAACACATATAAGTCAATTTTTACTGTATCAAAAATGAATTAAATGATTAAAGATAATTTTAAATTTAAAAAAGAAAAACTATATCTTGAATTAACTGAACAAATTAACCTCATAACGTTAAACAAAAAGTCCTAATTTTTTATTGTTTGTTTTTTCAAGTTTTAATTAATGTTTAACTCAAGATTTTAAAATAAATTTTTACTCTATCAGTAACAACAATTAGATTATTAAGCTGAAAATTGAAATTAAAGATAAAAAACAAAATTTTTGAATAAATCACCTTATGACGTAACAACATAAAAACCGGCAAATATTTGCGACCGCTTTTGAAATATAATTTGAGTAAATCTTATTATGACTTATGTTTCCAAATACCCATTTTTATTTTTTTTTTAAACCACAAGAATGTGGTTAATTAAATTAAATATATGATTTTATTAAGTAAACATAATTTTATCGTTGAAATAGATTTTTTAATTAAGTTTTTTAACTTATACTAGCAAATTAAGTTATTTATAATAAAATTGAGTTATTTAGCCGTAAATTTAAAACACCTGATAGTATATTATTTAATTAATTGTTACTACTTGTTTTTTATTTTTGTGTTTTCTTTAAACTTAAAAAAAAATTAACACTAGATTTTTAAATATCTATTATTATAATAAATCATATTTATGAAGTAAATGTTATAAAACTTAAGACATTCATTATGTTTAAACAACCAGCTAGTTTCTTCGATTTAAAACATGGTTTAAGCTAACAAATTTTTTGTTTGTTTGCATTTTGTTAATTTCAAACGCAATTTGCTTAGTGAATAAATTCAGTAAAAAAGTGCAACGTAAGCGAAAAGTGTAAAAATCTTTTTTCAACTCCATGGGATGCAAAGTAATTACAATTTAAATTTATTGGTGCATTTCTTTATGAATATTTATTTAAACAATAATTTATTTATATGTTTTTAATAACGAAATCTTAGAATTTTTAATTTTTAAAGCCACTAGTTAGTGGTAATTAACTAAATAAATCAAGTTATAAATTTGATTAAACTTGACTAGAATAACTTTTTTGCACCTTAGTGTTAAAAATTGTTTTAAATGTAAGTTAAAGCTCATATTTCAATTTAAAAACCTCAAATTACCCTTAATTAGGTAGTTATGAAACATTGTTATTTAGCTATATATTTTTGGCAACCAGTAGCCCGTAACATTTTCATCTACACAATTATTCTCCAATGTCTGCCTCAGAGTGTTTTTTTTTATTTTTATCAGGATTATTGTGTAATGTGATTATGTTACGATTTTAGTAAAAGTTTTTATCACTTGTTATGCCTAGAAATTTCATTACGACCGTAAACTAAATTTTTAATTAGAGACTTGAATTAATTTGATTAGAATATCGTTGAAGTTATAAATATTATAAATATTAAGGTAATTATAAATATTAAGGTAATTTTTACAAAATTAAATTTATTTAATAAGTAGTAAAATAAGGTCTTATATATCTTTAAATAAGCCTTATCAAATTATGCTTAAGATTTAATTTTAAGCGTAGTGACATACTACAACAGAACATTTAGACTAAACTTTTTTTAGTGTTAGTTTTGTAGTTCGAAAAGAATAAGCAATAAAACAACTTATAATTAAGTCAAGGTATTTATCAAAACAACAATCACTAGTAAAAGGTTATTCTTATTTTTCATAATTTTAAATTTATTGTTGGACAATTTAAATTTATATTAGTATCAATAGTTTTACATAAAAATTGTGAGACATAGTTGTTTATTATATTTCATTACCAACCAGTAGCCCATAATGTTTTAACTACACAGTTTTCACAGGATGACTCAAGTTTTATTATTAATATTGTTTTTACTATTACAGCGCTTATTCACTTATCCGGACACGTTTGGCAAGACTTTTTTGTAAGAATGTCCGTATAACCAAAAATCTGAATAAGTCCAAAAAAATCAATTTTTTATATAATAATATAACTGTCCTAAATAATGCATAAATTTTAAAAGTGTTATTATAAACACAAACATATAGTAAATGTGAATAATGTATAATAAGATGATAAATAGAAAAAGCTAATTTTTAGATTAATTAATTCATTTTTTTAAATTAGAAAAACATCAGACTTACTAACCTCTGCAAAGGGTATACGTTTTTTAAGGGTCAAGCAAGTAAAATTTATCGTTAAAGATTAAAAAAAAAAAGATTAATTTTTGTTTAAGAGAAAATATAAATTAAAAAAGTTAAATCATTAAATAAAGAATTTATAAACTGACTTACTTTACGTGCTTACAGATTAATGATAATTAAGCTAGTTTTGAACAAAGATATAATGTAATCTTTAGTAGTAATATAATTACGTCATAATAATGAAAAAATTGTGGAAATTATAAAATCATTTTGAAATTTCTTACAGCATTAGAGCTTAAATATTTGTATCTCACAAAAATGTTAGAGTTAAATAAAGAAACTTTTGAATATTCTTCTGACTGAACTTGAACGGATAAGTGATCGTCCGGACAATTGAAGTCCGGATAAATGAATAAGCACTGTTTTATCATTACTATTATTGTTATTATCATTGTTATTACTATTATTATTTTTATTATTATTACTATTATTACTATTACTGTTATTATTTTTATTGTTACTACTATAATTGTTATTATTTTAGAATTATTATTAACATTATTATTATTTTTATTACTAATATTATTATTATTATTTTTATTTTTGTCATTGTTGATATTATTATTATTATTGTAACCTAGATTGTTGTTAAACGATGTTTGTGTAATATAACTAAGTTAATTTCGGCTTTACAGTTTCTTATCAGTTTTAATATCTAAAAAACTTATTTTATTACAACCGTAAACAAAATAGATAAAAAGGAGAAAAAATGCACAAAAGTTGTATTTTTATATAACTTTAAGGTCATTAAAATACATAAATTTTAAAAACATTTGAAAATCTTTAGCCAAACAGAACTTAAATAAAAAAAAAAAAACAATGTTGCAAATCAACTGACGTCTATATTGAAACTTGAAATGATATGCAATCGTAAGTTTCAACGTTTACGGTATTATTTTTATATTGAGAAGTTTTCTTTAACTTACACTAGTTTTTATTACTATCGTTTATAAAGAATTAAGGTCTACAAATATTACTTTTATATTTACAGTGTATTTTGATAAAAAATAATATATAAGTGTGTAGCAGAAACTTTTATTGAATAGTTTAGTACATTAATTTAACTTTGAGACTTAAAAGTTAATATCTAATAAAGTCATATTGTGTTTCTTATAAGTGAAAACGTTGTATAAACTGTTTAGTTTTTAATTAAACTTAATTTTATAGAAAACCATTTCAAGTTTTCAGATTCACAAAAAACCAATATGTTTTAATAAAATAAAACAGTAAAACCATAACTTTTCAATTTGCTGCATACCTTTTTAATAACTGTTTATTTTATGTTCAAGTATTCAATAAATATAACACTAGTATTCAAATAAAAATAATATTTGTTTTCAACACAGATTTTTATGTTTGAATGAATAACTAAAATAAAAAAAGTTTGCTACTTATGACTTTATTTTATGTATACTGCAAATGCTCGTTTTGTTTACTTGTACTAATAAAGTTTTCTAAAGTGTACTAACATTAGTTATGTGGACGGTAGTTTAAAACATATAATGTTGGTAAAATAATACATTGATAATTTTTAATCTAGAATCCAACGTTTGTTTTTCAATAAATATTATTCTTAATACAAAAGGTTTCCTTTTATTTTACACCAAAAGTGCATAGTCAATAAGCTCTGGTAAAGTTTTTTGTTTAAAATAATTAAATAAATACTTAAAATTACTAGTTTTATGAATGATGTAAATTCTCTTAAAGATTAAGTATTTGTATTTAAATTAAACAAAGTCTATTGGAATGTCGAACTATTTATATCAAATTTTAAAATGTTCGTGCTTTTCAAACTAAAATAATTTTATTAAAATTTAAACTCAAGTTAATCATTTCAAAAGGGTTTATTGATTAATTAATTTAGTGGATCATCAGAATAATCTTGCTAAAAACTGATAATAGTATAGTGTAAATTTAGTTATATACAATGAATTTGAAAAGTTTAGCTAAAAATAGTTACGTCATAAAGTATAAAAGTCTGTTCAAAAGGTTTAAATTAGAGTTTAGTTAATTTTTTCTAATTTAAGTTATTTATAAAACAAAATTGTTAAAATAAAAACATTTAAGATAGTGAAAATTTTACTTGAAACTATACTAAATAAAAATTACATTACAAAATACGACAAAAAGCGACAATAATAATACTAAAACACGCTAGTTATAAAGTTTTAAATTGTAAAAGTCTCTTTGTTTGCAAACTTTCGGCTGGCGTGTTCTAAAAAACAAAGACTTTATAACTGAGAGATAGAAGAAGTTTCTCACTATGTATAGAATTTTTAACTTACTATCCAGGTAGTTCTCAGCACAACTAGGACTTTTGAGAAGGTGATTATCGCAAATGGATAATTGATTGTTTACCTTTTGGCTTTACATTGTCATTAAACTAAACCTTTTTAATTTTTTTGAGACGTGCTGCTCTCCCCTGACGTGGAAACGTTGAAATGTTCGACCTACGTAGTCATTTCAAATTAAAATATGTATACTACATTACTCAAATCATGGGTAGATGTGGCATATTTCACAATTCCATTAAGCGGGCGGTTGGTGTCGTACACAACAAGTAGCAAAACGCTATTAATGTGAATTTTATAGCTAATGAAGCTTGCTTAGTCAGTCTTTTTGAGTTTTAACCCATATTAGAAGGGCGGAGGTAAACTGGGCAAGGATATGGGCTAAAAGAGGGTAAGCGGCTCATTTTGGACTGAGTTGCATTAATTGTCTTCTTGATAACTGTTTCGGAGTAATCTAATGAGTGAAATATTTTGTAATTGTTGTCAAATTCTAACTTTAAACAGTCGGCCGTGCAAATTAATAAATCTAAATTTAATAGCTTTGTTAGTTATGCATTTTATGATATTCAACTTTTGTTTGGTGGGGCAAAATGAATTCCAGGAAATGCAGTGTGAACTAAAATAATATTCTGTTCACAGAAGTAGAAAACGTGTTGTTGCTGTTTCTACTTCTGTGTAAAGAAGAAAAAAATTTAGTCCACACTACATTTCTTGGAATTCTAAATTGTTTTAGATCTTATTATTTATTTAAAGAAAAATAAAATTTTTTCAATAAATAATGCTTTCTAGTTAGTAATTTAATTATGTGAAAGAAAGACATTACATTAGTATTTAAAACAAATTGTTATTGAACATTGAACCACAAAATAACAACTTTAAGTAAAATATAATGTACATATATAAAATTTAAGTTTTAGAAAAATAGTTTTTTATCATTAAACATACTTGATACAATAAATAACATAGATTCAACTTTATAATAAAAAACACAATAATTGTTTTTTAAGAAAAGCACAGAAAACTATCATTTAAGAACTAGCTAATCATTTTAAAATAAATGGTTTATAAATAATTTGAAGTTTAATAAGTTATTTTAAAGTTTTAAATTAAGTACTCAGTTTATTCATGAACTAAACCAGGGGTCGGCAAACTGCGGCCCGCGGGACAAATGCGGCCCGCAAAGGATAAATCTGTGGCCCGCGAGCACGTTATTTTTTTGAATGGAATGCGGCCCGCGAAAGAAAATTTTACGGCCCGCGACCACGTAAATGTGGCCCGCGAAGCATAAATAAATTTTAAGTCAAGTTTTGTACAAAAGTTAGTACAGTAATTAACTAAATGTTATTTCTTAACAGTCTAGTTTTTTAACACGTTTTTTTACCTGAGTTTCTGTTACAGATGTTTTGATCTTAAATTTTATATTCTAGTATGCAAAAAAAGATTAAAAATAACATAATAACAATAACAAGAAATAAGGTTAACTTTATTTTGGTTTTAACACCTTTAATTTTTTAGAAGTTTTTTTTGCATTTTAAATTAATTGCTATGCACACCAATGAACAAAGATGTTTATATTTTAAACCACTTTTTATTTAATGTTTAACGAGATAAAATTAAGTTTAAGCATAATTTACTGAAGTTATTGTTTCTACCTGTAATATCTAAGTGTGTACAGACACATTTAAAACAATATATATAACATAAATTGGAAAAGTTTTTATTAGGTATACTTTTTGATTTTTTAAACAATGTTTTTTGACAAAATAAGTTAATTGTTATGCGTTGCATACTAATATAAACAGTTGCTGTTTTTTTGTAACTACCTGTTTAATACAAACTAGATTGAGAAATGGTAATTTATTAAGTTTGTACATTTTTATTCAAAATAATTCAAATTCGATCAAATAAAAAAATAAAAACTGTCACACACTCAGACTATGAGTATTAGAAGACTTCATATCTCAGACCAGTTTAGTCATTTTTCAGTTTTTGGCTTGAATTGCTTTTTGTATGCTAAAATATCAAGCTAGTTTTGGTCACTCGGACTGACTTTTTTTGCTTTAAAGAGTAGTAAATTAAATCCATGATGTATGTTGTGTTCAATGCACAGTGTTTGTTTAAATTAAAGTATGTTTTAAACTTTAAGTCTTGCAGCTGATATAATTTGAATTATTTTTTACATTGATTACATATTAGTCTGAACAATAAGTGTTGCTAAAAAATCCCGGAAAAGCTTGGAATTTGACAGTTTATACTTAAAAACATCTGTAGAAGCCTTGAATTTGAGAATTATCAAAAAAAAATTTTTGAATTTTAATCAATTTTGACATGTGAAGTAATAAAATTTCGATTTGACACAAAAATCTACCATATAAATTTTTTATTAAAAACACATTGAAAGTAGCTTAACAGTATTTTTCAAATCATCTATATTATTTAAGACATTTTTTTAACTTTAACTTAATCATATACTAAAAATAGAAGCAAAATGTTGTACTTTTAAAATTTTTTTATTGGTGCATTGCACTTTTGCTTTTAAAATTTCTTTACCTATTGTTGTGCTTTGTATTGGAACTAACTTAGAAATTCTTCTAAAATGTCAAAATTAGTAAAACACCTGTAATAAAAATTCTAAATTGAACAATATCTGTTGTATCAGTTCTAACATCTTAACAGATTGATTTAAGTCCTTATTTAGTTTATGCGTCTTTATAATCTTCAGACATTTCCTAAACACGACTTCTTGTTGATATTAACGAAATAAACAAAAATATTTTACTAACCCCAACACAATTTATTAAAATAAGTTTTCAACTCTAAATGGTGATTTTTTAGTTATTTAATTAGTTCACTGTTAATAAACTTTGATGTTTCTTTATTTTGTGAACTTGATTTTAAACAGGGTTGCCAAACAAACAAGCTAGTTTAAAATAATTGTAAAATTCAGACTAGGTTAAGCTGTTTAAGAAATTTTTATAAAACTTAGGGGTATCTGAAAACTTTTATTTCAAACACTTTGAATAAATCTTCAAAGTCTAAGAATAGTTTATATGACTGTAGTGTAGTTTACTAATAGTATTTTTTTGTCTATTTACATATTGTGCTTTTTTATAAAATGATATATTAGTTATTAATTAAGCTTGATTAACAGAAGTTTTTAGCTATTTTATCTTTTAATAACCTTTTAATATAATTCAGACATTTTTGCTTTTAAAGTGGCAACCGTGTAAAAGACTAATTAATTACTTATAACGTATTTTAATAAAGTATTTCAACATTAAATATGTTAAAAAAATTATTTAGCTTATCTAGAGTTTTATCTAATTTTATTTAATTAAATAATTACTAAATTTTCTAAAGAATGCAAACTATTTAAAACGTAATAACAATTTTCAAAAATTAATTTTTTTTTTAATATGAAAAAGTGATTCATAATATAAAATATAAATAAAAATGACACATAAATGTTTTTCAAGGTTTTTTTTTAAAAGTTAGGTTGTAAGTAAAAAGTAAAAATATTTTTTCAAGTTTAGTTTATTAAGTGTTTATGAAAGTACATACTTTATTACGACTTAAGTATATTAAACAAAGTAAATTCTACTCAAATAGATAGTTATATATATGTTAAATAGGCATTCTATGTTTTGCTTAAAGTCATTTAAAGTAATAAAGTGAATAAAAGTAAAACTATGTCAGGTGTGACCAAAACTAAAGCCAAAAGATAATTTAAATGTCACTAAAACTAAAACTGTGGCCCGCGAAGATTTTGAAAACTTGAAATTTGGCCCGCGAGCACCAACTGCCAGCCGACCCCTGAACTAAACGAAGACTTACGTACATTGTTTTTAATTGTTTTTTCATTTTTAAAGTCATTCATTAAAACAATCGGTTGTTATATATTTTTTCACTAAGACGAAAAAAAAAAAGTTTTTAGTTATTAAACACTAGTGTAAAACATTTGAAAGCTTAAGGTTCTTGTGTAGTAGCAAATAAAAAATGAGCACATATAATAAACGTTTTAATTTAAATACATAAATTAGTATGTAAAAGTTTGTTAATAAAATAAATACCTCTTACATTAAGATAAGCACTAATAAAATTTTTGTTTTTTCCAAATATCCAACATGCAGCTGTTTTTATTTGAAAAAAGGTTCATTGGGTTTTTAAAAACTTAAACTAACTGAATTTTGTTTTGAATTTTCCTCAAAAGTCCACAACAACATACTTCTATTTACAAAAACAATATTTCAGCTCAAAACTAGTTGTCATCAAAGTGATACCTTAACTTTGATTTAAAGGAGAGAACAAAAACAGATACCAAAAATGAAGTAATGTTATTTATAGTTGATGCACTAACCGGTCAACTGAACGAGGTATTTCAATCTACTTACCTGAGCAAGTTAATATGACAAAGCCCTGGCGTTTGTAAACTAACCAGACTGTGTATAAAAAACAGTTTTAATATCATATCTTAATTTTTTATTTTTCCTTATGGATATTTTTAAGTTATTACACAAAAAATGAAGTATTATTGAAAAAAGTTAAAACAAAAACGAGTTAAAATGAGTAAGAAAATTTACTTAGTAAAAACATATACATATATATATATATCTGATCGTCATACTTTTTAACTAAATTGATGTAAAATTAGTAAAAAGATAGTAAAACTATTAAAATTAACAACCAGACTCAGTAATGAGTAGAAAAGCACAACTAATTTTTTTTTTTATTCCATTTAAATGAATAATATGAGCTTAGGCTAGTTTAAAACATTGACAATAGAATTTTACTAATGTCTTTACTAAAGTTTATTAACTATTTCGAAACTGTATATTATTAAATTAACTGACAACAATAAAGTTGTATATCTCATCTTTAAAAATTTGCAATTAATAATAAAGAAATATTTTGTGAGTTCAATTAATACTTAGTGCCTGCAACAACATAAAAAACTTTTATTATCATTATCCATTTGTAATGAAAAAAATCACACATGTTCAATTCTTAAAGTCAATCATTAAAAAAATTAGTTGTTACATTTTTTTAGACCAAATAAAATAGTAGTTTTAAGTTATTAAATACTAATGTAAAAGACTTTAAAAATTTTAATTTCTTGTGTAGTTGCAAATAAAAAATGCTAAATTGTCATATGTTGGGTTGATTACGTAAAGCAAATTAATTTTTTTTTAGCTTACTTGGTACAAACTGTTGTAGTTTTAAAATCGAGGAATATTATGTAGTTTAAAATAAATGATAGCCAATGAAGAGTGTGTATTAAAAAAATTTAAAGTTTTAACATTTAAAGTTTTTTTAAATATTTTTTTACTATCAATATCACTTTGCATCTTTGCATCTTTTAACCTAAAATATTAAGTATGTAAAAAAATATCTCTCCAAAATTTTAGTACATTTTTTTGGAGAATTGTAGTATCAATTTAAAAATAAAATGTTAACTACATGAAACTGCATTTAAAATACCTTGTAATTGAAATTAACAATCTAAATTATGTTATGGTTTTTATTATAAGTAACTATAAGTATCTTTAAATTTGTCAGGTAATTGTTAACCGAAAACAATCATGATAAAGTGTCATTCAAGGTTGATGTCAGCCTAAGCAAGTTGGTAATTGCTTGTATTGGTTCTGCTGCATGTTATGGAGTTGGTTGTTATATTTCCAACTTAAATGACTCACCTGCTCTAGAAAATGATAAAAGTAAAACAGAAGTTATTGTAAAGAGCATAAGTCCACCTACATTAGAAAATGATGAAGGTAAAATAAAAACTGATGTTAAAAGAAAAGTCCACCCACCTTCAAAAATGGTAAAGTTAAATTAAACGTTAATGTAAAAAGGAGAACTACACTTGTTTTAGAAAATGAAATAGGTAAAACAGAAGTTCAAGCGGGGAACTTTATAGTTAAAATAAGTGACATGAAAAGTCTTTCTTACAAAACTGGTACCATAAACAGTGTAATAAATAAAAAGTCGTCAGAAAAGTCTGCATCAAATACCAATCATCATGAACAAGTTTCAGCGACTAAAGTTGAGCTTGAGATATCAAAACCTGAAGTTAAAGCTTCGAATGATTTACAATCCGAGATTAATGACAAATGTGAATTTAGGCAAGCCAATGATTTTTCTCAAAGCAAAACTGATAAAACAAACAAAATTGAAAACAAAAAGTCGTCAGAAAAATCTGTACCAAACACTGAACATTATGAACAAGCTTTAGTGACCATGATTGAGCAGATATCAAAAGAAGAAAATAACGCTTCTGATTATTCACATTTCGATTTAAACAGTAAAGTTGCAAACGAAAACATTAAGCAAACACCAAAACATGAAATTAATGTTTCTAATGATTCAGAACCCAATTTGAATGATAAAGTTTCAGGGACCAAGACTGAGCAGATATAGAAAGAAGAAATAAATGCTTCTAATGATTCACAACCGGATTTGAGCGGTAAAATTTCAGAAACCAAGATTGAGCAGATACCAAAATCTGAAATCGAAGATTCTAATGATTCAGAACCTGATTTGAACAAGAAAGTTTCAGAGACCAAGACTGAGCAAATACCAAAATCTGAAATTGAAGCTTTTAATTATTCAGAACCTGATTTGAACAATAAAATTTCAGAGACCAAGATTGAGCAAACATTAAAAGAAGAAATAAATGCTTCTAACTATTCTCAATCCAGTTTCAATGATAGATGTAAAGTTAAAAAAACTAATAGTAAAAAAATTGATCAACAAAATAAGTTTCTAGTTGATGAAAGCTTGTTGGATACTATAAAGCAACAAAACCAATTGTTTTACTATTTAAGTTCGTATTTTAAATACAATTCTAAGTTGTTTGAAAACAGATTCAACGAAATGGGGTCGAAAAACATTAACACTTCTACTTCTTCCATGAGCGAATTAAATTCAGCATTTAAAGAATTTCGTGATCAATTTAAGGGCAACAGTCTTTACAATCCTGATGAAAGTATTGCTTTTACAAATTTTGCTATTCATTACGAGAACGTTGTATGCGACACTTTCACTGAGATCATAAAAGCTTCAGAAAAACAGCAAAAAAACAAAAAAGGAAGTAAAAACAGAAAATGGCTTGTTAAAAATGAAAAAGCACTTTTACACTTAAGAAATTATACAATAAGTGTTTCCACAGTGTTTGACGATATTTTTAGTTTTATTGAAAATTTTCCACCTGAATCGAATCTAACGAATAGCGATGTTGCAGAGCGTCTAGAATATTGGAATGAAAATGTCACAGATTTGAAAGAAGAGATTCAAAATGCTGAAAAATGTTTAAATTGTGAAAAAAGAGATGTTTAGCACTCAAGATCAGTGCACAGTTTTCCAAACTTTTTAATCATTTAAATGACGTTATTAAACTGTTTCAATCTAATTTGTGTCCAAAGATCATGGTTAAAAAAGGAAGTGTTAAAATTGGTATGAAAAGATTGTTATAACCGAATATATCATAATTTATAAAATAACACGTCTTTATAAGTTTTAGTCAATATTACTTCTTTTTCTTTTTAACAAAACACTTTATGTTTGCTTGATTGTACTAAGTTATTTAATAAACACTAATGTTAAAAAATTGTTTGTTTTAAAATAGTTTAAATTAAGAATTTTCACTAAATTTAAAAGTTTTTTCTTTTGAATAAATTCTGTGAAGTTAAAAAAATAAGAAAAATGTTATTAAAAAATATACATGTCCAATTTTTGAATAAAACTTAGTAGTGTAAAGTATAAAATCGATTATATATGTTTCGATTAAATAAAATTCAGCAAAGTTAAGATATTAATTTTGTGTATTTTTCCAAGTTTCCAAAAAAAAAATATTGAAAACAAAATAATAATTCAAAAATGAACAGTTATCTTTTTTTGTTAAAACAACAGATAAAATTTGTTAGTAAATAAAATTATTAAAAGAATGATTTTTTCAATTTTTGAAGTTAAAATTTAAGTAAAAAGTAGTTTAAGGAAAAGCATACCTAGCCAGCCTGAGATTTCCAAAATATCTTCATAAAATTCAATCTAGCCTCATTGTATGCCAACTCAATGTTAATTTAAGCTTATAATTTCTTTAAATTTTATATGTATTAATTAATTATAATTAAAGGTTTAATATTTACTTCATTTGAGTTATTTAAAACTTAAAACTGTTACTTAAAATTTATTCATTACAACAGATATGCATCTATAAACAGAGAATTATAAATATATTTAACTATTATTATTTTTTATTGAATATAAATTATTTAATTTTCCTGTAAGTATGAAAAATAGCTTTAAATTTTTATTATTATTGAACTAATAATATAATTATCATGTGAATATCTTTATAGGAATTGTTGTTTAATTTAAAAAGTAGGTAATATTGTTAAGGTAATATTGTTAATTTGAAAAGGGGACTTTT
Source organism: Thalia democratica (assembly GCF_965202585.1). Lineage (NCBI taxonomy): Eukaryota > Metazoa > Chordata > Thaliacea > Salpida > Salpidae > Thalia > Thalia democratica. Next base: position 21,695,990 of record NC_139165.1, read on the forward strand.
TTCACTAAGCAAAATGTTGTAATTTACTATTACTAAAAGTAAAAAGGAAAATACTAACCTTTTTAATATAATCATGATCGTAGCTGGATAACAGCTTCCTCCACATCAGTCAACTTAATTAACAAGCGTTTCGAGTCTCTCTATTCTTTCAGATGCAAGCTGTTCCCTAATGTTTATATTAAGAATGGTATGTGATTTTTTATACCAAAATAGATCATGAGAGTAAAATGGCAAATAAACTAAAAGCTAAATTAAACATCAGCGCTAGATTTAACTTAAATACTTAACTATGTCGCTTAAACTAAATAACTATAATAATAAGACAAAAAAAGTTTTTGCGTAACCTCAAAATTTCGTGCCCCCCTATATGAGTTTCGTGTACCCTAAAAGTTTCATGCACCCAAAATAAAATTTTGTGTACACTAGTGTGCACCATTGTACACCGTGCCGACCCCTGGTGTAAAGTATAAAATCAGTTACATTTATTTCGATTAAATAAAGTTCAGCAAAGTTAAGGAAAAAAATTAAAATTAATATCTTAAGGAAATATGTTAGTAAGGATTGTTTACCCTTTAGTTCGCTATAGTTTAGTTCATTTCTTTTGAGCTAAATTGAGAAGAGAACACAAATTTGTATAATAAACATTTATCTTTGGTAAAATTCTTCAATAAGAAATACTAAGTACTATTAAAAATAATTTTGTTTTTATTATAACTAAAAATAAAATGTATAAGTATGTTGTTTAGACTGGCTATTTTTTGATTAAAGCTATGATAATTTTTATTTTACAAACAATTATTTTCAAAAAACTTACGCAAAGTTTTTATAGTGATATTTGATTAGTAATTTATTGATAAGAAATTGTTATTAACTTCAACGTTTAAGTTTTATAATGTAATCAATGTTTAATATATATATAATTATATATATACATATAAAATAAGGTTGTTATTTAAAGTTTAACACCTTCTACTGAGCCACACTTGAAGGGCTTTTAAATAATTTATTAGAAAAATAAGATTTAAAAAAAACTGATACACGTGTTTCATAAGACTAGACGCCTTAATCTTCAGCCAGCTAAATTAAAAAAAAAAACTTTTTACTAAAAATAGAAGTAAAAGTTATACAAAAAAACAAAAAACAGTATGACGTAATATTGTGCATTAAAAGAATTCAGTACAAAAATCGATCTACCATCCAACTTTCAAACAACTAAATATTAACAAAAACAATAGTTGAGTGACTATAAAATATTTCAAAACTTATTGTATTTTAAAGGGAGCTTTTTCATATGTCGACAAGACAATATGAATTCACTCCTCTTATTTAAACAACCTTCCTTTTTAAACGCGTACATGACGGCTGTTGATTCTTTTAAGCACAGCCTACAAACAGGGTTGTTACCATCTGCTATTGGCTGCGCTCTTTTTATCACCCTCTAAGTTAATTTAAAATCAATGTATTTGCCCTTAGGCCGCAAACATACTTCGAAAGCTCAGTTTCATTTTCGTATACACCACCTTTAAAAGATTTTTTATGGTTAGCATGCCGAAATCCGAATTGAGTGGAGCATAAGCCGATGTAGAACTTCTTTTCAAGTTCAGAGTTGACTGTTGCCTTGTAAGTAATGTTCTCTGAACGGCAATTACCCCCTTCATATCATATTCACAGCCACCAGCGCAATTAAACTGATTTTTGATTAAATTACTTCTGTTTAAAATCCTTTGATTGTGTGACTTAATTAGTGTCTCCAGATTCGCCATGCATGAATATCTGATTTGCATATTATGTTTGTTAAAGATCTTAGATAATGGGTTATTTTTGTTGAATTTTTTTTTTCTACATTTATAAATTCTCTACCGGTATTTATTTTGACTGAAATACAGAATGAGGGATTATACCAAATTATATTTCATTTTCTTTTATTTTTATTGGTTGTTTTGATTTTTTGCTCCGTTGTTTCTAAATTAAGTTTATCTTTGTGACCGCATGAATGAAAAAGTGCGGCTTATGCTTCACTTAATTCAGATTTCGGTATAATAACCATAAAATCTTTTGAAGGTGGTGTATACGAAATGAAACTAAGCTTTCGAAGTATTTTTGCGGCATAAAACGCAAAAAAAAATATTTTAAATTAATTTGGAGGGTGATAAAAAGAGCGCAGCCTAAAGCAGATGGTAATAACCCTGTTTGTAGGCTGTGCTTTAAAGAATCAACAGCCGTCATGTATGCGTTAAAAAAGGAAGGTTGTTTAAATAAGAGGAGTGAATTCATATCGTTTTGTCGACATTAAAAAAAGCTCCTCTTAAATTAAAATAAATTTTGAAGTATTTTATAGTCACTCAATTGTTGTTTTTATTAATATTTAGTTTTTAGAAAGTGGATGGTAAATCGATTTTTGTACTGAATTCTTGTAATGCACGATTTTACGTCATATTGTTTTTTTTTTATAACTTTTGCTTCTATGTTTAGTAAAGTGCTTTTATTTAAAATTTGGCTGGCTGAAGATTAAGGCGTCTAGTCTTATGAAACGCGTGTACCAGTATTTTTAAATCTTATTTTTTTAACAAATTGTATATATATATACATTAACTATAGTTGCTAATAAGTCTAACGTTATAGTAATTCATCAAAAAATATTTATATAGTTTGTAAATAAAAACTAATTTTGTATATCATTAAAAGTTTGAAACTATATCATCTAGTTTTTAATATTTTAAGTATAGTAAGCTTAGTTAAATTAGCTAAGTTAATTTGAAACAACAATGACAATATGTATCTACATACAAATACTACTGAATTGCTTTTAATGGTTTTTTTTTAATTATATTTCATTATAAACTGTAGAAAGTGAACGTTTGTTGCAATTAAAGAAAAAAAAGAATGTAAAATAATACATATGCGTTTTAATATTTTATTGACATCCTTTAACTTGCTACCGCAAACAATTACTACTTATATATATGCATACATTTAATTTATTGTTATTTCAAGATCCCATCAATATAGTTGTTTATAAAAAAAATAGATTTTTCAAAGTCCAAGTGAAAAACTATTCAGTAACTATTAGTTGTTACATTAAATTAGTATAAATACTCTTTTAATATAAATCTGCACAACTTTTTTATAACCAAAAAAAAAAATCATTGTTTTCTACTGATAAAAACATGATAGAGTTAAAGTTAAGGTTATAATAATAAAAACACACTAAACCTTTAGTTGTTTTGTGGAGCATGACTTATTCATAAGAATATTGAAAAATAAACTAAAAATGTTATTGTATTTTGAAAAGTAAGGTAAGTAAAATTAATTTTAAATAAATTTTAACCCTGTTTTTTTTATTCAAAAATTGAAATTGAAAATTTAAGTATATCTAAAAAACAATACTTATAATCAAAAAGTATCATTAAACTTGTGAAGCAGGGTTTACCTAAGTTGATCTTTTGGAGATAATTTCAGATATTTAAAGGACCATAAGTTTAAAAGGCGTATAAGAGGGGAGTAGTTAAGCCGCCACAGGATGGCAATGTAAATATAATTTAAAACTTACAATTGAGAAAAGTTCTCAGGCATATTTAAAAGTTATTTTAAACTTTTAGTAGTTAATATTAAGTAGGTGGTGCAAAACGAAAAAATATCTTAGACATATTTAACATTAGTTTTATCAGAAAGGGTTCCACACTTTTTTTAATTTCTTAAAAAGGGATATTAGGAAAAAAATATTTAAAAACTGTGATTTAAAGCATCATGTAAAAATTAAATTAAATTTACTCAAATGTTTTACAAAAACTAAATAGATTTTAACTAGCTACTGTTAAACTTTAAAATACTACTATTAAATGTTAGTGTAAAAAATTTGATAATAAATAAAATAACATAAAACTATATTTTTTATTAACAGTATATTTTAAAATATAAAAAAAAATTATATACATTAAATAGATCAAGTACAGTCATCTCGACAAATTGGACACGAAACATTGGACTGCATTCCTTCGTTCGGAGTTGAAAACATTGTCTCAGTGCAAACTCTACAGCAGAAGTGATTGCACGGTAAACGACAAACTTCTTGATCCATTTCGAAATCTCCCATGCAAATCGGACACGATTTCTCATTCTCAAAGCCGTCTATAGATCCTCGAAATCTAAAAGACATTTCATTGATGTGTTCAACAGAAACTTTCAAATCTAAATTATCAAACATTCTTCGACTTATATGCGCTGCAAAATCTTTATAATTTGAACATTAGTGTTTAAATTGTTTTTGTCATTTTAATAATTGTTTTTTATAAAGTGTTGAACATATTTGATTGATATAGATGACTTCCCTAGCTTAACTTTTATAGTGTCAAGAATTTCTTCTTTATTACTTTTTATATAATACACATGTTTAATTGTTTTTTTGTTTGTGTCGTTACAAACATTATCCCATACATCGCGTATCTTTAAAACGTCATCAAACTTCAGAACTCTTCACCGCTATTTAAAATACTGATTTCATTTCTATATGTGACTTCACCATCATTTATCACAACTGCTACATTCTCCAGGTCAAAAAAGTGTTTATGAGAGCTTAAAAAGTTAAAAAGTTCTTTTCTAACTGCTAAAAATTTTCTGAATCTTTTTTATCGGTTTACTTCAATATAATTTGCTTCAACTTCTTTAGGATAAACTGTAGCCAGTAGAAAGCCTATGTAATTGTGAACTACTTTATGTAATGCCTTAGCCACAGTATCCAACTTTTTTTCTTCTTCGTCAATTATCACTCCACTTGACATTGAATCTTTTAATTTTTAAAAATGCTCTGAAACAAGTAAGTGATTAATGTTTTTAATTTGCAAAGCTAAATCTGTATAACACTGTCTTAATAATAATAGTAAATATTTCTCATTTAATTTACTTCATACATGTGTATTTTAAAAATATATACTGTATTCAATGTTTTTTTTTGCTTTAATTAACTGTATTATTAAACTTCTGGGTTTTGCATATTAAGTCTATGCTATACTGCGTCTACGAAAAGCTATTAGTGTTTTTATTTACTCTACAGTCAGTTTTGTAAAAAAAGAAACTTGTACAAACTAGTCTAAATTGTTCTTATAGTAGTTTTGATTATTTGTAATGCAACTTTTTGTTATTAATAGTTTTAGATACGTATTTAATATATATGTCTTCACAAGGGATGTAGCTAGCTTAAAAATATTATAAAAAAAAACACCTCAAGAATGACGCGTGATGATGTCATAATAGTAACAAAGAAATATAACTAGCACTAATGTTATTCAATTATATATTAGGTTTGCATCCATTTAAAAAATCAAACATAAGTTTAATTTTGAAGTATAAGTGAAATTGTATTCAAAACAACTTGTGTTGCTTTTAGCCCTCTAGAGTTTCTTATAAGTTGTTACTTTTGAATACCTATAAAGATTTTCATTCCAAATAAAAACAAGAAAATCACAATTCGATTCAAAAGATGATCATAGATAGGGTTAAAATTTAAAATTATAATAAATTTTTCACAGTTCAGAAAATATTTGTAAAATACTGTTCCTTATATTAGATAAAAATTACATAATTAGGACTTGGATAAAACAATGGATATACAAAAATTTAGTTTAAACATTTAATATAATTTTTTATTAATAACATTTAAAATTTCTTGATATTTACTCATAACTTTTCAGATGTACGACTATTCACTATGTGATGTACGAAAAATAATTCGTAATAAATAAAAAATTATGTATTATTTAATGTTGTTTCTTTCTTTGATTGTATTAAGTTTCGGGCTGTAAAAAAGAACTATCATTTTTTATTAAAACTAATTTGTTGAAGTCCTATAAATAAAAAAAGTTAACGTTAGAAAACCATAAAGAAAAAACACTACTAAAAGTATATATATAAACTATTATATTTTTTAGATAAAAAGAATAAAATTGACATATTAAAAACATAACTTTTTTTTGTACTAAACTTATATGTAAAAATCATAAAATATCAAGACTTCAAAATCTAATAAAAAAACACTTGTCATCATTTAATAAAAAAATTATGTACTTAATAACTGAACATAATAGTATAAATATTAAAGAAGTTTTGATGGAAACAAATTATTTTATAACTTTTAACATAACCTTTAACATAATTTTAAAAATTTAACCTGATATTATTTATAAATCTATGATATATTTAAAAAATTTCTAAACTACTATAAAATTTTTAACTTTAAGTTTAAACATAAAAGAGAATACATTTCTTTTGAAATTAAAAAAAAAATCTTCGTCTTTTAAACAAAAGTTTTTGTAAAATAGTAGTAAAAAATGAAAAAAACTAATAAGAAGGTGAAAAAATGTTTATTGTTTTCACAGTTTTCTGGTAACACATTTATCAAGGAACTTTTTCTTAAAATATATTATCTAAAATTTTTCGGTTACTAACTGAAATAAACAGCTAAAAAGAATATCAAAATCTGTCTAGCATAAAATGTTATTAAAAAGGCAGGAAGCTGAAAAACCGTGGCAGGACATATTTGAGATCCTGCCGATAATTAAGAGTTTTCCGCAACACACAGTATTGGCTAATAACATTGAGCGTCAAAATTTAATATTATTTTAAACCAACTTCCTCTACTAAGGTGGTTATAATTGACAAAATATTTTAACTAGACCATTTTAATCTGATTCAAGTTTAGACAAATATATGTTCTGAGATTACTAAAAAATCTCAAACCATTCTGAATTTTTCTAAAATAAAATTTCCCCAGTCAGCCTGAGTCAGCCTAAAAATATTTCTAAATATCCTAGAGCAGGGTTTCCAAAATTTATAAGGGCATTTGCTACATTAGCTGCAAAGGGGCCAAAGCAGGGCATTGAGGTCATAATATGAAACTTACAATAGATATTCTGGAGTTGATGATGAAGAGCAACAAAAAAAAAGTGAATATAATGATATTTTTTTTTACTTATATAGAAAAAAGGACAATAGATTTATTAAACTTTAGAAAAGGAGGCTTTTAGAAAAAAATGAGGGAGCCCTGTCTTAAACCTTCATAATGTAAAAAAACATCTTTGGTATATACTCCGATAAGCTTAGCTTGTCAGGATCTCCAGGATTTAACGTCTTTTAACGTTAAATATTCTATATATATATATATATAACTGATCGTCATTTTTTTAAATTTATAATGATTTAAAATCAGTAAAAACTAGGACGACTGTTAGAAATTAACAACCATACTCAGTAATGAGTAAAAATACAACCTTATTTAAATGTTTATTTATTTTTTTAAATAAAAAATATTAGCTTAAACTAGTTTTGAACAAGTACTATATTTTAATTTACCAAGGTATGTAAAACTTTATGATTATATTTGAAAAGCATCAAACAGTTTATATAAACTTTTAAAAAAATTTTAAATTGTAATCAAATCTTAATCAAATTATTTTTGATCATCACTAAGCACAATCTATGGTTTAAAATTTACTTATCTATACAAATACACTGATTAAACTGATCTAGGTGATTCAAAAATTTAAACTCCTTAAAATATTCTTCAAAATTTAGATACCCATTTTTACTCTTTAAATTTAATTTCAAACTATTCACACAAATATTCATCACCAAAGTAAAAAAAAGTGATTGTAGTATAAAGATATGTAAAGCTATATCCAAAACACTATTAATGTGTAATATCTTTTTCAGTCTAGGATGAAAAATGTATTTAAGCAATTTTATATACCACAGATTTTTATACCACTAGAAAATTTTCTAAGAGTTTTTCACAGAGTTACTTTGTATTTATAGCAAAAAATAAGTTTGAGATTGGAGAAAGATTATATAGCTTTATAAGTCAGAGAGATTATTTATTAGGTTCCTTGCAGTAGCCACAAATTCAAAAAATCACTTACAATTTATCCCTCTTACATTTTTGAGATTAAAACTTAAAATAAAAAAGAAATGTTCTTTGCTTTGTTGAGATAAATTAATTCTTGAAAGGAATTATAATAAAAACAAAAAACATGAATTATCTCAATAAAATAAAAACAAATCTAATTTATATATATAACTAAAAAAAATTCAAAAGTTTAAAATTTTGTATAATTTTAGGTATTTATCTCAATCAAACAAAAGAGATACATTTAAAGAGAAACAGTCTTTTTTGTTTATGCCTCTCACATGGAGCTTATTGCACTCTCTAACTTTAAACAGCTGTATCTTATTTTAGATAATAATTATTTGAAAAACGTAACTTGTACCTTAGTTAAAAATCTGAAATATAAGATAGAAATTTTAAAAAGTAATTTAAAATGTGTATTTACTAAAAAAATACATGTTTGAAAGATCTTTGTACCAATTAAAACTTCATTACTTTACATGTGAAAATAGTTTAAAATTTAAGGTTTTTCTTGGTTATCTTCTTTAACTTACAAATATACAAAAAAAACATTAAAAACCAAAATTGCAACTACCCTGAGTAACCTGGTAAGTATGGGCAACCATGTATTTAATTCTTATATCTATCTATCTGAAAAGTAAAGTTTTTATTAAAATAAGTACCTTAGTGTACTTAACTTTTTTTAAACTCAAATCTAACTAAGTTGTTTTTAAATAATTAGATTACAACTATATTAGAACTTTATGCAGATTTGTTTCACAATAAATCAAAAATATTTTACTGAAACGGATTTTTTGACCTACCTGGTTTTTCTCAACAATATTTATTAAATTTACTTTTTTAAAGTCCCTTATTTAAACTTACATTCAATTGATTTTTCATCATAAAACTATCTAAAAGTATCAATAAAAATTGAACCTGATATATTTGCACTACACACATCTTTTCAAAATTAACTCACTTTATTACTTAACTTATATTCTAAATGGCATGTTTTAGTTCATATAAAAATGTTGTTTTAAAATAGACTTTATTTTTTATATAAACTTTTGTCAAATATGTAGGTAATTTTGTTTCAGGTTTTCAAAATTTATTTTAGGTGTTGAAAATCGAGGTCTAGTTTAACTCCAAAATTAAGTTGATTTAAAAACTGTGTTGAATAGTAAAATGGCATTATAAATATGTTTTGAAGCTTTTAAAATGTGTTTTATAAAAAAATAATTTTAGTGTAAAAAAATTCTTTTGTCTATGTGTCAAATAAAATCCAGGTTTTAGTAATTTTTTTTTAATTGTTTAAAATTGCAGGTTTTTTAAGAGCTTCTAATGATCTTTGTTCAAATTTTTTGTTTTTAGCCATTTTAAATTAGTAAAATTCAAATAGTTTTTCCAGGGTTCAATGTTTTTGCTCACCTAATAAATCAATGCAGATCATTTCATAATGTAAATAAAAAAAATTACAAATTTAATTTAATATATAGCAGGTTTCAACCAAACTAAAGCTACAAAAACAAAAAAATAATTTGTAAAGTATTAAGATTTTCTTTAAACAAAAGTGATAAAAAATATTGTTTTAAATACTATTTAAAACTTTGTCATCTTTCAGCTTTTAATTATTCAATAAAACTTCAATAAAATACTTCATATATTGTAATATTTTGCTTGTATGGTATTTGTTTTATATAACAAAAGTGTAAAACAATGTATGCAAAGTAATATTTGAAACTATGACATAATAAATAACATAATTAAAACTATGACATTTTTTAACATGAAATCATTTAGCTAATTATAACAGCATACCATATCACTAATGAAAAAAATAAGATTAGAACAACATAAAAAAAGTTTAAGTAGTTAAAGACATTTTTTTAGGAGATAAAAGGAAGCAACATTTCTAGTCATGTTTATACATTTTAAATTATTATTTTATTTCTTATTTTCAAGCTGAAAACTTAATGTAACATAAGTGATTAAAATAAAATCAATAAAACATATTTTTTATAGGCCACTAAGTGTTATCAAAAACTGATCTTGTTAACAGTTACATCATTTCTGGGAACTTTGTCTAGGTATCTGGACACAGATTATATAAGTGTTATAAATTATTGTCAGGGTAAATTAACTTAGTAATATGATTAAGTTTAGAACAGCTTTTTTTTGTCTAAACTTTTCCAATTTAGATTATTAAAGTTTTAAATAACTTTGTTTTAAACCATTAATAAAATCATTGTGGATTAATTAAGTTTTCAAAAAAATGGTGTAATGATATTTTCAATATTTTTTTTTGTTAATAAAACACTGTTGATTAATTTTGGATTGAACATTTATAAGCACTAACATTTTTATTTTATCAGAATACATTTAGTATAAAATAGGATCACATAGTTCGATAATTGAATGTATTTTTTTACTTGCATAGGATTTTCTTCTTAGTGTTTTTAGAGTTAAGATTTTGTCCTGTGAGTACTTGCCAAACTAAATGACCCCATAAAACTATTATTAATTAAAAAAAGATTATTTCTAATAATTATAATGTTAATTGATAAACGAAAAGGTAGAATTGTATACGTTTAATTTTTGACCTTCTGAAAAAAAATTACAGGGTGGCCACTAGTTTTTGAGATGTTTCTTCCAGTGATTGCAAATAAAAATATTCTCATAGGACAGACTTAAGCTGATCTTTTTCAAAAAAAATGTTATGTTATGATTAAAAGTTTTAAAAATATTCAATCTTCAACATTTTAACTTAATTGCTTACATATTCTCAATGGCAGTACTTTTATTTATAAACAAGGAAGCCAAAACTATTTTGATTCATCCTGATGTTTTCAAATTTTTTTTAATAATCCTGAGTGTCTTAACTTTCCTGAGTGTATGGCAACTTTTTATAAAGATTCTTTGACATTAATACTTACTTTAATATTTTTCCATTAATACTTACATTAATACTAAGGAGTGTTGCTATTTTTTTGGCAATTTTCTCAAGGTTTTATAATTCATAGAGATACACATTTTTAAGTCTTTAATTGTTAAAGTTAAGTTTAAGGTAAGAAACTGAGTTAAAAGTATAAAAACATTGAAAAGGCACTTAAAAACTATCTAAAATGTGTTTTTGGTAAAAAATCTTGATGATAACAAAGTTTTTTTTATCTAATAGATTGATTTTCTGTGTCAAATAGAAACTTTACTACTGAGTATGATAAAAATTCCAGGATATTTCGGTAATTATTGTACAAAATTCCAGGTTTTTCCAGGTTTTCTTTTTAATTTGTCAAATTCTAGGTTTTTTAAACATAAATTTTTAATTTCCAGATTTTCCAGGATTTCTGATTTTTAGCAACCATGTTAATGGTAAACTTGTGCCACTAGCAGTTTATATAACTATGTTTCAATCAAATTTGTGTAGCCTGATGTTAAAGGGTTCCTTTTAAAGGCTTTGAAATATCTTAGCTATTGAACAATATTCCATGGTTCGAGCTCAGTGGTTGACACATGTACAAAAAGATTTACTTTACTTTTATTTTGTTACAGTAGTTTCTCTTAAAATTCTTAGGAATAAGGAATATATAGATTTTTTCTGTGACAATTAAAAAAAAGTTTTAAATATAATTTATTTTTTATAATTAATAATAAAATGCTCTGTTAACTTTAGGTGAAGTTGTTTAACAGTTACATATTTTAAAGATTTTTAAGACAACAGCCATTCTAAAACTATCATAAAGAAAGAAAAGCTCATAATTTTGATTTGTTTATATTCAATTAAACTTTTACATTTAGGAGTTATTTAAGAAGTACAAAACTTTATCAACTAGTAAAAGGGAGTGGGAAACTTGTAGCAAATTTTATTTTTATATATCTAATTAGAAAAACACATATATTGTTCATATTTTTATAAACAAATTGCTGAGAGCAAATTACTATGCTTTTATTTTAATTAAGTTATTGATTTTTATTTAACAAAACAGTACGTTTGTAAACTTATATAAGTCACACAAACAGAAGCCAAACAATATTTTATGAAGAATAACTTAAATTATTTTAATTAACATATAATAATTATGGCTGCATTTGTTAGAATACAATCTTTTAAAAATTTCTTGAAATTCTTTGTTACTCCAATGCTACTATGGTATGAGCTGTGGTTAGTTAACTAAAATGGATTATTAACTTTTTTTTTTCTATAAAGCAGTGCATTAAAAAAGGTTAATTTTATCATTTTTATGTTTATTTAAGTGTATATAATTTATTATTTCTTTAAAAAACCTACGTTTTGATAACCTAATAATATAAAGTAAGAAAGTTATAATAAATATTAAATATATTTGTCCGTTAAAATAATTACACCAGGTCCATCAAAAAAAAATAGTTTTTTTAAAGATGTTTTAATACTAGGAAATCTCTTAATACAACAAAAACTACGAAATTCCTTTAGAACTTCAAATAGTACATTTTTCTTTTATCTTTATCAATACTATAAGAAACTATCGCAAATATTTTATAATAAAAAAAACCATTATTTTTTCGATCGATAAATATTTTATCAAATAAAAACAAGTCCACCGTGAGTTTAGAAAAAAAACGACTTACATTTAGAAATAAAGTTCACAAAAGTTATCTACAATTTAATAAAAATTCAAAATTATTCCTATTCTTTGAAAATATTCTTATAAATTTCAACGAGCATATTGATACTCGTTGAAACTATTGTGCAAAAGATTTATAGATGAAGTATTTATTTTTGGAGGTTTTTATCATAATGATGCTGTTGATGTCAATTCAACAACTAACTCCTGTTTTGAGTTTGATATGAAACGTATCAACTTCAAAGTAAAAAACTTGAATGAATGTCGCAATAATTGATGCAGCTTGCCTAGTTTTTCAAAGAAAAATTGTTAATTCAGGTTGTGGAAATAATAATGAAAACAAATTAAATACAGTATAATTATATGATGTTTTTACTAATAAATTGGCATCAATCCCTGATATAATAAAATCTGATAAGAAACACAATTTAATTTTTGTGAAAGATTAATTTTTTGATACTGGTGTTTAAACAAACAGTTCTAAAGTTTTTGTCAATTTACAAAAAATTAGTTGCTCTTAAACCACAACCCACCTATATTTATTTGATAAACTACTTCTATGGAAAACAGAAACGTAATATTTTAAAATGTCTTGTTTAAACGTAGAGGTGTTTAACCTGGTACTTGCTGTTTCAGCAAAATAGTTTTTTTTATCATAAATATTAATTATTTTATTACTATTTAGTTTTTAATTTTTGATAAATTTATGATATATTTAGGTATGGTGGCGAATAGATATTGAATAATAAAGAAAACTAGAAAATGTTGCTGACTCAGAAAATATTAGGGGAAATACATCCATATTTCAAAATAATATTTCCAGTAATTTTTTACGATGTAGACAAAAAGAAATGGTAAAAAGAATCGAGATGTACAATTAAAAATCATAATTTTTGTGTGAAGATACCAATGAAAATGTATAAAAGCATTTTAAAATCAACTGTTTATTATTTGTCGGACAAAGTGTTGTAATATATAATTGAAATTTTCTTATATTTTTTATCATGTTTTTTTTTTTAATATGTTTTGAGAGATGATTTTTTATTTTTTAGTTAATAATTTTAAGTTTAATAAAAATAAGTGATTTTAATTGATATGAGTTTTTAGTTTCAACAACTCACTGCTTCAAAAAAAAAAAAACAAAAAAAGCCATTTTAGTTCAATAGCCACAGCTCATACCATAATAGAAATGGAAAATCAAAAAGTATTAACAAAGTAAAAATATTGTTTACTAAAATAAAAAACTATATTACTTATTTTAAATAATATTACTATTTACTACAAGTTTTTACTACAAGTTTGCTGCTCTCTTGTATTTGTTTATAAAGTTATGTAAATTTAAAAAGCTCCTAAAAGTAGAAATTTGAATAAAAGAAACAAATATAAATTTATACTTTTTTGACATTAGTATTAGTTTTGAAAATTCCAAATTTTTTATCAATATTGAAATTATGTAATCATAAATGTTCAAAAATTTGTAACAACTTAGTAGAGCATTTCATTTTTGAAAAGAAAATTGTTTAATTAATTTTGAAAAAAAAAAACACTTTTTATTCTTAAATTCTTGAATTCTAGCAGAAACCAATGTAACAGGTTGTTTTTCTTTGTATATCCTGGAATATTGTGCAATTTAGAGAGTTTTCAAAACCCTAATTAGGACCCATTAAACATCAGGCCACACAAATTTGAGTAAAACAAAATAAGTATATAAATACCTAGTTAAACAAATTATCAGTATTAGTATTAAAATCAAAAGATACTTGTACAGGGTTGCCAAACCCTCAGGGTACTCCGTATTACTCAAACTATTTTTTTAATTTTTATAATATCAGGAAGTCTAAGGATAATTACAATTTGATTTCAATAGATAGTTATGATTTTGTTTAGAAAACTGAAAATTAATCTAAGACTTTGGAAATCCTAGGCTATTTTTTTACACTTTAAAAGAAATTTAATGGAATTGATTGAAATATTTTTTTATTTTATACCAAATTTTATTGAAAAAGTTGTTTTTTTAGTGAACTTTAAAAGTATTTTGTTTTTTCTTAGGGTTTAAAAAATTTTAGGGTGACTCAAGCAAATAAATGGTCACTCAGGACAGTTTTTAACTATAGCAGTAGAATCCTTGTTTAATTAAAAAGTATTTCCAACAAAAAAGACCTTTTATTCATTTATTTATATAAAGTTTTTTTACTATTAGTGTTTTAAGCTAACTTCCATAGTAATAAAACACTGTTACAAAGGATAAACTATAAGACTGATGTATTTTATAGAAATCAATAATTACGCAATTATGTTAAATTACTAAAGTTTAAAAACTTTAGAAAATTTTGATTATAAAGAAATTTATTATGTTTTAAAATGTTATATTTTCATTTTATAATGTATAAAAAACATTAGTTTCAATCTTCAATTTACAAGGTTAACTTATCCACTAAACATGGAAAACTCAATATGTTTATTGTGGAAATGGTCAAATTTGTCAATTTTTCAGATAAAATTTTGAAAAATATTTTTTTTTTTTGGTCTTAGATAGTAAAAAGCATACAAAAATTTTAGTTTAGATCTTATTTCTACGCGGTTAACCTCATAAATGTTTAAAATTGAACTAGATATACGTGCAAAAAATTAAAAAAAAAACATATTTTGGAATTACTTACATTTTAAAAATTTTTCTGTTCAAACTTAAAGAAATCTTAACAGTTTTGTTTTATTAGTAGAAAAATGAAAAACATTTCAAAATGTTCGTAAAAGTCTCAGCTTTCCGTCACTAACCTGACAATGGCTACAATAAAGCAAATTTTTAAGTGTTTGCAAAAAATTAAAAAAATGTTTTGATAATTTTAGTGTACAAATTTATGAAAATTGAATACAGATTTAGTTTTCCGCCAGTATCCTCATAAATGGCTAACTTAGTAACCAAAATAAGTCTAGTAAAGTTTGCACCCTCTGTAATTTGTAGAGACTCGAAAATGCATTTTCAGACAACAACAAACTTTTAAACTTGAGATCAGAATTGGTAGGAAAATGTACACATTTTACAAAATTTTATTTAAAGTCTTAAAAATTGTGTGTATTGTGTACTTTACACTTATGTCCCGAAAAATTCATTAAAAAACGCCTGTATTATTATGTTGTAAAAGTTGTAAGTTTAAACAAGTTAAATTTATTGATATGTTGAATATATAATAGAGCATTTTGCAAGTGTAAATGAAACTGATAAAAGAAATTTTGATAACATTTTTTTTCTTTAATTTAAAAAACAAAATACGTTTTGAAGTAAATTTTTTGAAGATAATCTTATTTAATAAGTTGTAATAATATCAACAGCATTTTGATAAAAATTTTATATAAATATCTGTATTTCACTAATACTTAGAATATAATAACATCTTAATAATCGTTGAAATTTTTGTGCTTCTAAATTAATAGACAAAATATTTACCTTAGTAGGTTTTTATCATATTGATGCAGATGATGTCAATTTAACAACTAACTTCTGTTTAGAGTTTATAAAATGTAACAACTTTAAAGAAACAACTTGAATGAATGTAGCAAGAATTAAAGTAGCTTGTGTAGTTTTTTAAGGAAATATAGTCATTTTAGGTGCTAAAATTAATAATGAAGATCACCTAAACAGACTATAATTATATGACATATTTACTGATAAATTGTCATTAATCTCTGACATGATAAAAGAAAATAATAACCACAACTTTGTTGTTGTGAATAATAAACTATTTAATAATGGTGTTAAAACAAACGATTCTAAAGTTTTTGTAAATTTTACACAAAAAAATCGCTCTTAAACCACAACCAACCTATTTTCATTAGAATTTGCTTTTTCGATGGAAAATAGAAGCGTAATATTTTAAAATGTCTTGTTGAAACGTCGAGGTGTTTCAATTAGCATTTGCTAGGTCAGCAAAATAAAAATGTTTTATCATAAGTGTCAAACATTTTATTATTTATTATTATCTTTATTTTATGAAGTTTTATATTTGATTAATTTCCGATATATTTGGATAAGGTGGCTAAAAGTGATAAAAAGTTAATGATTTTGCTGACTCAGCAAATACTATGGAAAAAAAACACATCTACATTATGATCGGACACATTTCAAAATAACAGATTTCGTGTAATTTGTTAAAATGTAGACAAAAATATATTGTCAAAAGAATCGTGATATTTAATGGAAAATAATATTTTTTTGTTTGTAGATTCACCAGTATTAAAACATTTTGAAATCAACTGTTTATTTTTAGTCGGACATAGTGTTGTAATTTATTACTAAAATTTTCTTCTATTTTTAGCATAATTTCATTTTTCTATTGTTTAGTTAATAAATTTAAATTAAAAAAACACTAGTGTTTTTAACTGATATGAGTTTGTTATTTAAAAACTCACTGCTTAAAAAAAAAGCAAAAAAAAAGCTAATTTAGTTCAATAGCCAAAGCTCATACCAGAGTAGTAATGAAAAATCAAAAGTATTAAACAAAGTAGAAATTACACATTCTTTACTAAAACAAAAAAGCTGTATTAGTTAGTTCAATTAATATTAACAAATATAAAGTTAATACTCCAAGTTTGCTACTCTCTTGTACTTGTTTATAAAGTTTTGTACATTTAAAAAGCTCCTAAAAATAAAAGTTTGAATAAAAGAAGCAAATAAAAAATAAAAAATTATCATATTTGTATTAGTTCTAAAAATTCCAAGTTTTTTATCAATATTGAAAATATGTAATCATAAATTTTAAGCAATTTGCCACAACTTAACTTAGTAGAGCATGTCATTAAAAAAAGGATAATTATTTTTAAATTGAAACAAATCTCTTTATAATCTTTTCTTATGGAATTCTAGCAGAAACCACTTTAACATGTTGTTTTTCTTAGTATATGTGTCAACCACTTAAATTGAATCCTGGAATAATGTGCACTTTAGAGAATTTTCAAAGTCCTAATTAGGAGCCATTTAACATCAGGCAACACAAATTTAAATGTAACAAAATTAATATATAAATACCTAGTGACACAAATTATCAGAATTAGTATTAATTTAAAAAAAATATTTGTACAGGGTTGCCACACACTCAGGGTACTCCGTATTACTCAAACTGTTTTTAAATTTTGAAAACATCTTGATGAGTCAATTTAACTCAGGATAATTTAAACTTGATCAAGCAGGCTTAAGTCAAAAAGTCTAAAAGTCAAGCAGGCTTAAGATAGTTATGTTCTAATTTAAAAAACTGAGAATTGTTTTAATATTTTGAATATCTTAGGCCATTTTATAAACTTTAAATGAGATTTAGTTGAATTGATTGAAATGTTTTTTATTTTATACCCAATTTTAATGAAAAAGTTGTTTTTTAGTGAATAATGTTTTTATTAGTTATTTTCTTTGGATTTAAAAAGATTCAAGGTGATTCAAGCAAATAAATTGTTACTCAGGTAAGTTCTTTGACTAAAGCAGTAAATCCCTGTTTATATTAATAAGTATTTATAACAAAAAGACATTTTATTCAATTATTTATATAAAGTTTATTTACTTTTGGCGTTTCAAGCTAACTTGCATAGTAATAAAATACTGCTATAAAGGGTAGACTATGAGACTGATGTATTTTATAAAAAAAAAATTATGCAATTATGTTATTTACTCAAGATTAAAAAGTTTAGCAAATGTTTATTATAAAGAAATATAATATTTTTCAAGTTTAATATTTTTATTTATAATAAATAAAAAACATCAGTCAAATCTACAATCTACAAGGATAAGTCAGGGTGTCCACAAAACATTAAACACTGAAAACAAAAGCTGGAATAGACTAAAAAACCTTTAATTTGGTTATTTTTGAAATAAAATTTTAATAATATGAAATTTTGAACAAAAGTCAATAAAAAAACTATAATTTCAAACAATTTCTACATATTAATTACTAAAATTTTGATTTGACACTAAAAAATATGGAGTAAAATAAAACTTTTAGTCATTATCAATTATTTTGTTAAAAAACTTATTTAAAGTAGCTTTACAGTATCTTACTTTTGTTAAAAAAACATTTTAGTAGCTTTACAGTATCTCTTTTTGTTTAAAGACTACTTCACACTGTTATAAATTTAAAACTAATATCAAACCCAAAAAAATGTATTTCAAAAAATCAGTGGCCACTCTGATGAATTTATTAAGAAGGTTTATTCATTTTTAATTCTACCTTTTTTATTAAAATTAAAGTAATCAAAAGTAAGTTCTATCTTTTTTATGTAAAAAAATCCCCCGGTGACAAGTTGTTTGGAAAATTTTTCAAATATAAAAATTCATAACTTTAAGACACGAAGAAATTTAAAAATTTTTTAAAAAGACTCGATTTAAAAGTTAATAAATTAATTTTTTAATTTAATAAATTGAAGATCAAATGTTTTATTAACTTTCACTGAAACAGAATTTAAAGATTTTTAAAATGTATTAGATATATTTTGTAATGTTTGATATACGTCAGTTTCTTCTAAAATCTAAAAAAATAATTTAGGATGGCGATATAACCTGGAATTCTGAAAAAGCTGGATTTCGACTATTAAGGTTAAAACAACCTGTAATTCAATAATTTTTTAAAAAACAATTAAGTTATGAAATTTAAACAAAAAAATAAAGAGAAAACTTGAAATTATAAACAAGTTTTACATTTTAAGTATTAAAATATTATTTTTACTCAAAAAACCTATAATTCAAAAACTTTTAATGTTAGATATAATTAGTAAGTTAAATATTGATTAATAATTATCTAGTATCCTTTGTATTATTGTGGACAATTTGTTTTTGATAATTTTTAAAAATTTTCCCATTTTTAAACTAAAAAATTGTCAGATGTAAGGATGAAAAAATTTATTAAAAGTGCAAGCTAAACTTTTTATTTTTTACAGTTGAACTGTTTGATTAAAAGTTTTTAATTTGATAAGATAAAAATGTTGTCACTAAAGTGTTCTGTTATTAGATAAATAATTATATTTCAAAAAGTACTTTAAATGTTTTTAATTATATTATAACACATGCTTACTCAGGATATAATTCAAAATGCAGGAAAGTTTTTTTATTTTCTATAATAAAATATTAAAAAACATTAGTTTGAGTTCTAAGGCTATAAAACCTGGTATTTGAAACTTTAAAATAAAAAGAAAAAACTAAGTATTTTGAACAAAAATCTAAACAAGTAGGAATTTTAAACAGTTTTACATGCTAAGCAGTGAAAAATTGATATGACTCGAAAAGTCTACCATATAGTCAAAAAGTGTTTGTCATCATTAACATTTTTCTTTAATAAATACATCTAAAATAGATTAACAATATCTTTTTAACTTTTTTATACCTCTTAAAAAACTCTTTATCATATACAAAACTTTTAACTTAATAAAGGCAATAAAATGTATACTTTGTTAAAACTTCAAGAAAATTAGAAAACCTGGAAAAAATTTCTTAAAAATACGTGGCCACCCTGATATTTTCGTCAAGTGTATATAAGTAAACTATTTATTTTGAATGTTTATTTCATTAACAGCCAGGCTACCAGCTGCTTTTTACCTAGTTTATTTTAACAAACTTAACATATATGTGCAAAGTAATTTTGAGAGTGACACAAGTTCAGGGTTTTCAGGGTAAGTATGAATATTAAGGATTATGTTATAAAACTCAAACAATTCTTTCTTAAATTTCAGGCTAGTTTTCTGCATTGTAACAGGGTTGCTAATAACATTTTTAACTCCGAACAGTTTAAAATGCTAAAAGTTTCTGGGTAAATAGGATAAAAAATAAAATTTTGACTTTTTTTCAATATACGATAACTAACACATTTATGATTTTTTGTATAAAATCTCAGGATAGATTTCTAACTTGTAAAAAATCTCAAGATCATTTTTTATAGATTCAAAATAGGAATAAGTTGATCTAGTCTCAAAAATTTGTTTTTTTTTCAGCCAATTATGTTCAAGAATAAAACACTATTGTTTTTGAAAAATTTACTTACAAATTTTTAGCCTTGTGATAGGATCTAAACTATTCTTAAAAATAAGATATTTGATTATGTTATAATTCTATAAAAAAAAATTAATTGATTAAAACTTTAAATAAAATTGTTCAGTTAGAACTAAAGTTAACATTTAAATTACCAAACAGGCATTCAAGTGAATAGTTTATGAGGTAAGACTAAAATTAGACAATTAAATGACAAAGGTAAACTATTTATAATATATATAAATATAATCAACATGATCACAGAGCTTATCCACAATTTCTATCTTTCAATGTCAGCTCTTTCACTCAGTGAATCTTTAAAAAAACAGTATTTTTTAGTTTTAGTGTACACTTTAGGTAGAAGTATACATATACAACCTTCCTTTTTATGATTAAGAAAAAAGATTATAAGGAATAAGTAGTTTGTCGCTAGATGAAGGAGTTTTTTTTTAAGCTTTGAAAATAATTAGGACAAAAGGGCAGTTTTGGTCATTCAGCTAACTTTTTTAATTTAAAGAGTAGGAACTCTTTTCAAATATCGAGAATTATGTTTTATTTTGTAATTTTATAACATTTTCATATTAAAAACTGTATGATTTAATTAAGATAGCTGTTTCAAAATTTGGCTAGTGTTTATATTTAAATTTTTTTCAATTAAACTCAGGCTGACTTTGGTTAGCCTGATATACACAGGCTGGTTTATTGTATCTTATTCGGTGTAAATCTTTTACGTTCTAATAGTAGGGTTTAAAATTAAGAAAAAAAATGTTTTGTCTGTTTTTTCAGAATGTAGCATCTGTTAAAAATTTTCACTATTTAATTTGGAGACTAAAGACAAGTCTTTTTATGTTACAATATATTTATTTTCTTAACCAAAAAAAAATTATAGTTATAAAATTTATATTATTCAGTTCTTTAAAAGCATTTACTTGTTAATAAAAAATACACTTTTAAAATATAAAAATAATCTTAAAGAACTATAAAGTTGCTATTTATATTTGATAAATGAGTCCGAATGTTTGATTTAATAAATAAAAGTTTTATTGATTCTTTTTAATTATAATCTGTTACATGAAACTTATTTTTAAACTATCCTAACCTTTAGTCCTGACAATTATAAACTAAGTTTTTATAAATTATTAGTTTTTTAGTTTTATATTTTGCTCAATTACAACTAATCTAACTGTATATTATAAGCTTTATCCTAATTTGACCTAAGAGTGATCAATAATTATTATATGGTAATAGAATATTTTATATCACACCCAAAATTACATTTAAGACAAACCTAAGACACAACAGTTTAATATTACCCTAATTTCGAAATTATTTTAGCATATTTTAGTGTTAATGTTCTTTTCAATGACTTTAAATTGTATTCAAATGGTATACTACACAATAACCATATTTAAATTGTACACCAGGTCGTAGAACCAAATATTCAAAGATTTTTATTTTCGGTCAATGAACAATATTTTCTATCACAACATTTTATTTCCAATTTTTTTTTACCGTTTATAAAGTAGTTCATATATTTTATTACCATTTAAATATAAAAACAGAATGTAGATCAATAATTATTAATTTTTTTTTGCATTTAAAATAATATTTAATAGTTTAAAATATAATTATAACTTTTTTCAGATTGAAAATAACTGTAAGAAATAAATAGCATTGAGTTATGAACGAGTTACTACATAAATGTAAGAGAAATGCTGAAAAAAATTTGAAAGCATATATTGCAAAATCTTCAAAAGAAAATTCTAAACGAGGTAAACAAATTTAATAAAATCATTTTAAAACATATTAAAATTCTCTCTATTCTTTAAAGTTGGAAAACTAAAAGTTTATTAAACCGTATTTACTAATGCTAAAATAATTATTTAATAAATTCTTTTTTACTTTTTAAAAATTGTTTTTTTTAAACAAAATTTTAAAAGACATTTTTAATTAAAATAATATTAATGAAATCTTGTTTCAGTATAAAATTAACGAAAATGATTTAAATCTTTAAAACAGTTGAAAACTATCATATTGTACATTTTTGTTAAATAATCGGAAATAAATAATTCTAAATTAAAAAAATACTTAATGAAGTTTTAAAATACTAAAAAAAAAGTAAATTACTTTCTTTTCAAAATTTTTTTAGTCTTATCTTTCACATCCAGATTATTTTATTCAAAAGTTTAAGCTATATTTTGAAACCTTAAGTTTTTTAGTAAAGCAAAGTCTTATTTCTATATTTAAAAAATATTATTATATTATAACGTAGATCATTTTAAAGCTTGGAAATTTAACTGAAAGGTTAAGGTTTATTAAACAGTTTAATAAAATAAAACTAAGGTTAGTAAAAATTAAATACTTATGTACATGTTTTGTTTCTACAGATATACCAAAGATTGAAGAAAAAGAATTAGCAGCAGCTTTGAAACTGAATAAGTTGATGTTAAATAATGATGAAAATATAAAAGTGTCCGATTTTTTTAAAGAAAAAGTGAGTAAAGACAATGTTGTCACATTTTATTGTTTAGCTAAACATTACAAACTAGCAACTATTTCCGAGTCATCCTTGCTTTATATAGAACGTTGTTTTCCAATGGTAGTTGAAACTCAAAACTTTTTGCACTTAGATTTTAATTTAATTGTGAAAATACTTGGAAGTACAAAATTAAATATTCACTCAGAAATTGAAGTCTTTAATTCAGTAATTACTTGGTTGAAACACAACAATGAAGAACGTATCAAATATGCAAAACAATTGTTACTAAAAGTTCGACTTTCTTTGTTTTCAGATCATGCGTTGAAAAATTGTTTAAACATATTTTCTTCAATTAGTAAAAATAATGAACATGAAAACATATTAAAAGAAGTTTTAGCAAAAAACAACTACTTTGAAAATAAATCAGCTGTTTATTACACAAGTAGGTATTGTAACCAAAATCAATTTAGTTTGTTAATTTGTGGTGGTCATGATGTTGAAAATAATAAAGTTGTAAGCAAAGTACATCGAATTGATGGAAACGATGTAAATGATGTAAAAAATCTTACTCCAATGAATGAAGGTAGATACAGTTTTGAAACTGTTTGTTTAAAAGGAGAAGTTTATGTTTTTGGTGGTTTTGATAATTATGTTGATCCGGTAAGTATTGTAGAGAAATATTCACCTTCTACTAATACTTGGAAAACATTAACTGACATGCTTGATAGACGTCAGTACTTCTGTGCTGGTGCATTTATGGACACAATATTTATTTTTGGGGGTTCTTTTTATAATGAAAGTGATGACGATAATATAAAAACTAACACCTGTTTTGAATTTAATACAAAAAACAACAACTTTAAAGAGGTTTCTGGAATGAATGAATCAAGAGATTGTGCAGCTTATACAGTTTTTCAAGGGAATGTTGTAGTTTCAGGTGGTGAGAATAATAATAAGGTTGTTGTAAAAACAGTAGAATCATATGATGTATTTGCTGATAAATGGTCATCAATGGCTAATATGATAAATCGTCATGTTGATCATAGTTTAGTTGTTGTAAAAAATAAACTGTTTGTTATTGGTAATAGATATTACAAAGGCGAAGTTTTCGACAGTGTTAGTAAGAAGTTTGTTGCTCTTAAATCATTTTACACTTTAAGTGTGAATAAAGCTATGTCGATTGGAAATAAAATTGTAATAATTCAAGATGATTATTCACCAATTGTTATTTACGATGTTGATAAAGATGAATGGTCTAAAGAATCATGTAATATAACAGAAAATATTTTGTGTTTTTCATGTGTGAAGTTACCTAAGTATTAACATTATCTTACTATTGTTTTAAAAATTATTTTTAAAACTGCCGAAACGTATGAGATTTAAAATAAAAAAAATCTGATTTTTATTCTATTATAACATTTAATAAATAAATTAAAATTTTTGAAAATTTTTAACTTTACCAATTTTATATTCTTTTTTGCATAATCTTAGTACTATAAATTTTGAGTGAATGGTACAGACAGGTAAAAATAAAAAACAATAATAAATTTTAGTGGTGATTTAGCTTAGACAAAAAAATTAAATTTTCTAATAAATTATATATTTATAGTATATAAAAACGTGCTAAAAGTATTGAAATTTTAGTTTTTTATAGCTTTAAACTAAAGGGACTCTATAACTTATTAAATAATGGCTTGCAAATATTTTTTACTTATTTTTATAAATGTTTCAAATTATCATTGCAGTTTAACACAAAAATATTTTTACATAGAATATTGATTATTATTCTTTAATTGATGTGTAACAATAAAATGATCAAACATTATTTTTTTAGCTTATTAAGTGTTTTTGTAAATGTTTTCGGTGTAAACTTTAAAATTTAGGGTCCTTAGTTCCTATAAACAATGTTTGTAATTTAAGTTAAAACCGTATTTTTTTTTTTGTTTTACATCCATTTACCAGAATAACATTGTTAAGGAGTTTAAGTTGATTTTATAATGACTTATTGAAGTGTTTAAATATACAAGCTAACATAAAAATAAATTAAAAAGGTAAATTTAAATTGTTGTTTTAGAATAATTTAGATAGTTTTAACAGTGAAAAATACTATAGATTAAGTAAAACTGCAAATTATTTTTAAATATACTATAAACTATCCTATAAATTTACAAAACTTCTGCTTTGCTATTGCAAACTATACACTGTTTAATTTTACAAAAAAAAAGGTTTTATTTTGAAAAATGTTGACCATTTAGTTTACACTTTGCAAGTTTTCAAATCTTTCATTAATAATCCTAGTCACTAGACATTGGTGTCTTTTTTGGCTACCTTTTCTAAACTAGCTTTTTATAGGCTACTCTGATTGGGTAACACAAAAGCCATATAGTTGACCTTTAAAAAAAGTAGCCTAGAATCAGGTTTAACAGTACTAATTAAAGAGTATAAGCATAAAGTTTTTTTTTTGATTTATATTATAATCATAGATGTAACAGAAATAGGAAAACTATATTTTAGATTCTAAGCTCTCACTCAAATGTTGTCTATGTTACTACGGCCAGAATAAGATTTTAACAAAAGAACAAAATTACAGAACGAACTTAAACTTTGCAGTTATCTTCATTTGCAGTATATAAAAAATAAAGTTTTCATTTTCAAATCTTTAATTAAAGTTTTTTATAGTCGTTTGAATTATTGCTCAAAAAAAATAT
Source organism: Thalia democratica (assembly GCF_965202585.1). Classification (NCBI taxonomy): domain Eukaryota; kingdom Metazoa; phylum Chordata; class Thaliacea; order Salpida; family Salpidae; genus Thalia; species Thalia democratica. The sequence continues at coordinate 21,721,656 of NC_139165.1, forward strand.
ATTTTCGAATTTCTGTCAGACAGTTCTTTATGGAGTTAACTAAAACTTTGCAGTAATGTTTTAGAGTGTATTAAAAATTAAATATCAAGCTCTAACTCAAGTGTAGTTAATGTTGAAGTTGTTTAAAATAGTTCTCAATATCAAGCATTTTTTTTTCTTTTTTTAAGTTTAATTCTTTCTAGAACAAACAAATCTTAACTGAAATAGCTCAGACTTTGCAAAAAAGCTTCAACTTAAGTAAATTTAATAATACTAATGATTCAGCCGTTTAAAAAATTACTTTAAGATAAACTTAATGTTGGTTTTACAGAGTTGCTAAAATTCGTTTTATATCTTAAAATACAACAAATATTGACAAAATTATCTTGACGTTTGCAATTAATCTCTAAATTAAGTATTATTTATAATACAGCTGTTTAAACTTGTACTCAAGGAAAAGCAAAAAATCACTACTCTCAAAGTTTATTCTGCCGGAATTGAGATATATAAAGTTACTTAATTAGTCAATTTAAAAGCACTATTCAAACAATAATATGACAAAATATAGGAGAAAAAGTGCTTGTTAAGATTATTTTAGCTTATCTTAAATAAAAAACATCAGTAACCTAGACAACTTAAAATGATCATCTATATTTTATTGCCAATTGCCTGTATTCACTCAGTATTATAATCTAATAGGACAATACCCGTCACAACCGATCACTTAATATATCCATATAGACTATTATTGCGATATTCTGTACTCAATCAGTCTTATATTATAATAAAGTAACTTACATCCAACCGATCACTTATCATGCACATGTAGAATATGGTTGCGATTCGTTCTATTAGTTATTAAAAGTTATAAACATGTTTGAGTGATAGCTTACGATTCTCCGTAGTATATGTCAATTGAACAACACCCGTCATCCCGATCAATTACATTACCTAGGGATATTTTATTTTAGGTTGTCGGTATGCTGTGATTGCATATGTCAATTGAATAACACCCGTCACCCTGATCACTTAGAATACCTAGGTTTATTTTAATTAAGGTTGTCGGTATTCTGTAGTTGTATTCGTCAATTGAACAACACCCGTTATGCCAATCACTTACAATAAGTAGGTATGTTTTTTTTTAAAGTTGTCAGTTTTCTTTAATTGCATATATATATATTAAACAATACCCGTCTGCCCGATCAATTACAGTACCTAAGTATATTTTATTTAAGGTTTTCGGTGTTTTGTAGTTGCATATGTCAATTGAACAACACCTGTCAACCCGATCACTTACATTACCTAGGTGTATTTTTTTAAAGGTAGTCTGTAATCTCTAGTTCCATATGTCAATTGAACAACAACCGTCACTCTGATCAGTTGAAATACCTAAAAATATTTTATTTAAGGTTTTCGGTATTTTGTAGTTGCATATGTCAACTGAACAAAACTCGTCATCCCAATGACTTACAATACATAGGAATATTTTTTCAAGGTTCTCGGTATTATGTAGTTGCATATGTCAATTGAACCACAACCGTCATCCCAATCATATACAATAACTTGGTATATTTTATTTAAGGTTGTCGGTATACCGTAGTTGCTTATGTCAATTAAACAACACCCGTTAAACTGATTACTTACAATACCTATTTGTAAATTATTTAAGATTGTCGGTACACTGTAGTTGCATATGTCAATTAAAAATACCAGCCACCCAAATCACTTACAATACCTAGGTATATTTTGTTTAAACTTCTCGGTATTCGTAATTTGCATAAGTCAATTGAACAACACCCGTCACCCCGACCACTCACAATACCTAGGTTTGTTATATTTAAAGCTGTCGGTATTCTGAAGTTGCATATGTCAATTAAACAACAACCTTCACGCCGATCACTTAATATACCTAGATATATTTTATTTAAGGTTTTCAGTATTCTGTAGTTGCATTAGTCAATTGAACAACAAACGTCACTCCGATCACTTACAATACCTAGGTTTGTTTTATTTAAGGTTTTTGGTATTCTGGAGTTGCATATGTCACTTGAAGAACACCTGTTAACCCAATCACTTACATTACCTAGGTATCTTTTATTTAAGGTAGTCTGTAATCTCTAGTTGCATGTGTCAATTGAACAACAGCTGTCTACCCGATCACTTATTATACCAAGAAATGTTTTATTCAAAGTTGTCGGTATTCTGTATTTGAATATGTCAACTGAACAACAGACGTCATCCCGATCACTTACAATACTAGGAATATTTTTTTTATGGTTCTTGGTTATCGTAATTTGCATGAGTCAATTGAACAACACCCGTCACTCCGATCAATTACAATACCTAGGTATATTTTTTTTAAGGTTGTCGGTATTCTTTAGTTGTATATGTCAATTGAACAACACCCGTCATGCCGATCACTTAGAATAAGTAGGTATATTTTTTTAAAGTTGTCAGTTTTCTGTAAATCCATATATATATTAAACAATACCCGTTTGCCCGATTAATTACAATACCTAGGTATATTTTATTTAAGTTGTCAGTATTCTGTAGTTGCATATGTAAATTTAACAACACCCGTCACCCCGATCACTTGCAACACCTAGGTTTGTTTTAATTAAGGTTCTCGGTGTTCTGTAGTTGCATATGTCAATTAAACATTAACCTTCACCCGATCACTTACAACACCTAGAATTATCTTATTTAAGGTTTTAGCCATTCTGTAGTTGCATATGTCAATTTAACAATACCTGTCACCCCGATCACTTAAAACACCTAGATATATTTTATTTCAGGTTTTCAGTATTCTGTAGTTGCATATGTCAACTGAACAACATACGTCATCCCGATCACTAATAATATCTAGGAATGTTTTGTTTATGGTTTTCGGTATTCTGTAATATGCATATGTCAATTGAACAACACCCGTTAATCCGATCACTTACAATACCTTTTTAGAAATTAATTAAGGTTGTCGGTACTCTGTAGTTGCATATGTCAATTAAATATACAAGCCACCCCGATCAATTACAATACCTAGGTATATTTTGTTTAAGCTTCTCGGTATTCGTAATTTGCATAAGTCAATTGAACATCACCCGTCAACCCGATCACTTACAACACCTAGTCATATTTATTCAAGGTTGTCGGTATACTGTAATTGCATATATCAATTAAACAACACCCAACTGCCCTTTTACTTACAATACCTAGGTTTGTTTTATTTAAGGTTGTCGGTATTCGGAAGTCGCATATGTCATTTAAACAAAACCCGTCACCCTGATCACTTACAATACCTTGGTATATTTTATTTAAGGTTTTCGGTATTCTGTAGTTGTATATGTCAATTGTACAAAACCAATCACCTAGATCACTTACAATACCTAGGTATATTATTAAAGAAGGTTATCATAAATATTTATCAATGAATTGTTTTTTCTTATTTAAGGTTGTCGGTATTTTTTTAGTTTTATATGTCAATTTAACAACATTTAACCGCCCTTTTACTAACAATACCTAGGTATATTTTATTTAAGGTTGTCGGTATTCTGTAGTTGCATATGTCAATTGAACAACACTTGTCACCCCGATCAATTACAATTTCAAGATATGTTTTATTTAAGGTTCTCGGTATTCTGTGGTTGCATATGTCAATTGAACAACACCCGCCACCCTAATCACTTACACTACCTAGGTTTATTTTATTTAAGATTTTCGCCATTCTGTAGTTGCAAATGTCAATTAAACAACACCCGTCATCCCGATCATTTACAATACCATGGTATATTTTATTTAAGGTTTTCAATATTCTGTAGTTGCATATGTCAATTGAATAACACCCGTCACCCCGATCACTTACAATACCTAGCAATATTTTATTTAAGGTTTTCGGTATTCCGTAGTTACTTATGTCAATTAAACAACACCCGTCATCCCGATCATTTACAATACCATGGTATATTTTATTTGAGGTTGTCGGTATTCTGTAGTTGCATATGTCAATTAAACAACACCCGTCATCCCGATCACTTACAATACCTATGTATAAATTATTCAAGGTTGTCGGTATTCAGTTATATGCATATGTCAATTGAACAACACTCGTCACCCCGATCACTTACAATACCTAGGTATTTTTTATTTAAGGTTGTCAGTATTCTGTTGTTTCATATGTCAATTGAACAACAGCCGTCACCCCGATCACTTACAATACCTAGATATATTTTATTTAAGGTTGTTGGTATATCGTATTTGCATATGTCAATTGAACAACATCCGCTAACCCGATTACTTACATTAACTAGGTATATTTTATTTAAGGTTGTCGCTATTTTGTAGTTGCATATGTCAATTGATCAATACCCGTCACCCCAATCAATTAAAATACCTAGGTTAATTTTATTTAAGGTTGTCGGTATCTTGTAGTTGCATAGGTCAATTGAACAACACCTAACAATAGGTCAACAATAGTTTTTCTACTTCTGACGTAAATAGCAACTAAAAGAGAATGCTCGTTTTATATCATTGTGTCTTAAATTAAACTGTTTGTGTTGTTTATATAATTTGATTACTTCAAACATAATTAGGATTTGTCTAAAACCCTTTGTAGTGAGGGTTAAATAGTCATTTTTAAGCCCTAGTTATAATGTTTACAAAGATTTTTTTCTTTTTGAGAAGTATTTCAAAACGTAGCCTTACTTACTTTTTTAAATACATGCTGTTTGTAACGACTTCGGCTAACATTTTACTGACTGATTATTTTTTTGAAAACACTTGAATTTGTTTGTAAAAATTTAAAATTATTTAAGTCCTTAATTTTATCTAGATGATTTTAACTTTGCTTCACAAAAATATTTTCTGTTTTTCTTTTTCAAATTAAAAATGTATGCAAGAACTTATTTGGGAATTTTAACCAAGTTGTGGTTGAGACTTGAGACTATGTTTATTCATCATACTTTTTTAAAAAGCTTGATTACGGATAAAAAAGCTTAGTATATTAATATTTAATTGTAGCTAATAAAAATGAGAAAAAAGTATGCTGAATAAACAAGGTTCATAATTGTATGTTAATTAACAATATTTAAAAGTGTGTATGTAAAGAATTAATTTATTATAAAATGTAGTAGTTAAAATATTATCATTACTATATGAGTTTTAGTGTTCAAGTAATTTAGCTGTGATAACTAATTACAAAACATAAACATATTACAACTACTTGTGATGTAGTTTATTTTAAAAGTCAAACGCTCGTTACATTTTCTAGTTTATATATAAATTAGCTATTTGTATAAGTCTTCTCTTACCTGCGGGCTGCTTTTTTACTTAATAACTACTAGAATGTGGTTAAAATTAATAATAAATATTTAATCAATTAGTACGAATTTAAATTTATTTTAGGAGTAGTAAAAAAAGGTCTTAAGTTTCTTCAATTTAGCCTTATCAATTTATGATTAAGATTTAATTTTAAGCAAAGCGACTTATTACACTAGAACTGGGACGTAGCTAGCTCAAAGAAGTTACGAATCTGAAAAAATTAAAACATCTGAAATAACACATGATAACGTCATAGCGGGAACATCTGAAATAACAAATTTACTGAAACATTAGTTTTCTTTTCTTTCATGTACTTTTTTTTGTTTAGTTTAGTCCCTTATCATTTTCTTAATTTTGACTAACCAATTTAAACCTTACTGAAATATGGCTAGAGTAGTTTAATTTAAGTTTATAGGCTGTACTGTGGTTGATCTTTTTCATATCGTTTACATAAATATTTTCTCTCGAGTACATAATATAAACATATTATAAACAATGATAATTAATCAATTTTTAATTCAGTGAAATTTTCAGTTATAAAATTTGTAACGTAGCTTGAGACGTCTTTTGCCACTAAACAGTATACGTTTTATTTTCTATTTATATCAATATAACAAAAACTGCTATTGATAAGGTCATAGATGATTGTAGAATGTAGATAACTTGAAAACTACTAGAACGTGGTTATAAAAATTAACTCAAGTTTTGTTCGTTCACACATGTTTAAAATTAAGAAAAAATATCAGACCAAGTTTCATCAAACTAATATTTATTGGCATTAAAATATAGTAAGTTTAAAAAATATTTAAGGCCGTAAAAGTGTTTTAGTCCAGTTATGTATTTCTCTTAACTTCTTTTTTTTTCTTTTTTTTTAACCTACTTGACACAACAATAAATTACAGTTGATTAATCTTCACTTATAAAACTACTAGCTTGTACAACAATGTAAAATTCTTGTTGGATTTGCAATTAAAGCTACAAAATAAGATATAACTTGACTTTGTGTTTAGAGCACTAGAAGCCTACAACGTGATTTATTAATTTTATATTATGTTTTTAAGTTTATATTTTTGTTTTTAAAGTTATGTTATCTAGAACTTTATCACTTATTTGTAGTTTAATTAAATAAATACCAAAGTTTTGAATTATAGTATTACATTTAAGGTAATAGTAATTATTATTCTTGTGTCATGTTAAATTTAAATTAAAGCAAAGTTTTATTTGTTTTCCATTCTGGTTAAAGCCAAAAATGAATAAAAAAAATACGCTGCATATTAGATGGAAATTTTTTTGTATTTTATTAATGACGTCACATTATTTTACCAAAACAATTTGCAATACTACTTTTAATTTTTACAAAAAAAAAATCAAAAGATTTTCATTATCATAACTTAAAATTACGTTTTGATTACATTTAGTTTGGATCTTATTATTTATATCTAGTATTTATTTCGGCCATCGTCAACAAGTTGAGATGTTTTATGCCATCGAAGTACTGAAGCGACCGTTTGTGGGCAAAATACTGACTAAAACTGATCAAAACGAGCGTAGAGAGTAAAATCTCACATTAAGCTGACAATGTCTAAGACGTTGAGCTGTGAACATTTGCCTGCGTCAATTTTTCGGATTTTGCCCACGAACGGTCGCTTCAGTACTTCGTACTTAAGCTCGCTTGGTCAGATCACAACAGCGGTTTCTCGCGACTATTCCTGCCTGATGAGTCCTAATAAGGACGAAACCGGTCGTAGGCATGTCTCGGATGCTGTTGTTGTAGTTCGTGCGGTGAAGTTCATTGTTTATATTTATATCTAGAAACAAAAATTGTTAATAAATAATGGTATCTACTTAAAAATTTAATCATGTGAAAGAAAAAAATTACAAAAGTAATTAAAATAAATTGTTATTGAACAATAAAACACAAAATAATAATTAAAGTAAAATATAATGTACATTTATAAAATTTAAATGTATACAGGTAGTTTTCTGTAATAAAACGTACTTTATACTATATATGTAATAAATTCAACTCTATAATAAAAAAATACAATGATTATTTTTTAAGATAAACACAGTAAACTATCCTTTAAGAACTGGTGGGTCAATTTTTAAATATTTATTCGATTCATGTTTAAATTTCATGTAAATACTAAAATAAAATAAATAATTGTTTCAATATATATTTAAGTGTATAATGAGCATAAAATGAGGAAGCTAATAACAATAAAGAACTTATTTTAAACCTACTTTTGACATAATGCAAACACTATTTCTGTTTCCTGGTATTTAAATTTAAGCTTATAAAAAGCTAGGTTTACATCTACAAGTTATTTTAAATACTAATAACCACTACATTGTGGTTACAAAAATAAAGTTGTTAAGCAAACTAGATGTTACACATTTGTGTGGGTAATTTTTATTTGTAAATTTTTTTTTGTAATTTTTGTCGTCATTATTACAAAACAGCAAGCCCTTGTTTTATCAAATAATAAAAAATGCTATTGATCAAGGTATTTGTTTATTTAAAAATCATCAAATGTGGTTATAAAACAATTGTATAAATTAATTGATTAATGTGTCTAGAATTAAACTATTTGTATAATATAACTTATTAATAGTTGTTTCTTCACATTTTAGAATTACTAGAATATCGTAATTTATTTAAATAATCTCACTTAAGACTTTCTTTTAAATGAAAGTGGCAAGGAAAAAGTGAACAGTGTGATTAGAACTACATTTTTTCACCTTAGTGATTAAATAAATGGTTTAAAAATAATTTGAAGTATATAAAGTTATTTTAAATTTTTAATTAAATATTCAGTTTATTTATAATTTAATTAAAGTAGCAGACTAACGTATTTATTTTTATTGTTTTTTTTTTGTAAACCACATGCAATTAATATTTTAATTTGAGTTTCTCTTTAGTCTTTTTTGATTTTTACACTCCAAAATTTAAAATTAATAAATAAATAAATTAGTATGTAAAAGCTAATTAATAGAAAAGTTACCTCTTAGATTAAGATTAACACTAATGACAATTTTGTTATTTTTCTAAATGTCTAACATATAGCTGTTTCAATTTGCACAAAACTAAAGGCTTCATTGGGTTTTTGAAAACTTACAGTAACTAAATTTTATTTTGATTATGCCTCAACAGTCCAAATCAACATATTTCTATTTACAAAAACCAACATTTTAGCTCAAAACTAGTTGTCATCAAAATGATAGCTTAATTTCGATCAGATGGTAGAAGAAATGTAGTGGCAAAGTGCAAAACACGTAGTAACGTTATTTACAATTGATGCGCTAATTGGTCAACTGAACTTGGTATTTTTATTTACTTACCTAAGCAAGTTGATATGATAAAGCTCTGGCTTTTGTAAATTAACTAGACTTTACACAAAAACAGTATAGATCATCACTTTTTTTTTCCTTATGGATACATTTAAGTTATTACACTTAAAATAAAATACTATTGTAAAATCTTAAAACAAAAACAAGTTTTTCGATTAAGAAATTTTACATAGGAAAACTATATCTACACATAATATATTAAAAAAAATATATGAGCGTAAACTAATCTTAAACATTGATAATAGAGTTTTACTAATGTCTGTACTAAAGTTTTTTAATACTTTAAACAGTAAACTGTGAATAATTAAATTAACTGGCAACAGTGAAGTTTAATCACATCTTAGAAATTTACAATTAGTTATGTAGAATATTTTTAAGAGTTCAATTATTACTAATTGCCTACAACAACATAAAAATTTTTTAGTTAACATGATCCATTTGAAATAAAATCGTGTAAAAAAAGTCTAGACTTTACTTTTATTTTCAATTCTTAAAGTCATTCATTAAAACAATTGGTTGCTGTACCATTTTTGCAGACTAAAATATAAAGTAGTTTTGAGTTATTTAACACTAGTAAAAATACTTAAAAACATTTAAGATCATGTGTACTTGCAAATGAATAATGATAAAAATGTCATCTGTTTAGTTGTTTTATTATGCTACGTAAAGCGTTTCAAAATATTTTATTCTGCTTACTTGGTACAAACTTTTGTAGTTTTAAAACCCAGGAATATTATGTAGTTTGAAATGTTTATAATTAATAAGAGTGTGTTTGGGAAGTAATTTAAAGTGTGAACATTTACAGTTTGTTATATTTTAACACGATCAATATTTGAATATCAATAATAAAAAATATACACTATGCATCTTTAAACCAAGAATATTAAGTATTTTAAAAAATATATGTCCGAGTTTTTAGTACAGTTTTTAATATTTGTTGTAAACTTAAGAAATTAGATATTAACTAAAACAAACTACATTTAAGTCTAAACTATGTTTATGCTTAAAAATTACTAATTTTTTTAGGTATTTGTTTCTTGCATAGAAAAATAATGATAAAATTGTCAGTAAAGTTAGATGTTAGCCTAAGCAAGTTGGTAATTGCTTGTATTGGTTCTGCTGCATGTTATGGAATTGGTTGTTATATTTCAATCTTGAATGACTCACCTGCACTAGAAAGTGATAAAGGTAACATAGAAGTATTTGTAAAAAGCAGAAATCTTACTGATTTAGAAATTGGTGAAGGTAAAGCAGAAGTTCAAGAGAAATGTTTGCATAATACTAAGAACCAGAAAAATGAAAAAGAAAGTCTTTTTAACAAATATTTTACCACAAATAATACAATAAACATAGATTTGTTAAAAAAATCTGAGCAAAACACCAAAAATTATAAACAAGATTCAGTAACTAAGAATGAAAAGACCTTTTAAAAAGAAAAAACTGCTTTCAATTATTTGCAACTTGATTTTAACGATAGCATTTCAGAGACCAAGATTGAGCAAATACCAAAATCTGAAATCGAAGCTTCTAATTATTCTAAACCTGATTTAAACGATAAAATTTCAGAGACCAAGAAAGAATCGACATTAAAAGACGAAATAAATGCTTTTAACTATTCACAAGCCAGTATTAGTATCAGTGAAATTAAAAAAAACTAATAGTAAAAAAACTGATCAACAAAATAAGTTTGTAGTTGATGAAAGCTTGTTGGATACTATAAAGCAACAAAACCAATTGTTTTACTATTTAAGTTCGTATTTTAAATACAATTCTAAGTTGTTTGAAAACAGATTCAACGAAATGGAGTAGAAAAACATTAACACTTCTACTTCTTCCATAACGAATTAAATTCATCATTTAAAGAATTTCGTGATCAATTTAATGGCAATAGACTGTACAATCCCGATGAAAGTATTATTTTTACAAATGTTGCTAGTGATTACGAGAAGGTTGTATGCGACACACTCACTGAGACCATAAAAGCTTCAGAAAAACAGCAAAAAAATAAAAAAGGAAATAAAAACAGAAAATGGCTTATTAAAAATGAAAAAGCACTTTTACATCTAAAAACTTATACAACAAGTGTTTCCACTGTGTTTGACGATATTTTTAGTTTTATTGAAAGTTTTGCACCTGAATCAAATCTAACAAATAGAGAAGTTGCAGAGCGTCTAGAATATTGGAATGAAAATGTCACTGATTTGAAAAAAGAGATTCAAAATGCTGAAAAATGTTTGAATTGTGCAAAAGAGATTTTTAGCACTCAAGATATATCAGAAGAGTTTTCCAAACTTTTCAATAATTTAAATGACGTTATTAAACTGTTTCAATCTGATTTGTGTCCAAAGATCATGGTTAAAAAAGGAAGTGTTAAAATGTGTATGAAGAGATTGTTGTAATCAAATGTAAAATATAATACTTTATAAAATAAAAAGTTTTTATAACTTTTAGTCAATAATACTTGTTTATCTTTTGAAAAAAACTATATGTTTGTTTGAATGTGCTAAGTTATTGAATAAACACTAATTTTAAAAATTTGTTTGTTTTAAAATAAATTTAAGTTAGAATAAACATTAGGAATTTAAAGTTATTTCTTAGGAATAAATTCAGTGAAGTTAAAAAAATTAGAAAAATGTTTCAATTAAATATATGTTCAACTTCTAAATAAAACTTAGTAGTGTAAAGTATAAAATCGATTATATATATTTCAATTAAGTAAAATTTCGCAAAGTAAACGAAAAAAAAAGCCGAAAATTAATACCTTAAAAGAGTTGTTTGATAAGAATTTTTTGGCCTTTAGTGCGCTCTAGTTTACTTTAAATTATTTTGAGCTAAATTGAGTACATTAAAATTTTAGTTAAATATCTTAGTTACACAACGGTAAAATTTGTCATAGAAAAAAACTAGAGAACTAACAAACTACAAAAGGCTAAATATATACTTTTATTTATCGCACAAAATTACAAGAAAAGAGACTAAAATAAGCAATAAGTGTAATAGAAACATTTTTATTACAAAGCGAGTTTAGATTTTCTTAAATTATTGTAAGTTTGTTGAAATGAGGATACTTGAACTTGTAACTAAAACTAAAACTAAACAAAAAGTCGCCTGTACCTCAAAAATTTTAATCTTATACAAATAACAAACGTTTTCTTGAAACAAATCAGATAAATTACATCTTAAAAAACAGTATTTAAAACAAATTAGTTTGTTGTTCGAGATTTAATGAGAGAACTGAAAAAACAATATGATTCACTTTATCGAAGGCTTTAGCATCGACCAAACAAAGCTAATGTTAAACAAAACATAACTATTGTAGCTTTAGCATTCTGTTTAAAGTATTCCAAAAGAAATAAAAAACGAATACGTTTAACAATTTTTAAGTAAGGAAAACTGAACTTAACTTTTCGTTTTAACGATGTCATTCGATATTATAAAATAAGGTAATGTAGGATTTTGTCAAATTACTACATTTATTTATGTTAATACCTTTGGTTTTGAGACGGATAGTTTAACTGAGTTTGTATACAATAAATCTTTATTAAAAAACAAACAGCCTTTTTTTTTAAACTGTCGGCAAGAATCAAAAATACAAATGTTAAACGCTGTATTTAGTTTTCAAACTTGTTACTATATCACTTAAAATAAATAATTTGAAGTTTATTGAGCTGTTTTAAAGTTTTAAGTTAAATATTCAGTTTATTTATAATTTAATCATAGTAGCAGCCTTACGTACAATGTTTTCCATTGTTTTCATGTAGAGCACGTATAATTAGTCTTTTTTTATTTTACATTCCAAAATTTACATTTAATAAATATATAAATTATTATGTAATATTTAATTAATAATAGAATTACCACTCCGATCAAGATAAACACTATCAAAATTTTGTTTTTTCCGAATGTCCAACATACAGCTGTTTTTATTTGCAAAAAAGGCTTCATTTGGTTTTTAAAAATTACAGTAACTAAATTTTATTTTGATTTTGCTTCAACAGTCCACAACAACATACTTCTATTTACAAAAACCAACATTTTAGCTCAAAACTATTTGTCATCAAAGTGATACCTTAAATTTGATACAAAAGATGGAAAAATATAGATACAAAACACAAAACATGTAGTTATGTTATTTACGATTGATGCACTAACTGGTCAAACGAACGTGTTATTTTAATTTGCATACCTAAGCGAGTTAATAAGATAAAGCTACTGCTTTTGTAAATTAACTACACTTCGTTAAAAAATTTTTAATAACAACACTTATTTATTTATTTTCCTTATGGATATTTTCAAGTTATTACTCATAAAAAAAAATACTAATGTAAAAAGTTAAAACAAACAAGTTTAAATGAGTAAGAAATTTAAATTAGCAAAACAATATATGGAAAAATATATATGATATTGTGTTTCTTTTAATTAATAATGATTTAAAATAAATATGGTAGTGTAGGACTTTTTTAAAATTTCTACATTTATTTATGTGTATGCTTTTGGTTTTGAGACGGATAGTTTAACTGAGTTTGTATACAATAAATCTCTTTTAAAGCCTTTTTTTAAACTGAAGGTAAGAACCAAAACTACAAATTTTAAATGCTGTACTTAGTTTTTAAACTTGTAACAATATTACTTAAAATTAATAATTTGACAATAATTCAGCTGTTTTAAAGTTTTAATTTAAATATTCAGTTTATTTATATTTTAATTATAGTTGCAGACTTACGTTTTTCATTGTATTTTATGTAGCACGCATACAGTTAAAGTTTTAATTTGACTTATTTTTTAGGCTTTTTCTTATTTTTTAACTCCAAAACTTACACTTAATAATAACATAAATTACTATGTAAAATTTAATTAATAACAAAATTCCCTCTTAGATTAAGATAAGCAGAATGTTATCTCTTAGATTAAAATAAACACTAACAAAATTTTGTTTTTTCTAAATGTCCAATTAGCTGATTTTATTTGCAAAAAAGGCTTCATCGGGTTTTTAAAGCTTACACTAACTAAATTTTATTTTGAATGTTCCTCAAAAGTCCACAATAACATACTTCTATTTACAAAAAAAAATGTTTCAGCTAAAAACTGTTTGTCATCAAGATGATACCTTAAATTTTATACAAAAGATGGAAAAATATAGAAACAAAACACAAAACATGTAGTAATGTTATTTAAGATTGATGCACTAACTGGTCAAACGAACGTGTTATTTTAATTTGCATACCTAAGCGAGTTATAAGATAAAGCTATTGCTTTTGTAAATTAACTACAGTTCGTTAAAAAATTTTATAATATCAACACTTATTTATTTATTTTCCTTATGGATATTTTTAAGTTATTACACAGAAAATAAAATACTAATGTAAAAAGTTAAAAAAACAAGTCTAAATGAGTAAGAAATTTTAATTAGCAAAACTATCAAAAATTAACAATATACTTAGTAACGAGTAAAAAAACATAACTCAATTTTAATTTTTACTTGTTTTAGATAAATAAATAATAGAGCCCAAACTAGTTTTAAACACTGATAATAGAATTTTACTAATGTTTGTACTATAGTTTATTAAAATTTTGATACTCAAAACAGTATACTGTAAATAACTAAATTAACTGTTTTAATAATAAAATTTATATCACATCCTAAAAATTTACAATTAGTTTTTTAAAAACTTTTTTGTAAGTAGAATTATTACTAAGTGCCTACAACAACATAAAAAAACTTTTAATAATAATCCATTTGAATAAAAAAAATCCAGTAAAAAAGAAGTCTTAACTTTTCACACATATTTAATTCTTAAAATAATTCGTTTAAACAATCGGTTATTAAATATATTTTATTTTAGACCTAAAAAATGTTTTAGGTTATTAAACACTAGTGCAAAACACTTAGAAAATGTTAAGTTCTTATGTAGTTGCAAATAAAAAATGATAAAATTGTCATATGGTTGGTTGATTACTTAAAACAATTCAAAATTTTTTTTCAGCTTAGTTGATAGAAATTTTTGCATTATTAAAACCCAGGAATATTATGTTTTTTTTTAAATTGTTGATAACTATTAAATAGTGAATTTGAGAAGTAATTTAAAGTCCGAACATTTACAACTTTTTTTTTATTATAAACATCAACTAGTAAAAATATACACTATGAATTTTTTAACTTAAAAATATTAAGTGTTTAAAAAGGAACCTGTCCAAATTTTTAGTACATTTTTCTTGAAAATTGTATTATCATTTTAAAATTAAAATGTTAACTACATGAAACTACATTTCAAATACCTTTTAACTGACTATAACAATCTTAACTATGTTTACAGTTTTTAATATAGGTTACTATAAATATTTTGAAATTTTTTCAGGTATTAAATTAAATTGAATTTAGTTTATAACAGTTAAGTTTTTAGTTTTAAGCAATTAAAAACTAGTGTAAACCGTTAAAAACTCTTAGGTTCTTTGTGTAGTTACAGATAAGTCATGATAAAATTGTCACTAAAGTTAGATGTTAGCCTAAGCAAGTTGGTAATTGCTTGTATTGGTTCTGCTGCATGTTATGGAATTGGTTTTATATTTCCAACTTGAATGACTCCCCTGCACTAGAAAGTGATGAAGGTAAAACAGAAGTTTATGTAAAAGGCAGAAGTCCACATGATTTAGAAAGTGGTGAAGGTAATGTAAAAGTTCATGCAAAAAGCAAAAATAAACATGATTTAGAAAATGGTGAAGGTAATGTAAAAGTTCATGCAAAAGGCAGAAGTCCACATGAATTAGAAGGTAGTGAAGGTAATGTAGAAGTTCATGCAAAAGGAAGAAATCCACATGATTTAGAAAGTAGTGAAGGTAATGTAAAAGTTCATGCAAAAGGCAGAAATCCACATGATTTAGAAAGTAGTGAATGTAATGTAAAAGTTCATGCAAAAGGAAGAAATCCACATGATTTAGAAAGTAGTGAAGGTAATGTAAAAGTTCATGCAAAAATCAAAAGTCCACATGATTTAGAAAGTAGTGAAGGTAATGTAAAAGTTCATGCAAAAGGCAGAAATCCACATTATTTAGAAAGTAGTGAATGTAATGTAAAAGTTCATGCAAAAGGCAGAAATCCACATGATTTAGAAAGTAGTGAAGGTAATGTAAAAGTTCATACGAAAAGCAAAAGTACACATGATTTAGAAAGTGGTGAAGGTAATGTAAAAGTTCATGCGAAAAGCAAAAGTTCACATGATTTAGAAAGTAGTGAAGGTAATGCAAAAGTTCATGCAAAAAGCAAAAGTCCAAATTATTCAGGGAATAGTGGAGGTGCAGCTGAAATTCAAGAGAAATGTTTGCCTGAAACTAAGAATGAGAAAAATAAAGAAGAAAATATTCGTGACAAAACTCACAACACGAAAAAAGTAACACAAAAAAAGTTGCCAGAAAAGTCTGAACCAAAAACCAAAGATCATGAACAATTTTCAGCGACCAAAGTTGAGCCTGAAATGTCAACCCCTGAATTTGAAGCTTTAAACGAGTTACATTCTGATCTTAATGATAGAAATGATGTTATAAGAACTAACACTTTTTCTCAAAGCAAGACTGATACCAAAGACAAAGTGGTAAATAAAAATTTGTCTGAAAAATCTGCAACAACTGTCGAACACCATGAACAAATTTTAGCGACCAAAGTTGAGCCGGAAATATCAAATTCTGAAAATGAAGATTCAAATGAATCGCAATACGATTATAATGGCAGAAACGTAATAAAACAAGCGAGTGGAAAGTTAGGTTTTTCTCAAAATAAAACTGACCAACAAAATGTTTTTGTAGTTGATGAAAGCTTGTTGGATATTTTAAAGCAACAATATCACTTTTTTTATAACTTAAGTTCGTATTTTCAATACAATTCACAATTTTTTGAAAACATATTTAACGAAATGGAGTCGAAAAACATTGACACTTCTACTTCTTCCATGGACGAAATAAACTCAGCGTTTGAAGATTTTCGTGAACAATTTAATAGTAACTATCAATACGATCCTGATGAAAGTATTGTTTTTTCACATTTTGCAGGTAATTTCGAGGATATTGTTGGCGACATACTAACTGAGATCATAATAGCTTCAGAAAAACAGCAAAATAAGAAAACGAGGAAAAAAACAGAAACCGGCTCGTTAAAAATGAAAAAGCACTTATGCACTTGAAAAATTATACAACAAGTGTTTTCACAGTGTTTAAAGATTTATTTAGTTTTATAGAAAGTTTTGCACCTGAATCAAATCTAACAAACAGAGATGTTGCAGACCGCGTAAAGTATTGGAATACTAAAGTCAACGATATTAAATTAGAGATTAAAAGTGCTGAGCAATGTTTGAATTGTGCAAAAGAGACAATCAGCTCTCAAGATATCTCAGAACAGATTTCCAAACTTTTTAATCACTTGAATTTTGTTGTTGAACTATTTCAATCAGACTTGTGCTCAAAGATGACGGTTAAAAGAGGAAGTGAAAAAATTAGTATGATGAGGTTAATGTAAAAAAATAATGCATAAGTTTTTTATAAGATAAAAGTTTTTGTAAGTTTTAGTTTTTTTAAAAAACATTATGTTTGTTTGACTGTATTTAGTTAATAAACAAATATCTTTTTTATTATTTTGTTTGTTTTGACATGATTTTAGATGAGAATTTGCGTAACAACTTTTTTATTTAAAGTATTTTTTCGGTGAGAATTAGATGCAGTTTAGAAATGACGATTATAAAAACAACAAAAAATAAATTAGTACAAATCAGTTATTGTAAAGTTGAATAAGTACGGTGGTTTTTGCCAGACCAACATTAGTAATATATTAAAAATTATCACTTTTAATAAACTTCGAGCAAGTTATTATGAAATAAATATAAGTTTAATATTATAAACACTCTTATTTACAAGAATTATTTTTGCCTTGTAGGTCGCTTAAATTAAAACTAAATTGCATTAAAATATATTAAGTCTATAAAAGTTTTAAGTAAAAATAACAGAATAGTTAATACTGAACAGTAAAGTTTTAATAGGAATAGTAAACTCATAAGTTAATAGAGTTTTTTTAATCATCGAACCATATTTCAGAAAAAAAAGATTAAAAAATGCGTTAATGATTTAAAATTTAAAACAAAAACAATTTTTTAATAGAATGGTTTTCTTTAAATTATTATTTTTGTCTAAGCACGAAGATTTTTTTTTAAGACAAATGGGGAAAAATATAGCTCATTTGAATACTTTGGTGACCTTCGAAATTTCTATAAAATTTGGTAATTGTTTACTTATTGATAGAATTTATAGGAACTTGAAAAACTAAATGGCGATTTACGACATGCTTTATAAATAATAATAAAAGCTATTGTACGAACCCACGAGTTAGTGGGTTGCCTTTTAATTGTAGAGAAGAGAAGACTGTTTATAAATGCAATTTGACATTTAAACTCTTTTTTTTTTGATTTACTTTGATTATATTTGTTGAAAATAGTTTATTTGAAGAAATTTGAGATTCTGTTGGTGTTACACATCATCCTTCAGAAAGATAGTTCGATCTTATTCGTGTCCTCTGTATGACTCTCAAGAAAAACTAGGAACCATGAGAAACGTACAGGCGAACTGAACTACAACATGCTTCAGCATATGTTAGTTCAGCGAACCCAGGAGTTTAAAGGTTGCCGAACGATTACAACAAAAAAAGATATTTGTTTGACACTTTTTTTTAAGATAATTATAATGAATATTTGTTGTATAAATATTATAAAAATATTTGCCAACTAAACTGTTTCTCATTTGAATTAAACAATAAAATTATATAACAAAACAACTAAACTAGTTATATTTTGAGGATTAACTTTTCTTTTTATGATCGAAAAGTAGTTTTAGCTTTAAAAATGCTGGTTTCAGGCTTAGAAACTTAATAGAATTTTAAATAGCTTAGGGTTTTATTTTTAAGTACAGTTTAGAGGAATACTTAGATACTAATTATAATGTACATTTCATTATTCTTATTTGAATAGATTAATTGAAAAAACATGAACTGATTAAAATGTTTTACGGTAAAATTATTTAATTCTTAAGTTTTTTTTAAAGATATTATTTCTTTTGTGATAATAAAATGCAGGATAATGCCACTTATACAGTGAAGTTTTATGAGACTTTTAAAACTAGAAACTATCAGTTTTTAAACTAATAATCACTTATTTTTAATTTATTAAGAACTAACATCACAAGTTCACAAGTGATAGTATAAAACACAATAGACGAAAAAATTGCTCTGACGGTTTAAAAAGAGTATGAAAACGATAATTGAAACTAGGTTTTAACGATATAATTTGCTGTCTTGTCTTAAGTAAAAGCAATATTTTCAAACTAAGGCAAACTCCTTAAAATAAGAATCAAATTTAAACGAATAGGTCAATTTGCATTCTTTTTAAATGGTTTTAATTAATGAAATATTTTTATGATTAACTTTATTTTCAATACACAACTAAACTACAAACCGGGGTGGAAAGATTGTAAAGATTTCGATCACCTTTAAGACTACCTGTTCAACCCTTAGAAATTAAAAATGTTTAGAACTATGCTAAATAAGGGTTTCTATTTTTTTTCATAATGCGACCTTTTGAGAAATTAAAAAACTTATGGCCTCCTCCTATAATATTTGCAAAAAAAAAACTACTTTAAACACGCCTAAGACCTTTATATCTACGAAAGATTCATTGCAAGTTTTAAATTACAGCCTGATGACCTCTTTACGGCTTCATAAATTTCTTAATGGCCCGGAAGGGGTAAAATTAAATTTTAAAAATTACAAAGTTTTTAAATTTTTGTGGTTAACAATTGCTTGTTTTTATCTCAATGTGAAACGACTTGTAACATATCGAGATATATTTTAAAACTAAATGCATATCCTAAAAATGGTACGATACTTTCGTTTTACGAAGCTATAATAAAATATGAATTTTTACCTTTAAAATCAGCTCAACAATTTTTTTCCTGTTTTTAATTAGTTGTATAAATACGCAGAAAAACTTCTAACCTCAGTGAGGCGCCTCAAATACTTCAATAAGCATCAAACAGTTTACAAAGTAATATCTAAAAATTTTAGATTAATATATTAATATTAAGTTTTAAAAAAACATAAATCAAGTCTTGTAATAAAAAAAGTACTAGTGGATGAGAGAGTAATTAAAAAAATATTTTCTTTAACATACAAAGAAGTACTTGACAAAATTTTTATAAAATATTTTTGTCATAATAAAAAAAAAAAACTCAATAATAAAACATTTTTACACGTTGAATAAGTTATTTAAATGAAAGATTATTTTAAACTAAGGTTTGGTAAACTGCAGCCAGCAGGCGAAATATAATATCTATATAGAAAGATAATGGCAATAATGTTAATTGTAAAAATTAGTAATGATATAAGACTCTTAAAAAAAAAGTAGGATTTAATTTTCAAAGCAAGTTCAAATGTTCTAACATTTTTCTCCTAATGAAGGTTTAAAATGACAAGGGTTATAACTTATTTTAATGACACAGAATTTATGATAACTAACTTCATAATCTTATTTACTTAATTAAATAATTGGAAACTATAATAACTGTTTACAAACTAAATGTTACAAATTTAAAAATTAGATATTAGTTTGGTGCCTTTTAAAACTTTACTATAAAAATTGATTTTTCATTCCTTTCTTTTTTAAAATTATTTGTTTGTTAAGTTAGATATTTTAAAACTTAATTTTTTAAAGTCAGAAAATTAAAAAAATATATATAATTTAGGAATCAATTTTAACAATAAAAATAAATATATTTTTTAGTTACTTAACCATATCTTCGATTTTCACAACACAAACACTGTGGTTATTATTTTAAAAACTTTTAGACCTCTGGAACTTTATTTATTATAACTTTATTGATTTAAAGGAATATTTTAATTCATTTTTTTTTACCTTTAAATTACCTTATTATTTTCTAGATTGAGTTCCTGGAGTTAAATTTAAAAATAGAGTCACCAAATAAAAATTGCTTAATCAAAAACTATATATATATGTTTTACATAAATGCTTGTGGTTTTTATAATGATGTTTTGAATAGTGAATATTGAAATTACAACAGTATTTTTATGTTTAATTTCATTACAATAAATCATTTCTAGCTGGTAAAGCTTAGGGCAACTACACTGAAAAAGGATGAATAAAAATTAGATACTTTTTACATGTCAGGAATCTCAGGTTTATTTATTTAAATTCAGGTTGACTCAGGCCAGTAAAGTAGTAACAAAAAATTGAGCGTAATTTTTAAGTTTTTTCAAGTTCAGTCCTTCTTTTCTAATCATGAATGAGATTTTGTTATTCCATGTTCAAAAATATGATATTTTGTAGCCAAATTTGCTTCAAATCTATTTTTTATTAGTTTTGAGATTAGTTAAAAAAGATTTAAGACTTTTGTAAAAATTTTTAAAAATTCGGCATGACAAAGTATAGTTTAAGGTCTCTCAGGATAGATTTAAAGAAGGTTGCCTCAAACAAAAGACAACTGAAGATAAACTTGGTTTGTAAGGGTATTTTATTTGTGTTTAATAATGGTAATAATGTTAGTTGTAAAACTTATTAAGGATTTAATACTCTTTAAAAAAAAAAGTAGGATTTACTTTTCAAAGCAAGTTTAAATGTTCTAACATTTTTCTCTTAATGAAGGTTTAAAACGACCAGAATTATAACTTATTTTAATGACACAGAACTTATGATAACTAACTTCATAATCTAGTTAACTTAAGTAAATAATTAGAAATTATAATAATTGTTTACAAACTAGATGTTACAAATTTAAAATTTAGATATTAGTATAGTGTCTTTTAGAACTTTTCTATAAAAATAGATTTCTTATTCCTTTTCTATTTAAAGATTATTTGTTTCTTAAGCTAAATATTTTAAACATTTATTTTTAAAAGTCAGAAAATTAAAAAATATATATATCTTTGTAATCAATTTTAACAATGAAAATAAATATTTTTTTGAGTTACTTAACAAAATCTTTGATTGTCACAACACTAACACTGTGGTTAATATTTTAGAAACTGTTAGACCTTGGGAACTTAATTTATTATAACTCATTTGATTTAAAAGAATATTTAAATTCAATTTTTATTATTTTTATTTTACCTTTAAATTAGCTTTTTTTTTTTAGATTGAGTTCCTTGAGTTAAATTTGAAAATAGAGTTACCAAAAAAAAATTGTTTAATCAAAAACTACATAAATGTTTAAATAAATGCTTGTGGTTTTTATAATAATTTTTTGAATAGTGAATATTGAAATTATAACATTATTTTTATGTTTAATTTCATCACAATAAATCATTTGTAGCTGGTAGAACTTAGGGCAACTACACTGAAAAAAGGATGAATAAAAATTAGATACTTTTTACATCTCAACAAAACTTGTTTAGGTTTATTTTTTTTAGTTCAGGTTGACTTAGGCCAGTAAAATAGTATATAAAGAATTAAGCTTAATTTTAATTTTTTTTAAGTTCAGTCCTTCTTTTCTAATCATGAATGAGATTTTGTTGTTCCGTGTTCAATAATATGATATTTTGTAGCCAAATATGCTAAATATTTATTTTTGAATGATGTAGAGTAGTTTTTAGTTTAACAAGATGTTATTAAGAATCATGTAAAAAAACTAGAAAATTAAAATTACACAGTATAGTTTTAGGTCACTCAATACAGATTTAAGCAAAGTTTCTAAACATAAAAGATAACTCAGCATAAATTTGGTCTGTAAGGGTAATTTGTTGAACTTATAAAATGGCAATGCAGTAAAATCTTAAAATGTTTAATAATTAAAAATTGTTTTAAGTAGTTAAGTAAAGTTGTTTTAAAGTTTTTTATTTTTTAATTGAATATTTAAAATAACAATGGTTTTAATTCATTTAAATGACACAGAAATTATGATAAGAAACTAACTTATAAAGTATTAACTAATTATTGAAAAGAATTTGAACTGAAATTCTTGTTAATACTATAAAATATAGAATCTTAATTATTGAAAATATAGTTAGTAATACAGTGTCTTTTGTAATTTTTCTAACATATTAGTGTTCTAAATTTTGTCTTCTTAACAATTTCCTGTTTAATGAGTAAAATACTTTAAACAATGTTTTATAAAAGTAATAATTTCTTTATAAAATATAATAACTTTGGCATAAAATATAGTAATTAAGTAAAATTAAACAAAACATTCTGAACGAAATTATGACATGTCAAATTATTTATAATATGGTCAGTATTTAAGGAACTTTAAGCCCTTGAGAATTTGATTCAATACTACCAGTTATTAGTGAATAGATTTATGTGTTAGTATTTTAGATTTTCAAGTTTACTTCAAGTTTAACTTATAGATTTTAAGATTGATTTCCTGTAGGCTTAGCTACCCTTAAAATGTAATTTAAAAAAAATATATAAAGTATTTATTAAGGAAATTGTTAAATTAAAAACTACACCTATATTAAACTGAATCCTTGTGGTATTTTAATGACTTTTTGATTTTTTGAATAGTGAATACAAAAAAAAAACACTCTATAAAATACTGATGAAATTAGAATACATTCAGTTTAGCTAGTAGCGAATCAGAGTTTCTACTAACTCAGAACATATCAAAAAAAAAAAACTCTAATTCTCAAGATAAGTTAGCCTAAATCAGTTCGGTTTAGTTTTTTTTTATTCAGGATTACTCAGGACAGTAAAGTATTCGTATAAAAGACTCAGAATAGTTCAAATAACTGTCAAAAACCTCATTCCATTTTTTCTCTAAAATTTGAATTTAATGAAATTTTTTAAGTCAAGAACAGTTTAATATTCAAAACAAGTTTTTCTATATTTTTTCTTAAAATAAAAGTTCAAAACATGGTTTCCAAATCTTTTTCTAAATTATTAAGTTAAGTCTTGAGTTTTTATGATTTTCACATATGAGTTTAGTCTAAATAACTAATGTTTTTTTAGTAGTTAATTTATACTTAGTATCTAAAAAACCCAAATATAAAATTTAACTGTACTTTTCATTTTTCTTTTCTTTATGGTTATTTTTTTACTTACAGAACTTAAACTAATTAATTTTAATAAAAAAATTTCAATTCTTTTTACAGCTAGAAAAAAATGCAACTAAATCTAGAAACAACATTTAATAGGACATGTACTTTACATTTTTTTACCAATGATTATACATAACATTAAAGTAGTTGCATACAGAGTTATATAAAATGTATCTAACTTAATTATATTTTATATCTTGCTTTTAGTTTAAGTTTTAAAGTGTATAATTTTTATATAATATATAGAACAATTTTATTACAAGTATTTTCTGAATTGTGAAAAATTTTATGATAATTATAAACTTTCTATCTATTTATAATATTTTATGAATTAATTAGTGATTTTAATGTTTTCAATTTGAATAAAAAGTTTTATAGGTTTACAAAAGTGCCAACACATAAGAAATCATTAGGGTCAACATAAGTTATCTTGCATACAATTATTACTCATGCTCAACATTAAACTTATTTTTGAATTTTGTGGACAAGCTACATCCCTAGTAAAGACATACATGTTAAAAATGTATCGATATTATAAAATTTAAAACTTAAAATAACATAAAAATGCATTACAAATATTTAAAACTACTATTAGAACAATTTAGACTAGTTTGTACAAGTTTCTTTTTTAAAAACTGATTGTAAAGTAATATAAACACTAAAAGCTTTTCGCAGTATAGTATAGACTTTATTATACACAAAGAAAAAACAATGAAAACTGTATATATTTTGTTATAAGAACAAAACAAAATAATTGCTTACTGCACATGCATGGAGTAAATGTTTTATATGACAATATCTTACTATTACTATCTAAATTATGTAATACGGAACTAGTCTATGCCTTTTCGCAAATTAGAAAAAATAATCATTTAGTATTGTTTTACAGCAATTTTAACAATTAAAAGAAACGATGTCGAGTGTAGTGTTAACTGACGAAGAAGAAGAACGATTGGATATTGTAACGAAAGCAGTACAAAAAGTAGTTCACCTTTACATAGGATTCCTACTAGCCACGACTTATCCTGAAGACGTTGAAGAAGCTTATGTTAAAGATAACAGGAAGAGAAGATTCAGAAAATTTGTAGCTATTAGAAAAGAGCTATTTAACTTTTTAAGCTCTCATAAACAGTTTATTGACCTGGAGAATATAGCACGTGTGCTAAATGACGGTAAAGTCATATATAGAAATGAAATTAGTATCTTAAATAGCGGTGAGGAGTTTTTGAAGTTCAATGATGTTTTAAAGCTACGCGATGTAATGGGTTTGTTCGACACAAACAGAAAAACAATTATACATGTATATGATATTAAAGAGAACAAAAAAGAAATCTTTGACGCTATAAAATTTAAACTAGGAAAGTCATCTATATCAATTGAAGATGTTCAACAATTTATGAAAAACAATTATTTAATTGACAAAAACAACTTAAACACTAAATGCTCAAATTATGAAGATTTTTCCGCGTGTATAAGGCAAAGAATTCATGATTATATAAACTTAAAAGTTTCTGTTGAACATATCAATGAAATGTCCTTTAGATTTCGAGGACTGATCGAAGGCTTTGAGGATATGACATCATGTCCGATTTGCATGGGAGATTACGAAATGGATCAAGAAGTTTGTCGTTTACCGTGCAATCACTTCTGCTGTAGAGTTTGCACTGAGACAATGTTTTCAACTCCTAACGAAGGAATGCAGTCCAATGTTTTGTGTCCAATATGTCGAGATGACTGTACTTAATCTATTCGGTGTATATTAACATATTTTTATATAATATAGTATATTTTTAATAAAGTATATAAATAAAACTGTTTTGTGTTATTTTATTCACTGTTAAATTTATTACAACAACATCAAATATTAATTTAAAGTTAAACAGTAGTTAGTTAAAATATAAATAAATTTTGTAAAATATTCGAGTATATTTAGTCTAACTCTTACACATAGTTGCCAGAATTTTTCGGCTATTTTTGCCCTTATTCAACTTCTATAGGAAAATTGACATATATAAATTTTTAACCGTTAAGTATCGCCCAAGAGCTAAGTTTAGCTTTCTTTGAATTTCACTAAATGAATTAGTCTACAAATAAAACACTATACTATAGTGCTATTCTTGTTAACTTTCAGTTTACTGAAATTAACTTCTTTATACTAAAATACTAAAAGAATAATTCTTGCAAACTACAGGTACAAATTCCGGTATAATTTCTTAGCTAATTTTAAAGTTGCTTGCAGTTTTTTGTTCATACTTAAAATTATTAAATGCAGAAGTCTATCAGTTAGGTTCGCGTTTTTTTAGTTCGCACAGTCGGTTAAATTTGCAAATATTGATTTCGCACTGCTGTTTAAGTTTGGATTTAAAATTAATAAAAATTGCCTAGTATGTAACTTTTTCAATTTTAAGTTAACTGAGTTTAAGTTTAATATTTGATTCAAAATATTATTATTAAATGAGCTTTTTTTTCTAACTTATTTAAATAAATATATAAAAACATTAGAAAATTAAAGAAAAACGAAACGTAAAACTTTTAAATGTACTAAATGTTCTAATCAAAGAAATCATTTCTTAATTGAGAACTTTAATTTTTTTTCTGTAAATTCAGTCTCAAAATAGCAGTAATAAACACTTTTTTTTGAAAAAAAGTAAATTATAAGATTGTGTTTCTATTTTTATTAAAAGACGATTCTTTTAAAAATCTGTAAATTAAATCGTACTTAATGTTTAGACCAGTGCTTCTGAACCTCTTTCTAGTGGCGGAACCCTTTTCCAAAGTTCAACTTTTCCGCGGAACCCCTAAATTCAATTTTACATAAAATGTTTAATTAAATATTTTTTTTTTTTATTTCGAAAGGCTTTGCGGAACCCTAGGGTTCTGCGAAACCCCATTTCAGAAGCACTGGTTTAGACTATGATTTTTTTTTATAATTTACATTAACTCCAAAATATGTAACCTATTTGTAATAAATGTTGGCTTAAATTTTAACGATAATATTGGATAAAAGCTTTTTTTTTATTATTGTTAGAGTAATTTAAAAAATACATTAAGTTAGTATTGAACTATATTTATATAGTTTTAGACTTTTATTTTAAATACAAAGTGAAGTTTAGTAAGTGTATTTAATGAAAAGGTTATTTATCAGTTTTTTAATAAATTTTATAAACAATAGTTTATTTAGTTTGTACATATTCCTACAGTGAACAGAAGTTTTGGATAAACTAAAAAAAAAATATTTTTTCTTTTATTTTGACGTATACAAATTCAGTACATTTACCTTTAGGATACAGAAAACTTTTAAATGTAAAAAAATCATTAGCCAAAATTTTAATTTTTGTAGCTAATTTAAGTATTTCTCCAATACTTAAAATATATTAAGTAACTTGTTGAAAAAATTTGCGATAAATTAGCTAAAAAGAATATATTAAAAACTAAAGCTTTATCATTGTCTACATATAAAAAATACAAATAATAAAAACAAATCAAAGTAATTGCAGAAATTATAATAGTTCACTGTCTAAAATCCTTCAAAACTATTTAAATAACTAAAAAACACATCTTATAAACAGTAAAGCTTATTTTACAATATAAAACATCTAGAAGAATTGAATTTAAATTTTGAGCTGGTCTTTTAATCTTTTTTGTTCATCATAATAATGAAAAACAAATGGATTAAAGCTATTAGAATTAAATTGCTTCTATGGGTACTTCTTAAAACTAAACCATAAAAATAATAGGTATTACTATTAAAGCTTTATAACTAAATGTTTTATGTCATTATTTTAGGTATTAATTTAAAAAATTAATAAGAAAAAGGTCAAAAAACATCAAATAATCTATTGTGAAATTAATTGACTAATCAAATAGATTTTAAAAATTTCTACACTATTTTTTTCTAAAATGTAGTTTTCACATAAAAAGTAGAGCTGACATTTGTAGTTTCAAAATTTCGTTTCTATAAAAGCTTTTGTGATAAAAAAATTATAAATAACTTTAAATTAAGTATGAAGAAAATTGATAGAAAGATACAGCTTAAAGTGCATTTTATGATCAAAATTACTAAATATCAAAATGTTCTATTAAAAATAAAACTTCCAAGGTACAAGGTAAAAATTTAACTTAGTTTTAAGCGTTCAATTACTTTTAAACATCGGAACAAAAGTAGAGGTTTAATAAAAATATAATATGAATTTAAAAATATTTTAAAATGTTACATACGCTTGGTTTATACAACTGATTTGTTTAAGCATTTCTAAAAAACTAGTAAATCAGAAATCAACAAGACAAATAAGTTTTAACAAAACAAACAATTCATAAGTTGAAACACTGAATAAAAAACTGTTTACTATTTCTAAAATTTTTTTAAAAGTTTGTATACTAAGTTAGTGAAAATTTACATTTAATGTAAAAAATAGTTTAAATAGACTATAACTAAATAAACTCTTAACTAATAAAAATAAGTAGAAAAAACATCAGTAATAACATTGTAGATTGCAAAGTTGGCTTAAAACATAAAGAAACTCCTAAGCAATTCAAACAAATTGCTTTAAACAGTGACTGTTTTTTATTTTTAAGCCACTTAATTAATTTTTCTGTCTAAAAAATAACACCAAAATGTAAAAAAAAAACTATACAAGGAGGAATTTTTAATTGAAGTTATTAATCTTTTAACATACATCACTTTAAAAAATTAAGTGCTACAGTTTATATTTTTTGAAATGTTTGATCTTTTAATAAACATGACTATAAATAATAAACAGAAATTTATTTTTTGTTCGAAACTAAATAAATTTAAAAGATTTAATAAAACAAAAAAAAAAGTTTTTTTTGAACACACTTTAATTAAAAAAGAAGTAGTTTATATAATTACTTAAGTTGTTTTACAAAACAGTTAGTGATAAAACTATTAGTTATATAACTTCAAAAAACACAAGAACAACATTTTGTAAACATTTTGAGCACAACTAAATTTACTTAAGTGCAAATTTTGATACATAAAACTGTTAGTAATAAGATAATAAATATGTACTGAACTAATTTAAAATTAAAAAGGTTTAAAAAAATTATTTTTTAATGTTTATCTGAAAAAACATTTAGAACAAATTACTTCAAGTTACCCTAGCAGTGAAGTATGTTATTTTTAATGTATTATAAATATATTGCAAATAATAAGGAAATGAAATACTTGGTATATAACAAAGATTCATTTATTTATAATTACATAACATATATAAAACCAATTTAAATTTTTCTTTCTAGTTCAAATAATTATCTAAATCATTTTATTGTCTGTAATTGTAAATTTAAAATTTGTTAAATATTTTAAAAATTAAATTTGCTCTCAACTTTAAACAGCTATATTTCAAAAATTGTGCAATTATTTAAATAAACAACATATAATTTAGATAAAAATCTACAAAGTAAAATTATACAGTTTTTCAAAATTCTTTAGCATCTATTAAACTTCAATTTAGTCTTTGAGTCTTACATGATGCTTCCAAAAAAATCTTTTCTTGTTACTCCTTTTGAAGAAATTAAAAAACTGTGGAGCCCTCTCTCAAAAAATTAATGTGAAATACGCTTAAGATTAATTACTTCTTTTTTCATCATCTACTTCATATCAATTACTAGAAGTTTTAAAATTACAGTAACCTCTCGCATCTTTACGCACTCGTGACGTTACGCACTCTCGTTTAGTTACGCATTTTAGAATTCTAAAAATTTCAAAAAATAAAAATTTTAGTTTTTTTTAGTATTGCACAAGTTAGGTTTGTTGTATATTTTTAATTTAAATATGTTGTTAAATGCTATCTCACCTCTCTATATCTTTGGACTTAGTAAACTTATGTTCCTTGACTAATTGATAAACATTTAGATAAATTATGTTAGCAATAAGAGATTAAATAAAAATTCTGAAAAAAATATGACTGTGTAAAATAATGAAAGTATAATGAAATTATGAAAGTTAAAAACACAAAAGAATAATACAGCATTCTAGCACTATATATGAATAAAGCAACACAAATTTTAATATAGACACCACACCATTTTTTAATTGTAACCAAATGCTTTATTATAAATTAAATTTGCTATGTAGAAAAAAATATGAATGTTAAGTATCGAAAAAGTGACAATTAAATATAAATAGAGATAAAATCTACTTATTATTTTAGATGTATTTTTATCCTATTTTTTAGTATATGTATAGTTTTATCTTTTGTTTTCGTATTTAGGAATAAAGTAAACAAATTTTTAAAAGTGGGAAAGTTCCCAGTCTGCTTTTAACTAGAAACAATATAAAAAAAACAGCCATTATTTTAAGTATATTTGAGACCTCTCGTATCTTTACGATCTCTCGCATCTTTACGCACTTTTTCTGTGGACACAATTTGCGTAAATAAGCGAGAGGTTACTGTACCTTTAAATACGCCTTAGAACTTGTTTTGCTTTTCACCATCGTAAGTTTTAAATTATAGGTCCATGGCCATCCTGTGGCCGCTTAACTAATTTTTCTTTAGCGCCTTTCAAACTTATGGTCCCCTTAATGGGGTCAACTTGGGTAAACCCTGCTTTACGTGTTCAAAAATAACTTTTTTTATAAGTACTGTTTTTTTTTTTCGAAAATAGGCGTAAATAAAACAATTTTTTAGATACAATTAAAGTATTGTTAAAAGTTTTGAAATAAAATAAACAGAGTTATTAATTAATTAAAGTTAATTTTACTCACCATAATATTCTACATTTTCTTATCAATGAGTTGAGATCCTAAAAACAATTTAAGGTTTAATGTGTTAACATTGTTACAACCTTAGCTTTAATATAACTCTAGTATGTTCTTAAGCTGTAAAAATAATAAAACACTCAAATTTTATTTATATTTTTTAGGCGAAAAAAGTTTGTGCAGATTTATAATAATATAATTTTAAGATAATTTGATGTAATAAGAAATAATTACTGATTCAGTCCTTCACTTGGACTTTTAAAAACCTGTTTTGCATAAACAACAATATTGATGAAAACTTAAAATAACTATAAATTAAACATATGTAATAAATAAGTAGTAATTGTTTACAGTAGTAAGCTAAATGATGTCAACAAAATATATAAACTCATATGTATTATTTTACAGTTGTTTTTCTTCTTTAACTGATACACATTTTAACTTTCTACAGTTTAAACTGTTTTTAATAAAATCCATTAAAAGAAATTAAGTAGTATTTGTATGTATATAAATTGTGTCATTGTTCTTCCAAGTTAACTTAGCTTGTTCAATGTAGCTTACTTTATTTAGTATAAAACACTAGATGATGAAGTTTTAAACTGTTAAAGTTTTATAAACGTAGTTGTTATTTACAAGTATATAAGCAAGTTTTAATGAGTTTTTATAACTTCAAACTTATTAGCAACTATAACAAATGTATATATATATATATATGTTATATATATCCTTGACTTATATATATATATTTATAAGTCAAGGATATATTAAAAACTTGATAAAAACTAAACCTTATACGTTAAAGTCAATACCATTTTCTTATCATTAAATATCAAGTCAACTATCATTGTTGAAAAATTTGCAGAATTTTTTTAAAACTAATATTAATAATATCTAAAACATGATATTTTTATTAAAAAACAGACAGTCTGAAAAACATACTTATACAAATTTTTCTTTTAAGTTTTTGAAAAAGTACAGTTATTTTTTATTGAATTTAGTATTTCTTAATAAAACAATTTATCAAAGATAAATGTTTGCTATATAAAACTGTAATAACGTATTGCTAATAATGAAAGCGAAGTACAACTTGAACAAATGTGAATTTTGAGCAACGTAATGCGCTGAAACGATCGCAGTGAGGTATCATGCAAATTAAAACGAACAAGTATGTTTACAAAGTTCTATAAATAAAGCAAGACTCCTGTTATAATTTTATATGTTTATACGAAAACCTTTTAGTGGTATCCCCACTCCTTATTTTAAGCTACTTTAAAGTAGTTTTTATCTTATTGAAAACATATATAGACAAGCGAATATCAATTAGAAAAGCTTGTTAAAACGAATTTGTACACTAGGTTTTCAACTGCTTACAATACAACATTTATTTATTTTATTTTGTGAACCAGGTCCTAGAAGCAAATATTTTGAGATTTCTTTGTTAAACTAAATATATGTATCACATTTTAACACTACAAAAACTTTTTCTAACAGCCATTTTATACTTTTAATTAAACAAACTAAATGAAGGTTTTTTTTTAATACTGAAAAAGTGTCACACGAGGTTATCAGGGTTCCAAAAGATTTTTGAAAAATGTTGAGATGTCTTGTTGTAAAAAAAACTTCAGTCACCTTGGACAAAA
Source organism: Thalia democratica (assembly GCF_965202585.1). Lineage (NCBI taxonomy): Eukaryota > Metazoa > Chordata > Thaliacea > Salpida > Salpidae > Thalia > Thalia democratica. The sequence continues at coordinate 21,753,736 of NC_139165.1, forward strand.
ATTTTAGATTTACTCTCAACAAAATATATAAACATTTAAATAAAAATTAATACTTTTATTTGTGTTAAACGGTCAAACATTAAGTTTTTTTTCTGTAAATAATAATAATTTACCTTTTAATGAAACAGTAACCAGATCAAAAACATTAGTTAAATTATAAAAGTTAGATTTGCATAAATTCTATTCAGGTATATTTCATTTAAGCCTTAGTTTTTGTTCACATTCAGTTTAATTTTAGATTTTAAAAATTACTTGACTTGTCTAAGCTACGTATATTTTTACCAAATTACAACTTAAGTTTAAATATTACTTAAAACGTAAAAATAAAATCCATAAAAAAGTGATGCTTCATACGAAAATTGATGACTTGAATTAAAAAGACCTGTACTTAAAGTTAACATTAATGTTTTTAAATAAAATTTATTTAAAATTATTTGGTTACTTACTTGTTTATTTTCAGTTATTTAACTAATGTGTTTAGCATAAAACTTTTAGATTGTTATTTTCTTTAGCGAACATTCTAATAAAAATAGTGTTTTATATAAAGTTAGTTTTATTACTTTTTTATTTAAGTTTTATTGGAAAATAAAAACATGTACTGTTTAAATAATTACAATAAAAACTTAATATAAATATACAGATTTAATCGTGGTGTTAGACTGAGTAAAAATAAATTCAAAATCATAGACGTTTTTAATAAGAGTTTTTTTTATTTACTTTATTCTTAATTATATTTCTAGTACTTAAAATAATTATCAAAAGAATATCTTAAGTGATACCTTTGAAATTAGCAGTAGTTCTTAATGGTTCAGCGTTTAATTAAATAAACTGTAAATATATCTGATAAACAAGTTTCTAATAAGATTTTTTTTTCTTTGTATTTTTTGTTATTAAACTGTGTCTTTTATGGTAAAAAATTTAACGAATACTCGTATTTCGAATACTTTAAAAAATAAACACCAAAATACTAAAATGCAAATGCAACAAAATACACTTGTTCTGTATGTAAATAAATGTGTTAAAGCTTTGTAGATTTTTGTTAATTGTTTTTATAAATTTATTGTTAGTAACAATAGTAACTAAGCAGAATAACTATCTAAGAATTTTTTTTCAAGTTATTGCTCTATGTATATAACTAAAATATTTTTTTATTCCTCAACTATGCTAAACTCTACATGATAAAAAAAAAATTGATATAAAAATATTAAACTTATCACTAAAAAATATATATACTTTAAGTTTTTTATGTTTAATGCTAACTTGGTATAAAAGTATCCGCATTAAAGATTGTATGTTGACATAAAATAATTAACCTATACTACTTATATATATTTAAGTAACATCACAATTTATTATGAACTTCATAACTGTAAAATTTGCACATAATAAAACAGTTGAAAAGTTATTAATTTCTTAGTGGTTATGATTCAAACAAACTAGTGTTAATAAGTTACAGTATCAATACCATTTACAATACAATATAATATATTTGACTTTCAAAATTTAGTATATCCAATTGTACTTATATTAAAACAAATGTTTATACCTTTCTTATGTCTTAATCATTGTGGACTAGCTTTAGTTTAAAATTGAAAATAAAATAGTTTTGCTAGTTAACTAAAAACTGCCCTTTGGTTATTATGATCAATTAGGTATATTTGCTACTGGTAACATTTTATCTAGTAAAACCTAATCAGATTACTTGAATGTAGTAAAGTTAAGAGCCAATAATTTCATGATATGACGTCATAAAGTAATAGTAGGCTACTGTTTGTCAAGCAGATATACCAGAGAATTGTTGGTATACTATCAAAATCCACCTGCGTTCAAAATTCACCCGATCAAAATCCACCCATTTTTTTACATTTGCTTCATTTATTAATTTTTTTTAAGTGTTCAAAAATAAAGGTTTAATTGTTTGCTAAAATAAAATCCTAGTGAAGTAACTTCACTGGAATATAAATAAAACAAGTTGTTCAGTATTCTTCCTTTATTGTATTAACATATATTTCTGTGTGTTAAAAAATCAACACACTTCAACTGGGTTGTTAATGGAAAGAATAACTGTTATTCTATCCATTAACAACCCAATTGAAGTGTGTTGATACGTTAACTCACAGAAACATATGTTGGTACAATAAAGGAAGTTTGCTGTACAATTTGTTTTATTTAATTTATTTTATATATTTTTTTCATTTTTTTAATAATTTTTAACTATCACTGTTACCCCTAACACTTACCCTCGATCAGTAAGCGTTTCTCGAATTTGACTTGGTGGATTTTGATCGCGAGTGGATTTTGAACGTGTCCTAAATTATTTTGTTTGGACTCAATTTGTAAAAAAGGTCTTATCAGGCTGCTTGTTTTCAAAATATTGTAGCTTAAACATTCAAAAAACAGTATTTACTTAAAAAACTAGTTTGTTAGTTTAACAACATAGTTCTCAAACTAAAACGTAGCTGAGGCTTCTGCTTGGAGGTCATACGTCATAAAAAAGAGAGAAACGTAAACAACATAAAGTTCTGTAACTGTTTATACTCAATTGTCCTATTTAATTTATTTTTTTAATAAAAACATTTATGAACATTTTATCATGAAATCCAACGATAGTTTGTTCAAACAAGCTAAATCTCAATATGTTTTACACTCCTATTAGATACTTATGCAGCAATTTAGTAATGACAACTGTGTCGCACTTTTGTACGATTTTTAGCATACACAAATGTTAGTTTTTGCATAACTTAACCCGATAAACGACAAGCTAAAATACATGCTACTTTAAACAGCTATCTAAAAATGTGTAGGATTTTAAACCAAAATACTTGAAAATCCAATACGATATTTTTAGCCAAGTAGCCTTGCACCTAAATAACTAAACTGCATTATTAGCCTCAAACTAGGGCGTAAATCAAGAACAGCCTTAAAGTTAGAATTGGTTTATTAGAAAAGTAATGGTTGTAATTAATTTTGGGATAATTAACTACATATATCCTATTCTAATCAAGTATTGTTTATCAATTATTTATAAAGAGCAGCGTCTTCACATTATTAACAACAGCAATTTTTGACTAAAATTTATATCTAAAGTCTTAGTTTTCAAATATAGTTTTACAAAGCTGATGAGAACTTTTCTTTTAACAAGGCTCTACCGCAAAAGTCTAGTAAGAATAGGTTTAGCCTCTTACTTTTAAAAATAAATAGATCGATCTCTTAAGTTAATTTAAAATGAAAACTATTTATTTCTTAACAAAAACGTTAAGTATTTACTAATATTATAAATTTCAACATTTTACCAACAAAATGTTCAATTGCAATAACCTATCACCTAGACAAGCATTTCCTAGGAATGAAATGGCGGTGTTCTAAGGACTTTTCTGTCAAAAAACGCTTCGATCGTAATATTTTTATTTTACTTTAAGATTTGATTAATAAAACTAAATATACCAATAAAATATATTTTCTAAAACATAAATTTTACCTTACTGAATATAAACATATTATAACTAAAGAAACCAATAATAATTAATATTGTAAAATTGTATATCAACGCCAATGTTTGAATTGAACACCCTACAGTTAACTTATTTAACGACAAAAAGGAACAGGATGAATTTTAACTGCATACTCTATGATTAAATATAGAAATAAGAAGTTAAAAGGTATCCGTGGTGTGTGACTTGATAACCGAGGGTTAATCGTAAACCAGGTTCTAAGACAAAACATTATAAGCGTCTTTTTTATGTCGTTCAATAAGCTAAAAAATAAAAAGTGTGGCTTTACTAACCAATGAGCACTAAAATTAACATTTACATACCTAATGATTGAAATAAAAGTGTAAAGATTATATAAAAATAAAACCCAAAACAGAGTTTAGATAAACGGAAAAAAAGAACGATGCGATTTGACATTTACATACCAATTAGTGCAACATAAATACAAAATTGTATAGTTAAGTAATTTAACACAAAAAAAATTGTAAAAAAAACACTTTTAGGCTTATATAGTTTATTTGCTATCTTCCTGTAATCTAAGCACTTATTAGCTGATTTAAAAATGTATTTTAAGGATAAAATTACTGCATATAATAATATAACAATTTTTTTGTAAGTCTACAACAAAAAAATTATAGTTAACTATGACTTGTACACAACTAACATCAAAAAAAAGTTTCTAAAAAAAAAATCACTAAAAACTTGAAACTTGAAAGTAAAATTCATTAGACAACAGGAAAAGCACTCAAAACAATTTTTCCTAGGACCTAGTGCACAAAAAACCCTTTTGTATATCGAGTCGTACACCAATTAGATACTGCTTAACTTCTTGTCCAGGACATATTAGCTCAAAACTTTTTAAAAATAAACCCAAACTATTATTTCTTATGATGATTTACTATAAAATACAACAGATGCAATCTCCTGTTTTATTTTACTGCTCAACTTTTGTTTTCTTTTAGGATTTATTGATCCAGGTAATCATATTATAATTTCTAATTAATTTTGAAGGTTTTTTTTTATCAAGGAAATGTTTTGCTGGATGGATATCAATATAAATGCTCAAATGATGATAGTTCTGAGATTCTGTAATCTATTTTTTCTAATAAACTATTTTTTTACCCTCATGACTTTTGCTGCATGGCTTAAAGCATTTTTTTAATTAACTAAGGTATGGTAATTTTCTCATTATTAGTTTTTAAACTTCTATAAGAAAATTTTAGTTTTTTTATCAATCATTAACTTTATCAATTAGAAGAACATAAAATATTTATTTTATTCTTACTTAGAAATTTTTTTAATATGTGGCTAACAACACTTATAAGATTTTTTTTTTTCAGAAATGTAATTACTATAATTTTAAATGTCATCTAATTGCTTCTGCTAGTTACTATAAAGAAATCAGGTTTTTAAGGTTTTTTTTCAACTTTAATATTACGTTATTTGTTTTGAACTGAAATTCTTCTTATTAACCTGGTCATTTTTGTCAGTTATAGTTGAAACTTTTTATTAAAAAAAGAATATTTTGTTTATAGATTTTCAAGAATTAAAACTTGTGATATTTTTTTATGTTTACTTATGAAGAGAAGTTTTGAAAGTTTGTTTGTTCAGTCTTCAGTCAAATAACAATTATAAACAAAGCAAAAACGTTTCTTAAAACATTGTTTGTTTTGTTTCCATATAAGGGCAGATTAGTTACACATCATATTTTTTTGTTGAAAGTGGGTTTTTCTTTTCTGTTCGTTGAACGTTGCACTTAAGCGTTGATTGTAGAGTGTATGTGTAGTATCAGATGTGAACGTGTTCAACAAATGTTGAAGTCTGTTTTTAAGTATAGTAAAAGAAAGTTCAAACATTTTTGTTTAATTAAAAAATATTTATGCAGCTTGATTTTACAAGTGTACACAGACTTAAGTTGATTTTAAGTAATGAAGTACCTTAACATATAATATCTCTGTAATATGTAATTGGGTAAATTAAATACTGAAATTTCATCTAAAACTAATTATTTTTGTTTATAGTAAAGTTTATTAAAACAATAAATTAGATTGTTATCGTTTTTTGTTAATTAGTTACTTTAGATGCATCAAAATTCTGAGAAATTGCAGAATTGTCTTGTTACCAAGAATTAAAGCTTTTTTATATTTTAGGAAAATTTTAGTTGATATACTGGGGTGACGTAAAATTTTACTGAAATGTCTATTAAGTCTGAGCTTTTTTAAAAGATTTTTAAAAATTTTAATCAATTTTAATTTTTAGTTATATAGTTATCATTTTTCAGACTTTGAAAAATTTGAAATAATTAACTAAGCTTCAAGTTTTATATGCTTAATGTTACTTTTTTATACAATGTAATTTTAAAATAAGACTACTTGGGTCAAAATAAAGTTGGCAACAGAACTTGGGTCAAAAAATTTGACTAAAATATTTTTTTACAGTATTTGGGTCAAAACTGTTTTTTTTTAATTACATTGTCAACAGAGATTAGGTCAAAACAACTTCATTTAATTTAAGTTTAGTAAGAAACTTATGGGTTTCAAAAATTTAATCAAAATAGGTTTGTTATGACAATTTAGGTAAAAATTTACTTGATTTAAAATAAGTTTTTCAACAGAACTTTGGTTAAATGTAATTTATCTAAAATAAGTTTGTGAACAGAACTTAGGCAAAAAGAACTTATGTCAAAATAAACTTTTTAATACAACTTTGATCAAACAAACTTTGTTAAAAATAAGTTTGTTTACTGAATATGGGTACAAGGAACTTTATTATAAACAAATGTTTCAACAGAATTTAAGTTAAAATAAGTTTTTTAAAAGAATTAGGGTCAAAAAACTTTTACCAAAGTATATTTGTCAATAGGTTTTGGGTTTTAAAAAATTTCATTGAGAGAAAAACTTTCAACAGAACTTGGGTTAAGATTTATTTGTTAAAATAAGCTTTTTACAGAATTTGGGTTAAAATTTTATATTTAGCAGAGGTTACTCAGGTCAACTCAAGCTAATTTGGATTTTTGTTTTATGATTATAACTCAAGCTATTCCTAATGATTTTATTAGTTTTTTAAGTTTAGTTTTTAGTAATCCTTAGGATCTATGTACTTTTGTATGTCTTTTTATAAATTAAAAATTTTTAACAGTAAGTATTTTCTGTTTGTGGCTTTTGCTAGTTTTCAAAATTTTTGAAATAAACTCATTTTTATCCAGATAAATTTAATGTTACATACTAGTTTTGGTTACTCAGGCTTGCTTGAAAGAGTGGCAATGCTGTACAAAAATACATTATTGTTGAAAGTATTAGCCTCAATTTGCTTGTATTTATAACTATTAATTATATTTTGTACAACAATACATCAGACTGAAGACTGTTTTATAAGTCTTAATAACCCTTTTTATGTTTGATGTAGTTTAAAATTATTATTAATACAAGTAATAAATGTTATTTTATCTTAAATAACTTTATTGTTATTTAGAGTCATATACTATTTTTTAAGCTGTATTACTTTCTTTATATTTTTTTAGGTCATAACAAAAACAAATCTAAACTAAAATGAGTTGTCACAATTACAATAATGTTTACTTACAGCTCATGAAGTTTTTATTTTTATGTTTACAATACAATGTTTGTAGGAACTTTAACAATAGTAAATGTTTATGATAAAATATGGAGGCTTTTCAAGATGTAATTTTAAATATTCCTATAATAAGCTTCAAAGGGCAGTATAGTTTTACACAGTGCACTAAATTTGTCAAATTAAAAAAAAATTATGTGTAAAATTTATTAAGATTATTTTTCCTGATATTTTTTTGTGAATTGCCTTTGTACTGTAATAAACTTGGTTCTTATTTATTAATTTTAAGCCAACAGTAGAACAAGGTGACCAAAAAGCTGAATTTAAAAATTGATTTACATGTTAAGAAGGAATAGTATAAATAAAATTATTTTGTCAATAAACACATTTTGAGTAGCTTTACAATATCTGATAAATATTTTATACTATTTAAAACATTTTTTTCCTTAAACATACATAATTTTAGAATATAGGTAGGCCAAAAGTATGTAATATTTAAAACCTTGAGAAAATAGTAGAAAAATATGGCAACCATGAATACAAACTGAACTATAATCTTTTATACTAAAGATAAGAAGTTGCTGTTGTTAGGTAGTATAATGTATATTTTACTGTCCATGTTTTAAGTTTGATTCTTAAATATTTCTTTATAAATTATTTGTCAAACTTTTAGACAAAACAATGCAAAGCTTGATAAAACTTTAAAGCTAGGAAAACTAAGGAACACATTACTGCTAAATCTTCTGTTGTTAATGTAGTAACTACTTATAACTTTACTATTTGTTTTTGAAGAATTTAATAATTGTTATAATTAATTGTAAAAGTTTAAGGATTTAGTATAGTTGAAAAATCCTCAATAATCTGTCTAACTTTGTTGATTTATTTTCTCATGCAAGAGAACTGTGTAAGTAACTTTTTTAATATATTTTATCTAAAGTATTTTGTGTTTGACTATTTTCATGAAATTCTTTTGTCTATCAAACTGTTGATAAATGTTTGTGTGTATATTATGTGTTTTGTTTTTGTACACATTTCCTTTTATCTTAGCTGTATAAAAAAGTATTTTGTAATCTAAAAATTATGTCCTGATAATTCTTAATAAAAAATTTTTGATACAAATTAGCCCTTAAAATGTGCTTTACATTAAACTAATTTATTTTACTTATATGTATACCTTTTTTATGTTATGTTTTATTTTTGTTAAATGTGATCAAGTGAAACTTTTAAATCATATTAAGTTGTTTTTGTACACTTAGTTTGTCATTGTTTAAACAAAAACTCAGCATTTTTACAAATATAAACAAAATAAAACAACAATATGTATATTTTAGAATCACTTAACGCCTCAGTGATCATAAAATAAGAATCAAAACAAAAGCAGTAAAAAAACAATAAAAACAAGAACTATTTTTTAATATAATTTTTCTATTTAGTGCTTTTAATTTGTTATTTTAAAGATTTTTTTTCAAATTTGCTATGATACAAATTTAAAGATTGCAGTTTTGTAGTTTCAAAAAAAAATTAAATTTCAATTTCAATGTTAAATTACTATGTTTGTATAAAATTTTGTTAATCATAGAAAAAAAATTAAATGTGAGAAAAAAACACTTTTAATTTGTTAGTTGTTTGCTTTGAAAGCTTGTTTTTGAATTATATATAAATAAAGGTTTGTTTTTTATCAGTGTTGATATCAAAAAACCAAATCAGTTTTACTTACTTAAATAAAATTGATCTTTTTAGACTATATTTCAATGTACTTAAACTTAATGTTAGAATGAAGCAAAAAGAAAAACTATAATTTTGTTTTTATAAACTTGACAAATATTTTTATCCCGTATCACAGCAGTTTACCAATAAACTAAACCAACTTAAATGCATCAATGCCTTACAAAAATTTTAACATTGTTTTTTGTATTAAATTTTACTAAATTTGCTTTACATAAACTAATTTGTTTCATATACAGCTATATGTTTACCTTCTATATATTGTGTTATATTTTTGTTAAATGTGACTAAATGAAAATTTTAAACCAATATTAAGTTGTTTTTTGTACACTTAGTGTGTCCTTGATTGCATGAAAAATCAGCATTTTCACAGACAAAAACAAAATAAAACAATAACATGTTTTTTTTTTTAGAATCACTTAACGCTTCAGTGGTCATAAAGTTAGAGTCACTACAGAAACAGTAAAAAAACAAATAACAACAAGAACTGGTTTTTAATAGTGTTTCCAGTATGTTGATTTTGAGATTTTTGTCATATTTGCTATGATAAAAATCAAAAAATTGCAATTTTTTTTTTTTTTAAACTTAAAGTTTCAATTTCATAATCAAATTACTATGTTCGTACAATTTTTATTAATTATAGAAAATAAATTAAATGTAAGAAAAAACTACTTTTAATTTGCTAGTTAATTCGTTTGAAACCTTTTTTTTTTTGAACAATATATGTATGAAAGTTTGTTTTTTGTCAGTTGTGTTGTCAAAACACCGAATTGGTTTTACTTATTTGTATAAAAACTGATCTTTTTAGTCTTAAATTCATTGTACTTAAACTTAATATTATAAGTAAAGAGAGGATAACTCTATTTTTTTGTGTATTTTTCAAATAATTTTATTCTATACCACAGCAAAAAAATAACTGAATACATCAATACCTTCGAAAACCATCATATCATTTTTTTTTCAGATACATTTTAGTCTCATAAATTAAAATAAAATGGGTCTCGTTTTATCACGCAGCAATCAACCGACCGGGGTTCAACCGTGGCCAGCAGACATAGTCGCTGAGTTCCATCCCACCAAAGCGCAGCAGATCACCCGAATGCAGTATGACGAAACATCAACTCTCGATGACATCTTAGAAATGCAAAGAAAGTTCAAAGAGGAGGAAGAGGAAGTGACTAGAAAGGTGAGCCCGATGACGTATTGTTTCATCTACTTTCTCCTGTGTTGCCAGCCTCTCTCTGTCCGCTGGTACGAACTACCGCCAGAGTGGCAGAGGCACGGAATCAAGGAGACGATTGTAGTTGACCTGGGCAGCAGACAGTTCTCGAAAAGGAGAAACGGTCTGCTGCTAAGGACGGCTTTGTACGTCAAACACTTGCTTGAGACGTACTGTGTGAACTTCGGTTTCAGACACGTCAGTTCAGGAACTGAAGAGTTTCAAGTATAATGTGTTTGATGTACAAAGAGACTGTATGAGTGGTGATTTAGACATTGTTATATTATAAATATAAAGTGGTGTATTCTTAAGCTGTACTTTTTCTGTGAGATATGTGTATCATATTAATTGATAGTATAATATTTTTTTTTCTTATAGTGCTGGTAATTTGTAATTAATCTTTTTTTTTGACTACTTTTTTTTTAAGTTTATTTCATGGTAATCATTTTGCTGTTATTAAGAACTTTATGGTAATATAAACCTGTAACTTTTTGAAAGCTTGTAAATTTTATGTAACAATATTTCATATAATTTATAGCTGCTATCATGTGTTCAGTTTTTGAATTGCAATTATTTTACTTCAGAAATAATTTTTACTTTTAATTAATTTTTAATAACTATAGTTTAAATGCAGTATAACTTTCAAACTTAATTTGATTTTCTTTTGCTCACAATTTCTTATTTGGAAACATTGAAGTTTTAAGTTTTTGTAATGATTAACAACAAATTATTTAATTTTAAGCTAATCAATTGTGTTAATTTTTCAAATTGAAACATTTTTAAATATGTTTCATAATTCTTTTTGTAATGTTTTTTTTCAACCATAAACAAAGTATTTTTGATTTAATTTTACACATTCTTCATGTAATTTACAATTTGACAACTATGCTTTACAGCTTGGAATATTATTTTTTGTTTATGATATATAAATGTAAAAACAACAAAATTTCTTTTCCTGCAGATTTATTTAATTTTAAGTACATTCTGCTTCAAAAGAAGACTCAATGAAACAAAGTGAGTTTGTTTGTTAAATTTTTAAATTTTAATTCTATTAACAGAATTGTTTAAAAACTTTCTATAGTATATAAAACAAAGACAATTTCATTTAAGGCTTTGATTGTTAGTTTTATATAAACAAATTTTGAAATTATATTGTAAAGCCTTTGAAAATCCTCAGGTAAAAATTTCTGTACTTTTTGCTAAATAGCCAACTACAAACATTAAGAAACTTAAAAAAAAAATTTTTGACTGTGAAAAGTGTTTAAAAATACTATTACATTCTATAATGTTAAGAAACAGAAACCTTGTTTTTTGGTAAGTTTTAATTTATACTTTCAAAAAATTATTCAAATTCAAACAACTTATCAAACTAGTTAGAAAAAATTTCATTGTTTTTTATTCTATAATTTGAACATAAAACAAACTGCATTTAAATTTAAAGTTTAATAACTTTAACAGAAAACTATATGTTTGGAATATCTTAATCTTATTTTTTGTTCTAAATTTAGTTTTCTTACAACTAGTAAAATGTGTTGTTTATAAACAAAGTTGTGGTATAAATACTAGTGTTGCAAAAATTTTAAAATATTGATTTGTATGTTTTTTAATTTTTTTTCTAAATCTCTAAGTAATTTTTTTTTTCATAATAAAGCATTCACATTTCCATTAAAACTTTAAAAAATTGTATAATTTAATATGTAAAAGCTATTTTTTACACTATGAAAAGGCTCTGTTGTAAACAAAGTGAGTGTAAATGATCAAAAACCCAAAATCTAGGTGAGGAGAATAAAAGTGCCCAATGTGAATTCCATGGGTATCAAAAAAAAGTGCCAACCCTTTACAACTGCTAATAATTACTTAGTTAGTTTGGAGAAAATAATGATTAGTTTTTTATAAAAGTAATAAATGAAACAATTTTTCAATCTTGAAATAATTAAATTTTTTATTTAAATTTTATAAGTATATTTTTTTGAGTTTTTAGAGCAAGTTCAAAAAGTGTGTCTAAATTTTTTAGGCAATATACAATTTGGAAGATTTTTCAACAGAGTATATGGTGTGTAACTTAAAAGCCAAAAGGTTTTATCTACACCAATTTATTTACCATACTTGTTAAAATCCTTATTTTGCTTCTTTATAAAAATATATTTGGTTATAAGTTGTTTTGTTTATGCTTGTATTCATTTATGCTAAATCAACATACAGCACAACAGCAACAAATGGGGATTTTTATCTTTGAAATTTTGTGGATTAGCAACTAGAACAGTAAGCACAAGCATTTATTAAATAGTTTTATTAAATGATTTTATTTTAGTTAAAATTTATAAAAATGAGTATAAAATTAGTTTTAAACAAGGTTCTAATTTTAAAAACTAAGTATTTCATAATTAATGAGAAAAACTTATGTAAGCATATTTTGAAGTATTTAAAAAAATTTTTAGTAAAATAAATTCTATAACTACATTGTTTCTACAATTAAAATTTCCCATATTTGTTTTTCCAGTGTCAGGTTACCAAAAATTAACTAACAATACAGATAAAAACTACAAACACAGTCCCATTCTGCTTCAAGGGTTGCTACTGATTTTGTGTAAATTTTCTCCAGTTTTGTTTTAATTTCTACAAGGTTTTAAAAAAACTTGTTTTTGGGTCTTTTTTAGTTTAAAATTAAATTCCAGGTGATAACATTTAACAGACTATTAAGCTACTTTAAATTCTTTTTTTTATTAAAAAAATGTGATAATGATAAAATATTTTGACCTTTATAGTTGATTTTTGTGTTGTTTAAAATATCACTAGTTAACATGTGAAATACCAAATTTTTCATTGATTTTTGTTCAAAGTTCCATTTTTTTTTAATTTCTCAAACTCAAGGTTTTGTGGCAGCTCTGTGCCTTTAAAGCTGTTCCCTACGGGGCCATGAGCAGCTAAAGGGCCAAAAGGGGGTAATGAGCAGTAAAGGAGCTACAGAGGGGGTTATAATTGAAACTTACACTATATATTATACATGAGAGGGGCTATAATTTGAAACTTACATTAGATATTATGGAGTTGTTGATGAAAAGCAAAAAATAAGGTATTTTTTATGTAGTTTTTGAGTAATCTTTGTAATATTTTAATTTCTATTAAAGGGGGCCATTTGATAAAAATTTTGAGAAACTCTGCTTTAAAGTGTTAAAAAGTACAAATGTTTTAGCTTTACACATGAAATTATTGTTGCTTGTATTATTTATTGTTGCAACAAGTTTATAAAAAGAATTTTTTTATTTAACTAAAAGGCATTTAAAATACTACATGTTTGCATTAAAATTATTACAAAAAAGCTAAACATGAAATCAAAAAATATCACTTTCTAATGTTTTAACTGTTGTATGAACCAGTGATTAAAACATTTTTTTTAATTAAATTTATAAGAGTCATACTTATACCTTTAAATAAACAAAAATATTTAAATTAAAAAAAATATATATTTATGAAGTGTTTTATGTATATATCAAAGAGAATAACTGCCAGAGTGCTTTGAGAAAGTGGCCACTCATTATCTGAAACATTACATTTTAAGTTTAAACAAACAAAACTTTATCCAATTGTTTTTTTTTAGGAATTCTTGCATATAAATTCTACTAGAATCCAGATGTGTTTTTGCTATAATTAGCTTAATTTTGCTAACTTAACACCTAAAAAACAAATGTAGGAAATCCAAGGAAATCCAAAAATGCGGTTGGAGTTTGTGGTAATAGAAACAATTGAAGAGTGTTCTGTGAAGTATATAGTAAGCATTTAATATATTTTTTTTATTTCTAATAAAACCTTATACTTCAAGTATTGAATAAAAATTTTTCATAGTTAGGTTGATTAAAACCAGTATTAAGATTTTTGATAAAAAAGTAGTGTAATAATTATATTGTTTTATAGTGGCCTGAGGCAATTTTTTTTATTTTATCAACATGTTTATTATACTTTAAAATGAGTTCACAACTGTTTCTCACTAATTATATAGTACTTAATTTCGTAAATTGAATTTATATGCTGTTATAAAATTTTTTTGACTAGAAAAAGTGTTTATAAAACATGTTTATAGTTAATTTTATATTTATACAATTTTTTAGTACTTTTTTTACTTTTACTATGGTTGTTAGTTAGCTAGTTTAAGAATTATTTACAGGGTTGCCACTTTACCTGGAAACCTGGCAAAACTTTGAATTTGACAATTTAGGCAAATAAAAACTTAGAAAAATCTGTAATTTTAAATGATTTTGACATGTTAAATAAAAAAAAAAATTAGTTTGATACAAAAATCTACTATATAGATAAAATTATTTTATCATTATCAATTTTTTTTAAACACATTTAAAGTAGCTCTACAGTATCTTTTCAATGTTTATATACTTATTAACACAGTTTCCTTGCCTTAAACTTAACTTTAAACTAAAAGCAGACTTTAAAATGTGTGTATTAAAAACCTGATAGAAATTTTGAAAAACTAAAAAAAAAACGTTCAAAAAACTAGTGGCAACCCTGTATCATTTATGTAATTTTTCATAATGAGCAAAAGTTTATATGCTAATTTGTCTGGTGTGAACAGTTTGTTAAACAATATACTGTGTACAATTAAAAATAAATTAAACCATTGTATAACACAATACAATTTGTATTATATATTCTTTTAAAAGCTGTTGTTTATTTTTATTATGTTTAATACACATCGTTGCGGCGTTTTTTTTTCATGTGTTTCTTACACGTTTTTCTGAGTTTCTTACTGATTTTAAAAGTACATATTTTTAGGTCTATTTCTAATTAAAAGCTACGTTTAAAGTTAGAAACTGTGCTAATTAGTTTAAAAAAATTGAAAAGATACTGTAGAGCTACTTTGAATGTGTTTAACAATAATTTTTTTTGATGATAACAATCTACTTTTTTTATTTAAATGGTAGACTTTTCGGGTCAAATTAAAAGGTTTACTATTTAACATGTGAAAATAGTTTGAAATTCAATGTTTTTTTTAGGGTTTTTAGTGACTTTTGTTCAAATTTCAGGTTTTATTGTGATTTTTGTTCAAAATTTCAGGTTTTTTGTAACCCTGTAGTTAAGCGAAACTAAATAGTAAACTTCTAACAAAGTCTTTTTTAATTGTTTATAGTTAATGCATTTTTACTACACTTGTTAGCTAAAAAATTATTTTGGTTTCAACCTGTGTTGAAATTTAAATTTAAAGTTATAAATAAATATAAGCAACCTTTATAATTTCAATTGTAAATGTATTATGCATCTTTTTCAATTCAATCACAATATGTTAATACACATGTGTTATTTTGCAACCAAATTCAAAAATTGTGTAAATAGGGTTTAACTTTTAAAATTTAAGTTTGATTGTTAGCAAAATTAAGGTTCTTTAAACTCAATACTTTGTAGTTTGTTATCATAATCAATTTTACAATTTTTAATACCCTAGACTTCACAACACATATTGTTACTTAGGTTTATATGTTTAACAAAAATCAATAGTTTTCATAATTAAAGTTTATCTTACTAATACTTCTGGATAATTATTAGATTTATGTTTTTATTAAATTGGTTTAAATTTACCAAAACTGTATAAAAGTTTTAAATACTTGCGAAAAGATCTTTGTCCGTTGATTTATTTTATTTAGTCAACCCTTATTTACGTCAAGTTTCTTAAAACAAGCACATACATTTAAGTTTACTTTAGTTTTTATCTTCTTTAAAACCATACTGTAACTAATTACACACCATGAAATTTAAACTTTATTGCAGCTGTAAATAATAAAATATAATTTATCAAATTTATGACCTTTTAAACGGTTTAACAATAGATAAGTTTTCAATACTTCTTAAGTATGTACTGTTAAATAAATATACAAATTAGCAGCACAAATAAACTTACTTAATTTTTGTAAATATACTAGTTCTAATTAGATGTTTTGAAGTAAAATTTTAACAATGCTATAGCAATTAAACAAAGTTGGAAAACTTGTTTAGTGTAATTTTGCTAAATTGTGTAGTAACAAAATTAAGTTGTTATTGTTTAATTAAAGCTAATTAAGCTGTATTCTACAACTTTTACATAATAGTTTGAAATTAGTTGCACAAAATTATGACAGAAACGTTTTATGAATAAAAAAAAAAAACAAAAGTTGTTCTAGTTTAAGAATTTTTGAACATAAAATACAATTAAGTTTTTTTCGATATTTTTACAAACTGTTTAAACTTACTTAAAGTTATCAATTTGATACAAACACATGTATTTTTTTCAGTATCTAAAATTTTTGATATTATATAAAAGCATATTATGTTTAATTGTTCAATAATTTGAAAGAAAACTTTCTTTTTGTTATGTTTTAGACAAAAAACGAATACAATAGCGATTTAGTTTAAACTATAATCAATAAAGAAGATTTTCTTTCTTTGAAAGTTTTGTTACATTAAATTTAGTGATTAATTCTGTGTAAAATTTTATGAAAAAGTTTTTTGTTTTGTTTGAAAGTTGTTGTTTTAAAACTTAAATTCTCACTTTAAATCTATATTGAACTTTTGTATTACCATCATATTGTTTTACCGAAACAAATTTATTCTTTTTGTATCACACAAAAATATTAATACAATGTAAACAATAAATAAGACTAAAAACTTATTTAAATCTTTAAATTTCTTTGTTTTTACTTAACTTAAGTTTATATTAAGTTTTTTGTAAATAAGGAATATTATATTTATTTGAATTAAATATAAACTTCTTTAAACTTAAATAGTTTTTTTATCCATTCAGTTTTCAAAGCCTTGTTTAGTTAACACATTTTAAACATACATATTCCTTCCTCATGTTGATGTTTAAGAATGCATAAACTTTACATCAAATTTCAAATAGCTTAGTTTTAAAGTGCACAGTTAAACATCAATAGTTAAAAATAATAGCAGGGTTGCAAGAATCCTGCTCAGCTCACAACTCTAACCTGATCAAGTCTGAGAACATTGTTGTCGACCTAGGGTTAGTGGTAAAATCTATATTATAAAATAAATATGAATTAGATAAAGACAAAAATGATTAAACGAAACAAAAAAAGTTTAGGTCAAAGTTCTTGGAGTTCGGGTGGGAAATGATCATGGATGGAAATTGTAGGTATACCCCAAAATCGTGGACTTTAAAATATTTGAATACTGAAAATTTTTCAATTGTTTTACATTAAAGTGTCATAATAAGTGTTTGTTTGGCAGTTTTCTCATTGAAAACTGAAACTATGATTATATTAATAAGAGTAACTGTTATTGATTTTTTTATAATTAAAGGACTTAATAACATTAGTTGGAGCATTCAAAATATTTAGTCTTAGGACCTGGTGCAATAAGAAACATTTCGGTTATCTAGTAGCATACCGCAGATACCTTTTTATTAGGTCTTGTTTAAGAGTACACATAATTCTTATCTCTTAGTTATTTACATAATCTAGTAGGGGACACATTGTATAAACTAATACAAAAACTAAAAGTAAAACAACAGAATAATTTGCTTTTTACATTATAAAAAAAAAGTACAATTTTACAGACAAAATTTGCATATTTATTGTATAATGACGTCATAATACAACAATAGCAGTTGAAATGTCTTTAATTTATGCCTATAGTTAGATGCTTTCATTTAAGATATAAACTATGAGTCTAGGACATGTATAAGTTATTTTATTACTGTAAAAGTCAAAAATCAAAAAATATGTGATTTAAGGGTTTAAATCTGTTTTTTGGGTAGCAACTTTTTTTTTTGCAAAGTTTAAATTTTAATTTTAGTTTTTTTTTAATTAAGCAAAAACACATCCGAATTATATGTACTTATTTGAATTTTACAATATGACCAAAAACATGTACTGTACTCCAGGGGCGTCGCGTGGGGTGTTGCACTGCCGCAACTGCACCACCTTGAAGTTTTGTAAGAAAAAAAAAAGTATCTATAACGTTTTCGTTATTTTTTAGAACGAAATCTCTTTTAAAGCTCCAATTTTGAAAAAGACCATTTTGCCCACTTCACTGCCGCAAACTCTTAGCTGACTGCCGCAAACTCTTAGCTGACTGCCGCAAACGAACTCAAAAAAGCAAAATTTCTTCAAAAATTACCGCAAAATCAATATCTTGCTGTAAGTAAGCTAAGTTAAAAATCCCCTAAAACAGGAAATGCTTAAGTATCATCTACAAGCTATTGTAAACAAAAATAAAAACAAAGCTAAGCTACTGCAAAGGATTAAACTTAAGTTTATGTACCCTCATGATTTTTGAAATTTAAGAGATCACTTCTATTAAAACGTAACAATAAAAGAACATAAATTGTCATAAATTACGTATTTTGAAAAAAATAGATAAAAAACCTAAATCACAAAAGTCTTAAAAATTTGATTTTTTATTTTAATCTGCTTAGATAAACTTAACTATAACTGATTATAGTTTTAATAAAGTTAAAAAAATATTTAATTAAATTATATTTAAATGTAAAATTTGAGTTCTAAAAAAAAATGTTAAGAAGTTTATTATAAACTTCTAGTTTACTCTTACAGTAAAATAATTTAGATTTTTATTAAATAAAAATTATTATTATTGAAACAGTCACATATTTAAATAAAGTAAATAGCCTTAACTTAAAATATTGGTCTGACCCCCAAGAAACTTTGACTACTTAGAGTAGTTTAACATTTTAGAAAAATTTAGTCTACTTTATATGACTTTTGGTTTAATTTTTTCACAAACAAAGCAAAAACTTTAGATAAAATTGTTGAAACATGGTTGCCATGCCTCATAATCGGGACAACTTAGAAATGTTAAAAATACTCAAGATGACCCAAGATAAATTAAAACAGACCAAATTAGAAAAATAGTCAGGCTAGGCTGACTATAGCAGTTTTAGTTTTTTACTCTGAAATAACAAGCTAATTTAAAATTTAAAAATAAGTGTTTTACCCCTATGGCCACATGAAAACTAACTAACCATTTTTTTACTGCTATAATGGTTACATATTTATAATTATCTTTAAATTTCTTGAAAAGTTCAACAGCCTCACCAACTAAACTTAAAAAAGGTGAGCTTCTGAGAAAAATACTATCATCAAAATGAAAAACAAATTAAAATTAAATAAAGAAAAGATACCTTAAAAAATCTATTGAATTTTAAACCTCCAACAAAAAAACATTAATTTAGAAAAAAAGTTAACAAAAGTCTTAACGTTTGTAAAAAAAATTTTGCAAAATAGTGAGGGGTAAGGGGAGGGGGGGTGTATCGGCACTTTTTTACATGTTGTTCTTTTTATAACTTTTTCAGAGAGCTAATAGTTACTCTTTAATAAACTTGTTGCTGTATTCTTTTATTATAATATTAGTCTAATTAATCTAAATTGTAATCTAAAGACTTCGTAAAATTTGATATTTATGAGATTGCTTATTTTTCTTTTGTATTTTTAACTTAGTAGTCAAGCTGTTTTTTTTTCAAACATCAAAAATTGTAATTAGTTATAAGTTGATCCTCGTTTATTTTTTTCAATATTCAGCAGTAAATAAGCAATTATTTTCTACTGAGTAAGATAAGTTTTACTTAAAATAAACTTGCAGTTTGTACATAACATTTTTTCTTAGACTTTTTAATTTTCCTGTCAAGTCTAATAAGATTTTTTTTTGTCAAGTTATATATTGGTAAAATATCCATTCTTAGTATGATGTTTAATCAAATATTTTTTGAATAAGATTGAGGCAAAAAAAAAGAACTACTAAAGTTGCTGTATTTTTCAACATATTAAAAATTTGTTTTGTCTAAATTTTTTCTACTGTTAGTTTAAACTTTAAAGCTTTCTTAAAGATTAATACTCATAAGTAAGCTAACAACTTTTGAGTCTTTTAAATCACTTAATTTTTTTTGTTCCTATATTTACTTTAATTTTCAAAGTATTAACTTTTTTTTTTAAAGTTATTTTCATAAATAATTTTTTTTGAGTTTTTTTTTTTTTTTTTTAAACAAAATTTCCCCAGTTACGTTAGCAATTGAATGTAATTTTTATAGAAAATTTTTTTTATTTTAGATAAAGAAGAGTTTTAAGTTAGGGGATTTTTTTTCAATTCTGCACCACCTAAAAAAAATACCACGCGACGCCACTGCTGTACTCCTTACCCCTACATTTTACAGACACATTTTGCACATTTTTAAGGGTGATCATGACGTCATAATACATTAGAAGCAGTTAATAGTTCTTTGAATATATGTAAAAAAGTATAAGCTTTCATTTAAGACATAAATTATAAGTCTAGGACAGGTATAAGTGATATTATTAATGTTAAAGTAAAAAATTAAAAATTATGAGATTTCGTGATTGAAATAAATTTTTTTTGGCAGCAGTTGTTTTTTTTGAAGTTTTTTTTATCATTATTTTCAGATTCTTCAAATGAAGCAAAAAAACAGCCTAATCATAGTTCAAACATATACCAAGTACTCCCTACCCCTAAATTCATTTAATGTAGCAAGTCTATTGTTTTCGATGATCATTTATGTTATAGGGTCGCAGTACTGC
Source organism: Thalia democratica (assembly GCF_965202585.1). Taxonomy (NCBI): domain Eukaryota; kingdom Metazoa; phylum Chordata; class Thaliacea; order Salpida; family Salpidae; genus Thalia; species Thalia democratica. The sequence goes on from NC_139165.1 coordinate 21,774,288, forward strand.
ATAACTACAAAAAGTACAGTTGTGTTAGGTTTTAGAGGTTAATTAAATTATTATCAGTTGTAACATAACTGCAGGGTAACATACGAAATGCGAATGTTTAATTTACTTCCCGCCCCCTATGACGTCATCATCTTTAATCTGTATGCTGTACGAAGTAATGTTAACTTCCATCTTTATATTGTAACTGTGCAAGAACCTTTAAAAGCTGCAAATAAAGCTGGTAAAATGTATATTAGTGACACTAAAGAAAATTTACAATTTATACACTTTTAACTTTAACAGCTTACATTTAATATTCTACAATAAGGATACTTTGAGAACTTGTAAAAAGTTTTCAACCTTATTTTTAATTAAATTTTGCAATCATATATTTTGGACGAAGATCACTTATGTACGAAGCAGTGGCGTAGCGTGGTATTTTGGTCAGGGGTGCGTAAATTTATTTCTCAAAAAATTCCCCAAATTAAAACTTTAAGGCTAAATTTACAACTATTTTCGGGGTAAGTTTTCTCGTAAAATTAAAAAATTTACTAAAAAACTATCTCCTACTTCATTTTTCAAAAGCAATCTTCTTCAAATTTTAGAAAATGTTACTTAAATTACAAAAAAAAAACGTTACTTATTAATTGATATAATTATAATTAAAAAAAATTATAAAAAAAATTGAAAAAAAAAGTCTTTTTTTTTCAAAAAAAAAACGTTTTACCTTAAATTTTTAAATTCACAATTAATATCTTTTGTTATTGTATAAAGATTAAACTGTTAAAGTTTAAAAAAGATTGCTTGAAAAATGTAGGAGGAGATAGATTTTAAACAAACTAGCCTTTTTTCGCTGTTTTAGTCTTCCCTTCCCATAGGGAACCTATTATGCGGCCCGACTATGACTGGTCATATCTCAAAAAATAATTCGAATTTATTAAAACAACAAAAAGCATATTAAAGCTTAGAAAATCTTTAAAATAAGATCAACTTATAAAAAAGTATGGCCTACCCCCCTCCTACCCCCCTTTGGCCTTAAACTACAAATAAATAGTCACTAAGTATAGCAATTAATTTCTCAAAACAAATTTCTCTGTGCAATTTCTAAATAATGTTCAACATCTATTTTATATCCACAGCAAAGAATTGTATTAAACTCAAAATAACTCATACTTTTAGTTTGTTGCAGCTTTTAATATACTATTTTTATCTTTTATATAAAAATGTTAAATCTTAAGTATAAAAATTGAAAGTTTTAAATTTTTTGTAGAAGAAATCTAAAGAGTTAGTTTTTTTTTAACTTCTACATTTTTACCTATATTGCAATTTAAAACTGTAAAAATAAATCTTAACAAATGAAAATAATCTGAAATACAAACAAAATTTAAAATAAAAAATTTCATACAACTTTAACTGCAGTCTTGAGTAATAGCAATGCCTGGTGTTGGTCTGCTATTTTTCAATTCAAGCTTTTGATCTTCAGATAATTTTCCTATCTGAAATATTTTTAGACTTAAACTTTCCATACAATAATACTTTGCATATTTTTTAAAATTATAATTTAAAAATTAATGAAAACAAATGTTTACTTTTTCTTTAGTATTATAAAACATATTTTACAAAAAAAAACAAAAAACTATTAACTTTGAAGATATCAGGATTGCCTTGCCACTTTTTGAGTCAAAATAACTGTCCTGAGTTAGTTTCAAAATGTCATATGTCACCATAAGCATTTTAAATTCTTTTAAGGATTTTTTTTATTGTTTCTAAACTAATAGAAACTAGGCTTAAAATAAAGCTTTTAAAACCACTAAATCTAACCTGAGTTAAAAAAAAAATAAATTTATCCTTATTCAGCCTGAGCTTAAAAATACTTAAAACATTCTGAGTTATCCTGAGTGTGTAGAAATATTTTACTAAATGTTTCTGATACAAAACAAAATATTATAATGTTAAATCTATGATAAATTTTTAAGGTCAACTTTTTCAATGCTTTTAAAATTTCACAAGAAATATAACTTTTCACTTATCTTAAAACCAGTTTTTCTAAGATCTATAGGGAATAGCATTTTTGAAATACTACAAAGAGTTGGTAAAAAGATTTTTTTTTAATATTATTTAAAATTTAATTTAAAACAAAATAAATTTAAAATTAATCAATTATGTCTTTTAGACTAAAAATTGATTGTAAAAACTCTGTTTTAGAAGTTGCTATAAACTTATTCATGATGTGACTAAAGAAATTTTACAATGACTAACTACAAAAATTGAATAATTTTTAAACTTTATGGCTGAAAGAATAACAAAGTTTGATTTTTTTGTTATCTTAATAAAAAAAGAAACTACTTTTAATAAAAATTTTAAGTTTAGACAATTTAAACAATACTTTTTGTAAAGTGAGATTAAAAATGTAATCACAGTATAAACCAGGGTTTCCCAAAGTGGGCAATATCGCCCCCCTGGGGGCGATTTTAATAAATCGGGGGGCGATAATTAGTAAGGGGGCGAAAGGGTGGGCGATAACTAGTAAGGGGGCGATTTTAAAATTATGGGCAGTCATAAAGTTTTTACTTTTTGTCTAGCTATTTTACTAATTTTAGCTTGCTATTTACTAATTTTAACTTGCTTAAATATTTGACCCTAAGGTAAAACTTAAACAAAAAAGTTTATTTTGTTTATGTAAACTATAGAGAAAAAGATTAAGTACTTATGACTCCTACTTTTAAGTAAATTACATATTTTCATTCATATATTTCTTATCAAACAATTACACAGATCAGAGACGATCGGAATCCCTCTCACCATTTTATAACCTGACATATATGTTATTTGAAATCATAAATGGTTTGTAAAAATCTATTTGATCTATTATTAATTATCACTTCAAGATATTTCCAATTTTTTTGAAAAGACAGACTAATAAAAAATTTTACGGGGTTACCAATTTACCTTGAAACCTGGAAAAACCTGGATTTTGACAATTTAGGCAAAAAAAACCTAAAAAATCTAAAATTTTAACAGTTTGAACATATTAGGTAGTAAAGTTTCGATTTGACACAAAAAAGTTATTATATAGATAAGGATATGGACTCCTTCGAAGCAGATCTTTTTGGACTAAACGACTTACAATAATTCTTCTCAGACTTACAAACTGACCTGAACTTGAAGTAAATTTTTTTAAAGAACAATATGAATGCTTTTGGACTCAACAAAAACTAAAACAAAAGTATCAAATCATTTGAAAAAATTTAGATTGTTGTTTATAGTTTTTCCTTTTAGCTATGTTGTTGAGAAAGCTTCAGTTCAGTTATCAATATCTTGAGCAAAAGATCTAATATAAATGTTTGTAAAGGAGGCTTTATTTTACTAATTAAGAATTAGATTAGAAAAACTTGCAAGCAGTCATAAACCTCATCCTTCACATTATATTAGACTTCAGTAGCAGACATCATTTTATGAAAGTGATCTTTTAAAACACGTCTTTTTTAACCTGGTTTGTATTGTATTTAAGTAGTCTTTTTATAATAAAAAGTTTATTAGGTTATTTATTCTACAACAGGTATGCATAATGCCTAATAAATATTAATTACGGTAGACTTCCTCTTGAGTTCGCACTTTTTACCAAAAAAAAAAAGGTTATATTTTTTTAATTTAACTTAAATAAAGTCTATTACTAACTAAGTATCGATAAAACAAAAAAAACATAATATTAATTGCTCATAAAGATTTAGTTTTTTCAATGAATGTTTGTTTTATTTTTTAGTTGATTTCATGTTTATTTATAATGTTATTGCATATAACATAGTTAAATTTTTCATTTTGTAAAAAAAAAAAGTAATAATTTTTGATTGTGCTCTTTTTGATTTTGTTCAAAGTACGAACTAAAGCGGAATTCTACTGTATTTATTAAATGGTTTATGTTTTAAATCTGTTAATAGTTTTATTTTGACCTGGTTAGTTTTGTAGTTTATATTTGTCGATTTACATTACACTAAATTTTTTTATAGTATAGTGATTAAAGTATTTATTAAATAGAAATTTATTTGACTTTTTATTTATTACTTGTTAAAACTATATAAATAAAAAATATCTTGATAACTATTAAACTTTTTATTTCAAAATTTTTTTTTTGGTTTCAAAAGAGTATAAATTTGAGGTCTCTATTTGAAATGACTTCAAATTTTTCATTTAAAAGATTCTTAAACTCAATTTTGTTTTCTAACTTTTTATTATTGTTAAAAAATCTATATATTAAGGAATTTTAAACTATTAATACAACTTTTTTTTTTGTTTTATCTTAATTTTTGATATATTAGAAATTAGAATGTGTTGTTTATTTTAATAATTCAACACTAGCTTTTGGTTTTTTACTATTTTCTTCTGGTAAGTTATTATAGGCTAATAACTAATGAAAAAGAAAATTAAACAGTATTAAATAAGCCATCAAAAAGACTGCTACAGTTACAAAACAAAATTATAACCTAATTAAAATATTTTTTTAATTGATTACATTCTGTTCACAGAACTATATGTAAAACACTCGATTTTTTTTTGAATTTAAATTAAGAAAAAAAAAAGTTAAATTTAAGGTTTAGTTTCCCAAAGGTTATTCCAAGTCAAATACTAATTAATGGTATTCTAATACAAAACATATAGTATAAAAAGTTTAAAATTAAATTTATAACTTTATAACTAACTTGCTTATAATATATCTTAGCATTGAAATTAATAATTTTACTGAATCAACTGTAGCTGTTGATGTAACCTCTTTTCATTTGAGATAATCAACTAGTCGGTCAAACTTCCTCAAACTAGATCAGAAATTATTTTTTAATATTTATGTTATTATGTGTAAAATAAACTGTTCATTCTAATATAGTTTTTTAATCTTTGATATAGTAACTTTAGAATATGCCTATTTATAAAATAATTTAAGTATTTTGTGCGGCTTAATTAAGTTACTTAGTATTAACTTCTAAATGTCCGAAACTCGTTATATGAGAGATTAGTATAAAGTCAGGTTTCAGTTGAGATTTCAGATGGGTAACGTACGGTTAAGATTCAGTCAAATTTCAACCCGCTAAGTAACTTGAAAACTACTTGTGCAAAATAAACAAAGTTTAGTTTTTTGATACTAAACATTTGAAATACACTTTCAATTTGGTTTTCAGTTCACAATAGTATTTCCTAGATCACAATAATACTAAATCAATTTATTACAATTTTGCTCGAGTTTTTTATTTTTCTTATATTTTATTGTTTTAAATTATGCAGCCCGCAGTTACATTTTTTAACGAGTTGAAACTAGAAAATATTTTTCAGTAAATATGAATTGTTGACTACAAAATTTGTCCACCAATAAGCTAAACGTTTCATTAGTTTCGAATCAACTCATATTTAAACTGGATTGATTACAGATTACACAAGGCTTTTCAGTTATTAAGTATTTTAATACACTTAACTGGGTTTATAAGAAAACAAATGTAACTTATTTTCTCAAGCCCTGTAAAATACTTTGAATACAGCCCAAAAGTGCGTGCAAAAGAAGTACCAGACTAAATTACATTTTAAACATAACTTTTTGGCTCAAAAGTTTGTACTCAAGAAAAAACTACTTTATAAAATCGTAGGGGGCGATTACTTTTCAAATTTCTGAAAAGGGGGCGATTTAGTAAACGAGTTTGGGAAACCCTGGTATAAACTGTTTGTTTTTTTTTTTTTTTATTTTATTTTTTTTCTGCTTTTTGTTTTTTTTTTTTCAAATTATGTTGTTAATGTTTTTTGTTCTCATTATCAACTTATTTTTAGTTTATTAGCAGTTGTTTATTGCTATTTTACTACAATTTGTTTATTCTTGAATCATTATCACTATAATACAGGTTTAGCTTTATGATTTGTTAACAAAATGTTAGCATTTGTCCTAGTAAAAAAATCTTTCATAAGGTTATACTACTACGGTGCACTAACTAGTTGCGTACTGTTTGAGTTTAAATTCTTATGAAGTTAATGAAGTTATAAAATTTTTCCTTATGAAGTTTTTCATCAACATCGGTGCGCATTTGCAATTACGCACCGAATCAGTATACTGGATAATTTCCCTAGCTTGTCACTAATTGGTATTCGAAATTTTGTTTTACTTTACGAATACGAGAAAAAATAGTTGAAAAAAAGCCAAAGTAAGCAGAAGAAATAAACAATAAAGGATAAAGATATTGCATTTTTTTATAACTTTTTTTTTGGGTGGCACGCATGCGCCAGCGTCCCTCCCCACGCTACGCCCCTGGTACGAAGGGATATTTTGGCATGACTACATTTCTTTTTTACGAAGGTTAACTTTTGCACTTATACATTTTACATGGGATGATTTTTTTAATTAGCTATCTTTACTTTTACTGTAACCCTGACCCTTACTAAATTTTTTTATTAATTTTTACTAAAAATAGTTTTATTTTCATTCGATTTTTTATTCTTTTACAAAAATGACTTATCACTCATATTTGACCTGTCTCTAAGAACAGTTTAAATATTTTATTTTATTGTTATTTACTTTCTACGTATTTCTATCGATTTTACACTAAAGCCATTTAGTACTTTTTAGCTTTTACCATCATAACTTTTTAATGATAAATAAAATTGTTCCCTGTAAATTTACGTTATTTTACATTGTTATCAGAAACTTTCAAATTTATTATTTGGTTTAGCATGTAATTATTGCTTTTAAAAGTTACTTTTTTATACCTCATAATATTGAAGTAATCTTTCACTGAATTAAAAATGAATTTAATGATTAAACTTTAAGTTTAAACTTAAAAAAAAAATTACATCATGAACTAACTATAAAATTCACCTAATAACGTAAAATATTAAATATTAATTTTTATTGTTTGTTTTTTCGACTTTTAACTAATGTTTAATTCATGATTTTGAAATCAGTTTCTACTCCATCACTAACAAAAATTAGATCATTAAGCTGGAAATTAAAAATTAAAGATAAAAAACAAAATAATTTAAAATAAATCACCTAATGACATAACAACATGTAAACCGGCAAATATTTGCGACAGTTTTTAAAATATAATTTCAGTCAATCTTATTAGACGAGCGTCATTCCATTTACGGTACAACTTTTACAAATTTTACTAAAATTCTTTAGCTTTGACGCTCATCCACATCCTTATCTTTACTTCTACAATAATGTTTTATACATCATCTTTTAGCTTAGAGTATCTTGTTTGTGAATTATTATTTCATTTTTATATTGGGTTGGTATAAATGGTGCTGTAGCCCATAGAAAAAGTGGTACATTATGGCTTTTTTTCAGTTTTTTTGGAAAACCAAACGATAAACAAATAGTTTTGACTTGATATTTTTTAATGCATATAAAATAATATTTTGCTCATTCGCTATGTACGATTTTTTATAAAACAAATTATTTTTTAAAGGAAATTGGTGATTTATTGTTTTCAGTATTTTATGGTTTATCTCAATAAATATTGAACTAAAAGTAAAATGAATAAAAGATTCACACAGTATTAATTATTCTGCATTGTTAGCATGCACAGTTTTTATTTTAACGAATTACTTTTTGAAATATTAAGCATTGAAATTTTCCTTTTTTTTTTTAATTTTAAGCTACTTAGTCTTTGAAGTAGCCGCGAAGTTATTCGAGCAGAACGTTTTCTGAACTTTTTTAAATCTTAGCCAAAAAAAGTCTTAGCAAATTAAGATATTGATATACAATTAACATAATTGAAAAATTGCAGTCCACATGTTTCTACAGAAAACTTTTTACTCAAACTACTACATCTTAAAAATTCATACAACATTACAACAACTCAACAAAAATATATAAGTTTATAAATACATAGTGGAGCAACCCTATGTCTCATCTTTTTTAAAAAAAAGTAACCTTTATACTTGTTAATCCATGAACTAGTGTTTTATTTTAAGTTGTCAACAGAGCTAACATGGTTGTTCTTGATGATTTTCCTAACTATTTCAGTTTCTTTTGTACTGTGGTTGTAACTAATTGATTTATTGTAAAAAGTTATTTAGCTAATTCAAAAAAACTTTTTCCAACATCATGCAGTTACAAACACACAATCAACTATATTTTATATATATTATTTATAATTTTTTTTTATACATTAACTATTTTTTACACCAAAAAATATTTGCAATATTAAATAAAATCGAAAATGTTCCTATGAATTCTGTTGAGTAATATGGGCACCCATTTGTGCGTATAACTATTTTTCTACAGGCTACAGGATCTTTCAATCGAACTTATAATAAAAATAGATATTTTTTTTTTAAATTTAAATATTTTTAATTGATTGTTTTTAACATAATTACATTAAACTAAAATATGCTGTACAAACTTTTAGATAAAAAAACTATATTGTCAACTAATCATATTTAGGTCACATGTAAGCAGTTTGAAAAATAATGGTCAAAACATAAAGTTTCTTCATCTGCAAATCAAAAACAAAAATATATATTTTTTTTATCTACAACAAACAAAAGTTGTGATATAATGAGAATAACAATAAATAAAAAGAGCACAAATAATTGTTTTTTGAATGGTTAAATTTTGGTACTTTGTATCAACAAAAAAAAAATAATAACTAATTTTTTTAATCAGAATTGTTTTTTTTACAATCATACTGACCTACTTTTGGTTATAAAATAATGTTGATTGTGTGTTTGTAACTGTATGACTGTTGAAAAACGTTGTTTTGAATTAGCTTAACAACTTTTCACAACAAATCAAATAGTTACAACCACAGTACAATGGAAACTTGAAAAGTTAAAATATTAAGTTAGGTTGAAAGATCCTGTAGCCTAAAGAAAAAACCGTTATACGCACGAATAGGAGCCCACATAACTCCTAACACGGATACATACTTCTTAAAATGCGTACCTTAAGTAGGTGCGTACCTGCACGGATACATACTTCTTAAAATGGGTACTTTATTTTGGTGCGTACCTTACACGGACACAAATTTCTTAAGGTGCCTTATGTGGGTGCGTACCTTATGTGGGTGCTTATTTTACACAGACACATACTTACTGAGCACATATTTAAATTATGGTTTATATCCCATACATACTTAATCACTTCCTACATGGGCTTTAATTAAAAGTTATAAAATACTTTTATTTTAAAAGAGCCAGGTTTTTAGTTTTGCAAAATTTATTCATTAAAATGAAAAATCTTACTACTTGGTTAGGCTTTAGAAATAAATTGCATTTTATACATTTAAAAAAAGTTTTAAATAAATTTTAAAAGAAGAAAAACATCAGAAAATGATGCTAGCTGTCTCTACAATTGATGTTGTTTAACAAATTCTAAGCTTCATCAATTGTTCCTTCTTTACCCTCTTTAAATTTAACTAACCAACAAAAACTTAAATAAAAACTTTTGGTGTACGCATATCAGACAGTTACTTAATTAAAGTTGCCACAATAAAAACCACTAAGTGTGGGAAAATCATGTGGCTAAAACAAAGTGTCTACTAGCGCTGAACAAAAATAAAATAATTCAACAGTGTGAACACACCCGCCCATGTGAACCAACTATTGATTATTTACAGCAAAAAAGAGAAAAAAAACACAAAAACTCAAATACTTTTAAAAAATAAGTTCTATTTTGTTAATGAAATATAAACAACTGCTAATAGTTTAGAAAATATATATGTTTAAAAAAATATGTATTTTTCAGTATTTTATTGAAAAATTTATTAAAAATGAAGTCTATTGAAAACTAATATTATGAATATAACTCTTAAAACAAAAATACAATACTGAAACAAACCATGCTAAAACAAAACAGCTAGATATGAAAATAAAAAAAATACTTTTTAAGTCTTAAAGCAATAAAACAATACTTATTTTTAAAATAAAAAATTGTAACTTATATTAGAAGGAAAATTAAACTTACCAGTAGGGCCACTGTAGTTTGTTTTAAGATATTCATTTATATCTAAAAGATTTTCATTATAAAAACTAATACATTGTTGTTTGTGTTTTAACATTATTTTTTATCCAAAGTAAGACTTTTAATATTTACAAATAAAACTTTAGTAACTGGTTCAAACAAACTCAGTTCAGTTTTTTCAGGCTCATGCTTTTTATAAAAACTAGTTTTAACTAAAGCCTCACAGAACTCATTAAAATCGATATCACTTTTTTTCAGCTGACAAGCAGATTTTTGAAAAGGGATTTTCAAATGAAAATAACTCTCAAAGCAAGCGGAATAACTCTTATCAAGCTAGCTAACAGATTAATACAAGTATTAAATTGTTCACTGAAGGGCTATATGAATGTTATTGTTAAAGATAGTTTGTTAACAAATTTGTAGAAAATTTGGCTTTATTTAAAGTGTAAAAAAAAGCTGTACCTGGTCTAAAATTAATAGTTCTGTAAACTAGTAATTTGACTTCATCCTTATGGTTCTTATATGAAACTTGCTAACTTGTTCTTATATAAAAGAAAGTAGTTTAGTTACTATGTGACGATCGCTCGGTCCTTCGGTACTTTCCCTTAACGGAGCCGGCGGTCGAGACTTCTCTGTTTCGCTAACAACGGGTTCAGGCGCGTTGGCTGACTCAGAGCGAGTAATCATTTTGGACAACTTTTTGGCAACTTGTTTCGAATTCATATCGCGCTATTTATTGATTAATATACCGCGAATGAATGGTCAAGTAGTCTAAGGTAAAACAACAAAAACGTTTAAACACAATTATTTATTAAAAGAACTCACAACATAAAATATAAAACACCAAATACACTCTATAATCGTAAGTAAATGAACACAAATATAATATAATACTAAACTAGCAAAAAGTAAACACCGACTTTTGTATACTCGTCTATGCGATCAAGAAGCGCATGCGATAAAAAGCGACGTGATCGTTCATGCGTAGCATATATAGTGCTTTAACAACCCCTTTTTCCCAATTCTCTCAATTTATAACAGAGCATGTCTGTTAGACTGCTACACTCCGTCTAGCCCGAAGAAGAAATGACTGTGGAGGCTTAGGGATTTTAATAACGCATTTTCCGAGCGCTCCCCTTCCCCCACTCCAGTCAATTTTTTTTGAATTAAATGAGAGTATGGAAATTTTAAGGATGTTATTATCACTTATACCACGAAATTCGATTACGTGCAATACTAAACAAGTTTAATACACATAGCATAAAGCTTAAAAATAACGTTGATGTAGTGTTTACTTGTAATATAAGCTAAAAAAATTGTATGTACAAAAAATTTTAAGCGACAAAACATAAAAAGTAAAATACAAAGGAGTCACATTGGCTCAATTTATCCTTCTATTAGGAAACATACTATCAAATGTAAAATAGATATTGTAACATGCAACGATACTTTTGTGTTTTTTTTTTTTTTTTTAATATAAAAAGTAACACTTAACACTAATATTAAAACAACACACAAAAAAAATAAATTTTTATTTCTAATTTTTTTTTTTTTTTTGTAAAAAACCTTTTTTTATGTTATTATAGTTATTTTTATTAATTTTTATTTTATTTTTCTATTTTTAATATTTTTTTTTTTTCTTTTTACAAATACAATAATTAAAAAAACACAAGTTAAAATATAAAATAAAGTAACATACAAGTTTTGTAAATAATGTAGTTAAAAATTTAAAAGTATACAACCCTAGTATTGTTACAAACCTATAAGTTCAAATTGTTCGTTCCAAATAGTCAATAAAGTTTACGCAGCATTCTTCTCAGTACTCCGAATTGTTCTGATATATTGTTTTATGACTTGTACGATGAAAACAATCAACAATACTGATCCTATGATCGTGTATATTCTGGATAGCGTATCAAGTGCATCTTCCGTTTTACTCCATATGGTACTCTTGAAAGCGTCAATGATATCTGCAAAAACATTTGACTGTGTATCATCTGTGTTTGATAGGAAACCAGTAATGTCAAGTCCCTCTGCAGCATATCTGCGTTTTTCCAGATAGATTAAATTTCTAATTTGTTGTTTAGTGTCTTCTTCCTGAGACGATGACAATTGTTGGAAATCTCTCAGTAACTCTTGATCATCTATAGTAAAAAGTTGTTCCTTAATTTTTAAGCTTTTCAACGATAACTTTTTTACTGATGGTTTGGTTTCAGTCAACACAGAATTATTGAACAGCAAAATTTTGTCCTTGAACTCAAACATTCTGCTATTTGATCTAGAGGCGCTAAATGTTATTTTTGTTGAGAGATACCTATTTTGACGTAATGATGACAGTGTCGTACCAAGCCCAGTGTAAGTCCTGAACAACGGGCGATCAGACTCTCTGCCGTTAACCATCAACGTTGGTTGGAGATATGCTTCAACCATGGAGCATTTAAGTTGGCACAAACTCCCAGCAGAATACACTGCTTGCACCTCACGCTCTAACAACAGGGAAAGGACTTCCGAAGGGTTTAGCCTTTGAGATCCTCTCAGCGAAATCAGGATAGATCGAGCGTTTTCACATAAAGCCATCTCGAAAAAATTCTTCAGTAAATTTATGTTTAACAGGCTACCATGGGCAACTCCTGAGACTGCAGCACCCAGTTGTTTTGCTGTCGCTGCTGTTTCATTTTCTTCAAGTTTGCTAGTAGAAATATTAGTGTTCTTCTGGATAATCAAAACATGTCCAGAAAAAGTGCAGAGTGACCTTTCATTCTGCTCAAGCTTAATACATTGAGTAGCTTTCTTGTCACAGCTAATCAATTTATTTGCGATGATATTGGACCCTTCAATTTCAAAGAGATGGCCGTTAGAAACGGGATGAATTATCAAGGTTTTGTTTCTTAAACTCGTTATTGAGTCACACGACAGCGTTTTGTTTGAAAGCAAGACAATTCTCCACGATTCTGCTGTACATGCTTTTCCTTCACAACTTAATTCACCCATAATAAGGTGCGAAATTTTCTCAGTTACAATGTTTTTCGTTACCGACAATGAAGCCAATCGAAAATTAGTCGTTGCAATTGTAAGCGTAGTAAGATATTGATACCTTGGTTTCAATTGATTATTGGTGACAAGGGTTTTGTCGTTGGAAGGAACAAGACTTCCCTCCGTAGTATATCTGGTCTTTGCTGCCAGCTTACATGATTTAGTATCCACAACGGAAAATATTCGTTTTGTCTCAGCACAAACTTGTGATCCAAAAAAATAATAAGTACACTCGTTAATGATGGTTTCTTTCCTACATGCAATGGCTGGAATTTCAACCGTGACTTTATGCGGTTTGTAGATTGTGATACCCTCAATTCTCGTAACATTTTTTTTTGGAGTACATCGTCCTGGCATATCCAATTTATAATTACGAATAATCTCGGTTGTGCACATTGGAAGTATGTGTCGTCGTGAAGATGTTTCAGCTTTCACTGACATTGTTAACATGAACAACAATAGTGCTACTCTTATCATGATATCGATGAACAAATAAATGGAGTAACTGAAAATTCTACGTTATATACTAAGCGGTGAGAAGAAGAAAATTTTCCATGTTGAGAGAAACGTGGGAGTGTTGATATGACGTAATAATCCATTTTTCATGTTTATTTAATCATATGCAAACAAAAAGCATTAAATATAGCATAAGTATTAATAGTTTAATAAAATCGGCTAGTTTATTAACTAAACATAGTATTTATAATGTTATTACTTTTTATCGTTAACGTAAAAAAAAATGAAGTAAGCACTGATGTTAAACAATAACTGAAGAATGCTTCAACTGACCGATACAGTTTTGTTTTTTAAAAAATTAAAATGTAGCCTTATTGTTTTTGAAATAACTTCAGTTTTATCTTTTTAACAGTTACAACAATAATTAGCTTTCAGTTTTCTTAACGAGGTATGATATTTTTTTAACAATAGCAACAATTATTGCTACACGTCGTAAAAACCGTTAAAGTCATTAAGTCGTTAAGTCGTTAAGGTCGTTAACAATAGCAACAATTATCGCTGCATGTCGTAAAAAAACCTTATTGCTGAAGCCTTCTCGCAGTATTACGTTATACAAGAAAAGATGATAATTATGACAAAAAGGTTTAAAATTTACAACTCATTTTATAGACTTTGAACTGAAACAGAAAAAACTCTAACTGATTTTTTTAAAGACCTTAACAGTTAAGAAAGTCATTTGTTACAAAAAGTTTAAAAATTGTGTTTTGGTAAAAACACTGCTCCTAATTAACTCAGTCAGAATTCTCATCGATTGCAGTTCAGAATTATTGTCGCATAATTTCACTACAACAAGCAGGATTTTGTGACTGGATATATTAAGTTTGAAATAGGCTTCATTTTAATTTCATAGTATATTTACTTTTTAACTTATTTCATATAATCAGAAGTAAAACAACAATTAAGAAATAAATTGTCAAAAACATATTATAGTATATAAACTGTGGGAGTTAAAATCAAAGCACTTGTTTTGCATCAATTTTAAAACAAATACAGGAAATAAGTTGTTTTGAAACAATAATTGAACAACAACTCCTATTTATTTTAAAAAAAATATATCAAAAGTAAACATTTGATATTTAACAAAAAAGTCTTAATATATGCTTGTTTACTTACGTACATAAACTTATCATATTTTCTTACATGACTTGTTTAACAATTTATTTATATATAGCATAATTTTGAAATAACAAAAAATTTGGTAATTCAAGGTAAAAAAAATCTTAATTATTACATTTTAAAATTGTAACAATTTCAAACCTATTTTAGGCTTAATTATTTGTTAAAAAGTGTATAAAAAATAATTTATAACGTTTAAACAAAAGAAGAATATAACACTAATATTTAAAAGGTAGAGAAAAAAAAATAACACAAACAATTAACAATACTAGTTTATTGAAAAACTTGACCCTTCATTCGAGGAAAATGAAAAAAAAATATATAGTGTTGATTACGTTAAGACTAAGCTATTAGTAACGCATGTTTGTAGCGAATAATTTCAAGTGCGTTCGATGTTGCATTTTTGAGAAACGACTTGCGAGTGTTAAGGGTGATTTAAAACTTCGCACGTGCTTATTCGATCTACTAAAACTCGTTTTCGCTCGATTCGTCAGCGTAATTTATATCAATTTTTCGCTCTCGTAAATTATAATCATGCAGTAAATTCGTCGAAGAATCGATTGTTGTTTTATTATAAATTTCTTCCCGCTTAACAAATGCTTTCAAATTCCTTATATTCTCTTTTACTAACCTTGAATTTTTGCAAATTATTAAACTCTGATTATGTCTCGCATGAACTTTATAAGGCCCGTGGTAAAGAGGCTCTAACTTAGTCCTATTATGCTGCTTGACCCAAACATATTGACAATTAAAAATATTTGGTTCATAGTATACATTTTCACTACTACGTCGCTGAAAATTTCTAGAAATTTTAGACATGTTATATAGAAAGATTCTTGTGTCGCTATCGTCGTTAATTGGATTTAGGTCGTCCTCGTTGTATATGCGATTAAATAATACTCGACCCGACAAGTTCGTACCTGTACCATAGGTATACTGCGATGGTGTAAATGGAGAACCTTCAATGAGTGTGTTATTTATGTTAGCCGTTAACAATGGCAAGTGCGACGCCCACTCTTTTTTATTTCGCAAGGAACGCAAATAGACATTTATTACGGCATGTTGCCGCTCGATAAAGCCGTTACTTTGCGGAGTATACGGCGGTACAAGTCTATGATCAATTCCGAGCATATCAAAAGTTTCTGTTAGGATAGTGTTTATAAACTCCCTACCATTATCGGACACCACAATCTGTGGAATTCCTAAATGACCTACCCAATTTTGTAAAAACGCGTCTTTTACTGTACTGGCTTTTTTATTCGCGATGGGCACGGTTACAAGAAACCCTGAAGCCCTATCTTTAGCTGTTAGAATATATTGAAACCCACTGGATTCAATATTTAACGGGCCCATGAGGTCGATATGAACGTATTGGAATCGCTGCGTATTTCGCGGATAAAAGCCAATACTTGGCTTATTATGTCGCTTTACTTTCGATGCCTGACAAATAACGCAACTACGGACCCAGTGACTCACGTCTTTAATTAACTCAGGCCACCAATAATTTTGCGCGATTTTTTCAATTGTTTTATCAATACCTAAATGGAAACGGTTATGAATACTATCGAAAACGCTTAATCGTAATGATTTTGGGACAATCACTCGTCGATTATTGTCATCGTTGATGACAGCCATTTTTTCTGGACCGACATACTCGATTACTTTATCTTGCATTTCGGCCGAGTTAATAGCTTCCGGATCTTCGGTTTGTAATTCTGTTATTGCGGCGACGTCACAAGTTAAAAATCGATTATCAGTCGCCACTGTGTCATCATCTGTGTTTATTATTAAATTTTCTTCTGTCTCTCCTATAGAGTCGTTTGCCGAGCTATCTGAATCGTTGTCACTTTCAGAAGTATACGCGTAATCACTATCGTAACTGGCATTGCCGAACATTATCGATACTTGTGGTGGTCTGCTTAAACAATCAGCAACTACGTTCATTGAGCCGCTAACATGTTCTGCGTGCGGACTATATTCTCTTATTACGCACAACCAACGTTGTTCACTCGGGGGTTGCGTAGTTGGGCCTTTTTGAATTGCGTTTACTACCGATAAACTGTCTGAAAAAATTGTTAATTCTCGTCCTATTATTCTGTGATGAAAGTGTTTTAACGCGAGGTGAATGGCACGCAATTCTTTATTAAAAACACTACGGCTTCTTTGCAGCATATTTAAACTCTTACTGTAAAACGCTAATGGACGCATTACGCCTTCTTCACTCTCTTGTTGTAGGACAGCCCCAACATGAGTATCTGAGGCGTCCGTATACAAGCAGAGAGGCTTTTCGTGATTTTCGAAAGCTAGCGTGGTTGCATTTGCTAATTCTGAAATAGTTTCGTCGTACGCTTTCATTTCTACTGCGCCCATAACAATCGGTGTTCTGTTTGTAGACTTTGGTCCACCTGTCAGCGCGTTTAGAGGTGCCATTATACGAGCTATATTAGGCAACCATCGATTATAATGATTTACCATCCCAACGAAACGCTTTAATTCTTTGCGTGTCGTTGGGTATGGCAATTGCTTAATCGCTTTAACTTTTTCATCTACTACATTTATACCATTAACTCCTACAATATTACCTAAAAACAAAAGTTTATCTTTCGCAAACTTAGACTTTTCTAAATTTAAATAAAGTCCATTGTTAGATAATATAACTAAAACTTGACGCAAATGAGCAAGATGCTCATCTTCGGTTTTGCTAAATATCAATATGTCATCGATATACACCATTACAAAATGTTGGCACGGAAGGAGGATGTCCTCCATAAACCTTTGGAACCCTGCGGGCGCATTTCGCAGTCCAAAAGGTGTCCGTAAAGGTACGAAGACGCCTGACAATGTAATAATCGCTGCATGACGTTGCGAATTTGGGTGCAGTGGTAAACTCCTAAACGCTTCTTTTAAATCTAAATTTGAAAAAAAACGTGTGCCCCCCGGGATTCTTTCCGGAATTGAGTCGATGCGTGGCAAAGGATAAGATAAAGGTTGCGTGAACGAATTTATGTAGGTGTAGTCTACACAAATTCGTAACGTGTCATCTTTTTTCTTTACGCACGTAATAGGTGATACGCTCATACCGGAATTAAGATTAGTTCTCACTAAGGCGCCTCTTCTTACTTGTTCAGCATACTGTTTATCTACTTCTAACTGACGTATTCTATTTAGCTTACGTGCTTTTATTACTCTAGGTTTGTAATCATTTAACACAATTTCGAGCTTGTGATTATGCTTCGGCGGTGTGTTATAATTTGGCGTTTGGATTAACTCTGGGAACTGATTAACCAACTGTTGACATTTAGTTTCTAACTCGCGGTAGTTGTCATTCGACAGTTTTGCGGCGAAGTTCACTGTTCTAATAATCGAAACTGGTAAATCATTTGGATAAAAAAGCTTTGCTGTCTTAAGCGAAATATTATTTGTTAGCTTTAAGTTAGCGAGATCTATTACTAATTTATTACTTTTAAGGACATCCATTCCGATTATCCCAAAAGGTGTTTGCCCTTTTACGACCCAAAACTCATGATTTATTAATGGTAAATTGCCTAATAGAAGTTCAAGAGTTGTACTTCCTATAGCGTACATTTTGCCGTTTCCTATACCCTTGATCGACCGACTATAAGGAGGAAAAGTTTTTTCTACTTTACTAACGAACGACTTAGGTATAATGCTAACCTCACAGCCGGTATCTACCATAAACAGAAAGTTAGACCCTCTATCCACAACGAACGTTAAGTGTTGTGGTAGGTCTTTTGGATTATCGACAAAACATTGATCTAATTGGAAACCCCATTTTTGTACTTTTGTGACGTCACTATACGCGTTCGCGCTGTCGTTATGACTATCGGTAACCGGCGCGAAAGAAGTCGACTGTCGTTCGACGTCAACCTGAACATCATCTGTTTTGCTAAAATTTTCTGCTTCTGTTGACTCGTTTCCCGATTTAAAAGAAGTCTTAAGGTTACTAATATCGCCGCTAAGGTGCTTTAACGCGGTTGATTCTGAGTCGAAATCAGTTTGCTCAGATGTTTTAAGGTTACTAATATCGCCGCTAAGATGCTTTAACACGGTTGATTCTGAGTCGAAATCAGTTTGCTCAGATGTTTTAAACACGCAGCCGACTGTCTTAGTAAGAGGTGGCTCTCCCCTCTCCTCCCTACCTCTTACTGTCGGGAGGAGGGGTGCCCGTTTTTTTGATTAAAGGGGCCCTGCCGGTTATGAAAATTTTGGTTGTTTGGGGAATGCCCTTGACTATGAAAACTTTGATTGAATGGAGGCCCTTGACTTTGGAAGTTACTTGGACCTTGGGTATACCCTGAATTATTATATCTATTGTTAACCTGAACGGGGTTCTGGTTAAAAACTTGGCCGTTTGGTGGCATTACATTTTGATACTGCATGTGATTCTGCTGAACGTTGCCGAATCCCATGTTATTGTTCGCTACGTTCTGATAGTTTACATTACTGTCGTAACGCGTGTTTTGATTATTATAATCGTTTTGTTGATCGTATTCAACTTGATTACTTTGATTATGTCTATAAGGGCGACGCGAAGATTGCTGTACATGCGAATTTTTATTATTATTTTGTTTCTTTTTATAAAAATTCTGCGATCTTTGCTCATAACGAAATTCTTGAGCTTTTTCTAGAATCTCCGAGTGAGATCCAGCGTAAATATGTTCTATTTTCACTAAAAAATCAACTATTTTAAGCGTAAAAGCTTCTTCAACTTTCTTTTTTAGTTCGATTGGACATATAGCTGACATAAAATACTTTATCATACTATCCTTATCAGCTTTAGACAACTTTTCAGCTAGGCACTTATCTGACTGGAAAGACGCCTGCCCTAAGGTACTCTGTTTAAATCGAAGTATGTGTGGCAAACTAGATTTTTTGCCAATAAGATAAGTTTTTAAATTAGAGTAGTTGAAATGACACTCGCTATTAGTTTCGCGAAAATTAATTATGTCATCTCGAGGCCAAATATGTATTAATAACTCAAGTTTCTCACGATCGCTATCGATATTAAACGACTTACAACGTGACTCAAATAATTCGAGTTCCGCGCGAGGTTCCGAAATATTTCGAAGTTGTCTAAATAGCTTAGCATTTTCTACTATCTTTCGGCGCAATCGATCTTGTTCAGTTTCAACACATCGAGCGCCATTTTCTAAATTACAAACATTGCTATTATCTGACAAGGATTCTGTCATTAGCGCACGTAACTTGTTTCGTAAAGCGTCCGTGCGACGGCTTTCTTCTATAGCCGATATCCTTAGCTGTAATTCTGCCTGGCTAAGGTTTTCTATATCGTCCTGCCTAAAACTAAGGTGCGGACTAGCTTGAACACTTTCAGCTGTGTTTCTTGGATAAAGCGAAGAGTGCGAATTTTCTACGCTCGCTGTATACAAATCGTGCGTATTTTGTGGACGCAAAGAGGCGTTATAGTCCCCCTTTGCTTCTGGTACGCTATTAATATTTTGTTGGTATGCAGAGGCATCTGTGCTCTGCATACCCGCTTCGCAATTCTGTCTTCTCGATAAGGTTTGCTTTTTGGTTATAAAAACGGGTTCGGACCCGGGGAGGACGCCACTGTGACGATCGCTCGGTCCTTCGGTACTTTCCCTTAACGGAGCCGGCGGTCGAGACTTCTCTGTTTCGCTAACAACGGGTTCAGGCGCGTTGGCTGACTCAGAGCGAGTAATCATTTTGGACAACTTTTTGGCAACTTGTTTCGAATTCATATCGCGCTATTTATTGATTAATATACCGCGAATGAATGGTCAAGTAGTCTAAGTTAAAACAACAAAAACGTTTAAACACAATTATTTATTAAAAGAACTCACAACATAAAATATAAAACACCAAATACACTCTATAATCGTAAGTAAATGAACACAAATATAATATAATACTAAACTAGCAAAAAGTAAACACCGACTTTTGTATACTCGTCTATGCGATCAAGAAGCGCATGCGATAAAAAGCGACGTGATCGTTCATGCGTAGCATATATAGTGCTTTAACAACCCCTTTTTCCCAATTCTCTCAATTTATAACAGAGCATGTCTGTTAGACTGCTACAACTACATAATATTGTTTTTTTTTTTCATTTTCATTATATTAATTTAAAAGGTATATTTCTGAGCTACATAGACTTTCTGATTCTTTTTTTTGAATTCACAGTCTGATTTGTCAAAAGCTTCTTAATTACAATTTTTTAAGTAGACGGATCAAATTAAGGTTTGTATGTTTTTAGTTAGGTAATTTAAGAACTTTTTTATCCATAAATTATGAAAAGTTGGTCATTTTATGTTAATAGATTTTAAACTGTACATCTAAATTAGGAGGGGCAACGTAAATATTTGACGGGCCAGATCCAGATAAATATAGTCCTCAGCGGGCCGAATCATTTCAAGTTAGTAATCTTTTAAATTCAGCTGAATCCTTTTTTTAGATCCGGATCCCATTTTAAACATATTATCCGGATCCGGCTAAATACTAACTTTAGACAAAGATCTAGATCCGAATGGAACCTAATTTCAAAAAGATTTGGATCCGGTTAGATGCTTATTGAATTTTATGTTAAATTTAGTTAAGTATTCATAATTCTATATATATTATAACTCTGGACCGAATTAATACTAGTTTGTCCTAAAAAACTATAATTTGTTTACTAAAAGTTACTTGAGCCTAACATTTCAAGGTAAAACAAAAAAAAACTGCTAACTATTCGAAATTAATCAATTTTGGAAATCCTTATCTGGAGTTTATATTGATAATTTTTGTTCAAATTTTATCAGTTTATCATTCGCAAGCAGCCTCGCAACCCTCGATAAGCTCACTCTGTTCAAGACACTTGTTTCCGTGCTCATTACTGAATAAAATGTTTTTTATTATCTTTTAAGTACTTTAAAGTTAAAAATTAAAAAAATCGTTTAAGTTGTAAATTGTATACTTTATTAGTATGTAAAACTAAATATGAGATTTATTTTTATTTTACTTACTAACAAAATTTTGCAATTTTAAGCTTTTTACTAAAGTATATAGAAAGAAGTGATACAAGTCTATACAAAAATTAAAATCAATTTTATTATAACTAGCTCCGTTTTACACAAATCTTTTCTGTGGTATGTGTAGTACGTCATCATACACTTCATTTGGAAGGAATAATTGTATTGATTATCAACGTTAAAAAAATCGTTAAATCTGTTCATGACAATATCCTTCCTTGTAGTTAAGTCAATACATTTATTGTTTATACACGTCTGTATTTAAAAATATGAAATTTAATTTCATATAAGCGATTTTTTAGTTGCAAAATTAATAAATTAAACATTTTAAGGATTTACAATTATCAAAACGAAAAGTTTGAGTATTCAAACATTATTTAGTTTTACCTTTTATATAGATTTATTTTGACAAAAATTTATTTTGCAACTATTTTTTTCTTCGTCAGTGCTTAAAATTAACTGAAATAACTAATATAAACAGAATTTCAACTTTTTTGATAAATTCATAATTTTTTTGAAACAACGCTAGCTGTAAGCGAAAACTACCGATTAAAGTTTGAATAACAAATCTTTTAGAAAATTGAATTTAGTATTCTAATTACCGCATTATTGCCGCATTTAGTGCCCTCCAAAAAATCAAAGGCGTAAATATTTTTCGCGTTGTTCCGTTTGAACGGATAAGTGAATACTTCCTCGCCAGCTTTTTACAAGTAAAACTGCAATTGCTTCGGAATGCATATGACTTGCGAGCAAATGTCCTTCTGCGATATAAAATTGACAAAAATACTAAATGAAGTAATTTTTTTCAAACAGTGTAGAATAGCTTCTAAAAAATAAAATTTTTTAAATGTTTTACTTCTAAACAACAAAAAAAAAGTGGTCTAAAAATATTTTAACTAGATATGAATAAAAAAATATGTAAACGGACTGAAATATCGTGAAATTATTTTTTTATAGTATATATATTAAAAACTAACATAAAAGCCTTTAATAAACAATTAAATTTTATTTTATATGAAAAATTCTGTGTATTATAGTTTAATAACAAACTTTTATAAAAAACCCACCCTTCTATAATGCACAAAATTCAGGCTCACAAGTTTGCACTGGTCATCAAAACTGAGGTTCTTTCCCGGGTCTGATAAAATTTCCACTGGTTTCCGATCTGCCAACAACATTTTACTCTGGAAATATCTCCTGTAAAATTTAGAATATTGTAAAACTTCTTACTTTAAAGCAGGGCTGTCATATTTAAGCATTCTCGGGTTATTATAAAACAAGTCTTTTTGATTTCTATGCTTTGAACCTATATTGCTTCTTAAAATATTGCTAAAACTGTGGTAACTACAAAAGTATCTTTTGTAGACTTGTGTTTTTTTAAAGTGTATAAATACTAATCTGTTCAATAGGTATTATGTTTAATTTGAGTAATTTAATTGCATTTTAAATCAAACCCACTTTAGGTATCCAACTTTTTTTTATCCAACTTACTTTAGGTAGTAATCAAACACAAGTCTACTGCATTCGGCCCAGTCCATGTTTTTGAGTCCCCCGGTGGCACTGCCGTAATTCATAATGTAAGTAGTTGTCGGATTAGAGCGTGATGGAATTCCGCAAACTTCAAATGGATGCTTTATTCCGATCCTGTCAAGAGTTAATAAAGCTCTAATGATTAAGGTTCTTATAACTTGTTTAAATTGTACTTTAATTTTATTCCCATGAGTTGATAAGACTTAAAACATGCTCTCTGCTTTACTTGTACTTAATTTTAACAAAATATTTGCATAAATTGACATTAATGATTAAAAAACAATATAAAGGAGTAGTTGAGAAATATAAATGTTCCACAACATTTTAGTTTCGTACACAGTTATTACAGTTCAGTAAAAACAATCGCCAACTCACAAGTGACCAATTTTGTGAGCCACAACTTTAGCAACGTAGGAATACGAATGCAGAGTCTGACCGACTCCAACAACTGCGACCGAGTAATCCAATCTCCCCGCAGATCCTACCATACTTGCTTTCCCTTTTTGTTTGAAAAACTTATAAACAAAAAATTTAAAACAAAGAATAAGATCATAAACATTTTACCTTAACGATTTTTAAAATATATACAATAGCTTTTACAACTAACTAACATTAGTGTAGCATTTTCTATTATTTAAAAGATATTTTTAATCCAAAACGTTTGGTAGATCTTAACTTTATTAAAAAACTTATTGTAGTGATAGTTGACTTAATATATATATTGATAAGAAAATGGTATTAACTTCAACGTGTAAGTTTTACTTTGTAATCAATGTTTAATACAGTTTGTAAATAAAAATGAAGTTTACTAAACTTTAAAAGTTTGAAACTTCATCATCTAGTGCTATATTCTAAACATAGTAAGCTTAGTTAAACAAGCTAAGTTAACTTGAAAGAACAATGACAGAATGTATCTACCTACAAATACTACTTAATTGCTTTTAATGGTTTTTATTAAAATTATACTTTAGTATAAACAGTAGAAAGTGAACGTTTGTAGCAATTGAAGAAGAAAAAAGACTGTAAAATAATACATATGCGTTTAAATATTTTATTGACATCATTTAATTTACTACCGCAAACATTTACTATTTATGTATTGCATATATATAATTTAGTATTATTTAAGTTTTCATCATCATTGTTGTTTAGCAAAATAAGCTTTTAAAAGTCCAAGTGAAGGACTAAATCAGTAATTTATAATTGTTACACCAAATTAGCTTTAATACTCTTTTAATGTAAATCTGCAAAAGTTGTTTTCAACAAAAAAAAATTAAAATTAAGTTTTATATAAATTTTTACTGCTTAAAAACATACTAAATTTATACTAAAGCTAAACCTTTAATTGTTTTGAGGAGCATAACTCATTCATAACAATTTGTAGGGTGTTAAAAATTTTGAAAATTAAGGTGAATAAAATTAACTTTAATTATTTAACCATTCTGATTAATTTTGTCAAAATTTTAAACTAAAAATTTAGTTATATCTAAAGAATTGTTATATTTTTAATATAAAAAAACAACTAATTTTCAAATCGTTTACTTAGTTTCGATGCTTTACGCATCTCCTCAGAACGAAATAAAGAACAAAGTAATATTTTTAAATAACCACACAAAAAAAAACATTGTGACGTTTCAACTAAAATTTAATAATTTTAGTTAGCCTATTTTAAAAACAGCTTTTGTACAAGTTAACTTATTTTTGAGTTGTTTGTTCTTGTTTTTGGATTTATTTTGTTGTTATTTTTTGTTATTATTTAGTTGTTTTTGTTCTTTTGAAATACATGTTTTGATTATGTAGGCAGAGTTGTTAATAGTAAAGAATTGTTATATTTACTCTTATTTATTAAAATAAAATAATACTTATAATTAAAAGGTATCTTTGAACATGTAAAGCAAGGTTTACCTAAATTGACCACTTTTCGACAATTTCTGACATTTAAGGGGACCATATGTTTAAAAAGCGCAAAACAGTAATTAAGTGGCCACAGGATGGTCATGAAGCTATAATTTAAAACTTACAAAAGGTATTATGCGCATCTAAGATAGTTGAAAAACTTTTAGTAGTTCATATTAAGGAGATGGTGCAAAAAAAAATCATATCATAGGCGTATTTAACATTAGTTTTTCGAGAAAGGGCTATACAGTTCTTTTAATTATTTCAAAAAGGATATAAGAAAAAAAAGTTTAGGAAATCCTTATGTATAGCATCATGTAAGAGTTAAATTAATATACTCAAATATTTTACAAAAACTAAGCAAATTTCAACTCACTACTGTTTAACTTTGAACTACTATTGAATGTTAGTGTAAGAAATTCAACAGTAAATAGAACAACACAAAACAATTTTATTTTTATACTTTATTAATAGTATACTCTATTCTATAAGTATTTATGAATATACATCAAGTATATTAAGTACAGTCATCTCGACATACTGGACACAAAACATTGGACTGCATTCCTTCGTTCGGAGTTGAAAACATTGTCTCAGTGCAAACTCTACAGCAGAAGTGATTGCACGGCAAACGACAAACTTCTTGATCCATTTCATAATCTCCCAAGCAAACCGGACATGATGTCATATCCTCAAAGCCTTCGATAGGTCCTCGAAATCTAAAAGACATTTCATTGATATGTTCAACAGAAATTTTCAATTTTATATAACCACGAATTCTTCGACTTATATGCGCTGCAAAATCTTTATAACTTGAGCATTTAGTGTTTAAGTTGTTTTTGTCAATTAAAATACTGTTTTTTATAAAATGTTAAACATTTTCAATTGATACAGATGACCTTCCTAGTTTAACTTTTATAGCGTCAAGAAGTTCTACTTTATTATTTTTTATATCATACACATGTTCAAATTTTGTGTCGTCACAAACATTATCCCATGCATCGCGTAGCTTCAAAATATCATTGAACTTCAAGAACTCTTCACCGCTATCTAAGATACTGATTTCATTTTTATATATGACTTTACCATCATTTATCACAAGTTCCACATTTTCCAGATCAAAGAAATGTTTATGAGAGCTTAAAAAGTTAAAAAGTTCTTTTCTAACGGCTTTAAATTTCCTGAATTTTCTTAATGGTTTACTTCAATATAAGCTTTTTTAACTTTTCCATGATAAGTTGTAGCTAGTAGAAACCCTAAGTAATTGTGAATAACTTCTTTTATTGCTTCCGTTACAATATCCAATTTTTCTTCTTCGTTGTCAGTTAAAACTACACTCGACATCGTTTCTTTTAATTGTTAAAATTGCTGTTAAACAATAATAAATGAATAATTTTTGTAGTTTGCGAAAAAGCATAGACTAAATCCGTGTATTATAGTGTAGACAATAATAGTAAGATATTGTCATATAAAACATTTACTCCATGCATGTGCAGTAAGCAATTATTTTGTTCGGTTCTTATAACAAAATTATATATATTTTCATTGTTTTTTTTCTTGTGTACAACAAAGTCTATACTATACTGCGTTCACGAAAAGCTATTAGTGTTTCTATCTACTCGACAGTCAGTTTTCTAAAAAGAAACTTGTACAAACTAGTCTAAGTTATTCTAATAGTAGTTTTAAATATTTCTAATGCATTTTAATGTTATTTAGAAATTTTATTTTTATTGTTATCGATAAATTTTTAATATGTATGTCTTTACTAGGAATGTAGCTTGCCCATAAAATTAAAAAATAAGTTTAATGTTGAGTATGAGTAATAATTGTATGCAAGATAATTTATGTTGGACACATATGATTAAATCTTATGGGTTGTATCTTATGTGTTGCTACTTTTAAAACCTATAAAAGCTTTCATTCAAATTAAGTTACTTTAAAATCACTATTTAATTCATAAAATATTATAAGTAAATGGAAAGTCTATATTTTTGATAAAATTTTTCACAAAACAGAAAATACTTGTAAAAGTTGTTCCTTTTATTAGATAAAAATTATACACATTGGGACTTGAACTAAAAACAAGAAATAAAATATAATTAATTATGATAAACTTAATAAAATTCTTTGATTTATAACATTTTAAAATTTAGAAATTTAAATGAACTTTTTAATTTTTAGATATACAACTATTTTAGTGTTATGTATAGTAATTCGTAAATAAATGTAATAGGACATGTAAAGTACATATCCTTTTAAATGTTGTTTCTAGATTTAGTAACATTAAGTTTATGCTGTAAAAACATTCGAAACTTTTTTATCAAAATTAATTAGTTTAAGTTCTGTAAGTAAAACAGTTAAAGTAAAATAACTATAAAGAAAATTTTTTTGATACTTAGTATAAAATAAACTTCTTAAAAATCATTAGTTTTTAATACTAAACTTAGATATAAAGTCATAAAACATCAAAACTTAATTTAATATTTTAGACCATGTTTTGAAATTTCATTTTTAAGTAAAAATTTAGAAAAAATTGTTTTGAAAATTAAACTGTGCCTGACTTAAAAAAAATCTTTAATCTTTAATTAACTTTAATCCTTTAACATAAATATAACTGCCATTCTTGAATCCAAAAACTATACTTAGTGACACAAACCATTCTTGAGTCATCCAGGTTTTTAGATATATTTTTAACAGTCTTAAACAGCTAACTAACCAACTTTCGAAAAAAAAAAACAAGATTTTAAACAATTAATATTACAAAAAATCAAAATGTTAAACAACTAAGTCTCATTAAAAATTTAGAGAAAAAACGAAATGAGGTTTTTGACATTAGTTTGAACTGTCCTGAGTCTTTTATACGAATACTTTACTGTCTTGAGTAATCCTGAATTAAAAAAAAACTAAACCAAACTGAGTTAGGCTAACTCATCCTGAGAATTAGAAAACATATGTTTTTTTTTTATATGTTCTAAACTAGTGGCAACTCTGATTAACTACTAGCTGAACTGAATGTATTATAATTTCATCAGTATTTTATAGGTTGTTTTTTTTTGTATTCAGTATTCAAAAAATCAGAAAATCATTAAAATACCACGAGCATTCAATTTGATATAGTTGTAGTTTTAAATTTAACAATTTACTTGATAAATATTATTTTAATTTTTTTTTAATTACATTTTTTAAGGTTAGCTGAGCCTACAGGAAATCAATCTTAAAATTTATAAGTTAAACTAGAAGTAAACTTAAAAATCAGAAAAACGAAAAGTTGAATCTATTTTTTAATAATTGGTAGTATTAAATCAGATTGCCAACGGCTCATAGTTATTTAAATACTGACCATATTATAAACAATTTGACATGTTATGATTTCGTTCATAATGTCTTTATCTAATTTTACATTTACCTGATTACTAGATTTTATGCCAGAGTTGTTATATTTTATAAAGAAGTTTTTACTTTAATAAAAAATTGTTTAAAATATTTCATTAAACAAAAAATTTTTAAAAAGAAAGAATTTAGAACACTAATATGTTATAAAAATTTTAACAGACAGTGTATTACTAACTATATTGTCAATAATTAAGATACTATTTTTAAACAACTATTATAGTTTTAACTGTTAGAACTATACTAGTTGTTTAAAAATAGTGTTAAAATGTTAAAATCTAACAGAATTCAGATCAGAAGTTCTTTAATATTTAGTTTAAACTTTAGAAGTTCCATATCATAAATTCTGTGTCATTTAAATAAATTAAAACTATTGTTGTTTTATATATTCATTAAAAAAATTAAAACAACTTTACTCAACTACTTATAAAATTTTTTAATCCTTAAACAGTTTTAGATTTAACAGGATTGCCATTTTATAAGTTCAAAAATTTACCCTTACAGACCAAATTTTTGCTAAGTTATCTTTTGTGTATGGCAACTTTGCTAAAATCTGTATTGAGTGACCAAAACTATACTGTGTCATTTTAATTTTCTTCATGTCAAATTTTAATCTCATTCATGATTAGAAAAGAAAGACTGAACTTGAAAAATTTTAAAATTACGCTCAATTTTTTATGTACTACTTTACTGGCCTGAGTCAACCTGAATAAAAAAAAAATAATCTGAGTTTTAGTGAGATGTAAAAAGTATCTAATTTTCATTCTTCTCATTTTCAGTGTAGTTGCCCTAAGCTCTAACAGCTACAAATTGTTTATTGTAATGAAGTTAGACATAAAAATACTGTTGTAATTTCAATATTCACTATTCAAAAAATCATTATAATAACCACAAGCATTTATTTAAACCTAAATGTAGTTTTTGATTAAACAATTTTTTTTGTTGTTCTATTTTCAAATTAAACTCCAGCAACTCAATCTAAAAAAATAATAAGCTTATTTAAAGGTAAAATAAAAAATATAAAAATTTAAATTTAAATCTACCTTTAAAACAAATGAGTTATAGTAAATTAAGTTCCCAAGGTCTAACAGTTTTTAAAATACTGACCACAGTGTTAGTGTTGTGACAATATAAAATTTTGTTAAGTAACTAACAAAATATCTATTTTGAATGTTAAAATTGATTCCAAAGTTATATATATATATTTTTTTTGTCTGACTTTTTAAAATAAATGTTTAAAATATTTAACTGAACAAACAATTAATTTTTAAAAAGAAAGGAATAAGAAATATATTTTAATAGAAAAGTTTTAAAAGACATTATACTAATGTCTAAATCTTAAATTTGTAACATTTAGATTGTAAACTGTTATTATAGTTTCTAATTATTTAATTAAGTTGATTAGATTATGAAGTTAGTTATCATAAATTCTGTGTCATTAAAATAAGTTATAACCCATGTCATTTTAAACCTGGATTAGGAGAAAAATGCTAGAACATTTTAAATTGTTTTGAAAATAAAATACTACTTTTTTTTAAGAGTCTTTAATCCTAACTAAGTTTTACAATTAATATTATTGCCATCATTTAACACCAATAAAATACCCTTACAAATCAAGTTTATCCTCAGTTGTCTTTTGTTTGTGGCAACCTTCTTTAAATCTGTCCTGAGAGACCTTAAACTATACTTTGTCATGCTGAATTTTTAAAATCTTTTACAAAATTCTAAAATTTTTTTTAACTAATCTCAAAACTAATAAAAAATATGTTTTTGAACAAATTTGGATATAAAGTTTCATATTATAAAATATGGAACAACAGTATTTCATTAGAGATTAGAAAAATAAAGGACTTGGACTAAAAAAAAACTAACCTGAAAATTTTTAAAATAACCATACTGGCCTGAGTCATCCTGAATTAAAAAAAAAACTAGGCTGAGTTTTCCCAAAATTTCAAAAGTTTTAAGTTTTCTTGTGTATCTAATTTTTAATCACCATATTTCAGTGTTGTTTCTCAAAGCTCTACTAGAACTACAGATGATTTATTGTAATGATATTAAACTTATATATCCTGTTTCTATTTCAATATTCACTATTCAAAATATCATTCAAATAATCCACAAGTACTTATTTTAAATAGTTGTAGTTTTTGGTTACACAATTTATTTTTAGACTTTAGGTGTAAAACAAACTATAACCATATAATTTTATTTTTATGTAACCCACATTCCTTGTAGGTTACGACTCATATAATCCATAACTAACAAGCTGTTTCTTCAAACTAGATTTCATCAAATAATATTTCCTATTAAAACTTTACTGTTAAGTGTAAACTGTACTTTTATTTTTATATAAACTTAAAAATCCTTAATCTTTTTTAATAAAATTCAATTTTAACTTAAATGACATACATAAAGATTCTTAAAAATATTTGTTTTTATGATACTTAACTTGTATTTATTTCATAAAAACTTGCTTAGTTTGTTAAAAATAGTATGTATTAATATATTATTAGTTTTACTTTTAAAAATAAAAACGTAAATGTTCAACTTTACAGTACTGAATTTGCACTTAGATTTTTTGTTTTTTTTTTATCTATATATTTATTTAAAATATATTTTTTTATCTATTTAATTTAATGTTTACCAATTAAATCATTAAATTAAAACCAACTATTATGTAAACTCTTATCTAAAGATATGTTTAAGCAAACAAAAAGTTAACATAGATATCGGTTTATTAACTTAGTACAATCAAACAAACATAGAGGGTTTAAAAAAACTAAAACTTACAAAAACCGTTAGCTTATATAGAATTTAAACGTTGTATTTTTTTTTACAACAACCTCATCATACAAACTTTTGCACTTTTTTTTTTAACCGTCATCTTTAAACACAAATCTGATTGAAACAGTTTAATAACAACATTCAAATGATCAAAAAGCTTGGAAAACTGTTTTGACATATCTTGAGTGCTTATTGTCTCTTTTGCACAATTCAAACATTTTTCAGCAATTTGAATTTCTATTCTAATATCGTTGATTTTAAGATTCCAATATTTTACACGCTCTGGAACATCCTCAATTGTTAGATTTGATTCAGGTGCAAAATTTTCAATAAAACTAAAAATATCGTAAAAAACAATGCAAACACTTTTAGTATAATTTCTCAAGTGTTCAAGTGCTTGCTCATTTTTAAGAAGCCATTTTCTGTTAATTTTCCTTTTTTTTTTTTTTTCTGTTTTTCTGAAGCGAGTATGATCTCAGTTAGTATGTCGCCAACAATATTCTCGAAGTCACTTGCAAAATTTGTAAAAAAAATGTTTTCATCGGTGTCGTATTGGTTTTTAATATTAAATTCTTCACGAAAATCTTTAAACGCTAAGTTTAACTCGCTCATAGAAGAAGTAGAAGTGTTTATGTTCTGCAAATTTATTTCTTTAAACTTGTTTTCAATAAACTTTGAATTGTATTGGAAATACGAACTTAAGCTATAAAACAAGTGATTTTGTTGCTTTAAAATATCCAACAAGCTTTCATCAACTACAAACACTCCATATTTTGTTGGTCAGTTTTTTTTTTTTTGAGAAATCCCTAACTTTGCACTAGCTTGTTTCATATCGTTTTTGCCATTAAAATCGTATTGCGACTCATTTAAAACTCCATTTTCAGATTTTGATATTTCAGACTCAACTTTGGTCGCTGAAACTTGCTCATGGTGTTCGATAATTTTTCCCGATTTTTCTGACAAACTTTTATTTACAACTATGTTTGTGGTATCAGTTTTGCTTTGAAAAAAATTATTAGTTCTTATAACATCATTTTTATCATTAGGATCAGAATGTAACTCGTTTAAAGCTTCAAATGCAGGGGTTGACATTTCAGGCTCAACTTTGGTCGCTGAAACTTGTTCATGATGTTTGGTTTTTGATACAGACTTTTCTGACACTTTTCTTGTGTTACTTTATTTGTGTTATGAGTTTTGTAATTAATATTTTCTTTTTCATTTTTCTCTTCCTTAGTTTCAGGCAAACATTTCTCTTGAATTTCAGTTGCACTTTCACTACTACCTAAATCATGTGGACTTATGCTTTTTGCATGAACTTTTACATTAAATTCACCACTTTCTAAACAATGTGGACTTTTGCTTTTCGCATGAACTTTTACATTAACTTCACCACTTTCTAAATCATGTGGACTTTTTCTTTTTGCATAATTTTTTTTTTTAGCTTTGTCATTTTCTAATGCAGGTGAGTCATTCAAGTTGAAAATATAACAACCAATTCCATAACATGCAGCAGAACCAATACAAGCCATTACCAACTTGCTTGGGCTGATTTCTAACTTTACTGACAATTTTATCATGACTTATCTGTAACTACACAAGAACCTACACAAGTTTTTAACGGTTTACACTAGTCTTTAATTGCTTAAAACTAAAAACTTAACTAAATTTAATTTAATTTAATACCTGAAAAAATTTAAAAATATTTATAGTAACCTATAATAAAAACTGTTAACATAGTTAAGATTGTTATAGTCAGTTAAAAAGTATTTCAAATGTAGTTTCATGTAGTTAACATTTTAATTTTAAAATGATACTACAATTTTCAAGAAAAATGTACTAAAATTTTGAACAGGCTCCTTTTTAAACACTTAATATTTTGAAGTTAAAAAATGCATAGTGTATATTCTTACTAGTTGATGTTTATAATATAAAAAAACCTGTAAATGTTCGGACTTTAAATTATTTCTCAAACACACTATCTCATAATTATCAAAAATTTAAAAAATCATAATACTCCTGGGTTTTAATAATACAAAAATTTCTGTCAACTAAGCTGAAAAAAATTTTTGAATTGTTTTAAGTAATCAACCAACCATATGACAATTTTGTCATTTTTTATTTGCAACTACATGTGAACTTAACATTTTCTAAGTGTTTTGCACTAGTGTTTAATAACCTAAAACTTTTTTTTGGTCTAAAAAAAAAATATTTAATAACCAATTGTTTAAACGAATTATTTTAAAAATTAAATATGTGTGAAAAGTTAAGACTTTTTTTTACTGGAATTTTTTTATTTAAATGGATTATGATAATTAAAAGTTTATATTATGTTGTTGTAGGCACTTAGTAATAATTCTACTTACAAAAATGTTTTTAAAAAACTAATTGTAAATTTTTAGGATGTGATGTACAACTTTATTATTAAAACAGTTAATTTAGTTATTTACAGTATACTGTTTTGAGTATTAAAATTGTTAATAAACTATAGTATAAACATTAGTAAAATTCTATTATCAGTGTTTAAAACTAGTTTGGGCTCTATTATTTATTTATCTAAAACAAGTAAAAATTAAAATTGAGTAATGTTTTTTTACTCGTTATTAAGTATGATTGTTAATTTTTAATAGTCTTACTAGCTTTTGACTGATTTTACATCATTATTAATTAAAATTAATGACAATCTCATATATAATTTTACATATATTGTTTTGCTAATTAACATTTCTTACTCATTTAGACTTTTTTTTTTAACTTTTTACATTAGTATTTTATTTTCTATGTAATAACTTAAAAATATCCATAAGGAAAATAAATAAATAAGTGTTGATATTAAAAAAAATTTAACGAAGTGTAGTTAGTTTACAAAAGCAATAGCTTTATCTTATAACTCGCTTAGGTATGCAAATTAAAATACCACGTTCGTTTGACCAGTTAGTGCATCAATCTTAAATAACATTACTACATGTTTTGTGTTTTGTATCTATATTTTTCCATCTTTTGTATAAAATTTAAGGTACAATTTTGATTACAAACAGTTTTTAGCTGAATAATTTTTTTTGTAAATAGAAGTATGTTGTTGTGGACTTTTGAGGAACATTCAAAATAAAATTTAGTTAGTGTAAGTTTTTAAAAACCCGACGAAGGCTTTTTTGCAAATAAAATAAGCTAAATGTTGGACATTTAGAAAAAACAAAATTTTATTAGTGTTTATCTTAATCTAAGAGATAACATTCTGCTTATCTTAATCTAAGAAGGAATTTTGTTATTAATTAAATTTATATAATAATTTATGTTATTATTAAGTGTAAGTTTTAGAGTGTAAAAATAAAAAAAAAGCCTAAAGAATAAGTCAAATTAAAACTTTAACTGTATGTGCTCTACATAAAAAACAATGAAAAACGTAAGTCTGCAACTATAATTAAAATATAAGTAAACTGAATATTTAACTTAAAACTTTAAAACAGCTGAATTATCTTCAACTTATTAATTTTAAGTAATATAGTTACAAGTTTAAAAACTAGGTACAGCGTTTAACATTTGTAGTTTTGATTCTTACCTTCAGTTTAAATAAAATGGCTTTAAAAGAGATTTATTGTATACAAACTCAGTTAAACTATCCGTCTCAAAACCAAAGGCATACACATAAATAAATGTAGAAATTTTAAAAAAGTCCTACACTACCTTATTTATTTTAAATCATTATTAATTAAAAGAAAAACAATATCATATATATTTTACCATATATATATATTGTTTTGCTAATTAAAATTTCTTACTCATTTAAACTTGTTTTGTTTTAACTTTTTACATTAGTATTTTATTTTATGATTAATAACTTGAAAATATCCATAAGGAAAATAAATAAATAAGTGTTGATTTAATACTTTTTTCTAACAAAGTCTAGTTAATATACAAAAGCCAGAGCTTTACCAACTCGCTTAGGTAAGAAAATTAAAATACCACGTTTGTTTGACCAGTTAGTGCATCAATTGTAAATAACATTACTACATGTTTTGTAGTTTGTATCTATGATTCTTCCATAGTTTGTATCAAATTTAAGGTATCACTTTGATGACAAATAGTTTTGAGCTAAAATGTTGGATTTGTAAATAGAAGTTTTTTGTTGTGGACTGTTGAGGCAAAATCAAAACAAAATTTAGTTACTGTAATTTTTAAAAACCCAATGAAGCCTTTTTTGCAAATAAAAACAGCTGCATGTTGGACATTCGGAAAAAACAAAATTTTAATAGTGTTTATCTTAATTGGAGTAGTAAATTTTTTATTAGTTAAATATTACATAATAATTTATGTATTTATTAAATGTAAATTTTGGAATGTAAAAATTAAAAAAGACTAATTATACGTGCCCTACATAAAAAACAATGAAAAACATTGCACGTAAGTCTGCTACTATGATTAAATTATAAGTACACTGAATATTTAACTTAAAACAGCTCAATAAACTTCAGATTATTTATTTTAAGTGATATAGTAACAAGTTTGAAAACTAAATACAGCGTTTAACATTTGTATTTTTGATTCTTGCCGACAGTTTAAAAAAAAAGGCTATTTGTTTTTTAATAAAGATTTATTGTATACAAACTCAGTTAAACTATCCGTCTCAAAACCAAAGGTATAACATAAATAAATGTAGTAATTTGACAAAATCCTACATTACCTTATTTTATAATATCGAATGTCATCGTTAAAACGAAAAGTTAAATTCAGTTTTCCTTACTTAAAAATTGTTAAACGTATTCGATTTTTATTTCTTTTGGAATACTTTAAACAGAAATTTTAATGTTAAAGCTACAATATTATGTTTTGTTTAACATTAACTTTGTTTGGTCGATGCTAAAGCCTTTGATAAGTTAATCATATTATTTTTTCAATACTTTCATTAAATCTCGAAAAATAAACTAATTTTTTTTAAATACTGTTTTTTAAGATGTAATTTATCTGATTTGTTTCAAGAAAACGTTTGTTATTTGTATAAGATTAATACTTTTGAGGTACAGGCGACTTTTTGTTTTGTTTTTAGTTTTAGTTACAAGTTCAAGTATCCTCATTTCATCAAACTTACAATAAAATCTAAACTCGCTTTGTAATAAAAATGTTTCTATTACCGTTATTGCTTATTTTAGTCTCTTTTCTTGTAATTTTGTGCGATAAATAAAAGTATTTACCTTTTGTACCTTTTGACCTTTTGTAGTTTGTTAGTTCTCTAGTTTTTTTCTATGACAAACTTTACCATTGTGTATCAAAGATATCCTCATTCTAACTGAAATTTATTTGTACTCAATTTAGCTCAAAATAATTTAAAGTAAACTAGAGCGCACTAAAGGCCAAAAATTCTTATTAACAAACTCTCTAAGATATTAATTTTGGGATTTTTTTTTCGTTAACTTTGCGAAATTTTATTTAATTGAAATATATATAATCGATTTTATACTTTACACTACTAAGTTTTATTTAGAAATTGAACATATATTTTATTGAAACAATTTTCTTATTTTTTTAACTTCACTGAATTTATTACTAAGAAATAATTTTAAAATCCTAATGTGTATTCTAATTTAAATTTATTTTAAGACAAACAAACTTTTAAAATTAGTGTTTATTCAATAACTTAACACATTCAAACAAACATAAAGTGTTTCGTTAAAAAGATAAGCAAGTATTAATGACTAAAACTTATAAAGACGTATTATTTTATAAACTATGATATATTTGGTTACAACAATCTCTTCATACCAATTTTAACACTTCCTTTTTTAATAATGATCTTTCGACACAAATCAGATTGAAACAGTATTATAACTTCATTTAAGTAATTGAAAAGTTTTGAAAACTGTTCTGATATATCTTGAGTGCTAAAAATCTCTTTTGCACAATTCAAACATTGTTCAGCATTTTGAATTTCTTTTTTCAAATCAGTGACATTTTCATTCCAATATTCTAGACACTCTGCAACATCTCTATTTGTTAGATTCGATTCAGATGCAAAATTTTCAATAAAACTAAAAACATTGTCAAACACTGTGGAAACACTTGTTGTATAATTTTTTAAGTGTATAAGTGCTTTTTCATTTTTAAGAAGCCATTTTCTGTTTTTATTTCCTTTTTTATTTTTTTGCTGTTTTTCTGAAGCGAATATGATCTCAGTGAATCTGTTGGTTACAACGTTCTCGTAATCACTAGCATAATTTGTAAAAATAACACCTACATCAGGATTGTACACACTGTTGCCTTTAAATTGGTCGCGAAATTCTTTAAATGTTGAATTTAATTCGCCCATGGAAGAAGTAGAAGTGTTAATGTTTTTCGACTCCATTTCGTTGAATCTGTTTTCTAACAACTTAGAATTGTATTTAAAATACGAACTTAAATAGTAAAACAATTGGTTTTGTGTCTTTATAGTATTAAACAAGCTTACGTCAACTAAGAACTTATTTTGTTGATCAGTTTTTTTACTAATATTTTTTTTAATTTCACATCTATCATTGAAATTGGGATTTGAATAACTAGCAGCATTTATTTCTTCCTTTGATATCTGCTCAGTCTTGGTCTGCAAAACGTTCAAATCTGAGTAAGTAGAATCATTGGTTCCTTCTTTTGATATTTGCTCAATGCTAGTCATTGAAATTTTATTGTTTAAATCGGGTTGTAAATAGTTAGAAGCATTTATTTCTTCTTTTAACATTTGCTCAATCTTGGTTTCTGAAATCTTATCGTTCAAATCAGGTTTTGAATCATTAGAAGCTTCGATTTCAGATTTTGGTATCTGCTCAGCCTTAGTCTTTGAAATTTTATCATTGAAATTTGGTTGTGAATAGTTAGAAGCATTTATTTCTTTTTTTAATATTTGCTCAATCTTAGTATCTGAAAATTTATCGTTGAAATCAGGTTTTGAATCATTAAAAACTTCGATATCAGATTTTGGTATCTGCTCAATCTTGGTCTCCGAAATTTTATTGTTCAATTCAGGTTTTAAATTAATAAAAGCTTCAATTTCAGATTTTGGTATCTGCTCAATCTTGGCCTCTAAAACTTTATTGTTTAAATCGAATTTTAAATCATTAGAATCATTTATTTCTTCTTTGATGTTGAGTCATTATTGGTCTCTGAAATTTTATCGATCAAATCTGGTTTTGAATCATTAGAAGCTTCAATTTCAGATTTTAGTATCTGCTTAATCTTAATTTCTGAAGTTTTATCGTTTAAATCGGGTTGTGAATAGTTAGAAGCATTTATTTCTTCTTTTAATGTCGAGTCGATCTTGGTCTCTGAAATTTTATCGTTGAAAACAAATTTTGAATCATTTATTTCTTCTTTTGATGTCGAGTCATTCTTGGTCTCCGAAACTTTACCGCTCAAATCGGGTTTTGAATCATTTGAAGCTTCAATTTCAGGTTTTGTTATCTGCTCAATCTTGGTCTCTGAAATGTTATCGTTTAAATTAAGTTGCAAATAATTGAAAGTAGTTTTTACTTTTTTTAAGGTCTGTTCAGTCTTATTCACTGATGCTTGTTCATAACGTTCAGTGTTTTGCTCAGGTTTTTTTAACAAATTTTTGTTTATTATATTATTTGTGGTAAAATATTTTTTAGCAAGACTTTCCTTTTCAATTTTCCGGTTCTTAGTATCATGCAAACATTTTTCTTGAACTTCTGCTTTTTCTTCACCATTTTCTAAATCATTAGGACTTCTTCTTTTTACATAAATTTCTGTTTCACCTTTATCACTTTCTATTTCAGGTGAGTCATTCAAGTTGGAAATATAACAACAAACTCCATAACATGCAGCAGAACCAATACAAGCAATTACCAACTTGCTTAGGCTAACATCTAACTTTAAGGATAATTTTATCACTATTTTTTCTTTGCAATAATCAATTCCTAAAAAAAAATATTAATATTTACTAATAATATAATAAAAGCATAAACATAGTAAAGATAGCTAATTTTAATATTATTCTAAATTCAAATGTAGTTTCTTTTAGTTAATATTAAATTTTTTAAGCATACAACAAATATTAAAACTGTACTAAAAACTCGGACATATTTTAAAAAAAAGTGCTTAATATTCTAGGTTAATAGATGCATAGTGTATACTTTTCAAATTTGATGTTTAAATATTGATCGTGTTAAAATTGAATAAAAAAACTGTTAATGTTCACACTTTGAACCATTTCCTAAACACACTTCTTTTTAACTAACAATATTTCAAACTACATAATATTCATGGGTTTTAAAATTACATAAAATTATACCAAGTAGGCCGAAAAAATATTTCAATTGCTTTACGTAACATAATAAAACAACTAAACAGATGACATTCTTATCATTTTTAATTTGCAACTACACAGGAAATTAAAATTTAAAGTTATTTTACACTAGTGTTTAGAACCTATTTTTTTTTTCTAATAGGAAAAGCATATATAACAACGGGTTGTTTTAATGATTGACACTTAAGAATTGAAATTATCAGAAAATTTAAGACTTTTTTTTATTGTAATTTTTTTCAAATGGATCATGCCAATTAAAAGTTTTTTATGTTTTTTTAGGCACTTAGTTATCAATTAACTCACAAAAAAATTCTTTATAACTAATTTTAAATTTTTAACATGTTATAAACAAGTTTATTGTTGCCAGTTAATTTAATTATTTACAGTTTGCTGTTTTGAGAATCAAAATTGTTAATAAACTTTTTATAGACATTATTAAAATTCTACTATCGATGTTTAAAACTAGTTTAAGGTAATATTTTTAATTTAATTTAAACAAATAAACATTTAAATTAAGTTTAGTTTTTTACTCCTTACTGAGTATGGTTGTTAATTTCTGACAGTCGTCCTAGTTTTTACTGATTTTACATCATTATTAACTGAACAAAATTACGATCAGATATATATATATGTATATATATATTACTTTGCTGAATAATTTTTCTTACTCATTTAAAATTGTTTTTGTTTTAACTTTTTACAATAGTATTTTAATTCATGTGTAATAACTCAAAAATATCCATAAAGAAAATTTAAAAAATAAGTGATGATATAAAAACTGCTATTCAAACTAAGTAAGTCTATTTAATTTACAAAAGCTAGAACTTTATCACATCAACTCGCTAAGGTAATTAGATTAAAATACTAGTTTACCAATTAGTGCATCAATCGTAAATAACATTACTACATGTTTTGTATATTCTATCTATGATTCTTCCATTTTTTGTATCAAATTTAAGGTATCATTTTGATGACAACTAGTTTTCAGCTGAAATATTGTTTTTGTAAAGAAGTATATTGTTGTGAACTTTGAGGAAATTTCAAAATAAAATTTAGTTAGTGTAAGTTTTTAAAAACCAAATGAAGCCTTTTTTGCAAATAAAAACAGCTACATGTTGGACATAAAAAAAATATTAGTGTTTATCTTAATCTGAGTGGTAATTTTTTAATTAATTAAATTTTACATGGTAATTTATTTATTTATTTAAGTTATTTAGGGGTGTAAAAATTAAAATAGACTAAAGAGTAACTCAAATTAAAACTTTAATTGTATGTGCTCTACAAAAAAACAATGAAAAAAATTACGTAAATCTGTTAATTTAATTAAATTATAAATAAATTGGATCTTTAATTAAAATTTTTTAAATAATTTTATGAAATCTAAACTATTTATATACCATTTATTTTAAGACTTAGGTAAAAAATTGTAGTTCTAATCACTCTGTTCATATCTGCTTATCACTTTCATTTGAACGAAAGTCTAAGTGAGATTGTTTTATTAGTTATGACATTCTAGTTGTTTTAAAATGTGAAGTAGCAAATATTGAAAAAGTTACA
Source organism: Thalia democratica (assembly GCF_965202585.1). NCBI lineage: Eukaryota > Metazoa > Chordata > Thaliacea > Salpida > Salpidae > Thalia > Thalia democratica. Next base: position 21,815,329 of record NC_139165.1, read on the forward strand.
TCATATATTTAGTTTAAATTTAGATATATAAATTAAAATTTTCTACAAGAAAAGTATGAATAAGTTAGTTTATACAAACATATAATCACATTTGATGATTTTCAAATAAATAACAACGATCAATAGTTACCGAAATCTTCACAAATAGCATTTTTTATTACTAGAAAAAACGAACCTTGCTGTAATGTACGAATATCGACAAAAATTACAGAAAAAGTTAACAAATAAAAACCACCAAACAAGTGTGTAACATCTAGTTTGCTTAACAATTTTTTTAACCACAATCTAGTGTTTATAATATTTAAAATAACTTGTAGATGTAAACTTAACATTTTAGAAGTTTTTAAAATAGCTTGTAGATGTAAACCTAACTTTCTATAAGTATAAAATAATTTGTATATGTAAAACTAATTTTTTATAAGCTTATATTAAAATACCAGGAAACAAAACTGTTGTTTGCAATAGGTTTATGTAAAGTTCTTTATTGTTATTGGTATCCTCGTCCTATGTTCATTATAAACTTAAATTTATATTGAAATAGTTATCTTTATTTTCTTTTATTACTTATATTATATTTGAAACATAAATCGAACAATTTTGTTTATCTAGTTCTTAAAGGATAGGTAACTGTGTTTATCATAGAAAATAATGATTGTATTTTTTTATTATAATGTTGAAATTATGTTATACAATGTATCAAGTATGTTTTATTATAAAAACTACTTTTCTAAGGTTCAACTTTTATAAATGTACATTATATTTTACTTAAAATTGTTATTTTGTGTTTTATAGTTCAATAACAAATTGATTTAAATACTAATGTAATGTTTTTCTTTCATATAACTGGACAGCATTATTTATTGACAAAATTTTTGTTTTTCTCAAGATAAATGATAAGATCTAAAAAAAATGTAGTCGAAACGAAATTTTAAGTTAAGCTAATGAATTTTTTTTGAAAAAAATGTTGTCAAAAATTAAAAATAGTATTGCAAATTGTTCTGGTAAACAAATATTTTTGATGTAATATGCAAGATTTTTTTTTTTTTTTGGCTCAAGAAAGAATGAAAACAATTAGAACTTTGCTTTCATTTAAATCTAACATGACACTGAAAATAACAGCTACTTTTATCTAAAATTTTATACTAAAATTATAATCTTTGGTAATAAGGTAATTAAACTATAGATAAGTGATAAAGTTTACAAAAGGGTTGATCATACCAATTCGATCATCAGACTTCAAGCTACAGAGACCTGTTTCGTCAAGCTGACGAGTTCTTATGATGACGAAACAAGTTTAAGTCTACCAAAGCTTGTTGTCTGATGATTGAATTGGTATGATCAACCCTTTTATTAAACTTGAGCTTGTCTCACAGCATACGAGAGCCCAGGCTTCTGCTTTGCAGAATTTCGCCGATGTTGTTGTAAAGTGATAAAGTTCTAGATAACATAAATCAAAATACAAAAAGATAAATGTAAATATAAAATGAAATTTTAAAAATACTTAGTGGGCTTCTTGTGCTGTAAACACAAAGTCAAGTTATATATTATTACGTAGTTTTAATTGAAAAACCAACAAGAATTATACACTGTTGTACAAGCTAGTAGTTTTATAAGTGAGGATTAATCAACATTGATTTATTGCTGTGTCAAATAGCTGAAAATGTTAAAAAAAGGGAGTTAAGAGAAATACATAACTGGACTAAAGCATTTTAAGGCCTCAAATTTTTTTTAACGTGTTATATTTTAGTGCCAATAAAAATTAGTCTAGTAAAAACTTGGTCTGGTTTTTTCTTAATTTTATTTTTGTTCAAATGAACAAAACTTGAGTGAATTTTTTAAACCACACTCTAGTAGTTTTTAAGTTGTCTACATTCTACAATCATATATGAACTTATCAATAGCAGTTTTTGTTCTGTTCTATAAAAAGAAAAATAAACGTTTGCTGTTTTGTGGCTAAAGGCATCACAAGCTGCATTAAAAGTTTTACAATTGAATATTTCTCTGAATTAAAAATCGATTACTTTTAGTTTTTTTTTGCATTGTTTATGGTATGTTTCAGGGGCGTGTTTTGACTGATTTCTGTTTCTTGTGAACACCATGAAAAAAAAAGAAAAGAAAAAAGAAAAATATTCTTAGAAAATCACTAAAAACGTTGTTTATTGACTTTGTTTTGGTTCTTTGATAAACTTTGAATAATGAATGTTGAATTTATAAAACTTAAAGATAAAAAAAGTTTCCTTAACAAAAAATGCTCTATTTTGCCCAGCTGAAATAGATTTTAAATTAGATTTTAATTGTGACGTCATAGTAGATAAAAGTTTTAAAGTAGCATTTTTCTAATAAAACTTTTTACTAAAATACTCTTAGTTCCTATTATAAATTGTTAATTAGTTTAAACAATTGTTGGTTTAGTATTGCTTTTGAACTAGTAAGTACAATTTAACTTAAAAAATGGCCCAAAATAGTCACTAAAGTTTTATTTTACTTAGTTTATTGTATATAATAATATGATGTGAAGCTTTTGTGTTATGTTGATATATAATAATGTTGTGTTTGTACTTAAGCATTTATATTATTCGTTTATGTGTCAACCAACTGGGTTTGAACCTAGAAAAGTCTAATTTAGAGAGTTTTGAAATGATCTTTAAACAACTAAACCACCTGGAAATTTATTTTTTTATCAATTATGGTATTTTAATATTTCTATTTAAGTTTTTTTATTTTTGTATATATGGTGGCCACAAAGTTGATTCTTGATTTTTAAATTTTCAACTCAAAGAGATTTCAAAACCATCAATAGAATCCCTGCACCATCAGGCAAACATTTAACTATAATTTAGAGATATTTTAATTTTGTTGAAAAAGTCTAAAAATTTTTTGGTAATTACCTAGGATGATGTCGCACCAATATCTAGCTGAAATTATATTGTGTTTAATATCTTTTTGAACCATGATTTTAGGCTTAAAATGTTGATCTAAATTCTAAAATTAACTATTTTAGATCAATCATATAAGGCTTAAAATATTGATTTTAAGCTTTATATTATTGATCTAAAATAGTCAATTGGTTTTATTTTACAGTATAGGAATGTATATAAGTTATTGTATCATTTGCTTTGTTTTAAAAATAAAAGAAATCAAATAAATAAGTTTTATTGGTTTATGATAAATAAGTTTTATTTATGTATTTATAAAATACTTTTTTTAATATTGAATTTAATACAATTTCAGCTTGATATTTGCGCGACATTATCATAGGTAATTACCAATTTTTTTAATGAAATTTAAATTTTTATAGATTAAAGTACTTGAAAAATTGTTTTTATTATAAATATAATTTTTTCCGGCTCTTTTAGTTTTAATTCATCTAAAATTATAACAGTATTATAAACAAAAATACATGTTATTTTTCCATTACTACTTATATGTTTTTATTAATTTTTTAGCAGAAAAAAGAATTTAAAAACAGAGTTTTTTGGCTAAACATTGCGTACTTAACCTAAGAAATGCGTACTTAAGCGGGAAAATAAGAACAAAAAAAATTGTGAACCTCATTTGAAAAAAGTCTAGACACGCCTCTGGTACGTTTATAGTACGTACTCATAAGAAAAGATTTATCTAAACATTTTGAAATGATCAACCGCACTAGAACTTATGAATTTTTACTATAGTAATACATTTAGGTTTAAGAGAAAATAAGAATAACTTTTGACTAGTGATCGTTGTTTTGATAATTATCTTAACTTAATTATTAGCTGTTTAATTGTTTATTCTTTTTTGATCGACAAAATTAGCACTAAAAATATTTATTCTAATTATTCTGGTGTAATAAGTCGCTTTGCTTAAAATTAAATCTTAATCATAACTTAATAAGGCTAAGTTGATATTTGATACCTTTTTTTACTAATTATAAAATAAATTAGTAAATTTATATTTCTACTAATTGAGTGAACACTTTATATTATCTTCTATCACATTCTACTGATTATAAAATAAAAAAGCAGCCCTAGGTAAGAGAAGACTTATACAAATAGCTAATTTATATATAAGCCAAAAAATAAAACGAGCGTTTGCTTTTTAAAATGATTTACAACACATGTAGTAAAAATATTTTTTAATGTTTTTTAGTTAGTTATCACTCTTAAATTACTTGAACACTAAAATTCATAACATAATAATAATATTTTAGCTACTACACTTTTTAATAAATATATTTGTTTACATTATCAGTTTTGAATATTGTCAATGAACATACAATTATGAACTTTGTTTATTCATCATACTTTTTTTTCTCGTTTTTATTAGCTACAACTATTTATTAACATATTAAGCTTTTTATCCGTAATCAATTTGTTTAAAAAAGTATAATGAATAAACATAATTTCAACCACAACTTTAGAAAAAATCCCAAGTAAGTTGTTGCGAACATTTTAAATACAAAAAAGAAAAAAACAGAAACGTTTTTTGTGAAACAAAGTTAAAATCATCCAGATAAAAGTTTAGAACTTAAATAATTTTAAATTTTCATTAATCAAGTGGTTTTCAAAAAAAAACAATCAGTCAGTACAATGATGGCGGAAGTCGTTACAAACAGCATGTATTTAAAAAAATAAGTAAGGCTAAGTTTTAAGATAGTTCTTAAAAAGAAGAAAGTATTTTGTAAACATTATAAAAAAGTTTAAAAGCACTAGGGCTTAAAAACTTAATTTAGAATATGTTACACTCATTACAATGAGTTTTTGACAATTCCGAACTACGGTTGAAATAATCAATATAATGTAAAGGACACAAATATTTTATATTGACACACAATAATATAAAACGAGCATTTGCTTTTCGTAGCTATTTACGTCACAAGTAGAAAAACTTTTATTTTGATGTTTTGTTGTTTTCTTCTGCATTTTTTGTTGTGAAAAACTTAAATATTATATATTTTTAAATGTATTTCTTAAATAACTGTACTTATTAATATTAAAGTTCTACGAATTAACGTTCATCCCTTTTAAGATCATATAACAATTTTAATAATTTTTATAGTTTTATAATCGTATTTTTGTTTTAGCTCAATAAGAGTTTCTACTATATACTTATCGAATAGTATACCTTTTTCTAAATAAGTAGTATAAATTAAGAACTAGTGAAAGTTAGATTAAACTTGTGTAATTTTTTTTGAAAAAATATCATCAACAGCAAAACTTATAATTGAAAACATTTATAAATAACTTTAAAGACGACAGTTGAATTGCCATATTATTTTGTAATATAAGATTATCGCTTTTTTTTTGTAGTTCTGATTGCTTTCTTTAGGTCAAAAATTGGCAACTGTTTTTACACTTTAAATGTTTTTAAAGACCTTACAATTTATTTAAAAACAAGTTACAATTTTTACCGCAACTTAATTATATTCTCTAATTAACTATTTTGTTTACGGTTGTAATAAAACTTTACGACGTAACAACTAATAAAAAAATTACTATAAAAAAAGTTTGGTCACATTACACAAATATCGTAAAACAATCCTGATTACATTAACAAAACAAATCTGAGGCAAATTTTGGTGAATAATTGTGGAGATGAGGAATGTTATAGGTTACTGTTTGCCAAAAATATACAGCTAAATAAAAATTTTTCATAACTATCTAAAAAAGAATAATTAAGACTTTTAAATCAAAGTGTGATCTTTAATTTACATTTAAAACAATTTATACTACCAACGTGCAAAAATGTCACTTAAGTAAAATTTAATTAAGTTTATGACATGATTTATTTAATTAATTACCACAAACTAGTGACTTAGAAAATAAAAAATTTAGAAATTTCGATATAAAAAACATAACAGTAAAATTACTGATTTGATAAATACATATAAAGATTTGCACTAATAATTTGCAATTGAAATTATTTTGCGTCCCATGGAGTTGACAAAAGTTTTTTATTCTTTTTGTTGACATTGCACTTTTTTTCTGAATTTATTCACAAGGCAAATTGCGTTTAAAATTCACAAACTGCAAACTAACGAATAATTTGTTAGCTAAAACTATACTTTAAATTATAGAAAATTATCAGGTGTTTTAAAAATAATGGATGTTTTTACATATAAAACATTTACTTTATTGATATGATTTATTATGATAATCGATATTTAAAAACCTAGTGTTAATTTATTTTTAAGTTGGAAGAAAACACAAAAATTATGTTTGTAGAAACAATAAATTAATTTATATATTATCAAATGTTTTGTAAATACCTTTAAATATTTTCAATAAATAACATAAAAGTAAAATATTTAATTTATTTTGTAAACTTATACTTTATAAAAAAAAAAAACTTGTTCAATTGTCAAGGTTCTGTTGAAATCATATAACTTATATATTTAATTAACTTTTTTTTTAGTTATAAACCACATTCTAGTTTTTTTTGAAATAGAAAAAAAACTTAACATAAAATTTTTAAATGGAAGTATGTCTTCAAAATTAGATTAGCTTAAATAATATTTTAAAATCTGTCTCAAATATTTCCTGGTTCACCTGCTGTTACGTCAATGAGGTGTTTTATTTAAATTGTAAAAATTTTATGTTTAAGTTCGATTTTTTGACTCAAGAATCCAATTTTAAAATAAATAACTTAGTTTGCAAATGTAAATTTTAAAAAAATAGTAGAAACATCTATTTAAAAGATAAAGTTTGTTTAAATAATAATATTGTATATTTAATTTAATTACTTAATCACATTTTTGTGTTTTTGAAAAAAGAACAATAATGAACATAAATTTTTTGAATGGAAGAAAAAGTCATAATAATAAGATTGACTAAAATAATACATCAAAAACCGTCACAAATATTTGTCGGTTTTTAATGTTGTTACGTTATAAGGTGATTTATTTTAAAATTTTGTTTTTATTATTTATATTTTAATTTTCAGCTTAATGATCTAATTTTTTTACTGATTTAGTGCAAGTTGATTTTAAAATCATGAGTAATAAATAGTTAAAATTAAAAAAAAAATTGGATTTTATATTTTTCTTATAAGGTGAATTTTTTTAGTTAATTCAAGATGATAATTTTTTTTGAGTTTAATCATACAATTCATTTTTAATGCAGAGCAAACTAACTTCAAAATTATAAGGTATAAAAAAGTAAGTTTTAAAAGCTAAAATTACATGTTGAATCAAATAAAAAGTTTGAAAGTTTCTGATAACAATGTAAAAGTTTTACAAGAAACTATTTAATTTATTATTATAAAGTTAAGATGGTAAAAAGTACTCAACAACTCTAATGTAAAATCACTAGAAAGTACGCAGTAAGTAGAAACCAATAAAATGAAATATATATATATATATATAAATATATACAAAATAAGGTTAATGTTTAAACTTAAACACTTTCAACTGAGCCCACTTGAAGGGCTTTTAAATAATTTATTAAAATGGCGATTATAAAAATTCTGGAACATATGTTTCATAAAGCTTTAATTTTTCATAAAGCTCTAATCATCAGCCAGTTATTTTCAAAATAAAAACACTGTACTAAACAAAGATACAAAAGTTATGCAAAAAAACAAAAAACAGTATGACGTAATATTGTACATTACAAATATTCAGTACAAAAATCGATCTACCTTCTAACTAATTAAATAACTAAAATTAACGAAAACAACAGTTAGCTTCTTTTAAAACACAATAAATTTTGAAGCATTTTATAGTCAATTAACTGTTGTTTTCTCACGTACCCTTATTGTAGAATATTAAATGTAGTTGCTTAAAGTTAAATGTGTATAAATTATAAATTGTCTTTAGTGTACATTTCATCAGTTTTATTTGCAGCTTCAAAGGTTCTGGCACAGTTACAACATAAAGAAGTAAGTTGACATTACTACGTACAGCATACACATTAAAGATGATGACATCATAGGGGATGCATTATGACGTTATAAGGGGTGGGAAATAAATTAACCTGAAAACTATCGCATTTCATACAATACTCTGCAGCTGTGTTACAACTGTAAAAAGTTATAATTGGACATCTAAGAATTATTATAACTGTACTTCATGTAGTTATGCAGTACTGCGGCCCTATAACATCATTATAATAATAGACTTGCTACATTTACTGAGTTATGTAATAAACTGAGAGATAAGAAATATGTGTACTCCTGGACAAGACTTAAAAAAGTATATTTGGTGTGCGACTAGAATCTAGACAACCGAAAGGTTTCTTCGTGCACCGGTTCCTAAGGCTAAAGATTTGGAGTTTCAACTAATATAATTGAGTCATTTAAAAAGGCAACAACAATAAAACTGTTTTTTATTCAATCATAGTTTCCAAATGAGAAAACTGCCAAACAAACACTTGAATACGACAACTTAATGTAAAACAATTGAATATTTCTTAGTATTCAAACATTTTAAAGTCCTGGATTTTGGGTTATACCTACAATTCCCACCCGCGATCATTTCCCACCCGAACTCCAAGAACTTTCACCTAAATATTTTTAGTTGTTTTTTTCATCCTTTTGTTTTTATTTATTACATATTTATTTTAACCATTGACCCTTGGTCGATAAAAAGGTTCTCAGACTTGATCAGGTCAGAGTTCTGAGCTGAGCGGTTCTAAAATTCTGGCAACCCTGCTTTAAAATTAAATTATTGATGTTTAGCTATGCACTTTGAAAATAAGTTATTTGAAATTTTATTAAGTCTAAAGTTTATGTATTTTTAAACATCAACATGTAGATTGAATATGTATGTTTAAATTTTTTAGTAAACAAGGCTTTGAAAACTAAATGGGTGCAAATATTTAAAAGTTAGAAGTGTCTATTAAATTGTAATAAACATAAAATAAATCATATTTACACAAACTTCATAAAAATAAAGCTTCAAAAATTATTACACGATGTTATACAATTTGATATCGAAACATAAATTTTATATACATTACGATATATAATAGACAAGATTAAGTTAAAACAAAGATTTGAATAAGTTTTCAGTGTTGTTTACTATTTACATTGTATTAATAGTTTTGTGTAATACAAAAGAATAAACTTGTTTGTGTAAAACAATATGATGGTAACACAAAAGTTTAATGTAGATTTAAAGTGCGTATTTAACTTGTAGAACAATAACTTATAAAAAAAAGAAATAAACTTTTTCATAAACTTTTACACTGTAACTATTTAGTAAACATAACTTAACAAAACTTTCAAACGCACAAAATCTTCTTTGTTGAATATAGTTTAAACTAAGTCGTTATTGTATTCGTTTTTCTCTAAAACATAACAAAAAGAAAGTTTTATTTCAAATTTTAGAACAATTAAATACAGTATGTTTTTATAAAACTTTTAAAGTTTTAGATATTGAAAAAATACTTGTGTTTGTATTAAATTGAACACTTAAAGTAAGTATAAACATTTTGTAAAATACTTGAAAAAAAAATTAATTGTATTTTATGTTTAAATATTCTTAGACTAGAAAAATTGCTTGTGTTTTTTTTCATAAAAAGTTTCTATCATAATTTTGTCCAACTAATTTCAAAATTTTGTCTAAAAGTTGTAGATAAAGCTTAATTAGATTTAATTAAACAATAACACTTAATTTTGTTACTAAAAAAATTTAGCAAAATTACAGTAAATAAGTTTCCCAACACTAATTAGTTATAGTAGTTTGTAAATAAAAACTAAATTTGTATATCATTAATAGTTTGAAACTATATCATCTAGTTTTTAATATTCTAAGTATAGTAAGCTTAGTTAGATGAGCTAAGTTAATTTGAAAGAACAATGACAATATGTATCTACATACAAATACTACTTAATTGCTTTTAATGGTTTTTTTTTAAACTATATTTCATTATAAACTGTAGAAAGTGAACGTTTGTTGCAATTGGAGAAAAAAAAGAGTTTAAAAAAATACATTTGCGTTTAAATATTTTATTGACATCCTTTAACTTACTACCGCAAACAATTACTACTTATATATATGCATATATATAATTTATTGTTATTTCAAGATCCCATCAATATAGTTGTTTATAAAAAATAGATTTTTCAAAGTCCAAGTGAAAAACTATTCAGTGACTATTAGTTGTTACATCAAATTAGTATAAATACTTTTTTAATATATTTCTGCACAAATTTTTTATAACCAAAAAAAAATCATTGTTTTCTACTGATTAAAAACATGATAGAGTTAAAGTTAAGGTTATAATAATAAAAACAAACTAAACCTTTAGTTGTTTTGTGGAGCATGACACATTCATAAGAAAATTGAAAAATAAACTAAAAATGTTATTGTATATTGAAAAGTAAGGTAAGTAAAATTAATTTTAAATAAATTTTAACCCTGTTTTTTTTTATTCAAAAATTGAAATTGAAAATTTAAGTATATCTAAAAAATAGTGATGTACCGGACTCACTATCCGGGTCCGGGTCCGGCCGGATATTGCCATTTTTGTCTGATATCCGGATCCGGCCGGACTCTAATTTGAAAAAAAGTCCGGATCCGGTTCCGGCCGGATTCTAATTTGAAAAAAAAGTCCGGGTCCGGTTCCGGCCGGATTCTAATTTGAAAAAAAAGTCCGGATCCGGGTCCGGCCGGATCCTAACAGAGATCCGGCCGGACCCGGATCTAGTTAGTAAAAAAGAGCATACTGAAAAGTATTTAATCAAAAACAAACCTTTTGTAAATTGATCAGAGTCATTTTCGTCAGTTAAAATTAAACACCTACCATGATTGGCTCATTTTGTACACGTGACTAATTTACATTTGTTTACATTTAAACTATAAATAAACATTTCATGAAATACAACTCTTTACATATTTTGTAAAATTGAAAACTTTGGAATGAATACTTGCATTATTTATTGTTTAAAGTTGAGCTCAGAGAATATTTAGAGTTAATACGGTTGAATGTACGAGCCAATGAGAATCATATGACGAAATGTTTCAAACTAAATACTGATGCAACAAAACATCAGAACATGACAGGCAGTTTATATGTAAGCAGTTAGTTAGTTTGGTGGGCAGCTTGAAGCAACAAAATATCTTGAACGTTTTTGTGAATGCTAATTGTAACTAGTGTTTTGTCTTAAAAGTGAATGTTTCAACAGGTGTTTAATTGTTTAAATATTTAAGCAGGGTTTATAGTTTAATAATTTATTATAAATTTTACATTTTTTTTTTACTAAAAGTTTTATTTAATTTTTAGTTTTTTGTTTTAAGTCTTTTGGTATAGATTTAAAGAGCTTCAAGTTTTTAAAGTGTTACCAAAGTAATTAATAATTTTGTATATGCTAGTATTTCTTGTTTTGTTTTATATAAAAGATTCATCACTCAAAACTGTCGTGTCTGATTATAGAAAGTAGTCTCAGTTAGAATTTAGTATTTGTTAGATATTAATTCAATAAGGTAGGATTTAACTATGATGGGTAGTACTAATAAGTTAAGTGTACCACAATCAGTCCATAACTTTACTACCAAATTGTCAACCTTTGCTAGCTGTTCTACTGATTATTAGATTAAATTAATTTTTTAGTTTTTAAAAACCTCATTCTGACTCAGGCTTGTTTATACTCACTCTAGCTAGTTTTATTGACTTAAACAGTGGCAACCCTGCTAGTTTGAAAATTTTTGGGAATTTTAGAAAATCTTGGACTGCCTCAGGCTAGTTTAGTTTTTTATAAAAACTCAGGCTAGTTTTCTTTTAGATTTTGAATGAGTTTGAGCTGATCCAGTTTTCAATATTTTGTAATTTTCTAGTGTATTTTGTTCAAGAACTTGATTTCAGATTTTTAATTGTAAATAACACCTAAATTTGTAAACCTTGAAGCTAGTTGTTCTACTTATTATTAGATTAAAGTTCTTTTTTTCAATTTTAAAAACCTCATTCTGACTCAGGCTAGTTTATTCTAGTGATGTACCGGACTCACTATCCGGGTCCGGCCGGATATTGCCATTTTTGTCTGGTATCCGGATCCGGCCGGATTCTATTTTGAAAAAAAAAGTCCGGATCCGGTTCCGGCCGGACTCTTACTTGAAAAAAAAGTCCGGGTCCGGTTCCGGCCGGATTCTAATTTGAAAAAAAAGTCCGGATCCGGTTCCGGCCGGATTCTTGTTTGAAAAAAAAGTCCGGGTCCGGCCGGACCCGAAATTGTGGGTCCGGTACATCACTACTAAAAACAATACTTATAATCAAAGAGTATCATTAAACTTGTAAAGCAGGGTTTGCCTAAGTTGATCTTTTGGAGATAATTTCAGATATTTAAAGGACCATAAGTTTAAAAGGCGTATAAGAGGGGAGTAGTTGAGCCGCCACAGGATGGCAATGTAAATATAATTTAAAACTTACAATGGAGAAAAGTTCGCAGGCATATTTAAAAGTTATTTTAAACTTTTAGTAGTTAATATTAAGTAGGTGGTGCAAAACGAAAAAATATCTTAGACATATTTAACATTAGTTTTATCAGAAAGGGTTCCACACTTTTTTTTATTTCTTAAAAAGGGATATTAGGAAAAAAATATTTAAAAACTGTGATGTAAAGCATCATGTAAAAATTAAATTAAATATACTCAAATGTTTTACAAAAACTAAATAGATTTTAACTAGCTACTGTTTAACTTTAAAATACTACTATTAAATGTTAGTGTAAAAAATTTGATAACAAATAAAATAACACAAAACTATATTTTTATTAACAGTATATTTTATAATATAAAAAAAAATTATATACATTAAATAGATCAAGTACAGTCATCTCGACAAATTGGACACGAAACATTGGACTGCATTCCTTCGTTCGGAGTTGAAAACATTGTCTCAGTGCAAACTCTACAGCAGAAGTGATTGCACGGTAAACGACAAACTTCTTGATCCATTTCGAAATCTCCCATGCAAATCGGACACGATTTCTCATTCTCAAAGCCGTCTATAGATCCTCGAAATCTAAAAGACATTTCATTGATGTGTTCAACAGAAACTTTCAAATCTAAATTATCAAACATTCTTCGACTTATATGCGCTGCAAAATCTTTATAATTTGAACAATTAGTGTTTAAATTGTTTTTGTCAATTAAATAATTGTTTTTTATAAACTGTTGAACATCTTCGATTGATATAGATGACTTTCCTAGTTTAACTTTTATAGCGTCAAGAATTTCTATTTTATTACTTTTTATATAATACACATGTTTAATTGTTTTTTTGTTTGTGTCGTTACAAACATTATCCCATACATCGCGTATCTTTAAAACATCATCAAACTTTAAGAACTCTTCACCGCTATTTAAGATACTGATTTCATTTCTATATATGACTTGACCATCATTTATCACAAGTGCTACATTCTCCAGGTCAAAAAAGTGTTTATGAGAGCTTAAAAAGTTAAAAAGTTCTTTTCTAACTGCTAAAAATTTTCTGAATCTTTTTTTTCCGTTTTCTTCAATATAATTTGCTTCAACTTCTTTAGGATAAATTGTAGCCAGTAGAAAGCCTATGTAATCGTGAACTACTTTATAAAATGCCTTAGCCACAATATCCAACTTTTTTTCTTCTTCGTCAATTATCACTCCACTTGACATTGAATCTTTTAATTGTTAAAATTGCTCTAAAACAAGTAAGTGATTAATGTTTTTTAATTTGCAAAGCTAAATCTGTATAACACTGTCTTAATAATAATAGTAAATATTTGTCATTTAATTCACTTCATACATGTGTATTATAAAAATGTATACTGTCTTCATTGTTTTTTCTGCTTTAATTAACTGTATTATTAAACTTCTGGGTTTTGCATATTAAGTCTATGCTATACTGCGTCTACGAAAAGCTATTAGAGTTTTTATTTACTCTACAGTCAGTTTTGTAAAAAAAGAAACTTGTACAAATTAGTCTAAATTGTTCTTATAGTAGTTTAAAATATTTGTAATGCAACTTTATGTTATTAATAGTTTTAGATACGTATTTAATATATATGTCTTCAAGAGGGATGTAGCTAGCTTAAAAATATTATGAAAAAAAAAACACATCAAGAATGACGCGTGATGATGTCATAATAGTAACAAAGAAATATAACTAGCACTAATGTCATTCAATTTTATATTAGGTTTGCATCCATTTAAAAAATCAAAAATAAGTTGAATGTTGAAGTATAAGTGAAATTGTATTCAAAACAACTTGTGTTGCTTTTAGCCCTCTAGAATTTCTTATAAGTTGTTACTTTTGAATACCTATAAATATTTTCATTCCAAATGAGAACAAGAAAATCACAATTCAATTCAAAAGAAAATCATAGATAGGGTTAAAATTTAAAATTATAATAAGTTTTTCACAATTCAGAAAATATTTGTAAAATACTGTTCCTTATATTAGATAAAAATAACATAATTATGACTTGAATAAAAGAATGGATATACAAAAATTTAGTTTAAACATTTAATACAATTTTTTGATTAATAACATTTAAAATTTCTTGATATTTTATTCTACTCATTAGTTTTCAGATGTACTACTATTCACTATCTGATGTACGAAAAATAATTCGTAATAAATAAAAAATTATGTATTATATATTGTTGTTTCTTGCTTTGATTGTATTAAGTTTCGGGCTGTAAAAAATAACCTCATTTTTTATTAAAACTAATTTGTTCAAGTCCTATAAATAAAAAAAAGTTAACGTTAGAAAACCATAAAGAAAAAACTACACTAAAAGTATATATATAAACTATTATTTTTTTTAAATACAAAGAATAAAATTGACATATTAAAAACATAACTTTCTTTTGTACTAAACTTATATGTAAAAATCATAAAATATCAAGACTTCTAAATTTACTAAAAAAACACTTGTCATCATTTAATAAAAAAATTATGTACTTAATAACTGAACATAATAGTATAAATTTGATAGAAGTTTTGATGTAAACAAATTATTTTATAACGTTTAATATATCCTTTAATATAATTTTAAAAATTTAACCTGTGTTATTTATAAATCTATGTTATATTTGAAAATTTTTTAAACTACTATAAAAATTCTAACTTTAAGTTTAAACATATAAGAGAATACATTTCTTTTGAAATTAAAAAAAAATCTTCGTCTTTTAAACAAAAGTTTTTATAAAATAAAATTAAAAAATGAAAAAAAAATAAAAAGAAGGTTAAAAAATGTTTATTGTTTTCACAGTTTTCTGGTAACACATTTATCAAGGAACTTTTTCTTGAAAAATATTATCTGAAATTTTTCGGCTACTAACTGAAATAAACAGCTAAAAATATCAAAATCTGTCTAGCATAAAATGTTATTAAATAGGCAGGAAGCTGAAAAACCGTGGCAGGACATATTTGAGATCCTGCCAATAATTAAGAGTTTTCCGCAACATACAGTATTGGCTTACTGCTAATAACATTGAGCGTCAAAATTTAATATTATTTTAAACCAACTTCCTCTACTAAGGTTGTTATAATTGACAAAATATTTAAACTAGACCATTTTAATCTGATTCAAGTTTAGACAAATATATGTTCTGAGATTACTAAAAAATCTCAAACCACTCTGAATTTTTCTAAAAAAAATTTCCCGAGTCAGCCTGAGTTAAAAAAATAACTTCTAAATATCCTAGAGCAGGGTTTTCCAAATTTATAAGGGCCTTTGCTACATTAGCAGCAAAGGGGCCAAAGCAGGGCATTGAGGTCATAATATGAAACTTACAATAGATATTCTGGAGTTGATGATGAAGAGCAACAAAAAAAAAGTGTATATAGTTTTTTTTTACTTATTTAGAAAAAAGGGCAATAGATTTATTAAACTTTAGAAAAGGAAGCTTTTTGAAAAAAATTAGAGAACCCTGTCTTAAACCTTCATTATGTAAAAAAACATCTTTGGTATATATTCCGATAAGCTTAGCTTATCAGGATCTCCAGGATTTAACGCCTTTTGACGTTAAATCTTCTATATATATGATCGTCATTATTTTAAATTTATAATGATTTAAAATCATTAAAAACTAGGACGACTGTTAGAAATTACCAACCATACTTAGTAATGAGTAAAAATACAATTTGATTTAAATGTTTATTTATTTTTATTAAATAAAAAATATTATTTTATACTAGTGTTAAACAAGTACTATATTTTAATGTACCAAGAAACGTAAAACTTTATGATTATATTTGAAAAGCATCAAACAGTTTATAAATACTCTTAAAAATTTTTAAATTGTAATCAAATCTTAATCAAATTATTTTTTATCATCACTAAGCACAATTTATGGTTTAAAATTTACTTATCTATACAAAAACACTGATAAAACTGATCTAGTCGATTCTAAAATTTAAACTCCTTTAAATATTCTTCAAAATTTAGATACCTATTTTTACTCTTTAGATTTAATTTCAAACTATTAACACAAATATTCATCACCAAAGTAAAAAAAAAAAGTGATTGTAGTATAAAGATATGTAAAGCTATATCCGAAACACTATTAAAGTGTAAGATCTTGTTCAGTCTAGTATGAAAAATGTATTTAAGCAATTTATATACCACAGATTTTATACCACTAGAAAATTTTGTAAGAGTTTTTCACAGAGTTACTTTGTATTTATAGCAAAAAATAAGTTTGAGATTGGAGAAAGATTATATAGCTTTATAAGTCAGAGAAATTATTTAATAGGTTCCTTGCAGTAGTCACAAATTCAAAAAATCACTTACAATTTATTTCTCTTACATTTTTGAGATTAAAACTTAAACAAAAAAGAAATGTTCTTTGCTATGTTTGAGATAAATCAAATCTTGTAAGGAATTATAAAAAAAAATGTGAATTATCTTAATAAAATAAAAACAAATCTAATTTATATATATAACTAAAAAAAATTCAAAAGTTTAATATTTTGTATAATTTTAGGTATTTATCTCAATAAAACAAAAGAGATATATTTAAAGAGAAACAGTCTTTTTAGTTTATGCCTCTCACATGGAGCTTATTGCACTCTCTATGTTTAAACAGCTGTATATTATTTTACATAATAATTATTTGAAAAACGTAACTTGTACCTTAGTTAAAAATCTGAAATATAAGATAGAAATTTAAAAAAGTAATTTAAAATGTGTATTTACTAAAAAAATACATGTTTGAAAGATCTTTGTACCAAATTGAAGCTTCATTACTTTACATGTGAAAATTGTTTAAAATTCTAGGTTTTTCTTGATTATCTTTTTTAATTTACAAATATACAAAAAATACATTAAAAACCAAAATTGCAACTACCCTGAGTAACCTGGTAAGTATGGGCAACCATGTATTTAATTCTTATATATCCTTAATAATCCTGAGTGTCTTAACTTTCCTGAGTGTATGGCAATTTTTTATAAAGATTCTTTGACATTAATACTTACTTTAATATTTTTACATTAATACTTACATTAATACTAAGGAGTGTTGCTATTTTTTTGGCAATTTTCTCAAGGTTTTATAATTAATAGAGATACACATTTTTAAGTCTTTAATTGTTAAAGTTAAGTTTAAGGTAAGAAACTGAGTTAAAAGTATAAAAACATTGAAAAGGCACTTAAAAACTATCTAAAATGTGTTTTTGGTAAAAAATCTTGGTGATAACAAAGTTTTTTTTTTATCTAATAGATTGATTTTCTGTGTAAAA
Source organism: Thalia democratica (assembly GCF_965202585.1). NCBI lineage: Eukaryota > Metazoa > Chordata > Thaliacea > Salpida > Salpidae > Thalia > Thalia democratica. The sequence continues at coordinate 21,832,974 of NC_139165.1, forward strand.
TAGAAACTTTACTACTGAGTATGATAAAAATTCCAGGATATTTTGGTAATTATTGTACAAAATTCCAGGTTTTTTCAGGTTTTCTTTTTAATTTGTCAAATTCTAGGTTTTTTAAACATAAATTTTTAATTTCCAGATTTTCCAGGATTTCCGATTTTTATCAACCATGTTAATGGTAAACTTGTGCCACTAGCAGTTTATATATTAATTATGTTTCAATCAAATTTGTGTAGCCTGATGTTAAAGGGTTCTTATAAAGGCTTTAAAATATCTTAGCTATTGAACAATATTCCAGGGTTCGAGCTCAATGGATGACACATGTACAAAAAGATTTACTTTACTTTTATTTTGTTACAGTAGTTTCTCTTAAAATTCTTAGGAATAAGGAATATATAGAATTTTTCTGTGACAATTAAAATATAGTTTTAAATATAATTTATTTTTTATAATTAATAATACAATGCTCTGTTAACTTTAGGTGAAGTTGTTTAACAGTTACATAGTTTAAAGATTTTTAAGACAACAGACATTCTAAAACTATCATAAAGAAAGAAAAGCTCATAATTTTGATTTGTTTATATTCAATTAAACTTTTACATTTAGGAGTTATTTAAGAAGTACAAAACTTTATCAACTAGTATAAGGGAGTGGGAAACTTGTAGCAAATTTTATTTTTATATATCTAATTAAAAAAACACATATATTGTTCATATTTTTATAAACAAATTGCTGAGAGCAAATTACTATGCTTTTATTTTAATTAAGTATTTGATTTTTATTTAACAAAACAGTACGTTTGTAAACTTATAAAAGTCACACAAACAGAAGCCAAACAATATTTTATGAAGAATAACTTAAATTCTTTTAATTAACATATAATAATTATGGCTACATTTGTTAGAATACAATCTTTTAAAATTTCTTGAAATTTTTAGTTAGTCCAATGCTACTATGGTATGAGCTGTGGTTATTTAACTAAAATGGATTATTAACTTTATTTTTTGCTGAAAAGCAGTGCATTAAAAAAAGATTAACTTTATCATTTTTATGTTTATTTAAGTGTATATAATTTATTTTTTCTTTAAAAAACCTACGTTTTGATAACCTATTAATATAAAGTAAGAAATTTATAATAAATAAAAAATATATTTGTCCGTTAAAGTAATAACACTAGATCTAACAAAAAAAAAAAAGTTTTTTTAAAGATGTTTTATTACTAGGAAATCTCTTAATACAACAAAAACTACGAAATTTCTTTAGAACTTCAAGTAGTACATATTTTTTTTATCTTTATCAATACTTTAAGAAACTATCGGAAATATTTTATAATAAAAATTAACGATTATTTTTTCGATCGATAAATATTTAATCAAATAAAAGCAAGTCCACCGTAAGTTTAGAAAAAAAAAAGACTTACGTTTAAAAATAAAGTTCACAAAGTTATCTAAATTTTAATAAAAAATGTCAAAATTATTCCTATTCTTCGAAAATATTCTTTTAAGTTTCAACGAGCATTTTAATACTCGTTGAAACTATTTTGCAATAAATTTATAGATGAAGTATTTATTTTCGGAGGTTTTTATCATAATGATGCAGTTGATGTCAATTCAACGACTAACTCCTGTTTTGAGTTTAATATGAAAGGTATTAACTTAAAACAAAAATCTTTAATGAAAGCTGAAATAATTGATGCAGCTTGCCCAGTTATTCAAAGAAAAATTGTTAGTTCAGGTTGTGGAAATAGTAATGAAGATCAACTAAATACAGTATAAATATATTATGTTTTAACTAATAAATTGTTATCAACCCCTGATATAATAAAATGTTATAGTAAACACAATTTAAATTTTTTAAAAGATTAATTATTTGATACTGGTGTTTAAACAAACAGTTCTAAAGTTTTTGTCAATTTGACAAAAAACTAGTTGCTCTTAAACCACAACCCACCTATATTTTTTTGATAAGCTACTTTGATAAAAAACAGAAACGTAATATTTTAAATTGTCTTGTTTAAACGTAGAGGTGTTTCACCTAGTACTTGCTGTTTCAGCAAAATAGTTTTTTTATCATAAATATTAATTATTTTATTACTGTTTTTGTCTTTACTTTATAAATGTTAATTTTTGATAAATTTATGATATATTTAGGTATGGTGGCGAATAGATATTGAATAATAAAGAAAATTAGGAAATGTTGCTGACTCAGCAAATATTAGGGGAAATACATCCATATTTCAAAATAATATTTCCAGTAATATTTTACTATGTAGAAAAAAATCAAATGGTAAAAAGAATCGAGATGTATAATTAAAAATCATATTTTTTGTGGGAAGATACCAATGAAAATGTATTAAAACATTTTGAAATCAACTGTTTATTATTTGTCGGACATAGTGTTGTAATATATAATTGAAATTTTCTTATATTTTTTATCATGTTTTTTTTTTAATATGTTTTGAGAGATGATTTTTTATTTTTTAGTTAATAATTTTAAGTTTAATAAAAATAAGTGATTTTAATGGATATGAGTTTTTAGTTTCAACAACTCACTGCTTCAAAAAATAAAAACAAAAAAAGCCATTTTAGTTCAATAGCCACAGCTCATACCATAATAGAAATGGAAAATCAAAAAGTATTAACAAAGTAAAAATATTGTTTACTAAAATAAAAAACTATATCACTTATTTTAAATAATATTACTATTTACTACAAGTTTTTACTACAAGTTTGCTGCTCTCTTGTATTTGTTTATAAAGTTATGTAAATTTAAAAAGCTCCTAAAAGTAGAAATTTGAATAAAAGAAACAAATATAAATTTATACTTTTTTGACATTAGTATTAGTTTTGAAAATTCCAAATTTTTTATCAATATTGAAATTATGTAATCATAAATGTTTAACAATTTGTAACAACTTAGTAGAGCATTTCATTTTTGAAAAGAAAATTGTTTAATTAATTTTGAAAAAAAAACACTTTTTATTCTTTAATTCTTGAATTCTAGCAGAAACCAATGTAACAGGTTGTTTTTCTTTGTATATCCTGGAATATTGTGCAATTTAGAGAGTTTTCAAAACCCTAATTAGGACCCATTAAACATCAGGCCACACAAATTTGAGTAAAACAAAATAAGTATATAAATACCTAGTTAAACAAATTATCAGTATTAGTATTAAAATCAAAAGATACTTGTACAGGGTTGCAAAACCCTCAGGGTACTCCGTATTACTCAAACTATTTTTTTAATTTTTATAATATCAGGAAGTCTCAGGATAATTAAAATTTGATTTCAATAGATAGTTATGATTTTGTTTAGAAAACTGAGAATTAATCTAAGACTTTGGAAATCCTAGGCTATTTTTTTACACTTTAAAAGAAATTTAATGGAATTGATTGAAATATTTTTTTATTTTATACCAAATTTTATTAAAAAAGTTGTTTTTTTAGTGAACTTTAAAAGTATTTTGTTTTTTCTTAGGGTTTAAAAAATTTTAGGGTGACTCAAGCAAATAAATGGTCACTCAGGACAGTTTTTAACTATAGCAGTAGAATCCTTGTTTAATTAAAAAGTATTTCCAACAAAAAAGACCTTTTATTCATTTATTTATATAAAGTTTTTTTACTATTAGTGTTTTAAGCTAACTTCCATAGTAATAAAACACTGTTACAAAGGATAAACTATAAGACTGATGTATTTTATAGAAATCAATAATTACGCAATTATGTTAAATTACTAAAGTTTAAAAACTTTAGAAAATTTTGATTATAAAGAAATTTATTATGTTTTAAAATGTTATATTTTCATTTTATAATGTATAAAAAACATTAGTTTCAATCTTCAATTTACAAGGTTAACTTATCCACTAAACATGGAAAACTCAATATGTTTATTGTGGAAATGGTCAAATTTGTCAATTTTTCAGATAAAATTTTGAAAAATATTTTTTTTCTTTTGGTCTTAGATAGTAAAAAGCATACAAAAATTTTAGTTTAGATCTTATTTCTACGCGGTTAACCTCATAAATGTTTAAAATTGAACTAGATATACGTGCAAAAAATTAAAAAAAAAAACATATATTTTGGAATTACTTACATTTAAAAAATTTTTCTGTTCAAACTTAAAGAAATCTTAACAGTTTTGTTTTATTAGTAGAAAAATGAAAAACATTTCAAAATGTTCGTAAAAGTCTCAGCTTTCCGTCACTAACCTGACAATGGCTACAATAAAGCAAATTTTTAAGTGTTTGCAAAAAATTAAAAAAATGTTTTGATAATTTTAGTGTACAAATTTATGAAAATTGAATACAGATTTAGTTTTCCGCAATTACCCTCATAAATGGCTAACTTAGTAACCAAAATAAGTCTAGTAAAATTTGCACCCTCTGTAATTTGTAGAGACTCGAAAATGCATTTTCAGACAACAACAAACTTTTAAACTTGAGATCAGAATTGGTAGGAAAATGTACACATTTTACAAAATTTTATTTAAAGTCTTAAAAATTGTGTGTATTGTGTACTTTACACTTATGTCCCGAAAAATTCATAAAAAAACGCCTGTATATTATTATGTTGTAAAAGTTGTAAGTTTAAACAAGTTAAATTTATTGATATGTTGAATATATAATAGAGCATTTTGCAAGTGTAAATGAAACTGATAAAAGAAATTTTGATAACATTTTTTTTCTTTAATTTAAAAAACAAAATACGTTTTGAAGTAAATTTTTTGAAGATAATCTTATTTAATAAGTTGTAAAAATATCAACAGAATTTTGATAAAAATTTTATATAAATATCTGTATTTCACTAAAACTTAGAATATAATAACATCTTAATAATCGTTGAAATTTTTGTGCTTCTAAATTAATAGACAAAATATTTACCTTAGTAGGTTTTTATCATATTGATGCAGATGATGTCAATTCAACAACTAACTTCTGTTTAGAGTTTATAAAAAGTAACAACTTTAAAGAAACAACTTGAATGAATGTAGCAAGAATTAAAGTAGCTTGTGTAGTTTTTTAAGGAAATATAGTTAGTCTAGGTGGTAAAAGTAATAATGAAGATCACCTAAACAAACTATAATTGTATGACATATTTACTGATAAATTGTCATTAATCTCTGATATGATAAAAGTAAATAATAACCACAACTTTGTTGTTGTGAATAATAAACTATTTAATAATGGTGTTAAAACAAACGATTCTAAAGTTTTTGTAAATTTTACACAAAAAAATCGCTCTTAAACCACAACCAACCTATTTTCATTGGAATTTGCTTTTTCGATGGAAAATAGAAGCGTAATATTTTAAAATGTCTTGTTGAAACGTCGAGGTGTTTCAATTAGCATTTGCTAGGTCAGCAAAATAAAAATGTTTTATCATAAGTGTCAAACATTTTATTATTTATTATTATCTTTATTTTATGAAGTTTTATATTTGATTAATTTCCGATATATTTGGATAAGGTGGCTAAAAGTGATAAAAAGTTAATGATTTTGCTGACTCAGCAAATACTATGGAAAAAAAACACATCTACATTATAATCGGACACATTTCAAAATAACAGATTTCGTGTAATTTTTTAAAATGTAGACAAAAATATATTGTCAAAAGAATCGTGATATTTAATGGAAAATAATATTTTTTTGTTTGTAGATTCACCAGTATTAAAACATTTTGAAATCAACTGTTTATTTTTAGTCGGACATAGTGTTGTAATTTATTACTAAAATTTTCTTCTATTTTTAGCATAATTTCATTTTTCTATTGTTTAGTTAATAAATTTAAATTAAAAAAACACTAGTGTTTTTAACTGATATGAGTTTGTTATTTAAAAACTCACTGCTTAAAAAAAAGCAAAAAAAAAAGCCAATTTAGTTCAATAGCCAAAGCTCATACCAGAGTAGTAATGAAAAATCAAAAGTATTAAACAAAGTAGAAATTACATATTCTTTACTAAAACAAAAAAGCTGTATTAGTTAGTTCAATTAATATTAACAAATATAAAGTTAATACTCCAAGTTTGCTACTCTCTTGTACTTGTTTATAAAGTTTTGTACATTTAAAAAGCTCCTAAAAATAAAAGTTTGAATAAAAGAAGCAAATAAAAAATAAAAAATTATCATATTTGTATTAGTTCTAAAAATTCCAAATTTTTTATCAATATTGAAAATATGTAATCATAAATTTTAAGCAATTTGCCACAACTTAACTTAGTAGAGCATGTCATTAAAAAAAGGATAATTATTTTTAAATTGAAACAAATCTCTTTATAATCTTTTCTTATGGAATTCTAGCAGAAACCACTTTAACATGTTGTTTTTCTTAGTATATGTGTCAACCACTTAAATTGAATCCTGGAATAATGTGCACTTTAGAGAATTTTAAAAGTCCTAATTAGGAGCCATTTAACATCAGGCCACACAAATTTAAATGTAACAAAATTAATATATAAATACCTAGTGACACAAATTATCAGAATTAGTATTAATTTAAAAAAATATTTGTACAGGGTTGCCACACACTCAGGGTACTCCGTATTACTCAAACTGTTTTTAAATTTTTAAAACATCTTGATGAGTCAGCTGAACTCAGGATAATTTAAATTTGATTTTAAAAGTCAAGCAGGCTCAAGATAGTTACGTTCTCATTTAAAAAACTGAGAATTGTTTTAATATTTTGAATATCCTAGGCCATTTTATAAACTTTGAAGGAGATTTAGTTGAATTGATTGAAATATTTTTATATTATACCCAATTTTAATGAAAAAGTTGTTTTTTAGTGAATATTATTTTTTTTACTTATTTTCTTAGGATTTAAAAAGATTCAAGGTGATTCAAGCAAATAAATTGTCACTCAGGTAAGTTTTTTGACTAAAGCAGTAAATCCCTGTTTATATTAATAAGTATTTATAACAAAAAAGACTTTTATTCATTTATTTTTATAAAGTTTATTTACTTTTGGCGTTTTAAGCTGACTTGCACAGTAATAAAATACTGCTACAAAGGGTAAACTATGAGACTGATGTATTCTATAAAAAAAAATTTATGCAATTATGTTAAATTACTCAAGATTAAATAGTTTAGCAAATGTTTATTATATAGAAATATAATATTTTTTCAAATGTAATATTTTTATTTTATAATAATTAAAAAACATCAGTCAAATCTACAATCTACAAGGATAAGTCAGAGTGTCCACAAAACTTTAAAAACTGAAACTGGAATAGGCTAAAAAACCTGTAACTTGAGAAATTTTTGAAATAAAATTTTGATAATATGAAATTTTGAACAAAAGTCAATAAAAAACCTATAGTTTCAAACAATTTCTACATATTAAGTACTAAAATTTTGATTTGACACTAAAAATGGGGTAAAATAAAACTTTTAGTCATTATCAATTATTTGTTAAAAAACACATTCAAAATAGCTTTACAGTATCTTATTTTTGTTAAAAAAATATTTTAAGTAGCTTTACAGTATCTCATTTTGGTTAAAGACTACTTCACACAGTTATAAATTTTAAACTAATATCAAACCCAAAAAAAAATTTTTCAAAAAATCAGTGGCCACCCTGATGAATTTATTATTAAGGTTTATTCATTTTTAATTCTACTATTTTTATTAAAATTAAAGGAATCAAAAGTAAGTTCTATCTTTTTTATGTAAAAAAATCCATCGGTGACAAGTTGTTTGGAAAATTTTCGAAATATAAAAATTCATAACTTTAAGACACTAAGGGACTTAAAAATTATTTTAAAAAACTCGATTTAAAAGTCAATAACTTATTTTTTTTAATTTAATAAATTGAAGATCAAATGTTTTACTAACTTTTACTGAAGCAGTATATAAATATTTTTAAAATGTATTAGATATATTTTGTAATGTTTGATATACGTCAGTTTCTTCTAGAATCTAAAAAAATAATTTAGGATGGCGATATAATCTGGAATTCTGAAAAAACCTGGATTTCGACTATTAAGGATAAATAACCTGTAATTCAATAATTTTTTAAAAAAAACCAAGTTATGAAATTTAAACGAAAAAAAAAAACAGAAAACTTGAAATTATAAACAAGTTTTACATTTTAAGTATTAAAATATTGTTTTTACTCAAAGTGAAATTTTACTCAAACTTAAAAGAGTTCTACTAGTTTTAAAGTTTCACTGATGAAGGACGGTTGTCCGAAATTAATTTGAAGAAAACGTGCAATAAACTGGTAGATTTTTAAACCATCATTAATTTATTTTTTGTATTTACTGATGCAGGGGAAAAAAATCATTTAAAAACAATTGACTTGTGTCCTGGACCGATTTGCGAATTATTTATAAATCTTTAATGTTGGATATATTTAGTAAGCTAGGTATTAATTAATAATTATTTAGTATCCTTTATATTACTGTGGACAATTTGTTCTTGATAATTTTTTAAAATTTTCCCTTTTTTAAACTAAAAAATTGTCAGATGTAAGGATAAATAAATTCATTAAAAGTACAGCTAAACTTTTTATTTTTTACAGTTGAATTGTTTGATTAAAAGTTTTAAATTTGTTAAGATAAAAATGTTGTAACTAAAGTGTTCTGTTATTAGATGAATAATTATATTTCAAAAAGTACTTTTAAAAAGTTTATAAAGTACTCAAACTAATGTTTGTAAGTGTTAAATCAAAACACATGTTTACTTAGGATATAATTCAAAATGCAGGAAAGTTTTTTAATTTTCTATAATTAAAAATTAAAAAAACATTAGTTTGAGTTCTAAGGCTATAAAGCCTGGTATTTGAAACTTTAAAATAAAAAGAAAAAAAAACTAAGTATTTTGAACAAAAATCTAAAGAATTAGGAATTTTAAACAGTTTTACATGCTAAGCAGTGAAAAATTGATATGACTCGAAAAGTCTACCATATAATCAAAAAGTGTTTGTCATCATTAACATTTTTCTTTAATAAATACATCTAAAATGGCTTAACAATATCTTTTAAACTTTTTTTTATCTCTTAAAAAACTCTTTATCATATATTCACTTTTAACTTAATATAGGCAATAAAATGTATACTTTATTAGAACTTCAAGAAAATTAGAAAACCTGGAAGAAATTTCTCAAAAATAGGTGGCCACCCTGATTATTACGTCAATTGTATATGGGTAAACTATTTATTTTGAATATTTATTTCATTAACAGCCAGGCTACAAGCTGCTTTTTACCTAGTTTATTTAAACAAACTTAACAAATATGTGCAAAGAAATTTTGAGAGTGACAGATGTTGAGGGTTTTCAAGGTAGGTATGAATATTAAGGATTATGTTGTAAAACTCAAATAATTCTTTCTTAAATTTCAGGCTAGTTTTCTGTATTCTAACAGAGTTGCTAATAACATTTTTAACTCCGAACAGTTTAAAATGCTAAAAATTTCTGGATAAATAGGATAAAAAATGTAATTTTGACTTTTTTTTCAACTTACGATAACTAACACAGTTATGATTTTTTGTATTAAATCTCAGGATAGATTTCTGACTTGTAAAAAATCTCAAGATTATTTTTTATAGATTCAAATTAGGAATAAGTTTATCTAGTATCAAAAATTTGTTTTTTTTTTCAACCAATTATGTTCAAGAATAAAACACAATTGTTTTTGAAAAATATATTCATAATTTTTTAGCCTTGTGACAGGATCTAAACTATTTTTAAAAATAAGATATTTGATTATATTATAATTCTGAAAAAAAATTTAAAATGAATATAACTTTAAATAAAATTGTCCAGTTAGAATTAAAGTTAGCATTTAAATTACCAAACAGGCATTCAAGTGAGTAGTTTATGATGTAAGACTAAAATTAGACAGTTAAATGATAAAGGTAAACTACTTCTAATATATATAAAGATAATCAACATGATCACAAGCTTATCAACAATTTCTATCTTTCAATGTCAGCTCTTTCACACAGTGAATCTTTAAAAAAAGAGCATTTTTTAGTTTTAGTGTACACTTTAGGTAGAAGTGTACATATGAACCTTCCTTTTTGTTATTAAGAAAAAATATTATAAGGAATAAGTAGTTTGTCGCTAGATGAAGGAATGTTTTTTAAGCTTTGAAGATAATTTGGACAAAAGGGCAGTTTTAGGTCATTCCGTTAAGTTTTTTAATTTGAAGAGTCGGAACTCTTTTTAAATATCGAGAATTATGTTTTATTTTGTAATTTTGTAACATTTTTATGTTAAAAATTGTATAAGTTTAATTAAGATAACTGTTTCAAAATTTCGCTAATGGTTATATTTAAAACTTTTTCAATTAAACTCAGGCTGACTTTAGTTAGCCTGATGTACACAGGCTAGTTTGTTGTATCTTAGTTGGTGTAAACCTTTTACGTTCTAATAGTAGGGTTAAAAATTAAGGAAAAAATGTTTTGTCTGTTTTTTCAGAATGTAGCATCTGTTAAAAATTTTCACTATTTATCTTGGAGACTAAAGACAAGTCTTTTTATGTTACAATATATTTATTTTCTTAACCAAAAAAAATTGTAATTATAAAATTTATATTATTCAGTTCTTAAAAAGCATTTATTTGTTATTTATTAAATAGACTTTTAAGATATGAAACTAATCTTTAAGAACTATAAAGTTGCTCTTTATATTTGATAAATGAGTCTGAATGTTTGATTTAATAAATAAAAGTTTTATTGATTATTTTTATTAATAATAATTAATAATAAAAATAATAATTTTTATAATATGTTACATGGAACTTATTTTTAAACTATCCTAAACTTTAGTCCTGACAATTATAAACTAAGTTTTTATAAATTATTAGTTTTTTAGTTTTATGTTTTGTACAATAATAACTAATCTAATTGTAAGTTATAAGCTATATCCTAATTTGACCTAAGAGTGATGAATAATTGTTATATTGTAATAAAATAATTTATATCACACCCAAAATTATATTAAAGACAAACCTAAGACACAACAGTTTTATATTACCCTTATTTCAAAATTATTTTAGCATATTTTAGTCTTAATGTTCTTGTCAATGACTTTAAATTGTATTTAAATGGTATACTACAAAATAACCATATTTGAATTGTACACCAGGTCGTAGAACCAAGTATTCAAAGGTTTTTATTTTCGGTCAATGAACAATACTTTCTTTCACAACACTTTATTTCCAATTGTTTTTTTTTACTGTTTATAAAGTAAATTATTTATTTTATTAACATTTAAATATAAAAACAGAATGTAGATCAATAACCGTTCATTTTTTTTGCATTTAAAATAATCTTTAATAGTTTAAAATATAATTATAACTTTTTCAGATTGAAAACAACTGTAAGAAAAAAATAGCATTGAGTTATGAACGAGTTACTACGTAAATATAAGATAAATGCTGAAAAAAATTTGAAAGCATATGTTGCAAAATCTTCAAAAGAAAATTCTAAACGAGGTAAACAAATTTAATAAAAACATTTTAAAACATATTAAAATTCTCTCTATTCTTTAAAGTTGGAAAACTAAAAGTTTATTAAACCGTATTTACTAATGCTAAAATAATTATTTAATATTTTTTTTTTTACTTTTTAAAATTTTTTTAAACCAAAATTTAAAAGATATTTTTAATTAAGATAATATTAATGAAATCTTGTTTCAGTATAAATTTAATGAAAATGATTTAAATCCTTGAAACAAACAGTTAAAAACTATCATATTGTACATATTTGTAAAATAATCCGAGTTAAATAATTCTAAACTAAAAAAATATTTAATGAAGTTTTGAAATACTGAAAAAAAAGTAAATTACTTTCACTTCAAAATTTTTTAGACTTATCTTTTACATCCAGTTTATTTTATTCAAAAGTTTAAGTTATTTTTTGAAACCTTAAGTTTTTTAGTAAAGCAAAGTCTTATTTCTATGTTTAAAAAATATTATTTTAAACCAACTAAATAACGTAGATCACTTTAAAGCCTGGATATTTAACTGAAAGGTTAAGTTTACCTTTGATTATTTAACAAAGTAAAACTAATGTTAGTAAAAATTAAATACTTATGTACATGTGTTTTGTTTTTACAGAGATACCAAAGATTGAAGAAAACGAATTAGCAACAGCTTTGAAACTGAATAAGTTGATGTTAAATAAAGATGAAATTATAAAAATATCCAATTTTTTTAGAGAAAAAGTGAGCAAAGACAATGTTGTCACATTTTATTGTTTAGCTAAACATTACAAACTAGCAACTATTTCCGAGTCATCCTTGCTTTATATAGAGCGTTGTTTTCCAATGGTAGTTGAAACTCAAAACTTTTTGCATTTAGATTTTAATTTAATTGTGAAAATACTTGGAAGTTCAAAATTAAATATTCACTCAGAAGTTGAAGTCTTTAATTCATTAATTACTTGGTTGAAACACAACAATGAAGAACGTATCAAATATGCAAAACAATTGTTACTAAAAGTTCGACTTTCTTTGTTTTCAGATCATGCGTTAAAAAATTGTTTAAATATATTTTCTTCAATTAGTAAAAATAATGAACATGAAAACATATTAAAAGAAGTTTTAGCAAAAAACAACTACTTTGAAAATAAATCAGCTGTTTATTACACAAGTAGGTATTGTAACCAAAATCAATTTAGTTTGTTAATTTGTGGTGGTTATGATGTTGAAAATAATAAAGTTGTAAGCAAAGTACATCGAATTGATGGAAACGATGTAAATGATGTAAAATGTCTTACTCCAATGAATGAAGGTAGATACAGTTTTGAAACTGTTTGTTTAAAAGGAGAAGTTTATGTTTTTGGTGGTATTGATAGTTATGTTAATCCGGTAAGTATTGTAGAGAAATATTCACCTTCTACTAATACTTGGAAAACATTAACTGACATGCTTGATAAACGTCAGTACTTCTGTGCTGGTGCATTTATGGACACAATATTTATTTTTGGGGGTTCTTTTTATAATGAAAGTGATGGCGATAATATAAAAACTAACACCTGTTTTGAATTTAATACAAAAAACAACAACTTTAAAGAGGTTTCTAGAATGAATGAATCAAGAGATTCTGCAGTTTATACAGTTTTTCAAGGAAAAATTGTAGTTTCAGGTGGTGAGAATAATAATAAAGTTGTTGTAAAAACAGTAGAATCATATGATGTATTTGCTGATAAATGGTCATCAATGGCTAATATGATAAATCGTCATGTTGATCATAGTTTAGTTGTTGTAAAAAATAAACTGTTTGTTATTGGTAATAGATATTACAAAGGCGAATTTTCGACAGTGTTAGTAAGAAGTTTGTTGCTCTTAAATCATTTTACACTTTAAGTGTGAATAAAGCTATGTCGATTGGAAAAAAAATTGTAATAATTCAAGATAATTATTCACCAATTATTATTTACGATGTTGATAAAGATGAATGGTCTAAAGAATCTTGTAATATTACAGAAAATATTTTATGTTTTTCATGTGTGAAGTTGCCTAAGTATTAAAATTATCTTACTATTGTTTTAAAAGTTATTTTTAAAACTGCCTGAAGCGTATGAGATTTAAAATAAAAACAATTCTGATTTTGACTCTATTATAACTTTTAATAAATAAATAAAATTTTTGAAAATTTTCAACTCTACCAAGTTTATATTCTTTTTTGCATAATCTTAGTACTATAAATTTTGAGTGAATGGGACAGACAGCTTAAAATAAACAACAATAATAAATTTTAGTGGCAATTTAGCTTAGACAAAAAAAATTAAATTTTCTAATAAATTATATATTTATAGTATATAAAAACGTGCTAAATATATTGAGATTTTAGTTTTCATAGCTTTAAACTAAACGAACTCTACAATTTATAAAATAATGGCTTGCATATATTTTTGTACTTATTTTAATAAATTTTTCAAATTATTATTGCAGTTTAACACAAAAATATTTTTACATAGAATATTGATTGTTATTTTTTAATTGATATGAACATTATTTTTTTAGTTTATTAAATGTTTTTGTAAATGTTTTTTGTGTAAACTTTAAAATTTAGGGGCCTTAGTTCCCATAAACAATGTTTGTAATTTAAGTTAAAACCGTTTAATATTACTAATAAAGAGTAAAAGCACTAAGTTTCTTTTTTGATTTATATTATATTCATAGATGTAACAGAAATAAGAAAACTAGATTTTAGATTCCAAGCTCTCACTCAAGTGTTGTCTATGTTACTACTAGGCCAGAATTAGATTTTAACAAAAGAACAAATTTACAGAACGAACTTAAACTTTACAGTAATCTTCATTAGTATATAAAAAATAAAGTTTTCATGTTCAAATCTTTAAATCAAGTTTTTTATAGCCGTTTGAATTATTGCTCAATATAAACAAAAAAATATTTTTTTCAAGTTTCTGTTAGACAGTTCTTTATGGAGTTAATTAAAACTTTGCAGTAATGTTTGAGAGTCTATTAAAAATTAAATATCAAGCTCTAACTCAAGTGTATTTAATGTTTAAGCTGTTTAAAATCTCAATATGAAGCAATTTTTTTTTTTTTTTAATTCTTTCTAGAACAAACAAATCTTAACTGAAATAGCTCAGACTTTGCAAAAAAGCTTCAACTTAAGTAAAGTTAATAATACTAATGATTCAGCCGTTTTAAAAATTACTTTATAATAAACTTAATGTTGGTTTTACAGAGTTGCTAAAATTCGTTTTATATCTTAAAATCCAACAAATATTGACAAAGTTAGCTTAATGTTTGCAATAAATCTCTAAATTAAGTATTATTTATAATACAGTCGTTTAAACTTGTACTCAAGGAAAATAACTACTTTCAAAGTTTATTCTGCCGGACTTGATATATATAAAATTGCTTAATTAATCAATTTAAAAGCACTATTCAAACAATAATATGACAATATATAGGATAAAAAAGTGCTTGTTAAGATTATTTTTTAATTGATTAGTCTAATTAGCGTATGTTAAATAAAAAACATCAGTAACCTAGACAACTTAAAATGATCATTTATATTTTATTGCCAATTGCCTGTATTCGCTCAGTATTATAACCTAATAAGACAAGACCCGTCACAACCGATCACTTAATATATCCATGTAGACTATTTTTGCGATATTCTGTACTCAAACAGTCTTATATTCTAATAAAGTAATTCCAATCCAAGCGATCACTAATCATGCACTTGTAGATTATGGTTGCGATTCTTTCTATTAGTTATTAATAGTTATAATTTTATTTAGAGTGATAGCTTAAGATACTCAGTAGTATATTTCAATTAAACAACACCCGTCATCCCGATAAATTACAATACCTAGGTAAATTTTATTAAAGTTTGACGCTATTTTGTAGTTGCATATATCAGTTGAACAACACCCATCACCCTGATCAATTACAATACCTAGGTATATTTTATTTAAGGTTCTCGGTATTCTGTATTAGCATATGTCAATTAAACAACACCCGTCATCCCGATCACTTACAAAACCTTGGTATATTTAATTCAAGGTTGTCTGTGTGCTGTAGTCGCTTTATCAATTGAAAAATACCCGTCTACCCGATAACTTACAATACCTAGTTATTTTTTATTTAAGGTTGTCAGTATTCTGTTGTTTCATATGACAATTGAACAACAACCGTCACCCTTATCACTTACAATACCTCGGAATATTTCTTTTTAAGGTTGTCGGTATTCTGTAGTTGCATATGTCAATTGAAAAACACGCTTAACTCCGATCACTTACAATACCTGGAATATTTTATTTAAGGTTTTCGGTATTCTGTAATATGCATATGTCAACTGAACAACACCCGTCACCCCGATAATTTACAATATCTAAGTATATTTTATCTAAAGTAGTCTATATTTTGTAATTGCGTATGTCAATTGAACAACACCCATCAACCTAATCTTTTACAATACCTGGTATCTTTTATTCAAGAATGTCGTTATTCTGTAATTGCATATGTCAATTAAACAATACCAAACCGTCCTTTTACTTACAATACCTAAGTATAGTTTCATTAAGTTTGTCGGTATTCGGTAGTTGCATATATCAATTGAACAACACCCGTCACCCCGATTACTTACAATACCTAGGAATATTTTATTTAAAGTTGTTAATATTCTGTAGCTGAATATGTCAATTGAACAACACCCGTCAATCAAATGACTTACAATACCTATGTATAAATTATTCAAGGTTATCGGTATTCAGTAATATGCATATATTAATTGAACAACACCCGTTATCCCGATCACTTACAATACCTAAGAATATTTTTCAAGGTAGTCTTTAATCTGTAGTTGCATATGTCAATTGAACAACACCCGTCACTCTGATCAGTTAAAATATCTAAAAATATTTTATTTAAGGTTTCGGTATTTTGTAGTTGTATATGTCAATAGAACAACACCCGTCACACTGATCACTTACAATACCTAAAAATATCTTATTTAAGGTTTTAGCCAATCTATAGTTGCATATGTCAATTAACAAAATTCATCAATCCGACCTATTAAAATACATAGAAATATATTTTTTATGGTTCTCGGTGTATCGTATTTGCATATGTCAATTGAACAACTTACGCTAACCCGATTACATACAATACCTAGGTATATTTTATTTAAGGTTGTCGCTATTTTGTTGTTGCATATGTCAATTAAACAACACCCGTGACCCCGATCACTTACAATACCTAAGTATATTTTCTTAAAGGTAGTCGGTAATCTGTAACCGACATATGTAAATTTAACAACACCCGTCAACCAGATCACTTTAAACACAAAGGTATATTTTATTTAAGGTTTTCGGTATTCAATAATATGCATATGTCAACTGAGCAACACACATCACCCCGATTACTTACAATATCTAGGTATATTTTATTTAAAGTTGTAGATGTTCTGTAGTTGAATATGTCATTTGAACAACACCTGTCACCCCGATCAGTTACAATACCTAGGTAAATTAAATTTAAGGTAGTCTGTATTCTGTAATTGCATATGTCAATTTATTGACACCCTTCAACCAAATCACTTACAATACCTAGATATATTTTATACGATTATGTCGTTATTCTGTAATTGCATATGTCAATTAAACAACACCCGTCACCCCAATCACTTAAAATATCTAGGAATATTTTATTTAAGGATTTCGGTATTCTGTAGTCGCATATGTCGATTGAACAACACCCGTCACCCCGATCATTTACAATACCCAGTTTGATTTTATTTAAGGTTGTCGGTATTCTGTAGTTGCATATGTCAATTGAACAACACCTGTCAAGCCTATCACTTAAATACCTAGGCATATTTTATTCAAGGTTGTCGGTATTCTGTAATTGCATATGTCAATTGAACACATCCAACAATCCGATCACTTACAATACCTAGGTATATTTTATTTAAGATTGTCAGTATTCTGTTGTTTCATATGTCAATTGAACAACACCCTTCACTCCGATTTCTTGCAATACCTAGGAATATTTTATTTAAGGTTGTCGGTATTCTTCAGTTGCTCATGTCAATTGAACAAAAACTGTCACCCCGATAACTTATTATATCTGCTATATTTTATTTAAGGATGTAGCTGTTCTGTAGTTGCATATGTCAATTGAACAACACCCGTCAACTCGATTACTTAAAATACCTGGTTTATTTTCTATAAAGTTGTCGGTCATCTGTAGCATATGTCAATTGAACACATCCAACAATCTGATCACTTACATACCTAGGTATATTTTATTTAAGGCTTTTGGTATTCTGTAGTTGCATATGTCAATTAAACAACACCCAACCGCCCTTTTTCTTACAATACCTAGATATATTTTATTTAAGTTTCTTGGTATTCTGTAGTTGCATATATCAATTGTTTAACACCCATGTAAATAAAAAAAGATTAATTCAAATACGAAAACAATTTCAAACAAATAAATAGTTAATTAAACACAAAACAAAAGCAATTAACAACGGTTTCAAAGCCATGGAGTTGAGTGACGCTCAGTATTTTTTCCAAATACCTTACAACATGAACCGCCAACCGAAAACGCTGCACGTGAAATACATGGTTGATTACGAAACTCAGCAGAAACTGAAAAACTCAAAAGTTGACAAAGACACGTGGCTGTGGGCTGTCCATGGGCAGGTGATACAAGTTTGATTGTAAAGTGCTTAGAAATATTGTGTATAATAAGTGTTGGAAACTCAATTTATAACAAATGAAAAATAAAAACAAATGTACCAAATCAATGCTTTGTAATTTTTTAAATTGTAAAGTTTTAATGTATCTTAATAGTGTAACAAATGTATCTCATGAACAAATAGTATGTTTTAATTAAGAAAAATTAAATAACTTTATAGGAAAACATTAACATTAATTTAAAACTAAAATTTTTTGTTTCCAAAAATGTTATATTCTAATAAATTTAACTAACATAACTATTTCGAGAAGCAATTAGTTATTTTTTGCAAAATGATTTTAGTATTCAATTTCTGTAGCATTTATTTGTTAAAGTTATAACTAAATGAAGTTATAACTTCAATATTTTTTCGTCTTTTGTTAACGTATACATAAAAAAGTTTGGTATGTTTTATATAAACGTATAAAAAAAATGTACCACAGATGGCTCATTACTACGAAAAACTTGACCGGCCATTCAACGTAAAAATGAGTGATTTCAAATACCTTACCAAAAGTGAGGTAAAATAAGTTTTGACACAAATGTTTCATACTTTAGTCATGTATCATTTTTTCATTGCTATTATGTTTGTATAAGTTTCTAATTAAAAGTATAAAACAAAAAATTATTTTTTTTTACGAAATCTTAATTTGATATTAAAAGTAAAATAAAAACCTTATATTAAACAAAAACAACAGTCGGCAGAAATGATGCCAACACTAGGTGTCGCCATGGTGCATATGGGAGTTTACACGAATCAACGACTGACGGAACAGCAAAAAAACACAGTTAAAATCGACTACCTGACCGAGTACGGTGTGAACAGTTTTCTGTCGAGAAGGAGGCAACTTAATTTTATCAGCCGCAGGGCGGACGTGGTGGTTTACCTGACCGACCACGTGACAGCCGGAAACGGTACTTGAATTAAATATATAAAATTATTATTTTAAAAGTAACTGTTCAAAAATATTGGTTAAATCGTTTGCTAATAAAACATATGTTGGTAGAATAAAGGAAGATTACTGTATAATTTGTTTTTATTTTAAAAGTATTATTATATAAATTGATTACTCCGCATATTGTGTTTTTATTACTTTTCAAATATCTATAAAACATTAATTAAATAAATAAACATAAAGAAATTTAGTAATATCACTTAGATACGCTTGTTTAAATATTACACTGCTTTTTGTGTTTTTGTTGCTTTTCTAACATCTGGTGAACATTAATTTAATAAATATTAAAAAATGTTTAGTAATGTTACTTATACGTAAATATTATTGTAGAATAAAGTTAAGATCCACCAAGCGTTTTGGATTATAAATATCTTTTCAATAAAAGAAATAACTACATTAATGTCAGTTAATCGGAGAAGCTATTATATATACTTAAAAATCGTTGAGATAAAATAACTATGATCTAGTTCTTTGTTTTAAAGTTTCTTGTTTATTATTTTTTTAAACAAAAAGGAAAAGCTAGTATGGTCGGATCTGCGGGAAGATTGGATTACTCGGTCGCAGTGGTCGGAGTCGGTCAGACTCTGCATTCGTACTCCTACGTTGCTAAAGTTGTGGCTCACGAAATCGGTCACTTGTGAGTTGGCGTTTATTTTTACTTAATCGTAAAATTAGTGTACGAAACTAAAATGTCGGGGAACATTTATTTTTCTTAACTACTTCTTAATATTGTTTTTTTAATCATTTATGTTAATTTATGCAAATATTT
Source organism: Thalia democratica (assembly GCF_965202585.1). Taxonomy (NCBI): domain Eukaryota; kingdom Metazoa; phylum Chordata; class Thaliacea; order Salpida; family Salpidae; genus Thalia; species Thalia democratica. Next base: position 21,852,862 of record NC_139165.1, read on the forward strand.
TGTTAAAATTGAGTACAGCGCGTATGTTTTTGTTTTTATAAACTCATAAAAATAAAAATAATGGCCAATATAATTACATTATTAGAAAACTAAGGCTTTATTAACTCTTGGCAGGATTGGAATGAAGCATCCATTTGAAGTTTGCGGAATTCCTTCACGCTCAAATCCGTCAACCACTTACATTATGAATTATGACAGTGCCACCGGGGGACTCAAAAACATGGACTGGGCAGAATGCAGTAGACTTGTGTTTGATTACTACTTAATGTAAGATGGATAAAAAAAACATTGAACCGCTCTAAAATGTTTATTTATTGAAATTTTTCAGTTTTATATATACTTTAATGGTCTCTAAATATTTAACATTTGTTTACATGGCATAACGTTTTAATGCATGTAACTAAATAGTATGTTATATAAATATAAGATTTCAAAAATCTAAGGTAGTCCTGCGTTAAACTATGAAGCTTAATTTTTAATTTACTTTTGCAGGAGATATTTTCAGAGCAAAATGTTGTTGGCAGATCGTAAACCAGTAAAAAGTTTGTCAGACCCGGGAACGAACCTCAGTCTTGATGACCAGTGCAAACTTGTCAGCCCGAATTTTGTGCACTATAGAAGGGTGGGTTTTTTTATCATAAAATGATTTATTGTTAGATTTATAATGAACTGAATTTAAAACTAAGTGCAATAATTGTAACTGAGGCAAATAGAAAAGTGTTTTTATACTGCACTGCAAAATGATGAGATTGTTTTTCCGAATATGTTTTTTGAATTAACTTTAAGTTTTAATTTTTAGTGATTCTCATTTTACTAAAATTTTTTTAGACCAATTTTTGTTTGTTGTTTAGAGGTAAAATATTTTAAATTTCTTATTTTTTAGAAGCTATTTAACACTGTTTGAAAAAAATTACTTCATTTAGTATTTTTGTCCATTTTTAATCGCAGAAAGACATTTGCTCGCAAGTCATATGCATTCCGAAGCAATTGCAGTTTTACATGTACAAAGCTGGCGAAGAAGTATACACTTATCCGTTCAAGTGGAACAGCTGGAAAAATATTTACGCCTTCGATGTATTGGAGGGCACTAAATGCAGCAAGAATGCGGTAATTTTATTATTACTTTTATAAATAAATTCAATTTTCTAATCGATTTAAGAATCAAACTTTAATTGATAGTTTGTGTTTTCGTTTACACATAGCGTTTTTTCAAAAAAATTATGAACTTATCATATAAGTTAAAATTCTGTTTATATAAAATATTTTAATTAAATTTAACCACTGACTAGGAAAAAAACAGTTGCAAAATAAATTTTTGTCAAAATAATCTATATAAAATGTATAACTAAATAATGTTTGAATACCCAAACTTTTCGTTTTGATAGTTGGAAATCATTTAATTTTTTTTTTATACAAGTAAAAATATTGCTTATATGTAAAATAAAATAATATTTATTTCACAGGCGTGTGTCAATAACAAATGTGTTGACTCAACTACAAGGAAGGAGATTGTCACGAATAGATATAATGAGTTTTTCAACGTTGATAATCAATACAATTATTCCTGCCAAATGAAGTGTATGCTGACGTACTACACATACCACAGAAAAGATTTGTGTAAAACCGAGTTAGTTATAATAAAATTTATTATAATTTTTGTATAGACTAGTATCACTGTTTCCTAGATACTTTAGTAATAAGCTTTAAAATGCAAAATTTCGTTAGTAAGTAAAACTAAAAAAAATTCTAATTTCCAGTTTTACATACTAAAAAATTATAAAATTTACAACTAATAATGTTGATATAATGTCTCGTTTTTTTTTAAGTGTTATAATAAACGATTCCGATAGGAAAAAAAACCGTATAAAAATATTTTTTAAATACGTTTTTACAAATATTAAGTTTTTAATACGGTAAAATTATGTTTCAATTGATAAAAAAAATTTGAAACAACATAAGTATAACATTTAAAATGTATGTATAAAAGAAGATGCGTAATGCATAGATTACCACAAACTTGTTATAATTTATCTATTAGGAACAAAGTTATTATTATAACCATTACTAAATTTGTTTGTTAGAAAAGTGGTTTGGATTTTAAATCGTCTTTTTTTAAGTTTATATATTATGTTATTATTTCTTAAAGATAAAATACATTTTTTTCAGAAATGAGCATGGAAACGAGTGTCTTGAACAGAGTGAGCTTATCGAGGGTTGCGAGGCTGTTTGCCAATGATAAACTGATAAATTATTTAACTGTCTAATTTGCTGTCTTTGCCTTTAAACTTTTGTTGTTGTTTTGCTGACATATTGAACTACTGCTTTGGTTTCTTATTTTTCACCAGTAAATAAAATTAAAACTAAACAAGTAGAAAAACCTAATAATATTTAAAATTTAACTTATGTGTTATTGCCTAATGTTTGAGTATTCTAATTTTTACTGTTGATTCACTAGCTTGCTGAAGTAGAACCGCGGTTTCTTACGCCTTCAAGTAAAAAAAGTTTAAACACTAACAAAAGTGCTTTACAAATTAACTTGCATGATTGTTATGCAATTCTTGATAATCCGTGACTATCCACTTTTTAAAAATAACAATACACTATTTTAAAATAATCTAATTTATTAAAAAGCGTTTTTTTTCAAAAATAGTTTAATAAATTTAACTATTAATACTAAAAATTTAAAACAAAATCGCAAAGTAAACGAGAATATATCATTGACAGTAGTTATTATAAACTACGTCTAACATTTATCAACCTTTACAAATACTCGCTTCAAAATGGTGGTTTTAAAGCTGTTCAAAATGTGTACATTCTAAACTACAAATAAATACTGTTCACCTAAGTTGCAAATTAGTGACTATAGTCAGTTGATAGCTTTAAGAGCTTCAAAACACATTTAATAATTTTTAATTGAATTTTGGTTAAAGGTTAGACTTAGTTTAATATGTAATACTCATTTAAATTAAAATCTGTCATATAACCTATATATAAGCTATGACGAGATTTTATAAATCTAAAATTCTTTGAAACTTTCTTTGGTTCAGTTAAATAAAGTTATATAAAATATTACAATTTTTTTACTTAATAAATCTAACTATGTATGTATATAGTTACACTTCAACAAAAACTAAGTTAATTAGTTTTACTTTAATATCATTAAGGTCAATTTTAGCTCCTATTAAAAACACTAATTATATTAACTATAATAATATTAAGATTTAGTCCAAACAAATAATATTATGCAAGAATTACTTAATGTCTTTTCTAGTTAAATTAACTAATAATGGTCGATAACTATTTTTTTTATTACATATAATTCCATCTAGTATTTAAAAGTTTTACAGAAAATCTGTAGCAACATTCATTGTTGAGGAAAATGTTAAGGTAAATTTTAAATTTACTTACTATTCAAAAATATCCTGTATTACAAATGCATGTTATCATATACAAAAATTAAATTTTTAGATTATAGTTGTAAGTAATAAAAGTAAACAGGTGTAAAGTGGGAACTAGTTAAGGCGATTTGCTTTGAATTTCAGATCAGTCATTAATAAACAGCCTTTGTGTTTGGCAACACAGCATATAGAATCATTAGAAATAACATTTAACTTAGGATTCACTTTAGCAGGGTTATGGCAATCATGGCTAAGTTATAAAGTTTAAATGCAATCTATCTAGACTTACTTTATTAAAACTAACCAAAAACTAAAAATAGCTTAACTAAATACTATTTAAATTATTTTTTTCAGGTTGTAAGCTAGTGTTAAAAAATAAAACTGACAATTTTTTTTTTTTTTTTGATAATAATTTATTACAAACAGACTTAAAAGTCGGAATATCTGTAAAAATACACTATAAACACTTAAAGTACAGTCATGTTGACATATTGGACAAAGAACAGGTTTCATTACGCAAATTATGTATGTAAAATTAGTTGAACAGGAAATGTATATTTATAAACAAATTATGAAGTTCAATTAAAACCTAGACTTTTATTTTTTAAATATATTCTAACAGGTAATAAAAACAGAGCTAAGTACAGTCATCTCGACAAACTGGACACAAAACATTAGATTGCATTACTTCGTTCGGAGAAAACATTGTCTCAGTGCAAACTTTACAACAGAAGTGGTCGCACGGCAAACGACAAACTTCTTGATCCATTTCGTAATCCTCCAAGCAAACCGGACACGAGTTTTCATCCTCAAAACCTTCGATGGGTCCTTGAAATCTAAATGACATTCCATTGATATTTTGGATAGAAACTTCACAGTCATAATAACCTACCATTCTAAGATCTATGTAAGCCGTGAGATCCCTATAATTCGAACAATTGGTTTTAAACAACGTTTCGTCGAAAAAGCAACTGTTTTCCACAAAATTTTGAACATCTTCACTTGATATAAATGTCTTTGCCAGTTTTAGTTTTACAGCGTCAAAAATGTTTTCAGAGTCGTATTCAATAGCTGATGTTATCGAGTTACGCTGTCCATTACTTATAAGATTTTCCTTTAGTTCCAGAATATCTTCTCTTTTCAAAAAATCTTCACTGTTATTTAAAAGAGGCATTTCTTTTTCATATACATCAGTACCATTCTTTGATACAAGTTGTATTTTTGTCAAGTCAAAAAAGTTTTCATGTGCAGTTAGATAATTACACAGCTCTTCTCTTATAGAAGAGAATTTTCTACTATCTCTTTTTAAATCATCTTCTGTATAATTTCCTTCAACCGGTGGATCACGTATGTGTGACAAAAAATCTAAGTATTTATATATTACACTGGTGTATGCTTTAAATGCAACACGCAACTGCTGTATTTCATCATTAGTTGATACTTCACTAGACATTGACATTCTATATTATATTTTAAATAACTACTGTAAGTTAACTGATTAATTTTCTGACAAGTGATTTAATTTTACATTTCTTAACTTTGTTAATGGTGTGCACGGTGTGCACCCGTGTAAATTAGTGTGCGCGAAACTTGTTTTGAGATGCAAGAGAACTTTTGATATCCAAGTACAAATATCCAAGTTTTAGAAAATTTTTTGATAAGCAAAACAGGAAACCGATTCTTAAAAAAATAAATACAGCTGTCAAATGTATAATTTTAATCTATACATAGGAAATAAAAACTGATTTTCATCGATTGAAACCTCGCATAGAGATTTCAGAAACACTTTACGGTAAGTAAATCTAAAATGTTAAAATTAGTAAAAACACATCTAATAAAAATTCTTAGATAAACAATATTTGTTGTATCAGTACTGTTATCGTAACAGGTTGATTAAAATCATATTTTTATTTATGCGGCTTTATAATCTTCAGGCATTTCTTAAACACGACTTTTTGTTATCATTGAAAAAATAAACAATAATCTTTTACACCACCAACATAAATTCTTAAGAAAAAAATTAATGATATCTTTTTTTAGTAATTAATTTTGCTATTTTATAACTTGCCTTAACATTTTTTTCGATCAATCTGTACTTACTGAAGATAATTTTGTGCTTTGTTGGAACTGACTTTAGCGATTCGTTTTTGTTTTTCGTTTCTAATAACAACTCCTAAACAACGTTTTTTTTTGTTACAGCTCGTCTTATATTTCACACACCCGGTTTTAAATGCAAGTTTTTATTATAGATAAAGAATTGTAATAATGCTCAATAAAAATAAGGTTTTCTACTTCATTAATGGCTCAATAGACTTTTATACTTTTGTTAAACATGTTTAATAAACTTAGTTGTCCATTGAAACTGACTCATAACACTTTTTTATGTGATAAATTTAACTCGCTGTTAATAAACTTCGTTATTTATTTAATTTTGTGAAACTTTCTTTTAAACAGGGTTGCTAAACAAGCAGGCTAGTTCAAAGTTTTGAAAAATTTAGACCTGGTTAAACCTGTTTAAGAAATTTTTGTAAAACTCAGGTGGGTGTGTAAAACTTTTGTTTTAAACACTTTAAATAAATCTTCGAATTCTCAAAACAGTTTTAAATATTAAAATGTAGTTTACTAATTTTAGTTTTGTTTCTTGTCTTCTTACATGTTGTGTACTTTTTAATACTGCAGTCACTTTAATTAGGTGTTTAAGCTTGATCAAAACTAAGTTTTAAGCTTTTTCAATTTTTAAGAAATTTAGACTGGTTTGTACAACTTACACGTATTCACTTTTAAATACTAATTAATTACTTTACAACCATGTAAAATACTAATTAATTACTAACAAGGTATTTTATCAAAGTATTCGAGAATTAATCATGTTAACGAATTTGTCTTAGCTTTATACAATACAACTAGGTATTAGTTTTATTCAGTTAACTAACTACTTAAATTTTTAAAGAGAGTAAACTATTTTGAACACAAATATTATTTCTAAAAGCAAATATCTTTAGAAACATAAAAAAAGAGTTAATAGTATAAGAAATGCATAAAAGTGACCCATAATTTTTTTTAGCTTGGTTTTTTTAGAGAGTTAGGTTGTAAGTAAAACTACAAAAATATTAAGTTTAACTTATTAGTCTTCAAGAAAGTACATAGTTTATTAAGGCTTAAGTACATTAGTCAATGTACATTTTATTCTAATAAATACTTATGTTCAAGATAGACATTCTATGTATAGCTAAAAGTAATTTAAATATCAACGTGAATAAAAGTAAGACTTTCTCTATATGACTAAAACCAAAATATTATTCAAATGTCACTAAAACTAAGACTGCTGCCCGCGAAGACTCTGAAAACTCGAAATTTGGCCCGCAAGCACCAACTGCCTGCCGACCACTGGTTTAAGCATTATTTGAACTTAAGTTTTAATTTAATGAAATTATACCTAACTTAGACGAGTCAAGTAATTTTGAAAAGCTAAAATTAAACTGAATGTGAACAAAAACTAAGATTTAAATTCAATAAACCTTAATAGAATTAATGCAAACTCAACTTTCATAATTTGACTAATGTTTTTGATCTATTTACTGTTTTATTAAAAAGTAAATTATTATTATTTACAGAATAAAGTTTAACGTTTTGCCGTTGAAAGAAAATAAAAATATAAAATTTTATATAAATGTTTATCTTTTGTTGAGAGTGAATCTAAAATTTTTGTCCAGGGTGACTGAAGCTTTTTTTACAACAAGACCTCTCAACATTTTTCAAAACTCTTTTGGAACCCTGAAACCTCGAATGACACTTTTTCAGTATTAAATCTAAACATATTCAGTTAGTTTGTTTAATAAAAAGTATAAAAATGGCTTTTAAAAAATGTTTTTCCTGTATTGAAATGTAATGCATATATAGTTAATTGAATAAAAAAAGATGCTAAAAATGTTTGGATCTAGGACCTGGTGCACAAAGAAATAAATAAATGTTATAGTATAAGCAGCTGAATACCTTATGTACAAATTCGTTTTAAAAAGCTTGTCTAATCGATATTCGCTTGTCTATTTGTGTTTTCAATAAAATATAAACTATTTTAAAACAGCTTGAAATAAAGAGTGGGGGTACCACGTGGAGGCTCTCGTATAAACATATAAAAATTTAATAAAAGCCTTTCTTTATTTATAGAACTATGTAAAAATAATTGTTCGTTTTTATTTTCATGATACATCACTACGATCGTTTCAGCGCATTTCGTTGCTAAAAATTCTCATTTGTTCAAGTAGTACTTCGATTTTATTATCAGCAATATGTTGATACAAATTTATAAAATAAACATTTATCTTTGATAAAATTCTTTAATAAGAAATACTAAGTACTATTAAAAATAATTTTACTTTTATTATAACTAAAAATAAAATGTATAAGTATGTTGTTAGACTGGCTATTTTTTAATTAAAGCTATGATAATTTTTATTTTACAAACAATTATTTTCAAAAAACTTATGCAAAGTTTTTATAGTGATATTTGATTAGTAATTTATTGATAAGAAATTGTTATTAACTTTAACGTTTAAGTTTTACAATGTAATCAATGTTTAATATATATATAATTATATATATATATACATATAAAATAAGGTTGTTATTTAAACTTAAACACCTTCTACTGAGCCACACTTGAAGGGCTTTTTAATAATTTATTAGAAAAATAAGATTTCAAAAAAACTGGTACACGTGTTTCATAAGACTAGACGCCTTAATCTTCAGCCACCTAAATTAAAAAAAAAACTTTTTACTAAAAATAGAAGTAAAAGTTATACAAAAAATCAAAAACAGTATGACGAAATATTGTGCATTAAAAGAATTCAGTACAAAAATCGATCTACCGTCCAACTTTCAAACAACTAAATATTAACAAAAAAAAATAGAAGAGTGACCATAAAATATTTCAAAACTTATTGTATTTTAAAGGGAGCTTTTTCATATGTCGACAAGACAATATGAATTCACTCCTCTTATTTAAACAACCTTCCTTTTTTAACGCGTACATGACGGCTGTTGATTCTTTTAAGCACAGCCTACAAACAGGGTTGTTACCATCTGCTATTGGCTGCGCTCTTTTTATCACCCTCCAAGTTAATTTAAAATCAATGTATTTGCCCTTAGGCCGCAAACATACTTCGAAAGCTCAGTTTCATTTTCGTATACACCACCTTTAAAAGATTTTTTATGGTTAGCATGCCGAAATCCGAATTGAGTGGAGCATAAGCCGATGTAGAACTTCTTTTCAAGTTCAGAGTTGACTGTTGCCTTGTAAGTAATGTTCTCTGAACGGCAATTACCCCCCTTCATATCATATTCACAGCCATCAGCGAAATTAAACTGATTTTTGATTAAATTACTTCTGTTTAAAATCCTTTGATTGTGTGACTTAATTAGTGTCTCCAAATTCGCCATACATGAATAACTGATTTGCATATTATGTTTGTTAAAGATCTTAGATAATGGGTTATTTTTGTTGAAATTTTTTTTTCTACATTTATAAATTCTCTGCCGATATTTATTTTGACTGAAGTACAGAATGAGGGATTATACCAAACTATATTTCATTTTCTTTTATTTTTATTGGTTGTTTTGATTTTTTGCTCCGTTGTTTCAAAATTAAGTTTATCTTTGTGACCGCATGAATGAAAAAATGCGGCTTATGCTTCACTTATTCAGATTTCGGTATAATAACCATAAAATCTTTTGAAGGTGGTGTATACGAAATGAAACTGAGCTTTCGAAGTATTTTTGCGACATCAAGCGCAAAAAAATATTTTTTAAATTAATTTGGAGGGTGATAAAAAGAGCGCAGCCAAAAGCAGATGGTAATAACCCTGTTTGTAGGCTGTGCTTTAAAGAATCAACATCCGTTATGTATGTGTTAAAAAAGGAAGGTTGTTTAAATAAGAAGAGTGAATTCATATCGTTTTGTCGACATTCAAAAAAGCTCCTCTTAAATTAGAATAAATTTTGAAGTATTTTATAGTCACTCAATTGTTGTTTTTATTAATATTTAGTTTTTAGAAAGTGGATGGTAAATCGATTTTTGTACTGAATTCTTGTAATGCACGACTTTACGTCATATTTTTTTTTTTGTATAACTTTTGCTTTTATGTTTAGTAAAGTGCTTTTATTTAAAATTTAGCTGGCTGAAGATTAAGGCGTCTAGTCTTATGAAACACGTGTACCGGTTTTTTTTTAATATTATTTTTTTAACAAATTATATATATATATATACATTAACTATAGTTGCTAATAAGTCTAACGTTATAGTAATTCATCAAAAAATATTTATATAGTTTGTAAATAAAAACTAAATTTGTATATCATTAATAGTTTGAAACTATATCATCTAGTTTTTAATATTCTAAGTATAGTAAGCTTAGTTAGATGAGCTAAGTTAATTTGAAAGAACAATGACAATATGTATCTACATACAAATACTACTTAATTGCTTTTAATGGTTTTTGCAAACTATATTTCATTATAAACTGTAGAAAGTGAACGTTTGTTGCAATTGGAGAAAAAAAAAAGAGTGTAAAAAAATACATATACGTTTAAATATTTTATTGACATCCTTTAACTTACTACCGCAAACAATTACTACTTATATATATGCATATATATAATTTATTGTTATTTCAAGATCCCATCAATATAGTTGTTTATAAAAAATAGATTTTTCAAAGTCCAAGTGAAAAACTATTCAGTAACTATTAGTTGTTACATCAAATTAGTATAAATACTCTTTTAATATATTTCTGCACAAATTTTTTATAACTAAAAAAAAAAATCATGGTTTTCTACTGATTAAAAACATGATAGAGTTAAAGTTAAGGTTATAATAATAAAAACAAACTAAACCTTTAGTTGTTTTGTGGAGCATGACTCATTCATAAGAATATTGAAAAATAAACTAAAAATGTTATTGTATTTTAAAAAGTAAGGTAAGTAAAATTAATTTTAAATAATATTTAACCCTGTTTTTTTTTAGTCAAAAATTGAAATTGAAAATTTAAGTATATCTAAAAAACAATACTTATAATCAAAGAGTATCATTAAACTTGTAAAGCAGGGTTTACCTAAGTCGATCTCTTGGAGATAATTTCAGATATTTAAAGGACCATAAGTTTAAAAGGCGTATAAGAGGGGAGTAGTTAAGCCGCCACAGGATGGCAATGTAAATATAATTTAAAACTTACAATGGAGAAAAGTTCTCAGGCATATTTAAAAGTTATTTTAAACTTTTAGTAGTTAATATTAAGTAGGTGGTGCAAAACGAAAAAATATCTATAACATATTTTAAATTAGTTTTATCAGAAAGGGTTCCACACTTTTTTAAATTTCTTAAAAAGGGATATTAGGAAAAAAAGATTTAGAAACTCTGATGTAAAACATCATGTAAAAGTTAATTAAATATACTCAAATGTTTTACAAAAACTAAACAGATTTTAACTAACTACTGTTTAACTTTAAAGTACTACTATTAAATGTTAGTGTAAAAAATTTGATAATAAATAAAATAACACAAAACTATATTTTTTTATTAACAGTAGATTTTATAATATAAAAAAAATGATATACATTAAATAGATCAAGTACAGTCATCTCGACAAATTGGACACGAAACATTGGACTGCATTCCTTCGTTCGGAGTTGAAAACATTGTCTCAGTGCAAACTCTACAGCAGAAGTGATTGCACGGTAAACGACAAACTTCTTGATCCATTTCGAAATCTCCCATGCAAATCGGACACGATTTCTCATTTTCAAAGCCGTCTATAGATCTTCGAAATCTAAAAGACATTTCATTGATGTGTTCAACAGAAACTTTCAAATCTAAATTATCAAACATTCTTCGACTTATATGCGCTGCAAAATCTTTATAATTTGAACAATTAGTGTTTAAATTGTTTTTGTCAATTAAATAATTGTTTTTTATAAACTGTTGAACATCTTCGATTGATATAGATGACTTTCCTAGTTTAACTTTTATAGCGTCAAGAATTTCTACTTTATTACTTTTTATATAATACACATGTTTAATTGTTTTTTTGTTTGTGTCGTTACAAACATTATCCCATACATCGCGTATCTTTAAAACATCATCAAAGTTTAAGAACTTTTCACCGCTATTTAAGATACTGATTTCATTTCTATATATGACTTCACCATCATTTATCACAACTGCTACATTCTCCAGGTCAAAAAAGTGTTTATGAGAGCTTAAAAAGTTAAAAAGTTCTTTTCTAACTGCTAAAAATTTTCTGAATCTTTTTTTTCGGTTTACTTCAATATAATTTGCTTCAACTTCTTTAGGATAAACTGTAGCCAGTAGAAAGCCTATGTAATCGTGAACTACTTTATAAAATGCCTTAGCCACAATATCCAACTTTTTTTCTTCTTCGTCAATTATCACTCCACTTGACATTGAATCTTTAAATTGTTAAAATTGCTCTAAAACAAGTAAGTGATTAATGTTTTTTAATTTGCAAAGCTAAATCTGTATAACACTGTCTTAATAATAGTAGTAAATATTTGTCATTTAATTCACTTCATACATGTGTATTATAAAAATATATACTGTCTTCATTGTTTTTTCTGCTTTAATTAACTGTATTATTAAACTTCTGGGTTTCGCATATTAAGTCTATGCTATACTGCGTCTACGAAAAGCTATTAGTGTTTTTATTTACTCTACAGTCAGTTTTGTAAAAAAAGAAACTTGTACAAATTAGTCTAAATCGTTCTTATAGTAGTTTAAAATATTTGTAATGCAACTTTATGTTATTAATAGTTTTAGATACGTATTTAATATATATGTCTTCAAGAGGGATGTAGCTAGCTTAAAAATATTATGAAAAAAAAAAAACACATCAAGAATGACGCGTGATGATGTCATAATAGTAACAAAGAAATATAACTAGCACTAATGTTATTCAATTTTATATTAGGTTTGCATCCATTTAAAAAATCAAAAATAAGTTGAATTTTGAAGTATAAGTGAAATTGTATTCAAAACAACTTGTGTTGCTTTTAGCCCTCTAGAGTTTCTTATAAGTTGTTGCTTTTGAATACCTATAAAGATTTTCATTCCAAATAAAAACAAGAAAATCTCAATTCAATTCAAAAGAAAATCATAGATAGGGTTAAAATTTAAAATTATAATAAATTTTTCACAGTTCAGAAAATATTTGTAAAATACTGTTCCTTATATTAGATAAAAATTACATAATTAGGACTTGAATAAAACAATGGATATACAAAAATTTAGTTTAAACATTTAATATAATTTTTTATTAATAACATTTAAAATTTCTCGATATTTACTCATAAATTTTCAGATGTACGACTATTCACTATGTGATGTACGAAAAATAATTCGTAATAAATAAAAAATTATGTATTATTTAATGTTGTTTCTTGCTTTGATTGTATTAAGTTTCGGGCTTTAAAAGAGAACCATCATTTTTTATTAAAACTAATTTGTTGAAGTCCTATAAATAAAAAAAGTTAACGTTAGAAAACCATAAAGAAAAACTACACTAAAAGTATATATATAAACTATTATATTTTTTAGATACAAAGTATAAAACTGACATATTAAAAACATAACTTTTTTTGTACTAAACTTATATGTAAAAATCATAAAATATCAAGACTTCTAAATTTACTAAAAAAACACTTGTCATCATTTAATAAAAAAAATATGTACTTAATAACTGAACATAATAGTATAAATTTGATAGAAGTTTTGATGAAAACAAATTATTTTAACACTTTTAACATAACCTTTAACATAGCTTAAAAAATTTAACCAGATATTATTTATAAATCTATGATATATTTAAAAATTTTTTAAACTACTATAAAAATTTTAACTTTAAGTTTAAACATAAGAGAGAATACATTTCTTTTGAAATTAAAAGAAAAATCTTCGTCTTTTAAACAAAAGGTTTTGTAAAATAGTATTAAAGATGAAAAAAAAACTAAAAAGAAAGTAAAAAATGTTTATTGTTTTCACAGTTTTCTGGTAATTTATTTATCAAGGAACTTTTTCTTGAAATATATTATCTGAAATTTTTTGGGTACTAACTGAAATAAACAGCTAAAAAGAATATCAAAATCTTTCTAGCATAAAATGTTATTAAATAAGCAGGAAGCTGAAAAACCGTGGCAGGACATATTTGAGATCCTGCCAAGAATTAAGAGTTTTCCGCAACATACAGTATTGGCTTACTGCTAATAACATTGAGCGTCAAAATTTAATATTATTTTAAACCAACTCCCTCTACTAAGGTGGTTATAATTGACAAAATATTTAAACTAGACCATTTTAATCTGATTCAAGTTTAGACAAATATATGTTCTGAGATTACTAAAAAATCTCAAACCATTCTGAATTTTTCTAAAAAAAAATTTCCCGAGTCAACCTGATTTAAAAAAATAACTTCTAAATATCCTAGAACAGGGTTTCCTAAATTTTCTAAGGGCTACATTAGCAGCAAAGGGGGGCCAAAGCAGGGCATTGAGGTCATAATATGAAACTTACAATAGATATTTAGATAGATAGATTTATTAAACTTTAGAAAAGGAGGCTTTTTGGAAAATATTAGGGAACCCTGTCTTAAACCTTCATAATGTAAAAAAACATCTTTGGTATATATTCCGATAAGCTTAGCTTATCAGGATCTCCAGGATTTAAAGCCTTTTAACGTTAAATCTTCTATATATATATATAACTGATCGTCATTTTTTTAAATTTATAATGATTTAAAATCAGTAAAAACTAGGACGACTGTTAGAAATTAACAACCATACTCAGTAATGAGTAAAAATACAACTTGATTTAAATGTTTATTTATTTTTATTAAATAAAAAGTATTAGCTTAAACTAGTTTTAAACAAGTACTATATTTTAATGTACCAAGGTATGTAAAACTTTATGTTTATATTTGAAAAGCATCAAACAGTTTATATAAACTCTTAAAAAATTTTTAAATTGTAATCAAGTCTTAATCAAGTTACTTTTGATCATCACTAAGCACAATTTATGGTTTAAAACTTACTTATCTATACAAATACACTGGTTAAACTGATCTAGTTGATTCAAAAATTTAAACTCCTTTAAATATTCTTCAAAATTTAGACACCTATTTTTACTCTTTAGATTTAATTTCAAACTATTAACACAAATATTCATCATCAAAGTAAAAAAAAAAGTGATTGTAGTATAAAGATATGTAAAGCTATATTCGAAACACTATTAAAGTGTAAGATCTTTTTCAGTCTAGTATGAAAAATGTAATTAAGCAATTTTATATACCACAGACTTTTATAATACCACTAGAAAATTATGTAAGAGTTTTTCACAGAGTTACTTTGTATTTATAGCAAAAAATAAGTTTGAGATTGGAGAAAGATTATATAGCTTTATAAGTCAGAGAGATTATTTGATAGGTTCCTTGCAGTAGCCACAAATTCAAAAAATCACTTACAATTTATCCCTCTTACATTTTTGAGATAAAAACTTAAAACAATAAAAAATGTTCTTTGCTATGTTTGAGATAAATTAAATCTTTTAAGGAATTAAAAAAAAATAAAAAAATATGAATTATCTTAATAAAATAAAAACAAATCTAATTTATATATATAACTAAAGAAAATTCAAAAATTTTGTATAATCTTAGGTATCTATCTCAATAAAACAAAAGAGATATATTAAAAGAGAAACAGTCTTTTTAGATTATGCCTCTCACATGGAGCTTATTGCACTCTCTAACTTTAACCAGCTGTATCTTATTTTGGATAATAATTATTTGAAAAACGTAACTTGTACCTCAGTTAAAAATCTGAAATATAAGATAGAAATTTCAAAAAGTAATTTAAAATGTGAATTTACTAAAAAAACACATTTTTGAAAGATCTTATATATATAGCTGTTATAAAGCTATTATATGATCTTATAAAATATATAGCAGGTTTCAACCCAACTAAAGCTACAAAAACAAAATAATAATTTGTAAAGTATTAAGAGTTTCCTTAAATAAAAGTGATAAAAAATATTGTTTTAAATATTATTTTAAATTTTCTTATCTTTCAGCTTTAATTATTCAATAAAACTTAAAAAAAATACTTCATATATTGTAATATTTTGCTTGTATGGTATTTGTTTTATATAACAAAAGTGTAAAACAATGTACTGCAAATAATTTTTGAAACTATGACATTATAAATAACGTAATTAAAACCATGACATTTTTTAACATGAAATCATTTAGCTAATTACAACAGCATACCATATCACTAATGAAAAAAAGAAGAATAGAACAACATAAAAAAAGTTTAAGTAATTAAAGAAATTTTTTTAGGATATAAAAGGAAGCAACATTTCTAGTCATGTTTATACATTTTAAATAAACTAATTTCTTATTTTCAAGCTGAAAACTTTATGTAACATAAGTGATTAAAGTAAATCAATAAAACATATATTTTATAGGCCACTAAGTGTTATCAAAAACTGATCTTGTAAACAGTTACATCATTTCTGGGAACTTTGTCTAGGTATCTGGACAAAGGTATATAAGTAATATAAATTATTGTCAGGGTAAATTAACTTAGTAACATGATTAAGTTTAGAACAGTTTTTTTTTTTGTCTACACTTTTCCAATTTAGATTATTCAAGTTTTCAATAACTTTGTTTTAAACCATTAATAAAATCATCGTAGATTAATTAAATATTCAAAAAATGGTGTAATGATATTTTCAATATTTTTTATTCTTTTATTAATAAAAACACTGTTGATTAATTTTGGATTAAACATTTATAAGCATTAACATTTTTATTTTATCAGTATACATTTAGTATAAAATAGGATCACATAGTTGGATAATTGAATGTATTTTTTTTACTTGCATAGGATTTTCTTCTTTGTGTTTTTAGAGTTAAGATTTTGTCCTGTTAGTATTTGCCAAACTAGATGTCCCCATAAAACTATTTTTAATTAAAAAAAATATCTCAGATTATTATAATGTTAATTGATAAACGAAAAGGTAGAATTAAATATGTTTAATTTTTGACCTTCTGAAAAATATTTATAGGGTGGCCACTAGTTTTTAGGATGTTTCTTCCAGTGTTTGCAAATAAAAATATTCTCATAGATCAGACTTAAGCTGATCTTTTTCAAAAAAAAAAAAAATGTTATGTTATAACTAAAAGTTTTTAAAATAATCAATCTTCAACATTTTAACTTAATTGCTTACATATTCTCAATGGCAGTACTTTTATTTATAAACAAGGAAGCCAAAACTATTTTGATTAATCCTGATGTTTTCAATTTTTTTTTTAATAATCCTGAGTGTCTTAACTTTCCTGAGTGTATGGCAACTTTTTATAAAGATTCTTTGACATTAATACTTACTTTAACACTTTTACATTAATACTTACATTAATACTAAGCAGTGTTGCTATTTTTTTGGCAATTTTCTCTAGGTTTTAAAATTTCTAGAGATACACATTTTTAAGTCTTTATTTGTTAAAGTTAAGTTTAAGGTAAGAAACTGAGTTAAATAGTATAAAAACATTGAAAAGGCACTTAAAAACTATTTAAAATGTGTTTTTGATAAAAAAATTTGATGATAACAATTTTTTTTTATCTATTAGATTCATTTTCTGTTTAAAATAGAAACTTTACTTCTGAATATGATAAAAATTCTAGGATATTTTGGTAATTATTGTACAAAATTCCAGGTTTTTCCAGGTTTTCTTTTTAATTTGTCAAATTATAGGTTTTTTTAGCCTAAATTTTTAATTTCCAGATTTTCCAGGATTTCTGATTTTTAGTAACCATGTTAATAGTAAACTTGTGCAACTGGCAATTTATATATTAACTATGTTTCAATCAAATTTGTGTAGCCTGATGTTAAAAAGGTTCTTTCAAAGGCTTTAAAATATCTTAGCTATTGAACAATATTCCAGGGTTCGAGCTCAGTGGTTGACACATGTACAAAAAGATTTACTTTACTTTTATTTTGTTACAGTAGTTTCTCTTAAAATTCTTAGGAATAAGGAATATATAGATTTTTTTCTGTGACAATTAAAAAATAGTTTTAAATATAATTTATTTTTTATAAAAAATAATATTGCTCTGATAATTTTAGGTCAAGTTGTTTAACAGTTACATAGTTTAAAGATTTTTAAGACAACAGACTTTCTAAAACTATCATAAAGAAAGAAAAGGTCATAATTTTGATTTGTTTATATTCAATTAAACTTTTACATTTAGGAGTTATTTAAGAAGTACAAAACTTTATCAACTAGTGTAAAGGAGTGGGAAACTTGTAGCAAAATTTTACTTTTATATATCTAATTAAAAAAACACATATACTGTTCATATTTTTATAAACAAATTGCTGAGAGCAAATTCCTATGCTTTTATTTTAATTAAGTTATTTGTTTTTTATTTAACAAAACAGTACGTTTGTAAACTTATATAAGTCACACAAACAGAAACCAAACAATATTTTATGAAGAATAACTTTAATTCTTTTAATTAACATATAATAATAATGGCTGCATTTGTTAGAATACAACTTTTAAAGAATTCTTTTAAGTTTTAGTTAGTCCAATGCTACTATGGTATAAGCTGTGGTTATTTAACTAAAATGGATTATTAACTTTATTTTTTTCTATAAAGCAGTGCATTAAAAAAAGATTAATTTAATCATCTTTATGTTTATTTAAGTGTATATAATTTATTTTTTCTTTAAAAAACCTACGTTTTGATAACCTATTAATATAAAGTAAGAAAGTTATAATAAATATTAAATATATTTGTTCCTTAAAGAACACCAGGTCCAACAAAAGAAAATAGTTTTTTAAATATGTTTTAATACTAGGGAATCTCTTAATACAACAAAAACTACGAAATTCCTTTAGAACTTCAAGTAGTACATTGTTCTTTTATCTTTATCAATACTATAAGAAACTATCGGAAATATTTTATAATAAAAAATAACGATTATTTTTTTGATCGATAAATATTAAATCAAATAAAAACAAGTCCACCGTGAGTTTAGAAAAAAAAGACTTACATTTAAAAATAAAGTTCACAAAGTTATCTACAATTTAATAAAAACTGTCAAAATTACTCCTATTCTTCGAAAATATTCTTATAAATTTCAACAAGCATATTAATACTCGTTGAAACTATGTGCAAAAGATTTATAGATGAAGTATTTATTTTTGGAGGTTTTTATCCTAATAATGCTTTTGATGTCAATTCAACAACTAACTCCTGTTTTGAGTTTAATATGAAACGTATTAACTTCAAAGAAAAAAACTTGAATGAATGTCGCAATAATTGATGCAGCTTGCCCAGTTTTTCAAAGAAAAATTGTTAGTTCAGAATGTAGAAATAATAATGAACATGAACTAAATACAGTATTATTATATGATGTTTTTACTAATAAATTGTCATCAATCCCTGATATAATAAAATGTGATAGTAGACACAATTTAATTTCAGTGAAAGATTAATTACTTGATACTGGTGTTTAAACAAACAGTTTTAAAGTTTTTGTCAGTTTGACAAAAAATTAGTTGCTCTTAAACCACAACCCACCTATATTTATTTTATAAGCTACTTCGATGGAAAACAGAAACGTGATATTTTAAAATGTCTTGTTTAAACGTAGAGGTGTTTCACCTAGTACTTGCTGTTTCAGCAAAATAGTTTTTTTATCATAAATTTTAATTATTTTATTACTGTTTTTGTCTTTACTTTATAAAGTTTATTTATTGATAAATTTATTATATATTTAGGCATGGTGGCGAATAGATATTGAATAATAAAGAAAATTAGAAAATGTTACTGACTCAGCAAATATTAGTGGAAATACATCCATATTTCAAAATAATATTTCCAGTAATTTTTTACGATGTAGACAAAAAAAATGGTAAAAAGGTTCGAGATGTATAATTAAAAATCATATTTTTTGTGTGAATTTACCAGTGAAAATAAATAAAATCATTTTTAAATCAACTGTTTATTATTTGTCGGACATAGTGTTGTAATATATAATTGAAATTTTCTTCTATTTTTATCATGTTTTTTTTTATATGTTTTTAGAAATCATTTTTTATTTTTTAGTTAATAACTTAAAGTTAAATAAACATAAATGATTTTAATTGATATGAGTTTGTAGTTTCAACAACTTACTGCTTAAAAAAATAAAAACAAAAAAAGCCATTTTAGTTCAATAGCCACAGCTCATACCATAATAGAAATGAAATATCAAAAAGTATTAAATTAACAAAGTAAAAATATTGTTTACTAAAACAAAAACTATATTAGTTATTTTCAATAATATTAAAAAACATTACTATTTACCCTCAAGTTATTACTAAAAGTTTGCTACTCTCTTGTATTTGTTTATAAAGTTATGTACATTTAAAAAGCTGCTAAAAGTAGAAGTTTGAATATAAGAAACAAATATAAATTTATACTTTTTTTACATTTGTATTAGTTTTGAAAATTCCAAGTTTTTTATCAATATTGAAATTATGTAATCATAAATGTTCAACAATTTGCCACAACTTAGTAGAGCATTTCATTTAAAAAAAGAAAATTGTATAATTATTTTTGAATAAAAAAAACACTTTATATTCTTTATTTCTGGAATTCTAGCAGAAATCACTGTAACAGGTTGTTTTTCTTTGTATATCCTGGAATATTGTGCACTTAAGAGAGTTTTCAAAGCCCTAATAAGGACCCATTAAACATCAAGCCAAACCCTCAGGATACTCCGTATTACTCAAACTATTTTTTAGTTTTTATAATATTAGGAAGTCTCAGGATAATTTAATTTTGATTTCAATAGATAGTTATGATTTCATTAAGAAAACTGAGAATCAATTTAAGACTTTGGAAATCCTAGGCTATTTTTTAGACTTTAAAAGAAATTTAATGAAATTGATTAAAATTTTTTTTTATTTTATACAAAATTTTATTGAAAAAGTTGTTTTTTTAGTGAATTTTAAAAGTTTTTTGTTTTTTCTTAGGATTTAAAAAATTTTAGGGTGACTCAAGCAAATAAATGGTCACTCAGGACAGTTTTTGACTATAGCAGTAGAATACTTGTTAATATTAAAAAGTATTTCCAACAAAAAAGACCTTTTATTCATTTATTTATATAAAGTTTTTTTACTTTTAGTGTTTTAAGTTAACTTCCATAGTAATAAAACACTGCTACAAAGGATAAACTATAAGACTGATGTATTTTATAGAAATCAATAACTATGCAATTAAGTTTAAAAACTTTAGAAAATTTTGATTATAAAGAAATATATTATGTTTTGAAATTTTATATTTTCATTTAATAATGTATGAAAAACATTAGTTTCAATCTTCAATTTACAAGGTTAAATTATCCACTAAACATGGAAAACTTATAACAAAACCTGAAATAGGCTGAAAAACCTGTAATATGAGACATTTTTAAAATAAAATTTGAGTAATATAAAATTTTGAACAAAAACCGTTTAAAACCTGTAGTTTTAAACAATTTTACATGTTAAGTACTAATATTTTGATTTTACAAATAAAATAATTTATAAAATTAAAATTTTCGGCACTATCAATTTAAAAAAAAACACAATCAAAGTAGTTTTACAGTATTATATTTTAGTTGAGCACTAACTCACACAGTTTTTAGTTTTAAACTAAAAATAAAATAAAAAACGAGTAATATTAAAAAATGAGTGACCACCCTGATGAATTTTTTAAGAAGGTTTATTCATGTTTAATTCTACCTTTTTAATTCAAATTTAAGATATCAAAAGTAAGTTCTATCTTTTTTCCCTCAAAAAATCTTTTATTAGAGACATGTTGTTTGGCTAAGACTCAAACGATAAAATTTCAACAGTTAAAAACACAAAAGGAAAATTATTAAGCTCAAAATCCTAAGCAAGCAACAAAATTACATTCAACAATCCAATCATGTGATCCTGACCTGTGAATTAATATGTTTTGACCTTAAAAGTTAAAATTTAATTAAAATTTATCCATGGTACTTTATTAAAGGTAAAAAAAATCAAGGCAAAAGTTATATCACTTTTTAACGTGGCTGTTTAACTTTGAACTATGGTATATAAAATTCAAGCTAAGAAAAATAAATTTTATAGGTTGTTACTTACTTCTTGTGAAAAAAATAGTGCTAAGTTTAACATAAAAAATGAACACATAACTTTTACACACTCTACTCAGTTTGACTCAGTCCTCTACTCAGGCTAGCTAGCTTTATTAAATATAGTTTTACGATTATTTGTATTTTTTCTAAATTTTATTCATGTAATTGTTTGCATATATTTTAGTATTTAATTATACTAAACTTTATAAATATAAATTATATAAATACATTTTACAAGTAGTTTATGTAACATAGACTAATATGAAATACTTACAACTTTGTAAACAGTTTTGAATAACTTATTCCAATACAGTTATATTTAGTTCCAATAATTGTCTTTTACTATTTTTTCTGATTTGTCAAAAAAAAATAATTTTTATTCCATAACTTATGGCTGTTTAGCTTTAGTTTAATTTATTTTTATTACAAGTTAAATTATTTTGGTGTTAAATAAATTCATACTTTTTTATTTATGAAACCCTAAATTCATATTTGAAAAATCAGGCTAATAAACAAAACTAAATTTTTAGCAAAACATTTTGTGTTAATTTAAACTTATATTTACTTTTTAGAGTATTTAGTATGTATTATCATATGGGATAATGGGTTATATAACTAAGAGTATTTTAGTATTATTACTGCAGTATGGGCCCCCAAACAATATTTTTTCATGAAAATTGACCTAAAATTTAATTAAAGATTCCGACACCTGCGAAGAGTTGTAATTATGCCAATAGTTATCTAGATGAATATTACTCAAGCTAAATATTTTAAGCAAAAACAAATAAAAATAGTTATACTATAGGATTTTTTTGTTATTCTGATAATTTTGCAATGAAATTACGAATTTTATCGGAAAAAAAATTAGCTCATTAGTAATTTTGTACAATGTAATAATAAAAAGTAAATGTTAAGTAGCATTAAATTAGGCTAGGACTTGGTTTTTAAAATAAAACTTTTGCTTTTTTTTTTTTACATGTTTTATTATTATCTTTATATCACTTCATGCCTTAACATCTTTAAACATTTTAGTCTTTTTAGTTTTAACAAAATAGTATTATTTAAAATGGTGTCCATTGCCTTTAGTAATAGGTATCTGTAAATGAAAACATACTACCTTAATACATAGAATATACTCAATTACGTAGAATAGTCGAATAAATTGTTTTTTTTATGGTTTTATTTAGTATTTTAAACCATTTGAAAGAAATACACATTACAAACTCATTGTTTTAATCATGATTAATCACAAAGTATTTTTAACTAAAGTGATTTTATACATTATCAAGTCTTTATAATGTTTTTACATCCTATTTTCTCTAGTGCTAACCAACTATGAATTTTTACTTTGATTAAAAGAATATAGCAAAAACTTAGTTAAGTTTTTTAATACATTAAGCTTCTTTTTGTTTTATAATAGAACTTATTTTTTTACCTAAACATGTAATTTTTAATTTTTTAAATTAATTAGTCTTCAATTTTATTTTTATAATAAACTATTAGTTACAAGTTATTTTCTAAATCAAAAAAATATATAAAGAAACAGCTAAGTATATATAAACTCTTATTTTTAGATTTATTTATAAAAAAATAAACAAAATATTATCAAGTCATGTCAGGTGGAACTAATATGGACCACATTGAAATTAATGATAACCATGGAACTCTAGCAAGTTTTGGTGCAACTAGTAGAAATTCAGTAGTTGATTGTTTTAAAAACAAATGCATGAAGTTTTTAACAAAAAAGTTAGATGATAAAAGTGTAGGAGCTTACAATACTTTAAAAAATACAGGTGAGATATTTTAACAATATTCTAACCTTGATCACTTTGTTATATTTAGTTTTAATAAATTGAATGAATTTTAGTTATATAGATTTAGTTTGTTAATTAAAGCATAATTTTAATGGATAGACTTTTCGAATAAAAATTATAACTTTATTTTTTCGTTGAATATTAAAGTTTATCATATACTTAAGATTTTAAAAACACTGTTAAGAAAATGTTATAATTTCAGAAAAAATACACTTAGTATTATCAATAGATCTTATAAAAAAGTATTTTAAAATTTTAAAACTGTAAACAATATTAACAAAATTTAAATAAATATCATTAAAAATAAAAAAATTAAGAGTATATCAGCGCTGAGTGATATTTTTTAACATTAGTATTGACTTTTATATAAAGTGTAGAGGTGAACATTAAGTAATTAATTTAATAAAAAGAAAAAAAAAGACTGAGATTTAGTCATTTTATTTTAATATTTCCAATACAAACTTATTGTATTTGTACAGTCAAGCTAATCAGATGTCAATAAATCAAAAAAAAAAACCTAAGCAATCATTTTTCAACCTATTATACTCAAGTATTCAGGAAATATTTTTATTCGTAAGATACCTTATGGTAGAGATTGATAAAAATAATGACCCAAGAATATAATATAAATTCTGAAAAATCTCTTTTCAAATTAAAAAACACAAATTTATTTTTCGTAGAAAAGTAGTATTTATTGTCTACTTAAGATTTTAAAAAGACTGCTTAAACTATAGAAGAAGTAAAACTTTTAGCCAAATAGTCTTTTTCCGCCTTTTTTACTTTGAATTTATCTAAAAATGTTATTATATAGTTTAATATTAAACTCTTCGATTTTGTCCTTTCATTATCATATCTCAAAAAAAAAAAAAAATTCAAGAAGTTGTTAAAATATAAAGTTTTATAAATAAAGATATATTAATAAAAACTAATGTTTTTTGTTTTCTGTACTAACTTTATATAAAAATTTGAGACAACAATTCATTTTGCAGTATATTTTATTTTTTGTGAACTAAAAATCTTTTTAATTTCCCCTTTTCAATAGTTTTTGTAAATAATTAAATAGATTTTTGCAAAATAGTAAATTTAATAAAATTGTAAAGTTATACGTCATAATAGGTTAATGAAATTACATGTACTAGGCGATGCTAATATAAAGTTGTTTAACAAAATTTAAAGTATAAAGTTTAAGTAATAGAAATTGAAAGTATTAATAGCAATTTTGATAAGAGGAAACCGACTTATTTAAACTTTCTTAAAATAAAATTAAACAAGAAAAACAAAACTTAGTAGCGAATTTACAATAATTTAAACAAATTAGAATTATAAATATTTCTTAAATTTTTATATAAATGTTCTTTGACTAACTATGTACTTAATAAAATATTACAAGGGTGTTAAAATGACACAAAAATAATAAAGTTTAGCAAACTTTTGTTAAACAATTCCTTTTAGTTATTTCAATATCAAGTACAACTTATTAGCACTCATTTTTTGCAATTAACAAAGATTGCCAAAAATAAGTCTAGAAACTACGACTTAGTTTAAACACAAAACTTATTTTTAAAACAGCAATAAAAATATTTAAACTTATTAAAAATGTTGCAGATTCTTAACCTCTTGTATTTTAAAGAAAATTCTTATCTTATTTTAATTTTAAACTAAAGGATATCAAGCTTGATTTCAAAATATGTTGTAGAGGGCCAGATTTACATTCTTGTGGGTTTTTCCTTTTACGGTCTGGATTTTATTAAATTTTATAAAAAATGCCTACCAAAATTTATTATCAGTTATTTGCTCGTAGACTACTTCTATCTTACAATGTTTAATTTATTTAAGTAATATAAAATATTTTATTTATTAACAACAACTAAAAAAATTTGTATTGCAATAAATAACAGTATGATACAGTGGCGTAGCGTGGTATTTTAGTCAGGGGTGCGCAAATTTTTTTCTCAAAAAATCTTCTAAATTAAAACTGTTGTAATTAGATATAAAAAAACTTTTTATAAGTAATATAATTGAAATAAATTTATTAAGTAAAATAAGTTCGTTAACTGGTTAAAAAAATATTTACATAATACAAAATTAAATAAAAGTACAAATTTCATTAGAATTACTTATACTTGCAAAAATGTAAACTTACTAAATAAAAATTGTTTTTATAACTTAATATCTTTAATATATAATAGTAAACTTAATATCTTTAAAAGTTAATATATTCAATAAAACGAAAGTATCTGTTTTATTTACGGAAAAATATCAATCTCTTTAATATACAATACAACAGTGATAACAACACCTCATTGCACATAATTTTAATAAAGTTACACAGAAGTTAAAATAGAACAACTTTATAACTGTTATTAAAGTTTATTACAACTTTGTAAAACAGTTAAAAGTAAACTTTTTAAATTTAATTCATTTGATTGTATTTGTTTAAAATAAAAATCACAAACAAAGTTTATTTTATATAGGCCGACACGCTTATTTTGTATGTTTACGAAAATAAAGTTCAGAAAACTAGCAGTAGTCTTAACAATGTAGCATAAAAAAAAATTGTAAAATTGTTTAATTTTTCTTTAAGCGTGACGTATTTTTGTAAACTTTTTGTAGAAAAATAATCTGCCATAAGGTTATACTACAGCGGTGCGCTATATTAATTGCGTACTGTTTGAGTCTAAATTCTTATGAAGTTGATAAACTTAAAAAATTTTTCCTTATGGAGTTTTTCATCAACATCGGTGCGCATTTGCAATTACGCACCGAATCAGTATATTGAGTAATAACATGTACTTTCCTAACTTGTCACTAATTGGTATTCAAAATTTCGTTTAACTTTTTAAATACTAGATAAACATAGTTGAAAAAAGGCAAATTAAGCAGAAGAAATAAACTATAAAGGATAAATATATTAAATTCTTTTTTTTACATATTTATCTTTTATATAAACGCATGCGCCAATGTCCCTCCCCACGCTACGCCCCTGGTAAGATATAATAAAACGTTAATATTCTTATTGATAATGCAGGTTTCTAGTTCTAAAAATGAATCAAATATTATGAGAAATTTTACAAATATAATACATGTTAATTTTTTAGATGTATCACATCTGAAAGAACATGATATCGTTTTAGCTTTAAAAATAAATAAGCTTCTGCAAAAAGAAGATACAATCACAAAGATCAGCAAAATCCTTCAAGACAATTTTACAGTTAAAAATGTTATCGCATTTTATTGTTTAGCTAAATATTACAACCTAGCTACTATTTCTGAGTCATCCTTGCTTTATATAGAACGTTTTTTTCCAATGGTTGTTGCAACTCAAAACTTCTTAAACTTAGATTTTAATGTTGTTGCAAAAATACTTGCAGCTTCTGAATTGAAAATTCACTCAGAAGTTGAAGTATTTAATGCAGTAGTTACTTGGTTAAAATACAACAGTGAAGAACGTATCAAACATGCAAAACAATTGTTACTAAAAATACGATTTCCCTTACTGTCAGAACATGCATTAGAATATTGTACAGATATATTATCTTCAATTACTAAAAATACCGAATGTAAAAAGATATTAAAAGAAATATTAGAAAACAACAACTACTTTAAAAGTAAGTCAAATATTTATTACACAAGTAGGTATTGTAACCAAATTAAGTTTAACTTCTTAATTTTTGGTGGTTATGATAAAAGAATGTATAAAATTTCAAGGAAAGTACAAAAAATTGATGGAAATGATATGAATAATGTTAATTATCTTTCTCCAATGACTCAATGGAGGGAAAATTTTGAAGCTGTTTGTTTAAAAGGAGAAGTTTATGTTTTTGGTGGTATTGACGATTCTGCTAATCTGGTAAATTCTGTCGAAAAATTTTCACCAACTTCTAATACATGGAGCTTTGTAAGTAATATGTTTGATAATCGTCAGCACTTCTGTGCTTGTGCATTTATGGATACAGTATTTATTGTCGGTGGTTTTTGTTGTAATGGTAGTGATGATGTTTTTATGACAACGAACTCCTGTTTAGTATTTGATAATAACAATTTTAAAGAAGTTTCTGGAATGAAAGAATCTAAAGATTCAGCAGCTTGTGTAGTTTTTCAAGGAAATATTTTAGTTTCAGGTGGATGTGATAGTAATAGTTTTATATTGAACACAGTTGAATCATATGATGTGTTTGCTAATATATGGTCACCAATGCCTAACACGATAAATAGTCATGATAATCATAGTTTAGTTGTTGTAAAAGATAAACTGTTTGTGATCGGTTTTAGAATTAAAAATTATGAAGTTTTTGACAACGTTTGTAAGAAGTTTATTGCATTGAAATCACCTTACAGTGATATATATATTTGTTCAAATAAAGTTATATCTATTGGAAATGAAATTGTAACAATTGAAAATAACAGTTCTACAGTAATTTGTTATGATGTTGATAAGGATAAATGGTGTGAAAAATCATGTGATGCTGTAAAAAATATTTTACTTTTTTCCTGTGTGAATATGCCTCAATATTAAGACTTTCTTAAAATTCAATATACTGTCGGAAACACTCAATTTATAGTGACTTAAACGTATGTACTTAGATATAATATTATATTTAAAAAAATAAAATTTACAAATTATTTTTTAGTACTACTGATATAAAACAATGAGTTTTAACTATTTAAATTTTTTTTTTAAATTTTAAGCTATAATTTTTTTATTTTGCATAATCTTAGTACTAAAAATTTCAAATGAACAATATAGATAATTAAAGTTACATAAAGTTAATAATATCTAGTTTAGTAAACAAAATTGAAAAGTTTTTTAAACTTTTATAAACTAGATTCTTTATAGTATTAAGCTAAACTGATTTTACAAACTATAAGTTACAAAAATATACAAATATTCTACTTTTTCTGTTTTTTATTTTATTTTTTTTTGTTTATAACAAAATAAAATAGTAAACTTAATCGTTATTATTTAATGATATCCATTAAGTTATTTTTTAATTCTTTTAATATTGTTTCAGATAGTATTAGCCTTAGTCGCTACTTAAAATGTTTTTAAGTTAAGTTTAAATATCTTATTTCTTTATTTTTAATTTGTTTTGTTCATAGAAATATGAAAAAAAATTTTCATAAAAGTCTCAACCTTTCGCATGTTCTATAATGATTGTTAGAATCAAGCAAATTTGAGGGATATTAATAAAAAAATGATAATTTAATTTTAAAATTTAGGTCTTAAATTTGTCAAAATTTTTCTGTTCAGATTTTGGGAAATCATAAGTTCTTAGATATTGGTCATGGAAAGATGAAAAACAACCCTCTGCCACTTTCTTATATTATGGCTAAAATAGAGCAATTAATAGAAATATTTGCAAAAACATTAATTGTTTTACTCTATATGTTTATTGTGGAAATGGTTAAATTTGTCAATTTTTCAGATAAAATTTTGAAAAATCATTTTTTTTGGTCTTAAAAAGTAAAAAGCATACAAAAATTTTAGTTTAGATCTTATTTTTACGCGGTTAACTCATAAACGTTTAAAATTGAACTAGAGAAACGTGCAAAAAATAAAAAAAAACATATATTTTGGAATTACTTACATTTAAAAAATTTTTCTGTTTAAACTTAAAGAAATCTTAACAATTTTGTTTTATTAGTAGAAAGATGAAAAACATTTCAAAATGTTCGTAAAAGTCTCAGCTTTCCATCACTACCCTTACAATCGCTACAATAAAGCAAGTTTTTAAATATTTGCAAAAAATTAAAAAAATGTTTTTATACATTTAGTGTTCAAATTGATGAAAACTGAATACAGTTTTAGTTTTCCGCAAGTACCATCATAAATGGCTAACTTAGTAACTAAAATAAGTCTAGTAAAATTTGCACCCTCTGTAATTTGTAGAGACTCGAAATTGCAATTGCAGACAACAACAAACTTTTAAACTTGAGATCAGAATTGGTAGGAAAATGTACACATTTTACAAAATTTTATTTAAAGTCTTAAAAATTATGTGTATTGTATACTTTACACTTATGTCCCGAAAAATTCAATGAAAAACGCCTGTATTAACATGTTGTAAAAGTTGTAAGTTTAAGCAAGTTAAATTTATTGATATGTTGATTTAATAAGAGAGCATCTTGCAAGTGTAAATGAAATTGATAAAAGAAATTTTGATAACAATTTTTTTCTTTAATTTAAAAAAAGAAAATACGTTTTGAAATAATTTTTTTGAAGAAAATGTTATTTAATAAGTTGTAATAATATCATCATTATTTTGATGAAAACTTTATATAAATATCTATATTCCACTAATACTTAGAATATAATAGCATCTTGATAATCGTTGAAATTTTTGTGCTTCTAAATTTATAGACAACATATTTACCTTTGTAGGTTTTTATCATATTGATGCAGGTGATGTCAATTCAACAACTAACTTCTGTTTAGAGTTTATAAAATGTAAAAACTTTAAAGAAACAACTTGAATGAATGTAGCAAGAATTAAAGCAGCTTGTGTAGTTTTATAAGGAAATATAGTTAGTCTAGGTGGTAAAAGTAATAATGGAGATCACCTAAACAGACTATAATTATATGACATATTTACTGATAAATTGTCATTAATCTCTGATATGATAAAAGTTAATAATAACCACAACTTTGTTGTTGTCAATAATAAATTATTTAATAATGGTGTTAAAACAAACGATTCTAAAGTTTTTGTAAATTTTACACAAAAAAATCGCTCTTAAACCACAACCAACCTATTTTCATTAGAATTTGCTTTTTCGATGGAAAATAGAAGCGTAATATTTTAAAATGTCTTGTTGAAACGTCGAGGTGTTTCAATTAGCATTTGCTAGGTCAGCAAAATAAAAATGTTTTATCATAAGTGTCAAACATTTTATTATTTATTATTATCTTTATTTTATGAAGTTTTATATTTGATTAATTTCCGATATATTTGGATAAGGTGGCTAAAAGTGATAAAAAGTTAATGATTTTGCTGACTCAGCAAATACTATGGGAAACACATCTACAATATAATCGGACACATTTTAAAATAACAGATTTCCAGAAATTTGTTACGATGTAGACAATTGTCGAAAAAATCGTGATGTTTAATTTAAAATAATTATTTTTTGTTTGTAGATTCACCAGTATTAAAACATTTTGAAATCAACTGTTTATTTTTAGTCGGACATAGTGTTGTAATTTATTACTAAAATTTTCTTCTATTTTTAGCATAATTTCATTTTTCTATTGTTTAGTTAATAAATTTAAATTAAAAAAACACTAATGTTTTTAACTGATATGAGTTTGTTATTTAAAAACTCACTGCTTAAAAAAAAGCAAAAAAAAAAGCCAATTTAGTTCAATAGCCAAAGCTTATACCAGAGTAGTAATGAAAAATCATCAAAAGTATTAAACAAAGTAGAAATTACATATTGTTTACTATAACAAAAAAGCTGTATTAGTTAGTTTAATTAATATTAAGAAATATAAAGTTAATACTCCAAGTTTGCTACTCTCTTGTACTTGTTTATTAAGTTTTGTACATTTAAAAAGCTCCTAAAAGTAAAAGTTTGAATAAAAGAAGCAAATAAAAATTCAAAAATTATCATATTTGTATTAGTTCTAAAAATTCCAAGTTTTTTATCAATATTGAAAATATGTAATCATAAATTTTTAGCAATTTGCCACAACTTAACTTAGTAGAGCATGTCATTAAAAAAAAGGATAATTATTTTTAAATTGAAACAAATCTCTTTATAATCTTTTCTTATGGAATTCTAGCAGAAACCACTTTAACATGTTGTTTTTCTTAGTATATGTGTCAACCACTTAAATTGAATCCTGGAATAATTTGCACTTTAGAGAGTTTTCAAAGTCCTAATTAGGAGCCATTTAACATCAGGCCACACAAATTTAAATGTAACAAAATTAATATATAAATACCTAGTGACACAAATTACCAGAATTAGTATTAATTTAAAAAAAATATTTGTACAGGGTTGCCACACACTCAGGGTACTCCGTATTACTCAAACTGTTTTTAAATTTTGAAAACATCTTGATGAGTCAATTTAACTCAGGATAATTTAAACTTGATCAAGCAGGCTTAAGTCAAAAAGTCTAAAAGTCAAGCAGGCTTAAGATAGTTATGTTCTCATTTAAAAAACTGAGAATTGTTTTAATATTTTGAATATCCTAGGCCATTTTATAAACTTTAAATGAGATTTAGTTGAATTGATTGAAATGTTTTTTATTTTATACTCAATTTTAATTTAAAAGTTGTTTTTAGTGAATAATATTTTTATTAGTTATTTTCTTTGGATTTAAAAAGATTCAAGGTGATTCAAGCAAATAAATTGTTACTCAGGTAAGTTTTTTGACTAAATCAGTAAATCCCTGTTTATATTAATAAGTATTTATAACAAAAAGACATTTTATTCAATTATTTATATAAAGTTTATTTACTTTTGGCGTTTTAAGCTAACTTGCATAGTAATAAAATACTGCTATAAAGGGTAGACTATGAGACTGATGTATTTTATAAAAAAAAAATTATTCAATTATGTTATTAACTCAAGATTAAATAGTTTAGCAAATGTTTATTATAAAGAAATATAATATTTTTCAAGTTTACTATTTTTATTTATAGTAATTAAAAAACATCAGTCAAATCTACAATCTACAAGGATAAGTCAGGGTGTCCACAAAACATTAAACACTGAAAACAAAAGCTGGAATAGACTAAAAAACCTTTAATTTGAGATATTTTTGAAATAAAATTTTGATAATATGAAATTTTGAACAAAAGTCAATAAAAAAACTATAATTTCAAACAATTTCTACATATTAATTACTAAAATTTTGATTTGACACTAAAAAATATGGGGTAAAATAAAACTTTTAGTCATTATCAATTATTTTGTTAAAAAACACATCCAAAGTAGCTTTACAGTATCTTACTTTTGTTAAAAAAACATTTTAGTAGCTTTACAGTATCTCTTTTTGTTTAAAGACTACTTCACACTGTTATAAATTTGAAACTAATATCAAACCCAAAAAAATGATTTCAAAAAATCAGTGGCCACTCTGATGAATTTATTAAGAAGGTTTATTCATTTTTAATTCTACCTTTTTTATTAAAATAAAGTAATCAAAAGTAAGTTCTATCTTTTTTATGTAAAAAAATCCCCCGGTGACAAGTTGTTTGGAAAATTTTTGAAATATAAAAATTCATAATTTTAAGACACGAAGGGATTTAAAAGTTATTTAAAAAGACTCGATTTAAAAGTTAATAACTTATTTTTTTAATTTAATAAATTGATATCAAATGTTTTACTAACTTTCACTGAAACAGAATTTAAAGATTTTTAAAATGAATTAGATATATTTTGTAATGTTTGATATACGTCAGTTTCTTCTAAAATCTAAAAAAATAATTTAGGATGGCGATATAACCTGGAATTCTGAAAAAGCTGGATTTCGACTATTAAGGTTAAAACAACCTGTAATTCAATAATTTTTTAAAAAACAATTAAGTTATGAAATTTAAACAAAAAGATAAACAGAAAACTTGAAATTATAAACAAGTTTTACATTTTAAGTATTAAAATATGGTTTTAACCCAAAAAACCTATAATTCAAAAACTTTTATGTTAGATATAATTAGTAAGTTAAATATTGATTAATAATTATTTAGTATCCTTTGTATTTTTGTGGACAATTTGTTTTTAATAATTTTTAAAAATTTTCCCATTTTTAAACTAAAAAATTGTCAGATGTAAGGATGAAAAAATTTATTAAAAGTGCAAGCTAAACTTTTTATTTTTTACAGTTGAACTGTTTGATTAAAAGTTTTTAATTTGATAAGATAAAAATGTTGTCACTAAAGTGTTCTGTTATTAGATAAATAATTATATTTCAAAAAGTACTTTAAATGTTTTAAATTATATTATAACACATGCTTACTCAGGATATAATTCAAAATGCAGGAAAGTTTTTTTATTTTCTATAATAAAATATTAAAAAACATTAGTTTGAGTTCTAAGGCTATAAAACCTGGTATTTGAAACTTTAAAATAAAAAGAAAAAACTAAGTATTTTGAACAAAAATCTAAACAAGTAGGAATTTTAAACAGTTTTACATGCTAAGCAGTGAAAAATTGATATGACTCGAAAAGTCTACCATATAGTCAAAAAGTGTTTGTTATCATTAACATTTTTCTTTAATAAATACATCTAAAATAGATTAACAATATCTTTTTAACTTTTTTATACCTCTTAAAAAACTCTTTATCATATACAAAACTTTTAACTTAATATAGGCAATATAATGTATACTTTGTTAAAACTTCAAGAAAATTAGAAAACCTGGAAAAAATTTCTTAAAAATACGTGGCCACCCTGATATTTTCGTCAATTGTATATGAGTAAACTATTTATTTTGAATGTTTATTTCATTAACAGCCAGGCTACCAGCTGCTTTTTACCTAGTTTATTTTAACAAACTTAACATATATGTGCAAAGTAATTTTGAGAGTGACACAAGTTCAGGGTTTTCAGGGTAAGTATGAATATTAAGGATTATGTTATAAAACTCAAACAATTCTTTCTTAAATTTCAGGCTAGTTTTCTGCATTGTAACAGGGTTGCTAATAACATTTTTAACTCCGAACAGTTTAAAATGCTAAAAGTTTCTGGATAAATAGGATAAAAAATAAAATTTTGACTTTTTTTTCAGTTTACGATAACTAACACAGTTATGATTTTTTGTATAAAATCTCAGGATAGATTTCTAACTTGTAAAAAATCTCAAGATCATTTTTTATAGATTCAAAATAGGAATAAGTTGATCTAGTCTCAAAAATTTGTTTTTTTTTTCAGCCAATTATGTTCAAGAATAAAACACTATTGTTTTTGAAAAATTTACTTAAAAATTTTTAGCCTTGTGATAGGATCTAAACTATTCTTAAAAATAAGATATTTGATTATGTTATAATTCTATAAAAAAAAA
The DNA here is from genome assembly GCF_965202585.1 of Thalia democratica. Classification (NCBI taxonomy): domain Eukaryota; kingdom Metazoa; phylum Chordata; class Thaliacea; order Salpida; family Salpidae; genus Thalia; species Thalia democratica. Next base: position 21,887,303 of record NC_139165.1, read on the forward strand.
TTTAATTGATTAAAGCTTTAAATAAAATTGTTCAGTTAGAACTTAAGTTAACATTTAAATTACCAAACAGGCATTCAAGTGAGTAGTTTATGAGGTAAGACTAAAATTAGACAATTAAATGATAAAGGTAAACTATTTATAATATATATAAATATAATCAACATGATCACAGAGCTTATCCACAATTTCTATCTTTCAATGTCAGCTCTTTCACTCAGTGAATCTTTAAAAAAACAGTATTTTTTAGTTTTAGTGTACACTTTAGGTAGAAGTATACATATACAACCTTCCTTTTTATTATTAAGAAAAAAGATTATAAGGAATAAGTAGTTTGTCGCTAGATGAAGGAGTTTTTTTTAAGCTTTGAAAATAATTAGGACAAAAGGGCAGTTTTGGTCATTCAGCTAACTTTTTTAATTTAAAGAGTAGGAACTCTTGTCAAATATTGAGAAATATGTTTTATTTTGTAATTTTATAACATTTTCATATTAAAAACTGTATGATAAAATTAAGATAGCTGTTTCAAAATTTGGCTAGTGTTTATATTTAAATTTTTTTCAATTAAACTCAGGCTGACTTTGGTTAGCCTGATATACACAGGCTGGTTTATTGTATCTTAGTCGGTGTAAATCTTTTACGTTCTAATAGTAGGGTTTAAAATCAAGAAAAAAAATGTTTTGTCTGTTTTTTCAGAATGTAGCATCTGTTAAAAATTTTCACTATTTAATTTGGAGACTAAAGACAAGTCTTTTTATGTTACAATATATTTATTTTCTTAACCAAAAAAAAAATTATATTTATAAAATTTATATTATTCAGTTCTTTAAAAGCATTTACTTGTTAATAAAAAATACACTTTTAAAATATAAAAATAATCTTAAAGAACTATAAAGTTGCTTTTTATATTTGATAAATGAGTCCGAATGTTTGATTTAATAAATAAAAGTTTTATTGATTATTTTTAATTATAATCTGTTACATGAAACTTATTTTTAAATTATCCTAACCTTTAGTCCTGACAATTATAAACTAAGTTTTTATAAATTATTAGTTTTTTAGTTTTATATTTTGCTCAATAACAACTAATCTAACTGTATACTATAAGCTTTATCCTAATTTGACCTAAGAGTGATGAATAATTATTATATGGTAATAGAATATTTTATATCACACCCAAAATTACATTTAAGACAAACCTAAGACACAACAGTTTAGTATTACCCTAATTTCGAAATTATTTTAGCATATTTTAGTCTTAATGTTGTTGTCAATGACTTTAAATTGTATTTAATTGGTATACTACACAATAATCATATTTTATATATATAATAATTATTAAATTTTTTTGCATTTAAAATAATATTTAATAGTTTAAAATATAATTATAACTTTTTTCAGATTGAAAATAACTGTAAGAAATAAATAGCATTGAGTTATGAACGAGTTACTACATAAATGTAAGAGAAATGCTGAAAAAAATTTGAAAGCATATATTGCAAAATCTTCAAAAGAAAATTCTAAACGAGGTAAACAAATTTAATAAAATCATTTTAAAACATATTAAAATTCTCTCTATTCTTTAAAGTTGGAAAACTAAAAGTTTATTAAACCGTATTTACTAATGCTAAAATAATTATTTAATAAATTCTTTTTTACTTTTTAAAAATTGTTTTTTTAAAACAAAATTTTAAAAGACATTTTTAATTAAAATAATATTAATGAAATCTTGTTTCAGTATAAAATTAACGAAAATGATTTAAATCTTTGAAACAGTTGAAAACTATCATATTGTACATTTTTGTTAAATAATCGGAAATAAATAATTCTAAATTAAAAAAATACTTAATGAAGTTTTAAAATACTAAAAAAAAAATAAATTACTTTCACTTCAAAACTTTTTTAGTCTTATCTTTCACATCCAGATTATTTTATTCAAAAGTTTAAGCTATATTTTGAAACCTTAAGTTTTTTAGTAAAGCAAAGTCTTATTTCTATATTTAAAAAATATTATTATATTATAACGTAGATCATTTTAAAGCTTGGAAATTTAACTGAAAGGTTAAGGTTTATTAAACAGTTTAATAAAGTAAAACTAAGGTTAGTAAAAATTAAATACTTATGTACATGTTTTGTTTCTACAGATATACCAAAGATTGAAGAAAAAGAATTAGCAGCAGCTTTGAAACTGAATAAGTTGATGTTAAATAAAGATGAAAATATAAAAGTATCCGATTATTTTAAAGAAAAAGTGAGTAAAGACAATGTTGTCACATTTTATTGTTTAGCTAAACATTACAAACTAGCAACTATTTCCGAGTCATCCTTGCTTTATATAGAACGTTGTTTTCCAATGGTAGTTGAAACTCAAAACTTTTTGCACTTAGATTTTAATTTAATTGTGAAAATACTTGGAAGTTCAAAATTAAACATTCACTCAGAAATTGAAGTCTTTAATTCAGTAATTACTTGGTTGAAACACAACAATGAAGAACGTATCAAATATGCAAAACAATTGTTACTAAAAGTTCGACTTTCTTTGTTTTCAGATCATGCGTTGAAAAATTGTTTAAATATATTTTCTTCAATTAGTAAAAATAATGAACATGAAAACATATTAAAAGAAGTTTTAGCAAAAAACAACTACTTTGAAAATAAATCAGCTGTTTATTACACAAGTAGGTATTGTAACCAAAATCAATTTAGTTTGTTAATTTGTGGTGGTCATGATGTTGAAAATAATAAAGTTGTAAGCAAAGTACATCGAATTGATGGAAACGATGTAAATGATGTAAAAAATCTTACTCCAATGAATGAAGGTAGATACAGTTTTGAAACTGTTTGTTTAAAAGGAGAAGTTTATGTTTTTGGTGGTTTTGATAATTATGTTGATCCGGTAAGTATTGTAGAGAAATATTCACCTTCTACTAATACTTGGAAAACATTAACTGACATGCTTGATAGACGTCAGTACTTCTGTGCTGGTGCATTTATGGACACAATATTTATTTTTGGGGGTTCTTTTTATAATGAAAGTGATGACGATAATATAAAAACTAACACCTGTTTTGAATTTAATACAAAAAACAACAACTTTAAAGAGGTTTCTGGAATGAATGAATCAAGAGATTGTGCAGCTTATACAGTTTTTCAAGGAAATGTTGTAGTTTCAGGTGGTGAGAATAATAATAAGGTTGTTGTAAAAACAGTAGAATCATATGATGTATTTGCTGATAAATGGTCATCAATGGCTAATATGATAAATCGTCATGTTGATCATAGTTTAGTTGTTGTAAAAAATAAACTGTTTGTTATTGGTAATAGATATTACAAAGGCGAAGTTTTCGACAGTGTTAGTAAGAAGTTTGTTGCTCTTAAATCATTTTACACTTTAAGTGTGAATAAAGCTATGTCGATTGGAAATAAAATTGTAATAATTCAAGATGATTATTCACCAATTGTTATTTACGATGTTGATAAAGATGAATGGTCTAAAGAATCATGTAATATAACAGAAAATATTTTGTGTTTTTCATGTGTGAAGTTGCCTAAGTATTAACATTATCTTACTATTGTTTTAAAAATTATTTTTAAAACTGCCGAAACGTATGAGATTTAAAATAAAAAAAATCTGATTTTTATTCTATTATAACTTTTAATAAATAAATTAAAATTTTTGAAAATTTTCAACTTTACCAATTTTATATTCTTTTTTGCATAATCTTAGTACTATAAATTTTGAGTGAATGGTACAGACAGCTAAAAATAAACAATAATAAGTTTTAGTGGTGATTTAGCTTAGACAAAAAAATTAAATTTTCTAATAAATTATATATTTATAGTATATAAAAACGTGCTAAAAGTATTGAAATTTTAGTTTTTTATAGCTTTAAACTAAAGGGACTCTATAATTTATTAAATAATGGCTTGCAAATATTTTTTACTTATTTTTATAAATGTTTCAAATTATCATTGCAGTTTAACACAAAAATATTTTTACATAGAATATTGATTATTATTCTTTAATTGATGTGTAACAATAAAATGATCAAACATTATTTTTTTAGCTTATTAAGTGTTTTTGTAAATGTTTTCGGTGTAAACTTTAAAATTTAGGGTCCTTAGTTCCTATAAACAATGTTTGTAATTTAAGTTAAAACCGTATTTTTTTTTTTGTTTTACATCCATTTACCAGAATAACATTGTTAAGGAGTTTAAGTTGATTTTATAATGACTTATTGAAGTGTTTAAATATACAAGCTAACATAAAAATAAATTAAAAAGGTAAATTTAAATTGTTGTTTTAGAATAATTTAGATAGTTTTAACAGTGAAAAATACTATAGATTAAGTAAAACTGCAAATTATTTTTAAATATACTATAAACTATCCTATAAATTTACAAAACTTCTGCTTTGCTATTGCAAACTATACACTGTTTAATTTTACAAAAAAAAAAGGTTTTATTTTGAAAAATGTTGACCATTTAGTTTACACTTTGCAAGTTTTCAAATCTTTCATTAATAATCCTAGTCACTAGACATTGGTGTCTTTTTTGGCTACCTTTTCTAAACTAGCTTTTTATAGGCTACTCTGATTGGGTAACACAAAAAGCCATATAGTTGACCTTTAAAAAAAGTAGCCTAGAATCAGGTTTAACAGTACTAATTAAAGAGTATAAGCATAAAGTTTTTTTTTGATTTATATTATAATCATAGATGTAACAGAAATAGGAAAACTATATTTTAGATTCTAAGCTCTCACTCAAGTGTTGTCTATGTTACTACGGCCAGAATAAGATTTTAACAAAAGAACAAAATTACAGAACGAACTTAAACTTTGCAGTTATCTTCATTTGCAGTATATAAAAAATAAAGTTTTCATTTTCAAATCTTTAATTAAAGTTTTTTATAGTCGTTTGAATTATTGCTCAAAAAAAATATATTTTCGAATTTCTGTCAGACAGTTCTTTATGGAGTTAACTAAAACTTTGCAGTAATGTTTTAGAGTGTATTAAAAATTAAATATCAAGCTCTAACTCAAGTGTAGTTAATGTTGAAGTTGTTTAAAATAGTTCTCAATATGAAGCATTTTTTTTTTCTTTTTTTAAGTTTAATTCTTTCTAGAACAAACAAATCTTAACTGAAATAGCTCAGACTTTGCAAAAAAGCTTCAACTTAAGTAAATTTAATAATACTAATGATTCAGCCGTTTAAAAAATTACTTTAAGATAAACTTAATGTTGGTTTTACAGAGTTGCTAAAATTCGTTTTATATCTTAAAATACAACAAATATTGACAAAATTAGCTTGACGTTTGCAATTAATCTCTAAATTAAGTATTATTTATAATACAGCCGTTTAAACTTGTACTCAAGGAAAAGCAAAAAATCACTACTCTCAAAGTTTATTCTGCCGGAATTGAGATATATAAAGTTACTTAATTAGTCAATTTAAAAGCACTATTCAAACAATAATATGACAAAATATAGGAGAAAAAGTGCTTGTTAAGATTATTTTAGCTTATCTTAAATAAAAAACATCAGTAACCTAGACAACTTAAAATGATCATCTATATTTTATTGCCAATTGCCTGTATTCACTCAGTATTATAATCTAATAGGACAATACCCGTCACAACCGATCACTTAATATATCCATATAGACTATTATTGCGATATTCTGTACTCAATCAGTCTTATATTATAATAAAGTAACTTACATCCAACCGATCACTTATCATGCACATGTAGAATATGGTTGCGATTCGTTCTATTAGTTATTAATAGTTATAAACATGTTTGAGTGATAGCTTACGATTCTCCGTAGTATATGTCAATTGAACAACACCCGTCATCCCGATCAATTACATTACCTAGGGATATTTTATTTGAGGTTGTCGGTATGCTGTGATTGCATATGTCAATTGAATAACACCCGTCACCCTGATCACTTAGAATACCTAGGTTTATTTTAATTAAGGTTGTCGGTATTCTGTAGTTGTATTCGTCAATTGAACAACACCCGTTATGCCAATCACTTACAATAAGTAGGTATGTTTTTTTTTAAAGTTGTCAGTTTTCTTTAATTGCATATATATATATTAAACAATACCCGTCTGCCCGATCAATTACAGTACCTAAGTATATTTTATTTAAGGTTTTCGGTGTTTTGTAGTTGCATATGTCAATTGAACAACACCTGTCAACCCGATCACTTACATTACCTAGGTGTATTTTTTTTAAGGTAGTCTGTAATCTCTAGTTCCATATATCAATTGAATAACAACCGTCACTCTGATCAGTTGAAATACCTAAAAATATTTTATTTAAGGTTTTCGGTATTTTGTAGTTGCATATGTCAACTGAACAAAACTCGTCATCCCAATGACTTACAATACATAGGAATATTTTTTCAAGGTTCTCGGTATTATGTAGTTGCATATGTCAATTGAACCACAACCGTCATCCCAATCATATACAATAACTTGGTATATTTTATTTAAGGTTGTCGGTATACCGTAGTTGCTTATGTCAATTAAACAACACCCGTTAAACTGATTACTTACAATACCTATTTGTAAATTATTTAAGATTGTCGGTACACTGTAGTTGCATATGTCAATTAAAAATACCAGCCACCCAAATCACTTACAATACCTAGGTATATTTTGTTTAAACTTCTCGGTATTCGTAATTTGCATAAGTCAATTGAACAACACCCGTCACCCCGACCACTCACAATACCTAGGTTTGTTATATTTAAAGCTGTCGGTATTCTGAAGTTGCATATGTCAATTAAACAACAACCTTCACGCCGATCACTTAATATACCTAGATATATTTTATTTAAGGTTTTCAGTATTCTGTAGTTGCATTAATCAATTGAACAACAAACGTCACTCCGATCACTTACAATACCTAGGTTTGTTTTATTTAAGGTTTTTGGTATTCTGGAGTTGCATATGTCACTTGAAGAACACCTGTTAACCCAATCACTTACATTACCTAGGTATCTTTTATTTAAGGTAGTCTGTAATCTCTAGTTGCATGTGTCAATTGAACAACAGCTGTCTACCCGATCACTTATTATACCAAGAAATGTTTTATTCAAAGTTGTCGGTATTCTGTAGTTGAATATGTCAACTGAACAACATACGTCATCCCGATCACTTACAATACTAGGAATATTTTTTTTATGGTTCTTGGTTATCGTAATTTGCATGAGTCAATTGAACAACACCCGTCACTCCGATCAATTACAATACCTAGGTATATTTTATTTAAGGTTGTCGGTATTCTTCAGTTGTATATGTCAATTGAACAACACCCGTCATGCCGATCACTTAGAATAAGTAGGTATATTTTTTTAAAGTTGTCAGTTTTCTGTAAATCCATATATATATTAAACAATACCCGTTTGCCCGATTAATTACAATACCTAGGTATATTTTATTTAAGTTGTCAGTATTCTGTAGTTGCATATGTAAATTTAACAACACCCGTCACCCCGATCACTTGCAACACCTAGGTTTGTTTTAATTAAGGTTCTCGGTGTTCTGTAGTTGCATATGTCAATTAAACATTAACCTTCACCCGATCACTTACAACACCTAGAATTATCTTATTTAAGGTTTTAGCCATTCTGTAGTTGCATATGTCAATTTAACAACACCTGTCACCCCGATCACTTAAAACACCTAGATATATTTTATTTCAGGTTTTCAGTATTCTGTAGTTGCATATGTCAACTGAACAACATACGTCATCCCGATCACTAATAATATCTAGGAATGTTTTGTTTATGGTTCTCGGTATTCTGTAATATGCATATGTCAATTGAACAACACCCGTTAATCCGATCACTTACAATACCTTTTTAGAAATTAATTAAGGTTGTCGGTACTCTGTAGTTGCATATGTCAATTAAATATACAAGCCACCCCGATCACTTACAATACCTAGGTATATTCTGTTTAAGCTTCTCGGTATTCGTAATTTGCATAAGTCAATTGAACATCACCCGTCAACCCGATCACTTACAACACCTAGTCATATTTATTCAAGGTTGTCGGTATACTGTAATTGCATATATCAATTAAACAACACCCAACTGCCCTTTTACTTACAATACCTAGGTTTGTTTTATTTAAGGTTGTCGGTATTCGGAAGTTGCATATGTCATTTAAACAAAACCCGTCACCCTGATCACTTACAATACCTTGGTATATTTTATTTAAGGTTTTCGGTATTCTGTAGTTGTATATGTCAATTGTACAAAACCAATCACCTAGATCACTTACAATACCTAGGTATATTATTAAAGAAGGTTATCATAAATATTTATCAATGAATTGATTTTTCTTATTTAAGGTTGTCGGTATTTTTTTAGTTTTATATGTCAATTTAACAACATTTAAGCGCCCTTTTATTAACAAAACCTAGGTATATTTTATTTAAGGTTGTCGGTATTCTGTAGTTGCATATGTCAATTGAACAACACTTGTCACCCCGATCAATTACAATTTCAAGATATGTTTTATTTAAGGTTCTCGGTATTCTGTGGTTGCATATGTCAATTGAACAACACCCGCCACCCTAATCACTTACACTACCTAGGTTTATTTTATTTAAGATTTTCGCCATTCTGTAGTTGCAAATGTCAATTAAACAACACCATGGTTTATTTTATTTAAGGTTTTCAATATTCTGTAGTTGCATATGTCAATTGAATAACACCCGTCACCCCGATCACTTACAATACCTAGCAATATTTTATTTAAGGTTTTCGGTATTCCGTAGTTACTTATGTCAATTTAACAACACCCGTCACCCCGATCAATTAAAATATCTAGGTATATTTTATTTAAGTTCTTAGTACTCTATTGTTACATAAGTCAATTGAACAACACTCGTCACCCCGATCACTTACAATACCTAGGTATTTTTTATTTAAGGTTGTCAGTATTCTGTTGTTTCATATGTCAATTGAACAACAGCCGTCACCCCGATCACTTACAATACCTAGATATATTTTATTTAAGGTTGTTGGTATATCGTATTTGCATATGTCAATTGAACAACATCCGCTAACCCGATTACTTACATTAACTAGGTATATTTTATTTAAGGTTGTCGCTATTTTGTAGTTGCATATGTCAATTGATCAATACCCGTCACCCCAATCAATTAAAATACCTAGGTTTATTTTATTTAAGGTTGTCGGTATCTTGTAGTTGCATAGGTCAATTGAACAACACCTAACAATAGGTCAACAATAGTTTTTCTACTTCTGACGTAAATAGCAACTTAAAGAGAATGCTCGTTTTATATCATTGTGTCTTAAATTAAACTGTTTGTGTTGTTTATATAATTTTATTACTTCAAACATAATTAGGATTTGTCTAAAACCCTTTGTAGTGAGGGTTAAATAGTCATTTTTAAGCCCTAGTTATAATGTTTACAAAGATTTTTTTTCTTTTTGATAAGTATTTCAAAACGTAGCCTTACTTACTTTTTTAAATACATGCTGTTTGTAACGACTTCGGCTAACATTTTACTGACTGATTATTTTTTTGAAAACACTTGAATTTGTTTGTAAAAATTTAAAATTATTTAAGTCCTTAATTTTATCTAGATGATTTTAACTTTGCTTCACAAAAATATTTTCTGTTTTTCTTTTTCAAATTAAAAATGTATGCAAGAACTTATTTGGGCATTTTAACCAAGTTGTGGTTGAGACTTGAGACTATGTTTATTCATCATACTTTTTTAAAAAGCTTGATTACGGATAAAAAAGCTTAGTATATTAATATTTAATTGTAGCTAATAAAAATGAGAAAAAAGTATGCTGAATAAACAAGGTTCATAATTGTATGTTAATTTACAATATTTAAAAGTGTGTATGTAAAGAATTAATTTATTATAAAATGTAGTAGTAAAAATATTATCATTCCTATATGAGTTTTAGTGTTCAAGTAATTTAGCTGTGATAACTAATTACAAAACATCAACATATTACAACTACTTGTGATGTAGTTTATTTTAAAAGTCAAATGCTCGTTACATTTTCTAGTTTATATATAAATTAGCTATTTGTATAAGTCTTCTCTTACCTGCGGGCTGCTTTTTTACTTAATAACTACTAGAATGTGGTTAAAATTAATAATAAATATTTAATCAATTAGTACGAATTTAAATTTATTTTAGGAGTAGTAATAAAAGGTCTTAAGTTTCTTCAATTTAGCCTTATCAATTTATGATTAAGATTTAATTTTAAGCAAAGCGACTTATTACACTAGAACTGGGACGTAGCTAGCTCAAAGAAGTTACGAATCTGAAAAAATTAAAACATCTGAAATAACACATGATAACGTCATAGCGGGAACATCTGAAATAACAAATTTACTGAAACATTAGTTTTCTTTTCTTTCATGTACTTTTTTTTGTTTAGTTTAGTCCCTTATCATTTTCTTAATTTTGACTAACCAGTTTAAACCTTACTGAAATATGGCTAGAGTAGTTTAATTTAAGTTTATAGGCTGTACTGTGGTTGATCTTTTTCATATCGTTTACATAAATATTTTCTCTCGAGTACGTAATATAAACATATTATAAACAATGATAATTAATCAGTTTTTAATTCAGTGAAATTTTCAGTTATAAAATTTGTAACGTAGCTTGAGACGTCTTTTGCCACTAAACAGTATACGTTTTATTTTCTATTTATATCAATATAACAAAAACTGCTATTGATAAGGTCATAGATGATTGTAGAATGTAGATAACTTGAAAACTACTAGAACGTGGTTATAAAAATTAACTCAAGTTTTGTTCGTTCACACATGTTTAAAATTAAGAAAAAATATCAGACCAAGTTTCATCAAACTAATATTTATTGGCATTAAAATATAGTAAGTTTAAAAAATATTTAAGGCCGTAAAAGTGTTTTAGTCCAGTTATGTATTTCTCTTAACTTCTTTTTTTTTCTTTTTTTTAACCTACTTGACACAACAATAAATCACAGTTGATTAATCTTCACTTATAAAACTACTAGCTTGTACAACAATGTAAAATTCTTGTTGGATTTGCAATTAAAGCTACAAAATAAGATATAACTTGACTTTGTGTTTAGAGCACTAGAAGCCTACAACGTGATTTATTAATTTTATATTATATTTTTAAGTTTATATTTTTGTTTTTAAAGTTATGTTATCTAGAACTTTATCACTTATTTGTAGTTTAATTAAATAAATACCAAAGTTTTGAATTATAGTATTACATTTAAGGTAATAGTAATTATTATTCTTGTGTCATGTTAAATTTAAATTAAAGCAAAGTTTTATTTGTTTTCCATTCTGGTTAAAGCAAAAAATGAATAAAAAAAATACGCTGCATATTAGATGGAAATTTTTTGTATTTTATTAATGACGTCACATTATTTTACCAAAACAATTTGCAACACTACTTTTAATTTTTACAAAAAAAAAATCAAAAGATTTTCATTATCATAACTTAAAATTACGTTTTGATTACATTTAGTTTGGATCTTATTATTTATATCTAGTATTTATTTCGGCCATCGTCAACATGTTGAGATGTTTTATGCCATCGATAATAAACAATGAACTTCATCGCACGATCTACAACTACAGCATCCGAGACAATCCTACGACCGGTTTCGTCCTTATTAGGACTCATCAGGCAGGAATAGTCGCGAGAAACCGCTGTTGTGATCTGACCAAGCGGGCTTAAGTACGAAGTACTGAAGCGACCGTTTATGGGCAAAGTCCGAAAAATTGACGCAGGCAAATGTTCACAGCTCAACGTCTTAGACATTGTCAGCTTAATGTGAGATTTTACTCTCTACGCTCGTTTTGATCAGTTTTAGCCAGTATTTATTTCGGCCATCGTCAACAAGTTGAGATGTTTTATGCCATCGAAGTACTGAAGCGACCGTTTGTGGGCAAAATACTGACTAAAACTGATCAAAACGAGCGTAGAGAGTAAAATCTCACATTAAGCTGACAATGTCTAAGACGTTGAGCTGTGAACATTTGCCTGCGTCAATTTTTCGGATTTTGCCCACGAACGGTCGCTTCAGTACTTCGTACTTAAGCTCGCTTGGTCAGATCACAACAGCGGTTTCTCGCGACTATTCCTGCCTGATGAGTCCTAATAAGGACGAAACCGGTCGTAGGCATGTCTCGGATGCTGTTGTTGTAGTTCGTGCGGTGAAGTTCATTGTTTATATTTATATCTAGAAACAAAAATTGTTAATAAATAATGGTATCTACTTAAAAATTTAATCATGTGAAAGAAAAAAATTACAAAAGTAATTAAAATAAATTGTTATTGAACAATAAAACACAAAATAATAATTAAAGTAAAATATAATGTACATTTATAAAATTTAAATGTATACAGGTAGTTTTCTGTAATAAAACGTACTTTATACTATATATGTAATAGATTCAACTCTATAATAAAAAAATACAATGATTATTTTTTAAGATAAACACAGTAAACTATCCTTTAAGAACTGGTGAATCAATTTTTAAATATTTATTCGATTCATGTTTAAATTTCATGTAAATACTAAAATAAAATAAATAATTGTTTCAATATATATTTAAGTGTATAATGAGCATAAAATGAGGAAGCTAATAACAATAAAGAACTTATTTTAAACCTACTTTTGACATAATGCAAACACTATTTCTGTTTCCTGGTATTTAAATTTAAGCTTATAAAAAGCTAGGTTTACATCTACAAGTTATTTTAAATACTAATAACCACTACATTGTGGTTACAAAAATAAAGTTGTTAAGCAAACTAGATGTTACACATTTGTGTGGGTAATTTTTATTTGTAAATTTTTTTTTGTAATTTTTGACGTCATTATTACAAAACAGCAAGCCCTTGTTTTATCAAATAATAAAAAATGCTATTGATCAAGGTATTTGTTTATTTAAAAATCATCAAATGTGGTTATAAAACAATTGTATAAATTAATTGATTAATGTGTCTAGAATTAAACTATTTGTATAATATAACTTATTAATAGTTGTTTCTTCACATTTTAGAATTACTAGAATATCGTAATTTATTTACATAATCTCACTTAAGACTTTCTTTTAAATGAAAGTGGCAAGGAAAAAGTGAACAGTGTGATTAGAACTACATTTTTTCACCTTAGTGATTAAGTAAATGGTTTAAAAATAATTTGAAGTATATAAAGTTATTTTAAATTTTTAATTAAATATTCAGTTTATTTATAATTTAATTAAAGTAGCAGACTAACGTATTTATTTTTATTGTTTTTTTTGTAAACCACATGCAATTAATATTTTAATTTGAGTTTCTCTTTAGTCTTTTTTGATTTTTACACTCCAAAATTTAAAATTAATAAATAAATAAATTAGTATGTAAAAGCTAATTAATAGAAAAGTTACCTATTAGATTAAGATTAACACTAATGACAATTTTGTTATTTTTCTAAATGTCTAACATATAGCTGTTTCAATTTGCACAAAACTAAAGGCTTCATTGGGTTTTTGAAAACTTACAGTAACTAAATTTTATTTTGATTATGCCTCAACAGTCCAAATCAACATACTTCTATTTACAAAAACCAACATTTTAGCTCAAAACTAGTTGTCATCAAAATGATAGCTTAATTTCGATCAGATGGTAGAAGAAATGTAGTGACAAAGTGCAAAACATGTAGTAATGTTATTTACAATTGATGCGCTAATTGGTCAACTGAACTTGGTATTTTTATTTACTTACCTAAGCAAGTTGATATGATAAAGCTCTGGCTTTTGTAAATTAACTAGACTTTACACAAAAACAGTATAGATCATCACTTTTTTTTTCCTTATGGATATTTTTAAGTTATTACACTTAAAATAAAATACTATTGTAAAATCTTAAAACAAAAACAAGTTTTTCGATTAAGAAATTTTACATAGGAAAACTATATCTACACATAATATATTAAAAAAAATATATGAGCGTAAACTAATCTTAAACATTGATAATAGAGTTTTACTAATGTCTGTACTAAAGTTTTTTAATACTTTAAACAGTAAACTGTGAATAATTAAATTAACTGGCAACAGTGAAGTTTAATCACATCTTAGAAATTTACAATTAGTTATGTAGAATATTTTTAAGAGTTCAATTATTACTAATTGCCTACAACAACATAAAATTTTTATAGTTAACATGATCCATTTGAAATAAAATCGTGTAAAAAAAGTATAGACTTTACTTTTATTTTCAATTCTTAAAGTCATTCATTAAAACAATTGGTTGCTGTACCATTTTTGCAGACTAAAATATAAAGTAGTTTTGAGTTATTTAACACTAGTAAAAATACTTAAAAACATTTAAGATCATGTGTACTTGCAAATAAATAATGATAAAAATGTCATCTGTTTAGTTGTTTTATTATGCTACGTAAAGCATTTCAAAATATTTTATTCAGCTTACTTGGTACAAACTTTTGTAGTTTTAAAACCCAGGAATATTATGTAGTTTGAAATGTTTATAATTAATAAGAGTGTGTTTGGGAAGTAATTTAAAGTGTGAACATTTACAGTTTGTTATATTTTAACACGATCAATATTTGAATATCAATAATAAAAAATATACACTATGCATCTTTTAACCAAGAATATTAAGTATTTTAAAAAATATATGTCCGAGTTTTTAGTACAGTTTTTAATATTTGTTGTAAACTTAAGAAATTAGATATTAACTAAAACAAACTACATTTAAGTCTAAACTATGTTTATGCTTAAAAATTACTAATTTTTTTAGGTATTTGTTTCTTGCATAGAAAAATAATGATAAAATTGTAAGTAAAGTTAGATGTTAGCCTAAGCAAGTTGGTAATTGCTTGTATTGGTTCTGCTGCATGTTATGTAATTGGTTGTTATATTTCAATCTTGAATGACTCACCTGCACTAGAAAGTGATAAAGGTAACATAGAAGTATTTGTAAAAAGCAGAAATCTTACTGATTTAGAAATTGGTGAAGGTAAAGCAGAAGTTCAAGAGAAATGTTTGCATAATACTAAGAACCAGAAAAATGAAAAAGAAAGTCTTTTTAACAAATATTTTACCACAAATAATACAATAAACATAGATTTGTTAAAAAAATCTGAGCAAAACACCAAAAATTATAAACAAGATTCAGTAACTAAGAATGAAAAGACCTTTTAAAAAGAAAAAACTGCTTTCAATTATTTGCAACTTGATTTTAACGATAGCATTTCAGAGACCAAGATTGAGCAAATACCAAAATCTGAAATCGAAGCTTCTAATTATTCTAAACCTGATTTAAACGATAAAATTTCAGAGACCAAGAAAGAATCGACATTAAAAGACGAAATAAATGCTTTTAACTATTCACAAGCCAGTATTAGTATTAGTGAAATTAAAAAAACTAATAGTAAAAAAACTGATCAACAAAATAAGTTTGTAGTTGATGAAAGCTTGTTGGATACTATAAAGCAACAAAACCAATTGTTTTACTACTTAAGTTCGTATTTTAAATACAACTCTAAGTTGTTTGAAAACAGATTAAACGAAATGGAGTAGAAAAACATTAACACTTCTACTTCTTCCATAACGAATTAAATTCATCATTTAAAGAATTTCATAATCAATTTAATGGCAATAGACTGTACAATCCCGATGAAAGTATTATTTTTACAAATGTTGCTAGTGATTACGAGAAGGTTGTATGCGACACACTCACTGAGACCATAAAAGCTTCAGAAAAACAGCAAAAAAATAAAAAAGGAAATAAAAACAGAAAATGGCTTATTAAAAATGAAAAAGCACTTTTACATCTAAAAACTTATACAACAAGTGTTTCCACTGTGTTTGACGATATTTTTAGTTTTATTGAAAGTTTTGCACCTGAATCAAATCTAACAAATAGAGAAGTTGCAGAGCGTCTAGAATATTGGAATGAAAATGTCACTGATTTGAAAAAAGAGATTCAAAATGCTGAAAAATGTTTGAATTTTGCAAAAGAGATGTTTAGCACTCAAGATATATCAGAAGAGTTTTCCAAACTTTTCAATAATTTAAATGACGTTATTAAACTGTTTCAATCTGATTTGTGTCCAAAGATCATGGTTAAAAAAGGAAGTGTTAAAATATGTATGAAGAGATTGTTGTAATCAAATGTAAAATATAATACTTTATAAAATAAAAAGTTTTTATAACTTTTAGTCAATAATACTTGTTTATCTTTTGAAAAAAACTATATGTTTGTTTGAATGTGCTAAGTTATTGAATAAACACTAATTTTAAAAATTTGTTTGTTTTAAAATAAATTTAAGTTAGAATAAACATTAGGATTTTAAAGTTATTTCTTAGGAATAAATTCAGTGAAGTTAAAAAAATTAGAAAAATGTTTCAATTAAATATATGTTCAACTTCTAAATAAAACTTAGTAGTGTAAAGTATAAAATCGATTATATATATTTCAATTAAGTAAAATTTCGCAAAGTAAACGAAAAAAAAAGCCGAAAATTAATACCTTAAGAGAGTTGTTTGATAAGAATTTTTTGGCCTTTAGTGCGCTCTAGTTTACTTTAAATTATTTTGAGCTAAATTGAGTACATTAAAATTTTAGTTAAATATCTTAGATACACAACGGTAAAATTTGTCATAGAAAAAAACTAGAGAACTAACAAACTACAAAAGGCTAAATATATACTTTTATTTATCGCACAAAATTACAAGAAAAGAGACTAAAATAAGCAATAAGTGTAATAGAAACATTTTTATTACAAAGCGAGTTTAGATTTTCTTAAATTATTGTAAGTTTGATGAAATGAGGATACTTGAACTTGTAACTAAAACTAAAACTAAACAAAAAGTCGCCTGTACCTCAAAAATTTTAATCTTATACAAATAACAAACGTTTTCTTGAAACAAATCAGATAAATTACATCTTAAAAAACAGTATTTAAAAAAAAATAGTTTATTTTTCGAGATTTAATGAGAGAATTGAAAAAATAATATGATTCACTTTATCAAAGGCTTTAGCATCGACCAAACAAAGTTAATGTTAAACAAAACATAATATTGTAGCTTTAGCATTAAAATTTCTGTTTAAAGTATTCAAAAAGAAGTAAAAAACGAATACGTTTAACAATTTTTAAGTAAGGAAAACTGAACTTAACTTTTCGTTTTAACGATGACATTCAATATTATAAAATAAGGTAATGTAGGATTTTGTCAAATTACGACATTTATTTATGTTAATACCTTTGGTTTTGAGACGGATAGTTTTACTGAGTTTGTATACAATAAATCTTTATTAAAAAACAAACAGCCTTTTATTTTTAAACTGTCGGCAAGAAACAAAAATACAAATGTTAAACGCTGTATTTAGTTTTCAAACTTGTTACTATATCACTGAAAATAAATAATTTGAAGTTTATTGAGCTGTTTTAAGTTAAATATTCAGTTTATTTATAATTTAATTATAGTAGCAGACTTACGTACAATGTTTTTCATTGTTTTTCATGTAGAGCACGTATAATTAGTCTTTATTAATTTTTACATTCCAAAATTTACATTTAATAAATACATAAATTATTATGTAATATTTAATTAATAAAAAAATTACCATTCCGATTAAGATAAACACTATTAAAATTTTGTTTTTTCCAAATGTCCAACATGCAGCTGTTTTTATTTGCAAAAAAGGCTTCATTGGGTTTTTAAAAATTACAGTAACTAAATTTTATTTTGATTTTGCCTCAACAGTCCACAACAACATACTTCTATTTACAAAAACCAACACTTTAGCTAAAAACTATTTGTCAGCAAAGTGATACCTAAAATTTGATACAAACTTAGAAAGAATCATAGATACAAACTACAAAACATGTAGTAATGTTATTTACGATTGATGCACTAACTGAACAAACAAACGTGGTATTTTAATTTTCTTACCTAAGCGAGTTGGTAAAGCACGTGGTTTTGTATATTAACTAGACTTTGTTAGAAAAAAATATGCAATCAACACTTATTTATTTATTTTCCTTATGGATATTTACTCATAAAATAAAATACTAATGTAAAAAGTTAAAACAAAACAAGTTTAAATGAGTAAGAAATTTTAATTAGCAAAACAATATATGGAAAAGTATATATGATATTGTTTTTCTTTTAATTAATAATGATTTAAAATAACTAAGGTAGTGTAGGACTTTTTTTAAATTTCTACATTTATTTATGTGTATGCCTTTGGTTTTGAGACGGATAGTTTAACTGAGTTTGTATACAATAAATCTCTTATAAAGCCTTTTTTTTTAAACTCAAAGGTAAGAATCAAAACTACAAATGTTAAACGCTGTACTTAGTTTTTAAACTTGTAACTATATTACTTAAAATTAATAATTTGAAGATAATTCAGCTGTTTTAAAGTTTTAAGTTAAATATTTAGTTTATTTATATTTTAGTTATAGTTGCAGACTTACGTTTTTCATTGTTTTTTATGTAGAACACATACAGTTAAAGTTTTAATTTGACTTATTCTTTAGATTTTTTTTATTTTTACACTCCAAAACATACACTTAATAATAACATAAATTACTATGTAAATTTAATTATTAACAAAATTCCCTCTTAGATTAAGATAAGCACAGTCTTGTCTCTTAGATTAAGATAAAAACTAATAAAATTTTGTTTTTTCTAAATGTCCAACATTTAGCTGATTTTATTTGATAAAAAGACTTCATCGGGTTTTTAAAAACTTACACTAACTAAGTTTTATTTTGAATGTTCCTCAAAAGTCCACAACAACATACTTCTGTTTACAAAAAAAAATATTTCAGCTAAAAACTGTTTGTAATCAAAATTATACCTTAAGTTTTATACAAAAGATGGAAAAATATAGATACAAAACACAAAACATGTAGTAATGTTATTTAAGATTGATGCACTAACTGGTCATATAAACGTGGTATTTTAATTTGCATACCTAAGCTAGTTAATAAGATAAAACTATTGCTTTTGTAAATTAACTACTTTTCGTTAAAAATTTTTTAATATCAACACTTATTTATTTATTTTCCATATGGATATTTTTAAGTTATTACACAGAAAATAAAATACTAATGTAAGAAGTTAAAAAAAACAAGTCTAAATGAGTAAGAAATTTTAATTAGCAAAACAATATATGTAAAATTATATATGAGATTGTCATTAATTTTAATTAATAATGATGTAAAATCAGTCAAAAGCTAGTAAGACTATTAAAAATTAACAATCATACTTAGTAACGAGTAAAAAAACATTACTCAATTTTAATTTTTACTTGTTTTAGATAAATAAATAATAGAGCCCAAACTAGTTTTAAACACTGATATTAGAATTTTACTAATGTTTATACTATAGTTTATTAACAATTTTAATACTCAATAATACTGTAAATAATTAAATTAACTGTTTTAATAATAAAGTTGTATATCACATCCTAAAAATTTACATTTAGTTTTTTTAAAAACTTTTATGTAAGTAGAATTATTACTAAGTGCCTACAACAACATAATAAAAACTTTTAATTATCATAATCCATTTGAATAAAAAAATTCCAGTAAAAAAAAAGTCTTAACTTTTCACACATATTTAATTTATAAAATAGTTCGTTTAAACAATCGGTTATTAAATATTTTTTATTTTAGACCAAAAAAAAGTTTTAGGTTATTAAACACTAGTGCAAAACACTTAGAAAATGTTAAGTTCTTATGTAGTTGCAAATAAAAAATGATAAAATTATCATATTGTTGGTTGATTACTTAAAACAATTCAAAAATTTTTTTCAGCTAAGTTGATAGAAATTTTTGTTTTATTAAAATACAGGAGTATTATGATTTTTTAAATTGTTGATAGTTATTATATAGTGTGTTTGAGAAGTAATTTAAAGTCCGTTTATTTACAGGTTTATTTTATATTATAAACATCAACTAGTAAAAATATACACTATGCACTTTTTAACTTAAAAATATTAAGTATTTAAAAAGGAACCTGTCCAAAATTTTAGTACATTTTTCTTGAAAATTGTAGTATCATTTTAAAATTCAAATGTTAACTACATGAAACTAAATTTGAAATACCTTTTAACTGACTATAACAATCTTAACTATGTTTACAGTTTTTATTATAGGTTACTATAAATATTTTTAAATTTTTTCTGGTATTAAATTAAATAAAATTTAGTTTGTAATAGTTAAGTTTTTAGTTTTAAGCAATTAAAAACTAGTGTAAACCGTTAAAAACTGTTAGGTTATTGTGTAGTTACAGATAAGTCATGATAAAATTGTCAGTAAAGTTAGATATCAGCCCAAGCAAGTTGGTAATTGCTTGTATTGGTTCTGCTGCATGTTATGGAATTGGTTGTTACATGTTCAACTTGAATGACTCACCTGCATTAGAAAATGACATAGCTAAAAAAAAAATTTATGCAAAAAGCAAAAATCCACATGATTTAGAAAGTGGTGAAGTTAATGCAAAAGTTCATGCGAAAAGCAGAAGTCCACTTGATTTAGAAAGTAGTGAAGGTAATGTAAAAGTTCATACGAAAAGCAAAAGTCCACATGATTTAGAAAGTAGTGAATGTAATGTAACAGTTTATGAAAAAATCAAAAGTCCACATGATTTAGAAAGTGGTGAAGGTAATGTAAAAGTTAATGCGAAAAGCAAAAGTCCACTTGATTTAGAAAGTGGTGAAGGTAATGTAAAAGTTCATGCGAAAAGCAAAAGTTCACATGATTTAGAAAGTAGTGAAGGTAATGTAAAAGTTCATGCGAAAAGCAAAAGTCAACTTGATTTAGAAAGTAGTGAAGGTAATGTAACAGTTTATGAAAAAATCAAAAGTCCACATGATTTAGAAAGTGGTGAAGGTAATGTAAAAGTTAATGCGAAAAGCAAAAGTCCACTTGATTTAGAAAGTGGTGAAGGTAATGTAAAAGTTCATGCGAAAAGCAAAAGTTCACATGATTTAGAAAGTAGTGAAGGTAATGTAAAAGTTAATGCGAAAAGCAAAAGTCCACTTGATTTAGAAAATGGTGAAGGTATTGCAAAAGTTCATGCGAAAAGCAAAAGTTCACTTGATTTAGAAAGTAGTGAAGGTAATGTAAAAGTTCATGCGAAAAGCAAAAGTCAACTTGATTTAGAAAGTAGTGAAGGTAATGTAAAAATTCATGCGAAAAGCAAAAGTCCACATGATTTAGAAAGTGGTGAAGGTAATGTAAAAGTTAATGCGAAAAGCAAAAATCCCCATGATTTAAGTAGTAGTGAAGGTGCAGCAGAAATTCAAGAGAAATGTTTGCCAGAAACTAAGGATGAGAAAAATGAAAAAGAAAATATTAATTACAAAACTCACAACACAAACAAAGTAGCACAAGAAAAGTTGTCAGAAAAGTCTGTATCAAAAACCAAACATCATGAACAAGTTTCAGCGACCAAAGTTGAGCCTGAAATATCGACCCCTGCATTTGAAGCTTTAAACGAGTTACATTCTAATCTTAATAATAAAAATGATGTTATAAGAACTAATAATTTTTCTCAAAGCAAAACTGATACCAAAAACAAAGTGGTAAATAAAAGTTTTTCAGAGACATCTGCAACAACTGTCGAACACCATGAACAAGTTTCAGCGACCAAAGTTGAGTCTGAAATATCAAAATCTGAAAATGAAGCTTCATATGAGTTACAATACGATTATAATGGCAGAAACGTAATAAAACAACCTAGTGGAAATTTAGGTGTTTCTCAAAATAAAACTGACCAACAAAATATTTTTGTATTTGATGAAAGCTTGTTGGATATTTTAAAGCAACAATATCACTTGTTTTATAACTTAAGTTCGTATTTTCAATACAATTTACAGTTTTTTGAAAACAAGTTTAAAGAAATGAAGTCGCAGAACATTAATATTTCTACTTCTTCCATGGACGAAATAAACTCAGCGTTTGTAGATTTTCGTGAACAATTTAATAGTAACAATCAATACGATCCTGATGAAAATGAAGTTTTTTCAAATATTACAAGTAATTTCGAGGATATTGTTGGCGACATACTAACTGAGATCATATTCGCTTCAAAAAAAGAGCAAAATAAGAAAAAGAGGAAGAAAAACAGAAACTTGCTCGTTAAAAATGAAAAAGCACTTATACACTTGAAAAATTATACAACAAGTGTTTTTACAGTGTATGAAGATATATTTAGTTTTGTAGAAAGTTTTGCACCTGAATCAAATCTAACAATCAGAGATGTTGTAGACCGTGTAGAGTATTGGAATACTAAAGTCAACGATATTAAATTAGAGATTCAAAGTGCTGAGCAATGTTTGAATTGTGCAAAAGAGACAATCAGCTCTCAAGATATCTCAGAACAGATTTCCAAGCTTTTTGATCACTTGAATTTCGTTGTTGAACTATTTCATTCAGACTTGTGCACAAAGATGACGGTCAAAAGAGGAAGTGAAAAAATTAGTATGATGATGTTAATGTAAAAGAAATAATGCATAAGTTTTTTATAAGATAGTAGTTTTTGTAAGTTTTAGTTTTTTAAAAGACTTTATGTTTGTTCGATTGTATTTAGTTAATAAACCAATATTTTTTCATTATTTTGTTTGTTTTGACATGATTTCAGATTAGAGTTTACATAACAATTTTTTTAATTAAAATATTTTATTGGTTAAAATTAGATATAGTTAAGAAATAACGATTGTAAAAACAATAAAAAATAAATTTTAAGTACAAATCAAGTATTGTAAAGTTGAATATTCACGGTGGTTTTTACCAGACCAATATTAGTAATATATTATAAATTATCACTTATAATAAACTCCAGGCAGGTTTTTATGAAAAAAATAGAAGTTAAATATTTTAATGACACTTATTAACAAAAAATATTTTTGCCTTGTAGGTCGCTTAAGTTAAAATCAAATTGCATTTAAATATATTAAGGACTTTAAAATTTTTAATATAATAAATTTTTTAATACTGAACAGTAAAGTTTTACGAGGGAAAGTAAACTAATAAGTTCCAGAGAACTAAATACCCACAATAGAGTATTTTTAAGACAAAAGTGGAAAAAAAACTTTTTATCTCACACTATTAAATTTGTATCAAAAAACAAAAATGTTGTCTCAAGTTAAGTATAAGTTAGTATAAAAATATATGTATTTTTTTAAATATACTGCTAGGACTTAAAAATGCCAAAATGTACTTTATTTTTCAAGAGCTGTAGCACCGATCCAGTATAGCTAATCTCAGAAAAAAAAAAAACATTTCCCCTTATCATTATATCGCTAACGGGAGGTTTTCTACTTGTACACTGTTAGGGGTCTGGTTATTAACGCAATGTGCGCTTTGTCTTGTATAATAGATGTCCGCAAGATAACAAGTCAACTATAGTTGATAAATATACTCATATGATTAGCTGACTATTTACTAAACTTTTAATAAATAAATAATTTATTCTAATGATAAATTTAATTCGATTTTATGGTAATGATTTATATTTAAAATGAAAATGCTAAACAGAAAGGTGTTAAAATAATATACAGCATAAAGTTAATAAATCAAATGATCAACTCTTTTAAAAGACTAAAATACTTGAATTAAAAGATGCTGAAAACTATGTGTTCAATTGAACTAAACCCATAAAGCGATCTAAAAGCGAACTAAATTCGATAAACAAGATTAAAACCTTTCCTAAGCTAAGTACAATAAAAAGCCGCAACGACTTAAAGCTGACTGCCATGCAGCCAAAATTAAAAGCCTAGATCGAGCGATGAGTAATTATACAAAAATTAATTCTCGAAGAGGACGAATTGCCAATAGTATTACAATTAAATCTTTATTCAAGGTATTTTGGCGAACAAAAAAGTTGTTGTATTAAAAAATTTTAAGTGAAGAAAAATTCTTTATTTTAAAATGACTGTTTTTATTACAAACATGAAGTGGTAAAGAATTCTTTTTTAATTGACTTCAAGATTACATGACAATTCAAATTCGGACAACTCAAATTCAAAAATTTCAAATTCTTGAAAAAAATATTTAAAAGATTCTATGTATCTAGATTCTAGATACCAAAATATGATTAAAATTTTAAAAAATATGAAAAAAACATATAAAGATCTTATAAAAACTTACAAGCCACTTTTTCGTTTTTGCAAAATCTTAAATATTTTTAAAGATATTTGAAAATTACTAAAGAAAACTATTTTTTTTACTTTATTCAAGTCATAACTAAATAAAAGTGTATGTTTTGCAAAAAGAAAAAAATGGCTTGTAGATAACAACAGGACCTACGTATGTATTCTTTATATTTGACAAACATACATTTTTTTTAGTTTTAGCCCTTTTAATTTTTTTATAAGAATTTGAATTGTCCGAATTCGAATAGTTATCGACTTGTTGACTACAAAGTCTTTGTATTTAAACCTGTGGTTTTTTGAAGGCTTATACCACAACATTTTTTTTTAAAAACTGTTTGGATTTAACTTGGTTTTTGTTTTCGAAACTGACTGCGAAAGTTAAAATTGTGATTTTAAAATGCTCTATTTAATAGTTTTATACAATTAAAACTACATAACATAGTAAATGACTGCTAAAAAAACAAACTTTCTTTTTAATTATTTGTTAAACATATGTGCGATGCGAGTTTTATTGACTTTAAATCTCAAACTTAAAAAATTTATGAGCTAAAACTTTACATAAACAACGTATATTTATTTTTATAAAATAAGATCAATAGAGCTTAGCTCTTTTTTGACTATTAACTAATTGATTTCCTTGAAAATGAATATTTAAAAAAGACACATAATAAAGTTTCAAATCGTTATTATTTGAAACTTTTTGTTATTTCTTAAATTAGTTAAGTTTGATTCAGTTTACGTTTTGTAAAACTTATGGTTATTTGAAAGATAGCATAAAAGCTGTTTATTAAATTATTCATTCTTTTAAACATTTAATTTTTAATTTATATACTTATTCCTGTTTGAAAAATAATCAAAGAACTCTAAATTTGACATTTTGAATTTATGATTTTTGATCATTTTTTTAATTATCTTTAAATTTTTGACTATTAAATTAACTTCAAAAATGTTTAAACATTTAAGATTTTATAAAAACAAGCTTAAGTAAGCTTCAACAAAAAGCTGTTTTATTAAAGTAAGTAAAGCTCTAATTTAATCTATTATCATTATCGTTTATTTGTAAAAGCTTTAAGCACAAAATAAAAATTAAACTGTAATTTATAAAAAAACTTTTTAAGCTAAAAAGGTAAACAAAACATTAAATATTTGTTTTAACAATCTGTTTAAAGCATTTTTCTAGCATAAAGAGATGCTTTATTAACACTTATTAACAAATTAAAATAAAATACCTGTTGTAGTGTTTTAAACCTTTGAACCCTTATAAGTTTTTTAATTCTTTACAATGGTTAGCAGTAAATTTTTAACTTAACTAGCAAAAAAATGTTTTGTTGCTAACTTAAGCTATTGTATGGTGTTTCTATTTTGTTTTGAAAGTTGCTAAGTACTAACACAACTATGCTATTATTAAACTGGACATATTATTTAAGTTTAAATCTTTTTTCAGTAAGAAGTTATTCATAAACAAACATCCAAATGTAAATAAGTGATTTTGCAATTTCCCAATTATATGAAAAAAATTAAGTAAATTAATCAAAAAATTTTAGAATTTTTCATAATTTTTGGCCTGGTGCTGTAGAGGTCCATATTTTGGATTTCAAAACTCTCTGAGTTAGATGTTGCTACTAGATCATAGCAACTTATATAACGGGAAATGGGTTATTTGAATAAAGTGAAAGTTATTGTTTTTATCTAGTATGCAAATTTATGTTTTTTATTAAATAATTCAAAATAATTAATTTACAATATTTAGAATTTTGTTTAATTTTGTTTTAGAAAGAACACTAAACATTTTTGTGCTAAAAAATCAGTATACTGTTTATTCTAACAGTAAAATGCACTAAAAATAATTGGTCCAAAGACCTGGTGTACAAAAAAACTTTTTAGTCATCAAGTTGTATCCAATATGGATACATTTTTACAGTTTAATGTCTTGCCCAGGACATTTTTATGTTACCTAACCTTCCTATTTCAAAATTTTTTTTACATAAATTGGTCCAGTAAAAAAATATACTGTTTTTAATTGCACCTACCTATTTAATAATTAATACACATTTATCTAAAATTTTTCAAAAAAACAATTAGTTCTTTTATCACAAATACCCTTTGCCTGCATGTTATTATAAATATACTAAAAAAGTTGAAAACTCTGCAACAAAAACCACTAACTGTGAAAAGGTCTGAAGCTCTCATCAATTAAAAATTAATTTTTCTTTTTTTATAGTTTTGGAGGTAAACTTAAAATATATACAAAAGATTTTAAAAGCCACTGCTACGGATTATACCTAGTGACATTGTTAAATACAGTCTAACTTTTATTTAGATAATTAAGAATACTAAGTTAAACAGTATTGATGTCAAGAACAAATTTTAAATTAAACATCATAATTAACAAAACAATTTTAGCTTTTGTTAAACCTTAACAACTTTCATAAATGAAAAAGTTAATTTTAGTAAGGTTATACTTTCTTTTTGTTTTTAGTAACTTGCATCTATTTCAAGTTCTCAAGCTTGTGTTTATACAATAACTACAATCTAGAATGAGTTCTGTTTATACCTCAACTATAACATAGGTTAGTCACAAACAGGGTAAATTAAATCTTAAACTCTACTATTTTTTTTGATATCTAAGACAGGGTTGCCACACACTCAGGGTACTCAGGATATTTTCAAGTTCTAGAGATCTAAGTATTTTTAAACTTTGTTTTTGACTCAAGATGACTCAGCAAAGTTTTGATTTTTTTATCAAAATCTCAGGATAGTTATGAGATCAAAAAAATTTCAGCACATATTTTTTATCTAGATCTAGAATGAGATTTAGTTAATTCAGTTTTAATATTTTGCTATTTATATAACAATTTTGTTCAAAAATATAGTTTTTGTTGAATTTAAATGTTTATTTAGTTATTTTTTAACCTTTTGGCTAGTTCTTTACTAATTAAAAAAAAACATTTTAGTATTTGTTTTAGATATGAAATTAATATTTATAATGATTTGAGGTTTTTTTTAAGGGCATAGGGGGGGGGGTAAACACTTTTTTTTGTTTTTAATCTTATTTTATATAGTTTTTTCTAAGCTTCAAAATGCTTTTTACAGATTTAAAAATTTCAAAATAATTTTTGAGATATAGCCGGTCAAAGTCGTAGGCAACATTAGGTACCTTATGGGAGGCGCAAACTAAAACAGCAAAAATAGACTATTTCACTAAAAATCTATCTTCTCCTACGTTTTTTGAGATAACTACTTCAATTCTCTTGGAAGGAATTTTTATAAAAAAAAAAAATATATATAAAAAATAAACAAAAAAACAGTTCTTTTTTTTTGTTTTTTTGTTATAAAATTTTTATTTTTTAATTTTTTAAATATTGCAAGGAACATTTCCTGAAAATTTGAGGTATTATCTCAAAAAACGTAGGAGAAGATAGATTTTTAGTAATTTCTAGTTATTTGCCGTTTTAGTTTGCACCTCCCATAAGAAACCTATTGTTGCCTCCGACTTTGACCAGCTATATCTCAAAAATTATTTTGAGATTTTTAAATCTGTAAAAAGCCTCTTGTAGCATAGTAAAAACTATATAAGATAAGATCAAAAACTAAAAAAATGTGTTTACCCCCCTACTATGCCCTTAAACTATTTAATTAAATTTGAAATTAACATTGAAGTTAATAAATATGCATTTAAGTGAGTACTTTATGTGGTTTAATAAAAATTGGCCAATCAATGTGAAATAGAACATTCAAACCACTTTCTTATATATAAAAAGTTGAGAGCCACAAATAAATTGGAAGCGCAAAGGGAAGGTAAACTTAGTTTTATTTTTACATAATTAGATAAGTTATTTTTTACCACTTGTTCAAATTCAAAGTAAATTTTGAAATTTAAGTGATCAAAGTTAAAGCATTCAATAGGTTCTAAATGGGAAGCAGAAACTACAAGGTCAATAGTAGACTAAACATCTATCTCCTTATTCAGTTTTTGAGCAATTCATTAAAACATTTTAGAGTAATATTTGAAAAAAAAGTTATAAACTATTAGGAAACAAGTTTATAATTTCTGTACAAATATTCTTTTAACAAAAAGTAAACAAATAAATTTATTTATTTCTTTTGGTCATAATGCTTTTATGGCTGTTTCTCAAAAATACGCTTCCTACAAGTTGTTTGTAATTTTAAAGTATAAATTTCCTAAAAAGTTGAATTAAATTGCTTTAAAATGAAGGAGAAGAAAAAATCGTTGGTGATTTTTCAAAATTCTATAAAAAATGGACTTGTTTTTTTTTACACAACTTGTTTTACCTCAAAGATTAATTAATTTTTTTTAGTATAAAAAGTGTTTTATATTATATACTCAAAGCTTTGAAATAAGAGCCAGTGTTGATTTTTATAAAATAAAATGTTTGAGTTTCGTATGCCCTTAACTTACATGTTTATACAAAATTGTCCACAAATTTTGTTTTTTAATTTAAGCATTGAATTATGGAAAATAGTGTTTCTCATAAGTTTATTTAACATCAAAATATGGTCAAAATAAAGTAAGGGAAAATCATGGAGTTCAAATCACAAACAAATGTTCACCAATTCTGAAAAAAGTACACCAACAATCAAGTGATCAATGCCACTAAAGTTAACTCACAACCATTTGTTGCAAATTAAAGAAATAAAAGTTGAACATTAGAAAATATGGTCAATGAATTGGTGTGAAGAAAGATATTTTGGTCATCAAACTGCACACCATTTGCCTGTAATCACTGTACACTAACTTTAAAGCAAAAATTAATAGAAATAAAAGAGAACTTTAAAAGTATCTCTTTAACCATATAAGATAAACTAATTAAGTGATAAATCTAAGTTTAAAAAAATATAAGCACCCTTTTAAACCCATTACTGCCAATATTGACCATATACTTTTTTTATTGAAAAAAATTAAAATTGCTAAAAAATTTGGTCCAAGGACCTGGTGTACAAAAAACCTTTTGGTTATCAAGTTGTACACCAGTATACAGTTTAATTTTATGTCCATAAAAATTGTAGTCTGTCATGGGCTCTACAAGCCTCCTCCCTTAGGTTTCAAATTTTTTTTCACATTTGGTTCATATTTTTTTTCATGCTCTTTCTACAAGAGCGCAAAAAATGCAACAAACAACTCAAAGTTAAACAAGAATGGACAGGCGGCAATGTCACTTGAAACAACATATTTAGTATTATCATAATACTTCAAAAGAAATATTGTTACTTAAAATTGCTTTTGGTGTAAAAAGCTTTTGAAAAAGTGACCACTGTTACAAAAGTTAACTGAAAAGATACAAGTAAACAAACAACCATAAACAAACTACTGTATTAGGAACTGTCAAAACTGGTAATAAATGTAACAGTGGTTTTACAAACATTCATAAATAATTTGTTGTTGCTGTAGAACTTAAAAAACTGTTTGATTTAAAATTAAACGGTTAATTTTCTACATCTAGTTAATTGAAATAATTTTCAAAATTCAGTTTAGTATTGGCATCATGCAGGGTTGCCACACACTAGGATAACTTATGACAGCTAGAAAAAAACCAGGCTGACTCAAGACAGTTTGATATTTCATTAAAAGTTTCAGGATAGTTTTAAAGTTTTTTGAAATTCTGGGGCACTTCTTATAAATCTTGGGTCTGACTTTGTTGAGGTAGTTTAAATATTTTGCGATTTTATAAAAAAATTGTAAAAGATCTATATTTTTATTGATACTGATAAGTTTTTTTTTTTTTTAGCTGTTTAATTTAAAGAACTTAAAAAACTTAGCATGACTTAGGACATTTTAAGGCAATCAAGAACGTTTAAACTTAAGTCAGTTTTTGGTTACTAAGGACAATTCTTGATTTAAATATGGAGTGGCAACCCTGATCATGATTAATTTATAGTCATTTGCTTCCTTTTTTTATGAGACATAAAAATAAAATTTAAGTTTAAATTATTTTTTTTTTTTGATAATTCAGTTAATTTCAAATTTTTACATACTCTTTTACGTTCTGTAGTAGAGCATGGTGAATTTTATGGTGAATGAACCAAATGTGGTAGCAGTTCAAATATAACAATTTTAACAAATACTTTTAGAGCAGCTCTACATTTGTAACATATTACTAAATAAGTTTTTGTTTTTTTTATATGACAATTTAAATTTGGACAATTCAAATTCTTATTTTTTTTTAATGGGCCACAACTTAAAACAATAGTACATACTTGAAAAAAGCAACAAATGTGTGTGTAGGTCTAAATCAAAGGAACAGATAAAAATTGGACAAAGACAAAATTGCAAGAGGACACCTTTGCACCAAGGGTAAAATTTACATAAGTTACAATTTTGCATTTTTGCTCGGGAGTAAAATAGCAAAAAAACAGGAAAAAAAAACTAAAAGTTTTATAGGTTAATAAAAAACAGAAAGAAAAATAAAATACTGACCAAGGGTAAGGGTTAGGGGTAACAGTGATAGTAAAAAAAATAATAATTTAAAAACAAGAAATAATAAAAATACTAAAATAATTAATTAAAAGTTTAACCCATGCAAAAATATCTACGTGCAAAAGTGTCTTTGTGCAATTTTTTGCGCTCATGCAATTTTGACAGCTGCCCCTAACTAATACCTACAAACACTTATTTTGTTTTTGAAAAGAAAAATATTTGAAGATTAATTTTAAAATTACTAAAAGTATTTAATTTTTTTATTTTTCAAATGTTTATAAAGTTTTGTTTTGTACCCCTTCAAAAATATTTTAGTTATTAAAGTTGTCAGAATTTAAATTGTCTTAATTTAAATAGTTGTGTGCCATTTCAATTTGTTACAACTGTTATAGTGTTTGCAAGTTATTACAATGAAACTTATAGAACTTAGAATTCTAGTCTTAATCAATTTAGCTCATAGTCTTGTTTAGAAGGATAGCTTTTCTAAGTAAGAGCCAGTTTTCTTATAAAAAGTTGCTAACTGGCTGCACTATGTAGAAGAAAGACTTGTCATAAAAAAGTTTTAGTAATGAATAATTAAAAAATACTAAATAAGTGATAAATTAATCATGAAATTTTAAGTTTAAAATAGCTTTTGCAAAAAAACTTAAGTTGGGATATTTTATGTCAAATGTTAAAAAATGGGCTGTTAATTTTTTTCTTAAACATTATTTATGAAAATAAGTGTCTTGAAAGATTTAAAATTGTTAGATTTCTTACCAAAGTGTTGCCTCATGCGTCTGTTCTTATTAAAATAAAAATGAATTATTATTTTAGCCAAAATAATTTTGTAACTACAACACTAAATCTTTTGTAGCATAAGTCTTTTATTATCTTTATCACAGGAAATCTGTAAGTTTTAAAACTTTTAAATTTTGACATTCTCTATTTGTAGAAACTATGCTTATCTAAAACAATTTCAAGCTTCTAAAAATTGATTAAACATTTGAATAATTAATTTTCTGTTTTTATGCTTTTATTAAAGAGTATAGATAAGAAAAATTACCTATAGCTAAATAAACTGTGAACTTATAAATACTTAATTCCAAACTTAATGTGTATAAATATTTAGTAAAAACTATTTAACCTACAAATCATTCAAAACTTTAATTCAATTTAAGCTAGTCGAAATTATCTCTATTATTTACCTAAAACCATAAACACAAACAAATTGCATATTACAAAAATCAGACTTCTCAACAGACTATTTGTATATTAAACCCATTTTGTGCAAATGTCTTTCTTCTTCAGTAGAGCCGCCTACTCCACGGCGGTCCGCTTTGCCGCAGGCCTTCCCCTCTTCTGCAACCCGACCAAGGACTGCTCCAAGTCGAAGAACAAGAGCAAAAAGCAGCAGCCTAACTGCGAGGAGGAGCAGCAGGAGTGGAGGAAGAACTGGGACTGGAGGGAGGGGGTGCAGAGCAAGGGGGCCAACCACTACCTGCTGATCAGGCACGGGCAGTACTACGAGAAGGGGGCCAACAAGGAGAGGCTGCCGGACAATGAGAGGGTGCTGAGCCTGAAGGGAAGGACGCAGGCATACCACTGTGGCAGGTAGGAAGTTAAGCGATTGAGTCTAAGGCACTAACAGTAACATGTAGAATTGAATTTGTTAAATTTGTTAATTAGCTTGCTTAGCTAGCAGTGGGTTTTTTCAATCTTGAAGGCTGACATCATGATGTGTTTCAATAAATATCTTTAAGAGTTTGAAACATTTTTTGTCAAGTTGATTAAAATAAAGTTGTTATTTATAACAAGTTTGTTATGAAATAAAAAATATGTTTATTTTTATTAAAAAGTTCATTAGTTGAAAATATTAACTCATAAAAAATCTTTCATAATTTATTTACAGTTTTTTTAAAGGTTTCTCCGTCGGTTCTTCCAGGACAACGAGAACTTCACTTTGGACGATATAATCAGCTCTGACATGATACGGGCCAAGCAGACGGCTCAATTGGCCCACGAGGAGCTCAGGACTGGGGCTGGTGCGAAAGTCCAAGGAGCGTGGTTCAACGGTTGTGGGGAACCAAAGAAGATCAAGGCGTACATGGGTCTTGCGGAGACTCTTCCCTACTTCACATTGCCAATGGTTGAGCAGGTTTGTGGTTTACAGTTTTGAAATTTTGAATTATGACCTTTGATTGTGTAGTTGTGTAGCTCATTGTATTGTATTCTATAACCTATCACTAATTTTACTGATCGTTAATTATTTAACAGTAAATCAAGTTGACAAATTAAATAAAGAGTTATTCCTTACTGAGTATTTGATAACTGTCACCAAGATATTTTTGCTTCAGTTAAAATAAACAGTTTTTTGGTTAGTCTTATATGATTTTTCAAAGGGGCAGCAAAATTGCACATAATGTAACCCACTTGATTAGCCCTTAAAAAACGTTTATTGTCGTTGTAAAGGGAAAAATGAAAAAAGTGTTTTTATACTATACAAAATAGATAAATTTTTTTGTTCAGTTTGAGTTTTTTAATTTAGTGCTCTGAGGAGCTCTTTGAGTAAAAACTCAGTTTGCTAAATGTATTAAAATAAATAAGTAGAGATCTTTAAATTTTTCTAACAGTTGTAGTATAGTAGTAATAAAACAAATATTATCAAAAAGAACCCTGGTCCGAGGAAGGTGTACGAGATCAACGAGAACGAAGACTGCCTGAAAGCAACCGCTCTTCAGATCTTCAGGAGGCCCACTGCCGAGGGCACCGATGAGAAGAACAGCGTGACGTTGGTCTTCTGCCACGCAAACGTCATCAGGTACCTCATGCTTCACTTGTTGCAGATGCCCCTGGAGAGGTGGCACAGGTTCTCGCTGCACCATTGCAGCATCACGTGGGTAAGTTGCAGTTTGTTAAAAATTCTTTATAGATTTTAAAAAGTGTTAAAAAAATGAGGATAAAAATTAATAAAGTAGGCGGGGTCTCTAAATACTTCTTAATAATAATCTTTTGCTTGAGTATGGACTTTGAGGAAAGACAAAAAAGTTTTTACTCAAAAGGAAGATAACTATAGGTAGAGACACTACTTACTTTAAATATAGTAACCCTAACTCTGCTTTTTTTACAACTTTTTGTCTCATATTCACGTTAAAAGATCTAATATACTATAGTTTTTTAAAATTTTATCTAATCGATGAAAAAAGTGTGCTTGTTACCACTTAAGCTCAAACTATTTTACTAATTGAAAATTTTTTTACCAAACTAATTTTGGAATTGAACTCGATATTTTTCACCACAGATGAAAGTGGACAAGGAGGGCTATGTGACGTGCAGGACGTTCGGTGACGCGTCGTACCTGGACGACGAGTGGAAGAGCAAGGCCAACTGCGTGCGGCCCAGGGTGAACAGGAGGACGGGAGGTAGGAGGTTGAGTTGCGACGATAATGACGACCTCGATTTCGATTAAACATGACGTTGTTGTTCACTGTGATTTTTTGTGTGATGTTTTGTGATATGAGTTTTTTTAGTTGTTAACACTCGTGCTTAAAATTTTTGTTTGAAAAGGTGCAATTTAGAGCTTTTTTATGAATATTTGCTTATTAAAGCTGAAATTAAAGGGTTTAGATTATATTTGATTTAGATTTGAGTTCTTCACTGTGAATTTTTCTCACTGTGATTCACATTTTGACAAAGTTTTATAAGTTTATTTTAGGCATCTAGAAAAAATCCTTAAAATTCAGTTAGTTTTGTGTTATAGTATTTTTTTGTTGGATACATAAAAAACATTTTTTATTAGTCCCATTGATTCGAAGCTCGAAAGGTAAAACATTGTTGTAGAAGTTTAACTTTTATTACCTCTTTGAATTAACTGTTTAAAAACTGAGTTTATTTTGTGTAACTGTGATTTATAAATTATCATATACTGTGGTAACTAAATAAAATAAAAACCTTTTTCTGAGTTTTTGTTTATTCACTTCTAATGTTATTTCACTGTGGTATACTTTTTGTTTTAAAGACTAAAACTATAAGTAACTGAGTCAGTTTAGGTTATATTTAAAAATATATTTTCTTTTTAATACTTTAAAATGAAAATTTTGATCTAGATTTTTAAACACTCTAATTAGTTGATGCTTTTATCATCTAATATTAGATAACTTTTGTTGGAATATTAAATTCTTTATTGAACCTACTTTTATATCTTAACAATAAAAAATTACTTGTAAACTTTAAAACATACATTAGCATAAAAAAAAAATTTACATTTACAAACAGTTATTGATTATTTAACATGAATAGCTTTACATAATCAAGTAAAGTATTTGACCAGCGACCTACAGTTTAGGTTGTAAAAACTTGTGAAAACAAACTAAAATGATCATTTTTATTAGATATGCATTTTAAAATGCTCTAAATTTTGTTTTCAGTATACATAAATGATTATTATTTATAATTTCATTAGTATTTTTTCTTGTAGAACATTTATACATAAAATTTAACGACTTTCAATTTATTTTTTCAATTTTACCCGCCGAATACATTTCCTGGTAATTCTGCTTATATAAAAGTTTACCGCCGCTAATCTATACACGCTGGTTGCACAAAATTTAGGTTATAATATAAGTATGTTTTAATTTAATACTTTTGTTTATTATTAGTTGAATAGACGCCTGAGTTAGCATCTTGAATACAGCCCGAAAAATGCTTGAGAAGTTCTGGTATAAAATCTAACATATACATTAAAGTTTACTAATGCTATCAGATGCTCGAAAATATCCATAAAAAATGCATATCTAACCGACAACCAGCAGATAAAGTCACGTAAAAAAGTCAACTGAAAATTTAAAATTAGACTATTTTCACTTAAACCGTACACACTTTTAACGTTAAATTGACTATATTTTTAACTTTTATTTTAGTGAATAAGGTTTTACCACAATCATTCATAGTTAACAATAAGAAATTAATTTTGACGTAAAGTCAAATAAGCAATAGTCTTATAAGCCCAGGAAATAAAACAAAAACCAAGGAAATCTGATTAGATGTTCTAACCTTTCCTACCTACGAGCCAACACTTACGTCCAGCTTTTTCATATCAAATAAGTCATTATACATATCAGTTCTCGAATGAGAGTCCGCTCTGTAGTGCGGGTAGCCGTACTAGTAAGCCTAGGAATATAGTTTGTCAGTAAATTCCCTACATTTAAGCCCTTCAGTTATGTTCAGCACATAAAATAAAAAACCAGCGAACACAACAACTTCATTTTGAATAGAATTGAATTTTTTATTATTCTGTAAACGGTTCTCTAAATGTTTTGAGTACTAATAACGCTATTCGGATAACAAGATTATTTGTTCTTGGTATAAACCAATAGTTTTCTATTGCTTTATTTATTTATTTTATTTGTGCTAAAGGTGGAAAATTAAACAAAACTCAAGTGGAATTTGGTTAGCGTAATACAAAGAAAAGTATGAAAGAATTTTTATTTATAAACTTTTACCCTTAAACTTTATAAACAGTATATTTAATTTGAAAATTTAAAGAATACTGGTAGAATACTTGGTAATTTAAAGAACTTGATAGAACATTTTTTACTTATTTATCACTTAAACTTTCTGAAGAAATAAGTTTTAAACATAACGAAAGCTAACTAAAAAAAAACTTGTTTTTTGTTTTCTACTAGTCATTGCAAAAATATATTTACAGCTTGTGTTAGAATATTATTTTATGTATTTTAATTATACAATAATTTTCATATATCAATCGATTTACTTAAAATATTGGCAAGCCTAAACGTTTTATTTATCTGTGTAATTAGTTTTAAAGTTATAAGCATAAAAAATAAAAGAGATTTTAATCGTAAGCATTTCACGTAAATAAATCTATTAAGACGAAAATGAACTTACAAAGTATAACTTAAATCTTTGATTTTATTTAAAATTTACCAGTTTTTTTTATTTAAACTTTGATATGAATAAAAAGAAAATTGATCAGAGTCATATTTTGTAATATATACTCTAATTTCGAACAAAATAAGGTATATAACTGTTTTAATTAATTTGAACTGCATACATATACAATAGTAGTTTTGTAGTAAAAGTTTATTTGCAAGTTTTATTAATATTTTTTTAAGAACAAAAAATTAAAAATTATGTTTCTCAAGTAAAAACAGCTTAGTTAATAAAAATAACGTAAAACTTAAATTTTATCAAAATTTATATGATATTGAAGTTTTACCGCAGAAAAAATAAACATATTAATAGTTATAAGTAAATTAGTTAAATTTATGAAACTCTTTTTTATAAATACTTTTAAAGATTTAAACAAAATTTTATTAGAAGTTTGATAAGTTAACTAAACTATATGCTCTGTTTTTACTAATTACTCAAAACGATTGTTATTAGGTGCTTTTTTTTATTTTAACTACCACTTTGATAAAAATTTAATTTGATAACTAATTTTTTTTGGCTTTTATTAAAACGTACAAAGCTAATAAGTCGCTAACTACAAGCTTTTTTTTGAGCTAATAACATAAAAACGGAAGTATTTGGTAATTTAGTAATGATTAGAGTAAACTTTGAAATTTAGTATGGAAAAAGAACAAAAACTAAATAACATGTTCTGTGAACCAAAAAACCAAATATACTTTGAAAGTTTTGTAAGTCAGTTCATTAAATGCTTGTTTTAAAAACCAATCCTACAACTTATGTTGATAAAGTTTTTCTATAAAAAAAATTATTCGGATTTTCTATTTAACCTCTATTTCTAATCAAACTTTTAATCAAAAGCATTTTTTTTTAGTTTGTTTGTATTTAGAAACTAATTAACCTTATACACTTTTACAATTAGGAGGTTTCAACTTTTATTAGAACACTAATTATACATGAGAATAAATTTATCACAGAAAACATAACTTTTTTTTGTTAGTTCTTTTTTAAAACAAATGTTATACAAAAAAAAAAGGGTCGTGAACAATGAGGTTGAAACTATTTTAATTTCAGAAGTTTGTTATAAGGTTTCATGATAGGATACAACAAAAACCAATGACTGACTTTATGTTTTTTTAAATCAAACAAAACAACTTTATTAGCTTTGAAAACAAAACACAATACAAACACATCTGATTTTTATTTTTATTCCAACTAAATCCATTGTTCACTGACATTTTTTCCGGTTTATTGCACATGTCCCCACGGCAACAGGTAAGCGTAGCCCTCTCATTCCACATTCGGTGTTTAACCTCCCTGGTCCCAGCCGACTTGCACACTCCAAAATGGTCGCAGCCTCTTTCGTAGCAGGGATGTTTCAGGCAAGTTGTGTGTGAAGCGAACTTGTAAGTGAGACAAAAGTCAACATTTCTCCCGCACGTAGATGTCCTGTATTTCTTCTCGTCGCAGTCTCTAACGTACTTTCCTCCGTTTGTTGTTTCCAGTGTTTCGTCGCACTCCCTACATTCGAGTCCCTCAGTTGGAATCAGAAAACAAGCAAAAGTGAATGCAAGGATCAAAACTTTCATTTTGAATGGAAGAACTTTTAGTTGGGTTTTACTGCCTCTTTGCAATTAAAGTCTTTTATATCTAGCAAGAAAAAACAAAGCTATACAAATGAATTGCTTCCTATGACTTTGTTGATTAAGTTAACTTGCACTAAAGGTCAAAATAGAAATAACATAAGGATTAGTTTTTTTTTAATGAGCTTTGCATTCTGATTAGTTAAATTCTTTTAACTGCCTTTTTAGTTTTTTTACATGTTTACTTGTAGCAGCCTTATTAAAAGACAAAGTTAATTTAATTATAATTAATAGTTTTCTATTACTATGTTGACTACGTGAAGTTTGCTTTTGTCGAAAAACTAATTACTAATACGCAGATAAAACTTACGAGCTATAAACTAACAATCGTAACTAGATCTAAACAAATAATTGTGTTTAACTTTTATTATTTTATTGTTAATGCTATTCGGTTTTATCAAAAAAATGATGAAAAGACGCCCCTTACAGCATCTTACAACATCTGTTTAGATGTTACTAATTTATTTTAATAATAAAAACGGTTTTATCAGAACAAAAAACTTACAAACATTTTTGAGTTGAATAAAACTTAAAATATAGTTCATACTTTATAGCAGGGTTTCCCAAACTCATTTACTAAATCGCCCCCTTTTCAGTAACTTAAAAAAAAATCGCCTCCACGATTTTACAAAGTAGTTTTTCTTTTGAGTACAAACTTTTGAGCTAAAAAAAGTTGTGTTCGAAATGTAATTTAGTCTTGTACTTCTTATGCACGCACTTTTGTGTTCAAAGTAGTTTACTGGGCTTAAGAAAATAATTTACAGTTTTTTTCTTAGAAGCCCAGTAAAGTGTATTAAAATACTTAATTATTAAAAAGCCTTGAGTAATCTGTAATCAATCCTGTTTAAATATGATCTGTTCTGAAACTATTGAAACTTTTAGGTCAGTGGTGGACAACTTTTGTAGTCAGCAATTCATATTTACTAAAAAATATTTTCTATTTTCAACTCGTTAGAAAATGTAATTGCGGGCTGCATGATTTAGAAAAATTACAAATAAGAAAATTAAAAAACTCGAGCAAAATTGTAATAAAATGATTTAGTATTATTGTGATCTAGGAAATACTTTTGTGAACTGAAAACGAAATAAAAGCGTATATCAAAATATTAGATATCAAAAACTAAATTTTATTTATTTTGCAAAAGTAGTTTTCAATTTACTTAGCGGGTCGAAATTCGACTGGATCTGCGACTGGATCTGAGCCGTCACTACCCACCTGAAATCTTAACTTAAACCTGACATTTTAATAATATCTCATATAACAAATTTCGGACAGTTAGAAGTTAATACTAAGTAACTTATTTAAGCCGCACAAAATACTTAAATTACTTTATAAATAGGCTTTTTTAAAGTTCTATACCAGAGATTAAAAAACTATAAAAGAATTAACAGTTTATTTTACACATAATGAAATATATATTAAAATATTTTTTCTGATCTAGTTAAAGGAAGTTTGACCGACTGGTTGATTATCTCACATGAAAAGTGGTTTCATCAACAGCTTCAGTTAATGCAGTAAATTTACTAATTTCAATGCTAAGATATATTGTAAGCAAGTTAGTTGTAAAGTTAAAAATTTAATTTCTAACTTTTTAAACTATTTGTTTTGTAGTAGAATACCATGAAATAGCATTTGACTTGGAATAATCTTTAGGGAACTAAACCTAAATTCTAACGATTTTTTTTCTTTATTTAAATTCGAAAAAAAAAATCAAATGTTTTACAGTGAATTCTGTGAACAGAAAGTAATCAATTAAAAAAAACTTTTAACTAGGTTTAAGTTTTGTTTTGTAACTGTAGCAGTCTTTTTGATGGCTTATTTAATTCTGTTTAAAAAGTTTTTTTTCTAGCTATTAGCCTACAATAATTTAACAGAGGAAAATAGTGAAAAACTAAAAGCTAGTGTTGAAGTATTAAAATAAACTAAGTATATTCTAATTGCTAATAAATATTGAATTCAGATAAAACAAAAAGTTTTATTAATACAAAAAGCTTGTATTAATAGTTTAAAACTCCTTATATTATAATAAACTTTTGAACAATAATAAATCAAGTTAGAAAATAAAATTGTGTTTAAGAAACTTTTAAATGAAAAAGTAGAAGTCATTTCAAATAGAAACCTCAAATTTATACTATTTTAAAACCAAAAAAATCTTTTTAGAAATAAAAACTTTAATGGTTGTCAAAATATTACAATCAGATAATAGTTTTATAGTGATATAAGTTGTACACAGATTAAACTAGTAATAACAAAAACCTGTCAAATAAAGGTCTTTCAAACAAATATTTTAATCACTATGCTATAAAAACTTTTAGTGTAATGTAAAACAACGAACATCAACTACAAAATTAACCAGGTCAAAATAAAATTATTAAAATCTTTAAAACATAAACCATTTAATAAACCGCTTGAGTTCGCACTTTAAAAAAATTATAAGAAATTTATTACCATATTTTATTTTACAAAATGACAAATTTCAATATGTTATACTTAATGATGTTATGAATAAACATGAAATCCACTAAAACATAAAACAAACTTTCATTAAAATGTACAACAAAAAAATCTATATAAGCTATTAAATATTATATATGTTTTGTTTTATTAATATTTCGTTAGTAATAGACTTTACTTTAGTTAAATTTAAGAAAATATAAATTTGCACTTTTTTTTGGGTAAAAAGTGCGAACTCAAGAGGAAGTCTACCGTAAATAATATTTATTAGGCATTATGCAAACCTGTTGTAGAATAAATAGCTTAATAAAGTTGTTATTATAAAAAGACTACTTAAATACAATACAAACCAGGTTAAATAAGAAATAATTCAAAAGATCAAATAAAATTAAAAAACTTTCATAAAATAATGTCTGCTACTGAAGTCTAATATAATGTGAAGGATGAGGAATATGACTGCTTGCAAGTTTTTCTAACCTGATTCTTAATAAGTAAAATAGAGCCTTAAGTCACCTCCTTTATAAATATCTAGAATAGACCTTTTGCTCAAGATGTTGATAACTGAACTGAAAGCTTTCTCAACAACATAGCTAGAAGGAAAAGCTATAAACAACAATCTAAATTCCTCTAAAATGATTGGATACTTTTGCCTTAGTTTTTGTTGAGTCCAAAAGCTTTCATATCGTTTTTTGGAAGAATTTACTTTAAGTTCAAGGTCAGTTTGTAAGTCTGAGAAGGTTTGCTGTAAGTCGTATACTTCAAAAGTATTTACCTCGAAGGGATCCATACTTTT
The DNA here is from genome assembly GCF_965202585.1 of Thalia democratica. NCBI lineage: Eukaryota > Metazoa > Chordata > Thaliacea > Salpida > Salpidae > Thalia > Thalia democratica. The sequence goes on from NC_139165.1 coordinate 21,928,735, forward strand.
ATCTATATGATAGCTTTTATGTGTCAAATCTAAATTTTACTATTTAATATGTTAAAATTGTTAAAGTTTCCAGATTTTTTCCAGGTTTTTTTTGCTTAAATTGTCAAATTCTAGGTTTTTCTAGGTTTCTAGGTAAATTGGCAACCCTGTATAGTTTTATTTCTTAGTCTAACTTAGTGACTTTTCAAAAAGCAACTGGAAATATCATGAGGTGATAGTTAGTAATAAATAACATAGATTTTTACAAACAATTTATAACCCCAAATAACATATATGTCAGGTTATAAAATAGTGAGAGGGATTCCAATCGTCTACGATATATGTAATTGTTAAAAATGGAAATATATAAATGAAAATATAATATTTACTATAAAGTAGGAGTCATAAGCACAAGATTTTTTTTCTTTTTTTTCATAAATAAAATAAACTTTTTTGTTTAAGTTTTACCTCAGGGTCAAATAATTAATAGCAAGCCAAAACCAGTAAAATAGCAAGAAAAAAAGTAAAAATCTTATGACAACCCAAAATTTTAAAATCGCCCCCTTTTCGCCCCCTTACTAGTTATCGCCCACCCTTTCGCCCCCTTACTAATTATCGCCCCCCAAAATACTAAAATCGCCCCCAGGGGGGCGATTTCGCCCACTTTGGGAAACCCTGCTTTATAGTGTCGAGGTGCTTACTTTAAAATTTGCAACTGCTATATTTCGATACAATTATCAGTATCTTAGGCTCAATTTATTAAAAATTATTTTGTAACATACTCAAGAAACTTTTTTTCTTTAATTTTTGTTAAGCTTACAAAACTTTTTAACAACATAGTTAGTTCCTATTTGCAAAATAAAAAAGAAATATGAATAAAATTGTAAGCTTTATACACTAATTAACATAAACAATTAAGATAATATTACGTTTTTAAAGTTAAAAAAAATCTAAGCTTTTTTTCTGCACTTAGTATAATTAAAAATACAGCTAGTTTTAGTATTATAATAAAGGTGAAAGATTGTTCGAAAAAACCCAAACTAGTCCACAGAACCGATAAAAATCGCAATCCCTTTGTTAACAATCAGAATTTGTATCGCATCAAAATAAAAAGCAATTGTCAAAATATGGCGTGTCAGAGCTGTATCCAAAGTATCCTGGGTAGCTAGGAACATCTCAGTTCAAACCCGCACAATTCCCGATTAACTCAATTTCTACCCGAATCAACTCCACTCAATTAATTCAAAGTAAATTGTATGTAAGTGTAAAAAAAAAAGACAAAAAGAGAAAAAGTGATAGAAAAAAAAAAAAAGAAAAAAGTTTTGGTTTGGGTTTAGTCAGGTAGGAATTATGTTTATACTCGATATTCGTACGGATAAGCGTTGTTTGTCATTGAATTCCCTTCGTTTCAGCCCTATTGTTGAGTTTTGCAAATTAATTAACATACAAGTGAATATTAGCACCTTCACTTTAAATGGATTGATGTATTTTTCATTGTTTAAGTGATTTTTCTGTATTTTTCTTTAAATGTCTTTCAGCTAACATTCTATCCTTATGAATTTTAAATTATTCGGAGAACTAAACTAACTGTTCTTGATATAAATCAACTGTTTCCTATTGCTTTGTTTACTTTTTTTATTTGTACTAAAGGTTAAGATTAATGACTTGTTAAAAATTTTAAATGTAACCATCTAACCTCTTGAAAAATTTGAACTATAGTAGATTTACCGCTCAGATAATTAATATAAATTCTAATTTCAAACCTTTAGAGCCAAACACTTTTTTGATTACGTTTTCGATAATTTTTCTTGCTGGCATTTAATAACAAAATTATAAAATAAAAAAAATATTGCACAAAATGCTAAAGGTTGTTTTAAAATTTTTTTTAATCATGGATCGACGAGAAATGATCTGGTTAGAAATGATCTGGTTAGATGTGATCGAGTTAGAAATGATTGGGTTAGAAATGATCCGGTTAGATATGATCGGTTAAGAAATGATCGGCACCAAATTAGAACAAACATACAACCTAACAGTTACATATTAATTTATTCGCTGCCTTAAAAAAATTCTTTTAGAGTTGATAAGACTAATCGGATAACAAACTAGTTTATTCTTAGTATAGACTGATACTCTCTTATTGCTTTTTAATTATTTTAGTTATGATAAAAGTCAAATTTATGACATAACTTAGGCTCACTGTATTAAATGTGATAGCATTCGAAACAAAAAAAAACTGTTTTACTAGTTTTTAACCTTTAGCCTACTTTATTCTATCAAAAATACTAAATCAATAACTTTTTTGCATTTTAACAAATCGATAACAATTGATTTTTCTTATAATGTACGAATTTTAACAGAAATAAGTTCTAAAGCTTAACAAAAAAAAAAGTTGATTTAATTTTTTCCTAAGCTGCTGAGTACATAGAGTGCAATAATAATAACTAACTAAATTGAATTTCGTGTACATAAATTAGTTTCTTTAAATACTTGGTAAGCATACGACTTTTTATCTAGGAGGGTAATTAAAATAATTATTATTAAATTAACTATCATAAAATTTATTATCATAAATAAACAAATTGTAAGGACTTCGCAGCGCACTTAAACGAACGTATATACTTTAAAACGTTTATTTCACAAAACATAACTTTAATTTTTTTTAATTATTCAACACTTAATTTTTCTTTTTGTAAAAAACAAGACATTAGTTTCAATTTTCAACGATACAAGAATTTGAATAACTTCCGATATTTAACTGCTTTTATTATTTTGAACTTTGTGTATAATAAAACAGTTTTGTTGTTAAAATTTATACTCAATTATTGTATCTAAAGTTCTTTTTTGAGAAAAACTATTGGAAACTAATGCTTATGTTTATATATTACTAAACAGTTTTTATTATAAAATACTTACTCTAGACAAGTAAAAAAAAACATTAACTGTAGTAAATAATTATATATTCACGTTTCAGAATAGAGAAATAAAAATCAGCTCTAAATATTTAAAATAACATGACAATTTACTTTTATATTTCATTAGCTTTAGTTTCAGAAAATATAGTACAAAAACAATGCAATAACACAAACTAAGAGTAATAAAGTTAAAATTGTATAACTTTGTAAAGAAAATACAGTTTTAGATTCGAACAACTTGTATGTCTACGTGTGAAAAATTTTTAAACAAAATAGTGAACTTTGTATTTATACACTCAAAAAATTTCTTTCTACTTTATTATACAATTTTTATAACTACTGTTTTAGTGTAAAATTATTTCAAACGCAAAAGATCTTAGTCCTAACTAGAAAAAATATATATTATTTAATTAAATACAAGTATTTATTGATTTTACATGATGTTTGTGAGTTAATAAAACGAAACAGAATTATTTGTTAGTTTAGTTTTAGTTTGAAACTTACTTTTTATATTAATTAAAGCTTTAATTACAAAAACTGTACTAAAAATTGTGTACTTTATCTAATAGATACTCTAACTTAAGTTTTAAAAAGAAAGTTTATTAGTTAAATTTTACTATAAAATCTTACTCAGCTATTCTATTTAGAATTTTATAAATGAAGAAAAAGAATTTTTAAACCATTTCAACAGTTTAAAAAATTTTGAGCTAAATAAGTCTGCACACTTATAATACTTTTTTCTTATAGTTTTTTTTTTAACATTTAATATTCAACTAGAATAAACAGCTCAATACTTAAAATTTATTTCGAACAACTTGATGTTAACATAAAGAAAACTTACATTTTATTTTTAAGTAAAACTCTCAAAAAAATTAATGCTTCTTTAAAAAAATCAAACCAAGATTGTTTTAAAACATTATTTTACTACTTGTTAGTAATTGAAACTTACAAAAATATCCTATGACAGTTTTAATTCTGGTCTTGAAAAATAAAACTAAAAATGTGATATTGCAAAAAAAAAATTGTTATAAGCCCTGTGAGCAAAACATGATACGAACAAATTTGATTTGATAGATTTACTTTGACTTGTTGCCACTTTTCACGGACAATTTTGTCCCGGTCATTGCACATGTCGCCCTGGCAACAGTGGATCATGACCTTCTCATCAGGGTAATTTACTTCATGGGTTCCGTTAGATTTGCACTTGCGGAAAAATCGCAGCCTTTTATGTAGCATTTTGAACCCGTTTGGCATTGACACTCCATTTATTGGGCACTAACCTTCTGCTTCGTACGCGATGCAGTAATCGCCCCAATCTTCATCGCAGCTGGTGAAAAATTTTTGCAGTATTTTGAGACTTTTTTTATTTCGAAAATGTAAACACTGGGTGCGGGGCTGTTCGAATTCGGAAAATTCAAATTCTCGTATTTCAATTTGCAAAAAAAAATTCTAAAGGACAACAACTCATAAAGTAATACATATTTAAAAAATTTGAAAAATCGGTGCGAAGGTATAGTTAATACCTAACGGCACTTATTTTTGAAAAATTTTAAGTTTTTTTGGATATAGGACTAATAATGCTTTTAAAAATACAAACTTTTAAAAAGTTATCTTTCAATAAATGTTAATTAAAAATCACTTTGTTTGTATGTATTAGTTAGACCTAAATACAAATTTGTTATATTTTTATTACAAAAAAATTTTTGATTTGTGGCCATTTAAAAACAACTGATGAACTTGAATTGTCATTTAACCGTAAATACTATTTTTTTTACTCTTAAATTTCCATGTTTTTGGTATTTACGAAATAAGTCCAAATAATACCAAACATGATACCGCTAGATTTTAAACAGCTTCACTTATAGCGCCTCTGTTCTGACTAAAAAAATAATTGGACCCCAAAATTAGGGTCGAAATGGCAACAGTTAATTTTATGGTAGTGTTAATCAAAAACGAACGTGAAAATATTAAAACAGCACCTTATGGTCTTGTTGCTTGTCTGGTCGCAAGCGGACTCTTTCGTCTCGTAATAACCCTCTTTGTAGCTGTAGTTAGGGTCCGATTTTAAGTAAAACATAAATCTCCTAATATTTGCTAAGTCTGCATTTTTTTAATAATTTTTTAAAACCTATTTTTTAGTCCCTCCTTACTCAAATTTTTTTTAAAACTTATACCCTTAACCCCAACCAACCTTACCCAAATTATAAAATACTGCTTAAAAAACAAAATTTTGATGAATTTTTTATGCTCACTCAGCAAATATTTGGGAAAAACGTAGAATTTCTCGTAGTTGTAAGTGCCTATCGTCGCACAACCGGCGTTCGAGCGCGGAGGTGCTGCCAGTCAGAAAAAAAAAACACACAAGCAAGAACGAAGACTGTCATGTCGACTGAATGAAAAGTTTGACGAAATCAATTAATATATACTGTTTTTTTTAAATCTCTTAAAGCTGGAAGCTTTAGTATAAAACAAAGTTAACTGTTCTTTGTAGTTTCTTGTTAAAAAATGGATGGTTTCCTGCAATAATGCACTTTGTTGATTTCATTTAGCTGTGCTAAAAGTCAAAAATTAAACAGCTTTCTTTTTGTAATAGTTTTGTTTACTTACGTCGTAATCAGTTTAAATTTTAACAATTTTAAAAGTTGCTGTAGTTGAACCTATACAGCAAGTTGCACTAGTAGGAATACAAGATTAATTGTTTTTGGTAGTAAACGAATAGTTTCCTGTAATAATGTACTTTATTGATTTATTCGATTGGTTTCTTTCAGCTGTACTAAAAGTTAAACATTAAAAATATTTTTGTTTTTTATCATAAATTTGTAAAATTACCTCATAATCAGTTGAAATTTTAATATTTTGAAAAGCTAATTTTGATGCTAACAAACATAATTAGTATCACTATCTTTAAAAGTATAATAAAATTACAAAACAGTTTAATACAAAATTTACTTTAAAATATATCCATTACCTGGCAGTATAGAGTCTGCAAACCGACTCTGCATGGCAACAATAAATGTTCGTCTGCATGGCAACCGTGAAACAACCAGCACGCGCCTTTATTGCGTCACATTACGCTAATTATGACGTCAGAGAAAAGTTTATCGGCAGTCGCAGCAGCTTTCTTGTCTCCTGGTAAGACAAAACCTCTCTTGTTTTGGAATTTTTGTTTAAAGTTTCTGTTTGTTTTGACGGTGTCAGTTTTGTTTTGTTCAGAAAAAAAAAGTTTCAATTTATAAAAAAACTTTAAAAAAAAGTTTTCAGACAAGCTTAGAATAAATATTTTTAATGTTTTTAAACTGTGTAGCTAAAAAAAATACTGAGTACAGTCAAATCAGCCTTTAGAATTGAGGCTTTGAGAGACAATGTAAGTTTGAATTAATTTTCTGTTTTTAGCAAAGTATCTTAAATTCTTAGGTTTAGCTTTATTACAGGATTTTGTTTAATACATGCTGCTTTATTAGTTTGAGTTTTCGTTATAAATCAAAACTTTAGTTTCGTTTACAGCTTAGCTGGTGTATTGTTGAAATGTTTGAAATAAACATTCAAACTAGGAAAATAGTTATTTAAATAACCAGTTGCTTAGGTACTAGTGCATAACTGTTTAGAAATAATTTTATCAATTAGAAGTAATTTAATCAGTTTTCAGTAATATAAAGTTATTGTTTGACGTTTAAAACAAAAAATTTGCAAAAAGAGTAATACTCGAATTTATTTTGAGTGAAATATTTAACTGTGTAAGTACATATATTTTTTCTACATTTATAAATCAAACAATTTAGTCTATTACAGCTTTATCAAAAAACATTTAATGCAGTTTGTAACAACTAAAAGCAAAGTAGAATTTTTGTAGACACATCAAGATATTTGTTTGGTACTAAACCTGTGTTTAAAAAACAGTAAATAGATATTAAAATTTATTTATTTTTCTAATTACATTTCTTATTTTTCTTACGGTATGGAACGAAGAAGAATAATTAAAATAAGAAAAAAATGCTTATATTTCAACTAAGCAAGAAAGCTTTTCTGTATTTAAAGTTCATTCCGTTGCTTTTTCCAAACTGCATGTGATTTGTGCGACTAGCAAGAAGGCTGCAGCGAACTTATCAATAATTTATCTTAGTGCAAGAGAACTGCTAGCTTCTTTCTACACTGCACTGTAGGTTCAGTTTGTTTTCAGTCGGGCTTTAAAGTCAGCGCTTTTTCGTCTAAAGGTTTTCTATTTTCGTTTCAGCTGAAGTTTTATGGTTTTTTTGTGAAAGTTTTTTTTCATACCTTTTCGCTTGTTTTAAATTTACTGTCAATGTTAGTATTTTCTGAGCTAATCTGCATCAAATGGTTTAAGTTATGTGTTTAGTTGAGCAGTAACGTCTAAATATTTTATTTTAATCTTTTTTTGCTTATATTGTTAGTTAATTTCCACTGCTAACAGTTGATTTTTTTAGTTTGAAAAAATACTTTTAGATGTGCTTTTATGACTTAATATATGTTTAACTGCTTAAACTCATTTTTATTTCGGTCAACACAGTTCAGGTTTGACTTAAAATGTTTGAGTTTGATATTTTTGATTAAAATTAGCTAAATTACTTTTTTACTTAGCTTCAAAATAAAAACAATATTTTCATCTTAAAATTTGAAATATTTTGCTGCTTAAATAAAATGCTTTCTTAAGATATCGTGTAATAAATAAATAGTTCTCAAAAAATTTATTTTGAAATAAAACACATTTTTTGTTGACATTTAAGTATTGAAACAAAACATCCGCTGCAGTCTTTGATCGTCGTTTTTTTCGATGAGAAAGTCACAAAATGCGTACGAAATTGCATTGTGACCTATTTGATTTAAATGTGCATGTTGTTTTAAATTACTGTAACTGTATTTTGTTCAGTATGACCTATTTCTTTAGCTCAGAATGAGTTGTTTGTATGAATGTGTTAGAAAAACAGTTAGACGTTTTGTATTATTTAGTCTTAACACTTTTTTGATGAAAACAGCATCTTTCCAGTTTGTATGTTTTTAGCAGGAAATGTCTGACTTTATGAATAAATATATCTCAATATCAATCTTAGTTGCTTTACATGTCTATATAATTTATTTACTTATTGATGCATTTAAACAATCAATTTATTTAATTTTAAAGATGTAACCTTTAAACAAGACTATGTTATGTTTTTGCTGGTTGTAAAATTGTTGTTGTGTAAAAACGTAATAAAAATTAGAACAAAAACAGTTGAAAAGTTTAATACGCTATGTTATGACTTTGCACTGTAAGTCTAAAACTTTAAACATGAGTGCAAGTTTAATGAGACTAAAAAAAGTTCAACATAAAAGTTTGTAACAACGATGAAACTTTTAAAAAATCAAATATAAAAGTGAGACATAAATAGCTTTTTTGAAACGACAAGTTCTTAAGCCTGATAAAATAAGTTCAAGTGTTAAAGTATATTAAGTAAAGTGATACAAACTCAGCTTGAATTTTGATTTGAATTTTTCTTTGATAATTACATGGTATGGTTAAATTGTTTATAAATTAAAGTTATTCAACTGCAAATATTTGATTAGTTACATTAGTTAAAATAAAAAAAAAGATTATAGTCAAGGAAAAATGCTTTCCTTTTGTTCAAGTGAACTAAAATATATAAAACAGTATTCGAATGAAAAAAGCACTGTGATTTGTTTCAATAACTATTATGATTTGTTAAAGTATTTATAGTGAAACGTTTGTACGAAGCTAATATAAAGCAAACGTATGAAACTTATATAAATAAATTAGTAATATTTTAGTGTTTTAACCTATTAAACGTTAGAAGCTTAAGTTTAATATTAAGTTTAAAGTTATTTTCTTTGTCTTTATATATAGTTCAGAAACAGTTTTTACTTTTTTATATTTCTCAATACTTTCTAAAATGTGATTTATTATAGTTGGAATATATATTCATACTTTACCTATGCACCATATGCTTTTTAGTTGGCTTGATATAATCTATGCTAATGAGATTATTTGAAGCGTATTCCTAAACAAGATTTATAAAAATATTTTAAAACGAAATCAGTTGGTGACAAAAATTGGTTTATAAAAAAAAAATTAAATTAGTAATTTTTTTGTAATAAAATATTTTAAATTAAAAAAGCAGCTTATTTTAAATTTATGATAAACTAACAAGTAAATTAAAAAAATATATATATACTTAAATATTTTAAACTTAACTGAAAAACACTTAAGTGTTTACAAAATTGCTATCAAACTATATTATTTGATAAAAAAGTTTAACTTTTTGTAACAGAAGTAATTGCATTTAAAGTACTGTTAAGTTTATTTTTGTATTGAAAATTTTAAATGTTTTATGTTTTTTATAGTTAATTTATTATATAATTTTGGCAAAGTTTTCTATGTGAAGTATGCAGCTGCAATGTAAGTATTTTTGATAAAATAAATATTTTTACAGACATATTTAATTTTTTACATGTTAAAGTTGTTACGCATATAATTAATTAGTTTTTATTATCAGTTGTAAGAAATAAATGTATGTGCTTGTTCTCTAGGGAATATAATGCACATGATTAAACTTATAAAAGACTTCAATCAAATCGTTAAAATGTGCTGTTTGTTCTTACTGGTTTCTTATTAAAACAACATCTGTTATTTCGTTAAAAATTATTATAATTGTTATATACGTTATTAAAACAACATCTGTTATTTCGTTAAAAATTGTTATAAAGCCTGAAAATTAGGTGCATACTTTTAGTTTTATTTTTAAAATCAGTTTTTTGTGTAAATTTACAAAATCTAACATTAGTTGACTAATAAAAGTAGCGAAGATGATTTATTTACAATTAAACACTTGCTAATAAAATAGTTCTGCATCAAGTACTTAAAAAAATTGCTTAACTGTCCTGGACATGACCTTAAATTGTATCTTGGTGTATGACTCAATAACCAAAAGGTTTTTTCGTACACCAGATCCTTGGACCTAATATTTGATCGTTTTTTTTTCGTTCAATAAACAATAACATAAAACTTTTTTGTTGCCGATAAAACTATTTCGTTAGCTCATTTTGTTGCTTCCCGCCTTATTTTAAGCTCTCTTGATCGCAGCTTAACCTCATACTTGTAAGACTTGCATGTATTACAATACATAAATGTTGTAGTAAAACCACATTTAAATGTCATGAACTTATTTTTTCATTTTGTTTTATAAGTATTAAGCTATATTTAGTCTTATATTTAACTGACCTTTTTTTTTACATATTTGGTAGGTGTGTCATAAATAGTAAGTAAATATAGTTGTAGTTTAAAAAAAGTTATACCTTTTCGTCGTTCTTTTTTTTTGACAAAGTTTTACTAGCTTTGATTTAGTGATAGTCACTTAGTTTGTAGTTTAGGTATTCGATGAAGTTTTTAGTAAATTATTGAGTGATTTATATTGAGTGATGAAGTTTGTTTAAATTTTTGAAAATTTAGTTCAAAAATAATATAAAACTTATATATTGTTAAGCTAATTGTTAAATTAGTTTTTTAGCAAATAACAATTTAAAAGCTTTTTATTGTTTATCAATTGTTTAAAATTATTAAAAAGTATTTGATCAATAGCTTACACAATCATTCTTTAAAAAGACTGCAACTATTATACAACTATAAAGTCTACTTAGAATGTTTTCTGAATGAAACTTATTTAAAGCTGTTTATGTGAGCTCAACTGGTATTTTTGACTTGTAAGTTGGTTTGGCTCATGTACAAATTAGCGGTTTGCAGACTTTAAATAGCTGAAATCAATTTAAACTGCTTAAACGCAGTTAAAATTAGAAGTTTTTAAGACGATTTTCGCTCGTTCATTTTACTGAGCGATCACATAATGTTGCCTTTTAACGATTTTAAACTTGTGGTGCTACTTAAAATATATGTTAAATATAAAACAATTTGTTGGCATTAGAGTTTTCATCATAACTATAATTTCTAACAAAGTTTTGGTTTTTTTACAATTTAATGTGTTTCTAATTTGTTAAAAATTGATATAGTAATTTATTACTTATATATTTTAATAAATTTTATCTTTTCTTTAACTGACGTAGATATATTATATCATCACGCTTTAAGGAACCAAGTTTGATTTTAGTATTTAAACTTATACAATTCAAAGTTCTATGAATTAACATCAACAGCTTTTAAAACTTAACTTTTTAAGAAGTCCATATGCCTGCAAAAAGTAAAAATATGAAGTTGTTAATCAGTTTATTGTTTTATAAATGTATACATTAAACCAATTGGTTTTAAGGACATCCTTTTGTAATTTTACATTCAAATCCTATTAATATCATTTAGCATATAACATACTGCTTAATAGTTTCTTCGTATGTTAAAAATATTTAATATACAAAATCGCTTGTAATCACGCACTGTTCTTATAAGAAACACGTCGCTGACAAATCTCCAACACATTCTATAAAACCGAATAGAAAAAGCGACTGTTTTGAGACTGGTACTTTCAAATGGGCAAAGAATCGATGAAACTCTCGGTGCTCGTTTGAACTCTGCGCCTTCAAGTGGCAAAACTTTACTGGTGACGTTTGTATGACGTCATGAATTATTCATCCGGTTGAGATTTTCGTTTCTGGCAAATTATTTTTCATTGACCTCCCGCGAGACTCGAGCACGATAGAGAAAAAATAGGTCAGCGTTTGATTTTTTTTTTTTTTTGAAATTGATTCCAGGCTAATGCGTTCGCTGGCAGCAAAACTTTGTTTCGAGTTTTCCGTTAAATTTTTGATGCTTGTGCAAGCGAATCGCTGGTGCTGTCTTTTAGTTGAGTTAAGTTTGCGTTTTTCGTTTGCTTATTCAGTTTACGAAGTATATTTTTTGTAAACTTGCAAGCGAGTCGCTGTTGTTCTACTGGTTGAGTTGAGTTCGTGTTTCTTATTTCTTATTCAGTCAAAAAAGTATATAATTTGGAGATCTTGAAGTTTTACTTCAAGTAGAAACCATTTAAAAGTGTTTTTTTTTTCTGATTTCTTTATTGTAAGAATTGTATGTTTCTACAAAATTAGAGTTTAGAGTAAAACTCATCGATGTGGTTTAAACCATTTTTTTTTGATTTAACAGATAAGGGCTAAAGAAAACTGGTGAAACATCAAATAAGTAAAGATGTTATCATTATCAAAAACGTTCAAAACATCTAAAAACTTAATGAAAAATATTTTTTGTTTAATATGTTTCATGTACATTAAAGTAGAAATATCCCGAGATTCAAACTGATTTTAAAATATCGATTTCTTAGTAGTTTTTTATTTTTTAAAGTTTATTGAGCCTGGAAAATATATGTTTAAAAAATTTTTATTTTAAGATTACTTAAACCAATAAAAGTATGATATTGTTACTATTGTAACAACTATCATTTAAGTTTTTATTTTTTAAAAGTTTAAGCTTCACAAATAATTTTTAACATTTATATCAATTGGTATTAGATATACTATTAAATAATAAGTAAAAATTAACACTATTTGTTAAATAACTTATCTATTAAATTATATAAGTTTTTTTCGAACATACTTTATAAAAAACTATTTAGTCTAGCAAACAACTTCAACTTAAAGTAAGATACTTGCTTTTAATTTTCTATTTTAAAACTGAAACTACATTTGAGATGAGTTGTAATTAGTTTTGTTCATTTTGCTTAAAAAATATAAGTATTTTAGTTGGCACTGTATAAAGTTAATTTATAATAGTTAACTTTGTACTATGAGCATTATTTCTCTAGACTACTATAAGTAAATTCCAGCCATGGAGTTGCGAAGAATAGTTATGGTTTTTACTCTGTATCTTGTCGCTGGTGAGTTTTATTTTATTATTAATATTAAACATGATTTTTCGAACTAAAATTTATCTTTATTTAATTGAAATTTTTTTAGTAATTCAGGTTAAGTGTTAAACGAACAATCGGAGACTAGCAAAAGTAAAAAATTAAAACTTGTCTATTATTCAGGCTATTTTAAGGGTACTTTTCACTAAAGGTTTTATAAAAGGAAAACTGTCTTTTTTTAAGTTTACAATAATATTTAGTTTTTCTTATTAAAATTTACTAATTTACAAGATTATTAACACTTAATTGATAAGATTATTTTAAGCATTATACTAGCATTAACTGTTAACAAATTATATAATATTATATAAAAAGAAAAAAAAAGTTCTAAAATAAAAATTAAACCTAAAGTTGATATAAGTTTATTTGTATAACTACTATATAAAAACTAAGCAATTTCAAAGTGTTAAAAAATATTTTGTTTTCGGTCATAATTTCTTGTTTTTATTCATAACATTGTTTACATAGTGACCCAATGAAACTATATGCGTTTTAAATAGAAATTTAATAAAACTTCTACTTAAATACCGTACAAAATTATAAGTGTATAATTTTAAATGAAGCGTTAGAGTATAATCATAAATTTAGATAATTAACTTATAATCATAAGTTGTCCAAACGTTTGTAACTGTTAGACCTTCCTAGTTAAAATATCAATATTATTGTCGGTTCAAACAGGGTTACGAAAAAACCTTCTACAAAACTTTAAACAAGTTCTGATTATTTTTGTAGCTGTTAAACCTACAAGTTAGTATAATTTAAATTTAAAAAGTTTATATTTCTATTTCGAAAGGGACATTCATATGTATTCGCATGTGAACACACTAAAACAAGTATACATATGTATACATTAATAGTTTTAAAAAAGTTCTGGTCGATAGCGCTCGACAAGTTAAGTTGGACCTTAACATTTATTAATTTATATATTTTTTACTTTAGCTTTACTGAGGAGTATACGGGATGTTTTATATCATATAAAAACAGTCGTCTTAATCTGCTTGTTTGCTGTATAGTCTAAAAAATATGTTGAATACATATATGTATACATATATAACTTACTAGGAAAATGCAGTTTTCTAAATATCAGAAAATGAGCTTAATAAAAGCAACAAACAATTAAAATACACAAAACTACAATTAAGTACTATGTAGTACTTTATAATTTAGTGTATTTTAAGAACTATTTTAAGAATATATTTCGTTGTACCGAATAAGTTTTAAATTACCTCATAGTTTTTCAGTTCTAGTTTTGTGAATTTCAATTGTTTAATAAGATGGAAGATAAATTTTTGCATCGAATATTTGTACTGTACAACATTCAGTAATTACGTCATAATGTTTTTTGTTTTTTGTATATATTTAGTATCTTTGTTTACCACAGTGCTATTCATTTTAAATCGAACCAGATGAAGATTAAGGACAATTTATATTTGTTGTCTTTATAAAGTACATATTCTGAAATTTTTCAAATACCATTTTCTGAAGTATTTTAAAAGTCCTTCAAGCGGACTCGGTATAAAGTGATTAAGTTTTAATACTCACTTTATTTTCTATATATGTATATATATATATATATGAAATAAGGTTTACATATATATATATATATATATATAACAAATAAAGTATATACACTTAATAAAATTCAAAATACTTATATAAAATATAACACGGCTTCCCTGGCAACGGACGATCGAAAGTTAATGAACAAACTAAAACACACATAAACAAAATACAAACGATCAAACGTTCTCAACAAAAGCGTCCCTGGCAATGGGTCAGTACAACAAAAATAAATTACATGTGTTGTGATATATTGTACCTTATCAACACAAAGTATTAAAAATAATCAAAACACACAGCCTCCTTGGCAACGGACAACCAGGACTACTTGGAATTGACCGGCCAGAAGGGTCAGGTGACGGTCGGGTCCTCGTTTTACCTGCAGTGCAAGAACGTGCAGCCGGACAAGATGAAAAATTTACGTTGGATCTACCGGGACGAGAATGGGGACGAGATAGAACTCAACAGGAAGTTCAGGGTACTTGTTTTTATTTTTTCGTTATATAAATATTGGTTATTGAATGAAATAAAGCCCTCAAACATTTTGTTGAAGGATCTGGTGTACAAAAAAACTTCTCGGTTATTGAGTCGTACACCAGAATACAGTTTAATGTCTTGTTCAGCGCAGGAGTTTAGGCATTATTTCTTTTTTTTTTTTGAAGATTTTTCTAATGATTTTTCCTCTAGTTGCTCAAAACCAGAGTAAGTAAACTTTGTTGTTTTTTCTCCTCCGAGTCGTCATGAACTAACAATACTCAACTAAAATTTGAGACTTTTATGAGTTTATAGTTTTTCCTTATCAAAATTAGTTTTAAAAATTTCTTAACAATTTTTTTTAACGTGCTCAATTTTGTAATATATTCAGTACATGATTTTATTTTAAATAATTATTTGAAACTTAAACTAAAAACTACAGTCAAGTTAAAAGAAACAAAAAAACATTAGTTTCTAAATTACTCTAACATTTAGAAAGTCTTATCATGTAGATTTGTTTTAATTGCTGTTAAAAGAATCTAAAAGGATTTTAGGGTTTTTATTTTAAAAATTTTTTCTCATACGTTATTTCAAACCAAAACGATTGGTTGTTTTTCTTTCTTCTAATCTGAATTGTTTTCAATTAGTCGGTAATAGAACATGACTTAACGATATTTTCAATTTTTTTAACTAGAAAGTAATTTTAGACTTGACATCTGGGTTGAATTTTTTTTTTTATTTTTTTTTAATGTTTTTACTCATCTAAACAGTTTTTCAAATACTTAAACTGAAAACAAAATTTATTAAATTAATTTATACTTGTTTTTGTTTAAAATGTTGTATAGTATTTGATTTAAAACAGTCAGTTGAAATTAGGTTATTTATTAATGTAAAGCAAAACTTTTTTTTGCTAAGTTAATAGAAAAACAAACTTGATCAAATTCGTATACATTCAACTTTTTCATGGTAAAAGATAAAGAAAAATAAAATACTTTAAATAATGTTTATGCAAAAAACTTTTAATTATTTTGTAAACTCACTGCTTCCAACAAATCTTGTTACTTGAAACTATTAAAAAAAAGTATAAAATCTTTAATAAAATTTTATTATTTTTATTATAAAAAATAACAAACATATAAATTTTATATTACTCTATTAATTGCAAAGTCTAACTCATATAGAGTTGTAATAGTTTATCCTTAAAGACCTAACAGAAATTTCAGGGTTTTTGTATTTTCGTTTTATTTCTTGCGTTTTTTAAAACGAACGTATTGGTCCATTTTCCAAACCAGGGATCCGCGGAGTTCGGCTACACTGTAAATTTAATACTACCAAAACACCTTTCTACTCAAAGCTTTTTGTTATTTTATAAAATGTAAATATTTTCAGGGAATCCGCGTCATCAGCTTCGGTGAGAACGACAGGATTCAGCTGTCTGCCGGAAGTGCTGAGCTCAGGCAGACCGGAAGGTACATCTGCAGGTGAGAACTATTAATATACCATTCTGTTTCTGTAAATTTGTTTCTATGTACACTCATATGATCTTGAAATTTTTATCAGAACTCACTTGCAGCTGATTACAATTTTGTTTCTGTAAATTCGTTTACATATGTGCTAATATAAACTTAAAATTTGTATTAAAATTTGAATTTACAGGTTAGTACCATTTTGTTTCTGTAAATACATGTTTGCATACATGTAGGCTAATATAAACTTGAAACTTGTATTAAAATTTACATTTGCACGTGAGTACAATTAATATTTATTGTTAGGTCTGTATACATGTTTACTAATATAAGCTTGAAATTTGTATTAAAAGGAAGGTATATATGCAGGTGAGAACAATTTTGTTTCTGTAAATTTGTTTAAGTATATACTAATATAAACTTTTATCTTATATTAAAGTTTACATTTGCACCTGAGTACTAATTTAAATAGTCCGAATTTATATTTAACTTCCTGAGGTAAATTAAAAATCTGTGTAAATTTTTGTCTGCAAGTACCTTTTATTATGCTGTAAAATCTTATTAAAAGTTCATTAAACTTGCATTAACATTCATTTTTAGGAGAAAACAGATTTAAGAAACATATAAAAAGTTACTACTTAAGTATAATTTTTTCATGTATATCTTAACTAACACTTTTAAAACAAGATTGATAGAATATTTAAATTATAATTAAAAAACAAAAATATTTCTATTATCAAGGTATACATTTAAACTCGACTTTACATTTTCAGAGAAGATTTGACAAATGTGTCTTTTTCACTTAGTAACTTTTTAAAATAATTTAATTTACGTATACATTTAAACTTTAATTTTTCAGGGGAGATTTGACGAATGTGTCTTCAACAAACACCAAGCCTTTCGACGTGACGACAAAAATCATAGTTAAAGGTTTGTTTTTTTATGAGTTTACTTACTATTTTGATAATAATCCTACCTTTTAACTTTGAGTTTAACTTGGATCATTTTAGATAAACTTGTAGTTTGTTTGAGAAAACAACTTTTTGCTTTTAATTTCGATTAGTTCAGTATTCAACAACATTTTAAGAAACCTTTAAAAACTACACACTACTGTATAAATTTATAAATACATTTATAAATTTAAGTTAAACTTTGATAACTTTATATAAATGTAAGTATTATAAGTTTTGGTTTAAAGAAAACAAATAGAGAGATCTTTACTGCTGGAGGAGAAATAATGAATTTATTCTTCTAGAAGTTTATTTTACAAAATAAGTTTCGGTCAAAGACCTCGTCAATGCGTAAATGAATCTTATTCAAATAATTTATAATATAGAATAATAAATAGAAAACTATACTCAAATAAAAAAAATAAATGTAAGTATAATAACTTATACTTGAGTGTTTTACTTAAGCAGAATGATAATAAATTACATCAACGTATGACGTAACATCAAGTTGCAGGTTTGCTTTGACAAAAAAGTTGCAAATAAAATTCAGCATGACATTATTTTATGTTGAAAAACTATGACTGGTGTTTAAGCAAACGGTTTGTAAAAAAAGCAAGATGTTTATTTAAAGTTCAAGGCGCTAATTTTATTACACAGCTTACTGTTGCGATTGTGTTAAAAAATTAAACTAGTAAAATTTAAATTTTGTTAACAATAATTGTTTAATAAATCAAACTAAATTAAACAAGTTTTATTTTTACTATAGTTAAAGTGTATGTTTCATCGAAAAATAAAGACTACTACTTTGTTTATTTTGATTGTCTTTATATTTGTGCTATTTATATATTTTATTTATAAACGTGCTAAAACATATACAAAAAAAAATAAGTTAAAAGGTATTTTTTTTATCTTCAAAGGATAAAAAAAAAACATTAAATTTGCAATGATTCAAAGCTTATATGTAGCTATGTTTGTTTTTGAAACGTTTTATTTTTAACTTTCAGCAATTAAACAAACTTCAAGGTCACTCGAACTTGCATATAATTTTAAAAAATAATAAAAAAAGATAAAAATATAAAATAAAACAATTTTGGATAAAACAGTAAGCATTTAATTTTCAAAAATCTTAGATAGTGTATATGAACGTATCAGATACAAATCAACGATATAACTATGTAACATGATATAATGTAAACATTGTTTTTATTAAAATTATTAATCATAAACCAATTACAGCTTTCAAAAAGCTAGGTTTAAAGAAAAGACTCAAAAATTCATCAGCTTTAGTAAATTTTATAACTTATCGAAAAAATTTGTCACTATTACAAGCTTGTAAACATTTACATACTACAGTAATATATTATGTTGTCAGTATTGTAATTACAATCAATAAACGCGACATCTATTATTTATTAAGCATTAGTAAATATTCAAATATAATTTAGATTAAAAGTATAAAATATTCCTAAACACATTAAAAAAAACTTCAAGGAATTAAGTCAATTTTTATTTAAATATTTTAATTTTATTTTAACTAAACTTAAAACTATTTAGTAAGTAGTAATTATCATTGGTATAATTAATCTAAAATATTTTTTAGTAATTTATCTGAAGTATACAGCACATAAAATGTTTCAAGTTAGCAAACATTATAGATTTATCTGCTTGAGTAATTCGAAACTCTTAAACATTCTTGAAAGACCTTAATTAAACATGCACAAACGTAACTATTACAAGTTGTAAATTCAGTAAATCCAGCAGGGTATAACTTTACACAAAACTGATAACTCTCATTGATTGATTTAATAATCAACATACTATTTCATTCTCCAAGGCTTATGAATAATTTAAGCCACAAACAGCATAAGGCTCATTTGTTGCTGAGCAACTTCGAAAAATAAAAACAAAAACTTTCTTTTTTTCATTTTACTATTGAACTTGGTAGAGTTTTTGAAAGGGCTTGACTTTTCACTTCTAACTTGAAAATAGATTTGGAACTTGTGAAAGTGTTCGCTGGGCAAAACTACTCGATTGAAAAATATGCTGCAAATTGGCTTCGAAGTGAATAAGTAGAATAAGTCATTGGGAAATTTAAAAATATGTCTGCAAACATACTTATTTGTTTAAACAACAAAATTTTACTATTTAGTTTAAAGTAAAGCTGTTAAACAGAAATCACGAGAATTACTAAAAAAGTAATCTTATTTAAAGTCAAAATAAAATCGATTTTTATAACTTACGTAAATCAGTATATGATATATTCAAAACAGATTATTTTACTTTAGGTTATTCAGTTGAATGAAGTTCGGAAAAACTGTCAAAGCTTTACCTGCTTTCGAAACAACTTACACCACTCGAAATTGTAAAGCTAAAATAAATAACTAGAAACACATTTTTCCAGCGAACTTTAGTCTTACATATTTTCCTCAAACACAACAACATCGTCTTTGTAGAATTAAAGAGCTAAAATCCTTCAATTCGAGCAAAAATGAGAGCTGAAACCGTATATATGTCAAGATAATTTATTTTTACAAAAATACAAAAAGTAGCTTGTTTCCCGTGAACCTTGCTCATACTTGTACTACAGCATACATCTACAAAAAATCTATAGATTCAAGCAATAGAAATATAGCATAGAAAAAGCTATCGATTCTTGATGTTAAAAACAATCGCTTCTTATAATACAAAAATTATCAAAAAACGTTTTTTCAAACTTTGCTCACACAAACATTTCACAGAGATTTTACTTTTACAAAGTGAAGTACTGCAGTTAGCTTTGAAAGATTTATAAGCTCCGAAAAAGAGAGCTTATAACACCTCAAGAGTCTTTTCCATAGCACACACACACATTCGCATGAATTATTCAAAAGGGTCAAGAAAAACCATTAGCATTTGCCCTGACGGGTATAAGCATAAACAAACCTGACTTAAAAGCTTGCATAAGAGTAAAATAAAACATCAGCATTTTATATTCAAAATATTATGCGAATAATGTTTTTGCAGTGAAGTTTAAAGACTTATGAGTAACTGTTGTCAAATTACTTTGGGCCTAAACGCTATTTTGTACTTACGATTAATTATTTAAGCGGTAAACTTGCTTTTCTAAAAATGAGCTTGACGTTTCAAAATGTAATAACTTTTTACTGCTTACTTTTAGCTAATTATACGGAGCTGTTTAGCTTTTGAACTGTTTAAAAAATAAACCTTCTGAACTATTCTGTCAAGCATATCAAATCCATTATACTTTGTGAGGTTTTTATATAACTTTCAACTAAAAAATCCAGATGTATGCTTGAATATATGCCAAGTGATAAATCTAAAACATATTTTTTCTTTGAAGTTTTTAATCATTTACAAAAAGACCAAGACCAAACTATTCATATAACTTTCAATATAAAAAAAATTAAAATCAGACTAGTTTTATTCTTTAACAGTTTCGCATTGAAGTTCTAGAAAAATAAAACTTTATGGTATAATAGTTATTTCATATAAGTCATATGAATTAGTTAAAAGGCCCGCTATTAGCCGGGATCGGCTATGCGTGATTGTGCATAGAGAATAAAATAAATGACAATAAAAATTTTCAAAAGCAATCAATAAAAAAAACAGATAATAAATAAAAATAAAATATTCTTATATAAACAAAATTCAGTCAGCTTCTTATTTCTCCATATTCTTTTTGAACTAATTAGTGCTTTTCATGAATTAGTTGCAACAAAATTCATACACATTATGAATTAGTGAATCTATTGTAAATTAGTAATTCATACGTAATGGTAGCCAAATTTTCCTACAGTGGCACCGTCCATAACGTCACCATCGGAGCAGTCGTTCATCGAAGGAGAAAACGCCGAAGTCATGTGTGATTACGAGCACGACGCAAAACAGGACTGGATTGGTGTGGAAGAAGGTTTAAATAAAATTTAATCTTTATAATTAAATAGTAGTTGTAAAAAATAGTTAATTAAATGTGTAAAAAAATATTTATATGTATATATTATAAACATGATACACAACTAGATTTAATTTATGTAAAAGAATGTGAAAGTTTAGTTTTTTAATGCTTAATTAAACTTGCATAAATATTAAATTGATCGCAAGTAGTTACTTAAATTTTGTTTGAAAAGTTGTAATTTATTATTTAGTAATATAAACTATTTTCTATGTTTTTTAAGAAATGGCTTTGTTCAAGCTAAGGATTTATGATTATATACACACAACATTATTTTATATACGATTAGATTTTTACTAGTACTAAATGTATAAAAAAAAAGATAATATAGAAAAAAGGTTGGTCAATTTTTGTTGTTCAAGGATCGGCAGTCTTTTACAACAAGCGAGCAGATTTCATTATAAAAAAATATTCTTTTAATTAAATATAACTATTTTAATCTTTTTTAAAATCAAACAGTAAGTATTGTTACAATTCTTAATAAGCACCATAAGTTACCAAAAATAATTTGTTATAATAATTAAACAAAATTGATCTCAATACGTCGGAGAACTCTTTTTACGGTTTAAATTTAGCCGTGAGGCTGTATATTTTTGACCCCTGGCGTCTTTTTAGTTTTTAGAAATACTTTAATTACTTTAAAGTGAGTGCAGTAATCCTACCACTAAAAAAACTTTTAAGAATATTCACAGACGCTAGGTTTGTGAAGGAGGACAGAAAGCTGATAATTTCCAACATTTCCGAATCTGACGAAGGAGTGTACGAGTGCCAGATAACGAGCGAGGATACTAAAATATACCGGTTTCTCAGCATCAACGTCACTGTTAATTGTTAGTTGAATATATATATTTATATATATATATATATATAAAATACTTGCTAACCCATATGAGTTTATACTAAATGACGTTGTGAATTTTTAGTGTTTTATATTATGATTAATTAAAATTTTTTATTTTACCAAAATTTACCGGTTTCTCAGCATCAACGTCACTGTTAATTGTTAGTTGAATAGATATCTATCTATCTCTATATATATATATATATATATATATATATATAAAATAAGGTTAATGTTTAAACTTAAACACTTTCAACTGAGCCCACTTGAAGGGCTTTTAAATAATTTATTGAAATGGCGATTTTAATTTAGTTGTAAAATAATTTTAGTTGTTTGATTAGTTAGAAGGTAGATCGATTTTTGTACTGAATATTTGTAATGTACAATATTACGTCATACTGTTTTTGTTTTTTTGCATAACTTTTGTATCTTTGTTTAGTACAGTGCTTTTTATTTTGAATTTAACTGGCTGATGATTAAAGCTTTATGAAAAATTAAAGCTTTATGAAACATATGTTCCAGAATTTTTAAAATCGCCATTTCAATAAATAATATATATATATATTTGCTAACCCATATGAGTTTATATTAAATGACGTTGTGAACTTTTAGTGTTTTATGTTATGTTTAACTAAAATAGTTTATTTTACAAAAATTTACCAGTTTCTCAGCATCAACGTCACTGTTAACTGTTAGTTGAATATATATGTATATATTCATTTTTTACAAGTACTTTCTACTTCATGCAATCAATGCTACTGTTAATTCTAATATTATGTGTAACGAAGGTAAAAATATCAATTTTCTTCTTGTTTTACCAAACTTACCGACTTCTTAGTTTCAATGTCACTTTTAATTGGTAGTTGAATATGCTTTTGGTATCAACGTAAAATATTTTATTTTACTAAGACTTATGAGTTTTATACTATCGGTGCCATTGTATGTAAGTGTAAGTTATGTATTTTATTTTTATTCTACTAATACTTCACTATTAATTCTTAGAAAATGTATTATAGAAATATTTATCTAAAAAAAACTATTTTATCAAAACTTATAAGTTTTATATAGTAAATATCACTGTTTATTGTTAGGACTAAATATTATGATTATTTAAAATCATTTATTTAAAATCATTTATTTTACAAACACTTATCTTTTTTATCCGATCAATTTTACTGTGAATTATTGTTATTTAATATTATGATAACTTAAAAGATTTGAATTTACCAACACTTATCAATTTCATAGAATCAGTGTCACCGTCAATTGTTAATTTAAAAAATAGAACAAGTACAAAAGTAAAATCATATTTTTGTAATATCTAAAACTATACTAGCCTAAAAGTTTCTTTCTACAGTATAATTGCTAGTTTTAAGGTTTTTGTTTCATATATAAGTTAAAAAGTTGAATAATAACGTCGTTTCGGGTTGGAAAGCACTTGTAATTTTGAAATCAATAAGGTTTCACTAAGTTTAAACTTGATTCACAAAGCTTTTATGTTTAATTTATTGCATTTAACTTATTTTAACTACTTCATGCTACTAGCACAGATGAGTTTAGAATTGTTATTGATACTTCTATTAAAACTAAAAATAACATTACAAAAGTTTTTTATGTTTACAAAAGCTAAACTTAAGCATTATACAAGCTACAAGTTAGTTATTTAGTTTAGTTAGTTATTAAGATATAAAGCTGAAGTGTTAGAATTCAAATGACTTTTTAAAGTTATTCAGCAGAATATTTTTAGTTTCTCTAAAACAGTTTTACTTTGCTGGGTTCGTTTAAAGTCTTAATACGTACGCTGTTACAAATAAGTTTTTAGCCATTCTAACTAGAGAAGCAAAGTCCATAGAAAAGTAACGCAGTACAAAAAAAAGTGAAACCTTTTAAATTATTCATACGATTTCCTTGGTAGCTACTTTTTTACTAAGCTTCTTATACTAAGAACTGTTTTGTTGTGACATCTGTTTGTAAACCTTAAATTGCTTTAAACTTGACTTTCAATGTTGCTGGAACAAGCGATGTGTTTGTTTATTGAAACTGTATCTTTGAATAAAGTAAATTGTGAAATACTTACTCGGTTTTACTTTGGGCTTGGTGTTTTATTTCAAAGTTTTTCTTTAAAGAATACAACAACTGACAAAAAATAATATTTTGGTTTTATCTTGTATATGTATGTAATTTTATGGTTAGATTATTGATTAATATTTGTTGTTTAGTAGCTAATTAACTAAACAGCTTTAGGACTTTTAAGTAAAACTTGGTTTTAAACATAAACTAAAAGTTTTGTTATGATAATCAAATCAAATGTTAATAGGTAAATTTTAAATTTACACGTTTTTAAAATAAATCTTAAACATATCGTATTCAATTTATAATTGTAAATAAATTTAAACTATTAGAATATATGATGATGAAAATAATTTAAAGTTTTTTCTACTGATCAAAATATTTAACTGTATTTGATTCTGTAGGTCAAAGTTTTTTTTTTGCTTAAATAACAATAATTTTGTTTTGTATAATATTATTAAAAAGGCGTTTTTATGTAAACAAAAAATTATGCTGCTTGTAGGCCAAAATTTTGTTTTCTTATAATATATATGGCACATTAAAAAAATTGTTAAAAGTATTTCAAAGTCGGTCTCAAAATTTACACAGGCCTTTTGTTAACATTTTAAATGTTTTTAACGTACATTTGTTAAAAAATATGCGCGATTATGTAAAACTGTAAAAATAATAAGACTTTATTGTGAACAACTTTTTGTTATTCGATTTAAACTGACATTTTTTTAGTATGGCCCAATATGTAACATATGCATAAAATAATTCCTTTTTTGTATAATACCTTTTTTAGTTTTAATCCAGTGGCTTTTTAATTTTGTTACCAAAAAATCACTTCACGCTGTATTTTAAAGCATTTGCTAGTTTAATAAACTTAACGCAACTTAAATTAGCTATTGATGCAAACTTAAAGCTTACCACTATATTTTCTAGGCAAAAAAAAAATTAGGTATATAAAACACAACTTATTTTCTAATTTAATTTATATGGTGTCAGTTGACTAGGACAAACTTAAGAAACATTGCTTTTGTAAACTAAACATTGTTTTCTGACTTGTAATTCAGCTCAATACTTTAAATGATAATGATTATTAGATATGGTTTTAAGTAATTCGTAAAAAAAGCTTGTTACTTTTAAAACTTCTACAAGTTTTTCATAACAAAGTTGTAAAAGTTTTGAGTCCAATCATTGATAAAAAATTAAGAAAACAATTGAAAAGACACTAGTCATATGAAAACTATCATTAATTCGCTCATTATACTTCTATAGCTTGTTTTTGAATTACCTTTGAACAAAATCGAAAACAAGGGTTTCCGTTTTAATTTTACATTTTTCCTTTCATACAAGGCCTGTGAGGTCAAGGCACATAGCGACTAGGGAAAATAAGTTTATTGGTTTTTGCTACAAATTAGTTTTCAAAGTTAGAAAATTTCTTCGGTTTAAATGCACACAAATTCGTATTTTAAAATTTATACTTTGAGAATATTTTAGGTTTGTGGTAAAGTTTCGAAGAAATATAACACTACTACAATGTTTATTTTTTGTTTAACAACTTTATATTAAAATCTTAGGTTTCCTTTTTTGTTGCATTTGTTTTTTATCTTTATTAAAAGCATCAAGTGTTTAATAAAAATTATATTTTTATATAATAGAAAATAGTCTGTTTTAATAATATTATTAACCTTAAAATAAACATTTCAATTTTTAGTAGTAACATAGTTCTATAAACAAAGTTAGTTTAAAGAGTTTAATGAAGAAAAAAAGTACATACATATTTAAAGGTATTTTACTCTTTTTTTTTTACAATGTACTTAAAATGATTTTGCATATAAATCAAATAAGTGAATCTCAGTTTTCAAGTTAATATTAGTATAAATACAAATGTGTATTAGTTTTGGATAAAAACAAAATGTTTTACAAAATAAAACTAGACATTTGTATGCAATGTCGTTAAAAACAAGATAAAATTGATATTATCATACAAGGATATATGCGAATTTATTCTTTTAAATTCTCTAATCAATAGTGTAATTTATCGATTCAAATGTATATATGCAATAAGCCTCTTCTTAGTTTCTTTCTTAGTTTTAACAAGTATTCTCAAAGGTTGTACGCCTTATTAAATTTTAGATGTAGCATATTAAACTTAATGAACTATTGTGTAAAATAGCAGCACAACAAAACATTAATGATGTTTTGAAAAATGTGCAGGCATTTTGAAAGTTACATTATATTCGGCAAAAATTATTATAAAAGAATATCTAACAAAAGTAAATTTTACCTAGATTAGTTTTCTTCTTATTACTGATTTTTAATATATAACATGTTTGAATAAAAACATTAGTTTATACTACAAATAAGTTAAACATTATTAAACTATTTATATTTTGAGCCTTAAAAGTTGTTTTACTTGTTCTTTCAATTGGTAAACCTTCTTTCATGGTGTCTACCTTCATCTTTTACAAAGGAAGAAAGTAACTCAAATTTATGAATTGACAGATGCGCCAAGAAATGTAGAGATCGATGGTCCTAATGATCTTGTGCAAGATGAAGAAGAAAATGCAGTGCTCGCGTGTAACGCAGTAGGAAAACCATCTCCGACTATTGTGTTTGTTTAATTTTATTCAACATTTTTGAAAAATAGTGATTTTTGACGTTGAACATACAAATTGTAAGCAATATTTTTTAAGATTTCCAAGAAAATTTAAAGCAAAGTTGTTAGAATTTTACACAAAGCAATAGATTTTAGACACTTCTAAATATTTGAAAGATAGAGAAAAACTACGTATAAAAGTTTATCAGGCTATCATGTGAACGATAAACAAATGTTTTTGTATAGTTCTTAAGTTCAAAGCAACTTAATGTGAACTCGTTTTTAAACCCTTTTTAAAATATAAACTAATTTTAACCGGTTTTAGAAATTAAGTCATTTTGCAATTCGTCAAGGAGATAAAAATCAGCTTATTAAATATTAAAAGTAAGCAATTTAAAACAAATTATCTGCAGTTGGATGAAAGATGAAGAAGTTTTGGAGAACAAAAACTCAAGTTCACTAGTTATATGTGAGTTTGTAGAACATTTATTGATAAATACTAAAAAAAACTTTAATTTGAGTACAGTTTTTTCAAAAACTCTTAAATGGTACGTGCATCAGTAGCAACAAACATATTATGAAGTAAAATCGTTATTGTCCATCAAAGAAAACTAACTTTGTATTCAAAAACTTAAAACTATGTACAAGTTTAGTTATCTTTTTGCTCAAGTAACTTCAGATCAATTAATTTACATGATATTTTTTGTTTTAATTTTATAATGTATGATATATTAAATTATATTAAGTTTTTTGTTTAAAAGTACTGCTGACATAAGTTGCTTTTAGCTCATTTATACATTATCAAACTGATATAGAAATAACAAGTAAATATGTATTAATCAACTTTAAAGATGTTGTTTAAAGTTAATACACGAGTAAGTTGATATTGTTTAATCCGAATAGGATTAAAAAGTAATCTAACATGTTGATTGATTAAATTTATTAAAGTTTCACTTTGGTCTTAACATTTGGTGTTTTGTAATGTAAAAATAATTCAACAGCAGCGTATATAAACTATATACCACTTAAAATACTAAAAGTTTTTTCAAGGTGTTTCAGGTTTAGCTTTTCACTAAGTTTTAGTAAAAAATTTTAAGTTAAAAAGTCTAAATCAAACTAGATATATACATAAAACTAGTCTAAGAATAAAACTTAAAACCAACATTTATATTTTATTTTGTTTAAATTTAAATTAAGTGTTTTCGTAGCTTTTCTAGATTATTCTTGTCAAATTAATACAAAACTTTCTACTTTTATATCCTAATAGCCTGTTTTCCAAACTTAATCTGTTTTTGTTCTTATATCTTAATACTTTTAAACTGGTCTAACTACAATTAGTATTCAGTATTAAGTTTTTGAAACAAACGTAAACGGTATTAAATGCTGTTTAAAAACGCAAGTAAATGTTTAAAAGGAAATAATTTTCATGAATTATTTAATAAAAAAAAAATTTAAAAACGTTATTCACTTACTAAACACTATAGTTTTAAATAAAACAATGTGTGCATAAGGCTTGTAAGCACAAATATGGTTTTCTAAGTTTTACGTACAATGTTATGGTACGGTATTCAACTTAAGACTACCG
Organism: Thalia democratica; assembly: GCF_965202585.1. Taxonomy (NCBI): domain Eukaryota; kingdom Metazoa; phylum Chordata; class Thaliacea; order Salpida; family Salpidae; genus Thalia; species Thalia democratica. Next base: position 21,956,962 of record NC_139165.1, read on the forward strand.
GTAAAAAAAAATTCTGTTTTGTATAGTAAAAACAATATTTCAATATTTTGCACATATAAAATTGTTTTTAGTAAAAATTTTACTTATATCTGTTCCACAACTTCTTCAAAGTTAATTAATTGTAGGTGTGCAATATAAAAAGTTAGTCATTATTAGAACATATATTTAAATGAAATTCAAAAATAATCACAGCAAATATAATTTGGAGTGATACCGGTGTTTATAAATGCATTGCTGAAAATAAAGTGGATAAAGTGGAATCTGAAGGACACAAACTCAATGTTAAAAGTTAGTGAGAAAGTTTCAGTTGTCTGAACATAACCACAACTTCTTTTTAAACTAGCTAAATAACGTATTCAGACAAAGTAAAAAATAGTTTAACAAAATAAAGTATTTTAATAAGTAACTAAAATAGTTTTAAAAAGTGAGAAAATATATTTACTTTTTAAACTCTCAATTAACTTTTATATTAAAATTTAAGGTAATAAAAAGGTAGATAAACGTATAACATTGGAAATTTTTAAAACTTATGCGCACTTTTTAAATTATGTTTTGTTTAACTTAAGTTGCAATGAAGCTCATTAATTTAATTCATGTTGCAACAAAAGAATTAAAGTTCTCTAAAATTTACAGCTTATTTGAATAACACCAAATTTTATTTTTTCGAATTTTAACAACTCGAAATAAAAGTAATTATTAAAATTTGTAGAGTAAAGTTTGCTAAAAAGCAACAAAACTTAAAAAACCTTTATGTGTAAAAGAGGTTAAAAGAGAACACAGTTTAAGTAATTGAATTTAGATAAGTTTAATTCAGTTCTTGCTTGTAAATTAAGTAAAAATTAGCATGCTGATTTAGTAAGTATTCTCCTAAACTATCAGTCCTAATAGCTATATCGATATAAACATTTTTTGTAACAAAAACTTACTAAATGAAGGTTTTATTGTAAATAAGGTTTTTTATGTATGTCGTATAAAGTTTTAATAGTTAAGTAATATATACTTATATTGAAGAAAAAGCTACAATTGAAGACATTTCAGATTTTTTCAAAACAGAAAGTAGCAAGAAAACTAAGTATAAGCATAAAATATTGTCTCTGCCAACATAATAAAACTTGACTAGCTATTATCTTTAGTATATGTTTTGCATGTAAAAAAATTCATACAAAAAAGCGTAACAGGAAGCTAGTTTTTTTATGAAGCTTAATCAAATTTATTGGGAAACCGATGCGTAGTATTTTTCAACATGCGTAAATAAAATTTGCACAAGCCAAGTTTTTGTCGCTTTATTATATATTATTCCGATCAATATTATTCAAAACAGCATACCAAACCGTATAGTTCGTTTTGAAGTAAAATAGAAAGTTTCTGTTTTTTAAATATATAACACATAATATTAATAAACAAAATTAATAAATGTTTAACGCACTGACTTTTGTAATATCTTAAGTATCTTTTTTTAAATCATAAACTTACAGTAGTAAAAACAAAAAATGTTTTAAAAACTTAAGTTCAGAAACAGAAACGTTTTCTTAATATAGCTATAAGTATAATCGAAAGTTATTTTTAATCACAAAGAGTAACAAAAGTGAAGACTTTTGAATGCACAAGCGTAAAAATCTTTTTTTTTATTGCCAAACGATGTGATGTGAACTCAGATTTTTTTTATATAAAAACTTTAGTCATAGCGCACCCTTATGCAAATTTATATAAATTTTTCAATCAATATTGAACCCTGCTATTTCAGTTCTTCCGAGCATTTACAACTCTTCGGCTCCCTCTTGTGTTGAAGGTGGATCCACTTCCGTGTCGGCAAAAGTTGAAGCTTTCCCGGGACCAGATAACTTAACAATTTCGTTTGACGTTAGTTTTATTTATAGTTGTTACGTTAAAATAAAATTTTTAAGTTAGTAAAGCATATTTTAATCGTTTTGTATGAACTTTTTGTGAAGTATTAACCCGATTGCCACGGAAAAGTATCAGTTAGTAGTCAAGTAGATGATATACTTATAATTGTTGTTTTCATATAAATTGATCAAATGCTATAAAACTATATAAAACTTTTTTTTTCTATACTTTTATTCAGTAAATGTGTTGAGTTGATTTTATAAAAGTAGTTAAAACTTGTAAAACATTATAACAATATTCTATTTTGTGTTTATTATCTATAAAGTAGGTAAACATACCATATGAAAATAGTAAAAATATCGAAGTTTTTTATAATGAAAAAATGATTTGTTTCAAGTTAAATAAGAGAAAATCATAGCTGTCCTGTTTAAGCTTTTTCTTTGAAATGTTCAATAACTTTATTACACTGCTTACAAAAGTAAAGATAACTGAATCTGAAAAAAAATCAATACATAACTTGGTCACCTTTAAACTTCGAAACTTTTGCTAAAACCAATAGTTTTAGATAGAAAGTAGAAAATAACAAGTTGCGTAACACGGAGAAAAATTTCATAACATTTCAAAGTTTTAATCAGAGATTAAAAATCGATAAACATTTCTTTTAACTTGACCCGCGAGTGATAAGCCGAGTTAGATTAGCGACTTAATTAGTTTTGAACTTTACTTACATAATTCTGTACTTAAGTTTTCCCTGGAAATTAAAATTATTTGAAAGAAAAAAGAAATTGACTTATTTAAGAACTACTTGCTTTTTAACTTTTACTTATATTTGAAGTCGACCGTTGAATTTTTAATTCCGCTTTAGTTTTAAATTTAAAACTTATTGATAAAAAAATGAACTTTCCCCTAGAAGTCGAAAGAAAATGACGAAAGTTAAACGAAAATTTGTGCTACGTAAAACATTAAGCTACTTACTATTTAATTATTTTTGAACTGTACCATTAAACTAAAGTTTAAAAAAAAATCAAGTGTTAGACAACTAATTACAAAATATGTTAATGTTTAGCCTAAGTGCTTTGTTTTTGCTATATAAATTTTAGACCTAAACTACTGTTTGTTGTTTAATAGTTTAACAGTAAAAATTTGTATGACAGTATAACTTATATATAACTAGTATAAAGTCAATTTGTAATCTAGATAGTAAAATTTTAAACAAATCACAAACATATAAACTTTAAAGATTTTGCATGATTTAATCAAGAAATCTTAATCACAGTAGACAAATTTTTTTCTAGGCTTTATGAAATAATGTTTTTAAAACTCATGCATTAGTAAAAATTAAATTGTACTTATACTTCTTTAAAATTAATGTTCATTGTGTCAAATATCATGAACAACAACAAATACTGCAATAAACCTTTTAACAACTAACTTAGTTCAAATGATACTCAGCCAAGTAATTTTGAAGTATTTAAAAGAATTAAATAACGTTAAAACGTATTTAAAAACAAGTATTTATTTAACTAAACACCTTTTCAGTAAATGCTAACAGCCGATGCTGTAAATGAATAATTTAATATGCATTTTTTTAAAACAACTAAAAAACGCTTATTACAATAAATTCTTTTAAGTTTACTGTAAACATATTTTCTGTAAGAGGTTTCATTAAAACCGGCTTAGTTAAATACGTTTAATTCTCGTAAAAATAGTATAAGCCATTTATTAGAAACATAACTTGAAATTATTTTTTTTTTTCAAAAGGGTCAAAAATAGCTATATTACGTTTAACCCGTTAAAAGTTTGTGAGAAAACATTTTCTGTTAAAATTTTTATTAAAAGTAGCTAATTTAATTTTTACTTTTACTTAACTTGAAATTTTTTTTTTTCAAACAGCTTAATAAATAGATTTATTACGTTAAACCGTTTTTTTTTTTGTTAAGTATTTTATTTCAAACGGCACATTGACTATTTACTCTCCAAAACTAGTAAATAAACACTTTTGCGAGAACACGCGCATTATTTACACTTTTTAAAGTAAACAAAACCCGAATTAACTGAAATAAACGGTAAATTTAATTTTTAATTCGCCCACCCGAACACCTTATGTCGTGAGTCGCTAACTGCCGATTAAATATTCATTCATTCCACTTTTGACGCGACAAATTGCAAACAAAATGCTTTTAAAACTTGACGGTTGGAAAAATTATGACTCATAAATGATGTCATTGATTATTCGCTCTGACAAAATTTCGAGACTTAAGTGTTTTATATGAAGTAGGTTTATTATTTAATTATTGATAGGTGTGTTAAAAAATGTCTTAAACCAGTATTAGTTTGTAGAGACTACTGTTTGTTGTCTTTACTGGCAAAAATGCTTGAAATATTTCTGTGAAAAAACATTTTGTTCTTCAACTGACAAAACTTAAGACTAAATTTTTTTTTAAATTTTCTGTAAAAACGCAGGTTTAACATTTGATAATTTATACTTTTGCTCTAAATACGAATAATATTTAAACAAAAAATGTTTTAAGTTTAAAAAAAAATGACGCATTTGTTAACATTTTTCTAAATTTTGTTCTAAAAAACGTGAATAGTTTTAAAATGAATAATTTTAATCTTAAAATAAACCATGACGCACTTTTTAGTGACACAAATGTTTTTATATCTTCCTGAAAAGTGTTGTTTACCGAAACTCTATTTATAAACGCATCTTCAGAAACTGCTTTTTAATAAATAAAAAGCTTTCAGAATTAAAAGATGTACTGTTATAATGGATTGATAAATATCAGATAAAATACGCACTTTTCTGAAATAGCTTGAAATTTATTTATTTTTTTCTTCAAACAGGTGCAATAAATTTTGCTTTCGTCGATCGGTAGCTGATGTCTTGAATAATTAATTTTTATTCAGAGTTCTGTTTTTAATGGAAAAGTAAAATTAATATTTTAAAGCTTAAGCTCATATAATCTTATATGTACTACTTTAGTTTATCGGAAAGATAATACATAACTTTAACTTGTTTTTTACACTATTGACAAAAACAGTCTCTACAACAAATATTAGTTGAAGTACTAACAAAGGCGAATTTCAATGCTAATTTAAGAACATTTATTTATTTTAATCTTATGATAAAAACTTGTATTTTTGCAGGGCATTATAATAGAGAAATCTTTCACCAAACTAACTGAAACAACATACGAAATAAAATACGAGATCGGAGGATGCGACAGGAGCCAAGCAGGTGTGTATGCTGTTGACGTCAACAGCAACGGAACTTCAGTAGATCTCACACTCAGTGTAACATGTTAGTTTGTAAGGACAAGTTTGAATAAATTGTAAAATTTATAGTATTAAGTTGTTTACTCTGGTAACAAAAATAGTCATAAGAAAAACTATTACTCTTAACATAAAACTATTATGTTTTGGTAAAGAAAACTTGTTAAATAGATATGTTTAGTTGAACAACTTTGGTCAAGTGAAAGAAAAAAATAGCTGTTTTAAAACAAGCAATACAAAACAAAAATATCATGTTTCCTAAAATCACAGTACAAAAATATGCACTAAAAAGGCTTGTAAACGTATTTCTAGATTGATAACAGTTTTTTTTTATTAACTAACAGGTCCACCGAACTTAAAGTACTTTGTTAAACACTATAGTACAAAAATAATCACCGAAAAGGCTTATAAACATAATAATTAAAATCGGTATTTTTTGAAATTGACAGATCCACCGAACAACAAAAATGTCACCAAGGAGGCGTGTGTCGGTGACAAAATAACTCTGAGCTGTGACGTAGACGCCGATCCCGTTCCGCATACTTACAACTGGACTAAAAATGGTTATTATATAAAACAATGTTATAAAAGAATTTATTTAAGTTTTATATTAATTAAAGTTGATTGACTTTAAATTATGTTCCATTTCTAATTTCCTTACTTGGTTAAGAAAATATTCTTTAACTGGTTCATAAAATATTATTAAACTTTTTTTTTTTAATTTAATTTTTTTTAATGTACTTTACAGTCTTAGTCTTATTTTGTTATTTAGTAAATGTTTTTGTAGAACTATTACGTTTTCATGCTTGTGTTAAAAACTTCTAAGTGTTAAAATGTTAAAAAATTTTAAAAGTAGAGTAATAAAATTAAAGAACGTGAATTGTGCACTGTTTTGTAATAAGTACGACTTTATTGTGATTAAACGTAAACAATTTTTAACAAATGTTTTTTCACTTTCAGGAACTACTTTTGATTTCGGACAAGAAATACAAGTAAGTAATTAATTTATTTTACTTTCTTATACTTAAACACACTTGTTAAATTTTTGTTTTCAATAAAAAGTTGTCAGTTTACTATTTATCTTACTAAATTATTTGCATATACAATGAGAGCTGCAACTGTTCAAAGCTTTTTGTTTTATCTGTGTTTATTTTAACTATAAGATAACTACTTTTGCCAAAAATTAATGGTTTTCAATAAAAAATATTTAAAACTAGTTCATTAAATAACTCTATTCTATCATAAAGTTATAGTTTTAATAGTTGCATTTGCAGTTGATTACATAATTTGTAATGCACATTGGTATAGACAGTTTTTTATAGCTCTGAAAGTCTGTTGTGTTCTTTTTATATCACAATTTTACTACGACAGTGCTGAAGTTTAATTAGTGCGGTTTTTGCGTACTAGAATAGTTAATTTTGCAACGTAATTAGTTACATATAAATCACTTAAAACCTACTTTGAATGGTACTTAGTTAAATAGTAATCCCATAAGATTACAAGCTTAATGGGATTTAGTTGTAGATAAATTAAAGTGTAAATTTCTAAACATTTTTTAAACGTTCAACACATTTAGATATAAATCAATTATATATGTTGTTATATAAAGTTTTTAGTTTAAATTGTTAAGTAATACTAATTAATAAATCCTACAAACTGTTTAAAATTACTTTCCATATTGTTTAACTTTTTTGTTTTACAAATCAGATTAAAGACCTTTACGTGACATTATTTCATTCAAAGCACTAAAGTATTTCCTTTATACGATCAAACAGTACTTCTGTGTTAACTTATTAAGTAGATTATCTAATAATTGACGTTAATAGAAGTTTTTATTTACAGTTAGTTTCATTCATAACTAACTCCTTGCATAAAGGGCTTTAGTTATAACTGAACTAAAGTCTTTCCAGAAAATAAAACTACGGACTTAGTACCTATTTTTTCAGTTAAAATTAAATAAACAACGTTACAGGTATCAATAAGCACAGATGATGATTACACCACTTACACTTGTAAAGCGGAAAACAGTCACGGGCTCGGTATAGTTAATTATGACGTCATAAGACCCAAACAACCCTCGCCTGTCAATAGTTTACAAGTTAGTTATATAAACTTACGTATATAACCTATAAACCTTTATAAAAGCTATTTGTGTTCTATAAAGGTATTATATTAACATTTACCTAAGGTTATACCTGTAAAACATCAGGTTTGCATTTTACACACAAAAAAAGTATGTCAGTTACTCAGGTCAAAAAAACTCTGTTAAAACTTTTGTAACGATATTATCTTATAAAAACTAAATAAAACAACAAAGTATTTATGAAAATCCAGCAATTAGACTTAACAAGCTTTCAATGCAAACAGGTTACCAAGACAACGTCGCGACGATGTTATGTTTCATACAACTACAGTGGAAACAAAGATGGCGGGTTCAAGTATCGTGTTACTCATTACCAGGTAGTTTTTTTGGTTGATTAACTAACTTATTTTGCATATTCAAAATATGTTTGAAATCTTTGAATACTAAGCATAGTTTTTATGTCTTTATAACAGGCATTATCATAAAACAATAATATTTTAAATATTTTCATAAAACTTCAAAACCTATATGACAGACAAAAACTATTGGTAACTGTTTATAACAGTTTTAATTAAAACAAACCAAAATCAAAAGATTTACGAAAATAATAGTTTTCAAATAAAATATAAAACTGTAAAACAATGACAAATTAGTACTTGAAGTTATTTTTTTCTTGTAAGTTTCAAACTCGATTTGATAGTATAATATATGTCATCTTGAAACGAGTTTCATTACAGGTAGAAGACGGCGTGCAGAGTGGGGAAAACGCAACTTTGTGGGTGGAGAAGAATGACGTCATGCTGGAAAACCTGAAGTACAACTCAACCTACCAAATAGAAGTTGCCACCAGCAAGTGCAAGACTACTTTCAGCGAAATATTGAATATCACATGCACTACAAAAGAATTAAGTGAGTTATATTAGGGTAGACTGTACTATTGTATTGTTTTTTTTTCTAATATTAATTGTTTTCAACAAATTTTTCTGAGTAATTCATGATACAAGTTTAACATTTTTTTCTAAACTAAAAGGGTAAAAGTATTACAAAACTTGATATCAAGAGTATAAAGTTTATTTTTGTATAAGATTTTAAATATTTTATACTTTTAACATTTATAAGACGCAGTTAACATAAATTTTTAAATTGGAAACAATTTTAAAAAACTATCAAAAATTCTTTTTTCATTAATAAATGTCTATAATTGGTTTAAAAACATGAGATACAACAAATTAACTTCCTTTTTCAGTTATTAACTTAACACAACATTTTTTTCTTAACAACCAATTACTACTTTTTAGAGCACCCATCAAGTATCAACATAACTGTAGACAGCAAGCAAGACGACTGTGACGAGAAACTCTGCGTAAAGTGGGTATTTCCTGATGTCGAGAGTAAAGACGAGATCAAAACTATCACCATCGTTTACAAAGAAGTTTATCATAATTTTTATTTTAACAATGCTTTGTTTCGTTTTAAACTCAAAAAAACTACTTAACACCAATATTACTAAAACATAACAACAATAAATTATAACAAACTTTAGTTTTAGTTTTTTTATGTGTTTTTCTACTTACGCAGTAGAGGTAAAAGGGCTTAAAGCTTTATTTTTAGGTAATAATTTTATTTCTTTTAGAAGGTACAAGTTGATGTAGAAATTTTGTTTTATAAGTATTTATTAAGTTATATGTGTAGTGTTCGCGTCAGCTTACTTTAAGTAATGTAAACCATCTTATTTGTCAAAGTTTTATACCGAAATAACTCTTAAATCCGGGAATAAATTTAAATAGTTTGAAAATTTTCAGAAATTTCGGTGTTCTAATCTTTAAGCATATACATTAATCTATTCTTTCTTTAGTTTGTTAATAATAATACTATTCAAAATTTTTAATTCTAATAAAAGTTTTTAAGTATAGTTAAAATAAAATAAGTTTAAGATAACAAAAGATTTGTTAGTTTAGTGTTTTATAGCTTATTTTGTTATAGAAAAAATAAAGCCATTACACTTCACATAATTAGATCTACATATAAAAACACTAGTTTTACGAATTTAAGGATCTGTGTAATTTAATAAACTTTTAAATCAGAAAACTCCTTCAAGATTTTTCAATATAAGTAAACCTGCTAATTAGGTATAAAAAAATTAGGTAAACATGTAAGAGTTGGGGTAAAAATAAATTTCTAAATAAGCATAATCACTTGTTATCCTAAATATACGTAAAAACTATAACAGAAAGTTGCAAAAGATGTTGAAAGTCCCAAAAAAGTTGCAAAGAAACAACTAAAAATGACAAGATACACTCATCAAAAAGAGTTTGATGATGGATTTGTAGCAATAAAAGGTACGCTAATTTAAAAAATGTTTTTTTTTATATTTAAAACAAAATCACCATTATTTTACTACTAGTAATCAACACTTTGCAGAAGGTATTGCCGCTAACACCAAGTACAGCTGGCACGCAATATTCGAAAACGAAATCGGTGAGAAGAGAACAGATAAGTTCGAATATCTTGTCATCAGTAAGTTCAGTAAATATTTGTTTAGGAGTGTTAAAAAATACATAGTATTGCTTTATTTTTTCTACAGTTGTTTTGAATTATGTTTAAATTTCTTAACTCTAGTTTCATAAATTAATTTACAAGCTCGACAAGCACTATAAAATAAGCATTTAGTTTTTACAAATGTGATTTTATTTAAAAATTTATTAAATCTAATTATTCTTCAAACAGAGCAAGACTCCCCGAGCAGTTCTGCCCCCACCACTAAACCCATTATGACGTCAAAGAGCCCAACATTTGTACCGTTTATCGTTGCAGCAATAGCGGTAGTCGCCTTGCTGGCCGGTTAGTTGAATTATGACGTCACGACACTGTTTGTGTTACGTCATAAACAGTCTGTGACGTCATGACGTTTGTGACGTCTGTTGGGTTGAGCGCTGCTTTTTGTTTTCCGTCTTTTTTACTAACAAACTTGTGCTAACAAAGATTTTGCCTGTTTTGTGATTGAAAGAGTTTTTTACTTATTTTGCTTTTGATGCAAGCTTAAATTTGATTGTTTTTATATTTGGCTTTGTCAGAGTTAATAACGTACATTAGCAACATTTTTTTTCAATAAAAATTTATTCCATTTATTTTACGATTAAATTTAAACTTTTTATCGTCTAAGAAGTAAAACCAAAAGTACTCTATGAGTAATATAGTAAAGAAATAAAACAAATTTTGCTAAACTTCGTGCAGTAAATACTTTTGTGATTAAATTTTGTTTTCAAATATTTTTTTGTTTTCAATGTATAATATTCCATACTGTTCAAAGCTGCTAGCTTTTGAAAGCTTTGTATAAGCTTTAAAGTGTTTTTGATTTTCTGCATTTTTATTATTAAACTCTTTTTACTAAAAATAGACTATTCAGTGTGCATTAGAGTACAACTTAACTTTGTTTTAATAAAAACTGTAAATACTCTTACTTGATACTCTAGTTTAACTTTTTATAAATATTAAATAAGTCAACAAAGTGTAAAAGACGTATGTTAAACAGATTTTATTGCAAGGTTTGTCTTAGTAATGGCTTTAACTAAGCTTTGTTTTTCCTTTAATGATTTTATTTGACAATGTGCGAACAATTTTGAAGTTAAAAACATTTTCTTTTAAAATTCTTTGAAATTGATTAACTTTTTTTTTCACAGAATTAGTTCCGATAAAACTGTTTTTTAAGTCAGTTGACAAAAACTTAACTTTTAACTAACCTTTACAACTGTTGAGTAACTTCAAAACTGAGATTTTTAAATTAAAAACGTTTTTATTAACAAAAGCATGGGTTTTCTAACAAGATCGTTTGAATCAATAAAACAAAATTTGATTTGAAGTGTCGTCATTATTTACTAACAAACAAAAAAACTAAATAAAATATTAGAAATTAAACTGTTGCTTTTCTTAATAATATTCGAATTTAAAAAATGCGTCATTAAGTAAAATTAAGTTTATATAAAAGCTTACACTAGTAAGTGATATAAGCATGCTAGTTTTTAAAGTTAGAGTGATTTTTAGTTTAAACTGCTTCTCGTATATATTTAGTTTGTAAGTTTTTGGAAATAACATAAGAAATGTTATGTTTATTAAAATTTTAAATACCCTTTACGTTAATGTTTTTAATTTATTTGAAATAAATTGCCTTAAGGTATACTAAAACTTAAGATAAAAAAGTGCATGAAGCTTACGAAAACGTTTGTAAAACTTTGCTAAAAATTATTAAAGAATATACGTATATAATATTTACTTAAAGTATGTATACACTTGAAACCAGTTAAACATTTTATTACAGTTGTGCGCTTAAATTCCAGCTATATTGCTTTAACTTCAACTCTATGTCATTTGTTTAGCATAAAATTTTTTTTAACATACTCTTACTTAACATCATTTTAGCAAAAGAATACGACCAAATGTTAATTTTTTTTTTTTATGGCTATTTAATTATCATAATTAAAACGAGGTTTTTTATCCAAAATAAGTTCATAGAATTTTAACAGCAAACATACAAAGTTAACTTAATGATACATTTATTTGTCTAGAATTAACATTAAACATGTTTTTTGATATTTTAAATACATACTTTTTAAACTAAGCCTATACTATAAAATTGTATTTAATTTTATATATTTAAAAAAGCTTACTAAAAAGTTTTAAAAACTTTAGGTTTTCTAAAAGATAAAATACTATCAATTATTTTAACAAAAAAGTCTAAGAGTATAATAACGTTTTGTGTAGAAACACTAACCTGTAAAAAATTTACCATTTTATATAAAGAAGCAAAGTTTACAAGATTACTTATGTAAATGTATTTCGTAAAACGACAACATGTTTTACTATGTGTTACTAGCATTTACCTATCTTAAGAGTTTTTTTATAACTACAGTTACAAAAGATATAATTATTGGTAAGGTGTTAAGTATAAATAGTAAACAACTTTAAGTATTTGCTAACTCTTAAAAGTTACGATTAAATAAGAGCTAAAACTCTTTTGTTTTTGCAGATAAAATTTTAAAACAAGTGAGCAAAAATGTTTAACTTTTAATGTTTTACCGTTTAGAACAAAAGTGATCTATTATTAATAAGAAAGTTAAAATTTAAACACAATAGTAGCAATTTAGTTTGATTGAAATTTACACGTCTACTTTTGCACAAAATAAACACTTATAAGCCACAAACTCAATACTTTAAGTGGTCTAAGTGGCAGATAACACTTGCAATTTTTTAATACAAAAACCTTACACAAAAGCCTTAAACAGCTACACACTGTTGACTTTATAAATTTCAATTACTAAAATTAAAAACCATTTATCGTAGTAGGTTAGTTATTTTGCATAACAGTAGATCAAATCAGCATAAGTATCTTTGTTATCTTAAAACTCTTTTTTTTGCAATATACTTTTCTTTTCATACCTTATAACTAGTAAATAGACTGATGTTTTTGGTTTTAAACAACAATCATAGTTGAAAGTTTAACTAACATTTTTATAGTATTCCTTATTTCGTTACTTAAATTTTCAAAGTTATGTTTTTTAAATTAAGTTATTTTACCTCTTATATTTAAAAAATTTTTTTATTTTATAGTTCTAAAACTCAAACATATAGTTTATAAGTAAGACAACATAATTATATAGTTGACATAATAATACAAGTCTCATACTACTCTTTTTAGGTATTTTATAATTTTAAAGAATATTTCTACCGTTGTGACGCAAACATATTGACAGTTTAAACTGCTGAGTTTTATTAAACAAAGAGTTTGTTCAAGGCTTTAAATATTTTATCAATACATTCTACGAAGCTTGCTACGCGAGAATAGCTACATATGTTTCACAACAAGCTAAACAGCAAACATTAGTAATATTTTAAAAGACATACTGCGCTGTACTTCAATACATATTTTGTTACACTTTTTGTACATTTTTATAAAACCTGGTACTAATAAAACACTTAAATTGCAGTAATATCAATATTTAGCACATTTTTACTAAACGAAGCATTATATCAAACCACTAGATAGATTAATTGTTTTATTAAGGCCTACAATGATCTGTAAAGAAAAGCAAGGTCTAAAAAACTCTAAGTTATAGAACAAACATTAACATTGTTTAAACAGACATATTGTGCTGTACTGCAAGACGTATTTTGTATATATTAAGTTTTCACTAAACAAAACATTATATTAAACCACTAAAAGTATAAACAATTTTATAATGCTTAATCTATTTATATTATAAGGCTAAAAAAATTAAATTTATAAAACAAACATCAACATTGTTTAAACAGACATATTGTGCTGTACTGCAAGACGTATTTTGTATATATTAAGTTTTCACTAAACAAAACATTATATTAAACCACTAAATCCACCAACAATTTTTAAAATGCTTACAATGATCTATTTATATTATAAAGCTAAAAAAAATAAATTTATAAAACAAACATCACCATTGTTTCAACAGACATACTGTGCTGTACCGCCAGGCAGCAGGGACTCATTTACTTCATTTCAACGAAGTTTTGCAACCAGGACAACGAAAGTGAAAACCTCACTAAAATCGACGAGGAAAAAGTGGACCTTGAAAAAGCAGAATCGTTAGTATTTCTGTAAAACAAATATTAGCTACTCAAAAGATTTGTTTGAGTATTTATAGTAAAATTTGTTAATTAGAATTCAGCACAGCAATATGATAAAAAAAAGACAATTATGTTTTTATGCACTGACCACAAAAAAAAGCCTTTAGTACAAACGGTAATAGATGAATTCATTTTTTACTAACGCAGCAACAGTGAAGAAGTCGAAGCGGACGAACCTGACAAGTGCGAACCGCTCATCGAAGAACCCGATCAGGAAGAACCTCTCATGGAAGATGAAGATGAGAAGATGGATCTGAACGAACGGTTGATCGAGGGATCGGAGGACAAAAAGGAACAGCTGGTGGAAATCGGTGAGGAGAAGGAACCGGTTAAGCAGACTGAAGTGTTAGTATTTTTTTGTTATAATATTTCACTAGTTTTGATTATTTGAATTATGCAAAAGTTTACGACAATAGCTTTTTAATATCTTAAGTCAAATTCTTTAAAAACTAAATGGACTTAATTAAATATCGAAAAAAAAATTAAATGTAAACTATCATAAAGACTTATTAAAACTTTTGTTCACTTTTCAAGTGTATAAGGTTTCTAAAGAAAGTTTATCCAAGTTTCCAAAAATTTTTAATCAAAAGTGTTTGATTTGCAATCTTTATTCTTACGAAATATTTTAATGATTATTAGCTTTACATAGTTACTTTTATTACTTTTGACTTTATTTTAAAGTTTTTATTTGTTCAAGTAAATATTTAAAAATGCTTTTTTTTGCTACAGATAAAAGTATGCTATTTATGTTGCTAGTATTTCTAGAATAAGTTCAATTAATATTTGTAGGTTAGTTAAAACCAAACAACATAAATATAAAACATAGTGTGATGATCTATAAAATTCTTGTCTTCATTTATACTTTCTCTTCTTTTTATTATATGTGTAGAACATTTTTAGTCTTTACTAGTTTTCTAAAATCTATACACAGTATAGAATTATTCTTTCTTGACTAAATGTTTTGAGTTTTGTAAAGCTAATTAAATCATTAGCGGAAGAAGTAACTCTAAGAAAAGCACAAAAACGTTTATCACTTCCGGCTCATCTTCTCTATCTTCGATTAGTGAAATAAGTGACACATTAACGCCTGGAAAACAATTATCAAGCTCAGATGAAGCAAACACGCTAAAGACAACTGCGAAAACTTGTTGACATTTTTAAGTAAGAAGTGTGAAACTACTTAGATTTTGTCATGCTTCTAGTATGGATCTTGGTTTATCAGTTTTATTTGAACAACACATTATAATCTAAGATTAGTAGCATAAAGATTACAAGCACTCTTAAATTCGTATTAAATGTGTTAATGACTAATAAACTGTGTTAACTTGACCTACACTAAAAAAAAAAAAGATAACTTTCAAACTAGAGATTTTTTAAAGCAAATGTTTGTTTTTTACTTTTTATTTTAATTAATTCAAGCTTGCTTAAATTTTATTGTTTGTTTAAAAGACCAAAAGTTAAAACTACTTATTAACGGAAACACTTATTTTATTTATTGAGGAGTTTATAACTAAAAGCAATTAAACTTTAAAGTGTTTCTAGTGATCAGGGTTGCTTTTAAGAACTAAAGAAACAATTAAAATTTTTAAAGAATAAACTTTTGCTGTGAAAATTTTGTGTATACGATTATATTTTTGATTTTATAATAAAAACGATCGATTTTATCTCAGTTCACGTTTTTTGAGTGTTTTATAAGTTTTAGAACACTTTAATTAGAAAAAAAACAGTTTTATTAATTCTTACATACTCAATATTGATTAAATTTAAGCTTTGCTTAGTTTCATGTTTAGGTTCTATTGGAGTTTTATTTGTCAACATATTATTACGAAAGGTTACAAAAGCCTTTGTTCTTTAAACCGGTCGTCAATTACAAAAGGCTGCCGACCTCTGACATGGTATGACGTATTTTCACAGATGTACGTAAAACATAGTTTTTAAACAGTTTCATGTTTTCCTTCATTCCATAACTGCATTTAACATTTTGTCATTAGTTGAGTTTGAACTTGCTAAACAGTTTTAAAAAAGATACAATAACCAAGCTGGACTAGAAATTATCATTTTTATTACTTATTATTAGAAGTTTTAATCTTAAACTAAATGTTTTTACTTTTCAGAAAAATGTTTTAGTTTGTAAAAAAACTTTTTTGTTTTATATAAACATCAATCTCTGTTTTACTTTTTATGTATCAAAAACGCTTTCTTTTTGTTTTTGTTTAAAGGATACTTTGTTGCACAATATTTCTTAAGGTAATTAACATTTATTTTCTTTTGGTTATAAAATTTTATCAAGTGTGCTTATGAACTTAGTGTTTTTTTACATACCTTCAGCAAACTTTAGGTAACCTTCAAATTTTGGTTTGCATCAAATAAAATACTTGATCATTTTTTTAAATTCTTTTAGCTCAAGTGCTTAAAGCCACACAACGGTAGGGCAATAATTTTTTTATACAAAAAACGCATTACTGTTGTTACGTTTTGTTAAAAAATAACATTTTTTTCTGTACGGAAATAATATATTAGACTGACTTCTGCCAAAAAATAAAAACAGCTCTACAGAATGTTATAAAATTTCTCAAGTACTCCAAATATTTAACATTTTTCTTGTGATTACAGCAAGGAAATCCACGAGGAGAACGGAGATGTGGAGGAGAAGAAAAAACTGGTTGATGATCAGCAACCAGGAGATCAGAATTGACTAAAACCTGATTTCTACGTGGTTTGGATGGATTAAAATATATATATATATAAATATATAAAACTTTGCTTTATAAAAATAGAATTAATGCAAAAAATTATTAAGCTTTCACGTTCTGTTACTTTTTGTTAAAACTAAATTGACTAAAACCTGATTTCTACGTGGTTTATAAAAAATATTTTAATTGTAGAATTAGAGCCCCAACGATCAATTTTGAAACAAATATTTTATTTTGATATCACTTTTTTAAAAAGAGAATTTTTAAAAAGTTGTTTTAGTTGTTTAAACTCTTAATAAGTTAGTTGAGTATTTCAAAAGATTTTTAAATAGTACTCTTTTAAGTTTGCACCTCTTAACTTTGTAAATTTTTAGTATTTGGCAGTATTCTTTTTTAAACATAAAGAAAAATACACATATAAACTATTTTATAAAATATAAATTAAAGAACTTTTTTCAAACTATAGTTTGTTACTAAATATTTACTAATATTTATATAAAACTAACTAATAAAAAAACTTTTTTTTATTGTAAATTATGAAAAAAGAGCTACGTTGCGAAGTGTTTTTTTTTTTACATTTTTATATTAGCAAGCTGCTAAATGAAGAGCTGTAAACAAAGAAGTCTAGAAAAAATTGTAAATTTGTTTAATAGTTTGTAATTGTGTTTTTCAAAGAATTAGTTTGCATCTACTGATCAACGTGTTCAAAAGTTTATTAGAGTTAAAAATAAAAATATTGAACTCAATTTTTACTTTTTATATCCACTTTGAAACACTCTTTTTTTCTAATTAAGAAAAAATAAGTAGATTTCTTTTTGTACATACTATTAATAATAAAGGATTAATTAACTTTTATTTATGTTATTGAACAAAATGCTTTAATCGTTTTACGATACTTATTGTTTTATTTTCTATGTATTCCTAACTGTTGCTGCAATAAGTAATGTACATTTTATCTTGAAAATTTTGCAATATTTTAGTGTACAAAACTGTCTTTGAACTTATTTTTGTTGCTGATGGTACTCTGAATCACAATTCGCTACTATAGATTTGTATATTTTGTAAGTAACGAACTTATTTTTATTTTATTGTTTTTTTCTAATAAATACACGTCTGTAACATCTAGAAATGATTTTTAATTTATAGCTAAATATATTTGCGGCTTGAAAACTGTTTATACAATATTATAAAAATCTGTATTTAAACAAATCGGTACAATTTAATTAAAGTGTCATTAAGGTTCAGCATTAACTTTGCTTTCACGGAAGCTATGTATTCTGTATACCATAAATTGAAATCTACTTTATCATTAATTGAAGTTATGAGATTAATAACCTCGGTTAAAAGTGAACAGAATTAAATTTATACTTTAAAAATCCATTTTTTTAGATCAGAGTTTGCCAAAGTGGGTAATATTGGTATTAGGAGGCCATGAGGCAATCATCATACAAAATACTTTTGAGTTGATCATAAAAAGCAAAAAAAAAGGTCTTAAGCGTTTTTAATGGGAGTTTTACGAGAATTCTTGTTAGAGGGTGCCATAGATTTTTTTATTTCTTTAAAGGTTGCCTTATGAAAAAAAACTTGGCAATCCCTGGTTTAGGTAAAATAAAAGGTTAAAACGTGCCTAAAATTTTATATAACATATTTATACTGGCAGCAAGATGCTTAATAATTATTAAATTTTGATCTAGTTATAACTTATTTACACCTCTGTTATACACAAACGTCTTAATGTGTTTTAACTGATATGTTGTGTAACAAGTAAGATATAAATGGAAAACGTACGACCGGCGACTTATTTTATTTAAAAAACAACTTTTGCAAAGTTAGGAACTTTCATTAAAAAATGTTTTAAAATGTGTTTTAAAATTGATGTGCAGTACTTTCAATTACTTGTTAAAAAACAGTTTTTTTAAAGCGTTGTTTTAAGAAGTTAATTAGAAAGTATATAGTACATACATAGTTTGTAGTACTTTTTTGAGTTATGCGGCTCGCAAATACATTTCCTGATAAATTCGGTTCGGCTACTAAAACTGACTGTTAAAATGAGCGAAACTGACTTTTTAATTTTAAAGTTGTTTTGTTGCTAAGAAGATAATGTTGCTATGCATCATAATAAATATAAAATAATGTGATTATGCATATTTTAAATTTTTATATGGTTTAGTCTACTAGCTCTTTTAAATTTCAAATATTGAATACACTTTTTTTATAAGATTTATAAACTAAAGCTTTATTATTACAATTTAAGACAACTCAACAAAAAGCCAAAGTAAAGATTGATGAAACGATAAAGAATGACCACATTGAAATTAAATTTAGCAAAACTGTTTTTATTTTTACTAACTACAAATTATGTTTAAAAACTTCTAAAACAGGCTTACAAAGGCTTATCCCTATAACAATATGCTTTGTAGCACATAGTAAGGTTTACTTATTAATCTGGTTCAAGACTATATTGAACAAACAATTAGTTTTAGACTCTAGTTCTTTACATAGAAAATACATAAGTTACAGCTAAAATATTACACTTAAGTTTTACAACTTCTGCTTACTTAGAACTGTCCAGCATAATAAACAGAGATGAATACTTTTAGCTAAAAGTCTAGAAAAAAAATACTTTGATTTAAATCACTTATGTCTCACTTTAAATACTAGGAAAGTTACAATTAAAAAAAAAATTGTAGCTTTTTGTTCAACTTGAAAAACTAAAGTCAAAAGCAACTTATACAAAATTTTACAGTAGTAAAAAATACAAACATAAGGTTTTATTTAAAAAAATAAAAATTAAAAGCAACTTATACAAAGTTTTACACAGGTTTACTGCTGTCTTAATTTTAAAACAAACTGTACAGATCTATCTTTTGTGTTGTTTCAGTTTTTTAAATTTTGTCGTTGTTTCTGATTAGTTCCGGTGGCGCCTTTCCGGTTCACTGCTCTTGCAGCACTTTCTCAAACAGGACACGACGGCGCACAAGATGGAAATGCATATCATCACCGCCCCGCCAATGGTCAGCAACGAATAATCCTGTATGTACTTTAATATCCTGTCGGCTATGTTCTTCACCACATCGGTCGATTGGCAGCAAGTACCTGGTTATTAAAAAATATATATAACATATATGTGATTATAAAAATATCATCCTGTACTGGAAATGTCACTAAACTGTTCTGGTGTACGAGTCGATAACAAAAATGTTTTTTCGTACACCAGGTCCTTGAACCAAACTTTTTGAGCGTATTTTTAGTCGTTCATTAAACAATTCTATAGCTTAAAAAAATAAACAAAAAGAAACGGTTAAATCATAACTCTTTGTCTGTGCGATCGACACAACAACTTTAAAATTTTGTAAACAAAATTTGAACAAACAGCTTTTTAACTTTGATTAATGCTTTCCTTTTTTTTTAAATGTTAAAAAATTCTACCTTCCGGGCAGCAATATACATTGTCGCTGCATTTTTCCCCGCAACTTCCGGTCGATTCGGAGCAAAAATACTCTTCGGTGGTCGCGTTGGTTTGGCAGTTGTAAGCTACCGCCTTCGTTTTTGTTTCCGAGCCCGGAATTTTTATCTTGATCTCGTCGACATTATCGTTTGTCTCGTTTTGGCATCTGATGTTGGATGCTTTGAAAAGCAGCAAAAGTACAACAATTTTAACGATCATGTTTCAAACAGTATCTTGCGCGAATTTACAATGAATGGTAATTTTCGTTGATTTTAAATAAGATAGTTGCTAGGTAGTAAAAATTTAAATATGCAAAGCAAAGCATACTAATAAGTAAACGGAAGATTTCTAAAACATAATTAAGAAAAGTCGGAATAATATTTACCCGCCTTATTTTTGCCGTAAAAGCGAAAATTTAATGAACGAAACGTTAAAATCCATGTAGACCATACAGAGTAGGGTGGCCGTAAAAGATTAATGGTCAAAAAAGATATTTTCGAAAACTTAGAGGAATTTAAATATGGAACGTTTTCCATAAACGTTGTGTTGTAGATGCGTTTAAACTTTTCTAAAACTGACTAAACCGTAGTAAAAAGTTTTAATTAATTAGTTCTAAAAAAATACTAAAAAAAAAAATTAAAGGTATTAAGTAAGAGCTAATTTTACAAAAGTCTTTGATATTAGTTTTTAATCATTAAAATACCTAAAATTTAGGGTCTTTAAAATATAAAATTGTAACTTGTATTAAATTAAACGATTTAAAGTTCTCGACTTAAATGTATAATTTATGCAAATATAGGAAAAAAGTTCTTACTTTCTCCTATATGCAAATACAGGAGTGAAACATTGTTTTGTTAGTAATAAACTGTTAAAATAAATATTGGATATAAAATATGTTAAAATGTTTTTTAATAAATTGAAATATAAATACTTCAACCGTTCAACACAGTTTTAACTTAATTAAAAACATGTTTGATGTAAATGTTTATGTTTTGTTTCAAAAGTTTTTTTAGACTACCTCTTAAACTAGTAATTTTTTACACACGAAGAGTATTGTATAAAATTTTAGACAAAGATTTTTTAAGTTAAAACCAATGGCTGTTGACAGCCTAACTATCAAAGCTTCGCTTTGGTCATGTCGACCTTTTGCCATTTTGCTAATGCTTACTTTTTTCTTAATTGCTTACTTAGCAAGTTAACATTTTGAGTCTACAGTGGAAACATCTTTACTCTTATAACTGCAGCTCATGAACCAACTTAAAACAAAAGAATTGTATTCTTTTTGTTAAGTAGAAGAACAGAGGAAAAACAAAACAAAACTTTTGTTTACAAAATTTAGATTAAATGATGATCAAGCTTTAAAAACAATCAATAAAACACCGACTATTTTTAAAGTTTGTACTAAAACTTTAAAAAAATAATCTTAGGGTATTTTAAACATCAACATTTGTATTGTAAACTTTTAAAACTTGCTAACATTAACCCAAAAATTGCATTTTTAACCAAAAAAAATCCATAGAACAGGACTAGCAACAAATGTTGTGAGAGTTTCAAAGCGATTTATGACAACTTCATAACTGTTTAAAGAATGAAAAAAAAATCAAGGTAAAGTTTTATTACAAGTTAACAAAAATTAAAAATACTTTAAAAGTAAAGATAAAATTGGTTTGCTTTGTCTCTAATAAATACTTTTATACAGTCTAATTATTTGACAACAAGGTATTAAACATTTTAAAGCACACTTTAGTTTTTTTTTAGTAGTTATGATTTTATTAAAACAAAAAAGTGTTTGAAATGTATCCAATTACAAAATACTTTTCTAATAAAAAAATATTTTAGTTCATGAACATATATTTTTTTTATCATCATTACTATTAGGTGTTTAAGTGTTTGTGTAAACTCATTTTGCTTTTTTGACCTTTAGCACAGCGAAGCATAGTCAACAGACTAATAGGAAACTGTTGATTGATACTAAAAACAATTAACTTTGTTACCCTATCCAAATGCTATTAGTTCTCAGTTAAAAAACAACTAAAAAAGGTAGCAAAAAAAATTAACTGGTTGGAACTAATGAATTGATTTGAAATGAAAATATTATAGCTAACGTGCTTTGTTGCATTATTTATTTTTGTCAATTTTTGACCTTTAGTATGACTTAAAAAATCAAAAAAGTAAATAGGAAGTTACTTATTTTATAATATTATTTTTCAAACAGTGCTATAAAACTTGTTTAAAAGACAATAAAGGCAGTAAACTGAATATTTCACTTTCTTCAAAATGAAAGTGCTAATCATCGCATGCATCCTCGCATCCTCGCTAATCCGAACCGACGGACTGTTGAAGTGCAGCAAGTGCTACGACACGCATTACTACTACTACGACTCCACCGTACGCGACGAATAAGACCGAATCGACGATTGTGAGGACGCGAAAGTCACTGGGTGCAGGAAAGGTTACTGCATCACTTACGAGCTTGACTCGTGCGAAGGTCCTCGCTGCCACGAAAGAGACTGCGACTATCACGAGTTGTGCAAATCTGTTGGGATTGGGAGTCGAGAAATTAGACACCCGTTGTGGGAGGAAAGGGTCACCGTACATTGTTGTAAGGGCGACATGTGTAACGATCAGGAAAAATTTTCCATGAACGCTGGAGTATCAGTGAGAAGGAACAAAAACTTATATCAGAAGTGTTTGTTTTGTGTTTTTGTTTTAAAGGTTATAACAAAACTTTTTGTTTAGTTTTAAAAAAAATTTTTATTGTGAACTTTCGTTTTAACATAATTAATTTTCAAGATTAACAACATTTTTTAATATATTTTGGCATAGTTTTACTACATAATTTTACTAGAGCTAGCTTTTTGTAAGATCTATAACTAAAAGTACAAAAATTGATAAATTATGGTAAAAAAAAAAACATTCATAAAAGTTTCAAAGTTTAAATAACACGATAAACCTAGCATACAAACTAAGAAAAATTTGCAAAAAAGTTTTTTTTACTGTAGGAAATTAATGTATAACATTTTGCTATTATTATTTTATATATTGAACAAACAATTTTTTTCAAAGCTTTAAATTTTATTATTTGAAGAAATTTATTCTTAGTTCTAGCTATTTTTTATGTCAGTTTATTGAAACTAATATATAATTTTAATAATAAGCTGTCAAGTTATAATCATTCATTTAATCTTTTTATTTTCTATAATTATAATGAATTTAAAAACCATGAAGAACTAAAACAAACTAAACTATGTTGAAACTAAATAAAATGTTGAACTAGGTTTTACATGACTTAGATATTGCACTTTAATTTAAACTATATTTTTTAATTTTATTGGATCGAGCTTTTGTTTTGCTTATTTTATGTAGTTTATATTTTCATTAGAAAATTTAAGACTGCGTTTATGACACAAAACTATTTTGGTATGTACTATGTGTTATGTAAATAGTTGAACATTGAAAAAAAAAAAGATAATAACTAGTTTTATCTTAAATAGAATCATACTGAAAACACAAACTTCATCTTATTAAAAAAGCAAAAATATTAGTTAAAAACAACACTGAAAACTTCTAAGTTATTTTTTTTTATATGTTTATTTAGCTGAATATGTTTACATGTGCAAAGAGATGACTGTTCCAAGTATTTTTCTTTATTTTATCATGAATTTGCATTTAATATACTGTCAAAAACGTTTCGAACTTACCATCAAAGTAAAAATAAAATCTTTATGAATAAAGTTTAAAAAGACAGCAGTAAAATAAAAATTTAAAAAAATAAAAGCAAACATATATAGGTTACTGATCAGCTTAAAGAAGCATGTAGTTAAAAAGTTCATACAATTAAAAACAACGATTTTAATATCATTAGATTTTGCGAGACAATTTTATGCTTGTTTTTTTAATGCTTTAATACTAGTTAAAAATAAAAATAAAAATAAAGAACATTTTGAAAATTTACTTCTTAACTTCAATCTATAAACTTGTAGTTATCTTATTATCTTATAAGTAAATAGTTATCTTACTTGGTCTAATCTGTAATAGTATAAACAAAACTTATTAATGAAATTAATAAATTATTTTTGATTGCATGTTTTATTTTTCTTAGAATTTATTAAGATAAATTTGGAAAAATTTATTCTTTATAGAAAACTTTGGCATTAAAAACCGAAATTTGTTTTAATTTACGTAAATAACCTAAACTAGTGTAGTTTTTAGATTTTCACCAATTTGTTATAATTTGTTTTCTGTTTTACTAAAATAATCTCAGAACAATTTTTTCAATGCTTTTAAAGTAGACTTTAGTATTTAATAAGTATAAAAAAGTTTTAACTTAAGATAAATATTCTAAATTAGGTCTATTACTCAAATGTTCTAAAAGAACAAAAAATAATTAAGTTTGTTAGGAAAAGATAAAAATCTTAAATAACCTTTCATAATTTTAAACCACTATTTTTTTACATTTCGACTAATTTACTTTACGCTTAAGGCTGACCGAATGGTATCAAAACCTTTATAAAAAGTTAAATAAATAGTAAACTGTTTGAACTAATATTGAAAATTTTTGTTTATTTTGGTGTAAATATACACGGTTTTAAAAAATGCAAGCTCTTTGATTTTAGACCCTTAGTACAACTGAGATTGAAGAAGCACATTATTACAGGAAATTGTTAAATTTAGTTACTAAACAATTTATCCTTTATTTTCGAATAGTGCTATAAGCTGTAAGTAATTAAAAATTAAGATAATTTTTGACGGGGTCCTTACTCTTACAACAACGGAAATAAAAGAAATAGAGTAGTTAAGTTATTTTTTATTAAGTAAATTAATTTAGGAAAAAATCAACAAAGTTTTGCTTTAAAACTGCCTCAAAATTTGAGTTGTATGAGTGTTAAACTTTTAAAATTCTTGTTGATAAATTAATTCTTAATAAAACAAGTAAGAAAATGTGGTAACAAAAAAAAAACAAAAATAGAAAAGGTTTTAAAATTAACTATTTGCCATAACAAACACAAAAACTGTAGTTTTTAATGTAAAATTTGTTCTTTATAGCAAGAACAAAACTAACATCAAACATTACGAGAAGTTAAAACCTGTTTTATTTTAACATATATAGCTATTATCTTTAATTAAACATTTTATTACTATTTAAAAAATAAATAAAAAATTATTAACAGTTTAGAATTTATCTTCATATGTAATTGTTGAGAAATTAAAAAAAAAGAGTTTTTTTCGCTAAGCTTATGATAAATATTAGTTTACAATTTTTTATCATTCTTTGTTTGAAAACAAGGTTATGAGCATTTCTAAAGCACGTTAGATAAGTAGGTTTAAGTTTTTATAGCACTAAAAAGTGTATAAGATGCATCTATTTACTAAAATAATATTTGTTAAGTATATAGCTACTTTATTCTATGAATTGTGTTTTTTTGCAATCATGTTTACTAGAAGGCCTTCAAAATTTAGTAAAATTTAGTTAGTTTTTTAACCTTTTGCACAGGAAAACATAGTCAACAGACTTATAGAAAACTGTTGATTGATGCTAAAAACAGCACCTTCAATGATTCTTTTATATTGAATTTATTGATTTATAGATAAAAAGTGTATATAAAGCATTTGTTTACTAAAATATTTTTTGATTAAAAAAAAAACTATTAAGGTTCATGAATAGGTTGCAATCACGTTTACTACCAGATGCTTAAGTTTTGTTATGCAAATTTACTTAGTTTTGTGATTTTTAGCATAGCTAAACGTAGTCAACAGACTAATAGGAAACTGTTGATTGATACTAAAAACAATTAACTTTGTTATTCTCTTAAAATGCTATTAGTTTTCAGAAAAAAAAAGGCAGCAAAATAAACTAAGTAATTGATTATACTGACTTTATTCAAAATAAAAACATTACAGCTAATGTGCTTTGTTTCATTATATATTTCTGTTAGTTATTGCTATTTAGTATGACTTAAAAATTGATAAAAGTAAATAGTGAGTAGTTTATTAAAACAGTGCTTTAAGACTTAGGAGGTTTCAAAAACAATAAAAGGCAGCAAATATAAATAATAAACTAAAACATTTCACTTAGTTCAAAATGAAAATGCTAATCTTTATATGTATCCTTGTTTGTTAACTAATCTGAACAGATTGATTAAGATGCAGGGAAATGCGACAGCAAACACAATTTGTGCTACAAAACAACTCAGAAAGCTCGAACGATGCTTCTGAAGACTCGAGCATCGTTCACAACGGTGACTTTTGCATCACGTTGCAGTTTGGTTCGAGTAAAGACTACGACTATCACGAACTGTGCAAATCTGTTGAAACTGGCCAAACTAGACACCCGTCGTGGGAGGGAAAGGTTATTAAACATTGTTGTAAGGCCGATATGTGTAATGACCGAGACAATTTCTCAGTTAATACTAGTATAGCAGTTAGTTAGAATAAATAATTAAATCAGAAGTGTTCGTTTTACGTTTTTTAAAGGTTATACCAATACCGTTTGTCTGATTTTAAAAATATGTGTATTGTAAATGTTGTTACAACCACTTCTAAACTTTCATTAAACAAAATTATAATATCTAGGATTTATATTTTTTTTTATCACATTTTATCACAATTTATACATTTTTTTTTCGTTAGGGTAGGTTTTTATAACATCAATAGCTAAAACTTACACATAAAAACTGTACTAAAATATGTCTTTTTAAAATTTTAAAAAGCAATTTTACGTCTATAGTGTTTTTACTACTATAACATTTTATGAACTAACTAAAAATTTGTTTTTTTAAGAATTAGTTGTTTTAGAATTGTAGTCAAAACTAGATGTCCACAGTCTTAAAAATTAAAGGCAAACTTTAATAAAAAGATAATTGTAGGCCTCATTTACTTACAAGAAAAAAATTTAGTAAATAAATGATTCTCATTTTAATACAAAACAAAACGAACTGTTTAAGTAATTTTAGTTTTAAAATTTTAATAAATATAGATAAAAAAATTAACATTTCTTAATACTTTAGAAGATAAATTAGTTCTGTTTAATAAGATTTTTTAAGTTTTACCCAAAGCAAAAATAAAACAATTTAACAAAGCAATAGGAAACTAATCGTTTGTGACTATAACAACTAGCTTGTTCTCCGAATAGTGCTATTAGCAATAAGAGAATAGAAGTAAAAAGGAGCGAAGACTAATAGAAAACCGTTTAGAACAACCTAAATTTTATTTCCATTCAAAATGAAGGTGCTACTATCTGTATTCACATTAGTTTTTTTGATAAACGCAAAAGAAGGGCTAAGATGCCGAAAATGCAACGACGCTAATCATTTCTATGATATAGAAACTTGTGACGAAACTAACAATAAGACCGCTCGGTGGTGCGGCAGCAGTTATAAATTCTGTGTAACTTACATGTTTGAATGCGAAACAGATTCTGGCTGTTATGAAAAAGACTGCGATTACTTCCACTTGTGTAAGTCTGTTGGAACTTTTAAAACTTCGCACCCATTTTTGTCTAAGAACATCACAGTTAGCTGTTGTCGTGGTGATATGTGCAATGACCTGAAGGAAGAAATTTTGCTCGTAAGCGCTGGTAAATCAGTAGGTTTTAAAAACATATCAAATCACATTCGTGCATATTATGTTGTGTTTCCAGTGGTTGTAGCATTACTGTTTGCTTAAGTTTACTTTGTTATGTTTTCATTATGTGTTAAGACCAGTTACAAACAATTAATTTTATACTTAATAAAGATTTAATAACAATTAAAAGCAGCCTTGTTTTACTATATGTTTTTTACGCTTTTACGATAGATTTTTTGATAGCCTTCCTTAGGACTAAAACGAATAGTTTTTCGCTTAGGCTGCCCATTTTAGCTGTTTACTTAAAGTTTAGTTAGATTTTTTAGAATATAATTGATAATAAATGTATCAGTGTGTTTAGCGTATAATTACATAAAGTAGCTATGGTCGTTTAAATATAATAAACTATAAGTTTATTATCGCTAACGTTTATTATCATGAAACTAAAACTAAATAAACTGTCATAATCAATATCAAAATATAACCAAGTTTTTTAGTATAGCTTTAATATTATTTTTTCTCCATATTTAACAAAGTTTTCTACATTTATTTTTGCCATCATAATAATTGTCAATTGCTTCCGTTCGCACTTAAATGTTTTATTAGATAGTTTCAAAATCGTCTTGCAATCGAAATTTAATGAATTTTTTATATTTTAAAAAGCTTTTCTAATTGTGGGCTGAGTAAAAAAATTAAACGTTTTAATAAACCAGTAGGTCAGAAAAAAACAATATTTTAGAATTAAAACTATTTCACACACTAACATGCAAATTTGTTTAAAGTTTTGATAATTTCTAGTAAAGAAATTTATCTTACTATTCCTATTTTCTATTTCGCTTCATTTTTTTAACTTAAATAGAAATATAAGAATAAATTTTCAAGTTATCTTTATTCGTATAGTTGCATTCTATATTTAAAGTAATATAACTTTTAAGGTGAACTAAGAATAATTATATGCTAATTTAGTTTTACATGTCTTTGAGATGGTTTTTAATAATCACTAGTATTATGAAACTTATGGACATTAACATTTGTTTTAGCTTATTTAATTGAATTTTAATTATAAAAAGTTTGAGTTTATGTTTATAATAGAAAACTATTTGTATATTTGAAGAAAAAATAACAGAACACTTTTTGTTTTAAAATAATAACAATAAAAACAGCTATACTTTCTTTTTTTCAAACTAGCAACAATACTAATTAAAAATATTTGTACAATGGAACAGTTGTTATACAATACTGTTATTTTTGAATGTTTTATGTAAGTTTATTTTAGTTGCATACTTTATGTTTTAATGAAAGTTAAACTTTTTTAAATTTTATTGAATATTTAAACTAGTATTTATTTTTAAATTTGTTGAATTACGACCATATAGTGTAGAGGTCCTAATGACTGCTTTAAAAACTGTTTAAGTAAAACGTTGAAAGAACTTAACACCTTACCAATGCATTTAAAATAAAACTTCCATTCTGTTTTTTTAGTTGTTTAGTTTATTTGACTCAATATGTTAAGTATTGTAAGAGTATTAGCACTTTAAGTATGTTCCCTTTTTTTGTTTAACAACTTGTGTTCAATTATGTTGTCAAAAAACAGTTTAAGCTCACTAAATATTTTTAATAAACCAAAATTCCATTTGTATATAGTTAAAATAAAAAATACAAAATAACAAACTTACATAGTACATTTTTTATTAAACTAACATATGTTTTTGTTTGTTAGTACTCTCGTATCTTTACGCAATTTTTCTGTGGACACAATGTGCGTAATTACGCGAGAGGTTACTGTATATTACAAAATTCTGAAAATTGAGTTGTTAAAAATGTTCTAAAAAGCAAATTTGTTCATTTTAACATACATATCGATATATGCCTTTCTATAAACAGTTATAGTCCTTCAGTTTCAGATTACTAAAAAAAAAAATTTAAGGAACATCGAGTATTGGTTCACGATAATTCAAACACTGCTTTTTTATTGATACTGCAATAGTATCTTTTAATATTTCAAACAAAATTTCTGTACGACCGTAATATTTATTAAATTGACATTCTTGTACAATTTTACTATTTTTGTTGTTTAATTATGTTCACAACGAGCGCACTCAAAACATTTAAAGTTTAAAATTTCTAGCAATTTAGTAAACGTTTCGTCAAAAATTCATTTCAATAATACATAATTGAATTTTTTCATAAATAATAATATTAGACAACCTTAACTTTACAAACTCTTACTATAAATAAAGAACTATTTTCGATAAAAATAATAACTAATAAAAAAAAATAATTGTCTATAAATACTTACTACTTTTAATAATTTTTTGTTAAACTCGACTTTTAAAAAAATAAATATTTAGTTGTAAGTATTAGAATGCTTCATTTAATACTTTTTTTTTTACAATTTTTTTAGTTCTGTATAAATCAAAAGTTTTGAATAAGGCTTAGTAGAAGAAAACATTTTATTTATATTTTTAAACTTAAACTTTAGAAGCTTAATCTTCGTTAAATCATGTAAAAAATAAAAAATCTAAATTTAACTAAAAAGTTATTATAAAAAAAGTTGATTTTATTTATACAAAAAAAAAATAGCCGAAATATTTGTTATTTTAATCATCTAATATTTTCCTAGTATTAATTAAGTAAGTATGTGACCAATAACTTTCGAAGAAACAACTAACTACAAATACGTAGAAGGAAAATTTTAAGTTTAAAATCTAGTTGTTGTAAACATAGAACATAATTTATTGACTATTCTTACGTTTTTTATATAACTTTGTAATCTAAAACAACAAAAAAATGCAACTTGAATATTTACTGCGCATCAAGGCTAAAAACTAATTCTGGCATTTTGTTTTACGAAACTTTTATAAACAATTTAGATTAAAAAGTTAAATATATTAGATACTAAAAAATATTATCAAAATTCACTGTTTAAAATTAAGTTCGTATAATAAGAAAAGAATATTAGGTTTTCAATTTTAGGTTTATAGTCAGTTTATGATAAAAAGAACAGTGTTTTGTTGCTGTAAAGTATTATTTATAAAAATACATAATCTGATTATTTATTAATGTCTAAATCTATTCGCTCAAACCATAACAAAAAAGTAATGTTCAAAACTCATAAAATAAACATTAGTTGACAACGAATGATTTAATTAGTTAAAAGTCATGAAAATAGGTTTATTTTCAAACTATTAACAGGTAAATAAATGAGCTAAACATTTCAGGTGTAACTTTTTAATTCAAGTGTTTATAAAATATTTATTATTAACAATACACTTTAAGATATGATGTTTTGTTCTAACTTTAACGTTCTGCATTAATGGTACTATTAAAAATGTATTACAAGATTCATTAAAAATACAATTTATATTCTTTATTTTGCAGCTAAAAATACTTCAGTATTAAATATAAAATTTAAGTATAATGAAAAACGTAGGTGTTAAATACTACTTCTATTACTATAACAAAATTAAACTACAATAATATTTTTTAATTAAGTTTAGCTCAACAAAAAATGTTAAAATGAAAATGAACGTCTTGACGAAAACGTAAGTAAACTGTGTTAAGGTTGTACTTATAAAATATTGAAAGAAAACTTCTATAATACGGTTGAATTTATTGTTTTTTAATGAATCAAATTAGAACAACAATACTAACATGTAGAAATTTGATAGAGAAATAAAGTCTAAGTGTCGTGTTGCTTAAAATCATGCTTTATTTTGAAAACCTAAAAAAATTTAAACATCAAAACTAATAACATACTCGCAGATATTTTAAAAATTATGATAAACGTTTTAAAGATGTTTAGACCAATATATGGTAAGAATTGTAAGGATTGAATATTAAATTTTTTCCATGGTTAAGCCCGTTGTCAAATACAATAAACTAGTAATTGTAATAAATATTAATCAATACCATAGTCATATTTTTATTTTATAAACATTTTCCGTAACTAAAAAATAATATCTAATTTACAATAAAATATGAAAGTTAGAAGCACGAAACTCTGACCCGACACATTGTTTCCACCTGAAGACGGAAGGTTCTCATCGTTGCACAGGTCGCCCCGGCAGCAATCCACCAAGTAGTCGTCGCCTTGAAAATCCCACTTGCTCTTTCCTTCCCGCTCGCAAAAATCGAACCAGTCGCATCCTTTCTGATACAAATCAAGCGGACGTTCTTCGCCGTCAACAAACTGCTGGTACGTGATGCAGATGTTTGCGTCGCATGTGGCAATGCTGCTTTCGTCCCCGTAGTAATCGTAACCGTAATCTACCTGAGTATATAATTTACATTTATGTTATAAAATGTAGAACTTAAAAAAGTTCTTCGAAAAAAGTTTGAATCGTTTAAGCCGTTTTCATCTTGTAAAACTTTCAATACAAAATTCCTATTCAAGTATGTATAAAAAATCATTTTACTTTTAAACTTTTTAAAAATAACTGTATAACTCAAAGCATAATATCAAAATATATTCAACAGTGAGCACACCTGTAAGCTTATAATAAACCTGAATGCTTTTATATAATTCAATTTTTATGAAAACCTTAAAGCAGAAACTAAAAAATAGTGATCAGTAAAATAATGAAAACTTAAACTAATAGAAAAAAAAATGAAATAAAAACTAAAATACAGATCACCTGTTTGTGCAGCTGATCAAAGTATGAGTGGCATTGCAAGCCAGCAGCCAGGTTTAACAGGCAAGTTAAAGCAAAGGGAAACGTAAAAGCCTTCATCGTCAGTATAAATTACCAGCATCAACGAATACACTTGAGTTTATTTGCCTTATTATCTTTATAATATCTACCACACATTTATTTCTTCAGAAATGAGAAAAGCGGTTGTTCTTGCAGTTTATTTAAACTGCGTGTAAATTAGGTCAGTTCTGGCAAATTTTAAATTTGATATATTTATACTGTGAAAATAAAGTAGTAAAGAAATTTTTTAGGTACACTATATTAAAAAAAATCAACTACTGCAAAATAAACGTTTGAAAGTTTGTTAAAAAATATCATAAAATAATTTTCGTAGTTTAAATAAAATTCTATGCTTTTCGTGTTGTATTACAAATATTTTTTAATGTTTATGCAGTTTTTCAATGGTCTATCTAAATAAAAATTTAAACATGTTTAGGTATTCAACATGGTATAAAAAAATATTTATTATTCTGCAAGAAGAATAATAAATATCTAAGTAAATAATAAATATCACTAAACAATAAAATTTATTAAAATTTAAATGTTGAAGTTTGAGTTGTCAGAATTTTATTTTCATCCGCCTAGTCAAATTTCAGTAAAAAGTAAAATCTGAGGAGTTTTGTTTCAACGCTCGACGAAGTCTATTATCAGTTGTTGATGCAATTTAAGTTAATTGTTTTGAGTTTATTTGTAAACTTAGATAAACATAAACATTTAAATTTATAATCTTAAAAAAAGATTAAATAAAGTTTAGTAGTTAAAATTGTTAAAATAAATTTTGATAAAAATAAATCCCATAAAAAAAAACTTTTAACAAAAACTCTTTTTAGAACTTCACAACTTAAACAAATTCTATTTACTATAAATAATTAGGTTGAGTAAGCAGACAAACGTTTCCGATTAATTGTAAAATAAGGCTTTTATAAACACTTACGTGTATAAACATCTATTATTTGAAACTAAAATAAACTAAAAGTATCCTACTTACAATCTTCAAAAAAACTTTAATTGTGCAGTAAATTAAACTTTAATTAAATTAATTTTAATAAAATCAATTTAATTATTAATAAAATTTTAAAAAAGTAAAAAAAAAAATAATAAAATTATTTAATAAACTTTTTAATTAAAAAATAAATAAAAATGATTAATTTCGAGCACAATTTATTTTCAATATTTTACTGCTTAGAGTTTTTTTTTTTGTTTAAGCACTTTACAACTAAAAGAGATAATTTCGACGAGTTTATATGACGAATGTTTCCGAAAACGTTTGTGTATGACTTGCTTATTGTACTTATTTTAAACTAACTATAAAACTTTCGGTAAATAAATGTGAACACTTAATTGATATTATTTAAATACGTAACTAAAAGTAAAGAAATTTTTTTTTAAAAAGAAAACAAACAAACAGTTAAAAATAAAATTTTGTATTTTTGTAATGTTGTTGATATTATTTTTTTTTACAAAGTCTTTAAGTGAATTAAAAACATACATATTTGTCACTGTAATTTGTATAAGATTAGACAACTGTACATCAAATTGATAAAAGGATGTATAAAAAATGATAAATTTCAATTTGATTTAAAATTAACTAAATATAAGGCCGTGGAGAATATGTTAAAATTTACACATAGTTACATCACATTATATTTGACAAATAAAGCAATATTATTAATTGTATTCATGTTCTATTGACTATTAGAACTAATCTTTTTTCGGAACTGATTAGACTATATATTATTTTTTTGCATTATCTTTAAAAAAAAAATAATTTATTTTTTAATGTTGGTCCAAGGTGAAGTTTGAAATACAATTAGTAACTCATTTAATTTTTTTTCTAACCATAATCTAAAAGTTGTAGACATAATTTAATATTTGCTTTAAATTAACGTTTGATTATAACTATAAAATGTTAAACAAAGTTTATTTAGTAAATAAAAACTACCATGTAAACCTTCTTTTTTACAACTTTCTCGAATAGTGATGTAACAAAACGTATCGCACAACAACTAGCTTCATTCGTACTAAATGGTATCACCGCTTATTCATTATTAACTAAGTGTTTCCACACATCCGTTTTCTTACGGCAAATTTTGAACGCTACGCAAAGCAGCTAAACATCAGCATCAATAAAAACGTTACCTTATGTTTTGTATCATTAAATCTTAAAGCAATGAATGTAGCAAGTTTTAAGTTGTTGAAATTTTTTTAAGGAAATGTTTTAAAATCATGTGCTCGTAAAAATTAATTGTATAAGGTAAAAGTACTGGTGTTTTGAGTTTAATTTCTTAAAAAAAAACTAAATTTACAAAAACTTTAAATCTTTTTAGGTTCATTGCTTCAAGCTTTAGTATTGCAAAACATAAAGTTAACGTTCAAGTTGATGTTGATGTTTAGCTGCTTTGCGCCACTTTTAAAATTTGCCGTAAGAAACGGACACGTAGGATTACTTACTAAAGATAGTTCAGTGGTAGATACAATTAGTATGGATGAAACTAGTTGTTGTGGTGTACTAATCAACACGTCATAATATGAGATAGTAATTAAAAAACAAGAAATACAAAATATTGTATTAAACACCTGTGAATTTGAAAAATAAAAATAACATTAAATAGTTCCCACATTTTTTAAATTGAAATTAAAGATAAAATGTTTTATTTTAAGCTTATCAAAACATCATTTTTATCATAATGAAAAATACAGGCAATACAAGTTAAATAACTCAATCAACTTTTGCAGAAGTAAAAATTTTAACTTTATAATACCTAACATTTTGTACTAATACCTAAAACGTACTATAAAGTTCAATAATAATTTAAAAAACAGCATACTTTTAGTTTTATATCTAACAAAAAGTATGTACGAAGGTTTTCTTTTATCCAAAGACTATTGGTACAACATATTTAGTTTGTTCAACCACCTTTAAAACGAAAAGAAAAAAAACCTTTAATATTTAAACTATTGATATAATTTAAAACAACGTTTAAAATAAACGTTTTAAACAAATTTTGATACTTACTTATGAACCTAGAAAAATAAGAGTAGGTATTAAATAAAATTATATGTTTTTAAACGATGAAGTTAATTTCAATAAAATAATTGCTAACTCGTTAGCTCTTGTAATTTATCAAGATTGATTAAAATATTTTAAGGATTATTTTGTGCCTGTCTTCACTTTTTAAAATATACAACTGGTCTGAAAATATTATGAAATGATTTTAATTTGATAACAAATATATTATAAAAAATTATCGTTTTGATGAAATAGACATAGTAAATATCTTTAAATATTTTATCTGTTCATTCAGCTTAAAAGCTAATACTTTAATTTCTTTTGTGTTATGATTTTAATAACTTTACTAAAAATGCAGTTAAATGTTTTCTTTTTATTAAGGACTTTAAAAATATTTTTGTGTGACGCTTTACTTGTAGTGGTCATTTTGTGCCCTTACTCTTATTAAGTTTAACTATTAATATGGTAAAAGTTTAATTTTATTCATCTAAATTAAATTTTTGTTCTAGGAATTTTGTTAACTTTGTTATAAAACTCTGTTTCGGAAAGCAATATGCTTAAGTTTTATGAAATAGTTATCGATTGATATACTTTCATTGCTTTTTAATTGTTTTTGATTCCTGAATACCTCTATCAACAAAACCATTATATACTATACATTTTACTGTAAGTTTATTCCATAAAATTAAACCGTTAGTTTGATTTTCATGTGGTTTTTTAGTAGCTTTAGAAAAATATTTCTTAAAAATTAACTATTATTTTACAAACTTAAGGTAATTTAGGTTCGACTAATGTATTGTCCTTATTTAATTTATTGCTTTTCGTATATGGTCATTTTTGTATAACTTTAATAAAAAAAAATTAAGAAAAAATTAAAATGAATACTCAGAAAAACTTTCATATTAAATTTTAGGATTTACTTTTTACGATACATACGTATTGTACTTATTTACAGAGAGTTGTTTGATCATTTTAGAATAAAACAAAAATATACTTTCTAATATTCTTCTATAAAAGTTGTCACTTAACCATAATAATCATTTAAATTATATATACCATTATTATTTTATTATATAATTGTAGTTGTTAAGTGCTTATATGACGAGATTTCGAAATACAAACTGCTTTTTTTTAACTTAAAACATACTAATTTAGTTTTTGTTACACTTAATGTTATGTAGAATTTATTTTCTTTGAAACCTTAAGTCCGTAACTTTTAACTAAATTTAAAATAAACATATAGAATTCCATAATCAATTAACTTGATATAAAAAGTGACTACAAACGTAATAGTAAATTTAAAAGCCATAATTGAAATGTAATCAGAAATATTTGTTTACTAACTTAATCTAAATAGTTCTAGTTATTGTTAACGGTATACATTTCAAAGTTTGAAGAAAATAACAAAAAATATTTTCTATATAATAAATACTTTATTTAAGAACAAAAACAAAAGGTAGAGTTTTATAATAATGTATCACGCTAGTAAAATAACTTTAACCTAATTTTTTAAGACTAAATAAAGAAAAAACAACAATCTATTTTATATCAACTGAAATATAAAAATTTATCAAAAGTTTTATATATAACTAATAGTTGACCAGTCAAATTTTCTTAGTTTTTTTTTAGTTTTTACTTTAGATTAACTATAGAATATAGAATAATAATATTTTTTTTTATATCACGTTTACTACTAGGTGCTTAAGTTTTTGTGAAAAATATTTTGTTTTTTGACCTTTAGCAAAGCATAACATAATCGACAAAATATTTGGAAACTATTGATTGATACTTTAAACAATTAAATTAGTTTTTCTGTTTAAAAGTCATTAATTCTCAGTGAAAAACAACTAAAAAAGGCAGAAAAAGAAATTAACTAGTTAGAACTACTGACTTGTTTTAAAATGTTAACATTATATCTAACGTATTTTTTATTTATTATTTGAAAGTTTTTGACCCTAAGTATAACTTAAAAATCAAAAAAGTAAATAAAAAGTCATTTATCTTATAACATGATTTAAAGAGTGCTTTATGACTTAGAGGTTTCAAAGAGAATAAAGGCAGCAAATATAATTTATAAAATAAAATATTTTACTTTATTCAAAATGAAAGTGATAATCTTTAAATGCATATTTGCTTGTTCGCTAATCCGAACAGAGGGCATAAGATGTACGGAATGCGACGACAAACATAATTTCTGCTACAAAAACTACACAAAAAGCTCGCACGATGCTTGTGAAGAGTAAAGCGTGTACACACAATGTAGGCAAGACTTCTGCATCACGTTGCAGTTTGGTTCATGCGAAAGTTCCGACTGCTGTGAAAAAAGCTGCGATAATCATGAAGTGTACAAATTTGTTGGGACTGACCAAATTAAACACCCGTTGTGGGAGGAAAGGGGACTATACATTGTTGTAAGAGCGATATGTGTAATGACCGGGAAAAATTCTCAGTAAGTATTGGTATATCAGTGAGTTGGAAAAAATAATTAAATTAAAAGTGTTTGTTTTACGTTTTTTAAAGGTTATAACAATACTGTTTGTTTGATTATACAAAAATGTGTATTGTAAGTGCTGTTAAAACCACTTGTACACTTTCATTAAACAAAATTATAGTTTCTAAAGTAAACAATATTTTTATTATATTTTAGCACACTCTATACATTTTTTTCTTAAGGGTATGTTTTTTAAAGATCAGTAGCTAAAACTTACACATAAAAACTGTACTAATTTTTGTCTTTTTAGAATTGAAAAAGAAATTTTATGTCTATAGTGTTTTTACTATTATAAAATTTTAAGAATTAACTATAAATTTGTTTTTTTTCAAGAATTAGTTGTTTTAGAATTGTAGTCAAAACTAGATGTCCGCGGTCTTATAAAATTAAAGGCAAACTTTAATAAAAAGATAATTGTAGGCTTCATTTACTTACAAGAAAAAATTGTAGTCAATAAACGATTCCCATTTTAATACACAAATACAAAACAAAACGAATTGTTTGAGTAATTGTAGCTTAACAATTTTCATAAATATAGATTAAAAAAAAATAAAACTTCTTAACATTTTAAAAATTAAATTAGTTTTTGTTTAATAAGATTTTTTTAAAGTTTTACCAAAATCAAAAATAAAGTAAATCAACAAAGAAATAGAAAATTACTTATATGTGACTAAACAATTAGCTTGTTCTCCGAATAGTGCTATTAGAAACAAGAGACTTGAAGTAAAAGGCACTGAAAACAAGTAGAAAACCGTTTAGAAAAACCTAAATTTCATTTCCATTCAAAATGAAGGTGATACTGTTTGTATATACATTAGTTTTATTCATAAACACAACAGAGGGGCTAAGATGCCGAGAATGCTGCGACGATTATCATTTCTATGATATAGAACCTTGTGACGAGACTAACAATAAGACCACACGGTGCAATAGCAGCAATAGATTTTGCGTCACTTACAAGCTTGAATCATGCGGAACAGGTTCTGACTGTTACGAAAAAGGCTGCGATTTCTTTCACTTGTGCAAGTCTGTTGGAACTTTTAAAACTTTGCACCCGTATTTGTCGGAGAAGGTCACAGTTAACTGTTGTCGTGGTGATATGTGTAACGACCTGAATGAGGAAATGTTGCTAGTAAGCGCTGGTAAGTCAGTGGGTTTTAATAAGATATCATGTCGTGTGTATCATGTTATGTTTCCAATGGTTATAGCACTATTATTTGTTTAGTTTTACAAAAATATGTTTTTTGTATTTGTTTAGACAAGTTAATAAGTTTTATATAATAAAGTTATAATAATAATGTAATACATCCCTATTTAAAGTGTTCTTACATTTAGCATTTGTTTCTTTTAGAGCTATTTTTAAAACTTAATAAAACAGTAATCTACTTGGCAATTTTGTGAGCGTTTATTTAAGTTGTGTACTTCCTGTTTAAAAAAAGCTATAACAGATAAGTTATAATAAATGTACTTGTTTATTTAGTGTAAACATATAAAATTGTTAAAGCGACTTACCTATATATTTTCATCATTTAATACAATGCCAAATGCAACAGCTTATAAGGTTATTTACGTTTTTCGAAGCTAAGACTAAACAAACAGTTTTATAAAGAACTATAAATAATTAACATATTTAGTAAGCATTTGTAGCCTGCTTTTTAGCCATACTTAATAAACTTGTTTCTACATTTATTTTGAGTAATGTTTTAATCATCAATTGCTTCCGTTTTAACCAACTTGTTTCATTTAATTAGTATTCAAGTCGTTTTGGAATTGGAATTATGTAAACTTTGTATTTACTTAAATTTTTTTAAAGGTTAGTTAAGTAAAAATAAAATGAATAGTTTCAACATTTCAATGAGGCGGTAGGTCTGACATAGAAACGAACATGTTTTGGCGAAAGTTTAAGCTATTTCGAACTCTAACTTGCAAATTTTTTAAAATTCATATCAAAGAAATATTTTAAATTATTCCTAGTTCATGTACCAATTTATAGCTAATAACAAAATTTTTTGTTTAAGCGACGCTTTTAAAATTTAACTAATTTTCTTTTCAAAACAATTAAATACTCACTAAAATTATTTAATCAAACAAAATACAAGTAAACTAAAGAAAAAATCAACATAAAACTAATCAAGTTAATCATAAAAACTAAAATAGATGATTAGAATAATAATCGACTATTTAAAAACGTTAAATATAATTTTAGATTCTTTATCATTTTATTTTATAAGCTTATTAAATGAATAAAATTTGCTATAAGCAATATATTGGTACATACAATCATGTAAACACCTTTCGCTACATTCCATTAATACTTCTTTTTGTGTTATTTTTTATCTTAAATAGAAATATAAAAATAAACAGTCTTTTATCTAATTCGTTTAATTTGCTTTTTTTGTAGTTAAATTAATCAAAATTTTATGACGAAATAAAACTGGCTATATCTTAAATTAGTTTTTACATTTCTTTAAGATTGTATATAATAATTTAAAGTGTTATGAAACCTATGGACGTAAGCTTTTGTTTTTTTACTTATTGAATTTAATTTTATCACTTAAAAGTTTTAGATTTGTTTATGATAGAATATTACTTTAGTATGTATCTAGTTTAAAATTATTTGATAATTGAAGAAAAAAAATTCAATAACTAATTTTTATCTTAAGATAATAAAACTAAAAACAGCTATGCTTTTTTTTTAAAGAAACAAATTTGTATAATTCTGGCCTGATACGTAGGGGTCCTAATGACTGCTTTCAAATTCTTTAAGTAAAAATTTGCAAGATATAAACCCATTGCCAACACGTTAAAAAAAACTAACATTCTGTATGTTTCTAATTTTTGCTTTATGCTTATTTAATTTAATATGTTAAGTAGTCTAAAAATAATACGACTATAAATATGTTCCCCTTTCAAATTTGACAACTTTTATCTAATAATATTGTCGAGAAACAATTTATGCTTCCTAAATACTTTTAATGAAAACGGATTTTAATTGTGCATAGTTAAAATAAAATATATAAGATAACAAGCTTACCAAATACTTTTTTTTATTAAACTAGCACAGTTTTCTATTTATTAACAAGTTAGAATACTTCTACAGAGCTATAGAAGCTAAAGAAGTAATAAGAATAAGGGTATTCCTTTAACTTTAATAGGTCTGTTGATGTATGTAAAATTTAAAACGCACAAAACATATGTTAGTTTAGTAAAGATAGAAAACTGTGTAAACTAGTTCTTATATATTCCAGTAAGCTTGTTTCGCTACGATCTCTATTAGAAAACAATTAACTTTAAATTTTGAATAGTTAAAAGAAACAAACACTATAAAAAATTGTATTAAAAAATGACACATTTCTACATTACTGATGAAGGATAATGAAGCATGAGGCATGAAATATCTTCAATGTATTATACTTTTATATGATTTTAAGAACGGCGTTTTACAGAATAAGAAGACGTTTGTAGTTTGTTGTTCTGTTTTAATCAAAATAGTTAAACTTTTAGAATTTTTTTAAATTAATAGTATCAATTGTCATGTTTTTTTCAAATTCAAAACAAATAAGATTTTAAGACTTTGTTAAGCTGTTTACTAGTATTTATTAACGGTTTAATTGTTACACTTTTTTTTAATTTTTGTACTTTATTACGGAACACTTCATATATGTATATCCTTAAATATCCTGAATAAACTTTTTATAATTGAAATATAATTTTTTTTTGTTTTTAATGTGTTTATGATTCTGTAAATGTTTTCATTTTGTATGTTGTCTGTATTAAGTTAAATTTTCAATATTGAATAACTAGTTATTGTTAACTAGGTTTATTTATCAAATCAAATTATTTTTATACTATTTAAAACTTAGCCTATCAAACTACTTAAAAATTAAAAGTACATACTTATTGAAAATATTTCTTGTATAATACAACTAAACTACTTATTTTTTTGCTTAACAAAAATCGAAGAAAAAAATCTAAAACTGTAACTGTAATACAGTTCTACCACAAACTACGAATAAAGAACTTCATATTTTATTTTCCTCAGAAAGTATATCAACTTCTTTTAAATTTTAGCAACATTTTATTGGTAAACTCAATTAAAAGACCTAGCGAAATTGTTAATAGTATTTATATTGGGTTTTTAGTCTTACTGTCATTTTTTTACTGTATTAAAATTAACTATATGTTTTGTTGAATTATTATTTTTCTAAATTTGTATTACTCTATTTTCTGTTTATATTATTCAGGTAAATACATTTTTCAAACTAAACAACACGAGTTTTGTTTTATAGTTTTAAGAAAACAATTCGTTATTAAAATCTCAGTTTACATTACAATGGATTATAACATCTAAGCTGGTTTATAATGATATATGACAATCATCTGTTCTGAGAAAACGTCTTGTTTAGTTGTCATACAAATTAAATGCAATTAACTTATTAATATAACAGTTTAAATATTTTTAAATTACATGATAGTCAACTAATATTTTTTATATTATAATAAGGCCACTAAGAAAAATTGTAATACAGACTATTGAAACTTGCTAATGTTAACACAAAAATTGGATTTTAAACTAGAAAAGTTCCCTAGAACAAGACTAGCAACAAATAGATTTATGT
Source organism: Thalia democratica (assembly GCF_965202585.1). Taxonomy (NCBI): domain Eukaryota; kingdom Metazoa; phylum Chordata; class Thaliacea; order Salpida; family Salpidae; genus Thalia; species Thalia democratica. Next base: position 21,999,341 of record NC_139165.1, read on the forward strand.
GATGTGAGAGTTGCCAAGCTAGTTATGTTAACTTCATAACTATTTAAAGAATGGAAAGTTTTCGTTGGTAAAGTTTTATTACTTATTACTAAGAAATGTCTAAAATAAAGGTAAAAGTGATTTTCTATGCCTGTGAATATTAATTTTATACAATCTTCTTCAATCATTTTTTTAACAACAAATTATAAGCATTTTAAAGCACACTTAAGTATTTTTTTAGTAGATATACTGATTTACAAAAATAATGAGATGCTCAAATTGTATCGATCTACTTAAATAAATTTCTAATAAATATTAAGTTGCATTACTGTATGAACATATTTTTTTTCTATAACATTTACTATTAGGTGCTTAAGTTTTTGTGTAAATTAATTTTGTTTTTTTGACCTTTAGCACAGCTAAATGTAGTCCACAGACTAATAGGAAACTATTGATTAATACTAAAAACAATTAACTTTCTTATTCTTTTAAAATTCTAACAGTTCTCAGTAAAAAAATAAGTAAAATCGGTAGGCAAATACATTAACTAGTTGAACATATTGACTTCATTCAAAATAAAAATGTAGCTAACGTGCTTTGTTTAAATATTCATTTCTGTTAGTTTTTGCTATGTCGTATGACTTAAATAATAAAAAAGTATAAGTGAGTAATTAAAATATAAAATTATTTTTCAAATAGTGCTTTAAGTCTTAGGAGGTATAAAGACAATAAGGGCAGCATTAATAAACTAAACATTTCACCATATTCAAAATGAAAGTGCTAATCATTACATGCTTCTTTGCTTGTTCACTAATCCGAACTGATAGATTAAGAATGAGACGACAAACATAATTTCTGCTACAAAAACATAAGTAGAAAGCTCGTACGATGCTTGTGAAAACTCAAGCATGTACACGACGGTGTAGGCATGATCTTTGCATCACATTCCAGTTTGACACGTCTGACTGCTATAAAATAGACTGCGATTAGCATGAGCTGTGTGAGTCTGTTGGAACTGACCAAATTAAACACCCATTGTGGGAAGGAAAGGTTACTATACATTATTGTAAGGGCGATATGTGTAATGACCGGGAAAAATTCTCAGTAAATACTGGTATATTAGTAAATTGTAAACAAAATTAAATCAAAAGAGTTAGTTTTACGTTTTTTAAAGGTTATTACAATGCTGTTTGTCTGATTTTACAAAAATGTGTATTGTAAATGTTGCTAAAACCACTTCTAAAATTTTAAAAGATAATTATACAATTTTCTAAGATAAACATCTATTTTTTTATTTTAGCACATTTTATACATTTTTTTACATTAGGGTAGGTTTTTATATGACCAATAGCTAAAACATACAAATAAAAACTATACTAAAACTTGTCTTTCTAGAATTTTAAAAAGCAATTTTATGCCTAGAGTGTTTTTACTACTATAATATTTCAAGAATTAACTATAAATTTGTTTTTTTTTAAATAGTTGTTTTAGAATTGTAGTCAAAACTAGAAGTCCGCAGTCTTTAAAATTAAAGACGAACTTTAATTAAAAGATAATTGTAGGCCTCATTTACTTACAAGAAAAAATTGTAGTCAATAAATTATTATCATTTTAATACAAAACAATACGAACTGCTTAGGTTTCTGTATCTTACAATTTTTAATAAATATAGATTAAAAAAATTAACACTTCTTAACATTTTAGAAAATAAATTAGTTTCTGTTTAAAAAGACTTTTTTAAGTTTTACCAAAATCAAATATAAAGTAAATCAACAAAGCAATAGGAAAGTAATAGTTTGTGACTAAAACAATTGGCTTGTTCTCCGAATAGTGCTGTTAGAAACAAGAGACTTGAAGTAAAAGGCACTGAAAACAAGTAGAGAACCGTTTAGAACAATATAAACTTCATTTCCATTCAAAATGAAGGTGATACTGTTTGTATTTACATTAGTTTTTTTCATAAACGCATCAGAGGGGCTAGAATGCCGAAAATGCAACGACGATAATCATTTCTATGACGTAGAAACTTGTGAAGAGACTAACAATAAGACAACACGGTGGTGCGGTAGCAGTTATAAATTCTGTGTAACTTACAAGTCTGAATCATGCAGATCAGGTCCTTCTTGCTACGAAAAAGACTGCGATTACTTTCACTTGTGTAAGTCTGTTGGAACTTTTAAAACTTCGCACCCATTTTTGTCGAAGAACATCACAGTTAGCTGTTGTAGAGGTGATATGTGTAATGACTTGAAGGAAGAAATTTTGCTTGTAAGCGCTGGTAAATCAGTAGGTTTTAATAACATATCAAATCACATTCGTGCATATTATGTTATGTTTTCAGTGGTTGTAGCATTACTGTTTGCTTAAGTTTACTTTGCTATGTTTTCATTATGTGTTAAGACCAGTTTCAAACTGTTAATTTTATACTTAATAAAGATTTAATAACAATTAAAAGCAGCCTTGTTTTACTATATGTTTTTTACGCTTTTACGATAGATTTTTTGATAGCCTTCCTTAGGACTAAAACGAACAGTTTTTCGCTTAGGCTGCCCGTTTTAGCTGTTTACTTAAAGTTTAGTTAGATTTTCTTGAATACAATTGATAATAAATGTAGCAGTGTGTAAAGCGTACAATTACATAAAGTAGCTATGGTCGTTTAAATATAACTAAACTATAAGTTTATTATCGCTAACGTTTATTATCATGAAACTAAAACTAAATAAACTGTCATAATCAATATCAAAATATAACAAAGTTTTTTAGTATAGCTTTAATATTATTTTTTCTCCATATTTAACAAAGTTTTCTACATTTATTTTTGCCATCATAATAATTGTCAATTGCTTCCGTTCGCACTTAAATGTTTTATTAGATAGTTTCAAAATCGTCTTGCAATCGAAATTTAATGAATTTTTTATATTTTAAAAAGCTTTTCTAATTGTGAGCTGAGTAAAAAAATTAAACGTTTTAATAAACCAGTAGGTCAGAAAAAAACAATATTTTAGAATTAAAACTATTTCACACACTAACATGCAATTTTGTTCAATATTTTAAAAATTTCTTACAAAGAAATTTATCTTATTATTCCTATTTTCTATTTCGTTTCATTTTTTTAGCTTAAATAGAAATATAAGAATAAACTTTCAAGTTATCTTTATTCGTATAGTTGCATTCTATATTTAAAGTAATATAACTTTTAAGGTGAACTACGAATAATTATATGCTAATTTAGTTTTACATGTCTTTGAGATGGTACTTAATAATCACTAGTATTATGAAACTTCTGGACATTAACATTTATTTTAGCTTATTTAGTTGAATTTTAATTTTAAAAAGTTTGAGTTTATGTTTATAATAGAAAACTACTTTTGTATGTATAAAGCTTAAAATTATTGTATATTTGAAGAAAAAATAACAGAACACTTTTTATCTTAAAATAATAACAATAAAAACAGCTATACTTTCTTTTTTTCAAACTAGCAACAATACTAATTAAAAATATTTTGTACAATGGAATAGTTGTTATATAATACTGTTATTTTTGAAAGTTTTATGTAAGTTTATTTTAGTTGCATACTTTATGTTTAAATGAAAGTTAAACTTTTTTAAATTTTATTGAATATTTAAACTATTAATTACTTTTAAATTTGTTGAATTACGACCATATAGCGTAGAGGTCCTAATGACTGCTTTAAAAACTGTTTAAGTAAAACGTTGAAAGAACTTAATACCTTACCAATGCATTTAAAATAAAACAACCATTCTGTTTTTTTAGTTGTTTAGTTTATTTGACTCAATATGTTAAGTATTGTAAGAGTATTAGCACTTTAAGTATGTTCCCTTTTTTTGTTTAACAACTTGTGTTCAATTATGTTGTCAAAAAACAGTTTAAGCTCACTAAATGTTTTTAATAAACCAAAATTCCATTTGTATATAGTTAAAATAAAAAATACAAAATAACAAACATACAAAGTACATTTTTTATTAAACTAACATATGTTTTTGTTTGTACACAAGTTAACAAACTTCAAAAGTGTTATAAAATTTGAAGAAATAACAATAAACAAAAAGTTTTTTTTTTTTAATTTTAATAGCTCTATTGAGGTTTATAAAATTATAACGCAAAGAAACAAAGATAGTTAGTTTAATAAAGATAGAGTACTGTGTAAATCAGTTAATATAACTTTTCGTGAGCTTTTTTCGCTAGGATCTCTACTTAAAACGATATACTCCCAAATTAGAACAGTTAAAAGAAAAAACATTATAAAAAATTGAATTAAAACAATAAAACATATTTACATTACTGATAAAGCATAATAAAACATGCAGTATAATGTAACTTTAATTAAGTATTATACTTTTATTTAATTTCAAGAACGGCGTTTTTTAGAATGAAAATAAAGTTATTGTTAAATAAAAAATTCTTTTCAACCTGCTTTAAGTAATAGTTGTTAACCTTCAACAAACTTAATTTAGTTTAGTACCAAAACAACTTTTGAGGTAATGAATAAGTGCGTTTTCTGTTTTAATATATAAAGCTTTGTCACTAATGTTTGGTTTTAAAAATAATATTTAATTTTTTTTCAATTAACTGTGCATAATTTAATTCAAGACCTTTTGCAATTTATTTGTCTTTTTTTTGATCAAGTCAATAAACTTATTAAACTTTTTTATTTATAAGTCAATAGTGTTATTAAATATAAGTTAAACATATTATAAAAATCTACTTTACTTATAACTACGGTCACAACAAAATTATTTAAGTTTTTAATTTTTTCATTGTAAACTATTTACATTATTCTTAAATAAAAAAAGCAGATACCATTTTTTTATCAAAATATGATAAATTTAGTCTATATTCTTTTTAATTCAATAAAAAATAAGAGTCTTAGATTTTATTAAACTGTTTAATAGTATTTATTAGCAATTTATTTATTATAATATTTTTAAACTTTTGTATTTATTTACGGAATGCTGCAGTATGTATAGCGTAAAATATCCTGAATAAACTTTTTATAACTAGAATATAAATATTTGATTTGTTTTTCATGTGTTTATGGTTTTGTATTTATTTTCATTTTGTACGTTGTCTTTATTAATGTAAATTTTTGATATTGAAACTATTATAATTATTATTAATTAAGTTTATTTTTTGAAATAGAATATTTCTAAAACCATTTAAAACTTAACCAATTGAACTATTTTAAAATTAAAATGATTAAAATGGACTTATTGAAAAATTAACCGGACTTTTTTCTCATTCGCTATAATTAAGCTATTTATAGTCGCTATTAAGTGTTTATAACATTTTAGTAATTAAGTTTCAACAAAGTTTCTTTTAGTTATCATGTTTTGTATTTAGGCTTTGGTCCTTAAAATCCAACAACCTTTAAATAAATTAAAGCAACTATAATCTATTTTCATTGACTCAACAACATAAAACTTTGAAATTACTTTAAAAGGAACATCAAATTTATATGTAAGTGTGAAGTAAAATAACATGACTTGATTTTCAATAAGTAGTTAAATGTTTCAACATATTGCTATTTAAATATTTCGATTTATTAGTTTCACAAAGTTAGTCAACTAACAATGATTAATTGTTGTAAGAAAAGTTACTACAAATTTTGAAACGAGCTTAAATAATATTTTTGTTATCTTTTCGTAATTTTATTAAAAAAGATTTTATTTTGCTTTAGGATGAGAAATTTACCAAACACGTTTCCTTCATAACTTTACTAGTTAAATTTGTTAAAAACAAATTCATTAAAAATTATAGTTTGTATAGTTGTGAGAATAACATAATGTAATTAAAAAGTCTAATAGTAACAAAAAATATATATACGATAAGTTTTTAGTCTTAAATTAAAAGTCGTTGAGGAAACTGTTCTTAACTATCGCGAGAACAAATTCATTAAAAAAAATAATTCTTCTAAAACTAAAGAGTATTAATTAGCTAAAATATTAATCTTTATGAAAAATTCATTACCAAACTCTATTATAATTAAAGAAGTTATAAAGAAATAAATTAAATATAAAAAACAAATCGGAATATATTACTTTTTTATCTTAAACTGTTGAATATATATATATTTTTTCATTTATGTCCTGTTTAAACGGCTCAAATTTTGAAGCCTGAGTCCAACATTGCGTAATAAACTGACCTTTAAGTTTACTAGCCCCTTGAGCAGAAAGTTGAAAAATCATATAATGTTTCTAAGCCAGCAGATTGCGTGTGCACAATCATAATACCCTGATCCTAAAAGTTTGCATTGTTCGAAGCTGTGAGTAATATTAGCCAATAGATGCAATCGCAGACACCAAAACCTTTTATGTAAAAAAGGAAGAAAATAGGTGCATTTTTTAACATTTTAAATCTGTCTAATTTTTTTAACTTTAAACAAAGTTTTTTTTTCTTTGAATAAACAGTCTATTACATTCTTTAAAATTCAATTTATAAGAAACAGTAAAAATTTAAATTGTTAACAAGCTAAAAAGAAAAATTATTTATTAAAAATGTTTTAAATTTGTAAATTTAAGTAGTTTAAGTTCACTTTTAACTGGAAACTTTTATACTAAAATACTTAAGATAATAACACTTTTTACGAATGTTAAGTCATATTATAAGTATCTTAATAAAATTCTATAAACAGTATATGATTTGTAAAAACAATTTTTCTGGCTTACAACTTAAAAAAAAGTTATATCGTGAGTTTTTAAATTATAACACGTTTTGTTAAAATAATACACACTTGGTGTTAAGTTTTTTTTTGACTAACTACAGATACAGTTCTCTTGCAACTTTTGTTGCTGAGATAAACATTTATTTAAAGATATTATTAAAAGGTATATATTTAAGAATTAGAGAAATTAAAAGATAATTCACCTGTTTCTGTGCAAATTGCATCAACTATCGAAAAAAAAAATTAGTGAAGAACTTCAAGCTTAATTTAAATTTTTATGGTGAAAGTATTAAAACATTAAGCTGATTAAAAAGTAACACGAAAATTGAATTACGTTAAACAATCATTATTGCTGATTATGATGATGATACTGACAGCTACTTATGTGCTAACTTCATCAAGTGTCAAACAAAGAAAAAAAATAGTGAAGTATTAAATTTATGAAGAATTCAAGCTGAACTTTTTTTTCTAGGTAAAAGTAGTGAAAATAATTATAGACTATTAAAGAGTAACAAAAATGTTTTGTCATATAACATAATCAAATTGTTCATAGTTACTGTTTATTTTACAAAATTCTGAAAATTGAATTGTTAAAAATGCTCTTAAAAACAAACCTATTCATTTCAATATACCTTTCGATATATGATTTTCTTTGAACAATTATTGTCTTTCAATTTCAATTTCAGTATACTAATAAAAATAGTTTTAAAGGAACATCGTGTATTGGTCCACGATAATTCAAACACTTATTTTTTATGGATACTGCCATAGTCTCTTTTATTATTTAAAACAAAATTACTTTACGACCATAATATTTATTAAAATGACATTCTTGTACTACTTTACAATATTTTGTTGTTTAGTTATTTTCTTGATGAGCGTACTCAAAACATTTAAAGTTTAAACTTTCTAGCAATTGAGTAAACGTTTCATCTAAAATTCATTACAATATTTAATTATTTAAAATTAGTTAAAATCTTACTATAAATCAAGTAGTTTTTTCGATATAAATTATAACTAATAACAAAAAAAAAAAAGTCTAAAACTAGTTACAGTTTTAAATAATTTTTTAAACAACGAATTTTTAGGAAAATAATACTTATTTAGAAATCTTATAATGTTTCATTGAATACTTGTTTTATTTTTTTTTTTGCAATTTTTTTTTAGTTCTATGTATATCAAAAGTTCTGAATAAGGTTAAGTATAAAAAAGTATTCAACCACATTAAAAATAAAAAACTTTTTACTATTATTTTTTAATTTAGACTTTAAATGCTAAATCGTTGTTAAAAGACTAGTAACCTAAATTTAACTTAAAAGTTATTATAAAAATAGGTGTTTTTTTAATTAAACAATTAAAATAGCGGAAATATTTGTCTTTTTAATTAGCCAATATTTTCCTAGTGTTAATTAAGTAAGTATGTGACCAATCAGTTTTAAAGAAACAATCATTTACAACTACGTAGAAGGAAAAATTAAAATTTCAATACTAGTTGTTGTAAGCATAAAACATAATTTATTAACTATTCTTACATTTTTTATATAACTTAAACAAAAAAAATTCAGTTTTACTTTTTACTGCGCATCTAGGCTAAAAAAATAATTCTAGTATTTTTATGTTTCGGAAATTTTATAAAAAATTTAGATTAAAAAGTTAAATATATTAGATACTTAAAAATATTGTCAAAATCCACTGTTTAGTATTGGGTTCGTAAAATAAGAAATGGTTATAAAAAAAAAGGTGAACAATTTTAGGTTTATAGTCAGTTTATGATAAAAACAAGTGTTTTGTTGCTGTAATGTATTATTTATTAATGTTTAAATCTATACGCTCAAACCATAACAAATTTTTTTGTTCAACTAAACATTAGTTAACAACAAATGATTTAATTTAATTAACTAAAAGTCATATAAATAGTTTTATTTTTTAAACATTAACAACTAAATACACAAGCTAAATATTTTAGGTGTAACCTTTTAATTCAAGTGTTTATAAAATATTTATTACTAACAATGCACTTTAAGATAAAATGTTTTGTTCTAAGTTAAACGTTCTGAATTAATAGAACAATAAAAAATGAATTACAAGATTCATTAAAAATTCAATTTGTAGTATTTTTTTTTTTGCAACTAAAAACTTAAAGTATCAATCAGAAAATTTTATTATAGTGAAAAACATAGGTGTTAAATGTTATTTTTATTACTATAAAAAATTAATATTATAACAAAATTTAACTACAACGATATTTTTGGTTAAATCATAAAATGTTAAAATAAAAATGAATATCTTAATGAAAACGTTAGTAAACTGTGTTAACGTTGTACTTATGAATTATTTAATGAAAGTTTCTATAAACATGGTTAAATTTATTGTTTTTTAATAAATCAAAACAGAAACAACAGTTTTAACGTGTAGAAATTTAAAGGAGAAATAAAGTCTAAGTGTTGTGTTACTTAAACTTATACTTTATTTTAAAAACCTAAAAAAATTTAACATCAAAGCTTGTAACTTTTATCATACACATACTCGCAGTGACTTTATAAATGATGATAAATATTTTAAAGATTTTTAAATCAATATATGGCAAGCATTTTAAAGATTAAATATTAAATGTTTTCAATGGTTAAACCCGTTGTCAAATACAAAAATTAATAGTTGTGATAAGTATTATTGTTTTCCACAGTCATACTTATACTTAATTAGAATTTTCCGAAACGAAAACAAATTATCTAGTTTAAAATAAAATATGAAACTAAAAAGCAAAGCACTAATCACGAAAATCTGACCCGACAAATTTTTCCCACCTAAAGACGGAAGGTTCTCCTCGTTGCACAGATCGCCCCGGCAGCAATCCATCAAGTAGTCGTCGCCTTGAAAATCCAAGTTGCTCTTTCCTTCCTGCTCGCAAAAATCGAACCAGTCGCACCCTTTCTGATACAGTCCAAGGGGGAGTTTATCGCCGTCAACAAACTGTTGGTAAGTGATGCAGAAGTTTGCGTCGCACGTGGCGATGCTGCTTTCGTCGCCGTAATAATTGTAACCGTAATCCACCTGAGGGGAAATTCACATTTATGATATAAAGTAATAAGGTTTATAACTTTAGAAAAGTTTATTCGAAAAATGTTTGAAATGTTTAAGCCGTTTTCGTCCGAATAAAACCTTCAGTATAAAATTCCTATTCAAGTGTGTATAAAAATCGTTTTACTTTAAACTTTTTCTTTATGTAACTATATAACTCATAGCATAATATAAAAGTGTATCCAACACTGAGCACACCTGTGAGCTAAAATTAAACCTGTGTGCTTTTATACAATATATTTTTTTGAAAACTTCAAAGCATTAACTAAAATGTAGTCAACAGAAAAATAAAAACAGATTAAACTATTAGAAAAAGTAAAAATAAAAACTAAAATACAGTTAACCTGTTTGTGCAGCTGATCAAAGAATGAGAGGCATTCCTAGCCAGAAGCAATGTTTAGCAGGCAAGTTAAAGCAAACGTGCACGCCAAAGCCTTCATTGTTAGTATAAATTACCAGCATCAACGAGTACAGTTGAGTTTACTGCCTTTTTCTCTTTATAGTATCTAACACACATTTATTTCTTAAAAAAAAGCGGTTGTTCTTGCAGTTTATTCAAACTGTGTGTAAATTAGGTCAGTCCTGACTTTTTTTAAATGTAATAAATTAGTACTGTGATAATAAAATATTAAAGAATTTTTTAGGTATGCTATAGTATAAAAAGTTCAACTACTGCAAAATAAACGTTTGAAACTTTTCTTAAAAAATATAACTAGTAATTTTCCTAGTTTAAATAAAAGTTTATGTGTTTTCATGTTGTATCATAGAGTATTTTTTTAATTTTTATGCAGTTTTTCAATGGTCTATATCAATAAAAATCTAAAAACATTCAAATATTTAACACCGTAAAAAAAAGTTAAAACTTTGGTAGAAGAAAAATTTCATAGTTGAGATAAAATCCTACTTTAATTGCACTTAAGGTATTTAATCGTTTTCTTAAATATAATTTCATCTTGTTTTTATATATAAATATATAGGCTTAACTTTGCAATAATAAAGTTTATAAGCGTTTATAAAGATCTTAAAAATACTAAGTAAATAATAAGTAACATAAAACATTAAAATTTATTAAAAATTAAATGTTGAGTTTGAGTTGTCGGAATTTTATTTTCATATGCCTAGATAATTTTCAGTAAAAAGTTAAATTTAAGGAGTTTTGTTTTAACGCTTGACGAAGTGTATTACTAGTTGTTGGTGCAATTTTAGTAAATTGATTCGAGTTTGCAAACTTAAAAAAACATATACAATTATTTTAATATTCAAAATCATTAAAACAAGTTTTTAGAAAAATAAATATCAAACATTCTTTACAAAACCTTTTAACAACTTCTTCCTTAGAACTTTGCAATATAAAAATATATAATTTACGATGAATAGTTAGGTTAAGTTAGTAAACAAACGTTTCCGATTGTTTGTAAAACAAGGCTATTATTAACACTGTTACGTGTATAAAAGTCTATATTTGAAATAAAATAAACTAAAAGTATCCTACTTACAATCTTCAAAAAAACTTTAATTGTGCAGTAAATTAAACTTTAATAAAATTATTTTAATTTTATTTTCGAGCATATTTTACTTTTTAATATTTTGATTCTTAAAATTTTTTTGTTTAAGCACTTTACAACTAATAGAAATAATTTTGACGAGTTAATATGACAAATGTTTCCAGAAATGTTTGTATATGACTTGATTATTGTACTTATTTCAAATTAACTATAAAACTTTCTGTAAAAAAATGTGTTAACTTACTTATTGGCATATAAATATATAACTCAAAGTTGTATAATTAAAAAAAAAAACAAAATGTTAAAAACTAAATTAAGATATTTTTGCAATGTTGTTGATATTATTTTTTTTACAAAATCTTTAAGTGAAATAAAACATCTATAACTATATTTTTCACTATAGCTTGTTTAAGATTAGACAGCTGTACACCAAATTGATTAAAGGATTTATAAAAAATGATAAATTTTGAGTTGATTTAAAATTAACTACATCTAAAAAATACAATATAAAAGTTTACACATGTTACATCACATTATATTTGACAAATAAAGCATTATTATTGAATATATTTATGTTCTTTAGAATATTAGAAGTAATCCTATTTTCAAAACTGATCAGGCTATATATATACTTTTTTGCATTATCTAAAGAAAAATGATTTTTTTTAAACGTTGGTTTAGTGCGAAGTTTTAAATACAATTAGTAATTTATTTTACATTATTTAACCATAATTTAAAAGTTGTAAACATAATTTAATATTTGCTTTAAATTAACGTTTGAATATAACAATAAAATGTTGAACAAAGTTTATTTAGTAAATAAAAACTACCATGTAAACCTTCTTTTAACAAGTTTCTCAAACAGTGACGTAACAAAAAGTACACCACAACAACCAGCTTCATTCGTACTAAATTGTTTCGCCGCTGATTCATTAATTTTCAAGTGCTTCCAAATATCCGTCTTTTTGCGGCAATTTTTAAAAGCAGCGCAAAGCAGCTTAACATCAGCATCAACTTGAACGTTACCATAATTAATATAAGGATAATTGTATAAGGTAAAAATACTGGTGTTTTTAGTTGAATTTCATAAACAAATCAAAGTTTACAACGACTTAAAACTTATTTCGTTCATTGCTTCAAGTTTTAGTATTGCAAAGCATAAAGGTAATCTTCAAGTTGATGCTGATGTTTAGCTGCTTTGCGCTGCTTTTAAAATTTGCCGTAAAAAACGGACACGTAGGATTACTTGAGTAAAATTAATTCAGTGGTGAATATATTTAGTAAGGATGAAACTGGTTATTGTGATGTGCTAATAAACACGTCATAATGTGAGATAACACTTAAAAAACAAGGAATAGAAGATAATATATTAACATCTGTGAAGTTGAAGTTTGAAAATCATATTAAATAGTTTTCACAACTTTTAAATTGAAGTTAAAAAATATATATATTAAACTTAGCAAAGTACCTTTTTTTTTCACAATAAAATGAAACAGGCTACATTTCAAAAAATGTAAAATATAAGAAACTTAGTATAGTTTGTGTTAGTTTCAAAAGTATATTTCTTTTTATATTTTGTAAAACAAGAAAGAAAGTAATATAAATTGTGTTAACTTTAAATTTGATTCAAGAATTTTTCGTACTTAGTGAATTTTTTACTAACTAAATGTTTACCACTTTGTTTTTTATATATTTCTAAATTCTATTGATAGTTTGTTGTTTAGCTGTCTTTAAAGTGAACATTGCCACTTAAAATTGAAAACTTAGGATTAAAAAATATAAAAAACTAGTATACTTAGTTAAGTCTGATATAGTTCAGCAATTATGAATATAGTTATGTAAGTTGAGTCTAGTTCGATTGTTCTTTTATGCTACTTATACCGTAATTACAGTTTAAATTACAAGTTAAAGTAATATTTTGATATTTTTTAAAATTCAAGGTACATAAAACAAAAATAATAACAACAGTACAAATATTCCGTTATTTTAAGTGATTTATAATACCTTACCGCTCAATTTCAATGTATTGTAGTGCTCTTAATTTATATAACTTCAAGTTTTTTTAGTTGATTCAACTTAATGTTTTAATGGTAAATGTAAATTTGTCAAAAAATGGTTTTCTTAAAAACAGCACAACTTAAAAATTTGGAACACTAATATTATATTGTATTATTAAAAAAAATAAAAGTTAGTTAAATTAAAAAAATAGATTTCATAAAAAATAGTCGTCATAAAGCATACAAGTTTAAAAACTCAATCAACTTAATATTATCTAATATTTTGTTCTAACACTTAAAACATACTATAAAGTTTAAAAAAATTTGTATAACAGTATACTTTTATTTTTATATCTAACAAAAAGTATGTACAAAGCTTTTTTTTCAAAAACTATTCTTACAACATATTTAGTTTATTCAACCACCTTTAAAACGAATAGAAAAAAGAACTTAAATCTTTGAACTGTTGATTAAATCTAAAACAAAGTTTAATAAAAGCGTTTCAAATAAATTTTGATACTTATTTATTAACCTAGAAAAAAAATTATAAATATTAATAGCAATTTTCTTAGAATATTGAATACATTTCTATGTTTTTTTAACGGTAAAGTTAATTGCAATAAAATAATTGCTAACTCGTAAGCACTTTGTAATTTATAGAGGTTGATTAATATTAAATATTAAATGAATTATTTTGTGCTTGTCTTCGCTTTTAAAAACATACAACTAGTCTGCGAGTACTATGAAATTATTTTAATTTGATAACAAGCATAAAATCGCTTTGACAAAAATTATCATTTTGATCAAATAGACATAGTGAATATCTTTCAGTTTTTTATTTCTTCATTCATGTTAAAAGCTAATACTTTTAATTTCTCTTGTGTTAGGCTTTCAATAACTTCACTAAAAAGCTGTTTAATAATTACTTTTTATTAAGGACTTTAAAAATATTTTTGTGTGACGTTTTCATTGTATTGGTCATTCTGTGCCCTAACTCTCATTAAATTGAACAAATTTTGTTCATCTTATTTTATTTTTTGTTGTCGGAATTCTATCAACTTTTTTATAAAACTCTGTTTGGGAAAGCTATATGCTCAAGAGTTATGAAATAGTTATCGATTGATATACTTTCATTGCTTTTTAATCGTTTTGGATTCCAGAATACCTCTATCAACAAAACCATTATATACTTTATTTTTTACTGTAAGTTTAATTCTAAAATTTTAAATCGTTAGTTAAACTTTCATATAGTTTTTTAGTAGCTTGAGAAAAATACTTCTTAAAAATTTACTACTATTTTACATATGTAAGGTTAGAAAGGTTCGACTAACGTATTGTCCTTTTTTTTTTTACTGTTTTTTGTCTATGATTATTTCTCTATAACTGTAATAAGTGAAGAAAACGATGAAAAAAACTTAAAATTAATACTCAGAAAAACTTTCATATTAAATTTCAGGAATTACTTATTACGATCATACGTTTTGTATTTATTTTCAGAGAGTTGTTTGATCATTTTAGAATAAAAACAATAACCTTTTTTATTAATTCATCTATAAAAGTTGTCGTTTTAATTAATCCTTGTAGTTGTTAAGTGTTTACATGACTAGTTTTCAAAAAACAAATTCTTAATTTTCAAAACTTGAAATATACTAAATTTGTTTTTATTACACTTACTTTTAAATTGAATTTTTTTTTTGAAGCTTTTAAGTACGTAAATTTTAATTAAGTTTAAAATAAAGATATTAAATTTAAGAAACAACTAGCTTAATATAAAAAGGTACTACACACGTATAAGTATTTATAAAAGTCAAACTTAAATGTAATCAGAAACACTTGTCTACTAACTAATTTTATTTATGTCTAGTTATTGTTAATTGTATGTATTTCAAATTTCAAAGAAACAAAAAAAATATTTTCTTTATAATAAAACACTTTATTTAACAAAAAAAAAACAAAAGGTAAAGTTTATAATATTGTATCACGCTAGTAAATTAATTAAAATCTAATTATTTAGCCTAAATAAAAAAACAACAACAAAATGTTTTATATCAACTGAAATATAAAAGTTTACCAAAAGTTTTATATTTAACTAATAGTTGACTTGTCGAAAATTCTTAGTTTTTTAGTTTTTACGGTAAATGAAATATAGAATAAAGAATATCAATATAATTTTTTCTATCCCGTTTACTACTAGGTGCTTAAGTTTTTGTTTTAACTAATTTTGTTTTTGACCTTTAGCACAACAAAACGTAGTCAACAGAGTAATAGGAAACTGTTATTACTTAAGGCAATTAACTTTTTATTCTACTTAAATGCTAACAGTTCTTAGTGAAATACAACAAAAAAAGGCAAAAAAAGAAATTAATTAATTTCATGAACTATTATCATGAACTTTGTGAGTCTGTTGGAACTGACAATAACTAAACACCTTCTGTTGGAAGAAAAGGTTACCATATATTGTTGTAAGGGCGATATGTGTAATGACAAAGAAAAATTCTCAGTAAATACTGGTAAATCAGGGAGTTGGAATTAAATAAATAAATCAGAAGTGTTTGTTTTACGTTTTTTTAAGGGTTATGAAAATACTGTTTGTCTGATTTAAAAAAAAAGTGTATTGTAAACAGTATTAGAACTACTTTTTAAATTTCATTAATTAATATAGGCAAACTTAAATAAAAATACGATTGTAGGCCTCAATCACTTACGAGAAATAATTTCATTTTAATACAAAATTACAAAACAAAACAAACTGTTTAAGTAATTGTAGCTTCAAAACTTTAATAAATACAAATAAAAAAAATATTTTTTTTTTAATTTTAAAATATATATTAATTTCTTTTTATTAAGACTTTTTTAAGTTTGACCCAAAGCAAAAAAAAATAAATCAACAAAGAAATAAGAAACTAATCGTTTTTTACTTTAACAATTAGCTTGTTCTCCGAATAGTGCTATTTACAATAAAGAAAAAGGGAGCAAAAACAAGTTGAGAACCGGTTAGAACAATCTAAATTTTATTGTCTTTCGAAATGAAGGTGATATTGTTTGTATTTACAACAGTTTTTTTGATAAATGCAATAGAGGGGCTAAGATGCCGAGAATGCAACGACGCTAATCAGTACTATGCTATAAAACCTTGTGACGAAACTAACAAAAATACCACCAGATGCATTAGCAGTGAAAAGTTCTGTATAACTTATGAGTTTGATTCATGCAAAACAGGTAATTCCTGCTAATTACTTGTGGGAGTGTGTTGGAACTTTTAAAACTTTGCACCCATTTTCGTCGGAGAAGGTCACAGTTAACTGTTGTCGCGGTGATATGTGTAATGACCTGAAGGAAGAAATGTTGCCTGTAAGCGCTGGTAAATCAGAAGGTTTTAATAACATATCAAATCACATTCGTGTATATTATGTTATGTTTTCAGTGATTATAGCATTACTGTTTGCTTAGGTTTACTTTGTTATGTTATCATTATGTGTTAAGACCAGTTTCAAACTATTAATTTTATACTTAATAAAGATTTAATAATAAATAAAAGCAGCCTTGTTTTACTATATGTCATTTACGCTTTTACGAAAGGTTTTTTAATAGCCTTCCTTAAGACTAAAACGAAGAGTTTTTTGCTTAGGCTGCCCATTTTAGCTGTTAGCTTGAATTTTAGTTAGATTATATTAAATATAACTGATAATAAATGTATCAGTGTGTTTAGCGTACAATTACATAAATTAGCTATGGTCATTTAAATTTAATATCTGAAATAGTTTTTTAAAACTAAACTCTAAGTTTATTATTGCTATAGTTTATTATTATGAAACTAAATTAAATAAACTGTCATAATCAATATCAAAATATTACAAAGTTTTTTAGTATAGCTATAGTATTATTTTTTGTCCATATTCAATAAAGTTTTCTACATTTATTTTTGCCATCATTATAATTGTCAATTGCTTCCGTTCGCACTTAAGTGTTTAATTAGATAGTTTCAAAATCGCCTTGCAATCGAAATTTAATGAATTTTGTATATTTTCTAATTGTGAGCTGAGGAAAAAAATTAAACGTTTTAATAAACCAGTAGGTCAGAAAAAAAAAATTTTTGAATTAAAACTATTTCACACACTAACATGCAATTTTGTTCAAAGTTTTGCAAAGAAATGAAGTTACTTTAGGTTATGAATTTATATTTTTTCTATCACGTTTACTATTAAGTTCTTAAGTTTTTGTGTAAATTAGTTTTGCTCTTTTGCAAATTTACTTAGTTTTTTGAACTTTAGCACAGCGAAACATAGTCAACAGACTAATAGGAAACTGTTGATTGATACTAAAAACAATTTACTTTGTTATTTTATCCAAACGCTATTGGTTCTCAGTTAAAAACAATTAAAAAAGGCAGTTAAAAAAATAACTAGTTGGAATTAATGAACTGATTTGAAATGAAAATATTATAGCTAACGTGCTTTGTTGCATTATTTATTTTTGTCAATTTTTGACCTTTAGTATGACTTAAAAAAACAAAAAATAAATAGGGAGATATTTAGTTTAAAATATTTTTCTTCAAACAGTGCTATAAAAGTTGTTTAAAAGACGATAAAGGCAGTTGACTGAATACTTCTTCAAAATGAAAGTGCTAATCATCGCATGCATCCTCGCATCCTCGCTTAACCGAACCGACGGATTGTTGAAGTGCAGCAAATGCTACGACACGCATTATTACTACTACGACTCCACCGTGCGCGCCGAAGAAGACCGAATTGACGATTGTGAGGACGCGAAGACCACCGGGTGCAGGAAAGGTTACTGCATCACTTACGAGCTTGACTCGTGCGAAGGTCCTCGCTGCTACGAAAGAGACTGCGACTATCACGAACTGTGCAAATCTGTTGGGATTGGGACTCGAGAAATTAGACACCCTTTGTGGGAGGAAAGGGTCACCATACATTGTTGTAAGGGCGATATGTGTAACGATCAGGAAAAATGTTCCATGAACGCTGGAGTATCAGTGAGAAGGAACAAAAACTTATACCAGGAGTGTTTGTTTTGTGTTTTTGTTTTAAAGGTTATAACAACAATTTTTGTTTAGTTTTACAAACATTTGTTTTCTGAACTTTTGTTAAATAACATAATTATTTTCAAGACTAACAACAGTTTTTGATATACTTAAGGAAAGTTTTACTACATCAATTTTTAGAGCTAGCTTTTTGTAAGATCTATAATTAAAAGTATAAAAGTTGATAAATTATGGTAAAAAATCTTTTATAAAAGTTTCAAAGTTTAAATACCGCGATAAACCTTACATACAAACTAAGAAAAATTTGCAAAAAATCTTTTTTATTGTAGGAAATTAAAGTATAATATTTTGTTATTATTGTTTTATACATTCAACAAACGATTTTTTTCGAAGCTTTAATTTTTTTATTATTATCCAATCAATAATATTTCCACTTTCATTAATATTTAATTGCTCTCTAGAACTATCTGATGTTCCTAAACAATGGAAAACATCTTTTATTATTCCTGTGCACAAGAAAGGTAATATACACGATGCATTAAATTACAGACCAATATCTCTAACAAGTGGCTTTTCAAGAATTTATGAACATATTGTATCTGTAAAAATTCTCAATCACCTCTTTGATAACAAATTATTAACTAACAAACAGTTTGGTTTTGTTCAAAACCGCTCATCAACCATTCAACTGTTAACATGCTTACATTCTTGGTTAGTTCCTTATCTCAAAAATGAATTTACTAAAGTAGTTTATACGGATATTCAAAAAGCCTTTGATTCAGTATCACACAAAAGATTATTAAAAATTTTAAATCAGTATGGGCTACATGAAAGCTTAATTGATTGGTTTGATAACTTTTTAAATAATAGATCACAAAGAGTACTCATCAATAATACGCTTTCTGACTCTTTAACAATCTACAGTGGAGTACCACAAGGTGGTGTAGTTGGTCCCCTTCTCTTTTTAATTTATATTAATGATATTTGTTCAAACATTGATATTAAAAGTGAGTTAAGCTTATTTGCAGATGATGCCAAAATCTTTAGTCAGTCAAATACTTCATTACAACTATCTTTAGATAATATTTACATATGGTTAAAAACAAGAAAACTAAACTTAAATCCTAGCAAATGTAAAATTCTAACCATTAACAAAAAAGAATCTTCTCCAACTGACCTCTTAATCAATAACATCAAGTTACCAGAAATTAAAGTTTTTAAAGATTTAGGAATTTATATTTCCAAAGATTTGAAATGGAATGAACATATCAACTATTTATATAAGATTTCAAAAACTACATGTTATCAAATATTGAAAAGTTTTAAAACTAATTCTGTTTTAATTCTGACAAAACTATTTAAAACATACGTTCGCCCTAAACTTGAGTTTAGTACCCAAATTTGGTCGACCCATTTAAAAAAGGATATTAACAAAATTGAATCTGTGCAAAGGAGTTTTACCCGTCATATTTGTAATCGTTGCAACATATCTTACACGTCATATAATGATAGAATGATTAAATTTGGATTGAAATCACTGGAATATAGAAGATGGGAATTTGATTTATTAATTCTTTACAAAATTATCAATGGCAAATATAAAAGTTTTTTTAACCAGTTTTTTAATTTTTCCCAAAATAAATATCAACTAAGAGGAAATAATTTGAAAATAGAATGTAAACATGATTTTCAAAACAGTCAGTGGCAAGGCGCATTTTTTCACAGAGCAAAAGCTATGTGGAACAGACTACCTCAGGATATAGTATCTTGTGAGAGGGTAGAACAATTTCGTTTAAAGTTAAAAAGATTTGACTTAAATACGATAAATACCAGTAAAATTAACTAATTTTCCACTGTAACAAAAGGAAAAATATTCGTTTCCCTACGCCTCCCCCCTACAAACTATTAGTTTACTTATATATTTTGTAGTTATGAATATTGGTTTATAAGCCATGTTTTTAGACAAACTTCTTTACTGTGTGTACTAAGTAATATATAAATTTGAATTTTTTGAACTGAATTTTCAATTTAGTTCATTTGTTTATCATATTGTGTTTAACTTTGTGTTTCCATTTAAATTATGTTTGTATATATATATATGTATAATTTATCTTAAAGTTTTGAATATAAGTTTAATTTCTTTTTCTCTTTTTGTGTGTCCTGTTTAAGTGGCTCAGGTTTTGATGCCTGAGTCCAACATTGCACAATAAACAATATAATAATAATAATAATAATATTAGAAGAAGTATATTCTTAGTACTAGCTATTTTTTTATGTTAGTTTGATTTAGCTAAAATAAAATTTTGAGAATAAAGTGTCAAGTTATAATCATTCATTTAATATTTTTGTTTTCTATAATTTAAAAAAATCCAAAAACCATGATGAACTAAAATAAACTAAATCCTGAACTAGTTTTTACATGTCTTAGAGATTGTACTTAATAACAAATTATACTTTTAAATTTTATTGACTCCAGTTTTGGTTTTAACGATTTTATGTAGTTTAATTTTTCCATTAGAAAGTTTAAGTTTGTGTTTATAACACAAAACTACTTTAGTATGTAATATGTATATAGGTCAAAATAAATTAACACTGAAAGAAAAAGTAATAAAAACTTATTTTATCTTAAAAAGAATCATACTTAATTCACAGACTTGTTCTTATAAAAAAGCAACAAAATTAATTAAAAACAACAATGAAAATTTCAATTTTTTTTTATATGTTTATTTAGATAAATGTGTTTACAAGTGCAAAGAGATGACTGTTTTAATTATTTTTCTGTATTATATCATGAATTATATTTAATTTACTGTAAAAAAACGTTACGAGCTTACCAAATACTTAAAGTTAAAGGAAATTCTTTGTGAATAAAGCAAACATATAGGTTATTGATCAGCTTAAAGAAGCATGCAGTTAAAAAGTTCATAAAATTAAAAACAACCACATCAATACCAACTTGTTTTTTGCGAGACGATTTTATGTTTGTTTTTTAGTGCTTTATTAGTAGTTAAAATAAAAACAAAACTAAATAAAAGTTTTGATATTTACTACTTAACTTCAACTTATAAAGTTGTAGTTAGATAGTTATAATTTTATAAGTTAATAGTTATCTTACTTGGTCTAATCTGTAATAGTATAAATAAAACTTATTAATGAAATTAATGAACCTATGTAACAATGTTCATTTTTAATTGCATGTTTTATTTTACTTAGAATTTATTAAGATAAATTTGGAAAAATTTATTCTTTATAGAAAACTTTGGCATTCAAAACCGAAATTTGTTTCAATTTACGTAAATAACCTAAACTAATGTAGTTTTTAGATTTTCACCAATTTGATATAATTTGCTTTCTGTTTTACTAAAATAATCTCAGAACAATTTTTTCAATTTTCTTAAAGTAGACTTTGGTGTTTAATAAGTATAAAAAAGTTATAACTTAAAATGAATATTCTAAATTTAGTCTACTACTCAAGTGTTCTAAAAGAACAAAAAATTATTAAGTTGTTAGGAAAAAATAAAAATCTTAAACAACCTTTCATAATTTCAAACCACTATTTTTTTACATTTCAACTAATTTACTTTACGCATAAAGCTGACCAAATGGTATCAAAGTCTTTATAAAAAGTTAAATAAAAAGTTAATTGTTTAAACTAATATTGAAAATATTTGTTTATTCTGGTGTAAATATACACGGTTTTAAAAAATGCAAGCTCTTTGATTTTTGACCTTTAGTACAACTGAGATTGAACAAGCACATTATTACAGGATATTATTAAATTTAATTACTAAACAATTTATCCTTTTTTTTCGAATAGTGCTATAAGCTGTAAGTAATTAAAAATTAAGATAATTTTTGACGGGGTCCTTACTCTTACAACAACGGAAGTAAAAGAAATAGAGTAGTTAAGTTATTTTTTACTAAGTAGATTAATTAAGGAAAAACTCAAAAAAAATTTGCTTTAAAACTGCCTTAAAATTTGAGTTGAATGAGTGTTAAGCTTTTAAAATTTTGTTGATAAATTAATTTATAATAAAGCAAGTAAGAAAATGTGGTAAAAAAAAAACAAAAATTGAAAAGGTTTTAAAATTAACTATTAAAATTTGCCATAACAAACACAAAAATTGTAGTTTTTAATGTAAAATTTGTTCTTTACAGCAAGAACAAAACTGGCATCAAACATTACGAGAAGTTTAAACCTGTTTTATTTTAACATATATAGCTATTATCTTTTATTGAATATTTTATTACTATTTAAGAAATAAATAAAAAATTATTAATAGTTCAGAATTTATCTTCATACGTAATTTTTGAGAAATTAAAAAAAAATAGTGTTTTTCGCTAAGCTTATGATAAATGTTAGTTTACAATTTTTTATCACTCTTTATTTGAACAAAAGGTTATGAGCATTTCTAAAGCACATTAGATAAGTAGGTTTAAGTTTTTATAGCACTAAAAAGTGTATAAGATGCATCTATTTACTAAGATAATATTTATTCAGTATGAAGCTACTTTATTCTATGAATTGAGTTTCTTTGCAATCTTGTTTACTAGAAGGCCTTCAAAATTTAGGTAAATTTAATTAGTTTTTTGACCTTATGCATAGCAAAACATAGTCAACAGACTAATAAGAAACTGTTAACTGATGCTAAAAACAGCACCTTCAATGATTCTTAAGTAGATTTAGATTTTTATAGATAAAAAGTGTATATAATGCATTTGTTTACTAAAATATTTTTTGATAAAAACAAAAAGTTATTAAGGTTCATGAATAGATTTTTTTTCCTATTACGTTTACTATCAGATGCTTAAGTTTTTTATGCAAATTTACTTAGTTTTGTGATTTTTAGCATAGCTAAACGTAGTCAACAGACTAATAGGAAACTGTTGATTGATACTAAAAACAATTAACTTTGTTATTCTATTAAAATGCTACTAGTTCTCAGAAAAAAAGGCAGCAAAAGAAACTAAATAATTGATAATACTGACTTTATTCAAAATAAAAACATTGCAGCTAATGTGTTTTGTTTCATTATATATTTTACTATTTAATATGACTTAAAAATTCATAAAAGTAAATAGTGAGTAAGTTATTAAACCAGTGCTTTAAGACTTAGGAGGTTTTAAAGACAATAAAAGGCAGCAAATAAACTAAAACATTTCACTTAATTCAAAATGAAAATGCTAATCTTTATATGTATCCTTGCTTGTTAACTAATCTGAACAGATTGATTAAGATGCAGGGAAATGCGACAGCAAACACAATTTCTGCTACAAAACAACTCAGAAAGCTTGAACGATGCTTGTGAAGACTCGAGCATCGTTCACAACGGTGACTTTGCATCACGTTCCAGTTTGGTTCGAGTAAAGACTGCAACCATCACGAACTTTGCAAATCTGTTGAAACTGGCCAAACTAGACACCCGTCGTGGGAGGGAAAGGTTATTAAACATTGTTGTAAGGCCGATATGTGTAATGACCGAGACAATTTCGTCCGTTAGTGGGTAAAGTCCGAAAAATTGACGCAGGCAAATCTTCACAGCTCAACGTCTTAGACATTGTCAGCTTAATGTGAGATTTTACTCTCTACGTTCGTTTTGATCAGTTTTAGCCAGTATTTATTTCGGCCATCGTCAACAAGTTGAGATGTTTTATGCCATCGAATATAAACAATAATCAACAGCTTACTAAGTATCAACAGATCAGTTAATACTAGTATAGCAGTTAGTTAGAATAAATAATTAAATCAGAAGTGTTCGTTTTACGTTTTTTAAAGGTTATACCAATACCGTTTGTCTGATTTAACAAAAATGTGTACTGTAAATGTTGTTACAACCACTTCTAAACTTTCATTAAACAAAATTATAATATCTAGGATTTATAATTTTTACGTCTATAGTGTTTTTACTACTATAACATTTTATGAATTAACTAAAAATTTGTTTTTTTTAAGAATTAGTTGTTTTAGAATTGTAGTCAAAACTAGGTGTCCACAGTCTTAAAAATTAAAGGCAAACTTTAATAAAAAGATAATTTACGTCTATAGTGTTTTTACTACTATAACATTTTATGAATTAACTAAAAATTTGTTTTTTTAAGAATTAGTTGTTTTAGAATTGTAGTCAAAACTAGGTGTCCACAGTCTTAAAAATTAAAGGCAAACTTTAATAAAAAGATAATTGTAGGCCTCATTTACTTACAAGAAAAAAAATTAGTAAATAAATGATTCTCATTTTAATACAAAACAAAACGAACTGTTTAGGTAATTGTAGTTATAAAATTTTAATAAATATAGATAAAAAAATTAACATTTCTTAATACTTTAGAAGATAAATTAGTTCTGTTTAATAAGATTTTTTAAGTTTTACCCAAAGCAAAAATAAAACAAATTAACAAAGCAATAGGCAACTAATCGTTTGTGACTATAACAATTAGCTTGTTCTCCGAATAGTGCTATTAGCAATAAGAGAATTGAAGTAAAAAGGAGCGAAGACTAATAGCAAACCGTTTAGAACAACCTAAATTTTATTTCCATTCAAAATGAAGGTGCTACTATTTGTATTCACATTAGAATTTTTGATAAACGCAAAAGAAGGGCTAAGATGCCGAAAATGCAACGACGCTAATCAGTTCTATGATATAGAAACTTGTGACGAAACTAACAATAAGACCGCACGGTGGTGCGGTAGCAGTTATAAATTCTGTGTAACTTACAAGTTTGAATGCGAAACAGGTTCTGGCTGTTATGAAAAAGACTGCGATTACTTTCACTTGTGTAAGTCTGTTGGAACTTTTAAAACTTCGCACCCATTTTTGTCTAAGAACATCACAGTTAGCTGTTGTCGTGGTGATATGTGTAATGACCTGAAGGAAGAAATTTTGCTCGTAAGCGCTGGTAAATCAGAAGGTTTTAATAACATATCAAATCACATTCGTGTATATTATGTTATGTTTCTAGTGGTTGTAGCATTACTGTTTGCTTAAGTTTACTTTGTTATGTTTTCATTATGTGTTAAGACCAGTTACAAACAATTAATTTTATACTTAATAAAGATTTAATAACAATTAAAAGCAGCCTTGTTTTACTATATGTTTTTTACGCTTTTACGATAGATTTTTTGATAGCCTTCCTTAGGACTAAAACGAAGATTTTTTCGTTTAGGCTGCCCATTTTAGCTGTTTACTTAAAGTTTAGTTAGATTTTTTGAAAATAATTGATAATAAATGTATCAGTGTGTTTAGCGTACAATTACATAAAGTAGCTATGGTCGTTAAAATATAACTAAACTATAAGTTTATTATCGCTAACGTTTATTATCATGAAACTAAAACTAAATAAACTGTCATAATCAATATCAAAGTATAACAAAGTTTTTTAGTATAGCTTTAATATTATTTTTTCTCCATATTTAACAAAGTTTTCTACATTTGTTTTTGCCATCATAATAGTTGTCAATTGCTTCCGTTCGCACTTAAATGTTTTATTAGATAGTTTCAAAATCGTCTTGCAATCGAAATTTAATGAATTTTTTATATTTTAAAAAGCTTTTCTAATTGTGAGCTGAGTAAAAAAATTAAACGTTTTAATAAACCAGTAGGTCAGAAAAAAACAATATTTTAGAATTAAAACTATTTCACACACTAACATGCAATTTTGTTCAAAGTTTTGAAAATTTCTATTAAAGAAATTTATCTTATTATTCTTATTTTCTATTTCGTTTCTTTTTTTTAGTTTAAATAGAAATATAAGAATAAACTTTCAAGTTATCTTCATTTGTATAGTTTGCATTCTATATTTAAAGTAATATAACTTTTTAGGTAAACTAAGAATAAATATATACTAATTGAGTTTTGCATGTCTTTTAGATGGTACTTAATAATCACTAGTATTATGAAACTCATGGACATTAGCTTCTGTTTTAGTTTAATTGAATTTTATCTTTAATAAGTTTGAGTTTATGTTTATAATAGAAAACTATTTTGGTATGTATAAAGTTTAAAATTAATTTATATTTGAAGAAAAAATACCAGAACACTTTTTATCTTAATACAATAAAACTAAAAACAGCTATACTTTATTTTTTTCAAACTAGCAATAATGCTAATTAAAAATATTTTGTACAATGGAATAGTTGTTGTATAATAGTGTTACTTTTGAAATTTTCGTGTAAGTTTAATTCAGTTGCACATTTTATGTTTGAATGAAAGTTAAACTTTTTAAATTTTATTTAATTTCTAAATAATTTTTTATTTTCAAACTTTTTCTAATTATGATCTGATAGCGTAGGGGTCCTAATGACTGCTTTAAAATGTGTTTGAGTAAAACGTTGAAAGATCTTAACCCATTATCAATGCATTTAAAATAAAACTAATATTCAATTTTAACTTTTGTTATATGTTTATTTGATTTAATATGTTAAGTAATGTAAAAATATTAACATTTTTAGTATGTTCCCTTTTTATGTTTAACAATTTGTTGTCATTTTGTTGTTTATTCAATTGTGTTGTCAAAAAACATTTTAAGCTTAATAATTTTTTTAAATAAACCCAAATTCTATTTGTATATAGTTAAAATAAAAAATACAAAATAACAAACTTACATAGTTCTTTTTTTATTAAACTAACTTTTGTATGTTTCTGTATATACACAAGTCAACACACTTCGGCAGTGCTATAAAACTTGAAGAAAAAACAATGAACAAAAGATTTTTTTTCAACTTTAATAGCTCTATTGAAGTGTAAAAACCTTTAACACACAGAAACAAAAATAGTTAGTTTAATAAAGTTAGAGTACTGTGTAAAACAGTTATTAAAACTTTTCGCGAGCTTTTTTCGCTAGGATATCTACTACTCTCAAGTTTGAACAGTTAAAAGTAAAAACATTATAAAAAATGAAATAAAAACATCAAAACATATTTACATTACTGATGAAGCTTAATAAAGCATGCGGTATAATGTAACTTGAATTATGTAGTATACTTTTATTTGAAATCAACAACGGTGTTTTTAAGAAAAAAAAACATAGTTACTGTTTAATAAAACTCCTTACAACCTGCTTTAAGTATTAGTATTAACCTTAAACAATCTAATTTCAGTTTAATATCAAAAGAATATTTGAGATAATGAATAAATTTGTTTTCTAATTTAATAAATAAATGACTGATGATTTGTTTTAGTAATAACTTTTAAACTTTTCAAAAATTAACTGTGCATAACTTATTTCAAGACTGTTTGCAGATCATTTTTTTGATAAAGTTAATAAATTTATTAGACTTTGTTACTTATAAGTCAATAGTGTTATTTAATATAAGTTAAACATATTATAAAAATTTACTTTACTTATAACTACGGTCAAAACAAAATTATTTAAGTTATTATTTTTTTATATGTAAACTATTTACATTATTCTTAAATAAAAAAATCAGATACCTTTTATTTTATCAAAGTATGATAAATTTAGTCTTAATTTTTTCAATTCAAATAAAATAAGAATCTTAGATTTTATTAAACTATTTAAAATTATTTATTAGCGATTTAATTATTATAATCTTTTTAAACTTTTGTAGTTATTTACGAAACACTGCAGTATGTATTACGTAAAATATCCTGAATGAACTTTTTTTAATTAAAATATTTTTTTTTGTTAATTATGTGTTTATGTTTATGTATTTGTTTTAATTTTGTACGTTGTCTTAATTAAGGTTAATTTTTGATATTGAATAAGTAATTATTATTAATTAAGTTTATTTTTTGAAATATTTTATAACCATTTAAAACTTAGCTATTAGACTATCTTAAAATTAATAATATTTAAAACGGAGTTATTGAAAAAAATAACCGGAAATATTTCTCATATGATATATTTGAACTATTTACAGAAGCTTTAAGTGATAAAAACGTTTTATTAATTAACTTTTTAACAAAGCTTCTAAAAATCATGTTTTATATTTAAAGCTTTGGTCGTTAAAATCCAACAACTTTTAAATAAATTAAAGCAACTTAAAAATAATTATATTATGAGTTTTTAAATTATAACACGTTTTGTTGAAATAATACACACTTGGTTTTAAGTTTTTTTTGACTTACTACTGATACAGTTCTCGTGCAACTTTTGTTGCTGAGATAAACATTTATTTTATAGAAATTAAAAAGATAATACTGACATCTGTTTTTGTGCAAATTGCATCAACTATCAAAAACAAAAAAAGACAATTAGTGAAGAACTTCAAGCTTAATTTAAGTTTTTTAGGTGAAAGTAGTAAAACAATAAGCTGATTTGAAAGTAACAAAAAATTTTTCATCACATTAAACAATCATATTGCTGATTATCATGATGATACTGACAGCTGTTTATGTGCTAATTTCATCAATTATCAAACCAAATAAAAAGCAATTAGTGAAGTATTAAATTTATGAAGAACTTCGAGCTGAACTTTTTTTTTCAAGATAAAAGTAATGAAAAAAATTATATCTTATTAAGGAGTAACAAAAATGTTTTGTCATATAACATAATCAATTTGTTCATAGTTACTGTTTATATTACAAAATTCTGAAAATTAAGTTGTTAAAAATATTCTAAAAAACAAATCTGTTCTCTTTAACATATATATCGATATATGTTTTTCTTTAAACAGTTATAGCCTTTCAGTTTTACTTTCAGGATACTAATAAAAAAATAGTTTTAAAGAAACATCGAGTATTGATCAACGATAGTTCAAACACTCATTTTTTTGATACTGCAATAGTCTCTTATAATATTGAAAACAAAATTTCTCTACGACCATAGTATTTATTAAATTGACATTCTTATACAATTTTATTATTTTTTTGTTTTTAGTTATCTTCTTTTAAAATTTAAAAACTTTACAAGTTTAAAATTTATAGCAATTGAGTAAACGTTTCGTCAAAAAATTTATTTTAATAATACATAATTGACTTTTTTCAAAAATAATAGTATTAGACAAACTTAACTTTCAAACTCTTACTATTAATCAAGTGTTATTTTCGATAAAAATTATGAATAAAAAAAAAAAACTGATGTCTAAAAATGGTTATTATTTTAACAATTTTTCTTTTAAACAACGACTTTTTAGGAAATTAATACTTATTTAGAAATCTTATAATGTTTTATTGAACACTTGTTTTTTTTTATTTTTGCAATTTTTTATTTACTTCTGTGTATATCAAAAGTTCTGAATAAGGTTAAGTATAAAAACAATATTCAACCAATAAAAATAATTTAACATCAAAGCTTGTAACTTTTCTCATACACATACTCGCAGTGACTTTATAAATGATGATAAACGTTTTAAAGGTGTTTAAATATATACATGGTAAGCATTGTATGGATTAAATATTAATTTTTTTTAACGTTTAAGCCCGTTGTCAAATACAAAAAGTTCGTATTTTTGATAAGTATTATTAAATACCGTAGTCTAGTTGTACTTTATAAACATTTTCCAAAACTAAAACAAATATCTAATTTACAATAAAACATGAAACTAAAAAGCAAAGCGCAAAGAACGAAACTCTGACCCACATATTTCTCCCGCCTGAAGACGGAAGGTTCTCATCGTTGCACAGATCGCCCCGGCAGCAATCAACCAATTAGTCGCCGCCTTGAAAATCTACTTTGCTCTTCTCTTCTTACTCGCACTAATCGAACCAGTCGCATCCTTTCTGGTACAAATCAAGCGGGTCGTCAACAAACTGCTGGTACGTGACGCAGAATTTGTCGTTTACTCCGCACGTGGCGATGCTGATTTTGTTGCCGTAGTAATCGTAACCGTAGTCTATCTGACAGTGTAATTTATATTTATGTTATTAAGTCATATAGTGTAGAACTTTAAAAAAATTATTCGAGAAGTTTTTGAAATGTTTAAGCCGTTTTCGTCCGCATAAAACGATATTGTGTTGTCAGAATTTTATTTTCATCCGCCTAGTTAGTTTTCAGTAAAAGGTGAAAACTAAGAAGTTTAGTCTCAACGGTCGACGAAGTCTCTTATCAGTTGTTAATGCAATTTAAGTATATTGATTTGAGTTTATTTGTAAACTTAAATAAACATAAACACTTATTTTTATGAGCTAAAAGAAGAGGTTAAAAGTATTTTAATAATTAAAATGTTTACAATAAATTGTGAAAAAAGCCCAAATATTTTTTTACAAAAACTTTTAATAACTTCTTTCTAAGAACTTCGCAATGTAAACATTTAACATTTACTATGAATAATTAAATTAAGTAGGTAGACAAACGTTTCCGATTATTTGTTTAGTAAGGCTATTATAAACATCGTTACGTGTATTTAATTTTATTATTATTTTTTAATTTATTTGAAATTTAACACTTTCACTTTTGAAATTAATTTAAGTATCGTACTTATAAGATTCAAAAAACTTCATTTATGCAGTAACTGTATAAAGTTAATACATTTTTAGTTTTTAAAAAAAATATTTTTTAACATTTTGGATTTTTTGAAATTTGTTATTTAAGTACTTAACAACTAATAATAGTTTCGTCAAGTTAATAAGACAAATGTTTCCGGAAACTTTTGTATATGACTTGAAAAAAATTGATTACTTCTCTTATTTTATATTAATTGAAAAATATTGTAGTAAGTGTGAAAATTATTTAATGGCATTTAAATATATAACAAAAATACATAAGCGGTATAATTAAAAAAAAACAATTAATAACAAAAACAAGGTTTTTGTGTAATTTTATGGATACTATTTATTTCACAAAATCTTTTAAGTGTATTTAAAACATCAAAACATTTTTTATGAAGTTAACTTACAAGCACGGTATAATATTTTTAAATGTTTCAATCTATATTATAGTTTACAGAGCGGTTTCTATTTGTAACTTGTAAAAGATTAGACTAATGAACAGTAAATTGATAAAAATATACACAAATAACCCTAAAAAAATAATAAAATTTAACTTTATTAAACATAAACTAAATTCAAAGGCCTTGGATAACATTAAAAAGCTTACAAATGTTTCATCACATTATATGCGATAAGTAAAGCAATATTATTGTATATATCTATGTTTTATAAACAATTAGAACTTTTGTGTTTACAATCAACGGTAAGGTTTAGGGGTAACAGTAGTAGCAAAAATAAAAATAAATAAGAGAATAAAAAAAACAGTTTTAACCTTGCAAAAGTGACACCGTGCAAAATTGTCTCCGTGCAAAAATGACCGAAGTACAAATATGTCATCTACCATTCTCACACATCAAACATATGTGCAAACTGGTGTGTGATCTTGAGAAGTGCGCACTACATAAGTTCTAGTTAACTAAACATTTTATGTAATTATAGGTTATAGCATTTATAAACTTTTAAAGTTTGGCTAAAAGAAATAGTGTCACTACGAGAGCTGCTAGTTCAGCGGTAAAAAATTAACAAACCTATGAAAAGTTATACTACTTTAACTTGTACGTCATTGAAACGAATTTGATAGTCAAACACACAAAAACGAAAAAAATGACTTTGGTTGATCAAAAAAAAGTTTAATGGTCTTGTTCAGTTACACTATTTAAATGTTTGATATAAAATTTTAGAGAAACTGCAAAACTTTTTAATTAAACTTCTTCAAAAGTAGTGTTAACACCTATTGTAAAACTTACCAACCGTTAGTTAATCGTTTGTCCAAAGAAGTTTCAGCTTTCGGCCAGAAATTATTAGCGTTTAAAAACTTTAAAAAATACAGTTTTATAATTTTATTAAATCCTAAATTGTACATTAAGATATACAAGATACACAATTTCAACAAAACTATATATATTCCGAGCAATCATCATCAGTAGAGTATAAAGCTAACAACATATGAGATTTTACAAACTTATGTAGGGACTAAGTAATCAAGTAATCAAGAGATAAATTAAAACAGAAGAATTTAGTTACAATTAAAATTATTTAAGTTCAATTATGTTATAATTAATCTACAGTAAAACTAAGCATCACTATAATGAAAACAACACTACTAAAGTATTACAAAAATAAGGAACAGTTAAGTCAAAATACTTTTGCTTACATTAAACAGGTTGCCTTAACAAAATAATTTTAGCTTCAAATTTAATCAAATCGAAAACATTACTAGAGAGTTTTAATATTCTTAAATCTATTTAGTTTACAACTGTATGCACATAATAAATTATCAACCAAAAATTCTGCAATATATGAACGTTTTGATGCATTTGAAGTTTTTTATTGGTCAAGGTTATATTTAGTTTTTAGTGAATTTCGTAAACAATAACTCCGACGCAAACCACTCATATCACAAAATCTTTAACAGGCTTCATTAAAACTTTCTTATAGCTGCAGGGATAACTTCAAAACAAAATCTTATATAAAAACTAACATAATATTAAACAACCTAAACCTCAAAGAGCAAGAAAAAACCTGCAACTACAGTGAAGAAAAATGCACGTTAGACATAAATTGGCTAGCAAGCAATAAAACTTTCTATGAAAAAGCAAACTATATAACAAAATTTTACGTTGTTTCAACAATACGGCATTGCAAATAGATGCAGTAATTTTAAAGCAATCTTTAATTATAAACTAAAAATACAAAATAATAAGTTGTCAAACTACGAATTGAAACGTAAAGACGCAAACAAAAACTGTATTTTAAATCGGAAATACTCAGCAGAACTAAAACAAAACCAAAAAGCAATAAAACACGTAATTTTTGTTGCCTACTACAAAAAAGAAAATTGTAAAAACAGTCATTCTTAAATAAGATAAAATAAAGACAGCAACCCTGACTTTAAAACTAAAGAATGTACATAAAAGAACGAAAACTATTAATCAATAAAAAACAGCAACAGAAGAAATCTAAAAAAAAAAGAACAAACAAGACAAATCAAAACATAAGTTAACTTTAACAGAAGTTGTTTTTGATATTATCTAACTGAAAATACTTAGAATTATTTAAAGCGTCACAATGTGTATTTTTGTGATTCTTTGAAAAAATTGCTGTTATCTTTTTTATTGTTCTGATGAAATGCTTAATGCGTAGAAACTATACTAAACAAAACGAATATTAGTTGTTTTTGTTTTTTAAAATATTTAATGTATTTTGTTACCATACCAGTTGTTTTTTTCTTTTTATTTATGTATGAAACTGCTGAATTATTAAAAAAGAATCTAAAAACTTAAATTTAAAACGTACAAATACAATTAATTATCATTAAGTATACTTTTTTTTGGGACTAAACAATACATTGATTAAAGTTTTTTTTCGTTTCAGAAATAAGTGACTTAAACATCAAACTACTTTTTTTTTTGTTAAGTATATGAATCATTTTTATAATTTTACTAAGGGTTTACTTTTATTGCTACCATTAAAATAAAGAGTTAGTGTACAGAAAGTTATAGTTGTAATTACTTGTTGAATACCGAATTTTGATACGGTATAAAACTTTATACTTTATGTTTGAATGATGTAAATATTAAACTTTAAACATTTAAAGTTTTGGTGTTTTATAATTTATTAAAGTTTGTGTTATTAGCTCAGTAAAAAAAGACTGTTGAATATTCTACAAATATTTTTAATTTTTATCTAGTAAAAGGTACTTTTAAAATAATGTTATGTTTTATATTTCAATATCAACAATAAAAAATAAATGTCTCAATTTTAAAAAGCTTTTTACTAAATGCTAACTATTTGTCACTAAAAATAAAAAAATGTTAGCACTTAATTGTAATAGAATAACTGTGACAATATATTTTTAAATTGATTTTAACATCACAGTAAAGTTATTTTACATTTTTATTGAAGCTACAAGGGGTCCAGAAACAATTTTTACAATTTTCTAGGATGATAACTAGTATTAGATTTATGGAAAACTATGGAGTGTAGCTTTGCATAATCAAAACTTCAAAATGAGAAAAATTTATACTTTTTTTTTTTAATAGTTAATCAACTTCTAGATTTTATAGGAAAGTATGTTTAAAGTCAGTCTGAGCTGTAAAAAGCTGAGTGAGCAATTAAAAAGAGAAAAAAATATTTGTTATTGTTTATACCCTTATCCGTAACAACCATTGCAAAAAACATATTTAAAATTATTTAAAAACTTAATTTTGATAATTAAGTTAACAGTTTATAAAAAACGTTATTTTTTAACTGCTCAGCAATTTTTAGCTCAGACTTACCTTGAAGTATAATATAAGATTTCATAAATTTATTTATTTTTGTGTAATATAAGTGCACAAATGGACCATGGATAAACACTTACTAATTAAGCATATAAGT
Organism: Thalia democratica; assembly: GCF_965202585.1. NCBI lineage: Eukaryota > Metazoa > Chordata > Thaliacea > Salpida > Salpidae > Thalia > Thalia democratica. The sequence goes on from NC_139165.1 coordinate 22,033,854, forward strand.
ATATTTCTAAATTTATTTTTCATTAAATTAGACCAAATATATATGATTAAAATATACCATTTAGCGTCTAATAAGTTTAATATGTTTTTATTATTACAACTTTTATCCCACTATGTTTATTGTATCTTTCTAATCTACTTACTCAGAACCAACAGATATCACTTAGGATTCAAAAAATATTCTTTTCAAGTTTTATTTAAAATTGTCTAAAACACAATTACTGTTAAAGTAATAAATACATCTTAAAACATGTAGTTCAAAAATTGATTTACATAAATAATACAGTTACATGACTCAGGGTTGCCACAAAATCTGAAACTCTTTAAAACCTGAATTTGACAGTTAAGTCTTAAAAAACCTGGAAAACTCTCCAAATATTCACTAAAAACCATAAAAACCTAAAGTTTTACAAAATTTTACATTTTAAGTACCATTAGTAAGTATCTATCATATTGATAAAAAATAACATCATCAAATATATTTTTAATAAAAAACACACTTAAAGTAGCTTCACAGTATCTTTTAAATGTTCTATAACTACTTAAAACAGTTTTCAACTTTTTTCTTCTTCAGACTAAAATGAGACCCAAAAACGTGGGATAAAAACCTGAAAAAGTTCAAAAACCCTAAAAGATTTTTTTTTTTAAACCAATTGTAACCCTGATGTAAATTAAAGTTCTTTATGTTTAAAGAACTTCATATCTGCTTTATTAGTCTTATACTTTTATAGAAATAGTTTTAACACTTTTCCAAATTTCTGTGATATGTAAAATACTTTTTTCTGAAAACTAAGGCTAATAATTTATAATTTGACAAAAACACTATGCTAGTATACTTATTTGATGAAGTATGGCAAAAATTAACGAATGATTTGAAATTTAAAAAAAGGTAGATAAATGTAATTTTTGTTTGAAAACAAGCTATTTAAATTCTTTTTTTTCCTTGACATACTGACTTATTTAATTAGTGATTTTTTTTTTACATGGGTTAGTTTTAATGAAAAATAGTTGTATGTTTAATCTTTTATTTTAAGAATAAGTTTATAGTGTTCTTTAACTATCAAATTTACAAGTTTTCTTTAGTATAAATGATTTATTTTTTTATCGGGTTTTGTATAGTTCTATAACATTAAATAAAATAAGAGTTGCAACACACTCAGACTAGTTTGAAACTACAAAAATTTAGGCTATTTTAAATTTGAAAAAAAAATAACGGAAGTTTTGATACATTTTTTAAAGTTTATGACCGTTTTAAACGATTTTAAGTTTTTTTTTTTCTTTTATATTTAGATTTTGTTTTGTTTTTATGTTGATGTTTTTGGTCCTAAAAACTAGATTAAAAGTACAGTGCTTATTCACTTATCCGGACACGTTGAGCAAGATTTTTCTGTAAACGGGTCCGGATAACTAAAAATCCGGATAACTACAAAAAATGATTTTTTCATATAATAATATAATTGCTGCATATAATGCAATGCATAATAAAAGTGTTATGGTAAAAACAAATACATAGTAATTGTAAGTAATATATAACAAAATGAAAAATAATAAAAAGTAAACTTAAGATTAATTAATTTATTTATTCTACGGTAGAAAAACATCAGACCTACTAACCCTTTGCAACTATATACATTTTTTATGGGTCAAGCAAGTAAAATTCATTTATTTGTAATTCTACCTTCCCTAAGTATCAATTTAAATAAATATTAATTTTTGTTTAAGAGAAAATAAAAACTAAATTTATCTTTAAAAACAAAAAATAATGCAAACTATCTCTTTAAATGTAATGAAAGACTTTTTTTTAATTAAAAGAAACAGACAGAAAGAAAACGGGAAACTTTGAGTAAGTTTAAAGTCAATTTAACGGAAACATATCACTCCTAACAAACTAGTTTTTATTAAAAGTTTTACTAAAGTTAGAAATAATAGAAGTTTGTTTTATAATTTGTCCACGTTTTTCAGCAGAAAACTTATTAAATTAAAAAAGTTGCGAAACTTTTTGAATGAATTTTTGTGTTTACTATTTTCTTCTGACCGAAACTGTGCGGATAAGTAAGCGTCCGGATAAATGAAGTCTGGATAAGTGAAAAAGCACTTTAATAATTTTTACAATTTGGCACAATTGTTTTTCAATATCTTTAAAGTTCAGGCGTAATATTATGATTTTAAAAGTGGAAACTCTACAAAATAATAAAAGATATTTTATTTCAGTACAAAAAGGCTACGTTATAACATTTAATCATTATTTAGCTGTTTTGTTTTTAAGTTTAAACGTTCTATAGTTTTGCAGAGTTGCCAAAATTCTAATGAATACACTGTGCTTGAGTTTTAATCATATTAGAAATAATTGTACCAAATTGTAAAAATTATTATCTTTAAACCAGCTTAAATACTAAAAAAAAACAAACAATAAAAGTATAAACAAAAACCACAGTTAAAAATAAGTTTAAATCGTTAAAAACGATCCTTAAGTTTGTAAAAATTATAAAAACTTCCTTTAGTTTTTTTAAGTTTAAAATAGCTTTAACGTTTTAAAGTTTTAAACTAGTCTGAGTGTATTGCCATCCTGATTTTATTCAATGTTATGAAAAGTATACAAAAACTGTTGTAACAATAAATTATCTTTACTAAAGAAAATATGTAAACTTCATAGTTAAAATACATTGAAAAATAAATTTAAAAACATTAATTAGTAAACTTTGAATAAAAATTTTTATATTTATACAATGAAACTTTGATTATAAAACAATTTTTTTATCGTTTATACAAATCTAACTACAAAATACTTAAACTACGTCATTTTTCACTTAACTTTTCTTACTAAAAATAGAGTAAATGAAAAAATTAGTTGAAAAATGACGTAGTTTAAGTATATTGAGTGAAATATGTATAAACAAAAAAAAATGTTTTATTATGAAATCTTAACAGCTTAACTTAAAAATGTAAAAACTTAGCAAGAGAAAGGTTAAAATTTTGTAAACTAATTTAATATAATACTTACTGAACTTCACTTGATACAAAAAATTAACTTATAGTTACGAATTTTTGTGAACTACTTAAAAATAAAACCAAATTTCGTTGCTATTTTATTCAGTTTTTTCAGGGGTCGCAAAGGAAACAAGTAACCAGTCAAAAAACAAAATAAAAAAGTTTAAGCCGTAAATTAAAAAAAAAATCTGTATGTTTCTCAAATTATTGTTTCAAATGCCCATTCTTAAAAAGTTCAAAAATGATCGCCCCCACATATAATAGTCCACATAATTAATAGTATTAAGTTAGATTTTTCATAAAGTGTAAACTTTTTTTTTGTTTTATAATACAAATCCTAGAATATTCAAAGTAAATTTGGGTTTTCAGATATAAATTAGCTAATTATATCCTTTACTAATCATCGACCTCAATTCGACCTTAGTATGTCCCTGCCATACTAAGGTGGCCTTCAAGAAGTCATATAGATCTTTTTTGAAAGCTATAAAAAGTATAAGATTAGCTATAAAATTAATATAAGTAAAAACGGTTTTCACATTCTTTTAAATCGTTTTTTGTTTTTATTTTGTTATATTTAAATTGATATTATGTTTATTGACTTAATTCTAAGCTAGTACTCAATTAAGCTTACATAATTAAAACGTCCTAATTAAGACAACAATATTTTAGTCTAACTTGAATAAAATATCATATTGCTTTTTTTCAAATTCTAAAATTACGTGATTTTTATTACAAAAGCCTTAAACTTATATAGAAACCAGGTAATCAAGTAATCATAAAGTAATTAAGAGATAAATAAAAGACAAAATAAAAGTAACAGTTGAATTCAAATAAGCTCTCTTACGTTATAATTGATCTACAGTAAAACTTAACATAAATAAAATGAAATCAATTCTTACTAAATATTACATGAAACAAAACAGTATAGTCAAAATCTTTATGCTTACATAAAACAGGTTTTTGTTACAAAATACAAATTTTTTTTAGTTTAATTATATCGAAATCATTTCTACAAGTTTTAATATTTTTAATACAATTTATATTAGGGGTGGGAAACTTTTTTCAATCAACGAGAGGATCTTGAAAAATTAATTCTTTTGCGGGCCGGAATATTTTGAGTTAATTATTTACCGGATCCAGTATCGGAATCCAGCCGAAATATGACATTTTAGATCGAATATCGTTTTAAGTCGAAATCCGGATCTGGTCGGATTTTACTTTTAAAAAAGTTTTAGATCCGGCCGGATTCTAATTTTATGTTTACAGTTGATCACTTTTTTGAATCCTTCAAATTCAAAAAATTTTCCCAAATCTGACAACTTAAGATGTAGATTGAGTCGTGTCAGATGTTTAAATAATGTCTATAAATAGAATTGACATTGTAGTTGACAAATATCGTACTTAAAAAGCACTTTGCTTTGGGTAATTTGACAAAAAGATATTCAAACTAAGTTAGAACAACGTATTAAAACAAAATGGCGTATTTATAAGTACACATCAATTAATAAATTCAATTTCTAGCATGTTTTTAATTTCAAATTTTTACAGTTTTGTTTTGTAAAAGTGTTATAAAAAGTTTTATATGTCTGCATGAGTTCATTAATTCCGTTCTTTTGTTGATGCAATTTGTACCGGATTAGTAAAGCTTCTTTTAAGCATAACCTGCATGTCATAATTCCTTGTTTTGGTTTTTTTTTCCCTTTGTAACATTTTTCAGTTTACTTTGTATTTCTTATTTTAATTTTTTAAATTATGGGTTTATTTTGAGAGTTCAGTTGCTTGTTTATACTGGAGGTAGTTTTTGTCATTTGGTTTGCTTTTTATTGTTGTGTTGTGTGTAGATATGCGTTTTTTTTAGTTGATTAGCACTCAGTCCAATGTAAAATTTAACAAAATATAGCTTTACTAATACTTGAATCCGGTACAAATTGCATCAACAATGGAACGGAATTAATGAACTCATGCAGACAAAGAAACAGAATTTATTAATAAACTAAAAAGTTTCATAAAAATTTTGTAATATTGACCCTTCGCGGACCTGTCACTTTGCTCGCATGCGGGTCATTTTTATTTGCGGGCCGGGTTCTATTAAAGTTTATAAAACGGTCGAAAGCCGGACAATTTCACTCTGCGAGCCGGATCCGTCCCGCGGGCCATACGTTGCCCACCCCTAATTTATATTATAACTTTTTGCACAAGTTGAATTCTTAACTAAATGTTCTGCAATAGATAAACGTTTAGAAGCGTAAAACCTTGACCAGTATATAATTTTTCTTATCCGAAAAACAAAATTTATCTATACTTTTTTGTAAATTGTCTTTCATTCTTTTATTCTTTTCCTTAGATCTCTTGTCGCTGGTTATCGAGTTGCATACCCAACTCTATCAAATTTATAATAAGCCTCAAATGTAATAAAAAATTAAAAAAACTTAACAGTCAAAATTTATACTTTAAACGAAAAACTTTATCTAAAATGATACTATTAAACTTTAAAACATTAAATATTTATTAAAAATATATATATACATATAAAAAATTAATTAATATGTATCAAAACATATACCTAATATTATATACAAATAAGTATTTTTTGAACTCTTCGTCAAAAGGTAAAGTTTCTGTCTGAAATGTTTTAAATTTTTAAATCTATCAATAATTTTAGCTATTAATTAAACGTTTTATATGATTTTAATAAAAGAGAAAAAAAAATTAATTAGTAAATAAATTTGAAGCTTTTTTAAATAGTATGTTTAAGAACTTAGATTCTTGTATCAACTTATTTTAACCTAACAAAAATAAACAAAAATAAATTAAAGTTTTAAAATTCAAAAAAATAAATAAAATGCATAAAATAAAGCTGCGACATTAGAAAAAAAAACAGTAAAATAAAGCTTTACCCATAATATAAGAAAAAAATTGCTTTAACTAAGTAAAAGTATAAATGAATTTACCTTTTTAATTAAAACTATCAGTTTTTACAATCTTAAATAAATGTCTAAATAAAAAAGTTTAACTATACCAGAACAATGATGTAAATGACCACAAAATAAAACTTAAAATAGTAGAAAAGTTTTTTCGTAAAAAAATAAAAATAAAATGAATAATGATAAAACAAATATGTTAAAAATAACACTAATAAACATAAAATATGTCAACCTATTACTAGTTTTAAATTTTATTAATGATTTCAGCTCATAATTTAAATATTTAACCTTCTTTGGTTTATTGCAAAATATATTTAGAGACTAAAATTTTTATTTACACAGATAAAATGTATACTATGAAATTGTTTGAAAATACATTAAAAAACTATAAACCGAAAAATAAACATATATATATTACAACTTTCTACAAACTAGACTAAACCAATACTATTGAAACCCAGTTAATATACTCATAATACTATAAACACCTACTCAGATAAAAAATAAGTATTAATCTAATGTTTATAAATAAATAAATAAAAGGTTTCTGTTAATCTTATTTAAACTCTAAAGAATTAGTTGATCATTTAATAAATTATCCTTCCAAATTGGCTTTGGTCTTTTAACTTGATAGGTAGGTTTGTCCAAAACTTACTATCTTGTAAAAACGACTTGATGAGCTGGTAATTTATGACCATTTCTGCTTTTAAATCTTGGTAAGAAAAAATGTTTTTTAGGACCTTGTTGAATGGCTATGTATTTTAGTAAAATTTTAAACTAACACTTAAAACTTTCGATAAACACCAGTACATTTACTATGTAAGCGATACAATAAAAATTTAAAAATTTTTGGTAAAAGCACAATTTTATTTCTATCACAATTTTTTAGACTATTACTAAAAGTATAAGTACCTTTAGATAAACTAAAACTAAATGGAGTCAAAAGATGCTATTGGTAACTTTACTGGAAGAGATGGGCCTTGTAGCAATATAGTTCATAAAAAGTCTGCTTTAAGTTCGGATGCACTAACTGTAAAAGTTCTGTTCAATAAAAGTTTAATTTATACAGTGGACAATACGAAACTGAAAGAAAAATCTGTTTATTTTCAACTTATTCAAAAGCCTTACTTCATCGATCATAAGTCAGAGTTTTTGGAAGTCAACTTCAAAGAGAGCAACAATGAGGTCTTTGAAAAAGTAATAAACTTTATAACAACTGGCAAAATTGAACTTGACAGTGAAAGCTTTTTCGACATTCAGTCTCTTGCAACATATTTACAAATTGAAAGCTTGCAAAAAACCTGCTTTGACTTTTTTACATACAGTTTGAATAATAGAACCACTTACAATCAATTGGAACTACTTGAAAGTTATCCTTTGATTGATAAACTTTACCAAGAAAGAGCATGGACACTCGAAAAAAGAGGCTTGCCTAGTTTCTCAGGCTTGTACTTTGTAAATGAAAGAAGGCACTGTAGCGATATAAACCTTAGAATGTTTTGTGAACACACTAAATCGGTACATAATATCACGTGCTTAGATGAAGTAATATATAATGCATTCGATGAAACTTGGCTGGACATAAATGATTTGAAAATTCAGCGTATACAAAATAGACTAATAATTTTCGTAGTAAGTGATAGCATAAACTGTTTTTTACAATACGACATAATATCGGGACAATTATCACAAATACTACCAATTTGTGAATGTCCGACATGGTTTTGTACAAGTGACAATAGTTTGTTTGTCATAAGACAAGTCGAAGATGAGACAGAGAAAACCCCTTTTTCATTATTGTTGTATGAAGAAAATGGTGAAGAAATGTTTAAAAGCAGTAAAAAGAATACACTTTATTTACCAAAAGAAGAAAAACACCAAGACAAGTACGCTTGCTATTTGTGTTGTATAGTAATGAAAAAGTGCATTTGTTCTACTGTGCTCAATATAACACAAAAGATAGTATTTTTTTCGACACAGGTGAAAATTTATTTGTTTTGACCTTTTGTGCAAAAACGTTATGCATTCTTCAAAACACTAAGTTAGAATTAGTTAAAAATAAAAATAAATTCGAAATGTTTAAAATCACCAAGGTTAAAAAACTTTTTGAGATGAAAAACAAAAACAAGGTGTATTTTTCGTTTGACTACTGTGACCTGGATGATAAACATCATCGGCATACTTTAGTTTTGGACTTTAACAATGAGGACCACTACTTTATTAATGACGTACTTAACAATTTCAAGTACTCAGTTAATTGTCGTAACTACCGCAATTTGCGCACGCACGGAACAAAGTACTTGATGACAGAAGACAAATTGTATGTGGTCAGTACCAAAACTAAATGCTACGAATATGATAGCTTGGGTAGGCCTAGTCAAGAGTACCAATGCTGGACCGAAATCATATCATTAGATAGAGACGGAACGTTTTATTTAAATAGGGAAATTTACAAAGGTGCCTTCCAAAACATTAACTATCCGTTCCCTGACAAGTTACCCGATCTTTACTCTGTTGTTTTGTGCATTGAACATTAGAACTTAGAGCTGTAACTATTTTTGTATGTGGACTAGTTTAACAATATAGTTGACTAACTTACAATAGTCTATCTTTAGCAATGTTCTTAAAATAATGTATACAAATGATGTAGCTATGCTTTTAGCCTAAAATATAAACCTTAAAAATATTAGACTGATAAGTTTTATTAAACGGTTTAAACTTAAGAAGTAGGTTATTGTTATATTTATATTAGTTGCCTTTACATTTTACTATGACAAGGTTTGAAACTTTAAAATATCAGCTAATGAAATATTTTTAACACAGAATTGTTTTCTAAACACCATGAGAATGTATGGAGTATCTGCACAAAGTTTTAGGTTATTTTAAATTGATTTTTTTAATGCTGATATTTAACTATTTTTTAATTACGTAGTATTAATTAGTTAAATTATTGAAAAAAATAAGCCTTCTTACAATAATTTTTAAGTACTTACTTTGCACTAAAGAGTTTTTTACATAATTGAAAACTTCCAGTTTTCGATTTGTCTAGTTTTGTATTTAAAAAAAACGTGTTGCTTGTTTATAATAAATATACAAATATACAATGCTTTAACAGGCACAACGTAGATGATGGAATAGGGTAACGCAGAAGAAGTATTATTATTGTAAGTTTATTTTTGTAAGTTTATTGTCATACGAAGGACCCAGGCATCAAAACCTAAGCCACTTATACAGAAAGACATACAACAAAAAGACAAAAATAAACCAAAATTTTCGTTAAAAATGTTTTATTCAACTGTTACATCAAATTATTAATCTTAAAAGCTAGGTGAGAATAACTACAAACTGTTTTAAACACTATTTGTATAAAATAATAAAAACAATAACAATAATTTTTATGATTAGCAAACTACCATTATTAGTATCCAATAATTATTATATGTTATTTACTGTTTGTTAACTCACTTTAAAGAATATTTCTGACTGATAGTTTAAACTTCTTAAAAAAATTAGCATATTTTAAGATCAATTCGTTATAACAATAGATAAAAAAAATATGTATTATAAATGCGCTTTTAGTACTTATACGTTTAGTTATGATAATCAAACAAAATTGTGTAAATTTATAACTCTCTACTTTCAAAAAGATTTAAATTAAGCCTAGTAGTCAACTGTTTGCTTATATACAACCATGCAGTATGGTTACATTGCAATCCTTAATTCGATGAACTAAATTAATATAAAATGTTTTATAGTATCACATATTTCCAAAAAAATTATTAGTTATCAATTTAACATAAATTTGTTAGAAGAAGGCTTAAAAAGTTATGATAACTTAAAAAAAATTATGAATTTAGTGTTTTTAAAAGATAAATTTCAAAATAATTAACAATTAGAACTTTAATTTTAAAATAAGAATAGCTGCAACCATGCTACTCGACATATAAAGCTTATAAATAAAAACTTTGATCAATGTTCAGTTTTTAAACACAATGTAAGTGCAGTATAAATTTTATTGGTTATATATTTTCCATATATTTTTAAAGTTTTACACATAATATATAAAAAATACTAATGTTTCATACATGTGTTCTGTTTGTTAAATGAACCCAAAATCATTACTTTGAATCTTTTAGGTTCTTTTTCACATTTGAGATTAAGATACATACACATGAATTTTTTTTAAATACAAAGAGAAGCTGAATATTATAATTTACAGGTCAGATTAAAGAAGATTGATACTGAAGAAAATTTTAAGAAGGATGTGTTAGTGATTTGGTTGATGAAGGAACTTAAGCTAATAAAGTTTTTAATGAACCACTATTTGCAACTGCCTGCTAAAAATTAATCAACAACTGTACTATTTTTTATGCGTTTCGATTAATTTTCTTTGTGGTTTTATAAAAGGTTACCATTTGGCAAACGTACTTTAAAATTTGTATATTTGTCGGAACTTTCTAAAACCATCACCTTATCAGATTCATCACTTTAAAGCGGTGAAATTTGTTTATGCTAAGTTTATTTTGTTAGTCGATTTATTTTTAATCAAATCTCTAAAATCACCATGCCAATTAATTTGTTTTAGTTTCAGAAAATATTTTTTAAGCACAAGAAAAATTTTGCTATTTATAAAACCTTTTACAATAATGTTCTTTTTTTAACGACGAGTTTAACGATTTTGAAGAAAACTTGATAATTAAATCTTAAAGTTTTTATCACCATTTTAAAGAAATTACTACAAATTTGTGTTTGACAAAAAATAAAAACTTTATTTTAGAATATTTTTTAGGTTTTCAAAAGAAAAAAAAAAACAAATAATCAATTTACTAAAAACACATTGATTTTATTAATTTTTTGAAATGTTGTTAAACTAAAATATTTTTCTAACTTAACGAATTTATAAAACAGTGAATATAGAATTTCACTTTAATTTATTTTTGATTAGCTATTCAGCACATTTTTGATAACATTTTTATAAAGGTTTCTAGTTTTACTAAAATAAAAACTTTAGTTAGGCTAAATTTAATTCAGTAACGTTGTAATTTGAACTTTTTATCTATGTTTTAATTCTTAGAAGAAATAAAAAACTTTCAGCACTCACTTAAGATTTTATATTTAACATAATTTTATCTATTGTAAGCTAAACTAAAGTCTTAAAATATAAGTTTTCACTTCAGGTAAATTGTTGAAAATAAAATTCTCAAAAATAATTGAACATAACGCATACATGTTAAAATTAAGTATGTTTATTAGTTATTAGTTGTTGGAACATAACATCATCTATTAGACTTTTGCTTAACTAAAACCGTTTATTGTTTACTACTTTTCAGTTTATGCGAAATAAAAAGGTGTTTACAATTTAGAAAAATGTTTATTTATACTTTAAAAATGCAATTTTATAAAATAAGTATGTTTTAAAAATACTTGCTTGTAATCATTAAGTTTATATATTAAAACTTAATCAAATAAAAAGGCAAACCATTTTAAAATAATATAAAACAACAAAAGATTGTTTCTCACTTATTAATCAACAATAAATAGTAGACCTCACCACACGACCAACAATAACAGCGTTCGAAACAACCTACTTCACAGCCCAAAATCTTGTTTTTTTAAGATGATGGTCGAAATAAATATTGGTTAAAACTGATCAAACGAGCGCAGACTATAATTTAACAATAAGCGTGCAATGTTTGAAACGTTGGGCTGGAATCATTTAGCTGTGTCATTTTTTTAACTTTGCCCACGAACGTAGTACTTTGTACTTAAGCACGGTTTCTTGCGACTATGCCTGCCTGATGAGTCCTAATAAGGATGAAACCGGTAGGTTGTCTTGAGTACTGTTAATGTTGGTCGTTTGGTGAAGTTCATTATATATAAATGATGGCGCAAGTATCTAAACTTAGTTGATAATGGCCAAAATAAATTGAAAAAGATTACAATAATTACAAAAGTAACTGAGATTATTAAAAACCTATTTTTCAATACGGTTACTATTTTCTAGTGATATTTAAAAAAATCATTTTGAGAATGTAAGGCAACTAAAGTGTTTAAATTGTAGTTTACTTAGCTTCTCAAATACAGAAACTGATTTTTAGTCATAATAATTATTTCATTACAACTTTTGATGTCCGTGCAAAAGTATTCCAACTCTACTTAAAAATAAAAAATTCTACATATTTAAAAACATGGCTTAATATAAAATTATAATATAGTTCTAAACCAAAAATTAAACTTGCATAAAATTGATTTTTTTTATAGCTATTAAAAGTTAAACATTGATTTAAAATTTAAAAATTAAATTTAAACAATTTTTTGAAACACATAGTAATTATCATAGAATTAAAGAAGACAAACAAAATCTAACAACATTGCTTTGTTTTCGTTTTAACCAACAAAAGTAGCGTTCCAGTTTTTACAAATGTGACGACTTTAAACTTGTGTTTGTGGACCAGCCAACTGCAAAGTACTTTTTTGTGCCTTCATTTATACTCATTAGGTTTAATTAATATAATTTTTAACTTTTTTTGGGTTAATTTTGAAACAACTAATAAAATAAGTAGAAAATCCTCGTGTTTGTTAGTCACTTGGAGAAGTAATAACACTCAATACTTTTGTTTTTCAGAAGCCAGAAAACATTTTCCTACTTTTGAAATTAAAACTCACATACTAATGTCAGTTTATTAACTCCTGTTTTTGTTTTTTATAAAAGCTTTGTTGGCTTGCTGCCTGTAAAAAAGTTGTTATATTTTACAAATATTACTGTAAATCGGAATATTACTTTAGTGACTTAAACTTTGTTAAATTAAACTCAATAGAAACTTTTGATTTGTATTTAAACTTTAAATTTGTAAATTATAAACAAAAAAGAAATATTTGTTGTGTTGTTATCTTTGTTAAAGTTTATAAAAAAAAACGACTACCTTACTTTAATAATACAAGTTTAAACTAGTTTTTGTAACTCATTTCATCTATCATATACCAATAAAAGTAAATTTACTACATTTAAAAGCCTTAACTATCGTTTTTAAACAAACCAAGTTAATTCGTGCGATAAACTCATGAAATATTTTTTTTTTCATTTTCTTATGCGTAAGTGTACAAAGCCAACACATGTAATCTTAAGAAAATCTTTGTCTATTTTTAAAAACAGTAAACAGATATTTTTTATAACAATTATCGAAATTCTTCTTGGAACTTATTTCAAAATTTGTCTATTAAATTAAAAAAATTAAATAGCTTTCTAATATTAAACTCATGTTTAAATAAAACTACACCGAAAGGAAAATAACCTTGAAAATATAATAACCACAAGATTAAAACAGCCTACTACATTATGTTTTCAAAAAAAAATTTTTCTTAAGAATAAAACAATGATCAGTTATATAGAATAGGTTTTTTATTGTTTTCGGTCAATAATATTAATCTAAATAATAATTTGTTTAACAAGTATTTAATGATACTTTAATATATTATAAGATAAACACCAGTTAATAAAAAATCATTTTAACGTTTTTAATCAATGTCAATTTTTTTTACCATTTCAACAAAATTACTAAAAAAAAATTTAATCTAATTAATTTTATTAGAATAAAAAATTGCAAAAATTACTTTTTCCATTCAAAAATGTTTTTTTATCTCCAGTTTATTTTAAATGGTTGTATTATACGTTATACTAAAGACCTTTAGAATAACTTAATTTCACAAAAATTTTAATTATTATATATAGTCTTCAACGCTTAATCGTTTTTTTTAGCTTCAAAGGTTGGCTTATAAAAAAATAGCATAGTTAGCTTAATTAAATAACTTAAGTTATGAAGCTTATTTTTTTATTATTTCAATTTTATTTTGAAATTTTAAAGGAGACCTTTAACTTCTTTTATTTAAATAAATAAAAGCATTTAAAACTCTACTTATAACTCGAAATATAATTTTGATGCTCAAATGTTTGCTTAATAAAGAATAAAAATAAGATTTAAATTTGTTCCTTTAATATAGTACTATAAGAAGACGACTAAAGCAATGTTTTTCTATATAGATTTTAATTGTTGTTTTATAAAATTCGAACATACTAACATGTTGTACTAGCTATTTAGTATAATTTTTTAAATTAATTTTGTTCTTAATGGTTATACTATTATTTTATTAAATCAACTTTTTTTGTCGTATTTAATTAGGATATTATGTTATTTAAAAAGTATACAAAATAAGATATTAAACGTTATTTATTTTAACTTTTAAAATTTATTTCTAGATGGTATTTTAAGATTTATTTGAAAACCTCTTTTTTTAATTTGTTTTAAATTAAAACTAACCAACTTATAACTATACAAATATGTTTTGCTTAAATCTAAACTATGTATACAGAAAAATAATTTCCGTTACAGAAATAAGTGACCTAACTTTAAAGTTATTCTTCTCAAAGTATATGTTATTTTAGTATTTTATAAGTTCTATAAAACTATAAAATTTGTACATTGAAAGTTATAGTTGTAATAACTTCTTGAACACCGAATTTTGATACGGTATATGACTTTATATTTTTGTTTAAATGATGCAATTATTAAGTCTTAAAAATTCAAAACTATTATAAATATAATTGTTTGAAGTTAGTGTTGTTAGCTAAATAATACAGTACTGTTGAATATTCTAGAACTTTTAAAAATTTTAATTAAAATAGTGAAAAAAACTTTTTTCTAGTTGAAAGTAATTTTAGGTTTTTTATACTAATATAAACATCAACATTAAATTTCTTAATTTTTAAAGCTTTTTTCTAAGTGCTAACTAATTGTTACTACAAATTAAAAATACTAGCATTGAATTTTATTACAAAAATTGAATGTTAACTAATAGAAATTTAACTACATTCGATCGTTTAGTATATGTTTCATTAAAAATTTTATTACTTATTTTGTAAACATTACAGTAAATTTATTTTTAGTTTATAATTAACTACAAAGGGTTCATTAAAAAAATTTTACAGTACTCAAGGGTAGTAATTTGTTGAATGTTTCTGGAAAACTATCGATTTAAATCAGCCAAAGAAAAAACTAGAACAAATCACAGAAACTTATAGTTTTTAAAATCTAAAAAAAAATGTTTTCTTTTTAATTTAGAACTAAATTTTGTTTTAAATTTTGTAGCCAAACATATTCAAAAGTCAATCTAAGCTGAAAAAAATTATAAAATACTATGTAAATTGTTTTTAAAAGTCATTTATCTATAATTATTTTATTTATAGCCTTGTCACTAATCCGACTTACCAAAACATAAAAAAAATACATAAAAAATAAAATTTTATAATCAACCTAAAAAATTTTGACAAAAAAAGGGCCAACTTAGCAATTTTACAGCATAGACTGACTTTTAAGTATAGTATCAGATTTTAAAATTTTATAATTATTATATTACTTCTTTTTTTGTAACAAAAATTTTTCAAAAAAGTATATTTCAAAAAAGTATTTTCCTCAAACCCGGGTTTCCCAAACTGTTTTTAAATGACCCCTTTTAAATAAACTACTTAAAAAACTACCATTGTAACCAAAATTGTATTTTTTTTATTAATATCTTCGCCAGGTGGCGCTAGAGGGTCAATATTAACTTGGCCACGTAATCTCTTACTAAAAATCTTAACAATTTTCAAAATGCACTTTACTTCTAATTTTTTAGTTGTCACAGTAACACCTATTTTTGTCATCAGAATTTATTTGTTTGTTAACGTTTCTTCGCAGTTTTGTCTAATCACTAATACAGAATTAGCTGTGTTTTTAACTTGAATAAATTTCCATCACTTTTAAACTATTTTATTAAAGTTTTATAATAATTTCTTTAAAACTATAATTAACGATATGAGTTCAGGAAACCCATTCCCTAAAATTGTAAGTAACTTACGGACACCAGGTTTAAAATGTCAAATGCTTAGCAGAAATATGATACGTAGGCAGAGCATCTTCTTTACCTAGTAGCTGCCACACAGAACCTACAAGTTCAAGCTCACTTCCCCCTAACTTAGTCCCGCAACCCCCCGTATATATTAACAGTAGCTCCTATAGGCCCTCTAGGACTACACCATTAATTGCCAAAAAGACCTTTACTATTTTGCTCTTTATCAACAACTCAAGAATATCTAGTGTGAGTTTTAAAACTACCATTAAAACACCTAGCACCATTTTTCTTCTTCATTAAGAATTCCAGAATACCTAGTGTAAGTTTCAAGCTATAACCGCATGGCCCGCCCTTTAGCCCCTTAACTGCTCATGGCCCGCTTTGTGTCTGTCATGGCCCCCTAAGGGGTCACTTTGCCAATTTTGAATAACCCTGCTTTAAACAGTCAAAAATTATAGATATAAACTTATTAAATCAGAAAGCACTAAATCTCAGTTTAATGTTATTCTTATTTATAGTGTTCATCCCAAGATGTGCAGTTTATTTATTTATTTAATCTACTTAAACATTACCAACAGATATTACCTATAATTCAATAAATATACTTTTTAAATATTAATTACAGTTTGTTTTAAAAAGATTTCTGTTAAAGCATTATACACATCTTGAAATGTGAGGTTCTAAAATTATTAAAGAAATTTTTTTTGTTTAGATAACATAGGATTGCAAGAAATTCTGGAATCTTTAAAAAACCTTGAAATTTACAATTTAGGCTATAAAACCTGAATAACCATGGAAATCAGAACAAAAAACTAAAAACTTTAAAATTTTTACAATTTTTACATGATAAATAAAACATCACTAAACTTCTATCATATTGTTTAAATTTTTTATCATCATCAAATTTTTTTATAAAAAGCTTATTCAAAGTAGTTTTGTTTTATCTTTTTTTTATGTTGATATTATACTTAATTTAGTTTTATTCTCAAACTTAACTTTAAACTAAAAGTAGACCCAAAAACCTTTATATCAAAACTTGAAAAAATCAGAAAACTTTCAATAAATTATAAAAAAACCAGTTGCAACCCTTATGATTATCAAAGCTATTTAATTTTAAAAAGTGCATATCTGCTTTTGCTAAACATATACTTTTTTAGAAACTGTTTTTACAGTCATTTAACCTTTTTAGTTAAGTAAAACTATTTTTGCTTAACACTGAGGCTAACAATTTATAATTCTAAGATAACTGTGTCAGTAAATTTTTTTTATGAGCTAGAGAGAAACACACAAATAATTTTAAGTCAGAAAAAGTTATATAAATATAACAATTATTTAAAAAACAGGCTGGTTAATGTAGGTAATTTTTTCAAAGACACATTGAACTTAATTTATTTGTAAAATTTTGTTATAAGTTAGTATAAATAAAAAAAAAAATATGTTTAACCTATTAATTTTAATGTATGTTTATGACGTATTTTAACCATCAGGTTGATTTATCTGGAAAACTATGGAATTAAGCAGACAAAAAAAAGGGGAAGATCACAAAAATTTATAACTTTTTGAATCTAGAAATAAAATATTTTTTTTTTATTTAAAACTAGGTTTTGTAGCAAAATAGATTTAAAGGTTAGTGTAAGCTAAAAAAATATAAAAAACTAATTCGATTGTTTTTAAAAGCCTTATATATATAATTATTTTATATTTTATTTTTTCGTTGTCCCTAACCCAGCTTACCAAAACATATTAAAAATATATTACAAAATAAAGTTTTAGTAATCAAAATACAATTTTAGAAAAATAAAGCCAACTAAGCAATTTTCAAACTAAGACTGACTTTTAAAAATTGTATCTGATACATCTATAATATTTATCTTTTTTTTAAATATTAACTGTCAATATAAACAAAGAATAACTATTTACTAACTTAGCATTTAAACATATTTTAAAAGATTATTTTCCTTTAACCAGAGTTTCCAAAACTTTTTTCAAATGGCTACTTTCAAAGAAATTAAAAAAGCTAAAGTCGTTTTAAAATGATTACTCAAAAAACTACCATTAAATGCACCAAAGACCTTTTTTTGCTCTATATTAACGAATCAAGAATATTTAGTGTAGGTTTTAAAACTACCATTAAAACACTTAAGACCTTTTTGTTTTTGCCATTGATCAACAATTCCTAAATATCTAGTGTAAGTTTTAAATTATAACCTCAAGGCCCCTTTGTGGCTCCTTAAATGCTCAAGACCCGCCCGTTGGCTTCTTAATTACTCATGGCCCGCTGAGTACCTGTCTTGACCTCTAAGGAGCCACTTTGCCAACCTGCCTTAAACAATCAAAAATTATAGATTAAGATTTTATTAAAACTGAAATCTCTAAATCTCAGTTTAATTTGATCTATTTTTATAGTTATCATCCCAAGATGTTCAGTTTATATATTGAATCTACTTTATTCATTATCACCAGATATTACCTATGATTCAAAAAATACATTTTTTAAGTATTAATTAAAGTTTGTCTGAAAAACATTACTGTTAAAGCATTAAAAACATCTTCAAACATGAGGCTATAAAAATAATAGAAAAAAGTTTTGTTTAGATAACAAAGGGTTGCAACAAATTTTTGAATCTTGGAAAACCTTGAGTTTGACAATTGAGGCTTTAAAAATCTGAAAATCCCGGAAACTTGAAATAACTAAAAACTTTGAATTTTTTACAACTTTTACAAGTAAAACATCAGTAAGCATCTATAATATGGATGAAAACTTTTGTCATCATTTAACTTTTTTTTAATAAAAGCATATTTGAAGTAGCCTTACTGTATCTTCTTAATTATGTTGATATATTATTTAACCTTAAACTAAAAGTAGACCCAAAAAAGTGTACCTCAAACCTTAAAAAAGTCAAAAAACTTGCAAGAAATTTTTTAAAAACCAGTGGCAACCCTAAAGATAATTCAAGCTTTTTAATTTAAAAAACTGGTTATCTGGTTCTGCTAAACTTATACTTTTTTAAAAAGTGTTTTAACACTCATTTGATCTTTAATGTTAAGTAAAATTATTTTTGCAGAATACTGAGGCTAATAATTTATAATTTTAAAATAACTGTGTTAGTACATTTGTTTGGTGAATTAAGGCAGAAGTGCAAGAATAAATTCAAATTAAAAGAATTTATATAACTTTAACATTTATTTTAATACAGGCTGGTTAATAAAAGTAGTTTTTTCCAAGACACATCAGACTTATTTTATAAGTGAGTGTTTTTAATAAGTTAGTATAAAGGAGAAAAAAGACTTGTTAGTTAAATATTTTGATTTTAATATATGTTTATTGGTCTATTATAACTATCAGGTTGATTTATTTCATTGAACATTAGTTCTTACAACAGTTGTTGTACAATTTTTATGACATTGTAAAGAAATTCAGGGTTGCCACACACTTAGACTAGCATAAAAAATTAATAAATTCAGGATCTGTAAACTTTAAAAAATAGCTATTAGCAGTTTTGATACTTTTTGAAAATTTTAGGCTCGTTTTAAATGATATAAAGTGTTTTACTTAATTATTTAGTTTAGAGTATGTCCTCTTTTTGTTATGTTTTTGTTTTATGGTATTGAAGCTGAATTTAAAGTTATATTTTTTTTTTGATTTTGCTTAATCAATTTTTATCAGTTTCTTTATAATTCAGTCGTAATACTTTGAATTTAAGCTTGGAAACCTTGCAAAAAATTAAAGATATAAAATTTTACTGCGAAATAGCTATTAATATTAGTTAATCAGATATTGTAATAATGTTTATTATGATTACAGTTATTACTACATCAATTACTAGTTTATTTTTTACTTCTATTCTTATCATATAAGTCAGACTTTTTTTTATAGATTTTAAAAGTTAAAATGATTTTCTTTTTAGAAAACTCTTTCTATAAATTGACTCATTCGTACTTCTTAGTGTATTTAAAATATACATTATTGAAATTTAATTTTACTATTGACAGTATAAAAAAAAAGTAACAATTTCTTTTTCAGAAAAGTGATTTCAAACATAAAAATGTTGAATAATTAAAATAACTACTGTATTAAATGTATATCATATATTTCAGGATTTTTTTATTCGTAAGTTTCAAATTAAAAAAAAAAAATTCATATATTAGGGGTAGGGACTAGGGAGTACAGAACAAGTTTTTGGTCATACTGTAAAATTCATACAAAGAGAATGCGGGTGTGTTTTCGCTTCATTAAGGAGAATCTAATAAAGATAATATTTGCAAAAAAAAAGTTTGCTGCCCTAAAAGCTAATTTCAACTTCAAAACATAATTTTCGATTTTTTGACTTAGACAGTAATAGAATCACTTATCATGTTCTAGACTTATAATTTACTTTTTAAAAGAAAGCTAATAATTGTAGTCATGAATTAGAAAAATTTTAACTGCTTTTTATGTATTATGACATTATTGTTGCACAAAATATACATATATATCGCTTCAAGTGTATTTTCTTTTTAATTAATCAGTTACTACTACCAACCAGTTTTGCTTTACTAAGGTTTTTTATATAGCATATTCTTCAAGAAATGCGTTTGTACATTTTGCCAATTATATTTTTAGAATTTGCTGTATGCAAAAATCGAAAAATATGCATAGCTGTGTTTCTGCATACTTAATAAACAATGAACTTTACCGCAAGATCAACAACAACAGCATCCGAGACAATCCTACGACCGGTTTCGTCCTTATTAGGACTCATCAGGCAGGAATAGTCGCGAGAAACCGCTATTGTGATCTTAAACAAGCGGGCTTAAGTACGAAGTACTGAAGCGATCGTTTGTGGGTAAAGTTGAAAAAATGACACAGCTAAATCATTCACAGCCCAACGTCTCAGACATTGTCAGCTTGTTGTGAGATTGTAGTCTGCGCTCGTTTGATCAGTTTTAGCCAGTATTTATTTCGGCCATCATCAACGAAGTTGAGATGTTTTATGCCATCGATAATAAACAATGAACTTTACCGCAAGATCAACAACAACAATCAAGATCAACAACAACAATCTCACAACAAGCTGACAATGTCTGAGACGTTGGGCTGTGAATGATTTAGCTGTGTCATTTTTTCAACTTTACCCACAAACGATCGCTTCAGTACTTCGTACTTAAGCCCGCTTGTTTAAGATCACAATAGCGGTTTCTCGCGACAATTCCTGCCTGATGAGTCCTAATAAGGACGAAACCGGTCGTAGGATTGTCTTGGATGCTGTTGTTGTTGATCTTGCGGTAAAGTTCATTGTTTATTATCGATGGCATAAAACATCTCAACTTCGTTGATGATGGCCGAAATAAATACTGGCTAAAACTGATCAAACGAGCGCAGACTACAATCTCACAACAAGCTGACAATGTCTGAGACGTTGGGCTGTGAATGATTTAGCTGTGTCATTTTTTCAACTTTACCCACAAACGATCGCTTCAGTACTTCGTACTTAAGCCCGCTTGTTTAAGATCACAATAGCGGTTTCTCGCGACTATTCCTGCCTGATGAGTCCTAATAAGGACGAAACCGGTCGTAGGATTGTCTCGGATGCTGTTGTTGTTGATCTTGCGGTAAAGTTCATTGTTTATTATCGATGGCATAAAACATCTCAACTTCGTTGATGATGGCCGAAATAAATACTGGCTTTCTGCATACTTAAAAGCCCTCAATTTACGTTAAACAGGTGCTCTAAATAAGTATAATATATAATAGCTAATAGTGAATTAAAATGTTTTTTATATTGATATCAACCTGCAGTTGAAATGACATTACATCGGTAATATCTTTCTGCCTAGCTGACTTCTCATATTTTACATTCAAAATCAAAAATTTAAAAGTAAAAACAATATAAAAACTTCCTTTTTCATTAGAAAAATGTACAATTTTACAGACAAAATTTACATGTTTTGTGTTATAATGATGTCATAATTCATCAAAATCAGTTAGAATATCTTTAATTTATGCCTATAAAAAAAAACTTAAATTTAAGATATAAGTTTTAAATCTAGGACATGTCTAAATGATTTCATTACTGTCTGTCAAAAAATCAAAACATATGTGATTTCAGGGGTTGAAAATAGTTTTTTTTTAATTTAAAAAAAGAATGAATGCTTGGTAAAAACAAGTTTTAAAAGTTCTTATTGTTTTAAACTTAAAGGCTAAACAGCTAAGTTTTTCAAAGTAGTGTGTATGACACCTTATGGGCCATCATAGTATGTCAGGGTCTAGTGCACGAAAGAAGGTCAATGACTAGTAGAGAGAGTATATAGCTTTATTTTACCAGCAATCAAACTTAACTGAGATATTCTGGATCTCTATTTAAAAAAAAAGACAATTCACAAAAATCGAAGCTAACACTAGCTATTATGGTGATTAAAATGAATTTGGTGAACATTTTTAAACTTCTCAGAAAAGTGCATTTATAAAAAAATTGGGAAACCCTGAGAAGCCCTTGATTTTTTTTAATGTTTGAGGAAAACCTTCTTAATTTGCTGTAGATTTGTTTTTATCAAATGTTTTGTGAATATAGAGTATTCTAGATAAATTAGTTATAAATACTTAGACTTATTAAGCCGTATAAAATATTTTTTTGCTAGTTCTTAAACAATGAATAAGTTTCTATAAAAATTTTCAGATTAGTTTAGTATTTAAGTTTAACTTTGGAAAATAACTACAATTAAATGCAATCAAAAGATACTGTTCATAACTCTTTCCTCAGAGATAAGCCTTTTGGCAATGTAGTTCTTAGTAAATCTGATTTAAATTTAGATGCATCAACTGTTAAAGTTAAGTTCAATAAAAGTCTAACTTTTACAGTAGACAAGCAGCGATTGAGTGAAAAGTCTGTTTATTTTCAAATAATCCAAAAGCCTTGCTTCAACGATCATAAGTCAGAGTTTTTGGAAGTCAACTTCACAGTAAGCAGTGATGATGTCTTTGAAAAAATAATAAGTTTTATAACTACTGGAAAAATTAAACTTGACAATGACAGCTTGTACGACATTCAGTCTCTTGCAATATATTTACAAATTGACAGCTTGCAAAAACCCTGCCTAGATTTTTTTACATACAGTTTGAATGTAAGGAACATTGGTAGTCAGATGCAACTAGTTGAAAGTTGTCCTTTGGTAAACAAACTTTACCAAGAAAGAGTAATGGCTTTTAAAGAAAGAGGATTGCCAAGTTCCTTAGGCTTGTACTTTGTAAATGAAAGAAGGCACTGTAGCGATATAAACCTTAAAATGTTTTGTGAAGACACTAAATCAGTACATAACGTCGCACGCTTAGATAAAATAATACTTGATGCATTTAACAAAAAAAGGGGGGTCAACATAAATGACTTGACAATTCAACATTTAGAATATACACTGATAATTTACGTACTCAGTGATAATACAAACTGTTTTTTACAATATATCATAATATCAGGAAAGTTATCACAGACTTTGCCAGTTAGTGAATGTCCGACATTGTTTTGTACAAGTGACGAAAGTTTGTTTGTCATAAGACAAGTCGAAGATGAGACAGAGAAAACCCCTTTTTCATTATCGTTGTACAGAGAAAATAGTGTAGAAAAGTTTGAAAGTTGTAAAGAAAATACATTTTGTATACCAGAAGAAGACAAAACACCAAGACAAGTGCGCTTGCTATTTGTGTTGTATAGTAATGAAAAAGTTTATTTGTTCTACTGTGTCAAATATAAAACAGATAGCATTTTCTATGACAGAGGTGAAAGTTTGTACGTTTTGACCTTCTGTGCAAAATCGTTATGCATTCTTCAATTCACAAAGTTAGAACTAATTAAAAATGGAAATAAATTCAAAGTTTCTAAAATCACCAAGCTTAAAAAACTGTTTGAAATGAACAAAGATAACAAGGTATTTATTTCTTTTGACTACAAAGACCTAGATGACAAACATCATCAACACACTCTAGTTTTCGACTTTAACAACGACAAGCATTACTTTACTGATGACGTATTTTACAATTTCAAGTATTCAGTTTCTTGTCGTAACAAACACAACGTGCGCACGCATGCTAAAAAGTACTTGACGACAGAAGACAAAACGTACGTGGTCAGTTCCAGAACCAAGTTTGACGACCACCTTGGCTTGGGTAGGTTTAGTCGGGGGTACAAGTCCTGGACCGAAATCATATCATTTAATACAGACGGAAAGTTTGTTTCAAATTGGGATATTTACAGAACTGCTTTTGAAAATAATAACTATCCGTTTCCCTACAAGATACCTAATTTATACTCTGTAGCTTTTGTTGAATGAAGTTAAAAACTTGTAGCTGTAATTATTTTTTGAATGTTGACAAGTTTTAAATTAAAATTAATTAACTTACCATTGCTATGTTCTTAAAATAATGTATAAAAATCTTGTACCTATGTTATTTTAATCTACCATTTATATTTTAATAAAAATGTTATAAAATAATAAAGTTTTATTAAATTTACTTACTTAAGAAAGGAACTATTGTTCTATTTATAAAAGTTGCCTTCAAGGTTTTACTATAACTAGTACTGAAGCTTAAATCTATAAGCATATGCGTAAACTTTAAAATATCTAACAATAGAGTTGCTTTCTTAAATCCATGAAATTGCATTGGAGTGTCTACACAAAGTTTGAGGTAAGTTTAAAATTGTTGTTTTTATATGCTGGTATTTAATACTTATCAATTTTTATAGCACTAATAATTTAAATCATAAAAAAAAATTGTTACAGTAAATTTTTAAAAATTACTCTTCTTAAAAAAATTTTTACATTACCAAAAATTTTGAAAAATATAAGTTTACGAAATAACTAAACTAAGCTTATAGACTTGTCTAGCTTTGTATTTAAATTAAACGTGTTGCTTGTTTATAAAAAAAAAATGTTTTAAACAGGCGCAACGTAGATGATGGAATAAGGTGGAGTGAAAGAAATAGTTTTATGAAAAATGTTTCATTAAAGTGTTTCTCAAACTATTGATCATAAAAACTAGGTGAGAATAACTACAAACTGTTCTAACCACTACTTGTATGAAAGGTTTATAATTTTTATAATATTTTTTGTTATAAACTAATTTCCAATAATAAATTAATAAAATTAAATAAATCAAAATAAATAAATTTTATTAGTTTCATTTTAACTCTTATTTGTTATTTACTGTTTGTTAACTCACTTCAAAGAAAGTTTCTGACTAATAGTTAAAACTTCTAAACAAAGTAAATAAACTTTAAGAGCAATTTTTTATAACAATAGAATATGAAAATGTATTATAGATGCCCTTTTAGTTATTTGACATTTATTTATTATAGCTTAACAAAATTTGGTAAATTTATAACTCTCTACTTTCAAAAATATGTTTTAATTGAGCCTAGTAGTATAATGTTTGCTTATGTACAATAATGCTGTATGGTAACATTGCAATCCTTAATTCGATAAACTAAATTCTTATAAAAACTTTTATAGAATCACATAGCTCCAAACAAAAAGTGATTAATTTGCATTTTAACACAAATTTGATAGAAGAAGGTTTAAAAAAGTCATGATAACTTAAAAAACTCTATGAAAGTAGTTTTTTTAAAGATTAAAATTTTTGATCAAAGTTTAGTTTTTAAATACAAAGTAAGTACAGTATAATTTTTATTAGTTTAATATTTTCAATTTATATATTCAAGGTTTTATACATGATAAATAAAAATTAACAATTTTTAATATAATTGAACCCCAATGTCAAATCATTACTTTGAATCTTTAAGAATCTTTCTCGCATTTGAGATTAAGATATATACATATGAAGTATTTAAAAAAACATAATTAGTATCATTATTTACAGGTTAGATTGTAGAACATCGATATTGAAGGGAACCTTAGGAAGGTTGTACGATGCAGCTGTGTCGTATTAGTGATCAGGGTGATGAAGGAACTTAAGCTCATAAAACTGTCACGATTTACTTCACGAAACTTCTTGCTAAAAATAAACCAACAACTGTACTATTTTTTGTGCGTTTCGATTAATTTTGTTCGTGGTTATCGTTTGGCAATCGTACTTTAAAATTTATATAATTGTTTTATATTTTTAAGACCATTACTTTATTAGTTTCATTAGTTTAAAGCAGTGAAATTTGTTTACATTTCTTTATTTTTTTACTTTGTTTTTATAAATCAAATCTCTAAAATCACTAAGCCAGTTAAATTGACTTTAATCATATCAATTAGTTAACTGCTAATAGTATATAAAAAATTAAGTATTTTATGGTTGCTGCGGTTTTGTGTTAGTTGTTGTAATCGAAAGAAAAATTAAACACCATTTTTAGGTTTTGCTTCTTTTTTTAAATTGATAAGCATGCATGTAGTTTACTTAAAATGTTTATTTTCTATAAAGTATGACTTATTTTTTTTTAACTCGTTAGATAAATTAGCAAAGTACTATATTAACTAATTTTTAAGCTAACACTAAAACTTTATTTGTAGTTTGTAAACAATAGTAACACTGGTAAAAAACGAATTTTTATAAGCACACACAATTGCTAAAGATGTGCAGTTGTAATAAATATCGAAAATAGTATCAAGGACTTTTTGTAATTACAGTCCTTTTAATTAAAGACTACATGGAATAAGACTACAAAAAAAAATAATAACATCTTTCTAAAATTTTTGCTTCATATTGAATAAGTAATTTGGCTTATTTCCACTGGTTTTTAAAATTAAACAATTTTTATTTTAAGGGGTGCACAACTGTTCAATTTAAAATTTTTACATTTCAAAATGCAAGAACTTAAACTTTTTTCTATGTTATTATAAAACGTTAAACATATTTTGTTTCATATTTTTTACCATCACAACTTTAGAGTATCTTTTTATTTAAACTGTGTTTTAATAGCAGAATGGCTCTTTTTCGCAAATTAAATTGTGTTTTTTATCATTTTTTTCATCGTAATTTTAACATAGGCATTCATTAGAAACGTTTTTGAGATTCGAAATTTTAAAAATATCTATATGAGTTTGAGTTGTCGTGTAAGGATTATTTACGTACTTAGTAAAAACTTTTAATTAAATAAGATAAATTTTTATAGCATTAAGCTTATTCTATAAATATCAACCAACGTATTTCTTGTATTAAGTATTCCAATCGTCATAAAAACAATTAATTGTTTCAATTCGTTTAAAATTATTTTAAATTAGTTTTAGTTCTCGTTTTGAAGTCAGACAAATTTAGTTTACAATAAAAGTTTAAATAAATAATTTAAATGGAAAAGCAAGCAATCTAGATTTTTTTGCAAAACCAGTACTCACTAGAAAAAAATATATGTTGGTTTATAACATAATATTTTGTTACGATCTTAATAACTTAATCATACTAAAAGGACTACATTGACAACGTTAACTTAAAAAGTGTCTTTTCGGGATATTCTGAAATTAAATTTATTAAACTTTTATCAAAAGTTTTATTTTTAAGTTTCTCTAAATTAACATTTCATTCTCAACTTTATATATATAATTTTGTTTATATTCGAAAACAACATAATAATATTAAAGTCATATATAGTTTTTCAAAAATTACACTAATTTTCCTCTTAAATTCGCGAATCTCCTGAGTCTGTACTTTTTATCGATAAAAACGTTCAAAGTGCAAGATTTGACAGTAAAGTTCACTTAAAATTTCATTGCTAATAAAGAACAAAAAAACAGAATTTATTTAAGGTTTTTCTTTTTACTTGAAAAATAACCAAACACAAGAAAAAACACAATTAAAATACTATTAAAAATATAGTAAAATTCTAAATACAAAGACTAGTATAACACTTTAAATCGTAAATGAGTCTAAAACATATATTTTAAATTTAAAATCAATCAATTGAACCCATTTAAAAGCCTTTACAACAGGCATTTTTTTAATAAAAGCTTATAGTGTATTTTTTTGACTTGATTTCTATTTAAAACATTTTATGGTATATACATATTGAAGCTAGCCATGTTTTATTTATAAGGTTGATAAATGTTTCTAAAAGTCGCAGTTATTTGGCTTCGTTCAAGGTTAGAACTCATAAGGAAGGTGACCGTATACTAAATAACTAATATAAGTGTTTAGTGCTGATTTCACGACAAGTAATTCTAATATGTTTCAAAGCCTTTTTGCTAAACACTATTCACTTTTTTAAAAGATAAAATGTATAAGCTAGTTTCAAGTAGGACAGTTTTTCTCATAACAATATTTACTTTAAAGTTTAAAAACTACATTAATATATTGTTTTTTTATCTAATAACAGTTTTTAATTTATTGTAAAGACTATTGCTTTTTTTAAAAGGTTTGTGTTTTTTGATCATGTGAAACTTTATTTTTTTCTAGTGGTCTGTAATACTTTTTAATCTAGTACTTTGCTTTACTTGTTTTTATATAAGCAAGTAACAAATCATACATATACATCGTTATAATAAAAGATAGTAATAATAATAAAATAATAAGCAAAAAAGTGGATATTCGTAAACTGCACTAGCTTTGAAGCATAAATAATAAAACTTAGTTTTAATGTTGACTCTACCTTGAAGTTTGTTATTATACATAAAGTTTAATCAGAAACAAGTTTTCGTACATAACTAAACTACGAATACGAATGAACATAAGCTTAGAATAGTCAGTAATTCATAAAAAACTTCATATTTTATTAATGAAACGTGTCTTAAACTTTTTTAATCAAATAAAAAGATTAAGATTACTCATTGATACCAATAAGTTTATTAAGTTTTAAACCTGTACATTAATTATATAGTACTAAAATAACCTGCACGTTCTGTAAATCTATATTTTGTAACTTGTACGTTCTTTCGTATTCTAAGTCCTTAAATCAAACTTTTAGAGTCCTTCGCTGTGAATCGCTTATCAAACTATATACATTATTTTAATGAAAGAGATTTACAAATACAAAACTTAAGAACAGTAAGTTGAAGCAACTAAAGTTTCAAATTAATACATTTAATTAAAGTAATATTTTTTTTTTTCTTATCAAAATATAATAATTCGCCAAATAAATATTTCCAGTTTGCTGTGAAGATTTAATCAAATAACTTTTCTTTCATTTAAAGATTATTCAGTGGACTAATTAATAATAACTTTACTTTACTTAATTTTAGTTTACTAAATTTTCAATTTACTAATTTTAAATGTGTTACACTAGTATAACGATACTTTGTACTTTTAAATTCGAAAAAATCTGATATCGTCAACAATGAAAAAAAAAAGCCTAAACATTAGATACTTACTTTAATTTTTCATTAAAGTTTAAATTTGTTTTAATTATGTCACCATACTTAGAATAACTACATACACAAAACTACATTAACTACAATTTTTTTTATCTTAAAACATTATACGTCAAACAATTTAATAACTTCAATAGTATTTATATAAGTAACAACTACTTGTAATTATTTATTTCTAATACGTTATGCAGTGTACTAAGCTGACAACAAAAGTTGACTTTATTAAATTGAAGTTACAAGAAAAAAACAGATAAGTAAATTTTTAATAAACTTTTTTCGAATAATAAAATAAGCTTAAACTAAAAACAATAAAAGTATACTTAAGTAGTGCTTCATTTAAATTTTTACGAAGTTTGTCTGAACTAAAATTACAATGAAAAACTTAGATTTTAATCTACTAATTTGACATTTTAAAGTTAAAAAGTATAAATTTTCAATTAAATTCTAGAGTATTAAATATAAAGTTTTAAACTGCAACACCAAGATGTTTTGAATTTGAAAAAAAATCTCTTTTAGACAACGGTTAAAGTTTAAAACACAAAATTCTTAAACTCGCACAAGCCATTGAAGTCGACTTCTTTCCACGATCGCCATTGACATTATCCATCGATGAGTCGTGTTCCGTAGATACACAAGGAATCTTCTATATTTCCAGCGTTTGGTTCACCAGCTCTAAAATGGTACAGGAGTGATGAGTCTTTAACCACATCAAACCAATTAACTTAATTTTCTCAAGTAATTTAAACAACTCTTTTACACAAATAAATTTAATTAAAGTTAAAACTGAAAGTTCATTAATTATGCATTTAAGAATATATATATATATATATATATGTATATATATTTATTTATTTAATTATATAAAAACTATAATTCAAACAGCTGTTTCACACATTGAAATGTAAAATTTCATGTGATCTTCAGTGAGTTGTAGTTTATTATAATAGTGAACAGAAATTTCGATTTTAGAATTTTTTATAGTAATTATGACGTAGTAATGGTACAGTTTAATGTACGATTAGTTGAATTTGAAATACGCTGTAAATGTTATTCTATGCTTTTTAGGAAAGTTTAAAAAGGTTATTTTGGAAAAATGTTTTAAGCTATTAGAAAAATTTTTTTAGGCTGTTGGGAAAAATGTTATAAAATGCTATAAAATACTCGTGTTTGCCGCTTCGATTTTATTTTGTTTTAATATTTAGTTGGTTTTAATTTTGTTAAAAAAGTATTTTTGATAATGTATGCATATGTTTTGTCTTTCGCTTTTCTTGTTTAGTGTTACGTTCTTATCTGATTTTTCGATTTCTATTTTTTCTAAGTTACAAAGTTTGCAGCCGAATTTAGTATTGAATTTTAATTTTGTCCTGTTTAATATTTCCCATTTAATTTTGTAGTCTGTATTGTTATCTTTTAAGTTCCATATGTAATTCGCTAGTTCTGTTGTGTGTCTTTTGTTAATATAAATTAACAAAAACTATAAATATAAGTTACTTAAATATAAAGTAACTTAGAAAAAATAGAAATCGAAAAATCAGATAAGAACGTAACACTAAACAAGAAAAGCGAAAGACAAAACATATGCATACATTATCAAAAATACTTTTTTAACAAAATTAAAACCAACTAAATATTAAAACAAAATAAAATCGAAGCGGCAAACACGAGTATTTTATAGCATTTTATAACATTTTTCCCAACAGCCTAAAAAAATTTTTCTAATAGCTTAAAACATTTTTCCAAAATAACCTTTTTAAACTTTCCTAAAAAGCATAGAATAACATTTACAGCGTATTTCAAATTCAACTAATCGTACATTAAACTGTACCATTACTACGTCATAATTACTATAAAAAATTCTAAAATCGAAATTTCTGTTCACTATTATAATAAACTACAACTCACTGAAGATCACATGAAATTTTACATTTCAATGTGTGAAACAGCTGTTTGAATTATAGTTTTTATATAATTAAATAAATAAATATTAAGCTCCAATTTGATTTGTCGAGCACTATCGATCAGAACTTTGTATAAAACCTTTAATATATGTATATATATATATATATATATTGATCTTTAGTCTTTTGTATAATTTTTTTTTTACTCTTTGTTAATTTTTGTTAATTTACTTTGTTAATTTTTGCTATAAAATTAATATTTCATAATTTTTTTTTATTTCGAGACATTTATACATTTTAAACATAGTTTACCATGAGTCACTTTATACAATTAAAAAACGTTTTATTTAAATTAACAATTCAAACAATCATATTCACAAATATTTATTTCCTAGTTGAAAAACTACAAAAAATTAAAAACAAACTTTAAACATAAAATTTAGAAGAAACTGTATTTTGCAGAAATGAATGTTGACTTAGAGTTTAATTTATTTGCTATGTTGTATAACTTGAAATATTGCACAGTATAAAAAGCTTGTAAAGTGTATTTACTCTTTAATTAGCTTAAAACAATAATTCAATTTATTGCAAACTAGATTATGAAAAATAAGAAGCTAGTACAGATAAAGGTTTTCGTTGCTAAAAAGGTTACTTACAAACGGCACACAAATTAGTCTTACGTGTATAGTACAAGTTTAAACTAGTAGTGCGCAAATGTGCTTCAAGTGAGCCAAAAGATTGCTTACTGTGCTCGAAATAACGTGAAGTAGCCCTGTTATCAAGCTAAAAATCATGTTTAATCTTATCAAAAGATAAATAAACAGAAAATGATAGTTATTTTTTACAATTGTTTACTTTTTTGTTTTTTTTTAATCTTAAATGAAGTCACAACTAGGTAAAGATACTTAAAAATACTTTGTAAAAATAAAACTTATTTTTTAATGACTATACTATAGTTCTTTTTTTAAAGTATAAGCTATATAAACAGAAAATAAATTTACGTTTCAGAAATAAGTGACTCAAAAATCAAGTTATATATATTTTTTTTGTAATGTTTTTTTCATATTTTTGTTAATATTATTTAAATACATCGTTTGTGTATTGAAAATTATTGTTGCAATAACTTGTTGAATATCGAATTTGGTACGGTATATGACTTTGTGAATTTTGTAACAACAATGTAGTAGTTAATGCTATAAAATTAAAAGTTTTGTTGTACTGTAGCTGTTTAAAGTTTATGTTGTTAGCTCTTCAGAATAGGGCTAATAAATATTTTACATATAGTTCTTTTAATATAATTAATAAAAAAAATTTTTTAGATAATGTAATTTTTTAGTTTTGTCATTCAAAAATAAGCATCTCACTTTTTAAATTTTTCATTAGGTGCTGACTAGTAGTTTTAGAAATTTATAATAAGCTTTCAACAGTAAATTACAGTAGAACGTTTTTATTTTGTTCGATATTTTAATGTAGATTTAATGTACAAACTTTTTGACTAAAATTGTAAACATTTTATTTAAACATTATCTAGATTTAAAAAAAAACCACAAGGGTCCGAAAATTTTTCTTGCAATATTCTAGGGTGGCTTTTAGTTTTAGGTTTCTCGAAAACTTAAATTTAGCTAAGCAACGACAAAACTGGAAAATCACAAAGTTTTAAACTTTTCGAAATCTAACTTTTTTTTTTCTTTTATTTCAATTAAAAGTAAGACTTTTTAGAAAAGTTTATTTCAAAGTCAGTCTGACCTGAAAGAATCTGGAAAATAAGAAAAGTCAGCAAAGATTTCAAAATATTTTAAGTTTGTCTTTGTTTAAAATTTTATCCCTTACCCACCTTGCCCAACCATATTAAAAACTAGTAAAACTACAGTCTACATAAAAAGAGTTACTACATAAAAAATCATGAAAAAAGCTTTTATTTGCTATCCTACCTTTTTTATTCAGCTAAGACTGACCTTTAAGTATATAAGCAAATTCTGAATATTTATAATGTTAATGATTTCAAATTTATTTCTGTGACCATTGATAATAAGTGCATAAACCAAAGATAAACAATTACTAAAAATACGTTTAATCACATTTCTAAAAATAGTTTTTATAACCAATCAAAAAATATAGATTAAACATAAATTAAATTTAAAGCACTAAATCTCGGGAACGGATCAATTTGGCTAACTAAACTGCACAAAGACAAAATTGCACGTAGACATTTTAGCACGGAGGGAGATTTTTTCACAAGAGTAAAATTAATAGTGTAAAATAAAAACACAGAAAAACAAACTATGTTAAATTAATAATTAAATAAAAACAAAAAAAAAGTACTGACCGAGGGTAAGAGTTAGGGGTAACCGTGATAAACAAATAAAAAATAGTAATGTTACAGTTAATTGATAAAAAAATAAGGTACCAACTGGGGTAAGGGTTTTGGTTAACAGTGATAGTAAAATTAAATAAATATAAAAACTAATTTAATGAGTAATAAAAATACTTTTAACAAGCAGAAAACAATAACAAATAATAATATTTCAACCCGTGCAAAGTTGCCTGCTCGTGAAAAAATATACCCTCGTGCAAAAGTATCTTTGTGCAATTTTTTTCTCTCTCTGCAAGAGTATTTTCATGCTACTTACAGGGTTCCAACAGGTTTGCTGATAAAAATTTCCTGACTTTTTTTGACTTTTTACTGACATTTTTCGGATTTTTCTACATCAAACTCTTATTCTAAAATACATTATCAAACACTTGAAACTATCTAAAGCTTTCAATCTTATTTTTATACAGGTTAAAACAATAGTTTTTTTTTTTGATTAACTCAATCATCTAACTTCAATAACATCACTTGAAACATTTGTGTATGTTTAATGCAAAGACGTAGCTAGCTCAAAAAAGTTACGAATCTGCAAAAATTAAAACATCTGAAATGACACGTGATAACGTCTTAGCGGGAAAATAGCAATTTAAACTACCTCTAATGTTATTGTGTTTAATATAAAAGTATGCAGTTATGTTGATACTTCAAAAATGGAACTTGAAGTATAAGTGATAACCGTATACAAGGCAATTTATTTTGCTCCACACCACCTATGATTCTTTATGTGTTACCACTTTTGTAAACCAATAAAACTTTCATTGAAAACAAGTACAAGAAAATAACAATTTGACTCAAAAACAGTTATTTCGTAACTGTACAACTTTCAAAGTTTTAGTGGAAATTTTTGCGTAGTCAAAAGAAACAACATTTAATTATGCAAATTTTTGTAACGTAGAATTTTATGATTTTGATTTTTGAAGAAAAAGCAACAGCTTCCACTTGAATCCATTTTTCAATGTAAATTTTTGATAAATTAAATCTTTAACGCGCTAAATTTATATAATTTATGCATTAAATTTCTCTAATTTTTACAACAATGAAAATGCTAAAGAGTATATATACGTCAAATTTATCTCTCAGGAAAACATAACTAAGTATAAATGAGTAATAAAAGTTAAGAAAGCAGAGTCTTTTCAATCTATAATAAAAGCAATGTTTTTTTTGCCTTGTTTGATGTATTCTTACTAAACAGCTCCAGCAAAATATAGTCCGACTTAGAATAAAAGTTGTAAGATAACTTAAGGTAATAATATCTAATAATAAAAAATGTTTATCTAATATTTGTAATATTTATATAGAATGTTCACTTAGATTAAAAAAACAATACCTAAACTATGTAATATAAAATCTTTTAATTTAAAATCTAGTAGAAAATAATATACTTAAGTAACTGCAAAAAGTATTAAAAAAAATAAACAATATATCTGTTATAGAGCATATTTCCTCTTAACATTTAGTAAAAAGTTTGAAAAAAAAAATAACTCTTATTTATTTTAAAGACTTAAGATATTCTAGAAAAAATTACAAATAAGTTAAATCACAATAGATTATACTTCTCTTATAAGTTATTATTCAAGTTTAAACAACTTTTAAAATTAAAAAGAGGTATAGTATACACATAAAATTGCTACATAAAATACTAAACTAAATGCTTGATTATAAAGAACTTAACTATTTACTTAAACAAAAAACACTTTTATTCTCAAATTCTGCTAGATAAACTTTTGTGTATTTATCACAGTTTCACTATGGAAGTGTCCTTGCCACAGACATGGTTGCCAAATGTTTTTGTTAAATTTTCTCCATATTTTCAAAAATTCCTCCAGGTTTTTGAAATGAGACGTTCTAGGGTCTATCTTTAGTTTAAAATAAACTTGAAGGTAAAAACTGTGTTAATTAGTATAACAACATGGAAAAGATATCTTAAGGTTTTTTAAAAAATGTTTTTTTAATAAAAAATATTTTTGATGATAACAAAAAAAAATTATTTATATGATAGATTTTACTAGTTAACATAAAGTTGCTAAAATTGCAGAATTTTTCAGGTTTTGAGGTTTTTTAGCAACCCTGCACAGAACATCAATACTAAAAACATACAAAAACTGCTTGTTCGATTAGGGTAGTTGTGCAATACGCTGATAAGAAAACTTTTGTAGTTTTATAAAGGACACTTTATTAATTTATACCAAATAAAGGCATTGGAAATTAAGTATCTTTGTAATTTTCTAGGAAAATTATACAATTTTAGTCTGAAATAAGAACTTTTAATTAACTTTTACTATTTGAAGGTTTGAGAAAAAAGGAATTTTGTAAATTTGAACTTCGAATATCTAAGTTTTGAACTTTAGACTGAAGTTTATATTAAAATAAATTAAAATGTTGTTAAATTTCCTGACTTTTCCTGACCTTTTTTTTTTAAATTTTGTAATTTTAAAGTTTTTCTTGACTTTTCCTGATTTCCTGACTTTTTCAACCCTTGTAGCAACCTCAAGTGCTCATTTGACTCCTTCTCCTTAATCTAACTTTAGTTTTCTTTTTTTTCAATATAATTTTCATCCCACGATGTTAAGCTTATTTATTTAATATACTACTTTAGAACTACCAGATATCAACTGTGATTCAAAAAATATAATTTTCAAGTTATAATTAAAGTTTGTCTTAAATAGCATTACTGCTAGAGCACTAAGAACATTTTAAAACATGTACATAGAAAATGATTAAAATTAATGTTACAGTTACATGACTCAGGGTTGCCACAAAACCTGGAATCCTTGATAACCTGGAGTTCAATAATTTAGGCTTAAAAAACATGGAAAAACCTGTAATTTTGAATAATAAAAAAAAACAGGAATTTTATACTATTTTTAAATGTTAAATAAAACCTCTGTAAGTATCTATAATATTGATAAAAATATTTTATCATCATCAAAAATATTTTTAATAAAAAAACAAACTCAAAGTAGATTCAAAGTATTTTTACAATATCAATATACTACTTAACACTTAACCTTTTACTTAATTTCGAATTAAATATAGGCCCAAAAACGTGTACTTCAAACATAGAAAAATTTAGAAAACTAGACAAACATTTCTTCAAAACTAGTAGCAAAACTTATGATAATTCAAGTTTTTTATATTTTAAAACTTCATGTCTGCTTTATTGATCTTAGTTGTTTATATAGGAAGTTTTTAATGTATATGTATGTAGGGTTCCCAACATTTCCATATAATTTTGAAAGACTGCTGAAAATCCATAGAAATTACAATTTTTTGCTTAGTGACTGAAATTTGAAAGTCAAAACAGCAACAAGGCGTGGTGAAAAAACACAAATTAAATTTTCAATCAAAATTTTGCAATTCCATCACAAAAACTTCGACTTTGTTGCGACACCTAGCGGATAAACGTTTACCTTTTTGTTTTTCTTAATAACAAATTCTACTAAGTTTACTTGATTAAGCTAAATTAGGGCACAAAAATCTTCGAATTTTCGTAAATTTCTTATTATGACTATTGATGGTTAATAACCTTTTGTATCTTTAAAACTATGTTCGTAACATTTAAAACTCGTTGTTTTCTATTTTGATTATTTCCCTATAAATTTGCTATATTTTATGGATTATCTGATAAATTATTTTTTAAAATTTTAGTGGTAACTCTGAATATAAAAATAAAAAATATGGTTAATCTTTCAATTTCAATACATTTTTGAAATGTATTTTAACTATAAGGTTAA
The DNA here is from genome assembly GCF_965202585.1 of Thalia democratica. Classification (NCBI taxonomy): domain Eukaryota; kingdom Metazoa; phylum Chordata; class Thaliacea; order Salpida; family Salpidae; genus Thalia; species Thalia democratica. Next base: position 22,070,925 of record NC_139165.1, read on the forward strand.
TTTATTTTATTTTAAACATTAAATCTTATAACACTCGATTATACTTTTCAAAACTTTAAAAAACTAGGGTTGCAATCAGTTTGATTTACTCCTATAAAATACTAATCGAAGTTTTGAAACTTTATATAAATTTAAGGTTTGTTTTTAATTATTTAAAGTTTTGTTTTCTGGTATTTAATTTTTAATATGTCCTTTTTTGTTATGTTGGTGTTTTTTTTGTGATTAAAGTGGATAAAAAGTTATATTTTATTCACAATTAGGCTCAAATTTTCTTCTAATTTCTCTAAAATTAAGGTGTAATATTTTGATTTAAAGAGTGGCAATTGTGAAAAATAACACAACAGGGCTGCCAAAAAACCTGGAATCATGGAAAAACCTAAAACTTAAAATGTTTTGAAAAATCCTGGAATATTGAGCAAAAATTATAAAAAACAGAAATTGTGAACGAAAATAACTGAAAACTTGGTATTTTTAACAATTTTGAAATATTAACATAGTAAAATTTCGATTTGAAAAAAAAACATCTATCTATAGTATAGATAAAAAAAATCTCATCATCAAATTTTTTTTGTCATATAACACCCCGTTTAAATAAGGTTAAGATATTTTTAAATGTTGTTACACTGTTTAACATAGTTTATTAACATACGTCTAGTTTTAAACTTAAAATAGACCCTATAAAATGATTTTTTTTAAACATGAAAAAAATTTTGAAAAGCTGCAGAAAACTTGCCGAAAACTTTTAGCAATCCTCATTGAGATATTATATTTTAAAATAAAACAGCTAAACAACAATATTTAGTCATATATTATGATAATGTATACTGTATTAACAGTTATTTTATTACTATAGTTATTCATAAATTTCTTGTTGGTTTTTATTTACAAATACAATATATAATTCAGATTAGTTCTTATAGATCTAATAACCTAAACATGAAAATTATTTCATAAAACAAGTATATAATTTTTAATATATAATTTTTAGTTTCTTTAATATATACATCAATAAAATTAAAGTTTATTTTAAACAAGATCAAAAACATTAATTTTTTACAAAGATTGTTTCAAACAGAAAAAAGTTAATATATTTTAAATAATATGTGCTTTTAAAATAATGTTAACATCTTATTTTTTATATGTAATTTAAAAAAAGGATGCAAATTAAATAATTTGAGTTTTTGTCCCCTTCATACCTAGAAGGTCCTCAAAGGGGTTATATACACTACTTTAGAAAACTTTGCTATTTAGCAACTAAGTTAAAAACAATAAGAATTTTGAATTTATTCTTTCAAAGCATTTAACTTTTTTAAAACTATGTTATTTAATTGACACTATGTCTATTGATTTAATTTCTTGCTATTTTATAAAAAAAACCACAAGTATTCAGTTAAGCTTACATTATACGAATATTATACTCTGGACAACAGTATTTTAGATGAACTTTAATTAAAATCTTTATTGTAATTTTTTGTTATGTAAAATTTACTAATAAAACAGTCCATGAAAAACAATGATGTTTGTTTTACTTCAAAAGCTGTAACTATTTAAGCAATTCAACTTATTTTAAAATAAGATTTCTAAAAATTAAATTAACACTATCCTTGTTTTGTTAAAAAACATGTTTTAATGATATTTATATATTGAAAACTTTGAAATGAAAATTAATTTATTTATAAAAAGTGTTAATTTTTTAATAAAATAATATTTATCTGTAAGTTTTGAAGTCAATTAAAACAATCTAAATAATATGATTTAGGTAGAAAAAAAAGATTTACATTATTACAATGTACAATTAACTAATATTATTTAGCTGTTTTGTTTTAAAGTTGAGTATATTTAAATATTTCTTTATTTCTAAAAGTTGCCATACGGTATACCAAAATATTACGACTGAATATAAAAGAAATTAAAAAAAATAGTTGAGACTAATTCTAGTACAACTGTTACTTTTAATTAAACTCTAACACCAAAAAACACAAACATAATAAAAAATGGACATATTGAAAATTAAATACTAATAAAAAAACAATTTTAAATCATTTAATAACAAACTTAATTTATAAAAAGGATCAAAACTTTCCTCGATTTTTTTAGTTTTTATTAGCCTGAAGTTTTTTAAACTGCAATATAGTCAGAATGTGTGCAACCCTAATTTTTTTAATGTCATGAAAAGTATACAACGACTGTTATAAGAATTATTGTTCTTTGTTAAATGACATAAATCAATCTGATAGTTAAAATACATTATAAACAAAATATTAAAAGGTTAAACATATATTATTTTTCAACTACAATAACTCATAAAATAACTCACTAGTTGAACAAGTCCAAAGTGTCTTAGAAAAGACTTTTACTAACAAGCCTGTTTTCAAATAGGATAATATTAATATATTAGTTTTTCTAAATAAAAATTATTTATAGACTAATGCCCTAACTTATAAAATAAATATACTACCACAGTTATTTCTTAATTTCTAAATTAACCTCAGTGTTCAGCATAGCCAGTTTTACTTAACACAGTTATTTAAATGAGTAATAACAATTTCTAAAATAGTACAAGATTAATAAAGAAGAAACGCAGTTTTTTAAACATAAAGGACCAAATTATTATCAGGGTTGCAACTGGATTTTGAAGAAAAAATTTAGGTTTTCTAATTTTTTTAAGTTTAATGTATACCTTTAGTATTTTTTTAGTTTCAAGTTAATTTTAAGATTAAATCTGTGTAACGAGTATAACAACATTGAAAAGGTAATGTAAAGCTACTTTAAATGTGTTTTTTTAAAAATGATGATGACAAAAACATTTCACTGACTAAAATTTGATAGATATTCACTGTATTTAATCTAACATGTAAAATTGGTATAAATTTCCAGATTTTTAGTATTTTTTTTACAAAATTCAATTTTTTTTTTCTTATTTTTTTGCACCCTGTGTCATGTAACTGTCACATTTATTTAGATCATTTTTTAACTTTAGGTTTTAATATGCTTTCAATGCTTTAACAGTAATGCTATTTTAGACTAACTTTAATTAATGCTTAAAAACTTTTTAATTTTTGGTTTTATCTGGTGGTGGTGAATAAGTAAAATAAGAAAAATAAAATGAATTGCTTAAAAAAAATTATTGTTATAATTTTTAACATTTCATGCAAGTAGTGTTTAGAAAGCTTTGTAATTATTCTCACCTTGATTTTAAGATCAATAGTTTGAGGTAGCACCTTTATAAAACAATTTTCATAAAAATATTTCTCTACTCCCCCCATTTCATCATATACGTTGCATCTGTTTCCAACATTGAATTTGTTTTTGTATGTTTATTATAAAAAGCAACACGTTTATTTCAAATATGAAACTAGACAAATCTATGAGCTTAGTTTAGTAACATAGAATTCTTTGATTTTTGATAATGTTCAGTTGTATAAAAATACTTAGTTAACACTAAGTGTTAAAAACTCACTACAACATTTTTTTTTAAAATTTTAGTTATAAACGCGACAAACAAATTGAAATTTATTAAATATCAGCGTATTAAACTAACCTAAACCTTTGCGAAGATATTACACACATTTCATGGATTTTATAAAATAATACTATAAAAAAATGATTATCATTTTTACTCCTAAGCTGTAACATTCAGGCTTCAAAATCTATTAGGTAAAGTTGTAAAGGTAACTAACAAATATTGAACAATTTTCTACTTCTTAAATTATTACATTTAATAAATTTTTATTAGTATAACATTTTTAGGATCTATACGTTAGATTAAAATAACATAGCTACATCATTTGTGTACATCATTTTAAAAAAATAGCTGAACATAGGCTAATTTAAGTTAGTTAACTTTATTCTAAAACTTGTAAACGTTCAAACATAGCTGCAAGTTCTAAAGTTCATTGCACAAAAGCAACGGAGTGAATGCAAGGAAATACGACATGGTGGTCTTCCTTTTCAACAGAGCTGCTCCAAACTTCTCCCTCTGACATAAATTGCCCGTCCTTGTAGCGAAACGCTTCAAAATCAGTCCAAAGCAACTCATGTCTTTTGTATAGTCTCATTTTGGTACTGACAACGTATATCCTGTCTTCTTTCATCAAATACTTTATTTTACGAGTGCGCATATAATAGGAGGTACTGCAGTAATCTCTGAGTTGATGAAGTATGTCATCATTAAAGTAATGCTTCTCGTTGCTAAAGTCGAAAACTAGAGTGTGTACAAGAATGTTTCTATCTAGGTCACAGTAGCCAAAATGGATAAGTAGCTTATTGTCTTTTTTCATGTCTAACACTTTTTCAACGAGGTTGAGTTTAGAAACTTTCAGTTTATTTCCATATCTAATTAAATCTAACTTGGTGTTTTTAACAATGCTTAAAGATTTCGCACAAAATGTCATAACGTATAAGTTTCCACCTCTATTATAAAGATAGCTGTTTTCTTCTTTAAACTTGGCACAGTAAAACAAATATAGTTTTTCATTATTATATTGCATAAATAACAAGTCTACTTCTCCAAAAATTGGTGTTTTTTCTTCTTTTGATATGTAGAATGTATTGTTTTTACTGCTTTTAATAATTTCAACACCATTTTCTACATACAAAGATAATGAAAATGAAGTTTTGTTTATCTCATCTTTGACCTGTCTTACGACAAATAAACTTTCGTCACTTGTACAAAACAATGTCGTACTTTTATTTATTGGTAAAATTTGTGAAACATTGCCTGATGTTATATCATACTTGAAAAAGCAGTTTGTAAAAATATAGTATGAGTAACGACTTCGTACAAAAATTATTAGTGTGTTGTGTATACGTTGAATTGTCAAGTCATTTATGTTAGCCCATCTTTTATTGAATGCCTTATTTATTGCTTCATCTAAGCATATGAGATGTTGTACTGATTTAGTGTCTTCACAAAACATTTTCAGGTTTGTGTTACCACCATTATATTTTGCATTTACAAAGTACAAGCCTGAGAAACTTGGCAAGCCTCTTTCTTTTAATGCCGTTGCTCTTTGTTGATAAACGTTATCTACCATAGGATAGTTTTCAAGCAGTTTCAACTGGTTATCAACAGTCCTTAAATTTAAATTGTATGTAAAATAATCAAGGCAGTAATTTTGCAAGCTTTCTATTTGTAAATATGTTGCAAGAATTTGGATGTCGAACAAGTTGTCTCTGTCAAGTTCAATTTTGCCAGTTTTTATAAAGTTTATTACATTTTCAAAGATATCATTGTTGCTTTCTGTGAAGTTGACTTCCAAAAACTCTGACTTATGATCACTGAAACAAGGTTTTTGGATTATTTGAAAATAAACAGACTTTTCACTCAGCTGCTGCTTGTCTACTGTAATAATTAGACTTTTATTGAACCGAACTTTAACAGTTGGTGCATCTGAACTTGAATCAATTTTTTTTCGAACTTCATTGCAAGGAGGCTCATCTCTAATGGCAGTGTTATGAACAGAATCTCTTAATTCCATTTAGTAGTATCAAAGTTCAAAGTAAAAACTAAATACAAAACTAATCTAAAAAATTAAGATATAATCAAATCATCGCATAAGAATTATTCAGTTATTCTTACTACATGGCTAAATAAGTAATTATTATTAAAATATTTAAAAAATCTATATTAGTAAAAACTTTCAGAAAAATAAGTTATTACTATTTAATGTAACTTACAATACAATAAAGTAAGAAGTTTAAACCGCAAGTATTTAGAAAAAAACCAAGAGATTCTAAGGGTATCAAACTCATTTTTAGAAATTCCTTCTTTTTAAGTAATTTGAATCATCCCACTTATTTCTATCTCTATAGTAGATAATGTTAGCTAAAAAACTTTCCATAAATTTTAAACAGAATTTTATTGAGTACAGATTTAAGAAGATTTATTTAAAATTTTGTTTTTAGATAAAACTTAGCTAAGTATTCTTATACTAGTATTTGACCCCATTATGAATTTTCACCTTCTGAAATACCTAAATCCCTCAAGTGTTCATTTATACCACTTTCTAATACTTTGCTCTTCATCAATAAACATTGAAAAATGAGAATTTTATAAGTTTTCTTTGAAACATTCAGTTTTTTCCAACTTTCTTAAATTTGAATAGACATTATGTCTACTGATATTATTTTAAGAAAGTTCATAAACAAAATATACCACTTCATTGAGCTTACATTGAAAAATTTTATTTAAGACAACGAAATTTTTATACCACGAATTTAAGCTTACTATTTTTTTACCTATAAAAATAATAATTCAATTTTTTTTTTATTAAAGTTTACATTCTTTTTTACTGCAATTTTTTCACAAACTTGCTGCAGACATATAAATTAAAACAATGTTTTTAAAAATAAAAAATAAAATTTATAAAACTACTTAAGTTATTAAAAATATTTTTCTAAAAAAATAATCAACAAAAATATTCTAAACACTTGTACATATTTAACTTATTTTGTTAGATAAGAAGCAATCTCAATATTTTTAAATAAACGTGAATTATGTAAACAAAAAGAGTTTAATCATTATGTTTCTTTGTTTCTTTAGTTTTACGATTTACTTAAACGTGTCTTTGTTTGTTTACAACAATTTGTTTTGTTACTTAAAATGTTTATCTTTTTATAACTTACTATTTTACATCAATATAAAAAAACATTCACCTAAATAGTTTTTTTAAGTTTATTGTTTTTAGTTAAACAATTAATATATTATTTTAATGTCTGCAGTAAGTTTCTGAAGAATTGCAGTGAAAAAAAATTAAAACTATTATGACAAGCATTAAATTGCTTTTTATAAAAGTGATAAATGTTTTAGTCAAATTCAGACTAAAATCTTGTTGTATTGTTAAGCGTTGCCACTCGTTTTTTTTTTAATTTTTCCAGGTTTTCTAAATTTCTTTCAAGTTTCTAAAAGTATACACTTTTTGGTCTATTTTTAGTTTAAAGTTGAGTTTATGGTAAAACTGTGTTGAATAAAATAAAAACTTTAAAAAAAAATGTAAAGCTACTTTTAATGTGTTTTTTTATAAAAATATTTTGTTGATAACATTTTTTTTTTGTGATAGAATTTTTGAGTCAAATCAAAATTTCACTACTGAACATGTGAAAATTGTTAAAATTTAACATTTTCCTGGTTTTTTAGTGATTTTTATTAAAATTCCATGTTTTTCAAGGTTTTTTTCAAAAATTCTCAAATTCAAGGCTTTTCAAGGTTTTTCCAGGTAAAGTGGCAACCCTAATTGTTTTAAATTCTAACATTAAAAATAAAAAAATCCTTATAAATAATGATGTGATTTTTATTCCAAAAGCACTAAATATTTAAATTAACAAAAAACATATTTGTTTGAACCCAGTTTTGTGAAAAAGTAATTAAAATTGTTTTTAAATTTGTTTTAAATTAAGTTTAAGTTATAATGGTATGTAAATTGAACAAATTCAAAAATAATAATAAACGAAGATATAAAAAGTAATATTTGTTTTAAGGAATAAAAATTAATTTTAATTTTTTTTTTAATCGTTTAAAAAAAATGTTAACTATATATTCTTAATTAAAATAAAAAATGGACACGTTTTTGATGTTTAACTTTAGTAATAACTGTCAATGTATCATGTACTATTACAACATATAAATAACTACGATTATTTACTTTTTGTTAATTGATATATAGTATATTATATTGTTTTGCAGAGTTGCCACTCTTTAAATCAAAATATAATGCATGAACTTTAGAGAAACAAAAATTAAACTACACTGTGAAAAAGTTATTATCTTTAACCCATATTAAATACAAAAAAAAAGACGAACATAGTAAAATAAGGATATAATTAAAACTAAATATTAAAAGAAAAAAATCTAAATTATTAAAAACTAGACTTAATATTGTAAGATTATAAAAATTACAAAAAGTATCAAAACTTTCCTGAACCTTCAAACTAATCCGAGTGTGTGGCAGTCCTGAATTTATTTTTATTGTTATAAAGGTATAAACAACTGTTGTAAGTACTATTTTTCTTTATCGAACGAAGTAAATTAACCTGATAGTTAAAGTACATCATAAAAATGCAATAAAACTAAAATGTTAAACTTACAAGTTTTTTTCATTAACACTAATCAAAGAAAAAAAATTCACTAAATAAAAAGTTCAAATGAGTCTTTAAAAAACTACCTTTGTTAACCACTCTGTTTTCAAAATAAAAAAATTTAATGTTAATTTAATCAAAATTTAAATTATTTTTGCACTTCCACCATACCCATCAAATGAATATATTAACACAGTTATTTTTAAATTGTAAATTTTTAGCCTCAGTGTTCAGTTTAAATATCTTTATTTACAACAGAAATTCAGATGAAAGTTCAAAAAATTTCTATAAAAGTATAAGATTAAAAAAGACAAATTGCAGTTTTATAAACATAAAAAACTTAACTTATCATCAGGTGTGTCACTGATTTTTTAGTAATTTCTTTTAGGTTCTCTGAATTTTTCCAGGCTTAAAGTAAACGTTTTTGGGTCCAATTTTTAATTTAAAGTTAAGTTAAATGTTAAAAACTGTGTAAAGGTGTATATCAACATTAAAAAGATACTGTGAAAATGATATAAATATGTTTATTATTAAAAATCATTTTTGTAGTAACATATATTTTGTAGAGTTTTTATAAATATAAAATTTGTACAAATTCCATGTTTTTAGTGATTTTTGTTCAAAATTCTAGGTTTTAACAGGATACAGGTTTTTTTATTGTCATGTTACTGTATTATTCAATAAGATAATTTTTAACTAAATGTTTTATAATGTTTTTAATGCTTTAAAAGTAATGCTGTATTAGACAAACTTTAATTTAAACTTCAAAAATATATTTAGATATCAAAGATGGTAACTGGTGTTCTTAATAAGTATTTAAAAAAAAAACAAGTATTGTAAAAATATAAATAAAACAACATTTAACTGATTTAGTGCTTTAGGGTTTAACATATGCTTGCTTGAACTATGATTTTGACTGTTTAATGAAAGTTGTTTTAAGAAATGTATAGAAATGTTTAATAAGTAAATTGTTTATTTATGCACTCATTAGGAAAAATATTCGGAAAATTTTATATTTGACTAATTAGACTAAAAAAGCTTTAAAAACCTGTAGTTTGAGAAATTTCAAAAAAAAACCTGGAAAACCTGGAGTTTTAAACAACTTTAACATGTTAAGTAATAAAATTTCAATTTGACATAAAAATTTATCATATAGATATATTTATTTTGTCATTATTATTTTTTTATTTTAAAACTGATTTGAAGTAGCTTTACAGAATCTTTTTAATATTTTCATACTGTTAAGCAGAGTCTCTTACCTTAAAATCATCTTTATATTAAAAACACCAAAAAATGTGTAAACTCAAAAACCTAGAGTGAATATGCCAAAAACATTTAGCAACCCTTAATTATTACTATAGATCAAAAAAATAAATTTAAAGCTTATCAATATTACATATTAATAAAATATGCTACTATACATAAAGGTCAGTCTAAGCTGAAAACATTACTGAGGTAGAAAAAAAATAATGTTTATGATTTTAAATTTTAGTTAACAAAAAAAAAAATCTATCAAGTTCTTATATTTTTAGCCTAGGTAGGTCTGGATATTTGTATTAAAAAAGACTTTCAAAAAATAACTGATTTAGATTTTTAAGGTCAGACTGACCCTATTATACACTTTTCTATAAAATCTAAAATTTAATTTAAAAAAATATAACCTTTTTCCTTAATTCAAAAAAGTAAAAATTTCTTGACTTTTTTAGTTTTGATCTTGCTTAGCTATATTCAGTTGTTTTCAAGAAATCCAAAACTAACAGCCACCCTTTAACATTGTAAAAATATTTTTGGAAACTTTGTGATTTTATTATGAATCTAGATAAACTTTACTTAAATGTTTACTGTTTCATTCAAAAAATTGGTTAATAAATCATAAACAAAACAATTATATGTTGTCAAATTTATTCTTCTACAATTCTTTGCTATATTTTATAGTTGTAACATCAATTAGTCAGCTTTTAGAAGAAAGCTGTTAAAAAAGTGAAAAATAATTGTTGATATTTATGTTCGAACATAATGCTTAGCAATACTTAAAAAGTAATTTTTATTAATTAGATAAAACATTTTTTTTCGAAGAAAATAAAACAGCTCTGTTCATCTGAGCTATTAATACAAATTTTCAACACAATTGTAAACATTTTAGGTTTATAATATTTGCACAATTCAAACAAAAGCATAAAGTCATATACTGTATCAAAATTCGCTGTTCAAAAATTTATTACAACTATGAATTTGAACACACAAACTTTTAAAGTATTAGAACTTTCATACTATTGACAAATGTATCGTCCTGTAAAAGTATATAAACATTAAAAATACTTCACAATTATAGTAATAAAGTGTTCAAGACTTTTGATTCTAAAACGGGAATAACTTTTCATGTGTAGATAGGTTAGTCCAAAACAAAACATGTATTATAGTATACTTATTAAGTTTTCTAAATTTTAAATTTAAAACAAGTTTAAGTATAGATACCTTTTATTCCTTAAAGTTCAAGTATCAGAACGTTTTTTAATAATGCAGCAGACTTACATATACAGCTGCCCTGGACAAGACGTTAAACTGTATCTAAGTGATGTACAACTCGATAACCTATAGATTTTTCTTGAACCATTTCCTAGGACTAAATACGCTTTTTGTTGTTGAAAAATCTATATAATTAAAAATCAAAATTAAACAACTGGGACAGTGAGAAAATACATAAAAAACAATATATTAATTTTACAAAAAAAAAACTAATGTTCGATTTGTTTTTTAAAATTTTTACGTATTGAGCGTTTCATCAGAACAATAATAAAAATAACAGCTATTATTATTTAAAGCAACGATTTTTAACATGGATTAAATTTCCCCGGTGATAAAAATTCCCTGTTTTAGGGGGTAACTTTTTTTAACACAAGTTATGTAAAATAATGTTTATTAATTGTCTTATTGTTTTGTAAGTTAATAATACACAGCTTTTATGTTTTAAAAACAAATAATCTCATTAAAATTTGCGAATTTTACATTTAATAAACTTTAATTTTTTAAAAACTAATTTATTTAAAAAATTAAATCCTATTTTGTATATTGGGGGTAAACTTGGTAATTACTTTCGAAAAAGGGGTAAAATATGAAAAAAAGGTTAAGAACCGATGGTTCAAAAGAACTTTTCTTTCCACCAGTTGCTGTATTTTCTACGGTTCTTGGCGATTTCAATTGTATGACCACTAGGCCATCGTCTCTTTAAATTCCAAATTCTTCGTTGTTGAATATCTTTAAATTTCATGTTTTGCTGAGCATAAAATGTTATACCACTTTGCTCACTATGGCTCCAATGTAGGATACCTGCTAAAGGTAAAAAGGTAAGTTTTGTTTATTTTTTCACATGTTTTATTTTGTAAAAAAAAAACGATTTGAATAAGTGTAATTTTAGATTTTGGTCATTGTCGGTTAATTTCGTGAACTTTTCAGCAGATTTTAATGAGGTAATTAAAGTTGTTTTTGCTATGGATGGGTAAAATTTTGTGATATTGATTTTTATGAAGGTTTTATGGGTTATTTTTAGTTTTGAACCAGTTTATAACGATGTCTGTGTAGTTTAACTGCTTTAGTTTTGGGCTAATTATTGTTCTTTCATTTATTTTGTCTAGTTTAGCTTTGGTGAAATTGTTAAAAGGGAATTTAAATGGGTTTAAAATTAAAAAAATCTAAACAAATAATGTTTATCACATTTGTTGATTCACTTTTAAAACGATATAATACTACTTGACCAAATAGAATATTTTCTACATAAATTTTAAGATTACGAACATAATTAAGTCGTTTATCTAAAGAATTATTCAATAAGTTAACAAAATAATTTCAAATAACTACTGTATGTAATACAAAAGTTACGTTTTATCAAAACTAATTTGCAATAAATAACTAAAAAGTGTAATTATTGTTCTTAAATTCAAATAAAAATTTTCTAGCTAGTTGTAGCTTATTTAATACCAAAATAAACAAAAAGTAAACCGTTGTAAAAAATAAATTAAAAGTAAAAAAATTTTTTTATTTCTTCTTGCAACTGTTATGTGCAACAAAAAAAAAGTTTTATTATATTAAATATTCAAAGTCCACTAAAAACTCTGTTTGTAACTAAACAATGAATTTGCTATTGTATTACATTGTATTTTGATGTTTATTATCAAAGTTAACAATAATATAAACCGTTGTAACCAAAAAATGAAAATTATAAATATTAAACAAACCGGTTGCATTTGCTTTCTGTGTATAAAGAACTGTATATAATGAACCGTAAAATTATACAATTATTTTGAAAACTAAAAGATAAAAAATTATAGTTGTACAGTACACTATTATTTTTATTTTAACTTTACTAACAAGTTAATAAAATGAAAGAATTAAAAAGAGAAAAACCAAGATATACTTATTTTAACTTTAAATACTTTACGTAATAGATTGAGAAATCAGTGTAAACAACAAATTAAAAAAGCTTTGTAGTTACGTTTTCTAAAATATTTTTTTTTGTTTTATCTAAACTTTTAAAATGATTTTATACAGTAAGTTTGTAAAATTAAAAAAGAAATTAGCTATGAATTTGTTGACTATAAATTAAATTAATTCTTACAAGAAAATGTTACTACTACGTGCTAAGCACAAATATAACAGTTAATAATTTAGCAACAATTTCATGAACTAGATTATAACTAGATTTAAACTGTGTAATTAATCATATTTTTGAGCAAACTTGTTAAATTAGTAACAGAAAGGTCAAAAGTTATGTTTTATCATATTTTTTGTTGTTTTATAGCATTTTTATATTGACCAACTTAATCTCATGAAAGTTTATTTAAGTATATATGAATATTTATATTAGCAAAAATTTTATTTAAATTGTTTATGCACGTTAAAATATCTATTGTCATACTCTAAGTAATTTTTTTTTAATAAAACTGATTTAGTCTTTCTTATACATATAGTAATACTTAAATTTCGTATACTGCCTATACTTTGGTACTAGAAGCATTTATTTTTACTAGTTTCTCATTTTCATAACCTAGTGTACACTACCTTTTTATCAACTATAAACTGAGTTAAGCATACTTACCTTTTACGAACTTTTTGATTACATGACAATTTAAATTTAGACAACTCAAATTGTTAAAAAATATTTTTAAGAAACTTTAAAATTACTAGAAATGACTTTGTTATTTAGTTTATTTAAGGCATATCTCAAAAATGCTTATTTTTTTGCAAAAAATTGGCTTTTAGATATTAAAGGACTTAAATATGTGTTTAAAAAACATACACTATCTTTAATTTGTGACTCTTTAACTTTTGTCTTTTGAATTGTCCGAGTTTGAATACTCGTGCACCCGATTTGTTTTAGTGTGTTTTATTTCTACTTTGAAAAGATAAATTTATACAATATAGTATACAACAAGTTTCAAAATTATAGCGCTATTAGCTTCTATACACCTAAAATATAACTACATCACATAAAAAAAGTTGAATATTTTTAAACAGTTAAAACAGTTCTTCAGTCTAGTGTTTTAGTTGCAAGAGTTGTTTTTTGATAATGTGCATAAATGTTACAAGCTTCCTAATTGTAAGCATATTTATTTGTTTTGGTTTTAAAATTTCAATATTATCAAGTATCTAACATTTTTCTAACCTTAGCATGAACTAAACTGGTAAAGTTTTGATTTTTCTTAATTGACAGCTTAAAATTAAATCATAAGTTTTTCTACTTTTTTACACAAAAATACCAGTTTTATTTCAAGTTTAACCTTATGTTTTCTGGAAAGTTTATATTAAATTCGTTTTACAATTTTTAACAGTTGATTATCTTATTTGATTTAATTCAAACTAGTGAAACATTTTTTTGTTACAAAAATTTATAATTTTGGATTGTCATTCTCCTTAGCATTAAGTCAAGAACTTTTATTGTTATCTATAAAGTAATAAGTAAACAGTAAATAAATTCAACTAAAATGATAAAATTTCTTATGATTTTGATAAGATATAAATATTTTTTTTTTTTTTAAATTTAGAAAATTACATAAAAAGTAAAAAAAAATTTGGTAAATCAATTTTAATAAACTTATCCCCTGTTTTGTTGTTTTAGTTGTGTTTTCCTACATCCTAAAAAAATAAAATATTTTATTATTCAACTGATGATTGTCGAAATAATTTAACTATTGTAATATACAGTGTTCATTTCCATGTAATGTATTATTAAAAATAATAAAATCTTTTTTAAATCAATAACGCTTAGTTACAACTCCGTATTCTATAAAAATAAAATTGTAAGCTATGATAAATTTTCAGTTATATATAACCGTATAGAAAAATATTTTCTATGGTCGAAAATAGTATAAGTTGTAATCATAATAACTCTTTTTTATTATTATGGTATAACAGTAACTTAACAGAATACTAATATATATTTACCAGCTACAATATACACATGCCTTATTTATACATAGAATTATTGTTTTTACTCAAGCTATGAGTTTAAGGTAAAAATCGTACTACATACATGGTTCATGATAACTACATATGCCTAATATTTAAGCAAACTACCAATATTTTGTTTCTGTTCTATTGTAACTCACGAACAAAGCTTGTGTAAATATCATTCTTATCCGATTAAAAGTGACAACAATGGTGAAGTAGTCGGTTTTTAATAAAGAAAATAAGGAGTGTAAGGTCAAATCGGCTGTATTTAGTAAACTATTTAGAAAAACTACGTACTTTATATTTCTTTTGTTTCTAACTTAAATGTAAAATAGTAGTTATATAAACTTTTCACATTTTTATTCTATTGCCAATATTTTGAAACAACCATGGTTTTCTAAACTAAACAAAGAATATAAAGTTTAATTTAATGATAATTAGCTTAAAAGTGTTATTTTGTAAATAAAACAATAACAATAAAAAAAGAAATGAAATTTAAGCTACAAACTTGATCGAACCTATTATAAAACATATTAGCTTAAGCATTATTGGTAACATTTTGCAAAAAAAAACTAGTATTAAAGATTTATTATACGTTATTTTTTTTTTATAATAATAGGTACGATCTAAATAATACTTTTTGACTATAATAAAGTACTTCAAAACTTAATTTAAAGCTACAATCTGTAAAAGCTTTTATGTAAAGTAAATAGTCGTAGTAAGTGTGTCAGCTTACTTATTTTTTTGTTTGAATGTAAAAATAGTAAATAAATATAAATACTCCTAAAACTTACCGATTTTTATTTTTACAAATAAAAATAGTTTTTTAAATACGAATAATACATTTTTATTTAGAACAACAATTAAAATGAATTTTAAAACTGACAAAATAATTTAAAAATAAATAAAAAAATAACTTTTTTAATACTAACTATAAATATAATAAGCTTAAGTACATGTTTTATTATTTAAAAACAATTAAAGTCAAAACTTACAACTAATGAAAACATGTTCAAAACGCTTGAAACATTTTGTAACTTGTTTATGTACAACAGCTTAGAGTGAATTTTGTATTATGTAAAAACTAAGCTGCTAATTAAAGTTAATATTATTTTTTTAAACATAGTAATTTTAAACTTAAAACTGATACAAGTTTTGTTATTCATTTCTAATACGATCTTAATCGAATAGTTATAAAAATGAAAAAAATAAAAATAAAAACGTGTAACAAAAATAATTTTACATTAATGCATTAATTCAATTGTAAAACATTAGTGTCAATACACAAGCAATCGTCTGTTTTCCTGGACTACTTGAATTTTTTTTGAAAAAGTTTGGAGAAAATGTTTTAAATTTTAGCTTTGTCAGCTAATCTTTAAAAACAATTGTTATACAAATGCTTTAATTTTTAGAATTGCTGTTTTAAACTTTGTTAATATGTGAGATTTTATGATGAAAATTCAATATATTTAAAGGAAGTAAGTTTTAAGAAAATTATTTAGCTTAGCGAAATCTTTTTTTTTTTGTGTTCATGGTTACTAAATACTTGTTTTTTGTTAATTATTTACACCTACTTATACAAACACTAAATCTTTATAGTCATTGTTTGAATACTTTTTGAACAAACCTAACACGCACTATGTCATTGTAACTACCAGAGGTGCGTTTATAAATGTAATGATTTTAACCTTTGATAAGCTTTACTGTATACTACATTTAAGAAATTTATTATAAGTACACAAAAGGTTTGTTTTGATCACGACTTTTGTAAAAAAAAAAAACATTTTAAAGTCGCATGTCTTTGTCAAAAATAAACAAAAGAGTTTTATGCAAATATTGTACTAGTTACGACCATGGTTACAGTAAAACGTTATTATTAGTTATAAATTGAACATTTTTTTCCAAAAACTTCAGTTTAAGTTTAGCAGCAATAAGTCTACATTAGAAAAAGTATATCTACTATTTTTTTTTGTTTTATATTTTACAAAATGTATCTAACTAAGTTAATACTATTGCATTATACTAGTGTACAGTTAAATTAGTATGTAGTCAGTTGTGTAATTGTTAGTGGTCTCCTTAAAACAAACTTTTAAGAATTTTCAAATATTAAATATTTAATTTGTGATTAAAGTGAAGTGAATTTTCAACGCAAGAAAAAAAGGATAATAAAAAAGAATTAAAAAACGTGTAACAAAATACTAATAAACTCTAAAGTTACTAACAATATCAAACATTTATGTTTTTAATAAGTTTTTAAAAGTTTATACATTTAAAATACGTTATTTAGTTCATAAATATTTCAGTTTGTACATATCTACAAACGTCAACATAACAAGAAGACAGGCGTTGTCATTATTTTATAATTCAGATTTTCTAGAATTTAATCAAAATGAAGATCATGTTTATAATTTTTCTTGTTTATTTTTACCAAGTGGCAAGTCAAACTACTTCTAATATTGATGATAGATTGACACTTGCTGCAATAAGAAAACTCGTTTGTATCGATAACAAGAATACGAACGGTACTGAAGGTTTTATATACTTTCGTTTAATTATATAAGTAGAAACATGCTTTGTTTATAAGTTTTAACTTGATAATTTAAATTAGTTAAATATCTTTTTTTTTTCAAAAGAAAATTATTATTTAAAATATTTTCGAACACTAATAAAATTAATTTTTGATTAGTTTTTAAAAATACAATACTATCATATACTGTTAATCCAAGAAGATGTATAAACCTATTTAGTATGTTTCGCCTAATGGCTTGGAGATTCAAATAAAGGCTTTGAGTTGTCAGTTAGATTAAAACAGACAATTATAGAAACATAAATATATATATATTAGTTTATATTTGGTTTAAAGAAGTTGTAATACAACAATTATTTAACTTTAAATTCAAATACATTTTGTTTGAACGTTGTTTTTCAGGTGAAAAAGGAGAACCAGGTGCTAATTGTGACGTCATAGATAAAGTAGAAATGCTTGATCGTGAAAATAAATTGCTGAGTCAGCAAGTTTCAACATTGGAACACACTGTTGATAAAATTGTAACAATAATAAATGAAACGTGTTAGAAAAAATTGTAAAAGACTAGATCTATATTTTACTTTCAGTTTAAGTAGATTAAGATAACAAATAACATTGAATAATGTTTAAATATTGATGAAAAATATTAAACATAAAGTTTTCATGATTTAAATTAAAGTTATATAATTAATGTAATAGCAAAATCTCTTCATTTATAACAGCTTTTGACTACACATTCAAGTTGACACCTTACAGAGGAACCTTTGATGAGTGTCGTAAGCAGTGTCAAGCTATGGGCGGTGATTTAATTCATAAAAGTTTCGGAGAAAACGGTATAAAGTATCACTCGTTAGTTTATAGAAACCTTTTTATATGTATTTTAGAATTTATATGTGAATATTTCGGTAAAAATTGTATTAAGTATCATTCGTTAGTTGTTAAAAACCTTATTGTATATCATTAAAAATTTATACACGAATATTTCAGTAAAAATTAAATTAAGTATCATTCGTTAGTTATGGAGCAACTTTAATTTTGTGTAGATTAATTTTTTTTAGTAGTTAAAAAAAGAGTTAGTATTTGTTAAAGTTAAAACATTTAATTATAAACTATTTATTATTCAAAATGAACTAAAGTTTATGTTGTCTTTTACTACAGATTAGAAGAATTAGGTTACTTTTGTCAAAAAAAGTTATTAACTTAATATTTGTCAAATAAACACTCTAAAAAGTTTTCCACACATTTTCTTTAACTTCATAAAAAAGTTAGTTAAAGTTTGTTTAATCATTAGTCTTTTTATTTGTCAACTTGTTTTATTAACTCAGGCAAATACGAAAAATGGTTGAATCATCAGAAAAGCATGTTTGGGTTGGCATCACGGATCGCCAAACGGAAGGTGTTTTCAGATATGTGAACGGTGAAACGGTGAATGTGATCAAAGGAAAACCCTTTTTATATTACTTTGCAGCGGGGGAACCAAACAACGGTTCCGGTAATGAAGACTGCGTGCATTTTTGGAGAGAACATCTTGGACTCAACGACTTAGATTGCATGGTGAATAACAATGGAGTTGGCATCCACGGTCTTTGCGAGATGAAAAACTTCATATTCTAAAACTATACCGCTGTCTTTTTAAAGTATTAGTTTTTTAAACTTAAATTAATTTGACTTGTAACTTTTGAAGTTTTATTTGTTACTTTGTTAAGTTACAAAAGTATTTTAATCTTTTTTAATTAAACATTTAAAAATTTTAATTTTCAAAAGTATCTTTATAGTTTTAGTTTACTGAAAATTGGTAAACATAATTAAAGTTTTTTGTTGTTGTCGATTTTATCTAATTTTAAAGTAAATGTTTTTAAAAAATAAATGTTTTTAAAACTATTTTGTTTTGTTTTGCTTAAAATTTTAGTTCAATAACATTAATATTTGTTGTCAGTTTGTTACACTGTATTAATTAAGAACAATAAATTGTAAAACAGAATAACTATCGTTATAAAAAATAAACTTTAGACTGATTGACGCATAATAATTATCTAGAAAAAAATACAATAGAGTTTTTACAAAGCTTATACATATTACTTTATAAAGTAAATGAAGCTTTTTTTTTATAGCGTAAGTTTGTGATATCATTGAAATTACTTAATTTAAGGCAAGTATCCGTTATTTCAACATCTATCTATACACATAAAAATTTATTAAATTCATTGTTTCCTGTTTTATTCAACAAAGTACTATAATAAATATTATACGGCTTAAAAAATAGTTAAGTTAACAAAAATTGTTTGACTAACCTTATCAACTAGTAAATTTATGTTGTTGAATAATCGTTAAATAAATGAGTAGTTTAATAATAAAATTAATACATTATAAAAACATTGATAAGCATAAATTAATAAAATTTTGTAATTTTATTTTTACAAAATTACTATTTTTATTTAAAGTATACAATTTAAGAGGAACATCGTTATACATACATAAGTTTACTTTAGTTTTGTAATGTTAAAAATTATGTATTGAAGTAAAAGCTTTGTTTATGGTAATTTTGCTCTTAAAGTAAAAACTGCGTTTAATTTTGTTTATGATGTATATCAAAATACAGTTCTTAGTTTAAAATTTTTTTAAAAAGTATAATTAACTTAAACAAAACTTTATTTACTCGTTGTAAAATGCTGTTATATCTAGAAAAAATAGTTTATTTATTACGTTTTGGTAAATTGACGCCTTGTTTGTGTACATATAGTCAATAGATAAATTATTAACGGTTGTAGTTATCAGCTTTCCAGGACATGACGTTAAAATGCGTTGGTGTGAACTCGATAACTTAAATGTTTATTTGTACACCAGGTCGTAGGACCAACATTTTTTGAAGATATTTTTTCGTTCAATAAACAATACTATTAGCGCAGCGATCTTTAAGCTTCTGTTAATTTACCCCGCGTTGTTATTTCCTTATTTTAGGGGGTAAATTTTCTTGATAACAATTAGTTTGAATTTATATTTACAAATTGTCTTTTTAATTTATAAATTTCTTTTTATAGTTTGACGATTTTTTAAAAGCTTAAAGTTTAAAGCATCTAGTTTTTTTTTCTTCAAAATTAAACACTGTTTCTATATTTAAGCATAAACTTAGTAATTATTTTTCAAAAAGAGACAGATTTGGTAATTACCTTTAAAAAAGGGGTGAAATATGAAAAACATCACGAATAGCTAAAAGAATGAGTATTATGGCGGCAAGCAAGTATATAAGTTGTCAACTACCGAAGAGGCGATTAAATTGTATATACCTGCCAAGAAGGCGACTGTTAAAATGTCTTCGGGAAAGCCTAACTTGGAGCTTATTCTTCTTAAAACTTCAAGTTTTCTGTTACTATAAAAATAAGTTAGTTTTGAATATAAGTTTGTAAAAACTAACTTGACTTTTTATAGATTTTATCTTTGTAGTAGGTATACGCATCGCTTTTTTAAACAAATATGGACTTTGAGAAAAATAATGGACTTGAAGTTAAATTAAACATCTATAAATGTTGACCTTTAAAACATAAACGATTATATTTAGTCATGGATAACAATTCAACAGAGAAAACTATTATTTTTAATTAAGCTTAATGAAAATTCAACAAAGAAAAAGAAACAAAAGAATAAAGTTATTAGCAGGAAAATAACATATTTAAAAAATGTATATATTGTCATGGAAATTTTAAATCAGTTTTCTTAAAACGTTTGATATATAAATTAGTAAAAAAAAGTTTTAAAATTAATTTCTAGAGTGAGACCAAAATAGTTTTTAAACAATGACAAAAACTTTTTATTTATTTTAAATTTAGCTCATGAATAGAAAATTTAATAGATGTACAGTTTTTTCACACAAACTTAAATACATTTAATTGAATTGCTCAAATTTGAGTCATATTTCCCAACTGTAGACAAAATTCGAGCTGAAATGTAATTTTCTTCTCTTTCATTCACTTTTACCACAAAAACGTCATCGGAAATTCTTGTGACAGTCTCTGATATTTCCTCATTAACTAGTATTTGGGGTTTCTTTAAAGATATAAAGTTTATATACTTTCCATTAAGCTTTGTAGTTTTTGTTTTTGATTTATAGTGTTTTAGTTTTATTAAATACTGCAATGAAGGTTTATTAAGTATACATGTACTGTATTTTTTAAAAATTTATATCAAGTGAGTTTTTAATATACATTGGAAAACTTAAATAGAGGGCTAAAAAATTTATAAATTTTTGATATTTTTTTGCTTTACAGAAAAACTAACAAAGTATTCGTAAGTGTCGCTGGCATCCACATTAGAAGGAAGCTTCAGTTTGATTTTGCACTCGTCACCTGTATGTTGTGTTTCTTCATATATTTATTTATAAAAATTAATGATAGTTTATAAAGGCTATGTATGATTTTGCACTTATATTCTGTTAACTCTTAATTGTTAATATATTACTTTTGTTAGTATTGATGATAAAAAATATTAGTAAGTATTTTAATTTAGTCATACATGATACCTATTAACGTAGCCCGAATCAATTTTGGAGCTTCTGGTTTTAAGGTTGATGAGTTAATAGTTCGCATTACCCAGAAAGGTTTGTGGCGTTTAGCGAATGGGTGGATCCATTCAACCTAAGTATTTTTGTTGTTTAAAATAAATTTGAAATATATTTAATTTGAAATGTTTAAATCAAGTTAGGTTTGGTCATTAATAAACATATAGTTTAAACTAATTTCGAAAATAGGCAACCGTAATAACCGTAACTAATGAACTTTAAAAAACCTTTTGAAATCTGCCATTGTTTAAAGTATTATGTTTACTAAAAGTATTATTTTGTATATATACTTGTTGTGTTTTATTTTATTGTTTCAATTGTAGTTTCCCTGAAGAGAATTTAACGAAATATATTGGAATGAAAAAATTTGAGTGTTCTTTTATTCATTAAAAAATTATAAAAAAAAGTATGATGTTTAAATTATTAAAAGTATTTGCGTTTAAACTTTACGACTACTAACTTTTATTCTGTAAGGAGTGTTCGATTCAAAAAACTTGTTGGTAATCGTCACAGTTGGCCATCTAATCCCTTTTAAGACGGTAGGTTTAATTAAACGTTTTTCAATAAACCTAATTGTGACGTTAAAGTCCTTATCAAGGTTGACGTAGTCGTTGAATCTCAGGGAAAACAAAGGCCTTTGATTTCGGGGTCTAATCTTTATCGGTTCAGTTACCGCGCTTTCAAAATCGAAAACTGAAAAACAAAATTTTTTTTGAGTTTATGTGATTATTTTCTAGGGCTATATAAAAAAATAACTTGTTACAATATTGTTAGTACTTTTTAATTGTATAAAAAAACTATTTGTAAGTATATAGGCAAACAGAGTAGTTTACTAGCAAAAATAAAAGGTTCAAGTGTAGTTTACCAAGCTTGTCTAATACAGGTATTAATCTTTGTTCGTAAAAAAAATTAAACAACAACCTTTGATGTCCGTGCAATAGCATTCCCATCTTACTGTAATATAAAAATTGTATTTTATTTAAAAGCTGTATTGCTTTTTTAGATATCATATGAAATTTAACAAATATAAAACAAATGATTGAAATTAGTTTTTTCAATAACAACTAAAAGATTAACGTTCACTTTGAACTTTCAAGTTTGAAACCAATACACTTTTCGTTTATTACATAACAATTATCATAAAATCAAGTAAGAAAAATATAAACTAACAACAAGTATCCTTCAATCTATTTTCGTTTCTACCAACAAAAGTAGCGTTCCAGTTCTTACAAATTTTTCTGACTGTGTCGACATGAAACTTGTACTTGTGAGCCTGGCGACTGAAAAAGTATTTTCCTGTACCTTTGCTGGAACTCATTAGTAGTATACCTATATTTCAAGTTTAATAATTAACATTTATAACATGAATCTAAAAATATGAAATATAATTTCTTTATTTTTAACCAAGCTTATACATTGCTCATTTATTTTACCAGTGATGTACATCAGTGGCGTAGCGTAGTATTTTGTTCAGGGGGTGCGCAAATTTTTTCTTTAAAAATACCCTAAAGTAAAACTTGCACATATGTAAACTTACTAAATGAAAATTGTTTTTACTTCTTACAGTAAACTTTATACTTTTAAAAATGAATATATTTAATAAACCGAAAGTATCGATTTTATTTACAAAAAATATCAATCTCTTTAATATACAATACAACAGTAATAACAACACCTCATTGCACATAATTTAAATAAAGTTATACAGAAGTTAAAATAGACCAACTTTATACCTGTTATTACAAACTATTACAACTTCGTAAAATAGTTAAAAGTATACTTTTTAAATTTAATTCATCTGATTGTATTTGTTTAAAATAAAAATCACAAACAAAGTTTATTTCTCATAGGCCGACACTCTTTTTATTGTATGTTTTCAAAAATAAAGATCGGAAAACTAGCAGTAGTTTTAACATTTAATGTAGCATAAAATAAAAACTCGTAAAATTGTTTAATTTTCCTTAAAGCGTGACGTATTTCTGTAAACATATTGTAGAAAAATCTGTCATATGGTTATACTAGTGCGGTGCACTAATTAGTTGCGTTCTTTTTGAGTCATAAATCTTATAAAGTTAATGAAGTTAGAAAATTTTTCCTTATGGAGTTTTTCATCAAAATCGGTAACCACTTTCGCTTGCGCACCGAAATAGTATATTGGGTAATTTTCCTAACTTGTCACTAATTGGTACTTAAAATTTCGTTTAACTTATCGAATACTAGATAATCATAGTTGAAAAGGCGAATTAAGCAGAAAAGATAAAATAAAGGATAAAGATATTACATTCTTTTTTTTTATTTCTTTTCTTTCTTAGGTGGTACGCATGCGCCAGTGTCCCTCCCTACGCTACGCCCCTGAAGTACATACTTAGTGTCTTTTTGTTAGTTTGTACCGTACACCTAACGTAAAAAGTTTATTTAAGATAATTTTGATTTTGCTTTTTTATTCTGAAAAAAAGATACTTTTCTATTTTACTTTTTCAAAAACTTAAAACATGAAACAACAAAAATAAATAAAACTGTTATTTAAAAATCAAGATAAAATTGATTAGTATTTAATGTAGGTAAACATTTGATTTTCAATTTTTAACACCTTACATAAGTTTTAAAGTTCTATAATGAGATATCCGCATATATAACGAAATAGGCCTTGTAAAAATAAGGTCAGTCTGATTTGCATACTTGCTGAGTCAGCAAAATAAAACTTATTTTTTTAAGATTATTTTGTTTTAATTTTTTCACCTATATTTTTGTTTAATTTTTAATAGGTTTAGATATGATAGATAAAGGATTAAGGTATAAACTAGCAAAAAATATAAAGTTATAAAAAAGCTTGCTGACTCAGCAAATATGTAAAACAGACTTATTTTGAAGTATACATTCCGTAAAATAAAAGGGTAATTAAAAGTATAGGGTTATAAGTATATTGGTCTCAAATTTAATATCCTATTTTAATTGTATAAATTTCAAAAGCAAACCTTCAATATCTCTAAAAGTGTAATTTTCACCATCACTTTCGCAAGTATAATCATCGTGCATTCTTGTAATTTCAGGTCTTATCTGTAATTGGTTATTAGTTTTAAAATTCAGTCTTATTTGCAAATTGAAAAGAGAAATTGTCTTAAGCTTCTCTTTTTATTGTATGAAATTTTCTAGTATTTCAGGTTATAATCTAGAAACTTTAACAAGCTAAGTTTTTTTTTTACCCATCTATCTCATGCTTTTCTTAACAAATTAAATATTTTTAGTATTAAAATAATATTATTTTTTAAATATTATAGAAAACATACCACTCTTAATGTGCTGACGAGTATGTTTTTAGTTTTGTTGTTAGTTACTTCGAAATGCGGATATCCTTCAATACTTTTGTTATTCAGAAACCAGGAAACATTTTTCCAGTTTTGCATTGAAAATTTACATACAAATGTCAGTTTATCAATACCTGTTCTTCTTGTTGATATAATCTTTGTTGGTTTGCTGTCTGTGATTACATCGTTTATATTTTATATTATTTGAGTTAAACTCTGAGCAAAGCTAAGTAGTTTAAATTTGTCAAACTACAATTAAAAATTCATTCTAAATAGTTAATTTAGATTGCTTCTAAAAAAGTAACGGCTAGATACAACACTTCAATGTTAAAATTAGTTCAACGAGTGCAACAAACTTTTTTTAAAGTACAACAAAAATCAAAATACTACTAAATATATTAATTAGCTATTTTACACATGCTACTTCAAAGAAAGTAAATTAGTTTCAGTTTAGAATTTTAAACTGCAATTTTTAAACAAGGCAAGTTATTTTATGCACAAAACAAAGATGCTAAATTGAAAAGTTTTTTCTACAATAACATGTGCTTTAATATTTTGACATTTATAAATAATGTCAACATAATAAATGTTTATATACCTAAAGATAATTAAAAAAAAGCTATCGAAGTCCTTTTTGCATTTTAAATTATTTTTTTTTATGTATTTATAAAAACTATAGTTATATTTTCTTAAACTACAATTAGAACAAAAATACACCAAAAGTCAAATAACCTGCATAAGCTTCCATGACCATCAAGAAAAACAAATAGATAATAACCTTCTTCATTTTTAATAATATAATTTTTCTATTTAATAACATATACTAACAATTTATATATAGTATACGCCTCGGAAATTATTTAAGAATATTAAGACAAAACTATAAAATTAGTTATCAATTAACTTTAAAGTCATACTTGAAAACATTTAAAAAGAAAAATGATATGGTGAAAATAATTTTACCCTACTTAATCAACTAAATACCTTTCTTACCGAGTCAGTGAAGATATTTGAAATTTTATTTTCAAGCTAACTTCATTCAACAGTATTCTAGAATACTTATTTTTATTTTCTTTGGTTAAACAAAACCTTTCGTTAATTGTTGTGTTCCAAATAACAATAAAAACCTTCACAATGACTTTGTTTTATAAACGTTCTTATTATTTTATTTTATTTTAAACTTTTGAACTATTTTATTTTAAGATCAATTGTTTACTTAGAAAACGTGTAATAAAATTAATTATAGAAACTAAATTAATGATGAAAAAAAAGCGTTTAATACCATTAAAAATCAAACAAAATTGTTATATTTTGATGAAATATAGATAAAAACATTAAATACTATCTTTATATTCCGAAATATAGCTTTACGGTTCAACGATTTCCTTAACTAAAATTGATAAAAAGTATAAAATTGAACTTAAATAATAGTTCTATTATTATACTACTAAAGAGCTTCTTCTTTTAAATTTATCAGAAAGTATGACTATTATGACTTTCTAATTGTAGCTATTTAAAAAAAAACTTTTAATAAAATTAACTACTTATACTTAATTTGATTCTTTAATCCATTGTAAAATGCACTTTTGTTATATTCTATAGTCTTAAAGTGACTTTATATTTTTCATTGAGATTAATAATAGTGTATGATTACTATTTTTTTAAATAGCTTTTACTTGTAGTAATCTTAATAATTTATTACAATTAAGCAGATAAATCGTTGTTCAAAGTTAGATAACATTAGTTTCGTTTTGTCTGAGAAGTTACTGACAACAACTAATGATTAAAAACTCACTTTACATTGTACTATTTTTCATTTTAAAGCTAGTATGTAAATGTTGTTATAAAAATTGTTTATTTAAAGATATTATTTTTGTTTTGTTATTGTATAAATTAATTGTAGTATATTTGTTAGTGTTACTCGTTTTAACTGGTTTAAAATAATTTCCACTACATTTATTTACACTTTAGTAAAAAAAAGTCAAAAAGTTACAACATTTTTTTTATCAGATACTTTTATAAATTAATAAACATAACAACTAGTTCTTTTAATTAATTTACGTAATAATATAAAAAAGTGTAAATAAAACTTAAACATCTATGTTTTTAAAACAACAAAACAGTATTAACCGCAATCATCGTCATTAAAGTTTAATCATAACAGAAAGTAGGTGTGTTTTGTTTAGCTACAAAACGTTTATGACTTTAAAAAGCTGTTCATAAATAATGTTCAATTACCACAAAAACTTATGCATACAGCAATTTTGTTTTTTATCATCATTTGGCAAACTGCGGTATGCGGTCTGGAAGCAGAATTCTACTACCCGCAATATGCTATCTGCTAAAAACATATTTAAAATCGATAAATGAATTATTTTAGTTGTTAAGTTTAAAACTAG
Organism: Thalia democratica; assembly: GCF_965202585.1. Taxonomy (NCBI): domain Eukaryota; kingdom Metazoa; phylum Chordata; class Thaliacea; order Salpida; family Salpidae; genus Thalia; species Thalia democratica. Next base: position 22,098,228 of record NC_139165.1, read on the forward strand.
GCACTTAATCTAACAATTTCAAGTTCTTTAACGAAGCTTGATTTACCAAATTTTTAGTTTAAATTAGTACTATAACTACATTTATACAAATTAACTAGGGCCAACAAAAGAAGTTATTTCATACAGTGCAGCCAGCGATAAACCTTTTTAGAATTTTTTTTTAAATAACTGCGAAAAAGAAATTGTCATAAATTAAGCCTTTTACCAATGATAAAAAAAATAATAGTAAGTTTGTTTACCTAGCATTAACAGCATTTGTTTTCTTTATGACGTCACCTAATATAGAAGAAAACCATAAAGTTTATGAAAACTGAATCATGTTTGAACTTTTTTTTGTCAAGAATTAAAAAAAGGTAATTTTATAAAAATTACCTCTTTTGGTTTGCTTCGAATTCAAACATTTATTAACTTTTTTAACGCAACTATGAACTAGATTAGGAATCGGCAAACAGCGGCTGGCGAAAGAAAATTTATGATACCTACACTTTATTTTCTGAGGTCTGAATTGAAAAGCAAAGAAATTATTAGGTATAGTTTACGGGAAAGTTTGGAACTTACACTAGATATTCTGGGTCTTCTATGAAAATAAAAGACCGAAACTACAACTGCAGCCTGCAAGTTTTTTTGATTTTGAAATTCTGCCCACGACAAACAAATGCTTACTAAACCCAGAATTAGATGATTTTTATATATGTTTGATATACTAGTTGATTTCAATTTAAGCTTAAAGGGAAGATATTATACTTGTTTTGAAATATTCAAGTTAATGTTTGCAAATAGCAATGCAAAGTTATTTAACTAAATTGTATACAGTCAAGATTGTTTTCTTTATAAGAAAATAGAGACTTTTGCTGTATCCAAACAGCTAAAGTGTCGCTTTTAAACTGAATTCACTGTCTATCTATTGTATAGTATAAAAATTGAAGACTAATAATACTACTTGCATTTTGTTTATTCAAGGAAACAGTAAATAAAAATGTTTGGTAAACTCGTTTCAAATATTATCTAACTATGTTTAATCACAACAGTATTAAGATGTAAAAGAGCTTAAAGTCAGAATTAATTATAGCCTAATTTGAGTAATTCATAGACAAATATAGCTGTTCTAACGATTGCTAAAAAATTGCTAAATGTCAGAAATTGAAAAATAATGTTCTTTAGTTGTCCTCACTAATTAAACAATAAAATAACATATGTGTCATTCTAATACACAACTTTAACAAAAAAATCTATACACAATTTTTGCAAAAACGCGAATAGAAATAAATGTTTTAGTTTTAAAAACGGGTATAGGTATATAGTAATTTTAATTCCAACACAATTTCTGCGGTCTAACACAAAAGAACACATACTTATTTTTACTTATTTTGTGATTTTTTTTATTGACCTCACGACTTTCCTTTTTAAAAAAAAATACTTTTTGTTAAGGTCTGAAATATAATTATCTGTTAAAAAAGCTAAAAAAAAATACAAACCAACTTGTTAGTTACAACTGTGTAATAGTTTAATATTAGTTGCACTAATAACATATATATAAAAAAAAAGTTTTAGTTCATAAATCTCTCTAAATTATAAATCACAAGTAATTTGTATTAAGTTTGGACTGGAATTTAAAAAACAAAATGAGTGTAGAATCAGTTATTTGATATTAGTTTCATTTCTTTGTTGTTTCCTTATTCTTCTTTGAACTTTTTAAGAACTGAAAAAATATTACAATTATTTTTGTTGCTAAAGGAAGCAAGTGTTTTAATTTTGCCACTTTTTTAATTTTTTACAAACTTCCACAGAATGTTTTTATTTTACTTGCCATAAAAATTTTAAACAGTAGGTTTAATGTTAAAGTATTTTATGTTTCGGTATGGTAATACTAAGCAGTGTTTCTTACAACAATTTCAATATGAATATAAAGTATTTTTTATAAAAACTCTTTTTAAACAAAGATTAAAACTATAGCCTAAAAGATAAATAAAAAATTTAAAAAATGGAATTTTATAAAAAAGTTTGCTCTAAAAGCTGATATTCAAATGGGACGTTAGTTTAACATAGTTTTATTTCATAATACTTTTATTTTTTTATTAAGTTTTAGATAAGGTTTAGAAAAATTACCTTTGGTACACGTATCTTAGACTTTTTTCTTTTCTCTTTACTTTCTTTTTTATTTTTATTTATTTCTTTTTCTTGAGACTTGTCTTCTTTACTGGTTTCATCAGTTAAAGTCCACAGTTCATCTTTCAGCTGGTCCGATTTATCTTCTAGTGTTTTTTCTTTAAAACGTTCCTGAAAATCCCTATATGTTTCTTCTAATTCTCCGAAGGGATTTTTCTTGCTCGAGTCGTCCTCATCATTTTTAGATGAACTTTTACTTTTTGAATAGTTATCGTTGGTTTCTTCTATATCTCCAAAAGGGTTACTTGAATTTTTTTCAGTTTCGTCAATATCATCAATTTTTTTATTAACAGCTGTACTTCGTTCGTCAACTATCTCCGCGTCGCAATCTTTCTCAAACGGATTGTCTGACGGTAATACTTCAAAACTTCTACTTGTTACAGGTTCATCATTATCATTTTTAGACGAAGTTTCCCTTATTAAACTATCTTCATCTGTTTCCTCTAATTTACCGAAGGGGTTTTTACTTTCCGCAGATTCACTTACCTTATCATTATCACCTAAGTCGGATACCGATTTATTTTCATTTAAAGAAATCGAATCTTCCTCGACATTTCCAAACGGATTTTTACAATCATTAGTTTCACTTACAATTTCACTCTTGGTTGAATCAGGCTGTTTAGTTCTAAGGGAAATCATTTTATTTAAACTTTCATTTGACGCAAACTTATCATCACTTTTTCTACTAGTTGAAATGTCTTCAGTCGTTTCCTCAACATCTCCAAAAGGATTTCTGTTTCCATGTTCGACAACTATACTTTTTGTTGAATCCGTTTCTTCTACAACGTTTGCTTTTGATCCGGACTCTTTGACGTTTTCCTTAAACCTTTCAAAGTCTTCCTCAGAGCTACCAAAAGGATTACTCGCAAGAGTTTTGTTTTTTGAGCTCTTCGGGGGCAGGGGCGCTCTCCTTTTAAGAGGACCTCCGTGGGATTTAGTTTTACGGATCTTCTTTTTATCCGTCTCGTTAATGACGTCATTACTATTTTTACTTTCGGTCACACTGGGTGCCCTAGGAGCCTTTCTCATCATAATGGGATTTTTTTTAGTCCCAGTAGATTTCCCGCTAAGACCCGGTGAGTTTCGTAGCAAGTTTTTGACAAAGTAGTAAGTGTGCGCGAGCAGTGGTTGTTCCGAAGAAAGTTTCCTGACTGTCTTGGAGACGATTATTTCCGAGTTGTTGTCGAAGTTGTAGTCGCTCGGCATGAAATTGTAGCAAACAACCAGAAAGTCTGTCAGCTTCCTAAACTCGTTTCTGTCGTTCGGGTTTGTGCAATGCAAGCAATCTTTTATTTTGCTTTTGCAAATATCCGCGACCTGTGATTAGATCATAAAAAATATTCTTAATAAAGTATTAAAAACTATCATCAAATTAAGACTAATTTAATATTTACTTTTCACGTTTTTCACTGTTTAAATTTACTTTAATTAGTATGCTTTTATTTTTGTTTTGTGTTCACAAATTATGTTTTAAGAATTATAGTAAAATGAAACAGTTTGGATATTTCAATAGTATCACCTATAAACAACGAATACTTTCATCTTGTTTATGAACTTGAATTTTTCGACTACATAGCAGTTAATAGATAAAAGCAGAGTATCAATTTATAAACAGTATATATTACTAAACGGATATTATTTAACAAAAATATAGTTTGCTTACATAACTGAACCCAAGCTCGTTTGCAGCCTGCAAACACGGCAAATAGTCTCTGCAACTGATTTCTAAATTCCCAGTGTAGATAATCTTAAGTATTAACTCCACACTTTTTTGACCGCTAGATAGCGTGATGCCCCGTACTTTTTCTATGTTGTCAAATGCACTAACTCTGTTGAGTAAATTGCATAAAAAAATTTTTTTAATATTAACATGATAAAATAAATTAACATTTTTTAATGATATTCAAAATAATCTGTAAATTGGAATTTTGCTACATTGTCAAATGCAGGAACTATGTTTTAATATTAGTACTTAATATTAATTAAACGAAGAAAAAAATTAGAGCTCAAAAAAATTGTTAAAATGGCCTGATTTTATCACTATTACTATTACTTTTGTTGACATAATAAAATAGAAGTTTTATTTTAGTACATTTAAAATCACTTGTACAGTTGACTGCAAGTTTTCAGGACTATTTTATGGCACGGAAAACTTTTGTTGCCAGCCATAATATAGAAATCGCACATGAATCCTTTTTTGCGGTAATCATTCAACTGACTTGCAAACTTGCACAAATAATCACTTTTTTCAGGATTGTTTTTGTTTTTACTCATAATTTGTTTACTCCCTATTTTACTACCTTTAAAACTACGTTGTAAGTTTTTAAAACTCCTTTATATAGTTTTCGAAGATCATTGGATTATTCAACTTAATCACCAGTATTTAATTGGCTTTAAATTTTACCATGGTAATACCTTTATTGAATATTGTTATTTTATTTATAAATAGTTTATTGGTTTAGTAAAGCCTTAATTTATAAAACAGTAGCAGTTTTGAGATTTTACTATTAATGTTTACTTTAAGGCTGAAACTAAATCTAGTTCAATAACTTAGTTCAACTAGACATATTTTAGTTAGTTTATTAAGCTTACAAATACTACTTTAAATACTTTAACGCTATTTGAGTAGTTATTATTAAAACTAGACCTATTACTTAATTAATTCAAGTTAATATATTAAAGTTATTTAAAAACTTAATCACTCTATACTACGCTTTTAACAAATAATAATAACTACCTGTTGGTACTATAAAATCTTATAGGATTTAACTATTTACAAGAACAAAACACATTTCATTTATCGATAAGAAATTTAAAATTTAGTTACTTGAACTCTAAAAATTTCTAAGAATATATATTTTACATATGTATGAAGTATTTCTTAAAACAAACTGAAGAAATATAATACTAACTTTAATTAGTAAATAAATTGAATTTGTTTTTAGTTTTTTAAACAGGTCAATCATATTTACATGTTTAAAAGTATACTTTAAAACGTTTATTGACTTTAAAAGATTACCAAATCAAATTATTGTATAATTTTTAAATATATTCTTCTATTTAAGAATTAAAAAATGTTTAGTTTGTCAAGCAAATTAGTATATAAGTATAGTTTAAGTTTACTCAAATCTTATAAAACATAATGTAGAACTTAGTAGTAAAGAAGTTGATAAAATTTCAATGTACTATTAAGTTAATTTATTATATATGAGTAAATCGGAAGTCATATTGTACTAATAAAGTTAGTTCTTACAAAAAAAGCGATTAATCGAACCTAAAAGCATACCAACATTTTTTTCTTTAAATAGTAAAAAGAGTTTAATTACTATCTAGCAACAACCGTTTTTTTAGTTAGAACGATTAAAAACATTTTTTCAATCAAAATAGTTTTTAAACTTTAGTTGTATAGTAGTGGATGGAACAACATCAATTTTTTATATCTTTGTAAATTTTAGCTGTCTCGATTACTTATAACTTTTTTTTAATACTGAGCTAGTTCTAACTTTGAAATATGTCTAAGTTAACATATTAAAGCTTATATATTTATTAACTTTGATAAGTTGTTTCTATTTTAAGAAAACAAAAATAAGATGTTACCAAGCAAAAGACGTTAACTCTAGCAAAACTAGTTAATATTACCATGTTCAAAAACTGACAAATTTTAAAAGTTTGCAATGTTTCAAATCGTATTGATTTTTTTCCTAATCAAAGGAGTAACTTAGAAAACAAGAATTTAGAAGGTGTTTAAGGGGTCTAAAAGAAACTATACAAAGCTTTATAAGGTTATAAGATTTTTTTTTAAATGAAAGTTTACTAAAATTAAGATTCAGACAAAAACTGCGTAGTATTTTAGTTGTAGACTATTTGTGATTAAATATCTTATTATTATTATACTTGGCTTTCTTTTATAAAAAATTCAAACTTTAATATTTTTTGTACAGAAATCATTATAATTTAAGTTTTAGTACTTCGTAAAATCTCTTTAATATCATTCAATTGGAAATTAAGTTATTTTCTGTCTTTTTTTAAACATTTAATTTGGTTTTGACACGCTTGAATGAATCAAAGGTTTACCGAAATTAATGTTAGTTGTTTTTAGTTTTAGTAATGTATTTATTCTTAAGTCTTTCCTAAACCAAGGAAAAGAAATCGTGGAAGCTCATAATGATACTTCTGTTTGAATGATCCTTTCAGTAAAAACTTTTTCTCAAAGTTTTTAATATAATTACGCTTTGAAGGTATTTATTTAATAGGTTAGGATCACAAAACAATTTTGAATTGTTATATTTGGCCAAGCGACCATCCTATATTTAGAATTTTAATCAAACAATCGTTAACTTACTCAATGGTGTGAAACTGCAGGTGCCTAAAGAAAATCAGCTTTCAGACATTCCTAATCTAACTGTTAAAAAAAGCAGATACTTTTCCATTAGTTTTAATAGTAATCGATATTTTCTATTTTGCAGCATTTTTTGTACAAGAGGTAATAACGATCTATATATAAAATTTTCAAATACTTAAAACATTTTACTTTTATTAATACATTTTATGTGTATTTTCTTGAGGCCTGTCATATAATTAAACTTTTAAACATTTTAGTTCTGCACATTTTTTTTTACTTAAAAAAGTATTTTTCATTAAACTTCTAATCTAATTCGGTAAGTTAAGATAAATATTAGAAAATAAAATCTCAAAATTCAAAGTTTTACTTTACCCAATTTTTTTCTATATTTATAACCCAAGTCTGTTATCTGAACACTTATAGAACATTTCAAAATACAAACAGAAGATTTGTAACTTTGAAAGTTTTCAAAATAGTTGTTGAAATAAAATATAAATTAAACTTCCTTTTTCGTGTTCAGTAAAGTGCTTGAACGATTTGAAGACTTCATCGTGCACATTTAGTTTTTTAAGAATGCGCTTTTATTCCTATTTTATTATTTTATAGTTTATTCTTTTTACATTACCTAACTTTAAAATCTTGCCAAATTACGTACTATGATACTAACTTAAAGTTTCACCAACAAGTAACTCAAATGAATCAGTTATACGAAGCAGTTTGTAGTTTTGCCAGTAGTAGTACAAATATTTGCTAAACACTTGAATATTCCTTAATTATTTTAGTTCAAACTTATAATTGCGTGTTCAAAACTATACTTGACTTATAAAACTTAAAGCTAGTAGCCGAGTAATTATTCCTCGGTAGGAAGCTTTTAAAAACAGGTATATTATGAGAAGAGACAGTTTATTAATATGCTCAATCTTAACTAAGTATAGATGAAATAAGTTTAGATTTTTGAAATGACATTGGAAATGTTCATTGGTATTCACATTTACCTTTAAAGTTTATTGCTCAAAATTAGTACTTTTTGTCAGAATTGTAATAAAAAAAGCCTAAGCGTGTCATTGTTTTAAGAGTAATTTTTCTGAACTTTTAATTTACAGACAATCTTTCATGGTACTATTTACTGCTAGATTACCTTGGATGACCAAAAATAAATAACAGTTAAAAATAGATCATCTAAGTCCTTATATGTTTTAATTATTATAACAATAACAGTTTTTAATTTAGATAAATTAAAAAAAAATAAGTTTATTTAGCTCGTAAGAAATTGTAAATGCAAGTGGTATACAGAATAACTGAAAAGTTTTTCGCACACCAGCTCCTTAAATAGTTTAATAAATTATATACTGTACAATAAAGTGTCTTTCAAAGTTTTAAGATTTTCTGGTCATCCAAAAAAAAAATCCACAGTTTAAACTTTATTTTACCAACTTTTCTTTTCTAATTAAGTTAAGAATGTGCTAAATTACAAACTCAAAATTTTTCAAATGATAACCACTAAATTTTAGATGTAAAAGATAGACTTATAGAAAATGAAGCTATGTTTAGTTTTGCTAACTTAATTAACTAAATTAATTAACGCCAATGTACCATTGTTAGTATATTGAATTTGTATATTTGACGATAGACTGTTTATAAAAACAAGTAAGTTTCTTATTCTTATTTAAAAGGTTTACTACTTAGACTCAATAATAGATAACTTAGATACTTTAACTTTCTGCTTGAATTTTTAATGAGCTTTACAAATTAAAAACATAACAGGTTTTACGAAAACTATAAAGTATTAAAAAAAACTTAGTTTTTAATATATAATTTTATTTATGCAGATACTTAAAATAAAATAAAAAATTAAAATATAATAATTTATCACATAAAAAAAGTAGTTAGTTGAAGTTCGAAACTGATACAAAACAAAACTATTCTTAATCAATTGTATGACAACTTATACTATCATATAATAACTTAATTTATCAGTTTAAGATTTAAATAAAGTATCACCAAAAAGTTTTTCACTTTTATTGAGCTCTGTTATTTTTTCAAATTGACTAGCAGGACAGCACAGTTGTCAGAATTCCTGAAATGAAAAGTTATGATTGTTTTAACTCATAATATCATGCTTGAGTAACTTTGTGGCGACTTGATGAAAAAATTTTGAATTCATGTATTTCATATTAGTAGGCAGGTTACTGTCAAAGCATATAACAAATAAATTGTGTTTACATAAATTTTTACATTAATTAACACACTATTATATTCCAAATGATAACGTGACTTTCTGAGTATTATCACTCACTGTAACTTGAATTTTATCTACATTAAGTTAGAATAGATCATCGTTGCTAGAATTTTACAAAAAAAACGTTCTAGATTTTAATAAACTTTTGTTAACTTTTGTTTAAAATTCCATGCTCAACTAAATATGTGGTTGTTATTTAAAACAAATCTTGCAACTATGAGCTAGCTTTTTTAGTTTAAATCTCTAAGTTTAAATATTATTCTTTCCTATTAATTTTATAACAACAAACTGGCTTTTGCCACTTTGGCATGAGTGGTCAACTAAGTCTATTGATACCAAACTAGTTCTAGACTTGAAAAAATTTTAAGGTAAATTGTTTTTATGTAGCTTAAATGTACACTTAGTTTCTTTATTAACTTTGTTTTTAAATGTTTGATTATGTTTTTCTTTTTTTTTAAATTTTTAATATGATTTAAAGAAAAAGATTATTTCTTTTAGAGCCTAAACCTTACTTTTGTACCAAATATTTTTTTATAAAAAATTAAATCAAAACTTGGTTAAGCTAGTAGGAACCCACTTTGTTGCAAAGATTCTTTCTTAATATTTTTTAAACTACTTCAAGGATCTGTGTTATAAAATGTCTGACCCACAAGGAGAAGTAGCTGCCCCACAACAAGTGGCTGAGGCCCCACAGCAAATGGACCTTATGACCGCCATCCACGAAGTAATTAAACATTTATCTGTTATCTATCTACAAAGCTAATTAAATTATCACCTCTTATGATATTTATTTTTTCATCAGTGAAAAACCATAAGCAGAAAACTGTCACAGACACAACTTTATTGTTTGTTACTTAAATTAAAACAATTAGTTGAACTATCATAATGAAATACTAGATTATTTAATTTGACTTAAGTTAAGGGCTGCTGTGGTCATTAAAATATCTTGATATCTTAATATTTTATAGTATTATATAATTGAATAAGATTAAATTTTTTACTTTGTTTAGACTTGTTTCTTCAACATCTTTAACTACTCAAACCAGATGTCAAAAGTTGACATTATTTTCAATTAAAATTTAAGAAGATATTTTTAAATTAACAAATATTTAATATTTTCAAGTTAGTATTATGTTTTTCTATTTGAGGCAAGTGTAAATTTTGTTCCTATTAAAATTATGGTACATAAGCCAAACACAGGGTTGCCACTTTACTTGAAAATCATGAATTTGACAATTTAGGCTAAAATAACCTGGAATTTGTGAAACTAAAATAAAAACCTGGAATTTTAAATAATTTTTACATGTCAAGTAGAAAAATTTTGATATGACACAAAAAATCTACCTTATTGATAATTTTTTTTGTCATCATCAAAAATATTTTTGTTAAAAAACACATTTGAAGTATCTTAACAGTAGCTTTTCAATGCTTAAATACTATTTAACACATGTTTTTACCTTGAACTTAAGTTTTTAACTTAAAGTAGGCCCAAAAACAAGTACTTTTGAAAACCTGGATAAAATTTGACAAAAGACAGTGGCAACCCTGTAAACACTCTTGAGCCATCAAAATAAACCATTTAAATTTCCTAACCCCAAGTACTTGTTAACAACTCCAAATACGTGTTCATATAACAAAAAAAAATTATATATATTTCCAGGTGCTCAAGACCGCCGTGGTGTACGATGGCGTGTGCAGGGGCCTGAACCAGGCGGCGAAGGCGCTGGACAGCAAGAAGGCGCACGTGTGCTTTCTCGCCACCAACTGCGACCACAAGGAGTACGTGAAGCTGATCGAGGCGCTGTGCAACGAGCACAACATCCCGCTGATCAAGGAGGTCGAGAACAAGAAGTTGGGTGAGTGTTTGTTTATAAGTTGTTTAAATGTAGATGTGTTTATGATTATTGTGATGAACCATTTCATTTGTCTTCAATAGAGTAGACACAAGAAGTTGGGTGAGTATTTTTAATTTAAGTGTTGTTTAAATGTGGATGTGTTTTTGATTTTTGTGGTGACCATTTCATTTGTCTTCAATAGAGTAGACACAAGAAATTGGGTGAGTGTTTTTGATTGAAATGTTGTTTAAATGTAAATGGATTTCTAATTGTTATGATGGACCATTTCATTCCTTTTCAAGGAAGTTGACAACAAAAAGTTGAGTGAGTATTTGTTTAATAAAAATTTTGAATACAATTCAAGTTCATATATGTAGTTATATATACACTTTTCCTCACTGTTTATTATTAATTAAAGTATTTCACTTATAATTAAAGTTGATAAGAAGAAATTAGATGAGTGTTTAATTATTAAAAAAAAGAGTGCATTTTTTTCACTTCTACATTGTTTTTTGCAACTAGTTGGCATCACTAAGTAAATTACTACTTATGAATGGTTGAGAAAGTTACTAATGATAACATTGAAATTGAAATATGGTTGTTATTTTGAAGTTGAAATTATTATTATTTGGTCCTCCTCAATAGTACCTTTTTTAATTTCATTAAGCAATAATCCCAATAATATAAGAAGTTGACAACAAGAAAATGGGTATATAAAAATTATTTCAATATTGCAAGGTTTTATTTGTATTAAAAAACTTCCATTATTTTCTTTTGTTTTATGCCAAAGTATGATTTCATTAAGTAAAGTCCCAATTTAACATTGAAGTATAAAAAAAACATGTTATAAATTTATTCAATTATTCTGTTGGTAAAGCAAGTTGACAGCAATAAATTGGATTGGTGTTTGTAAATTTAAATCCTCCATCTAATCTATTATTTTTTGACACTAATTGGTTTCATTAGGTAAAAGCCAACTTATCATTGAAGTTGTCAACAGAAGTAAAATATTTTTATTTCAATCAAATTCTAACAAATTCAATGAAGAATTCTTTATTATCTCATCCATTATTAAATTAATATTTATAGTCTAGTTTACATAATCATATCAATAGTCATGGTAGTAAAATTTTTAAAATCAATGTGAATTGTTTAATTTGTTCTTTCTTGATATCACTTATTTCATTTAAATTATACTAACTTTGTCAAAGTTTTCACTTTGAAAAATGTTTACACTAAGTCCTATAAAACTGTAGTTTATCAGAACTAAAGTTTTCCAGCTACTTAAAAAACCAAAATTTTCATAGTGCAAAATTGATAATGTTTGCATCAATTTATGCAAAGTATATAGAATACAGATACTATTGAGATATAATTACAAGAATTTTACTTTATAGATAGACAATATGGAAATAGTTTTCAATAGTTTTTTTTAATATGTTTATGATAAATCCAGGTTTGGTACTTTTTAAAAAATCTGGCTAGTTTAAAAAAATTTCTAACATTACGAGCTATTTATTATCCCAAATTTTTCAACTTCTTTTTGTAAATATACTAATTTCTAAAAATTAGCCTTAATTGTAATTATAGTTATTACTTTATTAAATATATTTTATAATATGACATCTTTTCACTCTTTTAATTTTTTCTAAATATTTAGCTTCTAAAATCAGAAAGAATTGACTAGTTTCTTTTATATCAAATTAATTTGTTGCTTGAAAGGGTGGCCACTTTATCATGGTAATTTTTTTTTTCATAAATGTGCAGTGCATACTTGCCACAAACCCAAGATAACTCAGGCTTGTTAAAACTTGGTTCATAATTTCAGGATTATTAGTTTTTTAGAAACAAATTTAAGCTTGTTTTGATGTAAAACTTAAATGTGGGCAAGTATTTAAAGTTTTTATAACTCGATTATATTTGAAATTGTTTTTTTTTTACTTTGTTTTCTTTTGGTACATTATACTCATAAGCTTAATAGATTTTTCAGTTTTTAAATATTATCATTATATTTTTCATATTTTTAAATTACCTTGCTGTATATTTAACTACTTTTTAGTTGTATACCCTTTTTTCTACTATCCCAAAGAATGGTTATCCTTTTTGTGTATTTATTTTACTAACCAAAACTTAGTTGATGATAAAAAATTAGTAAGTAGTGAAAAATAAACATGGTTGCCAAAAAAACCTGGAATCCTTGAATTTAATAGTTTAAACAATAAAAAAAAATGGAAGAACCATTAATTTGAAGTTTTTTTTTTAAAAACACTGGAAAAACCTAGAATTTGGAACAAAAATCTTTAAAGAAATTAAAAGTACCAGAAATTTTCAATATCTGTACATATCAAGTGACAACTTTAAAAAACAAATGATTAAAAACAAATTTTTTTTCAAAAAAACAAAAAAGTTTTTTTTTTAAACATATTTAGAATAGCTTAACTATTCCCTTTCAATGTTCTTATACTATTAAAAACAATTTTTTAACTGAAGTTTAATTTTATACTAAAAGTTGACCAAAGCACTTGTTTTTTAAATTACTGGAAAAATTAAGATAACTTGGAATAAATTGGAAACAAAAAAAAAAACCTTTGAAAACTTTGTTTAAAGTACTTGTTTGTGGTTTTATTTTATTAAAAATAGAAATATAGTTCACAAAAAAGCTTTTGAAGAAATAAAATTAAATAAACTTTAACACTTGAAAAGTCTATTCACACATTAATAAAAAAGTTTTAAAAATTTATTAGAGGTATTAATATTATTTTTTTTTAGGCGAAATGGCCGGTTTGTGCAAGATCGATGCTGAAGGAAACCCAAGGAAGGTTGTAGGATGCAGCTGTGTCGTCATCAGTGATTGGGGCAAGGAAGGAACCCAGGCCCATGAAATCGTCATGAACTACATCAAATCTAAGAACTAAATGGCTTAGCTAATTAAATTAGACAATAAACCATTAGCCAATTAATTATGTTTTTTTTTATATACTCTTAAAATAAACTAATTTATCAATTTTTATAATAGCATGAACTTTTTGTGAAGTATGTTAATACATATTTTAAGAAGGTATGTATACTAACATATCTATATTTAACTAAAATTACATTATTAATAAAAAATTTAAACTGTTTCTAACTGGTGGTGTCTCCTCTGTTTTGTGTAGCAAAACATAAAATCACTAAGAGATTGTCTGTTTACTATAAGAAGAGTTTTAAAGAAACAAAAAAGTTTTAACAGAATGATAAGCTAGTCTATATATCCCTTCTACTATCTACTATTTTCATTTTTTTTTTTAATTTATTGAAATATGGTTAAACAATTTAAAGTAAATCTCTGAGTATATTTTTAACTTATTTAGAAATGCATTAGTTATAATGTATTTGTTGAAAGTCCATTATAGGGTCTGAAACATGGTTTCCAAACAAGGTCGTAAAGGCGTATAAAGAAGGTATTTGATGAATTTAAGGGTAGTTTTACTTCAAAATCAGGGTTTTCCAAACTAGGTCATATTGTCCCTTTAAGTACCTTGAGTAGTCAAGAGGCCATAAGGCAATAATTTGAAAATTACACTAGATGCTCTGGAGCTAATGAAGCAGAAAAAAAACAAGGTTTTAAAAGGGCTAACTAATTTATAGTTTTTCTGAGAAATTCTTTCGGAAGGTAACCCATATTTTTTCTTATTTATAATAAAAGGACCTTATGAAGCGAAAATATATGAGAGTGGCACACTTTCGGAAACTTTGTATTAGAAAAATTTGAAACTTTCATTAGAATAGGGTTTCCGAAAGTGGACCATTCTAAAGAATTAACAGACCATATCAGTTGTAAATTTAGAGAGGGGCACACTAGGCTATAAATGGAAAATATATAGGGTTGCCAAAAACCCCTTCGAACAAAAATTATTAAGAAATCTGGTAATTACCTTAGATTATGTGGCACCAATATCAAGCTGAAATTAATATGCGATGTTTTTTATTTTACAATATTATCAATAAATTATATTAGATTACCACATTGTTAAATAAAATTGATTAAATTTAGTAGTTTATAATATATTATGTAAGTAAATACAATGTTGCACCAATATCAAGCTGAAATTATATTGTGTTTGATGATGACTTTATTAACCAAAAATCTAAAAGGTAATTACACACCAATACTAGGCCTAAATCATTGATTTTTAGCCCAGAGTTATGGATAAGAAAGACAAAATACAATCTAATTTCAGCTTGGTATTGGACATCATCCTAGGTAATTAACTAAATGCCTTGAATTTTAGTTAACCTTAACATTAATTAGTAAAATTTATTAAATAGATATAACTTTTTGTCATCATTATAATTTTTTTTTATTAACTCAAATTTAACTAAAACTAGTCCGTAAGACATCTTCAAAAACAATTTAAAAGTTGTGAAGAAATTTTTAAAAACTGGATAAATTTTCTCAAAAACATTTAACAACCCTGAATATACTATATATTCGTGTATTCATGAATAATATCAGAATAAAGGTCATAGTTCTAAAAAATAATATCAGATATCAAAGGAAAATAGATGCATGCGCACAGTAGAGATTTGTGCCAGTACTTTTTTATTATTAAAAGGGAATTTATGTAAAAGTGGTCTAATTAAGTAGTAACTGTGTAGTAATTTAATTATTTGGAAAATTTTTTTTCGTAAGCTGAAATAATTTCCTAAATACTTATGACTTAATTATTGACCATACGTCACAATTCCAAACTATATTAGAATTCGCTGTTATTAGACTTAAGGTTTTATATCAGATACAACACCAGTGGGAACCGGTCTAAATTTGCACCGTATTTTTATAAGGGCACAAAATTGCAATAGGTAACAAAATTGCGCGAAACCAATTTTGCACCATGGGTCAATTTTCGACGAGAGTAAGAATACAGAGAAAAAAAATAATTAAAAAAAGTTACTGGTCTAGAGTAAGGTTAGGGATTATAGTGATAATAAAGCTAATAAAAAATGTTATAAAAAAAAAAAAACGACCGACTGAAGTTAAGGGGTAACAGTGATAGTAAAAATAATAAATAAAATCATAATAAAAATTACTAAGGATAAACAAATTAACTTACCGACCGAGGGTTAGGGGTAACAGTGCTAATAAAAAAAAAAAACTAAATTGAATTTAATAAAAATAAAATTTATAAAATAAAAAAAAAAACTTAACCAGTGCAAAACTGTTTGCTCGTGCAAAAGTATCTTCGCGCAATTTTGTACACTCTTGCAATTTTGTTCCCTCGTGCAATTCTACGCTCGTGCAAGTTTGACAACTACTCACACCAATAATGATAAAATTAACATATAAAAAAAGGAGCACTTAAGTCTGAACAAGTTTGTCCTTGTAACTCTTGAAATTGGGAACAGGTCTAATTGCAATTTAAAGGTAATTTCCCTAATAGTTGATGAGTAAGCAAAATAGTTTTTTTTTTCCTTGAATTTATATCGTTATCCCTTATCCACATTACCCATAAATTCTAGAAAAAAAAAACTAAAAATACAAAAATTATGAAAAAAAAAAATTCTGACTCAGCAATTATATGCACAAAGACATACTTGCACGAAGGGTCAAATATACACGAAGCGAAACTTTTGAACGATGAACTTTTGCTTAAAGGGACATTTTTTCTCAAAGTCACTAATGATTCAGGGGTTATTTTGCACGATAGTAAACAAACAAAATAAAAAACCACCTATCGAGGGTAGCGGTAAGTGGTAATTGTGGTAGTAAAGTCATGAATTAAAGTTATTGAAAAAAATTATACAAATTTTTTAACCCGTGCAAAAACTTTATTGTGTAAAAGTGTTCCTTCGTGCATGTTAGACTCCTAACCGTTAAAATAGAAGAACAACAATTATAATTTATGTCCAAAAACTCTTTATTGCCAACTTAATTTAATTGAGCAACGTATTGTATCGAAAAAAATATTTTAAATCAGTCTAAAATTTCTGGCTGCTTCAAAGTACTCGACAAAATTGTTGTACCGAATAATATAACTGTAGTATTTTCAGGACACGCTTGAGTGCATTTGAGGTTTAATGATGAACTTTTTGAGTAAATTTCTGGTTGATTATATGAGTTTTAAAAGCTCATATAAAAGTTGATTAATTGTAATTAAAAAGCGCAGGGCTGACTGAAAACGTTGCTACTTGAGTTAAGGTAAAGCAACGTACTGATAGAAATGAATTGCTTAACTCATTCAAGCATGACATTAAAATATAGAAATTAAAGTGATATAGATAGATTAATATGTTAAACTACTCATTAAACATATCAATGGCGGGAACGTGTAAATTAAGCACGAAAATATATTAACACAAAATGTCAAATTTGTAGGAAGACAATTAGCACGAAGGATCAATTATGCATGAAGTGAAACTTTTCACAAAGAGTCACTATTGCACGAGGGGTCACATTATTACAAAGACATTTTTACAAAAAAGTAAACAAATTTAAAAAGAGTAAATTATGTATTAATACAACAAAAGTAGTTTAGGAGTAACAGTGAGAGTAAAAAGAAAAACGACAAAAAAATTAAATAAGAAATTTGAAAATATAAAAATTAACTATATAAAAAACTAACGACCGAGGGTAAGGGTTAAAAATACAATAAAAAGAAAACTACTTAAATGAAAACCGAAGGACAACAGTGATAAAAATATAAATATATGAACTAATAAAAGTAGTTGCTCATAAAATAAAGAAACTGAAAAGTTTGAAAAATAAAACACAAAAAAAAATACTGATAGAGGGTTAAAAGTATTATTGTTAGTAATTGAAAATGGTAAATATAAATGTCATAAAAAAAAATCAACCTGTGCCAAAACCCCTTCGTGCGAGAGTGACTAATTGTACAAAATTGACGTAGTTCAAAAGTGTCTTCAAGCAGAAATGTCTCTTCGTGCATATTAGACTACTACCCATCGATTACAGAATTTTTGCAACATTATTAGACAAATTTTTAGTCGCTCAGCGATATTTAAATTTAGTTTTTTTTTTGCTAACCATACTTAGTTAAAACCTTCGATTATCAGGTATTTAAATAAACTATACTTTATGAGGAATGGGTTAAGTATGCAGAAATACATTTTTGCACGAGGGTAAATCAAAATAAATAAACTAAATAAAAAAAACAAGACTAAGTACCTTAGTAATTATTAAAAAATAAAAAAAAAAAAAAGTACCCACCGAGATTAACAGCGATAATAAAAATTAAAAAGGAAATAAAATAAGAAAAACTTACAGACTGAGGGTAAGGGTTAGGACTAGGAGTCACAGTTATATTAAAAATAAAACTTAAAATAAAAAAAAAATCTCAAGCTGTGCATAAGTGTCTTTGTGCAAACTTGACGCCGTGAAAAAATATTTTCGTGCATAAGTATCTATTCGTGAATTATATAGCACCTCATCATTTTATGAAGACGGGCCAGTTATGCACTAACATTTACTTTTACACAAAGGATGTAACTTTTGCAAGAAGGGTAATTTTTGCACAAAAGTTAAAAAAATAACAATAAATTACCGACAAGGGTTTAAGGTTAACAGTGATTGTAAGAAATATGTATAACAAAATAAATAATTAACAAACCTAGTTATTAATAATAATTAGTCATCGACCAAGGGTTATAACTAGGGGTAACAGTGATAATTGAAAAACTTGGAAAATAAGTGATTAAAAAAAAATAAAAATATAAAATAAATAAAAAAATCAAATTTTCAACTCGTAAAAAAGTGTCCCTTCGTGGATTATCAATATTTACCTATACTTTAAAAATTCAAAAGTTTTTAGTAAAATAAAAGTTGTATTGAGATTATAGTTTAATAAGTGCTAGTATTTCAAAAAACATAAAGTTAAGTTCGTTTTCAAACTTCAATTTTTTTTCTAAAAAATTAAATATGATTATAATCAATGTGATTTTACTAATTATATAATTGGATTTGAGCAACTTTCCTAAATTTTTTAAGTTGATCAGTTTTTTAAATAGGTATACATAAGAAGGTAGCAAAAAATTTACTGAGATGCCTTAACTTCAATAGCTTTAAAAAATACAGTTCCGTATTATCGTTACAAAAATCTATTTAGCTATGTAAACTAACAATAAATGAAAGTAAAACTACTTCAAGCAATTCAACAGGATATAATACCAAGTTTTAAGTTGTCTTAGTCTTAAAATTATAAAAGTTAAATAAATACAACCTTTTCTAGTTCAGACGATTGCCATTCGCTCCGTTCCGTAAAACTGTTGGAACTAATCTAACAGTATTTTTATCGCAATTTTATTATTATTTTTAATTTGTTTAAAACGTTTGAGAAGCACAAAATTTTATGGTTAAGCTCACTACCAAGATACTTGTTGTTACAAGTTGTTGCTTGATTTTCATTACACGCTTTTTATAACTTAGATAAAACAACGACTTGTCAGTATATTAATTAAACAAATCTTAATTTAAGAACGAGTTGATATTTTTTATTAATTAGGACTTTCAAAAATCTTTTAGCACAGTTTGCAGTTAAAAGTTTTTATTCGTTTTTATAACTTCGAGACCTTGTTTTTCTCAAAAAAAGCATAAAGTAAACGACCGTAAAATTATAAAAAGCTGTATAAAAAAGCATTTAAAAGTTGTTTAATGAAAAGATTGTCTCATTCGTTTATATACTAGCTAGCATTTTAATAATTTTAAGTAAAGAAGTTGTTAAAGCTTTTAGTGTCTTTCACATAAAAGTAACGTTTATCAATTTTGAAAATTTAAAATATTGTTTAATTTATTAACTAGTTAGAGTAAATCATAACTATCTAGTAATGTAGTTTCTATTTCATACTTATTCTTAACTAATCAAAATCGTTAATTGTTCTTGTTACAAATTTTAACGTTTGAAGATATTTTAATTAATATTAAAATACTTTAAATTTCTATAAGTCCATATTTTTACAAATAACCGTTTCAAATACCTAAATGCTATTACTATGTGACGTCATTTTACTCATTTTATCTTTTTTGAAACTACTTATGATTGTTATTTACTCTTGTAAACAAGGGTTTTAAATTAAATATGCTGTAATTAACAGATTATTTAATAATATAATTTTCATTAGCAATTTCGTTAGTAGTTTATTAAGAAAACGTAGCAAAATTTAAGATTTGTTATCACTAGCAGTTTAGAATAACTCATACATATATTAAACAAGCTTTTCAAAAGTTAAAAACTGAGTACAGTGCCGAATTATAATGTAAGCATTTAACACTATTTAACTATGCCAACAGTTTGTTTTAAACTTATATTTTTTCATTTGTGTGTAGTTAGTTTTTCAGAACATATTTAATCTTGTTAAATGTTTTCACAATACAGCTTTTGATAGTAAAATAACAGAAATTGTGAACAAAGTTTATACAAAAAGTTTACCACTCATAACTACTGTGTGGACACGTTCACTTATTGTGATTTTTATTACCACCATAATTTCTGTTCGTTCATTGTTTAGTTCAAGAAAGCTAATTGTAATAAAATATTAAAGAGTTTTTAGATTTCATTGAAAACGTAGTTATATTACTGTTTATAAATATAAACCAGCTCCAAAGTAAATTAAAAAGTAGTTTTGTTAAAATGTTCATTACTCAATTTTGTGCATTTTTTTATTGATCGCAAATCCCCTGAAAATAAATGTTGAAACATTTTTTTAAGAAACTAAACAATTAAAAATAACGCAATTGTTTGGTTAGAAGTTTTTTAGTAACGTTCCTTGATATCACAATAAGGAAAAATATTTTTGTCAGACGTTTACAATTATTAAAGTGAAAACTTATAAAAAATTAATTTCGTATTGTTTAAAACAAACTTAAAAATCTTATACTTTTTATCCAAGCCATTGGTAAGCGGCATGCTAACAGTATCTTACCGGAATTGAAAGTAAATAGTTCGTGAATCTTTTTTATTTTGATACTATTTATGATATGACTTACTGCTTTTAAAAACTAGTAGTGTCAATTATCGGGTAATTGCCATTCAAACTAACATAGTTCAAATAAAACTGTTAACCTTTAGGTAATCATTAAAGTTTCGTCAACAACTTCAGAAGTGTATTAAATATTGTGTAGACTAAGATAAGTTTTGTATAACCAGAATGCAAACTAATACTTATTTTTTAAACTAAATTAAACTGATGACTGAACATAAACTTCTAGTATTATTATCAAACTTTTTAGTACTAACATATTGATAAAGCTTTGCTTTTAAAGCACAGAAATAACAGAAGTAAAACGAAAAGCTCAATCACTATTTTAATTTAGACTATAAAAAAGCAGAATTTTATAGAAGACTATCAATTTCTAAAATTTATAAATAATGATAACTGTTCAAAATATAGTTTTAATTGTTTGCTAACAAAAGATCCTAGTAAAGTAACTTCACTGGAAAATAAATAAAAACAAATTATACAGTAATCTTCCTTTATTCTACCAACATATGTTTCTGTGTGTCAACGAATCAACACACTTTAACTGGGTTCTGTAAAAAAATAATTACTGTAATGAGAGGATAGAAGCATAGAATAAAGTATGTGTATACATGTTTTCATAAGATATTTTCTACATATGATAGTTATTAATAGGTAAAATACTTAATATTAAATCCGACTAAAACTATATAATATTTATTTTCTTTTCTAACTTCGTACAAAGTATAAAAACTTTATAAACTTTTTAACTATTGGTTTATATTTGTCAAGGTAATCATCAAAAGTTATTAACCTTTAAATATTTATTTATAACTGTAGAAAGCCTTTTAGAAGTTTTAAAATTTAAGCTTGTTTGATTTATAGAAATAAATAGTTATTATTCTCTTTTATATTGAATACAACTTATGAACCTCTTAAAAGCTCTTGTACAAACCAAATACAATAGTTTTACTGTAACATATCTTACGAGAATAAGTATGTGTTATGGTTACCTATTAAAAAAAAGTTTTATTAGTTTATCACAGTTAACACACGAAGTTTATCAGCTTTTCATGTTAAAGAAAATATTTATGATTTTTCGTTAGTTTAAGTATTATTAAAAAGCTTTAAGTTTTGTTCAACCTCCTTTAAATTATTCTAATTTACTTTCTTAATAATATATAAAGTAAGATTATTTTATCATGATATATTACAGTGAAAAGTTTAAAATTTTAAAAAAAGAAACTTTTAAAAACCCGTGTATATTATTTTAAACAAAACTCTTGCTTTAGTTTTTTAGTTTATTTTATTTTGATAGAGATGAGTGAAAGTTATCATATTTATATTGGATAAAACAAATATAAAATCATCACTTATATAAAGTAACAAATCCTTATGAAAACATTTATTGTTTTTTTTCAAAGAAATTTACTTTAATATTTTATAACAACCAAAAATTTCATTTTTAGAAAAAAAAAAAAAGGTTTTTGTAGTTGCTTACATCTTAAGTATATGTAATAGACTAAAATCCCAAAAGAAATCAATTTATTAAAAGCGAAAATAAACAACAAAAGCTGTTGATTATATACTAATATCAAAACAAATGCGTTTCAAAATGATACAAACAAACTTTGAACTGCATCAAAACAAAAATAGCTTCTAGCTAAATTTAAACCATTTTTTCAAAATCATTGTACGGAAATTTAATTAGACTATATGCTTTGTGAGAAAAATCAAAAATTTGAAACACAGATTATTTTTAATTTTATAAATTCAGAACTTAAAAAACAAATAGAAATATTCAAAATAACAACTTCTTTATCTCACACAGCCCATAGAAATCATTTTGTCTGTTCACCAAACTACATCTTTCATCGTTGAGTCCATACTGATTGATATAAGCTAAACAGTCTTCATCACCTATATTGTTTGGTTCGCCAGCTCGAAAGTAGTACAAAAATGACTGGCTTCTGTTTATATTTACAGTCTCACCGTTCACATATCTGAAAACTCCTTCCGTTTGACGATCCGTAATGCCTACCCAAACATTTTTTCCTGATGACCCAATCAGGTTTCTTAGTTCTCTAAATTAATAAAAACGTTAAAAGAAACCTTAGACTATGCAAACTTATATTAAGTTGTTTTTTTTAAATAAAAAGAAAATACCGTATTTTTCTACTATATACGTAAACTAGTTGTTTTATAGTTTTTACTCAGTACAGACTACACAGTACTAGACTATCATAAATTTTCGATCTGTAGTACAAATAAATAACTAGAATTTTTAAATATTTTTTTTCTAAACTCTTGAAGATACAAAACTAAGTAAACTTGATTTCTTATGTTTCAAACTAAAGAACTCTAAGTTCTAAAAAAAAAGTATTATTATTTTTTCAACTAACGAATGATACTTAATACCATTTTCACCAAAATTTACGTGTATGAGATCGCCTTTCATATGTTGGCATTGTTTACGACACTCGTCAAAGTTTCCTCTGCTTGGTGTGATCCTGAACGTGTACTCACTTACTATAAAAAAACGATATAAATACGTTTAACTATGATTTAAAACATCAACTACAAAAAAAAGTATAAAAACATTTCGTATGTAATAAATATTCGTTAGCTAATAAAAAAATTCATTTAATTTACTGGCTTTAAAAATTTATAAAATATTTCAACGTATATGGTTTAATAGAAATATTTTATCTCTACGTAATTCCTAAACCAATTGCTGATACGAACAAAGTAAAGTATTTAGTATATAAGCTTGTTTTCTAACAAGTTTCGTTTATTATTGTCACAATTTGGTCGACAGTATCTTTTAGTGTTGAAACTTGCTGACTCAGCAACTTATTTTCACGATCGAGCATTTCAAATTTTTCTATGACGTCACAATTAGCACCTGGTTCTCCTTTTTCACCTGAAAAATATTACTGTATAAGTTACTTAAGGTTTAAACTTTAAAAATTGTATTTACTTCCACTTGTTTAAACTGAATTTTAACTATTATGGTTAACTTAAAACTTTATTTTGAAGCATTTATGTATTCAAAGAGAGTTTGTTCGTTTATAAAGTTATTTATAACATCATTGTTAGAACTCAAAACAAAAGTAAATTATTAACTTTTTAATTATTCCGAAAAAAAAAAATTTAAATTTATACTATCGAACTATGAAGCTTTTTATTCAATTGTTTATTCATATATACTAAGTTAAATAAAACTATTATAAACCTTTAAGACCATTAGTATTTGTTGTATTATTACAAATAAACTTTGTAATTGCTGCAAGTTTTGATTCATTATCATCACAAGTAGTAGATTGACTTAAAACTTTGTGACAAGAAATCAGAAAAGTAATTAATAAGAGCTTCATTGTAACGAAGTTTAGGAAGTTCTAGAACTTTTTATATACAAAAAAATAACATATTACTATTGTTGTTGTTTAATTCGGTTTATTTGTAGGTTTAAATAATTTTACAGATTTAGAATAAAGTAAAGTGTTAAATAATATGACAATATTTAAACTTAAAGTTTCGTTAAAAACTCTCTAGTAGTTTTAAAACATTAATTGTTATACTAAAGTTTTTAATATAACTAATGTACTTTTCTACTAATAAAGTTATAAAATGTTAACATAATTTCTGAAAATAACCTTTTTTCTTAAATTGTTTCCTTTCATAAGCTTAGTTCAACAAACAAAATATTATAACATAAAACAGATACTATTTATAGGAATTTTGTTTTCCTTCGAAAATTTAAGTTTCCTGTTGCAAGTTAAATTCCATCTAACTGTTTGCTCACACTAACCTTATAACGTATATTAATGTTTTTCTGTAACCACGTTAACCGTAAATTAAATATTTGTGTTTTGATTAGTTATAACAAAGACACGAGATTTAATCGTTTCTGTATAAATCAAAAATAAATAAAACCTTTATGCTTATGTATAGTGAGTAATCACTAACAGTATTCATTAACTTTTACAAAGGCTTGCATGAGTTGAAAAGTTTAACACACCTTTTTGAATTACAATGGCGCAGAGCGTGTAAAAAAAACAATTAAATATGTTACATTGACCATAAAAACTTAATGTTTGTAAAAATGGGTGTAAAATTTTAAACAAAAACAAGTTTAAAATTAACATGGATATGCATAGAAATTACAATTTTAGTTAAGCAAACGTATTTTATATAATTTTCTTCAACCTTGCTTACTTAAAATATTTATCAAGTTTTTAACATATACATTTGCGCAAATTAACAACGATTAAAACAAAAGTTTTTTTTATAAAGATGATTTATTTTTACACGCACTTTAATACTTTAAACTGTAAATAAAACTGTATTAATGCCAATTCATAATAAGCATTGAAATTGTTGTAGTAATTTCAAAAAAGTTACAGACAAAAATTGCAACTAATTGAAACATATCTAAAATACTTAATAGCAATTTCAACACTTATTTTTGATTATGTACAACAGTTTAAAGTATAAATGAAAATACTAAAAAACTATTTAATGAAGTCCTTTGTAGTAAAATGGTTAAATTTTTCCTTAAGCTGCATAGAAAAACTGTTATGTAGTAAAATTAAAACTTTGCAACGAAATAAACATGTGAAGAAAAATAATCTTTTTGTTATTATATTCTATCGATTAAGATGATATTAAAAATGGATATAAAAAAAAAGCTACGTTTCCTCAGTGAAATTTAAAAACATTAAGTTTCTTAAGCAATGTTAACGGTCATAAGCAGCTTAGATTTAAAAAAAGTAAAATTCACTTCAAACTGTTTTACATAATCAAAACTAAGTGTTAAAAATATTTTAAGTATATTAGATATGTTTTAATTAGTTGTAAGTTTTGACTGTAACTATGTTTGAAATTACTACTAAAATTTCAGATACTTATAATGACTTGGAATTAAAAGCTTGACTTTATCTAAACGTGTTTTATTTGTTAAGAGACTTAGTTTGTTAAATCTTAAATAAGCTTTAAGTTTTCTCATAATCAAAGTGTAAAAATTCAATACTTTTAACTTTTTTTCTATGTAAAAACATTTAGTTTTTAAAACATTTCGCAATTAGCACATATTTACCTTTGAAGTTAGTTACTTTCTGTTAAACAAACAAAATTAGTAAGTTTACATACTTTCTATCGCTCTTAGTTACATAAATTCCTTTCAAAAAATAAAGATAAAAAGTAAGTTTTAAAGAACTTTATATTTAATGAAAAGTTTATTTTAAAGTACTCTATTTTATTTAAATTAAATAAGTAAAAACGTTTATTGAAATGTACTACTGTAGCGCAAGTTTTTTATTCATTTTTCGGTCTACAAAATATTATCGGTGATTCTTAAGTTTATATGTTGCTAACAGCAGATTAGATAAAATTTGTAAATTAAACTTTTTACTTATTCTCAATGTTGTGCTATATAGGTCAAGAATAATTACATTTGTAAAACAAGTTATTATTTGATTGTTCTCAAATACTTAATTTTAAGCTAACTAAACAATGTTTGTTTTAAAATAATAGGTCAAAAAAAAAAGGTTTATAAAAAAGTAAAAAAAAAATTATAAAACAAAATTATCTTTATATCTCTAAAAATGTTACATTATATAAAAAAAGTATAAAAACACTACATAACTTTAAAAAAAAAATTATTAAATACGTCGTTTTGTTACAAGTAAATAAAACACAGACAATGAGACTTTATTTTGTTTGATTTACACCGAACACAATATTATTGAGGTCACTATGGTTTGAGTAAAACAGTATTTAAAAAATATCCTTTGTCCATGAGCTATAATGAAAAGCAAGCAAATGTTGCTATTGCACTTTTATATCGTATGTGTGCACTTATTGCGTGATTAATATTATTATTACGTTATTAATGACCGGTAGCACAATAGTAAACCTTTGTTTGAGTATAACAGTATATTTTAAATAAGTAAATAAAACATACATTCGCGTTATTGGGGAAACAACATACGTAGTATGCAATGTAGCTGTTTTATTATCATTACATTAATAAATACATGTATTTTACTCTTAACAAAATTCCTGATGAGTTTGTATTTTTCAGCTATGTTTAAAAGACTACCTTCGTAAATACCAATTAGCTATAAGTAGATACGTATATTATCGATCACATAGGAAACCCTTTTACACGCTTATATATTACTATTCAAAATAGTTATTTGTTAAAGAAATAATATTTTATTATGCAGTTACTTTAACTAATGGTTTTATTTTTACAATTTACAAAAAGTATAGAAACAAAAAATTTTAGTTGAGAATCACTAAGTACTAAGCTTAATTTCCTTTTAGTTTAAATATTTTAAATAGGAGACAATTAAAACAACTCAAAGATAGTACAATATTAACAAAATACGTTAATTTTTTCTAATTACCATGTTTTTATACGTAATCTCATTGTTTTTTTTTTTGGTGCTTCAAGTACAAAAAAAGTTTAAACATGATGTTAACAAAACGACTTTATTTTGGTCAATTTGTATAAGTACAATTTTATTTTGTATTTTTGTATACTTTGTTTTTGATAGTTTTATATAAGTCTTTTTACATAAGATTTTCAGGAAACAGTTTAAAAGTGACGATTTGAGCAAGGTGGCCAAGGTTTTCTATCAAAAAATGAAATCCGTGCTACTTTGAAGTTGACCCGTTTCTATTATTTATCTTAAACTTTATAAACATAAAAAAACTTAAAGTACTATTATGTGCAAGCATTATATTGTCAAATTTGAAAACAGTTATAAACAAATTAATAACTATTGAATGTATATTGAGTTTAAACCGTTGGAGCACCTTAAAATACGTTTAAATCTTAAAATAACTTTAGAAATTTTAGAACTTAAATTTATTAATTGTTTTGCACAAAAAATAATTTGATTTAAAATATAAAACTTTACTTTGTTAATGTTAAGTAAAACTTTGAAACTTATTTTTAAATTATAAAAACAATCAACACTTGTATAAGTTTTTTAAGTGGTCAAAAAACCTTAAATTTTATGCTAAACATTACCAGACTAGTTACTTTCTATTTTTTAGATAAATTTTAAAACCTAGTTTGTAAAAAACTACAATAACAAAAAATTAACTTAAATACTAATTGTTTACGCTCAAATAACTGAAGAAGAAACGAATGTAAAATCTTTAGTTGTTTACAAAACTAACTACATGTATAATTATAAGTTTATCTATGTAAATGTGACACCGTGCTAAAGTAAAATGCTTAACCACTATAGTTTAAAAAATGCTTTAAAAAAAAAAACACAAAAATATAAAAAATTACAAACTGATTACTACTTTTACTCAGTTTTACTTAATTCATTTTTGATATAAAAAACTATTGTAGTATTTTGCAGTTTAACAAATTTGAGATATCTATATGAGTATAGATGATTTAGTAACATATACTTGACTTGATTTACTGTTTAACTTTAATAACTTCAATAACATCAAATACCTACTTAATTCATCATTTGTTGTTTTTAAGAGTAAAGAGTAAATGAAAAATAAAAACTTTATCAAATTGCAAATTCAAGTAAAAAGACCGAGAAAAACAGTTTTTTTAAAGTTATTGTTTTCAATTAGTAAAAAATGACAATTAAAAAAACAGTTCAATTAAGATATTACCATTTTTGTATAAAGTAAAACTATAAAGGTAAGTTTGAAAAACATGAGCTTTAAAATATTTAAGCAAAAGAAAATTCATTGTATCTAAACTGCATGGTAACAATTAAAATTTGAAAAATTACGAATTCATGTTAATTTAAGTGTATATAGTTACATATGAAAAGATAAAACTAAAAGTTTAAAATATATTTTTTTTCATTTCGCACAGCCCATGGAAATCAGCTCCATTGTAATTTACCCAACTGCAATCTACGTCGTTGAGTTCAGAATATTCTCTTGAAACATACAAACAATGTTCTTTGCCTCTACTGTTGTTAGGCTCACCCGCTCTAAAATAGTACAGAAAAGACGCGTCTTTAACAATATTAACCGTCTCACCATTCACATATCTGAAAAATCCTTCTGTTTGGCGATCTGTGATGCCTACCCAAACATGCTTTCCGGATGACTCTACCATTTTTCGTAATTGTCTGAATTGTTAAACAAGATATTAATACAAGCCTGTGGCTGTGCAAACTTTTAATTATATTTTTTGTTTAAATTGTTCAAAATAACTATGAAACTATGATTTACTTTTTACTTTTTATATTTGCTATATATTAGTTTTTTTATCTTTTTTATTGTACCTTTTTTCAGAAAAACTAGTCTAACTTTTGTAGTCTACAGAGTAATTTACATTTTACAAATAAATGTAAATTAAGTCAGTTTTTTTTTTACTGATATACAAACCTTTTAGTTCTACTACTTATATTTAAATGTAGTTAACAACTAACGAATGATACTTAATACCAGCTTCACCGAAATTTATATGTATGAGATCGCCCTTCATGTCTTGACATTGTTTTCGACACTCATCAAAGGTTCCTTTACTTGGTGTGATCTTGAATGTGTATTCAAAAACTGGTAAAAGATAAGTTGTTGCTATATGATTTAAGTATTATTTTCTATCTTATTTATAAGCGATAGATAATAAAAATAAATTATTTAGAATATACTTCATTCATTTAAAAGTCTTATTGTTCAGATTAAATTGTTTTCTAACAATAGTGGTTTGGTGGATAAGTTTTACTGTTATTTATTTCTTAGATCCTAAATAAGTAAAAATAAGTTAAGTATTTTTTTAACAAATTATTTTCTAACAAGTTTCATTTATTTTTGTTACAATTTGGTCAACAGTATCTTTCAGTGTTGAAACTTGCTGACTCAGCAACTTATTTTCCCGATCGATCATTTGAAATTTATCTATGACGTCACAATTAGCACCTGGTTCTCCTTTTTCACCTGAATAATATTTCATTATAAGTAACTCTAATGTTTAATCTAAATAAAGCTTATTGGTTTATTAATACTTGTTTAAACAAAGTTTGGGCAACGTTTTATGTTGACGGGAATGTGCACTCCTTGATGGGCCATAGCATTTGATTTATTTTAATCATGATTAATTATTAATCATACAATTAAAAAACAACACAGTATTAGAAATAAATGATCTTTGTTTTTATTATATCAAATTTAAATTTAAAGTTTCCCATAGACCTAAGACCTTTTTTTTTGCTCTTTGTACAAAATCCTACATATTTAGTGTTAGTTTAGTTTAACGGGTATTATTCATATACTCGTAGGTAGAATATTTATTTTTACGGCCAAGATTCCACTCATTTTTTTTAACACTGATTGTCCATCATTTTCACTATGCTGGCCGTTTGTTGCTCACCACTAACATAAATCAAATATGTAATATTTCAAAAAGTTAAAGGTTATTTTATTAATTTATATATAAAAAGATAGTCCTATTATCATACAAAGTAATTTTAAATTTTAATTATTTTAAAACCACTACAATTACGTGTTCATATATAAGTTAATATTTTTTTGTTAAAGTTAAAGGAGATATCTTAAATTTTTTTATATTGATTTAAAAACCTTTTTCTTCAAGAAAAAAATGTTTTCACTAAATTACACTAAATTATTAAAATCTTTTTGACCTTTCGTATTTGTGTTACTGTTACAAAAGAGTTTTCTGATTGCAGCAAGTTTAAATTTGCCATCATCATGAGAAGTAGTTTGACTTGCAGCGCCATGAATATAGATCAGAAAAGCAATAAACAAAAGTTTCATTCTAATAAAGTTCTAAAGACTTTACGGCAAAATGTTTGATTTAAAACTTATAATAAAAAACAATTATAACACGATCTTTTTTGTTGTACTAGTATTTTTTAGACATCTATAAACTCTATGAACTATTAAGAAGAACATTTTTATAATATTTTAAACTTATAGTCTTATTTATTTTTAGCACTTTTTATTTACTGCAAAACTTAAACTATCAAAATTTATAAGCAAAAACAATTTTTTTTAAGAATTTGTTTTATTTTTCATGACGTTTACGTATCTTTTCTTTTAAACCAAAACAAAAAAGTCTTAAAATTAATTAATAATTCTTAGAATTTAGTTTCAAGAAGACAATTTATATATAGATTTTTTACGACAAACTAATTTCATTAAGCACTTATAAAAGGAACCAACATTAACTTAGCTTAAATTTTTTTTTATAAATAATACTCAACAAAGTAAAAATGATTAAAAATATTTAAAAAAGCTTATTGCTGTTTAAGTTAAACTGATTGGTATTTCCGAACTCATTCAACTTATATCAAATGACTGTTTTGCTATCACCTGTACAATATTATTGTAACGTGATGTTTTGTGTTTTTACAAAGGGCATGAATAAAACACACGTTTTTATTTATAATGACTGTGCAATTTATGAAGTATATAGATAAATTACAAAAATAAATCATATGTTTTAAGATAAATACGTTTATAAACACAC
The DNA here is from genome assembly GCF_965202585.1 of Thalia democratica. Lineage (NCBI taxonomy): Eukaryota > Metazoa > Chordata > Thaliacea > Salpida > Salpidae > Thalia > Thalia democratica. Next base: position 22,129,250 of record NC_139165.1, read on the forward strand.
CTTTTGTAAATACAAAAACAAGTTGTGTAAGTGGTATTCTAAAATGTTTGAAAAAAAAAATACTACAATGACTATCAAAAACTTGATGTTTTTTTAAAGGGTGTAAACTGTTCAGCACTAACACGCTTTAAATTATCATAGAATATAAATACAAGCTTTAGTTCACCAAAATGTTTTGAAATCTTTTCCTGAACTTTAGGTTCCTTTGGCCAAACTTTTTGAGCGCTTATTTATCGTTCAATAAGCTTTACAATTAATTCATAAGTTAATGAAAGCTTTTTATTTTTTACTAGAGTATATTTTAAGTTATTTGATACAAATGAAACATGTACAATACAGCTTAAAACGAAAATTAAAGTGAATTATAATGCTGTTTAAATAATTAAATTTTTAAATATATCTAAAAATATTCACTGAAACAATTTAAAAGATCTTCAAAGAAAATGACGATTAATCGTGTATCGGTATTAAAGTTTTTAATAAGATAGTACTGTGAATAAACTTAGACGATTGTTTTTACATGATTTTTATTCTGTAATTAGATTAAAATTAAATTATACTTGAATAATAAAAAATCATCACTTCTTTTATCAGTTTAAAATATTTTTAAACTAAGGTTCTTAAATTGTGTTATTTTTCATGAATAGCTTAGCTTTTAAATATAACCAAACTCATTTTAAGCTGTTATACTAAACCAAAACTTGGTGCTTTAAGCGTATTAAACATTTTTAATAAGTATAATTTCGAAGTTAAACTTTGTTTGTAATTAGTGCAGTGTTTTAAAAAGCCTATTATACTGTGAAGTGTTTTTTTTTTAATTTTAATTAGGTTTAGTTTTTAAATAAAAAATGTTTTAAAATACTTTTGGAATACTGTTTATTTCTTAAACCATAAACTAAATAACTTTAAATTAAACTTAAAACTCAATTAAAAAGCTGCATAGAAAAACTGTTATGTAGTAAAATTAAAACTTTGCAACGAAATAAACATGTGTAGAAAAATAATCTTTTTGTTATTATATTCTATCGATTAAGATGATATTAAAAATGGATATAAAAAAATAGCTTCGTTTCCTCAGTGAAATTTGAAAATATTAAGTTTCTTAAGCAATGTTAACGGTCATAAGCAGCTTAGATTTAAAAAAAGTAAAATTCACTTCAAACTGTTTTACATAATCAAAACTAAGTGTTAAAAATATTTTAAGTATATTAGATATGTTTTAATTAGTTGTAAGTTTTGACTGTAACTATGTTTAAAATTACTACTAAAATTTCAGATACTTATAATGACTTGGAATTAAAAGCTTGACTTTATCTAAACGTGTTTTATTTGTTAAGAGACTTAGTTTGTTAAATCTTAAATAAGCTTTAAGTTTTCTCATAATCAAAGTGTAAAAATTCAATACTTTTAACTTTTTTTCTATGTAAAAACATTTAGTTTTTAAAACATTTCGCAATTAGCACATATTTACCTTTGAAGTTAGTTACTTTCTGTTAAACAAACAAAATTAGTAAGTTTACATACTTTCTATCGCTCTTAGTTACATAAATTCCTTTCAAAAAATAGAGATAAAAAGTAAGTTTTAAAGAACTTTATATTTAATGAAAAGTTTATTTTAAAGTACTCTATTTTATTTAAATTAAATAAGTAAAAACGTTTATTGAAATGTACTACTGTAGCGCAAGTTTTTTATTCATTTTTCGGTCTACAAAATATTATCGGTGATTCTTAAGTTTATATGTTGCTAACAGCAGATTAGATAAAATTTGTAAATTAAACTTTTTACTTATTCTCAATGTTGTGCTATATAGGTCAAGAATAATTACATTTGTAAAACAAGTTATTATTTGATTGTTCTCAAATACTTAATTTTAAGCTAACTAAACAATGTTTGTTTTAAAATAATAGGTCAAAAAAAAAAAGGTTTATAAAAAAGTAAAAAAAAAATTATAAAACAAAATTATCTTTATATCTCTAAAAATGTTACATTATATAAAAAAAGTATAAAAACACTACATAACTTTAAAAAAAAAATTATTAAATACGTCGTTTTGTTACAAGTAAATAAAACACAGACAATGAGACTTTATTTTGTTTGATTTACACCGAACACAATATTATTGAGGTCACTATGGTTTGAGTAAAACAGTATTTAAAAAATATCCTTTGTCCATGAGCTATAATGAAAAGCAAGCAAATGTTGCTATTGCACTTTTATATCGTATGTGTGCACTTATTGCGTGATTAATATTATTATTACGTTATTAATGACCGGTAGCACAATAGTAAACCTTTGTTTGAGTATAACAGTATATTTTAAATAAGTAAATAAAACATACATTCGCGTTATTGGGGAAACAACATACGTAGTATGCAATGTAGCTGTTTTATTATCATTACATTAATAAATACATGTATTTTACTCTTAACAAAATTCCTGATGAGTTTGTATTTTTCAGCTATGTTTAAAAGACTACCTTCGTAAATACCAATTAGCTATAAGTAGATACGTATATTATCGATCACATAGGAAACCCTTTTACACGCTTATATATTACTATTCAAAATAGTTATTTGTTAAAGAAATAATATTTTATTATGCAGTTACTTTAACTAATGGTTTTATTTTTACAATTTACAAAAAGTATAGAAACAAAAAATTTTAGTTGAGAATCACTAAGTACTAAGCTTAATTTCCTTTTAGTTTAAATATTTTAAATAGGAGACAATTAAAACAACTCAAAGATAGTACAATATTAACAAAATACGTTAATTTTTTCTAATTACCATGTTTTTATACGTAATCTCATTGTTTTTTTTTTTGGTGCTTCAAGTACAAAAAAAGTTTAAACATGATGTTAACAAAACGACTTTATTTTGGTCAATTTGTATAAGTACAATTTTATTTTGTATTTTTGTATACTTTGTTTTTGATAGTTTTATATAAGTCTTTTTACATAAGATTTTCAGGAAACAGTTTAAAAGTGACGATTTGAGCAAGGTGGCCAAGGTTTTCTATCAAAAAATGAAATCCGTGCTACTTTGAAGTTGACCCGTTTCTATTATTTATCTTAAACTTTATAAACATAAAAAAACTTAAAGTACTATTATGTGCAAGCATTATATTGTCAAATTTGAAAACAGTTATAAACAAATTAATAACTATTGAATGTATATTGAGTTTAAACCGTTGGAGCACCTTAAAATACGTTTAAATCTTAAAATAACTTTAGAAATTTTAGAACTTAAATTTATTAATTGTTTTGCACAAAAAATAATTTGATTTAAAATATAAAACTTTACTTTGTTAATGTTAAGTAAAACTTTGAAACTTATTTTTAAATTATAAAAACAATCAACACTTGTATAAGTTTTTTAAGTGGTCAAAAAACCTTAAATTTTATGCTAAACATTACCAGACTAGTTACTTTCTATTTTTTAGATAAATTTTAAAACCTAGTTTGTAAAAAACTACAATAACAAAAAATTAACTTAAATACTAATTGTTTACGCTCAAATAACTGAAGAAGAAACGAATGTAAAATCTTTAGTTGTTTACAAAACTAACTACATGTATAATTATAAGTTTATCTATGTAAATGTGACACCGTGCTAAAGTAAAATGCTTAACCACTATAGTTTAAAAAATGCTTTAAAAAAAAAAACACAAAAATATAAAAAATTACAAACTGATTACTACTTTTACTCAGTTTTACTTAATTCATTTTTGATATAAAAAACTATTGTAGTATTTTGCAGTTTAACAAATTTGAGATATCTATATGAGTATAGATGATTTAGTAACATATACTTGACTTGATTTACTGTTTAACTTTAATAACTTCAATAACATCAAATACCTACTTAATTCATCATTTGTTGTTTTTAAGAGTAAAGAGTAAATGAAAAATAAAAACTTTATCAAATTGCAAATTCAAGTAAAAAGACCGAGAAAAACAGTTTTTTTAAAGTTATTGTTTTCAATTAGTAAAAAATGACAATTAAAAAAACAGTTCAATTAAGATATTACCATTTTTGTATAAAGTAAAACTATAAAGGTAAGTTTGAAAAACATGAGCTTTAAAATATTTAAGCAAAAGAAAATTCATTGTATCTAAACTGCATGGTAACAATTAAAATTTGAAAAATTACGAATTCATGTTAATTTAAGTGTATATAGTTACATATGAAAAGATAAAACTAAAAGTTTAAAATATATTTTTTTTCATTTCGCACAGCCCATGGAAATCAGCTCCATTGTAATTTACCCAACTGCAATCTACGTCGTTGAGTTCAGAATATTCTCTTGAAACATACAAACAATGTTCTTTGCCTCTACTGTTGTTAGGCTCACCCGCTCTAAAATAGTACAGAAAAGACGCGTCTTTAACAATATTAACCGTCTCACCATTCACATATCTGAAAAATCCTTCTGTTTGGCGATCTGTGATGCCTACCCAAACATGCTTTCCGGATGACTCTACCATTTTTCGTAATTGTCTGAATTGTTAAACAAGATATTAATACAAGCCTGTGGCTGTGCAAACTTTTAATTATATTTTTTGTTTAAATTGTTCAAAATAACTATGAAACTATGATTTACTTTTTACTTTTTATATTTGCTATATATTAGTTTTTTTATCTTTTTTATTGTACCTTTTTTCAGAAAAACTAGTCTAACTTTTGTAGTCTACAGAGTAATTTACATTTTACAAATAAATGTAAATTAAGTCAGTTTTTTTTTACTGATATACAAACCTTTTAGTTCTACTACTTATATTTAAATGTAGTTAACAACTAACGAATGATACTTAATACCAGCTTCACCGAAATTTATATGTATGAGATCGCCCTTCATGTCTTGACATTGTTTTCGACACTCATCAAAGGTTCCTTTACTTGGTGTGATCTTGAATGTGTATTCAAAAACTGGTAAAAGATAAGTTGTTGCTATATGATTTAAGTATTATTTTCTATCTTATTTATAAGCGATAGATAATAAAAATAAATTATTTAGAATATACTTCATTCATTTAAAAGTCTTATTGTTCAGATTAAATTGTTTTCTAACAATAGTGGTTTGGTGGATAAGTTTTACTGTTATTTATTTCTTAGATCCTAAATAAGTAAAAATAAGTTAAGTATTTTTTTAACAAATTATTTTCTAACAAGTTTCATTTATTTTTGTTACAATTTGGTCAACAGTATCTTTCAGTGTTGAAACTTGCTGACTCAGCAACTTATTTTCCCGATCGATCATTTGAAATTTATCTATGACGTCACAATTAGCACCTGGTTCTCCTTTTTCACCTGAATAATATTTCATTATAAGTAACTCTAATGTTTAATCTAAATAAAGCTTATTGGTTTATTAATACTTGTTTAAACAAAGTTTGGGCAACGTTTTATGTTGACGGGAATGTGCACTCCTTGATGGGCCATAGCATTTGATTTATTTTAATCATGATTAATTATTAATCATACAATTAAAAAACAACACAGTATTAGAAATAAATGATCTTTGTTTTTATTATATCAAATTTAAATTTAAAGTTTCCCATAGACCTAAGACCTTTTTTTTTTGCTCTTTGTACAAAATCCTACATATTTAGTGTTAGTTTAGTTTAACGGGTATTATTCATATACTCGTAGGTAGAATATTTATTTTTACGGCCAAGATTCCACTCATTTTTTTTAACACTGATTGTCCATCATTTTCACTATGCTGGCCGTTTGTTGCTCACCACTAACATAAATCAAATATGTAATATTTCAAAAAGTTAAAGGTTATTTTATTAATTTATATATAAAAAGATAGTCCTATTATCATACAAAGTAATTTTAAATTTTAATTATTTTAAAACCACTACAATTACGTGTTCATATATAAGTTAATATTTTTTTGTTAAAGTTAAAGGAGATATCTTAAATTTTTTTATATTGATTTAAAAACCTTTTTCTTCAAGAAAAAAATGTTTTCACTAAATTACACTAAATTATTAAAATCTTTTTGACCTTTCGTATTTGTGTTACTGTTACAAAAGAGTTTTCTGATTGCAGCAAGTTTAAATTTGCCATCATCATGAGAAGTAGTTTGACTTGCAGCGCCATGAATATAGATCAGAAAAGCAATAAACAAAAGTTTCATTCTAATAAAGTTCTAAAGACTTTACGGCAAAATGTTTGATTTAAAACTTATAATAAAAAACAATTATAACACGATCTTTTTTGTTGTACTAGTATTTTTTAGACATCTATAAACTCTATGAACTATTAAGAAGAACATTTTTATAATATTTTAAACTTATAGTCTTATTTATTTTTAGCACTTTTTATTTACTGCAAAACTTAAACTATCAAAATTTATAAGCAAAAACAATTTTTTTTAAGAATTTGTTTTATTTTTCATGACGTTTACGTATCTTTTCTTTTAAACCAAAACAAAAAAGTCTTAAAATTAATTAATAATTCTTAGAATTTAGTTTCAAGAAGACAATTTATATATAGATTTTTTACGACAAACTAATTTCATTAAGCACTTATAAAAGGAACCAACATTAACTTAGCTTAAATTTTTTTTTATAAATAATACTCAACAAAGTAAAAATGATTAAAAATATTTAAAAAAGCTTATTGCTGTTTAAGTTAAACTGATTGGTATTTCCGAACTCATTCAACTTATATCAAATGACTGTTTTGCTATCACCTGTACAATATTATTGTAACGTGATGTTTTGTGTTTTTACAAAGGGCATGAATAAAACACACGTTTTTATTTATAATGACTGTGCAATTTATGAAGTATATAGATAAATTACAAAAATAAATCATATGTTTTAAGATAAATACGTTTATAAACACACCTTTTGTAAATACAAAAACAAGTTGTGTAAGTGGTATTCTAAAATGTTTGAAAAAAAAAATACTACAATGACTATCAAAAACTTGATGTTTTTTTAAAGGGTGTAAACTGTTCAGCACTAACACGCTTTAAATTATCATAGAATATAAATACAAGCTTTAGTTCACCAAAATGTTTTGAAATCTTTTCCTGAACTTTAGGTTCCTTTGGCCAAACTTTTTGAGCGCTTATTTATCGTTCAATAAGCTTTACAATTAATTCATAAGTTAATGAAAGCTTTTTATTTTTTACTAGAGTATATTTTAAGTTATTTGATACAAATGAAACATGTACAATACAGCTTAAAACGAAAATTAAAGTGAATTATAATGCTGTTTAAATAATTAAATTTTTAAATATATCTAAAAATATTCACTGAAACAATTTAAAAGATCTTCAAAGAAAATGACGATTAATCGTGTATCGGTATTAAAGTTTTTAATAAGATAGTACTGTGAATAAACTTAGACGATTGTTTTTACATGATTTTTATTCTGTAATTAGATTAAAATTAAATTATACTTGAATAATAAAAAATCATCACTTCTTTTATCAGTTTAAAATATTTTTAAACTAAGGTTCTTAAATTGTGTTATTTTTCATGAATAGCTTAGCTTTTAAATATAACCAAACTCATTTTAAGCTGTTATACTAAACCAAAACTTGGTGCTTTAAGCGTATTAAACATTTTTAATAAGTATAATTTCGAAGTTAAACTTTGTTTGTAATTAGTGCAGTGTTTTAAAAAGCCTATTATACTGTGAAGTGTTTTTTTTTTAATTTTAATTAGGTTTAGTTTTTAAATAAAAAATGTTTTAAAATACTTTTGGAATACTGTTTATTTCTTAAACCATAAATTAAATAACTTTAAATTGATTTTTTTATTAAAAAGTTAGATTTTAAATGTTTCATAATCAGCTCGAACAAAACTAAAAACTACTTCATCCTATTCAAACCCATAAAATTAGTAAGTTTTTTTTATTTCTTAACGTTAGAAAAGTCACAATATAGAATATGTTTTTAAGTTTTTTATACTAGTACAGAAAATTTAACTTTTTTATCTTTTAATTTAAAATATGTAAGTAACAAAGTGTATAATATTTTGTATAACTCTAGCGCACATTTTTTAATGCAATTAATTATTTGCAAATCCTTTACCTAAGCTAAAAAGTTTCAAGTAATGGAGTTTTTACGAAGTTTGAAGAAAGTTAAATTTACTGTTTTTCCATTTTTCGTTGTTATTGTTGTTGTATATGAAAAATAATAAATAGAAAAAAACACAAATAAATTTAATTTCAGATGCTTAGTTTTAAATTAAAAAGAACAATTTTTATTTTTTTTGAAAACTTAATTGTAAACATTAATATTTAAGTAAATATTAAGAAGAGGTATTTCTACACTGTTGAATTTAATTTAATTTAATTAGAAAACTTATGAAACTACTACTCTTTCTTAAATAAGAAAAAGCAAAGTTAATTAAGATATGTTTTTGTTCTTATAAATGAACACAGGTAATCTAAGTATACAATACTTGTCTATACAAATTATCACATTTGATTTATACAGAACACAACATTTTATGAATGATTGATCACCGGTAGCACAATATAAAATATTTAGTCAGAGTAGAACATTAGGTTTTTAAAGAAGAAATACAACATTCACACACGTAATCGGGTAAATAGCTATTGCTATGTCGTTGGTATAATTACTGTACAGATATTTTCTACTTAAGCACACACTTTATGTTAAGTTTTTAAGCTTCGTTAAAAATGCTTAGTCAAGAGGATAATTATTTTTATAAATACTAAGTAATGTTAAGTAGACACGTGAAATATAAACTCCTTTTATACGCTTTTATATCAATAAGCAAACTATTACTAAAAACTGAATATTGTTATGAACTTAAAGCTAAAAATACCTTTTATGACGTTCGATATCTTCTATGGCGTTGTTTTCGAAATCATTGCGTCTCCTGGTCTATTTTTTAACCAGCCCAAGGTACGAGATTTTTTCGTTCAGGTCCCGGTTTTCAAGAAAGGCACCACCCCTAGACCCTTTAAGGTTTTACCACTCAAATATTTTACTTTGTTGCTCTCTTTGAACACCACGTCCAAATACTCGTTCTTACGTTCTTTTTTGTACAGGCCCGTGGGTATGGACTTGTCATCGAAGACGTTTTTGTGAAGACGACAATACATAACAAAGTAATTAAAGTTCACAAAATTCTCAAGACTCGTCAGGCACCACTTGAGAAATATGAATTTCCGCCTCAGCCTGGAAGTGTTACTGCCAAACTCCAACAACGTGGCAAACGGCCTGTGCAGCAAAGTCGTAAAACTCCAGCCTCACTTCTTCGATTAACCGCCATCTTCCTCTCCTTCTTCATCTTGCACATGCCGGATGTTCTTGCCGTGATTTTGAGGAGGAACTGCAAGAGGGATACTTCCTTAAAGTAGGTGCTGACGTCAATTCGCAGCCAACCCTGGTCGATGTAATCGAAATCGCACATAACTACAATACAGTAACCTCTCGCTTATTTAGGCACATTGTGTCCATAGAAAAAGTGAGTTAAGATACGAGAAGTACCAAATATACTTACTATAATGGTTGTTTTTTGATATTGCTTCTAGTTAAAAGCAGTCTGGGGACTTTCCAACTTTTAACAATCTGTTTACCCTATTTATGAATATGAAAACGAAAAATAAAACTATACAAACATTAAAAAAAGGATTTAAATTTATATAAGATAATTCTACTAATTAATTTTATTAATTTTAAAAATAAGTCGGTTTTATCTTTATTTATATGTGACTTATTTGATACTTAACGTTTATATTCTATTTTACTTAGCTATTTCAATTTATAATTAAGCATTTGCTTTTAATTAAGAAATGGTGTGGTGTCTATATTAAAATTTGTTTACATAGCCTTATACAAAATTATGCATTTGGTGCTGTAATGGATTTCTTCTTTTGAACAAAAATCTATAAAATATAAGAAAAATGTGTAACAAAAATTTTTAAGTTACTACAACTTTTTTTAAATTGTCCTTTGCCCTCATAAGAATAAACTTGTCTTGCATTGTATCAAAGATATACTAATGGATTTTTTGAGTAAGATTGAAATTTCATGCAATAAGAATTTGAGGAATTGAACTTTTTTTATTTAAAAGTATGGAGGAGTGTTAAGACACCTAAGCTATAAAAGTCAAAGCATCACAGTTCAGTAGGCTCCTTATGGAAAGCACAAACTAAAAATGCAAATATATTAATTTCACTTAAAAATATACAAAAAACCTAACTTGTGCAATATTAAAATAAAATTAAAATTTTTGTTTTTGAATTTTTTAGAATTCTAAAATGCGTAACGAGAGTGCGTAACGTCACGAGTGCGTAAAGATGCGAAAGGTTACTGTAATTGTAAATTTTTACTTTTTAAATCTGAAAAGTTTTGAAATGTCTAAACTATTTTTTCTGAAAGATAGTCGATATATCTCAAAGAAAACTTTAATTAGATTAAATTTAGCTAAAACAAATCAAAGTTGATACAAATTCTCTAATCTCAAACGGTAAGTGTAGTCCACAGCGAACAAATCGTTCGTTTAAGTTTATATAAACCTGTAAAGTTTTAAAATAGTAAAAATAGTTTTATATCGAAGTTAAAGTTTGGTGCAACTTTTTCAATCTTCAAAAATATCAATTTAAATTTATAACCATAATGTTAAACTAAATACTTAAACATAAACTTCTTGTAATAATGTTACAAAATTGATTATATATAATAACAGATAAAGTCAGTAACTCATAAAAAGTTAAAATTTCCATGCAAAAACATGCAAAAACCGTTTTATACGAAATAAGATAACACGATAAACAAGTTTGTAAAGTTAAGAACCTTGTTGATGATGGCAGAAATAGGTATTGGTTAAAACTGATCAAATGAGCACATACTATAATCTCACAATAAGCTGACAATTTCTGAGACGTTGGATAGTAAAAAATTTAGCTGTGTCAATTTTTAACTTAGCCTACAAACAGTCGCTTCAGTACTTTAGCCCGCTTGGTAAGATCACAACAGCGGTTTCTCGCGACTATGCCTGCCAGATGAGTCCTAATTAGGACGAAAACCGGTCGTAGGTTGTCTCGGATGCTGTTGTTGTTGGTCGTGTAAAGTTCATTATTTATTGTTGATAGGGAGAACATCTCAACTTCGTTGATGATGGCCGAAATAGATATTGGTTAAAAAAGAATATAACAAAAAACACGGAACTTTAACAACGTTATAAATGTGATCTAAAATGAAATTACTTTTCAAAATTATATTTGAAATCCAAAACAAAAAGTATTTTAGTTTTAAATTTACATTTGTTGCAATTTATAAAAGCAAAACAATTAAGTTATCATACTGAACATCTAAATTAACAAACGATTTTAGTATATCAATGCTGATTAATTTAATAAACTAATAAATTAACACCTTTTAAAGATAACAAGTTATGGCTAGATTGATAAAAAATAAATTCAACTTTAATAATTAAAAAAAATTCAAAGACTGCAGAAACATATCTTTTTTTCTTTAATTTTGTATATGTATAAAATGAACAAATTTTTATATGTAAAGTACTACAGCATGAGCTAAAAAATAATATTAAACAAGAATTAAAAATGGTTGTCAACGTATGATCAAATTTAAACAGTGCTTTACAAAAACTTTACAAAAAGTGACTAAATCATTTTTTAATTAGTATTAAATCAATAAATTAATCAAACTTTATAGCTAAAACTATGTAAGAGTCAATTTTTTTTTGATTTTCAACGAGTTTTCAATAAAACTTGAACTTGTTTTATCTTTAATTCGACATTAAAAAAAATTATATAAAATGAACAAAAAAGTCAACTTTTTAAGTAACTAATAAATCATGTTAATAAGCCACCTGTGTTATTTAGACAAAAAAAGAAATTCTTACCAATTCACGTTTAAAAAAACACATTTGAAATTTATTAGAATCACAAAAACAGAAAGTTAACAAAGCAAAACAAAAATTGATTTACATAGTTAATAACATAAGCTGTTAGTTTACATTTTAGTAAAAATTTAGCAAACATATTTGCAAATACTTAACAATTAAAAATCTTCAAAATATATCAAAACACTGTTTTACAATTATAAGTTTCAGACACAAAAGTATTTACTTCAAAACTTCATAAAAAAGTAAATTAACTGATACTGTACAAGGTTTTTTTTACAGTTGTTTTCACAGTTCTGTTATAAATTTCGTATCCAGCATAGATAGAAACGACGTTTTTAGAGAAAAACTTAAATTTAAAAAAGAAGGTGAGTTAAAATACATTTTTAATATTTTTTCTCAATAAATAAGTCTTAAAATACATGATTTTCGTGTTCTATAAGAAAAAAAGCTATTGTAAAATACCATTAAAAAAATAATTTGATTTTACTGCACTTTTTTGTTTTTTAATTCAAAAGAGTTTCGTAAAGCAGGGACGTAGCTAGTTGAAAAAAGTTACGAATCTTTAATAATTAAAGCATCTGAAATGACGAATGGTAACGTCCTAGCGGGAACTCAGCAATTTAAACTACCTTTAATGTTATTGAGTGTAGTATGTAATCATGCAGATATGTTAACAATTTAAAAATTGAATGTTGAAGTATGAGTGATAACTGTATACAAGGCAATTTATTTTGCTCCACATCCCCTATGACTCTTTATGTGTAGCCACTTTTGTAAACCCATAAAACTTTCATTAAAAATAAGTATAAGAAAATCACAATTTAACTCAAAAACACTTATATTGTTTTCAAAATCAAACGCTTAACGTAGTCAATAGAAACAACATTAAAATATACAAATTTTTGTAACATAAAATCTTATGATTTTGGTTTATGAAGTAAAAGCAACAGCTTCCATTAGAATCAATTTTGCAATGCAGCTTTTTGACAAACTAAATCTTCAACGCGTTAAATGTTTAAAGTTTAGATGTATTTAATTGGTTTAATTTTTACGACTCTAAAAATGCTAAAGAGTATGTAAAAATTATCTCTCAGGTGTGCATAATTAAGTACATATTAATACTAAAAGCAACGAAAGCAGAGTCTTTTCAAGCTAAAAAAAAAACAATTTTTTTTGCACATAAATATACGTTTCTGCAAATTTGCAGAAAGGTACCAAGCTACACTACCTGTCATGAAGTAAAAAAAAATTACCTAGTTGGCCGTAACTGATTCGAACGCCTTATTTTGCTGACTCCTAAGGTAAACTTTTAGGCAGGATTTGCCAGCCTTTAAAATAACTGATATTACAAGTTGCTCAATAAAAAAGATATTTTGGTCAGTTTTTTGAGTAAAAAAACTTTTTTAACAAAAAATTTTACAGAAAAAAAAAGAGACTAATTTTTAAAACCAACTTGTGATAAGTTAATTAAAGTATTGTTTATTAAATCAGCAGCAGTTGCCAACCGTTACCATCGGTCGGTAACTTTTTTTTTTGTTAGTCGTTTTCATTAATTCAACTTTTTTTATTTCTATTTTCGTTGGTTTTATTTTTCACTATCGTGGAAAAATAACCCTCCGTGGAAAATGTCTTTATGAAAAAGTGACCCCTCTATCAAAATTTACCCTTGTGCAAAAGTGTGCCTCCGAGAATATTTGACCCTTAGCTCAAATTTGTTATACATAAAAAAGCATCATATAAACTCTATAAGAAAATGTTGTAAAACCTAGCTTATTTCACTGTAAACGACTAATTACTTTTAGTTGCAGGTATAAAATCATATTTAAACTTGTGTTAACGGCTAAAAACTGGAGAGCAGTCTCTAAAAGAAACGAAATTTTAGACTTCTGATATAAAGAAATATGTCTTTTATCTATGCTAAGATATAATCGTACAGAACTGTCATCTACAGCTTCTATATCTGCACTCCATTGTTAGGCGAGGTTATAATCTTTAAAGCACATTTTTAACATGAAAATTTAAAATAGGTTGTAGGAGTTACAACTGTTGGATTTCTTTGTATCAAAAATTCTGCTATTTATATTAGAAACGGTTCCAAAAGCCACTGAGCTTTAATTAGTTATTAAGTTTACGCTATTTTCTTTTTAAACACAAACTTACATTGCGCTCATCATTTGTCTCGCAAAATTATATTTTTGACGTTTTTAAACTCAAAACTTACATTGGAGCAAGAAGCATAGTGGTAAGCATGCTGTTTATGCTACAATTTTTTTTTTTGAAAAAGTAGTACGACTTATCAGCGAAAAGATTATTTTAATTTCAACTTTTCAACATTTAAACAAAAACTTGCTTGTTACTGTTAAACAATTAAAACTTTGACGGGTAAAGTATGACGTATTTTTTTGAATAACGAAACTTATTCGATTAGAAGTATATGTAGCTCTATTAGTAAGAAAGTTTTTTATTAGTTTTATGGGCCATTTAGTTCGATATTTTAACTAAATAATCATTAAAATAAACTTATAAATGGTTTTATTTTAAATTTATAATGACTTTATTGTAAATCCGAAATTCAGTACAGTAAATTTAATTGTACAAATTAAACTATTTTAGTTGTTTTCTTCTTAAACATTAAAGACTTAAATATTATAGTTATTTTAGTTGACCAAAAAAAGATAACACTCAAAACATTTAATCTTAGCACCTGGATACGAAAAATCTTTCGGTTAGTAGTAGTTTTCACCTAATAAAATAGGCAATATAGTATGTATATAACTTTTTTTTCAAGTTATGTCTATGTTCTTTCTTATAATATTAATTTACGATCATTTCTTAGATTTTTTAATTATGAGCTTTGCTATAATTGCTCATTACCTACCAATATAATAATCATGTATGGTCAATTACAATACATATTAATTTTGATAATTATTCTAAAAAACACCATGGATTTACCAGTTAATGCAAACATGTATGGTTTTTACAATTTTTTAAGTTTACAAAACAAAAAATAGTCCATTTTAACATATTAATACTAAAAATGAAATATCAAATGTAATAATCACAATTCTTTATAAAAACAACTATCAAGGTAATACTTTAATAACTTTTTTTTTAAATTAAATAAAAAATGTATTTATTTTAAAATTGTTATTAAAAAAACAAATCAGAAACAATCGACTTCAAAAAATTGCTTTTAAGTAAAAAAATGCTTCCTTCTTTAAAAATATTTTGAACCAATTGCAGGGTAGTCAAATATTTTTAGAAAATTTTCTTCAGGTTTTCAAATTTTCTTCCAAGCTTTCAAAATAACACGGTTTCGGGTTAATTTGTAGTTTAAAACAAAGTTTAAGGTAAAAAACCGTGTTCAATAGCATAACGACATTAAAAAGATAACTCAAAGCATATTTAACTGTGTTTTTTAAATAAAAAAATTTTGATGATCATAAAAAATCTATCAATAAGAAAAATATTTTGGTCAAACCAAAATTTTACTATTTAACATGAAAGAATTAACAAGTTTTTCAAAGGTTTATGTTCAAAATTCCAAGTTTTTTAGTAACTTTTGTTTAAAATTCAGTTATTTTGTTTCAGTTAATCTCAAATTACAGGTTTTTCGGTAACCCTGTAATTGGTACGTGTAGTTAATACAAAAATATATTTCGTGAGTAAAACCTTTTAAAACACATAAATAAAATCAAATAGCCTTGTACGTACTATGATAACGGAGTAATAAATAGTTTTACAAAACAAAAAACAGTAAAATTCTATAAAAATATAGTATCAGATTTAACAAGTTCTAATTTCAACATAATAATCTCATATATTCTCCATAAACCATTCACTATCAGGTCGTATATAAATGGAACTATATGTTTAGTTTTCTAAAACTTTCATTGTAGTCCACTTTAATAACGCATTCAAGTTGATTAAGAATGTTTGGATTTGAGAAGGTGCTAACCCAACATCAACGCATTTTTTCACAAATCTGAAAGTTTATAGTATTTAACTGATATCAACCGAAAAAAGAGCAATAATATAAAAAAATGCAAAGTACTGATACATATAGACAAATAAGAAAATTAGCATAACTTTTTTTTTATTTATAACTGTTCATTATGGTGAATATATTGTCCCCCAAAAATATAAATAGTTGAGTTGCAAAAAAAAAATTTCAGCGTAACGAATCACACAAAAAAAAAGCAAAAAATATTAGCTTTTTAATTTTTACCACCTTGGCACACTTTAGATTTTTCTGAAAACAATCCCTATGTAAGTTGTATTGGACCTTAAAAATTCAAGCTTAAATTTTTAGCTGCAAATTTTTGTACATGTTGCAATCTTGACACAAACACTTTTTTCAGTTTCAAAACAAATTGGAAACGAAAATTATTGAGGAACATCTTGATTTTCTTCATAAAAACTTTAGAATAACGAAAAATGATATAAAGTACATACAACTTTCTTTAAATCGTCTTAAAACGAGTAGAATGTATTTATGTGATAATTGCTAGATGTTAAACAATTTACAGCTAAAAAATTGTAAATAGAATTTTCAAGTTCCCATACAATTTACAATATTTTAAGAAAAATGTAAGTTGCGCTAAGTGGTAAAATCTACGAACCTAACACTTTTTGTGTTGTTCAGTTATGTTGCTCCCCAAGCTGAAAAAACCCATTTGGAAACTCGAAAGTCGTTACCATAGATGCATCCTTCTAAACATCTTGAAAAGAACTTTAAATAACTTGCACAAAGCAAATATTTTTGTAAACAGAAAAAGTGTTGAGAACCATTAATGTTAGAATAAAAAGTTATTAGTCGCAACTATAACTTATTAGTCTATATAGATAAGGGTTTCCTAGTTTTTTAAATAGGCCCCCTTTAAAAAAATTTAAAATCTATGGCCCTTTCTACAAAATTTCTCAAAAAAACTATCATTAAATATGCTTAGACCTTTTTTTCGCTCTCCATCATCAAATCAAAATATCTAGTTAAAGTTTCAGTTTATGGCCTTTTGGATCTCAATATTAGGCTTGTGGCTTTCTAAATTTCAAGTTTTTTTTTTCTATTATAACCAGTATGAGTTTTAAAATTACCATTAAAAATACATAAGATTTTTTTTGCCTATCATCAACTCTAGAATACATATTGTAAGTTTCAATTTATGATGTCATGGCCACTTTAAGAAAACTCGGATATAGATTGTTAATAAATAAAAACGATGTGACGTAAATATCAGTTTGTACAAGACCAACATTTGTAACAATTAAACTTGAACTATACCAACAAAACTTAAGTGAGTGTTTCTAAAATTTGTTAAATTTTAATCTTTGTTTAAACGAAATAAAAATAACTATTTCAAAAACATGAAAAGATGATTTAAGTATCAATGATAAATTTAAATTTCTGAAAATTAGTTTTGTTGAATACTTTTCTTTGTAAATGTAAAACAAAAAAACAATAAAGTATATGTTCATGATTAATACATTAAGCTGAAAACCATGAACATTAAGCTAAAAACCATCTTGTCATTTAATAAATAAGTTTTTTCACATGTATAACAAAATGCGAAACTATCTTTTTTAATTATGTATTTTTAAAACATTTATAAAAAAATCTTTATCTTTCACTAATTCAGATTTTATTAATAACTGAAATAATTAGATTAAAAATAATAAAATAAATTATTTAAAAACTGTTAAATGAAAACATAAGTGCTATAAAACGGCTTTTAGTGATCAAATATATGTAAAATAAGTTTAGTTCACTAAAAATATATTTTAATTTCAAAATTATAAGCTGTTGGTTTCATTACATCTAAATTAGTTTTTTTTGTCTTAAGTGTAAAAAATATATAAATCAAAACTTTTTTTATAAATGTAAGTTATATATTATGACTGATAACAATTATCGGCCATAAAAACGTTATGAGTAATAATTACCTTTAAAAAGTCAAATAATATATTAGTTGAAAAATTATAAACCAACTGACTTTTTGTCACTGAGACAAAAGAAATCTTGGAAGCTAGTGAATCCTTCTTGCAAGAACCTATTATGGAACGGAAGCAACCCAGATTTCATAAGAACTTGCTTCAAATAATGCCCAGGAGAACTTTCCACGATTCGCTTGATCATGTGTCTCTTTTTGTGAAATGACTTCGCAAATTCCGGCTCTTTACACCTGATGTATTTGTTCAAGTGTCCCTGAAAGTTGATTGTTTGAAGAGGGTCCATTCCAACGTTAGCACATCTCACCGCAAAACTAAATAATGAATAAATGTTTAAAAGTGTATTAAAGTCTATAAACCTAAGAAACAAGTAAGAAATTTTTGTTTACATTATCTCATTTCTTTAAAATGAATATACTGAATCTTGCAAAAAAATCATTTTTATTTTTGTCAGGTATAATATATTTTTAATAACTTTCAACTTGTTCAAATACCTTTTAAAAGTACATTTTATGCATTAATATGATTTAATGTAGAGCAAAATTTTTAACAAACGAGGGTTACTTTGGCTCCTATAACTTTTTTTGCAACTTTTAAAAACTGTCCAAAGTTTAGATCCAATTTTTTTCATTATCTTTAAAGCTAACTTAGATTTCTATTAATCTGGAGAACGCTCGTTTGCCTTTAATTAAAAATATCCATTGTATTGGAGTTTGAATTTACTAGTTGGGGCCTTTTAAAGATTTAACGTTTATTTTTTTTATATTCATTTTAGCTATTCTTCAAAAATATAATTAATTTTTTTTTTCTAAACTTATTTATTAAACCATTTTTTTATAATGGAATTATTTTTTTCCTTAAAACTTTTGTTATTTAGATATCCCTAAATATCCCCATATAAATATTTTAAAATAACTTATATTATCAATATTCTTTTTTAACTAAGTTTTATCTTAAAAAAACAATTATTTTTCCATTATTTTTTTAATACATGACCTATGTAAGTTTTACATAAATTCATAGCACTTGAGCCACAAATCTTTCAAGTTATGTAAGTTTTTGTAAAACTTGCATAGTTCATATAATAAATAATCGGAAAATTTAATATTTCCTTAATATAAAACTTAGTAAAATAAAAATATTAAAAATAAAAATATTGAAAATAAAAACTATTTGAAAAATATTGTGTATTTGCAATAAAGCTATGATAAATTTGAACACTTTTGAAAATTTTATTTTGGGTTATTTGAGGATGTCTTAAATAAAATTAAAGAAAAAGTTATATTTTCACAACAAAAAAAACTTAGTTAAATAATTAAAAAAAAACTATTTATTTTATTTTTGGAGAAAAGCTAAAATAAAAAAATTAAGTATAAAAAAAACGTTAAATTTTTAGACGGGCCCCATTACTAAATTCAAACACCTATTCAACAGATTTTCTTCAAACTAAGGGCAAAGCAGTGTTCTCTAGAATTAAAAAAAGTTAGCTTTAGAGATAAGAAAAATAATTGGATCTAAAGTTTGGACATTTTAAAAAAATTGGAAAAAAGCTATTCTAGCCAAAGTAACCCTCGTTACCAACACAACTACAAAACTGTATTAAAAGTTTTAAGTCTATGTTATCATTTATGCAGTATTAAACAAAACAACTTTAATTAATAAGTATTACATGTAATTTGTTGTGTTTTAAAGTACTAGACCTTTAAGGTTTTCAGGGGTAAAAAATTGTAGCTTTTTAAATCTTTTTTATTGATATATACATGTATAAATATTCAAAATTATAAATTTAAGCATTTGTTAACTAAAGATCCTATCAAAACAAGTTCACTGGAATATATAACAATGACAAACTATACAGTATCCTTTTTTAAAACTCTAACACATGTTTCTGTGTATTGACGGATTAACAGACAGAAACATGTGTTAGTGTAACAAAGAATAATATAGTAAATAATTTGTTATTGTTATATACATATTTATACTTTTGTTGCAGATTTTTTTTTCTTAAGAAACAATCCTATACAACACTTTTTATAAAATATTTTTAATAGTTTTTAATATTAAACTGCTTGAAAAAAGTTTTTTTTCTGTTTAGTTATCAGTCTTCAAATATAAAATTTTATGGTTTTAAATTTATTGATATAACTTAAATTCCTAAAAATTTACAAGCAACTTAAAACAGTGAACAATTTTTCACTGATTGTTTAACATACTTTGATTTTATTTGTTTTGTAAAAATTATATAAGTTATTCAATGACTCTATAGTTAAAGCAAATTAGAGTTAAATAAAAATCTATTTAAATAAATAAAGCAAATTAAAACATTATTATTAATTAACTTATTTTTATTGTACTTTCTTTTGTTTACTAGAGCATTACTATTTTAATATAGTCTTCAATTAAAAACACTCATATGGAAACTAAAGCTTAGATTTTAATAGATATTACAGGGTTGATAAATTTTTTGCCAAATTTTTTCCAGGATTTTAAAATTTTCTCCAATTTTTTAAAAATACACACTTTTGGGTCTACTTTTAGTTTTAAGTTAAGTAAAAGGTAAAAAAAACTATGTTAAATAGTATAAAAACATTAATAAGATACTGTAAATATACTTCAAATGTGTTTTTTAATAAATAAAATTTTCGATGATGAATTTTTTTTTTTAATATATGTGGTAGATCTTTTGTGTCAAATACAGTTTAAAATTCAGGTTTTTTAGTGATTTTTGTTAAAAATTCCTCAAATTTCAGGTTTCAAAGTTTTTTGGCAACACTGATATTACTACCCAAATGTTTTTGCTTGTCTCAAAATTATTAATATATAAAAAAAATTGTTTACATAACAACTGCAGTAAAATATACTTCGAAGAATGTAATTTTTGAATTAAATTGCTAACTCTTTATAGTTGAGTTTGTATAATTCTTTCAAATCAATGTATTCTTTTTCTTTTAAGTTGTAATAAAATTCTGGCAAATCAGCTTCTTTCAGAACATGCTTCAAACTTCTTTTGTTTTCATCCCTTGCCAGATCTTTTAAGCCGTTGTTAACCATGTTTACATAAATAATAATGTACAAATACCTATAAATACTTTTTGATAACTTTCTGTATTATTTTTAAGGCAATAAAAAAAAATTAAATAGTAAATGTTTTAAACATTAGTGATTCTATAAATGTTTATTATAATCATTACTGTTATTTTGTCTTTTTTTGTTTTAAAACGTATAAAATTACTTTTTATATAGTTATTTTGGTATTTTCAATAAGTAGAAGTTGTAACATACCAGCTCTTTAAAATATATTATGCTAGATAAATTACCAAATACTACAAAACATTAAAATAAACCACATGTCTACATGTACGAACCAGTGGTATTTTTGTTAGCTGGTGTAAAAAACTTACTAATCTTAAAATATTTCTCTCAATTGAGGCATAAGTTTTGAGGTAGTAAAAAAAAATAGTAGATATGAATCACATACATTTTATCTAAAATAGTTTTAAAAAGTTACTGAACAAGAAATTCTAAATATTTTACTTTGTTAAATACTCACTTCTTTATAACAACTAAAGCTACTGCTTATTCTTTTACTATAAAATATATAATTGTAAAAATTAAATCAACTGAAAACCACAAGTATTTAAAAAATATGTTTAACTATGTGCAATTTAAAAAATGCTGGCAATTCTGCTCAACAAAAAAAAAGTTTAACTGCCCAACTAAAAGTTATTACTAGATAGAATTGCATTGAGTAAAGAGTGATAGAAACATAAATTTTATAATCAAACATACATAAATATTTAGATCATGTAATTAGGAAAATGTTAAATAAGTTAATATATCAATATAGTAGTTCTTAAAAAAATTATCATTTTGGTTTATTAAGTTTAAGTTTTATTTCAACAACACTAATTTAAACTACTATAGTTTCAATTTTGGACAGTGATGTAATCAACATAAGTCCTTTAACTTCAATTATTGTAGTTAGTTGATTAGGGTATAACACAAAATCAATAGTTACAATTTAAAAACATACTAGTTTACAATAAAAATGTTATTGCTTGGTCATATCAATCCATCAAAATTTACAAAAAAAAATCAAAGTCTAACATAACACTTCACCATTTACAGACTAACAAATTTAAAAAAAAATCAAAAGACCTACAAATTTGTTAAGTACATTGTTTGAAGTAAAAACAACCAGCCAGAGAGAGAAAAAAATCTAACAATAATTATACTAAAAATATGTTTTGAAAAATATTGATATGACTCAAGTTAAAAAAACATGCAACATTACTGTTTTCAAAAATTACTACATAAAAATAAAAATAGATAACAAAATACTTAATAAAAACACGAAAAAGAATTTATTAGGTATAAAAAATTATCCTGAATAGTAGGAAAAATGTTCAAATTAGCTTGATTTAAAAACTAGTCTATTTCGGCTTTACTCTGTCTGAGTTTTTACTAAACTTCAAACTAGTCTGAGTTAATTTGAGTCTCTTGAAATTGTGGCAACATTGTAAGTTTTTTACATACAGTTTATATACAAAATTACTACTACTACAGAAAACAAAACTTATAAATTTTGTACCAAAAATACAAATTGGATTTTAAAAATATGATGCTCCAAATTTAATCCATTTAGAAACAATTAACTTTATCTATTGAACGAAAAACTAATAATGGGTGAAAATTTGAGGAAAAAATAGATTAAAAATACTCATCTAACATATTGGTTCAAAATGTTACTTTTCACCTATGTCATAAAATTGCTTTTTTAATGTTTATTTTAATTTTCAGTTACTTACAAAAATCATATCATTATTTGATTGAATCTTTACCAACAAAATAAACATTAATGGTTTTAAATAGACTGGAGACTGACAAAAGGTGTTTTAAAAATTTATTAATTATCAGCTAAAGGTGATTTTATTGTGTAAAAATATGAAGAAACTTGGTTTGTTTAAAATTTAAGATGGTGTGCTTTTGATATAATGCTAAAAACTTGCTTTAGAAATTAATAATCAAATAGCCACAGGTTTAAAAAAGATTGTTTACAAAATTTTTATAAAAACCTTTTCAATAACACAAATGTTCAATGTTTTGATAAAAAATGTTGTTTAGAAAATAAAGCTTTTAATTCAATAAAACTAGCTTAAACTTTTCTGAAATAAACAACTAGTCTGACTTTTGAAAAGAGATCAAAGTATCCTCAGATAGTTTTTTTTGTGCCCTGAAATTTTTTTTCAAACTAGTATTATTTTTTTATTATTAATTACTAAACAAGTCTGAGTTAACTGGACAACCTGTGTGTGTAGCAAGTTTCTTTTTAGTTTTAAACTATATAAACAAAAATATGTTAAGTTTAAATATTTTTAATTTAGTGTTGCTCTTTTGTGGTAACTTAAACAAAATATGATTTATTTTGCATATCCTAATGAAGAACTTGATGAATGTCTTTTACTTTTTTGTGTTTTAAATTATATAGCTTTGAATCTTGTTTAAACTGTTATTTAACTATTATTGAGTTTAGATTAAGTATACAATAGTTTTTAAATAGTTAAAAAAGACAACATAAAAAAGTTTTAATACAATCCGTATTTAGAATTAAAACATCATTTTATTTAGTCCTGGACATGAAGTTAAACTGTTATGGTGTGTAACTCGATAACCTAAAGGTTTTTTTTGTACACCAGGTCCTTGGACCAAACTTTTTGAGCGGTTTTTGTTTGTCCAATAAACAATATTTAGTTTGATTAAATTTTATAAAATTTTATATTTAATATATAATATTATAAACATATAGTAGAGTAAAGTGAAGACTGTGGACACTAAATATATAAATATGTAAAGTTATTAAAATTAAAATTATACTATTTGTATTTTACAAAAGCTACTGAGCTAAATTAAGATAATAAAATGCTTTGCTTTACAGAAAAAGCACAAGGTTTCGAAACAAAATGTCCATTATCAAAAATGATCTTTTATACTAAGGTTACTTAAAAAAACTGTACAAGTTTTATATAAATTTCATATGAATTACTTTTAAAAAGGTTTGCCTAGTTTGATTTTCAGTACACAGTAGTGCATAATATATTCATATATTTACTAATGATTTTTTTATAATTAACATAACTCAATGTTACTAATCTATGCAAAAAGCTAAAACTCTTTTTTAAGTCCGACCTTTTTTAATTTATCTTAAAGACAAACCTTATTTAAAACTATAAAATTTTATAGCAAAATATAAGTTTTAAAACATTTTTATGACCAATTTGTATATTAGTCAATACCAGTCATATAAATTTTTCTTTAAGTATTAGATCATTTAGTTTATGTACCTTTATATTAGTTACCTTTAAATTAGTATTTCAAACAAAATATAAATGTTTTTGAGTAGTTTATTAGGCTAATTGACTTTTTACATATATGCTTAATAAGAAAAAAGACTACGAAACCTTTTAAAAATGAATTGTTTGAGTAAACAAGTAGGAGTAATAAAAAAAATTTATATACTTTTGTGGTTACTAAAGAAACTAAACAGGACAAACATACACAGTACACACCATATTTTTGCGCGGTTAACTTTAACAAAACTTAATAAAATTTTAGTAAAATTAAATCTTAATTGAAAATCTAATTAAAATTGAGTCATAAGCAAAATAAACTTAATAAGGTAACTAAATTAGCTTAAGTTTAAGCTAATTTCTAATGAAATAACTTCAACTTAACTGCATGCAAGAAAATGAGTGATTGAAATTTTCATGAACTAAGGAAACTTAAATTTTGAACAGTTATTCAAGGTGGTGAAAAATTATTGAACATTTAGTAGTAATTAAATGCTACAAATACATAGTTTATAAATTTGATTTAACTAATGAAATATAAATTAAATAAAAAGTTTGTAACAGAATAAAAAACTTATAGTTATAAGGTGAAAAAGCAAAATAATAACAAACAAAATTATTAATTGACAAATTTATTTTAAGCTTATCGTTTACTCATTAACTCCAAGATTTTTTTATGAAATTTCAAAATAAACACTTTAGAACCAATTAAATTATTTTTAAAATAGTAAAGAAAGTCAAATTTGTATTTTTTTAACAAATGAAGAGCCAGGTTTCGTTTTTTCGCGCTAACAGCTGCAGAGTTATCAGAAGTAATTTTTTTTAAATAAAGTAAATGTATATTGGTGCTAAATTTTAAATAGTAAACTTAAAGCAATTTAGAGGATATATCAAATTAAAATAATGTATATATTAGTGTTTTCAGTAACACATTTACGTAATAAAAGTATAAAAGGTTTTGCAACTGAGAAAAAAAAAAGTTTTTTTGACACCAAGTTTCTTCAAAAATATTAAAAGAGTTTTCTATCATTTCAAACTTGCGATCATTTTAATTTGTTCATACTTAACTAAATCTTCTTATAATCGTTTTCTAAATTACATTAATTGTTTGGTATTAAATGATTGTAGACCCAATTTTTATTATTAGTAAGTTAGTTAAATAACATTTAACAAGTTTTGAATTCTTGTTATAAAATATACGAACGAATAAAAATCTATAAAAATTATTCAAACAAAAAAGTTTACTTGTTTTAAAAGATTTTGTTTATCTACAAAAAAAAAGTTTTAAAATACTACAGTGCATTGAAAGTTTTGAGAATAAAATTTTTGGAAGCAACTAAACAAAAATATACTAACATTGTTATTTCTAAGTTAGACACAAATTATTCAGAGTTAGTAGTTATTTAATTAGTACTATGAAAATATCTGAAAACTAATTATTCTACGATAAGTATAATGAATTTAAACAGCTTAAGCTTTTGTTAACTCAAATAATAAGACATATTAGCCTTTATGTGCTGGTATATCACAACTAATTATTACTAAAACGAATTGAAACATTTATTCAATATAATGTTAGTTTTATGGTATCTAAATCTACTGTACTGCTATAGTGATATTTATTTAAAAGATAGTTTAGAGCAGTAGACTCTTTATTTTTTTTATATTTGTTTTCATTACAAAGTAAGTTAAAAACAAAAACAACTATCCTAGCACAAAATAAAACATTCATTTGTGTTTTTAGCACGGTACAAACAAAATTTAAAAATCAAATTTGAGTAGTATTTTTGTACTAAAGTTACTAAAAAAATATATCTTAATTAGCTGTAAACAAACTTGCTAACTAAATTAAATAGATTAATTAAAAATTATTGAAAATAACAAGATATATCAGCTATAAGTCTTTCCGAGCTTAGTGTTTGTTACTGATCAGTTTAATTCAATATCGAATTAAGAAACTTATACATCCAATACGAAAATTTTTTATTTTAACTAAATTGTAACAAATACAAGTAGCTAAAAATTAAACTTTGTCCTTGCTAACAAAATAATGGGATAATTTTATTTAATTAGATTTCTTACCCAACTTATTATAAACATACAAACATAAACATGTATATTAGCACTAGTGGCACCAAGAAAAAAATATATACGAAGTATTTTTTATTGGTCAATTACATTGTTAACATATTTTATATCGTTTTAGCTTTTATTTATATATCAAAATAAAAGTACTCATAAAAATACAAATGTGAACAATAATTAAACTAAAGTTCCGCAACTTTTTAGATAAAACTAAATACAATATTTTTCTAATATATTTCAAGAAGTGATAACTTAATTCTTGGTATAATTTGTAGTTTTTATATTTTTGCGTAAAAATGTATGAAATCGATTTAACACAACCGGCTGAAGATGATGAAAGTCTGAAAGATGTTCTGAGAGATGCCGAGCTGTCGGAGTTTTACGAGAGATTGAAGGACGAGGGGTGCACCGTGAAAGAGCTGTATGAGCTCAGCTATAGAGAGTTTGTTTTTTTTTTTCTTACCAAAGAATATAAAACAGATGTAGTGATAATAATTGTGTCTTCTACGTATATTTTTAGCTAAAAAATAGATTAATACTGCATTATAATTCATAAGTAGTTCATACACTAAATAAAATGTAGTTGAAATCGAGAAAAGGTCTGAGTATTTAAAATTTAGATTCCATATAGCATATTTCAGAGTTTTTGAAATATTTTAAAGAATGTTATAAAGTAATCATAACTTTCGATCTATTTAAATACTTTAAAAATAATACAAATACATAATGTTTAAATAAATGTACTTGTTTTTTTAGTTTTGCTCAGAAATGTGCTGATGTAGGAATTGATCCTCGACATATAATCAGATTTCATGTATCTCTGAACAATTATATGAGGTGTAAAGAGCCGGAATTCGCCAAGTCAGTATCCAAAAAGAAACACCTGATCAAGCAGATTGTGGAAAGTTCACCCGGGCATTATTTGAAGCAAGTTCTTTCGAAGTCCCAGTTGCTTCCTTTTCATGAGAGGTTCATACAGGAAGGGTTCACCAGCTTCCACGATTTCTTCTGCATTAGTGACAAAAAGTCAGTTAGTTTTACATTGTACAACTAATATATTATTAAATATATTAGATAAATGTAACATTTAGTATATGTTTTTATGATCGCTATTTGTTCATAATTTTAACATAAAGATTATAGTATTATTTATTTGACGTTTTAGAAAAAACAAAACTAACTTGATCTTAATATACAAACAATTTAGTCTTTAGAGCTTAAAATATATTTTAGTGAACAAAACTTGTAACGTATTTTTCAACTTAAATCCGTTCTGCAGCACCTATATTTTTTTATTTGAATTTTATTTTCAAAACAATAAATTAAATAATTTTCAGTTAAATTATTTTAGTTCATAAAACTCTGTGATAAATTAAATTGTGCTAATAAAAGATTATTTAATATTTTAAAACCTTTTTTGCAATTTGTTTTACATTTAAGAAAAAATATTTATTACATGATAACATAATAAAGTTCGTGATTTTTAGTTCAGACAAATGTTTTAATTATTAATTAAAAAATTTTGTTGAATTGTAATATATATAAATGGAAATATTTTTCACACAACCAATTTTCAGCAGCGTAAGTTTATCACAAAGTATAAATTTATCACGACTTATACTTAAAGCATGTACTATCTAATTACATGTAATAGTATAGCATGTAATATTCTTATGTTTTCGAAGTAATAAATTTTGAACTTAAAGTTCAACAAATTTTATTGTTACATACTGAAGTTTTGTTGGTATAAAGGATAATTTATCTATAAATTTAATTTATACAAATATCTGTCTTATACAAACTGTTATTTACTTCATATTTATTTTATTTATGGATGTAAAAAACTTGGAATTAAAAAATTGAAGGTTTAATACTTAAGGTCCCATACATTTTACATTAAGGTTGTTTTCATAGAAATATAAAATGCGCGACGGTGGTAAAAATTAGAAGTTAATAATTGTTTGTTGTTTGTGTTTTATTTAATTTCTACGCTAAAAAAACCATCATTTCTGGGGAAACAGATGCACTCTAATACTCAGTGAACAAAGTAAAATTTAATTTAATTTTTTCAAATTTATTATTTGTTTTTATGTATCCGTATTGTAAATTTATATTTGTGTTATTTCACTTTTTTCGGTTGATATCAGCTAAATATTGTAAACTTTCAGATTTGTGAAAAAATGCGTTGATGTTGGGCTGTCACCTTCTCAAATCCAAACATTAACAATTAACTTGAATGCGCTACTAAAATGGAGTACAATGAAAGTAATTGGAAACCAAACAAATAATAGCATTTCTTCGCGACCTGATAATTAATGTTATATGGAGTTTATACGTGAAATGTTTATGCTGAAATTAGAATTCGTTCAATCTTTTACTGTATTTTTATTATAGAAATTTACTCTGTTGTTTTTTTTTTTAATTACTTATTACTTCGCTACCATTAAACATACAAGGTTATCTGATTAAAAAAATAATATTTTGGTTATAAAGATTTTACTTACGAAATTTTTTTATAACCGGTATAGGTGTCAATTAGTTAAATTTCTGTAAAACGATAGAAAATTTTCTTAAAATCGATTGTTGTTGTTGATTTATTTTTCTTTAATAAAACTATAGCAAAAATACATATTGTATTTAATTGAATACGGTTATTAAAATACTATTATGATAAATTATTAAAATAAAACTATTACATATAATATTTTGTTTTTACTATAAATAGTGGTAAAGTGGGCTATTTCTGTAAAGTATACTTAAAAACAGTGTGTATCCCTGTTTGCATGAAATAGTAAATACTTTATAATTATACTCAAAAACAATTTGCAACACATAAATGTCTATTATTAGGTAGTGCTATTATATCAAAGCATAAATTAAAAAGGATCAAATATTAAATAAATAAAAAAAAAACATAAAAGTAAATTGAAAAACATAGTTGGTAATATACATACTATATAGATTATTTAGATAGATAAAGAGTATTTAGTTAGATAAGTAATATTAAAAGCTTTTACTGAATAAGAAGAAAACAAAACTAAAATGTTTTATTCGTACAACTAAGTTTACGGTTTTTAATGTTGAATTTCAATAATGCCATTTTAAATTTTAAATATAGCCTTTTGAAATTTTATCTTTCTTAATAATAATTTCAAAACCATTATTATTTAATAAAGTTCAAATTTTGAGCCCCTTAAAGGTTTTTGCTGAGGAGCTACAAATAGCTATTTCTTGTATTCGTTTTTCTTTTAAATACGTCAAAAGTTTAATTGTATAACATACCAAATAAGGTTTTTTAAATAATGAGAAGTTTTTTTTTCTGATAATTCAACTGTAAATTTTTGTGGCAGAAGCAACAGCTGTATTACGGTTTGAAGCGTGATGACTTTATAAGTAGCGTAGAATAAACCATAAACATAAAGTTTTGTGACGTATTTAACACAACCGATAAAATACATACTTAACAAAAAGCGTGTAGCTAAGAATTACATATTTAATGGGAAGGTTATGTACCATGAGTTATGTGATCTTGCATACACAAATATCCAATTTAAATCTGAATGAACTTTTTGATATAAAACGAGTTACAACTGCATGCTTAAAAACTTCGGGTGTTTTTTGTTGCATAGACACCCATAAAATATAAAATGTATTATACTATAAAATACTATAATATTATATAGTATATATATAATATATATAATATAATATTAGAGCATATAAATTGCTTCTCCTCAGGGTCGTCAAAATGTCAGAAATAAATAATACTGATGATTTAAAAGCGTTTGTTTGTTTTTATCTGTAAAACATGCTTTATTAACTAATGAAGACTACACTTTTTGTTCAATTGTAAGTTTATGAGTTAGAAGAGATAACAGAAAAAAAAAGTTGATAGACAGAATGATGAGCGTAATGAATGTTATGTATTCGAAAAGATATTAGCGTAATCTTAATAACAAATTAAAGATCAGTGGCTTTTAGAAATCGTTAATAGTATAAAAAACAGGAGCTTTGGTAAAACGAAATCCATTACTTTTAATTGCCATAATCTAATCTGAATTTTCATTTAAGAATTTTTAACTATTTAATTAGACTCTCGTGTAACAATAAAGTGCAGATATAATAGGCTGTAGATAATAGTTTTTATAAATTTTTAAAAAGATTAAATATATTTTTTTTCATTTCGGAAGCCTAAAATTTTGAATCTGTCTTAGACTGCTCTCCAGTGGTTAGCCATTAGTATAAGTTTAACATGTTTTAATACCTTTAACCCAGAGATAGTAGTCGTTTACAATTATTAAGGTTGGTTTTAATTTTTTTTTAAATTCATATAATACTTTTTCAAATATTTATAAAAATTTGATTAGTTTGATATTTTGTGGTATGACAATGCAAGTTCCTAAAATTCAAATTCTTTAAAAAAAAGAGTGACAATTCAAAATTTAATACATATTTGAAAAAAAAATATCCGTGTCTAGGTCTTACCAATACGTTAAAACTAGTGATGTACCGGACCCACAATTTCAGGTCCGGCCGGACCCGGATCCGGACTTTTTTTTCAAGTTAGAATCCGGCCGGAACCGGACCCGGACTTTTTTTTCAAATTAGAATCCGGCCGGAACCGGACCCGGACTTTTTTTTCAAATTAGAATCCGGCCGGAACCGGATCCCGACTTTTTTTTCAAATCAGAATCCGGCCGGATCCGGATATCAGACAAAAATGGCAATATCCGGCCGGACCCGGACCCGGATAGTGAGTCCGCTACATCACTAGTATAAACTAGCCTGAGTCAGAATGAGGTTTTTAAAAACTTTAAAAAAAGAACTTTAATCTAATAATAAGTAGAACAGCTAGCCACAAGGTTTGCAAATTTAGGTGTTATTTACAATTAAAAATCTAAAATTAAGTTTTTGAACAAAATACACTAGAGAATTACCAAATATTGAAAACTGGATCAGTTCAAACTCATTCAAAATTTAAAAGAAAACTAGCCTGAGTTTTTATAAACAACTAAACTAGCCTGAGGTAGTACAAGATTTTTTAAAATTCCCAAAAATTTTTAAACTAGCAGGGTTGCCACTGTTTAAGTCAATAAAACTAGCTAGAGTGAATATAAACAAGCCTGAGTCAGAATGAGGGTTTTAAAAACTGAAAAAATTACTTTAATCTAATAATCAGTAGAACAGCTAGCAAAGGTTGACAATTTGGTAGTAAAGTTGTGGACTGATTGTGGTACACTTAACTTGTTAGTACTACCCATCATAATTAAATCCTACCTTATTTAATTAATATCTAACAAATACTAAATTCTAACTGAGACTATTTTCTATAATCAGACACGACAGTTTTGAGTGATGAATCTTTTATATAAAACACAACAAGAAATACTAGCATATACAAAATTATTAATTACTTTGGTAACACTTTAAAAACTGGAAGCTATTTAAATCTATATCAAAAGACTTAAAACAATAAACTAAAAAATAAATAAAACTTTTCGTAAACAAGAAACTGTATAATTTACAATAAAATATTAAACTATAAACCTGGCTTAAATATTTAAATAATTAAACACCAGTTGAAATATTCACTTTTAAAACAAAACACTACTTACAATAAGTATTCACAAAAAAGTTCTAGATATTTTGTTGCATCAAGCTGCACACCAAACTAACTAACTGCTTACATATAAACTGCCTGTCATGTTCTGATGTTTTATTGCATCAGTATTTAGTTTGAAACATTTCGTCATATGATTCTAGTTGGCTCGTTCATTCAATAGTATTAACTCTAAATATTCTCTGAGCTCAACTTTAAACAATAAATAATGCAAGTATTCATTCCAAAGTTTTCAATTTTACAACATATGTAAAGAGTTGCATTTCTGAAATGTTTATTTCATAGTTTAAATGTAAACAAATGTAAATTAGTCACGTGTACAAAATGAGCCAATCACGGTAGGTGTTTTATTTTAACTGACGAAAATGACTCTTATTAATTTACACAGGGTTTGTTTTTGAAAAAAAAACTTTTTAGTATGCTCTTTTTTACTAACTAGATCCGGGTCCGGCCGGATCTCTGTTAGGATCCGGCCGGAACCGGACCCGGACTTTTTTTTTCAAATCAGAATCCGGCCGGAACCGGATCCGGACTTTTTTTTCAAATTTGAGTCCGGCCGGATCCGGATATCAGACAAAAATGGCAATATCCGGCCGGACCCGGACCCGGATAGTGAGTCCGGTACATCACTAGTTAAAACACTTTTTTTTTTTTGAAAATAAAATCTATAAAAATAGGATTTTTAAATTGCTATATATTAAAAGTTTTTTTAGCCATATCTCTAATTTTTATTTTTTAATTTCAAAACGAAGTGTTTGTGGGTACTAATTAGACCTACGCATTTATTTCGAACATGTATTATTTATTGAGTTTTAGTCTTTCAATTATAAAATTTTTAGAATTGTTATTTTCGAAATTAGAATTGTCAGATTTTGAATGTTACGTGCATCCGTAATATTTATACTCAAACAATCAACTAGGACTTTTATAGTTAAGCAATAGTTTGACCTGCACCGCCGTCATTAACACTTAATGTGACATTCTGCAACCTGTTTTACAGATTTTAACAAATTAATTCTGCAGTATTTTTTGTGATTATTTGGACTCACCTGATATACACGATCAAATTGAACCGTTGTAAAACCTGATTTAGTGATATTTTTCTGAAGCGTTACTTTGTGGGTATCAGTTGAAAAATTCAGAGACTTAGTTTTAAGTTTTAAAAAATACTTTGTTTAAGTAAATTTCATCATATCATAAATTACTTTTTTTTCCTTTACGTGTTTAAATGTCATATTTAAGTATACTCACTAAAAGAGGATATGATGTGTAATGTTTACATAGATAAACATTTACGTTATCAAATTTGTTTAAAATACGTTGTAAATAGTCAGTACAAATAAATTATATCAAAAAGTTTTTCGGAGGACTATATAGTATAGAGTAAATATATTAAGTAAAGATTTTATAATGGACATACTTTCATTAAGAAAATGGTGTAAATTAAACTTAAATAATGCTTATTTTAGAACTTTACAAATTTAAGAGATACCGTTGTTTATAATTTAACTGTTATTATTTCATTTAAAAAAATAGTCTTTTAAGCTTAATAATTTTTATTACAACAAAAAACTTTCAAAAACTAAACAAAAAAGTAGAGACCAAACAAAAATAAATTTTATTGTCAACCATAATTCTTATAAGTTGAACGCAACTTTTATATACATTTTTTAAGTTGCTACTTTATGTTTTTGGTATTTTTAGACACTTTGAGTCTATCGGGAGCATCAAATTGTCTTTCCTAAAATGATCTTCGAAATCCCATTCATTTTTATCTGCATTGTAACCATAAAAATTCATTTTAAATTTTGAAAAGCAGTTGAAAAGTACAACCAAGTTGTTACCAATACCAATTGCTTTTACGTCACTAATGCCAGGTTTACTTTTTGGTAGGTCAATTTTGAACAGGGTAAACTTTCTGGAAACACTATCATATACTTCAGCGTTTTCTGGAGAGCAACCACTAATAACAAACATTTTATTACCCATACTAATTGCAGAATGCTTACATCTTCTTTCAGTCATATCAGGTAAAAATGTCCATTTGTTATCATGGTGATCATATGTTTCAACTGATTTCATCTTTCCCTCATCGTAGTTATAGCCTCCAGTAACAACAATTTTGCCTTCGAAAACTGTACAGGCTGAGCTATGTCTTACTGTTTGTATTTCTGCTATCTTAGTCCATTTGTTTAGTCTTTTGTTGAACTTAAAACAATAGTATGTATAATAATTCTTTTCAAAACACCCAGAAATAACATAAACATGTTTCATAAATGAGCACACACTATAGTGAAACCTTTGATCAAAAAATGGTTTTAACCTTTTCCAAACTTTCGTCTTTCCAGAATACTTTTCAAAAGAAGATGTCCATCTATATTTCTGATCGAATCTACCAACTACATATATATCAGAACCAATTCCAACTGTTTTGCTTGAACTAATTTTATTTAACAATGGAATCAGTTTTACAGAAGTTTTAATTTCAGAACATTTACGTTTTATAACTTCATTTGAAACGCTTTCTTTATCTACACCTCTACAAATAACAATATCAAACTCATCTTGATTGCAATAACGATTGTCGTACAAAACTGAAGGTTTTGAGCTGTAGGTTTTGGTCTTCATTTTATTTTTACTTGGGAAATTATAGAGCTGAAAAAAATAAATTTTGTTATTTTTATTATTAAATAAATTAACTAAACTATTTCAAATTAATTTATTTGAAAAATTAACTTTAGTTTAGTTAAACTGTAAAGTTTTTATAAGTGTAAAGTACTTTTTTTATGGATGTCAAAATAATAAAGCTGTTTAATGATATAACTATAACATTTACTAATAAACAACAAAATTTAGAATTTGAGTTATGTAAAATTTATGGTAATATAAATGTTCTTGTTTTAGGTAAAAATGCTATTAAAAAGAACTCTATCTCAATAATTTAATGTTCAAAACACTTTAAATACAAGTTTAAAACTAAAATGATTTATTTAATCTAAATTGTATTACTATAAAAACAAGCTCTATTGGATTTAATTGAAAAAATTAATGGCAATGACTGTTGGGTTATACATAAATGAATTTAAAATATTTTTAAAAAAGTAATCATTTAAAAAGCAGGGGCGTGTTTTAAAGGGTTTACTTCAAACAAACTAGAACAAACTTAATATAAAAGCGATCGAATACGGTTTTCTTTAAAAATATTTTACAACAATTTGATAACTAATTTTTTGTTTTAAAGTAAAGTTTATTTCATATTTTTGAAGAACTACGTTTAAATGACGTAATACTGTTAGTTTTATGTAGAAAAATGCTATAATTATCAAAGTTTCAAAACTTTAAAGAGCAACCTTTTCATTTATAACTAGGCAATCAGAAATTAAAAGAAAAACTATTTTTGAATGTTTTTATAACTCGAAAGGTTTCATTTATAACTTTCAAAGCTTTTAACAATATCACATATTTTTTTATTTCACTACATGAAAAAAAACGTAGTTTTTTTTTAATTCAACTTGTAAAATTACTACTACTAGTATTATTAACACGTAAGTAAATCTTTAAAAGTTAATGTTTAAAACTTTAAAAGATGATAGTTAGTTAAATAATAGATATAAACCTATGGTATACAAATTTATATAATACTAGAAACGTTATAAAACATATAAATAACAACAGTAAACAAAACTTAAACAAACTTAACATAGATAATAAATAGATAAAAAACTTTGAACCGTTTAGGTACTGCACTGTAGCAACTTGCCTTAATATTAAATACTATTACGTAATCAGCTTAAAGTCCTATAAAAAACAAAATAATTAAGTTGTTTTATTGAAATGAGTTTATAAATTTTAAACACTTAAAAAAAAAAACTTTAGAAAAAAAATATTTAACGTATTGTTTAATAATACAAATTATAACACAGTATAACTACTGCAACTAAATAAAACTTTAGATTATTTTGGACCTACATTCAACAACTTTATTGTTACAATATGTTTATTTATATAACAAATCCTGTTCACACACAACTTTTATAAATTCATAAAACTGCACTTATAAATAGTAAGTAATTTCAGTATTTTTCTTACTACTCGACAGAACTGGTTTTGATTTTTTAGATATATTGCTTTCTTAGAATAATACATGTTTACCAAGACAATTACATTTGCCGTTAACATTTCTTGAAACGCTTTTGCGCAACTTAAATATTATTTTTTCACTTTAAAATGTCTTTTTTAAATGATATTTTTAAACAGTTACATTATTTAAACTTAGTTTGGTTTAAAATAATGTACAAACATTTGTTTAAACTTTAGTAAAAAAATTTACAACATAAAAATTGTTACGCGTAGATAGTTTTTAAAAGTACAACTTATATTAAAATAACAATTGTCCTGCGTAAACTTTATATATTGAAAAAGATATATTTTGTACTTTACGTACAATTATAAACTTTTTTTAGCCTATAGTATTTAGACTAGATTGGATAGTACTTTTTTGAAATTTAAGTAACTTATTTTTAGTGAATTTTTGTCAAAAAAAAAACATAGTAGCTTTGAGGTTTTAATAAAATTGTTTTTTTATTATGAAAATATCACGCAGTAAAAAAAAACTAATAAAATCATAGCAGTTGGTAATAAAATGAATAATATCGTTTTAAATTAATACAAGTACAAAAACTAAAAAGAACAAGACTTTATTAAGCTAATTTGTTTTAATTATTTTTAAATTCCCTGCAGGGCGAAACATTATTTTGTGTTAGAAATATGCTTTATTTACATATTCAAAATGGAATATAGTTTCAAAGCTTTTAATTTATTTTACGCTTTTTAAACACATAACTTATGCTTATCTTTAGTTTCAATTACAGCCATTCTCTATTTAAACAGACTATTTGTACAACAAAGTATTAATTTAATTATTTTTTTCTATTTTTATTCATTCTTAAATTTAGATTACTATTTTGTAGAATGATATGCCTGTAGCAGTTTTAAATAAAAGATATAAATGGTATATTTTTAAAAATAGTTTGTTTAAAAGAAATATCAATTTATATACAAGCTAAATTATAAACTTTTATACAAAATATAAAAACCATCTTTATTTGTTTTGATAATTTTTTACTGAATATGTATAACAACGCAATTAATGTTTTAAATTTTATTTCATAGCATTTCTTAACAACGTAAATATAAGATAAATAAATTAGGGGTTTTTAAATTCATTCTTATCATTTTATAAATAAAACGTCAAGGATTCATTTATATAATATTACACAAAAAAATTATAAATGACAACAAGAAATAAAATTAATATATTAAAAATCTGTTATTAATCAAATATATACTAAAAGATGCATCAGTTGTAAAAAAAATTGAGACAAAAAATTAAATTCAAATTTACTATCCGTCGTTACTGCTACAAGAAACATAAAACAACAGTAAAATATTAGTATAATCATGTATAAATTTTGAAAGTCTTAGTTTTGTACAAAGTTGTAAAGCTAGTTTAATTTTTTTTCAGGCTTGTTTTATTTGACTTCATAAAATAATATTATTTAATTCTGCAACAAAATTAAATTAAAACACCAATTTGCCCATA
This sequence comes from Thalia democratica, assembly GCF_965202585.1. Taxonomy (NCBI): domain Eukaryota; kingdom Metazoa; phylum Chordata; class Thaliacea; order Salpida; family Salpidae; genus Thalia; species Thalia democratica. Next base: position 22,166,726 of record NC_139165.1, read on the forward strand.
CATAAATATTAATTAATAAGTAATGCCATTACTGGAAGGCATATAGTTGAATTCTTTTTAATGATCAAATAATAAATCTATAAGAACGAGCATATAAGCAAGTTAAAAAATAATGTTAGTAATGCATGTACTATAGCTATATATACTTTGAATAGGTAAAAAGTGCTAAAAGCTTTTAGTGGATAAGGTGATAACGAGAATAAAAATTTTTAATTTTAATATGTAAGTATACTGTACCAAACTTCGGATTTCAAATAAAGCAACTGTAAAATTTAAATAAAGCTCTTTCAAAGTTCATAAACATTCATTTAAAAATCAAATCTTCCTCCGAAAAAGTTTCTTACTGAAAAGCTACATATAGCTGTTTTTATGTAAGTGTTCGTTATTTTTAAAACACGTAATACTTTGCCCGTCAAAAGTTTAATTGTACAACTTACCAAAAAAGTTATTTTTTGTATTTAGAGGTTAAAATTAAAACTACATTTTGCTGATAATTAAACTACATCTTCACTACATTTTTTTTCGGTACATAGTCATTAACTGTTTTAAGGGATGAAGCGTGATTATTTCATGAGTAGGGTAGAATGAACCATCAATATAAGTTTTGATTACATACTTAACAGAACCCAAAAAGGCATATTCAACTAAAAGTTTGTACCTAATAAATACATATTTAATAGTAAATTCACTGTAATACAAGTTATGTTATCTTGCATACATACATTTCCAGTTTAAATCCGAATGAACTTTTTGATATAATACGAATTACAACTGCATGCTTAAAAATTTCACTTGGGGTATTTTTTGTTTCATGGGCACCTATTTTGACGTCATTAAACGATGTTCTCGTGGCAACAAAACCTCGTAAAACAACTAAGGTAGCTCATAACTACAAAACTAAATTTAAAATACTAAATGTGTAGCATATAAATTGCTTCTCCTCAGGGAATGTCAGAACTAAATAATACTGATAAACTAAAAGCGTTTGTTTGTTTTTAACTGAAAAACATGCTTTATTAATTTTTAACTACACGCTCATAACAAAATAAAAACTATGCTTATTGTTCAAATGTAAGTTTTTGTGTATGAAAAAAAAATACTTTGCGAAAAAGAATGATGAGCGTAATGAAAGTTATGTGTTCGAAAATAAACTAAATAAACGGAATCTTAATAACAAATTAAAGATCACAATAAAAGATTAAAGGCTTTTAGAAATCTTTAATAGTATAAAACAGGAACTTTGATAAAAGGAAATACGACAGTTATAAACGTCAGATTCATTATTGATTTTTTATTTAAATGTTGTTTTTGAACCCTCGTTTAAAAATTGAGTGCAGATATTATATGCTGTAAATAACAGTTTTGTGTACATACATCTTAACAGAGATTAAATGAACTTTCTTCATTTCGGAAGGCAAACATTTCGTCTTTGTCAGACACATGAGTTTATGCTTGAGAACACATTGAGAAACATTTATGCTCATGAGTTTGTAGCCGTTAACACAAGTTTAGTATGTATTAAAACCTGTAACCAAGAATTACTTGCCGTTTGAAATTGATAAGCTTGGTTTTATATTGTTTACTTTTAAATTTTATTTAATATTTTCAATATTCATAAAACTTCGATAGTTAATATTATTTTACATGACGATACGAATTCCGACAGTTCAAATTCTTAAATGAATAATTTAAGAGCCACAACTCTAAACCTAATATAAATTAAAAAAAAAAAAGATTTGTGCGTAGGTCTTAGCAATACCTTAAAATACCTTTTGGATTTGAAAATAAATCTGTTTAAAAAGGATTTTATATTCAAAGTACTATATATTCAAAGTCATTTTAGCCATATTTTAAGAAATATTTTAATAAATTCAAACAACAAAGGGTTTATATGTATTAATTAGACCAAAATACGCGTTTAATTAAATACATATTACTTATTGAGTTGTAGCCAATTAAAAAAACAATCTTAATTTTTTTTTTATCCGGATTTAAATAATCGTGCAACCGTAATATTTATGTTTAAACAACCAACTAAGATTTCAATAGTTAAGCAATAGTTCGAACCGCACCACCATCATTAACACTTAATGTGACATTCTGCAATTAAATTGGTTTTTTACAGATTTTAACAAATTAATTCTGCAACACTTGTTGTTATTATTAGGACTTATCTGGCATACACGGTAACATTGAACCGTTTGAAAAGCTGATTTAGTAATATTTTTTCTGAAGCGTTAGTTTGTGGGTTTTAGTTGAAAAATATGAAGCAGCTATGTAATCGAAACTAAACGCCTTCTTTGAAATATTCAGTTGTGAGATTATAGTCTACACTTATTTATTAATTCGTTTTTATTAACTATATATTAACTTAATAGTAATATTTTTGACAATCATCGGCAAAGACATGATGTATTCACGCAAAAATAATAACTATATACTTGTTTTATAGAAACAAAAAACAACGATGACTTTAGCGACTTAGCAACTTGTATAAACTGAATGTTGATAAAAAAGTGTTGATTTTTATGTAGAGAAATTATTTTATTTATGAAGTTTCGACAAGTTAATTTGAATTAGTATATCAGTCTGCTTATTGGGTTTGGTGTCAAATATGCACGAAGAGACATTTTTGCACAAAGACACTTTTGCACAAAGACACTTTTACACGAAGTTATTTTTTGCATAAAGACGTTTTGTACAAATTAAAAAATATTTTATATATTTTTTACAACGGATTTGTTTTGTTTTTATAAATAACTATTTTTTATATTTTACATTATCGATGTATTCTTTTACTCTCGTGGAAAATTGACGCAGTGCCAAATTTTTTCTTTCGTGCATAGTTGATCCGTCCCCGCTCATAGGACTATATAGTTGCTATTTTACCCTTGAACCTATATTAAAAAAAGTGTCATGTTTAGCTAAATACGATAGTTGCTTTAAAATATATTATTTCAAACAGTTATAGTATGTTATTTCAAACAGTTATAGTTTGAAAAAAAAAACAAAGAACTCAAATGTTTTAAATAATTAATGTCTAGTGATAAGTAATTTAACTTTCGTAAATTTTTATAATTTTTAACTCTAGTTCAACTTTATCAACCTACACATAGACTTAAACCCGGTGTTAGTATTGCGGCAAGCGTGTGGAGTTTAAATAAAAAATAATTTAACTAATTACTATAATTTTGTCCTTAAATTTCCATGGTTAAATTTTTTGTTACAAAAGTACTTTATACCCAAAAAACCTAGCCCAATTTTTAGCATCTTTGTAATGATAAAAAAGAGTAGGGTTGGCAACGTACGGCCCGCAGAGTGAAAATGACCGGCCCCTAAACGTTTTTTAATTTAAAGAAATCCGTCCCGCAGAGGAAAATTACTGGCCTGCAAGTGAAGTGATAGGCCCGCCAAGGTCAATATTACAAAACTTGCATAAAACTTTGTTTTAAATTTTTACAAAACAAAACTTAAGACTTGGCCTTATAAGAATTTTTAATTTATATGTAGTAATAAAAACATTAATTTTTTCTTAGCACTCTGTTTTGTTTAAACTTCGTTGGAATAGTTTTTACTCAAATTACCTCAGGCAAGATGTATTTTAATTCTGGTACTTTACATATCTAAAGTTGTCAATCTACTACGTCAACGACATTCATAAACAATGGACGAGTAACATTTACATTTTTTCAAATAAATAAGGAGTTTTTTACGTAAATATTAAGAAAAAAAATGATTTCCCAACAAGTAATTGACAACTATGTTAGACAAACTAATCAACATTTTAACAAAGTTAAGGAAAAGATGTGTTTGGGACCAAAGTTTGGCAACTTTCAAAAATGAAACAACATTATAAAAGTTTTACTCAATTTTCCAATAAAAATTGGCTCTCAAATATTGCATTTATAGTGTATTTGTTTAGGCATATGATGAACCAAATACCAAACAATGGGGAAAGGTATTTTTCATGCTATAATTATCAAAATTTCAAAACTTTAAAGAGCAACCTTTTCATTCATAACTAGGCAATCAGAAGTTAAAAGAAAAACTATTTTTGAATGTTTTTATAACTCGAAAGGTGTTTCATTTATAACTTTCAAAACTTTTAACAATATCACATATTTTTTTATTTCACTACATGAAAAAAAACCGTAGTTTTTTTTAAATCAACTGGTAAAATTACTACTACTAGTATTATTAACACGTAAATAAATCTTTAAAAGTTAATGTTAAAAACTTTAAAAGATGATAGTTAGTTAAATAATAGATATAAACCTATGGTATACAAATTTATATAATACTATAAACGTTATTAAACATATAAATAACAACAGTAAACAAAACTAAAACAAACTTAACATAGATAATAAATAGATTAAAAACTTTGAACCGTTTAGGTACTGCACTGTAGCAACTTGCCTTAATATTAAATACTATTGCGTAATCAACTTAAAGTCCTATAAAAAACAAGATAATTAAGTTGTTTTGTTGTAATGAGTTTATAAATTCTAAACTTTTAAAAAAAAAACTTTAGAAAAAAATAGTTTAACATATTGTTTAATAATACAAATTATAACACAGTATAACTACTGCAACTAAATAAAACTATAAATTATTTTGGACCAAAATTCAACAACTTTATTGTTACAATATGTTTATTTAAATAACAAATCCTGTTTACACACAACTTTTATAAATTCATAAAACTGCACTTATAAATAGTAAGTAATTTCAGTATTTTTCTTACTACTCGACAGAACTGGTTTTGATTTTTTAGATATATTGCTTTCTTAGAATAATACATGTTTACCATGACAATTACATTTGCCGTTAACATTTCTTGAAACACTTTTGCGCAACTTGAATATTATTTTTTCACTTTAAAATGTCTTTTTTAAATGATAATTTTAAAAAGTTACATTATTTAAACTTAGTTTGGTTTAAAATAATGTACAAACATTTGTTTAAACTTTAGTAAGAAAATTTAAAACATAAAAATTGTTACGCGTAGATAGTTTTAAAAGTACAACTTATATTAAAATAACAATTGTCCTGCGTAAACTTTATATATTGAAAAAGATATATTTTGTACTTTACGTATGATTATAAACTTTTTTTTACCCTAAAGTAATTAGACTAGATTGGATAGTACTTTTTTGAAATTTAAGTAACTTATTTTTTTGTGAACTTTTGTCAAAAAAAAAAACATAGTAGCTTTGAAGTTTTAATAAAATTGTTTTTTTATTATGAAAATATCAGCAGTAAAAAAAAATAACTAATAAAATCATAGCAGTTGGTAAAAAATAAATAATAACGTTTTAAATTAATACAAGTACAAAAACTAAAAAGAACAAGACTTTATTAAGCTAATTTGTTTTAATTCTTTTTTTAATTCCCTGCAGGGCGAAACATTATCTTGTGTTTGAAATATGCTTTAATTACATATTCAAAATGAAATATAGTTTCAAAGCTTTTAATTTATTTTACGCTTTTTAAACACATAACTTATGCTTATCTTTAGTTTCAATTACAGCCATTCTCTATTTAAACAGACTATTTGTACAACAAAGTATTAATTTAATTATTTTTTTCTATTTTTATTCATTCTTAAATTTAGATTACTATTTTGTAGAATGAAATGCCTGTAGCAGTTTTAAATAATAAATATAAATGGTATATTTTTGAAAATAGTTTGTTTAAAAGAAATATCAATTTATATACAAGCTTAATTCTAAACTTTTATACAAAATATAAAAACCATCCTTATTTGTTTTGATAATTTTTTACTGAATATTTATAACAACGCAATTAATGTTTTAAATTTTATTTCACAGCATTTCTTAACAACGTAAATATAAGATAAATAAATTAGGCGTTTTTAAATTTATTCTTATCATTTTATAAATAAAGTGTCAAGGATACATTTATATAATTTTACACAAAAAAAATTATAAATGACAACAAGAAATAAAATTAATATATCAAAAATCTGTTATTAATCAAATATATACTAAAAGATGCATCAGTTGTAAAAAAAATTGAGACAAAAAATTAAATTCAAATTTACTATCCGTCGTTACTGCTACAAGAAATAACAAATAACAATGTAATAATAGAATGACTATGTATAAATTTTGAAAGTCTTAGTTTTGTACAAAGTTGTAAAGCTAGTTTATTTTTTTTTCAGGCTTGTTTTATTTGACTTCATAAAATAATATTATTTAATCCTGCAAAGAAATTAAATTAAAGCACCAATTTGCCCATACATAAATATTAATTATTAAGTAATGCATCACTGGAAGGCATATAGTTGAATTTTCTTTCAATGATCAAAATATAAATCTATAAGAACTAACATATCAGTAAATCAAAAAATAATGTTGGTAATGCATATACTATAGCCTTATATACTTTGAATATGTAAAAAGTACTAAAAGCTTTTAGTGGATAAGGAGAAAACAAAAATAAAAATATATAATTTATAAGGATAATTCTACTGTACTAAACTTCGGATTACAAATAAAGCAGCTGTAAAATTAAAACAAAACTCTCTAAATTTTTTTTTCAAGAACGTTCATTTAAGAACAAATAAAAAGCTCTCCGAAAAAGCTTCATACTAAAACTAGTTTTTGTTGTCTTTAAAAAACGTTAAAATTTGCCTGTCAAATGTTTAATTGTATAACTTACCAAATAAGTTTTTTTCGTAATGTTGAGAGGTTAAAATTAAAACTACTTTTTGCTGATAAGTTCGACTTAATCTTCACTAATTTTTTTTTTGGCTAGAGCAACGACTATATTAAGGTTTGAAAAGTGATGACTTCATAAATAGCGTAGAATGAATCGTAAACAAAATTTTTTATTTCGTATTTAAGACAACCCAAAAAGGCATACTCAACAGAAATCGTGTACCTAAGAAATACATATCTAAAAGGAAGGTTACTGTACCACAAGTTATGTTATCTTGCATACATAAATATCTAGTTTAAATCTGAATGAAATATTCTAATATGAAACGATTTATAACTGATTGCTTAAAAAAAGCTTTAGTTAGTTTCTGTACCCATAATGACGTCATTTCACGCATTTCATTCAGTAACATAGTGAAAAAAAAAACAACTAATGGTAACTCATAACTATAAAACTAAACTCAAAATACAGTGTCTATATTGCATAAATAAAAAAAGCCAATTAAAAAATTATTTACAAAAATTATAAAAACTTATATTTCATTGTTAAATTTAAACTTTTAAACATCATTTCTCTTTGTTGCTTGCTTTTAGTATAAAATTTACAAATTAAATAATAGTTTTGTTTTATACTTCTATACCCAATTTGCCAATATCTTTAAACATAAATAAGCAAATGCACATTAGATAACTCCTTTTTAGATAAATTTCTACTATTCAAACTATAAAATATGTGGTTAAAAGCAGTGATGTTAAACAGTAAATTTTCTGGCTTTTTGTACTTCTACGTTAAATACAAAACTAAAAAGTATATTTCAAAACAATATAAACACCGTTTTTTTAATCAGATATAAAAGTAAGAATACAAACTTAATAGAGATTGAAGAAAATTTATACTATTAAAACTACATACTAGATAGCAGGGGCGTAGCGTGGGGAGGGATACTGGCGCATGCGTGCCACCCAAAAAAAGAAAAATGTAAAAAAAAAATTTAATATCTTTATCCTTTATAGTTTATTTTTTCTGCTTAGTTTGCCTTTTTTCAACTATGTTTATCAAGTATTCAAAAAGTTAAACGAAATTTTGAATACCATTTAGTGACAAGTTAGGAAAGTACATGTTATTACTCAATATACTGATTCGGTGCGTAATTGCAAATGCGCACCTATGTTGATGAAAAACTCCATAAGGAAAATTTTATAAGTTCATTAACTTCATAAGAATTTATACTCAAAAAGTACGAAATTAATATAGCGCACCGCTGTAGTATAACCTTATGGGAGATTATTTTTCTACAAAAAGTTTACAAAAATACGCACGCTTAAAGAAAAATTTAACAATTTTACAATTTTTTTTTTATGCTACATTGTTAAGACTACTGCTAGTTTTCTGAATTTTATTTTTGTAAACATACAAGATAAGCGTGTCGGCCTATAAGAAATAAACTTTTTTTGTGATTTTTATTTTAAACAAATACAATCAAATGAATTAAATTTAAAAAGTATACTTGTAACTGTTTTACAAAGTTGTAATAAACTGTAATAACAGTTATAAAGTTTGTCTAATTTAACTTCTGTGTAACTTTATTAAAATTTTGTGCATAGTGGTGTTGTTATCACTGTTGTATTGTAGATTAAAAAGATTGATATTTTTTTCGTAAATAAAACAGATACTTTCGTTTTATTGAATACATTAATCTTTAAAGATATTAAGTTTACTATAAGTAATAATAAACATTTTTTTTTAGTAAGTTTACATTTTTGCAAGTATAAGTAACTCTAATGAAATTTATACTTTTATTTGATTGTTTAATTTTGTGATATATAAATATTTTTTAGAACAGTTAACGAACTTATTTTACTTAATAAATTTATTTTAATTATATTACTTATAAAAAGTATTTTTGTAGCTAATTACAAAAGTTTTAATTTAGAGGATTTTTTGAGAAAAAAATTTACGCACCCCTTGACCAAAATACCACGCTACGCCACTGCTAGATAGTAACTAATTGTGAAACAAACTTTAAGCAGTTTAACTCTTAAAATTAAAAGATAAAAAAGTATTTAGTATGGTTTAAAGTATCAAAATTGAAAGTTGAGTTTAGAAAAAACTAATATACAGTAGAAAATACAATAAATATAGAACAAAAAAATTGAAAAATTGGTTTGAGGATTGATCAACTAAGACTTTTACCAACAATAGTAACTAAAAAAAGACATTTTAAGTTTCTTTATGTTTTTATACGTATGGTAAGACTTTTTTAAAGTTGGGAATTTATAGTGTTTTTAGTTTATTTATTGATAACTAAAGAGTATAAGTCTCATTACTAAATAAAAAATTTAATAATGCCAACATGTATTTTTATAAACTAAAAATTTATATTATTAAACGTTTTTCAGTGATTTTAATCAAGTTTTTCAAATTTTAGATATTTTTGTTTTATTTACGTATATTATTATTTAAAACAAAGACAAAACTTTCAAACAACTTTGTTTTCATGTCTACTTGTTTAATACTTTTTAACCTTATTTTTTACTAAAACACTGAAAATAATATAACGCAAATTTTTAAACTAGTTTATACATTTTTAAAATAAAGGTATGTTTACAGTTAATATTTAGAATTATTTTATATTTATAATGATTAACCAAAATATACGAAATTGTTTTTGTATAATTTCTAGTTTTTTCTTTGAATGTTACTTTTCAACTTCATTTAACTTTTTCTCAGTTCTATTTTTGTCTGTTAAAACGTTGTATTTGGTTGTAAATGGTATTAATTGAAATTAGAATTTTAGTAAAAAGGAGTGTTTTTTTCTGAAACTATCTTAGATATACTACGTAAATAATGTGCAGTTTCAAACACAAGTTTATGATAACACATTTATTTATTCTATTTATTCGTGATTAAATACAGTATTTTCCAATTCATAACAACTTTAAAATTAAAAATTTAGTTATAAAAACATTAACAATATTTTTACCTAAAAAGTTTAAGTCTGATTATCAACTTTATAGACGGCTCTAAACTTTTGTGTAATTGATTATTATATTAAAATTGGAGAAAAAAACTAAATTTATATGAAACATAAGACATTGAAACATGTTTTTAATAATACATGATAGCTTAGAACTTATTTTCTTAGTTTAGTCTAATGGTTACTACTAAAAATATGTTAGAACGCTCTAAAAATACTTAATTTAAATACTTTTTATAATATTAATTACATAAAGATAGTTTGTAGTTTAAACTTGGTCTTATTTTAGTATTTCTTAAAAGGGACTATGATGTTTATGGAATTTAATGTTTAAATATCTTAGTTTTGTTTTAATTACGTTGTAAATAATAAATACAAAAATAATATAATATAATAATTTTTGAAGGACCATATAAGAGATCCTACTTTGATAAAGAAAATAGTGAAAGTCAGACTGAAATTTCAGTTATTATAGAACTTACAAAAAAACAGAGATACCGTGGTCTCCACTGTAACTGATATTATCGTTTGTCAAAGAAAAGTCTTTTAAACTTAATCATTTTTATTACAACATATAACTTTCAAAACCTAAACAAAAAAAATTCCGAATAAAAATAAGTTTAATTGTCAACCATATTTCTTACAATAAGTTGAACGCAAACTTTATATTCACTTTTAAGTTGTTACTTTATGTTTTTGGTATTTTTAGACACTTTGAGTCCATCGGGAGCAACAAATTGTCTTTTCTCAAATGATCTTCGAAATCCCATTCATTTTCATCAACGTTGTAAACATAGAAATTCATTTTACATTTCAAAAAAGAGTTGAAAAACACAACCAAGTTGTTACCGATACCAACTACTTTTACGTGACTTATGTAAGGTTTACTTTTCGGAGGGTTAATGTTAAACAAGGTAAACTTTCTAGACACACTGTCATATACTTCAGAGTGTTCTGAATTGCAACTACTAATAACAAACATTTTATTACCCATACTAATTGCAGAATGTTCACATCTTTTTTCAATCATATCGGGTAAAAATGTCCATTTGTTATCATGGTGATCATATGATTCAACTGATTTTAAATTACCATTATCGTTGTTATAACCTCCAGTAACAACAATTTTGGCTTCGAAAACTGTACAAGCCGAATTACGTCTTTCTTTGTGTATTTCTGCTATGTTGGTCCATGCGTTTAGTTTTTTATTAAACTTATAACTATAGTCTAAATACTTATACTTTCCAATCACATAAACATGTTTCATAAATGAACAGACATTATAGTAAGACCTTTGATATATAAGTGGTTTTAGACTTTTCCAAACTTTCGTCTTTCCAGAATACTTTTCAAAAGAAGATGTCCATATATTTTTCTGATCGAATCCACCAACTACATAAATATCAGAACCAATTTCAACTGTTTTGCTTGAACACCTTTTGTTTAACAATGGAATCAGTTTTACAGAAGTTTTAATTTCAGGATTTTTTCGTTTTATTATTTCGTTTGAAACACTTTCTTTATCTACACCTCCACAAATAACAATATCGAATTCATCTTGATTGCAATAACGATTTTTGTACAAAACTGAAGGTTTTAAGCTGTAGGTTTTGGTCTTCATTTTGTGTTTACTTAGAGAACTATAGAACTGAAATGAATAACTTATAACTTTTTTTATTCAAATAAATATACTTAATGTTTATGAAAACAGTGTATGGCAAAATAAAAAATTAAAATAGTCAAACTATTAAGCTTTTAAAAGTGTAATGTACTTTACTATTGATGTTAAAATAATGCAGCTACCTATTGATATAATTATAACATTTATTAGTTAACAACAAATTTTAAACTTAATTCGTGTTAAATTAATAATAACAATGTTCTTTTACAAGATAAAAATGCTATTAAAAAGAACACTACCTCTACAATTAAATGTTCAAAACACTTTAAATAGAACAATAGACAAGTTTGTTTAATCTAGCTTATGTTGCGCTATAAAAACAGCCCTTAAGTACGTAAATACAAACTAAATGGCAACAAGTGTTGGGTTATTCAGAAGTGAAGTTAAATTATATAAAAAAAGTAATTATCTTAAAAGCAGGAGAGTGTTTTGACCGGTTCACTTAAAACAAACTGGAATAAACTTAATAGAAAAGTGATTGAATACAATAAAGTTTAAAATATATTACAACAAATTGATATTTAAATGTTAATTTAGTTGTATAAAGTTTGTTTATTTCATTTTATTATGAAGAACTACATTAAAATGTTGTAGTACTGTGAGTTTTATTGCAGAAAAATGTTAAACTGTTAAAGTTTCAAAATTTGTAAAAGCAACCTTTTCATTTATTACTAGGCAGTCAGAAAATTAAAAAAAAAAATTTTACTTGTTTGTTATTTATAACTCAAAAGGTTTCATTTATAATTTTCAAAACTTTTAACAATATCACATAATGGTCTTATTTTTACTACATTAGAAAAACCGTAGCTTTACAATTCTTTTTTTAATAAACTTGCAAAATTACTACTACTATACAACTAGCATTGTTAACACGTAAATAACTCTTTCAAAAGTAATTTTTTAAACTTTGAAAGATGATAGTTAACCAAACACTAGATATAAATCTATAATATGCAAGTTTAAAATAACAATTGTAAACAAGTAAGCTGAAGTTTGGCAGATATTTAAAATAAAAAATTTGCATTTCTGAACACTTATTCGCTATAAACAAGTTTTCGTAAAAAATTATTGGAGCATACAATTCTTGTTCAGTTTACACAAAAAAAATTTTGTCTTATAAAAGTTTATTAATAAAACTAAAGCTTAAATATTATATTCAAAATATTATCTAAAGAAAATAATTTCATTCATTAAGAATGTATCTTTAGTTAATGTAATCAAATTAAATAAACTTCGTATTTTTTTATAAATGTCATTCGTATAAAAAACACATCAACAACATATATAGCCGACGTTAAAAAAACCATATGATTTAAATGAAAAAAAAAACGAAAAAAAAAAACTATAAACTAACTAATACTTGTACTAACTTTATAAATATATTTCAAAGTAAAACACATAATTGCTATAAAATCAGAAACAGCAGATAACTGTGTATGAATTTTTGTGACAAAGCTATATTTGTTTTAAAAAGTTAAACAAGTTAAATTCGATAAAAATATAATATTAAAAAAAGCGTGAACTAATATCTCAGTACAAAAAATTTATGAACAAACTTCAATTTTCAATAAAGATGATGGAATAGATCTATGGATTTGATTTCAATTACTTACATTGTAGTCCTTTTAATAACGCATTCTAGTTAATTAGGAATGTTTAAATTTGAGAAGGTGCAAGTCGAACGTCAACGCATTTTTTCACAAATCTGAAAGCTCAATTATTTAAGTGAATTAAACCAAAATTAGTTCAACTCTAGAAATCTATACTATTAGATTATTAAGAGACAAAAAAACGCTCGAAATATATGTTCTTAGGACTTGGTACACGGTTATAGTCTCCCATATTAAATACCTTTTAACGACTTGTCCAGAACATGCATGTATAAAGAAAAATTAAAACTAGTTAAAATATTTTTTTACAACTAACCTGATTATTCTTAAATAAAACTTCAGTAAGTTTATCTAAAAACCAGGCTTAGAATTCAAAGGAACAACTATTTCATGTTATTTATCCTGTGGTAATAATGTTTTGATAAAACAGCTATTCTCAGATAAAGATATTTAAAAATTTATATAACTATTTACAAGAAAAATTCGTCAATTAACTAAACAGTATATGACTATTATTAGCTTTTTGATACAAAAAAGTTTTATTTTAACTTAAATATTTAAAAATATACTTTATTTTCCAATGTATGAAACAAAACTACCTGTATTTTACTAAACGTTATGATTAAGAAAATGTTATATAAGCTAAATTAATTATAGAAAAACTTTATAAATATAACACGAAAGTAAAAATTTTGTTTAAATTATTTGGACAGGAAAATTTTGTACTGATTTTATTAAATTGACTACTAAAATTATTATTAATATTAGTAAAAAAAATCAATTAAACTAATCTCACACTAAATTTAACAAGCCTTTGTAAAAAATATTTGAAATCATTTTCAAAATTCGTTTTTTAATTTGTATGATATTGTTTTAAATTTAGTAGTAAGTGTTTTAACTTTCTAAAATTTAATATAAATTCTTTCTTCTAATTCGAAAAGATTTATATTCAATTCTTAGTTATACTCAAAAACAGTTGGCGACACATAAATGTCTATTATTAGGTAGTGCCATTACATCGAAGCATAAATTGAAAATTTTTAAAAACAATCAAGTATTAAATAAGTAAAAACAAACATAAAAGTAAATTAAAAAACAATGTTGGTAATATGCGTACTGTATAAATTATTTAGTTAGACAAATAGTACTAAAAGCTGATACTGAACAAAAAGAAAACAAAACTGAAAATGTTTAATTCGTACAGCTAAGTTTACTGTTTTTAATTTTGGGTTTTAATAATTCTATTTTAAATTTAAAATAAAGCCTTTTGAGAGTTTTTTTTTTCTTTAACATTTATTTCAGAAACATTACTATCTTACAAAGTTCAAATTAAGAGCCCCTTAAAGGGTTTCGCTGAGGAGCTACATATATCTGTTTTTTGTACAAGCGTTCGTTTCTTTTTAAATGCTCAACAGTTTAATTGTATAATATACCAAATAAGGTATTTTTAAATGTTGAAAGGTTAAAATTAAAATCTATTTTTTTCTGATAACTTAAACTGTAATTTTTTGTGGCAGGAGCAACAACTGTATTAAGTTTAGAAACGTGAAGACTTTATAAGTAGGGTAGAATAAACCACCAACAAAAGGTTTTATTACGTATTTAACATAACCCAAAAAGGCATACTCAACATAAAGCGTGTACCTAAGAAATACATATTCAACAGGAAAGTTACAGTACAACAAATTATGTTAACTTGCATTCATAAAAATCCAGTTAAAATCTGAATGAACAAATGATATATAACAAATTACAACTACGTGCTTAATAAATTCAATTGTGGTATTTTTTTGCATGGGCACCCATTATGAGTTCATTACAAGAGTTCTCGTGACAACAAAAAAATCGTAAAACAAATAAGGGTAACCCATAACTACAAAACTAAATTTAAAATACTAAATGTATAGCATATAAATTGCTTCTCCTCAGATTTGTCAGAATGTCAGAAATAAGAAATACTGATAATTTAAAAGCGTTTGTTTGTTTTACCTGAAAAACAGGCTTCATTAATTTTTAACTACACGCTCATAACATAATGAAGACTAGACTTTTTGTTCAAATGTAAGTTTTTGAGTTAGAAGAGATAACAAACAATACTTTGAGAGACAGAATGATGAGCGTAATGAATGTTATGTGTTCGAAAAGATATTAGCGTAATCTTAATAACAAATTAAAGATCAGTGGCTTTTAGAAATTGTTAATAGTATAAAGAACAGCAGCTTTGGTAAAACAAATCCATCATTTTTAATTGCCATAATCTAAACATGAATTTATTTACTTTTTGATTAGACCCTCGTCTAACAATAAAGTGCAGATATAATAGGCTATAAATGATAGTTTTGTATACATCTTAACAAAGAATTAATACATTTTTTTCTTATTTCGGAAGGTAAAATGTTGTCTCTGTCTGAGACTGCTCTCCAGTGGTTAGCCATTGATATAAGTTTATATATGTTTTAATACCTTTAACCCAGAGGTAGTAGTCGTTTACAATTAATAAGGTTGGTTTTTTTTTTTTTTAATACATATAATACTTTTTTAAATATTTATAAAAATTTGATTAGTTTGATATTTTGTGGTATGACTATTCAAGTTACTAAAATTCAAATTCTTTAAAAAAAAAGAGTGACAATTCAAAACTTAATACAAATTTACAAAAAAATATCCGTGTCTAGGTCTTACCAATACGTTAAAACACTTTTTTTTTGAAAATAAAATCTATAAAAATAGGATTTTAAAATTGATATAGATTAAAAGTTATTTTAGCCATAAATCTAATTTTTATTTTTTAATTTAAAAACAAAGTGTTTGTGGGTACTTATTAGACCTACGCATTTATTTCGAACATGTATTATTTATTGAGTTTTAGTCTTTTAATTAAAAGTTTTTAGATTTGTTATTTTCAGAATTAGAATTGTCAGATTTTGAATATTACGTGCATTCGTAATATTTATACTCAAACAATCAACTAGGACTTTTAAAGTTAAGCAGTAGTTCGAACCGCACCGCCGTCATTAACACTTAATGTGACATTCTGCAATCTGTTTTTTACAAATTTTAACAAATTAATTCTGCAATATTTTAGTTCTTATTTGGACTCGCCTGGTATACACGATCAAATTTAACCGTTGTAAAACCTGATTTAGTGATATTTTTTTGAAGCGTTACTTTGTTGGTATCAGTTGAAAAATGATCCGGATCCGAGACTTAGTTTTAAATTTCAAAGTTAAAAAAATACTTAGTATAAATAAATTTTATCATGTTATAAATTACACAATTTTTTTTTATTTACGTGTTTAAATGTCATATTAAAGTATACTCACCAAAAGGGGATATGATGTGTAATGTTTACTTAGTTTAACATTTACGGTTTTAAATTTTGTTTAAAATAAATTGTAAATAGTCAGTACAAATAAATTATATCAAAAAGTTTTTCGAAGGAATATATAATACAGAGTAAATATATTAATTAAAGATTTTATAATGGGTATACATTCATTAAGAAAATGGTGTAAATTAAACTGATATAATGGTTATTTTAAAACATTACAAATTTAAGAGATACCGTTGTTTATATTTAAACTGATATTATTTCATTTAAAAAAAAAGTCTTTCAAACTTAATCAATTTTATTACAACAAAAAACTTTCAAAAACTAAACTAATAAGTAGAGACCAAAGAAAAATAAATTTTATTGTCAACCATAATTCTTACAATAAGTTGAACGTAACTTTTATATACATTTTTTAAGTTGTTACTTTATGTTTTTGGTATTTTTAGACACTGTGAATCTATCGGGAGCATCAAATTGTCTTTCCTAAAATGATCTTCGAAATCCCATTCATTTTCATCGACATTGTAAAAATAAAAATTAATTTTACATTTTGAAAAACAGTTGAAAAGTACAACCAAGTTGTTACCAATACCAATTGCTTTTACGTCACTAATGTCAGTTTTACTTTTTGGTAGGTCAATTTTGAACATGGTAAACTTTCTAGAAACACTGTCATATACTTCAGAGTGTTCTGGAGAGCAACCATTAATAACAAACATTTTATTACCCATACTAATTGCAGAATGTTCACATCTTCTACAAATCATATCGGGTAAAAATGTCCATTTGTTATCATGGTGATCATACGATTCAACTGATTTCAAATTTCCCTCATCGTAGTTATAACCTCCAGTAACAACGATTTTTCCTGCGAAAACTGTACAAGCTGAGCTATGTCTTACTGTTTGTATTTCTGTTATCTTAGTCCATTTGTTTAGTCTTTTGTTGAACTTAAAACAATAGTATGTATAATAATTCTTTTCAAAACACCCAGAAATAACATAAACATGTTTCATAAATGAGCATACACTATAGTGAAACCTTTGATCAAAAAATGGTTTTAACCCTTTCCAAACTTTCGTCTTTCCAGAATACTTTTCAAAAGAAGATGTCCATCTATATTTCTGATCGAATCCACCAACTACATAAATATCAGAACTAATTACAACTGTTTTGCTTGAACAAACTTTATTCAACATTGGAATCAGTTTTATAGAAGTTTTAATTTGAGAACTTTTACGTTTTATAACTTCATTTGAAACACTTTCTTCATCTACACCTCCACAAACAACAATATCAAATTCACCTTGATTGCAATAACGATTTTCGTACAAAACTGAAGGTTTTGAGATGTAGGTTTTGGTCCTCATTTTATTTTTACTTGGGAAATTATAGAGCTGAAAAAAATAAATGTTGTTATTTTTATTTTTAAATAAATTAACTAAACTAATTTTAAATTATTCTATTCGAAAAAGTATCCATAGTATAGTTAAACTGTAAAGTTTTTAGAAGTGTAGTGTAAATTTTTAATGGATGTCAAACTAATAAAGCTGTTTAATGATATAACTTTAACATTTACTAATGAACAACAACATTTAGAATTTAAGTTATGTAAAATTTATGATAAATTAAATGTTCTTGTTTTAGTTAAAAATTCTATTAAAAAAAACTCTATCTCAATAATTTAATGTTAGAAACACTTTAAATACATGTTTAAAACTAAAATCATTTATTTAATCTAAGTTGTATTGTTATAAGAACAGCTATACTTCAATAAAATGAAAAAAATGCTGGCAATAACTTTTGGGTTATACATAAATAAAGTTAAACTATATTAAAAAGCAAGGGCGTGTTTTTACTGGATAACTTAAAACAAACTGAAATAAAAGTAATATAAAAACGATTGATTACGGTTTTCTTTTAAAATATTTTACAGCAAGTAGATAAATAATTTTTTGTTTTAAAGTAAAGTTCATTTCATTTTTTGTAGAACTCAGTAAAAATGACGTAGAACTGTGAGTTTATTTTTAGAAAAAAATGTTAAAACTGTACAAAAATTTTAAATTTGTTAGAGTTTCAAAATTTGAAAAATCAACATTTTCATTCAAAACTAGGCAATCAGAAATTTAAAAAAAAACTATTTTTGAATGGTTTTATAACTCGAAAAGTTTTATTTTAAACATTCAATACTTTTAAAAATATCAGATATTTTTTTATTTAACTACATGAAAAAAACCGTTATTTTTTTTTAATCAACTTGTAAAATTACTACTATTTATATTATTAACACGTAAATAAATCTTTGAAATTTAATGTTTAAATCTTTAAAATATTGTAGTTAATTAAATAATATATAAACCTATAATATACAAATTTATATAATACTATACACGTTATAAAATATATAAATAACAACAGTAAACAAAACTAAAACAACCGAAACATAGATAATAAATTGATAAAAAACTTTGAACTGTTTAGATATTACACTGTAGCAAATTGCCTTAAACTTAAATACTATTGCGTAATCAACTTAAAGTCCAATAATAAACCAGATAATTAAGTTGTTTTATTTTTCATAAGTTTATAAGTTCTAAAATCCTATTTAGAAAAAAAATGATTTTAAAATGTTATTTGATGATACATATTATAATACAGTAAAACTACTGCAACTAAATAAAACTGTAAAATTATTTTGTACCAAATTTCAACACATTTATTGTGACAATATGTAACTTTCTTTCAATGATCAAAAAATAAATCTATAAGAGCAAATATATCAATAAATTAAAAAATAATGTTGGTAACGCATATACTATAGCTTTATATACTTTGAATATGTACAAAGTACTAAAAGCTTTTAGTGGATAAGGAGAAAACAAAAATAAAAATGTCTAAATTATAAAGATAATTTTACTGTACTAAACTTTGGATTTCAAATAAAGCAACTGTAAAATTGAAACAAAACTCTTTAAAAGTTTTTTTTTTCAAGAACGTTCATTTAAAATCAAATTAAAAGTCCTCCGAAAAAGTTTCTTACTAAAACTAGTTTTTGTTGTTTTTAAAATACGTTAAAATTTGCCTGTTAAATGTTTAATTGTATAATTTACCAAATAAGTTTTTTTCTTAATGTTGAGAGGTTAAAACTAAAACTACTTTTTGCTGATAAGTTCGACTTAATATTCACTAGATTTTTCTGGCTAGACCAACGACTATATTAAGGTTTGAAGAGTGATGACTTCATAAATAGCGTAGAATGAACCGTGAATAAAACTTTTTATTGCGTATTTAACACAACCAAAAAAGGCAAACTCAACAGAAATCGTGTACCTAAGAAATACATATCTGAAATGAAGGTATCTGTACTACAAGTTATTTTATCTTGCATACAGAAATATCCAGTTTAAATCTGAATGAAAACCTCTAATATGAAACGATTTATAACTGCATGCGTAAAAAAATTTCAGTTAGTTTCTGTAACATAGCTTATCATAATGACGTCATTTTACGCATTTCATTCAGTAACAGGGTGAAAAAAAAACAACTAATGGTAGCTCATAACTATAAAACTAAACTCAAAATACAGTGTTTATATTGCATAAATAAAAAACGCCAATTAAAAAATTATTTACAAAAATTATTAAAAACTTATATTTCATTGTTAAATTAAAAACTTTCGAACATCATTTCTCTTTGTTGCTTGCTTTTAGTATAAAATTTAGAAATTAAATCATAGTTTTGTTTTATACTTTTATACCCAATTCGTCAATATCTATAAACATAAATAAGCAAATGCACATTA
Organism: Thalia democratica; assembly: GCF_965202585.1. NCBI lineage: Eukaryota > Metazoa > Chordata > Thaliacea > Salpida > Salpidae > Thalia > Thalia democratica. Next base: position 22,186,817 of record NC_139165.1, read on the forward strand.
GATAAATTTTTTTAGATAAATTTCTACTATTTAAACTATAAAATATGTGGTTAAAAGCAGTGATGTAGCACAGCAAATTTTCTGGCTTTTTTATACTTCTACGTTAAATACAAAACTAAAAAGTATATTTCAAAACAATATAAACACCGTTTTTTTTTAAATCAGATATAAAAGTAAGAATACAAACTTAATAGAGATTGAAGAAAATTTATACTATTACAACTACATACTAAATAGTAACTAGTTGTGAAACAAACTTTAAGCAGTTTAACTCTTAATATTAAAGAATAAAATAGTATTTAGTATGGTTTAAAGTATCAAAATTAAAAGTTGAGTTTAGAAAAAACTAATATACAGTAGAAAATACATTAAAGATAGAACAAAAATTTGAAAAACTTGTTTGAGGATTGATCAACTAAGACTTTTACCAACGTATAGTCAAAAGTAACTAAAAAAGATACTTTAAGTTTTTTGAGATTGTCTTTACACTTTATGTAAGACTTTTTTAAAGTTTGGATTTTATAGTGTTTTTAGTTTATTTATTGATAACTAAAAAGTATAAGTCTTAATACTAAATAACAAATTTAATTATGCCAACATGTATTTTTATAAACAAAATAATGATACTATTAAACTTTTTTCAGTGATTTTAATAATTTGTCAAAACTTAGATATTTTTATTTCATTTACGGTTATTATTATCAAAAACAAAGACAAAACTTTCAAGCAACTTTGTTTTAATACATATTAATCTTATTTTTTACTATTACACTGAAAATAACATAACGCAAATTTTTAAACTAGTTTATATATTAAAAAAAGAGGTATGTTTACAGTTAATATTTAAAACTATTTTATTTTATACTGATTAATTAAAATATACGAAATTATTTTTGTATAATTTCAATTTTTTTCTTTGAATGTTATTTTTCAACTTCATTCCATTTTTCTCAGTACTTTTTCTGTCTGTTAAAACGTTGTATTTGGTTGTAAATGGTATTGTTTGAAGTTAAAAAAATTTAGTAAAAAGGGGTGTTTTTTTTTCTGAAACTATGTTAGATATACTACGTAAATAATGTGCAGTTTTAAACACAAATTCATGATAACACATTTATTTATTCTATTTATTCGTGATTAAATGCAGTTCCTTCCAATTCATAACAACTTTAAATTTTGAACATTTAGTTATAAAAACATTAACAATATTTCTACCTAAAAAGTTTAGTCGAATTATTAACTTTATATACGACTATAAACTTTTGCTTAATTAATTATTATATTAAAATTTGAGAATAAAACTAAATTTATATGAAACATAAGACATTGAAACATGTTTTAAATATTATATGATATAATCTTAGTTTAATTTAATAGTTACTACTACAAATATGTTAGAAAGCTCTAAAAATACTTAATTTAAATACCTTTTATAATATAAATTACATAAAGATAGTTTGTATTTTAAACTTGGTCTTATTTTAGTATTTAAATGTCATATTTAATTCTTAAAAGGGAATAAGATGTTTATGGAATTTTATATTTAAGTTTTCAAATTTTGACTTAATTACGTTGTAAATTTTTAATACAAAAAAAATGATAAAATAATTGTTGAAGGACTATATATGAGATACTACTATGATGAAGAAAATAGTGTAAGTTAGACTGAAATATCGGTTATTATAGAACTTTAAAAAAGTGCAGAGAAACCGTATTCTCCACCTTAACTGATATTATTGTTTGTGAAAGAAAAGTCTTTTAAACTTTATCATTTTTATTACAACAAAAAACTTCCAAAACTAAAACAAAAAAAAAAAAATTACAAATAAAAATAAGTTAGTTGTCAACCACAATTCTTACAATAAGTTGAACGTAACTTTTCTATTTACTTTGAAGTTGTTACTTTATGTTTTTGGTATTTTTAGACACTTTGAATCCATCGGGAGCAACAAATTGTCTTTTCTCAAATGATCTTCGAAATCCCATTCATTTTCATCAACGTTGTAAACATAAAAATTCATTTTAAATTTTGAAAAACAGTTGAAAAATTTAACCAAGTTGTTACCAATTTCAATTGCTTTTACGTCACTAATGTTAGGTTTACTTTTCGGAGGGTCAATTTTGAACAACGTAAACTTTCTAGAAACACTTTCATAAACTTCAGAGTGTTCTGGAGAGAAACCACTAATAACAAATATTTTATTACCCATACTAACTGCAGAATGCTTACATCTTCTTTCAATCATATCAGGTAAAAATGTCCATTTGTTATCATAATGATCATATGTTTCAACTGATTTCATCTTTCCCTCATCGTAGTTATAGCCTCCAGTAACAACAATTTTGCCTTCGAAAACTGTACACGCTGAACTATTTCTTACTGTTTGCATTTCTGCTATCTTAGTCCATTTGTTTAGTCTTTTGTTGAACTTAAAACAATAGAATGTATATTATATCCTTCAAAGCACCCAGATATAACATAAACATGTTTCATAAATGAGCATACACTATAGTGAAACCTTTGATCAAAAAATGGTTTTAACCTTTTCCAAACTTTCGTCTTTCCAGAATACTTTTCAAAAGAAGATGTCCATCTATATTTCTGATCGAATCCACCAACTACATAAACATCAGAACCAATTACAACTGTTTTGCTTGAACAAACTTTATTCAAAATTGGAACCAGTTTTACAGAAATTTTAATTTGAGAACTTTTACTTTTTATAACTTCATTTGACACGCTTTCTTCATCTACACCTCCACAAACAACAATATCAAACTCATCTTGATTGCAATAACGATTTTCATACAAAACTAAAGGTTTTGAGCTGTAGGTTTTGGTCTCCATTATATGTTTACTTATAAAATTGTAGAGCTGAAACAAATTAAGTTTTAATATTTTTGATTTTGAATAAAGAAACTTAACTATTATTATATCAGCTTATTGCAAAAAAGTAACTCAAATATAATTAAACTGTAAAGTATTTAGTTTTTTAATAATGTTTTTTTAGATTGTCAAAATAATAAAGCTGTTTAATGGTATAACTATAACATTTACTAATAAACAACAAATTTAGAATTTAAGTTATTTAAAAAAAAATTATGAAATAGATATTCTATTTTAGATGAAATACTATTAAAAATATTACTACCTCAATAATATAAGATTCAAAAAAAAATTTTAATTTAAAAGATAGACAAGTTTAAAACTAAAATGTTTTATTTTTTCTAATTTCTGTTGCTTTATAGCTGGGTTCGGCAGCCTTATGTAACTTTAGGGTTAAATTTTCAAGAAAAAATTTCTCGTTGGCCGCACTATTAAGTATAAAAATCTGAGAGGGCCTTATTTGTTTCAGAAAAGTTCTAGTAATCAGTCAAAATATTTTTTAAATCATAAATTTGATAAACTAAGCAATATTATAGCAATTTAATAGAGTATTTATTGAATTAAGAACTTAACTGTTTGTTTTTATTACAAAATCTTAATTTTTTTTTTGTTTTTAAATGTATACTTCTTGCCGAATAGGAGCTCGCGGTCTGCAGGTACTTTGAGGGCTGCATTTAGCCCGCAGGCTGCAGTTTGCCAAAGCATGCTCTATAGAGACATTTATAAATAAAAATACAGCTGTTTAGGATGTAAATAAAAACTAATTGGCAACGACTATTAGGTTTAAAAGCCTGTATGAAAAAGTAATTATTTATAAAGTAGGAGCGTGTTTTGACGAATGATTTAAAACAAATTGGAACAAACGTAAAAGAAAAACGTTTTAATACGGTTCTCTTTTAAAATATTTTACAAAAAGTTGATGCCTACATGTTAATTTTTGTTATAAAGTAAATTTTATCTCTCACTTTTTGAAAAGTTGCGTTAAAAATGACATATTACTGTGAGCTTTTTGTGGTAAATATGTTAAAACTATAGAATTTTTTTTTAAGTTTCAACATTTAAAATAGCAGCCTCTAAATTTAAAACAAGGCAATCAGACAATTTGAAAATAAAATTTCGAATGATTTTATAACTCGAAAGGTTTCACTTTTAACTTTCAAAACTTTTAACAAAATTAAATTATTTTTTATTTCACTACATGGAAAAAAACCGTAGTTTTATCATTTGTTTTTTTAATCAATTTGTAAAATTACTAATACTACTAGTATTATTAACACGTAAATAACTCTTTGAAAATTAATGTTTAAAACTTTAAAAGATGATATTTAATTAAATATTAGATACAAACATATAATGTACAAATTTATATAATACTACACACGTTATAAAACATTTAAAAAACAGCAGTCTACATAACTAAAACAAACTAAACATTGATAAGAAAAAGATGAAAACTTTTAAACTGTTTAGGTATTACACTGTAGCAAATTGCTATAAATTTAAATACTATTGCGTAATCAACTTAAAGTCCTATAAAAAACATTAAATTAAGTTGTTTAATTTTTATGAGTTTATAAAATCTAAAAACCTAAAATAATTAACAATTTAGAAATAAAAATGTTTTAACATATTGCTTAATGATGAATAGTATAACACAGTATAACTACAGCAACTAAAATAAAACTACTAAATTATTTTGTACCAAACTTCAAAAACATGTATTGTTACAACATGTTTATTTACATAATAAATCAGACATAAGTTGTATAAAGTTAAAAACTGCACTTATAAGTAGAAAGTAATTTTTTTAGTTTTCTTACTACTCGACAGAACTATTTTTCATATTTTAGATAATTTGCTATCTTAGATTAATACATGTTAACCAAGACAATTACGTTTGCCGTTAACATTTCTTTGAAGGCTTCTGCGCAATTTAATTACTTTTTTTTAACTTAATTTTATTTTAAATGGTTATTTTAAACAGTTACATTATTTAACATTAGTTCTGTCTAAAATATTGTGTAAACATTTGTTTAAACTTTAGTAAGAAAAATTACAACATAAAAATTGTTACGCGTAAACTTAATAAAACAATAATTTTGCTGCGTAAACTTTATATATATTAAAAAAGATATATTTTATACTTTATTTATGATTATAAACTGTTTTATATACTAAAATAATTAGACTATATTGGAAAATATTTTTTTGAATGTTAAGTAATTTATTTTTTGTGAATTTTGTCTAAAAAAAAAACATAGTTGCTTTGAGGTTTGAATAAAAATGTTTTTTATTATATAAATAACAAACCGCAAAATAAAAATAATTAATAAAATTATAGCAGTTGGTTATAAAATTAATATACCAAATTTAATTTGTACAAATACAAGAACTAAAATTAACAAGACTAAATCAAACTTTTCCACCCATTTGTTTTAATTTTTATTAAATTTAAAATTAGTAGCCCTACAGGGCGAAACAATATTTTGTGTTTAAAATATACTTTAATCACATATTCAAAAAGAAGTATAGTTTTAAAACGTTAATTTATTTTACGCTTTTAAACACATAACTTATGCTTTATCTTTAGTTTTAGTTACAGCCATTATCTATTTAAACAGACTATTTGTACAACAAAGTATTGATTTAATTATTTTATTTTTCTATTTTTATTCATTCTTAAATTTAAATTATTACTTTGTAGAAAGATATAACTGTAGCAGTTTTAAATAATAAATATAAATGATATATTTTTCAAAATAGTTTGTTTAAAAAAATATACAAGCTAAGTTATGAACTTTTATACAAAATATAAAAACCATCTTTATTTGTTTTACTGAATAAATATTTTTATGTATAACAACGAAAATAATCGTTTAAATTTTATATCATAGCATTTCTTAATAACGTAAATATAAGATTATGAATTAAGGGTTTTTAAATATCTTCTTAACATTTTATTAATAAGATGTCAAGAATACATTCTATTAACTATACATACATTTTTATAACATTATACAAAAAACTTATAAACGACAGCAAGAAATAAAATTATTATATCAAAAATATTTTATTAATCGAATATATACTAAAAGATGCATTTGTTATAAAAATATTGAGACAAAAAGCTAGAGTCAAATTTACTATCCGTCGCTACTGCTACAAGAAACAAAAAACAACAGTAAAATATTAGAATAATGATGTATAAATTTAAAAGTCTTTGTTTTGTACAAAGTTGTAAAGCTAGTTTATTTTTTGTTAGGCTTATTATATTTGATTTCATAAAAAAAATGTTGTTTAATTCTGCAAATAAATTAAATTAAAACACCATTTTGACCATATATAAGCATTAATTATTAAGTAATGCCATTACTGGAAGGCAAATAGTTGAATTTTTTTTTAATGATCAAATAATAAATCTATAAGAACGAACATATCTTTAAATTAAAAAAATAATGTTGGTAATGCATATACTATAGCTATATATACTTTGAATAGGTAAAAAGTACTAAAAGGGAGAAAACAAAAATAAAAATGTTTAAATTATAAAAGTAAGTTTACTGTACTAAACTTCGGATTTGAAATAAAGCAACTGTAAGTAAAATAAAGCTCTTTGAAAGTTTTTTTTAATAATTATTCATTTAAAAATCAAATTAAAATCCCTCCGAAAAAGTTTCTTACTGAAAAGCTACATTTAGTTGTTTTTACATAAGTGTTCGTTATTTTTAAAACAATTTATACTTTGCCCGTCAAAAATCTATGTACAACCAAATAAGGTTTTATTATGTTGAGAGGTTTAAATTAAAACTACTTTTTGCTGATAATCAAACTACATTTTCACTATATTTTAAATAAAAAGTAACAACTGTTTTACGGTTCGAAGCATGATGACTTCATAAGTAGCGTATAATAAACCATAAAAAAAAGGTTTTATTACGTACTTCACACAACCCAAAAAGGCATACTCAACAGAAAGCGTGTACCTAATAAATACGTATTTAATAGAATGGTTAAATATCATGAGTTATGTTATCTTGCATACATAAATATCCAGTTTAAATCTGAATAAAAACCTTTGATATGAAACAATTTACAAGTGCATACTTAAAAAAAACTTAGTTAAAAACTTCGGTTAGTTTCTGTAGCATAGGCACCCATAATGACGTCATTACACGCATTCCATTCAGTAACAGGGTTCAAAGAAAAAAAAAACAATTAATGGTAGCTGATAACTACAATACTAAACTCAAAATACAGAGTTTATCTTGCGTAAAATAAAAAACCCAATATACAAATTATTTACAAAAAATATTAAAAAGTTATATTTTGTTGTTAAATTTAAACTTTCAAACATCATTTCTCTTTGTTGCTTGCTTTTAGTATAAAATTTAGAAATTAAATCATAGTTTTGTTTTATGCTTTTATACCCAATTTGTCAATATCTTTAAACATAAATAAGCAAATGCACATTAGATAACTTTTTTTAGATAAGTTTCTACTATTCAAACTATAAAATATGTGGTTAAAAGCAGTGATGAAACACAGTAAATTTTCTAGCTTTTTTATACTTCTACGTTAAATACAAAACTAGAAAGTATATTTCAAAACAATATAAACACCGTTTTTTTTTTAAATCAGATAATAAGATTTTAAGTCTATATACATATAATATAAAAGTAAGAATATAAACTTGATAGAGATTGAAAAAAATTTATACTATTACAACTACATACAAAATAGTAACTAATTGTGAAACAAACTTTAAGCAGTTTAACTCTTAATATTAAAGAATAAAATAGTATTTAGTATGGTTTAAAGTATCAAAATTAAAAGTTGAGTTTAGAAAAAACTAATTTACAGTAGAAAATACAATAAAGATAGAACAAAAAATTTGAAAAACTTGTTTGAGGATTGATCAACTAAGACTTTTACCAACGTATAGTCAAAAGTAACTAAAAAAAGACATTTTAAGTTTCTTTATGTTTTTATACGTATGGTAAGACTTTTTTAAAGTTGAGATTTTATAGTGTTTTTAGTTTATTTATTGATAACTAAAAAGTATAAGTCTTATTACTAAATAACAAATTTAATTATGCCAACATGTATTTTTATAAACTAAAAATTTATATTATTAAACGTTTTCAGTGATTATAATCAGTTTTTTTTCAAATTTTAGATATTTGTATTTCATTTATGTTTATTATTATTATCTAAAACAAAGAAAAAACTTTCAAACAACTATGTTTTCATTTCTACATGTTTAATACTTATTAATCTTATTTTTTACTAAAACACTGAAAATAATATAACGGAAATTTTTAAACTAGTTTATACCCTTAAAAAAAGGTATCTTTAAAGTTAATATTTAAAACATTTTATATTTATACTGATTAACCTAACTATACGAAATGATTTTTTTATAGTTTCTATTTTTTTCTTTGATTTTTATTTTTTAACTTCATTCAATTTTTTCTCAGTTCTTTTTTTGTCTGTTAAAACGTTGTATTTGGTTGTAAATGGTATTGTTTGAAGTTAAAAAATTTTAGTAAAAAGGGATGTTTTTTTTTTTTGTTACTATCTTAGATATACTACGTAATAATGTGCAGTTTTAAACACAAGTTCATGATAAAACATTTATTTATTCTATTTATTTGTGATTAAATACAGTATTTCCCAATTCATAACAACTTTAAAATTAAAAATTTAGTTATAAAAACATTAAAAATATTTCTACCTAAAAAGTTTTAGTCTGATTATTAACTTTATAAACTGCTATAAACTTTTGTGTAATTGATTATTATATTAAAATTCGAGAAAAAAACTAAATTTATATGAAGCATAAGACATTGAAACATGTTTTTAAAAATATATGATAGCTTGGAACTTATTTTCATAGTTTAATTTAATGGTTACTACTACAAATATGTTAGAGAGCTCTAAAAATACTTAATTTAAATACTTTTCATAAAATTACATAAAGATAGTTTGTATTTCAAACCTGGTCTTATTTTAGTATTTAGTTGTCATATTTAAATTCTTAAAAGGGAATATGATGTTTTTGGAACTTATATTTAAATTTTCTAATTTTTTTTATTTAAGTTGTGAATTTTAAATAAGGACTATATAAGAGATACTACTATGATAAAGAAAATAGTGTAAGTTAGTCTGAAATAACGGTTATTATAAAACTTTACAAAAGTGCAGAAATACCGTTGTCTACACTGTAACTGATATTATCGTTTGTGAAAGAAAAGTCTTTTAAACTTAATCATTTTTATTACAACAAATAACTTTTAAAACCAAAAAAAAAAACAGAAAATTCCAAATAAAAATAAGTTTAATTGTCAACCATATTTCTTACAATAAGTTGGACGCAAGTTTTATATTCAATTTTAAGTTGTTACTTTATGTTTTTGGTATTTTTAGACACTTTGAGTTCATCGGGAGCAACAAATTGTCTTTTCTCAAATGATCTTCGAAATCCCATTTATTTTCATTAACATTGTAAACATAAAAATTTATTTTATAATTTGAAGAAGAGTTGAAAAATACAACCAAGTTGTTACCGATACCAACTGCTTTTACGTGACTTATACTAGGTTTACTTTTTGGAGGGTTAATTTTGAACACGGTAAACTTTCTAGAAACACTGTCACAAACTTCAGAGTTTTCTAAATTGCCGCTTTTAATAACAAACATTTTATTACCCATACTAATTGCAGAATGTTCACATCTTCTTCCAATCATATCGGGTAAAAATGTCCATACGTCATCGTGATGATCATATGATTCAACTGATTTCAAATTACCATTATCGTTGTTATAACCTCCAGTAACAACAATTTTGCCTTCGAAAACTGTACAAGCCGAATTACATCTTTCTTTGTGTATTTCTGCTATGTTGGTCCATGTGTTTAGTTTTTTATTAAACTTATAACTATAGTCTAAGTACTTATACTTTCCAATCACATAAACATGTTTCATAAATGAACAGACATTATAGTAAGACCTTTGATATATAAGTTGTATTAGACTTTTCCAAACTTTCGTCTTTCCAGAATACTTTTCAAAAATGATGTCCATTTATATTTCTGATCGAACCCACCAACTACGTAAATATCAAAACCAATTACAACTGTTTTGCTTGAACAAACTTTATTCAACATTGGAATCAGTCTTACAGAAGTTTTAATTTCAGGACGTTTTCGTTTCATAACTTCATTTGAAACACTTTCTTTATCTACACCTCCACAAATAACAATATCAAACTCATCTTGATTGCAATAACGATTTTCGTACAAAACTGAAGGTTTTGAGATGTAGGTTTTGGTCTTCATTAAATGGTTACTTATGTATTGTAGAGCTAAAAAAAATAAATGATAATATTACTAAATTTGAGTAAATAAACTTAACTATTTTCAAATTAATTTTTTCGAAAAACTATCTATAGTATAGTTAAACTGTAAAGTTTTTAGAAGTGTAGTGTACATTTTTAATGGATGTCAAAATAATAAAGCTGTTTAATGATATAACTTTAACATTTACTAATGAACAACAAGATTTAGAATTTAAGTTATGTAATATTTATGATAAATTAAATGTTCTTGTTTTAGTTAAAAATGCTATTAAAAAAAAACTCTATCTCAATAATTTAATGTTCAAAACACTTTAAAAACATGTTTAAAACTAAATTGATTTATTTAACCTAAATTGTATTTTTATAAAAACGGCTATACTTCAATAAAATGAAAAAAAATAATGACAATGACTGTTGGGTTATACATAAATAAAGTTAAACTATATTAAAAAGCAGGGGCGTGTTTTGAATCGATAACTTAAAACAAACTGAATTAAAAGTAATATAAAAGCGATTGAATACGGTTTTCTTTTAAAATATTTTACAACAAATTTATAAGTAATTTTTTGTTTTAAAATAAAGTTCATTACATTTTTTTGTAGAATAACGTTAAAAATGACGTAGAACTGTGAGTTTATTTTTATAAAAAATGTTAAAACTGTATAAAAATTTTAAATTTATTAAAGTTTCAAAATTTTAAAAACCAACCTTTTCATTCAAAACTAGGCAATCAAAAATTAAAAAAAACTTTTGAATGGTTTTATAACTCGAAAGGTTTTATTTTTAACATTCAAAACTTTTAACAATATTACATATTTTTTTTATTTAACTACATGAAAAGAACCGTAGTTTTTTTTTAATCAACTTGTAAAATTACTTCTACTAATATTATTAACACATAAATAAATCTTTGAAATTTAATGTTTAAATCTTTAAAATATTGTAGTTAGTTAAATAAAATATAAACCTATAATATACAAATTTATATAATACTATACACGTTATAAAATATGTAAATAACAACTGTAAACAAAACTAAACATAAACTAAACATAATAATAAATAGACAAAAAACTTTGAACCGTTTAGGTACTGCACTGTAGCAAATTGCCTAAAATCTAAATACTATTGTGTAATCAACTTAAAGTCCAATAATAAACAAGATAATTAGTTGTTTTATCTTATGAGTTTATAAATTCTAAAAACCTATTTAGAAAAAAATGTTTTTAAAATATTATTTGATGATACAGATTATAATACAGTATAACTACTTTAACTAAAAAAAAACTGTAAAATTATTTTGTACCAAACTTCAACACATTTATTGTGACAATATGTAAATTTTTAAATATTATATAACAAATTCTCTTTACACATAACTCTCAAAAAGTCAAATATCTGCAATTATAAAGAGTTAGTAATTTCAGTAGTTTTCTTACTACTTGAAAGAACTATTTTATATTTTTTAAATTAATTGCTTTTAAAAAATAATAATTTACCAAGACAATTACGTTTACCGTTAACATTTCTTTAAATGCTTCTACGCAATTTAAATATTATTTTCTAACGTAAAATGGTTTTTTAAAATGATCATTTTGAACAGTTACATTATTTAAAATTAGTTTGGTTTAAAATAATATACAAACATTTGTTTAAACTTTAGTAAGAAAAATTCAAAGTTAGAAATTGTTACGCGTAGATTATTTTTAAAATTACAACTTATATTAAAATAATATTTTTTTGCTTAAGTTTTATATACTAAAAAAGATATATTTTATACTTTACTCATGATTATAAACTATTTTTAAGATTAACATAATTAGACTAGATTGGATAGTACTTTTTTAAATTTTAAATAATTTATTTTTTTGTGAAATTTTTCAAAAAAAACATAGTTGCTTTAAGGTTTTAATAAAAATGATTTTTATTATGAAAATAACACACCGAAAATTAATAAAATTATAGCAGTTGGTTATAAAATTAACATATCGATTTTAATTTGTACAAATACAAGAACCAAAAACACCTAGACTTTATTGAGCTTTTCCTCCTAATTGTTTTAATTATTTTTAAATTAAAACTTAGTAGCCCTGCAGGGCTAAACATTATTTTGTGTTTGAAATGTGCTTTACTCAAAATGAAGTACAGTATTAAAGCTTTTAATTTATTTTTTGCTTTTAAAACACATGACTTATGCTTTCTTTAGTTTCAATTACAACGATTTTCTATTTAAACAGAATATTTGTACAACAAATTATCAACTTAATTATTTTATTTTTCTATTTTGTTTTATTCTTAGATTTAAATTACTACTTTGTACAATTATATGTCTGTAGAAGTTTCAAATAATAAATATAAATGATATGTTTTTCAAAATAGTTTGTTTAAATAATATCAGTTTATATACAAGCTAAATTAAAAACTTTTCTACAAAATGTAAAAACCATCTTTATTTGTTTTGATAAATTTTCAATAAATATATATCATTATGTATAACAACGTAAATAATCGTTTTAATTTTATTGCGTAGCATTTCTTAACATCGTAATTATAAGATATATGAATAAAGGGTTTTTGAATATATTCTTAACATTTTATTATTAAAATGTTAAGAATACATTTTATAAATATTATATGAACTTTTTTAATACTTCACAAAAAACTTATGAACGACAAAAGAAATATGAGGAGTATATCAATAATATTTTACTAATCTAACATATACTAAAAGATGCATCAGTTGTAAAAACCATTGAGACAAAAAGTTAAAGTCAAATTTACTATCCGTCGCTACTGCTACAAGAAACAATAAACAACCAACAGTAAAATATTAGAATATTTATGTATAAGTTTTGAAAGTCTTGGTTTTGTACAGAGTCGTAAAGCTAGTTTATTTTTTGTTAGGCTTGTTTTATTTTGTTTCGCAAAATAGTATTTTTTAATCCTGTAAAGAAATTAAATTAAAACACCAATTTGATCATACATTTACATTAATTATTAAGTACATAGTGCCGTATAGTTGATTTTTTTTTTAATGATCAAATACCAAATTTATAAGAACAAATATATCAGTAAATTGAAGAATAATGTTGGTAACGCTATATATACTTTGAATAGGTAAAAAAGACTAAAAGCTTTAATTGGGTATTGAGAAAACAAAATAAAAATGTTTAATTTGTAAAAGTAAATTTACTGTACTGAATTTTGGGTTTTAAGTAAAGCAACTGTAAAATTAAAATAAAACACTCTTAAAGTTTTTTTTTATGAACATTCATCTAAAAATGAAATTAAAAGCTCTCCGAAAAAGTTTCTTACTGAAAAGCTTCATTTAGTTGTTTTTACATAAGTGTTCGTTATTTTTAAAACACGTTATACTTTTCCCGTCATACGTTTAATTGTACAACTTACTAAATAAGTTTTTTTTATGTTGAGAGGTCAAAATTAAAACTACTTTTTGCTGATAATTAAACTACCTTTAAACAAAATTTTCAGTACAAAGTCAACAACTGAATTATGGTTCGAAGCGTGATGACTTTATAAGGAGGGTAGAATAAACCATAAACATAAGTGTTATTACGTATTTGACACAACCCAAAAAGGCATACTCAACAGAAAGCGTGTACCTTAGAAATGCGTATTTAATAGGAAGGTTATGTATCATGAGTTATGTTATTTTGCATACATAAATATCCAGTTTAAATCTGAATGAACTTTTGGATTTACAACGAATTAAAACTGCATGATTAAAAAATTCACTTAGGGTATTTTCTGTATCATGGGTACCCATTTTGACGTCATCACACAAAGTTCTCGTAGCAACAAACCCTAGATAAACAACTAAGGGTAGCTCATAACTACAAAACTAAATTAAAAATACTAAATGTATAGCATATAAATTGCTTCTCCTCAAGGTTGTCAGAAATAAAAAATAGTGATGATTTAAAAGCGTTTGTTTTTAACTGTAAAACATGCTTTATTAATTTTTAACTAGACGCTCATCAAATAATAAAGACTACACTTTTTGTTCAAATGTAAGTTTTTGATTAGAAGAGATAACAAAAAATACTTTGAGAAACAGAATAATAAGCGTAATGAATGTAATGTGTTCGAAAAGAAATTAGCCTAATCTTAATAAATTAAAGATCAGTGACTTATAGGAATCGTTAATAATATAAAAAAGCAGGAGCTTTTGTAAAACGAAATCCATTATTTTTAATTGACATAATCTGAACTGAATTTTCATTTTAGATTTTTTTAGTTTTTAATTAGACCCTCGTCTAACAATAAAGTGCAGATATAATAGGCTGTAAATAATAGTTTTGTATACATCTTAAAAAAGATTAAATACATTTTTTCTTATTTCGCAAGGTAAAAAAAACCTAAAATATTGTATCTGTCTTAGACTGCTCTTTTAGTGGTTAGCCATTAATATAAGTTTGATATGTTTTAAAATCTGTAACCCAGAGGTAGTAGTCATTTACAGTTCATCAGCTTGGTTATATTATGTTTTCTTTTAAAATTTATATAATAATTTTTTAAATATTCATAAAAGTTTGATATTTTGTTACATGACAATTCGAGTTCCGACAATTGAACGTTTTCAAATTTTAAATTACGTTATAAATAATTAATTCAAAAAAAAAGAAACATTAAGTAGAAGTTCTATTATCGATATACATTCATTAGAAATGGTGCGAAATAAACTAAATAGTTATTATTTTAGAACTTTATAAAAATTAAGACATACCATTTGCTACATTTTAACTAATATTTTTTCGTGTGAAAAAAATTCTTTTAAACTAAAAACTTTTATTGCAACAAATAACTTTCAAAAACAAAAAAAAAAAAAACATAGTCAAAATAAAAATAACTTTAAATGTCATTTATGATTATAACAATAAATTAAACGTAATTTTTCTATACACTTTTAAGTTTTAACTTTATGTTTTTGGTACTTTTAGACACTTTGAATCCATCGGGAGCCACAAAATGTCTTTACTTAAATGATCTTTGAAATCCCAATCATTTTCATCAACGTTGTAAACATAAAAATCTATTTTACATTTTGAAAAACAGTTGAAAAATACAACCAAGTTGTTACCGATACCAACTGCTTTTACGTGACTAATACTAGGTTTACTTTTTGGAGGGTTAATTTTGAATACGGTAAACTTTCTAGAAACACTGTCATAAACTTCAGAGTGTTCTAAATTGCCGCTATTAATAAGAAACATTTTATTACCCATACTAATTGCAGAATGTTCACATCTTTTTCCATTCATATCGGGTAAAAATGTCCATTTGTTATCATGGTGATCATATGATTCAACTGATTTTAAATTACCATTATCGTTGCTGTACCCTCCAGTAACAACAATTTTGCCTTCGAAAACTGTACAAGCCGAATTACGTCTTTCTTTGTGTATTTCTGCTATGTTGGTCCATGTGTTTAGTTTTTTTTTAAACTTATAACAATCGTTTGTGTAGCTATACTTTTTAAAACACCCAGAAATAACATAAACATGTTTCATAAATGAACAGACACTATAGAAATACCTTTGACCGAAAAATGGTTTTAAACCTTTCCAAACTCTCGTCTTTTCAGAATACTTTTCAAAAGAAGATGTCCATTTAATTTTCTGATCGAATCCACCAACTGCATAAATATCAGAACCAATTACAACTGTTTTGCTTGAACAAAATTTATTCAATAATGGAATCAGTTTTACAGAAGTTTTAATTTCAGAACATTTACGTTTTATAATTTTATTTGAAACACTTTCTTTATCTACACCTCCACAAATAACAATGTCAAACTCATCTTGATTGCAATAACGATTTTCGTACAAAACTGAAGGTTTTAAGCTGTAGGTTTTGGTCTTCATCATATGTATAATTGAGAATTGTAGAGCTGAAACAAATTACTTTTAAATCTATTGATTTTGCTTAAACAAACTTGACTATTATTATATCAGTTTATTGCAAAAAAGTAACTAAATTATAGTTATACTGTAAAGTATATAGAATTTGAGTATATTTTTTTTTGGATGTCAAATAATAAAACTTTTTTATGATATAGGTACAACATTTACTAATGAACAACAATATTTAAAATTTAAGTTATTTAAAGTTTTTGATAAAATAAATATTCTTTTACAGGTAAAAATGCTATTAAAAAGAATACTATTTCAATATGTTCAATAAAATAATGTCCAAAACACTTTAAAATTAAAAGATAAACAAGTTTAAAACTTAAATAATTTATTTGTTCCAAATTCTGTTGCTCTTTAGCATGGGTCCTTGTGACTTATGACCATGTGTAACTTACGGGCCAACATTTCAAGAAAAAGTTTATTGTTTGCCGCACTATTTAGAAAAAAAAATCTATGAGGGTCAAATTTATTTCAGAAAAATTCTAGTAATCAGTCAAAAAATATTTTTAGATCAAAAATACTATAAATTAAGCAATATTTAAGGACTAATATAGATTATTCATAATTTACCATTAATATTTCTTACAAAATCTTTAATTTTTATTGTTTTTAAAATGTATACTTCTGGCCGAAAAGGAGCTCGCAAGCCGCAGATTTGACTTCGAGGGCCGCAGTTTGCCGACCCATGCTCTATAGAGACAGCTATACATAAGAATACAGCTTTTTAGGACGTTCATTACAACTAAATGGCAACGACTGTTAGGTTATACAGAAGTTAAGTAAAACTATATAAAAAAAAGTAATCATTTAAAAAGCAAGAGCGTGTTTTGACTGGATTATTTGAGAAAAAACTGGAATAAACTTAATAGAAAAGCGTTTGAATATGATTCTCTTTAAAATGTTTTACAACAAGTTGATACCTACATGTTAATTATTGTTATAAAGTAAATTCTATCTCTTACTTGTTGAAGAGCTACGTTAAAAATGACATATTACTGTGAACGTTTTTGTAGAAAATATAAGAAAACTATTTAGAGTTTTTATCTAAGTTTAAACATTTAAAAGAACAACCTTTTCACTGAAAACTAGGCAATCAATAAATTAAAAATAAAAACTTTTTGAATGATTTTATAACTCGGAAGGTTTCATTTTTAACTTTCACACTTTTTACAATGGCATATATATATTTTTTTTAACTCACTACATAAAAAAAAACCGTAGTTTTACTATTTTTTCTCAAATCAGCTTGTAAAATTACTACTACTATCGTTATTAACACGTAAAAAATTCTTTGAAAATTAAAGTTAAAATTTTTAAAATATGGTAGTTAATTAAATACTAGATATAAACATATAGTATACAATTTTATACTACACACGTTATAAAACATTTAAAAAACAGCAGTCTACAAAACTAAAACAAATTAAACATTAATCAGAAGTAGATGAAAAACTTTGAACAGTTTAGGTATAACAGTGTAGCAATTTGCCTTAAATTTAAACACTATTGCGTGATCAACTTAAAATCCTATAATAAACAAGATAATTAAGTTGTTTTGTTTTATAGAGTTTATAAATTCTAAACACCTAAAAAAATAAACAATTTAGAAAAAAAAATATTTTAACATATTGTTTAATGATACAAATTATAACACAGTATAACTACTGCAACTAAACAAAACTGTAAAATTATTTTGTACCAAACTTCAAAATATTTAATGTTACAATATGATTATTTATATAACAAATCCTGTTCACACACAACTTTTATAAATCCAAAAAACTGTTTTTATAAAAAGTAAGTAGTTTCAGTAGTTCTCTTACTACTCGACAGAAGTATGTTTTATTTTTTATATATATTGCTTTGCAAGATTAATACATATTTTCCAATGCAATTACGTTTGCCGTTAACATTTCTTTAAAGGCTTCTGCGCAATTTAATTACAATTTTTCAACTTTAAAATGTCTTTCTAAAATTATCATTTTAAACAGTTACATTATTAAAAATTAGTTTGGATTAAAATATTATACAAACATTTGTTCAAACTTAAATAAGAAAATTTACAACATAGAAATTGTTACGCGTAGATAGATTTTAAAAGTAAAACTTATATTAAAATAATAATTTTCCTGAGTAAACTTTATATATTAAAAAAGATATGTTTTATATTTGACTTATGATTATCTGTTGTTTTTTAAACTAAAATAATTAAACTAGATTCGATAGTACATTTTTGAATTTTAAGTATTTATTCTTTTGTGATTATTTGTCAAAAAAAAACATAGTTGCTTTGACATTAGAATAATTTTTTTTGTTATGTAATGATACATCGCAAAAAAAAATTATAGCAGTTAGTTATAAAATTAACATATCGATTTTAATTTGTACAAATATAAGAACTAAAATTAACAAGACGTTATTAAGTTATCCACTCAATTTTCTTAATTTTTCTTAGACTAAAACTTGGCAGCCCGAAACATTATTTGGTTTTTAAATATGCTTTAATTCTATGTTCAAAATTAAGTACAGTTTCAAAGCTTTTAATTTATTTTACGCTTTTTAAACACATAACTTATGCTTTATCTTTAGTTTCAATTACAGCCATTTTCTATTTAAATAGACTATTGGTAAAACAAAGTTTTAATTAAACTATTTTATTTTTTTTTATTCATCCTTAAAATTAAATTACTACTTTGTAGATGTAGAACGACATGCCTGTAACAGTTTTAAATAATAAATATACATGACATATTTTTCAAAATAATTCATTTGACAAAAAAAAACTAACAGTTTATATACAAGCTAAATTATAAACTTTTATACCAATTACATAAACTATCTTTAATTGTTTTGATATTTTTTTACTGAGTATATATTATTATGTATAAAAAGGCAAAAAAACGTTTAAATTTTATTTCATAGCATTTCTTGACATCATAAATATAAGATGTATAAATTAAAGATTTTTAGACATATTCTTTGCATTTGATTATTAAAATTTCAGGAACAGATTTTATTAACCTTCAATACACTTTTAAAATATTTTACAAAAAACTTATAAATGACAACAAGAAATAAAACTAATATATTTAAAATGTTTTATTAATCTAATATATACTGAAAGATGCATCAGTTGTAAAAAACATTGAGACAAAAAGTTAAAGTCAAATTTAGTGTCTGTCGCTACTGCTACAAGAAATAACAAATAACAATGTAATATTAGAATAACTATGTAAAAATTTTGAAAATCTTAGTTTTCTACAAAGTTTTAAAGCTAGTTTTTTTTTGTTAGGCTTATTCTATTTGATTTCATAAAACAATATTATTTAATCCTGTAAACAAATTAAATTAAAACACCAATTTGACCATACATAAACATTTATTGTTAAGTAATGCCATTACTGGAAGGCATATAGTTGAACTTTTTTTAATGATCAAATAATAAATCTATAACAACGAACACATCATTAATTTAAAAAATAATGTTGGTTACGCATATACTTTAGCTTTATATATTTTGAATAGGTAAATAGTACTAAAAGCTTTTAGTGGATAAAAAGAAAACAAAAATAAAAATGTTTAATTTACAAAGGTAAGTATACTGTACTAAACTTTGGATTCCAAATAAAGCAACTGTAAAATTAAAACAAAGCTCTTTGAGAGTATTTGTCATAAACATTCGTTTAAAATTCAAATTAAAAGCCCTCCGTAAAAGTTTCTTACTGAAAAGCTACATTTAGCTGTTTATGCATAATTGTTTGTTATTTTGAAAATACGTTATATTTTGCCCGTCAAAAGTTTAGTTGTATAACTTACCAATAAGTTTTTATTATGTTGAGAGATTAAAATTAAAACTACTTTTTTCCGATAATTAAACTACTTTTTCACTACAGTTTCGATACAAAGTTATTAACTCTATTAGGGTTTGAAGAGTGAAGACTTCATAAGTAGAGTAGAATTAACCATAAACATTTTTTTTTATTACAAACTTGACACAACCCAAAAACGCATACTCAACGGAAAGCGCGTACCTAAGAAATGCATATTTAATAGAATGGTTAAATATCATGAGTTATGTTATCTTGCATACATAAATATCCAGTTTAAATCTGGATGAAAAATTTTGATATGAAACGATTTACAACTTCATGCTTGAAAAAAACTTACTTAAAATCAACGTTAGTTTCTGTAACATAGGCACCCATAATGACGTCATTACACGAATTTTTTCAGTAAAAAAAAACAACTAATGGTAGCTCATTACTATAAAACTAAACTCAAAATACAGTGTTTATATTGCGTAAAATAAAAAAAGCCAATTAAAAAATTATTTACAAAAATTATTGAAAACTTATATTTCATTGTTAAATTTAAACTTTTAAACATCATTTCTCTTTGTTGCTTGCTTTTAGTATAAAATTTATAAATTAAATCATAGTTTTGTTTTATACTTCTATACCCAATTTGTCAATATCTTTAAACATAAATAAGCAAATGCACATTAGATAACCTTTTTCAGATAAATTTCTACTATTCATACTATAAAATATGTGGTTAAAATCAGTGATGTAACACAGTAAATATTCTGGCCTTTTTATACTACTACGTTAAATACAAAACTAAAAAGTATATTTCAAAACAATATAAACACTGTTTTTTTTTTTCTTTTTAATCAGATATAAAAGTAAGAATATAAACTTAATAGAGATTGAAGAAAATTTATACTATTACAACTACATACTAAATAGTAACTAATTTTGAAACAAACTTTAAGCAGTTTAACAATTAATGTTAAAAATAAAATAGTATTTAGTATGGTTTAAAGTATCAAAATTGAAAGTTGAGTTTAGAAAAATATAATATACAGTAGAAAATACTATAAAGATAGAACAAAAAATTTGAAAAACTTGTTTAAGGATTGATCAACTAAGACTTTTACCAAAGTATAGTCAAAAGTAACAAAAAAAAGACATTTTAAGTTTCTTTATGTTTTTATACGTATACGTATACGTATACGTTATATAATACTTTATAATAATTTATACGTATACGTTTATAATACGTATACGTTTATAATACGTATACGTTTTTTGGTATACGTATGGTAAGTTTTTATAGTGTTTCTAGTTAATTTAGTTCTAACTAGAAATTAAAAGTCTTATTACTAAATAACAAATTTCATTATGCCAACATGTATTTTTATAAACTAAAAACTTATATTATTAAACGTTTTTTAGTGATTTTAATCAGGTTTTTCAAACTTTAGATATTTTTATTACATTTACGTTTATTATTATATAAAATAAAGACAAAACTTTCAAACAACTTTTTTTTTATGTCTACTTGTTTAATCCTTATTAATATTATTTTTACTAAAACACTGAAAATAATATAACGCAAGTTTTTGAACTAGTTTATATATTTTAAAAATTAAGGTATGTCTACAGTTAATATTTAAAATTATTTTATATTTATACTGATTAACCAAAAAATACGAAATGATTTTTGTATAACTTCTATTTTTTTCTTTGAATGTTATTTTTCAACTTCATTCAATTTTTTATCAGTTCTTTTAATGTCTGTTTTAATGTGGTATTTGGTTGTAAATGGTATTGTTTGAAGTTAAAAAAATTTAGTAAAAAGGGGAAACATAGTGGAAAAACAACTGAAACTATCTTAGATATACTACGTAAATAATGTGCAGTTTTAAACACAAGTTCATGATAACACATTTATTTATTCTATTTATTAGTGATTAAATGCAGTACCTTCCAATTATAACAACTTTAAAATTTAAACATTTAGTTATGAATATAATTAATAGTTTTACCTAAAAAGTTTAGTCTGATTATAAACTTTATATACGACTATAAACTTTTGTGTAATTGATTATCATATTAAATTTCAAGAATAAAACTAAAATTATATGAAACATAAGACATTGAAGCATGTTTTTAATAATATATGATAGCTTAGAACTTATTTACTTAGTTTAATTCAATGGTTAGTACTAAAAATATGTTAGAAAGCTCTAAAAATACTTAATCTAAACTTATTATAAGTCTTATTTTAGTAAATAAATATCATACTTAAATTCTTAAAAGGAAATACGGTGTTTATGGAAATTTATATTTAAGTTTTCTAACTTTGTTTTAATTACGTTGTAAATTTTAAATACAAAATAAAATTAATAAAATAATTTTTGAAGGACTATATATGAGATAATACTATGATGAAGAAAATAGTGTAAGTTAGACTGAAATATCGGTTATTATAGAACTTTATAAAAGTGCAGAAATACCGTGGTCTCCACTGTAACTGATATTATTGTTTGTGAAAGAAAAGTCTTTTAAACTTAATCATTTTTATTACAACAAATAACTTTCAAAACCAAAACAAAAAAAAATCCAAATAAAAATAAGTTTAATTGTCAACCATATTTCTTACAATAAGTTGGACGCAAATTTTATATTCATTTTTAAGTTGTTACTTTATGTTTTTGGTATTTTTAGACACTTTGAGTCTATCGGGAGCAACAAATTGTCTTTTCTCAAATGATCTTCGAAATCCCATTCATTTTAATCAACGTTGTAAACATAAAAATTTATTTAACATTTTGAAAAAGAGTTGAAAAATACAACCAAGTTGTTACCGATACCAACTGCTTTTACGTGACTAATGTAAGGTTTGCTTTTAGTAGGGTTAATTTTTAACACGGTAAACTTTCTAGTAACACTGTCATATACTTCAGAGTGTTCTGAATTACAACTATTAATAACAAACATTTTATTACCCATACTAATTGCAGAATATTCACATCTTTTTTCAATCATATCAGGTAAAAATGTCCATTTGTTATCATGGTGATCATACGTTTCAACTGATTTCAAATTACCATTATCGTTGTTATAACCTCCAGTAACAACAATTTTGCCTTCGAAAACTGTACAAGTCGAATTACGTCTTATTGTTTGTATTTCTGCTAACTTAGTCCATTTGTTTAGTTTTTTATTAAACTTATAACTATAGTCTAAATACTTATACTTTCCAATCACATAAACATGTTTCATAAATGAACAGACATTATAGTAAGACCTTTGATATATAAGTGGTTTTAGACTTTTTCAAGCTTTCGTCTTTCCAGAATACTTTTCAAAAGAAGATGTCCATCTATATTTCTGATCGAATCCACAAACTACTTAAATATCAGAGCCAACTACAGCTGTTTTGCTTGAACTAACTTTATTCAACATTGGAATCAGTCTTACAGAAGTTTTAATTTCAGGACGTTTTCGTTTCATAACTTCATTTGAAACACTTTCTTTATCTACACCTCCACAAATAACAATATCAAACTCATCTTGATTGCAATAACGATTTTCGTACAAAACTGAAGGTTTTTAGATGTAGGTTTTGGTCTTCATTTTATTTTTACTTGGGAAACTATAGAGCTGAAAAAAATAAATGTTTTTATTTTTATTTTTAAATAAATTAAATAAACTATTTTCAAATTAATTCATTCGAAAAAGTATCCATAGTATAGTTAAACTGTAAAGTTTTTAGAAGTGTAGTGTACATTTTTAATGGATGTCAAAATAATAAAGCTGTTTAATGATATAACTTTAACATTTACTAATGAACAACAACATTTAGAGTTTAAGTTATGTAAAATTTATGGTAAAATAAATGTTCTTGTTTTAGGTAAAAATGCTATTAAAAAAAATACTCTATCTCAATAATTTAATGTTCCAAACACTTTAATTACATGTTTAAAACTAAATTGATTTATATAATCTAAATTGTATAGTTATAAAAACAGCTATACTTCAATAAAATAAAAAAAATTCTGGCAATGACTGTTAGGTTATACATAAATGAAGTTAAACTATATAAAAAAACAGGAGCGTGTTTTGACTTGATAACTTAAAACAAACTGAAATAAAAGTAATATAAAAGCGATTGATTACGGTTTTCTTTAAAAATGTTTTACAACAAGTAGATAACTAATTTTTTGTTTTAAAGTTAAGTTCATTTCATTTTTTTGTAGAACTACGTTAAAATTGACGTAGAACTGTAAGTTTATTTTTAGAAAAAAATGTTAAAACTAAAAAAAATTTTTAATCTATTAAAGTTTCAAAATTCGAAAAACAACCTTTTCATTCAAAACTAGGCAATCAGAAATTAAAAAAACAAACTATTTTTGAATGGTTTTATAACTCGAAAAGTTTTATTTTAAACATTCTAAACTTTTAACAATATCACATATTTTTTTATTTAACTACATGAAAAAAACCGTAGTTTTTTTTTAAATCCACTTGTAAAATTACTACTACTAATATTATTAACACGTAAATAAATCTTTGAAATTTAATGTTTAAATCTTTAAAATATTGTAGTTATTTAAATAATATATAAACCTATAATATGCAAATTTATATAATACTATACACGTTATAAAATATATAAACAACAACTGTAAACAAAACTAAAACAACTTCACATTAATAAGAAGTAGATGAAAAACTTTGAACCGTTTAGATATTACACTGTAGCAAATTGCTTTAAATTTAAATACTATTGCGTAATCAACTTAAAGTCCAAAAAAAAAAAACCAGATAATTAAGTTGTTTTATTTTTTATGCGCTTATATATTTTAAAAACCTATTACAAAATAATGTTTTTAAAATATTATTTGATGATTTCAAAAAGTCCTTTCAAAAAAGATGATTTCAAAAATGAACTTTCAAAAAGTCAAATATCTGCAATTATAAATATTAATTAATTTCAATAGTTTTCTTACTACTTAAAGAAACTATTTTATATTTTTTAAATATATTGCTTTTTAGAAATAATAATTTTCCAATGCAATTACGTTTGCCGTTAACATTTCTTTAAAGGCTTCTGCGCAATTTAAATACAATTTTCCAACTTTAAAATGTCTTTCTTAAATTATCATTTTGCACAGTTACATTATTTAAGATTTGTTTGCTTTAAAATAATGTACAAACATTTGTTTAAACTTTAGTAAGAAAAATTACAACATAGAAATTGTTACGCGTAGATTACATTTAAAATTACAACTCATACTAAAATAAAATTTTTTGTCTAAGTTTTATATACTAAAAAAGATTTATTTTATATTTACTTATGATTATAAAATATTTTCTAGACTAAAATAATTGGACTAGATTGGATAATACTTTTTTGAATTGTAAATAATTTTTTTTTTAAGAAGTTAAAAAAAAAAACATAGTTGCTTTGAGGTTTTAATAAAAATTATTTTTATTATGAAATTAACACACCAAAAAAAATTAATAAAATTATAGCAATTGGTTATAAAATTAACATAGCGATTTTAATTTGTACAAATACAAGAACCAAAAACACCAAGAATTTATTAAGCTTTTCCTCCCTATTGTTTTAATTTTTCTTAAATTAAAACTTGGCAGCCCTAAAGGGCGAAACATTATTTTGTGTTTGAAATATGCTTTACTAATAATGAAGTACAGTTTTAAAGCTTTTAATGTATTTTTTGCTTTTTAAACACATAACTTATGCTTTATCTTCAGTTTCAATTACAGCCATTTTCTATTTAAATAGACTATTTGTACAGCAAAGTATTAATTGAATAGTTTTATTTTTCTTTTTTTATTCATTCTTAAATTTAAATTACTACTTTGTAGAATGATATGCCTGTAGCAGTTTTAAATAATAAATATAAATGATATATTTTTCAAAATAGTTTGTTAAAAAAAAATATCAGTTTATATAGAAGCTAAAATATAAACATTTATACAAAAAAAAATCATCTTTATTTGCTTAGATAATTTTTTATTAAATACATATCATTATGTATAACAACGCAAATAATAATATAAATTTTATTGCATAGTATTTCTTAACATCGTAAATATAAAATATATGAATAAAGGGTTTTTAAATATACTCTTAACATTTTATTAATAAAATGTTAAGAATACATTTTATTGACCTTAGATACATTTTTATAATATTTCACAAAAACTTATAAACGAAAACAATAAATAAAATTAATATATCAAAAGTCTTTTATTAATCGAATATATACTAAAAGATGCATCATTTGTGAAAAACATCGAGACAAAAAGCTAGAGTGAAATTTACTATCCGTCGCTACTGCTACAAGAAACAAAAAAAAGTAAAATATTAGAATAACTATGTATAAATTTTAAAAGTCTTAGTTTTTTACAAAGTTATAAAGCTAATTTATTTTTTGTTAGGCTTATTTTATTTTATCTCATAAAATATTATTATTTAACTCTGCGAAGAAATTAAATTAAATCACAAATTTGACCATACACAAACATTTATTATTAAGTAATGTCATTACTGGAAGGCATATAGTTGAACTTTTTCTAATGATCAAATAATATATTTATAACAACGAACACATCATTAAATTAAAGAAAAATGTTGGTTACGCATATACTTTAGCTTTATATACTTTAAACAGGTAAAAAGTACTAAAAGCTTTTAGTGGATAAGGAGAAAACAAAAATAAAAATGTCTAATTTATAAAAATAAGTTTACTGTACTAAACTTTGGATTTCAGATAAAGCAACTGTAAAATTAAAACAAAACTCTTTGAAAGTTTTTTTTTTCAAGAACGTTCATTTAAAATCAAATTAGAAGCCCTCCGAAAAATTTCTTACTAAAACTAGTTTTTGTTGTTCTAAAAATACTTTAAAACTTGCCTGTCAAATATTTAATTGTATAATAGACCAAATAAGTTTTTTTTGTAATGTTGAGAGTTTAAAATTAAAACTACTTTTTAATGATAAGTTCGACTGAATCTTCATTAAATTTTTCTGGCTAGAGCAACGACTATATTAAGGTTTGAAGAATGATGACTTCATAAATAGCGTAGAATGAACCGTGAACAAAACTTCTTGTTTCGTATTTAACACAACCCTAAAAGGCATACTCAACAGAAATCGTGTACCTAAGAAATACATATCTTAAAGGAAGGTTACTGTACCACAAGTTATGTTATCTTGCATACATAAATATCCAGTTTAAATCTGAATGAAAATCTCTAGTATGAAACGATTTACAACTTCATGTTTGAAAAAAACTTAGTTAAAATAAACGTTAGTTTCTGTAACATAGGCACCTATAATGACGTCATTACAAGCATTTTTTCAGTAACAAAAAACAACTAATGGTAGCTCATTACTATAAAACTAAACTCAAAATACAGTGTTTATATTGCGTAAAATAAAAAAAGCCAATATACAAATTATTTACAAAAAATATTGAAAACTTATATTTCATTGTTAAATTTAAACTTTTAAACATAATTTCTCTTTGTTGCTTGCTTTTAGTATAAAATTTATAAATTAAATCATAGTTTTGTTTTATACTTTTATACCCAATTTGCAAATATCTTTAAACATAAATAAGCAAATGCACATTAGATAACTTTTTTAAGATAAATTTCCACTATTTAAACTATAAAATATGTGGTTAAAAGCAGTGATGTAGCACAGCAAATTTTCTGGCTTTTTTATACTTCTACGTTAAATACAAAACTAAAAAGTATATTTCAAAACAATATAAACACCGTTTTTTTTTAAATCAGATATGAAAGTAAGAATATAAACTTAATAGAGATTGAGGAAAATTTATACTATTACAACTACATACAAAATAGTAACTAATTGTGAAACAAACTTTAAGCAGTTTAACTCTTAATATTAAAAAATAAAATAGTATTTAGTATGGTTTAAAGTATCAAAATTGAAAGTTGAGTTTAGATAAAAATTAATATACAATAGAAAATACAATAAAGATAGAACAAAAAATTTGAAAAACTTGTTTGAGGATTGATCAACTAAGACTTTCACCCACGTATAGTCAAAAGTAACTAAAAAAGATATTTTAAGTTTCTTTATGTTTTTATACGTATGGTAGACTTTTTTAAAGTTGGGATTTTATAGCATTTTTAGTTTATTTATTGATAACTAAAAAGTATAAGTCTTATTACTAAAAAACAAATTCAATTATGCCAACATGTATTTTTATAAACAAAATACTTATACTATTAAACGTTTTTCAGTGATTTTAATAATTTTTCAAAATTTAGATATTTTTATTTCATTTACGTTTATTATTATCTAAAACAAAGACAAAACTTTCAAACAGCTTTGTTTTCATGTCTACTTGTTTAATACTTATTAATCTTATTTTTTACTATAACACTGAAAATAATATAACGCAAGTTTTTGAACTAGTTTATATATTTAAAAAATAAAGGTATGTTTACAAATAATATTTAAATTTTTTTTATTTTTTACGGATTAACCAACATATACGAAATGATTTTTGTACAATTTCTATTTTTTTCTTTAAATGTTATTTTTCAATTTCATTCAATTTTTACTCAGTTCTTTTTATGTCTGTTAAAACGTTGTATTTGGTTGTAAATGCTACTATTTAAAGTTAAAAAATTAAGTAAAAAGGGGTGTTTTTTTTCTGAAACTATCTTAGATATACTACGTAAATAATGTGCAGTTTTAAACACAAGTTCATGATAACACATTTATTTATTCTGTTTATTCGTTATTAAATGCAGTACCTTCCAATTCATAACAACTTTAAAATTTAAACATTTAGTTATAAAAACATTAACAATATTTTTACCTAAAAAGTTTAGTCGGATTATTAACTTTATATACGACTATAAACTTTGCTTAATTAATTATTATATTAAAATTTGAGAATAAAACTAAATTTATATGAAACATAAGACATTGAAACATGTTTTTAATATTATATGATATAATCTTAGTTTAATTTAATGGTTACTACTACAATTATGTTAGAAAGCTCTAAAAATACTTAATTTAAATACTTTTTATAATATAAATTACATGAAGATAGTTTGTACTTTAAACTTGGTCTTATTTTAGTATTTAAATGTCATATTTAATTCTTAAAAGGGAATGAGATGTTTATGGAAATTTATATTTAAATTTTCTAATTTTTTTTATTTAGGTTGTGAATTTTAAAAAAGGACTATATAAGAGATACTACTATGATGAAGAAAATAGTGTAAGTTAGACCGAAATAACGGTTATTTTAAAACTTTACAAAAAAGCAGAGATACAGTTGCCTACACTGTAACTGATATTATTGTTTGAGAAAGAAAAGTCTTTTAAACTTAATCATTTTTATTACAACAAATAACTTTTAAAACCAAAACAAAAAAATAAAAGAAAATTCCAAATAAAAATAAATTTAATTGTCAATCATATTTCTTACAATAAGTTGGACGTAAGTTTTATATTCACTTAAAAGTTGTTACTTTATGTTTTTGGTACTTTTAGACACTTTGAGTTCATCGGGAGCAACAAATTGTCTTTTCTCAAATGATCTTCGAAATCCCATTCATTTTCATCAACGTTGTAAACATAAAAATTTATTTTATAATTCAAAGAAGAGTTGAAAAATACAACCAAGTTGTTACCGATACTAACTGCTTTTACGTGACTAATGTAAGGTTTGCTTTTTGGTGGGTTAATTTTGAACACGGTAAACTTTCTAGAAACACTGTCATATACTTCAGAGTGTTCTGGATTGCCGCTATTAATAACAAACATTTTACTACCAATACTAACTGCAGAATGTTCACATCTTCTTCCAATCATATCGGGTAAAAATGTCCATACGTCATCGTGATGATCATATGATTCAACTGATTTCAAATTACCATTATCGTTGTTATAACCTCCAGTAACAACAATTTTGCCTTCGAAAACTGTACAAGCCGAATTACGTCTTTCTCTGTGTATTTCTGCTATGTTGGTCCATGTGTTTAGTTTTTTATTAAACTTATAACTATAATCTAAATACTTATACTTTCAAATCACATAAACATGTTTCATAAATGAGCAGACATTATAGTAAGACCTTTGATATATAAGTGGTTTTAGACTTTTCCAAACTTTCGTCTTTCCAGACTACTTTTCAAAAGAAGATGTCCATTTATATTTCTGATCGAATCCACCAACTACGTAAATATTAGAACCAATTACAACTGTTTTGCTTGAACTAACTTTATTCAACATTGGAATCAGTCTTACAGAAGTTTTAATTTCAGGACGTTTTCGTTTCATAACTTCATTTGAAACACTTTCTTTATCTACACCTCCACAAATAACAATATCAAACTCATCTTGATTGCAATAACGATTTTCGTACAAAACTGAAGGTTTTGAGATGTAGGTTTTGGTCTTCATTATATGGTTACTTATGTATTCTAGAGCTGAAAAAAATAAATGTTAATATTACTAAATTTGAGTAAATAAACTAAACTATTTTCAAATTAATTTATTCGAAAAACTATCTATAGTTTAGTTAAACTGTAAAGTTTTTAGAAGTGTAGTGTACATTTTTAATTGATGTCAAAATAGTAAAGCTATTTAATGATATAATTATAACATTTACTAATGAACAACAACATTAAGAATTTAATTATGTAAAATATATGGTAAAATAAATGTTCTTGTTTTAGGTAAAAATGCTATCAAAAAGAGCTCTATCTCAATAATTTAATGTTAAAAACACTTTAAAAACATGTTTAAAAGTAAATTGATTTATTTAACCTAAATTGTATTTTTATAAAAACGGCTATACTTCAATAAAATGAAAAAAAATAATGGCAATGACTGTTGGGTTATACATAAATAAAGTTAAACTATATTAAAAAGCAGGGGCGTGTTTTGAATGGATAACTTAAAACAAACTGAATTAAAAGTAATATAAAAGCAATTGAATACGGTTTTCTTCTAAAATATTTTACAACAAATTGATAACTAATTTTTTGTTTTAAAATAAAGTTCATTTCATTTTTTTTGTAGAATTACGATAAAAATGACGTAGAACTGTGAGTTTATTTTTAGAAAAAATTGTAAAAACTGTATAAAAATTTTAAATTTATTACAGTTTCAAAATTTGAAAAACCAACCTTTTCATTCAAAACTAGGCAATCAAAAATTAAAAAAAAAATTTGATTATTTTTATAACTCGAAAGGTTTTATTTTTAATATTCAAAACTTTTAACAATATTACATATTTTTTTTTATTTAACTACATGAAAAGAATTGTAGGTGTTTTTAAATCAACTTGTAAAATTACTTCTACTAATATTATTAACACGTAAAAAAATCTTTGAAATTTAATGTTTAAATCTTTAAAATATTGTAGTTAGTTAAATAAAATATAAACCTATAATATACAAATTTATATAATACTATACACGTTATAAAATATATAAATAACAACAGTAAACAAAACTAAACATAAACTAAACATAATAATAAATAGACAAAAAACTTCGAACCGTTTAGGTAATGCATTGTAGCAAATTGCCTAAAATTTAAATACTATTGTGTAATCAACTTAAAGTCCAATAATAAACAAGATAATTAAGTTGTTTTATCTTATGAGTTTGAAAATTCTAAAACCCTACTTAGAAAAAAATTGTTTTTAAAATATTATTTAATGATACAGATTATAATACAGTATAACTACTTTAACTAAAAAAAACTGTAAAATTATTTTGTACCAAACTTCAACACATTTCTTGTGACAATATGTAACTTTTGAAATATTATATAACAAATTCTCTTTACACATAACTTTCAAAAAGTCAAATATCTGCAATTATAAATAGTTGGTAATTTCAGTAGTTTTCTTACTACTTGAAAGAACTATTTATATTTTTTAAATTAATTGATTTTTAAAAATAATAATTTACTAAGACAATTACGTTTGCCGTTAACATTTCTTTAAATGTTTCAACGCAATTTAAATAATATTTTCTAACGTAAAATGGCTTTTTAAAATGATCATTTTGAACAGTTACATTATTTAAAATTAGTTTGGTTTGAAATAATATACAAACATTTGTTTAAACTTTAGTAAGAAAAATTACAAGTTAGAAATTGTTACGCGTAGATTATTTTTAAAATTACAACTTATATTAAAATAATATTTTTTTTGCTTAAGTTTTATATACTAAAAAATATATTTTTTATACTTTACTCATGATTATAAACTATTTTGAAGACTAAAATAATTAGACTAGATTGGGTAGTACTTTTTTAAATTTAAAATAATTTTTTTTGTGTGAAATTTTCCAAAAATAAACATAGTTGCTTTGAGGTTTTAATAAAAATGATTTTTATTATGAAAATAACACACCGAAAATTAATAAAGTTATAGCAGTTGGTTATAAAATTAACATATCGATTTTAATTTGTACAAATACAAGAACCAAAAACACAAAGACTTATTGAGCTTTTCCTCCTAATTGTTTTAATTATTCTTAAATTAAAACTTAGCAGCCCTGCAGGGCTAAACATTATTTTGTGTTCGAAATATGCTTTACTCAAAATGAAGTACAGTTTTAAAGCTTTTAATTTATTTTTTGCTTTTAAAACACATAACTTATGCTTTTTTTAGTTTCAATTACAACGATTTTCTATTTAAACAGAATATTTGTACAACAAATTATCAACTTAATTATTTTATTTTTCTATTTTGTTTTATTTCTAAATTTAAATTACTACTTTGTGAATTATATGTCTGTAGAAGTTTTAAATAATAAATATAAATGATATGTTTTTCAAAATAGTTTGTTTAAATAATATCAGTTTATATACAAGCTAAATTAAAAACTTTTCTACAAAATGTAAAAACCATCTTTATTTGTTTTGATAAATCTTTAATAAATATATATCATTATGTATAACAACGCAAATAATCGTTTTAATTTTATTGCGTAGCATTTCTTAACATCGTAATTATAAGATATATAAATAAAGGGTTTTTGAATATATTCTTAACATTTTATTATTAAAATATTAAGAATACATTTTATAAATCTTATATGAACTTTTTTAATACTTCACAAAATACTTATGAATGACAACAAAAAATATGAGTAATATATTTAAAAAATCTTTTATTATTCGAATATATATACTAAAAGATGCATCAGTTGTAAAAGGCATCGAGACAAAAAATTAAAGTCAAATTTACTATCCGTCACTACTGCTACAAAAAAAATAAAACAACAGTAAAACGTTAGAATAATTATGTATAAGTTTTGAAAGTCTTGGTTTTGTACAGAGTCGTAAAGCTAGTTTATTTTTTGTTAGGCTTGTTTTATTTTCTTTCGCAAAATAGTATTTTTTAATCCTGTAAAGAAATTAAATTAAAACACCAATTTGATCAAACATTTACTTTAATTATTAAGTAGAGCCGTATAGTTGATTTTTTTTTAATGATCAAATACCAAATCTATAAGAACAAATATATCAGTAAATTGAAGAATAATGTTGGTAACGCTATATATACTTTGAATAGGTAAAAAAGACTAAAAGCTTTAAGTGGATATTGAGAAAACAAAATAAAAATGTTAAATTTGTAAAAGTAAATTTACTGTACTAAACTTTCAGTTTCAAGTAAAGCAACTGTAAAATTAAAATAAAACTCTCTAAAAGTTTTTTTTATGAACATTCATCTCAAAATGAAATTAAAAGCTCTCCGAAAAAGTTTCTTACTGAAAAGCTTCATTTAGTTGTTTTTACATAAGTGTTCGTTATTTTATAAACACGTTATACTTTGCCCGTCATAAGTTTATTGTACAACTTATTAAATAAGTTTTTTTATGTTGAGAGGTCAAAATTAAAACTTCTTTTTGCTGATAATTAAATTACCTTTAAACTAAATTTTCAGTACAAAGTCAACAACTGTATTATGGTTCGAAGCGTGATGACTTCATAAGTAGCGTAGAATGAACCACAAACATAAGGTGTTATTACGTACTTCACACAACCATAAAAAGCATACTCAACAGAAATTTTGTACCTAAGAAATGCGTATTTAATTGGAAGGTTACTGTACCATAAGTTATATTATCTTGCATACATAAATATCCAGTTTAAATCTAAGTAAAAAGCTTTAATATAAAACGAATTACAACTGCATGCCTAAAAAATTCACTTCGGGTATTCTTTTGTTGCATGAGTACCCATTTTTACGTCTTTACACAAAGTCCTCGAAAAACAACTAAGGGTAGCTCATAACTACAAAACTAAATTTAAAATACTATATGTATAGCATATAAATTGCTTCTCCTCAGGGTTGTCAGAATGTCAGAATTAAATAATACTGATGTTTTAAAAGCGTTTGTTTGATATTACCTGAAAAACATGCTTCATTAATATTAAAAATGTTAAACTAGACGCTCATAACATAATGAAGACTATACTTTTTGTTCAAATGTAAGGTTTTGAGTTAGAAGAGATAACAAAAAAAATTGAGAGACAGAATGATGAGCGTAATGAATGTTATGTGTTCGAAAAGAAATTAGCGTAATCTTAATTACAAATTAAAGATCAGTGGCTTTTAAAAATCGTTGATAGTATAAAGAACAGGAGCTTTGGTAAAACGAAATCCATTATTTTTAATTGCTATAATCTAAACTGAATTTTCATTTAAGAATTTTTAACTATTTAATTAGACTCTCGTCTAACAATAAAGTGCAGATATAATAGACTGTAAATAATAGTTTTTTATAAATTTTTAAAAAGATTAAATATATATTTTTTTCATTTCGGAAGCCTAAAATGTTGTCTCTGTCTGAGACTGCTCTCCAGTGGTTAGCCAATTATATAAGTTTATATATGTTTTAATACCTTTAACCCAGAGATAGTAGTCGTTTACAATTAATAAGGTTAGTTTTAATTTTTTTTTTAATACATATAATACTTTTTCAAATATTTATAAAAATTTGATTAGTTTAATACTTTGTGGTATGACAATTCAAGTTCCTAAAATCAAATTCTTAAAAAAAAAGAGTGACAATTCAAAACTTAATACATATTTGAAAAAAAATATCCGTGTCTAGGTCTTACCAATACGTTAAAACACTTTTTTTTTGAAAATAAAATCTATTAAAATAGGAATTTAAAATTGCTATATATCAAAATTTATTTTAGCCATATACCTAACTTTTATTTTTTAATTTTAAAACAAAGTGTTTGTGGGTACTATTTAGACCTACGCATTTATTTCGAACATGTATAATTTATAGAGTTTTAGTCTTTCAATTAAAAGTTTTTAGAATTGTTATTTTCAGAATTAGAATTGTCAGATTTTGAATATTACGTGCATACATTATATTTATATTCAAACAATCAACTAGGACTTCTATACTTGAGCAGTAGTTCGAACCGCACCGCCGTCATTAACACTTAATGTGACAATCTGCAATCTGTTTTTTTACAGATTTTAACAAATTAATTCTGCAATATTTTTGTTTTTATTTGGACTCACCTGGTATACACGATCAAATTGAACCGTTGCAAAAACCTGATTTAGTGATATTTTTCTGAAGCGTTACTTTGTGGGTATCAGTTGAAAAAATGATCCAGATCCGAGACTTAGTTTTAAATTTCAAAGTTAAAAAAAAATTAGTGCAAATAAATTCATCATATCATAAATTACAGTAACCTCTCGGATCTTTACGCACTCGTGACGTTACGCACTCTCGTTTAGTTACGCATTTCAGACTTCTATAAAATTCAGAAAATAAAAATTTTAATTTTTTTAATATTGCACAAATTAGGTATAATGTATGTTTTTAAATTAGAATATGTTTTTGAATGCTAATACACCTCTCTATATCTTTAGACTTTGTAAATTTATGTTCCTTGACTAATTGATAAACATTTAGTTATATCTCAGTATATCAGAAATTTTGTTAACAATAAGAGATTAAATCAAAATTCTGAAATAAACATGACTAGTTTAATAATGAAAGTATAATGAAATAATGAGAGTTTAAAACACAAAGAAATAATACAGCAGTCTTGCCCTATATTTAATAAACACCATTTTATAATTGTAAAAAAGTTCTTGACTATAAATTGAATTTGCTAAGTAGAATAGAATATAAATGTCAAATATATATAAATATAAAAATATTTTCTACTTATTATTAAAATAGTAAAATTATATTATTATTTTATAGAAATTAAATCTTCATTTTTTAATATATGTATAGTTTTATCTGTTGTTTTCATATTTTTAAATAAAGTAAACAAATAGTTAAAAGTCGGAAAGTGCCCAGTCTGCTTTTAACTAGAAGCAATATTAAAAAACAGCCATTATAGTGAGTATATTTGGTACCTCTCGTTTCTTTACGATCTCTCATATCTTTACGCACTTTTTCTGTGGACACAATGTGCGTAAATAAGCGAGAGGTTACTGTACACAATTTTTTTTCATTACGTGTTTAAATGTCATATTAAAGTATACTCACCAAAAGGGGATATGATGTGTAATGTTTACATAGTTTAACATTTACGTTTTTAAATTTTGTTTAAAATACGTTGTAAATAGTCAGTACAAATAAATCAAAAAGTTTTTTAAGGACTATATAATATAGAGTAAATAAACTAAGTAAAGATTTCATAATGGCTATACTTTCTTAAGAAAATTATGTAAATTAAACTGAAATAATGGTTATTTTAGAACTTTACAAATTTAAGAGATACCGTTGTTTATATTTAAACTGATATATTTCATAAAAAACAAAAGTCTTTCAAACTTAATCATTTTTATTACAACAAAAAAAGCTTTCAAAAACTAAACAAAAAAGTAGAGACCAAACAAAAATAAGTTTTATTGTCAACCATAATTATTATAATTAAGTTGTTACTTTATGATTTTGGTATTTTTAGACACTTTGAGTCTATCGGGAGCATCAAATTGTCTTTCCTAAAATGATCTTCGAAATCCCATTCATTTTTATCTGCATTGTATACATGAAAATTCATTTTACATTTTGAAAAATAGTTGAAAAATACAACCAAATTTTTACCAATACCAATTGCTTTTACGTCACTAATGTCAGGTTTACTTTTTGGTAGGTCAATTTTGAACGAGGTAAACTTTCTGGAAACACTGTCATATACTTCAGAATGTTCTGGAGAGCAACCACTAATAACAAACATTTTATTACCCATACTAATTGCAGAATGATTACATCTTCTTACAGTCATATCAGGTAAAAATGTCCATTTGTTATCATGGTGATCATATGTTTCAACTGATTTTAGATTACCCTGATCGTAGTTATAACCTCCAGTAACAACAATTTTGCCTTCAAAAACTGTACAGGCTGAGCTATGTCTTACGGTTTGTATTTCTGCTATCTTAGTCCATTTGTTTAGTCTTTTGTTGAACTTAAAACAATAGTATGTATAATAATTCTTTTCAAAACACCCAGAAATAACATAAACATGTTTCATAAATGAGCATACACTATAGTGAAACCTTTGATCAAAAAATGGTTTTAACCTTTTCCAAACTTTCGTCTTTCCAGAATACTTTTCAAAAGAAGATGTCCATCTATATTTCTGATCGAATCCACCAACTACATAAATATCAGAACCAATTATAACCGTTTTGCTTGAACAAACTTTATTCAACATTGGAATCAGTTTTACATAAGTTTTAATTTCAGAACTTTTACGTTTTATAACTTCATTTGAAACACTTTCTTTATCTACACCTCCACAAATAACAATATTAAACTCATCATGATTGCAATAACGATTGTCGTACAAAACTGAAGGTTTTGAGCTGTAGATTTTGGTCTTCATTTTATTTTTACTTGGGAAATTATAGAGCTGAAAAAAATAAATTTGGTTATTTTTATCATTAAATAAATTAACTAAACTATTTCAAATTAATTTATTGGAAAAAATTGACTTTAGTTTAGTTAAACTGTAAAGTTTTTATAAGTGTAGTGTACTTTTTTTGTAGATGTCAAAATAATAAAGCTGTTTAATGATATAACTATAACATTTACTAATGAACAACAACATTTAGAATTTGAGTTATGTAAAATTTATGGTAAAATAAATGTTCTTGTTTTAGGTAAAAATGCTATTAAAAAGAACTCTATCTCAATAATTTAATGTTCAAAACACTTTAAATACATGTTTAAAACTAAAATGATTTATTTAATCTAAATTGTATTACTATAAAAACAAGCTCTATTGGATTTAAATGAAAAAATTAATGGCAACGACTGTTGGGTTATACATAAATGAAGTTAAAATATTTTTAAAAAAGTAGTCATTTAAAAAGTAGGGGCGTGTTTTGATAGGTTTACTTGAAACAAACTAGAATAAACTTAATATAAAAGCGATTGAATACGGTTTTCGTTTAAAATATTTTACAACAATTTGATAACTAATTTTTTGTTTTAAAATAAAGTTTATTTCATATTTTTGAAGAACTACGATTAAATGACGTAATACTGTTAGTTTTATGTAGAAAAATGCTATAATTATTAAAATTTCAAAACTTTAAAGAGCAACCTTTTCATTCATAACTAGGCAATCAGAAATTAAAAGAAAAACTATTTTTGAATGTTTTTATAACTCGAAAGGTTTCATTTATAACTTTCAAAACTTTTAACAATATCACATATTTTTTTATTTCACTACATGAAAAAAAACCGTAGTTTTTTTTAAATCAACTGGTAAAATTACTACTACTAGTATTATTAACACGTAAATAAATCTTTAAAAGTTAATGTTTAAAACTTTAAAAGATGATAGTTAGTTAAATAATAGATATAAACCTATGGTATACAAATTTATATAATACTATAAACGTTATAAAACATATAAATAACAACAGTAAACAAAACTAAAACAAACTTAACATAGATAATAAATAGATTAAAACCTTTGAACCGTTTAGGTACTGCATTGTAGCTACATGCCTTAATATTAAATACTATTGCGTAATCAACTTAAAGTCCAATAAAAAACAAGATAATTAAGTTGATTTGTTGTAATGAGTTTATAAATTCTAAACACTTAAAAAAAATAAAAACTTTAGAAAAAAATATTTTAGCATATTGTTTAATAATACAAATTATAACTCAGTATAACTACTGCAACTAAATAAAACTTTAAATTATTTTGGACCAAAATTCAACAACTTTATTGTTACAATATGTTTATTTAAATAACAAATCCTGTTTACACACAACTTTTATTAATTCTAAAAACTGCTTTTATAAACAGTAAGTAGTTTCAGTAGTTCTCTTACTACTCTACAGAAGTATGTTTTATTTTTTATATATATTGCTTTGCAAGATTAATACATATTTTCCAATGCAATTACGTTTGCCGTTAACATTTCTTTAAAGGCTTCTACGCAATTTAAATACAATTTTCCAACTTTAAAATGTCTTTCTAATATTATTATTTTAAACATTTATAATATTTAAAATTAGTTTGCTTTAAAATAATGTACAAACATTTGTTTAAACTTTAATAAGAAAATTTACAACATAGAAATTGTTACGCGTAGATAGATTTTAAAAGTAAAACTTATATCAAAATAATAATTTTCTTGAGTAAACTTTATATATTAAAAAAGATATGTTTTATATTTGACTTATGATTATCTTTTGTTTATTAAACTAAAATAATTAAACTAGATTGGATAGTACTTTTTTGAATTTTAAGTATTTATTTTTTAGTGATTTTTTGTCAAAAAAAAAACATAGTTGCTTTGAAATTCGAATATCTTTTTTTGTTATGTAATGATACATCGCAAAAAAAAATATATAGCAGTTGGTTATAAAATTAACATATCGATTTTAATTTATACAAATATAAGAATTAAAAATAACAAGACTTTATTAAGTTATCCACTCAATTTTCTTAATTTTTCTTAGATTAAAACTTGGCAGCCCGAAACATTATTTTGTGTTTAAAATATGCTTTAGTTCTATGTTCAAAATTAAGTACAGTTTCAAAGCTTTTAATTTATTTTACGCTTTGAAAACACATAACTTATGCTTTATCTTTAGTTTCTATTACAGCCATTTTCTATTTAAATAGACTATTAGTAAAACAAAGTTTTAATTAAAATATTTTATTTTTCTATCTTTATTCATCCTTAAAATTAAATTACTACTTTGTAGAACGACATGCCTGTAACAGTTTTAAATAATAAATATATATGACATATTTTTCAAAATAATTTGTTTGACAAAAAAACTAACAGATTATATACATGCTAAATTATAAACTTTTATACCAATTACTTAAACTATCTTTAATTGTTTTGATATTTTTTTACTGAGTATATATTATTATGTATAAAAAGGCAAAAAAACGTTTAAATTTTATTTCATAGCATTTCTTAACATCATAAATATAAGATGTATGAATAAAAGATTTTTAGATATATTCTTAGCATTTGATTATTAAAATTTCAGTAATAGATTTTATCAACCTTCAATACACTTTTATAATATTTCACAAAAAACTTATAAACAACAACAAGAAATAAAACTAATATATGAAAACTTTTTATTAATCGAATATATACTAAAAGATGCATCAGTTGTAAAAAACATTGAGACAAAAAGTTAAAGTTAAATCTTCTATCCGTCGCTACTGGTCCAAGAAACAAAAAACAATAGTGTAATATTAGAATAATTATGTATAAGTTTTAAAAGTCTTAGTTTTGTACAAAGTTGTAAAGCTAGTTTTTTTTTTTTGTTAGGCTTATTCTGCTTGATTTCATAAAACAATATTATTTAATCCTGTAAACAAATTATATTAAAACACCAATTTGACCATACATAAACATTTATTGTTTAGTAATGCCATTACTGGAAGGCATATAGTTGAACTTTTTTTAATGATCAAATAATAAATCTATAACAACGAACACATCATTAAATTAAAAAATAATGTTGGTTACGCATATACTTTAGCTTTATATATTTTAAATAGGTAAAAAGTACTAAAAGCTTTTAGTGGATATAAAGAAAACAAAAATAAAAATGTTTAACTTACAAAGGTAAGTATACTGTACTAAACTTTGGATTCCAAATAAAGCAACTGTAAAATTAAAACAAAGCTCTTTGAGAGTATTTGTCATAAACATTCGTTTAAAATTCAAATTAAAAGCCCTCCGTAAAAGTTTCTTACTGAAAAGCTACATTTAGCTGTTTATACATAATTGTTTGTTATTTTGAAAATACGTTATACTTTGCCCGTCAAAAGTTTAGTTGTATAACTTACCAAATAAGTTTTTAATTATGTTGAGAGATTAAAATTAAAACTACTTTTTTCCGATAATTAAACTACATTTTCACTATATTTTCGATACAAAGTTATTAACTGTATTAGGGTTCGAAGCATGAAGACTTCATAAGTAGAGTAGAATTAACCATAAACAATTAGTTTTATTACAAACTTGACACAACCAAAAAAGGCATACTCAGCGGAAAGCGCGTGCCTAAGAAATGCATATTTAATAGAATGGTTAAATATCATGAGTTATGTTATCTTGCATACATAAATATCTAGTTTAAATCTGAATGAAAAATTTTGATATGAAACGATTTACAACTTCATGCTTGAAAAAAACTTAATTAAAATCAACGTTAGTTTCTGTAGCATAGGCACCCATAATGACGTCATTACACGCATTTTTTCAGTAACAAAAAACAACTAATGGTAGCTCATTACTATAAAACTAAACTCAAAATACAGTGTTTATATTGCGTAAAATAGAAAAAGCCAATATACAAACTATTTACAAAAATTATTAAAAAGTTATATTTTATTGTTAAATTTAAATCTTTCAAACATCATTTCTCTTTGTTGCTTGCTTTTATTATAAAATTTAGAAATTAAATCATAGTTTTGTTTTATACTTTTATACCCAATATGTCAATATCTTTAAACATAAATAAGCAAATGCACATTAGATAAACTTTTT
This sequence comes from Thalia democratica, assembly GCF_965202585.1. NCBI lineage: Eukaryota > Metazoa > Chordata > Thaliacea > Salpida > Salpidae > Thalia > Thalia democratica. The sequence continues at coordinate 22,228,872 of NC_139165.1, forward strand.
TAGATAAATTTCTACTATTCAAACTATAAAATATGTGGTTAAAATCAGTGATGTAACACAGTTAAATTCTGGCCTTTTTATACTACTACGTTAAATACAAAACTAAAAAGTATATTTCAAAACAATATAAACACTGTTTTTTTTAATCAGATATAAATGAAGAATATAAACTTAATAGAGATTGAAGAAAATTAATACTATTACAACTACATGCTAAATAGTAACTAATTGTGAAACATTTAAGCAGTTTAACTATTAATGTTGAAAAATAAAATAGTATTTAGTATGGTTTAAAATAACAAAATTGAAAGTTGAGTTTAGAAAAAACTAATATACAGTAGAAAATACAATAAAGATAGAACAAAAATTTGAAAAACTTGTTTGAGGATTGATCAAATAAGACTTTTACCAACGTATAGTCAAAAGTAACAAAAAAAAGACAATTTAAGTTTCTTTATGTTTTTATACATATGGTAAGTTTTTATATTGTTTTTAGTTTATTTGTTGATAACTAAAAAGTATAAGTCTTATTACTAAATAACAAATTTAATCATGCCAACATGTATTTTTATAAACTAAAAATTTATATTATTAAACGTTTTTCAGTTATTCTAATCAGGTTTTTCAAGTTTTAGAAAATTTTATTTCATTTACGTTTATTATTATCTAAAACAAAGACAAAACTTCCAAACAACTCTGTTTCATGTCTACTTGTTTAATACTTTTTAACCTTATTTTTTACTAAAACACTGAAAATAATATAACGCAAATTTTTAAACTAGTTTATATATTTTTAAAATAAAGATATGTTTACAGTTAACATTTTATATTATTTTATTTTTTTACGGATTAACCAACATATACGAAATGGTTTTTGTATAATTTCTATTTTTTTCTTTGATTGTTATTTTTCAACTTCATTCAATTTTTTCTCAGTTCTTTATTTTGTCTGTTAAAACATTGTATTTGGTTGTAAATATTATTGTTTGAAGTCTAAAAGTTTTAGTAAAAAGGGGTGTTTTTTTACTGTTACTATCTTAGATATACTAGGGTAAATAATTTGCAGTTTCAAACACAAGTTTATGATAACACATTTATTTATTCTATTTATTCGTGATTAAATACAGTATTTTCCAATTCATAACAACTTTAAGATTAAAAATTTAGTTATAAAAACATTAACTATATTTTTACCTAAAAAGTTTAAGTCTGATTATAAACTTTATAGACGGCTATAAACTTTTGTGTAATTAATTATTATATTAAAACTCGAGAAAAAAACTAAATTTATATGAAACATAAGACATTGAAACATGTTTTTAATAATATATGATAGCTTGGAACTTAATTTATTAGTTTAATTTAATGGTTACTACTACAAATATGTTAGAGAGCTCTAAAAATACTTAATTTAAATACTTTTCATAAAATTACATAAAGATAGTTTGTATTTCAAACCTGGTCTTATTTTGGTATTTAGATGTCATATTTAAATTCTTAAAAGGGAATATGATGTTTATGGAAATTTATATTTAAATTTTTAATTTTTTTTTATTTAGGTTGTGAATTTTTAATAAGGACTATATAAGAGATACTACTATGATGAAGAAAATAGTTTAAGTTAGACTGAAATAACGGTTATTTTAAAACTTTACAAAAAAGCAGAGATACAGTTGTCTACACTAACTGATATTATTGTTTGTGAAAGAAAAGTCTTTTAAACTTAATCATTTTATTACAACAAATAACTTTTAAAACCAAAACAAAAAAAAAAGAAAATTCCAAATAAAAATAAATTTAATTGTCAACCATATTTCTTACAATAAGTTGGACGTAACTTTTATATTCACTTTTAAGTTGTTACTTTATGTTTTTGATATTTTTAGACACTTTGAATCCGTCGGGAGCAACAAATTATCTTTTCTCAAATGATCTTCGAAATCCCATTCATTTTCATCAACGTTGTAAACATAGAAATTCATTTTACATTTCAAAAAAGAGTTGAAAAATACAACCAAGTTGTTACCGATACCAATTGCTTTTGAGTCACTAATGTCAGGTTTACTTTTCGGAGGGTTGATTTTGAACACAGTAAATTTTCGAGAAGCACTGTCATATACTTCAGAGTGTTCTGAATTGCAACTACTAATAACAAACATTTTATTACCCATACTAATTGCAGAATGTTCACATCTTCTTCCAATCATATCGGGTAAAAATGTCCATTTGTTATCATGGTGATCATATGATTCAACTGATTTTAAATTACCATTATCGTTGCTATACCCTCCAGTATAAACAATTTTGCCTTCGAAAACTGTACAAGCCGAATTACGTCTTTCTTTGTGTATTTCTGCTATGTTGGTCCATGTGTTTAGTTTTATATTAAACTTATAACTATAGTCTAAATACTCATACTTTCCAATCACATAAACATGATTCATAAATGAACAGACATTATAGTAAGACCTTTGATATATAAGTGGTTTTAGCTTTTTCCAAACTCTCGTCTTTCCAGAATACTTTTCAAAAGAAGATGTCCATTTGTTTTCCTGAACGAATCCACCAACTGCATAAATATCAGAACCAATCACAACTGTTTTGCTTGAACAAACTTTATTCACCATTGGAATCAGTTTTACAGAAGTTTTAATTTCATGACGTTTTCGTTTTATAATTTCGTTTGAAACACTTTCTTTGTCTACACCTCCACAAATAACAATATCAAACTCATCTTGATTGCAATAACGATTTTCGTACAAAACTGAAGGTTTTGAGCTGTAGGTTTTGGTCTTCATTTTATTTTTACTTGGGAAATTATAGAGCTGAGAAAAATTACTTAGTATGAAAAAAATTAATTAATTTATTGGAAAAAATTCACTTTAGTTTAGTTAAACTGTAAAGTTTTTAGAAGTGTAGTGTACTTTCTTTATGGATGTCAAAATAATAAAGCTGTTAAATTATATAATTATAACATTTACTAATGAACAACAACATTAAGAATTTAATTATGTAAAATTTATGGTAAAATAAATGTTCTTGTTTAAGGTAAAAATGCTATTAAAAAAAACTCTATCTCAATAATTTAATGTTCAAGTCACTTTAAATATATGTTTAAAACTAAAATGATTTATTTAATCTAAATTGTATTACTATAAAAACAGCTCTATTGGATTTAAATGAAAAAATTAATGGCAATGACTGTTGGGTTATACATAAATGAAGTTAAAGTATTTTAAAAAAAGTAATTATTTAAAAAGCAGGGGCGTGTTTTGATTGGATTACTTGAAACAAACTAGAATAAACTTTATATAAAAGCGATTGAATATGGTTTTCTTTTAAAATATTTTACAACAATTTGATAACTAATTTTTTGTTTTAAAGTACAGTTTATTTCATATTTTTGAAGAACTACGTTTAAAATGACGTAGTACTGTTAGTTTTTTGTAGAAAATGCTATAATTATCAAAGTTTCAAAATTTGAAAGAGCAACCTTTTCATTCATAACTAGGCAATCAGAAATTGAAAAAAAACTATTTTTGAATGGTTTTATAACTCGAAAGGTTCATTTATAACTTTCTAAACTTTTAACAATATCACATATTGTTTTATTTCACTACATGAAAAAACCGTAGTTTTTTTTAGATCAACTTGTAAAATTACTACTACTAGTATTATTAACACGTAAATAAATCTTTGAAAATTAATGTTAAAAATTTTAAAAGATGATAGTTAGTTAAATAATAAATATAAACCTATGGTATACAAATTTATATAATACCATACACGTTACAAAATATATAAATAACAACTGTAAATAAAACTAAAACAAACTAAACATAGATAATAAATAGACAAAAAACTTTGAACCGTTTAGGTACTGCACTGTAGCAAATTGCCTTAAATCTAAATACCATTGTGTAATCAACTTAAAGTCCAATAATAAACAAGATAATTAAGTTGTTTTATTTTTATGAGTTTATAAATTCTAAAAACCTGAAGAAGACTTAACAATTTAGAAAAAAAAAAAACATTTTAAAACTTTGTTTAGTGATACATATTATAACACAGTATAACTATTGAAAATAAAAAAAATTCAAAAATATTTTGTACTAAAATATAACGCATCTATTGTTAAAATATTTTATTTATATAAGAAATCCTATTCACACACAACTTTTATGAATTCAAAAAACTGCAGACGAATTTTTCCTGTACAACTTAGCTTTCTGATTAGAAAATTTTTCACTTATAAATAGTAAATAGTTTCATTAGTTATCTTCCAACTCGACATAAGTATCTTTTTATTTTTTAAACATCTTGCTTTCTAAAAATAATATATATTTACCAAGATAATTACATTTGCCGTTAACTGTTTTTAAAGGCTTCTGTGCAATTTAAATATCAAATTTTAACTTTGAAACATCTTTTAAAAATAATAATTTAAAAATTTATATTATAAATCTAAAATAACATTTAATAAAGTATAAACATTTGTATAAACTTTAGTAAGAAGCTTTACAACATAGAAATGTTAATATGTTGATTATTTTTAAAAGTACAACTTATATTAATGTAATAGGTTTTTTTCGTAAGCTTTGTATATTAAAGTATATATATTTTATATTTATGATTGTGAACTGTTTTGTAGACTAAAATTATTAGACTAGATTTGATAATAATTTTGTGAAACTTAGGTAAACTTTTTTTTTTTAACTTTTGTCAATAGAAACATAGTTGTTTTGAGGTTTGAGTTTATTTTTTTTTTACTATAAAAATAACGAATCGCAAAAAAAAACATTAGTTAATAAAATGTAAGCAGTTGGTTATAAAATTAACAATAACGTTTTAAATTTATACAAGTACAAGAACTAAAAAGAACAAGACTTTATTAAGTTAATTTTTTTTAATTATTTTTTAAATTCCCTGCAGGGCGAAACATTATTTTGTGTTTGAAATATGCTTTAATTACATTTTCAAAAAAAAAGTATAATTTTTAAAGTTTTAATTTAACTTTTGCTTTTTAAGCACATGATTTTTGCTGAAACTTTAATTTTAATTGCAACCATTCTTTATTAAAACAGATAGTTTGTACAAAATATGTAATATTTTATTGATTTTATTTTCTGCTTTAACTTATTCTTGAAATTAACTTACTATTTTGTAGAATGTTATGTCTGTAGCAGTTTTAAAATATTAAAAATAAATGATATATTTCTCAAAATAGGTTGTTTAAAAAAAATGATAGTTTATGTACAAGTTAAACTATAAGCTTTTAAGCAAATTATAAAAGCATCTTTATTTGTTTTTATTGTTGATTACTGAATATATGTCATTATTTTGAACAACGCAAATAATCTTTTCAATTTTATTTTATAGCATTTGTTAAGAATACATTTTTATAATATTTCACAGAAAACTTTCGAACGAAAACAAGACATAAAAATAGTGTAGCAAATGTTATTTTTAAATAAAAAGCAACTAAAATATGCATCAATTACAAAAACATTGAGACAAAAAATAGAAGCCAAAAGCACCATCCGTCGCCATTGCTAAAAAAATACGAAAAAAAAAACAACAGTGAGATATTAGACAAGTTCTATATAAACTTTTGAAAGTCCATATTTTGTACAAAGTTGTAAAATAAATTTATCTTTTGTCAGGCTTGTTTTATTTGAATTCATAAACGATTTTTTTTTATCCTGCACAAGCATTTAGTTTTAAGTCGACATTTTACTGTAATAAAACTAAATAAAAACAGCCATTAAAAAAAATCAACCTACTAGAAGAACTATATTGGTAAATATAATAAAAACAAAAAGAAAAACAAATAAAAGTATAACTTAATAAATTTAAAAGTTAAATGACTATAAATAGTAATTGAGTATCATAAAAATATTATTTACAAAACAATTATCACGTAACGGTAGAATTAGTAATTAAAGCATTTTATCAGAATCCAAGCACATTAAAGAACATTAAAAGTAAAACGTAACTAATTTGTTTTAAAGTTTCAATTATGCAGTAAAAAAATCTCTTTTTTTTTGTGATAAATAGATAAGTTACCAAATTGTAAAAAGCTAACGAAACATCACACGTTGAGAAATATAATAAATATAATAAATATAATATAAAATAAACACATTAACGAAAAATTACACGTTAATAAATGTAATAGATGCAATATATAATAAATACAGTAACAAAACATTACACGTTAATAAATGTAATAGATGCAACATATAATAAATACATTAACAAAACATTACACGTTAATAAATGTAATAGATGCAATATATAATAAATACAGTAACGAAACATTACACGTTAATAAATGTAATAGATGCAATATAAAATAAATCCATTAACGAAACATAACACGTTAATAAATGTAATAGATGCAACATATAATAAATACATTAAGGAAAATTACACGTTAATAAATGTAATAGATGCAATACATAATAAATACACTAACAAAACATTACACGTTAATAAATGTAATAGATGGATAATATAATAAATACATTAACGAAACATTACACGTTAATAAATGTAATAGATGCAATATAAAATAAATACATTAACGAAACATTACACGTTAATAAATGTAATAGATGCAATATATAATAAATACATTAAGGAAACATTACACGTTAATAAATGTAATAGATGCAACATATAATAAATACAGTAACGAAACATTACACGTTAATAAACATCTGTTTAATCTCGCACAACCCGTGAAAGTCGGTTCCTTTTTCAACATCGCATTTCACATCGTTGAGCCCTCCGAGTCGCGGAAAGTAATGCAAACAGTTTCGCGACCTCCGCTGTTGTTAGCTCGCCCGCCTCAGAGTGGTAGAAAAACGAAGCCCCTTCGTTGAAGTTCACCGTTTGCCCGTCGAAATATTTGAAAACTCCTCTTGTCTGGCGATATATTCCGACCCAAACTTTCTTTCCTGAAGCATTGACCATTTTTTCAAATTGCCCTGAGATAACAAACAATTAGTTTTTTTAACTTTTGTGTGTTTTAAAGCCTTTCTGTTAATATTTTCAAAGTATTGTTAATAATGTTTATTGTTAGTTTTCAAGTTTTTAATTATTGACGTTTGTAACTTTACAGTGTTTAGAGAATTTTAAAAACTGTTAATTCTATTAAACCCAGAACATTAACTGTAAACTCTACAGAACTTTAAAAACACACTACTCATATAAATTTTTCAACGAAAACACCAGCAAAAGTCTACATAGCCTAAGTATGGACTTTCGTATGAAGTGGGACACAAAGGTTTGATCATACCAGCTCCATCAACAAACCACAAGCTTTGGCACAATAAGACCGGCTTCACCATTATAAGGACTTATCAGTCATCCTCAGCTGAAAAACTACAAACGGGTCATAAACCTACAAACGGTTTATGATGATAAATTATAAAGCAATCGTTTGCTTGTATTGGACAGTGACGTTAGTATTGTCTTTTGACGTGCAACGTCTGATAAACTATTCACTAGGCAAAACAGATTTTACACTCGTATTCAATACAATCAACGAAAACATCGGCGAAAGTCTAGAGATCCTGATAATAATAAACCGTTTGAAGATTGATGTCTGCAAGTTTTTTGGCTGTGGATGGCTGATAAGTCCTTAAAAGGACGAAACCGGTCTCATTCTACCTAAGTTTTGTGTACTGATGATCGTATTGGTACGTTCAAACATTAACTTTTTTTCAAACGGTACGAACAAACGCTTACTAAAATTTTAAGTTTTATAAGTTTATTAAAAGCCACATTTAAACTAACGAATGATACTTTATACCATTTTCACCAAAATTTACATGTATGAGATCGCCTTTCATATCTTGGCATTGTTTACGACACTCGTCAAAGGTATCTCTGCTTGGTGTGATCTTGAACGTGTGGCTAAATACTTTTGTCAAATATTTCAAGTTGTATAAATTCATTTGATACAAAGTAACATTTCAAAGACTTTTTTATTTTCCTAAAATTTAAAAAAACATCCTTATGAGTTATTTCTTAGTCTTTAAATGACTTTTTAGCTTATCAAATTAGTTTACTTCAAATGATAAATTTCTTTAAAAACCTTCCGTTTTCTGGTTTTATCTAGCTTGGATACAATGAAATGGAGTACAATAAAAGTTATAGAACACCAAACAAATAGTAGCATTTCCTCGCGACCTAATAATTAGTGGTATTTGGAGTTTATACGTGAGATGTTTATGCTGAAATCAGAATTCGTTTAATCTTTTACTGTATTTTTATTATAGAAATTTACTTTGTTGATTTTTAATTTAACTATTTTTTACTTCGTTACCATTAAACATACAAGGTTATCTGATTTTTTATAAATTTATTTGGTAATAAAGATTTTACTTACGACGTATTTTTATAACAGGTATAGGTGTCAATTAGTTAAATTTCTGTAAAACGTTTTCTATAAAAGAAAATATTCTTAAAATCGATTGTTGTTGTTGATTTGTTTTTTTTTAATAAAACTATAGCAAAAATACATACTGTATTTAATTAAATACGTTTATATTAAATAAATATATATAATAATAATATAAATATGAAAGTATACCCATTATAAAATCTTTACTTAATATATTTACTCTTTTATAATGGGTATACTTTCATTAAGAAAATGGTGTAAATTAAACTGAAATAATGGTTATTTTAGAACTTTACAAATTTAAGAGATACCGTTGTTTATATTAAAATTGATATTATTTCATTTAAAAAAAAAAGTCTTTCAAACATGGTCATTTTTATTTCAACAAAAAACTTTCAAAAACTGAACAAAAAAGTAGAGACCAAACAAAAATAAGTTTTATTGTCAACCATAATTCTTACAATAAGTTGAACGCAACATTTATATACATAATCTAAGTTGTTACTTTATGTTTTTGGTATTTTTAGACACTTTGAGTCTATAGGGAGCATCAAATTGTCTTTCCTAAAATGATCTCCGAAATCCCATTCATTTTTATCTGCATTGTAAAAATAAAAAATCATTTTACATTTTGAAAAACAGTTGAAAAATAGAACCAAGTTGTTACCAATACCAATTGCTTTTACGTCACTAATGCCAGGTGTACTTTTTGGTAGGTCAATTTTGAACAAGATAAATTTTCTGGAAACACTGTCATATACTTCAGAGTTTTCTGGAGAGCAACCACTAATAACAAACATTTTATTACCCATACTAACTGCAGAATGTTCACATCTTCTTCCAATCATATCGGGTAAAAATGTCCATTTGTTATCATGGTGATCATATGTTTCAACTGATTTCATCGTTCCCTCATCGTAGTTATATACTCCAGTAACAACAATTTTGCCTTCGAAAACTGTACAGGCTGAGCTATGTCTTACTGTTTGTATTTCTGCTATCTTAGTCCATTTGTTTAGTCTTTTGTTGAACTTAAAACAATAGTATGTATAATAATTCTTTTCAAAACACCCAGAAATAACATAAACATGTTTCATAAATGAGCATACACTATAGTGAAACCTTTGATCAAAAAATGGTTTTAACTTTTTCCAAACTTTCGTCTTTCCAGAATACTTTTCAAAAGAAGATGTCCATCTATATTTTTGATCGAATCCACCAACTACATATATATCAGAACCAATTCCAACTGTTTTGCTTGAACTAGTTTTATTTAACAATGGAATCAGTTTTACAGAAGTTTTAATTTCAGATTTTTTATGTTTTATAACTTCATTTGAAACACTTTCTTTATCTACACCTCCACAAATAACAATATCAAATTCATCTTGATTGCAATAACGATTTTCATACAAAACTGGAGGTTTAGAGCTGTAGGTTTTGGTCTTCATTATATGTTTACTTAGAGAATTATAGAACTGAAATAAATAACATATAACTTTTTTATTCAAATAAATATACATGATATTTATTAAAATAGTTTATGGCAAAATATAAACTTAATTAGTCAAACTATAAAGCCTTTAGAAGTGTAATATACTTTACTTATGGATGTTTTAATAATGATCTACTTAACAATATAATTATAACATTTATTAGTTAACAACAATTATATTTAAAACTTAATTTGTTGTAAAATTCAAAATAAAAATGTTCTTGTACAAGACAAAAATGCTATTAAAAAGAACATTACCTTAACAACTTAATGTTAAAAACTCTTTGAATACAACAATTGACAAGTTTGTTTAATCTAGCTTATGTTGCGCTTTAGAAACAGCCCTTTAGGACGTAAATGAAAAACTAAATGGCAACAAATGTTGGGTTATACAGAAGTGAAGTTAAACTATATAAAAAAAGTAATTATCTAAAAAGCAGGAGAGTTTTTTGACTGGTTCACTTGAAACAAACTGGAATAAACGTAATAGAAAAGTGATTGAATACAATAAAGTTTAATATGCTTTACAACAAATTGACAATTTAATGTTAACTTTGTTGTATAAAGTTTGTTTATTTCATTTTGTTTTGAAGAAATACGTTAAATTGGAGTAGTACTGTAAGTTGTTTTGCAGAAAAACGTTAAATTGTTAAAGTTTCAAAATTTGTAAAAGCAACCTTTTCACTTATTACTAGGCAATCAGAAGATAAAAAAATTTTTACTTGTTTACTATTTATAACTCAAAAGGTTTCATTTATCATTTTTCAAACTTTTAACAATATCACATACTGGTCTTATTTTTACTACATTAGAAAACCGTAGTTTTACAATTCTTTTTTTAATAAACTTGCAAAATTACCACTAATGTACAACTAGTATCATTAACACGTAAATAATTCTTTGAAAAGTAATGTTTAAAACTTTGAAAGATGATAGTTAATCAAATACTATGTATATATATATATATATATATATTTATATTATATGCAAGTTTATAAATAACAACAACAAACAAGTAAGCTGAAGTTTCGCAGATATTTAAAATCATACATTCCCATTTTTGAACACTTATTCGCTATAAACAAGTTTTCGTAAAAAAATAATGGAGCTTACAATTCTTGTTCAATTTACAAAAAAAAAATTATCTTATAAAAGTTTATTAATAAAACTAAAGCTTAAATGTTATATTCAAAATATTATCTAAAGAAAATAGTTTTATTCATTAAGAATGTATCTTTAGTTAATGTAATCAAATTAAATAAACTTCGTATTTTTTTACAAATGTCATTCGTATAAAAAACACATCAACAACATCTATAACCGACGTTAAAAAAGCCATATGATTTAAATAAAAAAAAAACGAAAAATACCATAAACTAACTAATACGTGTACTAACTTTATAAATATATTTGTAAGTAAAACACATAATTGCTATAAAATTAGAAACAACAGATAACTGTGTATGTATTTTTGTTACAAAGCTATATTTGTTTTAATAAGAAAAAACAAGTTAAATTCAATAAAAATATAGTACTAAAAAAAGCGCGAATTAATATCTCAGTACAAAATTTTTATAAACAAAGTTCAATTTTTGTTAAAGATGATGGAGTAGATCTATGGATTTAGTTTCAATTACTTTCATTGCAGCCCTTTTAATAACGCATTCAAGTTAATTAAGAATGTTTATATTTGAGAAGGTGCAAGCCGAACGTCCACACATTTTTTCACAAATCTGAAAGCTCATTTATTTAAGTGAATTAAACCAGAATTAGTTCAACTCTAAAAATCTATACTATTAGATTATTAAGAGACAAAAAACGTTCAAAATGTATGTTCACAGGACTTGGTACACGACGAACTTATCGGTTATAGACTCCCACACATATTGAATACCTTTTAACGTCTTGTCTAGGTCATAAATGTGTAATAAAAAAATTAAGTTAGTTAAATGATTCTTTTATCACTGATTTGATTTTGCTTCAATAAAACTTCAGTATATCTTTTTAAAAAGCAAGCTTAGAAATCAAAGTAACAATTGTTTCATGTTGTTTTTAATCCTCTGGTATTAATATTTAAATGAATCAGTTGCTTTTAAATCAATAAAAAGTGCCTAAAAGATGTTTAAAAACTAATAAAACTACTGACAAGAAAAAATCGTCAATTAGTTAAACAGTATATGAATATTATTAGCTTACTGATACGAATAAAATTCAAATTAAATTATAAAATTTGAAAATATATTTTATTTTCCAATGTATAAAACGAAACTACCTGTTTTGTACTAAATGTTATCAGTAAGAAAATGTTATATAAGCTTAATTAATTATAGAAAAACTTTATAAATATAGCTAGAAAGTAAAAGTTTTGTTTAAATTATCAGGACAGCAATATATTTGTAATGATTTCATTAAATTGACTACTAAAATTATTACAAATATTAGTAAGAAAAAATCAAATCATACAAATCTTACACTAAATATAAGAAGCCTTTGTAAGAATATGTGAATTCGTTTTTTAATTTGTATGATATGGTTTTAAATTTAGTAGTAAGTTTTTTAACTTTCTATAACTTAATAAAAAGTCTTTTTTTTTAATTTGAGCAGCTTTTTTCGCTCGATGCATCTTTTACTTTCAATTTTTACTGTTAATATTTAAACGAAGTTTTAAAAATAAGTTAAGTGAAGTATTTCCTATTGAAATAGTTTACATGTTTCTAACGAAACAATATGTCAAAATCGTACTGTAAATGTACTTAGTATTTTAAAACTTCTCATTGCTTGATAACATACCCACTTTTTTTCTTATGTATTAAGTTGCTATAATAGATGTAATTCGTTTACACTATTTCTAATAACAGTGCAAAATTAACTATAAAAAGTGTGATTAAAATATACTGATGTTTGATTGATGTAATCTTTTGATGAATTCTATATTTCTACTAGTTCATTATATTCACAAAAGGTGTGTTTAATTCATATTTTTTAAAGAAAACTTTTAGTAACTATGATAGGGTGTCTATTTTAGGGAATATTTTTTGTGCACATAGCCCGGGTGACAGCAGAGTAATAATATCTAACATAAGTTGATTTTTTTATTTTGAGATGTACAGCGTTCAAAAATATTAAAGTTTGTAAATAAATGAAGTATCTTGTAAGCTGTAAAATTTGAGCTAAATTTGTAAGTACTAAAAATACTATAAAGATACGGTTATTATAAAACAGTATTTTAGTCACTTTAAGTTTCAGTATACTTCTTTTTTTTAAGTAAGAGTTTAACCAAATAAGTTATATTTAAGATTGGTTTTTTATGTTTACGTTTTAACTACGTGGTCTCTAGTAACTTACTAACTGATATACTTGCGAGTAGCAAATAATATGCTAACAGTAATAAGTTACAAACTTATTTCTAACTTTTGAATAAAACAGACTTTGAATAAATGCAATTTACTTTATTTTCAATAAAAATTATTAGTTGTGAATAAAGAAACTATTAAGTCACGACACAGATTAAATCTATAAAAAGTTTAAATAATCGTAATGTTATATAAAATACGGGAACGCGTCACTTTTGCACGAGCGTCACTTTTGCACGAGGGGACACTTTTGCACAGCGACTCTTTTGCACGAGCGTCACTTTAGCACGAGGGGACACTTTTGCACGGCGTCACTTTTGCACGCAGGGTCACTTTTGCACGAGGGGACACTTTTGCACGGCGACACTTTTGCATGGAGGGTCACTTTTGCACGAGGGGACACTTTTGCACGGCGACTCTTTTGCTCGGAGGGTCACTTATGCACGAGGTGACACTTTTGCACGAGTCGACACTTTTGCACGGCGACTTTTTTTTTTTAATTAAAAAAAAATAACTTAAACAATATTCGCTTTTAAACGCAAGTTGTTTTGAATAAATAAAATGTGGTAATTATTTATAGAAATTTTAATGTAAAGTTTTTATTTTAAGTTTTACGTAGAACAATATAATAACGTACCACATTTCATTAATTTATATTTATTAGCTTAATTTAAATAACATAGTTGAATACACATTTTTAACTTTATATAAAATTAACTTTGAATACATTAAATGAAAATAATCTGAATTTTATTACTTTTTAAAAAGAAAGATAAACTTAATTTAGTAAGGCTTCAAAACACGAGTTTTAAGTATTATTTTTACTTATTTTCTCTTGATATTATTATTAGCCTTATATAGCTATTTGAAAAATAATTTAATTTATTTTTATTATAACCAACCATTAAATAAAATAAAGATTTAGTTAGTTTATGAAGTGTAAAGTTATTTCAGATTTTACCTGGTGTTTATTTTAATTTTTTAATTTAGCGTGAGAATAAAAAAAGCAATAAACTAGCGTATTTTTCATGATTTAAAATTAAATTATTTTATTACAATAATGTTTCATGATCATGATAAGTCAATAAGAGAGTAACATTTGGAAGTTTGAATTTATGTTCATCAAAAGTATCAAGAGATGCTTACACAAGCATTCCATGATCATGAAATAAGCCAATAAGAGCCTAACGTTAATGTCCTTGGAGCGTTAGGTTTTTATTTTTTTTTTTGGGTTAATGCATTTAAATACTTGATGTTGAGCGTTCTATATCAAAGCGTAAATAAATATAAGTTTGTGGTTAAAGTTTTGCTGTTTATGTTAACTTGTAAATTGTTTATCTTTGTTATAATAAATAAAGTATTTGTGTTATTTTATTTTTCTTTATGTGTCTTCCAGTTTAAGTGGTCTAAGTTTTGATGCCATCTATCATATGGACAATAAACTTGTAACCGTATAGTAAAATATATAAAAAGGCATAGTTGTTGATTAATATATTAAAATTCAAAATAAACTAAACAACTTACTAACACTTAAAGTACTTTTTATCCTAGTTTCTAGATAAATTAACTTTAATGTCTTTGGTATGAATCTTTTACATATATTTTCAATTTATCTTTTCGTTAGTTTGTTTCTAACATTAACTTTTACTGTTACAGATTTTATACATTTCAATTTTTGCCTTTAATATAGGTATTTTATAAAATTTTAGTTTTCAGTTTCTTTTATGTTACAGACTTGGTAGTTACCAAAAAATTTTTAATCGGCCTGCATGCAAAATTGATTTTCAATGCTTAAAAGTCATCGTGCCAAAATGTCGCTGTGCAAAAATTTCATCGTAAAAATGTGACGTTGTGCAACAATGCTGCCGTCATCATGAAAAAATGTAGCCGTACAAAAGTGTCCCTCCGTGCAAAAGAGTCGCCGTGCAAAAGTGTCCCTCCGTGCAAAAGTGTCGTCGTGCAAAAGTGTCCCCTCGTGCAAAAGTGACGCTCGTGCAAAATTGTCCCCTTGTGCAAAAGTGACCCTGCGTGCAAAAGTGTCGCCGTGCAAAAGTGTCCCCTCGTGCAAAAGTAACGTTCGTGCAAAAGTGACGCTCGTGCAAAAGTGACACCCACCCATAAAATATTAACATCAATTTAGCAATGTAGACGTTTTCTTGATTCTCGAAACCACTTAATGAATCGTAACTTGATGTGCGGAATAACTAATTATTCACCTAAGTGCGTATTTGAAAGACAAACGCAAATATATACGCATTGAAATGAATAATAGCTCCTAAAAAAATAAAATGATTGATTTTAATAAAAAAAACTGTTTATTTTTATTACTAGAAGCACGTTATGAAAACTGTGAAATACAGTTTACAACATTCGCTTTTAAATAAATATATTGCGTGAATACTGCAATATATTGCGTGAATACAGCTTTTAACACAGCTAAAAGTTTCGTATTTCAACAAAAAGTGTGTACCTAATAAGTACTAGTTTTATTAAGAAGTAGCATGTTTAACACATAGTTTAATTCTATTTTTTAATACAGAAAATAAAATTTTAATTAGTTTTTAATGCAAACTAAGTTAGTTAGATAAGCTTATAGAATTTAATAAAGAAATTAAGACTTAAAAATATAGTTAATAAATTTATATATGAACAAAGACCTGTTGGGTCGCTAAGAAAGGACTAGTTTTTTATATAATGTTGTAACTCTAAAAAATAGTTAAAATTTTATTTTATAAATAATTGAAAAATATTCGGTACGCTTTAAACATTTAAAGGTTTGTGTATGTTTTCTTGCATTAGTTTCCATAGTAATTTGAAACTTTTTATTGCTTATAAACTAAACCCTTACCTACAAATATTGACTTTTTATTACCCACTGCATAAAGTATTTGAAGTCTTTTCAACTTTGCTTACCTTTACATTTTCATAGTAAACTCGAAATGTGTGACGTAAATGTACTGCTTTTAATAAAATCAAACTTTCAACAAGCTTTTATCAATGCTAGTTTTGATTACTCAGTGAATTTAACTAAGGAAGGTGTAACTTTGTAAACACGTGTGAATTAAATTTCTTTGTAATGAATAAACAAAAGAGTCTTTCGCAAATATTGTACTAAACTTTACCATAGTGACTTCAAAATATCATGTTTGCTATAACTGGGCTATTTTAAGCTAAAACAATTTAGTTTTACTTAAACAGCTTGCAGTAAGTTTGTTTTTTGAAAAAAATTTTAGAGTAGAGTTGTCTATTTTATTTATTATATTTATTTTTAGTAGAAAATATTTAAATTTATGTAAATAAGTGTTCTGTATCTATCATTGTTTCATCATTTTCAGTTAACTTTAGTTTTTTTTTTTTAATTTTTAACGTAAAGTTATAATATTAAACAACAAAAGAAAGCAACAATTTAAAACTTGTACCTTTAGTAACAACAATAGACTAATAACCAAGTTAAAGTATTTGGTTTGTTTATTAAATAGTTTATAAACGAAACTGTAAATTTAAACATTTATCACATATCATATATTTCTTGTGATTCATAAGTGAAAGACTTTTTTGAATTTTAATAATGTTAAAGCTACTTTATATATTTAGTTTCTAATTTAAACAAACTTTTACAGAGTTTTTAAAGTTTGGTTACAATAGAGCTCTTATTTATTATTTTTTGGTTTATTTTTACGAAGCTTTAAGTCAAACTACTACTTGTGATGATAATGAATCAAAACTTGCAGCGATTGCAAATTTTATTTGTAACAGTACTACACACACTAATGGCCCTAAAGGTTTAGAAAGTTTTTAGACAAGTTTTGGTTTATGTGTTTATTTTTAAGTTAAAGAGAAATTATACATTACTTTACAGACTAAGAAAATATTTTGTAGACTTATATTTGTTATTTCTTAGGTGAAAAAGGAGAACCAGGTGCTAATTGTGACGTCATAGATAAATTTGAAATGCTCGATCGAGAAAATAAATTGCTGAGTCAGCAAGTTTCAACTTTGGAACAAGCCGTAAATAATACTGAAGCTAGATTAAACAAGACAATTGAAGGTATTAAGATAAATCAATCATTCGAAGTAAATAAGTATAAAAATTGTAAAACCGTTTAAAAAATATAAATAAATTATGTATATATATTAAAGTTTTATTAAAAAAAAAAACTCTTTTTTAATTGTTTAAAATCGTTAGATCAAAAGTGTTTTGTTTTTTTTAATGACTTTAAACAACTTGAAATTTATGACAAAAGCATTTAGCTACACCTTCATGATAACACCTAATAGAGGAAACTTTGACCAGTGTCGTAAACAATGCCAAGATATGAAAGGTGATCTCATACATTTTAATTTTGGTGAAGATGGTATCAAGTATCATTCGTTAGTTTAAATGAGCCTTTAATAAAATTTAAATTTAAACAATTTTTTTGAATAGATAATTATCATATAAAAAGTATGAGTGCTAACATTTAACATAACACTTAGCAATTAAAAAATATTGTAAACAGGCTTTAAAAATGTAACACTTATAAAACTGAATTACATAAAGTTTTTTATTATATCAGGG
This sequence comes from Thalia democratica, assembly GCF_965202585.1. Lineage (NCBI taxonomy): Eukaryota > Metazoa > Chordata > Thaliacea > Salpida > Salpidae > Thalia > Thalia democratica. Next base: position 22,246,691 of record NC_139165.1, read on the forward strand.
CACTCCGAAAAATAGTTGAATCATCAGGAAAGCATGTTTGGGTAGGCATTACAGATCGTCAAACGGAAGGAGTTTTCAGATATTTGAACGGTGAGACGGTGAATGTGTATAAAAGCCAATCCCTTTTCTACTACTTTGCAGCAGGCGAACCTAACAGTTCTTGCAACGAAGATTGTTTACATTATTTTCCACGACTCGGAGCGCTCAACGATGTAAAATGCGACTCAGTGAACTTGGAAGGAGGCGACTTTCACGGCTTGTGCGAGATAAAACAAATGTTTATTAATGTGTAATGTTTCGTTAGCTTTTTACAGCTTAATAACTTATCTATTTTTGTAAATACAAAAAAAAAAGAAGTTTAAAGTTAACGATTCAAGTTTTTCGATAATTTAGTTATGTTTAATTTAATTCTTTTCTAAAATGCTTGGATTCTGATAAAATCTTTTAAGTAATATTTCTACAGTAAAAGAACAAATTTTTTTCAAGTTGTTTTTCATATTATTTTTTTACTATTTATACCACTTCAACATCGATTATTTTTAATTTACAATTTCATTTATCTCTTCGAATTTCTTTTTCAATTAATAATAAAGTTTTTTTAAAAGTTTATTTTATTTTTTTAATTTTTAGTTAACTGCTTTTGTATTGTACTACAGTAAAATGTCTACTTAAAGTATAATAGCCTAGGAATAATAAATTGTATCATTATACGAATACCAATAAAACAAGCTTCACAAAGTATAAAACTACTTAATACTTTTTACAAATATTTTTTTCTAATAGTTTGTACAAAATTAATCTAAAATTAAATGGTTTTTTTGCACTTGGTAGCAGTGGCGATGCGTGTTGATATTGATAGGGGTTTATAATTATGTATATTGATAAGCGCTGTTTATTAGTAAATGACAAAAATAATCTCTTAAGTAATTTTACTTTAAGTAATAAACTGATTTAGGATACTGAACTCCGAACAGTTATTGAAAATGGTAAAAACAGTGTACGAGTTTGAGCAGTAGTTTAATGCAATATATATGTAGAGTTGTCAAAAATATCTAAACTAAAGTAACATTGAACTAAATCAAACTTTTGTTACAGAATAAAAACCAATTGACTTATAAAGCGAAAGCCCGGATAACGAAAAATTAAAAAGTATTAACTGATTTTTTTTTTCTATCACATCTCTTACCTATAAGCTCCAGAATTCTTTTTTATGTCAAAATTTTGATGCCATGTTTGTACCAATCACAGTGATTACTCACTTGTCCAGCCATGTTTAGCATGGTTTTTTTTTTGTAAATATTGCCGGATAAAAACTAAAACTTTTTTTAATAACATGCCTCAATTACAAAATGCTATGCAAATAATAAGATGTAAACTTAGTTATCTGTTAATTAAATTCATTTTTACTTTTTTCAATGAACCAAAAATAAAAAAGACAAAAAGTTTGTGAGTTTTAAAACTATTTTAACTAAAACAAATTACTTCGTTAACAGTTTAACTGATTCCAAAACTCTTTCTAAAAAAAAAGAATGAAGATTTGTCTGACTTTTTTTTTCTTTACATTAAACTCACGGAATTGGATAAGTTTTGAAACATTTTCTGGTGTGGTTTTTGGTTTTTTTTTTCATCCGGCCGATTGTATAACAATGCTTAAGTAATGCAACATTCATAAATACAACCCGGTTTTATCACAATAAAAAAATATTTTCAAAGTAGCTCCGGGTATATTCTTATATTTTTATAGCGCAAAAAATTTAGATTATATAAGTTCTTTTTTACAAATTATTACGTTAATATAAACTGCTTGCATAGTTTTTGTTATTAAATTAGACATGTTTTTATTAATAAATTTTAGCTGACACTAATTTTAATTGAATTTAAATAAACGTTTTTCTTGACTAAAACCAGACGGATAAGTGAGGAAGCATTATGATATTAAGCAAATGCATGTTTGTGCAAAATGCTTTAAAACTGTAACTTACTATTAAATATTAAAATTGAAGCAATTTAAAGGACTTATCTAATAAATATAATATAGTTACATTAGTGATTTTATTAGAAAAGTTATGTATTGATTATTTCTGGAACTCAGGAAAAATTAAGTTTTAATATTTTGACGCCAATTGTTTTTACTACGACTAGAAGCTTTACTATTGTTTTTAATCAGCGACCATTATAAACTCGGTAATATTAAATTTAATAATGCTAAACTCGGTCATATTAAACCTGATCTTGCTTAATCGTTTTTCGAAATATAATAACTAAAATTTGGTATTAAATTATAGTAGTACAAAAGCTCTGATTGATAATAGTTTAACAAGTTTCAAATTCTTGTTATAAATTGTGCGTGTAGTGATCTATAAAATATTTTCAAACAAAAAAAAATATTTGTTTTTAATCTATTTTTATATAACCAAAAGATCAAAAGTATGTTTCCAAAAACTGCAGTGCACCGAACGATTAGAGAACCAGATGTTAAGAAAATAACATACTGACATGCAAGTTATTCCTAATTTATTAGTACTCTTACAATATTTGAACCCTAATTGTTATAAGCAGAGTTAAATTAATTCAAACAACTGCAGTTGATGTTAATATAACTTAAATTAAATATGCTGGCATAAAAATGTCAATAAATCAATTTTCTTACTAAAACGAACTAAAATCATGTTTCTAAATGATGTTAGTATTATATTATGTAACATAATGTTAGAATGATATTTAAATCAGTAGAACCTTAATTGTTAGGTTCCTTATTTTAACCATAAATTAACAGTTTAATTAAAACTTTTGAAGCTTGTTTGATTTTGAAAAGTATCTAAATTATTAAAAAATTCAATGTACATTTTTAAAATTTATATCATTTAAATTTTTGTGTTTTTTTGGTTTAAAACAGCTTTTCTTAGCTATTGTTCTTAAAAAAAAAGGATTTTATTTATTCATAATATTGTTATATTACCATAAAACTTTAAAAAAGGCAATCTAGTATAAAAATTAAGTTGTGCCTTTTTTAACACTGAAAGTCAGTCAAAAATTTTTAATTCATTTCAATTTGAGTACTTCTTCTTTTAATCAATTTAAAACATTATTTTTAACTAAAATTTTACAAGTGAACATAATCCTTTATTTTAATTAAATAATGGTTTAAAAGAAGTATAAAATGTGTGTTTTAATTAAGTAAGTACATCCTTTAGAAACAAAAATTAGTTCATGGTGGTCGAAAACCAGTAAATTTTTATTTTGGTAATGTTTCTAATCTTATTATATATAAATGCTATGTTATTGCTACAACTAAAAGTCTTATTGTATCAAAAAATATGCATTAAACTTTCTTTTGTTTTTAAACTTACAACTTCAAGTTAAAAAAATTGTTGACTTCTGATTAGTTCAGTAATAATATATACGAATTTAAAAATAATTTAAAAAAACAATATCCAAGTATACAAATAGCTTTAAAACATACATTTTTATCATTAAAAAAATGATGTTTTTTATTTAACTAAAACTACCACATGTAATGGAAGTTACTCAAGTTTATTTCTTAAAATAAAAATTGTAAATTTCGAACGTGTAAAAAGTTTTATTGAAAATGAGAAAACCAGAACTCAAAACAAACGCTTAAAATTTTATTTTTAAATAGAAAATCAGAACCTATGAGTTATTTAAGTTAGTTTGTTCAAAAAAAAAAAGATAGATATTTACATCAGAGCAATAAGAAAACTATTAAAAAAAAATTAGATCTAAGATAAAAAACAAAAAATTAACGAATAAAATCAGTTTCTATGAGTTTTATACTTATATCGTAATCAGAACAAAATTTTGAAAAAAATAAAATATCAACATTTTCAAACTTTGTCATAACATTATTTAAGAGATGTGTTAATATTTACTGTAAACGAAAAATTGTAGATAAACAACTAACGAATGAAAATACCTAAAAGAAAAACAGTCTACTAAAATGCAAGTTTTGAGATTAATTTTTTGGTCAATAAAAACTTGATATTTTCTTATATTTTAACTAAACACGTTTAAAAAAACACTTAATTTAAAAAAAAAATCTTAATTTAAAAATTATTAAAAATCAAGCTGCAATAAAACATCATAAAACAGTTAATTATTACTAAAAACGTTTAAAAAATTAACTTAGTTCACAATTAAGTAAAAATTACAAACAAACTCGGGAAACAGTTTTCATATGGAAATTACATTTTTTGTAAAATATTGTTGAAAACTTGATGAATTTCAGATTGAAGATTTAAAACTATAAGTACTAAAGAAATTTACTTTAACTTTATAAAAAAATATCAACTGTTTAGCTTGTTATAAAAACTACAAATGTTCAATTTATGTGCAAACTATTTATTATCAATTTTCAATTAGAAACTTAAACACTATTATAAATAATTAAAAATAGAACTGTAAAATAGCAAGTTTCTAATACAATTACGTAGTATATTAAAACAAAATTAGATAACGAAACATCACAGAAAGTTATTAAAGACAATTTACATAAAACTTTGAAAAAGAGTCTTTATTTTAGTAGTTAGCTTAAAATAAGGAACTAAACCTTTAACAGTTTAAAAGAAATTAACCTAAAAATGAAAAAACTATACGAGTTATCCAACTTCTAATAATACTACTAGTATTTATTTTTTGCAAATAGAAACTTTTGCATCTCATACATTTGCTGTTTCAATAAATCCACTTCACTTTTCAATTCCTGAAAAATTTATTTTTTCAAACAAAAACTATCTAAAGTTTTTATTTCAACTGATAACAATCTTTTAAAGTAACCAAAAACAAAAAAGATACATATAGTTTTATTCCTTCAACCAAAGTTTATACAAACAAGTACACAATTGAAAATTTTCTGACACCAATTTTAAATTTTGCTTGTTAAGAGAAACAAGTGCATTTGGTTATTTTTATTAAAATGGTTTTTAGAATATTACAATAAACTAACTTGATTACTAGGAGTTTTTGTTTGATTTTGTTGTGAAGTTTCTTCATTATTTTCTAATACCTGTTACATTTAGAATTAATAATTAAGTAATATAAAAGTAAGTCAATTGTTTGTATTTTGAAACTTGGGCAACCTAATTATACTTACAACTATAAAAAATATATAGTTGTAAAAATATTCAATGGTTGCTTTTTTTAATAAAAAAAAAGTTATAAAAAATTAGTTACACTTAATGTATTGCTATAAAAATATTCACATTTAAAAAAAAATCATATTTCGTATAATCTATACTACACTTAAAATTTTTAAGAAAAATAATAATACTGAAAACTATTTAGCAATTCGATTTCAAAAAATTTATAGCATCTGTTTCTACTAACATGAAAACTAAAATATTTATGATTTTATATATTGCAAAAAAAGACTGTTTTAACAAGTAAGTTTATAGACTTGATTTTAAAAATATATATACTTACAGACTGGGTTTAAAATTTGAACTTAAAAAACTTCAGCTTTATTTTCAACTTTGTAAACCGTAAAATTACAATTTTAAATAAGCCCAGTTATGCTTGGTAAAGTTAGACATAACAACAAGTTTTAAACAAAAAACAAAAGTAAATATTTCTTCAGAATCCTTTTTTTTTATAGTCCAAAGTAAATTATACTTTTAAAACTTTAGAACTTTAATTTTATTAAATGTGACTTTAGTCTTAAATCAGGGTGCAAAATTAAGCCTGAATAATTAAAAATAGCATTCTGTTATGGTGATTTAAAAAATACTAAACAATAAAAACTTAATGTATCTACTTACCACTCTATCAAAAGTGACAATTGAATTGCTTGAAACTTCATCACACTGATGAAGAGTAGATTGAGCTCTGATGCTAAGAGTAGATAAAACTTCACTATGAGAAGTAGATTGTACTGCATTACTGGAATCATATGAATGATCATGGGAGCTACAAGCAGCTTCATCGTTGAATTGAATTTCGTCCTCAATGAGAACTGATACCGGCTCATATTTGTTTAATTTTTCTTTGTAGATTTCATTTTCCTTTTTCAACTGAAAAACTAAGCATTTGTTGAAGTTGTTGCAAAAGTTTAAATTTATGGAGACACAATAAACTAATAAGTTTATTTAAGTTTAACTTCATTATAAGTGAAAAAATTAATATCATCTACTATGACAACTAACTTTTTGTTAACTTCTTCCAGGTTTTATAAATTTCTTACGGTTTTTTAAAAGACAAGTCTTTTGGACTATTTTTAGTAAAAATTAAATTCATGGTATAAAAAAATGTTTTAAAAGAATTGAAAAGATAATTAAAGCTACTTTAAGTGTGTATTTTTTACAAAAAAAAAAAACTAAATGATACAAATTTAAAAAAATACCTTTTTGATATATTAGTCGTGTCTAATGAAAATTTTCTCACTTCACATGTAAAAATAGTTTTAAAATCCAAGTTTTTTAATAATTTTTGATCAAAATTCAGTTTCATTTTTTTTTTTTAATTCTTCAATTTACAGGATTTTTTGTTCAAATCCTAAAATTCCAGGTGTTTCTTATATTTCAGATTTTTTAGCAACTCTGACTTTGATATAAGCAAAAAAAACTAGTTTTTGTGATATAGACTTTTTTAAATATTTATTTATATGTTTATGAGCTGTAATTTCGTAAACAGTGCTTAAATATTTGATTGTGCTGTTAATTTTAACATGTTTTCAAAAGTAAACACAACTTCTGTAAAAACATCTTGTATTAATATTGTAATAGACTTTCAAAACCAAACTATCATCAGTTAACAACAAATCAAAAAATAATGAAATTTTTAAATAAACCTTATCAAGTTGCTTTTCCATCATTTTAATTTGATGTACATGTTCATCATTGGATTTTACCAACTTACAATTTTGATCGAAAATCAAGAAATATTTTGACTTCCAGTTATTTTCTTCCTTTTAAATATTATTCGATTAATTTTACAAATAAAAGCAGTTGTTTACTTTAAAATTTTATAGCATAATTTTATTTTCAAAACTGTTTCAAGACCAACATACAAATAAGAAGAAACCAAGGTAAAAAAAAGGTATAAGAAGAAACTTAATCTCACAAACTTGATTATTTTCTGTAGCAAAATCTAGTTTCTGCCTTTTATTAGTATAATCTTGAGCTGATTGACTTTTTCTTTTTTGAAGTCTATTGATTATCTGAATTGTTGAAGTTGAACTTGTTTTTGGCTCGTCACCTCCTATCTGTTGTAAAAAAGTTTGAATAAGCTTTGAATTTTTTCAAAATAAACTTTTAGGTGACATAAAATTTATAGTTACAAAAAGTGGTTTTTATTGTACTTGATAAGATCGTAATTTTTTTGCCATCAAAACCTGGTAGTAAATAAAATTTTAAATTTGCTTTTTTTTAATTAGATAAGCTATTTATATTTCAGTAAATTGCGCAATCTTTTTTAGTAAAGACAAATAACTATATAGTTACAAAAAGTAAAAACTTTAAAATACTAATGTAATAAAAACACAGGTAATAAAAAATACATTGTTTTTTTTTTCTGTAATTCAAGATATTTAGAAATATATTTTAACAAAATCACAAGGTCCAACTTGTATTTTTTCTAAAACTGGTTTTGTTTTAATTTTCTTAGCTAGTATCTTAACTTCTATATATTTTTTTTTATTACCATTTTTGTTAGTCAAATTATAATACAAAACCGACTAAGCTTATTTACTTGAAACTTTAATGCAAATGTTTTTCCTTTAGTTATATATTTAAAAAAAAAGGGAAAGTTTAGTTTTGGCAAACAAAAGGTAAAGACTTATCATTTATATACATTTCAAAATATATTTTTAAAGTTTATTGAAACCAATCTCAAAGTTAATTTCAAAAATGAGTCTTGCTTTATAAATAAAATACAAAACTTTAATAACATTGGTTTTATTTCATGACCAAAATCACCTTATTTTGTGTAAGTTATTCAAACAACTTACTATTGTGACTTCATAATAGTTTTGATCTGTTTCATTTGTGCTTACTTCTGTGTCATCATTTGTTTCAGGATTGCATCTCTATCAAAAAAATATTTGGGTAAAATTTACAAAGTAACTAACTAAACAAATATTAAAAAGAAACAATTTGACATAATTAACCATATGCATATTTTAAATACAGTATTAATTACATGAAAAATCGAATAATATTTTAATATTCAGAAGCTTTTTCAGAAGTATACTAAGAAAAGTTATCTCACTTTTTTAGCTTTTTCACTCTCTGATTCGTTTGTATATACTTCTGCATTCTTATTTGCGACTGGATTGAGTGTCTATCAAAAAAAAATATAAATGTTTATTTAATTGGAAGTCACATTCACTTGTCAATGCTTGTTATAACTATTCAAAGTTTTGTAAGCACTCAAAGTAAAATCAAAAACTTAGATGGGTAAACATAAGTTCATTGTACCTTTTTTTAAATTGGTTCTAATTTCAGTTCCATGTTTGTAACGATGCTTTCTTGCGCCAGAAAAGTTATCCCATTGTGTACCTAAAAATTTCTATTAGTTATTTGAATGAAATTTTCAAAGTTTAAAATTTAAAGTACAAAAGTAAATAGAACAACTAACAAATTTATTTTAGGCTAAAACTGAGTTTAAAAACATATAGTTTTGAGCTTTTAAAAACAGTTTTTATTATTAAACATAACTGTTTTTCATCACTTTATTACTGATTGTTATGACAATAAATAAAATTCATATTACTTAAAACTAAGTATCTGCTGTCAAGTTCTTAAAACAGTTTTTATTAGCTGTCATCTTACTTTTTTCATATTTTTATAACTGAAAGTAATGTGAACAAATAAATGTCAACTAACTTAAAACTTGTTCAAGCAGCTCAGGACTGAAAAGAGGATCTTTCTGAAGAATCAGTTCTCTTTGCTCGGCTTTCCACAACTCACAGTTTGTTTTCTCCGCTTTTTCCAACGCTTCTTTTTTCAAAAGCTTTTTCTGTAATACTTTGTTAAATGTATAAATTTTTTAAAAGCTGATAATCTACACCTTATTTGTGGTTTTTATTAAAAGATGATACAAAATTTAACGAAAATTCCAGAGTATTGTAACAACTAAACTGGCAACAATAACTAGATTAAATTAAAAGGCAATTATTTTTTTTTAATGTGTGGATTTAGTGAATTATAAGTTTAGTTCAGGGTAACTATATATTATGGCAATAGGGGAGGTAAACACTTTTTTTTAATTTAATTTTGGCTTTTATATGAAAGCTTTAATTAAAACTATAAGCCGGTTTTTATAGAATTCAGAAATATCATTTAACTTTTGAGATATTTCATTTTTCAAAGTTTCCAATACAAATGTGAGGACCGGAAATTTTACAGGTCAATTTTCTCAGAAATTTTAAAAATCACTAAAAATCTATCTCCTCCTTCATTTTTCGAGCAATTATCTTCAAATTTTCAGGAAATGTTCCTTACATTATAAGGAAACAACGTTATTAATGAATTTTGATAATTTAAAAAAACAAAAAATTTATGGCAAAAGATAAAAAGTCTTTTTTTTTTTCAAAAAAAATATATTTTTACTTAAAATTTTTCAAATTCACAAGTAGCGTTTTTCTGTTATTGTTTAAAAATTAGATTGTGAAAGTTTGAAGAAGATTGCTTGAAAAATGTAGGAGGACATATATTTTAAACAAAATAGTCTTTTTTGCTGTTTTAATTTTCTCTTCCCATACAGAACCTATTATGCGGTCCGACTTTGATTGGTCATATCTTTAAAAATAATTCTAATTTTTTAAACTCATAAAAAGCATCTTAAAGCTTAGAAAAAAATTTTATAAAATAAGATTAACTTGTAAAAACCATGGCTTACCCCCACTATGGCCTTATTATAAATATAAAGAACAATTTCCTTTGTGTTTTAATAATTTCAAATCAACTTATATTAAAAGGCAGTCTCACTTTTTTGGTTTCTTCTCTTTTAGATACGTCTGTAATTATTTTTGAGTTCTTGTTTGTTTCAGTACTGAGTTTCTCCTATTTAAATGAAAATTATTTGGTTTTGGTTAACACAATTTTTTTATATTAACAAATTGTGTGTAAAATATAAAAGCTAAGGGACATGTTCAAAGTCCACCCAGTCAAATTCGAGAACCGCCTACCGATCAAGGGTAAGGTTTAGGGGCAACAGTGATAGCAAAAAAAAATCAAAAAATGCAAAAAATAAATTAATGAATAAAGAAAATAAATAAAAAACTCAGGTGGATTTTGATAGCATACCAAAAGCTAATTATCAAATATTTAACTCTTGTACTTGTGCTTTTAATATGGTTACAGATGCGTTTGCAGCTTCGTATGAGTACTTCTTTCGATTACACAATCCTTCCCATTGGGTAGCTAAATATTTATTGCATGAGCTTAAAAAAACCTTTGTTGTATTCTAAAACTTAAAAAGCATGAAAATGTGTAATTTATTATTTAAACATTATTTTTATTGGAAAGAAAACTTGATCAATGTTGTTAAAAGTATATAATATAGTTCAAAATAACTAAAGCAATCTCACACTTTTACTTTTATATTTTTATAATCATATGTTATGTTAAAAAACAATAAATATCTCACTTAAAACTTGCTCAAGCAACTCAAGATTAAACAGAGGATCTGTCTGAAGAACCAGTTCTTTTTGCTCAGATTTGTATATGTCACAAGCCAATACGTCAATTTTTTCCAAAGCTTCTTTCTTTGAAATCCTTCCCTGATGTTTTTTATCAAATAATAAAACTTTCAACTTGTTGAAAATCTAAATCTTTATTAAGATTTTTATTCAAACATAATAATTAAAAATATATATATATATATATTTATATATATATAAAACCATTACACTTCTTATTTCTATAAAACAAGTCAAGTTAGCAAAAGATGTAAAGAATTATAAATTTTGCAATAAAGGTATCGTAAAAATATTTTTTTGATACACTTTTACAACTTTTGTTTAACTCTCAATCTGTAACATAAGTTATTTTTAATTTAGCTATATAAAAACGGTTTACACTTCTAAATGAAGAAAGATAGAAAACAATACATTTTTGTATAAAAGTAAAATTTTTTTTTATTAATTTTCAATTCACAAAATTTAAAAAAAGTAAAACTGCATTTTATTAATTTTTAACAGTAAATAATTGAAAATTTTAAATTTTTAATTATTAAATATATTACAAAACATAATTTATTATAGGGTTATGTTTGCTTGATATATGAGTACATTTGATTCGGATGTGTTTAATGCTTCATTAAGAAGAATCTGAAAAAAAAATAAAATATAAAGTTTGCTGCCCAAAAAACTAATTTTACCCCAAAAATCACATACCTTTCGATTTTATTATGACATCATAATCACCCTAAATGTGCTAAATTTTTCTGTAAAATGTAGGGGTAGGGATTACAGCAGATTTTTTTTGTTCATATTGTAAATTTTTAATAAGTACATATGATTCGGATGTGTTTTTGCTTAGTGAAAAAGAATCTAAAAAGTAATTTTATAACTTTGCAAAAAAAAAAGTTGCTGCCCAAAAAAACTGATTTCAACCCAAATGTTTTTTGATTTTTGGACTTAAACAGTAATAAAATTACTTATACATGTCCTAGACTTATAATCTAAATCTTAAAAGAAAGCTTATAATTATAGGCATAAATTAAAGACATTTCAACCGCTTTTGTTGTATTATGATGTCATTATTACACTAAATATGCAAATTTTGTCTGTAAGATTGTACTTTTTTTTCTAATATAAATAGCAAACTCTTCTGCTGTTTTACTTTTAGTTTTTTGAATTATAATATAAAATGTGTTAAGTCAGCTAGGCAGAAAGATATTACTGATGTAATGTCATTTCAATTGCATGTTGATATGTGTATAAAATACATTTTAAATCAGTTTCCGTTATTAGAAATTATAATTATTATTAGAATTTTATATAAGTTAATTCAATAACTATTAACAGCTATGAGTTTAAAACTAAAAAAGATTTGATAAAAAGCTATGAATTTAGAGAACTAAAATATTTAAACAAACTAACTAATTAAGTTTTAATTTATTTATATGTAGAATACTTTATAAATTTTAACTAATAGTATTTTGAAAACAATAACATACTTGAAGCTAAAATAAAATTTACACAGATTAACATTTATTGTTTAATTAAATAAAAAAATTAAATTTAAAGAATAAAATTAAACTAACTTTAATAAATTTACATGCACTTTCTATGATATATAAGTCTAGATCTTTTACTCTTAGACAGGTGCTCTTAATAATTATAATTTCTAACAACATAAAGTGATTTAAAATGTATTTTATATATATATCAATATGCAATTGAAATGACATTACATCAGTAATATCTTTACGTCTAGCTGACTCGACACATTTTATATTCTAAATCAAAAACTAAAAGTAAAACAGCAGAAGAGTTTGCTATTTATATTAGAAAAAAAAGTACAATCTTACAGACAAAATTTGCAGATTTAGTGTAATGATGACATCATAATACAACAAAAGCAGTTGATTAGTCTTTAATTGATGCCTATAATTATAAGCTTTCATTTAAGATACAAGTTATAAGTCTAGTACATGTATAAGTAATTTTATTACTGTTTAAGTCCAAAAATCAAAAAGTATGTGATTATTGGGGTTGAAATTAGTTTTTTGGCAGAAAACTTTTTATTTTGCAAAATTATAATTTTATTTTTAGATTCTTTTTAACTAAGCAAAAACATATACGAATCATATGTACTTATTTGAATTTTACAATATGACCAAAAAATGTGCTGTAATCCCTACCCCTACATTTTACAGAAAAAATTTGCACATTTAGGGTGATTATGACGTCATAATACTTCAAAAGCAGAATATGTCTTTAAATATAAGTCAATAAGTATAAGTACTAAATTAAGACATAAATTTCAAGTCTAGAACATTTATAAGGGAATTTATTGCTGTTTAAGTGAAAAAATCGAAAAATATGTGATTATTGGGGTTGAAATCAGTTTTTAGGTAGCAACTTTTTTATTTTGCAAAATTATAATTTCTTTTTTAGATTCTTTTTAACTAAGCAAAAACACATCCGAATCAAATGTACTCATATGAATTTTACATTAGGACCAAAAAAATGTGCAGTACTCCCTACCCCTACTTATTACGTGATTATAACTAAACTACTTTGTTATCTATAATACTTCTTTTTAATAGTTCATTTTGTGTTAAAAAATTATAACTTTAAACACTAAAAAATAAAATATCCTAACAATAATCAATTCCCAGTTGTTAAATAATATTGAAAACCAAAACAAGTTTCAGTTATCTGATTTAAATTTTTGCTACCACTGTTTTTAAAAATGATACATCAACCAAATAAAAGTTAAGTAAACCCTTTAGAAACTGTTTATTGAAGTCTAAATAAGTGGAGCAAACTTATTATACTTAATGTAAATAAGAATTATTATGATAAGCATTCTCACTTCTTTAGCTTGTTTTCTGATGTTAGTCAGCACCATTTTTCTTGCTGCAGTTTTTTCTTTGATGCTCAGTTCTTGCCAAACTTGCAACCCTACAAAATTTTTAAACAGTTTTTATTAATAAATATCAATGTTACAATTTGAAATAAAAATGTGCTACGATGGAAGTAAAATAGCAGAGTTTGTTAAACCTTAAAAACTAGTTTTGGCACACCAAACATCATTTATGATTTTTAAAACTTTGACCTGGCAATTTTTGACAACTTTTGTTTCTAATTCCAATTTTTTCTTTACCTTTCCAGACTTATATGTCTTTTTTTTTTTGTTTTTTCTAACTTTTCCTGATTTTCTTGACTTGTGGCAACCCTGGGTGTAAGTTTCAAAAGCTTATAAGTTGATACAAGGCATCGTTAAATGTTAATTTAACTGGGTGTCATGTTGACCATAGTGTACTCGTTTTTACTTGTTACAATTTTTCTCATTATTTTAATAATTATATGTTTTGGTTTTAAGAAAACAAATAGAGAGATCTCAACTACTGGAGGAGAAATAATAAACTATTCTTTCAATAATTTATTTTACAAACTAAGTTTCTGTCAAAGACCACGTCATTTAAATAAATCTAAAAGATATGTGACAGTCATGGAAAAAAAATTTAAACAATTAAATTAAAATAAAAACAGTTTGATGCATATGATTTTTTTTTGTAGAAAACTTATAATATTTTTATTGATCATTGAACCAAATCCAACTAAACAACTCAAGATTTTACAACTTGAAATACTTTTACAAGAAAACTAAGTCAAAATTTGTACAACTTACCTAGAATGTTCAAATAGGGATCAATTGGGTTTAAAAAAGTGTTTGAGAGACCAAAATCTCCTTGTATGTCCTTCCATATTGAGAACGCCATGTAATCCATTTCTGAACCTAAAAGTAAAAAATACATTAATACTTTTTTTTCAAGGTTGGTATTTTTATTTACTTTCTTAAAGTTAGACTTATTAAATGTTTATTTACATTAAAAATAATTGATAAGCTTTATGAAAACAGTTCACCTCTAATAATGGTGCTACACAACAAATACTAATTATTGTTAAAAATTATCAATAAAAGTTCATTTCAAGTTAACAATTAATTTACATATTTCAAAAAGAGTGAATCAAATGAAAGTTACCTAACAAATTGGAAATTTTGTTGTTTTGATACTCAATTGAACCATCTGACTGGTATTTTGTTTCACTGTAGTTTGCTTTGAAATAATTCTCAATTTCTGCCTTGTGTTGTTTAATAAACCCAGCCGAACGATTGGTCACTTTTGTCCTCTTTTCTCTTGTTATATTGCTAAGTGTGTCAAAAACCATTGCAATTTGTCTGAAACAAGATTTTGCACTTTCACCGTCATAAGTCCTCAAAAAAATCTTGCAGTCCACCATGGCTCGGCAGTATTCTTCCACAGTGTACTGACCATATTTTTTAGTCCTCCCTCGCTTTTTCTTTTGGAATGGCATGTTTTGTTTAAGAGACAAGTTTTATATTTCTGAGATGTTGAGTTTTTTTAATAAATATAAATTCTGTTGGAGGATTTAAAGTTGGGCTATTGTAATGCGTAGCAAAATAAAGATTTATTTTGTTTTCATTATCTTTAAATATCAGTCTATACCAGGTTTTCCCGAATTTTTTTTTCAAATGGTCCCTTTCAAAGAAATTAAAAAAGTTATGGCCCCCTTGTACCAAGATTACTCAAAAAATACCATAATAAACACCTAAGACTTTTTTTTTTGCTCTTTATCAGCTACTCCAGAAGTCTAGCTAGTCTATCTAGTCTATGTTTCAAGATGTTATGGTTTAAGATGATTATATTAATGATATTTTTTCCTCTACTGAGATAAACATGAGATTGTTTGCTGATGATGCCTGCTTGAGCTACCAACACAGTGATCCTGAGTATTTAAATAAAACTATTAATAAGGGGTTGGTTAAAGTTGATAAATGGTGACATGATAATAAACTTTTTATTAATTATTCAAAAACTAAATTTTTGCTTTTTAATAAAACTTCAAAAAATTTTTAATTTAGTGTTAAGGTTAATGGTTTTCTTATTGAGCAGAGTGATAGTATAAAATACTTAGGTGTGGTTTTGGATGATAAGCTGAATTGGAAGAAACATTTGAGTTCTCTGAAATTGAAATTGTCTAGGAGTTGTTATGTTTTGTCAAAATTGAGATACTACTTGGACACATTTACACTTAAAATGGTATATTATAGTTTGTTTTATTCGCATATCCAATATTGTATATCTGTTTGGGGTAGTGCTGCTGACTGTTACTTAAAACCAATTGTTTGTATGCAAAAAAGAGTGATCAGGTATGTTTGTCGTGTGCCTGAATCACCACAACAAACCATTATTTAAAAAAACTGGTGTGCTAAAATTAAAGGATGTGTATAAATTTGTAAGTTGATGTGTATCACTATAACAGGGTTTGATGTAGAACACAATAGATTTACACTTGCTAGCTCTGTTTACTCACACAATACAAGATTTTCAAGAAAATTAATTTTATAACTGAAAGACTTAGAACAAGACTTGGCCGAAGCTGCTTTAGGTATTTGGGTCCCAAGTTTTGGTCTAGTGTCCCTGAAACTTTTAAAAACTTAAAAAAAGATCCTTTTAAATTTAGATATAAAACTTTTGGTTGAATAACTACATGGAGTAGATCTAGAGTGCTTCTACATGTATGTTTGTTTGAAATTTGATCCATGTTATTTGGGACCAGATTGTAATGTGTGGATCTTTATTTTATGAATGTCCTGGTAATGAAAGAGTGATTGTTATAAATTATTGTAATAAAATTTGTTTATTGCTAAGTTGTTTTACTTGTTTTAATTTAGTTATTATGTTAGATTTAAGATAACTCATTTTGTTTATATTTTTTATTATAAATTAGAGGTAAAAGTATAAATTTTTCACAAAATTTTTATTTACATTTAATTATTTGTTTTAAAAGTTTTAGTTTTTTATTTATTTATTTAGTATTTATTTTTTATTTTTTCACTTATTTTATTTGTTTATTATTTATTTATTTATTTTATTTTTATTTTGAGTCTTGTACAAAGTTAATACTAACAAATTTTAAAAACTCTTATTATTTATTGACTCTATTGTTGATATACATATGTTATTTTTTTCAATACAAATAGTATCTTTTTTTCCTACTTACAGTATTTATTTATTCTATTTAGTTTTTTTTTGTTTTTTAAAACTAAATACTTAAAATTAGATATTGGTTCATTTGAGTTTACAACAGCTGATTGTGAGTTAACACTGATGGCAGTGATCACATGATTGGATTGTTGGTGTGTTTTTTGTTGTAGCGTTGGCAAATACTAACTTGGACATGGGGATTTGAGCTTCATGATTTTCCCACACTTTGTGGTTTTTAGTGTTGAGATTTTAACGTTGTGAGTGTTTGCCAAATGACATGTTACCAGAGGTTTTTTCAATAAAGGGTTAGGATTAGTTTTTATTTCAGTTAGCTAATTTTTTTTTTATTACATAGACATTTTTAGTTTTGTTTTTAGTTATAAGGTAATTTTTTTTTCTTAGTAAATTTAAAGATAGGGCATGTGGAATAACATGTGATGAGCTCAAACTCACTTGCTTGACCTTCAGAAAACGTTTATTGTTGCAGAGGGGAGAGTGAGTATTTTCTGAAGTTTTTCTACCTTAAAAAAAATGTGTACTCATGACCCCCTAGTGGCTCCTTTACTGCTCATGTATCCCTGAGTATCTGTTATGGCCCCCAAGGGGCCACTTGGCCCACTTTGGGAAACCCCTATTTGTCATGGCCAGTACCTTTTTTTTCTGGCATACAGAGTTGCTGACACTAAAGTAATTTAGAGCAAGTAACCTTAAACACTCAAGCTTGGGAGTTGTTTTAATTTTGTGATAGTAATTAGTTGCAATTAAACTATCACAAAACCTTTTTCTTTGGCTGAGAGAAGTTTTCTTTGGCATTTTATCTGTTTATTTATGATAGTGTTATAAACTATATTGACAATGAAAATTAAAAATAAAATTTTTATATTAGCTGTTTCTGGGAATTATGATATTATTTTACTCTATTAACTTAAAAATAAATTTCAATTACTTAACTGTGGAAGAACTGTCTTCATCTTCATATATAAAATTATTAAAGTAGGGGAATTACTTAAATCAAAACAAATATAAGTCTTTATTTAGGAGATTTCCTGCTCAAATACTATGTATATGTAGTTATGTAAAAGTTGCATGAGTCATGTCTTAAAGAATTAATAAATTTGAAAACAAAAAGAGCAAAGTGTTTAAAGCATAAACTTAGTATTACATCAGAAACACAAGATTTAAACTATTTTTCTACTTTGCGACAAATTCTTTATTAGTATACATATACAATTTTTTTTCAAAATGGCACAGCTCTTAAAATTAGACCACAATCCGAACAGATTATTATTAAAATCAAGGCTAAGAAACGTTATATTGAATAAATATAATTCATAATTATTTGAAGATATTTTAGGTACAAAAAATTCCAAAAACAGCCACTCGAGTCAAGTTAATGCTCATAAAATAATCTTGGTTTTAAAAATTTTTAAGATTAGGTAATTCCCTAATAATCTATTAATTACTATTTACTTGATTACATTATGATTTATTTTTATTAATTTACACACGGTAAAATTTTGGTTTCATTTTTTATGATAAGGCTTCTTTTAGACCTAATTAACCTGTAATCTCTAAATACTCTTCCATCCAACCATTTATTATTTTGATAATCTTATGTCATTAAAAAATAAAGCTATAACTAAGTAACAAGTATAATAAGCATGTAGACAAAGAAATTTAAAGAGTATTTGTATACTTTTCTAAACTACTTATTAAAGACAAACTTATGAAACTGAAATTTACCTTTGTTAGTTAGTTTAGTAAAATTAGTAAAATAAAGTTTTACTCTAGACCAATGGTCGGCACGGTGTTCACTGGTGCACACTAGTGTACATGAAATTTCTTTTAGGGTGCACGAGACTTTTGGGGTCCATAAAACTTATTTTGGGGTACATGATTTTTTTTTGTGCAGAAACTATGTTAAAGTTTTTTTTAATCTTTCTACATTTAAGACATATTCAACCTTGATATCTAATTGACCATTTTGTTGTTAAAAAAACGACCATTTTTGTACTCTCCTAGTTCTATTCTATTACATTATGTAAAAATTCTTCCACCCTTAGCCGCCCAAAGAACAACCGAAGTGAGCAAATCCATTCAATAAATTCATTTAAGTTTACCATACAATAAAAAGTACCAAGACTACTGATTGTTAATTGGGGTAGTGGCAATGTATTAAATTAATCTAGTTAGTATTTTAGACCTGGGTGATACAAGTAAATATAGTTGTGAGAATTAGATCATCGATATTAAAAGTTTATTAACTTGGGTAGGGTAAACTAGTAAATTCAAAGTTAGCGTGTAAAAATTAACTAGGTGTTACCGAATTAATAGTAAAAAAAAACGAAAAAAAGTGTTAACATATTCTTAAACACTAGCGGCGCTAAAGAATGCAAATTGGGGTGCACAGACTTTTAATTTTGTAATTTAGGGTTCACGGATTCGAAGTAGCGTGCTGACCATTGCTTTAGACTATAAACCGTAAAAGCACTTAGCAATTGCTGATATTTTTTTCTTTTAACATTATAATATTAAATTACTAATTACTATATTAATTTATAAAAATATTAAATTACTAATTTAAATCGATTATAATGGGTTAGCGATACGGGTACAGATTAAAAATTTAGGTTAAATACGGTTAGGAATACGGGTTCAGATATCATTAATATACTGCTACTTTTTTTTTTATTCGCGTAGTGTAATGACTTGAAAAATTTCCAAAACCTTAATGAATTGCAGCCGACCCATTTCAAAAGTAATTTTTGGCTTTAAGTTTCATTTTTAAGATTTAATGCTTTTTTTCTATTAGTTATAATATGTATATATTGTTTGTCTAATCTTAACTATAATAAATCATGTAAAGTAATTTATGAAATGAAAATTATTAGCATTATTTTACAAAAAAGAAATATAGTATAAAAATATATAGCACTGAGAAAAGCACTTTTTACAACTATGCAAAAAATATACAGAACAAACAATACAATAATTTACTCAAATTCAGAACTTTAATCTTATGCAATATTAACAGTATTGCAAATTTAAAAAAATATTTGTGGTTTGATTAGTCTTTCTTATGATCATATATTTAACCAAACAATGGTTTTACTTTAGTTTCTAAAGACATACTAAGTGTATAAAAACAAATATGATCTTTCATCTTAGAATTAAAAAAAAAACATACAACTTTTACTCAATAAGCAGCAAAGAAGAAAAATTGAAAAAATTTGTTTTTACTAAGCTAAATAACAAACAAAACATTACAAATAGGCAAAAAAAAATATTTTAAGCTTTTTTTTGAGGTGTGCATAAAAGGTGTAAAAAAATTTTGAACTATAACATATTCAAAGAATTGTTCGTTAAAAAAATAATCATGCGAAAAACATGTTAGAATTTATTAAATAAAACCTAAATAGAGTTAGACTAACTAAAACTTGAATAACTTTAAAAGTTTTACTTGAGCAACATTCCAATAATTTTAACTATAAAAAGATCCTGCACTAACTAAAACAGTTTCAATCAACATTTTATTTAGTTATTTTCAGTATTACATTTAATTATTAACGTTAAAAACTTTTATATATATTTTTTATTCTTTACATTCAAATGACCAAATATGAGTTCAAACATTAAGTTTGTTCTAATTGCACGAATATTACGAATTTTTTTGATGCTGTTCTTCAAAAAAATGTTAAAATTTTCAACTGTTAGTTTCAAAAAATAAAATGTTTTGAAATTATAGCCAAGCTGAAAATGATTTTTTTTTCATTTTTAAGCTATCTAAAGCCCCAAAGGTCCGTCAAAAAATTACTGCAATTTTAGTCTAGCAAACCTTGCGATGTTTTGTTAAGTATTTGGAAAATAAAAAAGTTGAAGAGATTCAATTGATAAATTATAAAACAGGAATGTTATCATTATTTTGAAAACAATAGTTGTTTTCGTTCAGAATAGTTGATGTATTTATCACTATATTTTGTATATATTCTTCATTATAGATAAGCAAACACATTTAAAAGCTACTTAATGTATTGCTGTATACTTGGGAAGTTCATAAATTAGCTAACAAAGAAGTTTCAAATTAAGGTATTTTTCTTATATACAAAAATTTTGCCATTGATTACTATAATTAAAATCAAATATATACAAGTCAACCGATAGGTTGTTACTTTTACTTTACATGAAGACACTTTTGCACGAAGGGTCAACTTTGAGTGGTAGTTTTGCACAGGTGTCATTTTTGCACGGAATCTGCGCAAAGCGTTATTTTTACACGGTCAACTTGTTAAAGTCACCGCTAAAATTGTCAGCTTGTGCCGAATGGGCATGTATTTTTATATTTTTAAGAAATAATTTGTTTCAAACTAAAAATAAATGTTCTAAAAAAACATCCTCTTAAGATTTTCCAAAATAATTTTTATTATTCTCAAAACAATTTTCATTGTTCTCTAAACAATTTTTTTCCAAAACAGTTTTTATAATTCTAAAAACATTATTGTTTACTTAAAAGAGTTACATTTGTTTCAGTGCTTATAAAACGGAATTTTACTTGCATTTACTCGCAGTTGGTGTAGTTTGTAATTTTGTATTATAAAATGTTTAAATTTAAGTTTGAAATGCTTCCTTTTCTTTAGTTTAAAATACTTCTTGTGTTCAATTGTAGTTTTAGTTAGTGTGTCGTGTGATTACTATAAATTAGTAAATAAACTTTTGTGTACTTTTAAGTATCTTAGATGTATCTATCTTATCTACCCATATCTATCCCCATTTAATTACCCCTAACAACCTAGATTGGTTACAAGCTCACCAAGTTGACAGAAGGAACCGCTTACAGAGCAAGAATAAGGAGTAACAGTGATTGTAAGCCATCGAGCTAGAAACAATAGTGTTAGAGTTTTATGTTTTTTAAAAATAAACGTTTACGAGTTCTATGTTTTGAAAATAAAAACTTTACATGTGAAACATTTTATATGGAAATGATTAAAATTTTACAAAAAGTTCCTGTAATAGTTTTTGATGAACAAAAACAGTTGATTTTAGTTTAGCAAGATAGTAGTTTATTTGCTAAAGTTATAAAATACTAATAATAAATTAAACAATTATCAAATCAAATTTATTTAATTAATCTGACCAGAAAAGGAGTTTGAATAATTAACTGCTTTTAAAGACAGTTAGTTTAAAAAAAAACTATCCAATACATTTTGAAATTTTTAGATTTGTTTACACTTAGCTATACTTTAAACTTAAAATAAGGTTGTTAATTGTAAATTCATTTGTATAAAAAATTGATGGTTTTAAATCAGGTTAAAGTTATACAAACTGTTACCTTCTTGACAACTTTTAGGTAAGTATTAACCAAGTCTATAAAAATAAGTTACAAATAAAAAAATTCAAAATTAATTCTCAAAAAAATTTCCTAAAAATTTAACATAAGGGTTGATCATACCAACTCGATCATCAGACTACAAGCCTTCGGTAGACTGAGACCGGTTTTGTCCACATTAGGACTCATCAGTCAGTCACAACCGAAGAACTTGCAGTCTTCAATCTACAAACGGTTTATACATGCAATCGTGATGCTACCAATACATTATTTTCGTTGACTATAAAAATGTATAAGTAAAAACACAAATAAAACCTATAATTTATATAACTTATTTCTTAAACAAATATATATATATTTACATTGTAAAATAAAGAAACCCATAATTTTAATTATTTATTGTGGGTGAATGTTAATTTATCGAAAACAGTTTTTAGCAGCCTTAAATTTGCTGTAAGTTTGAAAGACATAAAAAATAATTCGCACAAAAAATTAAAATGTTCGAAATAAAACAAATATAAAACAAGCTCACAGAGTATTTTCAGAACAAAAAAACTTACGCTCTAATTTAGCTTTCAATCTAGAATATAGTTTTTGAAAGTAATATACCAGTACTAGTATAAATTTCTCATTAAAGTCCATTTATAAAAACAACAGTTGAACAATGAATGAGGTAAAAAAAAATTACAATGTTCTGAAAATATTTTGGTATATTCAAAGAGAAAATAAATCTTAGATGTTGCTTAGAGCGCCAAATAAAAACAATTTAGAATGAAATACATAAATAGATTTTAGTTCTCCAACTTTTGAAAACTTTATGATAAACCATGTTGATTTTACAAACGAGAAACACAACGTTATACAGTAATAAGAAAATTTTTTACAATTTTTTGAGCAAAAAATTTAAAACAAAACTAGCTTTAACATAAAATAAAACTAAAATCGTTTTATAATAAATAGCTGAAAAAATTCTTCTCAAGAAAAATCAGTTCTTGTTAAGTTTAGTAAAAAAAGGTGTAAAAGTAAATTTAACATCTGGAATATTTATTTATCAAAATTCACAAATTGTTTCATAAAATTAAGTTTTATATTTTTTAAAAACTCAGCAATTTAAATGTGCAAAGCATGAACCTTCAAAACTACAGAAACTGAGTATACCAAAAAATCCCTTTAAAATTTTGGGGAAAAAACCAGTGATATTATGATAAAAACAGAATATTAAAAAAAATGCTTATAACAATTGACCATGTAAATGCTTAAATTTTACACAACCTTTTGTAGAACCCAACAACAGAAAATGAAAACATATTTTTTCGACACTCAACATAAGCTCTTGTCAAAAACAAAAAAAAAAACTTTCGATTTTTACTTATTCTTACACAGAATTCATCACAAAACGTTCTGACAAATAAATATTCTGATCTGGAAAATTCTTACGTTCAACATTCACTCTCAGCGTTTTCGTCGATGTCCTCGATCTTCTGGTGGGTGGATTCGAAGTCTCCCGCCGACACCTCCAAACCGATTGTGTTTTCGTCGATCGAAGTCGACAGGTTGTCGGAATCACCCGATTCCCGGAGGGTCAGGTTGACGTCTTCATCGTAATTATCTGTTTGTTTGTTTGTTTATTTACTTTGTTTTAGTTAAAATAAATAAATATTTTGATTTATGTGTATAATGACTAATCAAGTTATACATAAATAAATAAAAAAAAAGTTTATTATCACCTATTTATTTGTTTTATCCAGTAAAATTTTTACAACATTTTTGATATCTTTTACAATATTAAAGTTTAATAAAAAGAAAGCCAATATATTATTTGATAAAATGTTTGTTTATTTATTTTATTTTGTTTTATGACGAAAACACAATATTAAACTGTTTTGTAGTGAAATTATTTTATTGCATGATTGGAAGAAATCATGATAACTTTAGAAAAGAACATAAAGTGCTTAACTATATTTTAGAAAACTTATTAAATTATTTAGTAATAATCATAATTATCTATTCAAATTTGAAAGTTTATTAATATTTTGGAACATTACAATATAAAGTGAAAATTGTTAGTGAGTTGAATATTTGAAGGTTATTTTTTATGTTGTCAACTTAAGTTGTTTTGTTGTTAAAACATGACCTTTGAATTTATAAATTGATATGAATAATGGCGGGCCTTTTTGTTTAAAATTAGAATTGTTTACAAATTAATGGTTAAATTTTTTTCATATTTTTTAATAACATTTACTATCATGTCATATCTAAATAAAGTATAAACATAATATTTTAACTTTTTAAATATTTAATCAAATATAAATATTATACCAAAGTTTTTTATTTATTTTTGTTTAAAAACTAGCTTAAAAAGGATTCAGTTCAAAATTAATTATCTGCTAGTTATAAACATTCTACCAATTGAAAGTTATTTATAAAATAAGTATCAAAATGAGGATATACATCTGATTAAAAAAACCTTGGAATACTTAAAACTTTTAATTATTCTTTTTATTTAATATGCTTTGTCATCAAAAAAACGATGATAGACTTTTTTTATTGCTTGCATTGCATACATACCTTATTTTCATTTAAAAATCTCAATTTTATGACAAAACTTAGAACAGATACATAGACTAAAATATAAAACATTAACAACATTAGAGTTTAAGGTAATGCGTCAATTTTTAATAAACAAATACCAAAAAAAAACTTTGATGCATCAATAAATATTTAATAAATATGTAAAAAAAAATACAAACAACTATCAAAATCTTTTTATAAATTATTTATGATAAAATACAAAAATTTCATAACAAAGTTATGAATTTTTTTTTTCAAAAATAAGTTTAATTTATTTTTATCACACCAGTCACATGGTATATATTGCGTTGATAAAAAACAACACCTCACTGAACAAACACGTCAGTATAAAGTTATAAATAAACTTCCTCTGCTGTTTTTGCTCAGCATAAAACTGAAGGCGTTGCGTCAAAAAAAACTTTAAATGCAACAATAAATAATAAAGTGGTTTGTTTTAAAAACTAACTCAATTTTTTAGTCAAAATGAGCTGCTTAGTTTAAATAGGTGGTTTAGAAAAACTAAAGTAACTTTTATGGTAAAACGCTACTTTGGTACATACTTTAACTTTTTTAAAGCAGCTGTTTTCTATAGCCTATTTTTTCTATTGTGCCTAGTTTTGAATCGTTTTTTTTTACCACAATTTTAGTTTCAATCGAACTCTTTTCCTCTGAACTATCATTTTCTACTGTGGTTACATATATATAATATCATATAAGCTATTTTTTACTGTGCTTTTATATTTTAGCTTAATTCAATTTTCAAACTAACTTTTTTCATCTACACTGTTTTCTTTTACTACTGCATTGTTTTCTGCATCTACTCTACTGTTTTCTGTAAATTAATTTTTATGATAAAACTTTTGTTTTGGTCTTTTATCTTATTTTTAGCAAATAATTTATATTAAAGAAAATTTTGCAACCAAGCTTATATTTAAGTTTTCTGTTAACTTTAACATTTGTTTCAAACAAACTTTTTTCTGTATCTACTTTATTTTCTTTTTCTACTGCACTGTTTGTATCTAATCTGCATATTTTCTTGACAAATTTGAAAAAATCACTGCTTTTAAACAAACTACTTTCTGTTTTTACTTCTTCTTTAGCTGTTACTTCTGTTCATTGTTGGCTTTTTTAGTTAAACTATTTAAAACTTTCTTTAATTTACTTATTTAGTTCATAAAACTAACTGATACTGTTGTACTAGTGAAAAACAAGTTCTGCTATTTTTTGTGACCTAAATGTAGTTATTTCATAATGTTTAATTGTATAGAACTTTCATTATTATACCAGGGTTTCCCAAAGTGAATATAATGTAAGTAGTAAAGGGGCCACAGGAGGACATGAGATCATAATTTGAAACCGACATTAAATTTTCTGGAGTGGATGATGAAGAGAAAAAAAAAGAAGGTTTTAGGCGTTTTTAATGGTAGTTTTTAAAAAAATCTTGTTGGAGGGGGTAATAGCTATTTCTATTTCTTCAAAGGGAGCCTCATGAAAAAAGTTGGGTAAACCCTGGTATACACAATTGAAATTCAAAGTCTCTGTTTATATCTGTTTTATAAATAATGCCTCAAGTACTGAGAACTGTTAATAATGAAACACAGCTATATAAATATATTTACAAATTGAAGTTTTGAAACCATATTTACACTTATAAGTTAATATATTTTATTCATTTATTGTAAAAAAGTAAATAATTAACCACTAAAAACAATAGTACTAAATTCAATATAAACCCTATTCAACTAATGTTTTATAATTGTTATTATTGTAGTTAGGAATTAATAAAACTAACAACAATAGTAATAATGTTAATAAAAAATAAAAAACCTTGCTCGACTAATGTCTCATCATTGTTGTTATTGTAGTTAGGAATCACACTCTTCCTACCAGGTTTCAGGGTGGCAAATGTGTCTGCTGAAGTAGGACTGAAGTCGAAATCTGAAGCTTCTTCAAAACCGTCACCTTCCGATTCCATCTCCTGAAGGAAATCGAAATCCGTCGTTACCTGTTAGCAAATATATTAATTTGTTTACTATAATGCTTTTTTTTTATGTTTGTCCCCATCTGTAGTAACAAGTTGTTATGATACAGGGAATTTATTTAAGATAAAAAGTCTAGTTTTTTTCTATTTTATATATTTTTCATTATTTTTTTTTGTAAATAGCAACGCATTAAAGTTTATTGTACCCAGTTAAATTCAAAAATATAAAAACTGTATATAAAACTTGTTGCTCTGATACTTAATTAATTTTATATAAAAAATTAGGAATAAAACAATCAACAGAACTTTAAATGATATTCAAATAAAAATAAGTTCTGTAAACTATTTAATAAAAACAATTTAAAATAAATAAATCAAGTACCTCATCAATACCATTGTCATCATCTTCACCAATAAGTTCAGACGGGAGGTTCAGTATGTTGGCAACCTGTTGTAAAAAGTATTTATATAAAAAAAGAATTTTATTAAAAAAAGCAATTTTTTCAGACATTGAAAAAATATTAAAAAAAAAAAAGAATCAATAAACATAAAAATAATAAGCTCTGTGGGTATGTCTAATATACTTTACAAAATGTCTAAATCCCTAAACTAAAATTGATGTAAAATGTTGTTAAACTAATAATAAGGTGTTTTTAATTGAAAACTCTTAAACCACATTTTAATTACATTTTCTATTACTATTATAGTTTAATATCATCAGGGTTGTCACTTGTTTTTTTCCAAATTTTTTCCAGGTTTTCCAAATTTCTTCCAGGTTTTAAAAGTACAAATTTTTGGGTCTATATTTAGTTTAAAGATAAGTTTAAGGTAAGAAACTGAGTTAAATAGTATAAAAACATTGAAAAGATACTCTAAAGCTATTTTAAATGCGTTTTTTATCAAAATTTTTTTGATGATGACAAAAATTTTCTGTTTATATGATAGATTTTTAGAGTCAAATCGAAATTTTACGACTTAACATGTTAAAAATTCCTATTTTTTTCAGGTTTTTCCAGGTAAAGTGGCAACTCTGAATCATCTACACAAACCTTATCCTGAGTGCTGTTGTTGTTGTTTATAAACTGTGTGAGCTGGGGCTTGTCCTCACTTTCGAATATGGGCACAATCAGGTTCTGTGACGTCATAAGGTTGTAGCGGGTGACGAAACGAGTGAAGCGTCTGCACAGGTACGTCTCGTTCTGTTATAAAAATAGTATTAATAAAATAGACAAAATATTAATATGAGGTTTGTCTTGTTCTTAAGTAAATATTTAACAAAAATAAATGAGAAAACTATTTTGTTTGTAAAAATGCTTTTTGGTACTTGAGTGTTTATATATGATACAATCAATGTTTGAGCTTGTAGGTTGAAAACTTTACAGTCGACATATCAATAGGATTAAAGGTTAAAGTATTTAGAGAATGATGTTAATTGTATTAACTTTATGGTGAGTTATATTTCCAAAATAAAGAGCTCAACTAGAAAGAAGCGAATAAGCATTAATTAGACAATTTCAGATTGAGAGTTTTATTCAACACGATGCTTCATGCAAACGCAATGATCACGATTAAAAACTCCATAAAGTAAGACAGACAAAGCTATATATACTTAGATTTTAGAATATAAGACAAAACTATATATACTGCTATATTAGAATGCTATTATAAATATTAAGATATCAAATATTTATATAAGAAATATTTATGTTCCATTATAATAGAGAGACTAAAATACAGAGGTAAAAGTATATTAAGTAGAATAAAATTACATAATTGCTCCCAAATTCTTATTTAAAATAGTATAACCATAATAAAAACTGCTTGACTTTACTTAACATTTTATGTTTTATGGTATTAGTAACTTTTTTATAAAGCTTAACATTTAAATATACTTCAGGTAGAACAAAATGCAAGTATGCGTGTGTAAAAAAAATTACAATTTAAATTAATAACTACTAAAATGAATAATTATATAAATAAAATAAAATGATAAAACAACAAATACAAACTACATCTTGGTTAAATACATCTCTATATGATGCTAATAGGCGTGTGAAAAAATATAAAAATCATTTACAGACATACATTGTAAAACTTAATTAAAGTATACAATAAAAAATGAATATCAATACTAATAAATACAAACTTCAGCCTGGTCAAATATATCTCTATGATGCCAGTATGCGTGTGAGAGTATGTGATAACAATTAAAACAATACATAGTAAAAATAACTTAAATATAACTAATAATATAAACTTCAGCTTGGTCGAATATTTCTCTATGGTGCCAGTATGCGTGTGAAAATATCCTGTAAACTCTTCTGCAGACACTTCCCAATTTGCTTATCGATGACTCTTTTATTGACACTCTGTTGTAAGTCGTTTATAAAAATAATCATGTAATATAAAATAAAAATATAATAATTCTATATCAAAAAATGTCTAGTTTTGAGTAAAATAACATCCAAAATTTTTTCTTTTAAAAACTTTAAAAAATGAATAAAAACGTCAACGATTATAATTATTTAATGGGTTTTAAAAATCTAAGCTTATCAAACATGAATAAAACATTTAGTTCACTACCAGCTTAACCTTTTCAAAAGTGAACAGGAAGTAAAGGATAATTTAAACTTTGTAGAGATTAAAGCGCCTTTCTATTATAATAAGAAGAATTATCGTGAATGTAAAGGTTATACTAAAGCTTACTTAGGCTTTGTATATGTACTTAATATACTAAGCTTATTTAGGTTTAAAATTTATACAGAAGTTAAGTACACTTGGATACTTTTTGAATTTGAAATCTAAAACTTTATTAAAATAAAGTTTAATAACAAAAAAGCAAGTGTTCATACAACTTCTAGCATTTATTTGCTTTGTACAAAACAGTATTAAGCTTATTTAAGTTTGAAATTTATATAAAAGTTTAGTATATTCAGAGAATTTTTGAACTTGAAATATTAAAATACATTTAAATAATAAATAAGCAAGTGCTTTTAGAATTTCTAGCAACTATATAATTTTTACAGACATTTCCAGCATTGCAAAGCTTACCTACAAGTAAAAAAGTTAAAACTATTTAACTCAAATTAATTTTTTTTAATGTTTTTTTTTGCTTTGTAAAAAGCTCTGGCCTGGAAAATAACTTAGAAATTTAAGTTTTATCACAAAAATCTGCGCTATGTTCACTACACATAAACATTTGTTTACAGATAATCAACCTGCTAGGGAATTGTTTGTTGCTGTTGAGCAGTTGATTAACAAAAAACAATAATACTACCTAACATGTCAGAATACTGCTTAGTTTTGAATATATGAGTGTATTTCACCTTAATATTTAAAACTTAAATTGGCAGCATTTAGTGTTTCAAAATAAAGTTAAAAAACACAACAGAAAGCATTATCTGTTTTTGAAAACGGAAAAATTAAGTGCCTAAATATTTACTAATTATTTTTTTAGTAAATTTTGTTATCGTATGCATTATAATAGAAACTAAATGGTAGATTTTTTGTTCTGCTAGGGAAGTACTTGTTTCTGTTAATTAGTTGTTAAAATAGTTGAAAATAACAAACTCAAAAATTAAAGATTTTTTTAATGCTTTTTTGCTGTATAAAAAGCACAGACCTGGAAAGTAACTTTAAGTTCAAGTTTTAGTTTTAAAACTACGCGTGTATATCATAGATAATTATTTTTCTACGTTATAAAATCAAACCTGCTTGGGAAGTACTTGTTAATGTTCAGCAGACTAAATATAAGAAGTAAGGCTCAAAGCATAATTTTTACATAAATGCACACCAGAATGAATACTTAACAATAAACAAGCAGTACAAATAGCTATGTTTTTTTATAAAAAATTTACATTTACCAAAACACAAACAAAAAAATTGGCAGCAGTCACTGTTTCAAAGTAAAACTAAAAACTAAACAAAAATACAATCCTTTGATTTAAATAGAGAATTGAAATGAAACATTAAAGTATTATTACTATTTTTAGTCTCACCTGCTCGGGAAATACTTGTTGCTGTTCAACAGACTCGCAGCAACAATTAATTCTCTTAGCAGGTTCGATATAAAATATAACAATTTCTTTGCAAGTATAACTTAATGATAAAAAATATTAGTTGAAATTTTACTACTTATAATTAGAACCTTAGCTTGAACATTAACTATATAGTTACCCACCTGCTCGGTAAGTACTTGTTGCTGTTCAGCATTCTCCCAAAAGTAAAGTACTATTTAAGTAGTAAAGGGTATTTTACAAAGAAAAACTGGTTATAAAAGTTTTAGATAAATATATTTTCTTTATTGTTTAAATAGTAAACATTTAAGGGCATAGGGGGGGGTAAACACCCTTTTTTGGTTTTTGATCTTATTTTATATAGTTTTTACTAAGCTACAAGATGCTTTTTACAGATTTTAAAAATTCAAAATAATTTTTGAGATATAGCCGGTTAAAGTCGGAGGCAACAATAGGTTCCTTATGGGAGGCGCAAACTAAAACGGCAAATAACTAGAAATCACTAAAAATCTATCTCCTCCTACGTTTTTTGAGATAACTGCCTCAAATTTTCAGGAAATGTTCCTTGATATATTTAGAAAAATCTGTCGGAAGGAATTTTAAAAAAAATAAAAAATAAAAATTTTATATAAAAAATAAACAAAAAAAACAGTTTTTTTTTTTGTTTTTTTGTTATAAAATTTTTATTTTTTAATTTTTTTAAAATCTGTTCCGACAGAATTTTCTAAATACTGCAAGGAACATTTCCTGAAAATTTGAGGCAGTTATCTCAAAAAACGTAGGAGGAGATAGATTTTTAGTGATTTCTAGTTATTTGCCGTTTTAGTTTGCGCCTCCCATAAGGATCCTATTGTCGCCTCCGACTTTAACCGGCTATATCTCAAAAATTATTTTGAATTTTTTTAATCTGTAAAAAGCATCTTGTAGCTTAGTAAAAACTATATAAAATAAGATCAAAAACCAAAAAAGGGTGTTTACCCCCCCCTATGCCCTTAAAATACCAACCTGCTCGGGAATTACTTTTTGCTGTTCAATAGTGAGTTAATAAAACATAATAACTTGTTCAAATAAAGCTTTAAAAATAGAACATAAACTGACAGCATTTATTGTTTCAAATTAAAATTAAAACAAAAAAATCAGAAAGTATTATACACTGATTAAAATGGAAAATTGCATAGCTAAAATTAATACTAATATTTGTAGAAACAAACCTGCTCGGGAAGTACTTGTTGCTGTTAAGCAGTGATGCAGCGCCATCCAGCGTGTGCCGCGTGTAATCGATGGCGGGGCATTCCTGGGGGGTTTTGTGGGCGGCGCACAGGAACACCCACTGGTCGGTGGCAGTCATCTGCTCGCACGTGTGCGGGTGGCATTCCGACTGGAGGTAGGTGGCTAGAAGGTTCAACTCGAGGCAGAATTGTCTGAAAAATAATCATTTATGTCATTTTAACCTGATATGAAGCAATTAGTTTTTATGTTGCATCTAGTTGCTTATAAGTTCAACATTAGGCAGATTTGTCTGCAAATTTTTATTTAATTTTCTTAATTTAATTTGCTCGCACGTGTGCGGGTGGCATTCCGACTGGAGGTAGGTGGCTAGAAGGTTCAGTTCCAAGCAGAATTGTCTGTTGAATTTTAATTATATTTTATGTATATGATGTATAAGTAATTTGGTTTGTAAATATTTTGCTAAAGTTTCAAACCAAAGCCGAACTTCTGCAAAATTAATCAAGTATGTAAACTGTGTGTTTCAGTGCATTAGATAATAAAGTAGAGTTTATCTTGTTTTGTGGTTTATTTTGGTTGTTATAATTATACAATAATTAATATTAATTATATAATAGTATAAAAATATTTAATTATTTTTGTTATTAATTTAACAATATGTTGATAAAAGGGCATTCAGTAGATGGTAAGTAGGTTTAAATCAAGGCAGAATTAATTGTTTATTATTGTCTCTTTCAAGTAATTAATTGAGAATAACTGGTTATCTTAAGGTATCATATTTAATTTGATCCACAAGCGGAATACCCTGTTATGTAGGTTGCTTTTTTTAATTTTATTTAGTTTTATAAATTATAATATTAATTCAAACATTCGCATATATATAAGGGTAACATTCTTATTGTAAATAAGCATCAAGAATGTTCATCTCCAAACCAACTAATTTACAAAAAAAAATTGTTATAAATGATCAATGGATATAAACATTTTATCATAGCATGGGTAAACTTTTCTTTTAGTTTTTAAAAGGTAAAGCAAAATTGATATAAGTATATACATACCAACTTACCTATCCAAATAAACTGTATAGATTTTAAAATATAATCATTTTCACATTTGGATTAAAGACATGTTTAGAACTATTAAATAAGTTGATCACAACTAAAAAAAAACAAAGTTTCATAAGTATTTTAAGAACTGGTTAGAATTGGTTTTAATTAAAAAAATTAAGTTTCCATATGTATTACGGAAAACTGTCAAGTATACAAAACAAACGTTTACCTAATGTAAATAGACTTCACAAACTTGTTCGAGCACATCAGCAAAAATACACGAAAACAAACATACAATGAATAACATTAAAAAAAGCAAACAAAAATTCAAGTACAAGTTTGTCATGTGTACGTAATGTTATATTTACATTTCCAAGTTCTTAGTCACTTGAATAAAACTGTTTTCTGTATTCACTTCATTTTCTATACAACTGCAAAAAACTGCTTTGTTCATTTTAATTTTTTAACTTTTACTTTATTTCAGGTTAGAAAAAGTATTTATTAGTAATAAAAAAAAGTTTTTAAATTGGCAAAAACCAGGGTGGTCAATAATTTTTGGCAAATTTTCCCCACGTTTTTGAAAGTACAGATTTTATGTTTTATATTTAGTTTAAAACTAAGTTTAAGATAAAAACTGTTTTAAATAATTAGTATAAAGATACTGTAAACCTACTTAAAATTGTTTTCAAATAAAAAAATTTGATAATGACAAATTTTATTATCTAAATGATAGATTTTTTGTGCCAAATTGAAACTTTAAGATGTAAAAATTGCTTAAAACTCCAGGTTTTTAAGGATTTTAATTCAAAACTCCAAGTATTACCTGTTTATGTCAAAAATAAAGATGAAAAAAACACATAACGAATTTCAAAGTTTGGTTCTATATATAATTAAATAAATATCATTATAAAAACCGTTTTAAAACATACTTAACAAAAACTAATTCTTTACAGTTTTTTATTTATTTTAATTGAAGTTAAAAAAAAGTTTAATTTTAAACTAAAACAAAATCTAAGTAGTCTAAATACGTTTAATTTGAGATAATTAATTTAACTTATAAAACTAAACTATTTTATAATCAGTATTATACAGATATTATTTTAATACTATAATTTATCTATAGCGTATGTATATAAAACTATCTTATATTTATTCTAAACTATTTAAAAAAAGTTAAAAATTTTTATTTTTACGTCATATTTAACTATGTTGTACTTATTAATCACTAGAATTAATAACATTAATTAACTTTACAATGAACTTGAATATAAAAATTTCAATAATTTTTTAACAAATTTTATAAACCAGGAAAAAAATTACAAAAACAAAAATACCTGTTTAAAGTAAAGTTGTTTCTATAAATTGTGTTTTAAACTAACAAATAAGTTTGGTTGAACAGCTTAAAAATTAAATTGCATTGAAAAGACACTGAAAATACATTTCTTTATACTAGTAAAACTTTTAAAAGTTTATTTTTGAGGAAAAAACTATTATATAAATTTAAAAGGAACAATAGCAGATCAATAAATAAGGTCTTTAAAGAAAAAAAGTTTAAATACGTAATAGAAAAGTTTCATTTACATAAGTCTTTCATGAATAATGCAAGTATTTTTCATAATCTACCATTTGAACACAACAGTGGGATTTAATGCCACTTTCTCAACAAAAAATCCATGTTAAGCTGTTTTGAAAAACTTCGTTGGTTATTGGTTGTCTAATTTGTATTGATATTTATTTTGCAAATATACTTGTTTTTGATTTTTGCGTAAATTCTTTTTGAACAAAGTTAAAAGAACTTAAACATAGAGGGTTTATTGTTTTTAGTTTTACTTTGCACATTTAACCACTCTATACAACACTCATAAATACACAAAGAAGTTTTTTTTTTCAGATTAACTTTTATAAAACAATTTAATAATAAAAACAATACAAGAATTTTAATTTAAGAAATATAATAATAATATTATAAAATTGTTCAACCAACTTGTGTACAACAAGGCAAACGGACAACATTCAAACAAAAGAAAATAAAGGTCAACTTTTTTAAATATGTCTTGACTTTCTTTGTAGTGTTATTATGAAAACATAACTTATTTTCTACCGGATTTTATAACAACAAAGTTGTCACAAAAAACTTGCAATGGTAAAAGCTAAAACTTTTCTGCAACCATTGTTGAAATATTCCTATGAAAACACAATAATCAGCTAACAAAACACAAAGCTACTACCAGGCGTATGACGTAACAAAGGTTGAATTTAGATGGAAAAATAAACTCATTTAATAAATTCAGGAAAGAAGTATAAATTATTAAAATATTATTAATGATGATGTCAACTAAGATGTCTAAATGAAACATGTTTGTCAGTAAAAAATATAGCTGTCATTAATAATATAAAAACTTTAAATCCTGGTAAACCAAAAGCATCGGTAAAAGGTCGCAGCACAGCAAAATAAAATCTTGACAAGTATAAATATTAACAACAATCCGAAACATTCCGCGCAATAAACTATGACATCACAATCGCACGAGGCGTGTGAACCTGATATAAATAGCATTGTGACGTAAGAATTCCAATCTAATACAACGGTTGTGTTGTGTGGTATATAGTGGTATTTGTGGTTAAGAATTCCAAGTTTAATGTCATTAGAGGCTACATATGAAATGATTAAATGAAACTGACTGATTATTTCTCAAGTTTTATTTGAGCTTGTATCTAGATTTTGCTTAATTTTAAACCAAAAAAAAAATTTATAAAGTAGTACTTTGTTGCGGGTATATAGTATGTATGTTGCATTGCGGTAAAAATTTCAAGTTTAATGTCATTAGAGGGTGCATTTGTTACATATGAAATGATTAAATAAAATGTTTGATTGTTTTATGAACTTTATTTTAGGTTATATCTAGATTTTGCTTTATTTTAAATCAAACAACATTTTAAAAAGTAGTACTTTGTTGCGGGTATATAGTATTTATGTTGTATTGCGGTAAAAATTCCAAGTTTAATGTCATTAGAGGGTGCATTTGTTATATATGAAATGATTAAATAAAACTGCTTGATTATTTCTTAAACTTTATTTTAGGTTATATCTAGATTTTGCTTCATTTTTAATCAAAAATAAAACTTCAAAAAGTAGCATTTTGTTGCAGGTATATATGAGGTTGACGTCATTAGAGGTTGCATCTGGTGCAGATGAAAAGATTAAATGAAGCTGTTTGATTATTTCTTATACTTTTTTTTAAACTTTATATATACCTTTTGCTTTATTTTAAATCAAAAAAAAAAAAACTCAAAAAAATAGTATTGTGTTGTGTGGTATATAGTATATGGTGTTGCGGCTGAAAATTCCAAGTTTAATGTCATTAGAGGTTGGATCTGGTGTTTCTTAAGTTACAAATTAAAGTTTCTGGATGAAATGAAACTGCTTTTTTAATGTTTCTTATACATTAACACTAAAAGTGTCTTTGATGATTATGAATATTTTGTTTAACTTTGCTTTAAATTTGTTTTAGTTTTAAAAAAAAAAATTTTGTTTCAATTGATATAAATAAAATAATAAAATAAACAATGAAATAAAAGTAAATAATAAGAAAAGCAGTAATGTTAACATAATAAAAACAAAGTATTATGACTTTACAATTAAACTTTTACAATTTACACTCATAAAAAACTGAAAGAAATAAAGTTGAATCTCATGATAGAATACTTTAAATTTAGGTTGAAAAATTTAAAAACAATAAAAATTTGATATGGTCAAAACGAAATTCAAGTTTCACTCATAGACTATAATTAATAAAACTACTTACACTTTATGATTTGATAGATTTTCTTTTTTAGAATAATTTCATATTTAAATAGTCTACTATACTATATTATATTTATTCTTGAGATAATATTATTAAATGATCCATTTTATACTACTTTTAACTCTTTTTTTATTATTTTTATATCCTAAACTTTTTTGTTTTATCATATACATTGATTTCATTGTAAGTATCAATAAAAAAAAACTGCCAATACAAAATTTCTAAAACCAAACTTTTTAAAAGCTTAAATAAAAAGTTGCTTAAAAGCTTTTAAAATTAAAATCAAAAAAGTTCCAATATAATTAAGCGTACCATATACACCAAATGAAATATTCATTAAGTTCCTTATCTCATAAAATCTGAGACTAATTAATTAAAACAGTAATTAAACTATAAGGGCGTAGAATTTAATTACGGTGAAACATTGATCTGAAACTTTCCAGACACTGGTACAAAAATTTTGATAAAAAATGTTGAAATTTTATTGGCAAAAAAATGTGGTTTTGAGAAATGTTTAAATAAACTTTTGTATGGGAAACGCTTCGGTTCAATAAAGTTTATAAAGCATGTGATTTGTGTTTGCCATTTGCAAGTATTTAAATGAATTCGTAATCTGTTCTGCTTACCAACAATGTATAAATAATCAATGATTTAGATATAAATATTAAGCATTTAATTTCTATTAAATAAGAAAAAAACAATTTATCTATACTTCCGAGTAAGCTTATAGCTGTTAATAACAAAACATAATTTTGGTAGAAATATTAATAAGTGTAGATTTAAAGTAGAAAAAAAAGTTCTTATTTTACAAATAACTTAATATTTTTTTTAAGGTTTAAAAAATAAAACCTTTTTGTAAATAAACTATAGTAAATTATAACCAACTATAAAATGAGAAAAAAATATTTAAAACTAGAAGTTGAGAATACAGCTTTAAACTTGCAATAAAAATAAACAATTGGTTTCTTAATTATTTCAAGTACGTTTTAAGTATTGTCATTTTTGACCAACCTTGAATTCTTTAAAAAACTAATTTAATAACAATTACGGTTGTTATGTTTGAAAGTTCTATAAAACATTAATTTAAAGTTAGTAAATAAACGTTCATAAATTTTTTAAATGAAGAATTTTTCATGGCTTAATAATGAACTTAAAAATGATATTGGGCTAAAAATAAAAAATAAACCCTAAATTACACTCAAATGATAAAAAATGTAGTGAAAACAATTTGTTTATAAACAATTTTTAAAAATTATTAGGTTAGCTTAATACCAAACATAAAACTTTTCCCAAACTAATTTCAGATTTCTCACACTCTTAATGTCAAAATGTAGTTAAAATTCATATAATTTGATAATTTTAATTTAAAAAACAAATATGCATACACTGATAAAAATTAATTTTAAATTATTAAAACAAAACTTATAAAGTACAAATTATCCTCACCTTAACTGTTCATACTTCCACACTTTGAAATAAAAATTTAAGGAGAGAAAAGAAAACAATTCAAAATAATATACAAACCTTTATAAAATTATATTAAGTAAAAAAAATAATTTTGAAAATTTAACTAAAATCAATAATTATACAAGTATAAATTATCCTCACCTCAACTGTTCATACTTCCACACGGCTTCGTCCTGACCTGGCGGCATCTTCAGTATGTTCTCGTAATCCTTGTAATCCTTCCTTATCTGCTGCTGTATGTACTGCTGAACCGCCAGTGTGGATTCCATCTCCTCAAGTGGTTGTGGTGGCCATTTGTAGAAGTCCTGAGTTTATAATATAATGTTTACTATAATTTGTACACTTATATTAGGATATTTTTAATAACTTATTATTTTATTGAAAAGTAATGTATTAATTATTTAACAAAGTAATTGCGGCTGACATTTGTAGAAGTCTGTGTGACAATATTTGTTGAAAAATTAGTCAGTTTAAATTAATTATTTTTAGATTTCAAAAAAATCATACTGGCTTGTACATGTGGATGTTTGATAAATAACTGTTTGTACTCAAAACGAAGGATATTTTGTAGAAGTCATGTTGTGTGAAATTAATATTTTAAATAAAACTTAAAGATTATACTGGTCATTTGTAGAAGTCTTTTGTGAAAAATAGTTTGTTACGTAGAACTGATGTTTTATAGAAAACCAGTTGCACAGTTCTAATCTTACGGAGTTGTGTACTAAATATTCAAAACTCTGATACAATGGAAATAATTGAAAAATATAACAAAAGAGTAAAATTGTTTTTTTTGAACTCTGAAAAGAAATAATATACTTAAAAGTAAATACAGTGTGTTTAAACAACTTTTATATAAATACTCTTACAACTTTTTAAAAGCATTACAGAAAATTGAGTTTTAAGATTTTAGTTTTATTTGTGGGCTAACTATTTTTAACTTAAATATGAACCATACTGTTACATTAGAGTATTTTTGTATATAAAACAATTAAATTTTAAAAATAATGATATATAACAATTCAACTATCTAATATTTTTAATCAAATGAAAACAATAATTTTTAAATTTAAAGTAATAGTTTTCAAAATCATTATTTTTAAATATAAAATTATCGCTTATGTTAATGCAGTAAATTCTGACTGAAGTGTTTTATTTTAGTTAAAAAAATACTTAATCAATTTATATAATAACAAAAATGTAGTTCAAGTGTTGAATTACTCCCTTTCTGTTTGCATTAGAACACTTTAATGTATAAAAACATAGAAGCGCAACTAAAGAGAAATTTGAACGCGTATGCTTACATACAAATTTCTATGAATTTTCAAGCATAATCAATAAAGTATATTCTTTAGCTTGTTGGTATTTGAAACAATTAAATATATAAAACGTGCTTTAAAATTTAACTTTATTTGGTTCTAGCATTAAACAGCTATAAAAACAATGCAAACTAAAAAGCTCAGGAGAAGCAAATATATATATGAGATAATTATCAATTAATGATTTTTTTAATTTATACTTAATAAAACGTACATACATCATTTTAAAAATTAATCAGTAAAACAAAGTCAAAAGAAACTTATTGATTAATGCAATAGCAGTTTCAAAACAAAGTTAATTCTTATCTTGTACAAACATTACAGATGTCACGAGCGAAATTTAAACCAGAATTTATTTGCAATCCGTGCATTAAAAGCAGCCAATTGAGTAATCAATAAGAATACGGTTTCACCTTAGAAAATTAGACAGATTTAAAATTAACGGAGATAAGAAAACTTACAAGAATTTAAAGAGATTACATAGATTATAATATTTACACAAATTACAGAGCTTACACAAGTTGTAAAAAAAACACATGTTTTAAAATTATAAAGTTAACAGATAAAAAACAGATTACAAAACTTACAAAAATTTACAGAGATTACACAATTTACACGCTACTAATTCAATGATACAATTTCGAACTGCGCTTTTAATTTTTTTCCTGGTTTTAAAAGTCTAGACGTTACCTATGGCTCAAATTGATTTATTCTCAATGTTATATGGTGATTGATTGTTACTTTTGAGAAAATTAAGCACGAGGTCTTGTTTGATTTGGTGTATCGATTTTAAGGGCAAAAAACAAACAGTTTGTTTAACTGTAAGCTCTTGGAACGGATTTTTTAATTTATTTATTGATTAAAGTTACAGTAAAAAAATTAGTTTTACTTTTTACTATTTTTTTTTAATTGAATAACTTTTAAATTCTTATGATCTTAATCAGTGTTACTTTTAAAAGCAAAAATGTAATGCTTTAAAAAAAAGTTTAAACAACAAAACAAACTGTTACTGAATTGTAAGTGAAAACAAAGATCTCAAAATTATTTGGTTTTCATGAAAAAGTTGAAAACAGTCTATAAATAAATCGAAATCAATTACTGTATGAGTCATACGAAATAATTGTAATGACGTTCAAAGAAAATAGCGGTCTGTTTTGTGTAAACAGTTTTTGTTGCGTTCGTAAACACCACTTGACTTTTCTTGAGAAAATATTGAAATATATAACAAATTGAAACTGAATGGTAAATGAAGTAAATGTTTTAAGATATTTGAACTAGTAAAATTATTTTAAAGTCAACATAAGTGATTGTGTAAACAGTTTTTGTTGCCTTCATAAAATGAACTACGCTTGAGAAATATATAAAACAAATTGAAACTGATTAAAAATGAAACATAAATGTTTTAATACATTTAAGTTTGTAAATTTATTCAAAATAACGTGTGGGTTTGTTATAATTACAATTGAACAGTTTTTGTTGAACTCATAAATACCACTAAATTTAAACTTAAAAAAAACTTTGTAGTGTATTACTAATTGAAACGGAATGACAAACAATATAAAAATGTTTTTACACATTTAAGCTTGTACATTTATCTAATATAATGTTCAAGTTTGTTGCAATTACATTTTCAGCTTTTGTTGAGTTCATAGATACCACTAAATTTCCATTCAGAAAAACTTTTAAAAAAGTTCAAAAATATAAATGAATGACAAATTAAATTAAGATGTTCTAAAACATTTAAGTTTAAACAATTAATAATAAAAACGTTTAGATTGCTTATTATAACCACTTTTGTTCAGTTTTTGAAATGTTCATATACACAACTTTACAGACTTACACTTGAGAAAAATGGATTGTGAAATATTTATGTTTTAAGACATTTAAGTTTGTGAAATCACTTAAA
The DNA here is from genome assembly GCF_965202585.1 of Thalia democratica. Classification (NCBI taxonomy): domain Eukaryota; kingdom Metazoa; phylum Chordata; class Thaliacea; order Salpida; family Salpidae; genus Thalia; species Thalia democratica. The sequence continues at coordinate 22,288,054 of NC_139165.1, forward strand.
AACAACACTTACACAAGTAACTGAGGTTATAAATGACAAGTTAAAAATGCTTACATGAATATTTTATCTCGTTTCTTTAAAACTAAACTTACAGTGTTTTTAGTTGCATAATTGACATGCAAAACTCTACAAAGCTTTCAATAATGAATTGAACACTAAAACAAACATTGAACGAAATTGAGCAATACAAAAGTAAACATATAGCTTTTCTTATCAAATTAATATTTACGTCATAGTTTAAACCTAACAATAAATAATAATTTAAAACAAAATACTTTTATTTATGGCATAACCAAAACCTTATAAATAGAAAACAGCATATTTAATAATTTTGTTGTTTAAAAAAGAAGTCAGTGGGCGCCTTAAACTTAAAAATAAAATAAAACCAACAGTTTATTTAAAACTATAACCAGTTGAACTTAACATAACCAGCTAAACAAGTATTACCGAAATTTTATGTAAAATAAATTAAGTTTGTGGTTAAAATGTGATTAACTAAATAGATATCATCGCATAAATGCTGATATTAAGTGCTGATTAAGTGTACTCAAGTGCACAAATTGATGTTTAATCGTAGTTGTAAAAATTAATGAAAAATTTATTAAAAACATGAACAAATAATTTTGCAAGTTTAACTAAACTCACATAAAAAAACCCAAGAAACTCAAAACCCGGCTGTTTGTAAAAAACTGTTATTTTTCTGTTTATTCTTTAAATTGATTAGTTTTTTACTATTGATAAAAAATAAAAATCTTTTTTTTCATATTACTTAACTAAACACATTCAAAAAACACAAAGAGATTATGGATAATAATCTATATGCTAATAAAAACAGTTCAAACTTAAAATTCGGCTATATATAGAATACTTTACACAACTCAAGGCAAGAAAAGGCACTTGAAATAACAAAGATAAAATTCTCAAGTGCCGTAACTCACAATACTTTATGCAGCGCACAAGACGTAAAATCAATCTTATTGTGTCAAAGCTGATTTATATAAGCTTTTAAAACTGTAAAAAAAAAAATAAAGCACTATACTGTTTTCAAACAAAACTTAAAATTTATATGCTATAGATTTTTTTTGCATGAGTAAACATAAACTGAAAAACATGCTAAGGACAGAATTTTAACAAAAAACAGTTTCATTACAAAAACTTTTTTCAATTCATACAATATTCGTATACACACACAAAATTTAGCAAATTATGTCAAAGTTATTATATATATAGTTAGTTATAGGATAAAAATTTATTTTTATTCACTTTTAAATCAACGAAAACTAGACTACTTTACATTAACAAATTTAAAATACACAAAAAAAATTAACTTAAAATAATACATAAAGCAATTTAAAATTAAACATTTACTTTTTGAATTTAAACAAAGTGATAAACTATAATTTAATTAAAAACAAAACTAGTCAACATAAAAAAAAATTTATTTTAACAAAAATAGAATTGTGTATTTAATTAGTTTTTCTTTTAAATACAACTGTTTAACTTACGCAACTAAAATTTCTGTACATAAAAGTCAAAAAGACTATTAATAATATTTAAGGCCATAGGGGGGTTGTACAAGTTTTTTACAAGTTGATCTTTTTAATAAAGTTTTTACTAAGCTTCAAATTGCTTTTTATGGTTTCAAAAATTTCGAATTATTTTTTGAGATATGACAGGTCAAAGTCTCCCCGCATAACAGGTTCCCTATGAAGTTGGAAAAATAAATAGCAAAAAAGACTATTTCATTTAAAATCTATCTCCTCCTACATTCTTCAAGTAATCTTTTTCAAATTTTCATAGTCTAATCTTTATACAATAAAAAAAACGTTACTTTAACATTTAAAAATTTTAGTTAAGAACACTTTTTTTTGGAATTTTTTTTTTTTTATTATTTTTGTCATAATTTTTCTTAATTATTAAAATTCAAAAGTAATGCTGTTTACTTATAATATAAGGAACATTTCCTTAAATTTTGTAGAAGATTGCTTGAAAAATGAAGGAGGAGATAGATTTTTAGTGATTTTTAAAATTTACAAAATTTTGACTCCAAAAATTTGAGGTTACATTTGTATCGGAAACTTTTTACAAAAATTAAAACATCTCAAAAGTTAAATGATATTATAGAAATCTATTAAAACTGGCTTGTAGTTTGTACTTTAAGCTTTTATATAAAAGCCTTAGTAAATTTTTGTAAAAAAATGTTGGACCACCCCTATGCCCTTAACAAACTATATATTTAACATACTTTTGTAAACACTGAAACACTTTTTATAACTTGTAAATAATTTTTTTATATAAGCGTAATATATATATACTCACAAACTAGAAAATAACAAACTTTAGATTTAGTGCTAGGGGTTAGGATCTCATCACATGTTTCAAAAATAATAATAAAAACTTATTAAATATAAATTTTTCAAGAAAAATATTTCTCTCAATATATGATTTTTATTATCTTATACAATCTATAAACTTTGCTTTTTTCAATAAGCATATACTGAATATTTTTTACAAAAATGAATGTTACTTCTAAACTTTATAGTTAATGTGAAGCGTAATAACTTTTTATATGAAGCAAACAAGATAAAGACAAATAATAATTCACAAACCAAAAGGAAGATTTCAGAAACTTAAATAATACAATATTATTACAAAAAGCATATATTAAATAAAAAGAAACATCAAAATCTACTTACTTCAGATTTAGTTCCAGGGGGGTTGGACCTTGTCATTTGTTTTTGATTTTTGTTTGTGTTAGTCATTGCAAAGCTCCACACCATTACACAAATAACAATAAATTGCTTTAAATCTGTTAGAACAATAAATACTTTTTAAATAACTTACATTACATTATATCATGATTTAAAATTTAATAAACATGTGCTGCATATTTCCTTTTAGCATTATCAAACTCATAAAAAAATTAAAATAACTTGCTTTTAAATCTATGAAAACATTAAAAATTAGTTTAATAGTGTTTTGCTATAATTTACATTTAATTAAAAAAATACTGATTTCTAATTTACAAAAATTTTTTACTTGTGCAAAATTATATTTACTCTATTTGTATGTAGATCTTTTTCTTAATTACACATGAAACCCATAAAATTTTTCAAGTTTGATGGCAAGTTAATTATTTATTATGCAACTAAAAAATTATATGCTCACATAATATAAACTTTTCATATGTATATAATTCATAGTAGTGCATTTGTAATGTATTTTATTTCAAAGAATCATTAATTTTTTTATTAAAAAAAATATTGAGTTCTGTATGCTTATATTTTTAGCAACTTTTAAGGATTTACTTTGAAAACAAAATAAAAGAAATAAAATTACAAGAAAAAATAATGATTTTTAACTAAAAAGGGTTAAATTAAGCAAAAAAGAAAACATTTATTTATAAGATGTAAAAAAATCAACATGTTACAGTTTTTAAGTACATAAAATTATATGCAGCAGCTAATTTTTAACTGAGTTTTTTTTAAAGACACTTATTAAAAAATTCAATTCATAAATAACAATAAAAAAATTTTAAACTCAACTATTTATTTTTGATATCAAGAGTAGGACAACTCTACTATGAGGAACAGTTCAGATCCCCTTTAAAAAAAAGCAAGCCATAAAAAAATAAAAAAAACCATCACAGGATTAAGTATTTTTAAATTAAAAATTATCAAGTAGGATAAATATTTATTGAAAAAGAAAAAACAAAAAAAGCATGCATCACAGTTTACTCGCAAGAAAAAAAAATAAGGAATATTATTTACTATTAAAAGGATTAAACTGGTTTCTTTTACAACATACATTAAGTGATTTTTAGCTAAAAAGTTTAGAGTTTTTAGTTTAAACTTGCAGACAGGAAATTTTTGCTTTAAACTTGAACTACAAGTTGTTAAACCTTACTTTTCATCATTAATTAAATGAAAATTGCTAGTGGTTTTATACTTAGAAGTCTTACATACCTAACGTATGCATTATTTAAAAAAATATGTTTTTTTTTTTACTTGTTCACCCAACTTTTATTTTGTAAGTTTGCTGTAACATTTTTAATAAAAACTAAATAAAAAATTTTTAAGCTAATCTATTTTAATAACAAATATTTAAATAATCAATAAAAAATATTATATTAAAATCTGATATAACAATTTTTTTAAGTTGAACTAGTGATTTATATAGTGAGTTATATAGAGAAATTGAATATAAAAAGTTCAAGTCCATTAGGGGGTTTATCAAGTTGTTTTACACGTTCTACTCATAAGCGTAGAATCTGATCAAAAAATTACTGCAATTACAACTAAAAAATATGATAATGTACAATTAAAAATTTTTACTTTTACACTACAAAAAATATTCAATACTATTATGGCCATAGGGGATGCTAGGATTTATGTACAATATTTTACATAGTCTCTCATAGAGGCTTTTGGAAAGAACTATAAGCTAGTCTCTATAGAGCAGTGCTTCTGAAATGGGGTTCCGCGGAACCCTAGGGTTCCGCGACGCCTCTCAGGGGTTCCGCAAAGCCTTTCGAAATTTAAGAAATAAATTTGAAAGAAAAAAAAAACATAAATCATCAAACTTCAAAAAAATAAAACACATAAAAGTTGTCATAAACCTATTTTATGCTGAGCAACTAGACGAGTCTACTGACGTAAGCGGCAAAGCCTTGTTACTCGTTTTTGTTAGATATTGTGGGCAGGAAGGATTCAACGAAGATATATTATTTTGTGGAGAATTACCCACAAAAACAACTTCTGTTGAAGTAATGAAATGTGTCGAAAATTATTTCATCAGCAAGGGTTTAGAGTTGAATAAATGTGTCGGCATTTGCACTGACGGTGCAGCGTCTATGACTGGGTCCAAAAATGGTGTAGTGAGGAAAATGAAGGATAAAGCAGTTGAAGCTAAATGGATACATAGTTTTTTACATAGAGAAAATTTGGCAACAAAACATCTTCCTTCTTGTTTACAAGAAGTTCTCTCAGCGTCGATTAAAACTGTTAATTTTATAAAGAAAAGTAACACAAAGGCCAGATGATTCAAAGAACTTTGTGAAAGTTTAGATGCTGACCATCTGCGACTTCTTTATCACAACGAAGTTTGCTGGCTGTCGAAGGGGCGGACACTGGTTCGTGTCGTTGAATTAAAGAAGCAGGTGTTCACCTTTCTTAAAGATGAAGGCTCAGAATTAGTGAAGTTATTTGAAGATGATGTTTTTTTGGCCAGACTAGCTTATCTCACCGATATTATCGAAGAATTGAACGCTTTGAACTTAAGCATGCAAGGGAAGCAAAATTCCATTTTTGTCATGACAGACAAGATTGAGGCGTTTAAAAATGGAATTAACTTTTGGAAGAAAAAGGTTGGCAATGGTAGTTTTGCGATGTTTCAGCGGTTTGATGAGGCCCATGAAAAATGCATAGAATTCAACTTCTCTGACGAAATATACAACCACCTTGAACTTTTGTCTATAAAATTTAAACAATATTTTCCTGAAGATGTTTGCATCGGAAATTTATGGATTTTGATTCCTTTTATGTGTGATATTGCTTCAGAAGAAGTGAATCTTCCTACAGATACAGAAAACGGATTGCTGCAACTATCTTAAGATAGTAATTTAAAATTGAGTTTCAAAGGAAAGGAGCTTTTAGGTTTTTGGATATGTGCAATTTCTGAGTACCCCGTCTTAGCAAAGCGTGCAGTAAAATTTCTTTACCATTCACCACCACTTATCGAGTCCAGCTTTTCGCATGTAACAAACATTAAAACGTAGCAAAGGGACTGACTGTATGCTGACTCCAACCTTATCTGCCTGTCTCCGTCACAGTTTATCCAAAATCCAGCCGCGCATTGACATGCTTGTTGCTAAGAGACAAGTTCAAGTTTCGCACTAAATGTTTTTTATTTATTTTTCGTTAGGCATCTTACCCGTTTTTTAAAGTAATCTGTGAATTCGATTAGGTTCATGTTCATTTCGTTATTGTTTGTAGCTCTCATTTTGTTTTTATTATGCAAGGAAATATTTATATGACGTTGAGATTAATCATGTTTGTTTTAGTTTATTTATTATAGAATCATAAAAAACATATTGCCTCTGGCGCACTTTGAGTTTGACTCGACTTAATACTATTACAATTGGTATGATTTCTAACAATGATATAGTTTTGCAAAAAAATTCGTTTTTCACTGAAATTCTTTTGTTTTTTGCAGGAAATATTATATTAAACATTTTATGTTAAATTAAATTAGGGGTTCCGCGGAAAAGTTGAACTTTGGAAAAGGGTTCCGCCACTAAAAAAAGGTTCAGAAGCACTGCTATAGAGCATAAGAACCCTAATAAAATACTAAATTATGTTATTTTTATAATTGTTTCCCTAAAATAATAAAAATTAAAAACACTTTTTGTTTATGAATTAGCTCTGCAATAAAATTTTGCTTAAGACATGGTTGCCATTTGTTTTTTTTTTTTTTCATATTTTACAACTTTCATCCAGGTTTTAAAAAATACACATTTTTGGGTTTATTTTTAGTTTAAAGTTAAGTTTAAGGTAAGAAACTGTGTTAACTAGTATAAAAAATTGAAAAGATACAGAAAGCTACTTTTAATATGTTTTTTAATAAAAAATAATTTCGATGATAACATAAATTTTTTATTTATATGAAGGATTTTTTGAGTCATATCAAAATTCTATAACTGAACATGTGAAAAATTGTAAAAATTCCAGGTTTTTTTGGTGATTTTGTTTAAAGTTGCAGATTTTTCTAGGTTTTTTTCAAAATTTATCAAATTCTAGGTTATTTAACCTAAATTGTCAAATTCCAGGTTTTTCCAAGTAAAGTGGCTACTTCCCTCTTAAGATCGATCAGTTTTAATTTCAAGTAGAGATAATTATAATTCAAGAAATAATTTCTTTAAAAGTTTTCAAGGTTTCACAAACTGGAATTTTAAAAAGTGAAAATAAATATTTACTATCAAAAAAATATCTTGTTTTTGTATTTATAAAACCTTACAACTAATCTTCTAATTCCACAATTATCAATGTCTATCTATAATATTTTTTTACTTATCCAAAACACAACATTAAGAAGCTTAATAGTTAAAATATGGTTTTTAGTAAGTGGTTTTTGAACAAAGGTGTAAAAAATATTATAGATAAGCATTGATAACTGTGGAACTAAAAGATTAATGTAAGATTTCATAAATACTATATAATCATAATATTAACTTTTTTTTTGAATACTTGGTAAAACACTAACTATTAAAATAATTTAAAATATTACACATAGCTTGTGCAAAACAAGTTAGATTTAAAATAATTATCTTTTACATTTTTCTCTCCCCATTTCAATCTTATTTTTTTTAATCAAACTGATAACTCCTTATATAAAATTTAAAACTATTGTTACATTATAGAATAAAAGATTTTTTTGGAGCTTTAAAATAAACTTTAAAAATTTTCTTATTTCATTTCTAAATTACCTTAGTGTAATAAACATTTTATATTTCTATAAACCAGTTTTTAAATCTATCATTGTATTCAGCTATCTGTTTAGTGTGTAAAACAAAAACTGATTACTGCCTTAAAAATAATTATACATTCACTCATGAATTTTTACATTAGAGTTTTTAGTTCCATATAGTAAGACTTTTGAAAATTTTACAGATTGTTTTATTATTTATTTATTTTAGATTCCATAAGTTTTAACACTTTCTGTGTTCTATCTATTGTTCATTTCCTTATTCTAATCTTTCACAATATTTGTCAAATAATTAAGCTTTCTGTTAGTTATGTTGTTTTTCATCAAATTGAAAAGTAAACTTGTGTGTATTTTTTAAATATTTTGTTTAATTTAAATGTCATGAATCTAAAAACAAAACTTCATGTACTTTATCAATTATTATAACTAATTTATTATATGTTTTTATTTTTAGAAAACAAATAAAGAGATTAAAATAAAGTTTTTAAGAATAAATTCATAACTAATTTAAGTTTAAAATACTGAAGTAATATATTACTGTTGATCAGAATACAATCTGCTTTAGTTGTTATTAAAAGTTAACCATGAATTAATCAATTAATTAAACTTTGCTGAAGCTTTGTATACTTAACAGCCAGTAAGCATTAACAAACTTTTTATTTGAATTCCCTTATTTGAAAACAAAAGTAGTTTTACAACAAATGTTTTACAATAATTGAGTACAGTGCTTCCTCACTTATCCGGCCATGATGGGCAAGGTTATTTTATAAATAAGGGGGATAAACTTTAGGCCTGATAAGAACAAAATAACGTTGTTATAAATCAACCTCATTAATATTATGTTATCGATTTAATAAAAGGTACTCTTAAATATCTGTTAGCTTAATTTATTTTAACTTTCTTCAACAAACAAAAGAACTTGAACAAACAAAAATAAATAAAAACGAAACTTTGTAAACCTAAAAATTAATTCGACAAAAACAAACTACATCGTAACAAATAACACTAATATCAAAACTCTTTCAGAAAAATTATTAATGGAAGATTGTTTATGATAAATATTTGATTTTTTTAATAAAAATCAGAGAATCAAAAATACTATTTGGATTGATTCTGGTTTTTTATTTAATCCGGCAGGTTGTATACGCAAAGGTATGTCCTGAAACTTTTTTTAAATGCTACTCGTTAAAATTTCAATCAAAAATTTAATGTTTAAAAAGCGATTTGATTTTTTTAATTTTTTCTACCGCAAAAAATTAAAAAAATATAATAAAGTTTATTTTTTTTTAATAATTATCGCGTTACACTTAACTGCTTGCTGAGTTATTCTAATCAAATAAGACATGTGTTTGTAGTAAATCATTGATTTTAGCTAAACTAAATTAAATCTACTTCTCGACTAAAAACGGCCGGATAAGCGAGAAACTGAATAATAAGAACCGTATAAGTTAGAAATGAATAAGTGGGAAGCACTTTATTAGCCTATAAGTTTACTCAAGGTACCAGTGAAAGTATATATAAAACATGTTACTATTTATATTTGTAAGTTTCTTTAAAATAAAAACAATAAAAACATATTTATTTAAGGCTACTTCACCATTTTAGGCACAATTTTGTGAACTGATGAAAACTCTATAGGTCGAACAATGCAAGATCAAAAATTGATAGTCAACAGTGTTGACTCAAGACATATACAAAATTTAATTATGTTACTAACATAGTTTAATACTTAAAACATAAACTTATATACAAGACACATGAATGAAACTACCATGGCAGTACGCTTTTATTTAGAAAATTTCAAAAGAAAATAAACAAAAAAAAACTAAGCAAACTAAAATTAGAGTTTATCCTGTTTTGTAAATTTCTGTCAACTCTATTGGTAAACATGACAAGAACAAATTCAAAATTAAAACTCTATTAGCAAAAACTTTAGTAGCTTTAAAAAAAAATCGCTGTCCACGCCGTGAGTATGACTTCAATATTTTTGTGATAAATTATTTATCACATTTATGAATTTTGTTTAAGTTTTGTTTTTTGTCAGCAAGTGCTATCTCAATTTTTTTAAGGTTGCAAGTTTTACAGATTATACCTACATTTTTCAATTCTCAAATTTTTTTGCATGATGCTCCATTTTAGTTTGTAGCATGTGTTATTTTTATTTTATAATTTCCAAATGTATTTGGAAACTTTGTTCTTTTTTTTTATTCATTTTTGATATCACTAATGTGCGCATACCATCTCTTTCTAAATAGGCCTCCCGTTATTTCTATGTAATTCTTGGTTTCGTTCTGAGTAGTGAATTAGCCACATTCTCCTGCAAATACTTACTACTTAAGGGGCAGGAATCTTTATTGCGGCAGTTGCACGTATTATTCTTTTGACCTTTTTTATGACCAATTTTACTTAGTACCTTCTTGTTGTGACCACTAATAAATAACTTAACATTTTCAATACAAAAGTACGATATTTTGCAGTTGTTTCTGTTAAAAATCTTTCTTATGCTCTCGGTTTTAAAATGTTTGTCAATTAGATTTAACAATTTTTTTCCAATGTTAGTTTTTAATGAACGGCATTATGGGAAATTGAAGAACATAATTTTCTTGTTTGTTTTCGGTTCTTTTGTCTACAGGCTTGGTTTTGTTTTCATATTGAAGTTCGTGTTTGAAGTTAGATTGGCGTAGAGCAACTTGGTAGCTATGCTTTGCATTATCAACGGTTTGCAGATCTGTAGACAATTTATTCAATTTTTTCTTTAGCTTTTAGATAGATTTTAACTGATAATCGTCGGGTGGTTAGAGCTATTGTTGATGAATCTGATTAAGGAATTTTCTTTCTGTATAGCATATAACAACTGTTAGCTAGATATAAGGTGATGTCCAAGAAGTTGTACCTTGTCATTCCAATGTCTACTGTGATATTTAAACCAATATCTCCAAAGACCTTTATCGTTTTCTTTTTTAAATTCTCAAGATCCTGGTTGTATTTTTATTTGATGATTGCTAAACCTTCATCGCTATATAGAAAACGACAAACGTATAAAAGAATGTGAGATAAATATGTGTTAAACACTACATTAAAATAAAAGGTTATATATACAAGTAAATTTTGTTTGGATAATATACTGTCTTGGTCTTGTTTCACTGATATCTAAAAGAATGGTAAATTCTAACATTGAGGACGTAAGGTAAGGTTATAGTTTAGTTAGCAACCACACTATAAACCATAATTAAACTTAACTTAGAACTAAATGATACTTAAAAATATTCTATACTACTTATAAAAACTAGGCATGACTTAAGATGGTTATATTTTATATCAAAGAACATACCAAAAACTATAAATAAAGAACATCAAATCTTATAGAATACTTTAAATGTGGTCAAAACTTTCACGTAACAAATAAATATAACAGAAATATACTATAACTATACGTAATTAAATTAAAAATTAGCTACTTTCGATTAAAATAAAAAATCAATTTTATGTGATAAACATTATTTGAAAAAGACCTTTTCCATAAACAACATATTGACATATAAGAACTATTTTGGAACTCGATCTGAAAAATCTTGACTAGATAATCGCTGCAATCACACTATGGATGGTTTATATACTTATGTAATATATCCTAAAAAATTATTTTGTATCAGATCTTCCTGCTTTGGGTTGACTGATTTTATAACATTTAATGTTCAACTAGATAGAAAAGTAGTGAAAAAATTATTTCAATTTAAACAAATAACTAGAAATTATAAAGTTGTCTTGTGTTTTTAGTGATTTTTGAATCAGTATAAGATTTTCACTTCGTATAAGCCACTTAAAACTAAAGAACATAAAACTTCTATATTTTTAATCTTGGTTAAACATTTTTTTATTCATAGTAGAGTTTCTTGCTACTTGAGGTAAATTATTATAATTGAAGTTTAATAATATTTTTTTTATTTAATTAAAAGTCAACAAATTTTTCATAAATTGTAAGTTTGTATACCTTTCAATGTATACACTTTTTATAATAATATATAGTTATTTAGAATTAAGTTTTCAATTAATCTTCTTGTAAATTGAGTTTGATTAAATAACTTTAATAAATATAAAAGCACTTATTAAAAGTTTCAAAAAATCTATTTCATTTAAACCAATATAATTAAACTTAGTTGTAAAAAAGATTAATTGAAAACTTTTTATTCCTTTTATTTTTGTGCATCATTACTAACTTCAGATTATCTAGTGTTATATTCAAACTATTTCCTTGTAGCTACCCCTAACACGGCTTTAATCCCCCTAAACTTCCTTTTTTTTATTATGTCTAATATAAGTTTCAAAAGTAGCACTAAGAACACCTAAAACTGTTTTTTTTTCTTAATTATAAAATCCGGAAACTATGTAGTGTAAATTTCAAAATTTAGGTTAATTGTTCAAGTTACGATTCTTGCACTTAAAAAAAATTAGTGTGCCCTAGCGTGCAACTGTGCACTACTTGAAGCCACCTGATCTAATTATTTAGTAAGTTTTCTTATGAATATTCTAACCTACTTTAACATTTATTAAATTAGGTATCAAACTTAATAAAATAAACATGCAATTATCAGTTAGTTAAAACCACGACGTAAATGAAATTAAACTAACAGTTTTAGATTAAACTTTTAAAACCTTTAGTTTCTATATATAGTTACTACATATTAACTTTGAGAGTTTTTAGATAATTTTTAATTGAATTTAGTAATTATTAGAAAATAATGGTCTTCTAGTCGGTTTAAAATTATTATTTTTTAAATAAGATGGTGAGGTAGCAAGATCATTAAAAGAAAAGAAGGTAAATATAAGTAAATGTCTAAAAACAAAAATAGTCAAAAATCATTTTGACTAGTACTTCAGTTAATACACTCATGAACAAACATGAAATCACGAATTACAGAAACTTGGATTAACACTTGGAAATTAAGAAAGTTTATAAAGTCATAACACATGCAAAAATCTTAAAATACAGTTTTACAAATTATCAACAAATTACAACTTAATAAATAACAAATGTATATTATAAGTATTTGATTTTGTAATCAAACCAAATGCTAAGTTTATGCTTAAATTCTTTTTTTGAACCATTCTTGAAAACTACCAGATTTTATTTCTGAATACCCACACTTTTTGTAAAAAATTTCAGTGTCAGAAACAGGTAATAAATAAACCTCATTAAATCCTTTCATCTTTGCCCATTTTTCTGCTTCTAGTATCATACTTTTGCCAATTCCCTTTCCTTGTAACTCTTCAACCACTACAACTGCAAAATTAAGTAACTTATAAAATCATCAAATATGTACTAAATTTCTTTTTACAACTATAACACATTAATGAAAAACTGAATAATGATTTGATTTAGAACAACTTAAATTCAACAATTTTAAATATAAACTTGTTTTAGCTAAGTGAATTTAAAAAATAAAATTTAATAAAAACTTACCGAAATCAAACCTAACAGCATTTATTCCTTCATTAATTTCATGAATTTGTACATGTCCAAGTAATTTATGAGGAGTTAGCGAAGTATCCAAATAAATTAATGATGTAGGTAACTTATCACACGACTCATCAATACTACAATTAAAATTAAATGATAATACGACCACAATAGCTATTTTTTACTAATTTAAAACAATTAACGAATAAATTTTATACATATGTAATAAATTCTTAGCTAACTTTTAAAACTTTATTTAAGTTGAAAGGAAACGTTTAAAGTTAATCTACACCAACATTTCAGGGGAGTCATCAAAGTATCTTTTTATAAGTTTCCAGCATTGATACTTTAAGTCATATGATTGATTGTAAAGTAAACATAATTTCTTTACCATGTCCATTTTGTTTTAATTCTTTTTTATTTAAGTTTTCTATGAATTAAAACACTATGTTTATTAAATTGACATAAAATTAGCTTGGTCTTTTTTACCATAGTGCATTAAAAATCAAGTTGTAAGGTTATAGTATACATAGTTATAGTATATATAGTTATACTGATGTGTACAACAAAACTATAAACCATAATTAACTATACTAATATTAAATGATTCTTAAGACTACTTTTATCCAAACTCGACATGCAATAAATGAATATATTGTATAAAAAAACAATGTACAAAATAAAAATATATAAATTTTGTGCTTTAGAAATACCTTAAATGCGGTTGAAAACCTTAAAACACTTTAATTTTTTTAATTCTTAGAATAGATTTTTAAGAATGCGTAAATTAGTATAACATTTAAAAACTTAAAAATAAAAACAAAAAACTCTTTTTAAAAAGGTTTATTAATCAATTTCGTTTAGCTCTTCATCAGAATAAACTTGCTAAAAACTGATAATAATGTAGTGGCTTTGCGGACGAAATTTAAGGTAGTGTAGTGTAAAAACACAATTAAACATAAGCTTAACTTAGAAATAAATATTACTTAAAGGTATTTCAATCTACTTATAAAAACTATGCTTGAATTTAAATGGTTATTTTTGGTTTTAAAGAAAATATCAAACGCTAAAAAAGTAAAGAACATCAATTTTTAGAAAATACTTCAAATGAAGACAAAACTTTTACATCGAAATATCTAACAAAAATAAACTGTAACAATGCATAATTGAAAAAAGAAAAAAAAGTACTTGATAAAAAAAATAAAAATCTATTTTAAGTGTTAAACTTTTTTTTGATAAACAATTTCACAATAAACAATATAGTAACAAATAAGTTCAGTTCTGGAACTCTATCTGTAAGGTCTTGACTAAAATATCACTGCAATCACACTGTGGCTGGTTTATATAGCTATATCTTAAAAATGTAAAGTTGCTTCAGATAAATTTACTTTCTGGTTGACTGATATTGTAGTAGTTGATGTTCAACCAAATGGAACAGCAGTGAAACTGGTATTCTTACTAAGAGAAAGTCACTCTACATCACAATATAAATAAACAACTACAAAAAATTGTCTTAGTTTTTAGTGATTTTATTAGTTGTTATCATTCAAAAATAACAGAATAATAATAATACAACAACATTACAAATAGCACATGATACATTCCAAGTTAGGTAATGCATTGTTTTTATAAAAAAAAAATTAAAACTAACTTTAAAAATTAACTTGTTAACACATTTAGAAACAAAAGATTATTTTAGTAGTAAACAACTAGATAATTATTTTGATTACCTCTTTTTACACTAAATGTTAAACTTTATTTTTACCTTTTTTAAACTGTTATATCTTAAAATGTTAATCTCATTTTAACTGCAAGCTAGATTGGTTATAAGCTTTCAGATAAGATTTTAAAAACTACTTTAGAGCAGTTTTATTAGGTTTGTTAAGCTTTAAAATATTAAACTAAAAAATATGTTTTGCTTTGTTAGAAAGATTGCTCAGTTAATATGTCACCAAAAACTGATAAGTGTTGTTTTATGGTAACTAAGACAAAGCTTTCAAAACTTCAGGGCGTGTCTAGACATTTTTTTTTGTTCAACTATATAGAATTTAGTGTAGAAGCTTTTAATGATAGAATGTAGAAAAAGACATAATTGTCTAAAACTTATCAGGTAGATTAAAATCTTTAAATTGCAAATAATTTGTAAACACCCGTAAAACAAATTGCAAAATATTTTTCTGGAAGTAATCCAGTTCTTTACTTTATAGTAAAAACACAAACCTAAATCCTGGTCCTATTGAAAATGTAAAGTTTTTGTATTTTTTGTCCTTTTGTTTTGTAAAATTTAATTTTGAAAATACTTCTTTTAAAATATATTCAACTAAGTTTCACTCAATATCAAAAAATAAACAAATAGATATAAATTTTTAACAAACTATTTCAAAAGAAAACCGCATTAAATCTCTTTTTTATTACGTTAATTCTAGTTTATTTCAGTGCTAAAAATATTATTTGTTGGTTAATTTTTAATTTCAAAAAAAAAAAAAACATTGTCAAATTCAGTAACACCACAGTACTAATATAGATTTTAAAAATTAGTATTTAAGTTTACATGTTAAAAACGTAATTTTTTTGTCTTTTAAACAAATACTGTAGTTTTTATTAAAAGTTTGAGTGAAAATATCACAAGCAAACGAAAATATTTCAATCAATATCTCAAAACAAAAATTTTAAGTTTGTGAAAAACGTTAACTTAAGAAGAGACGAACCAGTATTCAAGTTATTTTTTATATTTAAAAAAAACTAAATTTAAGTTTAAATTAAAAACTTTTAGATAGTTAAATATATATCAGAACAGGAAAATCAAAAGAAACATTGTATATCTTAAAACAGTAAAAAACTGTTTTTATAAATTTCATACATTCATTAAAATAATAAAACAGCCACATAATTTTAACTTTAATATAATGCTATTAAACAATAAATTAATATTAACAGTTTACAAAACATTTTTAAATCGATGCCCTACTTAAAAGAACACTAATCTTAAGCTAAAAAAACATTTAAAACTTATTTTCTACTAAGAATTTAAATTTTTATATTCATTTTTAAATGGAGAATGTGATGAAAAGCATTCTTATAATACAAAAACACAAAAACTAAAAACGAAGTTTAAAAGGAAATTGTCTAAATCTTTTCATGTAAAACTATTAAAAAACGTTTAAATATACTTCTATTTTAAACTTGGAAACACAATTTTCAAAGTACATAAAAAAATAACCTAACAATAAAAATATAACACGAACTGTACAGTTTAAAAACAATAAAACTATTTATTATATTAGAAGTATATAGTTTTACGAAAATGAACGTTAAAACTTTTGCACTTCATACACCTAATGTTTTAACAAGTTTATGTTGTAAAAAAAAAGTTTAAAAATGTATTCAAAATCAAGCTTTAACTATAAATTAGAAATCAGTTATTCAATATTGAAAAAGCTAAAAATAGACCCATTGTCAAGTAAAAACTTCGGAAACAACTTTCAAATGAAATGTTTTTATTGTAAAATATTTTTGTAAAATCTCACCTCTCAATTATCTATATAGTAGCATCAAATTAAAACTTCAAAACTAATTATTAAACTAACAAAATAATACAAACTGTCCAGTATGTAATCATACTACTATTTGTTTATTTTTGAGCGAATGAGCTCATGAACTTTTGCATCTCATTCACTTGTTGTTTCAATAAGTCTACTTCACTTTTCAGCTCCTGAAAAGTTTTATAACTTTGTACAAGATGTTTTGTAAGGTCTTATCATAAATTAGTTTAATTTATCAACTAAATAAATAAAATAAAAAATTTAAAGCTACAAGAAACAAGTAAAGAACAAAAATTTTAAATCACTTAAAAAAAGATTAAAAAAAAGTTCAAAGTTCTTTATTTGCAATTTATGGTTTTATTTTTAAACGTAATAAGTACAAATAAGATAACTAAATTAAAATGGTTTTTTAAATACTTAAATAAACTAACTCGATTATTAATAGGTTTTGTTTGATTTTGTTGCGAAGTTTCTTCATTGTTTTCTAATACCTGGTAATATTTTATAAAAAATAAATAGTTAATCAAAATAAAACATTATTTATTAATTGAATTTCAAATAATCTAGTTTTATAATTATGAAAAAATTTATTAAAGTTATTCAATGGATTCATTTATCCAAATTAAAAAAAGTTATAAATAACTAGTAACACTTTTTTAACTGCTATAAAAATAATTAAATTTTAAATAATTTGTATTTCATTCAAGCTAAATCAAAATTATAATTATAAAAGAATAATAACAGCAAAATAATAAAAGTAAATAGTTTCTTTGAAATCCTTTTATACTTACAAAGTTTGAGAACTTTAATTTTATTAAATGTAACTTTATTATTGAATCAGGCTGCTAAAAGGTAAGCCTGAATGACCAAAAAAAGGTAGTTAATATGAGCAAGAACTATAATGAGAAATAAGAGATGAAATAATAGATAAGTAGTTAATATGATAAAAATTTTAATAAATAAATGGTCAAACCTTAATACTTAAAAACAAAAGATAGAGGACTTAATAACAGAAATGTGAAAGAAACAAAATATATTCAAAGTCCAAAAAAATCAAATCTGAGATTTCAGAAAAATTCTAAACTTTCCTGAATATTGCAAAAACTTAATCTAAAAAAGCCTAAGTTTTTCAAAAATGTTCATCTTAGCCTGAGATAGTCATGTTGAAAAAAAAGGGCATAGGGGAGGTAAATAAGATTTTTTAAAATTTATTCTTATTTTTAACATAATTAGATAAGCTACTTGTTACTTTTTACTGCTTGTTAAAATTTAAAATGCCTTATGACATATAAGTGATCAAAGTTAGAGCGTTCAATAAGTTCTTTAAGGGAGGCAAAAACTAAAAGGGCAAAAATAGACTTCTCCACTAAAAATCTATTTCCTTCTCAGTTTTTGAAAATTTTTTTTTAGAATTTTAAACAATTTGTATCTCAAACAAAAAAAGAATGACTTTTATTTTTAACTTTGGTCATAAAACTTTTCATGGCTTTTTTTTTAATTCACTTCCTACAAGCTGGTTGTATAATTGAAAATTACATTTCCTAAAAATTGTAATCAAATTGCTTTAAAAATGAAAGAGGATATAGATTTTTAGTAAATTTTCAAAATTCAGAGAAAACCACACTAGAAATTATACAAAACATGTTATACACTTTATCAAAACTTGTTAAGTCTCAAAAATTATTAAAACTCTTTTTTTAAAAAACATATCTTATAGTTTATACTCTGAGCTTGGAAATAACAGCCGATGTTAACTTTTTTTTTAATTGTTGGACCCCCCTTCCTATACCCTTAAACTGGGTAGCTTCTTTATAAGAGGATCAAAATAAAACAGCAAAAATAGACTATTTTACTAAAAATCTATCTTCTCTTACATTTTTGAGTTAACTAATTCAAACTTTTAGGAAAACTTCCTTCCAATATTTGAAAAATTCTATCTAATGGAAATTTTGAAAAATTAAAAGAAAAAAAACTATATAAAAAGTAGCAAAATTTTTTTTTGTTTTTATTTTGTTTTAAAATTTACATTTTTTAATTTTTTTTTAATTTTGTTCCAACAGAATTTTTTAAATATTGCAAGGAACATTTACAGCAAATCTGAGGTACATATTTATCTCAAAAAACGTAGGATGAGATAGATTTGAAGTGACTTTTAGTTATTTGCCGTTTTGGATTGCGCCTCCTATAAGTAACCTATTGTTACCTTCAACTTTGACCAGCTATATCTCAGAAAAATTTTTGTTTTTTTAAATCTGCATCTAGTAGCTTACTAAAAAACTATATAAAATAAGATCAAATTGTGAAAAAAGTGTTTTACCCCCTCCCCCTCTACGCCCTTTACTTTATCATAAGTAAAAAAAAGGTTTAGTAAAATAAATCTTTGATTTTGTTGTAGATTTCAAAATCATTTTTAAAGATAACACAGCATTTTTAAAAGCATCTTGTATCAAGGTTAAAAAAAATTAAAAATATACTATCAAGCACATTAATTAAACACAACTAATTAAGAAATAACAATTCACTTACTTTATCAAGCTGCTTTTCCAGCATGTTATTTTGTTGAACAAGTTCATTATTAGATTCTACCAGCTTGCAGTTTTGATCATATATCAAGAAAAAGTTATTTTCTTCCTGTTTAATATTGTTTTATTAACTAAACTAGCCAATTTATTTGGTTACTTAAGAAATTCGTTTTCTACACTTGTAACATAATTGTTTTGTTTTTTTTAAGTTTTTTACCAACATACAGTGTATAATAAATATAAATAAAACATGTTAAAATAATATTTTCAATCTCATAAACTTAATTATTTTCTGTAGTCAGATATAGTTTTTGCTTTTTTAAAATATATTTTCGACTTGATTGACTTTTTCTCTTTTGAATTTGGTTAATTTTTTGAATGGTTGAAGTTAAACTTGTTATTGGCTCGTCACCACCTATCTGTTGTAAAAAAAGTTTATATAAGCTTTAAATAATTGCAGTTTAACTTATAACTAAAAAAAAAAGTTATACAATAACACAACTTGAAAAATTAAAATGACAAAAACCCAAGTATAAAATAAAATAATTATTTTTTTTACTCTTAACTTAGACTATCTAGAAATTTTTTATTAAAAATAAGCAAAAGGTATACCTTAATTTTGTCAAAAAATGTTTTTATTTCATTATTCTTAGCTACTAGGTTCAATTTATTACAAAACATTTTTATTAGTATATGATACAAAACTATACTTAGTTTATTAATTTTAAATCTTATTATAATTATATTTTCTTAAAATATATATAAATATAGGCAAGTTTGGTTTTTAAAATTGAGAGGGTAAAAAAATTAGATTTTTGACCCCTTTCAGGTGAAGTATTGGACCTGATTGTTCTACTGTGAAACTTGGTATAGATATTTTGCTTAAAAGATCATTATCTAAAGTGAAGTTGTAAGTTGCGGGGCAATTTTTGAATGAGCATTTAAATTTTAACACAACAAAGGGTTTAGCAATTTTGATATTTTTATATTTAGTTGACAGTATGTACATAGAGTTAATTGCTGTAAATTTTTCAAAAACATCGTTTCTTAAGTTATTATTATAATTAATTTCTGTGTTAAATATATCAAAATAAATCAGTTGTAAACTAAATTTTGTTGGAAAAGTTATATCAGGGCCCTTGTAGTGTGTTGCAAATTAAATGTCAATTTCCTTTTGATGATTATAAATACATAAGTCACATTAAAAAAAAATAATTTACATGTGATTTATTCCTGGCAACAGAATCATTGACTTTAAACACTTTTAGGGCTACTAACCTTAACAACTCTGCTTTGGTAGTTTTTTCAATTTTTTTAAAGTAATTTGTGGCAATAAGTACCTCACAAAAACTTTCAACTGATATTTTTGGTCTCAATTTAGGTGATTTTCTTACCATTTTTTCCTGTTTATATTAAAAATTTTAATTAGGGTTACTGTTCTGTTGTATAGAACAAATTTATACTATAATAAATGTGTTTGATTTTCTGTATGACTTTAATAATTTTATTAAAATAATAAATTTATGTAAGTTAATAGCTACAATGAAAAAGTGTCATCAAATTTGTGATGAGCAACAATAATTAGGGGAATTACCTAAGCAACTACAGTTTTAAAGTAAGGGAATTCTAGTTCAAATGAATTGTATTTCACTAAAGATTGCATAGGTTATTTTCTACATAAAAAGATATTAGATGAAAATCAAATTAATAGTATTTTTATTATTTTTATTGTAGTTTAATTGTAAAAGTTTTATTAAAGATATTTATTTATAGTGGCTACACTGAACGATCAGAGTTTTTACAAATTTAGTTTTAAAAATTTAATTTTGTATTAAGGTCAAATTGTACAAAATATTAACAGTTAGTCAAAAAAAATTGAATCGTTTATTCACATTATGACTAGAAGATTTAAAGAAAAATAAAACATCACAACTATTTTTTTACTCAAACTCATTAAAATAAAAATCATAATAAAGCTTTTTTTTTTTCTAACGGACCCTATAGTAAAAGTAAAACCCAACCGTATGGAAAACTTTTGGTTAAAAGCAAAGGACCGTTCTCTAGAATAAGAATAAAAACTTGCTATTAAGACTAGGAAAATGATTGAGCTTAAAGTTAGGACATTTTTTTTTAATTCTTGAAAAAACGCGGTAAGCTAAGTTCACATTGGTAATAATAATTACGAGTACGCAGTTGGCTTGGTAACGGTTTTTAAGGATTTAAAAAAAATTCAAAACTTTGGACACAGTTATTTTCCTTATCTTAAAAGAAAATTATTATCTTTTTGTATTCTAGAGAACGGTCGTTTGCTTTTAACTAAAAAGGAAATCAATGGGGTTGGGTTTAATGCAGTACTAGTAGATATTAGATGCAGTACTAGTAGAATAAGTAGGTGAAAGCACAGTACTTGGGCCACTTTTTTAATAAAACCAGGAAAGTTGTGATTAAGTTGTTTTGTTATATCTACAAATACATTGACGCACAGTATTAATCCTTATAAATCAGTAAAACTATAGTTAAGTTGTTTTGTTATGTCTACAAATAGAAAAACCCTTTTTGGAAGATTATTATCAAATTTACTCCCATCCTAAAAAATAGTTATTTAATTTTAAGAAAAAAAAAAGATTTTTTGAACTTAAAGCTTATTAAATATAAAAACCATATAAATTAATGAGTTTATTTTACTTAAAAAAATTACAACTAAACACTAACTAATATACTACAAATACAATTGATAAAAAATAATCTACGTAATATGTAGTAAAAAAAACATTAGCCCCTAAAAGAAGGGAATTTAGCCCCAAGGAAAATTTACCTCAGTTTAAGAATCTCTGTTCTAGGTTTATAAACACCCCTTAACATTAACATTGTTTTGGTGTATTTTTTACTCTGATGCAAAGTATTTTATATAGATTTTAAAATTTTGCTAAAATAAGTTGCAATTACAATTGAAATCTATTAATTAATATTTTAAATGATAATAATTTAGTTAAGTTGTCAAGTTGTAAACTTAAGTAAGAAAAATGTAAGTGTTTAACGCCAACCTTAATTAAAGTTTTCATAATATTTTGTTTTTTTTTCAATCAAGTTTTTAAAATACTTTTTTAGCCTGTAACGTTTTGGTGGTTATATATCTTTGAGTTAATTTTGTAAATTATTAAGTAATACTGTTAATAGTTAATAAATATGTTAATTAATCGTTTTATTTTGTCTTAAATGTCGTGAAGAAAAATAGTTGCAGTAAAAACTAGATTACATTTATTTAAAGTTTACTTCACAGTTTAAATTTTAAATTAATTTTAATTTAATATGAATTTATATTAATATAATATTAACTTAAAATTTACACAATTGCTAAAAGTTTCATTTTAAGATTTTCGTTTTTTTCGTAAAAAATAAAGTAAATGTAAAAAAAAAAGGCTATACAACTAAACACTAATGTTTTATAAAAAAATTTGTGCGGTGAAAGTTGTTTTTGTTGATAGAATAACACTGATGAACACTAATGTGTACAAAAACTTAGTCGTAAAGAACAAGCTAATAAAATGTTTTTGCGTAAAAAAGAACAAATTTTGGGTTAGTTTATAATCATTAAAAAAAACAAGTTAATTAGTTTATATTAAGTATAGATACTATGCCTATGCGTATGTCTATTTGGTAAAAATAACAACGTAACCTTATCATAGTTTAACTGTTTTTTAAAGCATAAACACTGTGCGTCAATGTATTTGTAGAAACAACAAAGTAACTTAACCATAGTTTTACGGTTTTATAAGGCATAAATACTGTGCGTCAATGTATTATATGCATAAATTTTTTTATGACGATCGAAGTTGAAATTTAACCTGAAGTTACAACATTTTGTGTTTGCTTTGAAAACTTTGATTTATTTCCGTGACCTGTAAATAGTTTTAGTAAAAAAAATATATAAAGTTTTTAAATACACATTAATTAAAAAAGATATATATGGTGAATATTTTTTACTTAGTAATAAAAAAAATAAAGCATACTTTACGCGGTTGTGTTATTTTTATTAACGTACCTTGTTGATGTCTTTACTTTTCAAAAAGCATCTTCTTGAAAATTGGACATAGTAAGAAATTTTAGTAGAATATCAATGTGTAAATTACAAAAAGTTCCTGTAAGTATTGTTTATCATAGTGGGTCCATTGTTACGAGCATAAAGTTATTTTTATAGGTGAATTTATAACTTTTCAAAAAACATAAAACTTTAATGTCAATTATTTTCCTTATCTTAAAAGCTATCTATTTTTTTTTTTATTTTAGAGAACGTACCTTTGTCTTTAATTAAAAAAATTTTGTTTGGGGTTTGAACTATTTTATGGGGTCCCTCCAAAAATAAAGGTTTTTTTCATTATTATGGCCTTAGATTTAGAACTATAAATAAATAATATTTATTAATTTTTTTTTCCTTAGTTTGCATGTTATTTAAATTCTTAAATGTTTATTTTATAAATAATGATAATATCTTTTAGGATTTGGCCTCAATCAAGGACCGGATTTGATAAAACTTAAAAACATGATTTAAAGAAAAAAAATAGTTAATTAAATTATTTAAATTCAGTTAAATTTGTTGTATTTCACATTCTTATTAATTTTTTTTTCTTTATCAATTTTTATCTAGGAAATGACCAAGGCAAATGTCGGTGTAATACACATCATTTTGCTACGAGCATAAAGTTAATTTTAAAGGCAAATTTATTAATTTTTCAAAAAAAACATAAAACTTTAATGTCAATTATTTTCCTTATCTTAAAAGCTATCTAAAAGCTTTTTTTTTGTTTTAGAGAACGCACCTTTATCTTTAAAAAAAAAATTTGGTTTGGGGTTTGAATTATTTCATGGGGTCCCTTTAAAAATAAAGACTTTTTTATTTTTTTTTTCATTAATATAATAATATAACCAAAAATATTTTTCTTATTAAATTTATTTTATTTTTCTTTAGTTTGCATGTTATTTAACCTATTAAGTGTTTATTTTATAAATAGTGTTAATATCTTTTACGATTTGGCCTCAATCAAGGACCGGATTTCTAAAACTTAAAAACATAGTATAAAAGAAAAAAAAAACAGTTAATTAAATTATTTTAGCTTTTTTAAATTTGTTGTAATCCACACTTTTCTTAATTTCTTTTTCCCTTTTATCAATTTTTTATCTAGGAAATGGCCAAGGCAAATGATAACGAGCATAAAGTTAATTTTAAAGGCGAATTTATTAATTTTTCAAAAAAAACATAAAACTTTAATGTCAATTATTTTCCTTATCTTAAAAGCTATCTTTTTTTTTTTTATTTTAGAGAACGTAACTTTGTCTTTAATTAAAAAAAAAAATTTGTTTGGGGTTTGAATTATTTCATGGGGTCCCTCCAAAAATAAAGACTTTTTTATATTACTTTTTCATTAATATGATAATATAGCAAAAAAAAAATATTTTAAATTATTTATATTTTTTTTCCTTGGTTTGCATGTTATTTAACCTCTTAAGTGTTTATTTTATAAATAATATTAATATCTTTTACGATTTGGCCTCAATCAAGGACCGGATTTGCTAAAACTTGAAAATATAATATAAAAGTAAAAAAAAGTTAATTAAATTATTTTAGCTTTTTTAAATTTGTTGTAATTCACTTTCTAGTTAATTATTTTTCCTTTTATCAATTTTTTATCTAGGAAATGGCCAAGGCAAATGATAGTGTAATGTACATCATTTTGCTTGTTTCCCTCTTATTTCACTTTAATCGTTTAGGGAAATCCCCTCATTCTGTTGCTAAGATGAGTTTAGTTGGACAATTTTGTAACTGTCAAGTACTAAGTAATATTGAGTCTATTAAAGATATTATTATTAAACTTATATAAAACATAAAATTGATAATTAAAGACAGTTACTATACAAAAAACGTTTGTCTATTTACATTATATTATTTATATTTATTTTTAAACAGGCCAATGCCAAAATCAAGAAAATCTAGACTAACTGTTTCAATAGAAAGTTTCTGTGAAGCTTTAATTGAAACAAACTATTATCAAAAAATAGATACCACTCCTAAGATCCAGTTGTTAAGGTTAGTGGCTTTGAAAGTTTATAAAGCCAGTGACTCTGTGGCCAAAAATAAAAACAGAGTAAATGTTTTATCAAAAAGGTGTGAATTATTTTTTTTAAACAACCAAAAGGAAATTGATACATATTTCTCCACACTTTACAAGGGCCCTAGTTTAAACCTTCCAAAAAAATTTGTTTTACAATTTAATTACTCTGATATCTTGAACACAAAAGACAATTTTAATGACAACTTAAGAAAAAATGTTTTTGAAAAATTTTCAACCATTAACTCTATGTGCACACTGTCAACTAAATATAAAAATATCAAAATTGCTAAACCCTTTGTTGTGTTAAAATTTAAATGCTCATTCAAAAATTGCCAAGCAACTTACAACTTCACTTTAGATAATGATGTTTTAAACAAAAAGTCTGTACTAAGTTTCACAGTAGAACAATCAGGTCCCATACTACACTTGAAAGAGGTTGAAAAATCTAATTTAACCGAACAAAGTAAAAACAAACGTACCAAAATTGGTACCCAGTTAAAAAAAGGTAAAAGTCCAGACATTCTTTATAATGACCTAGTGAGACAGCACAGCAGTAAGGCAAATATTGAAGGTTTTGCTGCAAACAAGAATAAAAATGTATCCACAACCCAACATAAAAGAAAAGATAAAAAAGTGAGACTACCTTTCTAAATATACATATGCACAAATTAGTCAGTTAAAGTTGTTATTAAAGTTTATTATGTAAATGTTATTGAATTTGAAATGTATAAGTGTCAAATAAGCCTAAAGGGTCACTTTTGCACAAAGACTTATTTGTACAAAAGGTTATTTTTGCACAAAGGTATTTTTGAATGGGTTGAACTTTTTTCTTACTATTACTGTTACCCCTAACCTTAACCCTTGGTTGGTATTTATTTTATTTTGTGCTTAATATTTTTTAAATGATTTTGTTTAATTTTTTTGTTAGTTTTTTTACAGCAATGTTATTCCCGAACAGTAATTTTTGATTTATTAATTAGTTTATTTTATTGTTTAATTTTTTACTTTATTGTAAAAGTGTCACCCTTCATTTTAAAGTGTCTTTGTGCAAAAGTGTTTTCCTGCATGTTCTTATTAAACATATACACATGGTGCAAGGAAACATTAAAATCAACGTTTTTATAATATAATTCCTTTTATTTACATATGAGCTTAGTTTAATTTATTTTATAGAGATGCAATCCTGAAACAAATGATGACACAGAAGTAAGCACAAATGAAACAGATCAAAACTATTATGAAGTCACAATAGTAAGTTGTTTGAATAATTAACACAAAGTATGGTGACTGTGATCACAAAATAAAACCAATATTATTGGATTTTTATCTTCCTTTGAACCTTAAGGGCATAGAGGGGTCCACCTTGACTTTTACAAGTTGATCTTATTTCATAGAGTTTTATCTGAGCTATCAGACATTTTTAACTGCTTGAAAAATTTCAAAGTAAATTTTGAGGTATGAGGGATCAAAGTCAGTGAATTCAATAGGTTTCTAATGGAAGGTTCAAACTAAAAACGCAAAAAAAAAGACCATTACCTCAAAATCTATTTTCTTCTTCATTTTCTTTGCAATCTTTTTTAAATTTTCACAGAAAGTCTATTGTTGAATTTTAAAAAGATTGAACACAGGATTTTTTTATTTTAAAAAATATAATTTCTATAAAAAAAACCACCTACTTTTTTTTTGTTTTTTAATATTTTTGAAATCAATACATTCAAAGTCCTATATAAGGAATTTTTTTTTGAAAGTTTGAGGTCTCTAGCTCAAAAAATGAAGAAGAAGATATAGTTTTAGTAACTTTTTAAATTTCCTTGAAAATTGATCCCAAAAATTTTGCGGTCAATATGTTTGTACCTGAATCTTTTTATAAAAATTACAATATCTCAAAAATTAAATAAGATTTTTTATTCTATAAAAACTAGCTTGTATTTTTTACTTCAAGCTTTCATATAAGATCCAATGTTATTTTAAGTAAAAAAAAAGGACCTTCCTATGCCCTTAACAAGTGGGTTTTTCAGTCAATTAACTTACAGATTGGTTTTATAAAAAAATATTAAAATTATGGTTATGGACTGTAGAAGATAGTTTTTTAACACTTTCATTTAAAAAACCAAAATTGCCTTTTATTTTTAAACAACTGGAGGAAATATAATTATCTTAAATTTAAAAATCAATAACTTATGTTAGTTTTGTATCATATACTAATGAAAATATTTTAAATTCAAATGAATCTAGTAGCTAAGAAAGATAAAACAAAACCAATTTATGACGAAAACAAGGTAGACCTTCTGCCTTTCTTTAAAAAAATTCTAGATAATCATAATCTAAGTTGAGAGTAAAAAAAAACATTAGATTTATTTTATACTTTGGTTTTTATCAGTTTGGTTTTTCAAGTTGTGTTATTTTATAACTTTTATTTTATTTTAGTTGAAAGTTAAACTGCAGTTATTTTAAGCTTTTATAAACTTTTCTACAACAGATAGGTGGTGACGAGCCAACAACAAGTTCAACTTCAACCACTCAAAAAACTAGCCAAGTTCAAAAGAGAAAAAGTCAATCAACTAAAAAATATATCAAAAAAAAGCAGAAACTAGATTTAAATACAGAAAAAGATATAGTTAGTGGGACTAATAATTTTTTTTTACATAGTTTCTTCTTATTTGTATGTTAGTCTAAAAACAACTTTAAAAAACATAAAAAAAAACAATTTTGCTTCCAGTGTAGAAAGCGAATTTCTTAAGTAACCAGTTTATTTGTATCTAAAATTAATAAAACAATACTTAACAGGAAGAAAATAACTGTAAATCAAAATATTTCTTAATATTTGATCAAAACTGCAAGCTGGTGAATTCTAATGATGAACTTGTTCAACAAAATAGCATGCTGGAAAAGCAACTTGATAAAGTAAGTTATTTGTTAAAAATTGCAATGTTTCTTAATTTGTTGTGTTTCATTAGTATGCTTGATAGTTTAGTGTTAATTTTTTTAAACCTTAATACAAGATGTTTTTACAGAAGTTGTGTTATCTTTAAAAATGATTCAAAATTACCAACAAAATATAATTTATAACAGCTGTTTAAGAAATTATCGCTCAAACACACAAGTGTATATACAAAAAGATTTATTTTATTGAAAATTTTTTTTTTTCAATTGTGATAAAGTTAATTGTCTTAGTTAAAATTATTTTTTTATAGCGTTTGCATAAATTTACACTTTTGCAATCAGTTTAACAAGTACCTAAATTTTCAGATGAAAAAAGAGCTTGAAACTTGCAAAGAAAAATTAAACAAATATGAGCCAGTATCAGTTCTCAATCAGGAAGAATTTCAACTTAACAATGAAGCTGCTTGTAATTCCCATGGCCATTCAAACAATTCCAGTGATGAACTTCAATCTACTTCTAATTGTGGAATTCCATCTACTTCTAATTGTGGAATTCCATCTAATTTTAGCTCTAAACTATCATTTACTGTTGTGAATGAAGCTCATTCTACTACTGAAGTTCATCAGTGTGATGAAGTTTCAAGCAATTCAGTTGTCACTTTTGATAGAGTGGTAAGTAAAATTGTTAAATATATTTTTGATTCAAAATGATTATAAAATACAACTTTTTATTTCTTGTTTCATTTTTTACTAAAAAGGTACTGGATATCGTATAATTTAAAACATCTGAATAAAATCAGAAAACCTAAAATAATTTTCTAAAAACTTAATCTTCACCAAAATTTGTGCCAGCACTGGTTTATAAATAAATTAATTTTCCATTTTCAAAAACATTTTTTTTAATCAGTAAATTAAAAAGTGTGATTACAAAAAGTAATATAAATTGGGTATTAGTTTTAAACATGATAAATTGTTTAATACTAAGTAACATTACAATCAAGTAATAATAAAGTATACTTACTCAAGCTTTAGATTTTTTTAAAATTCAAGTTTATTTAGCAAGATTGCCACATAATCAGGAAAACTCAAACTAGTTTTAGTTTAAGGGCATAGGGTAGGGGGAATCCAATATTTTTTTAAAAAAATTGACATTGGCTCTTGTTTCAAAGCTTAGAGTATAAACTACAAGATTTTTTTTATAGAAAAATAAAGTTTCATAAACTTTTAGATATAATAAGCTTTTTGATAAATTGTATAACATGTTTTGTAAAAAATCCAATACAGCTGTATGGAATTGAAAATATTCAAAGGTGATTTTTTCAGAATTTTGAAAAATTACTAAAAATCTATTTCTTCCTTCATTTTTGAAGCAATTTGATTAAAATTTTTAGGATATGAAATTTTCAATTAAACAAACAGCTTGTAGGAAGTGGATTAAAAAAATCCATGAAAAATATTAAAATCAAAATTTAAGATAAAATTCATTTATTTTTGATTCAAATACAAGATTTAAAAAATTCTGAAGTTTTTTTTAAAACAAATGCTTAAAAACTGAAGGAGGAGATAGATTTTTAGTAAAATAGTCTTTTTTTAACCTATAAGTTTGCGCCTCCCATAAAGAACTTATTGAATGCTCTAACTTTGACCACTTATATCTCATAAGTTACTTTGAATTTTAACAAGCAGTAAAAACTAACAAGTCGCTTATTTATTTATGTAAAAATAAGAAAATATTTGAAAAAAACTATTTTACTACCTCTATGGCCTAATTTTTTTTACATAGCTTACTCAGGCTAAGATGAACATTTAAAAAATTTCAGGCTTTTGTAGATTGATTTTTTGAAATAGTCAGGATAGTTTAGAATTTTTATGAAATCTAAGATTAAACTTATTAAGACTTTATACTTATTAAGAAGTCCAAAGTAACGTTTTTTGTTATTGTGTAAAGATTAGTATGAAAGTTTCTAAAAAAATGGTCTTTTTTCGTTCTTTTAGTTTTTCCTTCCCATAGGGAACCTATTATGCCCGACTTTGACTGATCATATCTCAAAAAATAATTCGAATTTTCTAAAACAATTAAGAGCATCTTAGACCTTAGAAAATCTCTTCAAAATAAAACCAACATATATAAAACATGGCTTACTCCCTCCCCTATGACCTTGATGCAATTAAATTTATCGTAATCTATGAGCATAAAATGTTTCCAAAGAAACTATTTACCTTTATTATTCTGTTTAAGTTTGAAAAATTCAAAATAAAGCTGAAGTGCATCAAGTTCAAAGTTTAAGCCCAGCCTGTATATTTTTTTAAAATAATGTTTATAAATTTGCTTTTTAAAATATTTTTTTTTTGTAATCCAAAAACCATAAATATTAAGTATTTATGTAATTAAAAACAGATGGTTCCAAATATTTTGTTCATATTGACTAGTTTGATAGTTTGAGTTATTTTATTTTTATTAATTTTAATTGTTATTTAGCTTGAATGAAATATAAGTAATTTAAAATTGTATATATTTTTATATCAATGCTTGCATAAAGTGTTACTAGTTATTTATATTTTTTTATTTAATAAAAAGGCATCCGTTAAATTATTTAACTATTTTTTTTAAATTATATAGCTAGATAGTTTGACTTTAAATCAATAAACAAATATTTTATTTTGACTCATTTAAAAAAATGTAAACAGGTATTAGAAAATATTGAAGAAACTTCGCAACAAAATCAAACAAAACCTCCTAGTAATCAAGTTAGTTTATTTAAATATTTTGAAAACTATTTTAATTAAACTAACTCATTTGTACTCGTTAATTTTGTTATTAAAACTACAAATTGCAAACTAAGAACTTTGAACTTTTTTTAACTAACTTAAAATTTTTATTTTTTCTTTGTTTCTTGTAACTGCTAATTTTTTTTATTTTATTTAAGGGCATAGGGGGTCCGACATTTTTTATTTTCACTAAAAATAACATTTAATCTTATATGAAAGCTTTAAGTACAATCTACAAGCCAGTTTTTATAGAATTAAAAAATCTTATTTAACTTTTGAAATATTGTAATTTTTCTAAAAAAATTCATATACAAACATATGGACAGCAAATTTTTCAGGGTCAATTTTCTCGGAAATTGTAAAAATCACTAGAAATCTATCTTCTCCTTCATTTTTTGAGCTAGAGACCTCAAACTTTCAGGAAACGTTCTTTTTATAGTTTAAAAGACTTTGTATGTTGGAATTTTAAAAATATTGAAAAATTAAAATTTTAGATAAAAAATATAATAAAATAGGTGGTTTTTTTAATAAAAACTTTATTTTTCAAAATTAAAAAAATTCCGGCATTCAATTTTTTTTAAATTTAATAATACACTTTCTGTGAAAAATTGAAGAAGATTGGTTGAAAAATGAAGGAGGCGATAGATTTTTAGTGAAAAGGTCTTTTTTTTGCGTTTTTAGTTTGTGCCTTCCATAAGGAACCTATTGAGGTCACTAACTTTAATCGCTCATATCTAGAATTTTTTTTTGAATTTTTTTTTATTAGTTCAAAATGTGTGATAGCTCAGATAAAACTCTATAAAATAAGACCAACTTGTAAAAATCAAGGTGGACCCCCTTATGCCCTTAATTAACTGAAAAGTTAAAACAATTTACAATCAAACTTTGTTGCATTCTTGTATAAAATTTAAAAACCTTTCAGGAGCTGAAAAGTGAAGTGGACTTATTGAAACAACAAGTTTTTGAGATGCAAAAGTTCATGAACTCATTCGCACAAAAATAAACAAATAGTAGTTTGATTACATACTGGACAATTTGTATTATTTCGTTAGTTTAATGTTTAGTTTTAAAGTTTTAATTTGATGCTATTATATAGATAATTGCGAGGAGAGATTTTACAAAATATTTTACAATAAAAATATTTCATTTGAAAGTTGTTTCCAAAGTTTTTTCTTGAAAATGGGTCTATTTTTAGTCTTATCAATATACGCTTTCGATATTGGATAACTGATTTATAATTTTTAGTTGAAGCTTGATTTTGAATACATTTAAATTTTTTTTCACAACATAGACTTGTTAAAACAACAAGTGTATGAAATGCAAAAGTTTTAAAGTTCATTTGTACAAAACAATATACTTCTAATATAATAAATAGTTGTATTGTTTTCTTAGATTGTACAGTTCGTGTTATACTTTTATTGTTAGGTTAATTAATTATCTACATAGAATATTGTACTACCATGTTTAAAATAAAAGAGTATTTAGACTTTTTTCAATAGTTTTACATAAAAAGAGTTAGACAATTTCATTTTAAACTTCGTTTTTAATTTTGTGTTTTTTTTTTGTTTTTTGTATTAGAAGAATGCTTTATATCACATTCTCAATTTAATAATGTTTTATTCTCTGTAGAAAATAAGTTTTAAATAGTTTTTTTATTTTAAGTAGAGCATCGATTTCAAAAAGTTTTGAAAACTGTTAATATTAATTTATTATTTATTGCATTATAATAAAGTAATAATTATATAGCTGTTTTATTATTTTCATGAATGTATAAGATTTATAAAAACACTTTTTAATGTTATAACATATATTTTCGTTTTTTAAATATGTTTCTTTAGTTTTTCCTGTTCTGATGTATATAATTGCCTCAAAAACTTTAGTTTAAATTAACTTTAGTTTTTTAGAATAATGAAAAGTAATATGAATATTGATTTATTTGTTATTAAGTAAACGTTTTTTACACATTAAAAATATTTTTTTTTTGTTTTTGAGATAGTGATTGAAATAATCTCAAATACTTGTAGTATTTTTACTTAAACTTTTAATAAAAACTACAGTATTTGTTTAACAGATAGAACAATATGTTTTGAAGATGTACACTTTAACAATTGTTTTAAAAGTTAAAGTTTTATTCATACTTGAGGTGTTACTGAATTTGTAAAAAGTCAAACTTTATAAATTTTTTTAATTAACCGTCCAAAAGTATTTTGATCTCTGAAAAAAGAACTTGAGTAAACATAATAAAAAAGAGATTGACAGTTGTTTTATTTTAGAGTAACTTGTTATAAATGAATATATTTATGTTAATTTATGATATCAAATGAAATTTCATATTTTTTAAAGAACTACTTCAAAAATGACGTAGTTTTGTAGAAAGTGTATACTATATGGAAAAAATTAATTATAAATTAATATATAAAACATATTTAAAAGGAAACTTTTTATATTAAATTAGCCGATTAGTTAAGTGTTTTAAAAAACTATTTTTAAATGATTACAGCCATAGAAGCCAAATGTAGCTGAAACGCGGAAAATTTGTTAAAAAATGAGCTATTTTCCACAATAGCTGTTAGCTTAGCATAAACCTCTTTTAACCTAAATTTTGACTTTTATAGCAGAACGGCCTCAAGGGGCGTCACATAAACGTAAAGGGGAGTCCCGTTGTAAAAAAACATTTTGAAAAATAATTTATCAAAGTTTATAAACTGTAGTAACAATGCTTGTAACTACAAGTTGTAAGGTTTAAAATAATAAATTTAAACTGTGACAAGTTAAAACATTAAAAAAATTCCTAAAGGAACACTGCTCTTCAAATAAATTAAATTTGGAAATATTTAAAAAATGCTCATGCTCATAACTTTTATAAAAAGAATCATCAGTATTAAAAAGCCATTTTTTGGTATGCTTTAAAATTTCAATTAGTTATATATATTTTTCATTTTTTCAGGTAGAAAATTAAATAATGTATTTAAATGTTAATTTATACTTATTTAAACTTTTTTATATTGTTTAACGAAAATAAGACGAAATATATTCAGCAAAATATTAAGCTTAGTAAGTTATTTATGAAACATTGCCAAATCCTTAATTACACTGAAAATAAAATTTTTTTAATTTACAAAGTGTTCAATTCAATATTAAAAAGCAAAATAGAGGGTGAAGTAAATCTGATGGTTTTCTACCATAAAAAATTAAAGTATCCTAGAAATAAAATAATAAATTGTGATTAAAGTCTTAAAATATTTAAAGATCTTTATCAAAACATTTTCTTTTTAGTTTAATTTTTGTATTCTATTTTATATATTTGAATGTTATAATGAGTTTTTAAATGACTTGATTAAATTTCAAATTACTATTTATTCAAACATAAGTTTATCATTTTTCAAAAACAAAAATAAGGTTTTAATTTTTTTTTAATTTTTAGAAATGTCTCTTTGACTTAATTTTTGCACATTTTTGCTGGTCACTATTTACTCAAAAAAAAAAAACAACAGATTGAGTCTTAATGAAATGGGTCAATATGATTTCTTGAAACAACCTATCTGCAAAATTTAATTTAATAATGCCACACATTTTTAAAGTCTAGGACTGTTTGTATAGTAGCCATATACAAAGTAGCCTACAAATGTGCATAACTGTGTTAACCATTAAAATAATAAAATTGGTTAACATGTGTTATTAAGTTAGTCCAGTTTTATAAGCTAGCTCTTATTAAAAATATCTTTAAAGACTCCCCTTTTGTAACAACTAAATATTTTAACTGTATACTTATTAATTATTCAAGAATTAGCTAAATGATTTTAGACTAGTAAAATACATTTTACGTATTATTTTAGAACTTAACAGCTATATAATGTTTTCTTTTTAATATTTAACACTTTATTTACTCTATTTAACTCTTCTTTGACTTCTTAAATAAGTTCTTCTGTTATTTGATAAATATTTTTGTTTCAATTTTGGTTTTGATAAATCATGTTTTTTAAGAATTCTAGAAGTTATGATTTTATAGCTTAGTTTAGAAGTGTACAAATTTTTCTAAAAACAGCTGTGTTTAAATCAAAATCTAAACAATGTCTTTTATTCACTAAAAAAAATTAACTAAGTATAATGTAAAATAATCCTAAAAATATTTAAAAAAAAGTATTGTGTAATAAGTATATTAAAATGGTAGTTAAATAATTGATCTTAATCATCTAATTGTTACAAAAAGAAATCATTAAGAACAGTTTTAATAAAATACTCATTAAAAAATTTGATGGATTTGCTTCATTATAAAAGTTTTCAACTCACATTTCCCATATCCTACAATATATGAGCAAAAAATAAAATTATGTCTTTTAAAGCATTCAAATATTCAATGAAAATGTATATTAATTTTTGTGATGGACTTTAGATAAAATGATTGTGCTAAAAATTAATGTTTCAGTTTTAAAATTTGTTTGTATCATGTAGAAATTTCATATCAGTAGATTAGTTTTTTTTATAGTATCATCCATAAAGTCTATTGTAAGATTTTTTATACAACCAAAAATAGTTTCAATTAACTTTTAAGATATATTCAGTTTAAAAAAGTTTCAGATACATACTGTGTGTGGCACTCCTTAGGCTAGTATGAACTTTTTTTGAAATCTCATGCTAGTGTTGATTTTTAAGTATCTCATACCAGTTTTTACGCTTTAATTATTTCTTACAAATATTGATTTTTAAAGTTCTTCTGTAATATCTTAGGTATCTTTTTGTATTTAAACTTAATTAGTATTATTTTTATTCGAAAATTTGCTAACAAAAACGTTTTGTTTCTATTATATTATAAACTCTACCTAGTCTCAGGTAACACAGGCTGACTATTTTGCCTCAAAGAGTGG
Organism: Thalia democratica; assembly: GCF_965202585.1. Classification (NCBI taxonomy): domain Eukaryota; kingdom Metazoa; phylum Chordata; class Thaliacea; order Salpida; family Salpidae; genus Thalia; species Thalia democratica. The sequence goes on from NC_139165.1 coordinate 22,323,682, forward strand.
CAATTCTGATTATTATTAACTCAGCTAAATTATAACTACTTCAACTTAGTAGTTAGAATAGTTAAAAGCAAAGTATACATTTGTAAGTTGTTTAAAAAGTAGGAATAACATCTATCTAACTAACTAATGAATATTAATTAAGTATTAAGTAAAAAAAGATTTAATATTTATTTTAATACCTTATTACTAACAAAACAATGTTTTACTCCTATATTTGCATATAAGAGATCCTCAGTTGTTTTTAACAAATCTGAAAAAAAAAATTGAACAAATAAATGGAAGTAAAATAAAATTAAAAACAAAATATTGAAATAGGCATTTAAGTCAAGAACTTTAAATTGATTAATTTAAAAAAAAGTAATAATATTAGTAAAAAATATGTACAATTATGATTCCCAAGATTTATTTAATCCAAAATACTAAAAAAATATTATTTGTTATTTTATGATAGTTAACTTTATAACAGCCTATTTAATATAAAGCACTAAAACGTTTGTTTGTCACAGCTGATTAAAAATGATAACAGTCAAAATTAAAGCACCTACTAGGATGAATAAACAAAAATACACTTCTAAATGGAAATCTGTTCCTAAGTTTAAAGGTAAATTAGTTGATATTGCTTTACATAAATAAAACTTATCTATTAAATACAGAATATGATTTTACTAATAGACTGGATTATGCCTGATGTTTCTAGTTCGTACCACGTAAGATTTAGATATTGTAAGAAGAGATTACAAGCGAAATGCTCAAGTCTAAATTACCATGCTAATACTAGCCAACATTTGAAAAAAGTTAGATTTAACTAATCATCCTACCAAAAATTTTGAATAACAATTAAAAACATGTTAAGGGCTTAGGAATGTAGATCACCATTTTTACAATTTAGTCTTATAATATTGAATTTTAAGTAAGCTACAAGTTGCTTTTTACAAATTAAAAAAAATCAAACTACTTTTTGAGATATAGCAGGTCAAATTGGACGACAACAATAGGTTCCTTTTGGGAGGGGAAAACTAAAACAGCAAAAAAAGACTACTTTACTAAAAATCTATCTTCTTCTACGTTTTTCGAGATAAATGCCACAAACTTTCAGAATATGCTCTTTGCAATTTTTAAAAAATTGCGTAGGAAGAGAATTTAAACAAATAAAAATAAATAATTTGTGACAAAAAAACAAAAAAAAAACTGTTTGTTTTTTGTTTATTTTTTTATAATTTTATTGTTTCAATTTTAAAAACATTCTTTCTGACAAAGTTTTAAAGTACTTTAAACAACATATCCTGAAAGTTTGAGGTATTTATCTCAAAAAACGTAAGAGAATATAGATTTTTAGTGAAATAGTCTTTTTTTGCTGTTTTAGTTTGCCCCTCCCAAAAGGAACCTATTGTTGCCTCCCACTTTGACCTGATATATCTCAAAAATTGTTTTTTATTATTAAAATCAGTAAAAACCATCTTGTAGCTTAAAAACTCAATAAAATAAGATCAAAATGTGAAAAAGTGTTTAACTCCCCTATGCCCTTAACACTTTTATTACAATTTTGTTAGCACTGCTTGATTTTAAAAATAACTAAGATAGTTTTCATACTGATCTACTATTAGCATTACTTTATTTATTACTATTAAAAATACTTTGTAGTTACCATAAATACATTAATGAAATTTTCAAACGATTTAAGTTTTAAATTGAGAAAATATACACTTTTTTTCAACTTTTCAAAGAATTCTGACATTTTTTAACACTAAACCAAAGAAAACAAAAAACCTAAAAAAAGTTTTTATATAAAAGCTTCTAAGGTATTTTTTAGCAGTTGATGTTGGCCTTAATTCTAAAATTTAGGTTTTTTCAACTTATTTTTCTTTATTAAAAAAGTAAAAATTTGCTACATTTAAGCTTACATAATTTAATTTTATTCACTGGCCACTAGTGAGATATTTATATAACAATACTTTTATAATTTTTTTTACTGAGAGATTGTTTCTTCCAAAGTATGTTAAAGTCCACAGTTTTCATTTAATAATAATGTTTAATATTGAAGAATAATATACTACACGTACATTTTTTGCATATGAAAGCCATTTAAATTTAATTAAATTCTATTCGAACATTTTATAAACATGATAAAAGTACTTTCAGTAAACATCCAATTATTTCTAGTAATCTAATAAGTTTGATAAAGTTTATTTTGTATTTGTATCAAAATTGTTTTTTTATTTTTTATTTAACTTTTTTATTAAAATATTTGTACAAATTGATTAGATTTTAATGTTTTATACTTGAATAAATTTTATAGCTTTCTACTTTTAATGATATTTTTTGTTTAGTATTAATGTGTTTGTTCTAGTTCAACCTACTTATAAAAAACTTGTTTGACTTAACAGGAATTCATATCACTTGAAGCACTGATTTTAGTAAAGCCAATCACAAAAAGTTGGTTAAGATTTCGAGAGACTGTTCCAATTTGATAGCGCCTGTCAAAGTTGTAAAACAAGTAGGATTTTAATTCTCCCAGGAGCACTCATCTCTTTAAGTTAGTATTTTTAAATATTTCGTTTATTCTAAATAACTCATCAGTGTTTGTAATTTATCTATTTATTTATTTTTAGACCATCTTCCCTAATTAAAAAGATACTTTGGTCTTTAAGTTAGTTAAAAAAAAAGTTTTTTACTTTTCAAATTTTTTTTTTAACTTAATAAAAGTATTATTCCAATTTTTCCACTTCATAATATTTATATTGTTTTTCTAACTCTTCGTTTTAAAATGTATAATAATATTATGTTTAACTACAATGGATTTCCAAATATTAAAAAATTATTTTTGAGTGATAAACAATTTTTTGAAATTCTAATCTCTGTAAAAAGTTTCAAACACAAACATATGTAAAACAAAGCTTTTGTAGTAACATTTTAAAAGTTTTAACTAATTTACACAACATTTTATATGTTCTTAAGCAAAAAACCTTGAATTTTTTTAATTATTTTTTTTTGGAAATTAAGAAAAACATAAAATATATCAATTAAACTTAGATATAAATTTACTAAAATGCAAAAAAAAAATCAACAAATTTTAAAACTTTCGTATAAAAATTTTTATTTTTATTAGAATGCTAATCCAAGTTTAAGTAAACATTAAAGATTGAAAATACTCAAAATGCTTTATTTTCTGTTATAATTTGCTCTTTTTTTGTGGCATGTAATACAACTTTCTGATCAAAAGAACTGTAAATTTTATTTCTAGTTAACTTTAATATTACTTCATGTAAACTGTATCGGTTGAATTGAAGTTTAATAGATGCTAAAGAATTTTAAAAAAATGTTTAGCTTGATCTTACTTTGTAAATTTTTAACTAAATTATATGTTGTTTATTTAAATTATTTAACAAATTTTAAAATATAGCTGTTTAAAGTTGAGAGCACATTTAATTTTTAAAATGTTTAACAAATGTTAAATTTACAATGATAGACAATAAAATGATTTAGATAATTATTTGAGCTAGAAGAAAAAAATTTAAATTGGTTTTATTTATGTTTTGTAACTATAAATATTTGAATCTTTGTTATATACCAAGTATTTCATTTCCTAATTGTTTGCAATTTTAATTATAATACATTAAAAATAACATACTTCACTCCTAGGGTAACTTGAAGTAATTTGTTCTAAATGTTTTTTCAGGTAAACTTTAAAAAATATTTTTTTTTTAACATTTTTAATTAGTTCAGTACAAATTTATTATTTTAATACTAACAGTTTTATGTAACAAATTTTGCACTTAATTAAATTTTGTTGTGTTCTAAATGTTCACAAAATGTTGTTCTTGTGTTTTTTGAAGATATAGAACTAATAGTTTCAAAACAACTTAAGTAATTATATAAACTATTTCTTTTTTAATTAAAGTTTGTTCAAAAAAATCTTTTTTTGTATTATAAGATCTTTTAAATTTATTTAGTTTTAAACAAAAAAAAGAATTTCTGGTTATTATTTATAGTCGTGTTTATTAAAAGTTCAAACATTTTAAAAATTATATATTGTAGCAGTTAACTTTTCAAAGTGATGTATGTTAAAAGATTAATAGTTTCAATAAAAAATTCCTCCTTGTATGGTTTTTTTTTTACATTTTGGTGTTATTTTTTAGACCAGAAAACTATTTAAGTTGCTTAAAAATAAAAAACAGTTACTGTTTAAAGCAATTTGTTTTAATTGCTTTGGAGTTTCTTTGTTTTTTAAGCCAACTTTACAATCTACAATGTTATTACTGATGTTTTTTCTACTTATTTTTTATTAGTTAAGAGTTTATTTAGTTTTAGTCTATTTAAACAGTTTTTTACATTAAATGTAAAATTTTACTAACTTAGTATACAAACTTTTTTTTTAATTTTAGAAACAGTAAACAGTATGTTATTCAGTGTTTCAACTTATGAATTGTTGGTTTTGTTAAAACTTATTTGTCTTGTTGATTTCTGATTTACTAGTTTTTTAGAAATGCTTGAACAAATCAGTTGTATAAACCAAGCTTATGTAACATTTTAAAATATTTTTAAATTCATGTTGTATTTTTATTAAACCTCTATTTTCGTTCAGATGTTTAAAATAATTGAATGTTTAAAACTAAGTTAAATTTTTACCTCGTACCTTGGAAGTTTTGTTTTTAATAGAAAATTTTGATATTTAGTAGTTTTTATCTTAAAATGCACTTTAAGCTGTATCTTTCTATCAATTTTCTTCATACTAAATTTAAAGTTATTCATAATTTTTTTATCATAAAAACTTTTATAGAAATTAAATTTTGAAACTACAACTGTAAGCTTTACTTTTTATGTGAAAACTACCTTTTAGAAAAAATAGTGTAGAAATTTTTTAAAATCTATTTGATTAGTCTTTTTAATTTCACAGTAGATTATTTGATATTTTTTGACGTTTTTCTTATTAATTTTTTAAATTAATACCTAAAATAATGACATAAAACATTTAGTTATGAAGCTTAAATAGTATTACCTATTATTTTTATGGTTTAATTTTAAGGAGTACCAACAGAAGCAATTTAATTCTAATAGCTTTAATCCATTTGTTTTTCATTATTATGATGAACAAAAAAGATTAAAAGACCAGCTTAAAAATTAAAATAAATTCTTCTATGTGTTTTATATTGTAAAATAAGTTTTACTGTTTATAAGATGTTTTTTTTAGTTATGTAAATAGTTTTGCAGGATTTTAGACAGTGAACTAATACAATTTATGCAATTAATATTTCTGCAATTACTTTGATTTGTTTTTATTATTTGTATTTTTTATATGTTGACTATGATAAAGCTTTAGTTTTTTAATATATTCTTTTTAGCTAATTTATCGCAAATTTTTTCAACAAGTTACTTAATATATTTTAGGTATAGGAAAAAATACTTAAATTAGCTACAAAAAATAAACTTTAAGCTAAGGAATTTTTTACATTTTAAAGTTTTCTGTATCCTAAAGGTAAATGTACTGAATTTGTATACGTCCAATTATTAGAAAAGATGTCTTTTTTTTTCCAAGTTTATCCAAAAATTATATTCACTGTAGGAATATGTACAAACTAAATAAACTAAAGAGTTTTTTGTTTATAAAATTTATTATAAAACTGATAAGTAACCTTTTCATTAAATACACTTACTAAACTTCACTTTGTATTTAAAATAAAAGTCTAAAACTATATAAACATTACAGTTCAATACTGAATTAATGTATTTTATAAATTACTCTATTAATTAAAAAAAAAGCTTTTATCCAATATTATCAATAAAATTCAAACCAACTTTTATTACAAAAAGGTTACATACTTTGAAGTTACTGTAAATTATAAAAAAAATTATAGTCTAAACATTAAGTAGAATTTTATTTACAGATTTTTAAAAGAATCGTTATTTAATAAAAATAGAAAAAAATCTTATAATTTACTTTTTTTCAAAAAAATGTTTATTACTGCTATTTTAAGACTGAATTTACAGAAATATAAAATTAAAGTTCTCAATTAAGAAATGATTTCTATGATTAGAACATTTAGTACATTTAAAAGTTTTAAGTTTCGTTTTTTTTTAATTTTCTAATGTTTTTATATATTTATTTTAATAAATTATAAAAAAATTACTCATTTAATAATAATATTTTGAAGCAAATATTAAACTTAAATTCACTTAACTTAAAATTGAAAAGTTAAATACTAAGCAATTTTTTTAAATTTTAAATCCAAATTTAAACAGCAGTGCGAACTCAATATTTGCAAATTTAACCGACTGTGCGAACTCAAAAAACGCAATCCTAACTGATAGACTTCTGCATTTGAAAATTTTAAGTATGAACAAAAAACTGCAAGCAACTTTTAAATCAGGTAAAAAATGATACCGGAACTTGTACTTTTAGTTTGCAAGAATTATTCTTTTAGTATTTTAGTATAAAGAAGTTAATTTCAGTAAAATGAAAGTTAATAAGAATAGCACTATAGTATAGTGTTTTATTTGTAGACTAATTCATTTACTAAAATTCAAAGAAAACCAAACTTAGCTCTTGGGCGATACTTAACGGTTTAAAATTTATATATGTCAATTTTTCTTAGAAGTTGAATGAGGGCAAAAATAGCAGAAAAATTCTGGCAACTATGATTACAGCTCAGAGGGTTTCATTAAAGAAATCATTGACTAACTCGCATATTGTTTCACAACATTAGAAAAACCATAGTTGTACAATTAATTTTTTTTTTCATCAAGTTGTAGAATAATGTTTAACGCCAGTTATTAGTTTTCTTTCAAAAATTTTATTCGTTTTTGATTTAAATCCGACTTTTAGTTAAATTATTTTAACTGGAACTGTTTGATTAAGTGGTTTATTTACATTCATCCGACATATTTTTCTTCTATAAAAAGCAACGCTTTACATGGAAGTCTGGAAAAACCTTGAAAAACCTGGAATTCGATAATTTAGGCAAAAATAACCTGGAAAAACCTGGAAATTGAGAAATTTTGAAAAGAAACTGGAAAACCTGGAATTTTGAACAAAATCAAAAAAAAAACCTGGAATTTTATCAATTTTCACATGTTCAGTAGTAAAATTTTGATTTGATTCAAAAATATATCATATAAACGAAAAATTTTTGTCATCATAAAAAATGTTTTTTTATTAAAAAACGTATTTAAAGTAGCTTTAGATTATCTTTTCAATGTTTAGATACTATTTAACACAATTTCTTACCTTAGACTTAACTTTAAACTAAAAATAGACCCAAAAATGTGTACTTTAAAAACCTTAAAGAAATTTGGAAAACCTGGAAAAAGTTTAAAAAAACAAAAGGCAACCCTGTATTAAGACAAGTTGATAATTAGTTATGATTATTTATTTGTTTGTAGTTACTTACATAAAATATGTGCTATACATATTATTTTCATAATGCAAGATAAGAAATTTACATCGTCAATAGTAACATGATTTATATTTGTACTTTTTTACTTTTAGTTAAAGAACTGGATTATTTATTAAGATTTCGCATTCTGTTTTAGTATTGTAGCAATATCGCATGCTTTACTGCTTTCTTAATTATATAAGAGAACAGATTGCAAAAAGTGATTAATTTCTCAATACTTAAATATGATAGTTTTCAATATACGTTGCTATTGGTAGAATGGTGAGTCAAAGTCACCTGTTAACTCTATTTTAAGCTGAGTATTACTTGATCGACTATTATATGTATGTATTCTTTATAATGTGTATTTACTTTGTATATATTGTATTGTGTAATAAATTGTAAAACCTTTTGAACAGTACTTAGGTTAATATCACAAAGAGATACTACTTAAAATGTATTAGCAAGGTTAGCTTTTTATAGTAATACTTAGTTTATACAATGAGCCTTCAGGTCCTTTATCACCATAATATTATTTTCCAGTTGTTTAAAGTTTAAGCATTTTTATATGCCTGAGAAATTTTAGACAGTTATGCAGGGTTGCCATTAAGTCAGGAAAACAAAAAAAGGGCAAAGTTATAGAAAAATTGAGGTTTTTGAAAACAAAAGTCAGGAAATCTGGTGTAAACGTGCACTTTTCGACATCACTAAAACTATACTATTTATATAAAACTATAAATATTTTGCTAATTTTGCGACAGTAGACATAAGAAAGTATGAAGATTTTTGTTTCAATTCATTTTATAACGTCACAATCAAAATTTCATGCGGTCATTGTTTTCAAAACTAGTAAATGTGGTCGTTGCTAATTTTGAAATATCAGCTAGAAGACGGAAGCCGAAAAGCTTCATTAAAGAATAAGGTCGTCGTTTATGCAAATGAAGATTGACCCCTACTAACCACTGAGAAGAAAAGCCGAAAAAGAAGAAGCCCGAAGTGATGATTTACAACTATAGAATATATCTTATGTTTATTTGTAACTTTTTAGATCAATTTTGTCTAAGTTGTTTAATAATATGTAATTTTTGATCTAATAAGTCTCTACTTCATACTTTTTGATCCGCGCTTTTAATTTTTCTGTAAAAATTTGAAGTTAAGTAAGATATTAACAATTTAAACAGGTTTAATCAGTCTTTCCTCACTAATTTGAAAAATTAAAATGAAAAAGTGTAATGAAATCAACACTTTATTTTATAATTTTAAAACGTTTGTATAAATATCGATTTTTTTTTTGAGAATAAAATCAACGATAAGCTTTCTAAAAGCAATTTTCTCAATTTCCCAAAACACCATTGTTTACTCGAAGGAGTTAATTTCTTTCCAATGAATACGTAAGAAGAAAGATATAAAATAGATTCTTTGCTTTTGATATAATTGTGTGTCTTAGGTAACTTATTGTACAATTACTGGTCACTTATGTTTCAATGTTATTAAAAATATTATTATAAATATTAAGTTTATACACATTTAAGATAGTTTACATGTTTCAAAACGCATACGCCTTCACAAACAATTATTCAGATAAATCAAAAACATATATAACTTAAACAAAATAATAATTATACTTAAAGTATAGTTACCAAGTATTTTAAGAATTGTTATTTTATTTTTTAATATCCCTAAATGGTTAAATTTTTTCTTAGATTTTCTTTGAAACCATCCTCCCTCAAGTTGCTGTGAGTATCCACACTTTTTATAAAAGTCTTCGGTTGTAGACAAAGACAATAAATAAACCTCACTAAATCCTTTCTTCTTTGCCCACTTTTCTACATCTAACATCATTCTTTTTCCAATACCTTTTCCGTGTAGTTCTTCAGCTACTGCAACTGAAAACATACCAATTAAAAAACTCTTTGATCGTGTTATTAACTGAATAATAATAAAAATAAAACGGCTATAAAGTTAAACTTCATATTAAACTAAACAAGATATTGAAAAGTTTTCATAAAAAATAAATTGCATTAATTATACAAATAATACAAATAATAATATTAAAAAAAAACTCACCATGATCAAATATAACAGCATTTTTTATATCATTACGTTTTATAATTTTTACGTGTCCAAGTATTTTATGAGGATTTACAGAAGTATCCGTATAAACTAATGACGTAGGAAGCTCATCACAAGACTCACAAATTCTATAAAAGATATAAATAGATAAAATAAAACTTTAAATTGATTTGTTGTATGATGTTCACTAAAATAAAAACATCTTTCATAAGTGTTCTAATAATATTACATGTAAAAGAATAGTTAAGTAATAATAGTTAATAATAATTAGCACTAAGAAGAACAAGTCTATAAAAGTATTAATACTAACGCTTTTCCAGCAAAATATGTGTAAGTTTTTAAAAGTTGACAGCACCGATATCTAAAACCGATGGGTAACTTGTGAATTGGAAGCAATTTCATGACTTTAACTATCAAAATGTTTTAATTATACTTTTCTGAAAAATATAGGATTATTTGAAATTAATGGTTCAGTAAACGTAACGCTTATTAAAGTTTAACTGCTTTAAAAAAAACAAAAAATTAATATCTTAACTGTTAATTAAATTCAAGTGCGAAATATAAAATTACTTACTAATAATTCATTATGTTTTAGCTCTGTTTTTACCTAAAATTAAGATATTTGCCACTAATGGCATTAAATTCTAAAGGTTTATTTTCAATCAGCTTCATAGTATAACTTCCAGTGATTTAATTTTTAATCAAAGTTTTTTATAACTTTTAAGCCAATTATATTTAGTAGAAAATATTTTATATTTTTATTTTTTATCTAAACTATGAAAAAAAATTGTTTTCCAACAGTCTATGTTTCTTTTATTTTGAACTAACTGAATTTCAAAACAAAAAATATTGAATACTTTTTTTTTACCCGAATACAACTAGCATAATAATTACTTGGTCTTTTCAAATCAGTATGTATTTAGAACCTAGGTTGCTATAAAGATTGCTTTATATTATAAAACAAATTTTTCACAACTTTAAATCTTATGCTAAAATATTTTATAGACAATTGCTTATTAAAATATGAAAAGAAATTTGTAACTATTTTGTATAACAACAGTTAATTTAAAAAATAACTAAGAATACTACAAACCATTTAAAAATCAAAGTTGTGGTACTTTTTTAATTAAGTTACACTTTATATTATTCATAAATGGAAAATAGCAGTAACAAAATAACTAAATGTTAGTAACGATATTGACACAAAAAGATTATTTTGATAAGTTATCTGCTATTTTTTAAATAATTTTAAAGAATTAAAATTTTCTGTAAATATAAAATTAAAAAAGAAACACAAAATCACACAGTACGTGTATAACAAAAAGTTTAAGTTCAAATAACTTAGAACATTTCTGTAATAATTAATGTACTTATCTATTGATTAACTTTGTTAACTATTGATACCAATAACTGACTTTTTCTTTGATCGAAATCAGCATTTATTGAAATTATACATAATAATTTACAACTGGAAAAATATTTTGTTGCCCTTTTCGTAAATATTAAATATGCAAAAATGTTTATTTGAGGAACAGTTATCAAGATTAAACAGCTCAAATTAAATTACACTTAAATATTACAAAATTTTGAATGATAATTAACAGTATACCACAGAAAATGCATAAAACATTTCATTGTTAAGGAAAAAAAAAAAAATCACATCAGACTCATTTAAATTATAATAATTAAGTTTTCTGACTTGAGTTTTGACTTTTAAATGAATTAAAGTTGAAAAAAAAACAGAATCATAGAAAGTAAAGAATTTAACCGGGGCTGTTTTAATTTAAACATGCTAAATATTTGCTGACTTCCTACAAGTACTTTGTTTTTTTATTAATTTTTTATTACAAATTACTCACTATAATAAAAGTGATTCATGCAAAATTGCTTAAAAAAATGTTGAAGAAACTTTTAGCTATTGAAAAAAAAAATAAAAAAAAAAAACTAATAAGATTGAATAAAAACTAAACTAATTTATAAAGTCTGCATTGTTGTAAATTTAATTTGTTGGTACTACTTATTAGAAATAAATCCTACTTTGTTTAATTAATGTCTAATTTAATAAGTACTGGATTATATAAAGACCACTTTATATAATCAAGACAAGACAGTTTATATCTATCATATAAAAATCATAACTAAAATCACAAGGAAAAATAATGACTATGTCCTGGACCAAATAGAGAACTATACATAAATTTTGTCTATTATATAAAAGAAACACAAAACACTGTTATAACAACACTGTTTCAAATATATAAGCTTCTATATAAACAATTTGGAATAATATTAAAAATAATTTAAGATTAATAAAATACTTTTAAACTTTAACTAATGGGAACTGTAAAATGTTTAAAAACTCTAAAACAGATAAAAATTTTGTCAAATAATAATTCTTATATTAAAACTCAAAAGTACATTAATAGATTAAAGGGAAGTTAGAACTAGACACATATTTTCAAATATAACTGTTTGTGGGTTTTACTAAACTACTCTATTCCATAATAATGATACCATTATCTGAGGTACTTGCGTTCTAGTTGACTGATTTTAAGATACTCAGCATTCAAATACATTTTTTAATGGAAGAGCAAAAAAAGAAGCATTCCAATTCAAATTAACAAATTATAATGAGTATTTGTTTAAGTTAGTTATCTAAACAAGTATCAGTTTTTATATGAAATAGTATTAATTTAACTTTATGTAAGTAGCAAAACTTATTAAATATATAAGGTTTTATGGTTTGCTATTATTAAAAGTATAAATTCAAAACAATTACATTTTTTTTATAAGTATAAAATGTTAAAAAATATCACAACCAAACAATACGCACAACATAGCATAAAATTTTAAGTTCTTTAAACATTTTAAAATCACTTTAAGTTCCTTTAAGCAAACATATAGTTGTGTACAAGCAAATGTTGAAACTTTAATTCTTTTTATTTAATCTTTTATTCATATACTCTCGAAATTCATTTATTTAAAAGTTATCAAAAACCACAATCAAATGAATTAAAATGTTAAGTACAGGTTCCGATTAAGCAACGTTTAAGTAAACTTTTTAAAAACTATATTTTTGGAAACCAGGAAAAACACGATCCTCCTGATAAAGAGGAATGTTTTAATGTTATTTAAAAAGACTTAATTATAACATTAACTAAAAATGTAGTACTTAAAAAAAAGGTACATATTAATTAGTATTGGCCTATTTCAGGCAGTTGGTGCTCGCGGGCCAAATTTAAAGTTTCAAATATCTTTGCCAGCCGCAGTTTTAGTGACATTTGAATAATGTTTTGGTTTTAGTTTTAGTTACAGTTTTAGTTTACTTTTATTCAGTTTATTATTTTAATTAGGCTTTTAGCTAGACATAGAGTATAGACTAGCTATTTAAATAATTAAAAAAAGTTTCGAATTAAATTAACATTGAATAATATAATTAAGTCGTAATAAAATATGTATTACTATACACGGTTATTAAGTTTAACTTAATATTATTATTATTATGTTACTTGCAACCTAACATTCTATAAAAACAGGCTCGAATTACCTTATGGGTCACATAAAAAAAGAAAAGTATTACTAAACAATCATTAACAAGCGGATATACTTCAAACGTTGTACTTCAAAAACATTAATAAACTATTTTCTATAATTATTTTTTATTTGTTTTTTAATTTTTAAAACTGTCTAATCTTCCTTAGGTATATCAAAAATTTTGTGTTTGTCTTAATATTATATATAAAAACAATTATCTTCAAAAAAATCATCAAAGTTATTAATTCATACTCATACTCTTTGGAGTACTTTTCTATATGCATGAAAATTTGTGTTCATTAAATTTATATTCAACTTCTTTTCTGAAAAAAATTCTAACAGTACTCCAAACAATATGATATAAAATAAAATATTTGTAGATTTTTTGAAAATAGTTGTTTTTATATATAGCTACTATTTTAGTTAATAGATTACATAAAACATTCATTTTCTATCTCTGAATTTATATGCTGTCATCAAATATTTCAATTTACGTTATAAAACAAAAGAAAAACAAAATATAACTTAATAAACTCGAAAAACTTTATCAGTTTCAACAATAATAAAATACTCTTTTTTATAATCACTAATTTTTTTTCTAGCTTATTTTGTAAAAAATGTTTTTCCTGTGTTATATAAACATTACATAAAATATTTGTGCTGTTTTTAACCCTTAGAAAGAATGTAAACACTTCCAGGGTTGTCAAAAGTTTTAAAAAAAATGATTTCTAAATTCTATCCATGTTTTTAAAATTAAAACTATTTGGGTCTACTTTAAGTATAAAATTAAGTTTAAGGTTAAATAAAAACTGTTTTAAACAATATAGCAAGAATAAAATAACGATGTTAAGCTACTTTAAACGTTTATTTCAATAAAAAAAAATATATGGTAGACTAAATTATAGTTTTATTACTTTATTACTTTACATGTTTTATTACTTTACATACAAAAATTGTTTAAAAATTTAGGATTTTTTTTGAATTCAAAATTCCAGGTTCTAGTAGCAAAATTGTGAAGTTCAAAGTTTTTCCAGTATTCAAGGTATTTTGTCAACACTGATTGTTCACATTTATAATTTGATACAAATAATATTTTTAACTGTAGCAGCTGCAAGACTTAAAATATAAAATATGTTATAATTATAACCATAGCTATGAGTATAACAAAACATAAATCCTAAACTTTGTTAACTACTCTTCAAAGCAAAAAAAATCTTTAAAAGAGTGCCAAAAACTGGCCAGGTTTAGATTCTAGAACGAAAAAAAAAGCAGTTTAAGCTAAACACTGAAAAAAACATAAAATTATATTAGTCACCACTTTTTGTGATTTATTTGTACTCATACATTGTCAATACTTTTGTAATAATTTAGACTTACTTTTGTTATTTATTTTTTAACTTTGTGGAACAAACTTTTAAGTTCTATAATGACTTTGTGGTCTTAAAATTTGTAAGTTCAATTTTGACTTTGTGCATTCAAAATCTGTCAGTCTACTTTGACGTTTAGAGCTAAAACATGTCAGTTCTATTTTGACTTCGTTGAATTGAATTTTCTTAGTTCTATTTTTGATATTAAGTCTCAATTTTTTTTACTTCCATTCTTACTAGGTGGACTTAAAATTTGTCTGCTCTATTGATTTTCAAGATTTTGTGTCTTATTTTGATATAAACTGGGACAATACTTTTTGTGACTTAATTGACCCAACCTTTTTCACTATTTTCTGTGACTTATTAGGACTAAAACTCTGTTAACAACTTAATTATTAACCCTTTGATACTTGGTTCAATATGACACTTTTTCCTGTTAGTTTTCTTAACCTCCTATTTTCTTGCTTATTAGTAAAACTTACGGGCTTTTAAAGGGGCAGATAGTAAATGTTAGTATTGCTTCTTAAAAATTAAATGAAAGATTTATTGTAAATTCTTATAAAACAAGTGTTAAATAAAATGAACTATAAAATGGAAATGTCAAACATTTAAAAGAATATGAGATAAAAATACTATAACTACTGCCTTAAAAGTAAAAAATTATATAAACAACTAAATTTTGTTTAGGTAACATAATTTTTTAGTCTAATTTAACTGTAATCTAAAACATTATAGATTTTTTACCTTAAAGACGCAATGTAAGATTATATTGTAGTGTACAACCACCTTAAAAACTTCATTAAAATCAGACTTAACTTATAACTGAATAATACTTAAATGTATTTATGCTACTTATAAAAACCACACATGACTTTTGATTGATAAATTTTATATTTAAGAACACATCAAGCACTATAAAATAAAGAAAATTAAATTTTTAAAAATACTTTAAATTTGATCAAAACTTTTACACAAGAAATAAATTTAACAGGAACATACTATAGCAATAGATGAAAAAAAAAGAATTAAATTATAAGAGTAAAAAAAAAAATCTTCATGTAATAAACATCATTTAAAAATGAACTTTATAATAAAAAGAATAATAAAAAATAAGTTCAGTCCATCTGCAAAGTATTGACTGTATATCAGTGCAATCACACTGTAGCTAGTTTATATAATTATGTACTAAATATTTAAACATGTTTTAGATCAACTTCCTTTCTGGTTGACCAACTTTAAGGTATTTTGAATTCAACTCAATGGAACAGCAGTGAAACTAACTTACACTACAATATAAATTTAAAACTATAAAAACTCAACCTGATTTTAGTAATTTTTGAAGCAGAATAAGGTTTTTCACTTAGCATAAAAACCAGGTTTAACTAAAGATTATAAAATTTATTTACTTTTCGTCTTAGTTTTATCGGTTACTTTTTTTTCAGATAAGATTTACTTGCTACTTAGGTAAATAAAACGCAAGTGAATTTTGTTAATAATTATAGTTATTAGACTAATAAAAAAATTAAGAGATTTTTTTTTAGTTGTAAGTTTTTATAACTTTTTGTTTATACACTTCATACTATCATATATAGTGAGTTTGAATTAAGTTTCCAATTGGTCTTTTTGTAAATAAAATTCAATCAACTAAAATTTTTCACCAATAAAACAGTATTGCTTTTTTACGACAAAAAGAAAGCAATCAAAAAACTTTGCCCTATGCCCTAGTGCAGGGGTCGGCAGGCAGTTGGTGGTCGCGGGCCAAATTTGAAGTTTCCAAAGTCTTCGCGGGCCGCAGTTTTAGTTTTAGTCACACTAGAGTAAAGTTTTACTTTTATTCACCTTATTGTTTTAAATGACTTTTAGCTATAAATAGAATGTCTATTTAATATTTATTAGAATAGAATTTATGTTGACTAATATACTTAAGTATTAATAAACGTTCATAAGCACTTAATAAGTTAAACTTATTATGTAGTTTTACTTACAATCTAACTCTTTATAAAATCCTAATTTAAAAGGCAATTTATGGTTTATTTTTATACATTCGTTATATTATCAACCTTTTTTCATATTTCTAAGAATATTTACTTCAAAAAAAGTTTTTGCGTGTTTAATAGTTTAACTCATTAAAAAATTTAGTAATTAGTTAACTTAATAAAATTAATACCGTTTTGTGGTCCAGAAAGCTAAAAAAAGTTATTTTACATAATTAATTCTCGAAAACTTAATAAAATATTTTATTAGTAATTAGTCTTTTACATGGTTGCCACATAAAAAGCAAAAATGTCTGAATTGTATCAAACCAGCCTAAGTTTATTAAAAGTTGAAAAAGCTAATAAAAAGTTTTTAATCAAGCTTAAATACCTATTTAAAGTATCATCATTATTAAAAAGTACACAAAGTGTAAGAAAACAAAAAAAAAATTAAAATTAGTAAACTACACTACAGTCATAAAATCTATTCTGAGAACTGGAAAATTTCTTTAAAGTGTTTGAAATTAAAATTTCACACACACATGAGTATTCAATTTTAAAAATAGCCTGTTTGTGTAGTAATTCAGTTAAAATAAAGTTCACAGCATAAAGAAATAACGAAAATTATTAAATGCAAATAAATTATATGCCAAAAAATATAAGTCAGCTGAATGGACAATTTAGTTTCCTAAAAATTTTTAACAAAAGTATAAAACTTTATTGGGTCATCAGCAAAGTAGAAAAACTTATTTTTTTATTAAGCATTATAGCAATTCTTTATCTGCAATAAGAATATTGCATTTTAAAAAAGTAAATGTAAAATATAAGACGAGCTACAAGAATAAAAAAACGTTAGTTAGGAGTTATTGGGAGAAACGATAATGAAACAAATCACCAAAGTCAATTCCAACAAAGCATATGATTATCTTCAGTAATTACAGAATGATCAGAAAAAATCGTTAAGGCAAGTTATAAACTAGTATAATTTGTTACTTAAAATGAGATACCGTTTATAAATAAAAACTTTTTTAAAGAATTTATGTTGGCGGTAACGAAAGACTTTTGTTTATTTCTTTAATGACAACAAGAAGTCATGTTTAGGAAATGCATTAAGGTTATAAAGTATAATAAATCAATTTAAGACTTTAATCATCCTGTTAACATGAAAGCATTGAAAGAAAAGCTATTACTCATCTGAGAATTTTTATTAGAGATGTTTTTACTAACTTTGACATTTTAGCAGAATTTTTTGGTTTAGTTCCAACGCGAAGGTTGTTCACAACAATCGGTGAAATTTTACAAGTTAAGGTGCAATGCATCAATACAAAGTTTTTAAAAGTACAATTCCTTCTTTTATTTTTAGTATAAAGTTTAAATAAAAATAAAAAAATGTTATAAAAATGTATCAATATTAAAAAATATTGTTATGCTACTTTAATATATTTTTTAATAAAAAAAAAATTATTTGGTAAATTTTTTGTTCAAATCGAAACTTCATTACTTTACATAGAAAAATTGCTTGAAATTCCAAGTTTATCAAAAATTCTCAAGTTTAAGTTTTTTTACAGAATTTTTAAGCATAAATTTTCAAATTCAAAGCTTTTCCGGGTACATTTTGAATTATATCAGCTGCAAGACTTAAAATTCAACATATATTATAACTCAAACTAACACTGTGGATTGAGCAAAATATACATCATAAGTTTGATTTGCCACTCTTTCAAGCAAAAAAGCCAGTCTGAGTCAAAATAACATTCCTGATATTTTTGTATACAAAAAGGAATTCTAGCATAAAACTTAGAAAATGTCTTAATCGGCTTGAGATTTGAAGTCTTTAATGAGTAATAGTCTGAGTGTGTGGTAATGTTTAGTTGTTTATTTGCTTGAATTTGAACCATTTCGATTAACAATATACAAACTTAATTTACCATCCCTAAATCTAATTTATATTAAACAGGTAGCTCAAAAAACAGCAATTTAGTGCATTGATATGCAAGGCATAAAAATTAACTTAGTTTGTCAAAAACAATGTTTGAAAAATGAAAATGTATACCTAACAAAAACTATATTAAGTTATGTCATATATATATATTGTTTTAAATGTATCTGTACAAATTTAGGTATTACATGTAGAAACAACAATGTTAGAAAATTATGCATAAACTAAACTTAAACTAACTAAAGCATAAAATAAAAAGTGGTTTGAGCATCTTTTTAAGTTGGTGTGCAAAGAAATTAATTTAAAGTGCAAAGAATACTTCTAAAAAACTAAAATATGTCAAAACAAAAATCAAATAAACCTTATTGCTAATTACTATGTTATTTTAAATATTTTTACACAAAAATATAAAATTTACAAATAAAAATCTGTAAAAGAAACTTAGGTATAAAAAATATTAAAATAGAATATCTAAGCTATAAAGATATGATACTTAAGTTAATTACTGTGCAATACTTTTGCACAAAAAGGAAAACATTTGCATTTAGTTATTTAATAAATAGGTATTATATAGCTAACTTATTAAATCCAAGCACTCTTTACACTCTTTTTTAAGATAATTACTGGTTGTTGTAAAAAAGAAGTTATCATGAACTGAGAAAAATATCCTCTTACAATGTTAATCTGTTGTTTTTGCATTTTTAAACTAAAGCAGAAATTTCTTCTAATTTTTTTAAATGTTATACAGAGATTTAAAACCAAACTAATCAAATTAAATAGAACTACCGGATAAAATTTAACTTGAAATATATTTTTGCTCAGCGGGCCACACTTACATGCTCGCGGGCCACAAAATTTTCTTTTGCGGGCCGCATTCCATTCAAAAAAATAACGTGCTCGCGGGCCGCAGATTTACCCTTCGAGGGCCGCAATTGGCCCGCGAGCCGCAGTTTGCCGACCCCTGCCCTAGTGGATGAAATACCTATTTCGGTTATCAAGTCTAACACCACGGATATCTTATAACGTGTTGTTCAGGACAAAAAAAAAGAAACACAGTTTTCAGTCAATGTAAATTTTTTATTAATCAAAAATTATACTTAAGTACATGGATTTTAACTCCTTACAAGTAGTATGAGAATCTTTTACAAATACATAAACACAATTTTTACTACGGTATCTTATTTTATTGCTGATTTTATAAAAAAACCTTAAATAAATTAACGTAAGTATAGTTAAAAAGAATATATGTTAACTGTTAGCAGAAAAACTATAACTTAATAAAACATGTAACAATGTATTGCTAACTAAGACAGCAAAGACCAGTAAAATGCTGAAGGATTTTAGGAATTTGTATAATACGGGTATGCATTAGAATGATAATTGAGTAATATTATTTATTAAATAGTAAACTTCTATAAAATATTTGTGTTATGTTTTACTAATTTATTGAAAACGTTTGCTAATTAGATCTTTTAAAAAAGTTTTTATAAAATTTTGAGTACTAACAAATTTTAAAGTTTGAGATCTTTAAAACTATTTTAGAAAAATCATCTGTTGTTATTGATGTCTTCTTAAAAATTTTCTTTTTAGTTATTTTGAAGACAAATTAAATGTTTTTCATATTTTCTTTTAGCTGTTACTTACTTGAAGTAGAAAAAGTTGCACTAATTAGTTATAAAAAAAACTTTATTTTTATAATTTTGGTATCAAAAAGGAAGGAAAAGAGTTTTTTGACTGTAGAAGCTCTTGAGATTTAACGACAACCAGAAAGGCTTTAGCTTTTTTTCTGGTGTAATTTTAAATTGCACTGTATGACAAAAAAAAAAACTATTCGTTATGATTCTGCTAGCCAAAAGAAAGGAACATTAAACATGTCTTCTAAAATATAACGTTGTTTATATATTTGTAAATATTTGCAGTTGTTTTTTAATGCCTAGTTTAATGCAGAGTAGCCCTAAGTATTATTAATGTCTTAAGGATTTTTGAAGCTTTAGTAAAGTCTGGACTAGTTTAGTACTGTCCTGAAAACTGATAAGGTTTATGTTAATAAAATATATCATTAAAACAAATAGCTCTAAATCTTTTTTCTTAGATAATAAAAAGCATTTTATTTTAAATGGATAATACTAAATTTTAAATTTTTGGAACAATTTTTGGTATGATAATTTTGACTTCTTACCGTCGGTTTAAAAAATATTTAGTACGCTAACAAAGTGATTACATCAAAACTATCTATGATAGAGGCTAGTTAAGCAAAGGTTGATAGAAGAAAAGAAAACTTCTAAAAACAAACAGTCAAAAGCCAAGTTTACTTGTAGTCAAGTTTGAACATTTATAAAAAAATTTGTATTATATATTACTTATTAACAAAATAATGTTTATAAAATTTTCCTATGCCATATCACATGCAAACAGCTTTAGAAAAGTATAACTATAACAAAACATAAATCAACAAATTTTAATATGTGTACTTTATTTTCTTAAAAAATTAAATGCTTTTTTATATATCTTTTTTTAACCATCTTTTATAATCACGAGATTTTAGTTTCGAATACCCACACTTTTTGTAAAAATCTACAGTCTCAGGTAAAGGATATAAATAAATACAATCATATCCTTTCCCCATTATCCAATTTTCTACATCTAACATCATACTTTTGCCGATTCCTTTTCCTTGTAAATCTTCAGCTACTGTAACTATAAAATACATCATTAAAAAAGTTTTTTAAATCTTCAAAAATAAGTGTAAAACTGTAATAAAAACTATAAGATTAAAAAACAAGCTTTTAAATTAAAGTTAAAAAACTTTCAGAAGTAATGATTTTATATTTGTAAAACAAAATCAATTAAAGTTATTATAACCTTACCAAGATTAAATTCAATTGCATTTTTTTTATGATAATGTTTTTCAACTTGCACATGTCCAAGTATTTTATGAGGAATCCTACTAGTGTCCATATAAACCAATGATGTAGGAAGCTTGTCAGAAGACTCACAAAGACTGTTGAAAAAATTATACCTTTTAATGTTATTTATTGTATGATATCTACTAACACAAAATACTTTATACTTGTTTTATTACTTTTACATGTACAATAAAGGTTAATTGAAACAAGAAAAAAAAAAAAACATTTATTTTTACTTACGTATCTGAAGATATTCTAGCCCAATATGTTTTCAAAAGTTGACAGCATCGATATCTAAAACCAATCGGTAATTTATGTATTGGAAATAATTTCATCATTTTATTTATTAAAACTTTTACTATTTTTTCTAAAGATTTTGGTTATTTTAATTTTATAGCTTAAGTTACTAAACAATGGCTAAAGTTAAATTACTTTGAAATGACAAATATGATAGAAGTTTGTATTAACTTACATAGTTTTTAAAGCCTAGTATGCTTAATTGGTCAGTCTTAGCTGAGAAAAAACTATGTCCCAAACAAAACCTTATCTTTCATGTCATTCTGATAATCCATTATTTAAACTTTGTTTAATATTACGTTTGAACAGTTTAGGTAAGGTTGGTTAGAGATAAGGATAAAAAAAATAGCAATAAAGATAAGCTGTGTCAGGTATTTTCAGCCCAGACTGACATCTAAGTGTACTTTTAATTTAAGTCTCTATAAAAGATTTTGCTGAACTAATTACCAAATTTAAGTACAAAACATAAACTTACTTACTGATAATCAAAATATTTTTGAATATATTTTTACTAGAATGGAGTTATTTGCTATATATGTCAGTAATACTGAAGTTTTTTTTTGTATAAGTTTATAAAGTTAAAAAAATCTCAAAAAGATTAAATCATTTTCATTTGCTGCCCCTACACTTGTTAAAGTATAGATTTTCTTTAAATCTAACCACAATTTGTGGGCTTCATTTTTTTTTTGCACTCATTTAATTTTGCTGCCTCAACTACTTACTTAAACAAAAACACTTTGATTCTAAAAATATGTAAGATAATTTTTTGTGTATATATCACAGTTTGAGTTTCACTACGAAAGTTTCTTTGTTACAGATAATTAATACTAAAAAGCTTAAAAAAACTCCTTGTTCAAGTAGGGTAGTTGTTCAATATGTTAATAAAAAAATTTTGCAGTGTTATAAAGTTAATTTATTAATTATAGCAGGAAAAGGCGATGTGAATAAAAAAAATTTGTAAATTCTTAGGAAAATTTGCAGTTTTTATCTGACTTTAAAGTTTTTAAATTAATTTTTTTACCATTTGAAACCTTTGGAAAATAACGAATTTTGTAAATTTAAACTGACAAAATCTGATGTCTTTTAATGTTGTCAAATTTCCTGACTTTTCCTGACTTTTAATCGAATACCCCTATTTTTTTCTTGACTTTTCCCGAGTTTTATCATCTTTTCTAGTTTTTTTGAGTTTCTTACTTTTCCCGACCTTGTAGCAACTATGTATAACTTATAAAGATTTTGATTTCTATTCTAATTAGTTTTTGTTATAAAAGCATTTATAGTAAGTATATCATGAAATGTGTAATAAAATTTTTAATTAAAAAATGTTAAAAAAGTGGTTTCATAAATTTTAAGATTATTAGTTTGCTTTGAAGCAATTGTATGTTAAAATATTAAAAAAAAAAAACTTTGATTCCAGCATAAAAATTAACTTGGTCTTTTCACCCAAATATGTATTTAAAACCTTGGTTGCTATAATATTTATGTTTAATAAAACAACTTTTGTTTAAATTAAGTTTAAATTTCATGCTCAAACAACTATTTGAAATTTTAATTTAAGAAGGTTTGAACAATTGAGCTTGTTGTTAAAAAAAAATTGTTAGAAAATTCAAATATAGAAATGAAAATAATAATATTTTAAAGGTAAGGTATAATTATTGAGGACGAGTCAAACAATTATGAAGACCGTTTTGCATGATTGGTCACTTTTGAACAAAAATATTTTTTAACAAACAGTCAAGTCTGGATAAATGACAAAATAACAATATAACAAAAAAAAATTAATTACCGAAAAGGGTAAGGTTTAACAGTGATGGTAAAAAAAAAAGATAGTATGAAAAAAATTTATTAAGAAATATTAATAAAAATATAATAAAATAGTAAATAACCGACTAACAGTAAAGGTTAAGGATATTTATGATAGTAATAAGGTAAAAAAATAATAAGAGAAATAGTTTATGAAATAAAAAAGTTTTAAACCGTGCAAAAGTGTGTTTGTGTTAAGTTCACCCTTCGTGCAAAAGTTTTTGTATAAAGGTGACTCTTTGTTCAAGGTGACCTATAGTGCAAATGTGTCTTTTCGTGAATTCTTGACACCTACTAATTACTGGATAATTACTTTTTGAAGTAAACTGTCAATTTAATTTCATTATTGACAAAATTTTTTCAATTATACTTCAACTTTTTTACTAAACCTTGCAAATTTTATTTTCACCATGTGGACTTGATTTTTTTCATTTTATTTTTTGACATTGTGGACTAACTTTGTCAATTCTGCTCAGACTTTTTGTACTAAAACTTGGACAATACCCTTAGTGAATTATTTGATCAAACTTTATCAACTATTTTATTGTGAATTAAGAAGTTTAATTATATCTTTGTACCTTTGTTGTTTATTTTGACTAAAGTATTGTCTCCTACTTATTGTGACTTAAAAACTTAAATTGTGCCAATATACTTTGAGGTTTATTTTTTAATCTCCATTTGATATTTTATCAATTTAACCCCTTACTGCCTTACTTTTATGAATTTTAGCCCTTTTGTCATTCTTGTTATGCTTAATCTTAAAGGGCTTTTGAAAGGGCAAATATTAAAAGTGAGTATTGCTTATAGTAGGTTTAATAGAATTTGTAATGTAAAATTTATCTAAATCTACTATTAAATAAATTGCAAAATGAAAAAATAGATGACACAAAACTAAATATTTAATATACAAAAAATTATGTATAATATCTTAAAAATTAAAAGTAATATAAATGCAAAAATATTCTATGGTAAAATACAATCATGATCTTATTTTACTTTTACCTAAAAAACTGTGTATTTCATTTTTTAGATGTCACCATATAAGATTATAATGTAATGTACAACACACTAAAATTCATAATTTAATTTATACATAACTTACACTATATACTAAAACTAATGTAAATTGTAACATTGGTAAAAAATACTTTAAATAACAAAAGAAAACAACAAAAATGTCTAGATGTAACATGTTTACATCAGCAGGCTGTAGCTAGAATGCCCACTATCTTTTGCTAGTTTATATAGCTATGTTATCTTTATTCAACATTACATCAGAGATTTGTAATCTGCTCTTAATTTTCTCTCTATCTTAACTTGCATCTGTAAGCACTTTACTTTGCAAGCTTTCTCTTTAACGCTTGAATGAACGAGGATTTCGCTCAAAACTTTCCATCAAACTTAAACTATTATCAAGTGCTATTTGATATCCTGTTACACAAAAACCAACAGTACGTATCAGCGATATAAAAATAGTAAAAAACTATCTACATGTAAGTAACATTATTGTGAAAAATTTGTTTTTTAAATTTGCTGTTATTTTATATAAACTTTTTTTTAACCAAATTTCATTCGAAATTATACATTTTTGTAAACTTTAATAAACATAAAATCACAACATATTTATTCAATGTAAACGCGACATAAAACTTAATTACCGAAGATTGACAGCGTAAATTTAACAAAAGTTCTTTTTAAGTTTATGTAATTACTTATTGATTTATTACAGCGATTCTTAACCTGGGATAATTCTCTTTAATTAAGGGTTAAATTTTATTTATAACAAGTTATGTAAGTTAATGTTTTTAAATTGTCATATTAATTTGAAAGTTAGTATATATCTATATTTATTTTTTAACAAACTCAAAAAGCTTAAAGTTCATGAAACTTTTTTTTCCAAATAGAGGCACATTTATTAATTACTTCTTAAAAAGGGGTAAGACATGTAAAAAAGGTTAAGAAATGCTGACTTATATGAGTTCTAAATTGAAATATTTGTATTTTATCTCATTAAAACTAGCCTTTATTTGAAAAATGTACATAAAAATTTACGCTGACAGTATAATATTTTCTCCATTTTATAACCAAGACATACACGAAAAAATATTTAAGAAGCAATTGACAACAACAAACAGTTTAAACAAAATTACACTGAAATTGTACAAGTTTTAGAAAACATTCAACATTAGAACTAAACAATTAAATTCAGACAACTTTTTATAGCTAAAATAACTTCTCACTTCATTTCCATTAAATACATAATAACAAAAAAGCCTGACATTTATTTAAAAACATGACTTGGGTCTTTTTTACTAAGTTACTTAAAGACTAGTTTTTAATGTATTTAGAACCGGGTCGCTATAAAGATTTCTGAATACTAAAAAGTATCTCTTTGTATCAAGTTATAATTTATGTTCAAGTAAATTATGGAGATTCACTAGTAGAAATAAAGAAACAATTTTTAAAATTCAAAGTTCAGACTTAATCGCTTGCTATTAAAGATCATAGCAATGTAAGTTCACTGAAATGTATAATAATAAGTTTACACAGTACTCTTTATTTAATAAACTTTCACACAAAAAAAAAACGTTCACTTTAGTTAAGAATAATTTAGAGCTACTTTCACAATTGTGCAGGACATAAGTAAGTGCAAAAATTTGATTTTGCCTTCCAATAAAACTTCTAATTTTTACGAAACTCAGTAAGCGACTATAAAAAATTATTAAAAAACAATATTACTAAAGATTACGAAAAATGTACTGATAAAACATTAAATGATATTAATGTACAGGCTAAAAATTTGACTAAAAACTTAAAAATACACGATAAGATCAAAAAATCGCCTTTAAAAAACGCATACATAACGGTCAAAGACCATAAAGATAACTTTTTGACACATCCCAAATGTAGATTAATTAATACTTCTAAGTCCGATGTAGGTCGCATAGTTTAGGTTAAGATTGACTGCATTAATAAGGCTGTGCGTTTAGAATCTAAACTTATGCAGTGGACTCATACAGACCAAGTCTTAAATTGGTTCACTGTTTTGGAAAAACAAACGTACAGCTTTTTTAAGTTTAATGTAGTTGATTTTTATCCTTCTATCAGCGAAGAATTGGTAATAAAATCACTAAAATTTGCTGGTATTTATACTAGCGTACCTACTGAAGACTTAAGTCTAATAAAAAACGCATGTAAATCAGTACTTTATGAACAAGGAAACCTGTGGCAAAATAGGAGAGTAAATAACACCAGCTCTCTTTTTGATGTAGCGCAGGTATCGTTCATGGGTGCAGAGTTATGTGAATTAGTAGGTATTCTTTTGTTAGATGGGTTGAAAAATATCTTTGGTTTAGAAAGAGTTGGGTTGTACAGGGACGATGGTCTAGCTAAACTGCCCAATTCTTCTGGCTTTATAGTTGAAAGGCTAAAAAACAAACGCACGCCTTCTTCAAGTCTATGGGGTTACGAGTCACTATTGAATCACCAATGTTGACGACTGATTACTTGGATGTGAAGCTCAACTTGTATGATCTCTCCTATATGCCTTATAAAAAGCAAAACGCAAAAATTATGTGTATAAATAAATGTTCTAGCCACCCAAAAAATATTATAAACCAAATACCAAAAATAATTAATTAAGGTTTAAATAAAAGATCAAGCAACGAAGAAAACTTTTCAAAGACAAAGAATGATTACGAACTAATAATGAAAAAGTGCAGTTTCAATGATAAATTTTATTTTGAAACAACGGAGCAAAAAATAAAACGACAAATAAAAGTAAAAAAAGCGAAATATAACTTGGTATAATCTCCCATTCTATACTTCAGTTAAAACAAACATCGGCAGAGAATTTATAAATCTAGTAAAAAAACATTTCAACAAAAATAACTCATAAACAAAGATATTTAACAAACATAATATGCAAATCAGTTATTCATGTATGGCGATTTTGGAGAGATTAATTAAGTTACACAATCAAAGGATTTTAAACAAAAGTAATTTAATCAAAAATCAGTGTAATTGCGCTGGTGGCTGTAAATATAATTTGAAGGGGTGCAATTGCCGGTCAGAGAACGTTATTTACAAGGCAACAGTTAACTCTGACCTTGAAAAGAAGTTCTACATCGGCTTATGCTCCACTCAATTCAGATTTCGGTATGCCAATCATAAAAAATCCTTTAAAGGTGGTGTATACGAAAATGAAACTGAGCTTTCGAAGTATGTTTGCGGCCTTAAGCGCAAAAAACATTGATTTTAAATTAACCTGGGAGGTGATAAAAAGAGCACAGCGAGTAGCAGATGGTAACAACCCTGTTTGTAGGCTGTGCTTAAAAGAATCAACAGCCGTTATGTATGCGTTAAAAAAGGAAGGTTGTTTAAATAAGAGGAGCGAATTTATATCGTCTTGTGACATATGAAAAAGCTTCTCTCAAAATACAACAAATTTTGAAGTATTTTATAGTCAATTAACTGTTGTTTTCGTTAATTTTAGTTGTTTGATTAGTTAGATGGTAGATCGATTTTTTTACTAAATATTCGTAATATACAATGTTCAATTCTTACGTAATAATGTTTTTGTTTTTTTGTAAACTTTTGCATCTTTGTTTACCAAAGTGCTTTTTGTTTTAAATTTGAACTGGCTGAAGATTAGAGACAATCTTTTTTGTCTTTATGAAACATATGTTTTAGTATTTTTAAAATCTTCATTTCAATAAATTATTTCAAAGCCCTTTAAGTGGGCTCAGTAGAAGGTGTTCAAGTTTGAACATTAACCTTATTTTATATATATATATATATATATATAAAATAAGGTTAATTAAGAAAAATTTAAATTTATCGTTCTGAGGAGATGCATAAAGCATCGAAACTAAGTAAACGATTTGAAAACTAGTTGTTTTTTTATATTATAAATAAATAAATATATATATACAATATTAACAAACGCATGGTTAAATATCTGATAGAAAACAAAATAAAATAGAAGTGTTACCAACAACTGCTGAATTGAGTTTTGTAGGCACGATAACTAAGAACTAACTGTTTTTTTGACTGTATATTAAAATTGCCAATTAATAGACTCAAAGATGTAAATTTTCTTTTCTTGTTTAATTGATGACAAAATGCCCCTTCTCAATTGTGCTTCAACCGCTTTGCCGATTCCATTCGTCTCCCCGCGTTTCGCGTAAGTCTCGCTGCTTCCCATATCTCACGTCTTCTCGACCACTTTTAAATTCCTTCTCTTCAGATTGCTTAAAACTTCTTTTTTCTAACTTTCTGTTCTCAATACGAATTTTTACGTCACATAAAGCTATATGATTCCCCATTTTAACCTTTTGTAATGTTTTAATAAAAAAAACGGTAAATGTAATGACTGGTTCGCTACAAAGCGATGAAGAAAACGGAACACTTTGCAACTTTCGAACAAAAGTTAAATGTTAGATGATTAGCAAAAGGGTGAAATAAAATCAGAGATAAAACTTAAAACAAAGTTTTATGTAATAAAGACACAATTAAATTCAAATGGTCAGATTGTGATAAAATATAAGAGGGAAATTATCAGTGAACAAAATGAGAGTAGTTAACTTTAAAAATAGCTTGACAACAATTAAGAAGAAAATGCACAGTTGATTTGAGTTTGTACGAAATAAAACAAAAACTGTCAGTAAATGTTTTTACGACCTAAATATTTTTAGAATAAATTACTATTAAAGGTGGTGGAAAATTTATACTACCAACTATTGAAATGCAAGAAACAACATTGTAAGATGATGAGAAAATTGTATATACTAAAAAAGTTGTAACATATGTGATAGTTGATCATAGCTTCAAAAATGACAAGTAGCTTATTGAAGGAAAATATGTCAAAATAAGACTTAAGATAGAAAAAAGGTTTTTAAAAAATTTGTTAGAATTAAGATCTTTTTATTGTGATCTTTAGATTTAAAATTATATGACTTAAGAAAAACTTTCTCATAAGTAATATTCTTCAATAATATTAGTTAAATGGTGTGTATCAGTAAAGATATCAATTAGTTTAGTGGAGAGCATTTTTATCATGCAAGAGATCTCTGAAAGACTTGTGAATGAAAGTAATCTTTCACATGTGTATCACTAGCAAAAGTTCATTTTTAAGAACGCAGCAGTAAGTTGTCTTTTAGATTTAAAAAAGATAGCGGGTAAAAGAAATTACTGAATTTAAATACATAAATAAGTAATAAAGAGAGTAATAAGTACTTTTTCTCAAAAAACTGTATAAAAGTTTACCATAAAGTATGCAAATTAACAAGCGTGTAAGATTAAATAATTTTTTACAAATTTAAACTGAAAACAATGAATTATCTAAATCAGGATTTCTCAAAGTTAGCCAAGTGGCTTCCTCGGGGGCCATGACAGATGTTTAGGGAACCAAGGGCAGTAAAAGAGCAACAGGAAAACCATGAGATCATAATTTCAAGTTCAGAGTCGATGATGACGCCTAAAAAAAAAACAAATATATTGGGTGTTTTTAACGGTAGTTTGAGTAATATTGTTGAAGAGGGCCATATATATTTTTATTTTTTTAAGGGGGCTATTTGAAAAAGGTTTGGAAAACTCTGATCTAAATGTTATAAAAATATTCCTTTTAATGTAATGTTTTGTTCAAAGTATTTGGAGTTATCTGAATGTCATGAAAACTTTAAAAACAACATAATATTAAACTTATAAGTGTCTGAACAATAATTTGTATTTTTTTTTTTAAACTACAATTAAATAAAGTATTTATAAATAAATTAGCTATTTAAAAAATAACTTAATAGCATTTTAGCTCATTTATTAATGAATAATAATTAGAAGATTTTTGTATCAAAACAAACAAATTAAAAAAATTACTTTTTCGAAATACTTAACATATAAACCATTTTAAAATATTAATAAAAAAATTATTGTGTTAAAATTATTAGAAAAAAAAAGGTATCTCTATACAGTATTATAATAACAGTGTTGTTATATAACAACAAACTAAAGACTAATTTTTATGCAAACCTAATGACCAAAATATAAACATAGAGTAAATCTAGCAGTTTTAGATGCTGTAAGTTAATGTTGGAATGTTAATAGGTTTATTATTAATTTCTTGTTTTATTAAAAGTTCATTTATATTTACTTTAATAGCATAATTATCACATATGCCTAAAAAAATAGTCGAGCTCCAACAGTTATAGTCAAGGAAATCCTTATCTGGCTATTGATTAAGAAGATTTAAAAAAAATTTTATTGAAACTTAACTATATATAAGTTTTTGAATGTTTTGTACAGTTATAAAGCTTAATGATACAAAAAAATTTAACAAATTAGTTTAGTTTGCAAATGGTTTATCTAAAATCGTCTAAAGTTTCGGTTATTCTGCTGAAAACTCTGCAGATGTGATAAAAATGTAGTTAACTAACAAAAAAGCCAAAATGTTCATTTTTAATCAGTAAAAATTCTATTTTTTTCTAGAATGTATACTTGCCATATACTATTGTTTAGCTAGTCTAATGTAAAGAATTTTTATTTAAGTTTTATTGTATAAACTAGTAACTATTTTATTGTTTTTATTTTACATGTGCTTTTTTCACTTACTGTTTAAAAAACTATTTAGTAAGTTTTAAAAAAGTGAAGAAATTAAAAAAAATAATTTATTTATATTAGTGAAATTCATATTCTAATTATTTGTTTTAACAAGATATAAGAGTTACCAACATCTTCCTTTGTCTACATGTAGAATTAGTATATTATGTTTTGTTTTTTACTAAACTTAATAATTTAGCTTTAAATGTGCTAAAAATTAATATAACATTTTAAAAACATCATCAGGTAAAAAAATTAAACTTTTTGTTTTGAATAAGACCAACAAAATAACTTGAGTATAAAATATGAAGAAATTGTAACTAATCTTTGATAAAACTTTCAACTAACCAGAATATTTCTTAAAATTCAGCAAAGTTTTAAACTAATTTGAATAAAAATAACCTTTCTTTTATTGTGTTGTTGTTTACGATTCTTTAAATTATTTTTTTTAATAAAAGTCAGATCATTAATAATTCTTACAAATAATATGATACTTAAGTGAGAGTTTTTTAAAGTTATGAAATGTTTTATTCATTTAATAGTATGCTGTCACATTAAAATATTTTTGTATTTTAAGGTTTATATAATATGTTTTATGTTATATTCCTACAGCCATTTATTTTAAACACCTTTGTGTAAAACAAATCATACTTTGGATTGGAGTATAGTGTCTTTATATACTTACAAATCTGTTAAAGTTATATATTTTGATAGTATATCCCTACTGGTAGATAGTTTATTGGTTTTTTTATTTCTGATACATACTATAGTTAAGTTAATTTAAAATATTTTTATTATTTTTTTGTTTATACTTATTTTAAATTACTTTAAATATTTTTAAATTTAACTATTTTATAATGCTTTAATAGTTTTATGAGCAAAGTCCAATTACTTTTTTAAACCATATCACTTTTAGTTAATATATACAAACACTTTTTTCAGTATTAATAAATCTTGGTTTAACTCTAACAACCCTAGTTCCATATACATAATAAGGAGGAAAGACTAAGATTACCATTTTCACTGCTGTTGTGTGTAGTTGAAGATTAAACATTATGAAATCAGTTAACTAGAAAGTTTGATATGAATTTAAACTTTTAAGAAATAGTTCTATAGACCAGCCACAGTGTTGTTGCAGTTATATTCTAGTCAAGATCATCTAATTTTAGTTCCACGACTAAACTTTTTTGTTATTATATTGTTTGTTGTAAAGTTTTCTTTTAATGTTTGTTTACTAGTTGTGTAGTTTATTATTTCATTTTATTAAGATTTTATTTTACATTCTTAAAGTATATTCCTCTTAAATTTAACTCTTCTGCAAAACTTTGACCACATTTGAAGTATTTTATAGAATCATGATGTTCTTGTTTTTAAGGTTTGATATAAAGCATAGCAACAAAAACTCATGCATAGTTGTTTAAGTAATAGAGATTTCCTTAAAGTATAATTCAGTTTTACGTTAAGTTTAAATTAATTTATGACTTTTTAGTGTAGTTGTACCCAATACCTCAACATTGCTAAATTCAACCAAAAAAAAATTTTTAATGATTGATATTAAGTTACGGTTGCTACAAAAAATACCCTTAAACTTTTCAAAAGCAGTTTTTATTACTAGTTACTTAAACATTAACTACACAGTATATTTTAAACTTATAAAAATAAGTAGCTTTAAGTAAAAAAAATATATTTTAACATTTTAACATTAATATTTAAAAAGCGTTTTCTTAGAATGTACTGAAGTAAACGCGAATAGTTCAAATTAAAAAAAAAAGTACTTAAATACAATTTTGACTAACAGTAGTAAACTTTAAATTCTGTACTAAAATTTTAATAATTACTAACTGAAATCACATATAAAGACTTTAAATATGTATAATTTAAAAAGACATAATTATCTTAAATGTCCTAATAAACTAGTATAATTTAAATTGTTGTAAAATTTATTTATACCATTAATTAAAATAAGTATAATTTTTCAGAAAAAAATTTAAACATTTTTGTAATAAAAAACAAAAAAGTGATGAAATTATTTCCAGTTCATAGACTACCGATTGGTTTCAGATATCGTTGCTGTCAACTTTTAAACAAATATTTTGCATGGTCTTCGTTAACTTTAGTATTAACAAATTTTTGTATTATTTCTGTTAAGGTAATTATTGCTGTACATATAAATTAATAAGGAGTTTACGAATTTTTCTTTTAAATAATTGATACACTACAACAAATAAACTTAAAGTTTCTTATCTGTAAAAAAAATTTGTAGTATTTGTGAGTCTGGTGAAAAGCTTCCAACTTCATTACTTTATATGGACACTTATATGAATCCTCATAAAATACTTGGACATGTACAAATTAGAAAACATGATGAAATAGAAAATGCTGTTGAATTTGACCGAGGTAAGCTTTTATTTGAAGTTAGCTAAATTTTTACAAATAACAAAAATGATATCTTTAAACTTTTTTCAAATTATTTTTTTTCTAACTAAAAAAAAATTAAAATTTTTCGATTTTTTAAACTTTTAAAATAATGACATACGTTTTTATTTCATACAATTTTCAGTTGCAGTAGCTAAAGATCTACAAAGAAAGGGAATCGGCAAAATTATAAACTTTTTTTTTCCTTGAAAATAATAATAAAACTAGTATGATCGATTCATAATAATCTTACTAGAGTAGTGTGAACCAGTGGTCTTCACGCTGATCAAAATCTGTGTACGCTAAAATGCAAACATTAAAATCGGTGCACCCCAAGATCTTATTTTGATAAGCGCTTTTAGTGATGGGACTACGTGAACACTTTTTACTTCACTAATAATTCTCTTAAAGCAAAGTCTGGTTACATGACAACTCAAATTCTTTTAAAATAATATACTATATTAGACTATATCTTAAAATAAATTTGTACTTTTGAAAAATTAAAAAAAACGTTTGTAGGTCTTATTAATATTTACATGCCATTTTTCTCTTAAGATTTGTTTATTTACCAACATTCAAAAACTACGAAAAATAATTATATTTGTAAGCTTAGCTTTTTTTACATATCTCAAAAACATTCAAAGTTTTGCAGTAGTAAAAAAAAACTTGTAGATATTTAAAAGACCTACATACGTATATAATGTTTTTTTGTTCAAAATATACACTACTTTTGAAGTTAAGGTCCTCTGAATAACTTTTTAGAACTAGAATTGTCCGAGTTTAATTTGTCGTTCACCCGAGATTCATGAGGTTTTATGTAATTAGATATATTTGCATAGAACCCAATATATTTTAACTCCATCTTAAAAACGTAATAACTCAGTTTATATTTACATGCAAACCTTTTAATAACTAATGCTGGAATTCATTGTTTGATACAAATTTTGATTAACCTCGTTGTTTGGTGTACCTTATTTCCACAATGATATTTTAATTATATGGCTATGTTTCACATACTTATTAAACAAACACATCTCCTTAGTCACTACAAAATTTCTAGCTATTCTAGAATTTCTAGTACTCTTAAAACATTTAATTTGATATTAACTACATACATGATATTGAACAAACAGACAAACGACAACAAAAAAAAAAACGATTTAAAAACAGCTAAACTCTAAATAATGTGTAGTATACCTTGTTGATCTCCCTATAGCTGGTGCAGTTTCTTTCATAGACTGAATTTTTTTACTTCACGAAGTTTAGGGTTGTTTATGATTGTCACTCCGTTTTGTTAAAAAAAAATCTAAAATTTCACTATGTTTTCTTAAGAAAATTGTTACGTTTAACTAATATATTTTTGGTAATTAATTAGGCTAAGTAACTTAATTTATAATTTGTTACTCTTTCAAGTAAAAAGAAAGTCCTGATTTGTCATAAACTAGTTTGAAGTTTTTTAATTTTTTTAACTTACGAACCATATATTTATTTGGCCGAATAACAAATTAATAAAGCTTCAATAAACAAAATATCAATTAATTCAACAAAATACAGTTGAAAAAATATCCTGAGATTCACAAAAATATCAAACTAGTTTGAAATTTTCACAAAAAGTTCAAACACACATATGTCAGCATAAGTATTTAAAAAAAAAATTATTTTGCCAAAGTTTTCCTAACTTTTAAAATAACATAAGAATTATCCAGAGTAGTTTTAGAGTGTGAAAATTCAGTTTTTAAACAACTAAAGTCATTACTGAAGACTAATCTAATTTAATCGATATCAAAAAGAAAATTTTTAAAAAAATATTTGACATAAAAAGATTGTACTGCTTTAGCTTTTCAATTTATAAAAAATAATAAAATTAAATATAATTTTAAATATAAATAAAAACATTTAAATAAAATAAATCGTTAAAGATTTTTTTTACAGTAAATTGGATATCTTACTGTAAGTATTTAAAATTATTTAATGTTATATTTTTAATTTAGCTTAGTTTAATGGAAGTAAGATAAAAATCAGAGTTCTAGTAACTAAAAGATGTAAAATGCAAAAAATAAAATTTTAAGGACAATCAATAATTTGTAATAAAATTAATTTATATATTTTTAGACCAGGGTTGCTTCTCTTTAAAACAAAAATATTTTTTTTTGTTAAGTCAGACATTAAAAGTAGAAATTGTTAAACAAGTTTGACTGGGTTGTAATTCTTTTAGTTAAAACCTTACTGATTGATCAGAAACTGTCCTGAATGACTAAAACTGACAAGTAGTCATCTATGTTTTTTTTTTCAAAATATTTTTTTTTAGTTTATAATTATTTTTAATGCAAGAAAAAAAATTCAAAGTTCTTGAATTATCCTGTGTTATATTGAGATTTTCGAAAATTTCAAAGTATCCAGGATTAGTCTGAATGTTTGGCAACTTGTTGATTAATTACCTGAAAAATCAAAGGTATAACAAACAGACAACTTGTAACATTAATTTTAAGGCAAAAAGGGTTGTTAATCAAAAAAAGTACTAAGCTCAGAAAAAAAATTCTAACCTAACATGGTTTTTTAAAAGAAATCCTTACTAGTCTAAGTTTTGATTGAATATCAAAAAACCTGTCAACCATCTATATTTTTGCATTTACATAATTAGAATAATGAAAAGATACCAATTAAAGGTATTTCTTTTTCTTTAAAAGTATTCAATTAAAGTAAATCAACTGAAGAACTGTGCGATATTTTGAAACATCTAAAATATAAAACTATTTTTAAAAGTAGCATAACTAAAACTGTTTATGTTTATTTAATCACTTTAATTTGTTTTTTTCTTTTTATTTTAGTGTCTTTCAGTTTTAGTGGCTTGGGTTTTAATGCCTATGTCCTTCGTTTGACAATACACTTTAATAATAATAACAAAAAAACAGAAAAAAAAACGAACTTAATATTTCGCAAATGATAAATATTTAATTATTAATCAAAAATCAATACCAATTTTTTAATCTATTTTAAGTATGTTTGTTAAACATAAAGTAAGATTTACATCTAAAAACACATTCTATAACTTTTCTAATCAAATTATTAAAATTGCTGCCTTAACATTTTTCATAAATTAAGATATTTAAATCCGTAATGGTTAAGTTTGCCTTTATTAAAACTAAAACAAAATCAGCTTGAGTAACAAGCATTAGCAGGGTTGTTATTCTTTGAGTTAAAAATCTATCCTGATCCTGACCCCTAAGTTATTGAAATACTTATAAAACATCATATATTAATATTGAAAATAAAGAAAGTTTAAATTAAAAATTTAGGTTATTTAACAAAATTTAAATTTAAAAAAAAAAATAATTGAAGCTACAACAAAGTATTTTTATTTAATAAAATAAAAAAAAACATTTTAATTATACCCAAAAAAAAATCCTTAGCATTTTAAAAGATTTATACTGTCCTGAGTTGTTTTAAGTGTGTGGGACTTTGCAAGAGTTACAAAAACTACCCTTAATCATCTTAAGTTTAAAAAAAAGAGAAAGCCAAAGCTTAAAAGTAGCAGTATAGTTAAAGCAACATTTTGATTAAAAAAAAAGAGATCTAAATAAAAGATTCATATTTTTAAAAATGTTACTCATTCAAAGATTTAACACGAATACCAAAACTGGACTACTTTATGCAAAAAAAAACATGCTAAGTAAGGTTGTATTTCTAGAAAAATATTTTTAGGTGTGTGGCAACGCTGAGTCATACCAAAACCAAGAACTGATTATTAAAAGGGTTAAAACTTTTTAAAGCAGAAATCGTTGTTGAGTGTTAAAAACATCTAACCTGAGTTATATCAAACTAGTGAAGTCATCCTGATTTATGAAAATGAATTAAAAATATATTAAAAAACATTTATCCTCTTTTTTGTGAAAATAACAGATAAAATGTTTAGAAAAAAAGATACTCTTAGAGAATAAATTTCAAAAATTTTTAAGTAAACAAACTTAAGTAATTTACTAAAAAGTATACCTAACTAGCCTGAGATTTACAAAAGAACCCAATAAAATTATTAGCTTACCTTAGATTTTCAAAAAACCTGTATAAAATTCAAACTAGTCTTTATATGTGGAAACTCAATGTTAATTTAAGCCTTTAAATTCTGAAAATTTTGTATGTACTATTAATTCAAGTTTGGATAAAAGTATAACAACTACTTAATTTGAGTTATTAAACACTTAAAACTGTTACTCAAAATTTATTTATTATTACCGTTATGCATATATTTAAAAAGAATTGTAAATATACTTTGATTATTTTTATTTTAATAAAATTAGTTTTTATTAAACATAAATTCTTAAATTTTGTTGTAAAGATAAAAACTAGCTTTAAATTTCTATTATTATTGAACTAATAGTATCATTATCATGTGAATATACTTATAGGGACAATTGTTTAGTTTAAAAAGTAGGTAAGATTGATAATTTTAACTGAAAAAGGGAACTTTCTTCATTAAGCAAAATATTGTAATTTACGAATATTATTAGTAAATTGGAAATTACTTACTTTTTTGATATAATCATGATCGTAGCTAGATGAAAGCTTCCTTCACATCAGTCAATGGAGTCTACAAGATCTTTGAGCATTCTCTCTATTTTTCAGGTGCAGACTGTTTCCTCAGTGTTTATATAAAGAATGGTATGTGATAACTAATAACAAAATAGATCATGAGAGTAAAATAACCAACAAACTAAATACTAATTTAAACACTAAAGCTATACTTAACTTAAGTTTTGAGCTACGTCACTTAAACTAAAAATATTTAATAATAAGACAAAAAAAAATTTTGTGTAATCTCAAAGCTTCATGCATCCCTAAACGTGTTTTGTGTACCCAAATAAAATTCGTGTACACTAGTGTGTACCAGTGTACACCTTGTAGACCCATGGCGTATACCATAGATAGAATTTGACATATAAAGTAATGAAACTTCTAATATTTACAATAAATCTACCATGTAATTTTTTTTATTTAAAAACACATTTAAAGAAGCTTAAGGTCATCATTTTAATCTTGCTTTACTGTTTAAAGCAGATTTTATTTAACCTTGAACTTAATTTTATACTAAAAATAGACCCAAATAATTGTATTTTTAAAATCCTGGATAGAATTTAGAAAACAGAAAAGGTATTTTTTTTAAAACTTTGACAACCCTGGAAGTGTTTAAATTCTTTCTAAGGATTTAAAACAGCACAAATACTTTATGTAATGTTTATATAACACAGAAAAATTATTTTTTACAAAATAGGCTATATTATGGTTGAAACTTAAAAAGTTTTTCGGGTTTAACAAGTTATTTTTTGTTTTTTGTTAGTTTTATAATGTACAATCGAGATATTAAATGACAGCATATAAATTAAGAGGTAATAAATAAATGTTTTATGTTATCTATTAACTAAAATGATAGCTGTATATACAAACAACTTTTTTCAAAAAAATCTACAAATATTTTGTTTTATATTCATATTGTTTGGAGTACTTTTCGAATTTTTTTCAGCAAAGAAGTTGAATATAAACTGATAAACTCAAGTTTTCATACATATAGAAAAGTAATCCAAACAGTATAAGTATAAATAAATAACTTTGATGATTTTTTGAAGATAGTTGTTTTTGTATGTAATATTAAGACAAACACAAAAACTATTGATATATCTAAGGAAGATTAGAGAATTTTAAATATTAAAAGATTAATTAAAAAATAATTTTTTAATCAATAGCTTGTTTATTATTTTTGTTTGAAGTACATAGTTTGAAGTATATCCACTTATTAATGGTTGTTTAGTTTTAGTTTTTTTTCATGTGACCCATAAAGTAATTCGAGCCTGGTTTTTTTAGAACTTTTTGCGGCAAGTAAAATAATAAAAATACTAAGTTAAACTTATTAACCGTGTAAAGTAGTACATATTTTATTACGACTTAATATATTAGTCAATATAAGTTTAATTCTTAATTTTTTTTTATTATTATTTGAATATTTAGTCTATACTTTATGTGTAGCTGAAAGCAAATTAAAATAATAAACTGAATTAAAATAATCTAAAACTGTGACTAAAACCAAAATATTATTTAAGTATCACTAAAACTAAAATTGCAGCCCACAAAGATTTTAAAACTTTAAATTTGGCCCGCAGCACAAACTGCCTGCTGGCCCCTGCAATAGGCTAATATTAATTAATATATACCTTTGTTTTAAAGCACTACATTTTTAGTTAATGTTATAGTTAATTCTTTTTTAACAACATAAAAACATTTCTTTGTATCAGAAGGATTGTGGAAAAATAAGAGTTTACTTAAACGTTGTTTTTAAAAGTATCAGAAACTTTACTTAACATTTTAATACATTTGATTGTGGTTTTTTGATAATTTTTAAATAAACGAATGTTGAGAGTATCTGAATTAAAGATTAAATAAAAATAATGAAAGTTTTATCATTTGCTTGTACACAACTATATGTTTGCTGAAAAGAAACTTAAAGTTTTTTAAAGTTTAAAATTAAAATTTAAAGTGGTGTTAATTTTTTATATCTTGTACATATAAAAAAGGTGTAATTGTTTTGAGTTTATACTTTAAATAATAGCAAACCATAAAACTTTTTTTTTTAAGTTTTGCTACTTACATAAAGTAAAATTTAACTATTTTATTTAAAAACTGATACTTGCTATAGATAACTAACTTGTAAATTTGAAATAGAATGCTTCTTTTTTTTGCTTTCCATTGAAAAATTTTGTTTTTGAACGCTGAGTGTCTTAAAATCAGTCAACTAGAACGCAAGTACCTCAGATAATGTTATCATTATTATGGAATAGAGTAGTTAAGTAAGACCAACAAACAATGAACTAGACACATATTTTACTGCCTGTTAATCTATTAATGTAATTTTGATTTTAAATATAAGAATTATTATTGACTAATATTTAACAGTTTTAGAGTTTTGAACATTTTACAGTTCCAATTAGTTAAAACTTTAAAGTATTTTTCAGATAATCTTGAATTATTTTTAAGCTTAATATTCTTAATTGTTACTCAAGAAACTTATATATTTGAAAAAGTGTTGTTGTAATAGTATTTTGCGTTTCTTTTACATAAAATACAAAATTTATATATAATTCTCAAATCAGTCCACGACACAGTCAATTGTTTTACATTTTGATTTTACTTGTGAGTTCTATATAATAGATAAAAACTGTTATGTCTTGTTTACATAAAAAGGTCTTTATATAATCCAGTACTTATTAGATTAGACAGTAATTAAACAAAATAGGATTTATTTCTAGTAAGTAGTACCAATAAATTAAATTTACAACAGTTCAGACTTAATAAATTAGTTTAATTTTTTTTTTTCAATAGCTAACTAAAAGTATCTTTAACATTTTTTAAGCAATTTTGCATAAACCACCTTATAATGGTGAGTCAGTAAGAAATTTCTTATGCTGCTTCAAAAATTAATAAAAACACAAGATATTTTTTTCTGTTTGTTTATTTAAAATTTACTGGAATTCAATTTTCACAGCTGTTACATTTAGTTGAACATCAAATGTTATAAAATTAGCCAACCAGAAAGCAAGATGATCTGAAACTAACTAATTTTATTTATATATCTCTAAAAACCATCCACAGTATGATTGCAGTGATGTTTTAGTCAAGACTTTCCAGATGGAGTTCCATAATTGAACTTATTTGTCATTATTTTGTTTATTGTAAAGTTGTTTTTTAAATAATTTTCGTGACATAAACTATTTTTTGTTTTAATTTGAGGTAGTTAATTCTCATTTTAGTTCTGCATTGTAGTAGTATATTCCTGTTAGATTTATTTCTTATGTATAAGTTTTAATCACATTTAGAATATTTTATAAAATTTGATGTTCAATATGTTTTAGTGAATGGTAAGTTCTTTAATATAAAAATAACCATCCAAATTCATGCCTAGTTTTTATAAGTAGTTTTAAATGCTTTTAAGTATTATAGTTAAGTTTAGTTATCTTAGTTAAGTTTAATTTATTAATGGTTTGTAGCGCGATTGCTACTACACTATAACTTAACAATACGTCTTCAAGGTAAAAAATTACCAGTTTTTAGATAACACTTAAAAAAGACAAAGACAGTATTTTATCTAAACAAATTTAATTTGTTTACATAATATTTTAATTCTAAGTCAGTGTTTATAATAGTTTTATCTCATATTCTTTTAAAATTTTGTCATTTTTTTAAAGTAGATTTACCTAATTTTTATAACAAAACTTGCATATTTTAAAAAAAGAAAAATTCACACTCACTGCCTGCCACTTAAAAAAGTCTTTAAATTTTACCAATTACCTTAAAAAATAGGAGGTTAAGAAAACCAACAAAAAATAGGGGTTATATTTAACAAAGTATCATATAGGTATTATAAAATTACTAATAAGACTGTTAACAGAGCTTTAGTCCTAATAAGTCACAGAAAGTTATTGACAAAACTTTAGTGAATTAAGTCACAGTGGATATTGTCCTAGTGCATGTAAAAATAAGTCACAAAAAGTTTAAAATCACAATAGAACAGTAAGTTTTTAAGTCTAACAAGTCAAAATAGAACTGGCATATTTTGAGTCCAAAAAGTCATCTTAGAACTGACAATTTT
This sequence comes from Thalia democratica, assembly GCF_965202585.1. Taxonomy (NCBI): domain Eukaryota; kingdom Metazoa; phylum Chordata; class Thaliacea; order Salpida; family Salpidae; genus Thalia; species Thalia democratica. The sequence goes on from NC_139165.1 coordinate 22,365,584, forward strand.
AAGTCAACAAATTCGTAACTGAAGTGAAAAAAATGTTTTAAACAACAAAGTCATTGCAGAACTGAAAAAGATTAGTAAACAAAATTAAAATATAACTGACAAAATACATGTTTAAATTACTTACAAGAATATTGACATACAATAAATTCACAAAAACTAATGACCAAATTAAAGTCAATGTGAGTTATAATAAACTTATGTAAGGCTCTTAAACCTTTAAAGCATAATCAAGAAAGACAACATTTATTAGTAACTAACATAGCAACGAAATTAATAAGCTGAAATTTTTAGGAGTTTAGCATAAGCATGATATCGGAGTGATTTTATTTTGTATTTTTAATATTCATTTGTTTTCTTCAAAATACTGCAATCTTTATAGTGGGTTATAAAACATATTTAAGACTGTTTATTTGAAACAAAATTAAATTGTTAAAATTCTAGAAAAAAACAAAATGTTTTTTGTTATAAAAAGGAACCTTTTTATAACTAAAAGATCGTTTTTTGAATATAGTCTATTTATTTTGTTTTTGAATACACATAAAATCTTAATTCTAAAAAAAACTAGTCATAGTTTTGAAACCAAGTTGCAGTTTTGTTTACATTCAGATACGTTTTACTTTTATTTTTGTTTACAAAATACGGGTAGTAATTACCTTCCAACAAAAATTGCAGAGGGAAGTAGATATAAAATTCTTTTTTATGAAAGAAAGAAGATGCAGTGTAAGAAAATATCAAAGTGCATTTGATACTATTTTAATTTTAGTGGAAAGTTTCCATGCTTAGCTTTATAAAGAGTAGTATTTTTAAGAGGGTTTTAAGTTAATGTCGTTATTTGTCCAAGCTTTAAGAGAAAACTCGCAAAGTCGCGTGTTTTACTGATGAAATTTTGCTATTGCATACTGCAGCTGTTTATAAATACTCATCAGTTGGAGAAAGAATTTATTCTAGACCGCCATTCTGCTGCTAACATGTAGAAATTTGTATGATTTTCTGTTTATTGCAAAGCTCTATTTTATACAATTTAATTTCTTATAAGAAGTTTTTGGTTTAAGTTCTGAGTAACTGAAATTGATTTTATTATTGTTATTCTTACATATCTTTCACTAAGAATAATTTTTTAAGGTTTTTAATAACGTTTAATGTATTTCTAAAGCATAAAGTATTCATTATTTTTGTTTTGTACATCTTTCTTTATTACTATGTATTTGTTCATTACCATGCCTAGCTTTATATATAGTAGCACTAATTAGCTTTAACATAAACATTAATAAAGTCTACTTTAACTTTAATTATAGTTTTTAGTGTTGTTGTATCCTACAATATAAGCTAACAACTTAGTTTTAAATGCAGTATGATATAAAAGACCAGGCTAGTTTTATTTAAACTTAATTAACATAGTATTTTACTTCATAGAAGACTTGAACAAAAAGTATTTTTGCAAATAAACAGAGTAATGAAATTATTTCCAGCCCATAAACAACCAATTGGAATAAAGTGTCGATGCTGGCAACTTTTAAAGAAATATTTTGATGAAACCCCGGAGTCGTTAGTAATTAACTTTTTTTTTTTTTGTTTTTTGATATTAGCTTAACTATTGTCTTACATGTTATAGTCACAAAACATTTATGATAATTATATAAAAATTATTGTTTGTTAGTGAACATCATTAAAAATATTGGCTCTTACGGTCGTATTGCTTTATAAATTTTAATTATAGTATTGGTGAATCCTATGATGAGCTTCCTACATCGTTAGTTTATTTGGACACTTCTGTCAACCCTAATAAATTTGTTGGACATGTAAAAATTCATGAATCTAATGAAGAAAAAAATGCTGTTGAGTTTGATTTAGGTAAGTTTTTATTTAAAATAGTCATCATGTTTTATTTTATTTATATTAAAACAAATCGTTATTAATGTTTTATTAACGTGTTTTGTTTGCAAAAAGCAACGTGATGATTGTTGATAATTTTATAAACTACTTAATTTATGCAGTTGCAGTAGTTGAAGAGTTACAAAGAAAAGGAGTTGGCAAAAATATGATATTAGATGCTGAAAAATGGGCAAAGATAAAAGGTTTCGATTGTGTTTATCTATTGTGTTCAACTGATGTGGAAGTCTTTTATAAAAAGTGTGGATACTCAGAAGTTAATTCTGGTGTTTATGCAGAATTCTTAAAAAAAGAAATTTAAAAGTAAAAAGAACTTAAAGTTTGCATTTAGTTTTATTAAACAATAAAAAAACTGAGTATTTTTTTGTTTAAGATATATTTAATGTTGAGTTAACTGTATAATTCCTATTAAAGGTGTTTCCACGTTTGATAAAATGCTAAGTATATTCAGATATTTAACATTCTAAAATACTTATGATAACTTTTCTTTTTTAAATATATCGAATCGGTTATATTAATTTTGTTTTACTGTTTTACTGTAAAATTAATACCGATGGATCGATAAACATAAACAGTCGTGGTAAACTCAATTAATGACAAAATGTTTTAAAAAGCATTTAATTGGAAAATTGAATAATTTTTTGCAAAATAACGATATTTATAACTTATAATTTAAATGTTGACGTAGCCCAAATAAAATAACTATACAAAATAAAATTTGTTAAACCACAATTCATTAGACTTAAGTCCAAATTTTTACAAATGGTTTTCGCAGTGTTTTTTTCATATTAAACTATTTGAAACTTTAAAAAAAGGTTGATAATAAAATTGACAAGTAAATTTATAAATTAGTTTTTTTATTAATTTATAACAGCTTATTATATTTGAGTAAATGTTAACTACAATGTTTTTAACAAAAAGAAAAAAATCTAATACTAGGCTTTTCGAAAAATAAATTCTTCAAAGTTAACATAGAAATGTATATACTGTGATAAAAATAACTATATTATCACAATTTTAGTAGAGTAACCAGTAACCATATTAAAATGCACAACACTCATGTTTAAATTAATAATGTAAAAATGATAATATTTTTTTCTTATTCTCAGTTGCCGGCCCTACTGATGTAGATAATAGTGTTTTACATTGTTTGGCATTCTATTATATTGATGGTCTTATTTTTAGTTTACATTTATTTCAGACTGCTACCCAATATGGGTGGATGTCACTTTTGCACGAGCGTTTTTTTTTGCACGAGCTTCACTTTTGCACGAGCGGACACTTTTGCACAAGGAGACACTTTTGCACGGCGACTCTTTTGCACGAAAGATCACTTTTGCACGAGGAGACACTTTTGCACGGTCTTCACTTTTGCACAAAGGGTCACTTTTGCACGGCGACTCTTTTGAACGAAGGGTCACTTTTGCACGAGGGGACACTTTTCCACGAGGAGACACTTTAGCACGCGGGGACACTTTTCCACGGTCGTCACTTTTGCACGAGCGTCACTTTTGCACGAAGGTACACTCTTGCACGAGGGTCACTTTTGCACGAACGGTCACTTTTGCACGAGGGGACACTTTTGCACGGCGTCACTTTTGCACGCAGGGTGACTTTTGCACGAGGGGACATTTTTGCACGGCGACTCTTTTGCACGAGCGTCACTTTTGCACGGATGGTCACTTTTGCACGAGGGTACACTTTTCCACGGCGACTCTTTTACACGGAGGGTCACTTTTGCACGAGGTGAAACTTTTGCACGGCGTCACTTTTGCACGATGACAATTTTTTACGGCAGCATTGTTGCACAACGTCACATTTTTACAATGAAATTTTCGCACAGCAACATTTTGGCATGATGACTTTTTTGCACGAAAAATAAATTTTTCATGCAGGCCGATTAAAAGTTTTTTAGCTACTACCAAGTCTGTAACATAAAAAGAAACTGAAACTAAAATTTTATAATATACCTATATTAAAGGCAAAAAATGAAAGATCTAAAATCTTAAAAAGTATAAGTTAATGTTAGAAACAAACTAACGAAAAGATAAAATAAAATTATTTATAAAAGAATCATACCAGGGACAATAAAGTTAATTCATTTAGAAACTAGGATAAAAAATACTTTAAGTGTAAGCAAGTTGTTCTAGCTTATTTTGAATTTTAATATATTAATCAATAACTATGCCTTTTTATATATTTTACATTACGGTTACAAGTTTACTGTTCATATGATGAACCTAGGCTTCAAAACCTAGACCACTTAAACTGGAAGACACTTTAAGAAAAAATAAAATAACACATATAGTTTATTTATTATAACAAAAAAAAATATTATATAAAATTTATAGGTTAACATAAAAATCAAAATTTTAACCACAAACTTAGATATATTTACGCTTTGATGTAGAACGATCATCATCAAGTATTTTAATGCATTGACTAACAACAAAAATAAAAACCTAACGCTCCAAAGACATTAACGTTAGGCTCTAATTGGCTTATTTCATGATCATGGAATGCTGGTGTAAGCATCTCTTGATACTTTTGATGAAAATAAGTTCAATCTTCCAAGTGTTACTCTCTCATTGGCTTATCATGATCATGCAACATTATTATGAAATAATTTAAGTTTAAATCATAAAAAATCCGCTATTTTATTGATTTTTTTATTCTCACGCTAAATTAAAAAATAAAAATAAACATCAGGTAAAATATGAAATACCTTTACACTTTATAAACTAACTAAATCTTTTTTTTTAATTTAACAATTGATTGAAATAAAAATAAATTTATTATTTTTTTTACAGCTATATAATGTTAATTATAACATCAAGAGAAAATAAGTAAAAATAATACTCAAAATTCGTGTTTTAAGCCTTACTAAATTAAGTTTATCTTTCTGTTTAAAAAGTAACAAAATTCAGATTACTTTCATTTAATTTATTTAAAATTGTTTTTGTTTAAAATTAAAAATGTGTATTCAACTAGTTTATTTAAATTAAGCTAATAAATATAAATTAATGAATTGTGGTACGTTATTATATTGTTCTACGTAAAACTTCAAAAAAAACTTTAAATTAAAATTTCATTAAAAAACTACCACATTTTAGTTATTTACAACAACTTGCGTTTAAAAGCGAGTATTATTTACGTTAAAAAAAAAAATTAAAAAAATGTCGCTGTGCAAAAGTGTCCCCTCGTGCAAAAGTGACGCTCGTGCAAAGGTGACGCCATGCAAAAGTGTCCCCTCGTGCTAAAGTGACGCTCGTGTAAAAGAGTCGCCGTGCAAAAGTTACCCTTCGTGCAAAAGTGTCCCCTCGTGCAAAAGTGTCTTCGTGCAAAAGTGACGCTCGTGCAAAAGTGACCCGTTCCCTTACCAAACACCTGATACTGCTACTGCAAGTAAATTTCCGTTTTATAAGCACTGAAATAAATGTAACTCCTTTAAGTAAACAATATTGTTCATTGTTTTAGAAAACTGTTTTAAGAGTTATAAAAATTGTTTGGAAAAGCTTGTTTTGAAAATAATGAAAAATGTTTTGGATAAGCTTTTATTGTTACAAAAAATTCCATATTTATTCACAAGCTTTAAAATACTAAAATGAAATGTTAGTTTCATTACAATAATACTAAGTTTGATTTATTGATAAGTTATCTTTTGTTTATCAACATTGCTTCAATAAAAAAATTAACAAATAAAAAGTGAATGTAAATACAATCATGTCAAACTCATGACTTAGCAAAATATTTATTGAAATTGATACACCTTTATACTTTATTCACTTCAATTTGAGTAAGCATATAAGATTTGCTATGTACAAAGTTATTTTGAATAAAAGATAATATATTGCTTCAAAAATAACTATTGTCCTGTACAAGACTTTAAACTGTATTTAAAACGTGTCAAACTGTAAAAGTAAGAGGTATTTACGTATACCGGATCATTAAACTTTTTAGTTAAATGAACAGTATATACAAATAACAAAGTTATTTATTCAACAAAACTTTTATCAGAACTAAAATAAAAAACCCAAGTAAGCTCATTGTACTAACTATATATATTTTTTTACTTTATTTTCAAGTGTAACCGATCACTTAAGACTTCACGTTTTTCGATGAAGTATTAACAACTGCTATGTTAAAGTCTTTTAAAGCTACAAGTTCTTACATTTCTAACACAATCGCAATAACAAGATTACTGTTTGAATTTAGCTAAATATCAACATAACATTATTAAAAAAACAGTATTACTATTATTCAAACATTTTTATTGCGATGGCAAAGTAATTTTTAATTCTATTTAGATCTGCGCTCGATGTAAAAGCGTTTATAATCCTCTTTAGTATCCTAGTCAACTAGTTTAGTATTTAAAACAACTTTAAAATATATATAAACTTCATGTGTTTTTAATCAATAACAGATTTATTAGAAAAATAAGAACCTAAATAAAAGAATAAGTATAACGTTTTTTTAACTTGATAGAAATCAAAAAAAAAAGTTCATTTCAGAAGAAAAAGCATGTGTAAACTTCTATGTACATTTAATTAGAACACTATTTTAGCAGAACAGAAAAAATGTACAATTAACTTTAAATAAAACAGCAAACTTACAAAATACTTAAAATTTCTAAATATCTTAGGAGCACTTGGTCTTTGAAAATATTATCAAAATAAAGAAAATCTCAGACTAGTAATTCCATGTTATGTTCTCATGTTTTGTTATTCCATATCCGTCAATACGTTATCCAGTCTCCACAGGCGGTTGTTAAGTGTTGCATGAATTAGGTTGTTTTGCATGCAATATCTGTATAACAACCATGTTAAATAAGCGTCAGATGATGGATTTGAGTGCAAGTCTTCGATTTCTTCAAGCTTTTTATCCTTGCAAAGGTATTGAAGACCTCCGCGTACCTAGAGAAATAAAGTTAGCTGTAAATGAGCTAAGCAATTTCAACATTTTTATAGTTGATTGTAGGTAGTATAGTGGAAGTTATACAGGTACGCAGGTAAAACTTTAAAAAATTATGAATGAATTTTAGTTTTGTTTTAACACGTTAAAAATCATTTCAAAAAACTTTCAATCATTTCGTTCAAAAAAAAAACTTCATATGGTTCAAATCTTACAAAAAATATCTTTTAACCTTTATTAAAACTATTTTATTATATGCTGTCGAATTTCAGTGTAGTATTATAAATTAAATCCAGTTATATGTAATAGACAAGTTCTCACATGATTTTTGAAATGAGGATGGTTTTGAACCAAATATTTCAAATCAATATAATTTGGAAAATAAAGATCCATGCAACCTTGTAACGTTTCAGGAATTTCTAGTCCACTGGCCAGCTTAATCAGATATGCAAAATCAAACAACCTGTTGTTAATCGTTTTATTAGATATACATTTATATATATATATATATATTGTTTTTTAAACGGGAAAAAACACGGTCAGAATATTTGGTTCTTAGACCTGGTGTAAGAAAAAACCGTTCGGTTATATAGTCGCACAACAGGGACAACTTTTAACGTCTTTTCCAGGACTTATAGTTATAAGGGTTTTACTCATTTAGAAAATATACGCTAACCACAGTAAATTGCTTTTTTAAAAATCTTTAATTTCGCTATTTTTTTTTTCAAATATTTTTCTTTATTCTGAAAAGTTAGTACTGGTTTTCATTAGTTAAAATAAATAAATTATCATAATTCAGTATGCTTTTATTTGTTAACTTTGTATTAGAAATTTTGAATTTCCGTCATTTATATATTATACAATCTTACTTATAATATTAATTAAAATAGCATGGGTAAAATATTACGTAAGAAAATATTCATTCTAGTTTGTATTGTTATTAAAATTACAGTTTAACTTTTTTTTAAAGTTAAAAGATGTCAAACAAACCCCTGAAATGTTAACCATTTGAAATCAGGATTCCCCATCAAACCATTGTTAGAAAATAACGATGAACCAAATTTATCTCTCAGAATTCCATAGTCTCGGTAATAAGATAAATCCACACCTTTATCTTCAAGGAATTTAATTGAACTTGGAGCTTGTCTTTCATTACTGGAAATGTAATTTATTTTATTTTGTAAACATGTATATAAATTTTTTAATCAACTTATTACCAAGCACTTAATAAATGCTACAAAAACTTAAAAAATAGTGTTTGATATCAGTTATAGTTAGTTTTTTTATTTTTAAATTGAAAGTATATCCTTTAGTTTAAAAATTATGTACGTTTGTAGCAGTATAAGAAAATGTTAACAGCAGTTAACAGTTAAGTTTAAGAGTAATACCAAAAATACAAAACATTAAAATTAAACAATTGTTTAAAAATAGCTCATTGAAAATATGTAAAAACAATTTTTTAGAAAATTAGTTAATTTAATCGTATTTGTTAAATTACTTTTACATAGTCACCTATCACGAATATAAGCCCTCGTTGATTACGTTTTCTCGGTTAGTTACGCATTTTAGAACTTCAAAAAACACTAAAATCTCAGAAATGTACTTAATGAAAGACAACAGCCAATTTAGGAGTTATATTTGCTACGTTTCGTTCTATTACGTCTCTTGTTAAGTTACGCAACTTTTATCTGGATACAATGTGCGTAAAATTGAGAGAAATTACTTCACTTTAAAATGCCTGTTTCATTAGTTAGGAAAACTTAACAAAAATATTTCAATACATAATCAAAAGATAATAAATATAAAGAAAATCAAACCTTCTGTCCCACTGAACATTGAACCTGATGTTAAGAGGTGGAAAATGTTGGTTCTGGTCGATTATAGAAAGTCCCAAGCTTATTACGTTTGCTCCTCTAACATTCCTCTTCAGGTGATTGTTGTGAACTTCATTGCATCTGTTAGGTATATCCCAACTAGCATCAGAATTCAGATCAGAACCATCCGGAAAGCCAGGGTACTCGGTGTCCTGAAAGAAAGATTTAGATAAGTTAATAAAGATGAAGTTTTAAACTGTTTACATGTATATTAAAACTTTTTCAATAAAGCACTTCAAAAGTTGTTTGTAAAGTGGTTTAAAAGTTTTTTATTGATAGTTAAATATTTGAACAATTTAAAGTTCTTACTAAATTTTCACTTTAAAATAATAAGAAGTTAGTGTAGTATAAAAAATTAAATCTAATTAATTGTAATGTACAAATTCTACATAATTTTGAAAATATGGATGGTTTTGAATAAATACTGAATATCAATTTAGTTAAAAAAAAACTTTAATGTATAGCTTAAACCTTTTAATGTTTCAGGAACTTCTAGTCACTGGTCAATCTCACATAATTTTACTTTTAAATTTTAAAAAAATTTTAAAAAAATATTAGAAAATAAAGAAAGAAATTGAGTAAAAAAAAATTACAAAAGTTATAAATTAAGATATAAAGAAATTATAAAAAGATAGAATTGTTTTATTTTTTTTTTATTTTATAGATGTTAATAACAGAAAAAAAAGATTAACAAAAAAAAGAAAATTAATTTATAAATAAAAAAGATATAAAAAAATCAAAGCTAATACACTACTGTAAAAGTAGTGTAGTCCTTAAGGGCATGCTCTAAACTGCAGTTTTCATTTAGTAAAATATTAGAAGTAGAATTTAACGGGCCATTACAGGACCTATAGTATAGTTCTACAATACCATTTATACCAATATGGTTACTAATTAATTCGGTTAACTCATAAAATTTTATATTATTTTTTATATGGAAAAAAAACTGCATGTTTGGAGGATGCCCTTTATAGAATACAGGACGCTTTTTTGATTTAAAAAAAACTTTAATGAAAAAAATCAAAGAGGTTTGTACATTCATAGCTATCACAAAAAATAAAATTTAAGTAATATTAGAATGCTCAAGAGAGGTACTAATAAGAAAGTGTCAAATGCAGTTAAACTTTAAAAAAGTTGATATATTCAGTGTTTTCAGTAATTATTTAAAACGCCAGATAGTAATCAAATATTTTAAAAAATTAATAGATTCTAAAAGAGATTTTTCAGTGTATAAAATTTAAAAGCAGCGTTAAAAACTACAACTAAAGAGTGCTACAAAATAAAGAAAAAAACAATAAGATTGTATACCGTGAGAAATGAAGTAAATAACTTCAAAATAAAAAATTGTAGAAATTAATTAATTTACTTTTTTATTAAATTTTATGAATTCTCTAAATATGTTATCCGTTTAACTTAATTAAATATTATATCTATAATATAATTGTATTTAAAAAAAAATAACTTGATGTTTTAATTTGCTGTTTATTTATAAAGGTTTTTATAACGGCTTTTTATCATGTATATTAATATAAATAAAACATAATGATTGAAATAAAAACTATTCCTTATAGAGTTTTACAAAATTAAAAATTAGTTACAAAATATTTGTTTTATCGGTCTTTTTATAACTTGAATGTTTTTTTTTTGTAATTAGAAAAAAAAAATACTAATTGGCTCACTACTTTAATAAACTGAACAAATATATGAGGATATGTTATTTCATAAATTGTAGTTGTACTACTAGGTCAAACTAAGTGTGAAAAACTTTTTTATAAAAATATAATAGTATTAAAAAGTAATAGTTATAAAACTTATAGTTACAATATTTACAAATAATAGAAAAAGACACATTTAAGTAAGTTTTAAAATTTTCTTTTACCATACTTAATATATATTTAAAGTTTTATGCTTCGTTAATAATTATATCTATTAGTTATTAAGTAGCATTACAACCATCTTACCTGATAATATAAATGTCAGAACTAGTATTATAACTTTTTACTCTAGTGTTATAACTTGCTAGTCTAAAGTTGTTACGAGGGGTAAAGGACATGTTTATTGTAAGACTTAAATACAATGCTCGTAACTTTCATTAATTTTAAACCTGATATTTTTCGGGCAAATATATTTTTGTAAAAAAACACTAATATAGTTTTTAAATCACTTTCGGATAGGGTTTCTTAAAAGTGACTTATTTTTTCATTCTCTGTGATATAAACTTTTTATAACACCTAAATTAGGCTTCACTAATATTTTAAAAAGGGTTGTAGTGATTTTAGTTACTTGTTTAGTATTTTACAAGGCCCAAGAAATATTTAATACCATTTCTCATTTAAGGTAACGGAAAACTTAGTTTAGCGTTTTGACTTGTTGATATACTTGTTATTTTAGATATGTTTGAGTGAATTTTAGTTCTTTTGAATTTAAGCTATATTGCCTTTCTACTTTTTTATTGATTTAATAACAAGTTATGATCAAGCGGTTTTTTTTATTTTTGGATTCCTCTTAAAACTCTCAATTGTTTTTATGTCGTCACTGTCTATTTTCTGAACACTCATATTAGAAGATTTAATAATTTATCCGTGCTCGACTGTTTACAAAGTTAAAAAAAATTTTAAACTATTTTTTTGTCGTAGTTGCCTGTATATAATCGATTTTGAATGGGCTACATTTAAGTTATAATTTTCATTTGCTCTGTCTCATCGTTTTTATCAGCTATCCATTTTAAAAGTTTAAAACTACAAAAACTATCCATAATATTTATATAAGGCCTAGACAGTATTTTATTTTTCATCTAATTTCAGCAACTTAATTGCAGCAACATCTTAATACTACCCATAGTTTGAATGAAATCAAATCAAATTATGTGCATAATTGATTGAAGCAATTCCACACATAAAATACTGCCCATAGAATAGTACACATATTGCCAAACGACTACTTCTATAAGTTTACTAAATATAAATTACATATATACAACTATCAATTAAAAAAATGGTTTATGTGTGTTCGAGTTTAATTTTTAAATTGTATTTATAAGATCTTAAAAAAAAATTCGAAAATACTTAAAATATGCTAAGCCATTACTTCTGTTAGTATAAAAAATATAAATTACATACATATTTATATAATTCAAACAATTGGTTTAAGTGTATTAAAGTTTTTTTTTTATTTATTAAATATTACATAAAAAAGTCTAGCCACTACTTCTGTCGGTTTAGAAATCATAATTTAAATACATGTAAAAATAAATCAAACTATTAGCTTGTGTGTATTCAAATTATATTTTATTTGTTTGTTTATAAGTTTTAAACTAAAAAAACTATCCATAATATTTATATAAGGCCTAGACAATATTTTATGTTTCATTTAATTGCAGCAACATAATTGCAGCAAAATTTAAATACTACCCATAATTTTGATGACATCATATTAAATTATGGGCAGAATTGATTGCAGCAATTCTATATATGATAATATGATAATAACAGTAATAAACTGACCAACAATTCAGTTTCGCAGTAGTTTGTAATTTTAACGCACATCAGAAGCTCAGCAACCTTAGCTGGAGAATATTGTTTTAATAGAAAGACGACAAACATGAAATACTCTAAAGAATATATAAATAATATAGTTTATCAAAAGGACAAGTGAATTACATTGTCCTTACAGCATCAATATTTTTTCTATATACAGTTTACATATACATAGGCTTTTAATAAAAAACTTGATCATACTAGTTTTAAAATAAAATTTTAATAAAAACATATTAAAACAATTATGAGTAATTTAATTTGAAAAAACTTACATAATCTTAAGATATTTTTTGATATAAACAAAAGTTTTAATATAATTTCTGAACAAAAAAATTGGACACTTTAAAAAAAGACCTCATTTGTTTCTATTTTAAATATAATTGATAAAATATAGCACTGATATACTTAAAGAAAATAATTAAAATATTAAATACAGTTTAGGCAATTTTGATTAATGTAGAAAAAAAAAGTATAGAAGTCTAAATATCTAAATGAACTTTTACGTTCAAGTAGACACGAAATTACTTTAAAACATTATAAGTTTTAAATTCAACCCTATTAATAAAAAATGTAAAAAATTCTTTTTAAACGAAAGTTAGCCAGTTTTTAAAGAAAAACTTACACTAATAAAACTTTTTGGCACAAATAAACACAAAAACTCATTTAAGATTAAAACATTGACAAATACTTCGCATTTTCATTGAAGTAGAAAACTTTTTGATACACGCTTTTCAACTACTGTTGTGTTTAAATAGGTTAGATAATTTATTGTCAACATTTATGAAAGCTTGATAATAAATAAACGTCACAATTAGTTTAAATTAAGAGTGTAGAATAAATTTTAATTAGATAAAAGTTGGTAAAATTAAGTTAAAAATTTTTTTTAGCATTATTAAATCGATAGAAACTTTAGAAGAAAAAGATTTTACAATATATAGTACATTCATCAATTTTTAAAGTTATTTAAACGCAAATAATTTTAATAATAAAAGGCTGTATAGATTTAACGTGATATATAATTATCTTAATTTAGTTATATACTCACTTAGGATGACTAAAGCTATATATAAAATGTAACAGTAAAACAGTTTCCGTAACAAGTTTCGCTAAAGATTTTATCGGCCTACAATTTTAATCAACAAACTGTTTTACTAGTTTTAAGTTATAATACAGGTGAAGTCGTTCAAAATTTTTATTTCGTTTTATAAGTCAACAAATAAAAGTTTAGACAAAACTAAATACATGAAAAACAACGATACGTTTTAGATCAAAATAAAGTTTAATTTTTATTCTTTTTATTTGTAATAATTAATATTGTTGACAAAGCCTATTGATGAATCTGAATTGTAAACCAAAATATCGTCAAATTTAAATATTGTTACTAATTTTAAAATAAAACACTCAGTTCTGTTATTGTTGTATATTTGTATATATTATAGAAATATTAGAAATTAAGCAAAAAAGAATGACCCCTGAGAACACAGTAAAGTAAGAATACTAAAAATTGAAAACAATATTTTGTTTTGCTAAAAAATCCGTTAAATTAAAATTCCAAAATAAAGTACAGTTTTTTCTAAGCGGCCCCACTTAAAAGTTCAAACCCGGATCCAATTGATTTTCTTTTTAATTAAAGGCTAAGGAGTGTTTTCTGTAATAAAATGTTTTAGTTAGCTTTAAAGATAATGAAAATAATTAGATTTAAAACTACGACGTTTTCTAAAAATTTTGAAAATTGCTAATCGAGCTAAATTAACGCTCGTTCCAAAAGTATAAATCTTATCTTGTTAATTTATCTACATTGAAAGTATTAAGAAATACAAAAGTTATCGTTTTAAACAAAATTACCCTAAAAAATTTTCTAAAAAATGAGCCCTAGTTTAATACTTAAAAGTTAATATACAAAATAAATTTCAATTTTTATTTCAGTTCAACCTGAAAAGTCAAGGCACCTCGAAATAGCTTTTGTATACCCTAAATTTTCGTGCATCCCAAAATAAATTTTGTATACACTAGTCTGCACCAGTGTACACCTTAACGACCACCAGTTAGAAGCACAACATTGTGACGTAATTATTAAAAACTTTTTCTTATAGTCAACAACAGTTTAGTCTTACGGATAAGTATTTCTTCAATTTGTATGTGAGTGGTTTTTATTTAGATTTTTTATTTTATTTGTACTTAACTTTAACTTATTTACAGATAGATTATATGTAGTTTTACAACAGTCGGTATTAAAATTATGTATTGTATCTATTATTAACCATTTATCTAAAATAACCTATAGTAACTATTCATATAAACATATTCTTTTAAGAATTTTTTTTTAAACTAAGTTTTGGTCAAAGACCTCGTCAGTGGTTAAATAATTTTAAAAATATATGTGACAGTCATGAAAAATAGCATTTAAATAGCAAATAATTGTTTATATTTTAACAAGCACAAATAAAGAACTACTTTAGCTTCGAACCTTTTCTTATAATGTTAATTACAACATATCTCCGTTGAATCGTGTTAAGTTGCTTAATATAAATTATCATTAAATAAAATCTTTTCTTATAATTATTTTCTTTGCAGTTAAGGTGTATTTCGTTTTAAAACATAGCTTTTAATTAAATATATTTTTTTATCATGCTAAAAAAGACAATTTTTACGGTTTTTTTTCCTACAATTTATTTGTATTAAAAGTTTATATTTGCATCAGTTTATTTGTTTAGTCTGGCTTAAAGGTACCGACTTCTAAAGAAAAGACATTTATAATCATTTAGACAATTTGAAATATTATTAATTATAATTTATTACATATAAACAATTCAAAAAGCAAAATTATACGTTTATATATTCCAACCAGGGTTTCCAAGAGGGCGCGATATAGCTCCTACTTACATGATTTTAGTAGGTCGGAGGGCATAAAATTATATTATTAACTTTATTTTGTGTTATGAACTAACTTAAATATAATTAAAACATAAATAAATTGAGTTTATATACTCTACAAATGTTTCTCTCCAACACGATGGTCACAAGTAAATAAACTAATAAGTAAAAAGGGACAAACATCCTATATAGCTTTAACTTGGTAATTGTGACAATCGTGTGTCTCTAGTAATTTGTTGTCTGAAACTCAAAATAAACTAATTTACTTTAGATTTTCTGAAGTTTCTAATAAAAAGTAAAAAAAAAGGTGGACGATAATTGACAGGGACTTGAAGCTTAAATATTATTGAGTATTTATTTTGAAGGAGTTTCGTTTTTTAGTTAGATTATAAAGTTTATTTCAGAAAAACACTGATTTAAACAAAATAGTAAATTACTCTAAAGTTTGTATCTAACACAGCTAATAGTAGAATGAAATTCCAAGCTTTCAACGTAAGACCACTCTTCCTTATCGACATCATAACACGCATGCTGTTCAGACCAAAAACTCACCACTAAAATCTTCTTGCTTCCAACGGCTACAGTTCTACGGTAAAGCGAAGTGTCGGTGTGCTTCATGGCGGTAAAGGTTCTAGTTAACGTGAAGCAGTTGTTCAGGCCGTCATAAACTTCACACGGACAAGCTTCATTGCTACTACAGCCTATGACGTGCAGTTTGTTTTTAACGGCGACCATAACATGGCCCGTTCTTTGCTCGAGCGTCTGCGGTAAAAAAGACCATTTGTCGTTGAAATAGTCGTAAGACTCAACATTGTGTGAGTGGTAGATGCCACCTGACACTACGATGTTTCCTCGGTATGTTTCGCACGCGCTCCAAAAACTAAATTTACTCCAAAAACTAAATTTATAAACTAAACAGTTTTATCGCTCCAAATTTTAGTTTCCGGGTCGAAAACTGAAAACAAGTGCGACTCGTCTAGTTTTTCCCCAAAAATAAAAATTCTGCCCAAAAAAGTGCAGCTGTAATAAATT
This sequence comes from Thalia democratica, assembly GCF_965202585.1. Lineage (NCBI taxonomy): Eukaryota > Metazoa > Chordata > Thaliacea > Salpida > Salpidae > Thalia > Thalia democratica. The sequence continues at coordinate 22,381,701 of NC_139165.1, forward strand.
TCGTTGTATGAGGGCATGGAAGCGAAGTTTTCCCACTTTTTGCTAGCTGGGCAGTACACTTCCATCATAGGCAAATAGCCATCTGCATTGTAACCACCGAACACGTACAACTTCTCATCTATGACAGCTGAGAACGGTTGTGTCCGTAGGTTGAGTGGAGAAGTTGCGACTTCGGTCGGCTTTGACAAGTCTCCACGTTCAAGTTTAACTATTCTACTTTGTTCATCTTTTTGAACTTCAAAGACAAGTACGTCAAGCTCTTTCGAACTGCAATGTCGGCTTTCATAGCTCTTGTCGCACGGCTGTAAAGGAGTTTGACTTTTTTCTTTTAAAGCCATTTGAATATGCTCTTTGCAATCCGGCATGCTTGACAGTATGTAATTGCCAGACAGGACACAGCTCAAAACATTATCTGAAAGCAAACCTAAACGAACAGACTTTAATAAGTCCAATCCCTTTCGTCTCCGATGACATTCGCTATAACCTACCCATTTTTCGATGGCAAAAAAAACTTCCAGTTCCGAAGGTACATGCAACTGCGAACTTGTAAATATTGTTTTTGCACGATTGAAATCGAGCTCCATAAAGTTTTCACTTTTTGCAACTACAGTAAAATTCTGGTTTATATAACGAAATGTGTGGTTTTGTAGGTTAGACAAACTAAACCTTTTTGCTATTTCATGTATAAAGAAGACATTTTGGTAATCGATCCGCCTTTTTAAACACTGAACGATGTTTTCTTGCATTTGCTTTGAATTAAGGTGAAAAAATACTTTCAAAACATACGAAACATTTTGTCTGTTTAACGAGAAGTTATCTGTTAAAAAAAAAAAGTTTTAAACAAATACCTAAGATAATTCTAAATATTCTTAGGTCCTAAGTTAATAACTGATTAAACTACTGAAAGAATTTTTGTATAAATTAGTTTGTATATTATAGAATATCAATCAACTATAATAATGTCATGATTTTAATAAACTTAGATAACTTTTGTTTATGATTCTTATTTCTCTATTTTCTAAATGTTATTAAATGAATAAAAGTGCGGTAAATATTAATAAACCAATACAAAAGCTACAAATGTGTTATTGCGTTAAGTTTTTAAATATTAACTTATTAAAGATGTAATATAACTTGCAAGAAATTTAGTGAAGAGGACACAAACATCACAAAACACATATGTGACACAGTTATACTTACAATGGAAAACCATGGACCAAAAAAGATCAACACTCAGCTTTTGATGTCCTAATGGGGTCATATATAGATTTTGAATTGTCCAAACTAGTTGCGTTTCGTATACTAGATATATTACGGAAATGTACAAGTCATATTAAATAGACCTACATAGGGATGATGGATTAGCAATTATTGAACTCAAAAGCAAATAGGATTATGAGAATATAATAAAACAAAAAAAAAATATTACTAATGATATTAAAAGGAATTAAAGAATATAAGTAAGATCTATAAAACCAAAACTCTGGAAAAATATTAAAATTTCATTTGCTAACAAAATTGCAATTTAAATAAAAGACAATATTTTTTACACCTGCCTGAATTTTTTAAAACTATATTTTAAAACTTAACGTATTTTTTTGCTTTTGTTTTTGTTTATTAATCTTTACCGTATTTGTTTAATACCATTTTTGACTTATGTTGCTATAAGCTTTTTTGCTTTAACTATCTAAAACTGTATACAACATATTAATATTTATAAGTATAAAGAAATTTGATTACTTATGTTTTTAATTTTTGGTTACTTAAACAGTAATAGTAATGTAGAGTATTGATTTTTATAAGCTTGATTTAATTAATTGCATTACATATTTTAATGAGTTTTTTACTGTCATCATTTATTTTTACTCTTCAGAACTGAAAATCCAAATTTTGGGTAAAACATCTTTGTCTCTTGGTAAATGAAATTGTCATTAGTATTATCTCAACAAGTTTTTTTGTTGAGCCTGTTTGTGTTAAAATAAAACATACCCAAATTTATTAGTATAAAAAAACTTACGTTTGTCACTTGTTTGACGTAAAAAAAATTGTGATTGCTTATTCATCATCTTCACACAGTTTTTCTTGCTTTTTTCAAAAAACTTCTTCTTTTTTTCCAAGTACATCTTGTTAATATGTTGTTTTAATCTTTATCTTAATATCTCTAAAATTAGTATTAAAATTTAGTTGTTAAATCTTTTTTTTTTGGTTATTTTAAATTAAATATGAAAAATAACTAGTTTGCTTTAATCAAAATTAATAAGCTATTTTATTATCAGTGTACACAAAGTTTTTTTTAGTGAATTATTCTGTGAATAGTCTTTTCAAGGTTTGTAACGAAACATTTGACTTGTTCTACTGACAAAAGAAAACTGACAAGTATTTAGCAAAAAAAAATTGCTGATTCAGTTTAGGGGCGGGAAAGGTTCTCTATCGGCGGGCGCCCGGATCCATGAAAGTTATGTCCTTTGCGGACAATTTTAATTTAGTGATCTACGGTAACTATCATCTGCATTCAACCGGATAATGTTTTTTTTATAACCGTGTCACGCAAAATAGTACTGGCAAAATAGTAACTTTAAAACTAGATCCTGATCCGGCTAAGTCTTAACTAAATAAAAAACTTGATCCAGCCGGACACTAGTTTTATGGATCCGATTTATCACTGTTTCGACTTCTTTATATCACAAAAATATTTAAATCATTACTTTTGAAGTGTGTACTAACCATTCATAATTCCGTATATAATGTAACCCTGGCCGAATTAATACTAGATTTTGAAGTACAAAAAAATGTTTACTTAAAACTACTCGTCGGTAACAGTTTAAGCTAAAACATACATTTTTTTTATTAAGCATTCGGAATCATCTATTTGTGATAACCCTGGGCTGGAATATCATATTAATAATGTTAATTTACTATAACAAATTTTGTAGTAGTCTTGACTGACCGGACTTCATTTAATTTTAAATATGCGTCATTTTCCCTCCGCAGGTCGTATGTTGCCCATCCCTGATCTAATTAGACATATGTTGACTTAATCAAGAAGAAAAGTTTATTATTTATAATATGTTCAAGAATAAGTTGGCTTACAATGAAAATAAAATCAGTTTTACTAAATGATTAAAACAATGTATAATTTTAATAGCAACATAGTAACTACTGGTTTATAGTAGGGAGATTCTGTTTATTTTTAAAATATTTTAAAGTTTTAAAATTTTTCTTTCATTTATATAACAACTTAATATGTCGGTTTTTTAATCGTTTTACATATCTGTTAAAGTGCTTCAAAACTTTTAGAGTATGGTATATTTCTAAATTATTCCAAAGCCTAGAAAAACTATATTTAACAATTTCTTTTAACAGTTCATTAGTTGTAATAGAAGTTTATATAAACTATAAAAATTATCTATTTAACATATATATTAGTGTTTTCTTTCAAAATTTAAAATAAATATTACAGACGGTTTAAAAGACTTTAGAATTTTATTCTAGAACTTTGGAAGTTAAGTTTTATAGTATCAATAAAAAAGTTAAAATCACAAAATACTTGTAAGCGTATTTCAAGTTTTTTAGTATTAAGGTCAGTGCCCTTACATTAATCAAACCCATAAATTTATTTTAAAACAGGTTTTTATTTTGGCAGTTGTCTGCCATTTTTTTAAACATTAATTTTATGTTATTAAACATATACAATACACAATCATAAATTGTTTCAATTTTGGATGATTTACTAGGTTCAGCACAACAAAAGAGTAAACATACTTTTTTGATATTTTTTTTTCAAACTAGAGTTATTTTTTTGTAAAGCAACTTATCATACAAAATTTTGAATAACTAATTTTTTGGAATAAAAAATGGTAAAATAGTAAAATTTAAAAATATTATTTCGGTAGTTGCCTTCAATTAAACAAAATAATGTGTAGCTGTCATCGATAGATAAAGTATCAAAAAAAATAAAATGTAACTTATGAATGATGGTATACTAAATTTTTGGGCCTACTTGTTGTATATAAATACGATGTATTCTCAAAATCCACCCGCGTTCAAAATCAATCGGTTTAAAAAAAACATTTTCTTTATTTATTATTTATTATTTTATTTCATATACTTTTTAAAATCTTAAAAATTATTTTTCACTATCACTGTTACCCCTAACCCTTATTATCGATCACTAAACGGTTATCAATTTGACTTGGTGGATTGTGATCGGGTTGATTTTGAACGGGGCTGGATTTTGAACGTGTCCCATAAAAACTTACCAACTTAAATACTATCTTAGAAATAATACATGCTTCTTGATTTTATTTAGAAGAGACTATTAAGGTAATGAATCTATTATGTAAAAGAATATATAGTAGAGTTATAAACCCTTATTTACTTTGATTAGCGTAATCTTAAAATAACTAACTAACAAATAAAATAAACTTTACCTAAATAATAGAACTTATAATAGTTCTAAGTTTCATAAAAAATTTTAACTTGTCTAAAAAAAATTACATTTAGCTTATATTCCGCTAATAAAACTCAATAATTTAAAAGATTTTAACTAAAAAACCACGACTGCAACTGGTAAAAAATATCTAAAGATTTAAAAAGTATGTTTTTATGTTTCTTTGACTCTAGTTTGTTTACTTTATAAAGTAGTAAATAAAAACATCAAAAAAAAAAACAACGAATTAACAGAACCAATAAATTAATCTTAATACAGTTATGATTTACAACATTAATATTTCATTTAATTCATCAAAAAGATTATATCATAAATTTAGCTGTACTTAACTTATGTAAAATTTTTTTGATTCTAAATTTGCAAGGCATCTTAAGCTACTACTATTACTATAGGGTTGACAAAGGCTTAAAAAAAGATTCAAGATTTTATTAATTTCTTCTAGGTTTTTGAAAGAAGTATTTTTGTATGTCTATTTTTAATACACACTAATATTATATTAAGTTAGAAATTGTGTGAAAAAATATATGAGAAGTAATAAAAAACATTATAAAGTATTTTTTATAATAAAGAAAATTATAATCATTATAATAAAAATATTGTTGTTGATAGACTTTTCTTATCAATTATAAATGTCATTGATTTAAATTACATATTTTCAATGATTTTAATTATAACTCCAAGTTATTGTTCAAAAATATCAATAATACCACGTTTTTTCTACCTAAAATGTCAATTTCAAGTTTTTCGGCAACCCTGCTAATAGCTTTTTCAACTTTTACTAATTAAAAAAAAAAACTCAATCTACAAATTTACATTTTCCTTTCAAAAAAATTCTTATTTAAACTCCTAATTAGTTCCAACTAAATAGTAAACAAAAGAAATTACCAACTTTAATCTTAGAAAATTTCTAATAGATTTAAAGTTTGTCATGTTACTTTTTAAAGCAAAAACTCAGACACGAGTCAGTCAAACACTTTGTTTATTGTACAAAATGCCTAAAATAAACATAAAGTTGTATACGGTTAATCAATTTTAGTATTTTAAAAGGCCATACACTATAAAAGGACTACACATACTTAAAATTTTCAGTATTACTGCTGATACTTTTGCATGAAATTAAATATTTTAAACTTCTATATCTGTATGACAAAAATTTTAATGTTTTATTTATAACTAATAATTATGTCATAATAAGCCAAAATATTTTATTTAATAAAAATACCGCCTTCAATTCTATAACAAAATTGCAGAAAAAGTTTTTTTTTAACTGTTACTTTTGTTAGAATGAAATGCATTCAAAGGCCTGCTATAAACAGGGTGGTCATTGGTTTATGAAAAGTTTTCTCCCAGTTTTTGAAAACATCTTTTTTTGATCTTTTTAAAAGAAGATTTATCTTAAGTAATAGATGCTTTTTTATAGATTTTAACTTTTAAAATGATACAATATAACTGTTATCAGAGTGGTTAATTTTTTTTGAGAAATTTCTTGCTGGTTTAAAATTATTTTTTTATTTTTCAGTTTTAAGTTTAAAGTTAAGTTTAATATATAAAACTGTATTAAACTATACAATAACATTTCAAAAATACTTTATAGCTACTTTGAACAATTTTTAAAAACTTGATGAAAAAAAATTGAATAACTATAACTGTAAGATAGGTTTTTTGTGTATCTTAATTCCACTACTTGTATGTTAAATTTGTTCAAAATTCCAGTATTTCCAGTGATAATTGGATTAGCTACTTCAAATATTTATACACATGAAATCTTTCAATACCCAAGTTTTTTTTTAATTTTATACTTAAATTTTCATTTGATTTCATTGTCATATTATATATTTTATAAAGATTTTATTTTTATAAATATCAAATTTAGTTTTCAAATATGTTTTAATGTAAACTACTAAGTTTTATGTTAAAAACCAACTTTTGGTCTATTAAACTTGATACTTTAAAATGGCCTAGTGTAACCTACAGATGTAGATAACTTAAATATTAACTTATACCAAATGCTGATGTTAAATAATACTTAAGGCTACTCTAAATAAAACTAGGCATGACATGAATAATATTGTAAAAAAAACAATTGCAAACACTAACAAATATATAAAGAACATCAAATTTAGAAAATACCTAAAATGTAATCAATACTTTTACACAAGAATTAAATCTAACAGCAGTAATTATACTTTGAAAATGTATATATAAAAATGAGAATTAACTGCTTGAAACTAAAGTTACAAAACACTTATGAGAAGAAAACATGTTAAATAAAAACTTTACACAAAATAATTAAACACTATAAATGTCTATTCTTGAATAACATGTTTTCTATAGCATGCTTTTAGCTAGAATGGCCCACCACTCTCTGTGGCTGGTTTAAATAGTAATATTCTTAACTTTATTCAACATTCCAACAGGAGTTTCTTATTTTCTCTCTTAAGTTGCATCAGTATAACACTTGACCTTGCGAGCTTTCTCTTAAACGCTTGGATGATCATGGATATTAGCTCAAAAGTTTCTATGAAAATTTATAATTAGTACCTTTTTTGGATATAATCAAGTATAAAATTTTAATTGTGGATATAATAAATATTGTTTATTGCATTGCAACAATAACAATTGTTATCATTATAATTTAAATACATTTCAAATTGAGGCAATTATAACAAAAATGATAAATTTAAGAGAATTGCAAAGTCTAATAAATATGGCAAATATGGTAAAGTTTTGCAAAATTAACTTAAGTAAGTATCAGAGATGATTATTTAAACCTCAATTAATGTATACCATGGTTTTTAGATAACCGGTAATTAGCTAAGAAAAAATTAGTTTGTTACCCATAATCTTAAATGATTCAGAATAATGATTATATAGACTCATTTTATATCAATTCACATCTGAACATAAGAAAAACATTTTATTTTTCAGATAAATGTTATAGCAGTATTTCTTTATAACCATTATAAAAATTAAATGCATAAAACTATTATAAGCTCAACATTACAAACAATTGTTTAAGATGGCAAACTGCTGCACTAGTATTATTTAATTATTCATATATTTTTGTAAACAAGCACTTTATAACCTTAAAAAAGTTTTTGTCTTGAAAAAAGTGTGTAAAAATAAAAAAAAATATATAACACAAATTTATCAAAAATTCAACTAATAAAGTTTAAGAATTTAAAAAAATACACAAGAAAACAAGACGATATTTAGCAATTTGCATTTGTAACAAAAAGAGAAAACTATCAGTAAATTTTCTTACAACAAAAAAAAAAAAATCAAAGGTTTACCAAGTGAAAACGTAAAATATTATAAACTGCTGAAAAAGAAGAACTAAGTTCTACAGTTAATGAGAAAAACAAATGTACCAAAAAGTTGTAATGAGTTTAAAAAACTACTTGACTCGAATGTCATAAAAGACGAGGAGCTCTTTGTAGAAGAAATATTTCAACAACTAATATTAAAAGTAGAAAGGAGAAGATTAAGAAAAACTTTTAAGAATTTAGATCTCATGATTATAAATTAAAACAATGTAACAAAGTAAAAGTTTTTCAGATGTAGTCTTCTTCAACAATGTTTGTAGAGATTTTAAAATGATTTAGTAGAAAGCATTTTTATCATGCAACAAATATCTCTAAGTTTATGATAAAAAGGTTTGTTTACATGTGTTTAAAATAAGTATCGAAATGTCAGCAGTGAGGGTGCAGCAAGCAAAGGTCTTTTTAATTTTGAAAATTTTTTGGGTAAAATGCACTTCATAAACTAATTCGATAAAAGTAATAAATTCTAAAGGACTTTGAAAAGTATGAGTTGTGTACTCTTTTAACTATTTCTTAAATTGTATCATGGTTTGGTTTTTATTTAGTGATACCCTCAGCAGTGTACACATACTAAAAACTTATTTGGTTATTGGAAGGCGGTTTTTCATTCGATACTTTTAGTATGTTATATACTTTTAGTTCTGCACTATTCAGACTAAATAAAATAAATGCTTTTATATTTTTTTACTTAGAAGTTTTCTATTTTATGAAAATAGCTGCTTTATAAAAAATGAATTCCAGTACATAAGTTTATGGTCAAATGAATAGTTTCGTTTTATTTATAGTCAATAGTTAACCGAGAATTCACAGTTGGTTGTATTGAAAAAACAAGTTTCACATTTTGTGCATAGAGTTATATTTAAAATGTAATTATATTATATTACTCTAATAAAATTACAAAGGTTTCTTTTATTGATAAATATTTTTTTTCTATTTATTGATGAGTAAAATTTATTCATTTTAATGATAAAAGAAGCAAATCAAAATAGTTACTATTCCATAATGTTATAGCAAAACTTTATGAAAAATTCCTAAAATGTTTGATATTGCATAAAATTATTAAAAGTTTACTACTAAATTAAAAAAAAAGGTTCGCTATCACGACATAGCTTTAAAATATATAGAGTTAGTACTTCAAAAATAAAAATAAATAAGTTTCATGTACTTCTGAAAATCATAAGTTTATAAGAAAAATGCGTATAGCATAATGACAAAATTTTTAATATAGCGTAAATCTAGCTGTAACTGCTGTACTTACTTAAAGTTAGATTGTCAACAGATATATTGATACTAGCTAATTTTAATAAAACTTCATTTGTAAGAGATTTGTTTTAAAATGATGGTTATAATATAATGCCTAAGGAATTAAAATTAATTTATTTTAGCATGTATGGTCCAGTAGGTTCTTTAGATGGCAAAATTAATTTTACGATAATTCTTTAATTGAGCTATTATCATTTTAAATCAAATTTAACTTCATTTAAAATTTTTGAGGTTACAAAGCTAACTGATTTAAACAAAATTAATTAAAATAATATTTGTGTAATTTATTAAAATCACTTAAAATATTGGTCATATTTTTGATGTAGACAAAATTTAAAGATAGCTCTTATAAAAAGCCAAAATGTTTTTCTATTCAGCCAAAATTTTTACTTTATTCTGATAAGTTTTTTATTCATACAGTATTGTTTAACTAGTGCATTTGTAAAAATTTTTTTTTTGTTGTACCTTAGTTTTATTTTATTATCAGTTACATTATAATGATTATAATTTTGGAAAAAATATTTGTTTAGTATAAGATTTGGTGTTAGTTTTGTTCACATTTGCTGCTTCATTATTAACTTTTCTACTATGTTTTATAGCATGTTTTATTATTCTATTATAGTGAATAAATTGTTAACTTATTTATTAGTTTTAACTGTTAAGTTTATTTTAAGTAGTTAATTATTTTTATCTTATTGTTTGGTTACCAACATATATAAGTTACCAGTACCTGTCTTTGTTAAAATGTACAATTTTTAAAAATAATGTAAATTAATTAAACTTATTAAATCAGTTGGTTGATACATTTAACAAATATTAAATTTTTTGTTCCCAAATTTTTTTTTTGAGTTGTCAAGTATGCAGTAAAATATGTCTTTAAAAAAATATTATTCAACTAAACAAAATATATTTATTAAATCTGCAAACTTTTGAGTTTGTTTAAATTACAATAATCTAGGTTTAATTGTCAACGTTTTAACATTAAATAGTGATCTGCAATATGACTTATTAAAACTTTAAAAATACAAGTCAAGCAATATTAAACTTTAATGATTCTGAATACTTTTTGTAGAAATGAAAAATAAAAAGCATTTAATAATATTCTATTAGTTATATTTTTTAAATTAAGTAAACTTAGTGTAATTTTTAACAGACTGTAAAGTTTTGATAATTGATCTTAAAATGAAACTTATTTGTTTATACTACTAATAAAATTTAGCAACTAAATACTTTTTCATTTGTAAATCTCGAAATATACCTACCAAGTAATTTGTCATTTTAATCATAAAAAACCATTTTTAACCCCTAGTACATAAAAATTAAAAAGTAAAAAATTTAACAGAAATGTTATTTAATTCTTAGTGTGATTATTAATATATATAGAATTAACTTGATACTGTATAAAAAAAGTATGCGTTGTTTAAAATAATTCATATTTTGGAAAAAACTAAATATTTTTAAAATAGTTTCAAAAAATCTGAAAGTTTTTTCAAATTAACCTTATTTTCCTAATATTAAGTTACACAGAGTTTTTTTGTTGGTTCCAAAATTTTCCATTTCTGATAGAAACTCTAGCTAACTAACTTAAAAGAGTCTTATTGTTATTATTTGTTAATGCTTTATAATTTCTTTAATAACTTAAAAAATTTTTTTAGATAAGCTTTAATTTGTATTCACAACTGTATAAGCAATTCTCAAAAAATGTTTAGCACTAAATTTTAAATTAATACAAGCAAAAATTTTTAATCAGTCAGAAATCTTTATAGCAACCAGGATTATAAATACACACTAAATAAAATAGACCTATTTGTTTTTATCATTGTAAATTGTAAAAAAAAACAATTTTTATTTACAAAAATTGATTTCAACATACAGTTGCTACATTTAAAAGAGTACCCTTAAACTTTTTTTTAACTTTTATTTTTTTATCTATTTAGAATAGAATACACAACTCTAAAAGAATGCATCTTTCATATGCTTTTCATTGCTTAATTGTTTCAATGTTGAGTATCGCAAAATCAGACAGCTAGAACGCAAGTATTTCAAGCAATATTAACATTATTATGGGATAAAGCTTTGATAAGACCTAGATACTAAAAATTAAATACATTTTTCATCTTTATAACCGTAACAAATCTATTATAGTTTTTTTATGGTGTAAATATAAGAAAAATATAGAGATGAAATAATACCAGTTAACAACTTTAATATTTTAAATATAAGTTTTTTATTTGACTAGCATATAATTGTTTTAGAGTTCTTTGAATGGTTTTAGTTCACATTATTTGAAGTTTTAAAGTATTTTTCACTTAAACTTAAATTGTTTTTAAGCTTCATTTATTCTAAATTATTTTTATAAGTAACTTATGTTTTTAAAATAGTGTTATTTTAATAGTGCTTTGTCGTTCTTTTATATAATAGATAAATCACTAAAACTGTTTTTATGATTTATAAAAGTAGTCTCATGTAGGGTCTAGTACTTATTAGAAAATAATTAAACTTGCAGGATTAAGCTATGAGTATACCAACATTTAAAACTGTCAAAGCTTGTTAATAATATAATAATAAATATTAATAAATAAATGTTCTTTAAAATCAAAATTACTATGAGCTTTATTATAAAAATGATAACAAATTTTTTTAGATTTCACTAATATAAGTAGCTACTAACTCAATTCTAAACGAAAAAATTGATTTATAATATAAATTTTATCCTTTGTATAACATTTAATTATAAAACTTAACGAAATCTAATAAACAAATAGTAACAAATTTAGTAAACTATAGTATTAAAATTAACTAATTTCCACCTAGTTGACCTTTTAAATTAAAAAAACTTTAATGGTCCTTAACGTTATTTATCCCATCATAATAACTTTATTATTTCTAGGAAAATTTTAAAAATACTATTTATAACAAATTAAACAAAGTGATGAAATTATTTCCCGTTCATAAACTTCCGATTGGATTAAGATATCGTTGCTGTCAACTTTTGAAAAACTTCTTTTATAATACTGCTACAAGGTTAGTGATATATGGTTATTTTATTTTGTTCTAAAATTTAGATTAGCTTCTACTATACATATAAAAACTTAAAACATTTATTACTGCTGTAATACAAGTGTTTGCATATCTGGACAAACTACAATACAAGCTAAGTTTAGATTTCTAATGTAAGTTTTAATGTTTAATTGTAGTATTTGTGAGTCTTCCGAAAAGCTTCCTACCTCATTGGTTTATCTGGACACTTCTGTTAATCCTCATAAAATACTTGGACATGTGCAAGTTTACAAACTTCATGAAGTAAAAAACGCTGTTGAATTTGATTGTGGTAAGGTTTTTTATTAATTAATTAAATATTTTTTTAATCAAAAAAATGCTTTATAAAAACGTTTTTAAGTTAAAAAACAATTAATTTCAGAAAATAATAAAAATTTACCAAATTACAATTTATCGCATATGAAAACTTTAAAACATTAAAACGTTTTTTTTTAATTTTATGTTTTTCAGTTGCAATAGCTAAAAATCAACAAGGAAAGGGAATTGGCAAAAGTATGATGTTAGATGCAGAAAAATGGGCAAAGGCGAAAGGGTTTAATGCGGCATATTTATGGTCTTTCGATAGAACTGAAAACTTTTACAAAAAATGTGGTTATGAAGAAGTAACATCTGGTGATAATTATGGAATGTTCAAAAAGGAAATATGAAACAAATTTAAACACAAACTTATTGGTTTTATATTATTAATGATTCGCGTACAAAATAAATTTCTCAAGATTGTTTTTCTTTTTATAAACTGTAAAACTGTTTGTAAACCTATTTGTTTTACAAAGATATGGAAGATTATATAAATTTACGTCTTTAATGATATCATGTAAACTTATGAGTGTTTTAATTGGACCGCTGTCATACATCACTAAATAATTAATAAAAGTAAATTCAAATAATGGATAGCTTCTTAAATCATTATCATATTAGTAACGCGGCTAAAAGTTAAACAGATCTAAACAATATGTATTAGACTTTATGAATCTACAATTACAAAAAAAAAAAATAACCAAATGTCGTGCCAAACTAGGTTGTGAGATTCTACTTTTATAAAACTAATTCGGAATTACTTTATTACTTAAACGAACTGTTTTCTGCTTAAAAGCTTATTGTCTTCAAAAATTAGTTTATAATAACTATTAAAAGCATAAAATTAAAATATTCTAAGCAAAACTTAGTTCTTATTTCAGAAAATATATCATTCATATATATTAACTTATAAGTTAAATATATTGTTAAAGAAGATCTAAAAGATTTATATTAGTATAAACCTAGTTTTGAATAAATGACCCTACAATACTTAACCCATATTGTTTACATAAAACCTGTTGTAATTTAAATCAAGTTGCAATAACACACCTTCAAAATGTTTGTGACATGTAATGCTTCTTACTTAAAAAAATTGTTTATAATAATGTTAGTCGAAATTTTAAGGATTACTGTTTAGATTGAATACTCGACATTATTGTTAAAAATAGTACAAAAATAGAAAAAATTATACAATTGCAAGCCTTTCGGACCAAGCAAAAGTTTTAGATCAAAATATCTCTGTAAATAAAAAAAAAAATTCTTATTTTTTGATAGAGTGAAACAGTCTAAAAAAAAATAAAATTCAATTTTTATTTATCAAGTTTTTCTACTAAACTTAACTTAATCTTTGATTTTATTTTATAAATTCGTGCAGTATAAATTTTTTATATTATTACTAAAAGTTTTTGGTTTTCAATTACAATATATTCTTTAACTAAAAAACAAAATTGTTACTTTTTTTAATAGCTAAAAATCTTTTTTATTTATTTGTCGTATACTGCTTTTTAAGTATTTTTTCTTCAGCTTATATTTTTCTATACAAAACAATATTTTATAAGTAAGATGAAATTGACAATAAAAGTTTGAAAATGTGGTACGTCGAAAATTTTACCTAATAATTATAGTACAAGTTAACTTCGAATGCTATACCTACACTACGTAACCAAATTTGTAATAAATTAGATACAACAAATATAAAGTTTATTTTTAATTCAATACTTATACATTATTTATAATTTATTTATTATAGTTGAATAACAACAAAAGTAATGTTGAAAAGTAGAACTAATAAAGTGTATATAAGAGGCTAAAACAGATTTTATGAACTCATAGTGTATTAATATAATAGAAATTAAAAGTAGAATCACAATTTAATTTCATATGAGTTTAAAAAAAAACACTCTGCAAAAAAACAAAAAAAAAATATTACTCTTGCTCAAGATTAAATATACTTTAGTGGGCAGTAAAATTGTCAAGCACAAAACATTATTGAAGGAAGATACAGTAAGTGAGTTAGTAATAATATTTTACTTGTATGCAATAAATTAAGTAGATGATAAGTTTTTTAAATCAACTTAAATACAAAAATTTAATAAGTTTTACACTAAACTTCAATTTTATTCTTAATAAGTTAGCTGTTTTTTGTACGTAAGTTTAATTTTCCAATCGTTGATAGAGTTTACTTATACTTTTTTGAAAATAATGTATGAAACCACAAAATGACTAACACTTTGAAGACAACTTATTTTTCAAAGGAATTTTTTTTTGTGGTGTTAAACTTAACATTTAGTATGAAGTAGTGATGGGCAACGCACAGCTTTAAAACCCTACACTTTAATAAAAATGATTAAAGTTTTTCTTTTAAATATATTTTATATCAGTAATTTGATACCTGCTAAACAGTAGTTTGGATTAGAATCTAAAGGTCAATTCTAATTAGACTTTAAGGGTTCTCAAAAGTTTGTACACTTAAAATATTTTGAATTAAATATCTAATGAAGATTTTTTAACCTCTTACAATGAATATTTCTAGTTAGTTTGACAGCCTCACTAAAAATGTTGCCGAATCCTTATGAAATATTTTCAAGTTGATTCTTGTTGTTTTTTGTAAACTAATTTTTTTTTTTGAGATTATATGACTAACCTACTTAGTAATTTCGCACCTAACATCTATGTTTTTTATAAGCATTTAATCATTAATATAACATTTTTAACCAGAGACTTGAAAAAAGCTGAATGATTGTGCAAGTTAGCTAAATATTCTACACGTGTATTAAATCACTTCATAGCTAAATACAAACAAGCGTTAGGTTGGAAACTTAAACCTAAACTTTATGAGATACTGGGTCAAAACAAAAGAGAGCATTTTTGTACTATATTACAACACTTAAGTTAATTTTTACGAAGTATTTTTTTTCAAGCTTATCAAAATTTTATTTTACTGATCAGTATTTTTCTGTATATTTTTTAAGTAAAAATACATTTTATAAATTCTGACAATATCGCACTATATTATCGTTTATTAGACTATAATTAAATAAATATTTAAGAAATATCTCTGGTGATTAAGATTTTATAGTTAGGAATTTTGTAATGTACTCGGTAAAACAAAAGAAAACATCTTTTTGTTATATTACAACACTTGAACGCAATTTGACAAGTTATTTCTATTTACTTTGACAAAATTTTGTTTACTTATAAGTATTTCGCTGTATATGTTTTAAACAAGAAACATAATTGATTGACAGTATAACACTATACTCTGTTTTTTAAATTTATAAATAATTAAAATATATTTATGAAAACATTTCTATTGAACGATAAAACAGCGCCTAAAAAGTTTAGTCTAAGGACCTGGTGTACAAAGCAAAGGAACCTTTTGGTTATCGAGTTGTACACCACATACTTATAAAGTTGCTTACGATCTTTTACAAATCGTTTTTTTATCATTTAATTTTTAATTTTTTAGTACTAAACAATCAGGTAAACAAAAAGAAAAATGAAAGAAAATGAAATTAAATGAAAACTAACTGAATTTTGTGTTTAATAATGTACTATGAATCTTGTTTAGTAACATAAGAATTAAAAATATATATAACTTTGAAATAATTTAAAAAAAAAAGATAAACAACACTAATAACAAACGTGTGAATACTTGAATTATAGGTTACAATTACTTTTGAGAATGTAAAATGTAATACGCTGAAATTTTTTACAAAAAGTTTTTTATAAGTATTTTATGCTAAAAAAATTATTTTTATTAATAGTATAATAAATTTTACATTTGAATAAATAAATAAACTATTGTTTTGTTTTTTTTAAAGAATTGATTTTTACAATAACTGAACTTAACTTTTATAGATGAATATATAAAAATAAATACTGTAAATTATTTCTGCTTAACTGAAAAGGAAACTATTTTGTTTTTATGTACTACTTATAATAATCATATTTTTAAGCTAAATCTCTATCAATATAAATCTATTTTACACAAACACTTTTAATAAACCGAAATAAGTGTATAATTTCAACAAAAAAGGAGTTATTACAGATAAAAACAAAAAACTTTTTTTTTCACTTTTTTTCCGGATTGCATTCACTGCGACAATATAAAAAAAAGAATTTTAAGGTTAGTGTAAATTGTTAAATAAAAAGTCATTCTATGCTCATCTTTTACATTTACATCGTCTACTGCAAAATTGTCTACTTTACATCGTCTACTGCAAAATTATAATGTCGTATTCTAGACTGAGAAATTAAAAAAAATAATAATACTTAATCGAAATACTAAAAAAAATAGTTTCAATTTTTTCAGGTTGCATCTACTGCGACAAGGTGCTGAACAAAATGGTGATGAAAGCTCGGTCTATCGTCAGGTCAACCAGAAGTAAGGATAGGGCGTGAGGGTAAGGGAAGGGGAACCCCAAAGACAAGATGTCCGGATGACTAATTGTTTTGTGTGATTTTCATAATGATATTTTCTTAGTTTTGTTGTATTTAGCCAATGTGTTGGTAAAAACAAAACTTTATTGCTAGTTTATAATATTAGTTTTTATTTTGTAAAAATTACAAGTATCTTAAAGTTTTTAAGTATATTTTTGAACTCAATGTTGTTATTTATGACTTTATACAACTATTTACTTGTTTTACAGCTAGTTCAAAAATATCTTAAAAAAGACCTTTAGGTTAGTTTCAGTTTTATAACTGTTAATTTTTAACAAAATAAAAAGATAGTTATATAAAGACTATAAAAAATTTGACAAAATCATACTTCAGAAGAAAAAAACTTAATTTTAAGTCTAGAACAGGGTTATCTAAAATTTTTCAAAAAGGCCCCCTATAAAAGTTAAGTAAAAGCTATAGCCCCCTTCAAAGAATTACTCAAAAACCAGCCTTAGACCTTTTTTTTGCTCTTCATTGTCAACTCCAGAACATCTAGTGTAAGTTTCAAACTTTTGCCTGTGGCTCCCCTGCCCCCTATATTTTCTAAATTTTCTGCATGGTGTAAGTTTCAAGTAATGACCTCATTTACCCCCTGTGGTCCCTTAACCGTTCATGACCCAAGGGAGGCCACTTGGCCAACTTTGGGATAATCTTGTCTAAAAAACTTATATAAAATGAATAATATAACTAGTTCATGTGATTTTTTTTTATTCTGGAGGTAAAATTAAGAAAAAAAAAATTTTTAATTTTGATTTGATAGAAAAGTTTATTTAAATTCAACTGAATAATTTAACACAAACTTAAATTAAAGTAAAAATAATAAGTTGTTTTTATTTTTTCGTAGGATTAATAGTCTGATAAAACGTCTGTTAATATGAATTTAGCAAACAGCAAGTAAGTTAGGGTAGCTTTTGTAGTTTTATTAGCTTTGAAATTTTTAATACCACAATTTAAAAAATTTTGCAACATCTCTCTGTTGAAGGAGGTTTTGGATATCAAGGAGCAATAACTAGTAAGAGAGCGTAAAAGTAAACAACTAAACAAGGGAAATTTCCAATAAAAGTCGGTGATTCTTATTAATTTTTAGCAAAGAGGGCGATTATAAGAATGATTTTGAGAATCCCTACTCCAAACTTAAAAAGAATTAATAGTCTAAAATACCCAATAAAAACTTCTAAGTCAGTTAACAACTGCTTATGTTTATAAACAGTTCTACCCTTTATATAATTGCTATAACAACTTTGTATAAACTTATTTTTTTTCAAATTTGTATGTTCTCATTTTTATTTACATGGAATTTTTTTGTCTAAGTTACTATGTGGTGAACTACCAATTTTATTAATATCCTATTTAAGCGGAAACGTTGTCTACTTTTATTTATACTACGTTTTACGTTTCTTTTATAAGCGAAAATGGCCTTTTTTAATAATTTATTCATGAAAATTTTAAGTATTTTTATATTTTAAATTTGTATTTCTTGTAGTTCTTCTGATTAACAGGCTTTGGTTAAATTTCTGAGTCAAACATCGCACAATAAACGACAAGAGAGTAAAATTATTTATTTTGTTGCAAAAAATATAGGTTTTTATGATTCAAGTTATTCAAGCTTTAACCTATGCAACGATAAAAGTATTCACGGCATATTAAAAAGAATATTAAAAACTAACAATTTCTGAGTATAGTCAAACTGTTTTTTACTCCTAAAAAACTAAAAAATTGTTTTTGTGAATTTATACTTCAAATTTGCAGTAGAAGTCAGCTGTCCAAAAATTAATAATAATAGTTTAGCTAATTTGGTTGTATATACAAATAAACAAGACACATAATTCAGAAAGCTAAATGTATTTTGAGTAATTTTCACCAGTATACTACAAAGCTAATATGAGATAATTTTTTTTGTTTATATACTACCAAAGCGATCGAAATAGTTAAAAAGTCAAAAACAGTTAGCAATTTAGAAGAAGATTAACCTATAGTAAAACTATAAATTAATAAAATAACAATAACACTACATACTTATAAAGTACGAGGTATTAAGAAAATAAATAAAAACAGTATAATGGAAATACTTTTGCGTATATAATAAAGGATTCTTTAGTAAAATAAAAACTGCTGACACTTAAACTTAATCGAAAATGTTACTAAAAATTTTAGTTATTTAAATCTATTTGAATTATATCCATTAGCACACACAGGGTTATTTATTAAATGTTCTGCAATAAAAGAAAGTTTTAAAGAATTGAATTAAATACATAAAATATTTTTATTTGCCTGACTTAGAAATTTTTTTTTTAAATTTACTTCTAATAATAAACCTATATTAAAGTCAAAACCTAATAAACTTATTTTATCTTAAAAAGATAAATTAAAAAAAACCCAAAACTTGAACAAATGTACATTATTTTCTAGCAATAAAGATCTTAATAAGCGATTATATTAATATATGCTCTTATTTTATCCAGTTAAAAATAAAACAATTTTCAATTATTCTTTTTAATAACTAGTCATAACTTTTTTTTTCTTCGTAATTTATGATTTCAGTAATTTTGGTAGCAAATAAAAGTTTCCTGTATAAATGTTATTACGTTTTAGTAAACTAAAAAATACCATATTTCATTCTAATTAATGATACTTAAAAAAATAAATTTTTATTAACAGTTAACATAAAAAAGTTAAGTACTCTGTGTAACTTTACTGGAAATAAACTGAAATTTACCTTTCATAAAACAGCGTAGAAATCAAACCAAGCATGAAACCAATGACGATAATGCATGAGTGTGGGTGTAAAAAGGTGTAAAAATTAAAAAATATTCTCAATTCTATACCCACAAACATCGTTAAAATTAGTTTTAAATCGGGAATGCTTTTCTTCCAATATCTCGAAAAAGTAAACACTTTCTTGTGTTTAAACTTGTACCTGTGTTCAATTAAAATGATAATTGATTAGGTTAATAGTACTCAAAGTAATAGTTAAATTTTTGTTTTAAAACGAACATATCTGTATATTTTGAGCAACATGATTTAGTACACATACTTTGTTGAGACATACTGAAACAAATAACAGTATGCATAATTTTTTCATAATATTTTTGTTGTTATAAATAAAATTGTTGATTAGATAAGAATCTAATATTCATATAACTGTAAATTTATAGTGGAGTTCTATTTTTTTTTTTTTATTTCAAAACAAAAATTAGTATAAAAAAAACCTATAATTGCAAATGGTACACTGTTTTTTCTTATTTTCATTATTCCATCTTGTCAAACAACTTTCATGCACATACTTTGTGCCACCTTTGTTTTTGTTAATTAAATATTTATTTTATTTTGTTTAAAAAATCAAAATGTAGCTTACAGTGTATAAAAATTAATAATAATTTTGGTTGTAGTATTGCACAAATAATTAAACTTTAAAGCACAAGAAAGATTTATAAAACTAAAGAATGTAGCTAAACTAGTAAAGATTATTAGAAAACAAGAAAAACATAATCTATTGACACTACTTTATAAGTAACCAACAGATTGTACTGAAAGTTCTACTGATATCTTTTTAATAAAAATTGTAAAGATGTTTTTTTATGAATTTTTTGCAGTTAAATACTTTTTGCCTGCCAACAGTTTAGTTTATAGTTTTATCATAAAAAAAAATCAACTTTACCTTTGTATTTGCAGGGGAATATTAATTTTTCATCATTGTCGTCTAGGCAAATGTAACAACCTTTAATTAATTATTTTGATTATTAAATTCATAAATAATATATTTAAATATTTTATTATATTATACGTTTTATATAGGTTTTTTACATAATCTTGTTTTTGAAATGATTGTTTATTCATATTTTATACGCATTTTATTTGCTGGTTTTGTAGTATTCAAAGGTAATATTATTCTTGACCACATTTTATAACAATACTCATAATTTAAAGTTATAGGACTCTATTTACTTATAATTTTTACGGCTTATAATGTTTTAAATGGTGTTGAAACTAACTTCAAATTAAAAAATTATAATTTGAGTATTTTAATAAACTAAATTCAGCTAATTGAACGTGTATTTTACTTTTAATTGGTCGTTTCCTTAGTTTAAATTGTAGCTTATGCTTAAATTAAAATCTTCTCTACTTTAAACACTTAAGTTTATGGTACAATTTTCGAAAAAAACTAAAAAAGTATGAATGTAATTTTTTATACAGTAGAAAATAAGAGCTTATATACTATAGTTCTGTAGTTGTGTTAAAGCTGCATTAAATCAACAATTTGGGGCAATTGAATAAAGCTTAAATAATTATTAAAACAAGTCTTCTTATATACAAATAATTTTAACTAACATTTTTCTTCATCCATTTTAATATATTTCTAATGTTAAATATTTTGTGTATAATTATGCTGTAAATTAATAAAATTGTAAATAAAAACACTAATTGTAGTTCAAGCAAATTTGAAATTTTAGCAATAAGTTTATCTCTTTAAAAAATTATCTAGCCAGAAAATTCCATATTTAATATTCACAATTTTTTATTTCCTGAAACCACGATTCAAAAAATTAATAAAATATCTAATAGTTCAAATGAACTAGTTTGTGGATCAGCTTGAATTTTTAAAGTGAATAGCTATGCATAAGCCTTTTATTTCCACTACTAGTCAAGAATAAAATGGTATTTTCAAAAGACATTTTTATTATGATAGGTGTACAATTATTTCAATAAGGAATAATATGTAATTTAAGAATTGCATACCTTATGTAGACCTATTCATAAAAAAATCATGCATACTGTACAATTTTTTTAAAAATTATAATTAAAAGAATGACACAATTATATCTTTAAGTTTGATTTGTAAAGAATATTCATAGCTTAACAAATAGCAATGTGTAAGGTTCTTCAAAAGGGTTTTAAACATTAATTAATAATTTATAGATTATGACTAAAAAAATATATATAAAACTTAGAAATAGTAGTAAAAAATTTTGAGCACGGATTTAAGGTTATAGTTTAATATACAACCACTCTAAAAACAATAAATAAACTTAAACTTAACACAAAACTAAATTTTACTTTACGTTATTCTATACAGCTTATAAAAACTAGGCATGAGTTTTGGTGGTTATATTTTATAGTAAAGAAAACATCAAACACTAAAAATAAAGAACACCATACTTCAGAAAATACTAAAGATGTGGTCAAAACTTTTACACCAGAAATAAATCTATTAGGAATATACTATGAGAATGAAAAATTAAACTAAGAATTAAATACATGTAATTAATAAAAAAAAATTATTATAAAAACAAACACTATTTAAAATAAAAATAAAATAAACAATATAATAAAAAATAAGTTCAGTTCTGGAACTACATCTGAAAGGTATTGACTAGTTTATCATTGTAATCGCACTGTGGCTGGTTAGTGTAGCTATATAAACTTCATTAAATTTAACGTTATTGGTTCTAGAAAACAAACTAAACTAGCTTATAGAAGTATGAATTTTTCCAAACAAAAACTTATTACTTTTCCTATAAAGTACTGTTCATTACATCAGACAGTAAACACTTTGTACTTCTTTATTTTTCTAATAAAGCTTCTACAAATAATTTGTAAACTAAATTTAAGTCTGTTCTTATTTTTTAAAACTAGACATCTCAAAAAAATTTAAAATTCGAAACAAATACAACAGCTTTATTTATGAAAACCAATTCCATAGAATTTTTTACGCATGCAATGCAGCCTAGTTGCTAAATAAGCTAGATTTAATTGCCAACACAATTAAGCATGATATTTTAAGATAATACAAACAAAGTTATACTCAGTGTTCAGACAATATTTAGTTTTGTTTTTATTGTCTTGATAGAAACAGTAAAATTAGTACTCAAAAGGAAGAACACAGTGTGTTGAGAAATTTCTAAGTAAAAAACTTATATAATAAAAATTTCATTGTAATGACATCAATATTTTGTACCCTGTTAATATCCCAATATCCACTTATCAAAAAATCATTACCACAAGCATTTAATTTAACAAACTTTAGTTTTAAATTTTTAACAAGTAAATCCGTTTACAGAAATTATTTTCTAATGGTAGACTTCAGAAATGACTTCAGGAAATCAGTCTTAAAAATCATAAGCTAAACTTTTGGTAGTTTTAAAAAAAAAACATAAAACATTTTGTTTGATCATTATTTTAAAACAAATGAATTACATTTAATCAGATTCTTCGGTTTAATTATAACTGACTATGTAATTTATATTGTTAGGTTTCAAGATTTTGATAAGACTTTATTTAACTAAAAATAAGTACTTTTTTTATTATTTCTTTTATTAGTTAAGTTTATGCAAGAACTTTTATGTTTTATAAAAAAATTTCTAAATTTTATAAAAAAACGCCTAAAATAGTTCACTTTATGAACCAATAACTTTTAATTTTGTAAGCATTTCAATTCTAACTTGATAGTAAAATTTTAAAGGAAACATCAAGTTTAAGATATCTATAATTTAATTTGTGAACAATTTTAACAGTTTTAAGTATGATTTCTTTGATAATTAGTAACATAATTTTTGCGTCATTTTAGTAAATTAAAACCATTTTCATCTTAAATCTTTATTTTAGAAAAAACTTTAGAACAACTTGTTTTGAAAATTAAACTATATTTGAATATTTAGTAGAATCTGTGATCCTAAATCATTTTTACAACTAACAGGGTTGTCATTTTTTAAATCAAAGAACTACCCCCTTTACAGACCAAATTTATCCTAAGTTATCTTAAGTATATAGCAACCTTATGTCTGTTCTGAGTCATACTGAATTTTCGTATTCCTTTACACAATACTTACTATTTATTTTTCAGTTTTTTTCAATAGCATTAAAAGTAAAGTTTCAAAACAAATTTAGCTATGAAATATCATATTATTGAATTTGGAACGAACATATCTCATTTATGATTTGTGAAAAAAAAGGACTATGATTTTTAAAAATTCTTAAATACAATGTGATCTTTTTTAATAACACAATACTAGTCTAAGTTATCCTAAAAATAACTGGCCTGAAATAACCTGAAAATAAAAAAAATCTCAAACTATCCTAAGTATAACACTTTTTATCAACCCTCTTTCAATGTTGTTGCTGCAACCTATACTAGCTATAACTCTATGTATTAAAATAACATTAATCTTTTATATCCTGTTGTTATATCAAGATTCACCAATCAAGAAATCACTAAAATACCACAAGCATTTAATTTAATATAGTTGTATATTTTTATTAAACTATTATTAAGTAAATCTATTTTCGGATTTTTTTAAATTGTAAAGTCCAAGATAACAATCTTAAAAATTAAAGCACAGCTTTAGGTAAACTTGATAAAAAACACTAAAAGTTACGTAATACTAAACTACAGTTCTTGCTTTTAGGACAATTATTGTTAAACATATACTTTTAGACTTTATGGTTCATTATAACTATATTATTTTATAAAAACTTTTACAAAAACGATTTTTTTATATTTATGTTAACTTATAATCTTTGTTTAGTACTGTTCATCACAAACAACTTTATGCTACAACACAATCAACCACTACTTGTGCAATACAATTTTTTTTTTTATAAATTACATAATACGTTTTGTTTTTAACTTAATAGATTTTTGTTTTTCAAGACATTTGTTTAGTACTTTATTAAAAATTATGGTGAACTGAGAAAAGCTTGTTCAACTCCAGTCAAAAACAAATTAAAACTAAATATTTTGTAAAACTTTTGGTTTATAATAAAGTTTATATTTAAAAAGAAAGTGTTTTTTTTTTTAAATTATATATTTAGTATCTAGGGTAAATGATCATTTCTTCGAGTCTCCTTCAAAGTTATAACTACTCAACTTTTCCACAAAAAAATTATTTAGTGTAAATGTTTTGTACAATTGTTTTAGATAATTAAAATTTAAAGCAACAAGTTAACTATAAATTAATTATGACAAATGTATATTGAATATTCAGAAGTTTTTTTTTGAAATTCTTTAAATTCTGTTACCAGGGTAACTTAAAATAATTTAAGAGACTAATACAAAGAACAACAACTAAATATAGTATTTAAAATATAAGTTAGCTGTTAAAATAAATAGCAAAACAAATGTATTTTGTTAATTACTATAGTGTGCAAACTTTCAAGTTTATTATTTAAAGTTTTTGCTATTGATTATTAATGAAAAAAAAAATACTGTTTAAAAAAACTAAAATGGTTTTGTTGTTTAGGTTATTTTTTACATTATCAAAATTGTTTTTGAAATTTTAATCCAAAAATAAACATTTTTTTGAAATATTTTTTTTACATAAACTTCTTATTTGTAGAAAAATATTTTGTTACATAAATAACAAAACTAAATTTTGTAATGTACTTACTCGTTTAACATTTTAAAATATATATCGCTAAAACATGAACTATTTTGTAACCTTATAAATATTAACTAAACTTATATAATTAGCTTTAATGAGGCTTAAATTAAATGTAACATATTAAGAAAAGCTACTAAATTAGATGCTTTTTTTAACGTAAAATAATAATTCAATTTAATAGTATTGTTAACGTTAAGTCAAGTATCCAATAAGTCCTAGTTAGTCTTTAAAAACATTTGATAAACTGAACAGAATGTTAGTTGTGTAGTAATTAAATTTTTGAACTACTGAAAAAAAATCATAAAAAAACAATTATTTTTTGTTTGTCTATTCATTTTCTTTAGTTTAATTATTAAAGCTTACAAGTTATTTCAATTTATAATTACCCCTTTAATAACTGCTTTAATTACGTACCACTTTAAACCTAAGTTGTTATATTTAAGTAGATGTACTTAAAAAAATCTTTAATATATTTAACCAACTACATTTTTTTGCAAAACATAATTTAGACAGATCATAAATATAATTTAACTATTTCGAGTTCATAAACTACCGATTTGTTTTAAATATCAATACTGGAAATTTTTAAAAACAAACTTAGCACTACTCTATTTAAACATGTTAGTACGTATATATTTTAATTTTTCTTCTAAATTGGGCTCAAGTATGTTTTTTTTTTTAATTTAGTAGTTATTTTTGTACTAATAATCTTAATATACGTGTGCTTTGAGTAATTTTTTATTTATGCAGCATATAATGTAAAAAATATATTTAGAGAACTTAATATCATTTAAACTTTTAATTATAGAATTTGTGAGTCTTGTGATGATCTTCCTTCATCATTAATTTATTGGATATTTCTATAAACACCAATAATTTTTATTGTTTATGTGAAAGTAATGAAAATGATTAAGCAAGTGACTCGCTAACGTTTGAATACATTAAGATATTAATAAATAACTTTTTATTTTAACAAAAAATAAAACAATCCATTTTGAAAAAGTTTAAAAAAACTAAAATGTGAATAATTAAAAGTATATTGAATTTTTTGATTGATTACATTATGGTGTTTTTGTTATGGAATGCGGAAAATTAACAAGCAAAAAAACTTTGAGTTTGATATTTTGTACAGCTAATTTAGTAAACTAAAGGTACTGCAATTACAAATAATCTCCAAAATAAAATATTCCTTTAAATATCTGTAACTAGATTAGAAAATAAAACAAGTTTTTTGAAATATTTAAAAAGTGTTTTTTTAGTAATTAAAACTATTTAACTAAATTCAATTAAAATTGATAATACTAAAACTTGTTTTGAACTCACTACATATAATAATAAAAACTGTTTATGTTAAATGTTATTAGAATTTAAAACTAAAGAATAAACTATTAATCTTTAATTTTAAATTTAGTTACTAAATTTATTTTAAACTTCATTTGTTTTTTATTTACTCAAATAGCAAGTAACTATATTCGGAATATAAAAGGATTGTTAAAAAAATAAAATTGAAAGTGAAGAAATTTTATAATTTGTATTTAAATCTGGTTTTTATGCTAAGCGTAAATACTTATACATACTGCTTCAAAAATCACTAAAAAGAAAGAAAATTTTTATATAGTACTTAAATTAAAATATAATGGAATACCGATTTCAGTGCTGTTCCATTCAGTTGAACGTCAAATGTTATAAAATCATTCAACTAGAAAGCAAGATGATCTATTAAATCAAGTTTAAATTTTTTATATAGCTAAATAAAACAGCCAGAGCCAGAACGAGTGTGAAGTTAGCTGGAATAAATTTTTAAAAAATGTCTTAACTTTGGATCTAATTATTTTCCTTATCTTAATAGCTAATTAAAAACTTGTTTTTTATTCTAAAGAACGGTCCTGTGTCTAAAAACTAAAAAATATATTTTAGATTGGGGTTTTGTATTTTGAATGAGGCCCCTTTAAAAATTGAGTTTTTTTTATTTATTTTTACTTTATGAGTTTAAGTAAAAAAAAAATATTAATAATTATTTTTTTAAATTTTTTTAATAATATGTGTATAAACGGCTATAATTTTTTTTTTATTAATGTCGATATTTTGTATAATTTGGCCTAAATTAGGTTTTTTAATGAATTTTATGAATTATGAACTCAAACTCATAAAATAAGATTTTAATATAATATCTTTTTTTGGTTTTAAACACATGGCCGTTCTTTAGAATAAAAAACAAGTTTTTAATTAGCTATTAAGATGAGGAAAATAATTAGATTCAAAGTTTAGATATTGAAAAAAAATTATTCAAGCTAACTTTACACTCGTGCAGCCAGAGTGTGATTGCAGTAAAATACTAGTTAAGATTTTCCACATGGAAATCAAGAACTAAATTTTTATCAT
Organism: Thalia democratica; assembly: GCF_965202585.1. Taxonomy (NCBI): domain Eukaryota; kingdom Metazoa; phylum Chordata; class Thaliacea; order Salpida; family Salpidae; genus Thalia; species Thalia democratica. The sequence goes on from NC_139165.1 coordinate 22,409,297, forward strand.
ATTGATTGTAGTAAATTGTTTTTTAAAAAATTACTTATTATATAAACCTAATTTTTGTTTTATTTTATGTAGTTATTTACTATTTTAATTATTTATTGTTATTGTATACTCCTGTTAGATATACTTCTCTTGTAAAAAGATTGACAAAATTTAAATATTTATATAAAATTTAATGTTGTTCATTTATTTTTTGTTTGATTTGTTTTCTAATATAAATTTTACAATCCAAAGTCATACCTGCAGGGTTGCCAAAAGGTCTGGAAAAGTCAGGAAATCAGGGAAATCAGAAAAAGTCAGGTAAAACTAAAAAAAAGACAAAAGTCAAGAAAAAATGAAGGTTTTTGCAAAAAAAGTCAGGAAAAGTCAGGAAACCTAAGAAAACATTTAAGAAAAAGTTAGATATCAGCAATTAAAATTTACAAAATTCCTTTTTTTCCAAAGCCTTCAAATGGTAGTAATCATTTAAAAATTCTTATGTCAGACTAAAATTGCAAATTTTCCTGAAAGTTTATATAATAACTTAATTTCTAATGCCTTCATATGGTATAAATTTACGAAATATACACTATAAAACTGCAAAAAATTTTTTAACGTATTAAACAACTACCCTACTTGAACAAGCAGTTTTTGTACAGTTTTTCGTATTGATTATCTGTGCAGGGTTGCCAAAAAGCCTGGGTAAACCCGAAATTTTTAACAATTTTAACATGTGTTAAGCAGTTAAATTTTTATTTGACTTAAAAAATTATCATATAGATAATTTATTTTTTGTCGTCATTAAGTATTTTTTATAAAAAAAAAACACATTTAAAGAATGTTTAATATTCTTTATCATATTTTTATACTTTTTAAGAAAGATTTTAGCTTAAACTTAATTTTTAACTAAAAATAGGCCCTAAAACGTGATATTTTGAAAACCTGGAGGAAATTTGACAAAACATTTAGCAGCCCTGTCTGTGGCAAGGAAGCCTCCATAGTGAAACAGTGATTTATACATAAAGTTTATATTGCAGAATTTAAGAAATAAAATAGTTTTTGTTTATCTCAATACTACAATTATTCGTAATTAAGTTTAGTATTAGCTTAATTTACAACTTTTATGCTGAGTCTAACTTTATTTTGCTGATAGAGCTGTTTATTGAAAATACATCAATCATACACAGATTGTTCAAGTGATGTAATTAAAGTTAGATAATTGAATTTAGCAAAAACTTTTGTTTTAACCTGTATAAAAATAAGATTGAAAGCTTCAAATAGTTTCAAGTGTTTAATTATGTATTTTAAATAAGTTTAAAAAAAGACTTTGTTTTAGAAAAGTCAAAAAAAATTATTTAAAGTCAGGAAAATGTCAGGAAAAGTCAGGAAATTTTTCTCAGCTTCATCTGTGGCAACCCTGTGCCTGGTTTTTATAAGTAGTTATGAACATATATAAGTACTATTTAGTTCTAAGTTAAGTTTAAGTTTGGCTTTTAGTGTGGTAGTACTTTACACTATAACCTTACATTAACTGCGTCCATAAGGTAAAAATTCACCAGTTTTTTAGATAACATTAAACAAGACCAAGACAGTATTTTACTTTAACAAATTTAAATTGTTTATTATTATCTAAACTGTTAAGGCATTATTTATCATATTTTTATCTAACACTCTTTTATGTGCTTGATATTTTAATTTCATTTTGCATTTTATTTAACAGTAGATTTAGAGAAATTTTACAACTACATTTAACTTTAAAAAAAAAACTGACAACTACTGTCTGCCCCTTTTAAATACCTTTAAGATTTAATAACAACCAGAAAGAATATGGGGTTGTAATAACTAAAAGTCAATAGAGGGTCATACTGAACAATGTATCTAAGGAACAATAAATAATAATTTACAGAAAGCTGGTTACAAAATTTAAGTTTACAAAGTCTGAATATACCTAACAAATGTTAAGTCGACAAAGTCACAATAAAACTGAAAAACTTAAATAACACAAAGTCAGAGTAGAAGTTATAAATTTAAGTGCCAAAAGTAAAAATATAACTGAAAAGTTTTAGTCTACATGGTCACTGTAAAACTGACAAATTTAAAGTTAAAAAAGTCACAAAAGAACTGACAAAGTTTAAGTTTACAAAGTCAATATAGATCTAAAAATTTTAAGTCCATTAAGTCAAACTAAAACTGACAAATTTAAACCAAAAAAGTCATGACAAAACTCAAAGAACTTTGCACACATACTCACAATTGAACTCACATATTATAAGTCAAAATAACTTACTTAAGACATTATATGACTACAACCAAGTCACAAAAACATGTAAACAATTTTAAATCAAAGTGACTCATGTTAAAGAAATGTAAAACTCTCGAATACTAAAATCATTATAAAAAAATAGTAACTAAAAGAGCAAAGACTAATTACATACTGAAAATTTTCAGGAACTTGTATCATAGGGGTTAGCAAACGCATGACTATTAAATGATATATTTAGCTGATAAAGTTGTTTCCATTATAATATTTATTTTATTTTTTACCTGGTTATTGAAAATTTTGCTTATTAAATTATCGGAAAAAGCATTTAGAGAATTTTTATTACAATAAGTTTTTGAAATGTAAATGCTTTAAATTCTTTTTTTAACATCTTAACTTTATTTACTGTCTACTTGAATGTTTTATATTTAATTAGTTATAAAACCAAATTATTATTTTGTATATTTTATAACTTTCCCTTATTTTCTGATGTTACTTTAAAAACCTAGTGAAAGTTACACTGTTTGACAATAGAAATTACTTTTTCTCTTCATTCTCTTAGCAAAAAGAAAAATGAAGAGTGAAATAAGAATCTCTTCAAGCAAATGGGAAAGTTAGGGTTTTAATTTTTTGACATTCAACGATAATAATCTAAAATTTTAAAATTTCCACTTAAAATTCTCTAAAATACACTCTGCTGTTAAATAATTTTTTTTTTGCGTATTGTTTAACTTTTTTAATATTGAAACCTTTTCCTTTCTTTCTGATTTAATAAATTTGTTTCTCTACAACTCAAAAGGACCAAATTGTTATTTTATTATTTAGCTAAAAAAAAACTGTACTATACTACTTTTTAAGTAGTTAATCCCAATTTTATTTCGTATAGCTTAGTATTTTTTTAACATTAGAGTTTTCACAGAAAATAGCATTTTATAAAATTTATTTATTTAACAATAAAACTTACTAAGTAGTTATTTGATTATTGTTATAGTATACTAATTAGATTAACTAATTAAAAACATATGAGTGTAAATATGTATATATACTTTTATAGATGATAGATGTCAATGGGACACAAGCAGAAAAAAATGCACGAGAGGACTTAATTGCACGAAGACACTTTTGCACGAGCAGAAATTTTTATTTTTGTTTTTTTATTATTTAAATATTTTTACAAAATTGTAAATTTTTGATAATTTTCTTCAAGCAAAAGTATTTTTTTGCAAAATTGACCCTTCGTGCAATTTAGTCCCCTCCTGCAATTTTCTTCTTGCAATTTTGACCCATTACCACTTTTTAAAACTAATAAGTGATTTACCAAACTTATTTTGTTACTTTTATAATAGCTAAATCAATTAATACCTAAGATAAAATATTGACACAAAAAATGAAAAAAAATATCCTGTTATATAGAATATAAGTTCTTTTTTTCATATTAGTGTTGAGTCAATTTCCAAATATGTTTTAGTAAGTTTTAAATAACTTTTTTGTTTAAAAATGAATGTTTGTTCTGTAGTCAGCAAGATTCAAATTTTGGAAATATTTATTTTCTTTAAATTTTTTTTTTGTTTTTTTTTTTAAAGTTTTTAAGATTTTACTTAACTATATTTATTTAATCTAAACTGGGAAGTTTTTTTATTGAAGCAGTAATTTAATGTTTACTATAATGTTTTTAATATTTTTTTTTATTATTTTTATTTCCTTTAGAGTTTTATTATTTTAGCCCGATTAAGATATAATATATATCATTTTTAAACTTTACTATTGAAATATCTTTTTAATTTCAATAAAAAATCAGCAACGAAATTATGTTACAGTTGCAAAATTATACATATGTTTTTGCAAAAAATGCTAATTATGTTTATGAGAAGTTAAAATCCGTGTCTTTATTTACAATTTTAAGCTAATAAAAACTAACATCAACCTGAAAACCGTGTTTCAGGTGGTTTAATCGTGACGTAAGTGGTTTAATCTGGTTTGTATTGGTATAGCTGTTTGCTACCAGTTAAATCGTTGAAAAATCGTAAAAGTCAGTCAAATTGTGAAAAAGTTACAAGAAATCTTTTATTACTGTTATATGGTACTTACAAATTGAAACTATTTTGTTTATTTTTATCTACTTGTTAACTGACATAAACTACATATACCTTACTTTAAACGTATATTTTTTTGTAATTTATATAATTTTCTTTTAAAACTAGGAACCTTTGTATTTTCAAAGAAAATTATTTTTAACAATTGCAAGATTTCCAAGAGCAATTAACTAAAATTACGTAATCATAACATTTAATATTTTCTATAGTGTTTTGAATTTTATCATCGAAACTATTTAATTCTGAAGTCCTGGAAAATCTAGTATTAGTGGCGACGCGTGGTATTTTTGTTAGGAGATGCTGAAACTTTGCGAGCTTAAAACCCAATGTTTTGTTTAAGAGCCGATTTAGTAAATCAGAGCTACTGAAATTACAACAAATCTCTGTAACAAAATTTTATTTCAAAAATACTGTTTTTAAATGACATAAAACATTAGAATAAGTTTTTCTTCTCAAAGTATATCATATGCTGAAACGTATCGACACGCGACGCTTCTGCCATATACTAAACAATAGACTACGTTGTATGATATTTCTATCTGTAATACTTTAAATCTATTATTTGTGAAATACATTCAGGAAAAAGTGATTCAGTGACTCAGTGATTCAGAGCAGTGTTGCCAAAACGCTATTTTACTATGACATGACACCAGTAAAATGAACACTTAGTAAATTATAAATACTTCAAACTAAATTATGGAACCTGAGTAATTGGTTTTTAATTGAGCAAACCGTTTAAACAAGTATTCTTGCGGTATGACTTGATAGTCGAAAGGTTATTTCGTACAACAGCTCCTTGGAATAAACTTTCGTAGTATTTTTATTTGTTCAAATGACTTCAAATAAGTTGCTTCGAAATTAATTCACTTTTTCGAAAATTTTAAAAATTATATTTTTTTTTATTAAAAATAGTCAATTGTTATGACTTACAAAAACTAAAATTGAAAACCTGTTTTAAACTCAATATTTATGATGATAAATTGTATATAAGTGGAAGTTATAAGTATTTACAATTTGAATAAAAAGTTATTAATCTTTTTTTATCTAATTTAACCACTACAAATGTATCATTAACAAACTTCCCTTACTTATTATTCATCTAAGTAACAAGTAACTCTATACTGAATTAAAATTAGGTTTATAAAAGTATAATTAAAAGTAAAAAAATTATATATAATCTGTAGATATCCCTAGTTTTCATGCTTTGTGAAAAATCTTAAACTGATTTAACAATCACTCAAAACATTAAACAATTTTATTATAGTTGCTATTTTTAATAAACAGATTTGAGTGGTCGCTATACTTATATTCTAACTACGTAACTAAACTTAAATATTATTTTAGTAGAAGAATACTTTAAAAAGATCATTAAATAATATGAAAAGTGGAATGAAATTATTTCCTGTTCACAAACTACCGATTGGTTTCAGATATCGGTGCTGTCAACTTTTAAAAGCCTATTTTAGCCGATCAAAGGAAACGTTAGTGTCAATAAATATTATATTTGTTCTGGTTTGAGTTAAATATTCCTGCACCGTTTTATAATGAAACATGTATGAAAATTTAGTTTTTCTTAATGTGAATACCATACAATAATTATTAGATTTTAAAATCCGTTAAAATTCATTTTGAATTGTCGAGTCTTGTGATAATAGTTGTGATATAGTCTTGTGATATTATTCGTTTTTAGATTTAAATCAGTAAAGAAATATATATATATATATATATAGATCGTAATATCTTTTAATTTTTATTTACAGTATTGTCGAGTCTTGTGACGAGCTTCCTACTTCATTAGTTTATACGGATACTTCTGTCAACCCAAATAAAATTATTGGACATGTACAAATTAGTGAGTGATGTGATAGAAAAAAAATTGTAGAATTTGATTATGGTGAGTTTTTGTTGTATGTATTTTTTAATTAGTTCAAATTTGGCAGTTTATGTCTTGGACAAGTCACTAGATTGTATATAATGTGTATTACTTAGTAAATGAAAGGTATTTTCGTAATTCAGGTCTTTGGACCAAACATTTTGAGCGCATACTTTGTCGCTCAACAAACAATAAAAAGTTAAACATTTAAAACAAATTTCAAAAAATAAAATCTCAAACTATAGAGAAATGAAAATTAATCAATTTTTGTTTTTTGTTGTGTTAGTAAGTAAAACAATTAAGTAACGATTGTATAATTGGTTTATTTTGCAGTCGTTATAATTGAAGAACTACGAGGAAAAGGTTTTGGCAAAAGTATGATGTTAGATGCTGAAAAATGGGCAAAGATAAAAGGTTTTAAATGCGTTTGTTTAAGTTCCTTAAAAGAAGCTGAAAACTTCTACAAAAAGTTAGGTTATTCACAAACAAAATCTAAAAAATTTCCTGAAAGATTTTTAGAAAAGAAAATCTAAAAATGAATTTAAACGTAAAGTTTTGATCTTTAGCTTTACTATAAAATAAATTTAAACTGCTACTAATTTATTTGTTTTTACTTGACTTACGTTTTATTTTTATTAGTTGTAAAACAATGTTTGCAGGTAAAATGATATTTAAACTATAAATAATTATCTATTTATCTATATTGTTGTTTGTCTATAATAAATTAGACTTAAACAATTCTTTATTTAAAAATCTATAATTATTAAATTTAGAGTTAAGCCTAAATATACAATAGTGTGTTTAACATATATGAATTTAAATGTGTTGTCGTCAAACAGTTATTAAACAAATGGTAACAAAATACAACTTTATTAAAAAAAAATAAAGATTAAAAGACGTTGGCCCTATAGTTAAATGACAAACTAATGTACAAATGTTTATTCATAAAATTTATAATAATTAAACTATTTTTTTAGGTTGTATAGTTTTTAAGTAACAAGCATTTTTACGAATTCTTTCATGATTTTTTTAAATTTTTGTTAAGTTTTGTTTTTATTTAAATAAATTTATTGTAAAAAAAATTAATAACATTTAGAATTAATATAAAAGTTAAACTTTGATTGTTGGAAGTTGTAAGTCAGAGTTTTAAGAAAATTTAGTTGGTTAATTTAGTACTCTACCGGATCTAAGTGTCTGAATTTAAACTCGCTTAGATTTTTATTTGATAATAATATCCGAATCCAAATTTAACCGGTACTTATTTATAAATATTATTCGTTTCCGGATCACTAGACTTTGCACACCTTAGTTATTATATTATAGCTAAAAAAACTTTCAAGTGTAAAACTCTTTCAAGCACTTTAGCGGACTAATATTTAAAAAAAATAATTTAACTCAAATTGTCTCATAGTTTTACAATTAGAAAACCATGTTATAATGTCTTTATTAGAATAATGCAAAAATAAAAAAAAGAAAGCAGACTTTATAGCTTTATGTAAATAGGATGAAAAAGTATACAATTAGACAGTGTTTATTTAGTGTAGCTTTAAAACTCTAAAAAATTAAAATTTTATAACTTGTTCTATTATTAGAAGATAATAAAAGTAAAATTTTTAAAATATTTACAAATTACAGTTTGTTAAAAGTCACATTGTATTATTGTTTAATATTATGTTACCATTACTTTCAATTTAAATAAATGCGACCCGAGGTCAACATTTTCAGTGAAGATTTCTAGGCTGTTGTTAATTAAAGTTGATATTCTATTTTATATAAGCACACAATAACAAAAACACAAATTTATCCTCAACTTAGCTTACATTCATATTAAAAAGATATATTAAAACCTCGTGTATTTAGCTTAATTTACTTTATCTTAAGCAAGACTAAGTTTTTGTAGTAATGAAAATAAATTTTTCTGACAATACCAAAATATTTCTTTAGAAACATGTTAAATTTATTATTAAACTTTTTTAACTAAATAAGTAACAGCTTAATAGTTAATTGTTGTATTTAAGCTTTTATCTTTTTATACTACTTACAACATGTACCTTAAGGATCCCAATTATAAAAGCATTTGGGTCCGGATTCGGACGGATATTAGTTTAATAAAAATATCCGGATCCAGCTAGATCTTTTTTTTATAATTTTCCAGATCCAGCTGGACCATATTTTGAATAGAAAAATCCGATTAGATAGATCATTACTATAAAAAAAAAGTTTTAAAGGAGAGATTAATTTTCACGTATTTTTTTTTTTTTGTTTTTAACAATTGAATAAATTTCAGTTTTAAGCGTTTTAAGTTTGCTAAAACTCTAATAGCATAGATAATAACTTTTAGATTGTTCGACAAAATATTTAAAGTCTATAAATAAAATTTACTTAGGCTAAAAGTTTTTGCAAGATCCTAAAAACAATTACGATGTAAAAAGTAAATTAGTTCGAAATGCTTATAAGAGCTTGAAATCAGTATGTAAATTGAATAAACCTAATATTTTTTTCAAAAGATTTTGTCGTTTAATTAAAACATAATTAAAAAAAAAGTTTCGTTTTTAAAAAAGCAGTTTATTTTATTAAGTCCACTTTTGTAATGCTTATATAATTATTTGCCATAATAGTCTAACGAGGGACTTGCTGTCTTTTATTTAAATTTAGCACTTTTTTTTGACTACAAACCTTGACGACTCTCAATACAAATTTAAATACATAAAAACTATATTTTATTTTTGTTTTTGTAATTTCCATTATGAACGTTAAAAGAAATAATATTACTTTAGCAAATAGATTACAGTTATATAAGTATAATCTATTTAACAAACATTTTAAACAAACAAAATTATCAAATAAAATAGTTAAACATTTTTGAATATTTAAAAATGTTTTACCTTGTGATTATAAGTAATGTAAACTTTATTCGTTTTACACAACGTAATAAAAGTTTTTTATATTTTAAAATAAACAAATTTGAAAGATTTTATGTTAATATACTAGAAGTTAAGGATTTAAAGAAACTTTTTTTTTCAATACTTTAACAAAATAAAACACGTTATATATAATCCTTTAATGTTTAAAAAGTTTAGTCAGAAGTAAAAGATTAAGTTATATAAACTTATACAAGTATTTTAAAGAATAGATTTTATGAGCTAAAACTATATTAAATTAATAAAAACTAAAAAAAAACACAGATTTAACTTCATATGAACTATAACAAAAAACGTTCTGCAAAACAAAGTTGTATTTATTATATTAATAATCTCTAGCGGGCACTTCAAAATATTATTTATAAACACAATTGAATAAAATTTGAACTTGTGAGTTAGTAATAATAATTTACTTGTAGCTTTAAAGTAAGCAATTAAAGAGTTTATGTTTTAATATTAAATGTAAATATATAGCAAAAAATTAGACTAATTACAATATAAAAACCTTAAACAGTGTTATTAAACTACTTTTTAACACGTAAATTTAATCTTTTAATCATTTAAACAGTTTATTATTTTGTACTTTTTATGAAAGTAGTGTGTAATGCAGTAAAACTTGCCCTTTTTAAAGCTAACACATAAAAATTTTATCTTTGGAATTTTAAATTCGTTTTGTGTTCTTAAATCTGATATTAATTCTAAAATAGTGGTAATTAACAAACAGCCTTTAAAATCTTACAGCTTTTAAGCAACTTATGAAAATAATTTAATTTTGTTTATTTTACAAAGTGCGTAAGCTTGATGTTTACTAAACAGTAGTTAAAATTAAACTTTAAAATTTTTTCTGTTTTTGATTTCAGTAGTTTTTTTAAGTTTTTACAGTTAATTTCAATTTTTTCAAACGCTAAAAAAGGTTTGTTTATACATGTACTGCCTGTTAAATAATCTCTATAATAAATTTCCTAGCCAAAGAGAAGTATTGCCTAGCCTTTTTTAAGATTTTCAATTATACTTAAACAAAGATTTCTCATATTTTCTAATACATTAATACAAACTGTTCTCGTACTCTTATACTTAACTCTTGACCCAACCTACTCTGAATTTTTCTACCGACATCAAGATTTTAATAGTTTTTTATTTCATTGAGAAGATATTTTAACAAGAAACGTAACTTGACCGGACAATAATAACTTTGGAAAATTAATAAAACATTTTTCAACTATCTAAAATCATTTAATAGCTAAAAACAAGCAAGCCTAAAGTTCAAAAAGTTAAAACAAAACTTTATAACAAACTTAGTGAAAACAAAAAAAATATTTTTATTCAGTTAAAGCACTAAATAGAATTTTTACGAAGTATTTTTAATTATTTAAACAATATTTTGTTTATCGACAATTAATTCTCTGTATATTAGTTTTCGCTTGCAAAGAAATCTCTAAAGAAAGTCTTTTAGCTAAAGATAAATAATGCCTAACTTCAAGATTTTACGGTTTTAGGAAGATTTTTAAAATTATTTAGTATATTTATTCAAATTGTTCTTATACTTTTGACCCATTCTACTCTGTATTTTTCTACCTTAGATCGAAATTCGAATATTTATTTTTTCATTAAGAAAACATTTTAATCAGAAACGCAACTTAAATACAAATTAATGACTTTAAAAACAGAACATAACATTCTCCATCTAAAATCACTTTTAGCTAAACACAACCAAGCCTTAAGTTGAAAAAAATATATATACACATACATGGTTCAAACAAAAAAAATATTTTATCACAGCACTAATAAAAATTTTTATGAAGTACTTTAATTAGTTAAACTAAATTTGTTTACTGACAAGTGTTTCTCAGTAGATTTTTCAAGTAAGAATTATGTTTGACTAAATCTGACAGTATTGCACTATATTCTTGTTTCACATAACATAAACTTAAATCTAATATTCAAGAGCACATCTCTGCTAACTAAAGTTAACTTCTATACAAATTTGGTCTTAATTAAAAATTAGGACGAAAAAAATGCAAAAATATTCCTATGACGTTAACAACTATCAAGTGTTGTCGTCATAGGGGTACAGAGCAATTTGAAATACTTCAAAGACTACAGACATTATTTTAGAGTATAAAACAATATTACAAATGAAGTGTTTATTTTGTTTTTAAAACGTTTAATGTTAACCATAATTGTGTGTGAAGTTTCATAGTTGATAGTTTTATTAGTAGTGTACGTTTAGTTTTAAACTCCTTAGATTTTGAAAAGGTCTTAGGATTTTTATTTACGAATACATTATATTTCGAAAAACTTAATATATAAATAAAATGCGATTGGTAGTTCTGGTCGATAGCGCTCGACAAGTTGAATTTGAGCTACATATTTATTAGTTATACAATAAGGAAAAATATTTTGACAACCGTTTCGTGTTTGAGATATAACATCTTAATGCTCCTCAGTAAATCTTTTATGTTCCTCAGATAATAAAATTTTGCTTACCTGAGGAGCATATGAGATGTTTTTCATATACAAACGATCGTCTAGTTTTTTTTTAATTATCTAATTATTAAAAAAAAAGTATATCTATGTAAGTATACATACAGAAGTAAGTTGATTAACTTAATAAATTAAATTTTTTAACACTGAGCTCATCTAAAGGGCTTTAAAAAAAGTTTATTACAAGATGTAAAGTCTTGAAGAACTTGAGTTTCGTGCCTACGCATTCCTCAACTGCAAAACAAATTCAAAAAAAAGTACAAAACAAAACACTGAAATGAAATTTTAAAATTTAGGAATAAATACATTATGACGTATTTTTAAGACTGTTAAAAACCATGCAAAACGCCTTGTGCGAAAAATAACTTCAAAATCAACAATAAACTGGTAAAAGTTTATAAAACTTCAGTAAGTGACTACAAATAAATAGAAATTGAATAAGTTAAAAAGCAAAATAAAATTTTGAATTTAAATTAATTTAAGAAGAAAGTAAAACTTATCAAAATTAAAAGCGAGATTTTTATAAGTCTACAAGACGATACAAACTCGCTTCTTTTGTTTAGGTAGATTTCATCTTTCAGTGCATACACAACGGCTGTTGCTTCTTTTAGACAGAGCCTACATATCAGGCTATAGTTGTTAAGTAGTTGAATTTAACATTTCAAATTCTTTCAATAAATAAATAAGTGCTTGCTTTTATTCTTATTATTGTTTGCTCTGTTAATTTTAAAATAAGTATTTTATAAATAGTACACAACATATTTTTTTTTTCTAATATGTCAATTATTGCAATAATTTATTTGTTTTTTTTGAGTTTTTACCTTTTTTCTTTCATCTAACTCTAGTTTGCTTCTTTTATTGAAAAAGTAGTTGTTTATCCGGTCAAAAAACTAGATTTATTAGTTAGATTTTAGAGTTTTAGTAAAAAAAAATAGTAATAAAAAAAACACTGATAAACTAATACACAATTTATGTTTTTGAAGTGTTTTCTGGTGTGCAAACGTCAGTGTATTGTTTAGCGACTTTTTAGGTATATTATTTCTAAAATCCGAACTAGGATAATTAACCAATAAAGATTAATAGTGTTGTACGCTATCACCTGTCAAGTTATAATTAGACAAATTTTTGAACGAATAAGTTAATGCTAAAAATATCTAAAATACCTTTTGATTTACTTATAACGAAAGAAAGTTTTTTGGACAAGTTCAAGCAAAAGTATACTTTGAAACAAAACTTGAAACACTTGAAGTATCTCAGGTTTTCATGAACTTTTATATAATTTTTTGCACGATGCAATAAAAAAGGACCAAAAGACTATGATATGTGTCACTAATGTTTACCGACCTTTAACAAAGCAAGCTTGGTAACAAAAACTATAAAACTTCTTAAGATAAGTTAAATTAAAAATGAAAATTCTAATAAAAACACACGGACTAGTACTTTATAAGGTTAATAAGTACTAACATGTTTTTTTTTTAAATGTTTAATTCGATTTTTGTTTTAGTTTATTGCTTTGTTTTTAATTTTCATTTTTTTTTTGTGTCCTTTGCTGCTCTGCAGTGGAACGTGTAAAAAGATATGTTAAAAAAAAGTTAAGAAAGTTACTAATTATTTTCAGTTTTAATTTTTAAGCTAATTGTTATTAAGCATCATATAGCTGTTAGACCTTTATTTCGAGAATAATTGAAGTAACATGGAATAAGATGAAATTATTAACTAGCTGATAGTTTAGCAGTTGTTGGTACTGATAACATTTGTTCCATTTATGAAACACCATCTAGTGGTTTTGCAATATTTTGGTCTTAATCGGTTTTTGTTGTCCTACTAAAAACATTACTTTGTTTTAAATTGTAAAGTAGTGTGTATAAGTCACGAAATTCAACTGATAGTTTTTGTTTTAAATTGTAAACAGAAAAAAAACAATTTAATAAAAACAACTTTGAAAACTGTTATATTAATTTTTTTTTCATATACAAACAAGTTATAATTTTCGGTATTTTTAATGCTACTTTTTAGTTTTAGAGCATTTTTCGAAAAAATTTCTTTAAATCGTTTATATAGACAACATTTTTATTCTTAAAAGTAGTTACAGTATACTATTTTAATTGTTTATAACTTAAAAACTATACAATAAATACTTTTAAAATTTTGAAAAGATTATGTAACAAAATTTCTAATATTGAATCCCGAACTCTTATGCTCAGTAATCTTTTTGGTAACTTCTCTACACGTACCAGTTTTATTTTAGCTAAGACTTATTTTTAATATGTTTAGTAGCCTTATCTTCATTTGACTATGGATTTGGATAGTATATTCTCTAAATTCTTATTTAAAACTGATAAAAATAAGTTTATGAACTTTTATCAAAAAAAAAATCAAATAAGTAGATGTAGATTATCTAATATAATTTATATATTGATTTTTAAACTTAAAAAAATCTACTCCAGAACAATTTTGATAATGCATTAGATACTGTGCGCATTTTGAACCAAAGTTTTGTACCTTTTGTGTACTGCTTATTGTACAGTTTAAGTACAAATTTTACCCTTACAAACAAACAGTTAAACTTATCTTTATGACTAAAAGTATGGTATATTCAGATTAATTTTACAGTTACTACATTATCAAAAACGCAAATGTGCTACATTTATTTTAAATAGACTAAATGGTGTTATTTTCAAGTCTGTGTTTTCTTTATATAATTTAACATAAAATAAGTTAAAACGTTAAATTACCTACTATTTTATGTTTAGTGCTTATTCACCAATGTAAATACTATTTTAAGTGCCTAACTTGTTAGGTTCTTTACTGTAATAAAAACATAGATTTCATTATAAGTTATTTAGTGTATATTCATTTATCCGGACACATGGGGCAAGATTTATCTGTTGACAAGTCCGGAGAAACAAAATTCTGGATAAGTACAAAATATCAATTTTTTCATATAATAATATAACTGCTGCATATAATGCAATGCATAATAAAAGTGTTATGGTAAAATCAAATACATAGTAATTACGAGTAATACATAAAAAGGATAAAAATAAAAGCTAAGTTTTAGGTTAACTAAATTAATATTTCAAAGGTAGAAAAACATCAGACTTACTTACCCTCTGCAACGATATACGTTATTTTAAGTGTGTTAAACTTGGTAGCCGATCATTTTTAACTCGCTATCATTTCTAACCCAATCACTTCTAACCCGATCACTTCTAACCTGATCACTTCTAACCCGATCACTTCTAACTCGATCACTTCTAACCCGATCACTTCTAACTCGATCACTTCTAACCCGATCATTTCTAGCCCGATCACTTCTAACCCGGTCACTTCAAACCCGATCACTTCTAACCCGATCACTTCTAACCCGATCATTTCTAACCCGATCACTTCTAACCCGATCACTTCAAACCCGATCACTTCTAACCCGATCACTTCTAACCCGATCACTTTTAACTCGATCATTTCTAACCCGATCACTTCCAACCCAATCACTTCTAAACCAATTAAACCCGATCATTTCTAACCCGATCATTTCTAACCCGATCGTTTTTAACCCATTTTACTTAAGTTACGTTTTTATTTTTTAATCTTGATTTCATGCAAAAACAAAGTAGTCTTAATGAAGTTATTAAAATAAAATATATTAAACTTTTAGTTACTTTAAAACATAATGATTTTAATGTGTTACGTAAAAATATTTTTAGTATAAATTACAATTTTAGTATAAACTTAACATAATCTTAGCATACTTTTATTACCTCATTTTTTGATATTTTATCCTACATATAATTTTAGTTTTTTTTTTTTTTGTTTTTTAATAGACTTAAGAGACTATTTTCGTTAATCATGTATAATTTACTAAATTGTTTACTTTAAAGTATTTTGAACTATTCTTTGTAGGATTTTAAAATAATCAGTGATAATTATATTTTAGTTGAATCTTATTGTAATTAACGTGACTACAATAGTTTTAACATAAGAAAATTTTAAAAAGTAAACTCTTACAATTGTAGTATTCAGATACAAAAACTTTTAAACTACAGTTCAAAAACTACATTGAAAGTCTGACGTAAATGTTTTATTATTGCTTACTAATGTATTAATCTTTTATTGTAGGGTAGTTTTAAGTTTCATCTTAATAACTTATACAAATTGCTATGCAACTTGCATAGGCCTATTAAGATAATGGAATTAAAACAAAAACTAGGAGAAGTTAAAAATTTTAATAAAAACAAATTATACAGTAATCTTCCTTTATTCTACCAACATATGTTTCTGTGTGTCAACGAATCAACACACTTCAACTGGGTTCTTTAAAAAAAATAATTACTGTAATGAGAGAATAGAAGCATAGAATAAAGTAGGTGTATATATGTTTTCATTAAAATAAGATATATTCTACAGATAATAGTTATAAATAGGTGAAATACTTAATATTAAATCCGACTGTTATAAAACTATATGATATTTGTAATTATTTAGTCTAAAATAATTAAGTAAGCTAAATTACACAACAAAACATAATATAAAGAAACAACTAACGTTAATAGGAAAGATAACTAAATCAAAATATACTGTTGTTAACTAACGAAAAAAATACGTTCGTTACAACTAATAATTACGTCACAATGTAAATGAGGTTATTTAAACTATTTAATTTGTATTGTAAGAACATTAATTTTGTTTTTATGTAATCTATTTTGAACAAAAATAAAACATTAATCATTAGTTAGTAAATCAATATAATTTAATAAAACTTAACGACGCTGAAGGCAATAAAAGTCACAGAAACTCGGTGTAACATGTATATTATATATTGAATGTTAGTAATGATTAAATCAAAGTTATATAGAATTAGGAAGCAGATTTAGTTCAAATGTAAAAATCAAAAAGTGAAAAACTTAGAAAACTAAACTTTAAGGAAAAAAATTAAACTTTAAGGAAAAAAAAACACAAAAAACATAATTATTACTAGGCTTACAATGTACTGACCGATAATTAATTTACAGCGACATACATAAAATCATAATGACCTGAATTAAATATATATTGTATTTTATAATTAATAAAATAATTAATTGGTAAAGTAGGAGTCGGCTGTTTAATTTAAATATCCCATACAGATACTTTATATATTTAATAAGTAAATTGTGTTATATGTGAAAGTTAAAATGTAAAACAACAAGGTAGCCATATGCTAAGTATATACCTGCAGTAAAAAACCTACTAGCTCTCTTTGGCGTAGTAGGTAAAAAAGCACGGTTTATCTGTGATTTGAATACAGGCTTCCAATTAAACTTAGAACTTAACATATAAAGGTGTGAAGAATTATAGTCGGAGGGTAAAGTGAATATATGAAATTTCAGAGAATAGAAAGTGACTTGTGTGTAATAGATATAAATAATAAATGAATAAAACTATATGTTACTTAGGATATATAATTATATTAATATATGTTAAGTTAATGTGTGTGTGTATGTGGAAGGTGAATGAAAAGTATGAAAGGTGAGAAGGCGCCAAGGTGTTATTTGAAGAAGAACCGTCGGTTGTGTGCACAGTTGTTTGAAATATCACGTCTTTTACTTAGTAATTGTTTACTATCTTCTGCTAAAATTGCCATTCGTTCAAGGTTGCATATTTGGCAGACCTTGCTCGCGCTACTGATGTTATTGTTGGCGTGGTGGAGGATGCTCCATTTAATTTCTGGTTAGTTTCAAACAGGAGGTCACTTTAAAGATAGGTACACCGGGCGTAAGTATACTTTTAAGCATGTAAGTAAAAAGAATAGTACAAGATTGTCAGATTTCGTTTGGCAGTATTTTGATAGGTATGGAACTAAACCAGAAATGGAATGGAGCATCCTCCACCACGCCAACAATAACATCAGTAGCGCGAGCAAGATCTGCCAAATATGCAACCTTGAACGAATGGTAATTTTAGCAGAAGATAGTAAACAAATACTAAATAAAAGACGTGATATTTCAAACAGCTGTGCACACAACCGACGGTTCTTCTTCAAATAAAACCTTGGCGCTTTCTCACCTTTCATACTTTTCATTCACCTTCCACATACACACACACATTCACTTAACATATATTAATATAATTATATACCATAAGTAACATATAGTTTTATTCATTTATTATTTATACCTATTTCACACAAGTCACTTTCTATTCTCTGAAATTTCATATATTCACTTTACCCTCCGACTATAATTCTTCACACCTTTATATGTTAAGTTCTAAGTTTAATTGGAAGCCTGTATTCAAATCACAGATAAACCGTGCTTTTTTACCTACTACGCCAAAGAGAGCTAGTAGGTTTTTTACTGCAGGTATATACTTAGCATATGGCTACCTTGTTGTTTTACATTTTAACTTTCACATATAACACAATTTACTTATTAAATATATAAAATATCTGTATGGGATATTTTAATTAAACAGCCGACTCCTACTTTACCAATTAATTATTTTATTAATTATAAAATACAATATATATTTAATTCAGGTCATTATGATTTTATGTATGTCGCTGTAAATTAATTATCGGTCAGTACATTGTAAGCCTAGTAATAATTATGTTTTTTGTGTTTTTTTTTCCTTAAAGTTTAATTTTTTTCCTTAAAGTTTAGTTTTTTAAATTTTTCACTTTTTGATTTTTACATTTGAACTAAATCTGCTTCCTAATTCTATATAACTTTGATTCAATCATTACTAACATTCAATATATAATATACATGTTACACCGAGTTTCTGTGACTTTTATAGCCTTCAGCGTCGTTAAGTTTTATTAAATTTTATTGATTTACTAACTAATGATTAATGTTTTATTTTTGTTCAAAATAGATTACATAAAAACAAAATTAATGTTCTTACAATACGAATTAAATAGTTTAAATAACCTCATTTACATTGTGACGTAATTATTAGTTGTAACGAATGTATTTTTTTCGTTAGTTAACAACAGTAAATTTTGATTTAGTTATCTTTCCTATTAACGTAAGTTTTTTGTTTATATTATGTTTTGTTGTGTAATTTAGCTTACTTATTTATTTTAGACCTAATAATTACAAATATCATATAGTTTTATAACAGTCGGATTTAATATTAAGTATTTCACCTATTATTAACTATTTTCTGTTGAATATATCTTATTTTAATGAAAACATATATACACCTACTTTATTCTATGCTTCTATTCTCTCATTACAGTAATTATTTTTTTACATAACTCAGTTGAAGTGTGTTGATTCGTTGACACACAGAAACATATGTTGGTAGAATAAAGGAAGATTACTGTATAATTTGTTTTTATTTATATTCCAGTTAAGTTACTTTACTAGGATCTTTTGTTAGCAAACAATTAAAACTATATTTTGAACAGTTAAAATTTTTAGTTATATTGAGTGGAAAAGCATGATTTGTAATAGAAACTAGCTATTAAAACAGTTATGTCATATAACTAAACCGCAAAAGTTGTTATATCGCTTGACCGTCTATTTTTCACATCATTAATAAATTCCTACTTAGTTTTAGAGCAATAAAAACTGTTTAACACTAATAGTTAAACAGACAAGTTTTTTTGTATAACAAGTTCGAGGGTAATTAAATCTCGCCTATTTTTTAATTGCGACTTAAATCAGTACTTTAATTGACAAACATTTCTTTAAAATTACTTTATTATGAGCAGTTGAAATAACGTAAGTAAAAACAAAATTAGTATTAAAAATAAAACATTTTGAATTAGAATAATAAATTAATTATAGTTAAATTAAGTTTAATTAAGAGTAGAATTTTATAAAAACTCCATTAAGTTCTTTGTTTCTTTTAATCACATATTTTGCCAGACGATTATTACATAAAACATATTTATTTTTTATTCATTACAGTAAAGCCAGCTTGCAATTTATTGACTTTATTCTCGATGGTTTTTTGCACCTCTAAATTTCTATAAATATGATGAGTTTTTTCTTTATTAAAAATTAAAATTTATATAATAGGTTTCACAATAAACTGGTTAATCAAGTTATATAGTTTAATCTAATATTTTATACTTACATTTCACTTTTAATGATCGCTAAATAATCTAAAGTTTTTGTGTCTTTGAAAACCTGTAAAACAATAACTTTCAAAAGATATCAAGAAAATCATTTTAAAAATATCTACTATTAATCTTGTTTTTGCAATTTTAAATTTTGAAAACTTTCAAATTTCTATGAAAAGTGTAAATTTATTTAGCCCTGCATAAATTTTATTTCAAAAGAAAAAGAAAAGATGGGTAATAATAAGTTTTCAACACTAAACTTCCATAGTTAAGTTTATTATAACTAATTATAACTTAGTTACAGTAAATCGTTATATACAATTTATCAGTTGATTTAAGAATTAAAATTAAATTAAACTTCGAGTAAATGACAAGTTCTAAATATTTAAAAAACCTTCTACCTCTACTTTTGACTTTGTATTAAACAGTATACACTATCGTTTAAAGAACTTAGAATTTAATGATATTAATTTTAAATGAAACCACCATTATAATTACATTTACTAAATTTTATTACTGTATTGTTTTAAGTGTCATAGACGCTGATACTAATACTTTTAAAACGTTGTATTTCATATAAATTCTCTATGAATTTGGAGGCAAATTGGTAATCTGGTTTTTACACTTAAAAATATATATTAAGCGTATAGAATCATTTCAAAAGAAAGTACAGAATAGACTTTAACCACTGCTATACTCATTATAATTTTTACATTGCCGACTATCAAAACTTTATACTTAATCTTTAGAATACAAAAGACTTATACTTTTCCTAATGCTTTTTAAAACTAATTAACTACACTTAATTAATAAACCATTTTTAAACCTTATTGTCAAAACAATAATTGAACCAATTAGTATCAACAATTAAATTTTAACAAAAGCTATCTGAACATTAGGTTTTATTTTAAACAAAATAAACTAAACTTCAAAAAAAAACAATTTTGTTGAGATTAATTTGTTTTTAAAACAAATCCTTATCTTAAAAATATACTAAATTAATACATTAAAACAGATCAGCTAAATAAATTTCGGGTTAGATATGATCGGGTTTAATTGGGTTAGAAGTGATTGAGTTAGAAATGATCTTGTTAGAAATGATCGAGTTAGAAGTGGTCGGGTTAGAAGTGATCGGGTTAGAAGTGATCGGGTTAGAAGTGATCGAGTTAGAAGTGATCGGGTTAGAAATGATCGGGTTCGAAGTGATCGAGTTAGAAGTGATCGGGTTAGAAGTGATCGGGTTAAAAGTGATCGAGTTAGAAGTGATCGGGTTAGAAGTGATCGGGTTAGAAGTGATTGGGTTAGAAATGATCAGGTTAGAAATGATAGTGAGTTAGAAATGATAGTAAACCGTTAAACTTATCGGAATTAAAAAATATATTTATAGTCATGCACCTAATATTATACAAAAAGTGGTTGAATTATCAACTTTTGTAATATTGTTTAAATTAAAACTCAAACATAAAGTAACTGCTGTACATTCATTTTTTAAACAACTCATAATTTAATTACCTATAAAAAACTTGAAAAAATTAAATAAAAACTATAAGTTATGTTTCAAATAAAACTGTCTTAAAATTTCTAAATTGATTTACGTTACATGCAAAGGTTTTTGATAATTTAACTAGTTTTGAACATAGAAAGAATGTAATCTTTAGTAGTATTACGTCATAAAAATAAACAAAATTGTAGAATTTATAAAGTCCTTTAAAATTTTCTTACAGCATGAAAGCTTTAATACTTGTATCATACAAAAATGTTAATATTTAATACTAAAAATTATTTGAATTTATTCTGTTCAAAACTGTCCGGAGAAGTGAAGTTCGGATAAGTGAATAAGTACTGTACAAGCAAAAGTATGCTAAGCAAAGAGTAGAACATAAGCTAGTGTTTTATTATCTAGTATCATTATAGTAGTATCTTTCACTTATAATACAATTTTTTTTTCTATTTTAAAATTTAAATTTTTAAATTTAAACTAAATAAGAAACAAAAACTTGTTTAATTAATTTTTATAAGTAATAATTAGAAAATTTCTTAACTGAAAAAACTTTAACATAAGTATATACATTTGTAGTTAAGTGTTAACGTTGTATTTAACTTTTTGTATAGTTTATTGCTATTTTGTTATACTTCATTTCACTTAAAATCTTATAGCACAGTTAAAAAGTACTATTTGATAGTTGAAAAACATAAGAGCAGCTAAAAACAGAACTTAACTTACACTATATGAGTTTAAAATCTTTAACAACTGACAATTCATCAAAAAAAAATAGTAAGCACAGTTGATTCTGAAGCATTTTCATTCATGTATTGTTTAGTAATTATACAACTGTTTATTAAACAACCAGTTATCTTAAGTATGACTACTAAATTTTATTCTTAAAAAAATTATTTCTCAAGCTTAAATATTGTATCTACTTTAATTTTGAGCAGTTATAGCTGTGTGTTTATTAAATAAACACATCGAGTATTTATTAAAACTACTTAAACAACAACACTTAAGGTGTTTACAAATAACTTATAAACAGTATTTTTGGGTAGTAACAGTTCTGATAATGTATTATTATTTTTAAGATTATTCCTAGGAGAATATTTCCATATTTAACTTAATTATAATGTTATAGATATATTAGAATTAGACAAACATAAAAAAACAAGAAGATGTTTTTTAATATAAATGCTTAAAGTAAATTTTAGTTTATTTCAGGAGGCTTTAAAGTACTTTAAGACTATTTAATTAACTAAACTTTTAAAACCTCGTAAAACTATTAAAACCTAGTAAACCTCGTAAGATAATGTATGAAAAAATGTTAGTCTAGTCATTTAGTGGTATATATTAGTACATATAATATTTTGAGAGTAATTTTTTATGTAACATAAAGTGATAAAACATTAGTTTAGTTTATGTTATTGAGTTAATGCAATTATTTTTGAAATTTTGCTAACAACTGATACTTCTAAAACTTTAAAAACCTTCTTTGTATATATAAACTTTTATTCGTTTTGTCCAGAAACCATATTATAACAACATATAATAATAATTTTACTTTAAAATTATTTAGTTTGTAACGTATTGAGGCAAATTATTTTTTAAATTATGTATTGTAAATAGGTAAAAACTTTTTTCGTTGCTAAGCATTTTAACAGAGCTTTTAAATTCAAAGCTACAATAATCTTTCTTCTTAATTTGAATTTTTAAAGTATTCCAAAAATGTGTACTCAACAAGGTGTGTATACCTAGGAAGCGTCAGTCTTAATAAAAAATAACATTTCGAACACTGTGTTTAAGTTTCTAAAGTGTGAACATAAAACCAAAGCAGTTTTACATTTATAATTTTTTTTCTAGATTTATCAGTAAGTTATTTTTATAATGTTGTTGTTGTCTGCTAGTTCAATTAAAGGTTTATGACAGCTTGTGAATGTTATTGTGAACTGTGATATAATACATGTTTGCTCGTAGTTTTTTACTATAGAAGACTAACTTGAAAATTCAAAAAATATCGAATTTTTAAAGTGTTTTAATAATTTTCACAATATATAGTTTTCTATTACAAAAGCGTATAAATTTAAGTTTATGGAAAATTCAATACTGCTAACTTAAAGTTTATTAAATATAATGCACTTAAAGACGTTAAAACCTGTTGGACATTTTATTAACAACTCTTAATAATGTTTTAAATATGTTTTTTATGTTTATTAAATATTTTTTCAGGCACTAGTTTTAAGGTCATACACATCTACTTTATAGTTGTTTAAATTAAATATCACAAACATTATTACAACAATATCTGAAGATTTTAACATGCTGGTAGAACCTTTGTAAAAAAGTGGGTTTAAAAATAAAAAAATTTGACCATGTTTATATTTTACTACTTTTAAACTATCTATTAGACACTTTATAATGTTTATTCTACTGTAGCTCATAACAAAATTTTCCTATTTACACAAATTAAGTTAAAAAAGTTATTTTCAAAAATAAATGATATTTGCAATAATTTTGCTAACTGAAGGCAAAACTATTAACACTAACACTCTACAATTAATAATTTTATTTACTTAAAGCTTTTAATGTGTAATTACAGTAATATTTACCACAAGTATTTTTACAAACTAAAAGCCGATTAAAAGAAGTGTTAACAAAAGTTTGATAATTATTTAAAACAAAAACTGTTCATCTATTTTATGTATATTTTATAGTTTTTATACAGTTTATAGTGTTTTTTTTTGAGAATTTCAAAGTTCTTGGGTATGTGTTTTATAGACAAGCAGTTACTGAAACTTACTTTTAACCGGAAAAATATTAAAAGAGCAACTAAAGAAACAAAAAAAGAGTTAAGCAGTTTACTTTTTGAGATGAAACCTGATCTGTTTGTAAATAAATATTTCCGCTTAAAAATTTTGCTTTGCTTGTCTTATTTTTTCTTTAGATAGCTGCTACAACTTTAAGTAACAACAATTACAAAAGTAAAGTAAGAATAATACTTTTGAATTTCTGCAGAATAACACCCATAAATAAATTAATAAAGATTTTTTGAAATACTTTTGTTTTAGTTTTTCACAAAGTAACATTTTAAATTTTTGTTTATTTTCTAATTTGCAGATTTATATTATTTCTTATAAACTAGACCAGTGTTCGTCAAGGTGTACACTTGTGCACACTAGTGTACACAAAGCTTTTTTAGGGTGCACGAAATATTTAGAGTACACGAAACTCATTTAGGGGTGCACGAAATTTTTAGATTACAAAAAAAAAATACATACAGTTAGGTTAAGTATGTAGTTAATATTTAATAAAGTATTTAAAGAATACTGAAAGTGTTCAATTAATCAGTATGCAAGACAAAGCCATATAACTAAAATATCATTGTGAGAATAATACAAAACAAATGCAGAAGTCAATTAAAATGAGAATCAAATAAAAAATTTTCAGTATTATTTGTCAAATGGTTTGCATGTATTAACAAACTGAGTTATTATTTTTAAGGAGAAATACACTAACAAAAGTGTTTACGTATTCCCACCAGTAGCGGCGCTTATTAAAATTAGATCTTGGGGTGCACCTACTTTATTTTTTGCAGCTTGGTGTACACAGAATTTAATTAGCTTGACGACCACTGAACTAGATTGTATCAACATTATGTATGCTTAAACATATAAGACGATAATATTACATTTAGTGTACAGCTTAAACTTTTTTTTTTGAATTATATACTCAGTTATGTTTCTTTACATTAAAAAATAATTCTAAGTCGCTTAGTAAAAATGGATAGTATATATATATATATATAACTTTTATCTAACTCTAAAAACTTTTTGTTTTGTGTTTGTATTAAGTAACTAATATACAAAGTTTAATTTTTTAACTAGTTGTAATTAAAATGTGGTAAATAAAAAGTTTTTACCAACTATTTTTTTGTTAGTTAAAGCTAAAGCTGGTAACACGAACACAATTTGGTCACTAACGTTTATAAATTTGCATGTTAATTGTGAACGTAAATACAGGAATCTTCACTAAAAGTAATTTTGCAAGCTAAAAAATTAGTAAAAAATATTTCTGTTACTTTTTTCTGAACCAGTATCGTTAATTTAGGTTAAGGTTCAGTTTTAAAAACTAGTGTTACTGTATTTTTTTTTTTGCAAGATTTGTTTCGTCCTTTGTATATATCTTTTTTAGACAGGCAGTAATGAAAATTTAGTTTAAAGATGGAACTTTTAATATAAAAAAACTAAAAATCAATTTACAGCCGTTGATACTTTTGAAAAGTAACATGTAATTTAGATTTGTAATTAGATATTACCGCTTAATTTCTTAGCTTAAGTTTCTCTTTTTCACTTTTATTTTTCTTATTAGTAGCCTACCGTTTTAAAGTTAACAAGCTGAATAACAATTTTCAATATGTACAGATTGAAAGTGTATATGATTTTGTTAACTTTTAAAATAATTTTTAATAATTTTTCACACAGTATCACTTTATTTATTTTTTTTTTTCACATTTTTTTACACTGCATTTTGTAAAGTAACTGTAAGCTATTCTACAACACTTTAAACTGTAAAACTTACTAAAAAAAATTTAGTAGCTGGTTCAAATATTTTTTTCAACAGGGTTAGTATTAAACTATGTTTCTATAAAAGTTGCTTACAAATAGCACAAATTTTATTTATATATTCATTACATTTACACTTAGTTTAGTGTTTGTAATAAAAATCATATTTCTTAACCAAAATATTTTTATTTAAAAACAAATTAGGCTTTATAATTTAATATGAATAACTTTTTTTAAACCTGAATAATGTTTAATAAATAAACATGTTTCTGTGTTTAAATAGCAGATCGGATATTTAAAAAAAATTAACGAGTAGTTTGCTATTTCAATCCTTATTTTAAAATATGGATAAGCTTGTCGAAAGCAACAAGGTATTTTAAGCAGATATAGTAATGTTTTTTGACTTATAGGCGTTTTTCAATTTTTTTTTTAAAACATTTGACCTATAATTTACAGTTAAATTTTAACTTGGTATTCAAAAATATGTAATAAAATAAGTTAGTATAGTTTAATAATTTGTTTTCTTAGTTTTGAAATCTAATGTTTGTAAAAATACGTTTTGTTTTTTTTTTTTTTCAAAATAAATTTCAAAAGCTTTCTTAAAGACCTGATTAAAAAAATAAACAAAGATGTATACTTGATTTCACATATGACTTAATTTAGCACATCATTGTTTTAAAGCCATTACTTCACCTATATAGTAAACTAAAGAACAAATAATATTAGCAGAATGAAAGTTCATTCTCCAATGAATTTAACAAGACAGCTGAAATGATGTTTTATCTAAAGCAGACAGTTGAAACACAGGCGAATAAGTTAGTTTGATGTTACGTTTTAAATAGGCCCTTAGTATAAATTTAAAATTTGAAGCATGATTAAATTGTTACTTTGAAGGCTGTTATTATAATTTAGCAGAAGTATAGTGCATTTTAACTTTGTCATGTAGATTTTTAAATGATTACCATACTTTTAAATATTATTTATAGAATTTAAACAAATGTATAAAAGCTACTTCCGCTCGTTTAGACAGTATAGTTCATCGTTTTGATTACTTACTAATAAAATCTAAGACTTATTTGTTTATTAAGACATTCTACAGAATAATCATTAAAAACTTGTTGTATCTTATTATACGTATAATGTACTTAAACTTTTAACATTCTAAAACCATCAATATTTAGATTGTGTAGGCTTAAAATAAGAAAAATTTCTTTTCTCTGTTTAGATAATTACTTTCTTCTTACAATAGCACCTGGCGAACTAACAAAAAGTTACATACTTAATTATCTATTAGATAAACTAAGTGCAAATGTATTCAGTTTTGTAAAAAAACAATACACAGTAATTAACTAATATATCATTTTTTTACAACTTAATTATTTTCTAAACATGCAATCTGTACCTAAGTTTCTCTTATACACGTTTTATTACCATATATTATATTTCAGTGTACACAAAAACATTTGAAACTACATAAGAATAAGACATAACGTAGAAGATTTGTTTTTTTTTTTTTGTTTTGACACTTTTGATTTCTGTGCACTTTATATTCAATCTTATGCACACCAATGCCTATAAACGCTCACTTTTAGATTTTTTTTACTTTTTTCTAAATATAAGTTTAGTTTATCTTTGCAAAATTTGTGTCTATTACTGTTGTTTTCTCACTTTAATTACAATTAAGTGTGTTCGAACAAAAAAAAAAGTAATATACGATTAAAAAGTTTTTGTTCTGAACCCATCTTCACATTTGAAAGTTAATTTATTACAAACTTTAAAATTATTTTTTTGCACACTAATGTACATATATGCTCACTTTCACGTTTTAAAATTTTACTTAATTTAGTTTAAATTTAAAGTTAGAAAACACAGTTCTCTATAATAATTCTTATTCACTTTTATGTTTATTTAAATGTGTACAGACACAATTCAAAAAGAAAATAAATAATACACAAGTTAAACAATTTTTAGGTTCAGAGTACACTTTCAAATTTTTAATCTACCAATAATGTACACAGATGCTTACTATATTTAGGTGTACACATAATCTTTTCATTTAAAAGTAATAATATGACATAAAGTAATTCATTTTTTTTTCAGAATACATCTTTTACTTTTAAGTTAAAATTTAAGTTTTTTAAGTTAATTTATATGCACATTAATGTATAGACAGTGATGCTTATTTTCGAAAATAGTTTTCAATTAATATCAGGGTTGCCACACAATCAAGAAGCTTAGTATACTTTAAAACTTCTAAAAATACCGGGATGAATCAGGATATTATAAGTGTCTAAAAAAACTTATAAAAACTTAGGCAAGTTTTTATTTTTATTTTAAAATATCTCAGACCAGTTGGTTTCTCGATTTTATTTTTCGATTAATTTTTTTAACTACCTGATCTTATTGATATTTTAAACTAAAAAAAAAAATTAGAAAAGAAAAACAAAATACAGATAATTTATGAAAGTTTAAGGTGACTCAAAATAGTTTTTTTTGACTTTAGTTAGCTCTGTAATACTTAATTCAGATTAATTGTAATTTAAGCACAGTTTTCTATTACAATTGTTTCTACATACAATGATTAAGTGTATACAGACAATATATGAGATAAGTTTAGATTGTTTTTTGTTTAGTGATACATTTTAAGTGCACGACTACTCAAATTCGAACAATTAAAATTCTAAGAGATCAAAATTAAAAAAAAAACATTTTAAAGGCGCACAACTCGAAAAGTAATGTATAAAAAAGTATAATTCAAAAAAAATTATATAGTTGTTATTAATGTGTACAAGCTATTTTTTTCGTTTTGAAAAGTATCTATTACTTTTTTAGATATCGCTAAAACAAGCTTTAAAAAATTGTAATTCTTAGTATTAATAGTAATTATTAGTATTAGTAGATTTTTAAATATCTAAAAACAAATACAAAATTTTGAAAAAAATGAAAAACGACTTGTAGATTTAAATAAGACTTGTATACGTATTTTTATTTTTTCGAATATATGCTACTTTTTAATTATGGTTTCTTAAATATTTTGTTAAGAATTTGTATTTTCCGAATTTATATTTTTTGATTTTGAATTGCTATTTAATTATAGCTTTTCTATTCCTTTTTAATAATATTTATTTACAAACTAATTTAATTCCTATAATTGCACATTATCATACACAGATGCTCTTTTTATTGAGCTAACATGTTAATGTATACTTCAATTAGGTATGTTAAATTTAAAAAGTCTGTGTATTGTTAATTAAGATAGTTTAAACTTATTCTTTTTTAAATGGAGTGCAAAGTAATGAAGAATTGCCATAATGCTCAATAAAAAACAAGTTTTTTTTTTTTCATTGATTGCTCCATAAATAAAAAAATAATTTTAGAAATCTCTCTGTTTTTTTACAGATAACTTATGATAGATAAACTTTTGTTTTTTTACTGTATATACTTACTGAACTGTTAGCAAACTTCGTTGTTATTTTATTTTGTAAATTTTAAGTCACTTTAAAAAACTAAAGTGGTTTTGAAATTTCTTATTATACTAATTTGAATAAATCTCCGAGTATTTAAAATATCTTTTAAAATTGTAGTTTATAAATTATAATTTTTTTTATTCCAGATACACATTATGTAACTTTTTATGCAAGTTTTATTAGGTATGTTAGCTTGGTTAATAGTAAGTCTTTAAATTTTTGGCTTTTTCGAATTTAAATAAACTTAGACTGGTTAGATGCAACTCAGGCACTTTAAATAGCAACCATACATAAGACTTAACTGATTATTGATAAAGAGTTTTACTAGAGTATTTAACAATTAGTTGTGTTAAAACAAATTTTCATAGTACAGACGAGTATGAATTTATTTTAGTTAATTATTTAAAAGATTACTGAACTTTTCAATAACAGCAATAGTTTACTAATATAGTTTTTAATAACTAATATTTTTTTAAATATATGAATAAATGGTTGTTTACATGATAATTGTATAAAAATGGCACATAAATGTTTTTTAAACTCTGTTCTCATTGAAAGTTAAGTGGTAACTAAAAATAAATTTATTAAATTAAAGTTATTAGGTGTTTGATAGTAGACAATTTATTAAGATTTAAGTACATTATTTATATAAATTTTAGTACTATAAATATGTAAAACTTTAATCTGCAGTCTAATTGTAGTTAAAAGTTATTTAAAATCATAAATTGAGTATAATTAAAGCTGTTTTATTTTTGTGTGCTTAAAACTAAAACCAATCGATAATTCAAATTTTACTAAAACTAAAAACTACGAACTGCAAAATTTTGAAAATTTTAAATTCTGGCCTGCGAGTACCAATTGCCTGCCGACTACTGCTGTAATCTCTTGAATCTACTACTAATAAAAAAATCATCTTTAAGTTTTAAACTCAATTAGAGCTTTAAAAAAGTAAAGTGTAAGAACATTTTATTTTAAGCTAATGTCCGTTTTGAATATAGCAGTGATAGACAAAAATTTGCTACTTTTTAATCATTAACAAGATTAAAAGTAATTCCATTCAGATTTTTTTTAAGCATTATAAAATAGGTATTCCTTTTTGATTAAAATTCAATGCTTTGTATTTATTATCTAACATACTGTTTCTATTTAATACTTTGTTTATTGCGCTTTAAGATTGAAACTTCAAGTCTTGTTTAGTTTTTGATACATATACTTTTCCTCGAAAAACGAATGTATTATTAATACTAATAAGTTTTTATATGTTTTTGTACGTTTTTTTTTAACAAAGTTGTGTTCATTCTTGTATTATAACTCTTTATATTACTTTTACTTACTGTTTAAAAAAAAACTGTTATTTGTAGTTACAAACAATATTAGCAATTTGTTTCGACAATAAAACAAAATTTACATTATATTTTGCTTAACTAGCTTAAAAAATTCACTAATGAATACTAAAGGCTTATTATTAAATTTATTGATTATAAAACAACAGACTCGTTTTAAAACAGATTAGGATTGTCTCCTCCGGATCCAACGTCAGATCCTGAAGAACAAAAGCTATTTTATCATAATGTTAGTTGAAGGGTTGTAAATATATTAATAATATTTCTATCGTCTTTAAAGTTTTGGTATTTTCACAAATGCAAAAACTATTTTTTTAGTAATTAATTGAATAAACTATTAGGTAAAAATATGATCATATAACGGTATATATCGACAATCAAGGTTAAACTTGGGTTAAGTTTATACTAATTTTTTTTTATTTCTATTTTAACTAGTTTGAAAATAGAAAAATAGTGTTTTTTTTGTAAAAAACTCTTTTTATAAAATTAATTAATGCTCAATTTTATTTAAAAAACTTTATTTTATAATTTGTAAGCGTAGAGGTAGTATATGTACAAATATAGTAAGTTTTGTTATTTGGCATATTTTCTTATAGATCTCGTATTGATGTAGTTTTAAATGTTCTTTTCGTAAATATTGAATACTTTTACTTTGTTTAAAATTATATTATCAAGTAAAATAAGTTTCGTTGTTCCGTTGTAGATGCTACACAAATACTTAAAGCATTTGTTCAGTTGTGTAGAGTGTTTACACTAGTTTACTCTTATTAACAATAGTTGTTTATTTTCAGTTAAATTTAAAAGAGACTAATTACAAAATGATAACTGTTGTTTATCATTCTTTTGGTTACCGAAACTTAAATTGTAAAATAAATTCTTGTTAGAGTAAATTCATTATTTCTCCTTCAGTAGTTGAGATCTCATTATTTGTTTCTTAAAACTAAAACATATAATACTCTTTTTGTCAGTTCAAAATAGAATAATTTAAACTTTTAAAAGATTTAAAAACGTTGTATTTTAATTTTAGGTCTTGTATTTATAAAACTTAAGCTGTTATTTTTTTTAAAACAAAAAAATATGCATACAAATTATTTTATAGAACAAAGTATTCTTTTAAAAAACTAAAAATATATACTTATAGATGATAAAACTCAATAAAAAATCTAGTGAAAAATTGAGTAAAAGCTTTGTAAAATACTTATCGTTCGTGAAGAATCCATACGAAAAATCAGATTGGGCGAAAATTTCAATCGAATTAAACCAGGTTTATTATGATAATCAGGCTTCAACTCAGTTAAATACAGAAAAAGGTTAGAAAAACAACGATATAATGTTTTTAAAATCATTTTAATGGTTTTGTATACAGTTTTATTTTAGTAATAGTAGTTTTGAAAGTAAAGCTTTTAATAAAAAAGTATAATCTTCTTTATGTAATTTTTTAAACAAACACTAAATAAAGTGTTTATTAAATCTTTTACAAAATTACAACCAATACACTTTGTTGTTTTTGAAAAACAACAGTAACTATAAAACAGTGTGTTATCTTCATCATGTAAGGTTTTCAATTAAATAAATAACTCTAAATACAACATTTTAAAAACTGTTTTCAAAAAAGTATCACCGTGGTACTTTATTTTCATAAAAACTTAAGTAGTAGATTTTTAAAGTTAGAATATAAAATACAACTGTTTTAATAAATTTGCTTTTCAAATTTTAGATTTTGATAGTTCGAACCAGGGGCGTAGTGTGGGGTATTCCAGTGCCGCAATTGCACCACCTTAAAATATTATAATAAAAAATTAAGTATCTATAACGTTTTCGTTAGTTTTTAGAACAAACTATCTTATAAAACTCCAATTTAGAAAACGACTATTTTTACACTGCCGCAAACTCTTAGCTGACTGTCGAAATTGAACTCTAAATAACAAAAATTTTCTAGAGTTACCAAAATATCATGTGTACAAACCATACTAATCTTGCGGTTAGTGAGCTAAGTTGAAAATTTCACTAAAACAGTACAGGCTTAAATATCATTCCACAAGCTGTTTTAAACAAAAAATTTGAAACAAAGCTAAGCAGAGCAGGGGCGACTCGAACAGAGGCAACTCGATCACTGGCAACTCGAGCACAGAAAATTTGAGAAGAAGCAATTGAGCGGAAGCAAATAGAGCAGACTCAACTCGAGCGGATGCAAACCGAGCAGAGGCAACCCGAACAGAAGCAACTCGAGTGGAAGCAACTCGAGCAGAGGCAACCCGAAAAGAAGCGACTTGAGCAGAAGCAACCCGAGCAGAGGCAACCCGAGCAGAAGCGACTCGAGCAGAAGCGACTCAAGCAGAAGCAACTCGTGCAGGGGCAACTAGAACAGGAGCAAATCGATCACTGGCGATTCGAACACCGGCAACTCGTTTTTTTTTTTTGCACCATCAAGAAAAATACCACGCGACGCCGTTGGTTCGAACTAATCTAAAAATTTAGGGCTTATAAGTTAAAATTCATAATAGCTTAGTTTAGTACATGTTTTAAATAACTGGATAGTAAAGGCCCAAAAAGTTAGTAGTTCATGGTTATAAAAGTTATAAACTTGTGACTGATTATCAGTTCGCTGGTATATTTTTATTACAATAATGTTCACCATTAAAAGTCATACAAAACAAGAAAAGCTAAATTACTAAATTATTTAAAAATTAAAGTATAGAGACAAATAGTCTGTGGTTACTTTGAAACTCATACGTAATTTTTATCAACAACAGAATACGCTAAACGGATGGTAGAAATGATCATCAGTAGATCTGAAATTATTACGTCATCTGAAGTTACTACGTCATCTAAAACGCACATTAGCAAATACAAGTGCAGTATCTGCGATAAACTTAAAACGAGCAAGCGTGATTACAAACTGCACCTTATGGACCATTTCGGTTTGTTTATTATTTGTTATACTTTTTAACTTTTACTGACGATTACTTGTGCTTTAAACTAAAGAGTATCAGTTAATTAAATAAGTCACTACGTTTATTTATGTTTATTAATGCTATGTTTTTCTTATAAAGTTGTGTGAGTTTAGTACTGTTTAGTAAGAAGCAGAGTGTTATCCTTTAAAAATGCAGTAACCCTTTTAACCAAGAATAGTTAAAATTGTTATGTTTTACTTTGATTTAATTTGTTTTAAAAAATTAGTTTTGAGACTAAATAAACTTTCAATCATTATAATTCAACAAATTTTACACGATAAACATCTAAAACTTAATATGTAAAACAAAGGCTACAGAGATCACAAGTGTCTAGTTTGCGCGCAAGAGTTCATTTATGCAAAAGATCTCAAAGACCACACCAACATTCATACAGGAGAAACTCCTTATGAGTGTTTGAAGTGCGGAAAGTCCTTCAACAACAACGGTAAGTTCATAAACAAATTCTTTTGTATTAAATAATTAAATATTTTATCAAGGAGTGAATTTACATGTAGTAAAGTTGTAAGTTCAATTCTCATAAATCATTAATCTTAAACTAGAGCATTATCAAAAACAAGGTCGTTTAAGTTAAAATATAAATATTGTTTTAGTTTTATACAACAACAAAAAACGGTACTTTAAAATTTATACAAAATGGTTTTGAAAAGTTTCAATTTAGATACTTAATAAAAAATTTAGCTTATGTTTGTCAAAATAAATGCATTTGTTTATTTTCAAATATAATCACTTACTCTTTGAAAAACACTGTCAACTGTGTTTTCATGAACTCTAACTTCAAAGTGTTCAAAACTCTGCTTTAATCTATTTTTGGCTAACTAAAAGTTTCTTCTTTATTCTGTAATTTGTTTAACTTTGAAGTCATAAATTAATATACATAGCTGTTGCAGTTAATCATAGATTAAAAAGAAATGTTTAAATATAATTTTTTTTAGTTATTTTAGTAAAATATATTTACGGTTTGTATATAATGTTAGTTTTATCTATTGAAACTACATATAAAGTAGTACTAGTTACTTTATTTTAAAACTTATTAAAATAACGATTTTCAATTTTTCAAAGGAACTTTCGTCAAACACAAAAAGTTGTGTAGAGTTGAATATCAGAGCTGAGAAATTTATACTTGTGTTTGCTATGATTTTGATACTTTGTATTGTTCGAAATTGAATAGTTAAGCTTAATTTTTCAAATAGTACAGTTTAAACAACTGACGTTTTCATGATAATGTATAACTCATTCTGCTATTAAAATACTATTATTGAAAAGGTTTAACTATTTATATAGCATACTAAATAATTATCTTGAAGTTGAATACACTTTGAGTTTTTATTTTTTAATACTGTTTTATTATACTGAATTTAATGCACTTTATTTTTAAAAAATTTTAGTTATACATTTACAGTTTAAGCTTTGTATATTTTTAAGATGAATTTAGTAATTAAATTTTTAACCATTAATAAATTGATTAAATTTCTATCTTATTGATAAAACTTTGTTGTAATTTCTTCCAATAAAGCTTTCTAAAATCTTCTTGGATTAATTGCAATTTATTTAAGTTAAAACTAAGATATTTACGTTAAGTAACAACAGATCAATTTATGTTAATTTAGAGCCTGCTTATTAAGTATTGTTTTTTTCAGTTTGTTAAATTCAATAAAGAAATCACCGGTCAATAATATTAGTCAAACGACCTAGTTTACAGAAAAAACATTTTGATCATAGAGCTACATACCATATCCTCTGACAGAATTTATAAAATAGAGGTAAATTGCTTATTCAGACATTTTTTTCTGTAAACTAAAACTCCGCATAAGCATTTTTCCGGATAAGTACAAAACATTTTTAACTCTAACTGCAGTGTATTACGCAATGCACATTAAGTGATAACAGCTCAGTTCTTATTTGTCTACTTTAAACATTTCTTCACTTTTCAAAACGTCGTACAAAGTCGGTTTGCCTGTGCTAAACCGCTGCATTATAAAAAAAATTAGCACTTTGTTTTTTACAGTATTACATATTTATAGTTTATTTTCAATGATTAGTGGAACTTGATTTTTTTTGTCTTTTCCATTTCTAAAACCTAATATTGTCAGTGTGTGAAACGTATAATACTTAGAAATGAAAATTAAAACCATTATCATACATTTGTACTTAAACAAAAAGCTTGGATTGCCAACTTTTAAATATAGTTTAAATTCAAGCATAAAACAACTGTTAGACATTCATTTAAATAATAAAAACTTAGAAATTAGTCAAATATCGATAAAATTTTAAAAGTTTTGAGAAATTACAACTTCTACTTCAAATAAAATTGTTTAAAAAAGCTAAACGTGAGCTATAGTAGTAAAATTACTTCATAATAATGAACTAAGTTGCAGGATTTATAAAATCACATCAAAAGATTTTGTGTTTTATAATTTATATCGATTATTAATCAACTTTACCGCAAGTTCAACAACAGCATCCGAAACAACCTACGACCGGTTTCGTCCTAATTAGGACTCATCAGGCAGGCATAGTCTCCTGAAACCGCTGTTGAAATCCAACCAAGCGGGCTTAAGTACAAAGTACTGAAGCGACCGTTTGTGGGTAAAAGTGAAAAATTTGACACAGCTATATTATTCACAGTTCAACATCTCGTTGCTGTTGTTGATCTTGCGGAAAAGTTCATTAATTATTATTGATGGCACGAAACATAAAAACTATGTTAATGATGGCCGAAATAAATATTTTTTAAACTGATCAAACGAGCACAGACTATAATCTTACAATAAGCGACAATGTCTGAGGCGTTGGGCTATGAATGAATAAGCTATGTCAATTTTTTCAACTTTACTCACAAACGGTCGCTTCGGTACCTTGTACTTAAGCCCGCTCGGTTAGATCTCAACAGCGGTGTTAAGCGACTATGCCTACCTTATGAGTCCTAGTTAGGACGAAACCGGTCGTAAGTTGTTTTGGATGCTGTTGTTGATCTTGCGGTAAAGTTTATTAAATATTGTTGATGGCGTGAAACACCTCAACTATGTTGATGATGGCCGTAATAACTACTGGTGTGTTACATTGAAAAATTTTGAGTTTTTTTCTAGCCTGAAATCGTCCGAATTAGTAAATAAATACTGTAACTTTAAACTATTTCTTTAAATTTTTTTTTTATGAAAACCCAACACAACATGATGAATAAGGCTATCATAGCAAAAGAATAAATATAGAACTCTATCAAAATTTTACTTTTAAGTTTTTGTTTTAAAATCATTTTAAACAATTTGATTGTTAGTTTTTAGTATAGCTTATACACAATAATCTTATATGGCATTTACAAAAATTACACAAGTATTTGTTAACTTTGAACCTCATTTAAGAACACAATTAACTAAAAAAGTTTCCGAGCTTAGTGCGATACTAAATAAAAGTTTTTAGGTGTGAATTTAGTTGAAAACCTTCAAAAAATTTCTTTGAAATAACTTGGTATGTTTATCTTTACTTTAGAATAGTAATAGCAACGACTGATTTTTTTCTTTATAAGTTATAAAACTATCAATGTTTGTAAATGATATTTAAATTGTTTTGTTGCTGCAAAAAAACATATCTAAAACATTAACGTATTAAACTACAGCATATTAAACAAATTTAAAAATAGTTTGCAATATAAATTTGTTTGTGAAGTTTAATTCTATAAATATTTCATTTAAAATATTTAACAACAATTACAAAAAAAAGAGTATAAAATAACAAATAAAACTTTTAGTTTTATTCATTTAAAGTTTATTTATGAAAGCTGATTTGTAAAAATGAGTTCAAGAACTTTCAAATTTCAAAACTAGACTTTAAATGAAATAAACACAAATTTCAATGCTAAAGTGTCGGTATATAAAAAGGTTTCAAATTTTCTATTAATTAAAGCTTATAACCTTATAAACTTTACATTTTAAAAAATCTGATTATTTAGAGTTTAATTGTTTAAAAAAAGTGGACTAGTAAAGTAGTAATAAAAATTCGAAATCAATAGCGGTTTGTTATTTTTAGTAACTGTTAAAAACTGAAATCGTAACAATTTAAAAAAATCAAAAGAATAATGTTTTAAAATACGTTAATGTATAATGCTTTTAAGTTTCTGAAAACTTTATTTTAGTAAAAATATGTTTTTCAGCTTAACTCAACTTACTTTACAAATTAAACTTCAGTAACAAAGTAATTACAGTTAAGGTATATTTTAAATAATGAAAGATATTCTAGCATTGTAATACTTTGTGATCAACTAAAATCAATAATCTAAAAATTCTTATACCACTTTCTTGTTAATTAAAGCCGTGCTAAATGTTTTATTGTTCTGTCTTTGCAGAACATGCGAACTTCCTTAAGAACGATATTTTCTTTCTGGGTTCCTTCATGCTGAAACCTTTTTCACCTTCAACGCACTTGCCGAGGGTTTTCTTTTGAGGCTTTAAATAAATAAAAACGTTTAATGCACTAGAAAAAAATATTAAAGAATAATATACTTTGTGATCTTAGTTAAATCAAAGTATTATAAAACCGTTTACCAAATGTGAGTAATTATCAGAGCCTCTGGTTCTCGCCGTGCTTATGTTTGATATTTGTTTTGAGTTTAAAGGCATTTCTTTCTTTACTGTCTTTACTGGACTTAAGTTCGTAACTCTCTTCCCTTGGACTTGATCTACACCCTACAAGTTAAAAAAGCATTAAAACATGCTTTGAAACAAGAAACAAATGAAATAAATATTGTTATATTTTTTATAGTGGTAAACAAACTTACTTTGTAATCTTTAAAAAAAGACGCTTTCTTTGAAATTGCTTCGTTTTCAACGTGACTTCTTGCGATCTTTTCAGACTGTCTCTAAAATTTTTAAAACACTTTAAAATACAATTTTAAGTATAAAAGTTTGAGTTATATACAAATTTCCATGTAGTATTTAGTATAGAAGCTTAAACTAAATCAAAAAGTAAATATTTTCGTTAATATGTTTTTATTGCTTAATTATACTTAAAAAGTTTGTTCTATTTGAAAAAACGGTTCTTAAACTATTTTTGAGCATTTTTAACAAACACAGAAAACTGTAGTTATATTTTTTCAAAATCAAAAGAAGCTATAAAACTAATAGAAAAAAGCGTTAAGTAACGTTACAATTAATGAAACTAAATAATTAATATCTTTATTAACAGTGATTATGTTCTTGCTAAAGTGTTTCTCGAATTTATTAGCATCTTGGCTACTAGTGCTTGGAATATGAAAAGTACATACAGTCCTTTACGCATTAAATAATCAAAATAGTTTAATTTAAAACTTTCTAATAAGCTAAGAACTAAATAATCATTAAACTTAATTGTTTTAAATTAGTTACTTAGGTAGACACTTAGATTTCATTATAATGTTATTATAATTAAACTATTAACTGATTGCAAATAATCAATAGAATCCCTGTTTTTTGCGGAGGTCATTTTTGACAGGTTTGAACTTTTACTTGACAATGCGTTGTTTGATTTTAGTTCTCTCTCAGCTACATCGCGTCTAGCAATCTTTTCTGATAGTTGTCTCTTAAAATTTAAAATATTTTTTTAAATACAAGAGTTTTTATCTTTTCCAAAATGCCAATTGATACTTTTAATGGTAGCAAAAATATTTAATAACTGTAATAACAACTAGTCGTTTTTCGTATCTTTTCGTTAATAAAATATATTTATAATCTTTATTTTAAAACATCTTATCAAAAATCATCTGAAATCTTTTAACAAGTACCAAAAACTCTGATTTGTTTTAACACAAGAAAACTAAAAACGTTACTAAAAGGCAGTATTCTGAATTGTTAAAATAAAGAATTTAAACTCAAAAGCTTTAAAAAATGTTACTTTTACAAAATTAGTAAACATACTAACAGTAAATGAATTTTTGTTAAAGCAATTGCCAAAATTTTCTTCGTATTGGCTACTAGAACTTGAAGTCTAAAAAACATTAGAAATATTTTCATTGTAAAGGCTTATCAGTGATATTTACTACTTTAAACAAATAAACTATTTTAACAACTTTTGTTTATTTTATAATTTAAGGAGTTTTCTAACTCGTTGAAAAAATCTTTTATGGTTCATTATTATTTTGATTTAAGCTGTTAGCAAACTACCTACCGATTCGAAGTAGTAATTAGAGTCTGTTGTTGCAGATGTGGTTGTTGAAAATTTCTTCAAATTTTCTGTCACACTATTGTCCTCATTGAATTCGTTTATTGTGTTCGGTTTTCCGTCATTTTCTTAGATATGATTATAAAAGTGCAAAAGTATGTTAAGTTTTTATAAGCATAATTTAGAATGTTAAGTAACTTATGTCAATTTTTTTTTTCAAAAGTTGTTAACAATAGGTTAACTTAAAAAAACATCAATGTTGGCTTTTAAAAAATTTTAAGTAAATTGAACATGAAATTTAATTTCATATTAAAACCAACCAATCCTAGGAGGGTCATATTGAGTGCTACTGTCTACCATTAGTGGCTTCTTAATGGTATATAATAACTGGTACTTTTCATCATTGTACACCAAAAACTTTTGCTTGTTTCGATAAGTATAATACTTAAACAAGTCATCTACTTCTGCATTTACATCTGTATATATGTGTATATATATATTAGTTTATTTATAAAATATGGTTGTTATTTAAACTTAAACACCTTCTACTATTATTTCAAATTTAGGTGGCTGAAGATTAAGGCGTTTAGTATTATGAAACACGTGTACCAGTATTTTTGAAATCTTATTTTTCTATTTATTATATATAGACCTAAAATACACAAAATAAACTTTTGCTTTGGACAGCTGTTTCTGCGTTTAATACGCGTCTTCAGCCAAGTTTTATTCAAAGAAAAACAAACTTGCAAGTACAGCAATAAAATTATACAAAATTAGGTATTACGTAATAATAGAATAGATAGTTAATTTTTGACAAAATTATTAACAGAGCTTTTAGATAAATTGTTTTCGATAATGTATGCAGCCAGTTTGTAATTCGTTTCTTTTGTTTAGAGATTCAGATTTTTTAACTTTTAAAATTTCGATTTTTTCCGCATTGCACAATTTACATCCGTTTTTTAAACTATACTTATTTTTCGTTCTTGGTAATATTTCCCACTGAATTTTAAAATTGACCTTGTAATTTTTTAGTTTCCAAATGTACTGCGATAATGTTGTCGTATTTTTATGTTTTTCGTGTTTGGAGCTGTACTTGGCTTTGTGTAACGATTATTGAACGATAGTCCAGTCGAGCCGACATAAAACTTAGTCTGATTTTCAGTTATGACTGTCGCTTTATATATAATATTTTCCATTAGGCAACTTCCATTTACCGGTCATTCTTGTTTTTTGCAGTCACACATTCGCCTCTCTTTGTCCTGCGTGTCTAACATCTTTCGATTGTGTGCCATTATAAGTTGTTTCATGTTTGGCATGCAGGAATAGGACACTTTTAGTGTCTTCCTGTTAAAAACTTTACAATATGGATGGTCTTCAGTAAAGTTTTTGTCCACAATCTCTAGGAAGCGCTTCCCAACCCGTGTTGCCACACTTTTGCAGAACGGAGCATTGAAATATAAAATATTTCTTCTCCTTCTTTTCTTGTTCTTACCCTTCTCGCTTTTGTGGCTATAGGCTAACTCGTGATCGTACTCACTTTCTCTTATAGCTTCCTGGTATTGCTTAGTTGTTTCCTTAAAAATGCTTTGACTGCTAGAAATCTTCTGGAGGCGGTTATTCACTACGACCGGTATGTGTTTTAAAACATGCTCTGGGTGGTTTGACTTGCTATTCACATAAACCGTATGCGCATTTGGTTTTCTGTACGGCTTATGGCTTTCATTTTGAAGATCTAAAGTTACATCTAAGGAGTCTGTTACAAACAGATTGGCTTCGAAAGTGACATCAAAACCAATGTTCTTAAATACTTTTCTTAGATGGTTGACTTTTCTCTTCATATCTGGTCCCGGTAGAATGTCCACCACTGCTAAACCATCGTCACTGTATATACCAAAGTTACCATCTTCATATCAAAGATTTTTTCCTTCTTCAATATATCTAAAATATATAGGCCAACCAGTTCGAAAATTTCTGCGCCATGAAAGCTTCCCATTGGTACATCAAAGCTGTTCTTATTATGCTTTTTCGACCATGGTTCACCCTCGTGGAACAGTACTGATTTGCAGCAATGTCTGATTAGCTCTTTTTCATTCTCCGTGATTTTAGTTAGGCCTGCAGCAAATTTGAAGGAGTTTTCCAAAATTGTTGCTGAGATGGCTGGATAAAAGCTCACTATATCAAATTTGCATATATGTGTATGCAAGTTATTAGTAGTGTTATAAGATAAGGATACTGAAACAAATTTTAAATTGAACTGAACTTAGTTATAAAAATTTTTTAGATGGACGTGTTTTTTAAAAGTCAACAGCCTGATAATTTTTAAACATTTATAAAGTCGTATCAGATGTAAAATAAAGAGATTTTTACATTTTAAATAAGAGTTGTATTAGGTTATATATTTTAATAAACTATTAACTAAAAGGTACACGGTAATTTATGATATGCTTCATATATTTATGTTGTTTTTAATGGATTTCATCTTTCCTTTGTAAATAAAAAGTGCTTACAATTAAAAAAAATTAAAGCAAGACAGTTAAAAGATTAGTTTACTATAGGTCCGATACTGCTTTAAATCTCTCTAACTCTTGAACTTTAATAACTTAAGTCCTATATGAAACTGTTATTAAAGTAAATAGTCAGAAAAGGTAATAACTAACTTTGAATTTTAACAATTTTTTTTGATATTTTATACCTTTTAATACAGGATATCCTCTCAATAAATTGTGAAAGATTTAAGTTATTAGGAGAAATACTTAATAAAAGTGAGTCTTTTTTTAAATTCTGCCAAGTTGGCGATTTAAAAAAAAAATCAAAAAACCCCTGATTCACATATCAATTGTATTTTTTAACCTAATTAACTAAACTCCAAAACTGAAAATAGCTGTTGAAAATTAATTCATTGATGCAACTGTTAGTGTTTACAACAAACATAAAGTTACAAAAAAATGAAAACAAACCCGGGTTTCTGTTGAAATTCCTGTAAAAATGGGTTCCTCTACCGTAGTTATAACAGTAGAAATGACACTTGAAGTTAACAATACGACCCAAGTACTGTTGATTTTTAGTGCCACTGTTACAACTATACAACTCTTCGTATATTTCTGTTTGAAAAGAAGAAAAATTTGTAAATGAAGAGTTTTTATTTTAGTATAAAAAACAACTGGTCTGTAGCTTTAAATCTATGTTTTCATTGGAAGTTAAAATATGTCGAACTTAAAATTTTCAATAAATTTAAACTCTAAAACATTTAGTAAAGCATAAAAACTAAACTGTCAAACTTGTAAATTCAAAGAAAAAAACTCAACTTATAAAGCTATACTTTATTTAAATAACAAATAGGCATACCTTGCTCCTTTTTTCTGTCTTCATGAACAAAATCAAGCTTCGAGTAATGATTATTTGTTGGCTCTTGTAATGTAACTACAAAAATCACTTGTTTATGATTTTTAGGATTTTGCAGGTGTTATGGTTTTGATAAAATTGTTTATTTAATTTAGAACTAGTTGTAGTAATACCATTTATTTACTATTATATCTACTATTGAAGACTTTTATAGAAGGAAAACTCTGATTCAAATTAGATAAAACAAAAATTGCATAAATTAATTATCTATAAAACTTATTAAATAAAAAATTTTTATAAAACAAACATTTTTTCTCAAGGTTAGACTTATCTTCCCAAATATTTTCATACTCTTCGTATCTGGTATTTTCTGGGTTGCGTGGGCAATAAACTGTTTAAAAAATTAAAAATTACATAAAAATGTTTCGAAGTTTATTTGTGTAGAATCATATTACATAGTAGGTGTATTTAAACATAGTTTTAAAACTCTAAAATTATGTGCTGTATGTTAAGAGACTACCACATTAAGCGGAAGTGTCTGCTATATTAAACAACAACTGTTCAAACATAGAAAAAATGACTGTACATGCATTAAGATACTATAAAAAGTTAAATTAGTAAAAAATTCTCACAACTATACTATATGCTCAACTTACAGTCGTTTCTGTTCAAAACATCATAAGATCTCGAGTTTCTTTTTGAATTGGAAAGTGTTTGCTTGTCAGGAAACTTAAAGCTCCTCTGCCTGTCTAATCTAGACTTGGCATCATCTAATGCTTTTCCGTCTATGTATTCGAAAGACGGAAATAAACTTTGATTAAAGTTTGTTTGATCATTGTTATAATTCTCATGTAAGTAGATTTCGCCACCTAGTAAATATTTAAGTTGTATAAAAAAATTTGTTTATTACTTTTAGTTACCAGATTTCGAGAATTATAAGAAAATAAACATCATAAACATGCTTAAAATAATATTTATTTACTTGTTTTAGAGTAGTCCGAGTTTATATCGTCATTACCACTCGAATTACTAGAATTAATTATTGGTTTACAAAGTTGTTTTTCATGTAAATTGACGTTCGAAGGACAACATTCCTGACTGTCGGGAATATGGTTAGTTCTCAACTTCTCCATTCTTGTTTTAATACTTTCTATGAAGTTATCATCA
Source organism: Thalia democratica (assembly GCF_965202585.1). Classification (NCBI taxonomy): domain Eukaryota; kingdom Metazoa; phylum Chordata; class Thaliacea; order Salpida; family Salpidae; genus Thalia; species Thalia democratica. The sequence goes on from NC_139165.1 coordinate 22,453,428, forward strand.
ATGAAACTAGACTCAAGTTGTTCGTCAGCCTTGACGTTTTGTCCAACTTTCTCACCTATAATTAGTATTAATTTGTTGATTGCATTGAGTAACAAATCTGTTATGAATTAAAATCAAACTAAAAACTATAAAAAACACTAAAGTTATATTAATAACATGAATTGTTTACTTGCAAGTGAAGAACTGGCTTCAAAATTCCTGTCAGATTGAGTGTTTTCAAACCTTGTATGCTCAAAATTCTCACCTACGAGTAAAATTATTGTAAAACTGTTTTTATGTTTGCTTAGAAATGTTATATGGCTTCATAAAAATCAAATACAAAAATTTGTTAGTTTTTGTTAAAATTAGAAACTGTTTACTTGTAGGTGAAGAATTGGCGTTTTTCAAATATGTTGCGTGCAGAGGTTGCTCAATGAAGTTATCTTTAAATAAGTTTGTACTTAATACTGATAAATATATATATTTGGTGGTTTGTAAAACAAAACTAGAGTTTCTATACAAAAAATAAATGTAAGTAAGAAATTAATAATACAATCAACTAATTACTCAAAGTTGTTTTAGTTTTTATCATAGAATTTAGTTAGTGAGAAACTATGAATACCTGTAAAATATGACTTAGAGTTAAGCTCGTCATAACTCTGGGACAGTCTTTTATTATCAATTAGCTGCCTTCCCTGAACATTCGCAGCATCCAGAACTGCAGCGCATTCAAACGCGTATTTCATCAGAGAGTCATCAGGTTTTTTCACTCGATTGTTTACTGTTTTTTAAATTTTGTTATTTGTAGTGTTGGTAAACTTAGTATATATCTCATTATATATCATTGAATTTAATAAATTAACAAGTTACAATATAATGTAATACTATATGCACTTCAACAAAGGTTGAAATTTGTTATTATATTAACAATTCAATTTGTTCTATAACTTAAAACTTATTCACTAGTTACAGTACACATTTAAACTAACTTAGTTTTTTATTTTCTGGATAAATTTCGTTTAATCTGTTTCCGTTTATTAAAGCGTTGTTTTCATAAATAACAGATGAGTTATTGTTACTGCAGTTTCTTGATATCCATGTTACTTCTTTTTCTGTTGGTTATGTGTTGTCAAATTTCAAGTAAAACTAAACTAAACTAAGCTACTTATTTGAATTTACACTTTGTTGAGAAGCTAAACTAGCTTAAATTTTATGATTAAAAAATAAGTAATTTTTTAATTAACATATAAAAAAGAGTATATGTATTCCTTTTTGTGCATTAAACAATTTACTATAGAACAAAAAGTTTTCGAAATTTAAACAAACATAAACTTTTCACTACTGTAAAACAAAATTTGATTTTCAAAGTAATGACTATAAAAAGTTGAGTTTATCTTGAACAAGTGTTAAAGTCTTATATCGTTATATTATTTTTTGTTCTAATTTCAAGAATGTTACTAACTTGGTTTTGAATCAGTTCTTTTTATGTTTGTTTTTGATGGGTACTGTAAGTCGTTCACTGCTTTGAAATTAAATTAATTACTTAATTGCTGAACATTCGAAATTATAAGTGAACAAACTACGTTTAAATATTTTTAACAGTTCTTTTATCTATTGATAAGTTATATATACAAACGTTTTATTCAGTTTTTTTAATTTTATAGTCTTTAAAAATATCTGCACTTTGCAAAATTTTTAATATTTTAGTCCATATGCTTTTGTTCTTATTTGTAGTATTTCTTTAAAATACTTTAAAGAATGTTTTTTGGACCACGTAAATACTTCTGATTTGATAAACGAATAGTTTTGATGTTTTTAGACTAACATAGAAAAACTACAAAAAGAAAATAAGTTGTTTTTTTAATTAATAGTATTTTAAGTGTTTATAATCAAACTAATTTGTTTAAATAAGTTGATAGTAACTGAAAGTGAGCATAAAAGTTACTTGTTCATTTTCAACTCACCTTGAACCCTTGGAAAAATGCGTACTTTAGCTACAAAACGTACTTTACACTTTTTAGAAAAATATTGTCTTTTACACACAAAACTATACCAAAGTAAATAATTAAAATCAAAGTAGGACAAATTCTAGTTTACTTAAAAAATATAATCAAAAAAAACAATTTAGTTTTAAAGTAAAAGTGTGTAAAAGACATGTTTTTGTTTGTTGGTTTCACTTGCTTCTTTATTAACAAAAAAAACTTTAAATAAGTTTTCGACCCTTTTGAAGTTAGTGCGTATCTATAGGTGTTCTTATTTGATTTTACAAAAGTCAAACAATTAAATGATTTCTTTGTGCTTTTATACTGAATTTTTTTTACTAAATCAAGTAAATACAACCTTAATACTAGTACTTTTACTAACAGTACATATTTACTTTTTAGCTATAGTTAACGTTTCAAGCTAATGCTAGCTGTTATAAGCTAATGCTTGATATTGAAACAAGCTTTAATACAATTATATAAAACCATTGTAAATGCTTTATTTACTTGTTTTTATATACAACTTAATTTAAAGACCGAAAGTTAATCTTAAGTTTTAACTTTAAAATTTCATCATAAAAAATATTACTACTTAAGTTTTTTTATCTTAAAGATGTTTGAACAAATTTGTCGAAGAAATGGTTCTTAAGATTAGGTAATTTACCCATAACAAAGCTTAGTTTACTTAAATTTTTTATTTAGTAATGAAAACAGAAATAACTAGATTATGTGTGCTTCGTAATTTAAGTAAAGTATAAGTTTTTTCTACTGGTTAAACATTTTAAACTTAAAAGTACAAGTTTGTAACGCTTTAGATAGCTTAAATTAGTTTTGATAGTCTACTAACTTACTATTTTACAAACTTCATTGAGTTAAATGCACTAAAAATCAGTTTTTTTACAGCTGAAAATTTAGGCTAACTTATTTAACTTCTAATAAGAATTTAATGTTTCTAGCTAAAAACATAAAAACTAAAAATTTAAAGCCATTGATATTTCAGTGTTTGTAAAGTTTGAGTAATATTTAATATTAAACAAGTTACACCTTAAAAACTATTACTTGTAAAATAAAAACAGAGTTTAGCACATGAAAATTTTTTTAAGTCAACTATTTTAGTTGTACTCGATCTATAAAATATAATTGGTAACAGCCTTCATATCTTAAATAAAACGCCAAACAAAAACAAGTATTATTAATACCTTAAAGTCTTTAAAATAATATGTAGAGCTTACCATAAATTTGTACAAAAATCAAAGTAGTTTGCTTGCATTCTATTTAAAAATAGAATAACAATACACATAGATCATAATCAATACATTAATCTTGTTGTATTTATTAACAAAATAATACAATTTTATATAACACAGCTTTAAGGTACAAACCAGAGGCGTGGCTTGGTACGTTTCTGCAAATCTACAGAAACGTATACTTATGTGCGTAAAAACTTGCTTTTATTTCAGCTTGAAAAGACTATGTTTTCTTAGCTTTTAGTATTTATTTATGCTTAGTTATGCACTCCTGAGAGATAATTTTGACATATATGTTCTCTTTAGCATTTTTAGTGTCGTAAAAAAATTGAACGAATTGAATACATCCAAATTGTAACATTTAGCGCGTTAAAGCTTTGTTTTGTTATAAAGCTACAATGCAAAATTAAACCTATTGGGGAAGCTGTAGCTTCAAAAATCAAAATCATACAATTTTATGTTACAAAAATTTGCATAACTTGTTGTTACTATTGACTACGTTAAATGTTTGATTTTATATGTATAAAAGTTTGAACAAAAACAATGTTAATGTTTTTGAGTTAAAGTGTGATTTTTTTCAACGAATGTTTTCTGGGTTTACACAAATGACATGACATAAAGAGTCATATGGGGTGTGGAGCAAAATAAATTGCCTTGTATACAGTTATCACTCGTACTTCAACATTCAATTTTTGATGTACTAACATAACTGCATATTTTCAGATTAAATTCAATAATATTAGAGGTAGTTTAAATTGCTGTGTTCCCGCTAGGACATGTTTTTTCAGATGTTTTAGTTTTTGCAGATTCGTAATTTTTTTGAGCTAGCTACGTCCCTGGTACAAACACATAAAGTTTAACTTTTAATTTAAATGTTGTTAAATGTGTGTTAAAAACTTTGTAAGTTATATACCACTTAGTTGTTCTGCTTTGTAAAAAGAATCAATGTAACATCAACTAACAATTGACTTTAAGAATTCCTTTAATTTTCACATTCTCTTCTTCATTTACACATCTGACGTGTTTTGATGCGGAGACTGATTTGAACAAAAAAATTGTTTAAGTTCTTAAAGGAGTTAAAAAAATATAAAAGAATTTCATAATTTAAACTCAGTTATGAATATGTTGAGACTATTGTTCAAACGAAAAAATATCGTTTTAAACTTTTTGGCATATGTAAACATATAAATATTTATAAGTTTATCTATTAATAAGTTTATCTATTAAGTTTATATACAGTACATGTTCATGTTAAGTAAAGATTGTATAATGCAACATAGCCTTTTTACTTTCTTTAAGTGACATTTATAAATTAAGAACACAATACAAACTTTAACCTTGTATAATTGTTATAGCGCAGGTTAGCAAATGTATTAGAACAGTTTAAAAGTTTAATCTAAACCACTAACACTAAGCAAGTTTCTTATTATTTAAACAATAAAAATATTTTATTTTTGCGTAATAAATACAAAACAGTTTATAATTACAAAACACAATTTAAAAATTGGCCTTGCGACTGTAATCAAAAGTGTCCGGTCCGTATCAATGCTTTATGGAAAATATTATAAAGTTTTGTAAAGTTTTTATGTTAGCTCTGTAAGATTTAAAGCAACTTTAAAAACTGAATAAGACATCAAGACCTATGTTAGCTCAATTAGTTTGTCTTTAAAAATCGAGTAAATAACAGTAAAATTTAAGTAACACAGTACTGCTACACCTAACAAAACTCCATATAAAAATCAAATTTAAGTTATTGGAAATTAAAACAAATAAAAAAAGCAAACACAGTTTTGAAAATAATAGTAAGTTATGTAGCACTGAAAAGCAAGAAATTTTGAAAATAAAAAAATTGAAGTCTCTAAAAGCATTAAAACAAATTGGTTTTGTGCAACACATGATTAAATTTATTTAACAAAATGTGTTAGAAGTTTTGCTAAACATTTGTCTTGCGTACTTTTTGCTTTAAAGGTTGCAATCAAAGATCTCGACTTAAAAAGGAGAATGATTCAATAATAAACTTTTAAAATTTTATTACAATACAATTTTTCACTCGTTTAAAAAAACGAGATCTTCAGTTGTTTAAAATCTGTAAAAATTTATGTGATAACAAGTAGGAAGACATTAGGCTAAACTTGAAGTAAAAGAAGTTAAAAAGAAAAAATGTATAACAAAAAACTGAGTAAAATCTAATTAAAACCTATAGTTTAAAGCTACTAGCATATGATGATTTTAATGTTGCTAGGCTAAATTTAGGAAAATGCACGTTACTTAATAATTATACAATCTTAAAACTTAAACAAATAATTAATAAAATATACAATTAAAAATAATTCTACAGTAACCTCTCGCTTATTTACGCACATTGTGTCCACAGAAAAAGTGCGTAAAGATATGAGAGATCGTAAAGAAACGAGAGGTACCAAATATAGTCATTATAATAGCTGTTTTTTAATATTGCTTCTAGTTAAAAGCAGACTGGGCACTTTCAAACTTTTAACTATTTGTTTACTTAATTTATAAATATGAAAACAACAGATAAAACTATACATATATTAAAAAAAAGAATTTGAATTTCTATAAAATAATGTTACGAGTAGAAATAGTTTTACTATTTTAATAATAAGTAGAAATTATCTTTATCTTTATTTATATGTGACATTTATATTCTATTCTACTTAGCAAATTCAATTTATAATTAAGCATTTCTTTACAATTATAAAATGGTGTTTATTAATATATAGGGCAAGACGGCTGTATTATTTCTTTGTGTTTTAAACTCTCATTATTTTATTATACTTTTATTATTAAACACAGTCATGTTTATTTCAAAATTTTGATTTAATCTCTTATTGTTAACAAAATTTCTGATATACTGAGGTATAACTAAATGTTTATCAATTAGTCAAGGAACATAAATTTACAAAGTCTAAAGATATAGAGAGGTGTGTTAGCATTCAAAAACATATTTTAATTCAAAAATATACATTAAACCTAATTTGTGCAATATAAAAAAAATGAAAGTTTTTATTTTCTGAATTTTATAGAATTCTAAAATGCGTAACTAAACGAGAGTGCGTAACGTCACGAGTGCGTAAAGATCCGAGAGGTTACTGTACTAACATTTAGTGGCCTTGTGAAATCTGTAGATAACTAACAAAGATAAACATCTCTTTAAATAAACCTTTAAGTTAAGTTTACTCGTTTAAAAAAAAAAAGTTTGGCTATTGTATTATAAAGTAATTATATATTGGTTTACATACTTGTACAAATTAAATGAGATATTTTTTTATCAAAACGCTCTTAAGTTTTGAAATAAAGCTTCTTAAAATGTATACAAGAGCATATTAACTCGTTCATTTTATTTAAAGATGTTTCCCTATCAGCGTTCGCTATCTCCATTTTTTAACAGGAGCAGGTCCTGCAGATTCTCTGCGGTTTCCTTATGAGTCCGATGTGGTGTAAAATTTCCCATTTGATGTTGTAGTTAGTGTTGTTGCGTTTTAGCTTCCAAATACACTTGGATAGTTCGGTTCCGTTTTCCTTGTAAGTTTTTATATCTCTTATGTGGCTATACCACCTTTTCTTGAAAGTTCCTCCTGTGCTTCCTACGTATTGCTTTAATTCTTTTTTCGTCGTGACCGTAGCTTTATAGATAACATTTTTAGTTAGGCATTTGTTTTTTAGCGGGCATAAGTTTTTGTTTCTACAATTACATAGTGACTCTTCTTTGTCGGTATTTTCAGTTCTTTCTGCATTAGTTAAAGTTTTTTTGTTGTGTCCTTGGATTAGCATTTTTATGTTACTCATGCAACTATACGCTAACTTACAGTTGCTTTTATTTATTAACTTGTTTAGGACTTTATAACAGTAAAGGATCACAAGAAACAATTCCCCTCAATGTTGAGTGCAGACTATTAAACCCAGACAAAAGCGAGCTTGGGAGGATAAGCAAAAACATCTTAGAAAAAGCTGTGACGAAAATAAGATACGCGTCAAGATTGGTCCAGTGGAAAAACTCATTTGAAGTAATCGAATGGTTCAATAATGTACAAAATAAATCAAAAAATGCTTTATAAATTTCGATATTGTAAATTTCTACCCCAGTATCACTGAAAATAATTTAACTAACGCTATAAACTTTACAAAAAAATACACCATAATAGAAGACAGGGACATTAAATTAATTAATCACACCTGCAAAACAATTTTGACTTTTAACAAAAAAACCTTGATCAAAAAAGATAACAACAACCTATTCGACGTTCCCATGGGCTCCTTCTTCGGCGCCCAGTTATGCGATTTAATCGGGCTATATGCATTGAGCAAGCTTTAGTCTTTTTATGATACTAAAGAGATCGGTTTGTATAGAGACGACGGCCTTGCAATTATCCAACCAAAAAACAACAAAGATTTAGAAAATAAAAAGAAAAAAACAATAAAAATATTTAGAGATATTGGTTTTAAAATAACGATAGACACCGGTTCAACTATATGCAACTTTTTGGATATAACATTAGACCTTTTAAATAACTTATTTAAACTGTACAAAAAAGAAAGCACAGAAATAAGATACATTAATAGAAACTCTAACCATCCTAAAATCATTAAAAAGAACTTACCGGCAATGATAGAAAATTATCTAAAAACAAAAGTATTTTTGATTAAACTGCATACACATACCAAAACGCTTTAGACAAATAGAATTTTAAACATAAACTGATTTATATGGAAGATTTTAACAAACAGAAAAAGAAAAGAAACAGAACAAGAAAAATAATTTATTTCAACCCACCATTTTGCGAATCAGTAAAAACAAACATAGGAAAAATGTTTTTTGAATTAATCAACAAGCATTTTTATCAGAACAACAGTCTAATCAAGTTAATAAATAAAAGCAACTGTAAGTTAGCGTTTAGTTGCATGAGTAACATAAAAATGCTTATCCAAGGACACAACAAAAAAACTTTAATTAATGCAAAAAAACTGAAAATACCGACAAAGAAGAGTCACTATGTAATTGTAGAAACAAAAACTTATGCCCGCTAAAAAACAAATGCCTAACTAAAAATGTTATCTATAAAGCTACGGTCACGACGAAAAAAGAATTAAAGCAATACGTAGGAAGCACAGGAGGAACTTTCAAGAAAAGGTGGTATAGCCACATAAGAGATATAAAAACTTACAAGGAAAACGGAACCGAACTATCCAAGTGTATTTGGAAGCTAAAACGCAACAACACTAACTACAACATCAAATGGGAAATTTTACACCACATCGGACTCATAAGGAAACCGCAGAGAATCTGCAAGACCTGCTCCTGTTAAAAAATGGAGATAGCGAACGCTGATAGGGAAACATCTTTAAATAAAAGGAACGAGTTAATATGCTCTTGTATACATTTTAAGAAGCTTTATTTCAAAACTTAAGAGCGTTTTGATAAAAAAATATCTCATTTAATTTGTACAAGTATGTAAACCAATATATAATTACTTTATAATACAATAGCCAAACTTTTTTTTTTAAACGAGTAAACTTAACTTAAAGGTTTATTTAAAGAGATGTTTTTCTTTGTTAGTTATCTACAGATTTCACAAGGCCACTAAATGTTAGTAGAATTATTTTTCATTGTATATTTTTAATTTATTTGATTAAGTTTTAAAATTGTATAATTATTAAGTAACGTGCATTTTCCTAAATTTAGCCTAGCAACATTAAAATCATCATATGCTAGTAACTTTAAACTATAGGTTTTAATTAGATTTTACTCAGTTTTTTGTTATACATTTTTTCTTTTTAACTTCCTTTATTTCAAGTTTAGCCTAAGGTCTTCCTACTTGTTATCACATAAATTTTTACAGATTTTAAACAACTGAATATCTCTTTTAAACGAGTGAAACATTGTATTGTAATAAAACTTTAAAAATTTATCATTGAAACATTTGTCTTGTATACTCTTATGTAACATTTATAATATGATATCAGTTTTTCAAATGGAATGACGTAATATTACGTTATAGAATTACTTTAGTTTACGGTAATTTTCATTGTATTTATATTGATTCATGCAGTTTATGTTATACTGTGGGAACGATTTTAATGGAAAATTTTTAGTGGGGCATCTTTATTGAAGTCTTATTTTATGTGATTAATTGCAGTAGTTTTGCAACAAAAAATGTATGCTATAGTTGAATGACGTCGTATCTTTATCTTGGTAAGTTTTGCGATAGGACTTTTTATGGGTACTATTTTATAGGGTACTATGTGGGTAGAATTACTGCAATCAAATATGCTCATAATTTGATGTGACGTCTTTGTTTCGTTTTTAAAAATTTACACAAAAAAGTTACAAAAGTACGCCACGCTGAAAAGTAATTTGAACAACTTTACTTTTTTTTTCTCTTTTCTAATGCTACTGAATTACTTTAATTAACTGCAGTTAAATTCTAGAATAAACTTTTAGCTCTGTTAGTCTATTTCTATCATTGACCATATAGTTAAGAGTAACACATGGTTAGATATTTAACTGGTTAATTTATAAATTTATAATTGTGGTTTTTAATTAACTATTTCTACCAGTAAGCATTTATATTAGATTTTTTTTTGTTGATTTTCTATTTAATAGTTAGTATTAATATATATTCTTAATTAGCCCAAACTTTCTTATTTTCAACAGATTATAGAAAATATTTATAAATAAAATATATACATTTTTTTGTTGTACTAAGGAGTTTATGTTTTAGGCTTGTATCCCTTTTTTATACTAGTTTTTTTTTAATTTAAAAAAACTAACTGTTTGTTTTAATATTCAAAAGTTATAAACCTGAAAATTAAAACAAACTCATCATATTATTTCAGCATATAAAATATTATTTTTCAAAAATATATTTAGTTTGTTTTATATACTAAAGATAACTTATCAATATTGTTTGATGTTCTAATAAAGCATGAGTCGTATATATTTAGGTATATATAACAAAAAAATTGTATGTGTAGTGCACGTAAAAAATTGACATGCTTTAAAATAATAAACCAAATAAATACGAAGTTGTTTTTATATATTTTGTTATGAAGTAAAATTATAGGAGATATATAGTTTTGTATAAAACTAAAGATAACTTTTAATTTAATTTATAGCCAATAGTGTAACAAAATATGATAATTATAATTGAATAATTTTATAGTTAGACTAACTTAAGCTTTAAAATAAGAGCACATATATATTTTGGTAAATAATAAACTTTAGAATCCTTATATTAAACAGCATACAAAAATTTATAGTTTTACTAAGTTTTTGTTATTAAAAACAATACAATTAATATCTTTAAACTTAGTTTAAAACTAAATTTTTCAAAATGTTTCTAATTTCTGTTTATCTAAACACATTTCTAAACACCTTTTATTATTTTATAAGTTGGTCAAGTATGGTTTAATAATAATATTAATTATAGATTACGATTCTCATACATTTAATTGTAAATGTTTGTTTAATCACAAACAAAGAGTATTTCTTATAAAGCGAGACACTTTTTCTCGTAAGTTTACTAAAATAAAGCTTCATAAATTAGCAGTAGTATTAACATTTAATGTAGCATTATAAAAGAAAAATAAATATTCTAAAGTTGATTTTTTTACTAATCACCATGAAGTATTTTTGTAATATTTTAAAGTATTTTTTAATTAGAAAATAAGACGTCACATTTAATCATGGGCAGATTCGATTGCAGCAATTCTACCCACAAATTAGTTCTCATAAAAAAGTACACAAAAAAAGCCATACCTTTATTTTTGTGTGTTAAAGGACCAGATGTATTACATGAAAAAGATACAAAAATTACGCAAGAAAATGTACATGAAAATATCATGCATAAAAAACTGCGGCATTCAACCTCACCATAAAAAGTTCTACTGGTAGTTTTTTGAGCTTAATTTTTGTAAACATACAAGAAAAAGGGTCAAGGCCAAGAGTTTGATAGCCTTTGAAAAGTTATTTTCAAAAAAAACTTACTCACGGACTAAACTGTATAAAAAAAAATTTTGCAGGCCAAATTAGTTTTTAGATAACTGTATTAATCGATATAAGACACTACTTTTACCAACAATAGCGCACTCGTAGACAATACTAATTAATTTAAGAATTTAATGTTGTAATTTTTTAAATGTTTAAAAAAGGTGTTTCTATAGTAAAAAAGTAATTTGCAGGCTGCAAATTTTTGCTTTAATTTTCGAGTATAGTAGCAAATATATCCTAGATCATTTTTAATTTACCTGTAAATTTATTCAATTTATAATTACTTTTCAAATCCTTTTTTAATTTATATACTAACTCTATAAACATACTTCTTATAAATATATAATACTTTTAACTTTAATGAACAAGATTTATTTAAAAACAAGCGTCAAATTCTTGTTTTTGGACAGTTTAATAAATTTAAATAAACTATGTGTTAAAAAATAAAAAAATATATTTTGTTAGTAAACTATACAATAGTTTTAATTTTGTTTTCTGTTTACGTAAGCTTGTAGAATTAATAATACTTAATAACAAACAAGACTAATACTTTTATGCACATGTGATTATTTTTATTTACAAACAAAAAGCCCAACATCCATTTTTCATAAAGCTAGACAATTTTTTGTATTTTTATGTATGTTAAGGTCTAAAAATTACCCGTAGAACTTTTTATGGTGCAGTACAATGCAGTGTACTAAAACAAGTTAACTTACTATAATAAACTGTATATACTGATAAAACTTCATTTACTTAAATAATATTTAAATAATTTATATTTACTTATTTCATCTTGGTCTAGAACTTTGATTACACAAATGTTTTTGTCCTTAAAGTTGCCATATTTTCAAATTAAAGTTATTAAGTAACTATAAAAAACTTCATTACCGTTTACGACCTGTTTAGTATAAATAACTAAGGACAATAAAAACTATAATAGCTTTTGACTTAAATCTTCGATAACAAAGTTTTTCACTGTGTTTAAAATAGTATACGACACTTCTTTTAATTATTTTAAAATGTTTAAGTTTGCAATTCAATAATAAAAACTAAACTTTCTTTAATTTCTTCAATTGTTAGAGATTGACCTTTAAAACAACGTAAATTAATTTGACATTTATAGCTTTGAAAATGAATTCCTTTCAGGTAGCTACTAAAGTTTAATACTTAATACGTAACGTGATTTTTATTAGTCTAAATAACATTTTATTGATATATATTTTTATACTTTTACTACCCTTTTTTTTATGCAATGAATATAAAATATCAAAACATCTAAGTTGTTTGAATCTTAAAAGTTTTAAATCTAATAATGCTATTTAAGTAGACTATTTTAAAAAGATACATTTAATAGTTTTATAGTTTGTTTCACTTTGATAGCGTTTTGACTTTACCTTGGTAACTATCAATAAACAAAACTTTGCAAAACAAACTATGTGCTAAAAATCTATATATCTGACACGCATTAACGAACAAATTATACAAAACTAGACACAATAGATCGTTTACTACAAAAAAATTACAAGACTAGTAATATAATTTATGTGAATAAACATTTGTACACAGTAGAAGATATATTAAATTAATCAAAAGTATTAATATAAAAGTAAATGTGTTATATAGACTTAGTTTAATTTTCAATTCGAAATTATATTAAAACCGTTTTAAATGTTTTTGAATAAATTTATCTACTTATCTTAAAAATGTCGGAACTCTCGCTATAAAATTAAAAAGAGAAAAGTAAAAATTTTAGGCTAAAATTTAAATCTTGTTATCGATTTATAAATATACTTTAAATTTAGTTTAATTTTTATTGTGTGACTTTTTATTTTGTTGATTTCCTTTATTTAATTAGTCAACACACATTTATTGTAAGAAATGTAATTACATATATAACTTTTCAATTAAACACTTTTCGAAGTATTAGTGAGTTTTAGTATTTCTCTAGTATTGAAGTTTTATACTTTTATATTTCTAGAGAAATAATTAATATATTATATTTATTATTTGAATCATTTTATCCAATTTTTAATTATTGCATTTACGGTAAACGTTTGATTAGTATTTAAGCTATAATTTTAAATAATAAAGCGACATAAAAATGAAATTTAAAACTTTTAAACTGTAATTAAAATATAGCATTTCACTTTTTATCATTAATTAAAAAGTGATTGATTTCTTTAAACTTATAAAAAGGCTGATTTTATTATAACATTTATACTTATATGTATACTTATATAAAAAGTTTTTCTTCTAAGAACAGTACTACTTTAATTACTACTAACTTAAACTAAACCCTATTTAAATTAAAAAACAGTTTTAATACAATAAGTTTATAAAGTAAATCCACTAATTTTTGGTTGTCAAATTTAGTTTAAAAATGTTTCTAATGTATTATAAGGTTCAATTGAGGATTAAAACCAAATTGTTTTGAAAATATTTTTTTCTAATTCAAACTTCCTATATTTAATAAAACTTTTTTTATTACTTTTAAAATTTTAAGGTAAGTAGACAAGTCCAACTCTGTTAAGAATATTTGCTTTACGCCAACTTACTGTTAAGTTGTTATCAAATTAATTTTTTAAGTAACTCAGAGCTTACATTTAAAATAATATAATTTTTTTTTTCTATAAAAATGGCGCTTTTCGAACAATGATGTTTAACATGATAACCCTAAAAGGATACATAAACTAAAAACAAAAGTCTGATAATATAAAAGTCTATAACCTAAAAACTTTATATTGTATGTATACCAGTTAGACTAATTGTATCTAAGGAGCTAATAAATTGCTTTAAAAGGTTTATTTTATTGATTGACATAAAATGTTGTTTCAAATTTTTGTGTGTAATTAAATAACAAGTATAGTGTCTGAATAAGATTTAAAATATATTCAAGAAACTTTGTGCGTATACATAAATATTTTATTTTAACTGGAACATTAACGCTTAGACTAAACTAAATTTATATTTACTTCAACAAAAATACAAGTTTGTACTCACTTGAGTCAATTTGGTCGTATATTTCACTGTTAAGAGCGACATCGTCTTTTTCAAATAATTGGCCATTCTTTCCATCTTAGGTAATTAAGTATTTTATAGTTTTTTAGAAACAATAATTAATTATTTTTCAAGCTTTTCTGTTTTTCCTTACTACGTTTTATAAGGCTTCTAAAGTTGTACTTTACCAAGTTAATATTATTAAGCGTACTACTATAATGTTTCAAAAAATAAATCTATAAGTTTTTAAAGCAATTTTGATCTTAAGTCAAAAGTAATATAAAAATTAGAATTAATTTTTGCATTAATAGTATTAAAAGAAATTTAACGCAAAGTACTATAAATTGATAATTAAACCTAAAGTGCTTTTAATGTCAAATTCTATGAGTTTGTTAGTTTAGTACATGATTTATTTCAGCTTTATGAAATTTATTTAATGTGATTCAAACAGTTTACATTTCGTTTTTGTTGCTGAATTATAAAATTAAACTTTTTGTATTGAAGCGTAGATAAAGTTTAACATAAGTAAAAGTTAAATTATAAGCCATCAAGTAGCCTGATACAAATAATTGTGTTTAGTATTGCACCGAGATAATAATCTCATTTCTAGTAATTAGCTCTATTTTTATTGAATTTACTTTAACTTGTAAATAACTTATTTATGCTTACTTATTCGAAGATGGTTATTGTACTCATTGTGAAGAATAACATTGCATTCATCATTAAAATTGCCATTCTTTCCATCTTTAGTAATTAAATACTTCAAAATTTGTATACAAATATTTGCTACTTACTTAATAACCTTTTTATATGTCTAATAACATAACAAAATTTAACACCTTAAACTTTTAGTATGTTAAAAGTTTGTTTTGGTAATAAAGCTTCCTTACACTATATTTATTGTTAAACAAGATGTTAAAAACTAGTGAACCGTGAATTTTCAAATGTAGTTATGTTTTGAACAATTTACTTATGTCGTTTGTTTTTTTTTAATGTTTATAACTAAACTCAAAAAAATTAACATAATTTTTATTTTTCTATATTTTTTTTATGATTAAAAGTTGAAAACAAAAGCATTTGTTATTTTGGTATTTGGTATTTTGCAAAGTTTTTTTTTCTTGCCAAATGCTGTGTACTTATTCACATAAATTATTAATTTCAAAACATTTCATACAAATATTTTTCTACTTTTTGACACATCTATAATTTTTATACTCACCAGATCTAAAGTGATTTTTAGTTTTACTTTTTTGAAGGTTGTCTTCATAAACAATATGACTATCTTTTCCGTCTAAAAAATAGTTTTCTTTTTCAAATAGCTTATTGAAATTACTCAGAACTTACTTGGATTTCTAGGATTTGAGTAGAAAATAAATAAATTATTTTAAATAAATTAAAAATAAATTTTCCGAATTTTAGAACACTTATTTACAACTTAAACAAACTTTTTTTTACTTTTTAAAAATCTATAACTAAACAGTCAGCTTTATTTTAAGATACTTTTTACTTAGTAAAATAATTTGTTCTCATGAAACATACAAATAGTATTAGTTACAGTTTAAATTTAGTTGAAAATGGTTAGAAAGTTCCATTAGTTTTTTCAAAAAATATTGCACATACAATTAAAAATTTTCTTTTATAAATAATACACAAAAAATAGTTTGTATTTCTAATAAAATAAATTTAAATCATAAGTATTTTTAAGTAGTACTTCAGTTAATTTTAATTTAAGCATTTTCTGATATTTGACATTAAAAAGACTTAATGTAAAAAAATATCAACATGTTAAACTGTTACAAACTATTTTTTTAAGTTAATAGATACCAAAACTAAAAGCTTAGTAAAATAAATAATAAATCTAAATAAATTATTGTCACCACTACGGCAAGAATTTATTAGACTCAGAATATGTTTTAAATCTTACAGAAACTAGTTAATCAAAAGTAAAAGTATGACAGACGTGAGAATGTTAACTTGTCTAATCAGATCATAAAATATTTAACCTGGCGCCGAAAGTATTTGAGACTTATGTGGTCGATGTTTCGAAAGAATTTTATCATCGTTAATCTCAACTATATTTAGAAGTCAGACAGCATACAGATATATTCTTAAAAGTTTATGTTGACATATAAAACTGCAAGGTAGAAATACTTAACAGTCTTAAGTGTACACGTTGATAAAAATTTCAATTGAAAAAATTTGTTTTCAAAAGAATTTAAATTTAGAACAAAACAATCTTCACCAAGTACTAATAAGTAACTGGCGTTCTTTTGAATGTTTATATATTTTGAAAGGTATTTAAAAGATGTCCGTTAAAGCAAGCGAATATTTTGTTCGGTAAAACATAGGCCTAAGTCAAAAGAATATGTGTAAGAATTTGTACACATTTTATGTGTGTAACAAATTAAAGTATTGAATACATATTTAATGACTAACATTTGTTTGTTTAGAATTATTTGAGTAAACTAGTTTTATTTAAAATCAATTTTAAAAGCAAATAATTTTTTAGACTATAATATTGTAGTTAAGTTTAAATTTACTATTCTAATAAAGTATACACACAATATTTTAACTTCGCTTTATGAATTGCAAATCAATTCTGCGTTAGCTGTAATTAGTAAGAGTGCAAATTACCTATTGGTAGTTGATGTTGATATTTTTGTTCTAATTTTAGCCATAAACGTTTTCATTTACACATTTTTGATGACATTTTTGTCTACTTGTACATTTAAGATTTTTAACTTTTCAATCATGTCATTTTTATATGTCAACATAAATTCTTAGGGATCTATTTGGGCGCTGTCTAACTTCTAAAATAGTCCAAATATATGATATTAATGACAACGAGAAACTCTTCTGAAATACCAACTACATAACTTTAAAATATTCTCGGCACTTAGTATAAGATTGTATAACCTGATTAAACAGGTTAATATTATTTCCTTTGACGATTTTAACTTTTGAACATCTCGTTTTTGTATATTTAAAAACTTTAACTTCTGAGTTTAGAAAAAAGTGACAGTTGTGCTATAAACAATTTGATTTTATTTTTTACTTAAATCGAAATATCCGATTTACTACCTCTTAACTTTTTTTAATTAGTTTGCATCTATTTTAGCATGCTAATATTTTTTACCTAAAAATTCTTATATAAATCTCAACTAAAAATCTAAACAATTCTTAAATTCAAAGTAATTTATGGTTAGTAATTTTAT
Organism: Thalia democratica; assembly: GCF_965202585.1. Classification (NCBI taxonomy): domain Eukaryota; kingdom Metazoa; phylum Chordata; class Thaliacea; order Salpida; family Salpidae; genus Thalia; species Thalia democratica. The sequence continues at coordinate 22,470,856 of NC_139165.1, forward strand.
TCTAGCAATCAGAATAAGGTTTAAAGTTAATTATTTATATGTGATAAAATATTTAAACTATAAGCTTAATCACAGTTTAAGAACACTTATTAAAAACTTTAATTTTTGATAATTAAATTAAATATATTATTTAGATTTTTTTTTAATTTAACAATATATATTTGTTATATCAAAAAATAAACTATTAGAAGCTAATTACTATTTTATTACATTTCAAGTCACTACTTATTTTACTATGGACAAGCTAACTCAAGTATTTATATTTTTAGTTAGTTATGTTTTAACTTTTAAGTATTTTATTACAGCTTTTTTGATTTAAAAATTAAATAACAAAACAATATTTCACTCAATCAATGTTAATGGGATTTTAGTTTTAGTAAATGTTTAAAAAATCTAAAAAGACATTTATAAAAACTTTATAACTTATCTTCAGTTTACAAACTAAAGTTAAAAACATAAAGAAATGCTCTGAATAAACTGGTAAAAATTCTTCAGGCTAATACGAATAAAACATTTATGAAACTAACAAAATAAAAGGCTTAAAAACTCAAAAAAAAATCAATAAAAAGGCCCAAGGCTATTATGTATGACACTATTTTAAAATTATTTAACAAAAAATGTTAAAAGTGAGTCAATCTAGTTAATAAGCACTAATGAAATATAATTTTTAGTTTCATTCAACCTTTTTTTAACAATATCGATTGTAACCATCATTCTTTTATTTAAACTTAAACTTTTTTTTAATCTAAAGTTTAGAGTTTCATGCATTTAAAGTTTTCAATTTAACTAATTTTCATCTATTTTATACTTTTGCTATGTAAATCTATTACGTTAAGTATAAAGTATCGAAATATTTAAATTATACTATGTTTTTTAACGTAAATAATGGCTTTAAAAATTGAAAGTATAAGGTAAGTATGTTTTCGAAAGGCATACGAAATCCGGACTTCTGCTTTGCAGACGTTCGCCGATATTTTGTTGGTTGTATTGTAAGTATGTTTATTAATAGTAAATTTAAAAATTGGCCGTATTAAACATGTTAGAATATAACTTTTCAAATGTTGGATTTTTCGCTATATAAATTCTAAAAGACAAAGTTCAAATTTTTGCATATAAAATACAAATATTACGTACGATATTTTTCAAAATATAACTAAAGTTTCACTTTATCGTCAGTATTTAAGCCTAAATGATATAAATAGCAAATTTCAAATAGTCATGTGTATAAGTTTAACAAACTTCTATTATATTTTTATTGGTCGAATTTATATAGTTTCAAAAATTTTTTTTTCAATAATAATTTTTTGTTTTTCCACTGTATAAGATTTTATTATGCTTTATATATTGTTAATGTGGTATAAATTTCTATTTAAGGTAATTATTTTCATTTAAGTTTGAAAACATAATTATAACTGTTAAACTGATAAACTAGTTAATTAAAACTGTACATTAGTTTTAATATTTAAATTTTTAGGCTTAATTAATTAGAGATTAAATCTGTAAGCTTAAAAAAATAGTTTTGTTAACATAACGTTTACATAATGAAGCTTTGTTTCTTATTTAAAAAAATACATCTTAAATTGCAATTGATTTAAAATATTAACCAACAATTTAGTATAAAGCTAAATGATTAGTATTTTATAAAATTAAACTACTGTGTACAAGTTATCAACATTTTATTATTGATAAATTATAAACTTCTTAATTTTTTTCAAAGTAAAATCAAAGCCTAAATACTTTTATACATTGAAATATTAACTAATATTACTAAACAAAAACATATATTATAGGATAAATCAATTGTACATTTATTTTAAGTAGGTAAAAGCGATTATAGCTGTGTTAATAAAGAAGTAGCTAGAGATTAAGATAATAACAATATTTTAATTTTACATATTATTGAGTAAAATTGTAAATATTACTGTTGAACTGATATCACTTTATACTTTTACAGTTTTTAAAAGCGATTTTGAACTTGAATCGAAAATAACATAATAACTAGTTTAATTTTTGTAAAAACAGCCTATTTGAAAGAAAACTCGACACTAAATATCACAAAATTTAAAATATCGAAACTTTAGCGTTATAGTGACTGGCCAAATAGATAAAAAGTTATTTTTTAAGAATACAATACAACTTATAGCAGCTTGACTTAACTTATCTAAGGACCTACAAATAATTAACCAAATAGTTTTTTTTAAGGAATTGAAAATTAGAAATTTTTTACTGATGTGTAATAATAATTTTATATAAGTTAATAATAAAAATGTTCTTGTTTATTGTTTTAACACGTTTTTAATAAATATATCTTTGAAAATTAACTCCATTAATACTAAAAATAACATTAACTCGTAAAAGTTATTGATCTTACTAACTGTTTCGAAGATGACCATTAATTTCGTTGTTAATAACATCATTTTCTTCATCAAGAGAGTTGCCATTTTTTCCGTCTTAAGAAATAAGATATTTTAAAGTTTGTATACAAATAACTAGTAATTACTTTATAACCTTCTTGTTATACTTTACTACATTTGATTTCTTCATACTTTCAAAAAAAATTAAGTTTTTTTCGAAAACAAAGCTTTGTTACATAGTGTTTATTGTTAAACAAACTGTTAAAAATTAGTGATCACTTAAGTTTTACATGCAGTTATGTTTTGAATAACTTACTTATATAGTTTATTGTTCTATTGAATAATAACTGAACTCAAAAATTAAACAACACTTAACTTTTATAATTAAAATTAAAAAAAAAAGCAGTATACTATTTCGCTAACGTTTTTTTCGTTCTTTTTACTTTTTTTTTCAAATGTTGTGTTTTATTTATTCACAGATTACATTAATTTTGTAACTTTAAAAAAACATTTTTTTTTGATTTTTGACTTTTTGTTTATAATATACTCACCAAATCTAAAGTGATTTTGAGTTTCATTGTTTTGAAAATTGCCTTTATTAATAGATTGACCATCTTTTTCATCTAATAATGAAATTGCTTTGTTTCAAAAGAAAATTTTAAAAGTTACAAGGACTTGTTAAGATTTCTATGATTTCAACAAAATTACATTAATGAATGTTACACTATAATTAAATACATAATAAATTATTTTACGAGTTCTAAAACATTTCCTTACAACTTAAACACACTCTTTTTCCTTTTATATAAGCTAAACTTTGAGACTAAGCTTTTGCTTTAATATATTTTTCAACCAATCTTAATATTTGGTGTACGTTAAACGTACAACTAGTAGTATAGCAAGTTTTAGTTTTAAGCTAGAACGGTTTGAAAGCTAAAAGATTTTTCTTTTAATCTTGCAAATAAAATATAAACTAGCTATCTTAAATATTAAACCAAACCTAATCCTACAAAATTATTTTTTTTATAATATAAATTGAAGTAACTTAATACCTTATTCTACATTGCTAGAATAGAACTACCTACCTTTGGTTACTTTGAACTTGAGCATTGTTCCGGTTTGATGGTTGACATTTATAATAGTAATTTAAATCTAAAAAATTATAAGCGTGTTATATTTGCTACAAAAAAATCTGGAAAGATTCTATAACAAAAACAAAAGTGTAAAATAAAAAACTAAGTTAACTCAGTTTATAAGACAACTTCCGCAAGTTTTTACTAAACTCAGAAGTATTATGGTTAAGTTTAAACAAATAGTTGATCAAAACTTAAAATTTCTCTGACAGGAAAATATTTACTTGTCTTATCAGCTTATAAAATCTTAAACTTAGCGCCGAGAGTATTTTAAAGCTATGTGGACAATGTTATTCATATGTCAATAAAATGATTTTGATCGACTATTTTAAGAAACTAAACTACATTAAAAAAAAAAAATTATAACTTTAGATATAAATTTATAAAAGGCATGATAGAAATAGTTAAACGTCTTAAAAATCTCATCACTGTGTATGTGAAAGAACTTACGTTATTAATTTGAACAATTAAGAGATAACCACGTACCAATAAGTACCTCTTGTGAAATATTCATGCAGTATGAGAGGTGTTTAACATATGTTAGTAAAAGCTTACAAAGAAACTGTTCTAGAAAACATTTACCTAAATAAAATTAGTATGTGATTAAAATAATAGTCTTGGTCTAATCAGCTTATAAAATAATAAACTCAGCGCTGAAAATATTTTAGAGATATGTAGTCGGTATTTCGAAAGAATTTCATTATCAGTAATCTAAACTTTCTTAAATTACATTTAGAAATTAAACTGCATTCAAAATAAGTTCTTAAATCCTTACGTCGACGTAATAAAAGCATTATAGAAATAGTTAAAAATGTAAAGTGTACACGTTAATAAAAATCTAAAATATTTAGTCCGAAAGAATTTACATTAAAAATTAAAATAAATAATGTAGCACCAAGATGTACTTAACCTTCCCTAAAATATATATTGAAAGGTGTTTTATAGATGCCAGTTATAGCAAACAGTATTTTATTCTGCATTTATATATCGAGCCTAAAATTAAAGTTATACGGTCTATCGTAATTTTAAAATTAAGTTTGGCTAAGACATTATAGTCAAGTAATATTTTTCTTTTTTCACAGTTATTGACTAAAACTAGTTAAGTTAAATGTTTGCTAACATGTATTACAACGTTAAACCACCCAAAGTCTTTTATATTAACTTGTTCTAGCTCGAATACTGAAAAATTTGTCTATATACTAAGTCATTTGACCATTTTTTCAAACGTTGATCATTTTATCATGGTTATTTATTACCTGCTTTTATATTTTAAGCTTATATAGTAGTATTTAAAAGTTTAATGATCGTTTCTAAACGCATAATAAAAATTAAAAGACAATCTATAGTACTATATGTATATTAATAATCTTATAAGTATTCTAGAACAACATATTTTAAATATTTTTATTTAGTAGTATTGAACAAATTATATGGAGTTAATTTTCACATGAAATAAAAACTAATATTTTAGAAAATATTTCAAATAATTAGCAGGATTGCCCGAAATCTACTAAATCTACTATGTTGTTGTACGAACTAATTAATTTAAGTCTGTAGTATGTATTTAATTTTACTTATATTTACAATCAAGAACTAAATTAGCTTATATTTACAAACATGTATTACATATACTTTTTTCTTTTCATTTAAATTGTTATGTCTTTGAAATGCCTAATTATAATAGCTTTCAATTTATTTTTTTGATTAAAATGGATTACCTTCAACCGAAAATAGTTTAAGAGAATTATATGACTAACTAATTTTATGATTTTTAACAACGAACTGAAACTTCAAAAACTCATTAAAGTCAGTTTACAAAAAAAAGTTATGAAAGTAAATTTTAAAAGCGAAATGTTTCTATCAACTCGTACACACGTTTATGATATTTTACAAGTGAATCAAACCTAAAAATCTTATTAGAAGTCAATTTATCAAATTATGCGCCTCAATTTTTTTAACTAAATATTTTTATCAGCTCTTACACACGTGTACTTCTATTTATAAACTTTCAGACAAGTATGTAGACAGCACTCTTAAGAAAAACTTGTTATCTCATAAATCACAAACGTTTAAAATACTTTTAATAGCTGGAGGTCATTTTATGAAAATCAATTCAAAGTGCAGTGTACGTTTTTTTTTATAGAGTTAGTACGTGACTATAAACAATTTTAGATTTACAAAAACATTAAATTTTACGAATTTTACCATAATGAAATTGCTTATAAAAAGAATGTATAAGAAGCAACATTATAGAAATAATATATACAGTTACCTCTCGTATCTTTACGCATTCATGACGTTACGCACTCTCGTTTAGTTACGCATTTTAGAATTCTTTAAAATTTAAACAATGAAAATTTTAGTGTTCTTTAATATTGCACAAATTAGGTTTATTGTGTATTTTTAATGTAAAACATGTTTTTAAATACTAACTCACCTCTCTATATCTTTATACTTTTTAAACTTATGTTCCTTGACTTATTGATAAATATTTAGTTATACCTCAGTATATCAGAAAATTCGTTAGCAATAAGAGATAAAAATAAAATTCTGAAGGAAATATGACAGTGTTAAATGATGAAAGTATAATAAAATAATGAGAGTTTAGAACACACACAAATAATACAGCACTCTTGCCCTATATATGAACAAGCATTTAAAAAAGAAATCTAATAAAACTGCCTAGCAAAAAGTAGCAGTGATACTTCATAAATATAAAGCTTACACTTAACACAAATCTCGATTGTTTCTTTTTAGTAAACATATAACTAATTTTGATTTAACGTTATTTTTAGTTTAAGTTCTTCTTCTGTAACACTTGCCTTGCACAGAAATTTGTTAAGTACAATAGAATATAAATGTTAAGTATCAATTAAGCCAGATATAAGTAAAGATAACGTTAAAATCTACTTATTATTAAAATTAGTAAAAAATTTTCTACAAGTATTATTATTTTATATAAAATTAAATCCTTTTTTTTATATGTATAGTTTTATCTTTTGTTTTCATATTTATAAGTTAAGTAAACAAATTGTTAAAAGTAGAAAAGTCCTCAGTCTAATTTTATCTAGAAGCAATATCAAAAAATAGCCATTTAAGTATATTAGGTACCTCTCGTATCTTTACGATCTATCGTATCTTTACGCACTTTTTCTGTGGACACAATGTGCGTAAATAATCGAGAGGTTACTGTAATGTACTCTTTTGTGTCTTTACTTACTATACAGTTCTAAGTTATACAATGTTGTTTTTTTATATCCTTTGTGGTACTACATTAAGGTTAGCACTTTTAAAAGAGCTTTTAACACGTTTAAAATAAATTTTTATAAAGATGTTAGAAAAATAATAAAATATTAATAAAAGACATTAAAAAAAATGATAAATTATTTATCATGTCTGCTATGCTAACTTGTCTATAAATAAAAAGTACGTAACAAAAATATACATTTGGTATGTAAATGTACATTTATGTAGGTTTTTTTGATTGAATAAACTAAGTTATTACATTATCAAAAAAATCTAAAAGACAACCAAACATATAAATTACGTATAACTTATATTTATTTAGTTGTCTATTCCATAAGACTGTTTAAACACCAGAATCTTACTTTAAAACTAACTTAACAATTGATAACTTAATGTAATATCTAAGCTAGAGTTATGTTTTGTATCATAGGAGCTGCAATGAACAATTTTCAATAGCAATTGAAATTAGTAAAATATAAGAAGTTAGCTACAAATATTATCAACCTTAGTTTCATGTATACTTTCTTATGTGTAGTATAGTTTTTTAAACTCACTTTATTTTTTTTTGTTGTTTTACATTTAGATTTAAAAACTATATATAGATATAAAACAAAATATAAACAAGCTTATTTAAGTTAATAGAATGTTGAAAACTTCTAAAAGTTGTTTTATTATTTTATAAAACTTAACATTAAAATTTAAATATTTTATTCAAACCTATAAGAATCAGCCGAAGTTTGCTAATATCTGTTTAAGAACTAAGCATAATTATTAAAATTTTTACTTGAGAGTTTTAAAGCAGCTTGTATTTTATAATTAACAAGACTTTATACTAATTGCTTTATAGTATTTTTATAGGAAACAAACAGACTTTAAGAAACATTTATTTATGTTTGAAAACAATGGTATATCAAAAATAATGTCAAAATCATATGATATATGATAACTGTATGCATTTTGTTATATAGTTGAGAATCAGTATACCATTGACCGTTAACATTGTAAAGAGAATAAGAAGTTTTTTTTCATTAATGTTAGATATTATATAGATATAATAGTGTAAAATATAACTATTTTTTATAGGTAATAAAACTTAATTAACTTTTGAGATTTAGTAGTTTTTAAAAAAAGTTTCCAATTGAAACGTACAGACCACAACATTTTTAATATCAAATTTAAGAGAAAATTTGAACTTGATTTTAAACCTTTCTTTTTTCTTTCTAAAGTTCAAGCCTACAACTATAAGAAACAATCCTTAAATAGCTTAAGAAAATCTAAATTTTGATTTTTTATAGATATTGATATTAATTATTACAAATTGAATTGAAATGAGTTAAATAATAACAATAAAGTAATTTTTTTATGAAATGGTCTCTTTTCGATAATTAGCTTTGTGCCTTCTATATCGAACCTATAAAACTTACCGACTTCATTTACTACATAAATATTTAAATTCGAGCACTTCAATTTCTGACATTTAAGTTTTTAAGAACAAATATTTAAGAAATCATATCTCAAAACATTATATATAATTGAAAAAATAAGGGTTACATATGTAGGTCTTATTAAAATGTACAAGCTTTTTTGTTTTTGTTTTTTTTTTTGCAATGTCTAAATATTTTATATATTAAAATATTATTTAAAAATCAATACAGTTGTCACACCAATGTAAAACTGAAATTGATTTTATTATCGACTTATACTTTATAAAATTATAACTTTACATTTTTACATTTACTTTTACATTTAATTAAAGTATTATTATGAGTTCAAGTTTACTATAATAAATCATTTGGTTGTTAAACGAAGTTTATATTAATAATTTACCTGTAGTGTTTAGGCATAGTCCTTTATTAAACTTGCATTAGCAATCAATTTATAAAATAATAAAACAGAAACGTTTACAATCTTTCTTTTATTTGTACTATTACCATTTAAGTTAATTATTTTAAACTTTCAAATCTATTTTTTTCCAAATTAAGATTTTAACATTTGAAATACAGGTACACTTATGTTTACGTTAATGCGTTTGTAACAAATTTACTTCAACTGCTTCATTCAATAACTAGTACAAAACAAATTGTGACCAAAATTTCTAAAAAAAATAAATTTTAAACTGTTCTGTTTAAAAAAAGTTACTCTACTTATTTTGAAAGTTTTGCACTACTATTAAAACTACAAAGTACTAAACCAACTATTATTTCACAGAACAATCTAACCATCACAAAAATTAATCGTTGTATATTCGATTGTTTAGACTTAAGTCACGCCCAAAGTATCTTTTTCTTTTCTCTCTTCTATCATTAGAGTTCGAATACTATCTCTCGAAATTTTTAGGTGTACATTTGCAAAATAAAAAACTACTAAAGTTTTTATAAAACAGGAAAGATAATTCAGATTGAAATTAAAAACATGACTAATTTTAACTAAACATGCTAGTGACTTGAGCTTAGATAGACATAGCGATTCTAATATCTATAACTACAATTACTACTTTTATCAACTGTTATTGCAAACTAAAGGATATAACAAAACAAGAGTTGTTCTAAACTCTTTAAATGAATTACATTTTATTATTTTGACTTATATCAGAACAACTTACCCAACACTACAGATAATAATATACATAAACACCATATGTTTTAAATACATTTTTTAAACCAAACTAAGACAACTGCATAATAATCAATGTCATTAGATAGTAATTTTGTAAGTATACATCATGTTAGTATATGAAGTTTGTTTTACTTGGATAATTATAAAATTATTTATGACACTGCATTTGAACCTTTTATTTACGCGAAAAACACTTGAGCTGAAAAGGTTAAAAGTTCGGTCATACCTTTAAGGGATAATTTTTGTTTACTAATAACAAAAAGTTCTCTTTTATTATTTAGTGAATCTTAAGTTGATGCTTATAAACCTATCTAGTCTACACGAAACAATTAGTAAAAACTTCACTAAACCTATACATAAAGTTTATTTTGTTTATGTTTTAAACCAAAAAAAAATTCCTTATCTAACACATACTTTAAATAATCTTTAACAAAACGATAAATACTTAAAAGTTAACATTTTACAACATTATACAACTAATTTTGAAACATTCTATGTGTTACTAGGTGACCACTAAATTAAAATTTGAATTTATATGAATTTTTACTTAGCTATAAATAAATTTTTCCACAATTAGTTTTGCCATTTGATTTGTTCAAGTTTTTTTAGTCTGTGTTATCTTTGTAATATAACACATTGAACTGAATAAGTAGAATGATTTTATAAATTTTTCATGTAAGCTACAGATGACACAGTAAAAAGTATTGTAAACATAAAACTTAATTTAATATACGAGTAAAATATAAAACTATATACTTCTAATTTTAATTATTAGAATAAAAACTAGTCTATTGAAATTGTACATTACAGTTTTAGGCACTAGCTGTATAATATATATATATATATATGTACTATGTATATAATACTGATTGTTATGTTGACGAATTTACATTTAAGTTATTAATTAGTTTTCACTAATATATTTTTTTCTTAACTTTTTCATTTCATAATTACGTCATGATTCGTTTTGCTAGTTTTGTAATTTTTGTAACAATGTTATGTAGATTCAACTAAATTGGAACTTTAAAAGCTGAATACTATAAACAAGAATTTGTACGAAACAAAAGTAATGTAGTTTTTGAGTTTGAAAATTTGTCGTAAAGTTTTAGAAGCCCTTTGAGTTGGCTCTGTAAAATTTAGTTTATTTAAGCTAATTCTATTCTTTTTATCCATATGTAAACTTATTGGACACTATAAGTAGCACGGACAAAAATAAACTTAACATAAAACACGGCTCTATGAAATATTGAAAAGTTTGGTATATCAAAATCAAACCCAAATGTACCTTTAAATAAATTAAAACATTATTTTAGTAATTGTAAACAGTTTAGTACAAACAACCATTTAGTAACTGTCTAGCCGTTATTTTAAATAGTTTAGAACTTGTATGAAAGTTTAGCGTGTCTAACTTTAATACTGATTAATTTAGTGACTCCATAACGCTTTAAGTTTTTGCTTTATTTCATGTGCGTTTTACGTGTACGTTTTGTTATATATTGTTATTAGTAAATTGATTGCGAATCTGTTGTTTTAATCAGAACAGCAAAACGATCGTTTTTGAAAAAAAAAACGTCGTATTTCGTTCATATATATATCTATGATATTAAAAAAACAAAAAATGTTTACAATTGTTACGGGAACAAATGTTATTTAAGCACTCACCTATTTAAGTAAATGCTGAAAATCTTTAAAAACTATTTCATTTTAAGTTCTCTACTTATATTGAATTTTTTGTTTAGTATTAAAGCTATAAAATTTTTATTTTACAATAAACAAAACAATTGAGTGTATGTAATTTTTGTTTCTTAGCCAGCTGCAGTAGTAAGGATATAGATATCTTTTATTCATAATATTATTAAAATGAGAAAAGGTAATAATACAGCAGTTCTTAATAACATTTAAGCCCCTATTGTTCATTTTGTTAAAAATTCATATCTAAACATAAACTACCTTATCTTAACATATGAACAAAAAAATACTATTATTAACACTTTAATTAAAAAGAAAGCAACTTTTGTTTAACCAGACGCATTTTGATATTACAGCCGACAGGTGTTTTCTACGAGTTGTTAAATTTTTACATTTTTAGCATAAATGTTTTTTGTAAAATCTAACAGTAAAGAAAAAAATACTTAAAGTTACATGGCAGTTGAAATTTATACAACTAAAATTTTTGAATTTCAAATACTTGAGTATTTTAAAAGACCGTGTCCAATATTTGAAATTTTAAAAAATATCTCATAAATTGACCTAAAAATGGCTTAAAGATATTAATAAGACCTAAATCGCTTATTTTGCTTTTTATAATATGCATTACTTTCAAATTGTGGTTCTTTAAATTTTTTTTTTAAGAATTGGAGTTGTTCCGAATTTGAATAGTCGTGCACCCTATACTTTGATAGACGCAAGTTTTTTATTAAATAACAAATGTTTATTATGTGTTGATTATTTTTGTTTTAGTTTTTATTGTGTTTGATAATAATAGTACCTGGTTCTATTATGTTATATACAACAAAAAATTATGAATGTAGGCATAAGTCTTATTAAAAACAGTTTTCAGGTGTTGGCTGGTGTGACACAGTAGAAGTAAAATGACTTCTTTTTCTAATTCTAACATGTATTTTTCAAATACCGCTTCGTTATTTTCTTTAAGATAGCGAAACCATAACCATTTGTTTTATACAGGCGTTTTACTCATTGGAAATGTCAATAAATGATGAAAGGTTTCAAAATAGTGTTTTTTAATACAATCGACTATTAAGCATTTTTCAAATAAATCAGCTTGTACAGCTGTTTGAAATACTATAAATTATAAATTGTTTTTTAGCCCGTATTTATGGCCTACTTAGTAGTATAAAAAAGTTAATAAATTTTAAATTTTTTTACTAAACAAATGTTTATTATTTCGCTATACTATTTACTCGATTTTAAAGAAAAACTAATTAGGTTTATAACAGATATGAAATTTATTTTTCATTTTTTATAAATATTCATCTACATAAAGTTTACAAATCAAAGCAAAACTAAAAATTAGTTTTTAAATGTTTTATAAAATAGTTATAACTACCAACCTTTAGAAATTTTAGTTAATTTACTTTGATATTAAAAATTAACCAAAATTTTTATAGTTTATTTATGCTGTCTATTAATAGACTCTTTATAAATTAATAAACCTAATCGAATAAGATCGAAAAAGTTAATTGCAATTAAAAAACTTTTTTTTTTGTAAAAAAAACCGAGATAATAGTTTTAAAGCATATATTTTTTTTTGTATTTTTGTTTTTTAAGGTTTAATTATTTTTCTAAATTTTAACTTTTTTGAACAACATATCTTACAAACTAAAATAATTGCAATATTTTGTTTTTGACTTTATGCTCCTTTTTTGTCAAGTTTTACACAATTTAACATTTTAAAATTATACTGGTGGTTGAAATTTTTAATACCACTTCAAACTTTTGGATTTTTATTAATTAATCAACTAAATATCTTAACTGAATAAAGCAATTTAAACGAGTGAAACATTGTTTTGGTAATAAAATTGGAAATTTTAAGTGATAGTATTTTCCTTACTTATAAGTTGAAAAGTTTTATTGTTATCTCAAAAGTTAAAAGGGCTTAATTTGTTCATACAATTGTTTTCCTCTAAAAAAATTATCGTGCATTTTTTTATCACAAAATGATTAACTTATTAATACTTGTATTAAAATAAATTATTTACCCTTTAAAACTGTATTACAATGATAAAAACTGTGTATAAAAAGATTATTTTTTTTACTTTATCATGTTTTTTATGTTTTTGTTAAATGTTAAACTACTACAATCAGAACTTCTTCAAAATCGTACTAAATGGTTTTCTTAAGTTTATCGATAGATAACTTATTTTAAATAGTCTATAGAAAACAATTTATAGTTTTGATAGAAACAATTAAGTTTTATATTTGTACAACAATTTTAAGTCTATTGCACTATTTTAAGCAAGTATTTTATTTAAAAAATGTTACGCAAAAGTCTAGTTGCTAAGTAATAGTGTAAAATATGCATAAAAAGTTCATTAAAAGTTCACCCAGTTTTTTTAATGTAAGCAAGTATAGAGACCGATGAATCCTAATAAGGACAAACCGGTCTCAGTCTACCGAAACTTGTGGTCTGATGATCGAATTGGCATTTTCAACCCTTTTGTTAAATTTGAGCTTGTCTCACGGCAAACGAAAGTCCAGACTTCTGCTCTGCAGACTTTCGCCGATGTTTTTTGTTGTAAGCAAGTATAGCGAGAGAACATTTTTCTTTTTCCTCTCACTTTTACTTGATGTATTTGTTAGAAGTTTGAAACTTTTAGGATATTGTTCACTTTAACTTTTTGTTAATTTATCTAGTCACTTTACTTTTCTTGTGTACATCATTTATTTTTTTTTTATTTCACGAAATTTTATATAAAACGTGTTACATATTTATGTCTTCTAGTACCAATAATGAGAACGAACTTTACTCATGTTTAAAATAGTATCAAAGTTTACATTGGCAAAAGTCTACAGAGTATAAGCCTGGACTTTCTAATGCCGTAAAAAATCTCAAATTAACATAAGATTTCGATTTCAACCACTTCGATCATCAGATCACAAGCCTTCAGTGTACTGAGACCCGGGTTTCATTTTAATTAATTTGTCAGTCAGTCACAACAATTATTTATAATACTAGAACAAAATTCCTTTTAATTAAAAAGTGTGATAAGGATTATCGTAATATTTTATTTTACAAATGCACGCCTTTTGTAGGAAGAAACATTAATTTTATTATTTTATATTTTTGCGTTTCGGCTGAAATCACTTTTGTTATTAATTTATCTTGCACCTACAGCTTGCTCATGTTGAAATTCAAATAAACTTTCAGATATTTTCTTGAGATGTGCTCTGTTTGTTTTTATTTTTAACTAGCTGTCTGCGTGTTTTTTCTGAAACTTAATTAGTTTCACACCTAAATAATTTTTTAAAATAAAATATTTGATTCAAAACTAAGAAACTTGTGTTTTGTATTTCAGAACCTTATTAGTTGGCTAAATAACTAAACATTTTAAACGTAATTACTAAGAAAAGTTGTTTGCAGCAAATTATTACTTATCTAAACTAAGTGCTCAAAATGTATTGCAATGAAAATATAAAATATCGATTTGTTTTTTATTGAATATATCCAAAACCTCTTTTTATTTATTTGACTGTTCAACAGTTTCAGAAACAAAAACGTTCTTATAATAAGTTTACTCAAACACCAAAGTTTTTACACTAAAGACTTTTTTACTACTCATATAATTATATTTTGTTTACTTAAAAAACTTATCAAAAAACAGAACGAGTAAATATCAATTATTTTTTTATATTGATTGTTTAAATTTTTAAATAACTTATAGTAAGTGAGAAATGTCTATTGCATACAAATTATTTTTAAAATAGCTTTTATTACGTTATTTTTCATATACGATTATGTTAATTGAAAGATGCGCTGTCTCTTAAGAACTTTTAACTGTGTTGTAGAGTTTTGTTGCAATATGTCGTCTTGGTTGATTTTTAAATTATTATATGTTTTTTTTTTAGGCATTGCTAATATAAGTTAACTCGGGTATTAAGTTTCGTATGATTTCGATTAAGTTGCTGTTTTGTTTTAAGTGACTCAAGTTATTTTCATGTATAAAGTTAAATTTTGAATTCTAGACCTTCAAAAAAAGATAAGATAGATCATTTCTGATTTATTTAAACTAAATCTTGACATTTTAATGTTTTTGAAAAATTTTTAGTTGATAAATAATTTTAATAAGAAAAGTGTATATTATAAGTTGTGAAAATAAAATGTCACATAAACTTAAAACAAACTTATAAAACGGCTTTACTTTTTAATTTACTCCAAGATGACACTTTAAATTCCTTGAAATAGTTATAGTTTCTTTAAAGTTTTTTATTTTTTCTTTAAGTGGTTATATTAAATTTTTACTAAGATAGACAAAAAAAAATTGTCCTCAATATATTACTCACAAAAGCTAAAAAGTTTATGCTGATAGTAATATATTTATTAATATAAGAGTTGATAAAAACTGTTTTCTAAATACATAAATTAAATACATAAAATACATAAAATAATAAAACAAATTAACTAAAAACAAAAAAAGAAATTTATCAGAACTAACTAATGTACACTACTAAAACTAGTTTAGCTTGAATTAAATGTAAATATTAGCTTTATTTTACTTTGAATGCGGACTAAACACAAAACTGTTCAACATTTATAACGTTTTGGAGGATTTTTTGCTACTAATTAGCTTTAAGTAAAACATTTAAAATTTTATTAATTGACTTTCAAAATGTGAATTAATTTCATTTTATGTGAAAACATAAGTTTTACATAAGTAATAAAAAGCTTAATATGTTTCAAAATTTATAACCATTAAAAAGTACTTCGTACTGTTTGCTTTGCCTTTCACAGTAATAAGATTTATTAATTAGTTTTTTAAAAAACTATCAAAAATATTATATTTCAAAGCTTATTTTTATAAAATTGGGTGATTAAAATAACTATCAGATATCTTTTAATCTTCATACTTATTTATTTTATAAACTTTAGCTAAAGACCTCAAATATTCTTTAATTCAAATTTAGTGAGAAAAAAAATTTAATTGTAAATACTAAAAAGTTTCGATTGAAGTATTTAACTTAACTTGAACTTCTTTAACTAAAGGTTCACAAAAACAGCTTTTAGGAATTTCGATTTTATGTACTAATTTGTTGGGCAATATCAATTATCAATTGACTTCTTCTTTATTTTTATAAATGTTGTCGATCCATTATAAAATTATCAAATGACTAAAAAAATTAAAGTAGTTAAAACTATTGTAACTTTTTTTATGTTTCAATTTTTTAATAACAGTTTATACAAAGTACAATAAAAATATACTTTTTTATTAAGAACTGTAAAAGTAGAGCCTGTCCATAAAAATGTGTACTCTGCAGGAAACATGGAATTTTTTTAACAAAACGTAATAATTCAACTGAAAAGTTAAACTTAGTTAATGTTTCTTGCCTTAAAACTACTTACTTATTTAAAAAATTCCTTTTTTTTTTTTGTGTATGAAAACAGAATTTATTTTTTATAATTACGGTTTTTTGTTTTAACATTTATAATAACAATATTTTTCTTAAATTAGAATATTTTTTCGTGTTTGTTATGTAAAATACCTATCAATCTGTTTGTAATTAAAACTTTATCCGGAACTTTCAAAAAATTCTATTACATTAACAAAGCTTATAAATTTATTTTCATCACTTTTTTTGAATAATTTACTTATTTTACTTATTTCTTTAAAAGTTAAAAGTTTTCTGTTTATACTTCATAAACTGGTGCTACTAACTTTATTTGATAAGAAATTAACTTTTTTTACAAACTTTATTTTTAAAGATATCAGTTAAGATTTCTTGTTATTAATGAAGAGAGTAATATAATTCTCTATCTTTTAAGGTTTTTTTTAAACAATTTTTTACTCAAAAAAAAAGATAAAGTTAATTTTTATAGAAGTTATTTTCTAAAACCAAATTTTTTTACTAAAATATCTTTTTCAATAAAAGTCGTAACAATTTATTAGGTTGTTTACATTTGTATTTTTATAAAATACTAAAAACTTTTTAGAAGGTTCTACCCTGATAGTGATGATTATTTATTTTAGATTAATATATTTTAGATCTATTTTATGTTTATTTGTTTTAATTCTAATGAGTTTTATTAATATACCAAATGTATATAGCATAAGCACTTAGTTAATTTTAAACATTTGATTATTACGTCATTTTATATTTTAAAACCTTAAAATATAGTATGATTTGATTTCAATTTGTGTTCATTCTACCTTGGTAAGATACTTTTTCTGCTGAGCCTTACTACGAAAGTACTAAAACAAATTTTTTTAAATGAAATGTTTTCTGTTATATTTAAAAAAAGTTATACAAAAATCTAGTTGCTAAGTAACGGTTGAAGTACGCATAAAAAGCTCAAAACATGTTCAGATAATTTTTTTGTTTTAATTTAACCAAGAATAGTGAGAGCAAAATTCTCCTTATCCTCCTACTCCTAACTTACACACATATTCCTAGCTTTAAAACTTTAACACTATTTCCCTACTAATTTAAAGAAGCAATACTCAAACTTACTCTCTGCTCAATTAATAACTTTTCAGGTTATTCATAACCAAAAAAAAAAAAACGAAATTTATGAAAACTGTCAGCGAATAGAGGGTCATATTGTATAGAGTATTATAGGAGAATTAATTAATAAGTCAACCAAAGTTGGTGACAATGTTTAAGTCTGCAAAGTCAAAACAAAACTGACAAAACTCGTGTTCACAAATTCAAAAAAAAACTGAAACATTTTAAGTCTACATAGTGACAATTGAACTGACAAAATATAAGTCCAAATAACTAACAAGGGTAATGACATTGTATGCGTAAGAATAAGTCACAAAAAGTTGTGACCAATTTTAAGTCACAGTGAAACATGTTTAATTTTTTTAAAGTATATCATAGCTTAAAAGCATAATAGAAAAAAAAAATTTATTACTAAATAAAGCAGCAAAGCCCAGTAACATGCTGACAATTTTAATAAATTTGTATCATAAGCATGACAATTAAGTAGAAATGCTTGTTAAAAAAATTGTTTTAATTATAATGTTGGTAACATTTTTGCCTAGTTATTGAAAACTTTTGCTATTTAATATTCTAAAAAAGGTGTTATAGAATTCTGATTACTATTTTTTAACAAATTTTAGGTTTTTAAAACATTTTATGAAAATATTATCTTCTCTTGTTTCTACCACTTAAATATTTTTCTTTTTAATTAGTTTTAAGAATATTTTTTTTTGCTGTTACATAATAGACTTAGGAAAAGTTGCACTGTTTATGAATAAAAATACTTTCCCTCACAACATGTGTTGAGATTCCCTTTGAGTGAAAAGGGAGAGGAAGGGTAAAATAAGATTCTCTTTTTAAAAATTGGCAAGAAGAAGAAAATTAGTTAAAAACCAATTTTAATGTTGTTTTACAGTTGAACATCAAACAATATAAAATCATTCAACCAGAAAGCAATTGGTTTTATAATATGTCTCAATTTTTAAGATAGAGCTATAAAAACCGGGTAATGTCTAAATTGCACGAGCGTACAAAATTGTACTAAGGGACAAAATTGCACGAAGATACTTTTGCACGAAGGGTCACAAACGACTCACTCTAAATTTGAATAAATATAAGTTATTTAAACATTTTTATGAGTAAATCTCCATAATTTACTTAAACATACATTTTAACTTAATACTAAGAAATACTTTTTAGTATTCAGAAAATGCATACTAATTTAGTTCTAAATACATGCTAAGTAAAAATGACACAAGTTATGTTTTTAAATACAAGACATGCCTTTTTATTTTTAAATTTTTAATTATTAATAGTGGGAATTTATTTTAGCTATAAAAATTTGTCTAAATTTAATGGTTTATATAGTTGAATGTTTTTTAACAATATCTAGAGTAAATTTATTTAAGCTTTTTTTTTTGACAAATGCTTTTTTTTTGTATGTGCTGGTTATAAATGTGGCAAATATTACATTGTCAGAAGTAAAACTTTTATACGAAATTTTAAATAAATGCTAGTTTTTATGAGATAAAATAAAAGTATTTCAATTAAGAATTTATTTTAAATGAGCATTTCTTAACCTTTTTTTATTTTTTACCCCTTTTTAAATGTTATTAACAGTTTAGTCCCTATTCAGAGAAAAAAAAATTTAAGCATATAAAAGGTATAAAATCGGACTATTCAAAGAGTTTATTTGAATTAGTAAAACTACAGTTAGATGCTAACTTATAAATTAAATGACAATTTATAAACAATAGTTTAGAGAACTTGTTATATAGAAACACTTGTCCCCTTTAAGAAGGAATTTTACTCCCAGGGACAAAATAACAACCAGGTTAAGATGCTGTTATAAATCAATAAGCAACTACATCAACTTTATTAGAAATTTAGTTCAATTCGCGCTGTATGATGTTAGAAATAAAACTTTTTGCTGCATGTACATTGTACACGTAGGTGTGAATGTGTGTTTATTCAAATTTAAAACGGTGTATATTTTCGAATAAAGTTTGGTTTTCGAAAAAGTTTATTTCAATTAGCAGCAAAATTAACAAAGTTAGTCAGTTTTTTACAATAATGTACTTTACTTGCAGTTAATGATGCTAGTTTTAAAGTTTAGACAGTATTAGAGATTTAAAGTAATCATCATTCCTTATACCTAAAATATTTTGTTATTGTTTTAATGTTAATTACGAAATACAATTTTTGTTTTTACTTTGCTTTAGAAATAAACAACATATAATTTATTTATTATTATTATTATTAAGTTTATTGTTCAAGGAAGGACCTAGGCATTAAAACCTAAGCCACTTACACTGAAAGACACTAACATAAAAAGAAAAAACAAATTACAGTGATTAAATAAACATAAACATAAAACTTATACAAGGCAGAAACTGATAAATTAAAACTTTCACAACCAAATAATCAACAATTCCAAAGTCACCAATCTCCAATTATACGTTCCAGAGCAACAAATCCCTGTAACAAGCATTTCTGTCAAATCTTCAAAAGCTGTCTTCATCTTGCAGAACATTCATCTCAGCTACTATTTGCCACTCGTTATTACGGCAAATTCAGTCAAAAATCACTTCAAAAATTTGGCAGCAACAGTTCACAAATCTAGCTTAGGAATCAACTGAATATCCAATAAATTCAAAATCTAAAGCCCAAAGCACATTAACAACAGCCCTTCCAAAAAATCAAAGCTGAAAAGTACCTAAAATCTATAAGGGGAAGGTGTAGCTTACAGATTAAACTACCAATAAACTACATACCACACACCAAATCAATGGCTAAAGAGATGAACAAAACTAGTCACTTATAAATTTTACTGGTAAATATCTCATTTAAATCAATTCTTTTTAAGTTTAATCGAAAATGTTTAAGATTTTTGCACGATACTAGTTCATTTGGAAGTTTGTTCCACATTTTTTCCGAACGATAGAAAAAAGATTTGTGCCAACCAACATAGTTTAAATGATATTTGCATGTATATTTTCTATTATTACCTCTGAGTGAGTAATTATTTTCATAAGGTTTAAAGAAAGTTTGAGAAACAATAGTAGTTTCATTGCTAATCAGTTTAAAAAAAAGTAATTAGATCAAATTCAAGTCTTCTGTCCTCTAAAGTTTTTATATTAAGCTTTGTTAGTCTGTCTCTGTAAGACGTATATGAAATGTTGCACTGATTAAAGATTAATCTCGTAAACTTTCTTTGAATAGGTTCTAGTTGGTTGATGTCTTTTATAGAATATGGAGACCATAAAGGTGTGTTGTATTCAATCTTAGGACGGATGTAAATTAGGTACAATTTCTTAAGAACTACCAAATCCGTAGATATAAAGCTTTTTAGAATTTAAAAAGATAAAATTGATGCAGTACGATAAATAAAGTTAATATGATGGTTCCATTTTAAATTATCTGAAATAAAATGAAATGAAATGAAATTTTAATCAAATTTTAGCCAAATTGTTAATTTTAAGTTCCTTAACATAAATTTAATTTACTAGAAAGAATTTTTATTATTTTTCAAACTGAATCAATTCTGATAGCTGCAAGAATTCTAAGAGTAATTAGCCAAAAATTAATCGATCTTGACGTTTAAAGTTTTTTATAGTATTTTTTATTTAGTTATTGAAACTATTGTTTTCCGGAGCTCTGGCAAGCCTGGTATCAGTAGGTGAAGCGTGGTAGTTTTGTAAGGGATGCGAAAGTTCAAAAGCTTGAATAAAAACTATAAGTTTGATATGTTTTAGAGCTATTTTAGTAAACTAAAGGTACTGCAACTACAACTAATTTCTAAAATAAAATGTTCCTTCAAATATCTGTAACTAGATTGCTTCAAAATAAAACAATGTTTTTGAATATTTTAAAAGCTGCTTTTTTATTTATTTAATTTAGTTGATTAAAATAAAATAAAAATGATAATATTAAACTTGTTTCAAATTTACTATGAATGATGATAAAATGTGTATATGTTAAAAGTTATAAGAATTTACAACTGATGAAAAGTTGGTTAACCTTTAATTTATAATTAAAAAACATAATCAATTTAAACATCATTTACTTTTTATTCATTCAAAAAGCAAGTAACTCTATTCGGAAGATTAAAGAATTATTATAAAACTAAAATTAAAAGTAAAACAATTTTATAATTTGTACTTAAATCTGGTTTTTATGCTAAGTGTAAAGATTTATACTGCTTTAAAAATCACTAAAAATAAAAGACAATTTTTATATAGTTGTTAATTTAGAATATAATGGAATACTAGTTTTACTGCTGTTCCATTAGGTTGAACATCAAATGTTATAAAATTAGTCAACTAGAAAGCAAGATAATTTTTCAAATCAAGTTTAAATATTTAATATATAGCTAAATAAAACAGCCAGAGTGTGATTGCAGTAAAATTCTAGTTAAGACTTTCCAGATGGAAATCAAGAACTGAATTTTTATTTCATTGTTTATTATAAAGTTGTTTTTCAAATAATACCAATTATACAAAATTAGTTATTGTTTTATTTTTTTGTAGTTAACTACTATTTTAATTATGCACTGTTAAAGTATACTCCTGTTAGATATATTTCTCTTTTAAAAAAACTGACCACATTTAAAATTTTATATAAAATTTAATGTTTTTTTATTGTTTGATTGGTTTTTTAATATAAATTTAACAATCCAAAGTTATGCCTGCAGGGTTGCCACAAGGTCAGAAAAAGTCAGGAAAAACTTTAAAAAAATGACAAAAGTCAGGACACTTATGAAAAAATTTAAGAAAAAGATAGATATCAGCAATTAAAGTTTACAAAATTCCTTATTTTCCAATGCCTTCAAATGGTAGTAATCATTTTAAAATTCATACATCAGACTAAAATTGCAAAGTTTCCTAGAAGCTTACATAATTACTAAATTTCCAATGCCTTCACCTGGTATAAATTAGCAAAATATATTTTATAAAACTGCAACATTTTTCAATTGACGTATTAAACAACTACCCTACTTGAACAAGCAATTTTTGTATGCTTTTTGGTATTGATTATTTGTGCAGGGCTGCCAAAAAGCCTGGGTAAACCCGGAATTTTTAACAATTTTAACATGTGTTAAGTAGTAAAATTCTTATTTGACATAAAATACTATCAAACTTAATTTTAAACTAAAAGTAGGCCCTAAAACGTGTAATTTAAAAACCTTGGAGGAAATTAAAAAAAAGATTGGCAACCCTGTCTGTGGCAAGTAAGCTTCCATAGTGAAACTTTGATATACACAAAGAGTTTATATTGCAAAATTTTAGAATCAAATAATTTTTTGACTATGTTAATAATACAATTATTTATAATTAAGCACTAAGTTTAGTATTAGGGTTATATTACAACTTTTACTGACTTTCCTTTGATGATAGAGCTGTTTATTAAAAATACATCAATCATACACAGATGGTTAAAGTGTTATAATAAAAGTAAGCTAATTGAATTTAGCAAAAAACTGCGGTTTTAACCTGTATAGAAATATGATTGAAAGCTTTAGATAGTTTCAAGTGTTTAATTATGTATTTTAAAATGAGTTTAAATAATAGTTTGTTTTAGAAAAGTCAGGAAAACTTTAGTAAAAAGTCAGGAAAAGTCAGCAAATTTTTCTCAGCTTGACCTGTGGCAACCCTGTGCCTAGTTTTTATAAGTAGTTTAGAACACTTATAGGTACTAATTAGTTCTAACTTAAGTTTAAGTTCGGCTTTTAGTGTGGTTGTACACTACACTATAAACTTACATTAATTGCGTCCCTAATGTAAAAAATCACCAGTATTTTGGATAACAGTTAAACAAGACAAATACAGTATTTTACTTTAACAATTTTAACTTGTTTATTATTATTTAACATTTTAAGGCAGTATTTATCACTATTTTATCTCACACTCTTTTATGCGTTTGATATTTTAATTTCATTTTGCATTTTATTTATTAGTAAATTTAGAGAAATTTTACAATTGCATTTAACATTTAAGAAGAAAACTGACATATACTGTCTGCCCCTTTTAAATACCTTTAAGATTTAATCACAACCATAAAGAATATGGGGTTGTGAACACCAAGAGTCAATAGAAAGTCATTTTGAAGAAAGCATCTTAGGAGTAATAAATAATAAGTCACAGAAAACTCGTTTACAAAATTTAAGTCTACAAAGTCACAATAGAACTGAAAAATTATAAGTGTCAAAAGTAAAAATATAACTGAAAAGTTTTAGTCTACATAGTCACAGTAAATTGACAAATTTAAAGTTAAAAAAGTCACAAAAGAACTGACAAAGTTTAAATTTACAAAGTAAATATAGATCTAAAAATTTTAAGTCCATTAAGTCAAACTAAAACTGACAGAATTAAACCAAAAAAATTCATGACAGAACTCAAAGAACTTTGCACACAAACTCACAATTGAACTCACAAAATATAAGTCAAAATAACTTACTTAAGACATTGTATGAGTAAAACCAAGTCACAAAAACATGTGAACAATTTTAAGTCACAGTGAGTCATGTTAAAGTTGTATAAGACTTTTGAATCTTAAAAGCTTTATAAAAAAAAAGTAACTAAAAGAGCAAAGACTAATTATAAGCTGAAAATTTTCAGGAACTTGTATCATGGGGGTTTAGATAGGCATGACTATTAAATGATATATTTAGTTGATAAAGTTGTTTCCATTATAATATTGATTTTATTTTTTGCTAAGTTATTGAAAATTTTTGCTTAATAAATTTTCTGAAAAAGCATTTAGAAAATTTTTATTACTATAAGTTTTTGAAATGTAAATGCTTTAAATCCTTTTTTTTAACATCTTAACTTTATTTACTGTCTACTTGAATGTTTTATACTTAATTAGTTATAAAACATAATTAATATTTTGAATATTTTATAACTTTCCTTTATTTTCTTATGTTACTTTAAAGACCTACTGAAAGAAGTTGCAATGTTTGATAATAGAAAGTAATTTTTTTTCTCATCATTCCCTTAGAAAAAAAAAGATGAAGAGTAAAGTGAGAATCTCTTCAAGCAAAAAGGGAAAGTTAGGTTTTCATTTTTTGACATTATTAACGATAGTAATCTAAAATTAAAAAATGTCCACTTAAAATTCTCTAAAATGCACTCTGCTACTAAGTTTAATTTCTTTTTTTTTTCTGCACATAGTTTAACTTTTTTAATACTGAAAAATTTTTCCTGTCTATCTGATTTAATAAATTTAGTTCTCTAAAACTCAAAATGACAAAACTGTTATTTTATTATTTAGCTAAAAAAAATTGTACTAAACTGCTTTTTAAGTAGTTACTCCAAAGTTTTTTTTCCCTGATAGCTTAGTACATTTTTCATTAAAGTTTTCACAGAAAATAGCATTTTATAAAGTATATTTATTTGACAATAAAAACTTACTAAGTAATAACTTGATAATTGTTATAACATACTAATTAGATTAAAATAATTAGAAATATCTGTGTGTGATAATGTATATATGTTTTCATAGAGAATAGATGTCAAAGGAACACAAGCATTAAAAATGCACAAGGGGACTTAATTGCAAGAAGACACTTTTGCACGAGCAGACATTTTTGTACGGAAATATTTTAACGAATTGCAAAATTTTTGCAAATTTTCTTCGTGCAAAGTTATTTATGTGCAAAATTGACCCTTCGTGAAATTTTGTATACGTGCAATTTAGTCCCCTCCTGCAACTTTTCTTTTTGCAATTTTGAACCATTCCCACTTTTTCAAACCAATAAGTGATTTACCAAACTTATTTTGTTACTTTTATAATAGCTAAATTAAATAATACCTCAGATGAAATATTGACACATAAAAATAAACTTGTCCTGTTATTTAGTATGTAAGTTTTGTTTAATTTTACTGTTGATTTAATTTCACAATATGTTGTAGTAAGTTTTAAATAAATTTGTTGGTTTAAAATCAATGTTTGTTCTGTAGTCAGCAAGTTTCAAAATTTAGAAATATTTATATTCCTTAGTTTTGTTTTAGTTATTTTTAAAGAAAAAGTTTTAACATTTTACTTAACTATTTTATCTAATCTAAATTGAGAAATTTTTATTTTTTGAGCATAGTTTAATGTTTTGTAATGTTTTAATTGTTTTAATAAATATTCATTTGTTTTTTTAGAGATTTAGTATTTTAGCCTGATTAACATATAATATATGTATATTTTTTCTTTACTATTGAAATATCTTTTTAACTTCCCATAAAATCAGCAACGAAATTATGTTACAGTTGAAAAATTATATATATATGTATTTGCAAAAAATACTAACTATGTTTATGAGAAGTTAAAACCCGTGTCTTTATATACAATTTTAAATTAATAAAAACTAACATCAAACTAAAATTCGTGTTTCGTAAGTGGTTTAATCTTGTTTGTATTGGTATAGCTGTTTGCTACTAGTTATATCGTTGAAAATAAGTAAAAGTCAGTCAAATTGTAAAAAAGGTACCAGCAAACTTTATACCTCCAATCTGTCATTATTGTTGAATGCTACTTACACATTAAAACTATTTTGTATTTTTATATCTACTTGTTAACTGAGATAAACTACATATACCTTACTTTAAACGTAAACATTTTTTGGTATTTTACATAGTTTTCTTTTAAAACTAAGAACAATTTTATTTTTCAGAAAATTATTATTAATAATTGCACATTTCCTTGAGCAATTAACTAAAATTACTTGCGCATTACGTTTAATATTTTTAACGTATTTTAACTTAACTTATCATAACTATTCAATCTTGGAATACCTGGTATTACTGACGAAGCGTGGTATTTTTGTTAGGAGATGCTTAAAAACAAAAATTTTGTTCTAGAATTGGTTTAGTAAATCAGAGGTACTGCAATTACAACAAATCTCTGTAACAAAACTTTATTTCAAAAATGCTGTTTTCAAATGACATAAAATATTAGAACAAGTTTTTTTCTTCTCTAGGTACAACATATGCTTAAATGTATTACCACGATTCTGCCTGATACCAAACAATAGACTACATTAAAGTTTTGTGATATTTCGATCTGTATTGTTTGTAAAATATATTCAGGACAAAACATTAAATTCTTTCTGTGGAGCAGTGTTGCCAGAACGCTATTTTACCATTACATCAGTAAACTGAACACTTAATAAACTTTAGATATTTCAAACACAATTGTGATGCCTGATTAATTAGTTTTTAATTGACTAAATCGTTTATACAAGTATTCTTTGCAGTATGACTTGATAACCGAAAAGTTGTTTCGTACAACAAATCCTTGGACTAAACTTTCGTAGTATTTTTTTTTCTAATGACTACAATTAAGTTGCTTCAAAATAGTTTAACTTTCTTGAAATATTTGAAAATGACATTTTATTATTAAATTTAGTCAATTAAATATAATTTACGTCAACACAATTAAAAACCTGCTTTAAACTTACTATTTATGATGATAAATTGTGTATATGTTAAAGTTATAAGTATTTACAATTTGAATAACAATTTGTTTATCTTTATTTTGTAATTTAACTACTACAAACATATTATTAACAAAATTCCCTTACTTTTGATTTAACTAAGTAGCAAGTAACTCTGTTCCGAAAAAAAAAATGTTTTATAAAACTAAACTCGAAAGTAAGAAAAAAATATAATCTGTAGATATACATAGTTTTTATGCTACGTGAAATATCTTACACTGCTTCAAAATTCACTAAAAACATTAAACAATTTTATTATAGTTGTTATTTTTTATATATAGATTTAAGTTATCGCTATACTTATTCTAACTACGTAATAAAACTAAAACATTATTTTAGTATAATAATACTTTAAAAAGATCATTGAATAATATGAAAAGTGTGATGAAATTATTTCCAGTTCACAAACTACCGATTGGTTTCAGATATCGTTGTTGTCAACTTTTAAAAACCTATTTCAGCCGATCAAAGGAAACGTTAGTGTTAATAAATACTTATTTGTTCTTGTTTGAGTTTTATATTGCTGAACCGTTTTATAACGAAATATGGATTAGGTTTTAGTTTTTCTTAATGTGAATATCATACAACACGTATTATAACAACTATAAGATTTCAAAATCCGTTAAAATTCATCTACAGTATTGTCGAGTCTTGTGACGAGCTTCCTACTTCATTAGTTTATACGGATACTTCTGTCAGCCCAAATAAATTTATTGGACATGTACAAATTTATGAGTGGTGTGATAGAAAAAAAATTGTAGAATTTAGATATGGTGAGTTTTTGTTGTATGTATTTTTTAATTAGTTTAACTTAAGCAGTTTATGTCTTGGACAAGACACTTTATTGTATATAATGTGTATTACTTGTTAAATGAAAGGTATTTCCGTGTATCGATTCCTTGGACAAAACTTTTTGAGCGCACACTTTGTAGTTGCTTTGTCGCTAAACAAAAAATAAAAAGTTAAAGTTTTAAAACAATTCTCAAAAAATAAAATTCAAATGTACATTTTTTTCCAGAGAAAGAAAAATTGATTTTTTTTTCTGTTAGTAAGTAAAACAACTAAGTAACGATTGTATAGTTGGTTTATTTTGCAGTCGTTGTTAATGAAGAACTACAAGGAAAAGGTTTTGGCAAAAGTATGATGTTAGATGCTGAAAAATTGGCAAAGATAAAAGGATTTAAATGCGTTTATTTAAATTCTTTTAAAGAAGCTGAAAATTTCTACAAAAAGTTAGGTTATTCACAAATAAAATCTAAAGACTTTCGTGAAGGATTTTTAGAAAAGAAAATCTAAAAATGATTTTAAACGTAAAGTTTTGATCTTTAGCTTTACTACAAAATAAATTTAAACTGCAACTAATTTATTTGTTTTTACTTGGCTTACGTTTTATTTTTATTAGTTGTAAAACAATGTTTGCAGGTAAAATTACATTTAAACTATAAATAATTATCTATTTATCTATGCTGTTGTTTATCTTGAATAAATTAGACTTAAACAATACTTTATTTAAAAAATATTAAATTTAGTTTCAAACTTTAATATATAGTGTTTTTAAAGTGTGTTAATTTAAAGTCGTCGTCGTCAAACAGTTACTAAACAATTGGTAACAAAATACAACTTTATTAAAAAAATATAGATTAAAAGACGTTGGCCCTATAGTTAAATGACAAACTAATGTACATATTTTTATTTATCAAATTTATACTAATTGAATTGTTTTTTTAGGTTGTATAGTTTTTAAGTAACAAGCATTTCTTCGAGTTTTTTCATGATTTTTTTAAATTTTTGTTAAGTTTTGTTTTTATTCAAATCAATTTGTTATAAAAGTGCTTGATTAATATTTTGAATTAATATAAAAGTTAACCTTTAATTGTTGAAAATTGTAAGTCAGAGTTTTAAGCAAATTTAGTTGGTTAATTTAGTGCTCTACCGGATCTAAGTGTCTGAATTTAAACTCGGTTAGATTTTTATTTGATAATAATATCCGAATCCAAATTTAACCGGTACTTATTTATAAATATTATTTAGATCCGGATCACTAGACTTTGCACACCTTAGTTATTATATTATAGCTAAAAAAACTTTCAAGTGTAAAACTCTTTCAAGCACTTTAGCGGACTAATATTTAAAAAAAATAATTTAACTCAAATTGTCTCATAGTTTTACAATTAGAAAACCATGTTATAATGTCTTTATTAGAATAATGCAAAAATAAAAAAAGAAAGCAGACTTTATAGCTTTATGTAAATAGGATAAAAAAGTATACAATTATACAGTGTTTATTTAGTGTAGCTTTAAAATTCTAAAAAAAATTAAATTTTATAACTTATTCTATTATTAGAAGAAAATAAAAGTAAAGTTTTTAAAATATTTACAAATTACAGTTTGTTAAAAGTCACGTTGGATTATTGTTTAGTATTATGTTACTATTACTTTCAATTTGAGTAATTGCGACCTGAGGTCAACTTTTTCAAAGAAGATTTCTAGGCTGTTTTTAATTAAAGTTGATATTCTATTTCATATAAGCACACAATAACAAAAAAGTGTCTTGTTCTCAACATAGCTTGCATGCATATTAAAAAGATATGTTAAAAACTCGTGTATACAGCTAAATTTTACTTTATTTTAGTCAAGACTAAGTTTTTGTTAGTAATGAAAATAAATTATTCTGACAATACCAAAATATTTTTTTAATAACATGTTAAATTTATTGTTAAACTTCTTTAACTAAATAAGTAACAGCTCAATACTTAATTGTTGTTTTCAGTTTTTTTTTTTTTATACTACTTACAACTTGTACCTTTAGGATCCCGATTATAAAAGCATTTGGGTTCGGATTCGGACGGATCTTAGTTTAATAAAAATATCCGAATCCAGCTAGATCTTTTCTTTTTATTTTCCAGATCAAGCTGGACCATGTTTTGAAAAGAAAATCCGATTAGTGAGATCAATACTCTAAAAAAATCTATATAGGAAGAGATTAATTTTCACGTAAAAATTTTTTTTGTTTTGAACAATTAAAATAAATATCAGTTTTAAGCGCTTTAAGTTAACTTAAACTCTAATAGATAGAAAATAACTTTAAAATTTTTCGAAAAAATATTTATAGTCAATAAATAATTTTTACTTACTTAGACTAAAATTTTGTGCAAGATTCTAAAAACAATTACGATGTATTAAAGTAAATTAGTTCAAAATGCTTATAAGAGCTTGAAATCAGTATGTAAATTGAAATAAACCTAAGATATTTTTCAAAATATTATGTTGTTTAACTAAAATATAATTAAAAAAAAAAGTTTCGTTTAAAAAAAAACAGTTTATTTTGTTAGGTCCACTGTTGTAATGCTTATATAATTATTTGCCATAATAGTCTAACTAGGTACTCACTGTCTTCTTTTTAAATTTAGAACTTTTTTTTGAGTACAAACCTTCACGACTCTCAATACTAATTTAAATACATAAAAACTATATTTTATTTTTGTTTTTGTAATTTTCCATATTTAACGTTAAAAGAAATAATATCACTTTAGCAAGTAGATTACAGTTATTTAAATACAATCTATTTAACAAACAAAATTATCAAATTAAATAGTTAAACATTTTTAAATAGATATAAAAGTTTTACCTCGTGATTATAAGCAATGTAAACTTTATTCGTTTTACACAATGTAATAAAAGTTCTATAAGTTTAAAAGTACACAAATTTAAAAATTTTTATGTTAATATATTAGAGGTCATGGGTTTAAATAAGCTTTTCATTTTGTTTTAATAATGTAACAAAATAAAACACGTTATACATAATCCTTTAATGTTAAATAACTTTTGTAAGAAGTTGATACCTAAGCTATACTAATAAAACTTATATAAGTAGTTTAAAGTATATATTTTATGAACTAAAACTGTATTAAATTAATAAAAGCTAAAACAAAATACAATTTTAACTTTGTATGAATTATAAAAAAAAAAACGTTCTGCAAAACAAAATATTTTCTATTATATAATAATCTCTAGTGGGCACTTCAAATTATTATTTATAAACATTATTGAATAAAACGTAAACGTGTTAGTTAGTAATAAAAATTTACTTGTAGTTATAAAGTAAGCAATTAAAGAGTTAATGTTTTAATATTAAATATAAATATATAGCAAAAAATAAGACTAATTACAACATAATAAACCTAAAACAGTGTTATTAAATAATTTTTTAGAAGGTAAATATAATCTTTTAATCATTTAAATAGTCTATCATTTTGTCTTTTTTATAAAAATGTTGTGTAATGCAGTAAAATTTGCCCTTTTTAAAGCTATCACATAAAAAATCTTATCTTTGGACATTTAATACGTTTTGTGTTCTTAAACCTGATATTTAATCTAAAATTTTGGTGGTTAGCACATAGCCTTTAAAATCTTAAAGCTTTAAAGCAACTTTTGAAAAATAATTAAATTTTGTTTATTTTACAAAGTGCGTTGGCTTTGTGTTTCATTTTTTCTTTTTCAATAAGAAAACATTTTAATCAGAAACTCAACTAAACTTAAAATTGCAGACTTTGAAAATTGAACATATCATTCTCCATCTAAAATCACTTATAGCTAAACACAACCAAGCCTTAAGTTGAAAAAATATTAATATACTATACTTGGTTAAAACAAAAAAATATTCCATTACAGCACTAATAAGCATATTTACAAAGTAATTTTAATTAGTTCAACTAGATGTTGTTTACTGACAAGTGTTTCTCAGTAGATTTTTTAAGTAAAAATTATGTTTGACTAACTCTGACAGTATCGCACTATATTCTTGTTTTACATATTATAAACTAAAATCTAATATTCAAGAGCACATCTCTGCTAACTATACTTAACTTCTATATAATTTTGGTCTTTTTTAGAAATTAGGACGAAAAAAACGCAGAAATTTTTCTATGACGTCAACAACTATCAGGTGTTGTCGTCATAGGGGTACAGAGCGATTTGAAATACTTTAAAGACTACAGACATTATATTAGAGTTTAAAACAATATTACAAATTAAATGCTTATTTTTATTTTCAAAACGTCTAATGTTAACCATAATTTTGTGTGAAGTTTCATAGTTGATAGTTTTATTAGTAGTGTACGTTTAGTTTTAAACTCCTTACATTTTGAAAAAGTCTTAGGATTTTTATTTACGAATACCTTATATTTAGAAAAACTTAATATATTTATAAGTTGCAATTGGTAGTTCTGGTCGATAGGTGTCGACAAGTTAAATTTGAGCTACATATTTATTAGTTATACAATAAAGAAATAGATTTTGACAACCGTTTCGAGTTTGAGATATAATATCTTAATGCTCCTCAGAAAAGCTTTTATGTTCCTCAGTAAATAAAATTTTGCTTTACTGAGGAGCATATGAGATGTTTAATCTCATAGAGTATTCATAGAGTTATCATAGAGTATTTATTAAAACTACTTAAACAACAACACTTAAGGTGTTTACAAAATACTTGTAAACAGTTTTTTTGGTGTAGTAACAGCTCTAAATTTTATTCTGATAATCTATTATTATTTTTAAGCTTATTGCTCGGAGAATATTTCCAAATTTAATTTAATTGTAATGTTATAGATAGACTAGAATTAGACAAACATAATAAAACAAGTAGATGTTTTTTAATATAAATGCTTAAAATAAATTTTAGTTTGTTTCAAGAGGCTTAAAAGTACTTAAAGACTATTTATTTAACTAAATTTTTAAAACCTTGTAAAACAGATTCTTATAAGATAATGTATGAAAAAATGTTAGTCTAGTTATTTAGTAGTATGTTTCAGTATATATAATATTTTGAGAGTAATGTTTTATATAACATAAAGTGATAAAACATTAGTTTAGTTTATGTTATTGAGTTTATACATTTAGTCTTGCAATTTAGCTAACAATTGATACTTCTAAAACTTTAAAAACCTTATTTTTATATATAAACTTTTATTCGTTTTGTCCAGAAACCATATTATAACAACATTAATTAATAATTTAACATTTAAATTATTTAACTTGTAACGTATTGAAGCAAATGATTATTTTAATTATGTATTTTAAATAGGTAAAAACTTATTTTTACATTGCTATGCATTTTAATAGAGCTTTTAACTTTAAAGCTACAATAATCTTTCTTCTTAATTTGAATTTTTAACGTATTCCAAAAATGTATATCTGACATCAAGACTTTAATACTTTTTTATTTTATTGAGAAAGTATTTTAACCAAAACGTAACTTGACCGGACATTAATAACTTTGAAAATTAATATAACATTCTTCAACTATCTATAATAATTTTGTAGCTTAAAACAAGCAAGCCTTAAGTTCGAAAAGTTGAAACAAAATTTTATAACAAACTTAGTGAAAAAAAAAACTAATATTTTTATTCAATTAAAGCACTAAATTGAATTTTTACGAAGTATTTTTAATTAGTTGAACAATATTTTTTTCATTTTAATAAAACAATAAATTATTTTAGCCAAAGATAAATAACGCCTAACTTGAAGATTTTTAGATTAAATGAAGACTCTTAAATCTTTTTAGTAAATTAATCGAAATTGTTCTTATACTCTTTACCAATTCTACTCTGTGTTTTTCTACCTTAGACCAAAATTTTAATAATTTTTTTTCAATAAGAAAACATTTTTATCAGAAACGCAACATAAATAAAAATTAATGACTTTAAAAATCAAACATAACATTCTAAATCTAAAATCACTTTTAGCTAAACACAAACAAGCCTTAAGTTGAAAAAAATATTTATATGTTATACTTGGTTAAAACAAAAAAAATATTCATAACAGCACTAATAAGCATATTTACAAAGTATTTTTAATTAGTTAAACTAGATTTTGTTTCCTGACAAGTATTTCTCAGTAGATTTTTCAAGTAAAAATTATGTTTGACTAACTCTGACTGTATCGCACTATATTCTTGTTTAACTTGTTATAAAATTAAATCTAATATTCAAGAGCACATCTCTGCTAACTAAATTTAACTTCTATATAGTTTTGGTCTTAATTAAAAATTAGAACGAAAAAAATGGAAAAATATACATGATAGTTGTTGACGTCATAGTGGTACAGAGCGATTTGAAATTCTTCGAAATCTACAGACATTGTATTAGAATATAAAACAATGTTACGAAGGAAATGTTTTTTTTTTTCAAAACATCTAATTTAAATCATAACTGCGTGTGAAGTTTTATAGTTGATAGTTTTATTAGTAGTGTGCGTTTAGTTTTAAACTACTTAAATTTTGAAAAAGTCTTAAGACTTTTATTTACGAATACCTTTTATTTATAAAAACTTACTACATATATACAGATAAATAGATATATATATATTTATATATTGGTAGGTCTGTTCGATAGCGTTCGACAACTTAAATTGGAGCTACATATTTATTAGTTATGTAATATAGAAAACGATTTTGACGGCCGTTTTGTATTTGAGACATTTTCGCTAAATGGTCGTCTATTTTTTTATATTATCTTAAAAATAGATAAATACATATATGTTTATATAATTTTACATACAGAAAGAGTTAATTAATTTATAAATTAAACTTTTTAACACTGAGCCAACCTAAAGGGCTTTGAAAATAGTTAACTACAAAATGTAAAATTTTCAGAACCCAAATTTCGTGCCTACGCATTCCTCAAGTGCAAAACAAGTTTTAAAAAAAGTACAAAACAAAACTATCAAATTAAAGTTTAAAATTTAGGATTAAATACAATATGACGTAAATTTAAGACTGATAAAAATCATGCAAAACGGCTTGTGCGAAAAATAACTTCCAGATCAACAATAAACTGGTAAAAACTTATAAAACTTAAGTGAGTGACTACAAAGTTAAACAGAGTCTAGAATAAGATAAAAGTTAAATATAATTTTAAATTTAAATTAATATAAGAAGAGATTAAAACTTATTAAATTCAAAAACGATACTTTTATATGTCTACAATATGATACAAACTCGCTTCTTTTTCTTAAGCAGGTATTATCTTTTAGTGCATACACAACGGCTGTTGCTTCTTTTAGACACACCCTACACATCAGGCTATTGTTGCTAAGTAGTTAAATTTAAAATTTCAAATTCTTTCAAGACATAATTAAGTGCTTTCTTTTATTTTTATTAGTGGTTACTTTGTTAATTTAAAAGTAAGCATTATATTGATAGTATACAACATATAATTTTTTCTAATATGTCAACTGTTGCAATACTTTATTTGTTTTCTTTTCCGTTTGTTCTTTTGAGCTTTTACCTCTTTTCTTTCATCTAACTCTAGTTTGCTTCTTTAATTAAAAAAGTAGTTGTTTATCCAATCAAAAAAATAGATACTTAGTTGGATGTTAGAGTTTTACTAAAAATAGTTAGTATATAATAAGAAAAAATACTGAATAAATACACAATTTAACTTTCCGAAATGTTTTCTAGTGTGAAAACATTAGTATTTTGTTTAGCAACTTTTAAGATAAATTATTTCTCAAATTAAAACTAAAATAATTGACCAATAAAGGATTATAGTGTAGTACGCAATCACCTGCTGTCAAGTTATAATTAAAAAAAATTTAATGAATAAGTTAATACTAAAAAATATTTAAATACCTTTTGATTTACTTATACGAAAAAAAGGTTTTTTGGACTAGTTTAAGCTAAAGTATACTTTATAAAAAAACTTGAAACACTTAAAGTATCTCAGGTCTTCATATAAGTTTTTGCACGATACAATAAAAAAGGACCAAAAGACTATGATATGTGTCACTAATGTTTACCAACACTTAACAAAGCAATCTTGGTTACAAAAACTATAAAAATTTTTTTGATAAGTTAAAATAAAAATAAAAATTCAAATAAAAACACACAGATTTTAAAGGTTAATTAGTACTAACATATTTAAGTTTTAATGTTCAATTCTATTTTAGTTTTAGTTTATTGCATTTTTTTTTTTCAGTTTTTTGTGTCTTTTGCTGCTCTGCATCGGAACGTGTAAAAAGATATGGCAAAAAAAAATAAGAAAGTTACTAATTATTTTTAGTTTTCATTTTTAAGCTAAGTGTTTTTAAGCATCATATAGCTGTTAGACCTTTATTTCGAGAATAATTGAAGTAACTTGGAATTAAATAAAATTATTTACAAGCTGATACTTTAGCAGTTGTTGGTACTGATAACATTTGTTCCATTTATGAAACACCATCTAGTGGTTTTGCAATAATTTGATCTTAATCGGTTGTTGTTATCCTACTAAAAACATTACTTAGTTTTAAAATGTAAAGTAGTGTGTATAAGTCACAAAATTCAACTGATAGTTTTTGTTTAAAACAGTAAATAGAAGAAAAACTATAAAAATAAAAACAATTTTGAAAACTTTTTTGTCAAATTTTGTTTCATATACAAGCAAGTTATATTTTTTCGGAATTTTTCGAGCTACTTTTTTAGTTTTAGAGCACTTTTCGAAAAAGTTCTCAAAAAGTGTTCATATAGACAGCATTTTTATTCGTAACAAGTAGGTACAATATACTTTTTTTAATTATTTATTTATAACTTAAAAACTATACAATAAATACTTTGAAAAACTTGAAAAGTTTCTGTTACTAAGTTTTAAATACAG
This sequence comes from Thalia democratica, assembly GCF_965202585.1. Lineage (NCBI taxonomy): Eukaryota > Metazoa > Chordata > Thaliacea > Salpida > Salpidae > Thalia > Thalia democratica. The sequence goes on from NC_139165.1 coordinate 22,507,478, forward strand.
TATTCCAAACTTTTATGTTCAGCAATCATTTTTGTAACTTGTTCATATGTACCAGTTTTATTTTAACTGATATTTTTTTAAATATCCTTAATAGCTTCATCTTCATGACTGTAGGTTTCGATGAAATATTCTTTAGCTACTTTATTATAAACTGATAAAAATTAGTCTATAAACTAATATCAAATACAATAAGAAATAAGTATATGTAGAATATTTAATATAATTTAAAGTTTGACTTTGAAGAGTTAAAAAATCTAATAAAAAATAACTTTGATAATGCATTAGATACTGAGTGCACTTTGATCATAACCAAAGTTTTGTACCTTAATTGTAGTACTTAATGTACAGTTTAATATTAAATTTTACTCTTAGAAACAAATAGTTTTATCTTTATGACTAAAAGTATGGTTGGTATATTCAGATTAATTTTACACTTACTACATTTATAAAAAACGTAAATGTTCTACATTTATTTTAAATAGACTAAAATGGTGTTATTTTCAAGTCAATTTTTTCTTTATATAAATTAACATAAAATAAGTTAAAACGTTAATCTACCGACTATTATATATTTAGTGCTTATTTCGCCATAAGTTGTTAGGTTCTTTACTGTAATAAAAATATAGATTTCTTTAAAGTTATTTAGTGTATATTCATTGATCCGGACACATTGGGCAAAATTTATCTGTTGACACGTCCGGAGAACCAAATTTCCGGATAAGTACAAAATATATTTTTTTCTTATAAAATATAACAGCTGCATATAATGCAATGCATAATAAAATTGTTATGGTAAAAGCAAGTACATAGCAATTACGAGTAATACATAAAAATGATAAAAAATAAAAGCTAAGATTTAAATTAACTAAATTAATATTTCAAACGTAGAAAAACATCAGACTTACTAACCCTCTGCAATGATATAGGTTATTTTTAGTGTCTTAAACTTATGTGAGTTATAAAAATATATTTTTAGTCTTGCACCTCATCTTATACAAAAAGTGTTTGAATTGACAACTTTTGTAATATTGTTTGAATTAAAACTCAAACATAAAATAACTGCTGTACATTCATTTTATAGAAAACTTAGAACTTAAATACCTATAAAAAATCTTATAAAATTTAAATAAAAACTATAAGTTATGTTTTAAATAAAACTGTTTTAAAAATTCCAAACTGATTTACTTTACATGCAAAGGTTTTTGATAACTTAACTAGTTTTGAACATAGAAAGAATGTAATCTTTAGTAGTATCATTACGTTATGATAATGAACAAAGTTGTAGAATCAATTAAGTCATTTAAAATTTTCTTACAGCATGAAAGCTTAAATACTTGTATCATACAAAAATGTTGATAATTAATATTGAAAATTATCTAAATTCTGTTCTGTTTGCAACTGTCTGGATAAGTGAAGTTCGGTTAAGTGAATAGGTACTGTACAAGCAACAGTATGTTAAGCAAAGAGTAGAACATAAGCTAGTGTTTTATTATCTAGTAACATTACAGTAGTATCTTTCACTTATAATACACTTTTATTTTTAATTTTTAAATTTAAATTTTTAAATTTAAAAAATATAAGAAACAAAAATGTATTTAAGTAATTTTTATAAGTAATAATTAGAAAATTTCTTAACTGAAAAAACATAAGTATATACATTTGGAATTAACTGTTAACGTTGTATTTTACTTTTAGTATAGTTCATTGCTATTTTATTTTACTTCATTTCACCTAAAATCTTATAGCAAACTTAAAAAATACTATTTGATAGTTGAAAAATATAACAGCGGCTAAAAACAGAACTAAACTTACACTATATAAGTTTCAAACTTTTAACAACTGACAATTCATCAAAGAAAAAAAAGTAAGCACAGTTGATTCTGAAGCATTTTCATTCGTGTATTGTTTAGTAATTAAATAACTGGTTTTTAAACCACCAGTTATCTTAAGTATGACTACTAAAATTTGTTCTTAATAAAATTATATTTCTCAAGCTTACATTTTTGTATATACTTTAATTTTAAGCAGTTATAGCTGTGTATTTATTAGCTAAACATTTCGGATATTTATTAAAACAAATTAAACAACAACACTTAAGGTGTTTACAAAATACTTATAAACAGTATTTTTGTGTAGTAACATTTCTTAACATTATTCTGATAATGTATTATTATATTAAGCTTATTGCTCGGAGAATATTTCCATATTTAACTTAATTATAATTTTATAGATATATTAGACAAACATAATAAAACAAACTGATGTTTTTTAATATAAATGCTTAAAGTAAACTTTAGTTTGTTTCAGGAGGCTTAAATATACTTCAAGACTATTTAACTATCTAAACTTTTAAAACCTCGTAATACTGATTCTTAAAAGATAATGTATGAAAAAATGTTAGTCTAGTTATTTAGTAGCATATTTCAGTACATATAATATTTTGAGAGTAATGTTTAATGTAACATAAAGTGATAAAACATTAGTTTAGTTTATGTTATTGAGTTTATTCCAATATTCTTGCAATTTAGCTAACAACTGATACTTCTAAAGCTTTAAAAACCTTCTTTGTATATACAAACTTTTATTCATTTTGTCCAGAAACCATATTATAACAACATTTAGTAATAATTTAACATTTAAAATATTTAGTTTTTAACGTATTGAGGCAAATGATTTTTTAAATTATGTATTTTAAATAGGTAAAAACTTTTTTTTTACATTGCTATGCATTTTAATAGAGCTTTTAATTTTAAAGCTCTCAATAAACTTTCTTCTTAATTTGAATTTTTAAAGTATTTCAAAAATGTGTACTCAACAAGGTGTGTATACCTAGGAAGTATCAGTCTCAATGAAAAATAACATTTCGAACACTGTGTTGAACTTTATAAAATATGAACATAAAACCAAAGCAGTTTTTCATTAATAGCTTTTTTCTAGATTTAACAGTAAATTATTTTTATATTGTTGTTGTCTGCTAGATCAATTAAAGGTTTATGACAGCTTGTGAATGTTATTGTGAATTGTGATATAATACATGTTTGCTCGTAGTTTTTTACTATAGAAGACTGACTTGAAAATTCAAAAAATATCGAATTTTTAAACTGTTTTAATAATTTTCGCAATATATAGTTTTCTATTACAAAAACGTATAAATGTAAGTTTATGGAAAATTCAATACTGCTAACTTTAAGGTTATTAAATATAATACACTTAAATACGTTAAAACGTGTTAGACATTTTATTGACAACTCTTAATAAAGTTTTAAATATTTTTTTCCAGTAAGTTTATTAAATATTATTTTTAAGCACTAGTTTTAAGGTCATACACAGCTACTTTCTAGTAGTTTAAAATGAATATAACAAACATTATTACAACAATATCTGAAGATTTTAACATACTGGTGGAACCTTTGTAAAAAAGTAGGTTTAAAAATAAACAATTTTAACCATGTTTTTATTTTACTACTTTTCAACTATTTATTAGACACTTTTTAATATTCATTCTAATGTAGCTAATAACAAAATTTATCCTATTTAGACAATTTAACTTAACAAAGTTATTTATAAAAATAATTAATATTTGCAATAATTTTGCTAACTAAAGTCAAAACTACTAAAACTCTACAATTACTAATTTTATTTACTTAAGACTTAAAATGTATAAATACAGTAATATTTACCACAAGTATTTATACAAACTAAAAACTGATTAAAAGAAGTGTTAACAAAAGATTTTTAATTATTTAAAACAAAAATTTTTCATCAATTTTATGTATATTTTTTATTTTTTATACCATTTAAAGTGTTTTGTTTTTGAGAATTTCAAAGTTTCTGGGTAAGTGTTTTTTTAAGACAAGCAGTTACTGAAACTTAGTTTTAACCGGCAAAATGTTAAAAGAGCAACTAAAGAAACAAAAAAAGAGTTAAGCCGTTAACTTTTTGAGCTGTAATCTGATCTCTTTGTAAACAAGTATTTCCGCTTAAAAATTTTGCTTTGTTTGTCTTAATTTTTCTTTAGATAGCTGCTACACCTTTAAGTAACAACAGTTAAAAAAGTAAAGTAACAACAATATTTTTGAATTTCTGCAGAATAACACCCATAAAAAAATTAATAAAGATTTTTTAAATACTTTTGTTTTAGTTTTTCACAAAGTAACACTTTAATTTTATGTTTATTTTCAAATTTCCATATTTATATTATTTCTTATAAACTAGACCAGTGTTTGTCAAGGTGTTTACTGGTGCACACTAGTGTACACAAAAATTTTTTAGGGTGCACATAATTTTTAGAGTGCACGAAAATTATTTAGGGGTGCATGAAGTTTAAAGATTAAAAAAAAAATACATACAGTTAGATTAAGTATGTAGTTAATATTAAATAAAGTAGTTAAAGAATACTGAAAGTGTTTAATTAATAAGTATGCAAGACAAAGCCATATAACTAAAATATCATTGTAAAAATAAGGTAAAATAAACACAGAAGTCAATTAAAATAAGAATCAAGTAATGATTTTCAGTATTAGTTGTCAAATGGTTTGCATGTATTAACAAACTGAGTTATTATTTTTAAGGAGAAATAAACTAACAAAAGTGTTTACGTATCCCCACCACTAGCGGCGCTTAATAAAATTAGATCTTGGGGTGCACCTACTTTATTCTTTGCAGCTTGGTGTACACAGAATTTGATTAGCTTGACGACCACTGATCTAGATTGTATAAACATTATGTATGCTTTAACATATAAAATGATAATATTACATTTAGTGTACAGCTTAAACTCAAATTTTTTTCTGAATTATATACTTAGTAATGTTTCTTTACATTAAAAAATGTTTTTAAGTCGCTTAGTAAAAATGGATAGTATATATATATATATATATATATATATATATATATATATATATATATATATACATATATAACTTTAATCTAACTCAAACTTTTTGTTTTGTGTTTGTAATAATGTAATTAAAATAAAATGTTTGATTTTTTAACTAGTTGTAACTAAAACGTGGTAAATAAAATGTTTTTACCAACTATTTTTTTGTTAGTTAAAGCTTAAGCTGGTTATACGAACACAATTTAATCACTAACGTTTTTAAAGTAGCATGTTAATTGTGAAAGTTAACACAGGAATCTTCACTAAAAGTAATTTTGCAAGGTAAAACAATTAGAAAAAAATATTTCTGTTACTTTTTTACCGTTAATTTTACTGTTAATTTACCAGTACTGTTAATTTAGATTAAGGTTCAGTTTTAAAACTAGTGTTACTGTTTTATTTTTTGCAAGATTTGTTTCGTCCTTTATATATATCTTTTTTAGACAGGCAGTAATGAAAATTTAGTCTAAAGATGGAACTTTTAATATAAAAAACTCAAAATCAATTCAACTAGTACAGCTGTTGATACTTTTCAAAAGTAACATGATGCATTTGTAATTAGATATTACCGCTTAATTTCTTAGCTTAAGTTTCTCTTTTTTTCACTTTTTTTTTCTTATTAGTAGCATACCGTTTTAAAATTAACAAGCTGAATAACAATTTTCAATATGTACAGATTCAAGGTGTATATGATTTTTTTAATTTTTAAAATATTTTTTAATAATTTTTCATACAGTATCACTTTATTTGTTGTTTTTTTTTTATTTTCACATTATTTTTACAATGCATTTTGTAAATTGAATATAAACTATTCTAAAACATTTTAGACTGTACTACTAAATAAATTTAGTAGCTGGTTTAAATAGTTTTTTTGAACAGAGTAAGTATTAAACTATGTTTCTATAAAAGTTGCTTACAAATAGCACAAGTTTTATTTATATATTCATTATGTTTACACTTAGTTCAGTGTTGGTAATAAAAATCATATTTCTTAACCAGAATATTTTTATTTAAAAACAAGTTAGGCTTTATAATTTAATATGAATAACATTTTTTTAACTTAAATAGTGTTTGATAAATAAACATGTTTCTGTGTTTACAAAACAGATCGGATATTTTTAAAAAAAATTAACAACTAGTTTGCTATTTCAATCCTTATTTTGAAATATGGATAAGCTTGTCGAAAGCAACAAGGTATTTTAAGCAGATATAGTAATGTTTTTTTGACTTATAGGCATTTTTCATTTTTTTTTTAAATCATTTGACCTATAACTTATAGTTGAATTTCAACCTAGTACTCAAAAATATGTAATAAATAATTTAGTATAATTTAATAATTTTTTTTTAGTTTTGAAATCTAATGTTTGTAAAAACACGTTTTGTTTCTTTTTTCGAAATAAATTTCAAAAGCTTTCTTAAAGACCTGATTAAAAAAATAAACAAAGATGTATACTTGATTTCACATACGACATAGTTAAGCTCATCATTGTTTTAAAGCTTTTACTACACCTATGTAGTAAACTAAACAACAAATAATTATTAGCAGAATGAAAGTTCATTCTCCAATGAGTTTAACAAGACAGCTAAAATGATGTTTTACCTAAAGCAGACAGTTGAAACACAAGCGAATAAGTTAGTTTGATATTACGCATTAAATAGGCCCTTAGTACAAATTCACGATTTGAAACATGAATAAATTGTTAACTTAAAGGCTGTTATTATAATTTTGTTCAAGCATAATGCATTTTAACTATGTCATGTAGACTTTTAAATGATTACCATACCTTTAAGTATTATTTATAGAATTTAAACAAATATATAACAGCTACTTAAGCTTGTTTAGACAGTATAGTTCATCGTTTTGATTACTTAAAAATAAAATCTTAAATTTATATGTTTATTAAGACATTCTACAAAGTTATCATTAAAAACTTGTTGTATCTTATTATATTTATAATGTACTTAAACTTTCTAACATTACTTAAAACTATTTAGTTTTAAGTCCGTTTAAAACATTTCAAAAGTATCAATATTATGATTGTGTAGGCTTAAAAATGTGAAAAATACAGCTTAGCTTTCTAGAAATGTCTTTTCTCTGTTTAGAAAATTACTTTCTTCTTACAATAGCACCTGGCGAACTAAAAAAAATACATACTTACTTATCTATTAGATAACTAAGTGCAAATGTATTTAGTTGTGTAAAAAAGCAATACACAGTTGTTCACTAATATATCATTATTTTACAACTTAACTATTTTCTAAATATGTAATCTGTACCTAAGTTTCTCTTATAGACGTTTTATTACCATATATTATATTTGAGTGTACACAAAAACATTTAAAACAACATAAGAATAAGACACAAAGTAGAAGGTTTGTTTTTTTTTGTTTTGACACTTTTGATTTCTGTGCACTTTATATTAAGTCCTATGCACACCAATGCCTATAAACGCTCACTTTTAGAATTTTTTGTTTTACTATTTCTAAATATAAGTTTAGTTTATCTTTGCAAAATTTATGTCTATTACTATTGTTTTCTCACTTTAATTACATTTAAGTAAGTTTGAACAAAAAAAAAGTAATATACGATTAAAGAGTTTTTGTTCTGAACCCATTTTCACAATTGAAAGTTAATTTGTTACGAATTTTAAAGTTAATTTCTATGCACACCAATGTACACATACGCTCATTTTCACGTTTTAACATTTTACTTAATTTAGTTTAAATTTAAAGTTAGAAAACAAAGTTCTCTATAATAATTCTTATTCACTTTTATGTTTATTTAAATGTGTACAGACACAATTCAAAAAGAAAATGAAAAATACACAAGGTAAACAATTTTCAGGTTCAGAGTACATTTTTAATTTTTTAATCAACCAATAATGTACACAGATGCTTACTATATTTAAGTGTAAACATAATCTTTTCATTTAAAAGTAATAATATGACATAAGGTAACTCATTTTTTTCAGAATACACCTTTGATTTTTAAATTAAAATTTCAGTTTTTTAAGTTAATTCATATGCACATTAATGTATAGACAGTGATGGTTATTTTCGAAAATAGTTTTCAATTAATATCAGGGTTGCCACACAATCAAGAAGCTTAGTATACTTTAAAACTTCTAAAATAAAAATACCGGGATGAATTAGGATATTATAAGTGTCTAAAAAAACTTATGAAAACTTAGGAAAGTTTTTATTTTTATTTTAAAATATCTCAGACCAGTTGGTTTCTCGATTTTATTTTTCGACTAATTTTTTTAACTACCTGATTTTATTGATATTTTAGACTAAAAAAAAATAAAAAAGGAAAAACAAAATACAGATAATTTAGGAAAGTTTAAGGTGACTCAAAATAGTTTTTTTGACTTAAGTTAACTCTGTAATACTCAATTTAGATTAATTGTAATTTAAGCACAGTTTTCTATTACAATTGTTTCTAAATACAATGATTAAGTGTATACAGACAGTATATGAGATAAGTTTTTTGTTTAGTGATACATTTTAAGTGCACGACTACTCAAATTCGAAAAATTAAAACTCCAACAGATCAAAATTTTAAAGGCGCACAACTCGAAAAGTAATATATACAAAATATAATTCAAAAAAAATTATATAGTTGTTATTAATGTCTACAAGCTATTTTTTTTTTGTTTTGAAAAGTATCTATTACTTTTTTAGATATGGCTAAAACAAGCTCTAAAAAATAGTAGTTCTTAGTAGTTTTTAAATATCTAAAAACCAATAAAAAATTTTGCAAAAAATAAAAAATGACTTGTAGATTTTAATAAGACTTGTATACGTATTTTTATTTTTTTGAATATATGCTACTTTTTAATTATGGTCTCTTAAATATTTTGTTAAGAATTTGTATTTTCCGAATTTTACTTTTTTTGATTTTGAATTGCTTTGCAATTATAAGTTTTCTATTCCTTTATAATAATATTTGTTTACAATTAATTTAATTCCTATATATTGCACACTATCATACACAGATGCTCTTTTTATTGAGCTAACATATTAATGTATACTTCAATTAGGTATGTAAAATTTAAAAAGTCTTTATATTGTTAATTAAGTTAGTTTAAACTTATTCTTTTTTAAATGGAGTGTAAAGTAATGAAGAATTGCCATAATGCTCAATAGAAAACAAGTTTTTTTTTCATTAATTGCTTAATAATTTAAAAAATAATTTTAGAAATCTCTCTGTCTTTTCAAAAATAACTTATGATAACTAAACTTTTGTTTTTTTTGCTGTATATACATACTGAACTGTTAGCAAACTTCGTTGTTATTTTATTTTGTAAATTTTAAGTCACTTTAAAAAACTTAAGTGGTTTTGAAATTTCTTATTATACTACTTTGAATTAATCTCCGACATTTAAATTATTTTTTAAAATTGTAGTTTATAAACTGTAATTTTTTTTTCCAGAATACACATTATGTGATTTTTTATGCAAATCTTTTTAGGTATGTTAGCTTGGTTAATAGTAAGTCTCTAAGTTTTTGACTTTTACGGATTTAAATAAACTTAGACTGGTTAGATGTAACTCAGGCACTTTAAATAGCAACCATATATAAGACTTAACTGATTATTGATAAAGAGTTTTACTAGAGTATTTAACAATTAGTTATGTTAAAACAAATTTTCATAATACATACAAGATTGAATTTATTTTAGTTAATTATTTAAACGGTTACTGAACTTTTCAATAACAGCAATAGTTATTTAATATTATTTTTAATAACTAATATTTTTTTAAATATATGAATAAATGGTTGTTTACATGATAGTTGTATAAAAGTGACACATAAATGTTTTTTAAACTCTGTTCTCATTGAAAGTTTAGTGGTAATTAAAAATAAATTTATTAAATTAAAGTTATTAGGTGTTTTGGTAGTAGACATTTTATTAAGATTTAAGTACAATATTAACATAAATTTTAGTACTATAATTATGTAAAATTTTAATCTGCCATCTAATTGTAGTTAAAAGTCATTTAAAATCATTTAGTGAGTATAATTAAAGCTGTTTCATTTTTGTGTGCTTAAAACTAAAACCAATAGAATATTCAAATTTCACTAAAACTGAAACTGAGGCCCGCAAAACTTTGAAATTTTAAAAATTTGGCCTGCAAGTACCTATTGCCTGCCGACCCCTGCTGTAATCTCTTGAATCTACTACTAATAAAAAAATCATGTTTAAGTTTTTAAACTCAATTAGAGCTTTAAAAAAGTAAAATGTAAGAACATTTTATTTTAAGCTTATGTCCGTTTTGAATATAGCAGTGATAGAATAAAAATTTGCTACTTTTTAATCATTAACAAGATTAAAAGTAATTTCATTCAGATTTTTTTAAGCATTATAAAATAGGTATTCCTTTTGATTAAAATTCAATGCTTTGTATTTATTATCTAACATACTGTTTCTATTTAATACTTTATTTATTGAGCTTTAAAATTAAAACTTCAAATCTTTTAGTCTTTGATACATATACTTTTCCTCGAAAAACGAATGTATTTTTAATACCAATAAGTTTTTATATATTTTTGTACGTTTTTTAACAAAGTTATGTTCATTCTTGTATTATTACTTTGTGTATTTCTTTTACTTACTGTTATAAAAAAACTATTATTTGTAGTTACAAACAATATTAGCAATTTGTTTCGTTAATATAATAAAACTTACATTATATTTTGCTAAACTAGCTTAAAAAATTCATTAATGAATACTAAAGGTTTATTATTAAATTTATTGATTATAAAACAAAAGACTCGTTTTAAAACAGATTAGGATTGTCTCCTCCGGATCCAACGTCAGATCCTGAAGAACAAAAGCTATTTTATCATAATGTTAGTTGAAGGGTTGTAAATATATTAAAAGTATTTCTGTCGTCTTTAAAGTTTTGGTATTTTCACAAATGCAAAAAATATTTATTAGTAGTTAATTGAATAAACTATTAGGTAAAAAGATAATCATATAAAAGTATATATCGACAATCAAGGTTAAATTTGGATTAAGTTTATACCAAAATTTTTAATTTCTATGTTAACTAGTTTGAAAATAGAAAAATAATGTTTTTTTGTATAAAACTCATTTTATAAAATTAATTACCGCTCAGTTTTATATAAAAAACTTTGTTTTACAATTTGTAAGCGTAGAGGTAGTATATATACAAATATAGTAAACTTTGTTATTTGGCATTTTTTCTTTTAGATCTCTTATTGATGTAGTTTTAAATGTTCTTTTCATAAATATTGAATACTTTTACTTTGTTTAAAATTATATTATCACGTAAAATAAGTTTCGTTGTTCCGTTGTGGATGCCTTTAGATATCTTAGTTAACTTACTTTGATATAAAAAATCCATCAAAATTTCTATAGCTACTCTATGTTGTCTATTACTAGATCTTTATAAATTAGTTAACCTAATTGAATAAGATCAAAAAAGTTAATTGCAAATAAAAAGTTTTTTTTGTTCAAAAAACCGAGTTTAATGGTTTCAAAGCGTATAATTTTTTTGTAGTTTTGTTTTTGTAGGTCAAATAATTTTCTCAATTTTAACTTTTTGGAACAACATATCTTAGAAGTTAAAATAACTGCAATATTTCGTTTTTGGCTACTATAAGCTCCTTTTTTGTCACGTTTTACACTATTTAACATTTTAAAATTATACTGGTGGTTGAAATTTTTAATACCATTTCAAACTTTTGAATTTTTATTAACTAATCAACTAAATATCTCAACTGAATAAAGCAATTTAAACGAGTGAAACATTGTTTTGGTAATAAAATTGGAAATTGTAAGTGATATTATTTTTCTTACTTATAAGATAATAAATTTTATTGTAATCTCAAAAGTTAAAAGCGCTTAACTTGTTCATACAATTATTTTCCTCTAAACAAAAATAACTGTGCATTGAATTTTATCACAAAATGATTAACTCATTAATACTTATATTAGAATAAATTATTTAACCTTTAAAACTGTAATACAATGATAAAAAATGTGTATAACAAGATTTTTTTTTTTACTTTATCATGTTTTTTATGTTTTTGTTAAATGTTAAACTACTACAATCAGAGTTTCTTCAAAATCGTACTAAATGGTTTTCTTAAGTTTTTCAATAGATAACTTATTTTAAATTGTTAATAGTTTAATTAACAATATATAGTTTTAATAGAAACAAATAAGTTTTATATTTGTACAACATTTTTAAGTCTATTGCACCATATTAAGCAAGTATTTAATTTAAAAAAATGTTACACAAAAGTCTAGATGCTAAGTAATAGTGTAAAATATGCATAAAATGTTCAAAAAATGCTCACATAGTTTTTTTTTTAATGTGAGCAAGTGTAGCGAGAGAAAATTTCTCTTTTTCCTCTCACTTATACTTTATATATTTGCTAGAAGTTTGTAACTTTTAGGATGCTATTAGCTTTAATTTTTTGTGAATTTATCTGGTCATTATCTGGTCACTTCTACTTTTCTTGTGCACATCATTTATTTTTTTTTCACGAAATTTTATAAAAAACGTCTTACATACTTATGTCTTCTAGTACTAATTATGAGAACGAACTTTCTAAGTGTTTAAAATAATATCAAAGATAACATTGGCAAAAGTCTACAGAGTCTAAGCCTGTACATTTTTATGCCTTAAAAAATCTCAAATCAACATAAGATTTTGATCACACCACTTCGATCATCAGATCACAGTATACTGAGACCCGGGTTTCATTTTAATTAAATTTTTCAGTCAGTCACGACTATTGTTTAGAATACTAGAACAAACTACCTTTTGATAAAAACGTGTAGTGAGGATTATTTCTATTTTACAAATGCACGCCTTTTCTAGGAAGAAGCATTGATTTTATTATTGTTTGTTATTTGTTTTATATTTTTGCGTTTCGGCCGAAAGCTCTTTAGTTATCAATTTATCTTGCACCTTCAGCTTGCATGTTCGAATTCAAATAAGCTGTCAGAGGATTTATTTCAGGTGCTCTGTTTGTTTTTATTTTAAACTAGCTGTCTGCGTGTTTTTTCTGAAGTTTCACACCTAGGGAATTTTTAAAAATAAAATATTTACTTCGAAACTACGAAACTTGTATTTGGTATTTCAGAACCTTATATAATTTTAAACGTAATTAGTAAGAAAAGTTGTATGCAGCAAATTATAACTTAACTAAACTGAGTACTTTAAATGTATTACAATGAAAATATAAAAGTTATCGATTTTTTTTTATAAATATATCTAAAACCTCTTTTTATTTATTTGAAGGTTCAAAAGTTTTAGAAAAAAAAAAAAGGTTTTATCATAAGTGTATTCAAACACAAAACTTTTTTTTTACAACTCGTACAATATATTTCTTGTTTACTTAAAAACTTATCAAAAAACAAAACAAGGAAATACTTAACTAAATTTTTTTTTTAATAGTTTATCTCGTTGAATAACTTAAAGTAAGTAAGAAATGTCTAGTGAAAACTAGTTGTTTTTAAATTATTTTTTTTAATGTTTTTCATATACGATTATGTTGATTTAGAAATTCGTCGTCTATTAAGAACTTTAAGTGTTTTGTAGAGTTTTGCTGAAATTATCTCGTCTTTGTTGATATTAAATGATTATGTAAATTTTATTGTAGTTATTGCTAATATAAGTTAACTCTGATTTTAAATTTCTTATGATTTCGATTAAGTTGCTGTTTGTTTTAAAATAATCTTTTATTTTTTGTAACAAGTTTAACTTTGAATTCAAGACCTTCAAAAAAAGTTAAGATGTATTATTTTTGGTTTTATCTTAACTTAATCTTGAGATTTTATTTTTTTTTGAAAAATTTTTCGTTGATGCAGTAGTTTTAATAAGAAAAGCGTATAATATAAGTTGTGATAATAAAATGTTACATAAACTTAAAACAAATTTATCAAACGGCTTTACTTTTTAATTTACAACAAGATGACACTATAAATTCCTTTAAATAGTTATAGTTTCTTTAAAGTTTATTAATTTTCCTTCAAGTGGTTATAGTAGATTATTACTAAGGTAGACAAAAAAAATTCTTCAATATATTATCACAAAAGATATACAGTTTAAGCTGTTAATAATATATTTGTTAATATAATTACTGATAAAAACTGTTTTCTAAATACATAAAATATCAAGATACTATTTTTCCTTTTTGTTAAAGATTAAACATAATATAATGATTCGTCAACTAGTTTACTTCGATCTTTTTTTTTAAACCTTCAGATGGCAGACATAATATAAAGATTAAAAAAAAATAACGATCAAAAAACAATTTCTATCAGAGTTTACTAATGTACTAAAACACTGCTAAAAAAATTTAGCTTAGATTAAAATTGTATAATAGTTTTATTTTACTTTAAATGCGAATTTTAATGAAAAACTACTTTATTATAGATAACTTTTTAATTTCATTTTGCAGCCTATTTTGGTACTAATTAAATCTTTTAAAGTTTAGTAAATTTTAGTAAAATCTTTGAAAAGTCTATTAATTTACTATTAAAATGTGATTCAATTTTACAAAATGTGAAAATATAAGTTTAACACAAGTAATAAAAAAATTAATATGCTCCTTGTTATTTCAAAATTTATGATCATTGAAAAATACTTTAAAATTTTTGTTTTTGTTACATATTTATAAGGTTTTCAAATAAGTGTGTTAAAACATCTTTAAAATCAGTATAATTTAAAAACTTATTGTTATGAAATTTAGTGATTAGAGTTAACTACCACATATCTGACAATCATTATTTTTAGTTATTTAATAAACTTTAGCCAAAGACCTCAAATATTTTTTAATTCAAGCTTAAAGAAATAAAGCTTTTAATTGTAAACACTCAGAAGTATCGTTTTACGTAATTAACTAATTTGAACTTCTTTTACTACAAATTCACAAAAACAGCTTTTAGGAAATTTCGATTTTGTGTACTAATTTGTTAGGCAAAATAATTTGTTAATTAACTTCTGCCTTTTTTTATTTAAATGTTGTCGATCCCTTGTAAAGTTATTGAATGACTAAAAAGTTTAAAACAGTTTAAACTATTGTATTTATTTTTTGGTTTAACTTTTTTAATAACAGATTCAAAAATTACAATAATATTCATGTTAAAAAAACTGTAAAATTAGATACTGTTCATAAAAATGCGTACTCAGCGGGAAGCCTAAAAGTTTTTAACTAAAAAGTAATAATCTAACTGAAAAGTTAAAGCTAGTACACGTTTCTTGCCTCAAAACTGCTTACTCGACAGGAAGTGTTTAAGTAAAAATTACTTACTTATCTCGAAAATTATTGTATTTTTTTGTGTATGAAAACAAAATTTGTTTTGTAAATTTACAGTTTTTTGTTTTAAAGTTTGAAAAAATATTTTAATTAATAAGGATATTTCTCGTGTTTGTTAATTAAAATATCTATTAATCTTTTTGTAATTGAAACTTTATCCGGAACTTGCAGAAACATTTTTACATAAAACAGGCTTATAAGTTTATTTTCATCACTTTTTTTTAAATTCAAAACTTAGTTCTTTAGATTTTTTTTTGTTTATGCTTCATAAACAGTTGCTAAACTTTTTTTGATAAAAAATAAGTTTTTTTACAAATACATTACTGTTTCCTAAAGATAACAAGTAAAGATCTCTACTTAATATTTAAGAGAATAATAAAACTTTCTTTATTTTAAAATTTTATTTTTAAAACAATTTTTAACTCTAAAAAAAGAAAAAATAATTTTTAATGAAGTTATTTTCTGAAACTGATATTTTTTCAAAATAAGTCATAATAATTTATTAAATTCTTTGTGTATGTATTTTGATAAAACATTAAAAATACTTTTAAAATGTTCTTCCCCGGTAATGGTGTTGTTTAAATTTTTCCCTAATGTAAAAAATTCATATTAGGTAAAAAATATTTTGAATAATAAGATAAAATGTGACAAAAAATTCAAATTCGCAAAAAAATTATAGTGTGCACAAAATGTTTATCAAAAACTTTATTAAATGGTATGTATGTTTTATAATTATCTATTTATGTCTAATAAATTAATAGTAATATAGATCAAATGACAGTATAAAAAATACAGGTTTATCTAAAAACAGTTACTGGCACATCTACTAGTGAGTTGTTTTAATTTATTTAAAAAACCTGGAGGAAGTTAAAAGTAAATTGGCAACCCTGTTTGTGGCAAGTAAGCTTCCATAGCGAAACTGAGATATACACAAAAAGTTTATATTGCAAAATTTAAGAAATTAATACTTTTTTTGACTATCTTAATAATACAGTTTTTTATAATTAATCACTAAGTTTAGTATTAGGGTTATTTTACAACTTTTATGCTAAGTCTAACTTAATTTCATGTTAGAGCTGTTTATTAAAAATGCATCAATCATAGACAGATGGTTCAAGTGATGTAATGAAAGTAAGCTAATTGAATTTAGCAAAAAACTGCTGTTTAAACCTATATAAAAATAAGATTGAAAGATTTAGATAGTTTCAAGTGTTTACATATGTATTTTAAAATGAGTTTAAATAAGAGTTTGTTTTAAAAAAGTCAAGAAAACTTTAGTAAAAAGTCAGGAAAATGTCAGGAAAAATCAGGAAATTTTTCTGAGCTTCATTTGTGGCAACCCTGTGCCTTGTTTTTAAAAGTAGTTTAGAACACTTATAAATACTATTTAGTTCTAAGTTAAGTTTAAGTTCGGCTTTTAGTGTGGATGTACTTTACATTATAACCTTACATTAAGTGCGTCCATAATTTAAAAAATCTTCAGTTTTTAGATAACAGTTAAACAAGACCAAGACAGTATTTTACCTAATTTAATTTTACTTATTATTACATTTTTACTTTTAAGGCGGTATATACCACATTTTTATCTTACACTCTTTTATGTGTTTGACATTTTAACTTCATCTTGCATATTATTTAACAGTAGATTTAGAGAAATTTTACAACTGCATTTAACATTTAATAAGAAATACTGACATCTACTGTCTGCCCCTTTTAAATACCTTTATAATTTAATCACAACCAGAAAGAATATGGGGTTGTGAAAACTAAAAGTCAATAGAGGGTCATACTGAACAAAGTATCTTAGGAGCAATAACTAATAAATCACAGAAAGCTGGTAGCAAAATTTAAGTTTACAATGTCTAAATATATCTAACAAATTCTAAGTCGACAAAGTCACAATAGAACTGAAAAACTTAAACATCACAAAGTCAGAGTATAACTGAAAAATTTAAGTCTACATAGTCACAGTAAAACTGACAAATTTAAAGTAAATAAAGTTACAAAAGAACAGACAAAATTTAAGTTCCAAAGTCTATACATGTCTAAAAAATTTCAAGTCCATATAGTCAAAATAAAACTGACAAATTCAAAACTAAATGTCATCACAGAACTAAAAGAACTTTGCACACAAATTCAAAACTTAACTCATAAAATTTAAGTCAAATTAACTTAATTAAGACATTGTATGAGTACAACCAAGTCACAAAAACATGTGAACAATTTTAAGTCACAGTGAGTCACGTTAAAGATAAGTAAGACTCTCGAATCTTAAAAGTTTTATTAAAAAATGTAAATAGAAGAGCAAAAAATAGCTATAAGCTGAAAATTTTCAGCAACTTGTATCATAGACATTTGTATAGGCAAGACTGTTGAATGATATATTTAGTTGATAAAGTTGTTTCCATTATAATATCGATTTTATTTATTGCCTAGTTATTGAAAATTTTTGCTTATTAAATTATCTGAAAAGTATTTAAAGAACTTTTGTTACTATAACTTTTTGAAATGTAAATGCTTTAAATACTTTTTTTTTAACATCTTAATTTTATTTACTGTCCACTTGAATGTTTTATATTTAATTAGTTATAAAATCAAATTAATATTTTGTACGTTTTATAACTTTCCCTAATTTTCTGATGTTACTTTAAAGACCTAGTGAAAGAAGTTGCACTGTTTGACAATAGGAATTACTTTTTCTCATCATTCTCTTAGCAAAAAGAAATATGAAGAGTGAAATGAGAATCTCATCGAGCAAAAAGGGAAAATTAGGGTTTTTATTTTTTGACATTATTAACCATAGTAATCTAAAATTGAAAATTTTCCACTTAACATTCTCTGAAATACACTCTGCTAATAGATTTAATTTCAATTTTTTTTCTGCATATTGTTTAACTTTTTTAATACTGAAAGTTTTTTTTTCCTTTCTATCTGATTTAATAAAATTAGTTCTCTAAAACTCAAAATGACCAAATTGTTATTTTCTTATTCAGCTAAAATTTTCAAGTAGTTAATCCCAAGTTTTTTATCTGATAGCTTAGTACTTTTTTAACATTAAAGTTTTTAAGAAAATAGCATTATATAAATTTAATTTATTTGACAATAAAAAGTTACTAAGTAATAACTTGATAATTGTTATAACATACTAATTAGATTAAAATAATTAGAAATATCTGTGTATGATAATGTATATATACTTTCGTAGAGAATAGATGTCAAAGGAACACAAGCATTAAAAATGCACGAGGGGACTTAATTGCACGAAGACAGTTTTGTACAAGCAGACAATTTTGTACGGAAATATTTTTTAAAATTGCAAAGTTTTTGCAAAATTTTCTTCGTGCAAAGTTATTTATGTGCAAAATTGACCCTTCGTGAAATTTTGTCTACGTGCAATTTAGTCCCCTCCTGCAATTTTCTTCTTGCAATTTTGAACCTTTCCTACTTTTTCAAACCAATAAGTGATTTACCAAACTTATTTTCTTACTTTTATAATAGCTAAACCAAATAATACCTTATATGAAATATCGACACATTAAAATAAACTTGTCCTGTTATTTAGTATATAAGTTTTGTTTCATATTACTGTTGATTTAATTTCACAATATGTTGTAGTAAGTTTTAAATAAACTTGTTGGTTTAAAAAGAATGTTTGTTCTGTAGTCAGCAAGTTTCAAAACTTAGAAATATTTATATTGTTAATTTTTTTTTCATTTTTTTTAAAGAAAAAGTTTTAACATTTTACTTAACTATTTTTATATAATCTAAATTGAGAAGTTTTTTTTATTCGAGCATAGTTTAATGTTTACTATAATGTTTTTATTGTTTTAATAAATAATCATTTGTTTTTTTAGAGTTTTAGTATTTTAACCCGATTAACATATAACATATATTATTTTTTTCCTTTACTATTGAAATATCTTTTTAACTTTCCATAAAATCAGCAGCGAAATTAGGTTACAATTGAAAAATTATTTATATGTATTTGCAAAATATACTAATTATGTTTATGAGAAGTTAAAATCCGTGTCTTTATATACAATTTTAAATTAATAGAAACTAACATCAAACTGAAAATCGTGTTTCACACATGACGTAAGTGGTTTAATCTGGTTTGTATTAGTATAGCTGTTTGCTACTAGTTATATCGTTGAAAAATCGTAAAAGTCAGTCAAATAGTAAAAAAGGTACCAGCAATCATTTATTGTTGTTAATTGCTAGTTACAAATGAAAACCTTTTTTTTCTACTTGTTAACTGACATAAACTACATACACCTTACTTTAAACAAATATTTTTTTGTATTTTATATAATTTTCTTTTAAAATTAAGAATTTCTTTTTTTCAAAAAGAAATATTCTTAATAATTGCAAGATTTCCGTGAGCAATTAACTAAAATTGCTCGAGCATGACACTTAATATTTTTTTATAGTACCTTAAGTTTTATTATCAGAACTATTAAATCCTGGTATTAGTGGCGAAGCGTGGTATTTTTGTTAGGAGATGTGGAAATTTTGTAAGCTCATAACCCAATGTTTTGTTTCAGAGCTGATTTAGTAAATCAGAGGTACTGCAACTACAAAAAATCTCTTTAACAAAATTTATTTCAAAAGTACTATTTTCAAAAGACATAAACATTAGAATAAGTTTTTTCTTCTCTAAGTATGTCATATGCTCAAATGTATATGCAACGCTTTTGCCAGATACTAAACAATATAACACGTTAAAATTTTATGATATTTCGTACAGTAATGTGTGTGAAATATATTAAGGACAAAACATTAAACTCTTTCTGTGGAGCAATGTTGCCAGAACACTATTCTACTATGACATCAGTAAGCTGAATACTTAATAAATCATTGATATTTCAAACTCAATTATGACACCTGAGTAATTAGTTTTTAATTGAGCAAATCGTTTAGAAAAGTATTCATTGCAGCATGACTTGGTAACCGAAAGTTTGTTTCGTACGACAGATCCTTGCACTAAACTTTCGCAATAGTTTTTTTTGTTCAAATGACTACAGTTAAGTTGCTTCAAAATAAATTCTATTTCTTGAAACTTTTAAAAATTATTAACTTCAATTAAACATAATTTACACAAATACAATTACAAACCTGTTTTAAACTTACTATTTATGATGATAAATTGTGTATATGTTAAAGTTATAACTATTAACAGTTTGAATATAAAATTGTTAATCTTTATTTTCTAATTTAACTACTACAAGTATATTATAACAAACTTCTCTTACTTTTTATTGACCTAAGTAGTAAGTAAATCTATTTCTAATAAAAAACTAGTTTATAAAATTGAAATTAAAAGTAAAAAAAAGGTATCTAATATGTAAATATCCTAGTTTTTATGATACGTGAGATATCTTACACTGCTTCAAAATCCACTAAAAACATTAAACAATTTAATTAAAGTTCTTATATTTAATAAATAGATTTGAGTGTTCGCTATACTTATTCTAACTACGTAATAAAACTAAAATATTATTTTAGTAGAAGAGTAATTTAAAAAGATCATTAAATAATATGAAAAGTGCGATCAAATTATTTCCAGTTCACAAACTACCGATTGGCTTCAGATATCGGTGCTGTCAACTTTTAAAAGCCTATTTTAGCCGATCAAAGGAAACGTTAGTGTCAATAAATATTACATATGTTCTTGTCTGAGTAAAATATTGCTGCACCGTTTAATTGTACGAAATTTTAGTTTTTCTTAATGTGTATATCATACAATATGTATTATAACAACTACAAGATTTTAAAATCCGTTAAAATTCATCTACAGTATTGTCGAGTCTTGTGACGAGCTTCCTACTTCATTAGTTTATACGGATACTTCTGTCAACCCGAATAAATTTGTTGGACATGTACAAATTAGTGAGTGGTGTGATAGAAAAAAAATTGTAGAATTTGATTATGGTGAGTTTTTGTTGTATGTCATTTTTTAATTACTTCAAATTAGGCAGTTTATGTCTTGGACAAGACACTAGACTGTATATATTGTGTGTAACTCGATAAATAAAAAATATTTTCGTATATCAGGTCTTGGGAACAAACTTTTTGAGCGCATATTTTTTAGTTGCTTTGTCGATCAACAAAAAATAAAAAGTTAAACATTTAAAACAAATCTCAAAAAATAAAATCTCAAACTATTTTTTTCCAGAGAAAGGAAAAACAAATACTTTATGTTTTTTAGTGTTAGTAATTAAAACAAATAAGTAACGATTGTATAGTTGGTTTATTTTGCAGTCGTTATAATTGAAGAACTACAAGGAAAAGGTTTCGGCACAAAATTGATGTTAGATGCTGAAAAATGGGCAAAGATAAAAGGTTTTGAATGCGTTTGTTTAAGTCCTTTCAAAGAAGCTGAAAACTTCTACAAAAAGTTAGGTTATTCACAAACAAAATCTAAAAAATTTCCTGAAAGATTTTTAGAAAAGCAAATCTAAAAATGAGTTTAAACGTAAAGTTTTGATCTTTAGCTTTACTATGAAATAAATTTTAACTGCTACTAATTTATTTGTTTTTACTTGACTTACGTTTTATTTTTATTAGTTGTAAAACAATTTTTGTAGGTAAAATGACATTTAAACTATAAATAATTATCTATTTATCTTTGTTGTTGTTTATCTTTAATAAATTAGACTTAAACAATTCTTTATTTAAAAATATCTATAAATAATAAATTTAGAGTTAAACCTAAATATATAATAGTTTGTTTAACATATCTGAATTTGAAGTTGTCGTCGTCAAACAAGTATTAAACAAATGGTAACAAAATACAACTTTATTAAAATACATATGTATATAAGATTTATACTAATTAAAAAAATTTTAAAGATTTTATAGTTTTTTAAGTAACAAGCATTTCTTTGAATTCTTTCATGATTTTTTAAAACTTTTGTAAAGTTTTGTTTTTATTTAAGGCAATTTGTTGTAGAAAAAATGCTTAATAATTAGGATAAATATAATAGTTAAACTTTGATTGTTGAAATTGTAAGTCAGAGTTTTAAGCAAATTTAGTTTTTTAATTTAGTGTTCTATCGGATCTAAGTATCTGAATTTGGATTCGGTTGATCCTTGTTTGATAACAAAATCCGAATCAAGATCCAACCGATACTTATTTTTAAAAAAATTATTCGAGCCCGGATCACTAAACTTTGCACAACTTATTTATTATTTTCTAGCTAAAACAACTTTCAATTGTAAAACTCTTTTAAGCTTTTTAGCGGACTAGTACTTAAAAAAATAATTTATATCAATATATCTTATAGTTTTACAATGAGAAAACCTCGTTATAATGTCTTTATTAGAAGAATGCAAAAATAAAAGCGACTTTATAGCTTGATGTAAATAGGATAAAAAATCACAAAATTAGACAATGTTTATTTAGTGTAGCTTTAAAACTCTAAAATGATTTAAAATTTTATAACTTATTTTGTTGTTAAAAAGAAAATAAAAGGAAACTGATTAAAATATTTAAAAATTGCACTTTGTTAACAGTCACATTGTATTACTGTTTAGTATTATAGTACTATTAGTTTCAATTATGTATTTCACGTTGTTTTAAATATTTGCGGTCCGAGGTCAACTTTTTCAAAGAAGATTTATAGGCTATTGTTAATTTTAGTTGATACTTCTTTTCTTATAAAACATGCAATAACAAAAATATTAATCCTTAAATTAGCTTTCATGCATATTAAGAAGATAATTTAAAACCTCTTGTATTTACTTTATTTATTTACTTAATTTTACTTTTTTTTAAGGAAGAGTAAGTTTTTTTTTTTTTTATTAAATTATTCTGACCATACCAAAATATTATGTTTAGTTTATTGTTCAACTTTTTTCACAAACTAAGCACAATACTTAACTATTGTTTTTAAACTTTTATTTTATTTATATTATTTACAACTTGTACCTTTAAGATCCATATTAAAAAAGTATTTGGGTCCGGATTCGGACGGATCTTAGTTTAATAAAAATACCCGTATTCAGCTAGATCTTAATTGTTTTTAATTTTCCGGATCAAGATAAATCACATTTTGAAATAAACATTTAGTATGGAAGATCAATACTATAAACATTTTGTTTTAATAGGAGAGATTGGTTTTCACGTAAAAAAAGATATTTTTTGTTTTTAAAAATAAATAAATTTCAGTTTTAAGCGCTTTAAATTGGCTTAAATTCTAAAAGCATAGATTATGACTTTTAAATTGTTCGACAACATTTTAAAAGTAAATTAACAATTTTTACTTACTCAGACTAATGGTTTGTGCAAGATCCTAAAAACAATTACGATGTAAAAAAGTAAATTTGATCAAAATACTTATAAGAGCTTAAAATCAGTATATAAATTGAAAAAAACATATTATTTTTTTCAAAATATTTTGTCGTTTAACTATAACAAAAAAAAATGTTTTCGTTTTTAAATAGAAACAGTTTATTTCGTAAGGCACATCGTTGTAACGCTTATATAATTATTTGCTATAACAGTTTAGAAAGGTACTCGCTGTCTTCTATTTGAATTTATAATCTTTCTTTTGACTACAAACTTTCACGACTCTCAATACTAATTTCAATACATAAAAGCTATATTTAAAATATTTTTTTTTTATTTCCATATTAAACGTTAATAGAAATAATATTACTTTAGCAAATAGATTACAGTTAATAAAATATAATCCATTTAACAAACATTTTAAACAGACAAAATTAACACACAAAATAGTTAAACATTTTTAAAATAGATAAAAAGTTTTACCTTGTGATTGTAAGCAATGTAAACTTTGTTTGTTTTACACAATGTAACAAAACTTTTATAAATTTAAAAATAAACAAAATTTAAAGACTTTATTTTAAAATATTAGATGTCACAGGTTTTAACAAACTTTTTATTTTATTTTAATAATAGTAAAAATAAAACACGTTACATATAATCCTTGCATATTAAATAACTTTTGTAAGAAGTTATTACATATTCTATACCAATTAAACTTATACAAGTTTTAAAGTACATATTTTATGAACTAAAACTGTATTAAACTAATAAAAACAGAAAAAAGTACAAATTTAACTTCATATGAATTATATCAAAAAACTTTCTGCAAAACAAAATTGTTTTTATTATATTAATAATCTCTAGTTGGCAGTTCAAACTATTATTTATAAACATTATTGAATAAAATTTAAACGTGTGAGTTAGTATTAACAATTTACTTGTAGCTATAAAGTAAGCAATTTATGAGTTAATGTTTTAATACTAAATGTAAATATATAGCAAAAAATTAGACAAATTAAAATATAAAAAAATTAAAAAAGTGTTATTAAAAAACTTTTTAGCACGTAAAATTAATCTTTTTTAGTTATTTAAGATAGTCTATTGTTTTGTATTTTTTATAAAAATGGTGTGTAATGCAGTAGAATTTGCCCTTTTTTAAGTTAACACTTTACAAAATCTTATCTTTAGACATATAATACGTTTTGTGTTCTTAAATCTGATATTAAATCTTAAACTTGGGTACTTAACACACAGCCTTTAAAATTTTATAGCTTTAAAGCAACTTATGCAAAATAGTTTAATTATGTATATTTTAAAAAGTGCGTTAGCTTTGTGGTTACTTAACAGTAGTTACAATTGAACTATAAAATTCTTCTCTAATTTGATTTTAGTAGTTTTTTCAAGTTTTTTCAGTTAATTTCTTTTTTCTTTTCAACGCTAAAAAAGATTTGTCATTACTGATGCCTGCAAAACAACCTCTTTAATAAATTTGCTAGCCAAATAAAAGTGTTTCCTAGCCTTTTTTTATATTTTCAAAGAAACTTAAACATAGATTTCTCATATACTCAATAAATTAATACAAATTGTTCTCATACTCTTATGCTTTACTCTTGACCCAACTTACTCTGAATTTTTCATCAAGATTTTAATATATTTTAATGCAGTTGAGAAACATTTTAACTACACACGTAACTTGACCGGACATTAATGACTTTAGAAAATCAATATAACATTTCACACCTTTTTTAAATATTTTTTTAGCAAAATATAAGCAAGTCTCAAATTCGAAAAATTAAAACAAAATTTTATAACATACTTAGTCAAAACATAAAAAAAAGCTTTTATTCAATTAAAGCACTAAATAAAATTTTACGAAGTATTTTTTGTTAGTTAAACAATATTTTGTTTATCGACAAGTAATTCTCTGTATATTAATTTTCGCATTCAAAGAAATCTCTATAAAAAATATTTCAGCCAATGATAAATTCTGCCTAAGTTCAAGATTTTAAGATCAAATGAAGACTTTTAAATATTTTTTGGTAAATTAATCCAAATTGTTCTTATACTCTTGACCCATTCTACTCTGTATTTTTCTACCTTAGACCAAAGTTTTAATATTTCTTTTTAATAAGAAAACATTTTTATCAGAAACACAACATAAATAAAAATTAATGACTTTAAAAACTGAACATAACATTCTCTATCTAAAATCACTTTTAGCAAAACACAACCAAGCCTTTAGTTAAAAAAAAATATATTTAATATACTTGTTAAAAATAAAAAAAATCCATAACAGCACTAATACACATTTTTACAAAGTATTTTTAATTAGTTGAACTTGATTTTGTTTACTGACAAGTGTTTCTCAGTAGATTTTTCAAGTAAGAATTATGTTTGACTAACTCTGACTATATCGCACTATATTCTTGTTTTACATATTATAAACTAAAATCTAAAATTCAAGAGCACATCTCTGCTAACTAAATTTAAATTCTATATAATTTTGGTCTTAATTAAAAATCAGGATGAAAAAAATGCAAAAATATTCCTATGACGTCAACAACTATCAAGTGTTATGGTCATAGGGGTACAGAGCGATTTGAAATACTTAAAAGACTACAGAAATTATGTTAGAGTTTAAAACAATATTACAAATAAAGAGTTTATTTTGTTTCAAAACGTCTAATGTTAACCATAATTATATGTGAAGTTTCATAGTTAATAGTTTTATTAGTAGTGTACGTTTTGTTTTATACTCCTTAGATTCTGAAAAAAGTTTTAAGATTTTTATTACGAATACCTTTTATTTAGAAAAACTTACTATATATATATATATATATATCGATAAATAAGTATATATATATGTTTGTTCTGATCGATAGCGCTCGACAAGTTAAATTGGAGCTACATATTTATTAGTTATATAATATAAAAAAAAGATTTTGTATTTGAGATATAACATCTTAATTCTCCTCAGTAAAGCTTTTATGTTCCTCAGTAAATATATTTTTGCTTTCATGAAGAGCATATGGGATGTTATATCTCATATACAAAACAGTTGTCTATTTTATTTAAATTATCTATTAAATAAAAAAACATATATATATATAAGTATACATACAGAAGTAAGTTGATTAACTTGATTAATTAAATTTGTCATCAATGAGCCCGCCTAAAGGGCTTTAAAAACAAGTTTATAACAAGATGTAAAAGAATCCCAATTTTAGAACCCAAATTTTGTGCCTATGCACTCCTCATTTGCAAAACAATTTCAAAAGAAATACAAAACAAAACACTCAAATGAAAGTTTATAATTTAGGAATAAGTTCATTATGACGTAATTTTAAGACTGTTAAAAACCATGCAAAACGTTTGAGCAAAAAATAACCTCAAGATCAACAATAAACTAGTAAAAGTTTATAAAACTTTAGTGAGTGACTACAAAGTTAAACAGAAAATTGAATAAGATAAAAGGTTAAATAAAAGTTTAAATTTATATTAATATAAGAAGAAATAGAAACTTATTAACTCAAAAGCGATAGTTAAATGTTTACAAGGCAATACGAACTCGCTTCTTTTGTTAAAGCAGGTCTTATCTTTCAGTGCATACACAACGGCTGTTGCTTCTTTTAGACACAGCCTACATATTAGGCTATTTTTGCTTAGTAGTTAAATTTCAAACTCTTTCAAGAAATAATTAAGTGATTTACTTTTAGTCTTATCAGTGTTTACTTTGTTAAATTCAAGGTAAGTATTTTATAAATAGAATACAACATATAATTTTTTCTATTATGTCAGTTGTTGCAATATTTTATTTGTTCTCTTTTCCGTTTGTTCTTTTGAGCGTTTACCTCTTTTCTTTCTTCTAACTCTAGTTTGCTTCTTTTATTAAAAAATAGTTGTTTATCCAATCAAAAAATTAGGTACTTAGTTAGATGTTAGAGTTTTACTAAAAATAATTAGTAATAAGAAAAAATAAACGAATAAATACACAATTTAACTTTTTGAAACGTTTTCTGGAGTGCAAACGTTAGTGTATTGTTTAGCGACTTTTTAGGTAAATTATTTCTCAACTCAAACTAGGATAATTGACCAATAAAGATTTAAAGTGTTGAACGCTATCACTAGTCAAATTATATCAAAAAAAAGCTAATATTAAAAAATAATTTAAATACCTTTTGATTTACCAATAACGAAAAGAAGTTTTATGGATAAGATCAAACTAAAATATACTTTATAGCAAAAACTCAAACACTTGAAGTGTCTTAGGATTTTAGAAGATTTCAAATAGGTTTTTGCAGGATACAAAGAAAAAGTACCAAACGACTATGATAGTTGTCACTAATGTTTACCGACCTTTAACGAAGCGAGTTTTTTACAAAAACTATAACACTTTTTAAGATAAGTTGAACTAAAAATGAAAGTTCAAAAAAAAAACACACAGACTTCAAAAGTTAATAAGTTTTAACATGTTTCAGTTTTAATGTTCAATTCTATTTTTGTTTTGGTTTATTGCTTTGTTTTTTAATTTTCAGTTTTTTTGTGTCTTTTGCAGCTCTGCAGTGGAACGTGTAAAAAGATATAATAAAAAAAGTTAAGAAAGTTACTAATTATTTTCAGTTTTAATTTTTAAGCTAAGTGTTATTAAGTATCATGTAGCTGTTAGACCCTAATTTCAAGAATAATTGAAGTAACTTGGAATATGATAAAATTATTTACAAGCTTATACTTTAGCAGTTGTTGGTACTGATAACATTTGTTCCATTTATGAAACACCATCTAGTGGTTTTACAATATTTTGATCTTATTCGGTTGTTGTTGTCATACTAAAAACATTACTTTGTTTTAAATTGTAAAGTAGCGTGTATAAGTCACAAAATTAAACTGATAGTTTTTGTTTTAAATAGTAAATAGAAGAAAAACAATTTTGAAAGCATTTTTGTCGAATCTTGTTTCATATACAAGCAAGTTATAATTTTTCGGAAATTTTCAGGCTATTTTTGTAGTTTAAGAGCACTTTTCGAAAAAAGTTCTCAAAATGTTCATACAGACAACATTTTTATTCGTAACAAGTAGGTACAATATACTTTTTTAATTGTTTATAACTTAAAAACTATACAATAAATACTTTAAAAATGTTGAAAAGTTTCTGTAACAAAATTTAAAATATTGTATTCAAAGCTCTTATGCTCAGTAATCTTTTCGGTAACTTGTTCATACGTACCAGTTTTATTTTAACTGAGATTTTTTTTTAATATCTTTGGTAGCTTCATCTTCGTTGGCTGTAGGTTTGGATGAAATATTCTTTAGCTACTGTATTATAAACTGTTAAAAACTAGCGTATGAACTAATATCAAATACTAAAAGAAATAAGTATATGTAAAATATTTAATTTAAATTAAAGTTTGACTTTGAAAAGTTAAAAAATTTAATAAAAAATAACTTTGATAATGCTTTAGATACTATGTGCACTTTGATCATAACCAACGTTTTGTACCTTACTTGTAGTACTTACCGTACAGTTAAAAATTAAATTTTACCCTTACAAAAAAAATAGTTAGTTTTATCTTTTTTTATGATTAAAAGTGTTTATGATATATTTTACAGTTACTTCATGATTAAAAACGTAAATGTTTTTCATTTATTTTAGTTAAGATGAAATAGTGTTATTTTTAAGTCAGTTATTTATTTATATAAATTAGCATAAAATAAGTTTAAACATTGATCTACCTAATTTTTGTGATTTACTTCTTAGTTTACCCATGTAGATACTATTTTTAGTGCCTAACTTGTTAGGTACTTCACTGTAACTAAGAAAAAACGTTTTTAGAAGTTATACTAGCAAAAGTATGCTAAGCATAAACAATAACATAAGCTAGTGTTTTTTTTACCTAATATCTATTTTCACTTGAAATACACTGGTTTCGTTTTTTTGTATTTAATAAGAATTAAATTGGAAAACTGATATTAATTTTTTTAATGTATATGTTTAAGTATTTATTAAGCACAAAAGGTCTCGACAAAACTTGTTCTGGAGATAATATTAATATTATTATTTAAGAAACAATAACTTATATAATCAGTTTTTTATAAATTATGTTAAAAATTTTCGTTAAGTAACAAAACTTTGATATAAATAAACACATTTATAGTTAAGTGTTAATGTTGTATTTTGATTTTAATATAGTTGATTGCTGTTTTATTATACTTCATTTCACTTAAAATCTCAAACCACACTTACAAAGTGCTTTTTAATAGCTTTAAAAACATTAGAGCAGATACAAACAAAATTGAACTTACACTATATAAGTTACAAGTTTTAAAAAGCTGCCAATTTATAAAAGAAAATGTAGTAAGCACAGTTAGTTTTTAAAGAACTTGTATTCATGAATTGTATAGTAATTATTGAACTGCTTATTATTTATCTAGTTATCTTTAATATAACTACATAAGCTTCTTCTTAATGAAGTTTTTTTTTATTAAGCTCACTT
Source organism: Thalia democratica (assembly GCF_965202585.1). Lineage (NCBI taxonomy): Eukaryota > Metazoa > Chordata > Thaliacea > Salpida > Salpidae > Thalia > Thalia democratica. The sequence goes on from NC_139165.1 coordinate 22,537,440, forward strand.
TTTTGTAACTATTTTAATTTTTAGCAGCTATAGCTGTTTAACTATCACTTAAACATAACGAGTATTTATTAAGGTTGTTTCAACAATAAGACTTAAGGCGTTTACAAAATACTTATAAACAACATGTTCGTGTAATAACAGTTCTGAACTTTATTCTGATAAGGTATTGATATTTTTAAGGTTATTCCTAGAAAAATGTTTCTTCTCATTTATAATATATTAGGACTACACATTAGACAAACTTAATAAAACAATTAGATAATTTTTAAACTTAATATAATTGCTTCAAGTGTATTTAAGTTTTTTTCAAAAGGCTTAAAAGTACTTAAAAGAAACTTAAATATCTAATCTTTTAAAACCATTTAAGACTGATTCTTATTTTGAAAAATATACAGTACAAAACGTTAGTCTGGTTATTTTTAAATATATTATAGTGTATATAATAGCTTAAGAGTAATATCTTATGTAACATATACTGATAAAACTTCAAGTACTTAACGTTGTTGAAAAACTTTACCAACACTTTATAATAAGATTTTAAAAGAAGTAACTTTTTGTTATTTTAACAATTATTTTAGTAATCTAGCTAACAACTTATACTACATCTAAAATAATAACTTCTAAAAACTTGAAATTCTTGTTTGTTTATTTAAAACGTTACTCGTTTAGTTATGAAAACATGTTAAAACCACAGTTACTGAATATTTAACACTTATAATTAATAATTTGATACGTATTGATACAAATTATTATTGTAAAAAGTACTTTGATAAGGCCAATTTTATCAAATACATTGCCAAGCCTTTTAATAGAGCTTTAAAATTTTCCAACAACAATAGTCTTTCTTCTTAATTCAAATTTTTTAAGTATTCCAAGAATGCGTACTATACAAGAGTTGTGTACCTAGGAAGTAATATTCTTAATGAAAAATTACATTTTGAACAATATGATGAATTCTCCAAAGTGCGTACTTAAAAGCATAGCAGTTTTACACTAAAACTTTTTTTTTCTAATTTTAATATTAAATCTTATATTTTTATGATCTGCTAATTTAAACTAAGGTTTATGACAGCTTGTTAATGTTATTGTAAACTGTGACATAATACTTGTTTGCTAGTATTTTTTTCTTGTAGAAGACTGACTTAAAAATTCAAAAATAGTTTAAATTTATGAACTGTTTTAATAATTTTCACAATACATAGTTTTCTATAAAAAAAAGCGTATGAATTTGAGTTAATGGAAAGTTCAATACTGCTAACTTGAGGGTTATTAAATATAATACACTTAAAGACGTTAAAACATGTTAGACATCTTATTAACAATTCTCAACAATGTTTTAAATATGTTTTTCCAGTAAGTTTATTAAATATTTTTTCAGGCACTAGTTTTAAGTTCATACACAGCTACTTTCTAGTTGTTTAAATTAAATATCACAAACATTATTACAATAATATCTGAAGATTTCAACATACTGGTAGAACATTTGTAAAAAAGTAGTTTTAAAAATAACCATGTTTTTATAAAAACCATATTTTTATCTTACTACTTTTCAACTTTAGACATTAGACACTTTTTAATATTTATTCTACTGTAGCTAATAACAAAATTTATCCTGTTTAGACAATTTAAGTTAACAAAATTTTTTATAAAAATAATAAATATTAGCAATAATTTTGCTAACTAAAGTCAAAACTACTAACACTCTACAATTACTAATTTTATTTACTTAAGACTTTTAATGTATAAATACAGTAATATATATCATTAGTATTTTTACAAACTAAAAACCGATTAAAAGAAGTGTTAACAAAAGTTTGTTAACTTTTTAAAACAAAAACTGTTCATCTAATTTATGTATATTTTATATTATTTATACCATTTATAGTGTTTTGTTTTTGAGAATTTCAAAGTTCCTGGGTATTTGTTTTATAGACAAGCACTTACTGAAACTTAGTTTTAACAGGAAAAATATTAAAAGAGCAAATAAAGAAACAAAAAAGAGTTAAGCCGTTAACTTTTAGAGCTGCAACCTGATCTCTTTGTAAACAAGTATTTCCGCTTAAAAATTTTGCTTTGTTGTCTTATTTTTTCTTTAGATAGCTGCTACACTTTTAAGTAACAACTGTTACAAAAGTAAAGTAGCAGTAAGACTTTCGATATTCTGAAGAATAAAACTCATAAAAAGTTAATAAAGTTTTTTAAATACTTTTGTTTTAGTTTTTCACAAAATAACACTTTAGGTTTTTGTTTACTTCCAAATTTGCAGATTTATATTATTTCTTATAAACTAGACCAGTGTTCGTCAAGGAGTACACTGGTGCACACTAGTGTATACAAAACGTTTTTAGGGTGAACGAAATTTTAGGGTACACGAAACATTTAGGGGTGCACGAAATTTTAAGATTACAAAAAAAAATACAGTTAGATTAAGTGTTTAGTTAATATTTAATAAAGTATCTAAAGAATACTGAAAGTGTTCAATTAATAAGTATGTAAGACAAAGCCATATAACTAAAATATTATTGTGAAAATAAAGTACAACAAATACAGAAATCAATTAAAATGAGAATCAAATAAAAACTTTCAGCTTTAGTTGTCAAATGGTTTACATGTATATACAAACTGAGTTATTGTTTTTAAGGAGAAATGCACTAACAAAAGTGTTTACACAGTCCCACTACTAGTGGCGCTTATTAAAAATAAGATCTTGGGGTGCACCTACTTTATTATTTATGCAGCTTGGTGTACACAGAATTTGATTAGCTTGACGACCACTGAACTAGATTATATCAACATTATGTATACTTAAACACATAAAACGATAATATTACCTTTAGTGTACAGCTTAAACTCAATTTTTTATTTGAATTATATACTTAGTTATGTTTCTTTACATTAAAAAATGTTTCTAAGTCGCTTAGTAAAAATGGATAGTATATACATAATTTTAATCTAACTCTAAACACTTTTTGTTTTGTGTTTGTATTAGTGAAACTAATATACAAAGTATGATTTTTTAAATTGTTTTAATTAAATGTGGTAAATAAAACAGTTTTTATCAACTATTTTTTTGTTAGTTAAAGCTAAAGCTGGTAATCCGAACACAATTTAATGACTATTTTTTTTAAATTAGCATGTTAATTATGAAAGTAAATACAGGAACCTTTACTAAAAGTAATTTTGCAAGCTAAAAAAATTAGAAAAAAATAATTCTGTTACTTTTTGTAAACCAGTACTGTTATTTTAGGTTAAGGTTCAGTTTTAAAAACTAGTGTTACTGTTTTATTTTTTTGCAAGATTTGTTTCGTTCATTATATATCTTTTTTAGACAGGCAGTAATGAAAATTTAGTTTAAAGATGGAACTTTTAATATAAAAAAATTAAACATCAATTCAACTAGTACAGCCGTTGATACTTTTGAAAAGTAACATGATGCATTTGTAATTAGATATTACCGCTTAATTTCTTAGCTTAAGTTCTTCTTTTTTTCACTTCTTTTTTTTCTTATTAGTAGCATACCGTTTTAAAATTAACAAGCTGAATAACAATATTCAATATGTACATATTAAAAGTGTATACGATTTGTTTAACTTTTATAATAACTTATAATAATTTTTCACACAGTGTCACTTTACTTGTTGTTTTTTTGTTTTCAAATTTTTTTTACAATGCATTTTGTCAATTCACTATAAGCTATACTAAAACATTTTAAACTGTACTACTAAATAAATTTAGTAGCTGGTTTAAAAAGTTTTTTTGAACAGAGTTAGTATTAAACTATGTTTCTATAAAACTTGCTTACAAATAGCACAAGTTTTGTTTATATATCATTATGTTTACACTTAGTTCAGTGTTTGTAATAAAAATCATATTTCTTAACCATAATATTTTTATTTAAAAACAAGTTAGGCTTTATAATTTAATATGAATAACTTTTTAAAACCTGAATAATGTTAAATAAATAAACATGTTTCTATGTTTAAATAACAGATCGGATATTTAAAAATAAATTTAACAACTAGTTTGCTATTTCAATCCTTATTTTAAAATATGGATAAGCTTGTCGAAAGCAACAAGGTATTTTAAGCAGTTAAAGTAGTGTTTTTTTTCATTTACAATGTTTTTCTTTTTTTTTAATCAGTTGATCTATAAACTACAGTTAAATGTTAACTTAGTATTTCAAAATTAGTAATGAAATAAGTTAGTATCATTTAATAATTTGTTTTCTTAGTTTTGAAATCTAATGTTTATAAAAACACCTTCTGTTTTTTTTTCAAATTAAATTTCAAAAGCTTTCTTAAAGACCTGATTAAAAAAATAAACAAATATGTATGCTTGATTACACATACGACTTAATTAAGCTCATCATTGTTTTAAAGCTTTTACTTCACCTTTATAGTAAACTAAAGAACAATTAATTATTAGCAGAATGAAGGTTCATTCTCCAATGAATTTAACAAGACAGCTGAAATGATGTTTTACCTGAAGCAGACAGTTGAAACACAAGCAAATAAGTAAGTTTGATGTTACGTTTTAAATAGGCCTTTAGTACAAATTCACGATTTGAAGCATGAATGAATTGTTAACTTAAAGGCTGTTATTGTTATTTAGCACAAGTATAGTGCATTTTAACTTTGTCACGTAGAATTTAAAATGATTACTTTAAATTTTAGAAATATTTATAGAATTTTAACAAATGTAAAAAGCATTTCAGCTTGTTTAGACAGTATAGTTCATCGTTTTGATTACTTAAAAATAAAATCTAAGATATGTATTTTTTTAAGACATTCTACAAAACTATCATTAAAAATTTTTTGTACCTTATTTTACTTATAATGTACTTAAACTTTTAATACGGACTTAAAACTATTTAGTTTTAAGTCCGTGTATAACATTTCAGAACCATCAATATTTAGACTGTGTAGGCTTAAAAATGTGAGAAATACAGCTTAGCTTTCTAGAATTGTCTTTTCTCTGTTTAGATAATTACTTTCTTCTTAAAATAGCACCTGGCGAACTAAAAAAAAGTTACATACTTACTTATCTATTAGATAAACTAAGTGCAAATGTATTAAGTTTTCTAAAAAAGCAATACACAGTAATTCACTAATATATCATTTTTTTACAACTTAGTTGTTTTCTAAACATGTAATATGTACCTAAGTTTCTCTTATAGACGTTTTATTACCGTCTATTACTTTTGAGTGTACATAAAAACATTTAAAACAACATAAATAAGACATAAGGTAGAAGATTTGTTTTTTTTTCGACACTTTTTTATTTCTGTGAACTTTATATTCAGTCCTATGCACATCAATGTCTATAAACGCTCACTTTTAGAACTTTTTTTTATTTCTTAATATAAGTTTAGTTTATGTTTGCAAAATTTATGTCTATTACTATTGTTTTCTCACTTTTATTACATTTAAGTGTGTTCGAAAAAAAAAAGAAAGTAATATACAGTTAAAAAGTTTTTGTTCTGAACTTATTTTCACATTTAAAAGTTAATTTATTACGAACTTTGAATTTAATTTCAATGCACACCAACGTACACATATGTTAACTTTCACGTTTTAAAATTTTACTTAATTTAGTTTAAATTTAAAGTTAGAAAACATAGTTCACTATAATAATTCTTATTCACTTTTATGTTCATTTAAATGTGTACAGACACAATTCAAAAAGAAAATGAAAAATACACAAGGTAAACAATTTTCAGGTTCAGAGTACATTTTCAATATTTTAATCAACCAACAATTTACACAGGTGCTTACTATATTTAAGTGTACACATAATCTTTTTAAAAAAAAGTAATAATATGACATGTTAGTTTTAATAATAAGCTAATGTCCGTTTTGAATATAGCAGTGATAAAATAAAAATTTGCTACTTTTTAATCATTAACAAGATTAAAAGTAATTCCATTCAGATTTTTTTAACCATTATAAAATAGGTATTCCTTTTGATTAAAATTCAATGCTTTGTATTTATTATCTAACATACTGTTTCTATTTAATACTTTATTTATTAAGCTTTAAGATTATCACTTCAAGTCTTGTTTAGATTTTGATACATATACTTTTCCTCGAAAGACGAATGTATTTTTAATACTAATAAGTTTTTATATGTTTTGGTACGTTTTTTTAACAAAGTCATGTTCATTCTTGTATTATAACTCTGTATATCACTTTTACTTACTAGTATAAAAAAAACTGTTATTTGTAATTACAAACAATATTAGCGATTTGTTTCGATAACATAATAAAATTTACATTATATTTTGCTTAACTAGCTTAAAAAATTCACTAATGAATACTAAAGGTTTAATATTAAATTTATTGATTATAAAATATAAGACTAGTTTTAAAACAGATTAGGATTGTCTCCTCCAGATCCAACGTCAGATCCTGAAGAACAAAAGCTATTTTATCATAATGTTAGTTGAAGGGTTGTAAATATATTAAAAGTATTTCTATCGTCTTTAAAGCTTTGGTATTTTCACAAATGCAAAAACTATTTATTAGTAATTAATTGAATGAAATATTAGGTAAAAATATAATCATATAACAGTATATATAAAACAATCAATGTTAAGTTTGGGTTAAGTTTATACTAAAATTTTTAATTTCTATTTTAACTAGTTTGAAAATAGAAAAATAGTGTTTTTTTGTATATAACTCATTTTATAAAATGAATTAGTGCTCAATTTTATATAAAAAACTTTATTTTATAATTTGTAAGCGTAGAGGTAGTATATGTACAAATATAGTAAACTTTGTTATTTGGCATATTTTCTTATAGATCTCGTATTGATGTAGTTTTAAATGTTCTTTTTATAAATATTGAGTACTTTTACTTTGTTTAAGATATATTATCACGTAAAATAAGTTTCGTTGTTCCGTTGTGGATGCTACACAAATACTTAAAGCATTTGTTCAGTTGTATAGAGTGTTTATTACTAATTTACTCTTATAAACAATAGTTGTTTATTTTCAAAGATGTTAAATTTAAAAGAGACTAATTACAAAATGATAACTGTTGTTTATCATTCTTTTAGTTACCGAAATTTAAATTGTAAAATAAATTCTTGTTAGAATAAATTCATTATTTCTCCTTCAGTAGTTAAGATCTCATTATTTGTTTCTTAAAACTAAAACATATAATATTCTTTTTATCAGTTCAAAACAGAATATTTTAAACTTTTAAAAGATTTAAAAGCGTTGTATTTTAATTTCATGTCTTGTATTTATAAAACTTAAGTTGTTATTTTTTTGGAAACAAAAAAAATATGCATGCAAATTATTTAATAGAACAAAGTGTTCTTTTAAAAAACTGAAAATATATACTTGTAGATGATAAAACTCAATAAAAAATCTAGTGAAAAATTGAGTAAAAGCTTTGTAAAATACTTATCGTTTGTGAAGAATCCATACGAAAAATCAGATTGGGTGAAAATTTCAAACGAATTAAACCAGGTTTTTTCTGATAATCAGGCTTCAACTCAGTTAGATACAGAAAAAGGTTAGAAAAACAACGATATAATGTTTTTAAAATCATTTTAATGGTTTTGTATCCAGTTTTATTTTAGTAATAGTAGTTTTGAAAGTAAAGCTTTAATAAAAATGTTTAATCTTCTATATGAAATTTTTTAAACAACACTACATAAAGTACTTATTAAATCTTTTACAAAAATACTACCAATACACTTTGTTGTTTTTGAAATTCAACAGTAACTATAAAACAGTGTGTTATCTTCATCATGTAAGGTTTTTAATTAAATAAATAACTCTAAATACAACATTTTTAAAACTTTTACCAAAAAAGTATCACCGTTGTACTTTATTTTTTTATAAAAATTTTAGTCGATTTTCATAGTTAGAATATAAAATACAACTTTTTTTAATAAATTTGTTTCTCAAATTTTAGATTTTGATAGTTCGAACCAGGGGCGTAGCGTTGGGTGTTCCACTGCCGCAATTGCACCACCTTAAAATTTTATTATAAAAAATTAAGTATCTATAACGTTTTCGTTAGTTTTTAGAACAAAATCTTTATAAAACTCCAATTTAGAAAACGACTATTTTGCTCACTACACTGCCGCAAACTCTTAGCTGACTGCGTCTATGAACTCTAAATAACAAAAATTTTCTAGAATTACCAAAAAATTATGTGTACAAACCATACTAATCTTGCGGTTAGTGAGCTAAGTTGAAAATTCCCTAAAACAGTACAGGCTTAAATATCATTCCACAAGCTCTTTTAAACAGAAAAATTTGAAACAAAGCTAAGCAGAGCAGGGGCGACTCGAACAGAGGCAACTCGATCACTGGCAACTCGAGCACAGAAAATTTGAGCAGAAGCAACACAAGCAGAGGCGACTCGAGCAGAAGCAACTCGAGCGGAAGCAAGTAGAGCAGACGCAACTCGAGCGGATGCAACCCGAGCAGAGGCAACCCGAGCAGAAGCAACTCGTGCAGAAGCAACTCGAGTCGAAGCAACTCGAGCAGAGGCAACCCGAGCAGAAGCAACTCGTGCAGAAGCAACTCGAGCAGAGGCAACCCGAGCAGAAGCAACTCGTGCAGAAGCAACTCGTGCAGAAGCAACTCGAGCAGAGACAACCCGAGCAGAAGCGACTCGAGCAGAAGCAACCCGAGCAGAGGTAATCCGAGCAAAAGCAACTCGTGCAGGGGCAACTCGAACTGGAGCAAATCGATCATTGGCGATTCGAACACCGGCAACTCGTTTATTTTTTGCACCACCAAGAAAAATACCACGCGACGCCATTGGTTCGAGCTAATCTAAAAATTTAGGGCTAAAATGTTAAAAGTCATATTAGTTTAGTTTAGTACATGTTTTAACTAACTGGATAGTAAAGGCCCAAAAAGTTAGTAGTTCATGGTTTAAAAGTTATAAACTTGTGATTGATTATCAGATCGCTGGTATACTTTTATTACAATAATGTTCACCATTAAATGTCATACAAAACAAGAAAAGCTAAATTACCAAACTATTTAAAAATTAAAGTATAGAGACAAATATTTTGTGGTTACTTTGAAACTCATACGTAATTTTTATCAACAACAGAATACGCTAAACGGATGGTAGAAATGATCATCAGTAGATCTGAAATTATTACGTCATCTGAAGTTACTACGTCATCTAAAACGCGCATTAGCAAATACAAGTGCGGCATATGCGATAAACTCAAAACGAGCAAGCGTGATTTCAAACTGCACCTGATGGACCACTTCGGTTTGTTTATCATTTGTTGTACTTTTAAACTTATACTGACGGTTGCTTGTGCTTAAAATTAAGGAGTATTAATAAAGTAATGTATTTAAATAAGTCACTTCGTCTATTTATGTTTATTAATGCTATGTTTTTCTTATTAAGTTGTGTGAGTTTAGTACTGTTCTGGTTTAAGAAGCAGAGTGTTATCCTTTAAAAATGCAGTAATCCTACTAACCAAGAATAGTTAAAATTGTTTAGTTTCACTTTGATTTAAATTCTTTTAACACATAAATTTTGAGACTAAATAAACTTTTAATCATTATGATTCAATAAAATTTACACGATATACATCTAAAACTTAATATGTAAAATACAGGCTACAGAGATCACCAATGTCTAGTTTGCGCGCAAGAGTTCATTTATGCAAAAGATCTCAAAGACCACAACAACATTCATACAGGAGAAACTCCTTATGAGTGTTTGAAGTGCGGAAAGTCCTTCAACAACAACGGTCAGTTTATAAACAAATTCTTTTTTATTAAATAATTTAATATTATAATAAGGAGTGAATTTACATGTATTAAAGTTTTAAGTTCAGTTCTCATAAATCATTAATCTTAAACTAGAAAGTTAACAAAAACAAGGTCGTTTAAGGTAAAATATAGATATTGTTTTGGTTTTATACAACAACAAAAAACGGTATTTTGAAATTTATACAAAATGGTTTTGAAAAGTTTCAATTTTAATATTAAATAAAAAATTCAGCTTATGTTTGTCAAAATAAATGCATTTGTTTATTTTCAACTATAATCACTAACTCTTTGAAAAAACACTGTTAACTCTGGTTTCATGAACTTTAACTTCAAAGTGTTCAAAACTCTGCTTTAATCTATTTTGGGCTAACTAAAAGTTTCTTCTTTATTCTGTAATTTGTTTAATTTTAAAGTCATAAATTACTATACATAGCTGTTGCAGTTAATTACAGATTAAAAAAAATGTTTAAACATAATTGTTTTTAGTTACTTTAGTTAAATATATTTACGGTTTGTATATAATGTTAGTTTTAGCTATTGAAACTACATTTAAAGTAGTACTAGTTACTTTAATTATAAACCTATCAAAATTACTTTAAACTTTTAAAAGGAACGTTCGTCAAACACAAAAATTTGTGTAGAGTCGAATACCAGAGCTGAGAAATTTATCCTTGTGTTTGCTATGATTTTGATAATTTGTATTGTTTAAAATTGAATATTTAAGCTTTATTTTTTAAACAGTACAGTTTAAACAACTGACGTTTTCTTAATAATGTTTAACTCATTCTGCTATTAAAAAACTGTTATTGAAAAAGTTTGACTACTAGCATGCTAATTTATCTTTAAGCTGAATACACTTTGAATTTCTATTTTTTAATTGCTTAGTTGACAGTTTTCTCTAAAATAATGGTATATAGATTTCTAATATGTTGTGTTATATTAAATTCAATACATTTTATTCGTTCAAAATTTTAGTTTACTTTTACAGTTTCAAAGCATTGTATATATTTTGAGATCAATTTAGTAATTATATGATTAATTATTAACAAGTTGATTAAATTTATATTTTATTGATAAAACTTTGTTGTAATTTCTTTCAATAAAACTTACTAAAATCTACTTGGATTAATTACAATTTACAAAAGTTAAAACTAAGGTAATTACGTTTAGTAACAACAAATTAGTTTATGTTTATTTAGAGCCTGCTTATAAAGTACGGTTTTTCAAATCTATTAAATTCAATAAAGAAATCATCGATCTTGGTCAAATCTATATTCGTCAAACGACCTGGTTTACATAAAAGCCTTTTAGTCACAGCATATCCCTTGACAAAATTTCTAAAATAGAGGTACACTGCTTATTCACTTATCCGGACATGTTTGGCAAGGTTATAATGAAAACTTACCCGCTTAAGCATTTTCCGGATAAGTACAAACATTTTTTTACTCTAACTGCAGTATATTACGCAATGCGAAATAAGTGATAACAGCTCAGTTCTTATTTTTCTCCTTTAAACATTTCTTTACTTTTCAAATCGGTTAGCCTGATTCTAAACTGCTGCATTATAAAAGACTTTAGCACAGTGTTTTTTACAACTTTACAAGCTTCTAGTTTATTTTCAATGGTTAGTGGAATTTGTTTTTTTTTGATGTCTTGTTCATTTTTAGAACCTAATATTGTCAGTGTGTCAAGCTTATGTGACTTAGAAATAAAAATTAAAACATTGTCATACACCTCATCTTAATTAAACAAAAAGTGTTTGGATTGGCAACTTTTAAAATATAGTTTAAATTTGATCATTTAATAACTGTTATACATTAAAAAATACAAACTTGAAATTTAATCAACTATCGATAAAACTTTAAAAGTTTCAAAAACTACGAGTCATATTTCAGTTAAAATTGTCTAAAAAAGTTAAACGTAGGCTTTACTAGCATTATTACGTCATATAAATGAACTAAACTGCAGAATTTACAAATAATCACATCAAAAGTTTTTGTGTTTTATAACTTTATTGATAATTAATAAGCTTTACCGAAAAGATCAACAACAACAAGATTCTCATCGCCAAACATCTCGTTGTTGTTGATTTTGCGGTTAAGTTATTGAATAATATTGATGGCGAGAAACATCTCAACTCTGTTGATGATGGCCGCAATAACTACTGGTGTTTTATATTGAAAAACTTCTGAGTTTTTTCTCGCCTGAAACTGTCCGAATTAGTGAATAAATACTGTAACTTAAGATATTTTTAAAATTTTTCTTAATGAAAAAGCAACAAAAAATTATGAATAAGATTATCAAAGGAAAAGAATAACTATAGAATTCTATTAAAGTTTTACTTTTAAGTTCTTGTTTTAACATTATTTTAAACAATCTGATTGTTAGTTTTGAGTATAGCGTATATATATAAATCTTATATGGCATTTACAAAAATTACACAAGTATTTGTTAACTTTAAATCTCATTTAAGCACCCAGATAACTAAAAAAAATTCCGAACTTAGTGCGATACTAAATAAAAGTTTTTATATGTGAATTTGGATAAAAAGTTTTAGAAAAATATCTTTGAAATAGCTTAGTATGTTTTCTGTACTTTTGAATAGTAATAGCAACGACTGTTTTTCCTTTAAAAGTTATAAAACAACCAATGTTTTTAAATGATACTTAAGTTATTTCGTTGTTGCAAATTACATATTTAAAACATTAAAGTATTAAAATGCAGTATTAAAGCATTAAAGTATCAAAAAAATTTAAAATAGTTTGCATTAGTAATTTGTTTGTTAAGTTTAATTCTAAAAATTATTTTTTTAATATTTTACAATAATTACAAAAAAGAAGTTTTAAATAACAAATGAAACATTAAGTTTTATTCACTGAAAATTTTTTCATGAAAGCTGATTTATAAAAATTTAAATAGATGGGTTCAAGAACTTTTAAATTTCAAAATTAGACTTTAAAATGAAATAAACACAAATTTCAATGCTAAAGTGTCAATATATAAAAAGGTTTTAAATTTTGTATTAATAAAAACTTACAACCACTCATTACAGATAAGCAACTAAATAAAACACATTTTTTTTAATAAAAGGTTTTTAGTGTTCTTCAATTTATACTTTTTAAACTCAAAAAAAAATTATTATTGAAACATTTTTGTTTCATTCAAACGTCAAAACAAAAATTTAAAAACGCTTCATTCGATAAAAGTTATAAAAGAGTTGATAGAATAAACTTTTTTGTATTTTCTATGCAGACCATTTCGCATATTAAACTGAACATTTAACATGTAAAAACTACGAAAAAACTTATTTATATCTTAAAATGCGTGAAATTGACTTTGTGAAATATTCAAATAAAATTAGTTAAACTTTCCGAAAAACCACCTGTTATTAACAAATAATAGTAAACGGGAGATATTTAATTAATTCTGATTATGTAATGTTTAAATGTATAAAAAAATAATGGACTAGTAAAGTTGTAATAAAAAACGAAAGCAATAGTGGTTTGTTATCTTTAGTAAACAGCTAAAAAACGGAAATGAAAGCTGTCAAAAATTGAAATCGTTATAATAAAAAAACAAAACCAAATGAATGATGTTTCAAAATACGTTAATGTATAATGCTTTAAGTTTCTGAAAACTTTATTTTAATAAAAAATTTTTGTTTAGCTTAACTCAACTTACTATACAAATTTAACTTAAGTTTCAAAGTAATTACAGTTAATTTATATTTTAAGTGTTAAAAAACATTCAAGCATTGTAACTCTTTGTGATTAACTATTATCAATAATCTTAAAGCTCTTAAACCACTTTGTTGTCAATTAAAACAGTTCTATATATTTTATTGTTTTGTCTTTGCAGAACAGACGAACTTCTTAAAGAACGAGCCTTTCTTTCCAGGCTCCTTCAAACTGAAGCTTTCTTCACCTTCAACCCACTTGCCTTGAGTTTTCTTTTGAGGCTTTAAATAAAAATAAAAAAACTTTTAACACACTAGAAAAAATAGTAAAAATCAGTAAATTTTGAAAAAAATATAGTATAAAAGTATTTTAACTTTAAATTAAAGGATTATTAACTTACCGAATATGAGCAATTATCAGAGTCTCTGGTTCTTGCGGTGCTTATTTTTGATAATTTTTTTGAATTTACAGGCAGTCCTTTTTTTGCTGTCTGTTTTCGACTTACATTCGTAAATCTCTTCCCTTGGGCTTGCTCTACACCCTGCAAGTCAATAAGTGTTTATACATGCTCTGAAACAAATGAAAAATGTTATTTTATTTATTATAGTAAACAATCCCAGACATGGTAACAAGCGTCGCAAATTAAATATATTACTATCAAAAATACCCGACAGTAGGATTTTTTAATCTCAAATGTAAATAAACTTTTAAAAAAAGTTAAAATAATTAATTGTTTAATCTTAAGATTGGTTTTCTCATTCTGAAGATATCAAAATTAATTTTAGCTATTTTTTTTTAGTTTCATCATTCAAACCTTTAATTTATTTTAAAGCCACAAAATAATACTATATAGTTATTTCTTTAGAACAATTTAGCCTATAAATTACTACTCTCCTTTGTGGACAAAGCATGCACTAAACAAAACTTATTTTTGTATAGTGTAAATAAAATATTAAAGTATTTCTCTAAAAATGTTGTTTTTAACTACTTTTGATAAACAAAGAAATTACAACATACAAGTCTAGTGTTTCTTGAAAAACTTATATATTTAACTTAAGAAAATTTTATACTGAAATAAAATAATAGTTAATAAATAATAATGTTGAACAAAAGATAAAGTAACAAAATAAAGTTTTTTTTTCTTTTTTTTTTAATTTTAAGCAAAAAACAATTCAAGATGAGAGATTTTCATTTTTTGTTATTAAAAAAAAATATGGTTATATGTAAAAATTTTATTATAAACTGTTTTAGTTTTACAATTATGGTGTTAAAATTGTTTTAGTACATTATAAGTTAAAACTTATGTAATTTAACATTATAGTAGGTTTATAACAACAAAACTAATAAAGATCAACTCAGAAATTTTGTCTTATGTAAAATATGACAAAAAAAAGCTATATTTAGTTACTTAAGCTTTCTAGTTACTATAGCAATAATAGTAGATAATAGTAGTAGTTTTCAAATTTTACCATGCCTGAACAAGCCTACTTTGTAATTTTTAAAAGAAAATGCTTTTTTTAAAATTACTACTTTATCAATGCGACTTCTTGCGATATTTTCAGACTGTCCCTACAAGTTTTAAAACACTCTGATTAACTTTCACAACTATTAAAGATTGAGTTATGTACAAAATTCTTAGTGGTAACTAGTACAGTAGCTTAAAATAAATCAACAATTATTGCTTAATTATGCTTTTTTTTATTTTATTGAAAACAAACGATTCTTAGACTATAGTTAAATATGATTAACAAACAACAAATACTTTATTTATATTTTCAATATCAAAAATAAGCTATAAATGTTAATAAATTATATTATTCAATAACGTTACAATTAATGAAACTAAAAAATTAACATAAAATTTTATTAAAAATCTTAAAATAAAAATTACTAACAGTGATTAATGTAAGTTTTTGTTAAAGCATTTTAAGAATTTATTAACATCTTTTAAAGTTTCTAATAAACTAAAAGTTAAAAACTCAGTTGACCTGTTCATTCAACTTAGGTACCTAAACAGTCGTGTTAGATTTTATTATACTATTATTATTTTAAACTACTTACCGATTGCAAATAGTCAATAGAGTCTCTAGTTTTGGCGGACGTCAATTTTGACAGGTTTGAATTTTTACTTGACAATGCATTGTTTGACTTCAGTTCTTTCTCAATTACCTCGCGTTTAGCAATCTTTTCTGATGATTGTCCCTAAAGTTTTAAACATTTTCTTTCGACTACACGGGCTTTTTTTTTTAATTCCAATTGATACTTTTAATGGCAGCCAAAAAACATTTAATAACTGTAATAATAACTAGTCGTTTTTCTTCTTTTTCTATTGATTAAATTTATTTTTTATCTTTATTATAAAATTTTTATACATAAAGATATTCTGAATTTTTTTTTAAGTACAGAAAAACTGTAAAACTATTATAAAAGAAAACTAAAATCGCAACTAAAAAGTACTATTAAAATCGTTACAAATAGTTCAAACTTAGAAGCTTCACAAAATGTTATTGATACACAACAAGTAAAAATTACTAACTGTGAATGAATTTTTAGTGAAGCAGTTCTCAAAGTTTTCAGTGTATCGGCTACTATAGTTTAAAGTCTGAAAAATATTAGATATGTTTAGTACACCCGTTGTAAAGGCTTATTAGTGCTATATACTACTTAAAAAAAAACTATTCTAATAACTTGTTTAAAGTTATAAATTGGTCAAGTTTACAAACTACTTTAAGCTTAATACTTTAAGATTTTGTTAAGTTTTATTGTAGTTTTAAATCAACTGTTAACAAACTATCTACCGATTCGAAGTAGTCATTAGAGTCTGTAGTTATTGCAGGCGTAGTTACTGATAACTGTTTTGAATTTACAGGTAGTCTTTCTGTCACATTGTTGCACCCATTGATCTCGTATATTGTGTTTACATTGATTTTTTCGTCACTTTCTTTGAATTTTAAAATATAATCATAAAAGTTTTTTACGTATTTTATTTGCTAACTAGATAGTTAATAACTTTTGTTGAAATTTGAAACTTTGATTTTTTTAATTTTTTGAAAAAAGGTTAAATTAAGTTTGTGGTTGCAAAGCATCAATATTTACTGAAAACAATTTAAACATGAAAAATAATATCATATAAAAACCAACCATATATAACAATGTTAGGAGGGTCATATTGGGTAGAGCTATCTACCATTACTGGCTTTTTAGCTAATTTCTGGTACTTTTCGTCATCATAAACCAAATAATTATGTGCGTTTCGAAAATTATAGAAACTAAACGGATCATATACACCTACATTCACATCTGTATATTCACAAAAGTTAGTGTAAGTATTATGTGTTAAATTTAAACTAAGAATACTGAATCTAGTATTAGAATGAAGTTCAGTTAGTTATCAAATTATTTTTTATTAAGTGTCTTTTGAATATAACTAACAATCTGCTATTTTTTCAATGCTTAGAAAATCATAAAAGATGATAAATAATAATAACAGTTATAATAAGCAAACCCTGGTTTCTGTTGAAGTTCCGATAAAAATGGGTTCCTCTACCATAATTATAACAGTAGAAATGACACTTGAAGTTAACAATACGACCCAAGTACTGTTGATTTTTAGTGCCACTGTTACAACTATATAGCTCCTCGTATATTTCTGTTTAAATAAAAAGAAAATTCAATAATGAAAAGTTTATAAATTATCAAGTAAAACAACTGGTCCGTTTGCTTTAAACTTGTGTTTCAATATTTGTTAAAGATAAGTTAAACTTTTAGTTTTCGATTGGCAAATCTGTGTTTCTGTTAAACATTAAGTAAAGCATAAAAATTAAATTCTCGTGTTTTTAAGTTCAAAGGTAAGCTTTTTCATAGAACAAAAGACAAACCTTGCTCTATCTTCCTGTTTTCATGAACGAAATCAAGTTTTGAATAATGATTATTTGTATTTGCTGTCTTTTGTATTGCAACTATAAAAGTAATTAGTATTATGATTTTCTATAAATTGCAAATGTAGCAGTTTTTATTAGTGTTATTGATTTAATTAAAAACCTAAGTGAAACAAAATATTTTTTTACTGGTGTATGTAACAAGTGCAAACTGTTGTAGTACAAAACAATGATTCAAACCTATTTAACATAAAAATCGTATAAAGCGGTTTACAAGAATAAAAGTATAACAAACATTTTTTGTCCCTGTTAGAGTTATCTTCCCAAATATTTTCATACTCCTCATTTCTGTTATTAGCTGGGTTACGAGGACAATAAACTGAATAAATAAAAATTATATTGTATTAAAATTATTCAAAAAATAATTTTTATAAGTAAAAGAAACACCAGATAGTCGAAGTGTTAAAAGAAACGTACTTTTAAAAGTACCTACTAAGCTAAGTACTGACAAATGTTCATTAATAAACTACCAAATTTGTATTAGTAAAAACATCTTAAACATCAACTAAATGATTAACTTACAGTCGTTTCTGTTTAAAACGTCATAGGATCTCGAGTTTCTTTTTGAATTTGACAGGTTTTGCGTGTCAGGAAACTTAAAGCTCCTCTGTCTGTCTACTCTAGACTTGGCAATTTCTAGTGCTTTTCCGTCTATGTATTTGAAAGACGGAAATAAACTTTGATTAAAACTGGTTTGATCATTGTTATAATCCTCTTGTAAGTAGATTTCGCCACCTAGTAAATATTTAAGTTGTTTTATAAATTTGTTTATTATTTTTAGTTACCAGATATCGAGAATTATAAAAAAAAATAAACATCATAAACACGCTTAAAATAACATTTATTTACTTTTTTTAGAATAGTCAGTGTTTATATTGTCGTTATCACTCGAATTAATAGAATTAATTATTGGTTTACAAAGTTGTTTTTCTTGTAAATTGACGATCGAAGGACAAATTTTCTGACTGTCGGGAATATGGTTAGTTCTCAACTTCTCCATTCTTATCCTAGCAGTTTCAATGAAGTTATCATCAATGAAACTAGACTCAAGTTTTTCGTCAGCCTCGAAGTTTTTTCCAACTTTCTCACCTATATTTAGTATTAATTTGTTGATTGCGTTGAGTAACAGATGTGTTACGAATAAAATCAAAGTAAAAATAAAAAGTTCTTCTAAAGTTATATTAATAATATGAATTGTTTACTTGCAAGTGAAGAACTGGTTTCAAGTTTCCTGTCAAATTGAGTGTCTTCAAACCTTGTATGCTCAAAAGTCTCACCTACGATTATTGTAAAAATGTTTTTTTTTTTGTTTGGTTAGAAATTTTATATGGTTTAATAACAAAGCAAAAATAAAAAGTTTGTTAGTCTTTGGTGAAATTATAAACTGTTTACTTGTAGGTGAAGAATTGGCGTTTTTCAAATGTCCTGCGTGTAGAGGTTGCTCAACGAAATTATCTTTAAATAAGTTTGTACATAATACTGATAAATATATTGTTTTGGTGATTTGTAAAACAAAACTAGAGTTTCTGTATAAAAAATCTATGAAATTAATGATACAATCAACTGATAAGTCATAACTGTTTTAGTTTTTATCATGAAATTTGAATTGTGTTAGTAAGAAACTATGAATTTACACACCTGTAAGATATAACTTAGAGTTAAGTTCGTCATAACTCTGAGACAGTCTTTTATTATCAATCAGCTGCCTTCCCTGAACATTCGCAGCATCCAGAACTGCAGCGCATTCAAACGCGTACTTCATCAGAGAGTCATCAGGTTTTTTCACTCGGTTGTTTACTGTTTTTTAAGTTTTGTTATATGATAGTGGTTTGTAAACTTAACAAACACGGTATCATATATATCATTTAATTTAATTGTCAAAATATATTTTGAAAACTAAGTTTCGGTCAAAGACCTCGTCAGTGCTTAAATAAATCTATAAAAGATATGTGACAGTCACAGAAATTAGCATTTAAACCACGGTTTCCCAAACTTTTTTGCTAATGGCCCCCTTTAAAGAGTTTGAAAAAGTAATGGCCCCCTTCAACATATTTATTGCTCATAAAATACACATAAGACCTTTTTTTTTTTTTTTTTTGCTCTTCATCTGAAACTCAAGAATATCTAGTGTAAGTTTCTAAACTGCCATAAAATGCACATAAAACCTTTTTTTTTTTTGCTCTTTATCTACAACTCAAGAATATCTAGTGTAAGTTTCAAGTTATGGCCTCATGGCCCCCCTGTGGCTCCTTTACTGCTCATGGCCCCCCCCTCTTCCCCCTTTGCTTCTCATGGCCCCCTGAGTATCTGTCATGGCCCCCTAGGGGGCCAAGTGGCCCACTTTGGGAAACCCTGATTTAAACAATTAAATTAAAATAAAAACAAATTTTTACTCAAAATTTTTAGCTTAAAAACTTAAAATGAGATTTTTATATTAAGATTAACTTTAAGGTAAAGTTTACATTTTAGCTAAGTTTTAAAATCAATATAACAACAATAATAATAGTAAAAGCTGTATGCAGCTTTCTTTTTTTTTCAAACTAATTTTCAAAGTAAACAAAAGCAAAAATATAGTTAATAAAGTGAGCTAAAAGTTAAGGTGCATTTCAACTTAGCTTATTTTAATGGTGACGTAACTATCGAAAATTTAAACAATTTTGTGCTTGTAATAGCTATGAAAATTTCAAATCCGGCACGAATAGTTTATATAAAAACTTATAATTAAAACAATTGTTTACCTAAAAACAAAACAAGTTAAGTTATAATATTAAGATTGATTTTGTAACAAAGTTAAAATTTTAGTTAAGTTTCAAAATCAAAGAACAACACAAATGATAATAAAATAAATCTGTATGTAGCTTCCTAATTTTTTCTAGTTGATTTTCAAATATATCATTCAATTTAATTTATGTAATTATCAAATCATTGTAATACTATCAGCGCTTCTACAAAAGTGGCATTTTGTCTTAATATTAACAGTTTGTTTCCAGAAATTGGTAAAAAAAGTTTGCTAGTTACATGCGCAAATTTCAACTAACTCAGTTTTTCATTTTCAATAGAAATTCCGTTTAATCTGTTTTCGTTTATTAAAGCATTGTTTTCAAAAATAACAGATGAGTTATTGTTACTACAGTTTTTTGATATCCATGTGACTTCTTTTTCTGTTGTACAGTCGAATTTCAAGTAAAACTCTAACAAAACTACTTATTTGAATTTATATTTTGTTAAAAAGCTAAATTTGCCTGCATTTTACAATTAAAGTTAAGTATTTGTTTTAAACTTAGTATATAAAAACAGGTATATGTATTTACTTTTGTGCATTAAACAAGTTTTTAAACACCTAAAATTTTTTTTTTTAAGAACTAATAAAATACCTTAATTTCACTTCTAGAAGTTTCCGAGACTTTAACTTAAAACTTGAAATATCAACTTGAAACTTATTTTAAATTTTAAAAGTAAAAACTAAAAAACGTTAGGTTTATTTTGAACAAATTTCCAATTTTTATACTCTTATATATTTTTTATTTCAAGAAAGTCAACTAACTTGATTTTGAATCAGTTCTTTTTATATTTGTGTTTGATGCGTAAAGTATGTCGTTCACTGCTGTAAAATTGAATTAAATTTTAAATTGCTAATTACTGAACATTTGAAACAAAAAATTTTCAAACTACCTTTCAAATTTTTATCCATTTATTAGTTCTATAAACAAAAGTTATATTCAAACTAATGTTTTTTTTATTTTAATTTTTTAGTCATTAAAGAAACTGCATTTTTGTAAAATCTTTGGTAAATTTGGTCCATGTACTTTTGTTCTTAATCTAAATATTCTATTGAAATATTTTAAAGAATGTTTTGTAGTCCACGAAAATACTTCCGAATTAAAATAAAATAGTTTTGATCTTTGTAGACTAAGATATAGAAACGTGAATTCTTTAACAGGTTGTTTTTAATTAATAACATTTTAAGTCTTTATAACCAAAATACTTTCTATATCGTTGTAAATTTTTGTTCGTTGGTTTCACTTGTTAATTAAATATCAGAAAAACTTTGAAGGTATTTTTGATCCTTTTAAATTTGGTGCGTACTTTACACCTTTGCATACCTTATCGATATTCTTATAAAAATATATAAGTTAAATTGTTTTTTTTTTTCTGTGTTTTGATAAAGAAATGTTTTAGCTAAATATATTATAAACCAATTCAATTTTAGTACTTTTATTAAGAAAATTTATTTATTAGCTATATATAGTTAACGTTTTAAGTTAACGCTATTTATTCATAAAACAAACTTTATAGTAATCATATAAAACCAGTGTAAATTCTACACTTACTTATTTTGGTAAATAAACCTCAACTTAAAAACCTATAGTTTTAACTTTAAAGTTTTATCTTAATAAAATAACACTTTAGTTTTATTATATCTTAAAAATATTTGAATAAGTTTGTCGGATAAATCGTTTATAAGATTAGGTAAATTACCAGTAATAAAGCTTTTATCTCTTGAAGTTTGTTACTTTGTAATGTAAACAGAAACACTTAAAATATGTGTACTAATTTTTGTTTAATAATTTAATTAAGGTATTAGTATTTAGTACAGCTTCAAGTTTTTTATACTTAAATATATAAATTAGCGTAGCGGTCTGGACAGTTCAAATTAGTTATGAGATTTTATTAACTTTTTAACAAACTAAGTTTAGTTTTAATAAACTAAAGATATTAATGTTATTTTTATTATATTTAACAGCTGAAAATTAAAGGTAACTTAAAAACTTAAATTGACAATTTTAATTTTTGCTAACTACAAACTCAAAAACCAAAAAAATTTAAGCCATTCATATCTCAGTGTTTGTAAAGTTTGAGTAATATTTAAGGACTATACAAATATACATTTTGAAACCATAAAAACTATAATATAGCATTTTAAAAGAACATAGCAATTCAAAGCATTTTGAAGTTGACTATTTCAGTTGTATTTGATACAGAAAAAAAAATTTGTGACAGTCTTATTATCTTCACTAAAATATCAAACAACATGTAATTACTACTAATACCTTTACAATTTAAAACAAATTATGTAGAGCTCACAATAAATTTTGTACAAAAAAAAAATAGAAGTTTGCTTGCACTCTATTTACAAAAGTACAAAAGCAATATACATAAATTATTATCAATATACATACTTCGTTGTATTTATGAAGAAAGCACTACAATTTTCTATATAACATAGTTTTAAGTTATAAACTAAAAAACGTAACTTGCTTTCAAATGTTTTGAAATGTGTTTGAAACTTTGTAAACTATATACTGCTTTGAAAAAAGAATCAATGTTACAGCAACTAACAATTGACTTTAAGAATCCCCTTGATTTTCACGTTCTCTTCTTCATTTACACACCCGAATTGTTTTGATGCGGAGACTGATTTGAATAAAATAGTTAAAATGTAATTGTATCAGGTTGGTAAATAACAAAAAAAAATTTCTCCATATTTAAAATAGTTTTATTAATCATTTTGAGACTAAATATTCAACAAAAAAATAGATAAAGTTAAATATTTAAACTTTTTACCACATATAAAGATTAAAATATAATTATAGATGACGGTTTTAAATTAATAAACGTCATCTAGGTAATAATATCAGAGAAAAGTTAGCATTATAATGGGTCATCAGGTTTATTTTTTAATATTAGGGACACACGGCATTTTAAATGTTCTTATAACAACAATAATTAAAGACTAAAAACTATGCTTTAAAAATATATTTTGGACTTTAAAAGTAGAAATGAAGATTTAAGCATTAACTGGGAAATTTAAAGTTGAACAAAAAAAAAATTCAACTCAAAACATGGCTGCACAGTGCAAACTCTGCATTGTGAAAAACACAAAATTTCGAAATAAAAATCAAATTGAGCTTTAAATAAACGAAACTAACTTTTTAATAATTGTTTTAGCTTTGATCTTTTCTAACTTTTATTTTAAGTAAAATGAATTTTTGTGCAAATTTAATGCGTTTTATGTTACTTAATGACGTAACAATCTTTATAGCTTTTTTTATGAACTTCTTGACTTACGTTTTAAATTACTTTTGTAATAAAATATCTGAAGAGCTGTTATGTCTAACAGAACAGTGAAATAATTAGTAAGACTTAGTGCTTAAGCAATATATACATAAATCTATGTACAGTACGAGTACTGTTTAATAAATTTTGTAGATTGCAACACTTTTTTTTCTACCCTAAAGTGATAGTTATAAATTTAGAACAAAAAGTCAAACTTTATTCTGTACGACTTTTACTCTTGTACAGGTAGGCAAATGTATTGTAACAGTGTTAATAAAAACTTTACTAAATACCAGTTACACTAAGTAAGTTTCTTATTAATAGAACAACGAAAATATTTTATTTCTTCATATCAAATTCAAAGCAGTTTATTACAAAACACCATCAAAAAAGAGTTTTTAAATCAAAGAAACCACTTGCAACTGTAATCAAAAGTGTCCGGTCCGTCTCAATGCTTAATGGGAAATTTTATAAAGATCTGTTAAATTATATGATAGCTCTGTAAAGTTTAAATCGACTTCAAAAACTAAAAAAGACATCAAGGCCTCTGTTAGCTTAACTGGTTTGTCTTTGAAAATCTAGTCAGAAAAAGAGTAAAATATAAGAAACACAGTACTGCTACAACTATAAAATGTTATTTTAAACTTCATATGAAAATAGTGTTTTAATTATTAAAAATTCTAACAAATACAAAAAGCAAACACAGTTTTGAAAATAGTTGCAAGTTATGTAGTACTGAAAAGCGATAACATTTAAACGTAAAAAATAGGAACCTCTGAACAAAATTAAAACCAAAATACAAATTGGTTTTGTGCAATACCTAAAAAAGTTTATTTTCAAAAATGTGTTTGAATTTTTGTTAAACAATTGTCTTATATACTCTAGTATAACACTTATAATATAATACCAATTTTTTAAAAGGAGCGACGTATTATTGTATTATTACGTAATAGAAATAGTTTAAACTACGATAAATTTCACTGTTTTTATACTGAGTCATGCAGTTTATATAATATTGTGTGAAAGATTTTTATAGAGAAATTTTGCTGGGGTATCTTTTTTTAAGCCTTATTTTATGCGATTAATTGCAGTAGTTTTGCAAAAAAAAATTAACACAATTTTTGAATGACGTGGTTTCTTTATCTTGGTAATTTTTGCGGTAGGATTTTCTATGGGTACAAATTTATGGGCACTTCTATGTGAGTAGAAATACTGCAATCAAATATGTCCATAATTTGAGGTCTTTGTTTTTAAAAAATTACACAAAAAAGTTACACTAGTACGTCACGCTGAAAAGTAAACTGAACAATTTTACATTTTTTTTTTCTTTTCTTATGCTACTGAATTATTTTTGTAAACTGCAGTTAAATTCTAAAAATAAATTTTTAGCTGAGTTAGTCTGTTTTTATCATTGACCATATAGTTAAGAGTAACACATGGTTCATATATAACAGCTTAATTTATAAAATAAGAATTGTGATTTTTTATCAACTATTACTATTATAGGAAGGTTTTTGAACGTATTTATATACCATTTGCAACTTAATATGAATAAGTTATTCATTTTGTTTTTTATATTTTATTACACAAAGCTTTTCAAAATCATACAAGATTTCTTTGTCAAGTGATAAATTTTAAATGAAATTTGAAAAAATGTTTGTTAAGTGAGTAGCTTAAAAATAACTTTAAATTATGACGTATGAATAAATTAAAATAAATACAAAAATTAGAGATTCAGTAATTAAAACTAACATACCTTTAGTTTTAATTACTGAATCTCTAATTTTTGTATTTATTTTAATTTATTCATATGTCATAATTTAAAGTTATTTTTAAGCTACTCACTTAACAAACATTTTTTCAAATTTCATTTAAAATTTATCACTTGACAAAGAAATCTTGTATGATTTTGAAAAGCTTTGTGTAATAAAATATAAAAAACAAAATTAATAACTTATCAACTATTGATATCAGTAAGCATTTATATTAGATATTTTTTGTGTTGATTTTCTATTTTATTTTTAAGTAGTAATAATATTAATAACCCAAAATTACTTACTTTCAACAGCTTATAGAAAAATATTTATAAGTAAGATTTATATATACTTTTTGTTTTACTAAGGAGTTTATATTTTAGGGCTGCTTGCCTGTTTTATACTAATTTTTTTTTTAAATTAAAGAATTTAGTTATTTGATTTTATATGCAAAGGATAGAATTGAAAATTAAAAAAACAGATCATATTTTTTCTTCTTATACTTTTTTTTCAAAATATATCTGGTTTATTTTTTATACTAAAGATAACTTATCAATGTTATTTGATGTTTTTAATATAGCATGAATTTTATATACTTAGGTATACATAAGTTAAAAATTGTATGTGAAAAAAATCAACATGCTTTAAAATCATAAACTTAATAATTACGAAGTTGTTTAGAATAAAGGAAGATTACTGTATAATTTGTTTTTATTTAGAAGTTGTTTTTATTTATTTTCTTATCAAGTAAAACTATACGAGATATATAGTTTTTTATAAAACTAAAGAAAACTTTAAATTCAATTTATAGCTATTAGTATAACGAAATGTGATAATTATTATTAAAAAATTTTATAGCTAAACTTACTTATGCTTAAACAGCTTACAACAATTTAAAACTTTACCAAGTTTATGTTTTAAACACAATGCAAGTAATCTCATTAACTTTAGTTTGAAACTAAATTGTTTAAAGATTCCTTATTTCAGTTTACCTAAACACATACATACCATTAGTTTTTCTATAAATTGGTAAGTATGGTTTAATAGTAATATCATAATTTAGATTAAGAGTTTCATACATTTTATTGTGTTTGTTTGTTTTTGAAATCACAAACAAAGAGTATTTCTTATAAAGCGAGACACTTTTATTTGTATGTTTGCAAAAATAAAGGCTATAGAATAGCAGTAGTCTTAAAATTTAATGAAGCATTATAAAAAAAAAAGTTGTGAAATTGATCAATTTACTATTCAGCTTGACGTATTTTTTAACTTTTTAGTGTATTATTTTAATTACAAAATAAGACATTACATCAAATTATAGGCAGGCTTGAGAAATTCTACAAACAAAAGAATACCCATAAAAAAATACCCATAAAAAGTCAAGTTGTGTGTTTTGGGACCAAAAATATTACATGAAAAACTGCGGCATTGACTGCACCAAAAAAATTCTAATGGTAGTTTATGGAGCTTAATTTTTGTAATTATACAAGAAAAAGTGTTCAGGCCAAGGGTTCGGCTGTTTTTGAAAAAGTTATTTTTAAAAAACTTGCTTGCGGATGGTATTATATAGAAAGACTTTTCTGTTGGCCAAACTAGTTTTTATATAATTGTAGTAATGAATATAAAAACACTTCTTAAACCAAAAACTTGATAAATTAAGCAACTATAGAGCACTGGTAAACAATACTAATTACTTTTAAAATCTGAGGTTGTAATTTTTTACCACAAACCTTCTTTTTATATTGTTTTAATAATTTTTTTCTATTGTAGAAAAGTACTTTTCAAGCTGCAGATGTTTGCTTTAGTTTTTAATATTTATAGCAAACATAACCTAGATCATTTTTAACTTAAGTGTAATTTAATTTGATTTACAATTACTATTTAACCAATTTTTAATTTGTGTATTAACTCTATAAACATTCTACTAATAAATGTATAATACTTTTAACTTTAATTTAAAATATTTATTAAAAACAAGCGTCGACTTATAGTTTTTGAACAGTTTTATATATTTAAATGAGCTGTAAATGAAAAATGTGAAAAATATATTTTGTTTGTAAACTTTGCAATAGTTATAACTTATTTTACATCTATGTTAGCTTGTTGAGTTATACTTGATAACAGATAATAAAAAAATAGTTTAATATATTTGTATCTATATATTTATATTTCTTTACAAAAAAAAAAATTTCAAACAACGTCTATTTCTAATAAACCTAGACCCTTTTTTTTTTGTATGTTTAAAAATCAAGCTACAAAAAACTACCAGTAGAACTTTTTCTGGTGTATTTTAATGAAGTTTACTAAATGGTCACTTAATATAATAAACTGTATATACTGATAAAATTACATTTACTTAATTAAAATAATAAAGTTTTTTATACTCACTCATATCATATTGGTCATGAGCTTTGCTCCTAAAATTTTTTTTGTCCACAAAGTTGCCATATTTTCCATCTTAAGTTTTTAACTATGTAAACTAAAAACTTAAATATCGTTTACGATATTTTTAGTAAAAATAACTAAGGACAATTAAAACTATATTATCTTAATAGCTTTTGACTTTAAAATTTTATAATAAAACTTTTTTACTATGTTTAAAATAGTTTACGGCAGCTTTTTTAATGAATTTAATAAACTTTAAGTTTGCATTTCAATATTAAAAACTTAATTTTCTTTAAATTATTCAATTGTTAGTAACTGATTTTTAAAATAACTTATAATAATTTTATTTTATTAGTTTCATAAACTGATTACATTTTATATAGTTACTATAATTTTTTATTGTAATAAGTAATATTTTTCTATGAGACTAAATAACATTTTATTAATAATTATTTTTATCTTATTCTAAGCCATTTTTTACTCTATGCGATGAATATAAAGTATTGAAACATCAAAATTGTTTTAGTCTCAAAAATTTTGTTCTCAGAAAGTCTATTATTTTATTAATGAAATCACGCTAGTTTAAAAGATCTACAAAAACTATTTTAAAGACATACACATAAAAATCTCATAGTTTTTTTACTTTGTTAGCGTTTTGACTTTACCATAATCATGACCAAGAAGCTAAACTTTGAAAAATAATTAAAATAAGTGTTTGTGTACTTTATACTTTCAAGGTGTCAATCAAAGTTCTCAACTTATACACAAGGTGAATGATCAATTATAAATTTTAATTTTTTTTAACAATACAATGTTTCACTTGCTTGAAAATAGTCAAACGAGATCTTCAGTTGAATAAAATATTAACCAAAAAGAAATTAAATTTGAATAAGATTTTATTTAACTGCATTTCTCGTTTTACTAGTTTCAAGCGAGTTAAACATTGTATTGTTAATAAAATTTAAAATTTATGAAATAAGTGATTAACAAACAAAAAAAATTACACATTATAAATCATATTGTACATTAAAATTACAAGATTAGTAATATAATTTATGTGATTGAACATTTCTACATAGTAAAAAATATATAAAATTAATCAAAAATACTAATATAAAAACAAAATGTGTTTAATGAAACTTAGTTTTATTTTCAATAGGAAATTATACTTATGCTGCATAGAACGTTTTTGAATAAGTTATAATCTACTTTTAAATGTCGGAATTCGCATTATGAACTTGAAATGAAAAAGGTAAATTTTCTCAGCTAAAGTTTACTTGTTGTTTAAAATTTAAAAATATCATTCAAAGATAATTAATTTTTTTTTGTTAGACTTTTTTTTGAATTGCAATTACATTATTACTTTTCAAAAAAAAGTCTCAAGAATGAGTTAGTTTTAGTATTTTTCTAGAATTAAGTTTTATACTTTTATGTTTTTATTACTTTTATAATTTGAACATTTTATACTACTTTATAGTTTTGCAATTATGGTGATCGTTTAATTAGTTTCCAAGCTGTAATTTTAAGTGGTAAAATTACAAAAAAATCATTTTAAAACTTTTAAACTGTAATGCTGAACGTGAGCCGTACTTCACGTTTTAGGTTTCACTAGTTGGTTATTAATTTCTATAAGCTTATAAAAAGGCAGATTTTGTTATAAAATTTATACTTATACGTATATTTTTGTAAAGTTTACATTAAAAAGATTTAAAACCAAAATGATTTCAAAACAAACTTTTAAAAAAGAATTGAAACTACCTAGATATATAGAACATTTTTTTTAGTATTTTTCAAGTTATTTAGTGAGTAAACAAATATAACTTTCTCAAGAATATAATGCTTACAATGCTTTAAGCTTATACTTTATTTTTTTTTAAATTACGAAGAGTATTGTTGAACTTTTTTTTAATACTTTTTAATTTTTAAAACAACTTTGAGCATACATTTAAAACAGTATAAAAACAGTTTTTTTTCTTTAAAAATGGTTTTTTTTCGAAAGACGTTTAACACGATAAATTAAAAAAAAGATATACGAACTTAAAATAAAAATCTGATAACATTAAATGCTATTACCTAAAAGTTTCTTAACGTCATATATAATGTATATCTGTCAGACTAATTTCAGAGGAGCTACAAAATTGCTTTAAATTTTTTTTTTCATTAATTAACATACAATTCTGTTTCCCATTTTAGCGCGTATTTAAATAACAAGTATAAATAAAATATTTAAATTTAATTGTTTAGAAACTTTGTGCATGTATATAATTTTTATTTTAATTGAGATGTCAATGACTAGATTATACTAAATTATCATTTACTTGAATAAAATCACAAGTTTATACTTACTTGAGTCAATTTGGTCGTATATTTCACTGTTAAGAGCGATATCGTCTTCTTCAAGTGAATGGACATTCTTTCCACCTTAAGTAATTAAATATTTTAAAGTTCTAAAGAAACAATAATTAATTACTTTATAAGCTTTTATGTTATTCTTTTCTACTTTTTATAATGCTTTAAGGTTTTACTTTATCAAGTTAAAACTATTAAGCGTACTACTATATTGTTTCTGAAAATAAATCTATACGTTTTTAAAGCAATTTTGATCTTAAGTTAAAAGTAAATTAAAAATTAGAGTTAATTTTTGCATTAATAGTATTAAAAGTAATTTAACACAAAGTACTATAACTTGATAATTAACTAAACCTAAAGTGCTTTTAATCTCAAATTTTATGAGTTTGTTGGTTTACTACACGATTTATTTCAGCTTGTTGAAATTTATTTAACGTGATTCAAACAGTTTACTTTTCGTTTTTATTGCTGAATTATAAAATTAAATTTTTTGTATTGAAGCGTAGATAAAATTTAATTTTATTGCTGAATTATAAAATTAAATTTTTTGTATTGAAGCGTAGATAAAGTTTAACATAAATTAAAAATAAAATTTTGAGCCATCAAGTAGCCTGATACTAATATTCGTGTTTAGTTTTGCACCGAGATAATAATCTCATTTCTAGTAATTACCTTTATTTTTATTGAATTTACTTTAACTTGTAAATAACTTATTTATGCTTACTTATTCGAAGATGTTTATTGTACTCATTGTGAAGAATAACATTGCATTCATCATTAAGATTGCCATTCTTTCCATCTTTAGTAATTAAATACTTCAAAATTTGTATACAAATATTTGCTACTTACTTAATAACCTTTTTATATGTCTAATAATATAACGAAATTTAACACCTTGAACTTTAAGTATGTTAAAAGTTTGTTTTGGGAATAAAGCTTTGTTACACAATATTTATTGTTAAACAAGATGTTAAAACTAGTGAACCGTGAATTTTCACATATAGTTTTGTTTTGAACAATTTACTTATGTCGTTTGTTTTTTTTTAATGTTTATAACTAAACTCAAAAAAATAAACATAATTTTAATTTTTCTATATTTTTTTTATGATTAAAAGTTTAAAACAAAAGCATTATGGTATTTTGCAAAGTTTTTTTTCTTGCCAAATACTGTGTACTTATTCACAGAAATTATTAATTTTAAAACTTTTCATACAAATATTTTTCTACTTTTTGACACATTTATAATTGTTATACTCACCAGATCTAAAGTGATTTTGAGTTTTACTTCTTTGAAGGTTTTCTTCATAAACATTCTGACTTTCTTTTCCATCTAAAAAATAGTTTTATTTTTCAAATAGCTTATTGAAATTACTTAGAACTTACTTGGTTTTCTAGGATTTGAGTAATAAATAAAAACAGGATTTTAAATAAATTAAAAGTTAAATTTCCGAGTTTTAGAACACTTACTTACAACTTAAATAAACTTTTTTTTTACTTTTTAAAATTCTATAATTTAACAGTCAGCTTTGTTTTAAGATACTTTTTACTCAGTACAATAACTTGTTCGCATAAAACATACAAATAGTATTAGTAATAGTTTAAAATTAGTTGAAAATGGTTAGAATGTTCAATTAGTTTGTTCGAAAAATATTGCACATACAATTAAAAATTTTCTTTCATAAATAAAAACAAACAAAGTTTGAATTTTCAATAAAATAAATTTACATCATAAGTACATCATATTTTTTAAGTATTACTTCAGTTTCTTTTATTTTAAGCATTTTTTAGTATTTGACATTAGAAAGACTTAATATGAAATAATATCAATATGTTAAACTGCTACAAACTTTTTTGTTTTAAATCAATAGATTCTAAAGCTAAAAGCATAGTAAAACAAATAATAAGTCTAAATAAACTATTACCACCACTACGGCAAGTATTTATCAGACTCAGAATAAAAGTTTTAAACTTTACAGAAACTAGTTAATCAAAAGTTAAAGTATGACAGACGTAAAAATATTAACTTGTCTTATCAAATTATAAAATATTTAACCTGGCGCCGAAAGTATATGAGAGATACGTAGTTGATATTTCGAAAGAATTTCAAATGTCATTAATCTTAACTATATTTAGAAATTAGACAGCATTCAAATAAGATTCTAAGATTTTATGTTGACATACAGAAAAGATATGCTTGAAATACTTAAAATTTTAACTTTACACGTTAATAAAAATCTCATTAAAAATGTATACAAAAGAATTTGAATTATGAACATAACAATCTTCACCAAGTACTTATAAGTACCTTGCGTTCTTTTGAATTTTTATATATTTTAAAATGTATTTAAAAGATGTCAATTAAAGAAAACAAAGATTTTGTTTGGTAAAGCATAGACCTAAGTCAAAAGAATATGTGTACATATTTGTACACATTTATTATGTGTAACAATTTAAAATATAAATTACACCGTTAATAACTAACCTTTATTTGTTTAGAACTATTTGAGAAAAATAGTTTTATTTAAAAATAATCTTAAAAGCAAAAAAATTTTTGACTACAATATTGTAGTAAAGTTGAATTTTACTATTCCAATAAAGCGTAGACACAACGTTGTACTAATCTCTATAAATTGCAAATCAATTCTGCGTTAGCTGTAATTGACAGCTGTTAAATTTATATACACTATATAAGTATTTAAAATAACGCAAGTTACTTATTGGTAGTTGATGTTGATATTTTTTGTTCTAATTTTAATCATAAACGTTTTAATTTACACATTTTTGATGAAATCTCTGTCAAATTGTACATTTAAGAATTTTAACTTTTCTTTCATGTCATTTTTATATGTTCTAAAGGATTTTTTAGCGCTGTCTAACTTCTAAAATAGTTAAAATATATGAGATTAATGACATACGAAATTCTTCTGAAATACCAACTACATAACTCTCAAATATTTTCGGCGCTGAGTATAAGATTTTATAATTTGATTAGACAGGTTAAAAATTTTTTTCTCTGACTAAATTTAACTTTAGAACACCTTTTTTTGTATAATTGAAAACTTTTTTTCTGAGTTTAATAAAAACCTGTCACAGTTGTGCTATAAATATATTTGATTTTCTTATTTATTTAAATTAAAATATCCAATTTACTACATATTAAATTTTTCAATTAGTTTTCATCTAATTTAGCATGCCTTTATTTTTTACATAAAAACATTTAGATAAATCTCAACTAAAAATCTGAACAACGCTTAAATTTTAAGTAACCAAAGATTATTAATTTTTTTCTAGCAATCTAGAGTAAGGTTAAAAATTGATTTTATATATGTAATATAACATTTTAAGTATAAGCTTAATCATAGTTTAACGATGCTTACTAAAAGCTTTAATTTTTGAAAATTAAACTGAATTAATGTATATTTAGAATTATTGTTCTAGAGTTATTATATCTAAAATTAAACTATTAGAAATTAGTAATAAGTTTATTATGGACAAGCTAATTCGAGTATTTATATTTTTAGTAAGTAAAGTTTTTACTTTTTAGTACATAATAACAGCTTTCTTGATTAAAATATTAAATAA
Source organism: Thalia democratica (assembly GCF_965202585.1). Taxonomy (NCBI): domain Eukaryota; kingdom Metazoa; phylum Chordata; class Thaliacea; order Salpida; family Salpidae; genus Thalia; species Thalia democratica. The sequence goes on from NC_139165.1 coordinate 22,570,946, forward strand.
TAAAACAATATTTCACTCAATCAATATTAATGAGATTTTAGTTATAGTAAATGTATAAAAGATCTAAAAAGAAATTTATAAAGACTTTATTAATTATCTTCAGTTTACAAACTAAAGTTAAAAACATTAAAAAAATGCTCTAAATAAGCTGGTAAAAATTCTTCAGGCTACTACGAATAAAACATTTATGAAATTAACAAAACAAAAGGCTTACAAACTTATTAAAAGGCCCAAGGCTATTATGTATAAAACTATTATAAAAATTATTTAACAAAAAATGTTTAAAGTGATTCAATCTAGCTAATAAGCACTAATGAAATATAATTTTTAGTTACATTCAACTGTTTTTGAAAATATCGATTGTAACCATCATTCTTTTATTTAAATTTAAACTTTTTTTCCAAAAATTTAGAGTTTCATGCATTCAAAGTTTTCAATTCAACTAATTATCATCTATTTCATACTTTTGCTATGTAAATCTATGACGTTAAGTATAAAGTATCGAAATATTTAAGTTATTCTATTTTTAAAAACATAAAAAATGGCTTTAAAAATTGAAAGTATAAAGTAAGTATGTTTACGAAAGGCATACGAAAATCCAGACTTCTGCTCTGCAGACGTTCGCCGATGTTTTTGTTGATTGTAAGTATGTTTTTAATAATAAATTAAAAATTGGCCGCATTAAACATGTTAAAATATAACTTTTCAAATGTTGGATTTTTCGCTATATAAACTCTAAAACACAAAGTTCAAATTTTTGCATATAAAATACAAATATTACGTACGATATTTTTCAAAATATAACTAAAGTTTCACTTTATCGTCAGTATTTAAGCCTAAATGATTTAAATAGCAAATTTCAAATAGTCATGTGTATAAGTATAACAAACTTCTATTATATTTTTATTGGTCGAATTTATATAGTTTCAAAAATTTTTTTTAAATAATAAATTTTTGTTTTTCCACTGTATAAGATTTTATTAAGCTTTATATATTGTTAATGTGGTATAAATTTCTATTTAAGGTAATTATTTTCATTTAAGTTTGAAAACATAATTATAACTGTTAAACTGATAAACTAGTTAATTAAAACTGTACATTAGTTTTAATATTTAAATTTTTAGCCTTAATTAATTAGAGATTAAATCTGTAAGCTTAAAAAAATAGTTTTGTTAACATAACGTTAACATAATGAAGCTTTGTTTCTTATTTAAAAAATTCATCTTAAATTGCAATTGATTTAAAATATTAACCATCAATTTAGTATAAAGCTAAATGATTAGTATTTTATAAACTTAGACTACTATGTTCAAGTTATCAACATTTTATTTATGATAAATTATAAACTTATTAATTTTTTTCAAAGTAAAATCAAAGCCTAAATACTTTTATACATTGAAATATTAACTAATATTACTAAACAAAAACATATATTATAGGATAAATCAATTGTACATTTATTTTAAGTAGGTAAAAGCGATTATAGCTGTGTTAAAAAAGAAGTAGCTAGAGATTAAGATAATAACAGTATTTTAATTTTACATATTATTGAGTAAAATTGTAAATATTACTGTTCAACTGATATCAGTTTATACTTTTACAGTTTTTAAAAGCGATTTTGAACTTGAATCGAAAATAACATAATAACTAGTTTAATTTTTGTAAAAACAGCCTATTTGAAAGAAAACTGGACACTAAATATCACAAAATTTAAAATATCGAAACTTTAGCGTTATAGTAACTGGCCAAATAGATAAAAAGTTATTTTTTGAGAATACAATACAACTTATAGCAGCTTGACTTAACTTATCTAAGGACCTACAAATAATTAACCAAGTAGTTTTTTTTAAGGAATTGAAAATTAGAAGTTTTTTACTGATGTGTAATAATAATTTTATATAAGTTAATAATAAAAATGTCCTTGTTTATTGTTTTAACACGTTTTTAATAAATATATCTTAGAAAATTAACTCCATTAATACTAAAAATAACATTAACTTGTAAAAATTATTGATCTTACTAACTGTTTCGAAGATGACCATTAATTTCGTTGTTAATAACATCATTTTCTTCATCAAGAGAGTTGCCATTTTTTCCGTCTTAAGAAATAAGATATTTTAAAGTTTGTATACAAATAACTAGTTATTACTTTATAACCTTCTTGTTATACTTTACTACATTTGATTTCTTCATATTTTCAAAAAAAAATTAAGTTTGTTTTGAAAACAAAGCTTTGTTACATAGTGTTTATTGTTAAACTAACTGTTAAAAATTAGTGATCACTTAAGTTTTACATGCAGTTATGTTTTGAATAACTTACTTATATAGTTTATTGTTCTTTTGAATAATAACTGAACTCAAAAAATTAAACAACACTTAACTTTTATAATTAAAATTAAAAAATAAAAGCAGTATACTATTTCGCTAACGTTTTTTTCGTTCTTTTTACTTTTTTTTTTCAAATGTTGTGTTTTATTTATTCACAGATTACATTAATTTTGTAACTTTAAAAAAACATTTTTTCCGATTTTTGACTTTTTGTTTATAATATACTCACCAAATCTAAAGTGATTTTGAGTTTCATTGTTTTGAAAATTGCCTTTATTAATAGATTGACCATCTTTTTCATCTAATAATTAAATTGTTTTGTTTCAAAAGAAAATTTTAAAAGTTACAAGGACTTGTTAAGATTTCTATGATTTCAACAAAATTACATTAATGAATGTTACACTATAATTAAATACATAATAAACTATTTTACGAGTTCTAAAACATTTCCTTACAACTTAAACACACTCTTTTTTCTTTTATATAAGCTAAACTTTGAGACTAAGCTTTTGCTTTAATATATTTTTCAAACAATCTTAATATTTGTTGTACGTTAAACGTACAACTAGTAGTATAGCAAGTTTTAGTTTAAAGCTAGAACGGTTCGAAAGCTAAAAGATTTTCTTTTAATCTTGCAAATAAAATATAAACTAGCTATCTTAAATATTAAACCAAACCTAATCCTACAAAATTATTTTTTTTATAATATAAATTGAACTAACTTAATACCTTATTCTACATTGCTAGAATAGAACTACCTACCTTTGGTTACTTTGAACTTGAGCATTGTTCCGGTTTGATGGTTGACATTTATAATAGTAATTTAAATCTAAAAAATTATAAGCGTGTTATATTTGCTACAAAAAAATCTGGAAAGATTCTATAACAAAAACAAAAGTGTAAAATAAAAAAGTAAGTTAACTAAGTTTATAAGACAACTTCCGCAAGTTTTTACTAAACTCAGAAGTATTATGGTTAAGTTTGAACAAGTATTATGAAATTTCTCTGACAAGAAAATATTTACTTGTCTTATCAGCTTATAAAATCTTAAACTTAGCGCCGAGAGTATTTTAAAGCTATGTGGACAATGTTATTCATATGTCAATAAAATGATTTTGATCGACTATTTTAAGAAACTAAACTACATTAAAAAAAAATTTATAATTTTAGATATAAATTTATAAAAGGCATGATAGAAATAGTTAAACGTCTTAAAAATCTCATCACTGTGTATGTGAAAGAACTTACGTTATTAATTTGAACAATTAAGAGATAACCACGTACCAATAAGTACCTCTTGTGAAATATTCATGCAGTATGAGAAAGGTTTAACAGATGTCACTAAAAGCTTACAAAGAAACTGTTTTAGCAAACATATACCTAACTCAAATTAGTATGTGTTTGAAATAATAATCTTGGTTTAACCAGCTTATAAAATCATAAACTCAGCGCTGAAAATATTTTAGAGATATTTAGTCTGTTTTTCAAACGAATTTCATTATCAATAATCTAAACTTTCTTAAATTATATTTAGAAATTAAACTGCATTCAAAATAAAATCTTAAATCTTATAGTCGACGTAGTATAAGCATTATAGAAATAGTTAAAAGTTTAAAGTGTTAATAAAAATCTAATATATTTAGTACGAAAAAATGTACGTTTAAAATTAAAACAAATAATGTAGCACCAAGATTTACTTAACCTTCCTAAAAATATAGATTGAAAGGTGTTTTATAGATGCCAGTTATAGCAAAAAAAAATTAATTAATTTGCATTTATATATCGAGGTAAAAATAAAAATTATACGGTCTTTCGAAATTTTAAAATTAAGTTTGACTAAGACATTATAGTAAAGTATTATCTTTCTAATATCATAGTTATTGATTAAATCTAGTTAATTTTGATAATTCCTAAAATGTATTACAACGTTAAACAACCAAAAATATTTTATGTAAACTTTTTCTTGCTCGATGACTGAAGAATCTTTCTACATACTAAGTCGTTTGACGTACATATTTTTCAAACGTTAATCATATTATCATGGTTGTTTAACTACTTTTATATTTTTAAGCTTACACAGTAGTATTAAAAAGTTTTATGATCAATTCTAAACTCATAAGTAAAATTAAAAGACAATCTATACTACTATATGTAAATTAATAATTTTACAAGTATTCTAAAAAAACATATTTAAAATATTTTTATCTAATAGCATTGAACAAATTATATAGAATTAATTTTCACATAAATCAAAGACTAATATTTAAAAAAATATTTTAAATAAATAGTAGGATTGCCCGAAATCTACTAAATATTCTATGTTGTTGTACGAATTAATTAATTTCAGTTTGTAATATGCATTTAATTGTTAATTACTTATATTCAAAACCGAGAACTAAATTAGCTTAAAATTACAAACATGTTTTAATCATACTTTCTTTTTTTTATTCATTTAAATTGTTATGTCTTTGAAATGCGTAATTATAGTAGCTTTTAATTTTTATTTTGGTTAAAATTGATTACCGTTAACCTAAAATGGTTTTAGAGAAATATATATCTTACTAATTTTATAATATTTTACAACGAACTCAAACTTCAAAATCTCATTAAAGTCAGTTTACCAAAGAAAGTTATGACAATAAATTTTAGAAGCGAAATGTTTCTATCAACTCGTACACATGTTTATGATATTTTATCAAACATATATGAATCAAACTTAGAATTCTTATTTAAAGTCAATTTATCAAAATGTGCGCCTCAATTTTTTTAACTACATATTTTTATCATTTCGCAAAAGTGTACTTCTATTTTTAAACTTTCAGACAAATATGTAGACAGCACTCTTAAGAAAAACTTTTTATCTCATAAATCACAATCGTTTAAAATGTTTGTGATAGCTGGAGGTCATTTTATGAAAATCTAATCAACGTGTAGTGGACGTTTTTTATAAAATTAGTACGTGACTAAAGGTTATTTTAATTTTACAAATACATTAAAATTTTACAATTTTTAGCATAATGACATTATGAATAAAAAATAATGTATAAGAAGCAACATTGTAGAAATAATATATGTAGTATTTTGTATCTTTACTTACTATATAGTTCTAAGTTATACAATGTTGTTATTTATATCCTTTGTGGTATTACATAAAGGTTAGCACTTATAAAAGAGCTTTTAACACGTTTAAAATAAGTTTTTATAAAGACGTTAGAAAAATTATAAACAATAACATTAGACATAAAAGAAAATGCTAAATTATTTTTTCTACCTGCTATGCTAACTTGTTTATAAATAAAAAGTACGGAACAAAAATATACATTTGGTATATGAATGTACTTTTATATAGGTTATTTTGATAGAATAAAATAAGTTACCTACATTATCAAAAAAAATCTAAAATACAACCAGACATATAAATTACGTATAACTTATTTTTATAAAGCTATTAATTCCATAACACTGTTTAAACACCAGAATCTTATTTAAAAATTAACTAAACAATTGATAACTTAATTTAATATCTAAGCTAAAGTTATTTTTTGCATCACAAGAGTTGCAATGAACAATATTCAATAGTAATTAGAACTATTAAGGAATAAGAAGGTAGCAACAAATATTATCGGGCTTTGTTTGTTTTTACGTGCAGTGTAGTTATTAAAACTCACTTTCTTATATTTTGATGTTTTCATATTTAGATTTAAAAAGTATAAAAAGATAAAAATCAAAATATAAACAAGCTTATTTAAATTATCAGAATATTGAAAAGTTTTTAAAGTTGTTTTATTATTTTATAAAATTTTACATTAAACTTTGGATATTTTTAACAAACCTATAAGAGTCAGCCGAAGTTTGCCCATATCTGTTTAAGAACTAAGCATAATTATTTAATTTTACTTGAGAGTTTTTAAGCAGCTTGTAATTTGTCATTTACAAAATTTTATAGTATTTGCATTCTTTTAAAGAAAATAATCAGATTTTAAAAAACATTTATTGAAGTTTGAAAATAAAAGTATATTAAAAACAATGTCAAAATCATGTGGTATATTTTTATCACTGTATGCATTTTGTTATATAGTTGAGAATCAGTATACCATTGACCGTTAACATAGTAAGAGAATAAGAATTTTTTTTATTAATGTTAGATATTATATAGATATAATATTGTAAAATATAACTATTTTTTATAGGTAATAAAACTTTTTTAATTTTTGAGATTTAGTAGATTTTAAAGTAAGTTTCCAATTGAAACGTACGGACCACAATATTTTTAATATCAAATTTAAATAAAAATTTCAAATTTATTTTAAACCTTTCTTTTTGTTTTCTGAACTTCAAGCCTACAATTATAAGAAACAATCCTTGAATTACTTAACAAAATCTTAATTTTGATTTTTTAGACATTGGTTACTTAACTAATTACAAATTAAATCAATATAAATTAAATAATAACAAGAATATGAATTTTTAATGAAATGGTCTCTTTTCGATAATTAGTTTTGTGCCTTCTATATTGAACCTATAAAACTTACTGACTTCGTTTACTACATATTTATTCTAATTCTAACACTTTAATTTCTGACATTTAAGTTCTTAAGAACAAATATTTAACACATCATATCTCAAAACATAATATATAGTTGAAAAAATAAGGGTTAAATATGTAGGTCTTATTAATATGTACAAGTTTTTTTTTTTTTTTTTTGCAATGTTTAAATATTTTATATACTCAAAAATTATTCAAAAATCAATACAGTTGTCACACTAATGTAAAACTGAAATTTGTTTTATTATCGAATTATACTTTATAAAACTATAACTTTACATTTAACTTTAATTAAAGTATTATTATGAGTTCAACTTTACTATAATAATTAATTTGATTATTAAACGAAGTTTATATTAATAATTTACCCGTAGTTTTTAGGCATAGTCCTTTATTAAACTTGCATTAGCAATTAATTTAACAAGAAAAATAAAAAAGAAACGTTTACAATCTTTCTTTTATTTGTACCATTACCAGTTAAGTTAATTATTTTAAATTTTAAAATTCATTTTTCCAAATTAAGATTTTAACATTTGAAATATAGGTACACTTATGTTTTCGTTAATGCGTTTGTAACAAATTTACTTCAACTGCTCCATTCAATAACTAGTACAAAACATATTATGCACTGAATTTCTAAATAAATAAAAAAGTTAAAACTGTTCTGTTTAAAAAAGTTACACTTCCTATTTTAAAATCTCTGCACTACTATAAAAACTACAAAGTACTAAACCAACTATTATTTCACAGAATATTCTAACCATCACAAAAACTAATCGTTGTATATTCGATTGTTTAAACTGAAATCACGCCCAAACTCCCTTTTTCTTTTCTCTCTTCTATCATTAGAGTTCGAATTCTATCTCTCGAAATTTTTAGGTGTGCTTTTGCAAAATAAAAAAAACCCTAAAATTTTTATAAGACAGGAAAGATAATTCAAATTAAAAGTTTTTAAAACATGATTAAATTAACTAAAGATGCATTGCAACTTAATTTTGAAAACATGTTTAAAGTGACTTGAGCTTACATAGATGTTGCGATTCTAATATCTATAACTATATTTACTATTTCTATCAACTGTTAGAGCAAACTAATGAATATTACAAAATAATAATTTTTCTTAACTCTTTGAATGAATTATATTTTGTGTTTTGACGTACATCAGAACAACTTACACAACATTACAGATAATAATATAAATAATCACCATGTGTTTTTAGTATATTTTTTAAACCAAACTATGACAATCTGTATTTCTTTATTAATCAAAGTTATTATATGGTAATTTTTTTATTAAATATACATCATGTTAGTATATCAAGTTTGTTTTACTGAGATAACTAAAAAATATTTATGACACTGCGTTTGAAATTTTATTTTTACGCGAAAAACACTTGAGCTGAAAAGGTTAAAAGTTTAGTCATACCTTGAAGGGATAATATTTGTTTACTAATAATAAAAAAGTACTTATTTTTTTTATTGAATCTCAAGTTGATGTTAAATTACCTAGCTAGTGTATAAGTAAAAAACTGGTTAAAAATTTCAACAACCTATACATAAAATTTACTTGTTTGTTTTTTTAAATCAATAAAAACTGATTAACCAATATATTCATTAAATACAAAAATATAATACTCTACTGTTAACTAAATTTAACATAATACAAGTAATTTTTAAAATTTGTATATGTTGATAGGTAATCACTTAACTAAAGTTTGAATTTATATCAATTTGTTCTTGGCTATAAATTCGTAATTACACAATTATTTTTGCTACTTGATTTGTTTGAACTTTTTAAGTCTAGCTTAAGTTTGTGACACAATACAATAAATTAAATGAATAGAATAATTCTATATATTTTTAATCTAAGCTGACATACTAAAATGTATTGTAAACATCAAATTTTATTAATTCTATGAGTGAAATAAAAAAATATATCTTTTTAGATAGATATAATTAAGTAAAATAAATAAGAGTCTATTGACATTGTACAACATAGTTTTAGGCACTTGTTGTATGTAATACTAATTGTAATGTTGAAAAATTTACATTTAAGTTATTAATTAGTTCTTGCTTATGTATTTAATATTTTTTGATACTTGTATAATTCTTGTAACATTGTAAAGTAGATTTAAATTACTTCGAAGTTGAACAGCTGCAGATTATAAGCAAGAGTCTGCATAAAACATTTATAGTATTGGTTTTTACTCTGAAAATAAACTTTTCAAAAACCCTTTAAGTCGTCTCTGTAAAAGTTGATTTAGTAAACCTAATTCTATTCTAGGACACTATATATAGCACGGAAAAAATAAATCTAACTTTAAAAACGGCTTTTTGAAATATTAAAAAGTTTGATATATCAAAATTAATCCCCAATTGTACCTTTAAATGAACGAAAAGAACCTTTTAAGTAATTGTAAACATTTGACTAGCTTTTATTTAGAAAAAATTGAATCTTTATGTAAACTTAGCGTGTCTAAATTTATAACTATTTAATTAAGTAAAGTGATAAGATAATTTAGTCACTTAACAAGCTTAAAGTTTTTGCTTTATTTCATGTCATTTAACGTAAACATTTTGTTATAATTTACTGCGGATCTGTTCTTTTAACCAGAACAGTAAAAAATGGTTTTGAAAAAATCATATTATTTCATTAAATATATATTTTTGATATGAAACAAACAAATAAATATACAAACTTGTTACGCGATCAATTGTTTTTTAAACACATACTTTTTCAAGTAAATGCTTAAATAGGTTTAAAACTTTTTAATTTTTAGTTCTTTATTTTTTTGAGTTATTTGTTTTGTATTGAAATTATAAAGTAGCTAAATTATAATAAAGGAAACTATTAAATGTATTTACATTTTGTTGTTAGGCTAGCTGCAGTAGTAAAGATCTAGGTGTTTTTTATTTATCATATAAGTAAAATGATAAAAGTTAATAATACAGCAGTACATAAATAACATTTAAGCCCCTATAAGTAGAAAATTTGCAAAACAGAAAAAAGTTACTTAAAGAAGTTTATAAGACATAAGACTTACATACGTATTTTTTGTTGTTTTATTCAATTATACAACACTTTTTGAGTTGTGGTCCTTTAAATTTGTTTCTAAGATTTTTACTTATTCCGAGTTTGAACAGTTTTGCATCCAATACTTTAGCAAGTTTTTCTCTAAATAATGTTAAACAAACATTTTGATCAGCGATCATTATTTATTGATTATTTTTATTTTAAGCTTTGTTGTATTTTGATAACAGTAGTACCTGGGTTTTGAATGTTATAAAAATAATTATTGTAAGCATAAGTTTAATTTTTAGATACAAAATAGTTTCCAGATGTTGAATCTTCTATGATTGCCACCTTAGAAGTAAAATTATATATTTTTTAAATCTAACAAATATTTTTCAAATACCACTTAATTATTTGCTTTAAGATAGCAAAACCATCACCATTTGTTTTTTACAGGTGTTTTACTCATAGAAAATCTTAATAAACTTTGTAAGCTTTAAAATATTTTGGTTTATCAATTTAATTGCTTCTTAAAGCACTTTTGAATTAAATTAGGTTGAACAACTATTTAAAATAATATAAAGTGAAAATTTCTTTCGTACTCCCGTTTATATGGCTTACTTGATAATATAAAAAACAATTATTAAACTTATAAATTATTTACTAAACACGTGCGTAACATTTAATTTTATTATTAGATCAATTTTAGGAAAAACTTATCAGTATTTTAATAAAACAACATTTATTGTACTATTTCTTAAAGTATTCATTACATAAAGTTTAGAATTCAGAGCAAAGATAAAAAGAAGTTTTTTAATGTTTGATAAAATAATTATAATTACTAACTTGTAAAAATATTAATTAATTTAATATAATTTAAAAATCATTTGAAATTGTTTAGCAAATCTATTTTTTCTGTTAATAAACTCTTTTGGTTAAAACATATAAAGTTAGTTTCAATTTATAAAACATATTTTTCTGTAAAAATATCGATATAAATAGTTTTAGATCGTATAATAACATTGTAGTTTTCTTTTTGTAGGTTTAATTACTCTTTTCCGTTATAATATTTCAAACAAAGTATCATACAAGTTAAAATAATTGCAATGTTTCGTTTTTTTACTACTATAAGCTAAATTTTTGTCAAGTTTAAATTATTTAGAATAGTAGAGTTATACTGACAGTTAAAATTTATAGAACATCTTTAGTTTTTTAATTATCAATATCTAACCAAATGAAGATATTGTTTAATTTGTGTTAAACAAGTGAAACATTGTTTTTGTAACAAAATAATTTATTAGATGGTAAATGTTGTAAATATCCATAATATTTGTACACCAAGTTTGTTGAAGTTAGATAACTAGATATCTTTATGACATTTTTTTTTGAAATTTTACGCGAAAAACACTTGAGTTAAAATTTTAAAAGTTCATTAATGCCTTAAAGAAATATTTTTTGTTTACTAAAAACAATAAAAAAATCTTCTTTTCTTCAAGAAACTATTTTTTGAAAACATTTTTGCTTAGCTAGCTTACATAAAATGAAAATCCAATGCTTATTATCAATTATACACTGAATAACTTTGGAGAATTTTAAAAAGTATTAATAAAAGCCGCATAAACAAAAACATTCTACAAACTATAAGAAAACAAAAAGTTTTAATTTGAATTATTCATTATTGTTCAAATAGTTTTAAAATTTAGTTTGTCTTACTGAATAACCACTTTGAATAACGTTTTTTAATTGTTCGAGTTTCATTTTAATGTTGACTTCGTTTTTACACAATTATTTATCGATTGAATTTATTTATTTAATTTGCACGTTGATCGATATAAACTTTTTTGTAAATCTCTGTAAACTTTGTTTCATGATTTATAGAAATTAAGTAAGTTTAAATAAATATTAAATCAAAGTAAAGTTAAGCCGCAAAAGTGTAAAACATTTTTATAATACAACCTATCCTTTCCACAATTTACAAAATTTTGAATAGCAATTACAAAGCCTTTTTCAAAATGCAAAAATTCTTAAAACCGAATTGAAACTAAAATCAGCGTATTTTTCAAACTTAGCTCACTGCACAAAAACCATCATTATTATCACTTCATAATATTATTTCATTTTCATTTTAAATCCTAAATTTCTGCAAAAAATGTTTAATTAACATTAGGTTTACTGAAGAATGTGCGAGAAAGAAATATCTCATATACGAAACAACTGTATAAAACTGTTGTTTATTATATAATAAAATAAATAATCAGCTTTAATTTAACTCAGGGTTTCCCAAACTTTTTTGCTAATGGCCCCCTTTAAAGAGTTTGAAAAAATAATGGCCCCCTTCAACATATAGATTACTAATAAACTACGATAAAATACACATAAGACCTTTTTTTTTTTTTTGCTCTTCATCTGAAACTCAAGAATATCTAGTGTAAGTTTCTAAACTGCAATAAAATACACATAAGACCTTTTTTTTTTTTTGCTCTTTATCTGCAACTCAACAATATCTAGTGTAAGTTTCAAGTTATGGCCTCATGCCCCCCCCTCTTCCCCCTTTGCTGCTCATGGCCCACTTTGGGAAACCCTGATTTAACTTTTCGAGCACTATTGACAAAAACGTTTGAAAACACTGTTGAAATATATTTATTTATATTCATGTTATGTAAATATAGTCTGTCACATTTTAAAGTATTTTCTTAGTGAATTAATAATCTATACTTACTTTTTGCGTAATTTCAATTGTATGTTAGCATATTTTTTATCATATTGTTCTAATAGACTGACTGAAGTTCTGTTCTGTCTAACAGAACAGTTATAGATATGCATCATTAAAATCTTCATTTTTATCAATATATATATACATACAATATACTTCTTTTTTAAGGTAAATATGAAAATATTGAGGTTCTACGCAAGAAATACAATAGTCCAACTCAACCATAAAATTTTTAACCTGAAATTATTGAAAATTTTGTGTTTTTGCATGCCAAATATGAACAGCAAATTAAGTCACAAAGCTACAAAAAACATAAAAGATAATCCAAAGAAAGCAAAACTATAAAACTGCAGAGATAGATAGATGATGGATAGCTATTGTTTACAAATGAATGTAATTTATAGGCTTCAGTAGTATCAAGTATAACATTTAGCAAAATGTAGGGTCATCAAGTATGTTGTTTAAAAGTAGATACATAGACACAAATGTTTCTTTAATAACAGCAAATACCAAATTAAAACTAAGCCTTCAAAATGTATTTAAGACTTGAAAGATAGAAATGAAAACTTTAATATTAGCTATAGAATCGACAAAAAATGAACTTACTTTAAAACACGGATGTAATCTTTTGATTTAGGATATTGAAATGAGATGATATATCAAAACTAAACCTAAACTTAGCTTGAAATAAAGTAAAAGAGTATTTGGTGATTGACGGCATTTTTTCTAACTGCTATTAGAATTATTAATTTGACGGTTAGTTTAAATTTAGTGTCTATTCTTTAACTCATTAATTTTATTAAATAACAGTTCTTTAAATTTTAAGCTTAGCTTTTTGTGTACTTTGATTTATGTTTTATGTTATTATCTGTTATATATGCTGATTGGTAAACTATTTTATTTAACATATTAGAAAAAAAATTACGTCAGAAAAGTTATATTGTTTTTTAATAATATATGTTAATATTAAAATTATTTTAAAAGTGAAAAATTGGAAACTCCGAATAAAAGCATAGAATTGGTTGTTTACATTATTTTAAGAACTTTATTCAAACTATTAATTTTAATATACATAATACGTGTTTATCTTTTCATTAAGTAAACTTTAGTTTTATATAGTTTTTACACATGCTTATAATTAGTTTTTAAACATTAAAATTTTTGCTAAATGTAAGGTATTAGTTTTTTTTTTGAATTTGCTTTTTGTAATAAATTATTAAAAAGCTTTTAAGTTGGGATCACTGATAATTTGTTTAGTTTATCAACTTTATGTAATGTATTTTTATACGAAGAAGTTTAATAAGGAAGAAATGTTTTTTTTATATACTTTCACCTTTTCAAGTAGATGAATATAAAATATAAAAACGGTTTTCTTTTAAGTACTCTAAATTTTGTTGATTTCAAAATGAGACCAGGTAATAATACAGCAGTACTTTAAGAAAAAACTTAGCCCCTATTGCTTGCCTATTTTAACAAAGATTTACATCTAAACCATTTATTATAACCCACCTTACCCAAACATATAATAAATATTGGAATATACATGTTTACTATAGTTCAAAATTAAAATATACAGCGGTAAAATTTTATTCATTCAGAAGCGCTTTGATTTTACAGCCAGCAAAAGTTTTTATGACTAGTTGTTATGACTACAGTTTCTATTATTTAAAAAAGAGTAAAAATAATATTTAGACAAGTTTTAAATTAGAAAACGATTAACAAACATTTTGAACGCCGTTCATTATGTATTGATTATTTATTTTAAAGTTTTATTGTATTTTCATAACAACCTGGTTTTATTATTTTCTATAATAAAAGAATAAACGTAAATATAAATGTTATTATGTATACAAGTTTTCAGGTATTGACAAATGTTGTCTTCAGGTTTTGGCACAGTTCAAGTAAAGAACGCTTTCTCATTCTAAAGCTATCAAGATCAGATTGATTTTCAAATACTGCTTAAGTTTCATTATTCAATTTAAGGAAGTGAGACAATTACTTATGTTTTAGAAGAATTACTTCTGTTTTAGAAGAATTGTATTTTGTTTTATTAAAATACAGTTTGTATTTTGTTTAATTTTATTGCCATTTTAGTCATTGAAAATCTTAATAACTGTTTATAACTTGAAACCTTTTAAAACAATTTGGTTTTTTAATTCAGTAAAAGGCTTGTTTTTTTAGCTCTAGAGCAGTGGTCGTCAGACTGATAAAATTCTTTGCACTGCGAATAATAGTTTCTGTGTACCCCTAAGTTAGCTGCTAGTGGTAGGAGCACGTAAATAACTTTAGTTTTCTTTATAAGGATACTGCAGTATTTTTTGCTTTTGTGTTAAAACGTAGCTTGTTTTTTCATGGAAAACTCTCACAATATTATGCACTTCTTTATGTTTCCAAATGAAGTTGTTTGAATTATTTCATTTTCACAATTCTCAATATTCTCAATTCTTTCTTTAAGAACCGCATAGAAAGTGACCATTTTAAAAATACTTACAGATTGAAGTGGAATCCGGCCCACGAGAGGTAAAACGTACATTAGATATTCTAGGAACTAAAATGTGTACGAAAAAAATTTAACTTTAACTTTTGGGACATAAAAAACTTCATAAATAAAAAAGGTCATATAGAATTAGGTACTTTAATGTAAGATTTCATCGTTAAAAATTTATATACTAAATAAAAGCTTACTTTTCTGGAACTAGAAAATTTCATGCACCCCAAAAAAAAATTTTTGCACACACTAGTGTGCACCAGTGTACACGTTGACAACCACTGCTCTAGAGCACTTCTGAACTAAATTATCTTGTACAAAAGTCTAAAATATTAGTGACAGAATAACTTTTTGACCTCTTTTTTACGGCTGATTTGATATTATCATAAAACCTATTGAATTGTAAAATATTTTACTAAATACACTTCTATTTCGTAACTGTTATATCAAATCCATTTTAAGGAAAAAAAATTATAATTATTTAAAGATAACAACATTTAATGTGCGTTTTAAAATAAGTATTGATTCACCAAAAGCTTTGAAATCAAAGGAAATATAAAATTAGTTATAAATGATTTTTGAAATAGTTATAAATAACTACTGGTAGAAAATTCAAATAACTTACATTAATATATAAAATAGTAAAAGTTTATAAAGAAAGACTGACTTATTTGTTATTAGATTCAATGTAAATTATTCTAACCTAATCGAATGAAAAACCAGATGGGTAGTTTCAATTTAAATAAAGTACTATTTGTATTCACCTTTAACAATATCTCTACTAAAATTTAAAAAGCGTATAAACTTTTATGTAACGTTTTTTTGTTGGTTTAACTATTTTTCGTCATTATTAACTAACTGTATATCTAAAAAATTCAAAAAATTGCAATCCTTCGTTTTAAATACCATAAGCTGCTTTTTTGTAAAGTTTTAAATTAGTTAGGATTGTAAAATTACACTAAAATTTTATTTTTTATCTTTTTAATACTATTATTTTTGTTAAAATAATCCCACTTTTAACTCTGCATAGACCATTATAAAAAGTTAATTAATTTATAAGTCTTTTCATTAAAAAAATTTTTTAGCCCTTGAAAATATATTACACTACTAAAAACTGTTAAAAATTTTTATGTTATTTAGTTCATCATATTTTAATTTTCAAAATGATCAAAATACCTTTAAATTAGTTATTAGATGAATTTTTCTTGACTATTAATGGATAAGATAGTGAAAAATTAAGCATATGTTTTCAATTTGTGTTAATAAAAAATTTGTTGAGTTATTTTAAACTGTTTATATTATATTATATGTAGTTAAAATAAAAAAAATTATATTTGTTAAAGATATTTAGTTCTATGCACTTTATTGAGCAAGTATTCGATTTAGAAAAAATTACAAAAATACTTAGTCGCTATGTAACTTACGCATAAAAAGGTCACAAAAGGTTTAATTTATTTTTGTTGTGACATAAGCAAGAACAGTGAGTGAAAATTTCTCTTTATCCTCCCACTCTTTTAGTATACTATTTGGTAATTTGATTCTTTTAAGCGGCTATTTGCTTAAAAAAGTTAGCGAACTTAATTAATCACTTCTACCTTTCTTAAAAAGTTTGTTATTAAGAACTTAAAATTGTTTTTTTTTAAACACGTGCTATGTTAATTTCTCACAACATTTTTAGTCTCGGCTTTTAGAATTATGTGTATAAAAATGATACAAAATTTTAGGTTTTTCAAAAAGTAGTCATATTAAGCCGTAAGTTGGTATTTAAGGTACTTAAAATCTGTGCACTTTAAACCAGACCAAAAATCCATGTGCACCTTAAACTTAAAACTGACAAAAGGTATGCCTAAGATTCTTTTTGTTTCGCTCTTCGTCAGAAACTTCCGATATGGAGCAAGTTTCATAACTTACAAAAAATATGCCGAAGACCTTTTTCGTACGTTATTAAAAACTTCAAGGTAAGTTGTGTTAGTTTAAAAGTTACTAGAATGCTGTGATTTTCAAAATTAATTTCGTGCACCCTAAAACAATCTTAAACAAAACACCTTGAAGATCACTTATGTAAACTAGGCTCCTTTTAGTAAGTACCAACTTAAGTAATTTAAAAATACGTGCACATTTACATTTATTACTTTTGTTAAATAATTATATAAATAACCAAAGGTTGTTAACATATTTAACATTAGACTCAAAATATCATTGATATCAAAATTAATATACTCTAGTTTAGTTTTTTTTGATTAAAGTTTTCTAAACAGTAGCTTTAGTTATACTTAAAGCTTAGAATCGCGCCCAGTGTGAAAAAAGCTTAGTTTTTAATTATAATAATTTTTTAATACATATGTATTTTAACATTAAATATAAAATATTAACAAGATTTTAGTAAGACATTTCAAATCTTTATCAAAATATAGAGTAAATTTATTGGATTTGAAATTATAAGTAGTCAGCAAATATTGTATAAAAATTAAGATATACATTTATACATTTTAAAATTTTGTTGTTAAAAACTAAGTGTTTTAAAATTACTTTCACATATCAATAAAATTACTTGTTGTATATAATTATTTAAAAAACTTAAAACAGTTATATTCAACATAAACTTATAACTTTAAAGTTAAATGTGAGCTTAAGTAATAAAGTTTACCTAGTTTAAATTTATTTCACTTAACATTTACGAAAACAACTATCAGGGAAATTATTTTCACCTTAAGCTAGTATTTAAATCGATTTATTTTAAAGTCTAACATCTTATTTAAAATAAGTTTGTCGGCCCCTGTTAACAAATTTAAATGATTAAACATTTTTTTTACTAGTTTACTTTTAAAAATATCATATTCTTCTATTTATTTTTTAGGTTTTTCCTTAGGATTACAGTAAAACTTTAGAGTACAAATTAAAAATGCGTTGTCAGCAGAAAAAACAGGAAGTGCATACTTAAAAATAATAAAAGTTAATGTGAGTTTTAAAGTTTTTATTTTAAAGTTTTTACTCGGAAGCTTTTAGCTAAAAAGTGCGGAAAACAACTGAAGTTGTTTTATGAAGAAAAGTTTAATAATTTTATTAATGTGTACAGTATTTTGTTTTAAGGGAAAAAAGTTATTTTTTATTAGGACTTTTATTTAAGTAAAACTTTTTTTAAGTTTTTTAGTGTAATATATTTGTTTAAATTTAGTATTCTAAAAATTTTTCAAAATTTGCAAAATTAATTACAGTTAGAGCGAGCTTTTAAACTATTTTTCAGTTCTTTTTAAGAGCTTGTAAATTAGTTCTTTAAAAATTAAGTGCTTTTTGTATTATATTCTATAATCTGTTGCTGCTAACATTTAAATTATTTACAATGAACTTTTTATGAAGCTATATCTACAAACATATAAAAAATGAAAATAATGTTATATTTTTAAACTGTTTTTTACTTGCATGTGTATTCAAAAAAAAAGTTTACCTAAATTACAAGGTTTTTTTTTTTAATTTGTAATGTTATAATATGATTTAAACATTTTGAAAGTATCCCTGATACTGAGATTCTTTTAAACTTTCTCAATTATAAACAATTCATGTTAGGTAAAAATGAATTTGAATAATAATATAATATGTGACACAAAATTCAAATTGGCAAAAAATTGACGAGCATAAAGTTATTGTTATAGGAAAATTTATTAATTTTTCAAAAAACATAAAACTTTAATGTCAATTATTTACCTTATCTTAAAAGCTATCTAAAATTTTTTTTTTTTACTTTAGAGAACGCACCTTTGCCTTTAATTTAAAAAAAAAAATATTTAATTTGGGGTTGGAATTATTTCATGGGGTCCCTCCAAAAATAAAGGTTTTTTTTTTGTTTTTTTTCATCAAATGGTATTAGAACCAAAAATAAATATTTTTTTTTAATTTTTTTTTTGATTTCCCTTAGTTTGCATGTTATAAAAACTCTTAAATAGTTATTTTATAAATAATGTTAATATCTTTTACGATTTGGCCCAAAATCAAAATGTAGTGTATTACACTATCATTTGCCTTGGCCATTTCCTAGATAAAAAATTGATAAAAGGAAAAAAAAAGTTAATAAGAATGTGAATTACATCAAACTAAATTAAAATAAAATAATTTAATTAAATTTGTTGTATATTCACATTCTTATTAACTTTTTTTTTTCCTTTTATCAATATTTTATCTAGGAAATGGCCAAGGCAAATGATAGTGTAATATACTACATTTTGATTTTGGGCCAAATCGTAAAAGATATTAACATTATTTATAAAATAACTATTTAAGAGTTTTTATAACATGCAAACTAAGGGAAATCAAAAAAAAAAAATTAAAAAAAAATATTTATTTTTGGTTCTAATACCATTTGATAAAAAAAAAACGAAAAAAAAACCTTTATTTTTGGAGGGACCCCATGAAATAATTCCAACCCCAAATTAAATAATTTTTTTTTTAAATTAAAGGCAAAGGTGCGTTCTCTAAAAAAAAATGAAAAAATTTTAGATAGCTTTTAAGATAAGGAAAATAATTGACATTAAAGTTTTATGTTTTTTGAAAAATTAATAAATTTTCCTATAACAATAACTTTATGCTCGTAAAAAATTGTTGGTGTGTACAAAGTGTGAACAAAAACTTTATTACATAGAATGCATCTTTTATAATTATTATTTTGTGTGGTATTTAATAGCAGTTATACAAATTAAATACAGTATAAGAAATACTTTTAAAAACAATTGCTAGCTCATTTACTAGTTTTTACTTTAGATTCAATGTTTTTGTATATGTGTAAACTAGACTTAGTTTTGATTTTGCAATGCTCTTTTGTAAAAGACCCTTACTTCATCAGGCAAAACAATAACTTATTTAAGTCATTAGTTTATCAAGCTTTTATTCTTAAGATGTCCCATAAAACCTGGTTATTCAATTGTTGAAAGTTCAGTTATTTATTTATTTTTTTTTATGGTAAAAAAACATCAGTCTCAAACTCTACCTACTAGTACTTATTAAAAAGCTATTATTATGAAGATTAAGCCGATATATTTTACTTTTTGAATAACAATTTAAATAGTAAGTTAATAAATCTTTGTAACATGTGTAGTATTATATAATCCTTCACATTATAAAATGGTATTATTTTAAGTTAGTGAAAACAATAAATGTTTTCAGGCGAAAAGTGAGTGTGTTACATCATATGTAATTTTACCTGCCCCATTAATATTTAACTTAAAATATCCAAAAGTAAAATAAACAAAAACTATCTTTTAAACAAATAAAAAAAACCTTGGTCACACGCCATTTGGAGAACACTCACAAGGCTAAAATCTCAACACTAAAAACCACAAAGCGTGGAAAAATCATGAAGCTCAAATCCCCAAGTAAGTGTTCACTGGTGCTACAACAAAAAATCACACCAACAATCCAATCATGTTATCACCACCACCATAGTGAACTTACAATTAGCTGTTGAGCAAATGCATAAAACTAGTATAATAATGAACACATTAGTATTGAATAACTATCTTGACTAATTTACTGAGATGTTACTCAGAAAAAAATAAAAATTAAGCTAAATTAGAAAAAAAAACTATTAAGAAAAATGTAGTTTCTGAAACTTGTATTGGTAGAATTAATTTTAGTCTAATAAAAGTAAGAAGAAAAAAAATTATATTTATGCGATAGTAATTAATATATTCAGCTAACAAATAAAACAAAAATATAATAAAAGCTAGATAGCAGCAAATAAACAATTACACACAGCAATACAATATATTTCCCCATCAACAGACCAATACCAGCCAATCATGTTCAAACACAAACAAAATTGACCATACATATATTAAGAGAAATAGATAAAAATAACAACCAAAAACAATTAAGCAAAGTCTGCATGCAACACAAATTACTCAACCACAGCACTCTAAACCTAATCAGTATACTGGCTCAACAAGAATTTTTTGTCTATACTTAAACTCATCTTTTTTTAGGTTTTTAAAAATTTCTGGAACACTAGACCACAACTTAGGGCCCAAATACTTAAAGTAGTTTAGGCCAAGCTGTGTTTTAGGTCTTTCAATAACAAAATTATTACTTTTGAATGTTTTGTATTGTATGTATGAACCATACTTACTGGAGTAAAACAACTGTGGTCAACCTCAAAGCCTCTCAAAGTATTCAGCATTAAGTTACAAACTTGCAAATTAAACAACTCATTAAATTTCTGAATACCAGTTTTAAAAAACAATGAATTTGTTTGAGTCAGTGCAGGCACGCGACAAACATATCTTACAATTCTTTTTTGCATACAAAAGTTGGTTTCAGCAGCACCACCCCAAACTGATATACTATTCAGGATATGAGGATAAAACAAACTACAATACACCATTTTCAAAGTACTCATATCCAAATAATATCTCAATTTTGACATCATAAAATAACTTCTTGAAAGGTTAGACTTAAGGTACTTTAAATGTGCCTTCCAATCTAAATTATTGTCTAATACCACACCTAAGTATTTAATATTTTCACTATGCTCAATCACAAAACCATTTACCTTAACACTGAATTAATTCTTTTTTTGCAGTTTTATATAACAGCAAAAACTTAGTCTTTCAATAATTAATAAACAATCTATTTTTACATAGCCATTTATCAATTTTCTTCAACTCCATGTTTATAACAGCATTAACATGGTCATATCACAATATTGATATCTCAGACAAGCATCGTCTGCAAACAATCTCAATCTAATATTTGTAGATAGAAATATGTCATTTATATATACAAGAAGCAACAATGGACCAAAACAAGAATCATGAGGTATCCCAACATTCAAAATTTCACGCTCGGAAACAACATTATTTACAAAAGTAGAATGACTTATATCTTTTAGATAACTTTCAATAAATTTAACATTGTGCATTTTATATTATGACATTTAAGTTTTGATACTAAAACTTTATGATTAACAGTATTAAAAGCTTTAGCAAGATCTAAGAAAACAGAACAATCTACTATTTTTTTCACCAGCCTCAATTAATTCCTCAACAATCTGATTTACTGCTAACTCAGTCGTACTATTTTTTCTAAACCCATATTGTTTGCAGTGCAGTAAATCATTTGACAGAAAATAACCACTCAGTCTCTCACACACTAATGACTCAAAAATTTTAGATAAAGGAGACAAAAGAGAAATAGGTCTATAATTATTTACATAATTTTTTTACCATTTTTATAAATCGGCACTACCTCAGCATGTTTAAGAGATTTAGGAAATTTATTATTTAGGAATATTATTTAGTTATTCAAAATTAATTACAAAATATATGGTGTTAGGCTTGATGACCAAAAGGTTTTTCTCCACACCAATCCATTGACCATAATTGTCAGCGTTCACATTTTTCTTCCTTTTTTGTTTTACTTAAAATAACAACAAAGTGGCCACTTAATCTGGAATCCTAGAAATTAACAATTTGGGCCAAAAAAAAAATGAAAAATTGAGGAATTTAAAAATTTTGAAAGAGATATGGAAAATCTTGGAGTTATAAATCATTTTGGCATGTCTAGTAGTAAAATTTTTGTGGTGTATCAATTGATACAGGCGTGTTAATACAGGGTGGCCACTAGTTTTTAAGAAAATTTTTAAGAACATTTTTTTTGAATTTCTGCCAGGTTATAAAAATTATGAAAATACAAAATTTTTGGTAATTAATAAAGATGATATTGTACCAATATCAAGCTGAAATTGTATTATATTTGATGTCTTCTAAAACCATAATTTTAGGCCAAATGTTTATATTTTATATATACATATATAAAATTAAACTTAAACATCCTAAACTGATAAAACATAAATACTTAATCACTTTTATTTTATAATATAAAGCAATTATATCAATACAGTATTGTAAATAAAATCGTTTAAATATTTAGTTTATAAAAGCAATTTAATTCTTACTCTGTATTTATATAGCTTGTTTAAAATAAAGTATATTTTTAGATCAAACATATTAGGCTTAAAACTTTGATTTTTAGCCTGAAATCATGATTAAAAAAGAAAATGAGTATAATAAAATTTCAGCTTGATATTGGTGCAACATCATTCTAGGTAATTACCAAATTTATGTCTCAATCATAATTTATTAACCTGGCAGAAAGTCAAAAAAACTTTCTTAAAAACTAGTGGCCACCTTTTATCAACGTCTGGTTGACGATTGTTTTGATATTTTAGTTTAGTTCAAATTAAAGATTAACTACCTTAACAATAATTAGAACATAAAAATATGCAAATAACTTGGAACCTGTGTGGACATTACTGTATTGACATTTTGACTTTTGTTTAAGTTGTTGCTTAAATAAGTTTGAAATAGCTCAGATAATTTTTAATAACTAATCAGTTCTAGTATAATTATTACAATGCAATATAAACTGAAAAGTTAAAATCAAACTGAAGCAAAATTAAATCTATTTACCCTAAAAGTAGATATATTTTTTTTGTAAAAAAAATGTTAGTCTTAAACTTAACCCCGTGCAACAATAGAAATTTTCTTGGAAAAGCATTGTGAGTGTGTTACATCATTAAAAATTTTACCTGCCCTGTTAATATTTAAGTACAAAATGAATAAAACTTTATCATTTAAATGAATAAAAAACCTTTCTTGACATGTCATTTGGATAACACTTACTAGGCTAAAATCTCAACACTAAAAATCACAAAGCGTGGGAAAGTCATAATGCTCAAATCCTAAGCAAGTGTTCACTGGTGCTACAACAAAAAAAATCACACCAACAATCCAACCATGTGATATCACTGTCACCAGTGTGAACTTACAATTAGCTGTTGAAAACTATACATAATGCAATTATTTACAAAAGTGTCTTTGTGCAAAAGTGTCTTAATGTAAAAGTGAATCTTTGTGTAAACTTGATCCTTAGTGGCTTCTTATTTCTGACACTCTTATAGAGTATTTAGAAATAACATTGTAAATTATTGGTTTAAAAGATAAGTGAATAGAAAATTTTATTTCATTGTCTATAAAATTTCAATATTGGGTTGCCACACATTCTTGCTAGATGTTTTAAAAATCTCAGACTTTTTTGATTTATTGTTAAACACTCAGAGTAGTTAAGATATTTTTCTTAAATCTCAGACTAGTTTTTTTGATTAAATTAATTTTTTCATAACTTAAATTTTATCAAGTTCTTTTTAAATTCAAGTATGATTGGTAGTAATCTTTTTCAGTTTTTAGCTCCAACATTTTTTTAAACTCTTATCAACTTAGGCTGGTTTGTTGTGATTAAAGCTAATTTCTTGTCACTCAAACTGTTTTTTTTTGTTTATAAGAGGGGCAATCTTGCTACTAGAAATTGTAAAATCAAACCTATATAATTCAAACTTGGAGATACAATTTGCTGTAAAATTCCAATAAAAGTAAGCCTTACATTTTTAATTTCAAATTAAATAAGCAATAATTTAGTGTTATATTTCTTAATATAACACTAAATAAATTAACTTAATTTTAAATATTAATGTCATAACGAGCTCAACAATGTTGCACTTTTATTGTAAGTTTTAGGTGATCAACGTTAGAGAGTTAAATAAGTTGTCAATGGAAGGCACAATTTGAAAAAGGCAAACAGACTATTTTAACAAATATCTTTTTCCTTGTATATTTTTTGAGATAAATATCTTAGTTATCTGTTAATGCTAATCCTCAAGTTGTTAAGAAATGTTTCTTATATGGCTATAAGGAATTCAAAAATTAGTTAAAAAATATTACTGATTAAAGTAATACTATATTGCCTTTTTATTAAAAAACAAAACAAATTTTAATATTTTTAATGAAAATTAGACTTGGAAAATATTAAATGGATTTTTTTTATCAGGGTTTGCCAATATGAACAATATTCTTTTTGTTTTTGCTATCAGAGGCAAAAACTTGTAATGGAGCATATAAGTAAATGGATAATTAACTAGTATATGGTCGATATCTGATAATAATAATGAAAATTTTCACTTTTGTTTACTTGGCAGTTATGAAAATAAGTTTAGGAAAGACTAGTCTAAAAGCTATAAGAGAGGCTATATCTTTGAAACTTATAAATTTTAAACCCTAATCTTCTTGTAAGTTACTTCAGACTTTTAAAGTAGTGGAAAACAGTAGGTAGTTGAAAAGTCTGCAAACTAATACTAAGTTGTAAATGAACTCTTATCCCATTCTTTTACGCTAAAAATACCTAGCTGAAATCAATCATTCGTGTTAGGGCATTTTTTTCAAAAAAAAATATTTATGAAATAAAATGTTAATCTAACTTAAGAGGTACAACTATTTTAATAGAAAGTTATATTTATACCATTGTATTATAACTTTTTTTTTGTATCTCATAAAATACATATATTTCTATACAAAATAAAAGTGACTACTTAAAACTAATTAAGAAATTTGAATTTAAAAGTGAAGTTAAAATTCATACATAATGTACATTTTTGTACTTTTTTGGTTTTGATGTTGTTTAAATCAGTTAACTTTTATTTGATAAAAAAATTCAACAGTACTTATTCTGATTAAATATATAATAAATTTAAAAATTGCACAATGAAAATTTGTTATGTAATTTGTTAGTATAAAAAAATAACAGAATTAAAGTTTAAGTTTATAAAATAAGTATTAAATTTATACATTATTGTACTTAGTTTAAATAAGTAGTTGATATAGCATGTTATTTTATAAAAGTACTACAAGTTTTAACTAAACTTAAAATTTGATTATCAACTATACCAAACTGTTTTCAAAATTTTTAAGCTAATTATGTTATTTGATGTACTTATCAATTTTAAAATTGACAAAGTCTAATAAATATAAAAAAGATATTTACATTCTATACTTGAAAATATTAACTCCCCTATGCCCTTAAATTGATGGCTTATGTTTTGATGATTGGGTACAGCTTTGCTCAATACATTAATACTTGAATACATTAAATGTTTTATGGCAACATTTTTACTATTTCTGTTAGTTGATGTGCCTTAAAATTGTATAAATCTGAAAAAAAGTTTTAAAACATATAATTTTAGCTTAGTACTTTTTCTTGTTCATTGTATTTTTTTAGTTAACAACTACTTCCAACTTTAACTGTACTTTATATTTTTTTAAAACTGAGTGCATAAAGGGATACAATTTTTGTTTAAATAAAATTGGCTTTTATCTGAAAGCTTGAAATTTTTATTATGACAAACTTTCAATAAAACAAAAAAAAATCAGTATATGTTTTCAGATATAAATAATATCTTATAAACTTTTTGTGATACTAACATTAGAAGAGAAACATTTTATGATGATAATCTTTGTAATAAAAAAACCTACAAGTTGAATAAATATTTTATATTTCAATTTTTAACTAGTTCACTTCAAACTTTAAAAAAATTTCCCTGTAACAAAGTGTTTGAAAAAAGTAAATAAGGTTATTGAAAAAAGTAAATAAAAAAACAAAACACTATTATTTTGGATAACCTTTGTAAAAGAAAAAAAAAACTGTCCTCTACCTGTTGTTTATTATTTATTAAAATGAGAAAATTTAAAAACTTCTCAAAATAGCAAAATAGCTTACTTTACTGTTTTATTATATGCCTTTTACAAGTCACCTTTAAAAATATAAACTTTGATTGCTTACATTACATAGATTTTTTAAACTCAAAAGACAGTAACACAGTGGTAGATATTTTACAAGTGTTAAAGTTTAGATTTTGTTAAAAAAAACATTTACTTTCCCTGCATCTCTTAACAGCATCTGGTAGATAAGAAGTGAACAATTTGATCTACTAATTAAAAACACTTTAAAAAATTTGCACCTTAATCAAGTATCCACATTTATATTGTATTGTACTTACTATGGGTTAGAAGTATGTTTCTATTTGTATATAAATATATATTTAAGTCTATCAAATACACTATTTATTTCATTGCTTAATGTAATTGGTTGTTGTGGTTTCAAATTTTTACTACATACAATATTTTAATATAATGATGATTATCATTTTTCAAGTTGTTTGTTGCTGAAGTTTTCATTACAAGTAGTTCTTGTTTATAAATATTGGTCGATAAATCTTGATAATTTTTTTTTTGTTAAGTTTAGCTAAACTGTTTCTGATTTAAGGTTATTTTTAAACAATATTTTGTATAAGTTTGTTAGTTAAGGTCATAGGTGCACCAATGTGGGGGGTTAAGGGCATAGGGCGTTAATCACTTTTTCACAATTTGATCTTGTTTTATAGAGTTTTAATTACGCTACAAGATGCTTATTGCAAAATTTAAAAATTCCAAATTATTTTTGATGTATAGCAGGTTAAAGTTGAAGGAAACAATAGGTTTCTTATGGGAGGTGGAAACAAAAACAACAAAAAAAGACTGTTTCACTAAAAATCTATCTTCTCTTACAATTTTCAAGTCAACTACCTCAAATTTTTAGATAATGTTCCTTGCGTTATTTAGAAAATTCAAATGATAATTTTTTTTTGAAAAACTAAGAATAAAAATTTTATATAAAAAGTAAACAAAAGAAACATTTTTTTTTGTTTTTTTATCATAAAACTTTTTTTTTTCAATTTTGCTCAAACAGATTTTTTTGAATACTGCAAGGAACATTTTCTGAAAGTTTGAGGTAGTTATCTCAAAAAACATAGGAGGAGATAAATTTCTGGTGATTTTTTACCTTTGACCGGCTGTATCTCAGAAATTATTTTTAGTTATAAAATTCTGTAAAATAACTTGTTGCTTAACTAAAAGTCAATAAAATAAGACTAAATTGTTGAAAAGTTGTTAACCCCCTATGCCCTTAATGTGGTTATGTTTGAAAACTTTTCTTACAAGTATTAAAAAACTTTAACTCTTATATGAAAGTTTTAATTATAATTAATTTTTATGTAGTAAAACTTTTAAAATTGTTTTGATGTGTGTTTAGTTTTTTAAAACGTTTCCAGTATAAACACATGACTACAGTTTTCAACTGTCATTCAATTAATTTTAGAAGTTCTAAAATATATCTCATTCTTGTGCTATTCATCTAAAATTTTTAAAAATTTATTTAAATTAGATAAATAATGCTTGAATATTGATAGCTTGATTAAAAAAATAAATAGAAGAGTTAAACAACGCTATTTTTATGTAAAATAATATATCAGTGGAGATAAGAATATGATTTAATATAAATATTATAGTTTCATATGATTAAATACTTTTCAGACTGTAAATTAAATGGCTTCCAATGTGGAAATAATTGATCTTTTGAGTTCTTCTGAAGATGAAAACGACAGCATCAGTCCACCTCCTGTAATAAGAAGGAAATTGAAAGCGCGTTCGAAAAAACCCCCCAGCTCTAACGGTACAACAAAGGAAGCAAACGGGAACGATGCGGTGTTGAATGGCAATAAAACTGTCAAAATGGATACATCAAATGAGCCCACCTCTCCAAATGATACACAGGTAGAGAAAGCAACAAGTGACAAGCCAGCAGAAAAAGTGTCAATTGAATCCATTTCTCCGATTCCCAAGTCAAAAAACAGCTCTGACGTTCACTGCCTCAGCTCAGACGAAGAGGAAACCAGCAACTTCCTCAACATTGATCCGAAGCGCTTTGACAGGATAAAAAAGTTCTTTGAGCTGACGAAAAGCAAGATTGACAACAGGGAACACGCTAAGAACGTGGTGAGGAGCCTGAAGATAAAGTTTAGCGAGACCAAGCATGAGTACCTTAACTCTAAAATGTTCATTGACGACTTCAACCTGAAGATAAGCAACGTTGAAAGCGGCAAGACCAACATTTTTCAGGTGCTGAGAACTCTGCTGGACCAGCTCAGTCATAACAAGGGTGCAAAGAAGCGCAAAATTGACAATAGAGATGGTAGGAAGTCTACAAACAAGCGTAAAAGTAATGATTCACAAAATAGTGAAGCAACTATAAAAAAGCAACCAATGGCAAGTAACATTATTGTCATAGACACTGACTCAGATAATGACACCCCTAATAACACAGTTCCTAGTGAAAACAAAACTAAAGCAGAATTTTGTAATGGTAATGTAAAAGAAAGTGAGGCTGGTTCAAGTGCTCAAAATAAAGAAACTAACACAGCTCCTCCAACAAATACAGCTGCTACTAATAGTACAGCACCAACTAATAGTCAAACTCCTTCAACAAGTGCAGTTCCATCAGATAGTCGGACTCCCACAACAAGTGCAGATCCTACAACTAGCCAAGCTCCTTCGACCAGCAAAGCAGACTCAAACAACGCAGACACCAAAAAACAGGCTTCTAAGCTGAAAAAGTACGAGACGTACCTGAACATGCTGCACAACAAGATAGTGGAGATCGACCAGAAAGACCTGGGCATAGAAGACATGGACAAGAAAAACTCGGCCTTCATCAGCGTCAGCAGATTAAAAGAGCAGATCGTCAAGACTCACAAGAAGTACTGCCAGCTGCAGAACATATCCGACAAGATCCACACCAAGTCGGTCAACATAGACGCCTCCTCCTACCCCAAGGTCAACAAGTACGTGCAGGCCTACATCAAAAAGACGCAAAAGTTCCCGGACCTGGCCATCGTCAGGTGCCTTGTCACCAAAGCCAGCAAGCAGTTCAACTTGAACCTGGACAAGAGCCAGATTGAGAGCATCTCAAAGCCGGTGTTCAAACAGGTCGGCAAGCAGCTGAAGAAAAGCAGGGTGGTGGAATTAGACAACTTGCTGTTGAACTACTACCAGGAGAATACTCCGCAGGAAGACCCTGCAAAGCATGACGCTGATTTGGAGAGAAAGCTCAGGGAGAACGCAAAATTGGCAAGGGAGAATCTGAACAGGGAAGATGACAAGCATGTGAAGCTGCAGGAGTTGTCAAAAAAAGCAGGTAAGAGCCGCAGGGTCAAGCTGGACGCGAGCAAAGTTTCAGAAGCCAGCGATGAAGATGATGAGGATCCGATGGCGGTTGATGAGAACAGCTCCTCTGGTGACGAGGGTGACGAGGGTGAAGATGAGTAGAAGAAACTGTTATTAAAATAAAAAACTCATTAATTGAAAAAATGTTTAAATTTATAAGAAGCTTAGTATTTGAATTTGTGTGTTTAACTTTTGATTTGCACCTTTTTAAAGGTGGATGATTTTTTGATATTATATGTTTAATTTCAAGCATTGTGTTTTAAATATCTTTGGTTTTTGTAGGTCATTAGTTAAAGTTAAAACTCTTGTTTAGGATTTTTTATATGTTTTGTGTAAGCCTTTTGTTTATATTGAACCTTTAACCAAGTGTTAAAAGTCTGATATTAAAAAAAAAATTTGGATAAAGTGTACTTCATTTTTTATTAACTAATTTATTATCTATTTTGTATTTATTCAGACTAGTTTATTTTATTTAAATACACAAGTTTTTGAAAACTTTCTGAACCATTTGAAAAGTAATAAATTGTTTCTTAGGTCAATTTATTTTGTTTAGAAGTGAATTGTAATACTTTAACTATGTAGTACTTATAGTATTTTTATATCAAAAAGCCAAAATTATTTTTTTACCTTGTGATCTAAAAGTAGTTTTACATCTATATTTTTTTATTTTCGGTGATAATTTAATTTCCTTAAGTAAAATATGCTTTTTGTAAAAGTATGATTGATATTTGAAACAATCAATTATTGAAATAACAACTGTTTTTTTTTTAACTTATTTTTTTTGCTTTTAAAACAAAAAAAGGTTAAAATACTACACCTGATAAGATATATTGCTGTTTTCTAATAATTTTCAAAAGATAATATTAACTTTTTTCTCAGAAAATACCAATGTACAGTCAATGAATCCTTTTATATTTAACAAAACTTAAACCTATATATTACAGAGTTGCCTTTTCATTGCTAACTTTTCTTAATTTGCTAACTAAAACTTAATTGATCTTTCCTAAAATATTTCAGCTAATTTTTTTTCTGCTAAAATTTTTTTGTGAATAAAATTGAAAATATTTATATTACAGTAGTACCCTTAAAGTTTTTTAATTTTTAATTTTTTGTATAACAATTTATAACTACTTAAAATCATTAGATTTTTTGCTTTCTTTGTAGTTAACAAAGCAATATTTCTTGTCAATCTTGTTTCTATACACTTCAATAACTGGTTTAAAATAATAAAAGTTAGCTTTTTAGAATTAAAATTATGTTTTTATTTTATAAAGTGTTTCCTAGCAAATGAAACTTTTTCATTATGGTGTTAAAATAAGGTTTTTATTTTTTCATTATGAAGTATAATATTTATTCTTGTATACAAGCTTTGTGTCTATTTTACATTGTTTAATTTCTAGTAATTTGTACTTAAAGTTACTTTGTAAACAGCTGAGAATTCAAATAGTATTTTACTCAAATATAATATTTTACAAAATACTTTCGAAACAAAAACGTTCCACTCTTCTAAATTTCCTTTTTTTAACATTTAGTTTGAATTACTTTTTTTTGCAGTTTGAATTAACTGAACTTACCTAGGTTAGCGCAATTACCATTATTTTTTACAACAGCCGCTTTACAGTAAACAAAACAAAAAATGTCTTCAAGCAGCGGCAATCCTCACAGCTCAAGCAGCAATAAGAAATCCAAAGGTACAACTTCTTCTGCTGTTTCAACAAGCGCGAACCCTCCAACTGAAGAGGACGCCAGAAAGGTCGAGGCGAGGCTGAAAAAATACGAAAGCATACTGAGTCAGCTGCACGAGGCCATCACCGCGGCCGACCAGAAAGAGCTGCGGTTGGAAGACTTGGACGCGAGCACTTCTATGTACATTGTCACGAGCAAACTGATGGAAAAGTTCGTAGAGTACCACAAAAAGCACTGCCAGCTGAAGAAGATATCCGACAAAATCCACACCAGGACGGTGAACATAAACGCTTCCGGTTACAACCAGGTCAACAAGTACGTGGAAGCGTACATCAAGAAGACGCAAAAGTTCCCGGACCTGGCCATTGTGAACCGCCTGGTTGAAAAAGCCAGTCAAAAGTACGCTTTGAACCTGGACCAGAGCAAAATTGATAGTAACGCCAAGCTCGTATTCAAGCAAGCCGGCAAGCAGTTGAAGAAGGGCAGAATTGACGATCTGAAAGAATATTTGAGTTATCACCAGGCAGACCCGAACGCCGAAGACCCTGCAAAGAAGGACGCGGAGCTGGAGCGCAAGCTGAGGGAGAACGCGAGGGTTGCGAAGGAGAAGTTGAACCGAGTTGAGGACGATCACGTCAGGTTGCAGGAGCAGTCGGTGGCCAAGAGAAGAGCCCAGCTTGAGAGCGTGGTGTCAGAAGATGAAGATCCTTTGGCAGTGGATGAGGAGTCGTCTGAAAATGAAGATTAGAAACAATGAAGTTTAAAAGTAACGTGGTGCTATTAATGATATGTTTGTTATATGCTTGTCACTGTTGCTTAAAAATAAAGACCGTTGGGCCATGGAAGAAGACTCATCTTGGAAACAAGATAGATTTACAACAATGTGTAAGTAGTTTGGTGCTGCTGTCAGTAAACTTTTATATGTTTGTCACTGTTACTGAAAATCTGTATAAATTTTAAGTGTTTATTTTTTTGTATTGTGTCAAATTGATCAGGTTTTTTAAGTTATAAAACGTAATATTTTTTTATATTGGTTCTGTAAAGTTGTATAGTTTTACTACAAATGACATTAGTTAGTTAATATTGTTCAAGTTATTTATTTTTTTATAATTTGTTATTATTTAGTAAATTATTAAGTAATTAAATATGCGTGTAAAGTTATTAGATTCGACTAAAAACAAAAACATATTTAACCTAGAAAATTAAAATTTGTGTTTATTTTTGTAGTAAAAAATAGTGTCAATTTTTAACATGTGTGTTATTAAGCGGTTCCTTTTCAAAGTATTAACCATAATTCTTACCATGATTTTGTAATTTATGTATATGTAACTCCTACGTTTTTATAAATGCTTATTTTTGTATACTCATAGCTAGCTCCAAAAGCAATCTATATAAGTTTTCAAAGGTTTTGGTAATGTTACACACAATTAAAAAGTAATTTTATAATTTTAATTTGGTTATGTTTTCCAAAGTTTTCTTAGTTTCTAAAAAGTTCCTATTTATTTTGTGTAGACAACTAGCTACTGAAAACTTATAAAAAAAGTAAAAAAAAATATTACTGTATTATTACAAACTTTTAATAAAGTTTGTATTTGAAAAGCTAATAAATTAATTTTTATTCTGTGTTAACATTTTTAAATTATGTTTTCATTTCTCAAAATTCTTTTGTAAAAGGTTTAAAAAATACTAGGGATATTTTAACTATTGTAAATTATATTATAGAAAACATGTTGTTGTATATATTTTTTCTTTGTTTATGTGTGTTTTATTAAACGCTCTTTCTTTATTATTTTTCTAAGTCTTAACTGTTACATAAAGATGAATCAACTCTTTTACCTAACATATCAAATTTTTCAATACATACACCTGTGATCTGTCAGTTCTTTATTTATTTTATAACCCTTAAACATTTAAGTATTTTTTATTTGGTTTAGTTTCAGTTTTAAAAAGTATTGCCATTAACTGAGCAAAATGTTTTAAGTATAATTTCTTACAAAGATGTTTAAATTTGCATAAAAACACAAAAGTCTCTGCTCTAACAAGTTAACATTAATACAGCCACTAAAGATAATTAGAAATGAGGACAGTGTTGATGGTGGCTGAGAAGCCGTCGCTGGCCGCTTCAATAGCCAAGATACTGTCGAGAAACAGCTGCACATCAAGGAAGGGAATCAGCAACGCGTGCACTGTTCATGAATACACTGGTTTGTTGCTGTTTTTTTACGTTTTGTTAATTTTTTATGACAAAACTTAAAAAAAGTGTAAATTTGTAGTTAAATTTTTTTTTCAATAACTTTAAAACACTAAATACAAACCTCAATATAAGATATTCTATTAATTAATTACCGTCAAAGTTAAAACTATAAAACTATTTTATTAAAAACTAAAACAATACAATTTAATTTATATCGTCGTTTTCAAACAAATTTCTAAGAGTGTTTTTATTAGCAATGTAAAAGTAAAGGTCAAAATGTCTTTTTAAAAAACTATAAATGGTACTTACTAAATTTTTAACGTTTGAACATCTAATTACTGAGTAAAAATTAATCAAGTTTGCTTGTTAGTTATAAAAATTAAAACTATTAGTAATATTTTACTTATGGTTTTTATTTCCTGCTTTATGAAACAGTAGTTGGTACAAACACTTCATCATAATTTTTTTTTGCATTACATCATTATATCTGTTATTCAATAAAACTTGTTTTTAGGGTTTTTATATTGAAGTTTGCACTTCACTATTTCAAGATAAAAGTTAAAATATTTTATTTTTGAAAATTTGTAGTTATTAGTTAGGTTGTACTAATTTTAAAACAAAATGAGTTTTTAGCTGAATCCATCTTCCTGGGCCAGCCGGTAAATTGTAAGGTCACTTTAGTTTGTATACAATAAACACTATCACACATTATATACACACAAGTTTAAAACTCAGCTATAAGTTTAGACAAGCAAAAACAGTACAAAGACGTATTCAACAGGTTCGTTCCAGGGCCAACAAGTGAACTTCAAAGTGACGTCAGTTTGCGGTCACGTGATGTCAATAGATTTCGATGCGAAATACAACAATTGGGACAAAACCGACCCGGCTGAACTGTTCAGTGCTAAAACTGTTAAGAAGGAAGCCAACCCCAAAATGAACATTGTCAAGTTTGTTTTGTAGTACTTTGAGTATGAATTAGAATTGGTTAGGTTATTATAATAATATTATCAAGCAGTTTTTGATAACTTTCAATACTTTGATAATAAACTATGAATTAAATAGTTTGCAACTTTTGTTGTTAAGTACTTTGAATATTTTTGTACAGTCTTATGGTTAAAAATCACTAATGAAACAGTTAAAATTGTTTATATACATTTGAATTTTTAGGTTCACATTATTTCATACAGTTTGAGCTATGAAAATCAGATGAAAAACCTAAGATGACTAAGTCAACCTGAAAACTTTTAAAACTTTTAATTTTATACTATTAAGTATGAACAAGCTCCGTACAAATCATTTCAAAATGTATATCTAAAGAGACTAAGATATTTTTAAATACAATTATCCAGGTTTCTGGACAAAGAATCTCGAGGAATTGATTATCTGGTTTTATGGTTGGATTGTGACAAGGAGGGTGAAAATATTTGCTTTGAAGTATTGGACATTGTTGAACAGAATATCAGGGTTAGTTTTAATATTTTAAACAGTACTTTTAACCTTTAGAATTTTTTTTTAGTAAAAATTTAAAACTTGTTTGTTCATATTTTTTTGTCGAATTTGAAGTAATTAAAAATAAAATAGTTTTAGATTAACCATACTGTAATATCAATAAATGAATACTTACTTTTCTAAGCTTGAACTTGTTCTAAAATTGATACAGCTTGAAAAAACTGTTATAGGTTATTTTTAGTGTAAATTAACAAAGGTTAGTTATTAAAAATATGTGGTTATCTACATTGACAGAAGAAAATTAGTTTAGTTTTTTTTTCAAGCTAGCTTTAAACTTCTTTGTCACCTCTTGCGTGCGGAAACATTCAGGTACTTTGAGTTGTATTTATTTTAGTAAGATCTTATATAGCAGTTAATTTACAATCATTCAAAATCAATTAAAAACTGAGCTATTTTTTCAATTTATATATTTAATTTAAAATAAGATTTAACAGCTACAATTTTTGATTAGAAATTAGATTTAATAAGCCTAAATATTTTTCTTGCTTACTTTACTAACACAAATCAAAACATAAAGTTTTAAAATATTTTCATAAAACAAGTTTTGACGATAAAACTGTCAGTCATTTAATCTATTTACGTTATTGCCTAATACAACCAGGATACATACCACAGACAATAAGTACTTTAAACTATTCAATACATTCAAACATTAATATATACATAACTATTTCTTTAGAGAAACTTACAATTTGGCAGGAACGTTTTCAGAGCGTATTTGTGTTAAAAAACTGACAAATTATAAAAACAAATATTAATAAACAATATTAATAACATAAATCACAAAATTAAATAAAAATAATTGATTGTACTGATAGTAGTAGTTACACAGGGAAACGCGCAATTCGGGAGGAACGTTTTCAGAGCTCACTTCAGCTCCATAACTGACAAGGACATCCATCAAGCCATGAACAACTTGAAGGTTCCAAACAAGAACGAGTCGTTGAGTGTTGACGCCAGACAGGAACTTGATTTGAGAGTCGGATGCGCCTTTACAAGGTTCCAAACCAGGTACTTTCAGGTTTGCAAATATATATGCTGTTCTAAAAATGTTTCAACTGTTTACAAGATTAATTAATTTAATTAGTAAACTTTTGTTTTGAATTATAAATCAAAACATCTACGCACATTTTATAGTACAAGTACATCTGGATAGTTCTTGTGTGCTGTACGGTCCATGTATTTCTAATAAAATAAATAATAATGTAAGTTTTTTTTTTCATTTAGAGGAAATATGGTTTACTTGATTTGTTCTTGCGTATCATATGGTCTATAATGTATATTATTATAAAATTTATTAATATTTATGAAACTGATAATTAATATTTCAGGAAAAATACGGTAACCTGGACAGTTGATGCGTTTCGTACGTTCTATGATATATAATGTTAAAAAAAAACTTATATTACTAATTTCAATAATGTAATTTTTTTTTGATTTAGGGAAAATACAGAAACCTTGATAGTTCGTGCATATCGTACGATATACATTGTTAATATGATAGTACTAGTAATAATATCTTTTTTAGGGATATTACGGTAACCTGGATAGTTCATGCGTGCCATGATAAATACTGTTAATAAAAGACAGCAACAATTATAGAAAAATTTATAATTTCAATTTAGGGAAAGTACGGAAACCTGGACAGTTCATGCGTGTCTTACGGTCCATGCCAGACACCAACGTTGGGTTTCTGTGTTGAGCGGCACGACAGAATACAGGCGTTCAAACCCGAAACTTACTGGGTACTGAATGTTGATGTTAAAAAGTGTGACAGTGACACAAGTAATACAGTGAGGCTTGATTGGGAGAGGTGAGTAATCGTTTATGTAGTAAGTAAAATATTTGTTGATAAACTTTTAAATAGTTGGAAGAAAAATTTATTAAATACCTCTTAAGATTAAAAATTCTAATAAATGAATTACTTTGATTACTGTTAAGCTTGATTTGGAAAGATTAATAATAATTTATTTTATCTCATTTAAAAACGTTTATAAAACTTTAAAATTTATATATTCGGGCTTTCGTAAATATTTATAACAAGCTAGTCAAGTAATAATAAATAGCTAGAAAAGTGAATAGTTTGTAAAAAATATTTTTAATTTGAGATGGCTTACTTTTCAAGTTTATAAGCAAAATATTTTGATAACTGTGCTAAAATCACTGCGAATATTCTACCTGCCTATAGCAAAGATAAAAAATTTGTTAAAATAAGAAAAATATTTCACGTTTTTATATAACTATCACCAGAGTGCGAATATTCGACTTACCTATTGCGAAGATGTACTTGGACATAGTGAAGTCATCAGCTTACGGTGAAGTTACAAGCGTCAAGAACAAGACGAAAACTAAACAGAGACCACAGGCGCTTAACACTGTGGAAATGCTGAGAGTTGCAAGCAGTAGTCTGAACATGTCACCTCATCAAACTATGCTGGTTTGTTGTTTGTAGTAGCTGCTAGTTAAGCTATTGTTACAAATATATAATTCTCAAAACGTTAATAAATTATGTTAGTTTTTGACTATCAATAACATTTTTTTGTTTCACTCATAATAAAAAAAAAAATGTTTAAAGATTTTTTTCTGACATTTATTGTTTTCCGATACAGTCAGCAGAGAGGTTGTACACACGGGGTTACATCAGCTACCCCCGAACTGAAACCACCCACTACCATGACAACTTCGACCTGAAGTCCCCGGTTGCCATGCTTGCGCGTAGCAACGAGTGGGGTGAGTACAGCAAGCAGTTGCTAGGTGACGGCATCAACAAGGCGAGGAAGGGTAAGGATGCGGGCGATCACCCACCGATAACCCCAATGCAAGCTGCCAGCTACCAGGAAATTGGTTCGTTTTGGATATAAATGCTTTTATTAAACTGTTATGATCCATATATTTGGCGTATCAGTTGTGGTTGTTAAAAGTTGTAATAAATTAATCATTATCATCTAATTACTCCAATACAGGCTACCAGTTCCAAGAAAATCGGTTTGTTTGAGTGTTTGAAAGATAAACACTTTTTTATGGGCTACAGTTTTAACAAAGATATATGAATTTACTTAAGTTTGAGTTTGCTAAAAATTGCTCTTGCGCACTAAAAAAAGTTTTTCTTGGTACTTAACTTATACAATGTAACCCCTACCAAATTTTTTACACCCCAACATCCTTACACTTTAAAATACAAAGTCTTGTAGCTCGATAAGATTTTATTAAATTATCACAAGTACCAAAATTTCCTTGCTCTTTAGCATTCAATTCATATCAACTCAAAGTACACTAAAATTTAGTTTTTATTAATTAAAATTTTGAAAAACATTTTTTATGAAGTTTTGAATAGTACTTTATTTTTAACGTTGTAATGCTATCAGCATTCGGTTTTATAACTATTCCTTATTTTACTTCATACCACAAAAGCTTAACAGATATCGGAGACGTATACAAATTATTAAAGTGAATTTGGATTAAAAACATTTTTTTTTGTTTTTACGATACTGTTATTGCTTATTTTAAGATTTAGCTCGATATGTATTTAAGTAATAAAAATTTTCCTATTCGTTTTTAATGTTTATTTTGTATGAGAGCAATTTTTTTACAGGTGGGGGAGACGATTACAAATTGTACGAGTACATAGTGAAGCACTTTCTAGCCACAATAAGCAAGGACTGCACTTACACACAGACAGAAGTTCAAATTGAAATCAGTGGTGAACTGTTCACTTGCACTACTAGAACCCCTTTGAACCCAGGATTCACTGCGGTTAGTTTGTGTTTTCTTAAGTTTTCCCGACAAAATTAAATAATATATCCTCAAAAATTTGTTTAGCAACAAAACCTTATAGTTGTTGATTTCATTAAAAATTTAAAAATGTTA
Source organism: Thalia democratica (assembly GCF_965202585.1). NCBI lineage: Eukaryota > Metazoa > Chordata > Thaliacea > Salpida > Salpidae > Thalia > Thalia democratica. The sequence goes on from NC_139165.1 coordinate 22,610,205, forward strand.
CTAAGCTTAAAGTATTTATCAAACCAGATAATGTCATGGTTGGGATTTTTTCTATGTTTTAAATTTATTTTAATAACACATTGTTAAAAACCTGTCAATAAATTTCATAAAATGTTGATAAATTAACTTCTCGCCAGATAATGCCGTGGTTGGGAATAGAAGACGGGCAGCAAACGAGTTTAAAATTCAACAAAAATGACAAAGTAGAAGTTGTGAACGCTAGTTTGAGCGAGAAGAGAACGTCTCCTCCCGACTACTTGAGCGAAAGTGAACTGATCACATTGATGGAAAAACACGGAATTGGTGAGTGTGTTAATACTTGTTCGTTTATCTATTTTTATTTAGCAGTGTTATGTTTTTGTTTATATATTTAGTTATTTTGTTTTTTTTTGCTACTTTTATGGTTGTTAATAAACTTTTATTCAGCATTTTTGTAATATTTGTTATCAATAACAAATGCAACAACTAATATAAAATCACAAGTGTGTCTGTATATATCTATAATGACATATAGATATTTATCATTGTTATCAAGTATATGAATAACTAATCCAAACAGGTACTGATGCTTCTATACCAACGCACATAAACAACATCGGTCAGAGAAATTACGTCACAATCATAAGTGGTAGAAGACTTCAACCTACTAGTTTGGGTTGGTTTTAAGTTTAACTTTTACAAGTTTGCTAACAGACTTTAAATGAAGAATGTAATTCATTTGAGTTTTAGTCAATATGTTTTTATGAGTTGTATTATTTAAATCTTCTTGAAATAATGTTGTAAGTGGCAAAAGGTTGTAACCCATTAGTTTGGGTTAGTTTTATAATAAATAAGTATATCTATCAAATTTGTTTGTTATGAATTAAACTAGTCTGCTGTTCCACTTATGCTTTGTCTTTTTGATTCTTTAATTCTTACACAAATTACTGAATTTTGCTATGAGCACGTTTTATGAAAAACTTATACTATGATGGGCTATGAAAAATTATCTATAAAAAATTTTAAGCTGAGCTAAATACCATACACTTTATGTTAAGTACCAATAACTAATAAATAAATGAAAGTTTGTCTAAATTTACATATTCAAAAAATGTTGAAATATTTTTGCAAACAATTAAATTAACTTAAATGGTGCATAACTGAATAGTTATATATTGTGTGTATATATGTAACTAAGTACTACTAGCAGTTTACCAATACAAGAAGTAATAAATTGTATAATAATTTAGAACTAGATTGTTTTTGTGAGTTGGGTAGTATTAAAAAAAAGATAAACGCAATACTTGTAATTGAAATCACAATTTTTAGTAACAAAATCTTTAGAAAAAAACATTAAATTAGTTAGATATTGTTATTATTAAGTAATCAAAAATATTAAAAACTTTGTAGTGAAAAAAAAGAATGATCGTACTTAAATTTTAAACACACTTGAGTAATATCACAAAGCATTCTAGTTTTACAATGTTTATCACAAAAACATTAAAACTAAAAAAAAATTACAATCAGTTTATATAAATCTGATTAAAATTAGAATTTACAAGAGATTGTTTGAATTATAAAAAGTATTATAATTATTTTTTTGTTTTTGATGTTGAAATGACCCTTTTGACCTCTCTTATTACTGGTAATACTCTTATAAAATAAGCTTTATTACTTGTTTTGCAGTATATGTTAGTTGTTAAAACTCGGAAACATTTTTATTTTACTTTTCTTAAATATAATTAATATATGTTAGATTTTTAATTAGAGAAGGCATAATAATATTTCAGATCTATTTAATACAATTTATGTTGTACAGAAAGCATAAGTTCTAGTTTTTAATTTTACTTATGTTTTATGTACAAGTTGTTATTTGTAGATGTTATAGTCTATGTGTAATTAGTTTTCAAATAAGTTTTATGTTATGACTTTTCTGTTCTTAGGGTATTAATACACACTAGATCACAAAATATTGTTTATTTGTTTAAAAATTCATACTCCCCTTCGAAGTGTTAAAATGCGTGCCAATAGCAAAACTTGAAACTTAATTTTTAAACTAAGTAATTTTATTTTTAACATCTAAAGTACTATTTCAGAGCATTTAATTTCAGTAGGTTTAAATTTTTCGATGAAATTTTTAGAACTTTAATTCATCTATAAAGTTTGTAGTTTCATTACTTTTATTTTCTTTAAATACAAGAAATGTAAGTTGAATATATTGTTTTGATTGTGATTATAATTTTTTTGTTTCAAAAATATTTTAAATATTTTTATTTCAAAATCTTTTATTTTTATGTAATATTGTTAGATTTATTGTGACTGTTAAATATTTGAATTATAGTATAAATTATATTACTATGCATGTCATTAAGATATTAAATATAACAGTATTATTTATATATTTTTCAGGAATAGTGTAAGTGCATAATTGTCTCAGTGAAGATATATATTCTTAATTATTTGCATTATTATTTATATTGTTATTAATCTACAAGTGGTATATTTTATACATTTATATTTTCAGGTATAATGCTAGTGCACGGCTATCACAGGATAGATAGAGATTTATCATTACCCACAATAAGATCACAAGTTGAAAAACAACTAAATTTAATTTCACTCGGTTTGTTTAGTATTTCATTATTTTTTGTTTCTTAAAATTACTTTCAGACAGAAATTTAATTGGTTTGTTAAAAACTAATGGAAAATTTAATATGCTGTATGAGTACTTTTATTTAGTATTTCAATTCTAATTAGAAGTACTTAATGTTTGTCTTATTGTTTAAATTTTACAAGTTCTTAAATTTTTCAAAACTTGTAATGATGTTCTTAACAATATATTATTTGTACTTAAATTTCTAACATGAGCTCCTTAAACTAACAAAAATATTATATTTATAAATCCTTTCACAAATATTTTATATTTAAAAAAATAACATTTATTGCTGTTTTAGTTTTAAAAGTTTAAACTATCATCCAAAAGTTAAGTGTATCAATGAATAAAAATATTAAAACTTTAAAATAAATACTAATTTACTATGATAAGTAGGTTTATAAATGATAATTTTATAAAGGCTTTTTTTTTTGCTGTTTTGAATAACTTAAGTATATTTATTTGAAAACAATAGTGTTTCGAAAAGAGTTTTTTTTTTTTAGATTTTCATTAAGTTCAACTTTATAAACTAAACCTCAAATATAACTAATAACAGTTGATAAAAAAAAGTTTTTTCCTGAAAAAGCCAATACTTATTAATTTTTTTAATTATTTTTCTCAAATAATTTAGATATCATATAAACCGATCTTGTTTGTATCAATAAATTTATAAAATATAGTTAATTCTGAATTTTTTTTTAATTTTTTATAGGGTAAGCTATTTTTTATAAACTTAAGTAACTCTAATAAAAAACATATTATGTAATAGTTTTAATTTTATATTAGAAGTAGTTCAGAAAACTAAGAAACACATAGACGTTTTTCTTAAGTAAATGGATAATATTAATTAAAACATTTATCTGAAACAAATGAATAAATAAAAAGTGTTGTTTTCACATAATATCATTTTTCATAAGTATAAAAAATAATTGTATTTAAAACCAGTATTATTTATCTTAAAACAGAAGGTAGCAATATAAACCTGAATATTTTGGTTCATGCTAAAGTAAATAATGTAATCCATGATATAGTTCCGAACAAATAAATAAAAACTACTTTTAACAGGACAAGCGAAATTCGACGATGTACTCCAGCACGCAGTTTCTAATTTTCAGCAGAAGTTTTTGTATTTTGTTGAAAACATAAAAGGAATGGACAAATTGTTCGAAGTCACCTTCACTCCACTCTCTGAAAGCGGTAAACCCATGTCGAGGTATATATTTATTTTAAACTTTTAATAAACTAGATATTATTAAAAAAAAGTATGTGACTCTTCTTTTACAAAGAAAAGTTATTTTATAACTCTTTTGTTGGTTTAACTCATGCTTCTAGTTTTTATTTAAAATATTTTACAGTTTAAGAACAAAATTTTTACATAAGTGAAGAGTATTAAAGTAGACCGACTATAACTACAGTAGACTACCGCGTTAAGTACGCACTTATTCAGAAGAAGGAACTTCTAAGAAATTCCAGTTTATTTTTGCCTAAATTTTCAATCACCAAGTTTTCCCAGATTTTTTTATGTTTCCAGGTAGAATGGCCAACCTGCTGATTTAGCTTGAGACTTTTACAATTTTTAAACTAGGGTGAGTAATCCTGAGTAGTCTAAGTGGCCTGAGATTGTGGCAGTCCTGTTATTAAATGTTAATAAGTGGCTGTACTGCTATAAAACATATAAATCTAGATAACAAAGTTAAATAAACCTATAAATACAACATAGTTAAGTCATAATTTAATTTAAATGTACAAACATTGATGCTTTGAAAATGTTTGGTAAACGCAATGTAGTTTGGTATTTTCCCTCTAACAAAACAAAATATGGAAAATATGGCTTATTATTCTTTTTTATATCATTGACTGACATTGACTTTCTATATTAAATGTATGTACTAGTTATGTAGAATCTTTTTATAGAAAAAACAAATCATTTTAAAATCTATTAAAATATTTTGCAGATTAGAATCATGTATTAAATATTAATTAAAAAAAAAAAGACTTGTTTGTTTGGCCTAATTATTTGATGGCTAGTTGTAAGAAAGAAATCAAACAACTAAATTTCATATTATACTATCTCGTCAAAAAGTACGCACTACCCGTGCTAAGTACGCACCTTTTGGTCGGGTTCAGTTTGCGTAATTAAGCGGTAGTCTACTGTAGTCAATAATTATTACATTATGACGTAACAAATGCATTACAACATACATTAATCAAATGATAAAAGTCCAGTAAAATTCTAAATCGATTCAAAACAAACATTATAATTATGACGTAACGAATACGTTTGATTTGTACGTAACGGTAGATGCAGTGTGGAATAAAACTTATATGTTTTATATTATATGTTATAATATAATTACAACTTTTATTTTACATAAACATTCATTATTACATTATGACGTCACAGATGCGGTAGATGCAGGAGGTACATGAAATTGGTTGTGACGCAACCACCGAGGTTGTACTGCAACACTTGCGATCAAACTTATGACCTGCCAAGCAAGACCAACGTCAAGTTGTACAAGGAGTTGAAGTGTCCGTTGGACGAATTTGAACTACTTCTGTGCACCACCGGTTTGTTATGTTGAGTGTTATTGCTAAAATAATTTTGTTTGTCAATTCAACCAGTGGTTTTGTAACTGATTGTGATATTATTGTCAATTAGCTAAAACTAATACTATTCTAATGAACAAAATTCGTTTAAAAAATCATTGCAGCATCGTTTGTTGAAGTTATTAGCGTCTTGAGTTGTTTAACTTATCGCACCAGTGGCAGCTTACCGCAATAAAATTCTGGTAACACCGGCGGTCTATGAAATAAAGATTATTACACATAGTTTGTATAATATACTGCTCCAATTACTTTTGTTATATTCTATCTTATATTTAAAGTATTTTAACAGGTACTGGTAGAAATTTTATATATTATGTCCTAATGTTACAATCATTATAATTCAATGAATCTAACATTTTACATTTATAGGTACTGGTGGAAAATCTTACATATTATGTCCTTACTGTTACAACCATCCCCCGTTCCCGAAAATGAAAACTTACCTATATAATAAAAATTAACTACTTCATATAGGTACTGGTGGAAAATCATACATATTATGTCCTTATTGTTACAATCACCCACCGTTCCCGCAAATGAAAACTTACACCGGTTGCAATCACTGTGTTCACCCAGGCTGCCCTCATTCTAAGTTGGTTATTAAATTAGAAATATTTTTCAAACATCAGTATTACAATTTAAAGATTTATAGGTTTATAAAGATCTTTGATTGTGGCTTTAGAAATTAGTAAAACTACACCAAGCACCTTTTAAATAGGTTTATGTTTTTTTTAATAAATGTTTTTGTTTGTTCTTGTGGTAGTTGTGAAATATAATAGTTTAATACTTTTTTTTATTTAACAATACACTTAACAGATCAATTTTAACAGTTTTTTTATTATGAAAACTGAAATATAAAATATTTTTAGATCCACACTAGGAGTTTGTTCTTGTGAAAATTGTGAAGACGGTATACTGGTTTTAGACGAATCATCTGCTCCAAAGTGGAAACTATCGTGCAACAATAAGATGTGTTCAACTGTTGTTACTATTCCGAAAACAGTTCATAAGGTTAGTGTGATTGTTAAAAACATTTAAGTTTTTTGTTCTTTAATAAAGACTGTTTAAATGTTAATAGAGAGTATTAATGAATTTAAAACTTTGATAAATGTCATCATATAGTAAGTGAAAGCTCTATTTAGAAATAATATAAATAAAAACATAATTTAGCTATAAATTACAGCGAAAACTGTACATTAAGTAAGTAGGATTACTGTTATTAGTTTTGGCTTTAATTGATTAAACTAATTTAGTTAGTTCAGTTTTAAAAGTTATTTAGATGAAGTAATAAGTTTATAATATTAACTTTGTTATTCTATTTAAAAATTATTAAACTTTCTTAATAAACCATTAGATGTACAAGTTATAAAAGTTTTGTACAAGTTATAAAAGTACAAACAAATGTCTATATTGCAGTTTATAATAATTATAAATATATATGTTTTATTGCTCAACTTGATTAGTTATATAACATTAAAAATAAAATATATTTTTCTTGTTATTTGACTAAAAAGTTATAAGTAAAGTATTAATATTGTTTTAGTATTGTTTAATACACTAATCACTGTTCTTTAAGACAGTGATACATTTTTTTTTATTGACTGTTTCATTAATCAGATATCAGTATCGGAAGATAAATGCCCGAAATGCGCAAATGTTTATTATTTGGACGTCACTTTTCACAAGGATAAATCTCCATTGGAAAATAATGAAACTAAAAGAACAGGTGATAAAAAATAAACACACAAAATATATTCTATTGTTATCTTAAAAAACAGTTCAAAAATCTTTAGTAAATTTTTGTATAAAAACCTTAAAATTTATATATTAGGTTTCATAAATATAATATTAGTATTATAGATGGTTATATACTAGTGTTTTTTCGACCAAATCCTAAGAAATCTCGATAATAAGATTCAAGAAAATTATGAATCAGAAACTAATTAGAACAAATTAATTTGACGACTAAATATAACTTTAAAAGTTTCATATAGTACAGTGAAAGAAGAAAGTAGTTATTTAGTTCAACTATAACCATAATTGTTCTTTATTAAATTTGTTCAAAATTAATTACCATGGTTACATTCAACTTCCGCTTTTTTTCAGGTTGCATCTACTGTGACGAGGTCCTAAACAAAATGGTGTTGGTCAAGAAAGCCCGGACCGTTGTCAGGTCAACCAGAAGTAGGGGGAGGGGAAGAGGGAGGGGCAGAGGACGTGGAAGGGGGAGGGGAAACCCCAAAGACAAGATGTCTCAGCTGGCCAATTATTTTGTCTGATTTACAAATTTTTATTTTATGTTTTCTTTTAGTTCTAATGTAGTTAGCCAATGTGTTCGTAATAACAATTTTTTATAGTTAATGATATTTGTTTGTGTTGTCTAAAAATAACAACTATTTTAGTTACTATCTTTATTAAATCTAACTTATTTGTGTTTGTTTTTACTATTGTATGTTTTTTTATAATTTTTTATCTGTTATTTATAAAAACTTTTAACTATCTTTAAAAAAGGTCCAAAGTTATTATTCTTCTTAAATCTTAATTTTACGAAAAAAGTGAGTAATAATGTATAAAGTAAGTAAACTTCAAAACAAAATCATGATTCGGAAAAAATCAATTTTGACACTGGAAATTTGAATACACTGACTAATTTAGTTGAATTATCTTTATTATTAGTTAAGTTGGCCAAAAATCTTTACTCTGATAACAATACATTAGTTTTACATTTTAATAAAGTGTTTACTTGAGTTCAAATAAAACAGTTCAAATTAAAGTAGAGAATGTAAATGCTCTTTTTTGATCATAGCAAGTTTGAAAGTCCAATAAAAATAATTTGTTCATAATATTGAATGTAGCGAACAGCAACTAGATAAAGATTTTTTTTTTCAATTTCGTCAATTTTTCTTATTCTTAATATCAGAGTTTTATAAAGTGGGCGATATCGTCCTGTCAAAAGAGGTTTTTGCTATCAAAATAACAATAACTAGTAAAAGAGCGTATAAGTAAATGAGTAACTAACTATACAAGGGATAGTTCCAATAAACTGTTTATACTTTTCAAATTCCTACAAAATGGGTATGATTTTGGTAAACCCTGATCTAAATTTTACAAAAAAAGAAAATCTAATGATGCTTATGTTTATAAAATTTTTTGTTACTAAACTCCTCCCTCATATTTAGTTGTGTTGTTAAATTTTTTAAACTTTTATTATTTAAAATGAAATCTTTATGGTTGTTAATCTAGTAGTAGCTATATACTGGTAGCCCTTAAAAAAACTTATTTAAAGTTTGTATAAACAAACTAAATAGATTGTGGTATAATTTGCTTTGAAACTTTCAGTTATCAAATTGTTTTGTAAATAAAACTTTGATATCATGCTTTTTCTGCTACATCAAAGAAAGAAGTTTAGTTTTTACTTTATTGTTGTTCACTAGATACTATAAAGCTTTATATAGTATATATTTTATACTTTTAGATTATAAATTATTCAAATCTTTCACGGTTTCTATTATCTTTGATTTTAAATATTTCAGAAGGCGTTTTAATTCGGATAGTATAACAAATACAATAAAAGAGGCTCGCTATCGGCTATGTGTTTTAGGAGTATAAAAAGAAACAATAATAATAAATCACAGACACAGTTATGCAATAAACAAAACAAATCAATTTCATAAACCTTATTTTTCTCCTCATTTTTCATCTGCTTCGGTTTCTTAAATGGTTGTTGCCCTTCTTTTGGTCTTCAGTGTAGCACATTGCCATTTGACGCTGTCATTTACAAGTAATTTTTAATTATCAGTTCTTGAAAGACAAGTTACTTAAGTCTCGCTTACATACGTTCTTAAAACATAATTTTTCTCAGTTGCGTTTGCGAATGACCTACTCGCTAAACATAGAATGTTTGAGATTTGTTTTTCAACAACCTTTAGAACATAACCGTGCCAGCAAAGCCTGTGTTAACTGAGGATAAATTCTCAAAAAATGTACTAAAAGTTTGACAATCTGGTATGCTAACACTTAAAAAAATATTTTAGATATAACTGAAAAAGTCAAACGTAATTTAAATAAAAGTTTAGTCTCTAGTTTAGCTTTTAGTCATCTGTTAAAATTCAACTTGAGCTGAAACTGAAGCTATTAAGTTATTGATTAGCCTATTGTTAGTAACTAATAAAAGTTTATAGCTAAAACACAATATTTTTACCAAAATTGTTTAACAAAATCAAAACACCTGTATAAGAAGCTTTATGTGTATAAATACAAATATTCCACATTACTATCATAATTTTTTTACACAATTAGTATATCTAAACAAAACTTACTTCAAGTTTTTGCATAAACAGTATAAGTTTTTTATATGATGATCTTTAACGAACAATTTTGAAAAATAATGTTTCAGGTTTGCTATCTAAAAATTAACAAAAAAGTTAATCAGTATTGGTATTAAAATAAGTTTTCGATAGCAGAATCAGAAAATATCATTACTTGTAATAGTATACGTAATTCACGTCTGTTAGTTATTGCTTAATTGTTATTTCTATTGTCAAATAAACCTATAATTTCTGATATATTTTAACAAACATTAAACATAATAGAACCAGGTACTATTCTTATAAATGTACAAAAAATCCTAAAATTAAATAAAAATTAATAAAAGTTTTATCAATATTTATTCAAAAAGTCGTTGCTCAACTAACTGCAATTATTGTGGTGTTGGTTTTATAGTCCCATGGTTATTGTAGTTAAAGCAACATAACAGATTATAAAAAGTTTAATTATTATTAAAACAATTTTGCATAACAAAATAAAGGATTAACATAGATTAAAACGATAAAGGTAAAAATCAGTATTAACAGTTTTAAGGAAACTAATTAAAGAAAATAAACATATTCCTATTGTTCTAAAAATAGTATTTGTTTAACAATCGTTATAGTTTAGAATCTAATTCACTAGTTTAGTTTACGAACGACAAATCAAGCGCTCAAAACGTTGTGCCCTAGGACCTTGGGCATAAAAAAAGTTTTGGTTATCAAGTAGTACACCACGGATACTTTTTAACGTCTTATCCAGGACTAGTATATATCTAGTTAGAAAATAACGTGATAATTTCAAATAGAACTAATAATACGAGCAAAACTCAACTTAGTTGTAACTAGGTTAGCAATATAATCAGCAGTATAACGATTGTATTACTCTTTATTAAAAATGTGTTACCCTATTTTTTTAATCAATTTGAATAGCAGCATTATTATAGCTATTTTTAGCCAAGTTGAGATGTTTTCGCCTTTTTATGTTTTTGCATTAGACTACTGTAGACATGTTGATAGTCTGTGTATAAATATATACATACATCTAATACATATTGTAGTAGTTTGGGAATAACTTATTTTTTTATTTGACTTGTATACGTAACATGTCGATTTATAGCTCTAATAAAAAAAAAATAATGTATTTATTATTACATTATTATATTATTAAAAGAAATCATCACACACTTCTTACACAGTTTAAGTTTAATAACTGATTGTTTCTTAATAAACACGATAAAGAAGTTTAAGATCAAAAACTTTATTAAACGACCAGTATATATAAGAAGTTTTAGTCGTCAGGTTTCTTACTTTAACTTTGTTGAGCTAAAATTTTTTTTTATAAAGTTAAGAAAAACAACAATAAATATATTTTATATAATTATTTTTTTAATTAGAACTCAATATAATAAAAAAATAAGAAGTAACATTCAAAAGACAAATGTTTATTTTATTGTATAAATTAAAATAAAACATTTAAGCTTAATTTTATAAGTTAATGACTACCCTGATGTTAAAACACATATTTTCAAAATTACTTTTATCATATTCTAATAATACATTTTTCAGTGAATTTTTATAGTTTGTAGTACGCAGTAAAATGTATCCTTTTAAATATTAATAATACAGTATATAAATACAATAACAAAGTATTTTTTCATTATGTACTATAAAACTTTTTTTGAAACCAGGTAACACAGTATTGATATAACGTTTTTATCAAGGCATAAAAAGTATTTTTTGTTTTGTTATTAAACAACATGCCTTTCTGGGCACGAACTACCTTTTAACCTAAGTATTCGTTTGCGTGAAAAAAATTAAAGTTTGTGTTCAAAACAGACTTTACACTTAGTTTAGTATTATTAACTTCAGTAGTATTTTATAAGTTTGTTTTGTAAACATATCATAATTTTTTGTTTTCTCAGTACTACAGGTTATTAGGTATAAAAATACACTGGCAATTTTTTATTTTTTACTCTTCAAAAACGGGCGTGGTAAAAACTGTTAAAAAATAAAAAAATAATAATTTTTTTATATATGTTCTTAAGTTAGGCAATTCAAAAAAAAAGTTGTTTCGTTAATTAAAATGATAGTTCATATTTCATCTAAAGTTATGTTAGTTTGATTGTTTTTTGAAACTTAGTCGGAATTTACTTTTTTTTAATTTCAAATTCGTACATAAAAGTCTTTATACAGTTATTGTTGAGTTTTGAATTTTTTAAATTTATGAGATTTGAGACAAAAATGTTTTTTAAATATTTAGCGATAGAAGAGAGAGAAAAAAGTTTTTTCTATGAATTTTGATCAAGCACTAGAAATCACAGTCATTACTATTTTGCTGGTTAACAAAGAGCTTTAACTATAAGAACAATATTATTTTACCATTAGGAGTTTCATAAAACTCCTAAGCAATCTAAACAATTCAGTAAGATTTTTATAACTTATGAAAAGTTGAAGTTTTTAATTAATGTCAGGAGAGTTAGTTTTATCTCTTTTATTAATTTTTTGGTTTTTATTGCTTTGTTTTTATCTTTTTATAAATGAGGTGATTTCAAAAATACAAAAAAAGAACAAAGCTATGTAGGGCAATACAAAGTATAAGTTCATTTCGATTAAAATTTTAAGTAACAAATAAAATTATTTTCTAATGATTAATTTTTTAACTAATTGTATTGATTGCGTTACAAAATTCTCATAGTTTTCGTTTTTGACTCTTTGTTAATTTATGTTTTTGATTACACAATTAGTTATAAGTTTATCTAGATTAGTTAAAACCTATAAGTATAAATATACTACAGTATATACATAATACTATACTGTACTATATAGTATACTATAGTATATTTTTATTTAAAAATAAATCTTTTTTTGTATTATTTTACTTAGTTTTTAAAACTATTTAAAAGGATAGTACATAAAAAAAAAATTGAACTATGTTATATCTTTTGTCAAAGTAATTGATAAATTTATGAGGCTTAGAAAACCAGTATTGTCACGTTTGAAAATTCTAAAAATTTTTATATTGCAAAATAATTTATATTTAAATTTTTCATGAAAAGGTTCACTAAAGATCATACAATAAAATTTTGCTGTCAAGAAATGACCTGAAGCTATTACAAACATTTTAACAACTGCAATCAATTTTTTCAAAGGGTTGCTACCTGCATAGCTGTCAAAAAAGTTAAAAATAGATTCATTAACTCAAACTAGTACAACTGAAAAAGCTGATGCAATTTTAAAATTGGTTGAATATTGTTGTTAATAATATTACTAACTATATTGACTCATACGTTAAGACTAGTTTAATAGAGTGGTAGAAAAAAATATTTTTTTTTTAACAAAATTATCTAGAACAACAATTTAAATAATTAAATACATTAAAGATATAAAAACTGCTATAGACTTCAAAGTTTAATCTAATTGTTTTAATTTTATAGTTTCAAAGAGATTAGCATTTTATTTTTATTTTAAATTATCGATAAATTAAACTTGTTCAAAACTAGTTTGTTAATAAAGTTTAATTATAAAACAAATGAGTAAACAAAGTTTTGAACGCAGAAAATTAGATATAGCTGAGACACTGTAAGAACAATTCATTTTTAGAGTACTTTTAATACTATTTTAACAAAGATAAGTCTTAGTTTTAGATAAAGTCTTAGTTTATTGACAAAGCATCTACATAGTTTTTGAATGGCAATAGCTGATATTCAGAATTTTTTATTTTTCAGCTTTGAGTCTCAAATATTATATCTTTTTATTAATGTACAAACATTTAAAAAAGATGAGGTTTTTATTAAAACTCTTAGGATATTTTCTTATAAAGTTTATAAATTAAATATTCTCGCGAGTTTACTACGTAAATGTGCTTATCAGCGAGAAGAGTTGAGAATATTTGTTTTTATCAGCTCGAGTTTCAATACAAAACTTAAAGAATGTATTTTATTATTCGTTCAAAATTCTAAGAATACTTGAAACAAATGAAACTAATATCATTTTGCAATACCTCCATTATTAATGTCAGATAGTTTCAGCGGTGAGTTTAACATTTTAAAATCTGTACAAAGAACTCGATATGTTCTAGTCTGTCAAATTTTATGTTTTAAGTTACTGTATTTAAAAACAAAAAAAATTCTATTTTCTGGGTCAAATAAAAATTTTTACTTGTTGTTTCCTTTTTCAAATTTTTCTACCACAGTACATATCTAACATTTTAATAACTAAAGCTTTTCGAAAATCTAACACCTTATAATTTTTTTAGGTTAAAACTTTTTTAATCAGAAATACAATTCAAACCAATGCTGAAATTCAGAGTGACCAAAGGTATATAGCTTCATTTTATATAGTAATGGATAAATAAAAGTATAAACTTAGTTTAAAATAAATATCAAATAACCTTCTATAAATGATAATGCTATAAACTACTTTAAATTTTCAATTTGTTAGCCAACAAGTTTTAAGCAACGTTTAAACATAGAAGAAAGTTTAAACCTTAAATAGTTATAAAAAACAGCCAAAAGAATATAATGAAGTGTTTTTTCTGATTACTTTTGAATTTACTTATTTTACAGACGGTGTAAACGGTCGCTTACCACATGAGGGTAACTCTGTCACCAGTGATATCAGTAAAAATGTCGAATCAAGTGAGTATAGATTAATTGATAGATTTGCGTATTTAACTTTTATTAGGAAACGTTTGAAAGCAGCTAGTAAAAATGTTTTAGTTTTTGTAAATAGTAGACAAGATAAATTAACTACTTAAAAAATAATTTTTGCATTGTAAGCGTTTCAACTGATAAACATATTTGATTATATTCCTTTAAAAATTAATTTTTTTTAATACATTTTGTTTAAGATAAAAGATTAATTTCTGCATAAATAGTTTTAGTATTTTTGTGAATATTTTGTTTAAAATTTTAATAAATCTCCTGTAATGTTTAAGCAATAAAAATGTTTATTCATACTATTAGTTTATTTTATTTTACTATTAGTTTTATTATAGTTTATTTATTATAGTTTTTTTTTATGTTTCGAAATATTATGATGCTCATATCTTTGTCATATATCATATATTTTGTCAAAATAAGTCCTCGTTTTGGATTTATGTTTAAGTGTTTTTATAATTTCAATATCAGTAAAATTTAGTTTGCTTTAACAATAGTTTTAGCTAAATAAATAATATTAAAATTTTTTTTTTTTCAAAAACGTTACAACATTGCTTTTAATAATTTTTCAAACTGTTCTACACAGTTCGTTAAGTTGTTCAACTGCTTTTATATTAAATGTGTTATGATTCGAACTCTTAATTTTTACAGTCAGTTGTTTTTTAAAATGTGCTGTTTTAAAGTAAAAATAAACATTTTGTTCAAGTTGAAAAGCAGTTGGTATTTTTAAAAGTCAAACTGTTTTATTAATTATTAAAAAAAACCACAAAAAATTAAAATCATATTGAAGAAAGGTATACGTCTTTAGAGTAACTAATATGGTAATACAGTAGTAAAAACAAATAAATCTTTATAGGTGAAATAAATGCAGTAATTTCTAAAATAGAATGATTTTTTAATGATACTAATGTTTCTCAAAAAGTATTTTATTCGTAAAATGTATTCAAGTGATCAAATATAAAAATACATTACAGACGTGGTATTATTATGGCAATAAAACTGAAAATTGAAATAAGTGTGAAAGTTCAAAATATGACTACTCGAACTTAAGCTTTCAAAAATCTTATTTTCTTTAGTGAAAAAACTAAAGATAACATAAAAGCTTCAAAGTTTCAAAATATTTTTTTTTTAAATTTACATATGGTCTTTCCGGTACTTTAAAAAAGAAAAATAATTTTTTAGGTACTGGGTATTTTACTTCAAATTTTTTTACATGTATTTGAAAACATATTTACTTATAACAAATTTTTAATATTAGTTTAACTACTTAATATCATCATTTTAGTTTTTTGTACTTGCGAGACACAAAAGTACAAATATGTAATTGTTTAAATTCACTTACTTATCTTGTTAGCTGAAAAAATTAACAAATTAAAATATTTTGAAGTAAAAACATTTGTATCATTGTTTATGCTATATACTTATAAAATGTTGTCAACTTATCCAGTAAATAAAAGTTTTTTTTCTGAAAAAGTGTTTATTATATTTTATAAACCTGTAAATTTTAAGTGAAAAGTTTTGCCTTTATGGCTATTTTATTACATGTCTTAGTTAGTTATAATTATAAATTGTGTTTTTAATACTTTGTATAAAGTTCTTAATAAACATATATAAAGTTGCTTAATAAACAAAGCACATTAATTTTTCTAACGTACATTTAACATTATTTTTTAGTATGTTTCATTTTTTGGTTAGCTTAAAAGTGTTTTCAAGTGTCTTTAATGCACATAGTTTATTAGTGAGTTTTATGACGTAATGATAAAAAGTGAATTTTGAAAGCACGCTAAACAGCTATGTTACTTTTTCAATAATGTTTATTGAAAATAAAGCGCTCAAAAATTTGGTATAAGGCCCTGGTTTACAAAAAAAATTTTCGATTATCGAGTCATACACCAATTGGATATAGCTTAATGTCATGTCCAGGACAAGATTAAACAACATAGTTTATTTTATAGGCAAACCGTTTATTTAAATTAATAAAAATAACTATTAAATTTTTCTTGAGTTTTATAAAATTATTAAGAGTTTATGAAAATCTAAGAAAAATAACTTATTTACAGTTTTATATTTGTTTATTTACAGTAAACTTTAAAACTGTTTGTTTTAAATTAGTTTGACAACTATGGCTAATGTTTAAAAACTAGTTTTGTTTTGTCATTACGGTATTTTTAAAAGCTTTGTATAAATCTATATCATATTCCTTCTCTTCCAAGTTCGCATAGTTTGCAGCCGATTTTCAATGAGATGTTATTTTAATTTGTTTACATCCTATACAAAAACGTTGTAATTAATGTTTAATATTTGATACTTCAAATGATTTCCTGATGATTCAAAAGTTCGGTTGTACATCTTTTGTTTCGGTTTATGATTCAGGTACCTTTATTTATATGTGTGTCCTTTTAATTCTTGACAAACTTTTATTTAGTTGTTAGTTTTGGCAGTGGCCCTACAGATAAGTTTTGATTGTATGTAAAGATTGTTAAAAAGAATTATATATTTTGGCAGTAGCATAGTTTTTTTTTTTTATTTGCATTCGTGTTTCTACTTAAAACTTTACTGTTACGTGTTTCCTTTAACGTTTTTCTTAAAAAATATTTTTTTTTTAACTGCTTGTGAAGCTTCATGAGATCTTCATTTTAAAAGTTATTATCATATGGATTGTTTTTGTTGTCTACAAACATACTCACCAAATTTAGAACTTTATTGATTTTTTGTTGAAACGTTTTTGAGCTTTGAAAATGCCTTTATAGTATGTTATATTTCCTATAAGTTTATACTGTTTGGTGTAAGTTTTTTTCGTAGATTAAACAGTATTTGTAGTTTACTGGTAACAATGAAATTTGAGACGTTTATTTCACATTATAAAGTAAATCTTCCTAATATGCAAAGTCTCCGATTTTTAATTTAAAAAATAAAGTGTTTGCTAATATTTTTGTATACTTTGACTTATCTTCTTTATTACAGATAAAATGTGTTAGCTTTACGTCTTTTATTGCAACTTTTACAGAGTTGGAAAAAAATAATGAGCATTAACTTGGCTTGAACGGATTTTTTGTAACTTATTTTTATAACCAAACTTTAAAACTAATTATTTTCAATTTCTTTAATGCTAACTTGGAACTTTTATTATTCTAAAGAACATTCTTTTGCTTAGCTTTTCACGATAATTTTATCAAATTGGGGTCATATTTTTGTAGTAGGGCCCCTTTAAAAATTAATGCTTTTTTGCATTTTTTCACTTTGCAACGTTTTTCTCCAAATATTTTTTTTCTAATTTTTTTAATATCAACATACTTACTTAATTGAGTTTTAAAATGTTATTAATTTCTTTCTTTATTTTTTTTTATAAAATAAGATTAAATAAATTTTTCAGAAAATTTCCAAATTTTCACGGCTTTGGTTTTTTTTAATTGGTTTTGTAGCAAAAGTAAATTATTTTTTTATAAATTTTATTATTAACAGACATATATAATTAAGTTTTATAACGTTATTATATTTTTCCTTACCTTATATCATTTTTGAAATATATGATCCATACAAGTTTTACCTAAATATTTGTTTACGTAATTTAAGGGATATTTTGATCAAATACTAAGAATTTAGGTAAAACTAAAATAGGTCATATGTTTGAAAAATAATAGTAAGTTGGTAAAAAATATAATTACGTTATTAAACTTAATTCCATAAATTTGTAAGAAAAAAAAAAAACAATCTATGTTTTCTTTAAAACCATGTAAAAAAAAAACCAAATCCGTGCAAACTTGGAAATTTTCTGTAAAATATAATTTAGCATATGTTATAAAAAAAAGAAAAAAAAAACAAAATTTTAAAACTCAATTAAATAAGTATATTAATAATAAAAAAATTCAAATAAAAAGTTATTTTTAAAGAAAAACGTTACAAGTGAAAAAATTCAAAAAAACATAACATTTTTAAAGAGGCCTTACTACAAAAGTAAAATCACAACTCGTAAAAATTATTGTAAAAAGCTAAGCAAAAAAAATTTCTTCAAAATAAAAAAAAGTTCCAAGTAAGCATTAAAGTAATTGAAATAAACTAATTTAAAAGTTGTTTTTACTATTAGTTCAATTTTATTTGATATTAATGCAAATATCAGTACATTTTATATAAAAAGTTCAAACGACAAAGAAGGTTAAAGGTACATATGTATGTTACTTATTAGTCTAAAAAATTTATATACATGCTCTTATTTACTTTATTTTATTTTATTTACATTAACCTACAAACTTAAGTTTCAAAAATAAAGACAAAATATATGCCTAACCAGAAAAGGTCTAAAGTTAAAGGGCGCAAAATAAAATGTTAGCTGTTACACCCATAGTTTTTGCTCTCAAATAAAGTGTTTATATTATGTTGTGTTTACTAATTAGACCAGGGTTTCCAAAACTTTTTTTCAAATTGCTCTCTTTGACCAAATTATAAAAGCTTTTGCCCCCTCCAACAAGACTACCATTTAAAATACCTAAAACCTTTTTTTTGCTCTTCATCTGCAACTAAAGAACATCTAGTGTAAATTTCAAAACTTTCAAGGTGCCCCGCATACCTTTTTCGATATATGATTAGTAATATGAGTTTTAAAATATAAGACATTGTACTATAATCTTTCTAAATAAATTTTAACATAAGTTTATACGATTTATTAGTTACCACAATTTTTTTAATTTATGCTTTTTAAAAAGTTGAGATTTAATTTTTTTTTTTAATTTTATTGTTCTAATCAAGAAACAAAGGGTGTTATAAAAGTTTTTTCTGAATTTTTCAACAAGTGTGAAAAAATTAAGTTCAAAATTCTGATAACTAAAAAAAGACTTTTGTTTTAATACATTTAAAAATATATTTTTAATACATTAAAATATAAAAGAATAAATTATTTTTGTAGAAATTATTTTGTATGCATTTTAATAACATAAAAGTTAAATACTCAATTTTTATCTTTAGGTTGTTTTATCTAAAGCTTATTAGTAATTATGTGTTTTAATAATGAGTTTTAAAATAAATTAGATTTATGGCTCCTTACATTTAACTTATTTTAGTTTTAACATGAAACGTATTAAACGATTTAAAATAAATTTTCTAAGTTAGTGTTCATACTATATAGTTTAAACAAGTATAAGCATTATGACAAACATTTACTGAAATTTATGTTATATATATATATAAGTTAGTGCACATAGGATTGTTAAAAATATCATTTAAACTGTTTTTGTTTTTACTACCAAACTACCATTAAAAGTTAAAGTAGACAGTAGTTCAGAAAAACTCCCTCATTGGAAAGACTTTTTTTAAGCTAATATGTTTTGGTTGAAAATGATTAAAAAAGCATTGTTTTAGAAGTGTTGAAGTAAATTCTATAAGTTGATATTTTTTAACTAATTTTATAACCTTTAGGTTGTTTAGTTGTAAAAAAACTAAACTAAAAAATAAAATATTCTTACTCATAATGTCGCTTAATTTTCATTCAAAGTAAACTTAATGAACAGCTTTAGCTTACCAATAAAAAAGATTAATTTTGTTACTAAAAATATCAATGTAATACTAAATAAATGCTTTGTGTTAGTTTATTAAAACTAAGCCAAAGCAAACCATGATATAGAATACTTATATCTAGTATAATTTTTTATTAAACCTTTATAAACTGCGACAAAATAAAATCCTATTAACTTCGTTATATATTTTTTATTATTATGTCGGGCATATTTTTGAATAAAAACAAGTTTATATGGGCCGTAAACTTATTCAAGTTTAGCATCACAAAAATACGTAAACAATTTTTATTTATAACATTACAATAGTTTGAAAGCTATAAATTTCTGAAGGAAATAACCAAAAAAGATTATATGTCAGTAGTTTAATAAATATATTTAATTTTACAACAGCCAACGACTCACGCTATCAATCAAACACAAACAAAACGAAAACTGGTTCAAAATCAAGTTTGTTATCTATAGTTAAAATTAAATATAATAGTTAAAATAAAAAAAAAATAACATAAGATTAAGCATTAGTTTATAGTTTGATTGATATTTTATAAATAAATTATAGACTATATTTTGATAAAAAGTTGTAAAATGTGTTTTGTAAATTATAAATTTTTTGTTTGTTATGAGTCGCAGTACTAATAAAAAAAAAATTGAATGTTCTTTAATATTAGTTTTTTAGAAATAAAAATTTCTAAGTCAATTTGAAATTAATACAACGTTGGGTTGTACTATACTAGCGAGCTTTTAATGTTAATTTAACGATATTATTTTATGCTTTTTAAAATAGAATTAAATTGATAAAAAAAAATTAATGACTTATTTCAGTTTACTGTTGCTGTTTAAATATATACTTTTATTATTAGTTAACTTTAAAAAGAGACTTTGAATTAGAAAAGTTTAAAACACTTAAGATGCATAAGAAACTTTTAACTTATTTTATAGTCTTAAAGTAAAGATAAATTGATTAAAGAGTTATAACTTCATTTTTTATATTTTTAACAAAACTATCAGAAAGAATAATAATATGGAAACCAGTTAATTTCAATAACAATTCTTCTGTTGAGTTGAGAAACGGTAAAAAAGAAGAAAATGACATTTTTGTGGATAGAACTCGCAATATTTTGAACGAAATTTCTTTAGAAAACAAAAAAATGAGTTGGTTTTGTGCTTTATGACAAAAACTTTAAAACTTTCAAGCAAAAGTTATTAATAAACGCTTTAGTTCATAGTACTGTAAAGTATTTATTTTTGATAAATATTTTTATCAACATAGAAGTGCCAGATTTTTAATCAAATTTTAGAAATGTTAAACGGCAACATATATTTTAATCATTATTTGTTAAGGGTCTAATTGAAACTTTAACAAGTTTACTCTAATATTTGCTGAGTCGAAAATTTTCAAAGTTTTTTGTTAGATTTATTTTATTTATACCCTTTTCCTTAACACAACTTACCCAAATATGTTAATAGTTAATCAAACTTTTTAGTAACTAAAAACGAACATTCATGAAAAAAAACTTTTTTTATTTGCTTACTAAGCAGATATTAGAGAAAACAATTGATGTTTCAAAAAGACTCATTTATTAATATAAAAGACTGTTGACTAAATTTATTAAGTTAAGTAAATTTCCAATGGTTAGAAAAAGGATACTAAAAATTAAAAAACAAATGATCAGATAGTAACCATTAACACCAATATCATACGAGTTCTCAAATTAAACGGACGTTTAATTCACGGTTCTCAGTAAGCCTATTCAATTTTACAAACAGTGGTCAATGAAGTGAAAGCAGAAAGACCTAAAGACTCTCTGACAAGACATATCTTGGAGTGTTCTAAAGATTTAGATGAAAAAAATTTACATGGAAATGAGTTGATTGATAACAAAAGACTGTCGCAAAGCTGTAAAGAGTTGAAATCGCAGTTATATACTTTAGGTAAGAGAGCAATTAGTTTTCAAACTCATAACTTAAGTTTTTTTTTAACCAAACTTAAACTTTTGTTTAAATAAACAAAATAAACTTTATAGAAACTAAAAGTACTATTTTGACTTGCAAATGTGTAAATAGATTCTTACTTTTTCTTTATTTTTGACAAAACCTAATTTTTTGTTTTATAATATTCCAAAAGCAGCATTTCATTACTGTAGAAAATAAATTTGTTTCAGACAATTCTGATCCACAACCTCTGCATGCAGAACTATTGAAGCACCCCAGCTCTTCAGCAACAAGTGAATAGTTAAAAGTATTAATGTTAACTAGAAAACTTTAATATTTACTTTTGTTTAAGTCGTTTATACATTTGTACAAAGTTTAGGGTAAAACACAAGTTATTATAAAGTACTATAACTAGATGAGAAGAAATATTATGAAAACATCGAAGTTGATGAGCAACTGAAGTTAAGCTACGTTGATGAAGCCGTGAATGATAATAACAGAAAAAGATTGGAAATCTTTAGAAAGAATTATATTCCTGTCAATCAGGAAACTTGTGTTTCATGCGTCAAATTGCGAGAGAGACAACATCATAATTCGATTAACAAAAGACTGTCACGAAGTTACGACAACTTATACTTATATTATTCCAAAACAAGTAATTAGTAATTAATATTTATACCTTAAGCTTAAATTTTTTTAACAGTTATTATTAGTTTTTTTACGTGTTTAAAAGTTGTTTTTAAATCTAAGCTAAGCCTTTATGTATTAATAAAAAATTCTTTAAATTTTCATATACTTATTACAACTTAGGATATAATCAAAATTATTTGCCTATATGTTTATTGAATCATATTTTAAAAGACTAGATTGTGAATATTTTTTTAGTACAATTAATTTAAAGTGGTGAAATGTTTTTCAAGACAGCCATAATATTGATCGAAGTAATTCTTACCGTAATGTAATTTCTTTTTATAATACATAGACGAACAAAATGTAGAAGATGTAAAGACAAAATCACTGAGGTGTAGAAGGTTTAAATTTCCTGACAAACAAAAAATATCAAGGACACAACAGAATTCGAGACCATATGATGTTTTGAACATAAATCATTGTAAGTTTAAGAGTTGAGTTTTAGTTTCAATTTTTTAAGTAAAGTTAACACAATTTTGTTGGTTTGTTACTTAGTAGTTGTCAATGCATATATTTATTTTAAGTTTAAGATTTATGCTTCTTTAAAATAGTTCGATTACTCAATCTTACTTTATTTCGAGAACTTAGACGTTGATGTAAACAACTTTAAGCTAGATGTAATTAGTTTTCATAGACTTTTATTTTTTTTTTTCTGATCACTAATGATCTTATTAATGATTATTGACTGAGTGAAATATTATTGAATAATTGAAATTGTTAATAAAAAAAATAAGTTAATTTCATTTACTTCACAAAAACCACATGAAGATTATAACTAAACTTTTGTTAACAAAAAATACAAAATTCTTGAAGATTCAAAACTTACTAGGTATTCCTTCTTTTCAAGACTGCTATAACGTTGCCCGCAACAAATCTGTAATTCCAACGTTTGAGCACATCGACGAGCAGAGATTAAATGATGCAAAAGTAAGATCATTGAGACAGAGGAGCTTTAAATTAGCTGACAAGCAGCAACTGTCCGAGTCAAAAAGAAATTCAAGATCAGTTGATAATCTGAACAGAAACGATTGTAAGTTAATAATTCACTTGAAGTTTGATGAACTTAATTAAAAATGTTGTTTGTTTTTTACTTAATATTTATCAGCACTTAGCTATGCTTCTTTGATTATTACTCCTACCATTTTTTAAACATATACATACTCATTTTTCGTTTATGCATTTTTAATTAGTTATATTTATTTTTCACAGTTAATAGCCAAAGTAACCCTGCAAATGACAGTTGTGAAGATTGTGAAAACAGACAGGAACAAAGAAGGTTTAAATTTGCCGACAAACAAGAACTATCAAATTATAATCGCCAGTCGAGCTCATATGATGTTTTGGAAAGAAACATTGGTTAGTTGAATAATTAAACTAAAGTTTCAATATTATAAAATATGTTTATTAAAATATATCGATTTCTAAACTAATAAATGTCAATACATTTTTTTTTAAATTTCTATTTGTAGTTTTTATATTATGCTTCTTTAGAATTGTTCGACTGTCTAGCTTATCTTGTATTCAAAATACTTAAACTTAGATATATCTTCATCTAACTTAATCATTATTTTTTACAGTATATAATCCACGTAACAGAACAAATAACAGATATGACGAAAAGTTCACCAGAGAAAGAAAATGTTTGTTTAATAATTTAGTAGTCAAATCGTTTAGTACTATTTTGTTAAACTTTTTTTTTTCAGCTTTTATTTAATCTAAGTTTGTAATATACATTAAAATTTCATGTTACTACAATATAAAAAGTAAAGTTTCAAAAACTAGTTGATCACTTTTAAATAATACAAAGTACTCTTAAAACATCACTAAAGATTTTCTAATAAATAATTATTTTTAGTTACAATACAGAAGCCAGCAAGCAATGTTTATTCCAAACTCAATTTTGTTCAACCAAACAGAATTAAAAATAGAAGTTTGTTTATTTGTTATACGAAAGAGTAAATAAAAAGCTAAGTATTTTGTTTTTTCAAATTCAACCGGTTTAAATTTATAAGTTGTTGTTTAAGCTCAAACACCACTTTTACCTAAAGGTTAATCAAACTAACAATAAAATGTAAAACAAAAGCAGCTTTATTTTAAAATGTAACACGTCATAAATCAATTTAATTTTTACTTAAACAGATCCGTACGAGCAAGTGTATAGCTGTGATAGTGGCATGAAAAATCAACAGTACATCGGTCGAATTGTTAATTTCAACTGCCACTATTACTGCTACAACCACAACAAAGGAACACACTTTTACAGGAACTTCTACAACAACTCGGGTTTGTTTTTTACTTTGTTTTTACGAAACGATATAGCCTGTTGTTGAAGATTACCGTGGTTTTTGATGCCAAGTAGTCAAAGCTTGGGTTGCTTTTTTTTTTGTTTAATCAAGTATACAATCGTTTAATGAACCGGGCATTATTAACTTCTTTTTTATAATATCTAACTTGGAAAAATTAAGAGAGTAAGTTTAATAAAACAACAGTTTAGTTTGTAATTTTTGATTTATACTTTGTATCTGAAACATTCTAACTTCAAAACAATAACATTGATATATTTTAAGAGACTGTTATTTTACATTTAAAACGAATTTTATAAAATCAAATTTTAACTACTAGTTTATCATTGAAAATACTTTTTCAAAAATTCTACCGTTATTTTGAATTGATAATAATACAAGTTTCGGGATAATTAAAACTAAAGCATAATACTAACTGTAGTTCATGTAAAAACAAAGGTGCAAATGCTGAAGTGGACGACCCATTCAAGTGGTATTCCAATGGTACACACAAATTTCTGGTGTACGACGATAAAATCTGCCATCAGACACGTGGAAAACCCATTAAGGTCGATAAAAGCACCCAGTGGGATCCCAGTTTTGATGTGAAAGGTTTTTGTTTTTTATGTTTTACATTTTTTCTTAATTAAATATTAATACTTTAAAATTCTAAAATATATTATTTAAATTTGTTATAAAAAACTAATTCTCAATTGTTTTAGTTTGTTTTAGTAAAAACTATATTTTACATTTGTTTAATTAATTTTCAATAATTTTTATAGCCATTGTTGATACTCAATAAAATAATTGTTGATACTATATATAGATTAAAAAATTACTTAATCTAGTAAAACGCAGTTTCAAAAATTTTGCCAGTAACAATCCACGTTATAATTCTTGTATAAATAACTCAACTATCTTATGAGTAAAGTCAGCACTAAAATTTAGTTCTTTATGTTTTTTATTAAGTGCAATACATCATAGAACATGAAGAAAAAAGCAATGAAAACCTGATGAAGGAAGTAAATCTGACAGAGACACTGCATGAAAAATCGAAGCAAATATCGAAAGTTGCTTCTTCTAGAACCAGAGACTCTTATGAATATTTAGAATTGGTAAGATGTATGATAATGATTTAAGTTAGAACGATAGTAAAGTATAAAGTATATACTTATTATTATTCGGTTATAAAAGTTATATCAGTTGAATTTTTCATTCTAAGCTTAATTATATTTTTGTATACTCTATCCTATGAAAGTTTTACTTTAACAAATTCTATAACTATCTATAACTTTTAAGACTTAAGAATTTAATATTCAACATACTTTGTTTTGATATGAATATTGCAGTATTACTATTGTTTATTGAAAGTTTGAAAAGATGTATATTTTTTTATTTGTCAGTCTCAATTATTCTTACACTATCAAACACTATTTTTGATCATAGATATAGCTTTATTTATAAAAAAGTAAGATAAAAATTTATTGTATTTGTTTTAAATCTTTAAAACTAGTTTAAACATCATTAGTATTGATAAAATACATATTCTCATATGTATAATTGATAATGTATATCAATAAGCATACATGCTGTTGCTTTGTTTTTAGCAACTATGTCATTCATTTATTAACGTAATACTATTTTGTATTTTTCTTAAAGTGAGTTTTGAAAAAGTATTAAATTTAAAGGATCAAAAAGAAACGCAAGTAAAGAGTGGAACGAACGCAAAATCAAAGGAGACTACAAAGAAAGGATCATTCTTTACCAAATTCGCGTGGATCAAAGGAAAGAAAAATAAAACACTTCAGGACAATTTGAACGTATAATAAAAATACTTAAAAATCTTTGCATTTTAATTAACTTAATTAAAAAGTATAAGAATGTTTAAGAAAAACAGTTTCCTATAACAAGTTTGTTTTAAAAAAGAATATACTTCAAGTTAATAAAAAACTCAAAAAACTCTAAAATCATTTTTATTGACTGATTTTTTAATTTTAGTAAATTAGAATGTCTATAACAAATAAGTTTTTAATTAGTTTTAATTTTTATTAAATAACATAGTTTTTATAACAAAATTTCTAAACTAAATTTAAAATTTCGAAAATAACTGTTTTTGAAATGTTGCTCTTCAGGTCTTTTTACTTGAAAAAATTTACACTTTTAACAGTTTCTTGACATGTTGTTTTAAAGCTACATAGTATAGAGAAACAATAACATTAGTTTAATTTTGCAATTTCAATGGTTTCTTCAGACTTTTTTCTACAATTAAATAATCCAAGTCTGATAGTTTGAAAAAAAATCTTTTCTAGTTGAGAAATATTTTTAAGGAAATTTCTTTTCACATACTTTTTAAGAAAATGTTTAACTATTTCAGCTTTTACTTTAGGTCTTATTTTGTAAAATTACTTTGTATGTTACTTTATTGTATATCAAAAATAGTATAAAAAGATAAAATAGAAACCCTATTAAATTTCAACTTATACAAAAACATAAACAAAAATAAAGCTTATTTTGAATGAAGTTGTTATCAAATTTTTTTTTTATTTATTTTATTTATTATAAGTTATAAAAACACTTAATGAATACTGCAGAAATCCTTTTGTCTGATATTATTATCTATCATTCGTTTTATATTTTTAATGCTTGGATATCTGCAAGTTTTGTGAAGTTGTAAACTTAATGATTTTCGTTTTAATTTCGTAGGACCAAAGCTCATTTTTTGTCGTTAAGAAAAAACTTCTAACTTTTAACAAGCTCTTTATAAACTTATTTAAAACCTTTAAACCAATTACCACAAGATAAATTTCACGGAAACAAATTTAACGGTTTACTTGATTTTAAGATTTTTTTTCTTAGTCATTCTTTCAAAAATTTATTAATAAACGTCTTTTAAAGTGAATTATATGGACAAAGCTAATAATACAGTAGTTGTGAAGTTAAGTTGTTAAGCTAAGTTGTTAAGTTTTTAAGTCATCTATACAATATTGAGCATAGATAAAAAAATTTATCGTGCAAAATTTAAACAAAATTGCATATTATAACAAAACAAATTGCTATTTGTAAAATTTGCTCAAAGAAATAAAGAGAAAATTGTTCGTACTATTACATTTTTGTATGAATAGTTAAAATATTAAACTATTTCATCAAAAATACTTTAAACACTTGCAATAAAATTTAACTATTTTAAAACGTTTATATTTAATTAAATTTAAATTAAAGACTTTAAAAAAACAACAGCAATTTGTATTTCAATTATACTACATTTAAAAAAATATAAAAATTAAAAAAAAAAGTTTATGACAAAATAAAATTAAAAAACTTACTAAACTTGTATAAAATATTTAAAACTAGTTACAATTTGTAATTGGTATGTCAACAGTTGGTATTAGAAAAGAAGTTATTTCTCTATTAAAACTTAAGTATTTGTTATTTAAATGAGTCAATATATGCTTAACTAATTAGATAATTGATAAATTTCGTATAAGTTGAAGTGATTTTGCATCAAATGTACTCTCTTATAAATAATTTACGCTGTGTGGTTTGTTGTGCTGATTAAAAATAAATACATTAAAACATTAAAACTTGGTTTAAGTTTTGTTTTATTTATAATTTTTTATTTATAGAACGATTTTAGTTTTAGATTTTGGGAATGAGTTTTAAAAATAAATTATGTTTATAAAAACTGATTTCTCAGCGATAAAAATTATTATTTTATACTTTAATTTTCAACAACTATATTTTTGTCAATGTTGTAAGTAACATATAATTACTGAGCTGTAAGTTTTAGTTTTTGAGTCACTAACTAATTATCTGCGGCTTATAGATTATGATCAGTATGTAGCATAACTTCTAGGTTATATAAGCCAGTGGCCACCTAATTAGTTCAACAAAAAAATTTTAATTAAAGTTTTAAAGTAAAATATAAATAGTGTTTGTTGAATTTTTGAAACTATGTAGTTTTTGAACTATGGAAACTATGGTTAAAAAAAATTAACAAGAATAATGTTGAGAAACAGAGGTGTGTTTTGATTGGTTTCCTGTCTCCTAGGCACCTCTTTAAAAATTAAAAATAAACCGTTATAAAAAAGCGATTATTACGGTTTTCTTTTAAGTTATAACAATTGAGAATCATTCAATATAGTCATTTTTAAATATTAAGTAAATTAAAATTAGTTCATATTTTATAAAGAACTACCTAAAAATGACGTAGTTTTTTAAGTTTTTCTCGAAAACATGTATAATAATAATTAATTACCACTACAAAAGATGCACAATTTAAAAATTTTTATTAAGTATTTTTTTTTCATGCTTCTAAAGTATCATCAATATAGAAAATACTTAAATTACAATGTTTTTGGTTTTTCTTTACAATTTTCATCTTCGTGATTTTTTATCTCAGTCACTTCAGAAGTATATATCAGATGTCTAAAAAAATATTGGTTGATTTTAATTTCATAAAATTGTATTTTCCATAATCAAAATGAACTCGAAACATTTAATTGCTTTTATCAAAAATTTAACTATCTTTAATTCTATAAATTTTACCTACAATAGCAACATAACTTACCTTTGTGGAAAAAGCAAGATCGATATAATAAATATAACAAAAAGGGGTTGCTGACACATTGTCATGTTGTCTATATGATCATTTCGACCGAAACCTATCGAAAAGCCTAAAGTAAAATTTATCAGATATTCTAAACTCATCATAAATAGAGTCATTAGAAAAGCTGAACAGTAAAGATCTTTGTTTTCAGTCCAAAACTTCTCGAAACCGAAATTTGTTTTTCGTTTAATGCTGTACCTGTTGGCAATGAAAATATTGAAATTTATGAAAACAGTAGTTTCGTTTTTGTAATTTTTTTGCGTGTCTTAAAATATCACTGGTTCAAAACAAATTTACCGTTAGCAGTAAATTGCTTTTGCTTGCAACTGTTAACGTTTTTTAAAAGCTAACCGTAGAAAGTGAGGTATTTAACAGTTTATAATTTATGTAATCATAGTTTACTTCTTAAGTTAAACTAATTATACTTAGTAGTATATAGAAAGTTACATGTTTGAAAAAATTATTATACTAAATCCGTTTTTTATGCTTAATATAAACTTGTAAAAAACAAATAAAAAAAAACAAATTAAATAGTGATTTGTATGAAGTATAACTATGAAAACAAAGCTTGTGATTTCTTCTTTTGATAAGAGTATATATGTATTTAAACAGGGTGGTATAAAGTATTAATTTTAAAATAAATAAAAACTTAACAAACTTGAACTTGCATATTGAGCAGATATCTTTATTGTTTTGTTCAATCCACATTTTCAAACAACTTTCATGGACATATTTTGTATCTCCTTTATTATTGATAGTTCAAATACAAGAATAAAATGAATTGTAAATATTCAAAATCAAGGTTGCTTAAAAAATACATTTAAAGCCAGAAGTTTTAATGTGAAAAAAGAAAAAAAATTGTAATGAAGAAATTAAGATGTTTTAAATTAGTTGAAGACCTATTATAACGGACAACTCTAAAACAAAATAACTGTTATTTTAAAAACACGTAAAAATAAAACAAAATGACATTGAATATTCTGTAAGTTGAAATAAATAAAAGTTAAATTTAAAGTATTTGACTTTTAAACAGACAAAAGCTTTTGATGAGTTCATAGAGAAATAAATATTGTTGTAATTTTTTATCTATGAACATAAAAAAAACAATATCTTCAGTGAAAAATTCGCTTAATGTTAAAATTAGAAACTACTAAGTAATTACAAAAAGTGCTTGTACATGATTAACTTGAAAACTTTTTATTTGTATGTACTCAGCTTATGATTTATTTATAAAAACAAAGTTAACAAACACTAAAAATAAATCTCACCTTTACACTTGCAAGGATGCACAAGTTTATCATCATTTTCAACTAAGCATATATAACAACCTACAAAAGAGTTATTGTAAACAATAAAACAAACCAGTGTATTTTAATTTTTGCAAATTAAGCAATCAGGTTTCGCTTATTAGAATAGGCAGTTCGACGCAATTTAATTTTAATAAAATTATGTTTTAAACTACTATTTAATTAAAAATGTTTTAAACTTAATACACAAGAAGACAAGACTTAATACATTTATTTAAGCTTTATAACTTATATTAACTAACACGTTTTAAAAGGATATAGCTAGACGCAATTTAATTTAAAAGAACTTTTTTTTTTACAAATTTATGCTTATTTAAATAAATAATGAAAATAATACGCTAGATCACTCAAACACAACATGTTAACTTACATTTAGTAGAATTTTAAAAAGCGATATAAAGAAAAAAAGGGTTAATCTTAAAAATAATAAGTGTCATAAAATACAAAAAGAAACTTTTGTGATTTTAAGCGTACATTTGTAAAAATTCGCTTTGGAACTAGCTTTTAACAAAAGTAGTGTTAAAAAAAATATCTTGAGTTAAGAGTAAAACATTTACTTTTTGTAATTTTAATAAAACTCCAATAAAGTATAAAATTTGAGAAAATCAGTATCTACAAAAAGTTACAAATGTCTTTTACACTTAATACTACAATTAAACTAACATTTTTCGTTATCCATTTCGGTTCTTTTTGGAATTTATTTTTTAATACAATTCTGTAATAATAACAAAGACCTTAAGCTTTATGTTGATGTTGTTTAAAAACAAAAAATTTTAAATTATACGAAATTAACGAAAAAAATCTTTCAGTATTATTGTAGGTTATGGATGTTGGCAAACTCATAATTAAAACTTTATTTTATTCAGTTATTATCTCAAAAATACTAATGTTACTTTGTATAAATCAGACAAGACAAATTGAACAGTGTATACATTATTTAAAAAAACACAAAACATAATTAAAAAGACTACTAAAATATAAGTTACTTTTGTAAACAAATAAAACTTAAAAACAATAAAAGTTTAAGTGAAAATTACTAATAAATGATATATTAATAAACTAATAAACATAATACAAGTTGAAGTGAAAAATAACTTTAAAATTGATAACTATAAAATATTTAAAGAGCTTTAAAACAATTAATTGTTGTTAAATAAAAAATTTTAACACCTAAATAATAAATATACAAAAATAAATCAAATGCAGATCTAGAAAAAGTCAAATAGTAACTTTTAGCAATATATCAATATAAGCTTTATCTAATAATAACACAAATCATAAATTTATTATGTTTTTGTGCAAATACACATTTCATTGCTCATGCTTGTTTCTTAAAACTTAACATTCAGTGTTTAGAGAACTAATATTGAAACAATGTAAAGCATGTGAAAGATGCATTACATTATAGTATAAAGTTTTAGATACTTAAAAGTACACATTTAAGAGTAAATAAGTTTTAATATTTTTTACTATTTAAAATTGTTCAATTCCAATACTAAAATATTTGTAAAAGTTCTAGTTTCATTAATTCAAATTGCGCTTTAAATAGAAGTATTTATAAGTGATTCTTTATTAACAAACATAGTGGTGAATAATTACTAGTAAGTAAAATTTCATATTTGTAAACATTCTATCTAAACAAAAGTGTTGTCAATCAAAGTTAAAATATTTTGTAATAATTACCTAAAGATTCATAAAATTAATAAATTTGGTACTTAATAAAATTAAACTGTTTTCTTTTTTAACCATTTTATTTTGAATACAAATTCAGAACAACTTTTTTTTAAAATTAAATTTTACAAATTTTTTACTTACTTTATGTAATCCATTATCAATTTTGCATTAAAATTATTGCCATTTTTTAGGTTAAAATAAAATCTGCCCTCAGTTATTATGAGTTTTAAAACTTTTATACAATACACCTTACTAAGATTTAAAAAATTTATTGTTTAATTAATTACGTGAATTATTGTTTAATCTTTATACTTAAAAAAAGAATACACTAACAGTTTTTTATACAAAATTTATTCATAAGCAAAAAATGTGTATATAATAGTCTGGAAGCTATTATGATACATAAATCAAAAAGTAAAAAAAACTCTACTTTTATGAACCTCCTTTATTAAGTGTTATCTTCATAATTTCGTATTGTAATTTCGCCTTTAAGTAATGGATCACTGTAAAAAATTTATACAATAAAAATATTCTATTACTAAACATTACATTTGAATAACTTTCTTGCTTAATAACCAGATGTATTAAACCACTACAATTTATAAATTTAAAACTTACTTCTCTTCGTATATTATGAAAGCTATTACAATAGGGTAAATGAAAAAGCATAAGGCTAGTCTTAAATGGTCAGTGACAGCGGGCCCGTCAGGAATACATCTTTTTAAAATCACCTCTAATGTATGATCGAACAAACACATTGATAAATATAATGCAACAATTATAAACCAATGATTTTTCAAGTATTTGAAAAGAATATTCTCCTTTTTATCATAGACTATCTTGTATTTGCGATTAAAACTTATGAAGTGTAGAATATAAAACTTTGTTTCAAAGGCATACTTTTATTTGTATGTTAGTTTTTTTATGTTACTATTTTTACGAAAATAAATTTTTCTTAGATCTACGTTTTGTGAATAAGTACTTAAGTTTATTAAACAACTAGCTAATTAACTAGTTTTAAAGTTGCAACGATTAGGGTTTTAGAGTTTATTTCAAAACCTGAAGGAATAATAAAAGTAAAGAAAACAGTAATTGTGACCTGGTAGTAGTAAAACTTTTTTTACTGATCATATAATTTAATTTCTATAAGACAAAACTTATTTTGCAATAAATACTAGGTTATTAGTTTAAACGAACAATTTTAATACTTAGTTTAAATTTAATAGTATACAAAATATCTTTTTTAATTTTAACAACTATCAAAGTTATAGTAACATAAAAGTTAAATTATCTTTTTTTATTAAATTAAACTAATAATGTAATAAAGTATGTTTTGAACTTTGAATATTAAAAAAGTAGAACTTAAAAAACATTTATTTTGTAAAGATTACAATTAATTTTTACAGACTTTTTAATCAGAATTTTTAATTATTCTTCATTAACTATAAATGATACCTTTTTGGGTAATATATGGTTTGGTAGTCTTACAAGTTCTACTTTAATGCGCGTTTTATTTTTGTTTTAACACAACTCTTTTTAAAGCATTCTTATAATTAATATTAAACAAACTTGTATTTGCATATTGAGCAAAAATCATTATTGTTTTCTTCAATCCACATTTTCAAACATTTTTCATGAACATTTTTTGTATCTCCTTTTAAATTTTATTTAAATATTTAAAACAGGGTTTCCCAAAGTGGGCGATATCGCCCCCCTGGGGGCGATTTTAGTAAGTCGGGGGGCGATTATTAGTAAGGGGGCGAAAGGGTGGGCGATAACTAGTAAGGGGGCGAAAAGGGGGCGATTTTAAAATTTTGGGCTGTCATAAAATTTTTACTTTTTATATTGCTATTTTACTACTTTTAGATTGCTATTAAATATTTGATCCTGAGGTAAAACTTAAACTAAAAAAGTTTACATTGTTTATGTAAAAGATTGAGAAAAAAATCAAGTACTTATGACTCCTACTTACAATTGAATTACACATTTTTAGTCATATATTTTCTTAATATCAAACATAGATCATAGACGATCGGAATCCCTCTCATCATTTTATAACCTGACATATATGTTATTTGGGATCATAAATGGTTTGTAAAAATTTATGTTATATATTATTAAATTTCTAGGTAAATTTGCAAGCTTGTATACTTTTATTTCCACTTGTTTTTTGAATAGTCACTAAGTTCGACTAAGAAATAAAACTATACAAGGTTGCCAAATTACCTAGAAACCTGGATTTTGACAATTTACGCAAAAAAGAACCTAAAAATTCTGGAATTTTTAACAATTTCAACATATCAAGTAGTAAAATTTCGATTTGACACAAAAAAGCTATCATATAGTTAAAAATATGGATCCCTTCGAGGCAGATCTTTTTGAAGTAAACGACTTACAGGAAACCTTCTCAGACTAACAAACTGACCTTGAACTTAAAGTTTATTTTCCAAAGACCGATATGAAAGCTTTTGGACTCAACAAAAATTAAGGCAAAAGTATCCAATCATTTGAGAGGAATTTAGATTGTTGTTAATAGTTTTTCCTTCTAGCTATGTTGTTGAGAAAGCTTTCAGATCAGTTATCAACATCTTGAGCAAAAGATCTAATCTAGATATTTGTAAATGAGATTTTTTTACTTATTAAGAATCAGATTAGAAAAACTTGTAAGCAGTCATGAATCTCATCCTTCACATTATATTAGACTTCAGTAGCAGACATTATTTTATGAAAGTTTTTTTATTTGTTTGATCTTTTAAAATACTTCTTATTTAACTTGGTTTGTATTATTTTTAAGAAGTCTTTTAATAATAAAAATTTTATTAAGTTATTTATTCTACACCAGGTTTGCATAATGCTTAATAAATATTAATTACGGTAAACTTCCTCTTGAGTTCGCACTTTTAACCCAAAAAAAATGCAAATTTATAT
Organism: Thalia democratica; assembly: GCF_965202585.1. Lineage (NCBI taxonomy): Eukaryota > Metazoa > Chordata > Thaliacea > Salpida > Salpidae > Thalia > Thalia democratica. The sequence continues at coordinate 22,645,335 of NC_139165.1, forward strand.
TTTCTTACATTTAACTTAATTAAAGACTATTACTAACTAAGTATTAACAAAACAAAAGTACTTAATATTTAATAGCTTATATAGATCTATTTTTTTAATGAATGTTTGTTTTATGTTTTAAATCTGTTAATAGTTTTTTTTTGACCTGGTTAATCTTTTAGTTTATTTTTGTCGTTTTACATTACGCTTAAAGTTTTTATAACATAGTGAATAAAGTATTTGTTTGAAAGAAATTTATTTGACATATTTTTGTTAATACTTGTTTAACCTGTATAAAAAAAGAAAATTGATAACCATTATAGTTTTTATTTCAAATTTTTTTTTTTGGTTTTAAAAGAGTATGGATTTGAGGTTTCTATTTGAAAGAAATTTAAATTTTTTATTTAAAAGATTCTGAAACTCAATTTTATTTTCTAACTTGATTTATTATTGTTAAAAAATCTATATATTGAGGAGTTTTAAACTATTAATACGACTGTTTTTTGTTTTATCTTAATTTTTAATTTACTAGCAATTAGAATGTGTTGTTTATTTTAATAGTTCAACACTAGCTTTTAGTTTTCACTATTTTCTTCTGGTAAATTATTATAGGCTAATAACTAGAGAAAAAATAAGTTTAAACAGTATTAAATAAGCCATCAAAAAGACTGCTACAGCTACAAAACAAAATTATAACCTAATTAAAAAAAATATTTAATCGTTTACTTTCTTTTCACAGAACTAACTGTAAAACTTTAGATTCTTTTCGAATTTAAATTAAGAAAATGTTAAAATTAAAGTTTAGTTTCCTAAAGGCTATTCCAAGTCAAATACTATTTAATGGTATTCTACTACAAGACATATAGTTTAAAAAGTTTAAAATTAAGTTTTTAACTTTACAACTAACTTGCTTATAATATATCTTAGCATTGAAATTTGAAAACTTTTACTTTACTTCATTAACTGAAGCTGTTGATGAAACCACTTTTCATGTGAGATAATCAACCAGTCGCTAAACTTCCTCAAACTAGATCAGAAATTATGTTTTAATATCTATTTTATTATGTGTAAAATAAACTGTCCACACTTTTATAGTTTGTTTAATCTCCGGTATAGTAATTTTAGAATATGCCTATTTATAAAATAATTCAAGTATTTTGTGCGGCTTAAATAAGTTACTTAGTATTAACTTCTAAATGTCCAAAGTTCGTTAAACGAGAGATTATTTTCGTGTCAGGTTTAAATTAAGATTTCTGATGGGTAACGTACGGTTAAGATTCAGTCAAATTTCGACCCGCTAAGTAACTTGAAAACTGCTTGTGCAAAATAAACAAAATTTAGTTTTTTGATACTTAATATTTTGAAATACACTTTCAATTCGGTTTTCAGTTCATAATAATATCTCTTAGATCACAATAATACTAAATCATTTTATTACAATTTTGTTCGACTTTTTTAATCTTCATATATGTTATTTTTTTAAATTATGCAGCCCGCAATTACACTTTTTTAACGAGTTGAAGCTAAAAAATATTTTTTAGTAAATATGAATTGCTGACTACAAAAGTTGTCCACCACTACCCTAAAAGTTTCATTAGATTCAAAACAATTCATATCTAAACAGGATTAAATACAGATTAGACAAAGCTTTTAAATAATTAAGTATTTTAATACACTTTACTGGGCTTATAACAAAACAAATGTAACTTATTTACTCAAGCCCTGTAAACTACTTTGAACACAGTTCAAAAGTGCGTGCATAAGAAATACTAGACTAACTTACACTTTGAACACAATTTTTTCTGCTCAAAAGTTTGTACTCAAGAAAAAAACTACTTGTAAAATTGTGGGGGGCGATTTTTTTTCAAATTTCTAAAAAGGGGGCGATTTAGAAAACGAGTTTGGGAAACACTGATTTAAAAGAACATTAAAACTTAGACTAGCTCATCAAAACATCTTTAATTTGACATGCAAAACTACAGAGTTAAAATAAGAATTTTATTCTGTTTTAAACTACAGAGAGTTTTATTGCATGTAGAAATTTAAAGTTTTGTTATATTCAGAAATAAAAGCTGTATATCAATAGATTTATTGGAAATCATTATCACTAATTAAGAAAAACAAATTTAAAGTATAGAGTTGTATATATATTGAAATACCCTTAATTTACCTCTACATTTACAAGGGTGCAGTAACTTTTGGTCATCTTCAACTAGACAAATGTAACAACCTAAAATTTTATTATTTAACAAGCTTTTTTATTTTAACTTTATTTTTACCAACTAAATCCATCAATTTTTTTTCTAAAAATTGATTTGTATGTAAAAAATTTGTTTGTAAAAAATTGATATCTTATTATTTTATCTTGAAATAAAATTCTATTTAAAGTTAATATTGGAAATCAGTAAAGTTCCTATTATTATATACCAAACAAATGTGAAAACTCTCAAACAATTTTTTTGCAAAGTAATTTTGATAAGTAATATTACTTACGATCTTAACTTTTTGTTTTCTGACTAACAAATATACTATAATTGGAAAAAATATCTATTTTTTAACTAAACTTTAATATATATAAAACTACGATATACTATTAAATTTGATAAAGTTAGTTATCAAAAATGTTAAAAATATGCATTATATTCAATACAACAACTAAACTAACAGTTTTCGTTATCCATTTCGGTAGTTCTATAATATTTTTTCTTTAAAACACTTATGTAATCACTAAAATATTTCTGACACAAGACTTAAACTTTATTTTGAGTAAAAACAAACTAAAAAAATAAAACTTTCAGAAATATTGTAGGTAATGGGTGATGGTATTTTCTTAACTAAAACGCTACTTTATGAAATTACTACTTTAAAAATACTATAATTTACTTTATTTAAATAAGAAAAGACAACTTGAACAATGTGTCTCTTATACAAAAAATTTTTTTTTATAGACTAAAAAAAGACTAAAAAAAGAAAATTTTTAGTAAAGTATATGTTTGAATAAATATAACATAAGAATTATTTAAGTGTAATATTAATATTTTAAAAAACTCTAACAACTGTAACAACTATAGTACAATGGGAAGCATGTGAAAGAAACATTCTGTTGCAGTGTTAAGTTTTAGATAGCTTAAATTTTATTCTGAGTCTTCTTAAGTATGTAGCAAACTTGCTGATATCTACCCTGAGTCATCCTGAACTTTTTTAATCCTTTACATCAGGGTTTCCAAAGCTTTTTTGCCAATGGCCCTCTTTAAAGAAAATAAAAAACCAAGGCCCCCTTCAACAAGATTACTTAAAAACTACCATAAAAAACACTTAACAATTTTTTCTTGTTCTTCATTTGCAACTCAAGAATATCTAGTGTAAATTTCAAATTATGACCTCATTAACCCCATGTGGTTCCTTAACTGCTCCCTCCCCCTCTTACCCTTTTGCTGCTCTTGGCCGCTGGGTATCTGTCATGTCCCTAAAAGGGTCACTTGACACACTTTGGGAAACCCTGCTTTACCTAAAACTAATTTATTTTTAGTTAAGTATAAATTTAAAAAAAATAGTTTGTTTCAACAAATTTGACTATAAGATATCATGTTATAAAGTTTTAAACAACATATCTCATTTATAATAGAAATAAAAAGAATTGAATTTAAAAAATTCCTTAATATAAACAGTATTTTTTTACTAACACCATACTGGCCTCAGTAATCTGAATATTAAAAAAAATTGCTCGAGTTTTCCTGAGAATTTGAAAAAATTTTAAATTATTTTGAGTGTCTAAATTTTATTCAATCCCACTTACTATTTTTGAGTCAAGCTCTAAGAGCTAGAAATGTCTTTAATGCAATGAAATTAAACTTAAATATCCTGTTGTTATTTCAATGTTCACTATTCAAAAAATATTTAAAACACTACTAGCCTTTGCTTTATCGTAAATGTAGTTTTAAATAAATCAATTTATTTAGTGAATCTATTTACAGATTATTCTTTTTTTTTTCATGGTAGACTATAGAAAATCAACCTTGAAAACCACAAGCTAAGCTTAAGGTAAACTAGATTAAGATATTTTATCTCTCGTAACATTACTTTGCATTTTAATTTTATGATTTTATATGCAAAATAACATTAAGAAGAAAATACAAAATGCACACTTAGTTCATATTAAACAAAGCTTGTTTCGAATTTAATTTTTGACGTTTAAGTAAAATAGAAAACACTGCTTTGAGTTCTTAATTTAATTTAAGTTTTAATAACATTAAGATTATTAAATAACTTAATAACTAATTTAAGAGACCTTTAACATTTATAAATGTTTATATTTTAGTTGTTATAAAATGCAGATGAATGTTTTACTTTTTGAACACTAAAAATTATTTTTTTCTTTAGTAAGACATTTAAACCCCTATTTACTATATTAAATTGTAACCTACTGTGCTTCATTATAATAATCGGAATTCATAGGTTTTTAGATTGAAAGGCCTTGTTTTAAATTCAACTTGAGTTTAAAAACTTATGAAACAGAAAATATCTAAACATATCATAATATCTTAAAACTCGAGAATTGATAGAAATAAAAAAATATGCTTTAGCTGAGGTGTCGGCAGGTAGTTGGTGCTCGCGGGCCAAATTTCAAGTTTCTAAAATGTTTGCGGGCGGCAGTTTTAGTTATAGTGTAATAAGAATTGTCTTTTGATTTTAGTTTTAATCATACCAGAGAAAGTTTTACTTTTACTCACTTTATTACTTTAAATGATTTGTGGCTACACATAAGATGGCTAATTAATTTATAAAATTTATTGGAATAAAATGTACAATGATTTATATAAACAAGTCGTAACAAAATATGTACATTGTTAAAAACTCAATAAATTAAACTTAATATTTTTATTATTTTACTCAAAACCTAACTCTTTAAAAAAATCGAGCATGGAAAACATTTATGGGTCAATTTTATACATTTTTTTATATTTTGAAGCACCTATTCATATTTAAAAAAATAATAACTTTTAAAAATAAATGTTCCGCCTTAAATAGTTTGCTGTTTTTAGAAAATTGAATAATTACTTAGCTTAATAAAATAAGTTCGTTTTGTATTGTAGATAAGCTAAATTAAATTTTTGAACCAGATTAATTAATGCCCGAATACTTAAGTAATACCTTATCAATAAAAAAATAGTCTTTTACATGGTTGCTACTTTAAAAGCAAAAATGTCTGAGTTATATCAAATTAGCCTTAAGTTTATTAAAAGTTTAAAAAACCCAAAAACTTTTTGTTAGTCAAGCCTAAATACTTAACTAAAATATCATCATTACATAAATGTACAATATGTAAATTAAAAAAAATTACAAATAGTAAAGTACACTACAGATATAAAAAAATTCTGAGAAATCGATGATTAATTCATAGTGTTTAAAATAAAATTTTAACACACAACTGAGTTTTTTTTAACGTCTTAAACAGGTTTGACCTAGTTTTAGTTTTAAAAATTTTTAAACTAGTCTGTTTGTTTGGCAATCCTACTTGAAAAACAGTTAACAAAATAATAAAATATCGAAGTTTGTTAACATTGAATTAATTATATATCTATAAAAATTATTATTAGTCAGCTAGGATGGTTAACTAAAGTTTTTTGATATTTTTAACAAATGTATTATGAATTATTAAGCCCCCACTGAAATAGAAAAGCTTCTTTTTATTGAGCATTATAGCAAATTGTAACTGCAGTAAAATATTGTATTTAATAAGCGTAAATATGAAATATAAGACGAGTAATAAGAATTAAAAAACAATAGTTTGGACTTATTGCGAGAAACGACAAAAATAACGCTTACGTCAGTTTCAACGAAGCACATGGTTATTTTTAGTAACTACAGACTGACCAGAAAGATTTTAAGGCAAGTTATAAAGTAGCAAAATTAATTACTGAAAAAAGATACCGTTTGAATTAAAAACTTGTTTAAAGAGTTTGTGTTGGCTGTGTAGTAAAATATTTATCTTTTTTTTAATGACAACAATAAGTCGTGTTTAGGAAACTTCTGAAGATTATAATGCCGCATTAATCAAATTAGTACTTTAATCATTCTGTTAAGGTGAGAGCACTGATACAACAGATGTTGCTAATCGGAGAACTTTTTATTAGAGGTTTTTTTATTAATTTTGAAGTTTAGAAGAATTTATAGGTTTAGTTCCAATACAAAGCACAACAATTGGTAAAAAAGATATTTTAAAGCAAAGGTGCATTGCACCATTATTAAGTTTTTAAAGTACAATTTTTCTTCTATTTTTAGTAAAAAATTAAATTTAAGGTAAAAAAAATGTCTTAAGTAATATAGAAAAATCAAAAAGATACTGTTCAGCTACAAAAAATGTTTTAAATAAAAAAAATATTTAGATAGTAGATATTTTTTATCGAATCGAAATTTCAATACTTTACATGTAAAGTTTGTTTAAAATTCCAGATATTTCAATAGTTCTTAAATTCAAGGTTTTTCAGATTTTTTAAAAATAAATTGTGAAATTCCAAGTTTTTTTGGGATTCAAGTTTTATGGCAACATTGATTTTTTACACATATAGATATACAATTAATATAAATGATCTTTCAGACTATACCTATTGAAAGACCTAAAATTTAAAATATAATAAAATTCAAACCAACACTGTGAATTGAAAAAAATATACATCTTTAAGTTAACTTGCAATTCTTTAAAGCAAAAAAGCTGGCTTGAGTGACCAAAAACTAGCTTGCTATTTTAGTATACAAAAACTGAAAAACTGACAAAATTGGCCAGAGATTAGAAGTCTTCAAATAGTCATAGTCTGAGTTTTTGGCAATTTTTATTAGTTTATTTGATTGAATTTAAGTTATTTTGATAAATAATGTGCAAAATTATTAAATTTTCCCAGCCCTTAATCTAGTTTGTAGTAGATAAATAGTTTCAAAGAAGCAATTTTGTATATTAGTATGCAACGTATAAAAATTGACTTAATTTGCCTAAAAATATTGTTTAAAAATTTAAAAAGTATACCTAACAAAAACTGTTTTAAATTATGTCATAAATATTCTTTTAAATTTGTCTGTACACACTTAGATATTACATGTATAAATGATTAGAATGTTAGAAAGTTATGCATAAACTATACTAATCTAACTTAAGTACTAGTTTAAAATGTTTAAAACATAATCATTTTGTACGTTGGTGTTTTAAGGAATTAATTTAAAGTGTAACTGAAACTTCTAAAAATGTGTCAACACCGAAATAAACTGTATTTCTAATTTTTATGTTATTTTAAAAGTATTTGTGAACATTTAGTATAGCATTTATTAACTTCAGTACAAAAAACATGTTAAAAAACTAAACTGTGAAGAAATGAAATTTTTTAGTGTATTACTGTGCATTACTTTTGTACTAAATGGAAAGAATTTGCATTTAGTTTATATATTAATTAGATATTATATAACTAACTTACCAAATCTAAGCACTTTTTATATTCTTTCTTCAGATGATAACTAGCTTTTGTAAACAGAAACTTATTATGAAGTTAACAGACCCTGTAGAATGTTAAATAGACCCTAATCTGTGTTTTCAAATTTCTAAGCTAAAACAGTAAAGTATTTTAATTGTTGTAAAATTTTATTTAGAGACTTAATGAAACTAATTGAATTAATTTAATATGAAATTAAGTTTTGCTCTGAGGGCCACATTTACATGCATAAGGGGCTATTTATTGTGAAGTAACTCGTTAGGTACGGGTTAGTCATATTAAATTTAATTTCCATATAAAGTTCTGTTAAGTTTACATTATAAGTAAGAATTCACTGTGATTGTTGTGTATTATTTTAATAACTGTTTGTTATCACAGGCGTGAGTACTTTACTTATATTCATTATTAACTTTTTTATTTATTATACCAACATTTCTGTTCTTAAGCAGTTGAAATGAAATAAAAATTCATATAAACAGGTGTTAGTTAATACTTGACAATTGTATTTATGTTTTTTGATGTATAAAAATGTGCTTAGTGAACAAACATTATTAGTTATACCCTATTAACCTTGAAAGCTTTAGATACATGCTTTAAAAAATCACTCGATGTAGCGGTCTGTTTGTTGCTTATATAACAAGTTCAACTTACTTTGAATTCATTTAAATACTTTAATAACACCTAAGTTAAAGGGTATGCAGCATATTAAATTATGTTGCTGCTCAAATAAAGTTTGTTTTCTCTCAATAGTTTGTTTGGCAAAATAAGTATATCTCAGAGAGATCTTCATTGGAATAAATCGTGAAACCTATAATTGTGTAACTTTAATAATTAAACCTATAATGACATTAGATAAATACACATATTAAACATAATAATTTTTAGTTTATTTTCAAGACAAAACTTAAAACAAAAGAAACGCAAAAAATTTGAACAACTGTTAAAAAGGCCAAATCAAAAAAAAATGTAAGTTTGAAACATAAATTACAGCCGAAAAAAATAAATCGAATGAAAAACTTCAAACTTACGAGTTCAAGTTTTGTGCAGTCACAGAAGTTGAAAGAAGAGTTTTGCATTATTTATTTAACCGTTGGTAAAACATTTAATACAAGCATGAGCTTAATCAATTGCATTTTCTAGTGATCTTTTCTCGCTGTGAAAATAGTATTCTCTAAGCTCGTCGGAAGTATATTTCACTTTGTATTTCTTATTCAATACAGCTCTTTAATTTCTTCCACTTATAAAAATATTTTATATCATTTTAAAGTAACTATAATGTGTGTAGTAAATCTTGTGTGCTAGTATAGATATTGTCAAGCAAAATTATCGATTTAGTAACATTTTACCAACTAATACGATGCCTCCAACGTCTAAAAGACTTGATATGTCGAAAGTTTCCATTAAAAAATACTTTTTTATCTGAAATACCTTTTTAAAAAACTTATCATTACTAGTTTCTTCAATACGCTCAATTCTTCTTTTTGCTAGACATCTTATGTTAACATTTTTTATTCAACTTTTAACAAAAAATTCTTCTTTTTTAAAATGAACATATTTGTCGTCGACATCTTTATTCTATTTTTAACAAACATCTCACTTTCCAAAAAATATTCGTATGCTTCATCTTTACAAATAAATTTTTTTACGGTTTATTTTCTGACAATCATTGCTTTAGATATTTTTCTGTGCCTAAGGATTGGAAAGTTCCACTTTTCTGTCGTTCACGTTGTTACTGCAAGTATTTATACATATAGTAATTATATTGCTTTATAAAGGTTTCATTTCATTTTAAATATCCCATTTTCTCACAGTTAATACAATTTTTTTTGTGTTAATTATGTTTTCCTCCTCAGAAGTTACGCAGATTTTTTTATTTGCATCTGTAGCCCCTTCATCCAAAAATTTGCTGCCTGTCGGTTCAAACTCTTTTGCAAAATTTTTGTCGATTTCATGCTTATTAAAACGTTTCTAATTTATACAAATCTCAGCAAGCGTAGTCCTCACAACATCTTTATAATCGTTATTTTATTTTCTTAAACATTTGCCAGCATTTTTTTACCACTTTCTTCAGCAAAGCTAGCTCTCTAGTTTTACTAGTGGTAAATCTGCTTTACAATTCAAAATTAACAAAGTACTCATCTTTCTGTTCCAAGCAATTTTCCTCAAATGATATTTTTTTGCAGCTATTCACAACACTGTTAATTTTGACTCCAGTCTCTGATGACTTGCAGTCTTCAGTAAATGGTATAACAGTACTTATATTAATTTCATCATTTCTAATACGACCTCGTTGGTTTTTCATTGCAGAACAAACATATTTTGCACAAGAAACTGCAGATACGCCACATGCTAAAGTCAGAAGTAATTTGCTAAAAACCAAATCCAAACGTTTTTACACTTTAATCATTGTAAAGATAAATGAAACAAAAAATAAATTTCAATTGTTTTTACCTTTTTAGGTAAATGTTAAGGTTACAAGTTTAGATTAACTTAGTTTTTGGACTTTTAAATGTAAACTAGTAAATTTGTAACTATAACAAAATAAAGTTAAAACGTTAAACTACACAGATCAACTAGTTTATTTTAAATTATCTTTATGGACTTAAAGTATGCAAGTTTTTTGATACGTATCATTAATTATATTTAAAAACTTTTGAAGAAACTATCAGGTTGAACAAATTCAAAAATAACCATTTGGTAGTGAAAACTATTTTTTAAATTATTTTAAGTGTTAATATAAATATAGTAATTTCTAAACATAGCTGTACTTTATTTAGTTTTAAATTTATTTTCAGCCGTACGAAGAAGTAGTATGAACTAGAGGTTCAGTATCAGAAGGTTCAAATGATATAAACAAAAATGTTGAAAAAAAACTAAAAAAATAAAATCATTAGAAAATAATAAAAAATCTTTTAGACTGATAAATATTAAGACTTTAGGAATTTATCTAGTACCTAATTTCATAAAAAAAATTTTTGACAATATTCGATCAAGTATATACCTTTATTATAACAAAAGATGACTGATAACCTGATCAGTAGAAGTAGAAGTATATACTTGTATATATATCATGGAAAATGTTATTAGCAATTCTATTTCGTTTTATACGTTAACTATTTTTATCTATTGAACGTCTACTTAATTTCTACTAGTTTATTAAAACGTTATATTTAAAAGCTAGAAAACACAATGGTTAATTATTTTAGGCATAGTTAACTTTAACGGATATCACAAACAAATTACCAAAATTAAAGGTCTATTTTTTGGCATTTTTTATTATTTGAAGGAATAATTGATCTTCTAATAAATTCAAGAACTCCTACTTATTGTATTTTTAGAATTCTTTTTTTTTCAATTTTAAGGTTGTACACTAAACTAAATTTTTAGGTTATGCAAAATAACATTGTATTTTATATATACATACTTATTAATTTATGATCTGTTATAATACAAATTTATAAGTACAAATATTTTACAAATTACATATATATTTAGATCATTTTAAATATGTTTTGCTTTAATTATGTGACTACCTTTGAAAAAAGTGCTAAAAGTTCCTAACTTGTGCTTAAAATAATTTTAAGCACATTTTTTCTTTATTATATAAGTAATTATTGTTTAAAACTAAACTTAGTATTCATTAAAAGTATTCTTACAAATTAATCGCATTTATTTCAGCTAACAGCTGAAAGTTATTTGAAAAATAATCGCTATCCAAAGTTTACCTGTAGTGGTTTAGTAAAACCAAACTTTAAACATTGAAGACTATAAAAGTCATCAACTAATCTTTTTATATACTAATGTTAAAATGAACTGTTTTGTTTTTTTTTACACAATAACGGTATGTATGTTGTTTAAAAAACGATAATAAGTTTTTGAACTTTACTTCGACAACTTAATTTATGCTTTAGTTAATTTTTTAGTTAAGTCTTTAATGTTCTAAAGCAGTATTTAAAAAATTTTTCATTATTAAAACACAATAATATATTTAATAAAATATTAAATAACTAGCGTATAAATTTTTTCGAGCTGTTAAAGTTTTTTAGTTTGATAGTGAACAGTAGCAAGGTTACATGAATGCTTATGTCTCTGATAAACTGATTTGAAATCTAAACTCACTCAGTTAATAAACTAAATTAATTATCAGTCTTTTAGGTAACAGTTATACAAGATCAAGACAATTTTTATTATGCAAATTTTACTTGTATATATAACTTTTTATTTTTAGGGCAGTGTATAGTACAATTTTAAAAGTAATAAACAATTATCTAAAGTTTTATTTTTTTTTCATGTTTTAGTTTTAAAACTAGGTGAACGACTATATTAATAAGACAAATCAAGTAAAAAAATAATTTATCACAATGTAATGGAATACCAGTTTTAATGCTGTTTCATTTATGTGAACACCAAATGTTATAAAATCAGTCAACCAGAAAACAAGTTGGTCTTAGCAAGTTTACATTTTTAAGTCATAGCTTAATAAACCAGCCACAGTGTGACTGTGATGGTATTCTAGTCAAGAACTTCAATATAAAGTTTAAGAATTAAACTGATCTGTTGTTATTTTTTTTAATTAAGAATTTCTTTTTAAATAATGTTTATTACTTATTTTTGATTTTTTTTGAAATAGTTAGTTCTTAATTTAGTTTTACCATGTTATAATGAATTAATTTGTAAATTAAATTCTTGTGTAAAAGTATTATTTAAAGTTTTTTTTCTAAAGTATAATGTTCTTTATATTTTATTATTTTATATGGTCTCTGGTATACACTTTAACTACTAATACTCATGCCTAATTTCATAAGTAGTATAAAATACAAACTAGTATCATATAATTCTAAGTTAAGTTTAATTTTAGTTGTTGTTTTTCTATGGTTGTATAATATATTTTTAATTTACATGGCATCATCAAGGTAATGAATTACCAGTTTTTTAGGTAACATTTGTATAGACTAAGACATATAACCAAAAAGATAAAGAATTTTGAAAAAATCATTAGGCAATTGTGGCTCATTTCAATAAAAATACCATAGGGGGATTAAAATGTAAGCAACAAAGAGAAGGGTATTGTCTAAGTGTAAGAGCACAAAGTTACTATATAATTAACAAATTTTTAGTCCACAAAGATAAGGCACAGCTGAATAATTTACAGTCGAGAAAGTCAAAAAAAGAACTTACAAATTTAGGATGGCAAAGACCAGTGAAATGCAAAATTTTTTTGGTAGTTTGTTTTTTAGGGGTTTGCATAGGCATGGCAACTATGTAATATTTTAAGTTTTAAAAGTTGTTTCATATATAGTATTGATGTTGTTTTATTACTTCAATCATTAAAAAAAAGTTAAGTTAGATATCCTCAAAAAGGTTTCAGAAAATAATTTGAGTACTATTAGTTTATCAAAATGCATGAGCTTTAAAATTATTAATAAAAACATTTTTTTTTATTGTCTACTTTGATGTTTCCTTTTTAATAACTTCTACGAAAAACTTGATATTTTTTATATATCACTTTTTTCTAATGTAATTTTTTAGAACTAAGAAAAGTAGTTGTTTTTGTCAATAAAAATTGATTTTCCGTACTATAATTTTAGAATAAATAGAGAAGAAAATAGAAATTTGAATCTCTCCACGCAAAAAGGGAGAGAAAAATTAGAGTGACTTTCTCTGAGTAAGAATACCAGTTTCACGGCTGTTCAAATTGGTTGAAAATCAAATATTGTAATATTAGTCAACCAGAAAAGTAAATTTATCTGAAGCAACTTCACAATTAAAGACATAGCTATATAAACCAGCCATAGTGTGACTGCAGTGATATTTTAGTCGATATCTTCCAGGGAGGGTTCAGCTTTGAACTAATTTGTAACAATATTGTTTGTTGTTAAGTTGTTTTGTAAATATATTTTTTAACTTATAACTTTTTTTTTGTATTATAACTTCAATTTCCAATTAGTTAATTCTTAATATAATTATATATTGTTATAGTATGTTCTGTTAGAATAAACTAACGTGTAATAGTTTTAACCTCATTTAAAGTATTTTCTGTAGTAAGATGTTTTTTTATTTTTAAGTGTTTAATATGCATTTTGATATAAATTTTAATTATCAAAAGTCATGCCTATCTTATAAGTAGTATAGAGTACAAATTAGTAAAATTTGGTGGTACAATAAGTCTAAATTCGAGTATGGTTTGAAGTGTAGTTTTCCCAACACTATAACTTGAAAAAACTCAAAAAGTTAAATAAATTAGAAAAAAAGACGGTAAGCGAATGTAGGTCTAGTTCATTTCTACAAGCTATTGTTTGTTTGAGAACTGTTTAATATGTTTGCAAAGATAGCTAAGGTAAGTTTAAAGTATAGTATTTTTTAGAGTTTTTGCAAAAGTAAAAAAAAGTAATTGTAGGTATTTGTGTGACCTTCAAAGACGTTTTAAATTGTTTCAATAATTTTTTTTTTTAATTGTGGTTCTAAAATTGTTTTTTTTTTTTTTTTAATTGTCATGTACCTTTAAATCTACATCTAACCATAGTTCTTTGTTGTGTATTACCTTTTGTAGAAAATAACATTAAAAATAATTTAAAGGAAAAAGAAAAACAATTTAAAATATAATAAAATGGAAATATCAGAGAATGTGATACAAAAATCAAACCAAAGTTCAGTTTCAATAAAAGTTGTATCAGAAAACGATAAATATCGAACGAGCTTAAACAAGTTTACTGATAAATTTGCTTATTTTCAAAACAGAATTAACAACCTAATTTGGAAAAAAGAAAACAAAAGTTTTCTTACCATATATGGTTTCTCAGAAAACAATTTTAAAAACCTGACCGCAGTATTAAATGGTTAGTTGAAATTAAATTAAGTTCTTTAAACATACTTCACAATTATAGTTTATTTTTATTAATAAATTGTAAAATCTTATTAGGAAGAAGAAAGATAACTGACGAAGAACTTATACCGTTACTAGAAGCAGCAGTAATTTTAGAATGTAAAGAATCAACGAAAAAAATATGCCAATACATGTATAACAAATTAAGTTTAAACAACTACTACTTTTATTTCAAACTAAGTAAGTTATACAAGTTGAAAAGCTTAAAGAAATCTTTATGCAATGTTTTACTACAACAACATATTTTAAATGAAGTAACTTCAGTATTTTACAAACTAAGTTTTGAAGATCTATGTGAAATATTTTCTTGTAATGAACTGAAAATAAGTTCAGAGTTGGAACTTTTTAATGCAGCAGTCGACTGGATAAGTTATAATATTGCTGAACGAAGTAAGCACATGAAAAAGTTTTTGAAACTGATAAGACTTCCTTTGTTGACAAATGAAATATTAACCGATGTTATAAAAAATCATAAAATTTGTAAAATATGTAAAAAATGTCAAAGTATTGTTTTGAAAGCTATTTAAATGAAAACCAAGCATAATAGTAAAATGTTCAATTTACAGTTTCAAAACCGCTTCTACAGTTGTGAATTTGAAACCAAAACATTTATGTTTGTCGGCGGTAGAAATTGTGACAACTTATTGCAAACTAGTAGTGAATTTGAACTCGTTAAAAATAAATTTAAGAAAATTTGCACAACTAGTGAGATGTTAGTGCAAAGAAATCATTGTAAAACTGCTGTGATTGGATCAAAAGTTTATTGCTTTGGTGGGTATGATATTAAAAATACAATTTTGAAATCTTGTGAAGGGTATTGCAGGAAATCTGATAGTTGGTCTTCAATAGCTCCTTTCCCAGTATCAGTATCCACTTTAGTATGTACCTGTTCGTTTAAGAATAAAATTTATGTCTTCGGAAATTGGGATTACAATAACTGGTTATATGATCCCTTACAAAATAATTGGCAGAAAATACCACAAATGAACGTAAAAAGAAGAGAATCTTCATGCGCAGTCTTTAAAGGACAATGTGTTGTTTTAGGATGAAAAACAGCCATAAGGAAAAAACATTTAAAACTGTTGAATCCTACGATCATTACCTTAAGAAATGGTCATTTCTTCCGAATATGCAAGTGGCAAGGATTAGTCCTGGAGTTGTATCAAAAGGAAATCAACTTTATGCTATTTCTGGATTGTATAGTGATTACAGTTCAATAGAATCTTGTGAAGTTTATAATTCAATATCACAAAATTTTACTTTTATCGCCTTTAATAGACATATTTGTTGGTCATACTACTGCTGTTGTTTTTGTTTCAATGAAAATAATTTTATTGTTTTCGATGAATATGGCTATTTCATTTATGATATCAAGACTAACAAGTGGTCTGAAAAGTTGTATACGAAAATAGTATTTGAAGATTTTTCTTCCGTTATGTTGAATAAAACTATTATTTGAGATAAAATTTTGTTTAGTTGTTTTTTCTAATAAAAAAAAATATTAATCTTACATGTTGATTATTATTAGTAGACAAGTCTGTTTAAAGACGACTGAAGTCAACTAAAATTTATAAAGTATGTTTCCTTTTTTTCTCTTGTTTAGAAAAAATTTACTGAACTCCTTGTCCATAATAAACGCTGTATTAATTTATCTAAAATTAAAAATAAGCTACTTGAAATTTAAACAACAGATTAAAAATTTATTTTGCTGCTATAGAAGAAGTTTTTCTTATAAAAACTTAATTAGACGTTTTAGTCATTACTTGTATTTTTACTGAATAGAAAAATTACTTTTTAAAGTATCTGAAAATAATATTCTCCTTTTTTCCGTAGACTATCTTGTATCTGCATATACAACTTAATAAGTTTATATAATAAAATCATTTTTCAAGTTTATGTTTTATTTTATGTGAGTTTTTTTCGGTAAGAGAATTTTTGTTTAGGTCTTCTTTTTGTAAATAAGTAG
The DNA here is from genome assembly GCF_965202585.1 of Thalia democratica. NCBI lineage: Eukaryota > Metazoa > Chordata > Thaliacea > Salpida > Salpidae > Thalia > Thalia democratica. The sequence goes on from NC_139165.1 coordinate 22,661,641, forward strand.
TTTATATACTTTAGAACTAGTTAATTAACTAGTTTTTAACTTGCATATAATTAGAGTTTTACAGTTTATATCATAATCTAAAGAAGTCATCAAATGTAAAGAATACAAGATGTAACCTGGTAGTACTAATACATTTTTGACTGATCATATAATTTCATTTCTAAAAGACAAACTTAAGTTTTAATTACTACTAGGTTAACATTTAACTTGACTGTATAGCGAACAACTATACTACTTAGTTTAATAATTTATAGTACACATAATGGTTTTATAAACAATTATTTAAAATAGTACTAATATACAAGTTTAAATATCTTATTGTAATATAGTTTTATTAATATTGTAGTAAAATATATTTTGAAATCTGTATATTATAAAAGTACCTCTTTTGATATTTTTGTATAAAATACAACTAATTTATGCGGTTTGCTTATCAGAAATTTTAATTATTGCTTAATTACTATAAACAATTAATTTTTGACTAGTAATTGATAATCTTAGAAATACTAGTTTAACGTGAGGTTTATTTTTTGTTTTAACAAAAAGTTCTATGAATTATTTTTTATAACTAAATTTAAACAAACTTGTAATTGCATATTGAGCAGAAATCATTATTGTTTTCTTCAATCCACATTTTCAAACATTTTTCATGAACATATTTTGTATCTCCTTTGAAATTTTTATTTAAGTATTTTAAAGAAAATTTAAACTTAGACTAGCTTACTAAAACATCTTTAACTTGACATGCAAAAACTACAGAGTTAAAATAAGATGCTTATTCCGTTTTCAATCACGGAGAGTTTTATTGCATGTAGAAGTTTTAGGTTTAGTTTTATTCAGAAATAAAAAGCAATAAAGGTAAAAACAAAATCTCTATCATTATCTAAGAAAATCAAAACTAAAATATAAAGTGCTATATAGATTCAAATACTCTTACCTCTACATTTACAAGGGTGCAGTAATTTTTGGTCATCTTCAACAAGACAAATGTAACAACCTAAAGTTCATTATTTAATAAGAACTTTGTATTTAGTCATGTTTTTACCACTAAACCATTTTGGTATTTCAACAATAGTTTGTTTACAAAAAGTTAAATAAATCAAGTTCACAGCAAATATAATTTAGATTTTAATTGTTTAAAGTTTTTATTGAAAATAGGTTAAGTTTCTATTATTGTATACAAGACAAATGTAAAAACTCACTAACAACCTTTTTTGCAAAGTAATTTTGATAAGTAATATTGCTTACTATCTTATAAATAATAATTAATAATAAGGTTTATAATAAGACTTACAACAATATCTACGAGTTTAGAATAAAAAATATATATTTTGTTTTATTAATGAAATTATTATAAACTTTAAAATTTTAAGAAGTTATTATTTACAAAAAGTTACAAGTACGCTTTATTTTAAACACATCAATTAAACTAAAATTTTTCGTTATCCATTTTGGTACTTTATAATTTTTATTATTTAAAACTTTTCTGTAATAATTGAAATAATTCTGATGCAAGACCTTAAACTTTATGTTGTTATTTATACTTATAACTTATAAACCATACAAAACTAATTTAAAAATTTTCAGTATTGTTGTAGGTTATTGGTGTGGGTATACTCATAATTAAAACTCTACATTGTTCAATTATTATCTTATAAATACTAATGTTACGTTTCAATAGAATGAAGCATTCGTATCTCTCAAAGGGCTCGATATTTGAGTAAATCATGAAACCTCTAATTGTAACTTAAATTTTTTTACTTCAGATAACATTAATAATGAAACCTCTTATGACATAAGGTAAATACATACATTAAGTTTGTTAGCCTTTTTATTTAATTTCAAGACAAAACTAGAGACAAAATAAACGTAAAAACTTTAGACCAACTGATAAAAGAAACAACAACAAAATAATTTAGTTTTAAAACACAAAAAGCAGTGAAAAAAATTTGTTACAACACTTTAAACTTATTGATTTAAGTATTATGCAGTCACAGCTATTGAAAGAATAGTGTTGCATTACTCATGTAACCATTGGTAAAAAGTTTAATATTAACATTAGCTTTAGTAATTGCAAGTTTAAGTAATCTGTTCTCACTGTGAAAATAATATTCTTTAAGTGCGTCAGAGGTACATTTTAACTTGTTTTGAATATTGACTCTCGTTTTTTTTTCAATGAACCTTTTCAATTTTTTCTTCTTTTTAAATTGTTTTATTTCATTGAAAAGTGACTTTAATGTGTGTATTAAATCTTTTGTGCTAGTATAAACATTTTTAAGCAAAACTAATGATTTAGCAACATTTTCACCAACTGATATAATAACTTCATCGTCTAAACTACTTAATCTATCCAAAATTTCAACCCAAAAATACTTTTCTATCTGAAATACAATTTTAATGAACTTATCATTACTAAATTCATTAAAACGCTCGATTTTTCTTTTTGCTAGACATTTTATGTTGGCTTTCTTTATTCCACTTTTAATAAAATGTTCTCCTTTTTTAAAATAATCATTGTTGTCTTCGATAACCTTTATTCTGTTTTCAACATATTTCTTCCATTTCTTTAAATATTCGTGTGTTTCATATTTTTTATTAACCAAATTCTTTATGTAACTTTACTGAATATCCATTGCTTTAGATATTTCTTCTGTACCTACGGATTCAAAATGTTCCACTTCTTTGTCGATCAAATTGTTATTGGCAGCAATTATCTCTATTTCTCCGTTTAGTAAAAGTTTTATTTCGTTTTGAGCATCCCCTATCTTACTTTTAAAATCGTTTTTTCTGTTCTAATTATATTTTTCGTCTCAGAAGTTTCGCATAATATTTTATTTGCTTCTGAGACCCCTTCATCCAAAGGTTTGCTGCTTGACGGATCACAATTGACACGAAAATTTTTGTCGATTTTTTGTTTATTCACAATTTCCCAACTTTTACAAATATTATTAGGCGTATCTCTTACAACATCTACTTGTGAAACATTTTTAAAAACATTCGATCAAGTATATAGTTTTGTTATAACAAAAAATAGACTGATAACCTGATCAAAATAGAATTATATGCTTGTATATAAATTATGGAAAATGTTATTAGGAGTTCTGTTTTGTTTTATACGTTAACTATTTTATCTATTGAACGACTTTACTTCTACTAGTTTATTAAAACGTTACATTCAGAAGCTAGAAAACACAACGATTAATTATTTTAGGCATAGTTAATTTTTACTGGTATCAAAAAAATAATTAACCAAAATTAAAAATCTATTTTTTGGCATTTTTTTATTATTTAAAGGAAAGATTAACCTTCAAACAAATTCAAGAACTAGTACTTATTGTATTTTTATAGATCTATTTCTTCAATTTTAAGGTTGTAAACTAAACTAAATTTTTAGGTTATGCAAAATAACATTGTATTTTTTATATATATACATACTTATTAAATTATGAACGGTAAAATATAAATTTATAAGTACAATGTTTAACAAATTACATATATATTTAGATTATTTTATATATGTTTTGCTTTTATTATGTGACTACCTTTGAAAACAAGTGCTCAAAGTTCCTAACTTGTGCTTATAATAATTTTAAGCAAAATAATTCTTGATATATAAGTAATTATTGTTTAAAATTAAACTTAGTATGCATTTGAAGTAATCTTAGAAATTAATCGCGTTTATTACAGCTAACAGCTGAAAGTTCTTTGAAAACATTGAAGAACTATTTTAAATATTGAATACTATAAAAGTTATCAACTAATCTTTTTATATACTAATGTTAAAATGAACTGTTTTTTTTTTTACACAATAACGGTATGTTTGTTATTCAAAAAACGATATTAAGTTTTTGAACTTTACGTCGACAACTTAATTTATGCTATAGTTAATTTTTTAGTTAAGTCTTTAATGTTCTAAAGCAGTATATATAAACATTTAATTATTGAAACACAATAATATATTTAAAAAAATTAAACAAATAACGAGCGTATAAATTTTTCAAATTGTTAAAGTTTTTTAGTTCGATACTTAACAGAAGAAAGGTTAAATGAATGCTATTGTCGATGAATAACTGAGTTGAATTCTAAATATACTCAGATAATAAATTAAAATAATTACAAGTCTCTTAGGAAACAGTTGTACAAGATCAAGACAACTTTTTTTAAGCAAATTTTACTTGTATATATAAAATTTTATTTTTAGGACAGTATATAGTACAATTTTACAAGTATTAAACAATTATGTAAAGTATTTTTTTCTTATTTTAAAACTGGGTGCACGACTATTCAAGTTGTCAAATCAAGTTAGAAAAAAGTTAAATTATCACAATTTAATGGTATACCAGTTTCACTGCTAATTCGATTAGTTGAACATCAAATATTATAAAATCAGTCAACCAGAAATCAATTTGGTCTTAGCAAGTTAACATTTTCAAGATATAGCTTAATAAACCAGCCACAGTGTAACTGCAATGATAATCTAGTCAAGACCTTCAATATAGAGTTCAAGAACAAAACTTATTTGTTGTTGTTTTGTTTGCTGTAAAGTTCTTTTTAAATAATGTTGATTACTTATTTTTGAGTTTTTTTGAAATAGTTAGTTGTTATTTAGTTTTACCATGTTATAATGAATTAATTTTAAACTGAATTCTTGTGTAAAAGTTTTATTTTAAGTTTTTTTAAAGTATAATGTTCTTTATATTTCATTATTTTATATGGTCTTTGGTATACACTTTAACTACTAATACTCATTCCTAATTTTATAAGTAGTATAAAATACAATCTAGTATCATATAATTCTAAGTTAAGTTTAATTTTAGTTGTGGTTTTTCTGTGGCTGTACATTATATTTTTAATTTACATGGCATCATCAAGGTAATGATTCACCAGTTTTTAACAGTTGTATAGACTAAGACATAAAACCAAAAAGATTAAGAATTTTGAAAAAAATCATTAGGTATTGGTGGTTCATTTTAATAAAAATACCATAGGGGGATTAAAATGTAAGCAATAAAGGGTAAGAGCCCAAAGTTACTATATAGCTAACAAATCTTAAGTCTACAAAGTCAAGGTACAGCTGTAAAGTTTTAAGTCTACAAAGTAAAAACAGAGCTTACAAATTTAGAATAGCAAAGACCAGTAAAATGCTAAAAATTTTTAGGAGTTTGTATCTTAGGTGTTTACATAGGCAGGGCAACTATATAACATTTTTAGTTTTTAAAGTTGTTTCATATATATTATTTATGTTGTTTTATTACTTAAATAACTTAAAAGAATTTTAATAATTATTTACTTTGATGTTTCCAATTTAATTAGTTCTACAAATAACTTGATACTTTTATACATTACTTTTTTCTAATGTTATTATTTAGAACTAGGGGAATTTGCACTTTTTGACAATAAAAACTAATTTTCCCTACTATACTTTTAGCATAAATAGAGAAAAAAATAGAAATTAGAATATCCCAGGTAAAAAGGGAAAGAAAATGTAGAGTGACTTTCCTTGAGTAAGAATACCAGTTTCACTGCTTTTCCATTTGGTTAAACATCAAATACTACAATATCAGTAAACCAGAAAGAAAATTAATTCGAAGCAATTTTAAGTTTAGATATATAAACCAGCCATAATGTGACTACAGTGATAATTTAGTTAATATCTTCCAAAGAGAATTCATGAATAAACTAATTTATAACAATATTGTTTGTTGTAAAGTTGTTTTGTGAATTAATTTTATGAATTGTAACTAATTTTTTTTTGTATTTTAATTTAAATTTCTAATTAGTTAATTCTTAGGATAATTATATATTGTTATAGCATGTTCCTGTTTCAATAAATTACTGTGTAATAGTTTTAACCTCATTTAAAGTACTTTCTATATTAAAATGTTTTTTATTTTTAAGTGTTTAAAATGCATTTTGATATAAATTCTAATTATTAAAAATCATGCCTATCTTATAAGTAGTATAAAGTATTAATTAGTAAAATTTGGTGGTACATTAAGTATAAATTAAAGCATGGTTTTAAGTTTAGTTTTAGACAACACTATAACTTGAAAAAAACTCAAGAATTTATATAAATTAAAAATAAAAGACGGTAAGCGAATGTAGGTCTAGTTAATTTTTACAAGCTATTGTTTGTTTGAGAACTGTTTAATATGTTTGGAAGTATAACTAAGATAAGTTCAAAGTACAGTATTTGTTAGAGTTTTTGCAAAAGTAAAAAAAAAGTGCTTGTAGGAATTTGTGTGACCTTCATAGACATTTTAAATTTTTTTAATTATATATATTTTTTTTAATTGTGGCTCTAAAATTGTTTTTTTATATATTTTAATTGTCATATACCTTTAAATTTACGGGTAACCATAGTTCTTTTTTGTGTATACCTTTTGATGAAAATAATATTGAAAATAATTTAAAGGAAATATAAAAACAATTTAAAATATAATAAAATGGAAACATCAGAGAAAGTAATACAAAAATCAAACCAAAATTCAGAAACAATTAAACTTGTATCAGAAAATGATAAATATCGAACGAGCTTAAACAAGTTTACTGATAAATTTGCTTACTTTCAAAACAGAACCAACATAAATCTGAAAAAAGAAAACGAAAACTTTTTTAACATTCATGGTATCTCAGAAAACAGTTCTATAAACTTGACTGCAGTATTAAATGCTTAGTTTAAATTAAATTAAGTTTTTAAACATATTTCACAATTATACTTTATTTTTAATAATAAATTGTAAAACCTTATTAGGAAGAAGAAAAATAACTGACGAAGAACTTATACCGTTACTTGAAGCAGCAGTAATTTTAGAATGTAAAGAAGCAACGAAAAAAATATGCCTATACATGTATAACAAATTGAGTTTCAAAAACTACTACTTTTATTTCAAGCTAAGTAAGTTATACAAGTTGAAAAGCTTAAAGAAATCTTTATGCAACTTTTTACTACAACAACATATTTTAAATGAAGTAACTTTAGAATTTTACAAACTAAGTTTTAAAGATCTATGTGAAATATTTTCTTTTAATGAACTGAAAATAAGTTCAGAGTTGGAACTTTTCAATGCATCAGTCGACTGGATAAGTTATAATATTGCTGAACGAAGTAAGCATATGAAAAAGTTGTTGAAACTGATAAGACTTCCTTTGTTGACAAATGAAATATTAACCGATGTTATAAAAAATCATAACATTTGTAAGAATTGTACAGAGTGTCAAAGTCTAGTTATAAATGCTGTTAAAAACAAAAACAAGTATAATAGAAAACTGTTTAACTTACAGTTTCAAAACCGCTTCTACAGTTGTGAATTTGAAACTAAAACATTTATGTTTGTCGGCGGTAGAGATTGTGACAATTTGTTACAAACTAGTAGTGAATTTAAACTAGTTAAAAATAAATTTAAGAAAATTTGCACAACTAGTAAGATGTTAGTGCAAAGAAATGATTGTAAAACTGCTGTGATTGGATCAAAAGTTTATTGCTTTGGTGGAAATGATTCTGAGGGCGAACCTATGATTTCTTGTGAAGTATATTGCAGGAAATCCGATGCTTGGTCTTCAACAGCTCCTTTTCCAGTATTCGTAACCACTTTAGGTTTATGTATCTGTTCGTTTATGAATAAAGTTTACGTCTTCGGAGATTGCGATTACAATAACTGGGTCTTTGATCCATCACAATATAGTTGGCACAAAATACCACAAATGAATGTGAAAAGAAGACAGTCCTCCTGTGCTGCTTTTCAATGTCAATGTGTTATTTTAGGAGGTAGAAACAACCATAACGAAAAAACATTTAAAACTGTTGAAACCTACGATCATTACCTTAAAAAATGGTCATTTCTTCCGAATATGCAAGTGGCAAGGATTTGTCCTGAAGTTGTGGCAAAAGGAAATCAACTTTTTGTCATTTCTGGACTCGATACAGATTTAAGTTCAATAGAATCTTGTGAAGTTTATGATTCAATATCAAAAAAATTCACTAATATCGCCTTTAATAGACATATTTATTGGTCATACTACTGCTATTGTTTTTGTTTCAATGAAAATAATATTATTGTTTACGATGAATATGGCTATTCCATTTATGATATCAAGACTGACAAGTGGTCTGAAAAGTTGTATACGAAAATAAGTCTTATAGAGTATTCGTCCGTAATGTTGAATAAATTTATTAAATAAAAGACTATTTCGTATAGTTTAATTTTTTATTTAATTTAATAAATTAATGTTAATTTTAACACCTTGTTTATTATTACAATCCTAATCTGTTTAAATAAGACTTAAGTCAACCAGGATTTATAAAATATCTTTATCTTTTACCCGTATAGGAAAGAAAAAAAACTAAATTCCATTTACTTAAGAAATGGTGTATTAAGTTGTCTAAACTTTAATGTAAGTTAGTTTAAATTTCATAAATAGATTAAATTTTTTTTTACCGCAAATATTTTTTTTTGATGAAAAACTTAATTGACGTTTTAGCCATTATAATTATCTTTTTTTACTAGTTTGTAGATTGTTTATACTTTAACTAACACGTTTTGCCACTAGGTTGTGTGTTTTACTTATACTATCAAATTTTAAAAATAAAAGTGTGAACAAATAAACGGATATGCTTATTATCTTAAGTTTTTTAGCACTAATGTTTAAAAGAAATTATAAATAGTATAAGGTATAAATAAGTTTAGTTTTGTACTACACATACACTGTTATTAAAACTAAATAATTGGAAAGCATACCTCAACAAAAAAGATAAACCCCTTGCTTTTAATGACAATCTTCAAAATGTTAGATTTTTTTTCAAATTTAGTGTTACAATACTGAAATGTCTAATATAATTTAAAGCTTAAATCCAAAAAAAGTCAGTGGTGAGGAAAGTATATATGTAAAGATACTTAAGAAAGTTAGCAATTCTATATCTTCAATACTAAGTGAATTAATTGACCAAGCATTTTGTAAAGCCGTATACCTAAGTAGCCTAAAACTTGTAAAACTAATACTAATTTTTAATAGAGGATTAATTGTTACCAGGAAATTATAGACCAATTTTATTTCGATCTATTTTAAATAAAGTAATTAAAATAGTAATCTACAACAGCCTGCACAGTAATTTTTTTTTAATAATGTTTTAAATATATCCCAGTTTGGCTATAGACAGGTTCACTCCACCACTTTAGCTCTGTCAGAATTGTTGAAGGGATACTGTTAAATTTTGATAAGGGAACTGCAGTCTGTTTGGATATAAATAAGGCATTCAATAGCGTAGATAGAAATATCTTACTAAGGAAATTGGAATGTTATGGGGAAAGTAGCAATAAGTATCTACTAATTAGTTTATATCTAGACGGAAAGAAACAGTTTGTTAGCTTTTGAGGATATGAGTCATACTGTGAAAACATTTAGGTTGAGGTATCTTAACGCTCAGTGTTAGGACCGTTGTTACTCGTAATACATATAAACTATTTACACAATAATACTAGTCTTAACGTCCTCATCTTTGCAGATGATCCAACGTTATCGAAACCATTCATAAAAGAGTAACAGACACATAATTAAATGAAATTAAAGTTTTAATACAGAATTTAGTTTTGATCACAGTTGCTTTTAGTAAAGAAGCTCAAACTAAACTTTGATAAAAACAAAAAAATGATTTAGGTCAATGAAAAAGTTATCCGTGGAAAAAACTAGTTCTTAATGTAAAATTAATGAAGAAATAGTTATAAAAAAAAATACTTATCAAAAATTTGGAATAATTATTGACAGAATATAAATTGGTCAGTACCAAAGATAAAAATAACACAAAAAACATAATTATAAAAAACATTGGGTGTATCACATAAAACAAGACGATTCTTAAATGAAAAAGCATTACATTTAATTATCATTTTTTTGTTTATTAGCAATGTTAAATTTTGTTTATTGTGTTGGGGAAAAGCAAAAAATTAATTTATAAATGATATCTATGTTTTTACAAACAGAGCACTTAAATGCATAGATTATAATTAGATGATGATAGTGTAAGAAAATAAAAAACCGAAAAAAAAAATTTTTGAAAGTCTGTATCTATACGAATAAGGATTTTATATTTAGATTTAACAATAATTTGTTACTAGCTAGCTTTAATGACTACATTTAAAATATTTATAACTGTCAAGAGTGGTTACAAAATGCTAGCTCACCAATGTAAAAATTATGGACTAAGCCCGCGAAGATTTTGAAAACTCGAAATTTGGCCCGCGAACACGAACTGCCTGCCGACCCCTGGACTAAGCTACCATTGTGTTTAAAATACTGTTGTTACTTGCTATTTTAATTCTAAAAATAAAAGCAATGGCAATCTTCTTTTTTATTTTCACACTTTCAAAATTTCAACTAGTTGTTGACGGGTTACTAAGAAGCTATAAATAAAGTATCATAAAAGTATCAATAATTCATAACAAGTACATAGAAACAATAAGTCCGTTGGCACCTATAATTTTTCAAAAAGATGTTTAAAAAATCTAATGTATATTTTAGTTTCAATTAACTAATAAACTATGTTATGAATAGTGTAAATTAATATCGAGAGCCATAAAGTACGGGGTAAAAACAATTAAAAACTTATAATATTTAAAGAAGCTTGTACTTTTAACTTTATTTTCGCCGATGACTTTTTTAAATGCTGAACATGTCTCGACAAAAAAATTAAAAATATTTTCCACACACTATTTCATGTTCTTGTAATTAAAATATTATAATTCGCTAAAACTGTTTAAGCATATGTACAGTGCATTGTCCATGATTTTTATTAGTATATTTATATGATGTTTCTAAGCAATCTACTATTGATTTATTATCATCTATGTTCGTATTTATTATTTTTCGATTATATATAAAAAATACATAAAAACATAATGAAAAGATATTAATCAGTACTTAGCAAACAATTCATATGGAACATAACGCTTTTTTTTGCTTAAAGTTGCCTACTTAACTGGAAATGAGTATATAGGAATTATGTACTGAGTTTGGAAAACAAATGTAGCTATGAGTGTTTATTGAACGACAATAAAAAACCGCTAAAATATTTGGTGTAATGTCATGGTGTACGAAAGAAATTTTAGTTATAAAGTCGTACACCACATGTTTTAACAATCTATTACGAGCTAAAAGATTAATAGTTAATAGAAAAATAAAACAAACTAGTTAATAAATTAGTAAATAGGTTATAAATCTTGTGTAAAACAATTTTTCTATATAATGTTTAGGTGGTTTTAAGAACATTGAAATTAATCTTTTTCCAATTAATAACAGTACAAAAACTATCGTTTTTTCATTTAAAAAACTTCTTTTGTTTTTATTTATCATCATAGAAAAGAATTAATCATACTAGAAAAAAAATATCAGAAAAATTACTTAAATACTTTGATATGTACAAAAACCATTCTGCTTTAACAAATGTTTCTTTATTACTTCTAGAAAAAAATCATTTTTATTTGTATTTTAAGATAAAGCTGTTCGATTAAATGCTAACTGAAAACGGAAAGGTTCATATCTATGTATTCATTTAATAGTATCCCTATATTCTCCGTTTTAAAACATAAATTTTAGCTAAATTGAATAACAAAAACTACAAATCGTACTATGTTTAAACATCAAAAAATAAATAAAAACAAAGAAATAAGTTATAATCTGAAACGGAAAATAAAAACTAATATTTATAAAATTTATTGCTTTAGTTGACCTTTATAACTTTTTTGAACTTATATTTTATCATACTGACTTAAAAAGTTTTTTTTTTTCATTTAGAACATTACTTGTATTAAAAGTAATAAACTATTCATTTTGTATAGACTAGCTTTTCTACTTACATATCATTTTACTGAATTAGTCATTTGAGTTTACATGTCAATTAAAGTTCTGAAAAAAAAAAATCATAAAATATTTAGGGCGCCAAGTCTTAAAAATTAATTGAATTAAAATAAATAAAAGTCATCAAATATGTCTGTTTAATACGACTATAACAAACAAATAATCTTTAAAAGTATTCAATAAATATATAATTATAGAATATATCATTTTTTAAAATTGACAAAAGTTTTTTGGTCCATTCTAAATGAATAACTTTAAATCTTAATAGAATTATGTAGGACTAAACAATAAGATGCAGATAGCAACAAAAAATAAAAAGTTAGTTTATTAAAAGAGATAATTCATAATAACTTATAATTACTAGAGTTTGAATTGTCGGAATTAGAATCACTAGAGTATGAATTGTCGGAATTTGAACTGCTGTGTCAATTGGCGATCTATATTACTTCCTCAATCAATTAAAAGTTTTTCAAATTTACCTTTAACTTAACTTGCATTAAACAACTTATAAACTACATTAAGTATTGAAACCGAATGATATTTTATATTTATGTTCTGTATGAAAACTATTTTTATGAACTTACATCGAAAAAATTTACAAACTTTTTAACTTACATACAACTAATAACGTTCAAGTATTAAGATATTTTTAATATCATTTTCTAAAAAATTACACCGCCCCCTAATCAATAATACGAAAATTTAAAAGATCTCGCTTGTATTTATTTCAATTTTTCTCTTTTTTACTAGCATTTATTTCAAACTTTAAGTTTGTTTCATAAATTTACAGTTATATATATATATATAAATTAGTTTAAAAGCAAGTTATTGAAAATCAAAACTAGATTAAAAACTAAAAACAACAAGAGAGCAAAAATATATTTACTGGAATCATCACCAATTAAAAATACCTTAGAAAAGTTTCATTGAAATTAATATAAATAGTCTTAAACTCAATGTATTATTTTAAAAATTTTGTTTTTGAAAACAAATACGCAAGGTGGAAATTGACAAAAAAGTTAACTAAGTAGCTCAAACACGTGTTTCCGTACATTAATTATACAACAAAACCTCTTAAGGTATTAAGGAAAATTAATATATCTATAATGTTTGACTTTTATGGTTTTGCAAATTGATAATAAATCTTACGAATTTTTTTTTATAGTTTATAAGCTAATTAACTAGTTTTATTTTATAAAAAGCAGAAGAGCATAAAATCACTTTTTACTTCAACTTGGTTTTTATATTAAAATGTTACTAATGAACTTTTTAAATGTTTTTATAATTAAAATAGTATTAAAATAGTATGTTTAAAACGTAAATATAAAACTAAAATAAACATTTACTTAGTTAGAAACAATTTTTATAGCTCTTTACATATCTTAATTTATCATAGATAATAACATAAGTATTAAAATTACTTAAGGGTAAATAAAAAAAAAATGTTTAATTATTATTTATGTTTTGTATGTCAAGTTAGGTGTTTAAGAAAAAGTATAATGTTGGTTAAAAGTAAAGTGAAAAATTTTCGCACACGACAGGTTACTTTGATTTTTTTTTTAAATTTGAAAAAAAAAGTTTTAACGCTTATCAGTTTTCTAGAACCGCACCCAAGTTTATGAAAATTAAAGTAATTTGTACATGTTATATTTTAATTTGAAATATATTAAAAGTTTAATTAAACTCTTTTACTTGAGCGAATTTCGTAATATTTCTTTTAATCTTATAAATTTATGCCACTTTTAAATTAGAATTAATTTAAGATTTAATATACAAACGAGTATTATAAAAAAACACATTTAACTAAATCATTTTAAAACAATTTTGAAACAAATATAAACAACTGTAAATTTACACAATGCTAGCAGTAAAACCACGTTCTTTATACCGAATACTCTTTCCTTTTTCAACCGTTTCAAGCTCGAGATCGAAAATTTCAACACTAGATGTCGTACACCACCTTTCTATATTATCAAGACTGTTATGAACCCCTCCTACTATGTAGACGAGATTCTTCATTCTCGCAACTGCAAACTCCACTCTCGCTGTTTTCAGTCTTGCCTCTATGACACTTATCTCACCTGTGTTTGTCGTTTTAAGCTGTTTGTTTTAATAAAAAGAAAATGAAAGTTTGTTGAAGTTAATAAAAAAAAAGAGTTTAGATTCAACAAATAAGGTATTTTTATAAAGATATAATGATAACTGATAGCTGACTTAAATATTAATCAAGTTAAAACGTATGTATTTGAAGTCTCAGAAACTATTTGTACTCCTTAAAGTTTGATGTATTTAAATAACGGCATGATTTATCTTGAGTTTAAATCGTAATTTAACGAATTTTGTTTACAAAAGTTAAATAGTTTAACTATACAAAAGTGTTGATCGGAAACAAGTGATGACGTCACCTGTTGTCGTGTCGAACTTCTCAATGGAGTGCGCCACGTTTTTATCCTGCAACTGACCGCTGATGAGGTAAATAAAGCTCTTGTACGTCACCGCTTGCGAGTGGCTTCTCGGATTATTCAGTTTCGACTCAATCACGCTCCAAGTCTGAGTGTCTACATCAAACTTTTCGATCGTTTCCAAACAGTTATGGTTTGCATCATCTCCTCCGATCGCGTATATGTCCCCACTTTCACTCCTGACTAGGACGTGTCCGTACCTGACCATGGACAGGTCTCCGACGCGCTTCAACAAATTTGTGCTCGTGTTGTAAATGTAACTCGTTTTTACTCTGTAGTTGTTGCCTGAATGAAAATAAAAGGAAAGTTTAATTGAGCTCACTACTTTACAAATGTTTTATACTTTCACAATGTGCGTACACAGTCTGTTAAATTAATAAATGACGTTGTTTGTCCAATCTATGTAGTGTTAGCTTATTAATTCGGCAGTTAAGTAGTTTCAAGTAAACTTATAATTTTTTACCTTCTATTCCACCGGCGAAAATGAAGCTTTCGTGATCGAACGCACAAGCTCCAAAGCTATAGGGATATTCCGCAAATGAGCCGACTGTATTAAAAGTTCCCGTGGACGGATTGTACTTGTCAATGTTTTTATTCCCTCTTCCGCCCACAATGTAGACACCGTTTTCAAGTGTGACAGATCGGTGGTACCTTCGTTCACTCGGCAAACTCGCCAGTGATCTCCATCGACTGTTCGCCAATGAAAACTGTTGAACGGCTTTAGGAAATGCAGTGCCGCCGACAAGTAGAATCCCTGTGAATTTTAACAAAGTTCAAGTAAATTTATTTCAATAAGTAATACTAACTATTTTGTAACGTACAAAAACTTACTTAATTTATACAAAAAAAGTTACCTTCAACACACTTTCCAAACTCATCATCGAAGCCATTCTCCGTGCAGTTAACAATAGGGTTGTACAAACTGTAAACGAATCTTTTATTGCAAACATACTTCACACTGACTTAAGTTCGATGAGTGGAATTTATTTGAGCGTCTCTCAATATTATTTTCTGAGCGTTCTTTATATATGGAAGAACTCCACAACCTATTAAAGCAAACAAAAAAAAAAAACAAATACACGAAAACACTAAAATCTAGAACTATATAAAATGTAGAAGTATATAACTACTGTAACACTTTTGTAAATTTCAAAAAACCTTACCTTTAACACATTTTCCAAAGCCATCTTCTGTACACTTAACAATTGAGTTATCCCGACTATAAAAGTATCCGTTTTGACAAACATATTCTACGCTAACTTCAGTTTTATGAGTTGAACTGATTGTTGCATGCCTTATTACTCGCTTTTCAGCTTTCTGAATCATAGGAAAGCTTCCACAAGCTGACAATAAAGATTTTTATTTAAAGAAAAGCAAAAAAAAAAGAAAATGTTTTTTAATATTTACGCAGTTTTATAACTAAACAAACAAAAGATAAGTATTACACAACCTTTTTATAAAAATTTTATAAAATTAAAATGCTTAACTTATAATTTTAATAACTCGAAGCATATACATTTTGGATTTATATCCTCAGAATTCAAGTTTCCTTTGTCTTTACAAAAAATTTTGAATTTTTTTTTAGTATTTTTAAATCTTTTTATTTAATTTACCAAGGTATACATATTTAAACTTTTAGTAATGTTTTTTTCTTCTGTTGTTAAAACTGTTCTTTGCAACTTTTGTTTGAGAGATTAAAAAAATCAAAACTGCTTAAATTGTTTCAGAAGTATTTTCACCAATTTTCAAAGCAAAGTGACAATAGTCAATCAAAAAAACGAAGTCTGCAAACTGTAAGTATATATTTAATAATGTAGGAGTCTTTAACAAATGTCGGTGAATTTCGGTCTAAGGAATTCATGCGGGAAGGGATGTAGTTTTCGTTATAAAACACTAAACATTAGCTTCTGTAGTGAAAACTACAAAAAGGCTTATAGTTTCATAACTACTATTTACAGGTCGTTGCTTTAACGTTTTATCTTTTTTATTAAGTCAAAATACTTAATTTTTATAGAATATTTCAGTCATTTCCTTAAACTAAAGTTAGCAGAAGACTTTCTCTATAGAGTTCGACCTGCGACAACTTTTTTAGGAAAACTAGCTTGTTAGTCATGAAGGTGCAAACCCCTGGTCCAACCCCAAATCAAAATAGATATTTAGTACTTACAATAAAAAAATTTAAAGTTTAAACTAAATAATGTTTTAGGTGTAAAACTTTTTTGTTTTGATAAGTTAATTATTTAACAAGTATTCGAAAAAAAAATTAAGAAATAATTTTAACAAACTCTTCAACAACAAATATCTTACAATTGTTGCTTTATGGCGTAATAATAAATTTTAACGCAAGATTTTAGTAATAATTATATTCTCAAGACACACTGAATTTAAAACAATAAATTTTCTGGTGGTGCTACAAGCAAAAAAAATCTAATTGTAAAAAAAACTTACCTTTAACACATTTTCCAAGTTTATTGTCGAATCCGTTTTCAGTGCAATTAACAACTGGATAGTTCAAACTGTAAAAAGTTATATTAGAAAAGTTTCATTGAAATTAATATAAATAGTCTTAAACTCAATGTATTATTTTAAAAATTTTGTTTTTGAAAACAAATACGCAAGGTGGAAATTGACAAAAAAGTTAACTAAGTAGCTCAAACACGTGTTTCCGTACATTAATTATACAACAAAACCTCTTAAGGTATTAAGGAAAATTAATATATCTATAATGTTTGACTTTTATGGTTTTGCAAATTGATAATAAATCTTACGAATTTTTTTTTATAGTTTATAAGCTAATTAACTAGTTTTATTTTATAAAAAGCAGAAGAGCATAAAATCACTTTTTACTTCAACTTGGTTTTTATATTAAAATGTTACTAATGAACTTTTTAAATGTTTTTATAATTAAAATAGTATTAAAATAGTATGTTTAAAACGTAAATATAAAACTAAAATAAACATTTACTTAGTTAGAAACAATTTTTATAGCTCTTTACATATCTTAATTTATCATAGATAATAACATAAGTATTAAAATTACTTAAGGGTTAATAAAAAAAAATGTTTAATTATTATTTATGTTTTGTATGTCAAGTTAGGTGTTTAAGAAAAAGTATAATGTTGGTTAAAAGTAAAGTGAAAAATTTTCGCACACGACAGGTTACTTTGATTTTTTTCTTAAATTTGAAAAAAAAAGTTTTAACGCTTATCAGTTTTCTAGAACCGCACCCAAGTTTATGAAAATTAAAGTAATTTGTACATGTTATATTTTAATTTGAAATATATTAAAAGTTTAATTAAACTCTTTTACTTGAGCGAATTTCGTAATATTTCTTTTAATCTTATAAATTTATGCCACTTTTAAATTAGAATTAATTTAAGATTTAATATACAAACGAGTATTATAAAAAAACACATTTAACTAAATCATTTTAAAACAATTTTGAAACAAATATAAACAACTGTAAATTTACACAATGCTAGCAGTAAAACCACGTTCTTTATACCGAATACTCTTTCCTTTTTCAACCGTTTCAAGCTCGAGATCGAAAATTTCAACACTAGATGTCGTACACCACCTTTCTATATTATCAAGACTGTTATGAACCCCTCCTGCTATGTAGACGAGATTCTTCATTCTCGCAACTGCAAACTCCACTCTCGCTGTTTTCAGTCTTGCCTCTATGACACTTATCTCACCTGTGTTTGTCGTTTTAAGCTGTTTGTTTTAATAAAAAGAAAATGAAAGTTTGTTGAAGTTAATAAAAAAAAAGAGTTTAGATTCAACAGATAAGGTATTTTTATAAAGATATAATGATAACTGATAGCTGACTTAAATATTAATCAAGTTAAAACGTATGTATTTGAAGTCTCAGAAACTATTTGTACTCCTTAAAGTTTGATGTATTTAAATAACGGCATGATTTATCTTGAGTTTAAATCGTAATTTAACGAATTTTGTTTACAAAAGTTAAATAGTTTAACTATACAAAAGTGTTGATCGGAAACAAGTGATGACGTCACCTGTTGTCGTGTCGAACTTCTCAATGGAGTGCGCCACGTTTTTATCCTGCAACTGACCGCTGATGAGGTAAATAAAGCTCTTGTACGTCACCGCTTGCGAGTGGCTTCTCGGATTATTCAGTTTCGACTCAATCACGCTCCAAGTCTGAGTGTCTACATCAAACTTTTCGATCGTTTCCAAACAGTTATGGTTTGCATCATCTCCTCCGATCGCGTATATGTCCCCACTTTCACTCCTGACTAGGACGTGTCCGTACCTGACCATGGACAGGTCTCCGACGCGCTTCAACAAATTTGTGCTCGTGTTGTAAATGTAACTCGTTTTTACTCTGTAGTTGTTGCCTGAATGAAAATAAAAGGAAAGTTTAATTGAGCTCACTACTTTACAAATGTTTTATACTTTCACAATGTGCGTACACAGTCTGTTAAATTAATAAATGACGTTGTTTGTCCAATCTATGTAGTGTTAGCTTATTAATTCGGCAGTTAAGTAGTTTCAAGTAAACTTATAATTTTTTACCTTCTATTCCACCGGCGAAAATGAAGCTTTCGTGATCGAACGCACAAGCTCCAAAGCTATAGGGATATTCCGCAAATGAGCCGACTGTATTAAAAGTTCCCGTGGACGGATTGTACTTGTCAATGTTTTTATTCCCTCTTCCGCCCACAATGTAGACACCGTTTTCAAGTGTGACAGATCGGTGGTACCTTCGTTCACTCGGCAAACTCGCCAGTGATCTCCATCGACTGTTCGCCAATGAAAACTGTTGAACGGCTTTAGGAAATGCAGTGCCGCCGACAAGTAGAATCCCTGTGAATTTTAACAAAGTTCAAGTAAATTTATTTCAATAAGTAATACTAACTATTTTGTAACGTACAAAAACTTACTTAATTTATACAAAAAAAGTTACCTTCAACACACTTTCCAAACTCATCATCGAAGCCATTCTCCGTGCAGTTAACAATAGGGTTGTACAAACTGTAAACGAATCTTTTATTGCAAACATACTTCACACTGACTTAAGTTCGATGAGTGGAATTTATTTGAGCGTCTCTCAATATTATTTTCTGAGCGTTCTTTATATATGGAAGAACTCCACAACCTATTAAAGCAAACAAAAAAAAAAAACAAATACACGAAAACACTAAAATCTAGAACTATATAAAATGTAGAAGTATATAACTACTGTAACACTTTTGTAAATTTCAAAAAACCTTACCTTTAACACATTTTCCAAAGCCATCTTCTGTACACTTAACAATTGAGTTATCCCGACTATAAAAGTATCCGTTTTGACAAACATATTCTACGCTAACTTCAGTTTTATGAGTTGAACTGATTGTTGCATGCCTTATTACTCGCTTTTCAGCTTTCTGAATCATAGGAAAGCTTCCACAAGCTGACAATAAAGATTTTTATTTAAAGAAAAGCAAAAAAAAAAGAAAATGTTTTTTAATATTTACGCAGTTTTATAACTAAACAAACAAAAGATAAGTATTACACAACCTTTTTATAAAAATTTTATAAAAGTAAAATGCTTAACTTATAATTTTAATAACTCGAAGCATATACATTTTGGATTTATATCCTCAGAATTCAAGTTTCCTTTGTCTTTACAAAAAATTTTGAATTTTTTTTTAGTATTTTTTAAAATCTTTTTATTTAATTTACCAAGGTATACATATTTAAATTTTTAGTAATGTTTGTTTCTTCTGTTGTTAAAACTGTTCTTTGCAACTTTTGTTTGAGAGATTAAAAAAATCAAAACTGCTTAAATTGTTTCAGAAGTATTTTCACCAATTTTCAAAGCAAAGTGACAATAGTCAATCAAAAAAACGAAGTCTGCAAATTGTAAGTATATATTTAATAATGTAGGAGTCTTTAACAAATGTCGGTGAATTTCGGTCTAAGGAATTCATGCGGGAAGGGATGTAGTTTTCGTTATAAAACACTAAACATTAGCTTCTGTAGTGAAAACTACAAAAAGGCTTATAGTTTCATAACTACTATTTACAGGTCGTTGCTTTAACGTTTTATCTTTTTTATTAAGTTAAAATACTATATTTTTATAGAATATTTCAGTCATTTCCTTAAACTAAAGTTAGCAGAAGACTTTCTCTATAGAGTTCGACCTGCGACAACTTTTTTAGGAAAACTAGCTTGTTAGTCATGAAGGTGCAAACCCCTGGTCCAACCCCAAATCAAAATAGATATTTAGTACTTACAATAAAAAAATTTAAAGTTTAAACTAAATAATGTTTTAGGTGTAAAACTTTTTTGTTTTGATAAGTTAATTATTTAACAAGTATTCGAAAAAAAAATTAAGAAATAATTTTAACAAACTCTTCAACAACAAATATCTTACAATTGTTGCTTTATGGCGTAATAATAAATTTTAACGCAAGATTTTAGTAATAATTATATTCTCAAGACACACTGAATTTAAAACAATAAATTTTCTGGTGGTGCTACAAGCAAAAAAAATCTAATTGTAAAAAAAACTTACCTTTAACACATTTTCCAAGTTTATTGTCGAATCCGTTTTCAGTGCAATTAACAACTGGATAGTTCAAACTGTAAAAATACCCTTCATTGCAAACATACTTAACGCTAACTTCAGTAAGATGAGTGGAGCTTATTGCAGCATCTCTTATTAATTGTTTTCTGCAATTGTTTATGGAAGGAAAAGCTCCACAACCTGTTAGTGATGCAAGTGAAAAAATATAAAAATAAAAAAAAGTTTATGTTCTTTTCTCAGTTTAATCGTCTTCAAATGTTTATTTTTAAAATTATAAAAACCAATAACAACTAAGACTTGAAATTAACTTTTTACACATTTAGGGTTTAAGTCATCAGAATTCCAAGTCCCATCGTCTTTACAAATGAAATGGTTTGTTTCTGTTGACAAGAAGTATCCTTAATGACATTTGAACGTAACTTCTCTCTCGTTAATAATTGTTCTTTTACCATTATTTATATTTTTTGTTACTTTAGGACATCCTAAATAATAAAAAAATTCAAAAAAACACTGATATATACGTATAAGTAAGTTAAAAAAAGTATTATAAATTTGTTTTAAGCTTAATAAAATAAATTTTTCTATTAGTATATTTGCTTAACATCATTTTAATATTTTAGCACTACTATTTAATTTTAAAAACAACAAATAAATAAAAGTAATATCTAATCACTTACTAGCTTCAAATTTATCTTTGTACTTTGTAGTCGCAGTCACTTAATATATAATAAGAATACTTATCAAAATAAAAACACCTATCTTGTAAAACTTCTGACGCTTTTCCATTTTAAAACAGCATCAGTTTATGTTGTTTAGCTTGACAATAGTTTGTGCTTAAGTCCTGTAAGGAGTTTTACATTTATAAAACTTTTAGCTAATGTCTAATTAATAACTAGGTAAAGTTGTTTTTCCGATTCACATTAAAGTGTTGAATTTTTTTTAATAAGCATTATTTCATATCTTACTATTTATTTCAAACTTTTATTAAAATAAGTGAACTATTTATTCTTAGTTTATTTAACTTGATTAAGTGACTGATACGACAAATAAAAGATGCCTGGTAAAATTAAATTTACACTTAATGAAAGAAAAAACAAATTTAAATAATCCTCCTCAGTGTAAATACTACAATAATACAAGAAAAACTTTAATTTAAGGATTTTTTTATGTGATAAGTCATTATAAGCATGCTATTAAAAACAATACAGCAGTTTTACTGAAAATTTAATTTACATTGATTACCATAAATATATAACAACTTTTTATTATATAGTTTCTAAATTATCTGCTTTAAATAAACTAAAACAATAAAAATTATAAAAAATTGTTGCTCATATATATAACATTCCTAACGTTTAAAACTTTTATTAAGTCAAAAAAGTATTTTTTGAAATTGATTGATGTTCAGCACAAACTGTACGAAATATTTTACTTTTATATTTCAAAGAATTAAAAATTTTAATTCTTTTTTATTTTTTACTTTATTTTAATTTTAAAACTTATACTTATCTACTTTTTTATTCTAAAGTGTTTACAAAAAACAATATTTTTTAAACTTAAACTAATGTAAACTTTACTACTCACTTTTATAACTTTAAACGGTTTATCTTTTAATCAAAAACATAAAACTAAAAAACAATAAAGTGATTTCAAATTTTTAAAAGAAAAAAAAAATAGTTGATGAAACAAGTTTATTTATAATTAATGTAATTATAAAAAGTGTTTTAAGAAAGGTTAGTTCAAAGTAAAATTGAAAATCTTCCAATTAAATAAGGAAGTAATAAACATTTGATAGATCGCCAGTTGTCACGACAATTCAAATTCTGAAAATTCTAATTCCGAAAATTTAAATTTTATTAAGTATAAGTTAATATGAATTATCTCTTTTAATAAACTAGTTTTTTTAGTTTAGTTTCGTTATCTTTATCTTCTTGGTTAGAACGACATAATTATATTCAGATTTTAAATATTAAAAATAAGTTTTTTTGATGTGATTAATAATATTTCCAAAATTATAAAAAATAATTTTTTTTAATATTTATGATTTTAAAGATACTTTTTTGATTATTTTTATCATAGAAAGTTTCATTAGATAATGGTTTCACAAAGTAGGCCAAGTGGACCCCATGGGGGCCATGACAGATCCTCAGGGGGCCACGAGCAGCAAAGGGTAAGAGGGGGGCCATGAGGCCATATTTAGATACGCTAGATATTCTCGAGTTGCAAATGAAGAGCAAAAATAAATAAAAAAAAGGTATTACGTGTTTTTCATGGTATTTTATGAAGAGGCCATTTTTTTCTTTGAAGGGGACCTTTTACAAAAGAGTTTGGCAAACCATGCATTAGATAGAAATATTTAAACATTTAAGAGATATGGCACCTTAAACTCATTTATAACATACAGAACTTTCAGAACTTTCAGAACTTTAATTTTCATGTAACATCAATTGGTCAATAATATTAAATCGTTTTTTACATTGAAACAAAAGTACAACTTTCCCTGTACAAAGTTGAAATGGCTTATTACTTTTACTTCAGTAA
Organism: Thalia democratica; assembly: GCF_965202585.1. Classification (NCBI taxonomy): domain Eukaryota; kingdom Metazoa; phylum Chordata; class Thaliacea; order Salpida; family Salpidae; genus Thalia; species Thalia democratica. Next base: position 22,685,036 of record NC_139165.1, read on the forward strand.
GGTTCTCGTAAAAAAATCACTTTGAGTTAGTAAATTAGAATACGATTATACAAAAGTTTTAAGTTTTTTTACAGACTTAGTCGTTTTTATTATATTATAAAAAAGGTTTTAATTAGTTTTTCTAACTATTTTATATACTCTATAAAATTAAATTAAAATTTTTATGTAAAGCATCTAATTAATAATTAAACACAAGTGTGTCTAAAAATAATACTAATCTATTTAAAGTGTTCATTCTCAGATGTATTTTACTCAATAAAAACTTTTTCCGGAAAAGAAAAAAATCAAAGTTAATGTAGAGAAAAATAATAAAATATGACAAACAAAGCTTTTTCTACTGCTGGTTATTAATTAGTAGAATGACCTGAACTTAAAATAAAAATTAAAATGTTTTTTTTTTAACTAATATCGAAAAAGTTGTGTAAGCAGAAAGGTTTTTTTACAAATCATTGTTTTAGGTAATTTTTCTAGCATTATATGTTTTTGAAGTTTAACGTTTTTTTTTTCTATTTATAAAGTAAAACAAAACTATTGCTTATTAAAAAAAAGTCAGTTGGTAAAACTTTAGCTTTTATCATTCACATAAAAATCTGATCATTATTATATATTTTTTTTGATAGAAATATTTGTGATTTGTATATATGTAAAAATTTTTTTTATCATACTAGAAACACTATTTTGTTCGACTTAATTCAAGTATATATGTATATCCGGTTAAAATGGAAATGTTAAGCCAAAAAACGTTGTACACAAAATAAAACTTACTTTTTACCAATTAGTGCATACTACTAAAAAGGACTTTCTTTAATTTTCGTCATACTAAAAAAACACACTAAAAATCAAAAAAATGCCAAAAATAATAATAAACATACAGTAGACTCCTTCAATTTTGTACTAAAAAACTAAGAAAGCAGTACACTTTTTATAATTATTTATTTATTTATTATTTTTTATAAAATATTATCTTTTATACTTTAATATTTTAAATGTTTTTTTTATAAATGTTTTATCGATGTTGTATGTAAAGTATAAAAAATTAGTGCTATAAAAAAAAGTAATTTCAAATACTATACTAAATATTAAAATTGCTATAACATTATATCCTTATATGTTTGTAATTAAACATAAATGTCTCTGCTAATACTAAAATATGAGCTCATATAACCGTTTTCAAAAACACAAGTTATTATTTATTAAAGACAAAGATCAAGGTCTAGTATAAAACCTTTAAGTTATTTAATATTTATTTATAAAACGGCAAAACTTACGAAAAATACTGTACAGATAAAAACATTCATTAAAAAGCATTGCTTTTTTATTCAATTTTATTATAAGACCAAACAGGCTACTGAAAATGTACTGCTCTGCTTTAAAATAAACTTGGAAATCCTAAGTTAGAATTTGAAATTAAAGATTAACAAGTATCTAGTTTTGATCATTTAACCAAAAATAATATTATAACAAAATTAATGTAAGTACTTAAATAAATCTTATTCAAAAAGAATTCTATTTGAATAAGATTTATTTAAGCACTGACGAGGTCTTTGGCCGAAACTTAGTTTGTAAAATAATTTCTTGAAAGAATAAATTCATTGTTTCTCCTTTAGTTAATGGTAAACTCTTTGTTTGTTCTCTTAAAACCATAAAATATAAAACTGATATAAGTGATAGAAACACAGTATTGGTAGATAAAAAAATTTAAAACAAAAAGCATAGACAAAGATAAAATAATAAACATGTTAAGCAGTATAATAAAAAATTATTACATTGAACAAAATTTTATAAACAGTTATATATCGACATAAATAAATATTTTAGTTTAACTCACCTTAGTTTACTTACTAATACCGTTGGTCTTTAGCAAAAATAAATTAAGTTTTAAAACTTTTAGTTATAAGCAGTTAATCAGAGTTGTAGTTATGACGTAACAGGTTGTAAACCAGCATAAACTACATTAAACAAACTTGTAAACCATAATTAGATATTGTTTTTTTTTTTTCAATGACTTTTGACACAATTATATAGTATAAAGTATAACAGAAAATACAAGAACATCTGAGATATTTTTAATTCATTTTTATGCCGTGATTAACGCCGATTTTATTTATAAAGAGCAGAAATGGTCTCTTTAATTCTTTGTGACTTAAAGAAAAATCTCATTGCAAAATGACTAAACAAAAAATGAACTTCAATTCAACATAGATGACAAAAATTATGATTGTTAATATTAATGTTTCGTTTTAATAGTTAGATCATAATGAAAATTAGTGTCAACTTTTTGTGTATTACAATGTGGTGGCAATCATATTAGGGTAACTCAAAAGAATAAGTTATTTTAGAGTAAGTAAAAAAATGGTAACAATTTAGAATTTGAAAATTATTAAACTTAAACTTGCCGTTTATTAAAGACTGTAAAAACTGTAATGTTCAGAATAAAAAATAACAAAGTAAGATGGTAGTTATTTAAAATATATTTGTTGCAAATTTTTAAGTGTTTGTAGGAAAAACTATGATGTCATCAGAACATTTTCTAATGCATTTATTTATAACGCATTTTAGTTTATACTGCAAATTTATTTAATTATATACTCTTACTTACAATGGGAACTATTTTATATCGCATTTCAATTTGAAGCAAATAATATGATTTTTATTTTTTAAGTTTGTTAAATGTATACTGCTGTAAGTTTATATTTAGATCAGGGGTCGGCAGGTAATTGTTGCTCGCAGTTTTAGTTTTAATGACATTAGAATAATATTTTGGTTTTATTTTTAGGCACAAAGGTTTTAGCTTTATACTTTTATACAAAAAAGAAGTTTTACTTTAACTTGATGCTTAGTGCGCTAAGTATTATTCACGCTTTAGTTATACTTTAAGAAGAATAAATAAATAAAATATGTAGTATACCTCTAGATAATTTTTGGTGTTTGTTTTAAGCTAAAATGTATATACACTTAATTTATTTTACTGCATTCAGATACAAGCATAACAAGTTTAAAAAGTATTGTACATAATTTTACATATTTAAAAATTCAAAGTACATAATATAAAGGTTCACCGATTTGCTTCTTTTTTAATAAACATTTATAAAAAAATATAAGTATCAAAATTGTATAAAATTTAAAGAGAATAATTACATATACCTAATTATTATACTGTTAAGCTAATTTTAGTTTTATTTAGCTAGTTTTTAGGCGTTTTTTTAAATGCAAAAGAATCAACTAAATTGAACAAAAGTACAAACAAATTAGCAAGACATAGTTTTAACAAAACTAGTAAGTAAAGCGTATTATGGTTTAAAACAGTATATACAGTTCAGAAAAAGCTCGTAATAAATCTAGCTAATTAAAACCAATAGTAGTTATAGTTTAGAACATTTTGTTTTTGAAACTAACCTTTTGATAAAATTTCATTGATAAGATATTAACCTTTTAAATATTTTTATTTGTTTACATTTAAACATACTATTTATAAAACTTTAAACTTATCTTAATCAAGTATATTTATTTACATTAGTGACAAAATACGACATCTGTATTCTATTTACAAACAAACAAAATACTTCTTTCTCACTGCTAAACTCAATTTGTGAGTCTTCATTGTAGAATTTTGGTCTACATCAAAGCAACTTTTCTGCTTTTTGGTGACAGGATAAGGTGTTTATCTATTGTTACGTCATAAACAAGAGGTAATAACAAGAAAAGATTTCGTACGAATCATACTTAATTTATGAGTATATGTTTTTACTGAAAACTTTTTTATTGTTTTGAAGCTATTCTTTTTTGTTAGCAACTACGACAAGTAACTACAAAAATTAAAGAATACATTTTGTAGATTATTGAAAAATTGATATATTTTATTTTTAAAAAAGCATTTTAGATTTACATAAAATGTATTTGTTGTAAGTTTTTTAATAAAACATAACTAAAACTTCAAAATAAACAACGAATTGGTAAGTTAATTTAATTAAATTTGTACAACTTAAAAACTATAAATAAACTGGTAATGAATTATTGCTTTGATCTAAATTAAACTTGCAAAGTGAATTGTAACTGGTAAAGTTGTTAATACTGTAAACGACGTTGGCTATTCAATTTTAGAAACTTTGTAGGTTAAAAACTAGTTATATTAGAGTTATTAGATATCAACTGTTTATAGTTGATTGAACGAAAAAAAAATTTTAATATGACAAAAAAGACGTTAAAAAATTTGGCCCTAGGACCTGGTGTACGATGAACTTTTCGGATATTACGTCGCACATCACGAATGATTTTTAACGTCTTGTCCAGGACAGTTCACTTAAAGGTAGAAAAATTACTGTTACTTATTAAATATTCAATTTTTATAATCAAAAAAAATGTTGTATTTACACTGTCTTAATATTAGAAAACGTGAAAAATTCCGGGCTATATATATAAAATTCCGGGCTTTTGTGTAAAAATTTATCAAAAATTAAAAAATATGAAAAATTCTAGGTGCGATATTTACCTTTAATGAAACAAGTAAACGAAGCCTATAAATTCTGACTAAAAAAATACTATAACTACTTAATTGTTTTTTAAAGCACCTTTCAGCATAAGTCAATTAACTTTTGACAAGCGTTAAATTGATCTTTAGTTGCGGCCAAGCCCTTTTAGTTTTTGACAGCCGTTCGTGAGTTTAAGGTGCATTGTTGTCCTTTTTAATCATATGTGATAGATTAAGTATTCATTTAAAAAAAAAATTATCAAAAGTTTTATCTTGCTCAGCAAAGCAAAAGCACTATTCATATTTATATTTAAAAGATTATTTATAATTTGGGTAAAATCATTTTGCTGTCAAAAAAGTGGTTGTAAAATTAAATTAAACTGCAAGGAAATTTTAAATCGACATTATTTTATGTTTAAAAGGTATTCTTAGACAAAATTGGTTGTTTTTCTTGTTACTGTTTAGTAAATCAAAGATTATTATTTAATAACTTGTTTACAAGCTAATGTACTGCTTTTATGGGCTAGATATGTAAATTAATAGTCTATCCATAACTTTAAAAAGTGTATTTAGAAATTTTACAATTTTAAATAACATAAAATATTACTTTATTTCAAACAAATAAGTTTTTAGAGGAATATAATTACATATAACTATACATTAATAAAAAAAAATCAAAAGACGAAACAATTTCATTATTTATGATGTCACATTACATTGGATCGTTTTTTAATATGTAGCAGTGTTTAATTTTATATTATGCAAAATCGGCTTTTATAGTGGTTTTAATTTGTTGATTTTTATTTTTGCAAAACTGGTTGAGACGTATGAATGATAAATTTAAATGAGGGTTTGTATTTATCTAAATTAATTAGTTAAGAAAAATTTAACTTTTGTATATAAATGTAATAAAAAAAAACAACGCAGAACATAAATTAATTAATCTAACAAGCGGGTTTTTAAGAAATAAACTTCTTTTAAAGTTTCATAAATAAATGATTAAGGATTTTGTGTGTAAATTATAACTTTTTTTTATATCCTATTAATTGTAAAAAACTAGTGTCATTTTATTTTCATTCTTATCACAGTTTATGAATGAAATTATTCATACATAAAATAAAGTTGCAAATGTTTTGATTTTTAGTTTTTGTGTTATGATGTAGCATTAAAATGATAGTTTTTTTTTAATTTAAATCTGTTGTTCAAGAACTTTTAAAAGTTTTGACTTTTTTATAGCTTTTTAAGCTTTTTTTTTTTAAGAATTGGTTTTTATTACTTTTTCTATTTAAAAAAAAAAACAGTTTTGCCATAAAAACACAACTAAGATCACTAAATAAATAGATGTTTATTTTAAATTAAGCAGTCGTGCTAGAGTCAATTTTAACTTTACGCTCAATGACAAACAACAACAATTAAGATTCAAAGTATAGTTTTTACAATAAATAATTTGATTTCTAAGTTTTTGTTACACTCTTTTGTAAAGTATTTAATTGGAATACAAACACTGAATATAATTAAATTATAACGTAAATAATTTTTTAACACTTTATATCATGTGCAATAAAAAAAAAATTAACTAATTTGAATTTTAACAATTTAAGATACGCTTAAACGAACAATAAGTGTTCAATAAAATCAGTCAGCAAGTAAACACATAATCAAACACTTTTAAAAATATAATTAAACCTGTTTACAATCGTTATAAACGCAATTGGAAAACGCCTGTGTTTTTAAAAGTACAATGCGAAACGCTAAAAGCTGATTTATTTTAAACTGAGCGCGAGTAAATTGTAGACTATTAGCTTTTGTTTGCAAACAGACTATTGCTATATTAACAAATTTTCAAATGTTTTTGGCAGGTTTTAGGGTTACGTTTTTGTCGTTTGATGCTATGTTCATCGAAACACTTTCAATGTAGTTAAGTCGAATGTAAACAAAAACGAAAATAATACGATTACTAGTAACCTTTTTGTTTAGTGACACCTAAACAAATGAAGGTTAATAATGTAAAAATAGTAGCAGAAACAAAAATAATTTTTATGGGAAAATTAAATACCGAATGTTTATTTTTAGAGATGATCCGAAAAAATGTAACCTTTTCTTCTATAAAAATCAAGATCATTAGAGTTCTTTTTAGAGACATGGCTATTGGAAATTAAGCTTGGAAGCAACAAAATATTTTACGATTTCAGACAGCATTTTATTAATTTATTATACTTTTTATTTTTTTCTTGGTAACTGAATAAGCAAAGGAAGCGATTAAAAATATTACTTAGCTACCTGAGTTATATACAATAAAGGAAATTGTAGTAATTTTATTTTATCAATAGATTTTCAAAATTGTAAAACGTTTTTGCTTTAAATTAAAAGTTTTAAAAATATCTATATTTTATAACAAAAAAACAAAAAAAAAAGGTAAACCGTTGGTATTCATAATTTTCAAAAAGATCTTTAAAGGATTTAAAGTATTATTAGTACCAATTTAAGGTAGATTTAGTATGGAAAGTGAAAATACAATTCGCAAACCGTAAACACGAGGTAAAAAACAAATTATAATTTTAAATATTTCAAGAGGTATGTATCTTGTAATTTGTTTTCGCAAATACTTTTTTTTAATGTCGAAAATGTCTCGACAAAACTAAATTAAGAAGTATTTTATACATTAAAAACCTTACCAACCAGAATACTACAAAATATTTCACTCTTTTAATAAAAAATCATTTCATTTGCTAAAAACTTCTTGTGCATATGTACAGGAGAATAAAAAAGATAAAAAATTAAACTTAAGAAGTTAAGATTACTTCGAAAACCTGAAAACAACTTAAGACTATATGTATCAAATCAAGGTTCCTCTTAAAAATAACTGAAGATATTTTTTAAAATTTCAAACGAATTTGAAATTTAGAACATTACTAAGTAAATTAATTAAAGCAAATTTTAGTTTAAAAACGGAACATAAAAAAAGTCTAATAAAAAAAAAAACTAGTTTAAAAGAGGCTAAACTAAAAAATATATTTACTCGTCCCATATTTTTAAAGAAATTTTAAGTTTACAATATAGTCTGCAAAACTTTCCCTACTAGGTAAAACACTATTTTCGAAACCATTAAATTTAAGTTAGCTTCTGATAACTTAGATCTTATATTGTTTTAAAACTAAATCGTAAAATAAATATTATAATAATATTATAATCGTAAGAAAAATATTATATTATAATTATTAACTCTATATAGTAGTTGTAAGTACTGAACCTTTGAAACTGAAACTTTTAACTATTTCAATCAGGATAGTTTAGATTGTTGATTTTGAATACTTTAGCACCAAGGTAGTGTCACAGCTGAAAAACCATTAAGATTAATCGTAACATTACATGATTCTTCAGAGCCTCTTCTAGTCCAAGTCCACTCGTCATTATCAACGTCATAATAAGTTAACTTGTGTCCCAACGGATACCGACCATGGAAGATTGAAATTATATTTCCAGCTGATATGACTTCACGTGAGGGAACGTAATATGGAGACTCAAGAACGACAAATTTTTTACAATAGTTGTCAAAAACTTCAGAACCGTATGATCCACTACCGATAACGAATAATTTGTTTTTTGCCACAACTAAACTGTGACCACATTTTCCTTCAATCATACTTGGCATTGGTGACCATTTATCAGCAAAAACATCATAGGATTCTACTGTATTTGATGTTCCTTGATTTATCCCACCTGAAACTACAATACTTCCCTCAAAGACAGCACAACTAGAAAAATATTTTGCTTCATTCATTCCAGAAACTTCTTTCCAACTTTTGTCTGAAAAACATTTTTGTTTTGTGTCAAATTTTAGGCAAGAATTTGTTGAATCGTAGTCAAGTCTGGTTTTATCGTAATATGCTCCTAACAAAAATATATTATCTATAAATGCACAAGCACAAAAGTGCTCTCTGTCATCGAACATTTTAGCTACTTTCTTCCATGTGTTTGTAGAAGGCGAATATTTTTCTACAATCTTTACCAAGTTATTGGCATTGTTACGGCCACCGAAAACATAAACTTCTCCTCTTAAACTCACGGCTTTAAAATCTCTTCTACCTTTATTCATTGACGATAGAATCTTGATGTTGTTAAAATCACTTCCATCAACTTGTCTTGTGTTCCTGACAACTTTATTAATTTTATTATCGAAACCACCACAAATCAATAAATTAAACTTATTTTTAGTACAATACCTTCCCGTTAAAGAATTATTTGGATTGTTGTTCATCACATTTATCTTACCGCACAAAATTTCATTTATTATTTTATCGAACTCATGGACTCTTTTGAATGATGAATCACAAATTTTAATATACTTCAATGCATGTTCTGATAGCAATGTAAGACGAACTTTTAGTAACAATTGAATGGCATATTTGCTACGTTCTTCACTATTGTGTTTCAACCAAGTATTTACTGCTTCGAATATTTCGACCTCTGAGTGAATATTCAGTTCAGAACTTGAAACTATTTTCATAAAACAATCAAAGTCCAAATGCAAAAAGTTTTCAGTTTCAGTTAACATTTGAAAACATCGTTCTATCAATCTTATTGATAGTTCGGCAACACCAAATAAGTTATGGGTTTTAGCAACTGAGTAAAATGTACTAACATTTTTAATATTTACTTTATCTTTCATGTATTTGGTCAATTCTTTATCTTCTTTTAACATAAGATTATTAAGTTTTAAACCTTCGATAGATTCATACTCTTTTCTCTCAGACTTATCTATAAAAATTTAGTAAACATAAAACTGAAAGCTAATATACCCAAAGACTTTTAACAACTTTATTAAATGTTTTTATAGAAAACATTTAAGCGTTTTTATGTATGCTTAAACGTTTTCTTCTATAGTATAAACTTATTCATTTACTTTCAAGTTATTTAAACTTATGAATAACACTATAAAACTATATTTAAATCAAATGATACCTTTTAATAGTGAACTCGAGATTTGTATTCAAAGAATTTTTCATAAATCTTTATAATTAAATTTTAAAAGTATATGAACAAATGGTTAAATACTAACAAAAAACTAACCAAATAAATTCTTTTTTTATTAAAGATACAAAAAAAAATTACCTCGTTTAGAAACTTTCTTTATAGATTTTGAAACATTTTCCTCGAAAGTTTTTTGTGCATTTTTCTTTGAACCATCGACAAACTCATACATAGCTAGTGCCAATAGCTTAACTTATAAAAACAACTGAAAAACAAGTTGATAATGTTTAAAAAAGTTATGAAGTATGCTATATTTAAAATAAAATATTAAAATCTTTCTAAAATTGTTCTTTTAAACACTTAAAATACTTTATATTACAGCTAGAAAACTGTTTAGTGATTCAAAAATATATATAACTAGAAAATTATTAAACTGTATTATCTTAACGTAACACGACTATTATAATATAAAATATCAACAGTTTAAAAAGCTGTTGTTTATCACTTCTCTTTAAGCTGAATATAAAAGTTATGTTTCAGTCATATGTGAAAATTTAAATGCTATAAATTTTACTCTAGATTTTTTAGAATCGTTGTTGTTTGACAATGAAATGATATTTTTATTGTGGTTTTAGAGAATTGTGTTTATCATATTTAGTAGTTGCCAGTGTTTCTGAAATTCAAACTAAAGACAAACCACACTTTTTATTTTCTGAATAATTTTGGTTTTGATTTACCAATCAATATTTATCACGTCACTCGTACAACAAGAAAAAACTTATTACTGTTAGCTCAATTGTAATAATTCAAGATTCAATAATTTTGTTAACACAGTGCTTATTCGCTTATCCGGACACGTTGGGGAAGATTTTTCTGTAAATATGTCAAGATAACCTAAACTCTGGGTACGTAAAAAAAAATATTTTTCATATAATTATATAGCTGCTGCATTTATAAATTACATACATAGAAAATATAAATTAACTTTATCTTTGAAAACTAAAAATAATGTAAAACTATCTCTCTAAAAAAAAACCTTTTAAGCAAAGAAAAAATACAAAATATTAAATGATAAAACTCGTACATTTAAAATAAGTTTAACGAAAACATATCTCATCTAACAATCTAGTTATATTTGGAAGTTTTACGAAAATAAGAAAATATGTACGTTGTTCTATAGTTTTTTCACGTTTTTCAGCAAAAAACTGACGGAATTTAATAAAATGTGAAACTTGTTAATCTGGCTGGTATCGATATTAATTAAATTACCTTTAATAAAACTTAGAAAGTTTATATAAAAACTAAAAGTTATGTTTCAAACTGCTTTGTTTTAGATATTTCTAAACTGACTTACAATACATGCAAAGGTGTTTGGTAACTAAACTAGTTTTTAACAAAGATAGAATGTAATCGTTGGTTAAATTACTACATCATAATAGTGAACAAAATTGTTTAGTTTATAAAATCACTTAAAATCTTCTTACAGCATGAAAGCCTAAACGTTTGTATCGTACAAAAATGTCAGTTTTTAACATTAAAATATTTTTTAATTTTCTTCTGACCGAAACTGTCCAGATAAGTGAGCGTCAAAATTAGTGAAGTCCGGATAAGTTAATATGCACTGTACTTCAATTCAGTAAGCTACTAAATCAAGTTATGTTCTTGTTAAGTTAATTTAGAACCAAAAACATGTTTCAAGAAATTTCTAAAACAAAACAACATTCACAAAATAAAGAATCCGGATCCTTATTAATGGATCCAGTAAATTACCAGTTATAAAGCTTGAAAACTTAAAAATGATAAAACCTTAAAAAAACAACATTTTAAAACAGAAAAAGAAATATTTTTCAAACAATATTAATTGAACTAAAATTAAAAATAAAACACAAACTATTCTTATTTTTCTTAAAAATCCAAAATTGAATCAGCTCAAGATTAAAAAAAGCTTTTAAGTTTAAAAATGATCTACAGCTTATACGAATTTAGTTTATCTGTTTGAATTAGACAGCTGCTATTTAAATAAAAACAGTCTAAAATAAAATTGTAATTTGATAGGGCTAGCAGGGTAAAGAAAATGATATAAGAGATGAGATGAAGGAGATTTTAGATATGTATATGATGGATTTATCATGGTTAAGGAAAGACAACCAGAGACATAAAAAAGACTCTTAAAAACACAATAAAGAATCTGAAAAGCTTAGTTGATACCTCACATGAATTTATGACGTAAATTTGAAAATAATTTTGGTGAAAATATTTGAAGGAAAACAGAGAACTTCTTTGTTTGAAAAGGAAAACCAACATTGTTTTAAAAGATGTAAATGAAGAGTAAGTGAAGAATATCTTGTAACTTGATTTTATTGAAAACGGCCGGATTGCCAACAGTATAATTTTAAGTGGGGTTGAAGAGAAAGAAGGTGAGAAAACTACTGAATTAGCTTTTGAAATACTTAAAAAAGTAAAGCTAGAAATTGAAAAAGATAAAATTTTGTCTCTTTATAAAATTAATAATTGTTATTAATAAAAGTGCTAATTTCCCGAAAGTAGTAAAGTCTGTATCCACTAAATGAACAAATAAAATCTAAAGAATTTAAAAAATGTATCAACTGTAAAGTTCATGTCTACAAATTAGAAAGCAAAAAAAAAAAATTATTAATAAAAAGGTAACACACATAAATCTGAAAATCTTTACTGTGACAAACCAGTTTAAAAACGTAAACAACTAGAAATTCATCTTGAACATAAATGGAATTGTTTTTTTGAGAAAAAATTTAAGAGTTTAAAATATTTTCAGTAAGAAAATGGTAAGGAAAGATACATTGTAAGTATAGTTTAATTCAATAACATTTCAAGTATATGAACATATGAAAACCAAACATACTCTTATGACTGTTAATTATTGTTGTTTAAAGAAACACCATTTAGCTTATAAATAAATCTGATTAAGATTTTTTTTAATAAAAATATTTTTCCATTTAGTAAAATTATTTATACGAAACTTTTCTTAATTAATAATAACAACCTAAATAGAAAATTTTATGTAAATATTGAACCAACTATTTTTAGCATCCAATACATCTCTATTTAGAACTTCTAACTTGAAAATAGTAATAACTTTAAAGATAAATGTCCAAGTTTTTATCATATATATATAAAAAGTCTTAGTAAAATTAAATCATTCTTGAGAAGTTAATGTCCTCATGTTAATTTTTTCCTGATATTATATTTAAATAAGAAACAATAATAAAAAAGCAGCAAAGATTTAATATGATTCAAAAATTACATTTTATACTTTGTTAAGTGTGAAACCAGATTTGGTAACATGCTTATACACATCAAACACTCAATTTCATATTCAATAAGACAAGGCATCAAATTTACTTGCATTAATATGAACAGGGTTGCCACTCGTTTTTTCATAATTTCTTAAGGTTTTCCAAATTTCTTGGGGTTTTGAAAGTACACATTTATGGGTCATTTTTTAGTTTAAGGTTAAGTTTAAGGTAAGAAATCGTTTTATATAGTAATAAAAACATTGAAAAGATACTGTAAAGCTATTATAATTTTTTTTTTAATAGAAAAATTTTTTGATGATGACAATTAGTTTTTACTTATGTGATAGGTTTTTTAAGTCAAATTGAAATTTAACTAATTATAATGTAAAAATTGTTAAAATTGCAGGTTTTTCCACGTTTTTTACAAGTTTCTTAAATTCCGGGTTTTTTCAGGTTGTTCTGCCTAAATTGTTAAATTCCAGGTATTTCCATGGTTCCAGGTAAAGTCGCAACTCTATATAAATCATTATGGCAAAAAAATATTTGTTGCAATAAACAATAATAACAGTAAAATCATCTTAGTAGGGCGAATATATATAGACATCTAGGAAATGCATTCCTGAGTTAAATAAAAAAAATCAGACATTTTTATTGAAAAAATAAACAGTTATATGTAATTTAGGATACGTAAATACTACCTCTCTAATTTTAAAGTTAACTCAGTAAAAACTTACTTAATCAAATTAATAGTTTAAGTCAAATATTATCAAGGTACCAACTACTGTAAGCAGTATGGGAGATACATTGATTAATCATTTCTATTGTTCATGTAAGAAAAAGTATCTATACCATATATATTACTATCAGGTATATCAGATCATTTTCTACTTTATATTCAGCTAAAAATGCAATTTTTTTCAAAATGACTCTAGGAAAAAGTAAATATGTTTCAAAACTTTTTTATAATTAACAACAACAAAACTTTAAGTGAGGCTTCTCAAATTCTCAACAACCATATAACAGACAAAACTTTAAATCTAAAAACTCTTTTATTACCATCTTTTTTACTTAACAGACCTAATTATAGAGATTACTAATCAAAATGGTTACATGACCATTCAAATTCTGACAATTTAAATTTAAAAAAAATACATACGTAGATCTTAATAAAACCTACAAGCTACTTTTTGTTTTTTGCAAAATCTTAAATATTTTTTAAGTTATTTTAAAACTACAATAAACAACTATGTTTTTACTTTATTTAAGTCATATCTAAAAAAATATTTAATTTTTTGCAAAATGAAAAAAACGTCATTCAGATTTTCATAGGACCTACATATGCTTTTTTTTATATTTGACAAATATACATTACTTTTTTGTTGTGATCCTTTCAATCCTTTTTTAAAAATTTTAATTTTCTAAATAGGAATTGTCCGGATTTGAATATTCGTGCACCCCACCAAAATACTCAAATTAAAAAAAATTCTAAAGCTAAATTAAATTTTTAAATCTGGATAAAAATTAAATACTAAAGTCCATAAAAATATAAAATAATTTAGTTAAAAATCTTGTCAATAATAATTTTTCAGGGTTGCCACAGATCAAGCTTAGAAAAGTTTCTTGACTTTTCTTGACTTTTTAATAAAACATTCCTGACTTTTTAAATCAAATTCTTGAATTAAACTTATTCTAAAATTAACAATCTAGCACTTGAATTTATATAATGCTTTCAATCTAATTTTAAAACAGGTTACAACAACAGTTTTTTTTGCTGAATTCAATTATTAAACTTCCATGACATCACTTGAAATATGTAATAGCTCAATTATAAAGAACTCTATTATTTACTTAAACATAAAACACTTTTATTCTAAAATTATGCTAGATAAACTTTTGTGTATTTATAACTATTTCACTATAGAAGTGTCCTTGCTACAGATCATCAATACTAAAAAACTTACAAAAACTGCTTGTTCAAGTAGGGTACTTGTTTAATATGTTGATAAAACAATTTTGCAGTTTTATAAAGGATATTTTATCAATTTTTACCAGATGTAGACATTGAAAATTAAATAATTTTATAAATTTCTATTTAAGTTTTGCAATTTGTTTTAACTTTTTAGGATTTTTAATTATTTTTCTACTATTTGAAGGCTTTGGAAAATAAGGAGTTTTGTAAATTTAAACTCACAAAATCTTTTTTTTTTCGTCAAATTTCCTGACTTTTCCTTACTTTTTTTCCAAAAACCTGAATTTTCCTGACCTTGTGGCAACCCTACAAGTTAAACTACTAGAATACAAAAATTTAGAAAATAAACTTTAAAAAAATCATACTATCATACTATAAAAGCATGCTAGAAATACGCTATAAAAATACATCTAAAATTTGAATAGTTATAAGGTATGGATGTAAAAACACTTAATTTATTGGTGCTACTCATCATAGTTATGTCCTAACTAATTTAATTGATACTTTATAATTACTAGATGCTTTTTGTGTCTACTTTATATAAATCATACAGACAGTATATCTATTATATAAATGAACCACAAAACACACTTATACAAACACTTCAAAAAAAAAGTTACTTTTGCAAATAACTTGAAATAAGTTTAACTTATAAGCAATTTAAATTTGAAAGAAAAAACTTTAAATATTTAAATAACTTGAACTATGAAGTTTTTAAAAAGCTCTAAAACAATTAGATATTTTTTAATCAAAAACTCTTATACTTGCACTATAAAACATGCAATTAAACTAGACACAGTTCTACACATTAGTCTAAATACATCTTTGAACAATATATCATTAACAATTCTATATTAGAAGTCAAGTCACCATGTTGAAATGTTTTTAGTTTGATTCATTTGTATTTACACGCTTTATTGTTTAGGCTAGTTTTGTAAAACTCAACATTCAAAATTAAAAAAACGGAGTAGCATATGAAAGATGCATTTCATTACAAGCAATAACTAACATACCAATAACAACAGCTATTTTCGACTTCGGCAACATGTTAATCAAAAATCTAATACAAAAACAATATATATAGTAATCAAACTCAAGAGAAAAAAATATCTAAAATTGGAAAGCAGTCCCCAACAAAGAAAATAAACCCCTTGCTTTTAATGACAATCTTAGAAATGTTAGAATCTTTTTTAAATTTAATGTTACAATACTGAAATGTTTAATATTTTTTAAAGCTTAGATGCAAAAAAATGCCAGTGGTAAGAAAAGTATATATGTAAAGATACTAAAGAAAGTTAGCAATTTTATATATACAATACTAAGTTGATTAATTAGTCAAGCATTTTGTAAAGTCGTATATTTAATAGCCTAAAACTTGTAAAACTAAAACCAATTTGAAAAAAGAATTAATTGTTACCAGATTACTATAGATCAATTTCATTTCGATCTATTTTAGATAAAATAATTGAAATAGTAATCTACAACCGCCTGCACAGTTATTTTTTTAATATAGATTTTAAATATATCCGAGTTTGGCTATGAAGAGGGTCATTCCGCTATTTTGCTCTGTAAGAATTTGTTAAAAGGGTACTGTCCAATTTTGATAAGGGAACTGCAGTTTGTCCAGTCTGTTTCGACTTGAGTAAGGTATTAGATAGTATAGATAGAAATATCTTACTAAGGAAATTGGAATGTTATGATGTAAGAGGCAATTTGTATCTACTAATTAGTTCATATCTAGATGGAAAGAAACAGTTTGTTAGCTTTTGAGGATATGAGTCACATTGTGAAATTAAATTAGGTTGAGGTATAACAAGGCTCAGTGTTAAGACTGTTGTTATTCTAATTACATCTAAATTATTTACAGAATTATACTAGTCTTAACTTCCTCAAATTTGCAGATGATACAACGTTGTAGAAAAAATTCATAAAAGAGTAAAATACACATAGCTTAATAAAAATAAAATTTGAATACAGAACTTAGTTTTGATCAGATTTGCTTTAGGTAAACAAGCTCAAACTAAACTTTGATAAAACCAAAAGAATGATTTTACATCAATAAAAAAATAATTTGTGGAAATATATAGTTCCTTGTGTAGAAATAGTGAAAAAACAGTTATAAAAAAAACAAAGGGTTATTAATATTTAAGTATATTTACTGACAGAAATTTAAAGAAGATATAGAAACCACAAAACATACTTATAAAAAACAGTCGGTGTATTACAAAAAACAAGGCGATTTTTAAATGAAAAAGCATTATAATTAATAATAACTTTTTTTATTTATTAACAATATTTAATTTGGTTTGTTGTGCTAGGGAAGAGCAAATAAAAATTCTTATCAGTGTTCCTAAAAACAGAGCACTTAAATGCATAAATTATAATATATGATGATTGTGTTAGATAATTAAAAACGAAAAATAAAATTTTGAAAGTTTGTATCTATACGAATTAGGATTTTATATTTAGATTAAACAATAGTTTTTTACTAGCGAGCTTTAATGACTACATTAAAAACATTTATAATTGTCAGACGAGGTCTGAAGAAACAATTTTTTCAGACCTAGATTCAACAACAAGAGTGGTCACAAATTGCTAGCTCACCAATGTTAAAATTGTGGACTAAGCTACCATTGTGTTTAAAAAACAGCTGTTACTTGTTATTTTAGTTATAAAATTAAAACCAACGACAACCTTCTTTTTTATTAACACACTTTCAAAATTTTAACTACTTTTGGACGGGTTACGAAAAAGCTATAAATAAAGTATCATAAAAATTATACATAATTCATAACAAATACCTAGAAAAAAATAGTCCGTTAGTACATATAACTTTAAAAACGATGTTTAAATAATATAATGTTTATTTTAGTACAAGTTATCTAGTAAACTATATTATAAATAGTGTAAATTTTTATCAAGAGCCATAAAATACGGGGTAAAACAATTCAAATTTATAATATTTAAGGAAGCTTGCAACTTAAAAATTATTTTGTCGATGCCTTTTTTTAAATTTTAAACATGTTTCGAAAAAAGAAATTAAAAATATTTTCTACACACTATTTCATGTTCTTGAAATTAAAATCTTTTAGTTCGCCAAAACTGGTTAAGCATATGTGCAGTGCATTGTCCATAACTTTTACTAGTATATTTTTAAGCAACCTATTGTTGATATATTACCATCTATGTACATACTTGTTATTTCTCGTTATTATAAATTAAAAATAAAAAAAAACACATGAAAAGGTATTAATTAGTACTTATCGGTATGGTACTGATTAGAAAACAGATAATGTGGAACACAAATCTATTTTTTTGCTTAAAATTTCCTACTCGACCGAAAATGAGTACATAGGAGTTATGTATTCAGTTTGGAAAATAAATATAGTTATGAATGTCAATTGAAGGACAAAAAAATCCGCTCAAAGGTTTGTTGTAAGGACCTGGTGTACGAAAGAACCTTTTAATTATCAAGTTGTACACTTCAAGGTTAGAAGTCTATTACGAGTTAAACGAATAATAATTTTTAAAACTTCAGCGTTCAACTTTAGTAGAAAAATAAAACAAACTAGTTAATAAATTAGTAAATTGGTTATGAATGTTGTGTAAAACAATTTTTCTATATAATGTTTAGGTTTTCTAAGAACATTGAAATTAATACTTTTCCGATTAATAACAGTACAAAAACTATCGTTTTTTCATTTAAAAAACTTCTTTTGTTTTCATTTATCATCATAGAAATGCATTAGTCATACTAGAAAAAAATATCAGAAAAATTACTTAAATACTTCGATATGCACAAAAACCATTCTGCCTTAACAAATGTTTCTTCATTACTTCTAGAAAAAAAATAATTTTTGTTTATATTTTAAGATAAAGCTGTTTGATTAAATGCTAACTGAAAACGGAAAGGTTCATATCTATGTATTCATTTAATAGTATCCCTATATTCTCCGTTTTAAAACATAAATTTAAGCTAATTTGAATAACAAAAATTACAAATCGTACTATGTTTAAACATCAAAAAATAAATAAAAACAAAGAAATAAGTTATAATCTAAAACGAAAAATAAAATCTAATATTTATAAAATATTTTGCTTGAGTTGAACTTTAAAACTTTTATAAACTTATATTTTGTCATACTAACTTAAAAAAGTTTTTTTATTTCTTTAGAACATTATTGTATTAAAAGTAATAAACAGTTTCATTTTGTATAGATTAGCTTTTCTACTTAAATATCATTTTAATAGATTTAGTCATTTGAGTTTACATGTCAAATAAAGTTCTGAAAAAAATATATAAAATATTTAGGGCGCCAAGTCTCAAAAATTTATTAAATGAAAATAAACAAAAGTCATCAAATATGTCTGTTTAATACGACTATATAAAACAAATAATCTATAAAAGTATTAAATAAATATATAATTATAGAATATTTCTTTTTTTGAAGCTGACAAAAGTTTTTTAGTCCATTCTAAATGATTAACTTTAAATCTTAATAGAATTATGTAGGTCTAAACAATAAGATACATATAGCAAAAAAAAAAGTTAGTTTATTAAAAAAGATAATTCATAATATTTTATAATTACTAGAATTTGATTTGTCGATATTATAATTACTAGAATTTAAATTGTTGGAATTTGAATTGCTGTGTCAATTGGCGATCTATATTACTTCCGAAATTAATTAAAAGTTTTTCAAATTTTACCTTCAACTTAACTTCTTAACTTGCATTAAACAACTTATAAACTACATTAAGTATTAAAACCAAATGATAATTCATATTTATGTTCTGTAAGAAAACTATTTTTATGAACTTTAATCGAAAAAATTTACAATTTTTATAACTTACATACAACTAATAGCGCTCGAGTATTAAAATATTTTAAATATCATTTTCTAAAACATTACACCGCCCCCATTTATCAATAGTACGAAAGTTTAAAAGACCTCGCTTTTATTTATTTTAATTTTCTCTTTATAAGTAGCATTTATTTCAAATTTTACGTTTGTTTTATAAATTTACAGTTATATATATAAGTTATTAAAAATAAAAACTAGCTTAAAAACTAAAAACAACAAGAGAGCAAAAATATATCCACTGGAAGCATCACCAATTAATAATACTTTTAAAAAGTTTCATCGAAATTAATATAAATAGTCTTAAACTCAATGTATTATTTTCAAAATTTTGTTTTTGAAAACAAATACGAAAATCGGAAGTTGACCAAAAATATAAACTAAGCTGCTCTAACACGTGTTTTCGTACATTAATTATACAACAAAACCTCTTAAGGTATTAAGGAAAATTAAAATATCTATAATGTTTGACTTTTATGGTTTTGCAAATTGATAATAAATCTTACGAATTTTTTTTTATAGTTTATAAGCTAAATAGCTATTTTTATTTTATAAAAAGCAGAAGAGAAAAATCACTTTTTACTTTAACTTGGTTTTAAAATTAAAATGTTACTAATGAATTTTTATATGTTTTTGTAATTAAAATGGTATCTAAATAATTTAACAGTTATTTAAAATGTAAACATAAAGGTAAAATAAACATTTACTTAATTAGAAATAGTTTTTTTGGCTGTTTACATATCTTAATTTATTATAGATAGAAACATAAGTATTAAAATTACTTAAGGGTAAATTAAAAAACAAAGTGTTTAATTATTTGTTATGTTTTGTATGTCAAATTAGGTGTTGAAGAAAAAGCATAATGTTGATTAAAAGTAAAGTGAAAAATTTTCGCACACGACAAGTTACTTTGATATTTTTTCTTTAATTTGAAAAAAAAAGTTTTAACGCTTATAAGTTTTCTAGAATCGCACCCAAGTTTTTGAAAATTAAAGTAACTTGTACATGTTATATTTTATTTTGAAATATATTAAAACTTTATTTAAACTCTTTTACTTGAGCGAATTTCGTAATATTGAACTAATTAGAATTAATTTAAGAATTAATATACTAAAAAGTGTTATAAAAAATACATTTAACTAAACCATTATAAAACAAGTATTTTGAAACAAATATAAACAACTGTAAATTCACACAATGCTAGCAGTAAAACCATATTCTTCATACCGAATACTCTTTCCTTTTTCAACCGTTTCAAGCTCGAGATCGAAAATTTCAACACTAGATGTCGTACACCACCTTTCTATATCGAAGCCATTTTCTGTACAATTGACAATTGGGTTGTCCGAACTGTAAACAAATCTTTTATTGCAAACATACTTTACACTGACTTCAGTTTGGTGAGTGGAATTTATTGCAGCGTCCCTCAATATGATTTTCTGACCGTTCTTTATATAAGGAAAAGCCCCGCAGCCTGTTAACGCAAACAATCGAGAAACGAACAACTAATGAAAGGTATAACTAAAATCTATAACTGCAAAAGTATTGTATGTTTTGATTTTAGAAATAAAAGAAAGATTTCAACTACTAGAGGAGAAAAAACATATCTTAGTCTTTCAAGACATTATTATGAAAACTAAGTTGCGGCCAAAAACCTCGTCAGTTCTTATATGAAAAATCTTAAAATGTATTTAATAGTCAAGCATTTAAACAGTAAAATAAAAACTAAATTTTACCTAAAAAACTAAATAAAAAGTCTAAAAAAGCAATATATTTAATTTTGTACAATTAAAACTTTAAAAGTATATAAACATAACAACGCTTTTATAATTATCAAATTATTTTACCTTTAACGCACTTTCCAAATTCGTTATCGAAGCCATTCTCTATACAATTAACAATTGGTTTGAACAAACTGTAAAAATATCCATTTTGACAAACGTATTCTACACTAACTTCAGTTTGACCAACTGAATAAATGTTTGCATATCTTATTACTTGTTTTTTAGCTTTCTGAATCGAAGGAAAACTTCCACAAGCTGTTGACGAAAACATAAAATAATACTTAAAAAAATATTAATAGATTTACGTATTCTTTCAACTCAACGCACATTAAGATGAGTATTACACAACGTTTTATAAAAATTTTATATAGACAAAATGATATATCGACGAATTTAATCAAGTCAAAACGTTTACTTTTTATATGTTTTGGGCTTCTATCATCAGAATTAAAGGTTCCACCGTCGTTGCAAAAAACTGGGTTTTTGTGATATTCTTATATTATATGGTTTAAGTTATTAAATTATGCATATTTAAACTTTTAGAAATGATTTTTTTTCGGTTTTCTTTTGTTAAAGCGCTTCTATGCTTCTATGTTGTTTGATAGTTTAATAAAATCAAAACTGTTTCAATTGTTTCAGTTGTTTCAGTAATAGATGCATCAATTGTTAAAGCAAAGCGACAATAGTCGTAAATAAAACCAAGTATGCAAATTAAAGGTATATATTTATTAATGTCTATAACAAGGGTAGGTGAATTTCAGCCTGCGGACAAAATGCAAGAAGTGATGTAATTTTCAGCTAAAAATGTAGGTTTATGAAACAAAAAATATAAACTGTTAGTAGTAGTTTAACTGCTACTTTTTTTTTACATACTGATCATTGAGTTAAAAAAGTATCTTTTTATATGGTACTACACTTATTTCCATAAACTGCAGTTTTCAGAAGAATTTTTTTTATAAATATTCAGCCCGCGACAAACTTTTACAGTAAAATTAGTGCGTTAGGCATAAAAGGTTGCTAACCCCTGGTATATTATCTACACAGATACTTATTACTTACAAAAAAATGTACAAAATTTGACTTCAATTTTATAAAAATTTAAATTTAAACAATGTTTTAGGAGTAAAACTTTTATATTTTGATAAAAAGTTATTTAACAAATAACTTTCAAAATTTATTAAACAAAGTCTTTCACAACAAATATCTTACAATTATTGTTTTATGAGGTAATAGTATATTCGCAAACAAATGTTTAACTGTAAAAATACCTTACTTTTTACACATTTTCCATTTTATTGTCCAGTTCGTTTTCAGTACAACTAACAACTGGATTGCCCAAACTATAAAAATACCCTTCATTGCAAACATACTTGACGCTAACTTCAGTAAGATGAGTGGAGCTTATTGCAGCATCTCTTATTAATTCTTTTTTACCATTGTTTATAGAAGAAAAAGCTTCACAACCTGTTAATGATGCAAGCGAATTAATGAGAAATCGAAAAAAGACTGTTATCGTTCAATCGCCTTCTATGTTTATTTTTAAGATTTAAAGACCAACAACAAATAAAATTTTTAATTTACTTTTTACACATTTAAGGTTTAAATCATCAGAATTCCAAGTCCCATCGTTTTTACAAATGAAATGATTAGTTTCTGTTGACAAGAAAATTCTTGATGACATTGGAAAGTAACTTCTCTTCTATTAATAACTGTTATTTTTTCATTTTTAGTATGTTCAGGTATTTAAGAACATCCTTAAAAAAATATACACTGGTTTTTTACGTGTAGTAAGTTTGCAAAACTTATTAAACACAAATTTTCTACAAATCTATTTGCATAATATCGTTTTGATTTTTTAGCACTACTGTTTAAATTATAAAAGTAAAACAAATAAACAAATTACAGTAATATTTAATCACTAACTTGTATCATATTTCTCTTAAGAGATTGTAGTTTCAGTCACTTTATATATTATAAGAACACTAATAAAAATAAAAACACCGATACTGCATAATTTCTGACGCTTTTCCATGTTAAAACACCACCAGTTTTTGTTTTTTAGCTTGACAATAGTTTATATTTTAATTCTGTAAAAAGTTTTACATTATAAAATCTTGTAGCTGTTGTTTGTTTAACAATTAAGTAAACACAAAATAAAGTATTTTTTCTAGTTCACATTAAAGTATTAAATAACGTTTTTTAAGTATGTTTTCTGTCTCACTCTTTGTTTTAATTTTTCTTTAATTATTTGTTCTTAATTTGATTAACTGCTTGAGTAAAACACTGGATCATTAATAAGTAACATAAAAGGTGCACGCTACAATAATTCTTTACTCTTTGTAATAAAAACAAACACATTTTAGAGAAGCCTACCCCTTAAAACTATAGAAATACAAGTAAAACTAAAGTTTATTAACGTTTTTAATAGGATTAGTCTTTCTTAATACGTCATTAAACACAAATTAAAAGTATTTTAACTAAAAATTTAGTTTAAAATGAATAAAACTATAATATCTAACAATTTTTTACTGTGTAGTTTCTATATTAATAACTTTAGTAAAGTACAAAAAAATTAATGCTGATCATATAAAAAACCGTCGTTAAAACTAAAATTACGATATTAAATGTTTTTTCTTACAATAATTTTTGAAACTTAATGATAATAAACGTAAACTGTGCAAAAAATATCAGTTTTATTCATAAGAAAAAATTAAATTGTATTATGTAAAAAAACTCAAATTTATATATTGTTTTGTTTTTTTTGTTTACAAGAAACAAAACTTTTTAAACTTAAACTCACATATCATTTTACTGTTAATTTTTATCAGTTAAACAAATTATTTTCTAAGCAAAATCACAAAATTAACGAAAAAATAGTATTTTATAATTCTTTTTAAATAAGAAAACTTTGTAGAACAAAGAGGCTAATTAATTCACATATTAATTGTAGACTTGTCGTATTGAAATCAAGTCCAAGTTAAACTTTGACAAAATTTTAATTAATTAAGGAAGTTATAAGATTCAGAGTATGATATAAGTAGAAAAATCATTAGTTGGTTCGTGAGTTTAGCAAAAAATTAAAAACATACTTTTTTATTAAAAAAGATATATTTAATAAAACTTTTTTTTATCATGAAACAAAGTTATTAAACTTTATTAACTGGCTGAACGTAAACAAAGAAACTTGTTGTATTTATCAAAAAAATACTAAAATAGTTTTATTTCTATTAATATTAATTTTTTTAAATACCTTCTTGATAAATTTCTATAATTGATAGAACTACTAAATAAACATTTTAACGGATATTTTTGAGATATGGCACCTTTAACTGGTTTATTTTTCAGAATTTTAACTTGTCATGTAACGTCTTGGTCAATTGAAAGGTTACCCTGTACAAAGTTTAAATGACTTATTATTTCTACTTTAGTAATGTTCTCATGTAACTCTACCCATGTTTTTTAGTAATTTACTTTATTTAAAATGTTTATTTTCAGATGTTTTTACTCTACTTTATCAGTTTTCGGGAAATATAAAAAATGAAAGTTAATGTAGAGAACAGTTTTAAAATATAGCAAAAAATATTTTTCTGCTTCAGGTTAATATTTAGCAGAGTGATCGAATCTTAAAACAGAATTGAAATTTAGGAAAGTTTGTGTAAGCTAAACGGTTTTTGTAGAAATCATTGTTTTAAGTAATTTTTCTAAAATTATATGTTTTTGAATTTCAATGTATTTTTTGTTTCTAATCATATAAAATAAAACAAAACTATTGTGTAATAAAAAAAATACTATTGGTTAAACTTAAATTTTTATCATTCACATAAAAGCCTGATCATTATTATATATATTTGTTTTGTTAGAAATGTTTTTGATTTGTATATTGTATAAATCTTATTTATGATAATGCTATAAATACTATTTTGTTCAGTTTAATTCAAGTACATATGTATATCCGATTAAAAAGGAAATTTTAAGCCAAATAACGTTGTATCCAAAAAACTTACTATTTACCATTTAGTGCTTTACTACTAAACATAACTAAAAAGCACTTTCTTAAGTTTTTGTCATACTATAAGAAATACTCTACAAATCGAATAATATGCAAAAATGATAATAAACATACATTATACTCCTTACATTTTATACTAAAATAACTGAGAAAGAAGTACATTTTTTATAACATTATTTTTTATACTTTAATAATTCAAATGTCTTTTTTATAAATCTTTTATCGATGCTGTATGTAGAGTATAAAAAAGTAGTGCTATAAAAAATGTAGTTTTAGATAATATACAAAATATTAAAATTGCTACCACATTATATAATTTTATGTTGAAAATTTAATATAAACGTTTCTGCTAATACTAAAATATAAGTTCATATAACCGTTTTCGAAAACACGAGCTATTAAAATCAAAGATTAAGGTCTAGTATAGATTTTCTAAGTTATTTGATATTTATTTATAAAACGGCAAAATTTACGAAAAATACTCAACAGATAAAAATATACAATAAATGCATTGATTTTTTATTCAATTTTATTATAATACCAAAAAGGCTACTGAAAATTTACTGATCTGCTTTAACATTACTTGGAAAAGAAAAAATTACAATTTGAAAATAAAGGTTATTAATTACTTAATTTTAACCATTAAACCAAAAGTAATATCTATATACCATTTGCAACTTAATATCAATAGATTATTCGTTCCGTTTTGTATTTTATTACACAAAGCTTTTCAAAACTATACGAGTTTCATTGACAAGTGATAAATTTTAAATGAAATTTGAAAATTTTTTTAAAAAGTGAACAGCTTAAAAATAACTTGAAATTATGAAGAAGGAATAAATTATTTTAAACAAAATTTAGAGATTTAGAGGTAAAACTAAAGTAAAGATATGTTTATTAATAAATTGTTAATAATTTTGTTTTTTCATTCAATGCTATTTGAGTATTTAAATAAGGTCATATTGCGTCATAATTTAAAGTTATTTTTTAAGCTGTTCACTTTTCAAAAATTTTTTCAAATTTCATTAAAAATTTATCACTTGACAATGAAACTCGTATAGTTTTGGAAAGCTTTTTGTACTAAAATATAATACAAAATGAATAATCTATTGATATTAAGTTGCATTAATCTATTTGTGTAAGGTTTATTTAAGCACTGACGAGATCTTTGGCTGAAATTTAGTTTGTATAATAAATTCTTGAAGAACTAATTTATTATTTCTCCTCTAGTAATTGAGAATTCTTTATATAACACTAATATAAGTTATAGAAACACATTATTGGTAGATAACAAAGTTTAAAACGAAAAACATTACACCGATCAAAAACAACATGCTAAGCTAAGCAGTATAATAATAAATTGTTACATTGAACAAAATTTTATAAAAAAGTCATATATTGACATAAATAAATACTTTTAATTTAACTCACATTACCTTTCATTAATACTTCCGTTGGTCTTTAGCTAAATTAAGTAAGTTTTAAAACTTTAAGTTATAAGCAGTTAAGCAGAGATTTAATTATGAAGTAACATTTAATGTAGACCAGCATAAACTAAATAAATCAAACTTGTAAATCATAATTAGATGCTTTGTAGTTTTTTTTTCAATTATTTTTGACATAACTAAATAGTACAACAGAAAAAATAAGAGCACTTGGGACAATATAAATTTACTTTGCTGCCGTTACTAACGCCCCTTCTATTTTTAAAGTGTAGAACTGCTCTGCTTAATTCTTTGTGAATTAAACAAAAACACATTGTAAAAAACAATAAACAAAGAATAAACTTCTGTTGCACATAAATTAAAAAAAAATTGTTAACATTAATATATTGTTTTAATAGTTAGAAGATAATAAAAATTAGTCTCAACTTTTTTTGTATTGAAATGTGGTAGAAACTATTCTAGGGTAAGTCTTAAATAAATATTTATTTTAGAGTAGGTAGAAAAAGTAACGATTGAGATTTTAAAATTAATAAACTTATGATAGCCGTTTTCTAACGACTGTAAAAATTGAAGTTTCAGGGTAAAATAAGTGCTAGTAAGATAAGAGTCATATAAAATATATTAGTTGCAAATTATTGAGCATTTGTGGGAAAAGCTATGACGTCATCAGAACATTTACTGATGCATTTATTTATAAAGGTTTTTAGAACTATTTGTATCGCATTTCAATTTGTGTTGCAAAAAATATGAGTTTTATTTTTTAAGTTTGTAAACTGTTTACTTCTGTAAGTATGTAGCTAGATCAGGGGTCGCAAGGTACTAGGTGATAGCGGACCGCAGTTTTAGTTTTAGTGACATTAAAATAGTCTATTGGTTTTAGTTTTAGTTACGCAAAAAAAAATTAACTTAAAACAGTTTTACTTTTACTAGTTTTGTCGATATAAATTACTTTTAGCTAGACTTAGTAAGCCTATTGAAATTGTAAATATTTGACGAAATAAAACTTACTGCCAATAATATACTTAAGTCTTAAAAAAATGCCGACTAACAAAACACTTAATAACTTTGACTTAATACTTTTATTTTTTAGTTACCACCTAACTCTCAATAAAACCCAGTTCAAATTTAAGGGGCAGTTTTATACACATATATTTTTGGATATATTAGTTTTTATGTTGAAATAATGGTTTTTTCATTATAAAAATCACAATTTTTATACATTAAAGTTTATTGCAAACAAAATACAAAATAGAAGTACTTTTCGGACACGCTCTTCAGTATTTTTTCATGTCAAAACAAGCTGAAATAATGATTTACTGATAAAAACTAATAAAACTAAGTATTTAAGAAAACAAATTAAATACAACACAATAGTAATAATTAACAAATTAAGGCAATCGTTTAATCAGAAATAATATAAATGTAACACAACTTTACTAATCAACTAATTTAAGTTCAACGAACTAAACAAAATGGTCGAATAAAGAAATTTCTTTTGTTTACAGAGATCTGGCTTTAAGCTTAAAATGTATATAGCTTCTAAAGTTTTTAGGTGAAATTCATTACGAGCAACTGATATTATTTTGAAGTTATCCACTTTATAGTTTTCGACACACTTAGGATTAGTAATCAGGTGTTGGCCAATCGCTGAACTACTATTTAGTTTTTTCAAATCATCAAATTTCTTTTCCTCGTTGAATGACTTTATCTTGTTTAAAAGGTTTTTTGGTATGTGTTGGTTAATTCTTGCAATCAAATTGTTACTCGTTCTACCCACGTATGTTTTTTTACATAAACATACAAATCTATAAATTACATTGCTGGTGTTTAGGGTGGGTAATTTATCTTTGTTTTTAATCTGAAACAGTTTATTGGTTGAGTATACTATTCGTAAATTAACAGATCTATAGCCATTTTCTACTATTTTCTTTAAATTATTATGCAAAACTGTATTCTGATTGTATGGCAACTTAAGGTATACCGGACACTTTTTTGGACCAAATTTTATTGACTCAAACCTTGTCTTTGTTTTTTGTATTGTGTTCTTTATTATGTCTAGAGGGTAACCTAAAGTCGCAAAGATTCTTTCCACATGTGATAATTCTGTTTCTAAATATTTTTCACAACAAATTTTCATTGCTCTATATGTAAGGCAACTGATTAGATTTAGTTTTCGTCTCATTGGACTGTATGAGTTATAAGGGACATAATCCCCACTGAAGGTACTTTTTCTAAAAATGTTCGTATAGAACATTTGATTCTCCCTATTGACCATAACATCTAAGAATGCTAAATTGTTTTCAGTTGCTGTTTCCATAGTAAATTCGAGGTTTGCATGCATGCTATTCAGTTTTAATAGAAATTCATCTCTGTCTTTATCGTCTGTAAAGATGGCAAACGTGTCATCTACATAACGTTTGTAATAAATGGGAGAGATATCTTTTATGAGTTGTTGTTCATGGAAACCCACAACAATGTTTGAGAGAATAGGACCAAGTGGCGATCCCATTGATATACCGTCAATTTGCTTATACATATGATTATTAAAGCTAAATTCTACTCCACAACATGCTAATATTAATAATTCTTTGAAGACTTCTGGTTTTAGGTATTTTGGAGCTAATCTGTATTTAAATAGTTCATTCACAACTAAATTAATGCACTCCTTAATCGGTAAGCTGGTAAAAAGAGACTTGATATCGAAGGAACACATACTAATGTTTTCCTGACTGATTTTTAACTGTCTAATATCATCAGCAAAACTGAATGAGTCTTTAATACAATAGATCGAGTATACTGATTCTAATGGTTTCAACATTTCCACACACCATTTAGCAATCTTATGTTGCGGTGAATTAATCATTGAAAGGACTGGTCTCAGAGGTACTTTTGCTTTGTGTGTTTTTGGCAACCCATACAGTCTGGGTCTGCATGACCCGAATGGGCGTATAGCGTCATAAACGCTTGCAGTGATTTTATTATTATTTTTCAAAGATAGTAATCTTCGTTGAGTTGCACTTTCTATTTTTTGGGTATTATCACAATTATTCGCTGGACCAAATTTTTCAAATTTATTGGTGTCCAGTAGAATATCATTCATTTTTGCCAGGTATTTATCTTTTTGGAGTAACACTACTCCACTTCCTTTGTCGGGCTTGGAAATAAACAAATTTGGATTATTGACTAACTGTTTTGCAGTTTTACTCAATCCGTTGTAAAAGTTGTCCAATTGAGTTGAAGTTTTGTTCTTATCTTTGTAGTTTAGCGCTATTGCCACCAATTTTGCATTTAACGTCTTTTTTGTTAACTCATTCAGTGGTTTGTGATAATTAAGTTGGCCGGCCAGAACTTCAAATTCACTGCAAATATCTTCAAATTTCAGTTTTTTGCTAGGTATGCAGAATTTTAAACCCAAATTTAATACAGTTTTTTCTTTATCTGTTAAAATATGTTCAGACAAATTAATTATGTTATTTATCTTTTCTGTATTTATCATTCCAAACTTTTTCTTTTTTAAGAGTTCCACTATATTACTATATTTTTTCCTTTGAGAAGCATTAACATCAGAAACTTTCCTTTCTACATTATTCAAAATCAAAACCAAATCTTTACTGTCAATGTTGCTAAGAATATCCATTACGTTGTTTAAAATCAATTTAGTTCTACTCAGCTGGGACTCCATTTTTCTTATATCGTCATTACAAAATACTCTTTCTATAGTCGTTGAACTTTTTAGTTTCGATTTTTTGATTCTAAACTGAATATATTTTGGTACAATGTGTTGTGTTACACACATTTTCAAAAATTCAATAGAATTTTTCAATTTATTCATTTTGAAAGTTAAAGAGAGAAGTTTACGAATCAGCTTTATAACTTTGTGATCGTACTTAGACCTTAAATGTTGAAATAATGGTTTTTCCATTATAAAAATCACAATTTTTTTACATTAAAGTTTATTGCAAACAAAATACAAAATAGAAGTACTTTTCGGACACGCTCTTCAGTATTTTTTCATGTCAAAACAAGCTAAAATAATGATTTACTGATAAAAACTAATAAAACTAAGTATTTAAGAAAACAAATTATATTTAACACTATAGTAATAATTAACAAATTAAGGCAATCGTTTAATCAGAAATAATATAATTGTAACACAACTTTACTAATCAACTAATTTAAGTTCAACGAATTAAACAAAATGGTCGAATAAACAAATTTCTTTTGTTTACAGAGATCTGGCTTTAAGCTTAAAATGTATATAGCTTCTAAAGTTTTTAGGTGAAATTCATTACGAGCAACTGATATTATTTTGAAGTTATCCACTTAATAGTTTTCGACACACTTAGGATTAGTAATCAGGTGTTGGCCAATCGCTGAACTACTATTTAGTTTTTTCAAATCATCAAATTTCTTTTCCTCGTTACATGACTTTATCTTGTTTAAAAGGTCATGCAAGAATTAACCAACACATACCAAAAAACCTTTTAAACAAGATAAAGTCATTCAACGAGGAAAAGAAATTTGATGATTTGAAAAAACTAAATAGTAGTTCAGCGATTGGCCAACACCTGATTACTAATCCTAAGTGTGTCGAAAACTATAAAGTGGATAACTTCAAAATAATATCAGTTGCTCGTAATGAATTTCACCTAAAAACTTTAGAAGCTATATACATTTTAAGCTTAAAGCCAGATCTCTGTAAACAAAAGAAATTTCTTTATTCGACCATTTTGTTTAGTTCGTTGAACTTAAATTAGTTGATTAGTAAAGTTGTGTTACATTTATATTATTTCTGATTAAACGATTGCCTTAATTTGTTAATTATTACTATTGTGTTGTATTTAATTTGTTTTCTTAAATACTTAGTTTTATTAGTTTTTATCAGTAAATCATTATTTCAGCTTGTTTTGACATGAAAAAATACTGAAGAGCGTGTCCGAAAAGTACTTCTATTTTGTATTTTGTTTGCAATAAACTTTAATGTATATTAGTTTTTGAAAATAATCTTCGCAACCTAAACAACTTGCTTTTTTTTAAAAATTGATTAACTTTTTTTTTAGATGACTTATATTAGAATTAAACTAACTAAATCTAATTTAAGTATTTTAGAGTTGCTAATCTTCTTTGAGTTAAAAAAAAACTGTTCTTAGTGACCTTAAAATGTTTTACGTCTTATTTTTTATTAATTATATTTTTTTTTACTTTAAAATATAAATAAAATAAAATCCTTAATTAAAACTGATTCGATAAATAAAATCGAGAAAACAACTGGTCTAAGATGTTTAGAAATTTTAAAACTATCCTGAGCATTTAATACAAAAACTAAACCAGCCTAAGTCATACTAAGCTTTTTTAGATATTCGTAACATCCTGAGTCATCCTAATATTTTCAAAATATATATAAATTTAAAAATATAAGTTACAAAATATCCTGAGTTTCTTGGGTGAGTGGCAAACCAGGTAATAGTTAAAAAATTGTCTTTAATAATGAGCATCAGTGCACGTACTTTAATGTGCATATAAATTAACTTATGTGCACTGAAAGTATAATGTTTTAAATCAAAGATGTATTCTGAAAAAAAATGCTTTACCAATGCCAAATTCTCATTTTGTTTAAAAACATTTTGTGCGCATTTAAAAATAATGAGCATCTGTCTACATTAATACACATAGAAATTAATTTAATGTGCACAGAAAAACGTTTAGAAAAGTTAAATACATGTTCTGAATCAAAAATGTTTTACCTTTTGTCGTTTTCTTATCACGTTTGAGTTGTGTCTGTACACACTTAAATAAAAACTAAGAAACATTTTAATTGAAAACTATGCCATTTAACCTAAATCAAATATTAGTCTAAATTCATTATTAAATCTAAATTCATACAAAGCTTAAAAGTCTAAAGTTGCAGTAAAGTTATAATGATGTCAGCTTAGAACTCGGGGTGGCTGTCAGAATAGCTAAACGACACTTAAGCACGGTGCGTCACTTTGGCACAAAGGGTCATTTTTGCACGGAGAGTCATTTTTAAACGGCATCACTTAAGCACAACGGGTCACCTAATGATAATACTATTAAGCTATTTTTAGTTTTATTTGGCTAGTTTTTAAGTTTTTTTAACATGCAAAACAGTCAACTAAAATGTAGAAAAATACAAACAAGTTAGCCAAACAAAGTTTTTAACAATACTAGTAAGTAAAGCGTCCTATGGTTTAAGACAGTATAAACAGTTAAGAACAAGTTCGTAATAAATCAAGCTAACTAAAATCAACTATGTATAGTTAAAGTTTAAAATATTTTGTCTTCGAAACTAACCTTTTAATAAAATCTAATTAGTAATACAATAACCTTTTAAATACTTTTTTTTGTTTACTTTACAAACATACTAATAACACAACTTTGAATTTATCTTATTTTGTATTATTTATTTACATTAGTGAAAATATGCAACATCTGGTAAATGTGATTACAAACAATCAAAATACTTTTTTCTCACCACCAAACGCAAATTGCGAATCTTAATTTTAGAACTTTGGTCTACACTAAAGCAACTTTTGTGCTTTTTGGTAACAGGATATGGGGTGATTTTCGATCGTAACGTCATAAACATGAGGAAATAACAAAAAAATACTTTATTCATGGGTTTATCATTTTACTGCAAATCTTTTCATTTTTTTTAAGCTAGTTTTTTTTGTTATTAACTACAACAAGTAACTGAAAAAATTAAAAATACGTTTTATAGATTATTGAAAAACTAATATTTTTTTAATTCATCAAAAAGCATTTTAGTTTTACCTATAATGTAACTGTTGTTAGTTTTTTTGTTAAAACATAACTAAATCTTGAAAAAATACAAACGAATAGGTGAGTTTGTTTAAGTAATTTTTACAATTTAAAAAGTATAAATAAACTGTTAATGAAATATTGCTTTGTCTAAATTACACTTCCAAAGTGAGTTGTAACTGGTAAAGTTGCTAATAATGTAAATGCCGTTGACTCGGCAATTTTAGTATTTATGTTAGTTGTAAATCAGCAATATTAGAATTCCTTTATATTAACTTTTTATAATTGATTGAACGAAAAAAAAAGACGATAAAAATATTTGGTCCTAGGACCTGGTGTACGAAGATTTTTTTGGCTATTACGTCGATTATCACGAATAACTTTTAACGTCTTCTCAAGGACAGTTCACTTAAAATAGAAAAATTACTGTTACTTATTAGTTTATTTATTTTTTTACATTCGAAAGTAAATGTTATATTTACATTCTCTGAATATTAGAAAACGTGAAAAACTTCGGCCTTTTGTGAAAAACTGATTAAAAAAATTTAAAAATGTGAAAAATTCTAGGTGCGATATTTACCTTAAATAAAACAAGTAAACAAAGTCTATAAATTCTGAGTAAAAAAATATAAAAACTACCTAATTGTTTTTTAAAACACCTGTCTACTAAAGTCCATTAACTTTTTGCAAGTGTTAAATTGATCTTTAGTTGCGTCCAAGCCCTTCTCATTTTTGACAGCCGTTTGTTAGTTTAAGAAGTACTGTTGACTCTTTTAATCATGTGTGATAGATTAAATACATATTAAAAAAAAAATTAATCAAAAGCTTTGCCTTGCTCCGCAAAGCAAAAGCACTATTTTTATTTATCTTTAAAAAATTACTTAGAGTTTGGATAAAATCATTTTGCGTCAAAAAAGTGGTTGTAAAATTAAATTAAACTGCTAAGAAATTATAAATCGACATTATTTTATGATTTTCAAGGTATTCTTAGACAAAATTGGTTGTTTTTCCTATTACTGTTAAGTAAATTAATGATGATTATTTAATACTTGTTTACAAGCTAATGTACTGTTTTTATGGCTAGATATGTAAACTTATAAAGTATATCTAGAACTTTAAAAAGTGTGTTTAGAAACTTTGCAATTTTTAAATAACAAATAATTTATTTAATTTCAAATATAAAAATTTTTAGAGGAATATAATTACATATAACTATACATTTATAAAAAATAATATCAAAAGATTAACCAATTTCACAGTTTATGACGTCACAATGCATTGGATTGTTTTTCTTTTGTATGTAGCAAGGTGTAATTTTTCATAA
Organism: Thalia democratica; assembly: GCF_965202585.1. Lineage (NCBI taxonomy): Eukaryota > Metazoa > Chordata > Thaliacea > Salpida > Salpidae > Thalia > Thalia democratica. The sequence continues at coordinate 22,719,923 of NC_139165.1, forward strand.
TGCGAAATCGGCTTTTATAGTGGTATTAATTTTGTTGTTTTTTTATTTTTGCATAACTGCTAACGTATGATTAATAAATTTAAATGAGAGTTTGTGTTTATCTAAATCAATTAGGTAGGTAAAATCGAACTTTTGTATATAAATGATATAAAAAAACAACGCAGAACATAAAATAATTAATTTAACAAGCGGTTTTTAAGAAATAAACTTCTTTTATAGTTTCATAAATAAAATGAATAAGGATTCTATGTGTAAATTATGCCTTTTTTATTATTTATATATTATACAAAACTACTTTTGTTTTATTTTTATTCTTATCACAGTTTATTGATGAAATTATTCATACATATATAAAATAAAGTTGCAAGTGTTTTGATTTTTAATTTTTGTGTTATATTGTAGCATTAAAATAGTAGTTTTTTAAATTTAAATTAGTTGTTCAGTAACCTTTACAAGTTTTGTCTTCTAAGCGCGACTCAAATGTAGACTATTAGCTTTTGTTTGCAAATAGATTAGTGCTATTTAGAAATAATTTCAAATGTTTCCCCAGGTTTTAGGGTTACGTTTTCGCCGTTTGCAGCTTTGTTAAATTCATCGAAGCAATTTCAATGAAGTTAAATCGAATTTAAACAAAAACAAAAACGAAAACAATTACTAGTAACCTTTTTGTTAAGTGACACCTGAACAAAAGAAGGTTGATAATGTAAAAACGGTAGTTGAAACATTAATTTTTATGAAAAAATCAAATACCAAATGTTTATTTTTAAAGATGATCCGAAAAAAAATGTAACCTATTCTTTTATGAAAATTAAGATCATAAGAGTTCTTTTTAGGGACATGTTTAAGGCTATTGGAAATTAAGCAAACAGACAACAAAATATTTTATGATTTTAGACAGCATTTTTTAAACTTATTTTTTTATTTTTTTGCTTACTGAAAAAGCAGAGGAAGCGATTAAAAATATTACTTAGCTACCTGAGTTATATACAATAAAGGAAATTGTAGTAATTTTATTTTAAGAACACATTTTTAAAGTTGTAAAACGTTTTTGCTTTAAATTAAAAGTTTTAAAATATCAATAAATTATAACATATGCTTAAAACAAACGGTAACCCGTCGGTATACATAATGTTCAAAAAAGGTCTTTAAAAGATTTATGGTAGATTTCAGTACCAAATTTAGGTAGATTTAGTATGGACAGTGATAATTAAATTCGAAAACCGTAAACACTTAGCTAAAAAACAAACTCAAACTTCCGATATTTTAGACGGCTTGTAACTTGTATTCGCAACTGCCTTTTTTTAATGTCGAACATGCCTCGACAAATGAAAATTAAAAAGTACTTTTTACACTAAAAACCTTACTTGTATACTAAAAAATATTTAATTTTCTCAATGGAAAATCAATTCGTTGGCTGAAAACTTCCTGTGCACATGTACAGGCGAAAAAAAAATTTAAAAACTTAAAATGAAAGAAATGAAGATTACTTCGAAAATCTGTAAACAACTTAAGACTTAGTGTATAAATATCAAGTTTAATTTAAAAAAACTGAAGATTTTTTTTTGAAATTTTCAAACGACTAAGAAATTCAGAACATTACTATTTAAATTAGTTAGGGTATTTTTTGATTTAAAAACAGAACATAAAAAAAGTCGAATGGAAAAAAACTAGTTTAAAAAAGCTCAATTAAAAAAATTTATTTATTGGTCATCATATTTTTAAAGAAACTTTTAGTTCACAAAATAGTCTGCAAAACCTTTCCTACTAGGAAAAACACTATTTACGAAACCATTAAATTTTAGTCAGCTTCTTATCACTTACAACTAATATTAAGTAACTTAAAAACTAAATAGAAGTATAATGTTATTAAAATCTATTTAATGTAAAAAGTTGTTATAATTACTTATTTGAGAAACTTAAATTTTTAAGTATTACAATAAAGAAAATTTATATTTTTGTTTTTATATACTTAACCACAAAGGTAGTGTCACGGCTGAAAAACTATCAAGATGAGTCGTAACTTTACATGATTCTTCAGAGCCTGTTCGAGTCCAAGTCCACTCGTCTTTATCAACGTCATAACAAGTTGAACTGTCCCCAGAATGATTCCGATCATGGAATATTAAAACTGTGTTTCCAGTTGATATGACTTCACCTGAGTGAACATAATCTGGAGATTTTAGAAAGACAAATTTTTTACAATCGTTGTCAAAAACTTCAGAAACGTAAATTCCATAACCGATAACAAATAATTTATTTTTCACCACAACTAAACTGTGATTAATTTTACCTTCAATCATACTTGGCATTGGCGACCATTTATCAGCAAATACATCATAGAATTCTACTGTGTTCAAGTCTCCTTGATTCCACCCACCTGAAACTACAATACTTCCTTGAAAGACAGCACAACCTGAAGAATCTCTTGCTCCATTCATTCCAGAAACTTCTTTCCAACTTTTGTCTGAAAAACATTCTTGTTTTGTGTCAAATTGTAGGCAAGAATTCGTTCGATCGTAGTGGTGAGGTCTGGTTCTTTTATAATATGTTCCTCCTAACAAAAATACCTTATCCATAAATGCACAAGCACAAAAATACTCTCTGTCATCAAACATTTTAGCTACTTTTTTCCATGTGTTTGTAAAAGGCGAATATTTTTCTACAATCTTTACCAAGTTACGGGCATTGTTACGGCCACCGAAAACATAAACTTCTCCTTTTAAACTCACGGCTTTAAAACCTTCTCTACCTTTATTCATTGAAGAAAGAAATGTTATTAAAATTACTTCCATAAACTTGTTTTGTGTTCTTGACAATTTTATTAGTCTTAAAATCGTAAGCACCACAAATAAATAAAAGAAACTTATTTTGAGTACAATATCTTCCCGTTAAAGAATTAATTGAATTGTTATGCATCACATTTTTCTTGCTGCACAAAACTTCATTAATTCTTTTTTCAAACTCATTAACTCTGTTGAATGATGAACTACAATTTTCAATATAATTTAATGCATGTTCTGATAGTAATGTAACACGAACTTTTAGTAACAATCGAATGGTATATTTGCTACGTTCTTCATTGTTGTGTTTTAGCCAAGCATTTAATGCATCAAATACTTCGACTTCTGAGTGAATATTTAATTCAGAACTTTAAATTATTTTCATAAAACAATTAAAGTCCAAATGCAAAAAGTTTTCAGTTTCAGTTAACATTTGAAAACATCGTTCTATCAATCTTATTGATAGTTCAGCAACACCAAATGAATTATGGGTTTTAGCAACTTAGTAGAGTGTACTCATATTTTTAATATTCAATTTATTTTTAATGTATTTAGTCAATTCTTTGTCTTCTTTTAACATAAGACTATTAAGTTTTAAACCTTCGATAGACTCATAATCTTTTCTCTCAGATTTATCTATAAAAATATTGAATACAAAGCCGAAAGCTTATACACAAAAAGAATTCTAACACATTATTAAATATTTTAATAAAAATATTTGAGCTTTTTTATATATGCTAAAACATACTTGTTTATTTTTATATGGTATGAACTTATTCATTTATTTTTAACTTTTTTAAACTTAAAAAATAACACAATAAGATTATATTTAAATCAAATTATACCTTTAAATATTAGGTTAAAAACTTGTATTTAAAGATTTTTTTTAATTTCTATAATTGAATTTAAAAAGTATACAAAAAAAACTATTCAATACTAACAAAAAACTTACCATAATAAATTATTGGTTGTATTAAAGATACAAAGTTATAAAAAAAAACTTACTTCGTTTAGAAATATCCTTTAAAGATTTTAAAAAACTTTTCTGGAAAGTTTTTTGAGCATTTTTCATTGATCCGTCGACAAACTCATACATGGCTAGTGCTCATACCTTAACTTATAAAAACAACTGAAAAACAAAATGATAATATCTAAAAAAGTTATGAAATATATTACATTCAAAAAAGAAAGATTGAAATATTTCTTAAATTGTTCTTTTAAACACTTGAAATACTCTGTAATGCAGCTAGAAAACTCTTAAGTGTTTCAAATTATAAAACTAGAAAAGTAATAAACTGTAGTATCTAAGTATAACAAGACTATTAAGATACAACGTATCTACATAAAAAATATTTTGTAAAACGTCTCTTAAGCGGTATACAAAAGTTATGTTTCAGTCATATGTGAAATAATAAATGCTCTTAATGTTACTCTAGAATTATTTATAATTGTTATTGTTTTACAAGCAAATAATATTTTTAATTTCAATTTTAGAGAGTTATGTTTATCACATTTAGCAGTTGCCAGTGTTTCTGAAATGCAAACTAATAACAAACCAGACTTTTTAGGTATTTTTTGATCAATTTTGGTTAAGATTTACCAATTAGTATTAATTACGTCGCTCGTATAACAATATAAAAGTAAAACTAAAAATAATAACTGTTAGCTCAATTTTCGTTAATTAAAATTTAATAGTTTTATTAATACAGTGCTTATTAATTATCCGGACACGTTAGGCAAGATTTTTTTTGTATACATGTCCGGATAATCTAAATTCCAGGTAAATACAAATGCATTTTTTTCTTATAATAATAAACAATGAACTTTACCGCAAGATCAACAACAACAGCATCCGAGACAATCCTACGACCAGTTTCGTCCTTATTAGGACTCATCAGGCAGGAATAGTCGCGAGAAACCGCTATTGTGATCTTCAACAATTTCTTATAATAACAAAGTTGCTGCATTTATGAATTACATACATATAAAGTATAAATTAAGTATATCTTTAAAAACTATAAGAAGTGTATAACTATCTCTCTAGATGAAAAATTTCAAGCAAAGAAAATAAAAACAGGTAAAAAGAAAAACGAATAAACTTGCTACGTTTAAAATAAGTTTAACAGAAACATATTTCTCCTAACAAACTAGTTATATTTGTAGTTTTACTAAAATAATAAAAAATAGACATTGTTCTAAAGTTTTTGCACGTTTTTCAGCAAAAAGTGACGGAATTTAATAATTTACGAAACTTTTTCTGGCGTGGCTTCTGGGTAGCAACGATGATAGATGTACTACCTTAAATAAAAACTTTGAAAGTTTAAATAAAAAACTAAAAATTATGTGTCAAATAACTCTGTTTTAAAAATTTTTAAACTGACTTACTTTACATGCAAAGGTTTTTTAATAAATAAACTAGTTTTGAACAAAGATAGAATGTAATCTTTGGTAAATAACTATGTCATAATAATAAACAAAATTATGTAGTTTATAAAATCACTTAAAATTTTTTACAGCATGAAAGCCTAAATATTTGTATCATACAAAAATTTTAGTGTTTTATAATAAATTTTTTTTTTGAATTATTTTCTAACCGAAACTGTCCCGATAAGTGAGCGTCCAAATAAGTGAAGTCCGGATAAGTGAATAAGTATTGTAGTTCAATTCAGTAAGCTATTAAATTAAGTTATATTCTTGTAAAGTTAATTTAGAAACAAAATTCATGTTTCATGCTATTGCTATACTAAACAAACATTTACAAAATATGGAATCCGGATCCTAATTAGTGGATTCATTAAATCACTAGTTGATTATATAAAAGTGATAAAACCTTCAAAGGACTAAATTAAAAAACAGAAAAATAAATATTTTTGAAGTAATACAAACTGAACTAGAATTCAAAATAAAACACAAACTATCCTTACTTTTTTCTTAAAAATTCAAAATTGAATCAGCTCAAGTTTAAAAAAAGGTTTTAAGTTTTGAAATGATCTACAGCATATATAAATTTAGTTTATCTATTTGAATTAAACAGAAGCTGTTTATATAAAAAACTTCTAAAACAAAATGGCAATTTGCTAGGGCTAGCAGGGTATAGAAAATGATATGAGGGATAAGATGAAGGAGATAAAAGAAATATTTATGAAGAATTTATCCTTGTCAAGGGAAAAACCAGGGACATTAAAAAGACCCTTGAAGACGCCATAAAGAATCTGAAAAAGCTCAGTGAATAACTCACATGAATTTATGAATAGTAAATTTGAAAAATTTTAAAATAAAACAGAGAACTTCTTTGTTTGAAAAGGAAAACCAAGAGCTAAACAAAGTTTTTAAAAAAGTAAATGAAGAGTAAGTGAAGAGTATTTTATACCTTGATTTTATTGAAAGAGGCTAGAGTGTTAACAGTATAATTTTAAGTGGGGTTGAAGTGAAAGATGGTGAGAAGCTACTGAAGTAGCTTTGGAAATATTCAAAAAATTAGAACTAGATATTGACAATGTTTAAATATTGTCTGTTTATAGATAAAAAAAAAATAATTTTTTTAAGGAAAATACTAATGTCCCAAAAGTAGTAAAGTTTGTATCTAGTAAAAGAATAAATGAAATCTGAAAAAATTAAAAAAAGGTGTCAAGTGTAGAGTTTGAATTTACAAATTAGATACAAAAAAACAGTTGACATTAATAAAAACCTTACACACACAAACACAAAGAAATCTGAAAATCTTTACTGTAACAAACCAGTTCAGAAACGTAACAACTAAAAATTCTTCATAATTTATTGAACATAAACAGAATTATTCACTTGAAAAAAAAATTAAGAGTTTAAAATGTTTCCAGTAAGTAAATAGCAAGGAAGAAGACATTGTAAGTATAATTTGATTCAATAACATTTCAAGTATAAGAACATATAAGAACTAAACATACTCTTATGTCTGTTAATTGTTTTTTAAAAAAACACCATTTAGCTGATAAATAACTCTGAATAAGAAAAACCTTTTTTTTGTTAATTTATTAATAAAGATATTTTTTCATATAGTGAAGTTATTCACACAGAACTTTTCTTATTTTACAACAAAAACCTAAATTGAAATTTAATTTAACTGTTGAACCAACTGTTTTTAGTACCCAATACATCTCTACTGAGAACTTTTAAGCTGAAGAGAATAATAATTTAAAAGATAAATGCTCAAGTTTTCATCTTCATATATATAGAAGAAGTCTTAGTAAAAATAAAACACTTCCTGAAGAGTTAATGTCCTTATGTATAATTTTTCTGATATTATAGTTATATGTGAAAAAAGATTAATAAAAAAGCAGCAAAGACTTAATATAATTGAAAATTACAGTTTATACTTTGTTAACTCTGAAATCAGATTTGGTCGCGTGCTTACGTACATCAAAAACTCCATTTCATATTCAATAAGACAAGACATCAGATTTACTTGCACTAAATATGAATCATTATGGCTAGAAATATTTGTAGAAATAAACAATTCTAACAATAAAATTATCTCAGTAGGGCTAATATATATAGACATCTAGGAAATGAATTCCTGAGTTATTAAAAATAAAGTTTTAAGGTTAACTTAATGAAAAATACTTAATAAATAGTTTAAGTCAACATATCTTAATAAAGTACCAAATAGGGTAAATAGTATGGGAGATACATTGATCAATCATTATTTATTGTTAATGTCATAAAGAGTAACTAATTCATTTATATTACTATCAGGTATACCAGATCATTTTACACTTCATATTTACCTAAAGAAATGCAACTTATTTAAAATAACTTTAAGAAAAAAAAATGTTTAAAAACTTTTCAAAAATTAGCACCAAAAAAAGTTTTACTGAGGCTTCTCACATTCTCAACAAACATAGAACAGACAAAACCATAAATCTAAAAACTCCTTAAATACCAATTTTTTTTTACTAAACAGAAAAAAATATGAAGATTACTAACCAAAACAGTTACATGACAATTCAAGTTCCGACAATTTAAATTCTTAAAAAAATTTTAAAACACTATATCTCAAAAAGAAATGACAATACTAAAAAATTAAAATACATACATAGATCATAATAAAAGCTATGAGTAACTTTTTGTTTTTTGCAAAATCTTAAATACTTTTTAATTTGTTTTTAAATTACTTAGAATAACTATGTTTTTTTTTTACTTTATTTAAACCATATCTCAAAAACATTTAAATTTTTGCAAAATGAAAAAAAGACATTTAGATTTTCATAGGACCCACATATGCATTTTTATGTTTGACAAATATACATTACTATTCTGTTGTGATCCTTTCAATTCTTTTTTAAAATTTTGAGTAGTCCGAATTTGAATAGTCGTGCACCCCACCAAAATGCTCAAACTAAAAGAAAATTCTAAAGCTAAATTTAAATTTAAACCCTGGATAACAAAATAAATACCAAAGTTCATAAAAAGATAAATTATTTAGTTAAAAATCTTGCCAATAATAATTTTTCAGGGTAGCCCCAGATCAAGCTGAGGAAAATTTCTTCACTTTTCTTGACTTTTTACTAAATTTTTCCTGACTTTATAAATCAAACTCTTAATTTAAACTTATTCTAAAATTCACAAATTAACACTTGAATTTATATAAAGCTTTCATTCCAATTTTAAAACAAGTTACAATAACAGTATTTTTGCTGAATTCAATCATTAAACTTACATTACATCACTTGAACTATCTTACTGTTTAATTATAAAGAACTCAACTATTTACTTAGACGAAAATCACTTTGATTCTAAAATTATGCTAGATAATTATTTGTGTATATATCACAGTTTAAATATGGAAGTGTCCTTACTACAGATCATCAATACTAAAAAGCTTACAAAAATTGCTTGTTCAAGTAGGGTACTATTTAATATGTTGATAGAACTTTTTTACAGTTTTATAAAGGATATTTTATTAATTTATACCAGATGTACGCGTTGAAAATTAAAAATTTGGTAAATTTCTAGAAAAATTTTGCAATTTTTCAGACTTTTTAGAATTTTTAATTAATTTTTTACCATTTGAAGGCTTTAGAAAATAAGGAGTTTTGTAAATTAAAACTCACAAAATCTGACTTAATTTTTTGATTTTGTCAAATTTCCTGATTTTTCCTTACTTTTTTACAAAAACCCCCATTTTTCCTGACTTTTCCTGACCTTGTGGCAACCCTACCAGTTAAACTACAAGGATACAAAAAATGCAGAAATAAACTATTTAAAAATTATACTACCATACTATAAAAGCATGCTAGAAAATTCCTATAAAATTACATCTGAAATTTGGAAAGTTGTAAGATATGGATGTAAAAGCACTTGATTTACTGGTGCTACTCATCACAGTTAAGACCAACCTAATTTAATTACTATTTTATAATTACTAGATGTTTTTTTAGTCTACTTCATAGAAATCAGACGGAGAGTATATCTATTATATAAATGAACCACAATACACTCTTATAAAAACACTTTAAAAAAATTAGTTACTTTTGCAAATAACTTGAAATAAGTAAAACTTATAAAAAATTTAAATTTAAAAAAAAAAATTTGAATATTTAAACAACTTGAACTTTTAAATGTTTAAAAAGCTCTAAACAATAAGAAATTTTTTATCAAAAACTCTTATACCTGCACCAGAAAGCATGCAATTAAAATAGACACAGTTCTACACATAAGTCTAGTTACGTCTTTGAACTAGATCTTAAGATCTTTAAACATGAGCAGTTCTAAATTAGAAGTCATGTCACCCTTTTTGTTGTGTTTTTAGTTTGATTCATTCGTATTTACACGCTTCGTTGGTTAGGCTAATTTTGAAAAACTCAACATTCAAAATTGAAAAAACGGAGTAGCATATGAAAGATGCATTCCATTACAAGTAATAACTAACATCCCAATAACAACAGCTATTTTCGACTTCGGCAACATGTTATTCAAAAATCTTATACAAAAACATTATATATAGTTAAAAAAGTCAACAAAAAAATTTCTTACATTGGAAGCAGACTTTAACAAAAAAGTTGAATCCCTTGGTTTTAATGACAATCTTGGAAATGTTGGAATTTTTTTATGAATTAATGTTACAATACTAAAATGTCTAATATTATTTAAAGCTTAGATCCGAAAAAAGCCAGTGGTGAAGATAGTATATATGTAAATATACTTAAGAAAGTAACCAATTTTATATATCCAATACTAAGTGAATTGATTAACCAAGCATTTTGTAAAACCGTATATCTAAGTAGCTTAAAACTTGTAAAAGTAATACCAATTTTTGAAAGAGGATTAATTGTTAACAGGAAATTATAGACCGATTTTATTTCGATCTATTTCAAAAAAATAATTGAAATAGTAATCTACAACCGCCTTCACAGCTATATTTTAATAATGTTTTAAATATATCAAAGTTTGGCTATAGACAGGGTTATTTCACAACTTTAGCTGTGTCAGATTTGTCGAAGAGATTCTGTCCAGTTTTAAATAGGGAACTGCAGCTTGTGCAGTCTGTTTGGATTTGAGGAAGGTATTTGAGATAGAAATATCTTATTAAGGAAATTAGAATGGTGTAAAAGACGTGAAGTATCTGCTAAATAGTTAATGAAACAGTTTTAGAGATTTGAGGGTATGAGTCATACTGTGAGGTTGAGAATAGTTTAAGGTATCACAAGGCTTAGTGTTCGGACCGTTGTTATTCCTAATAGATATAAAATATTTACATAATAATACTAGTCTTAACGTCCTCAACTTTGCAGATGATAAAACGTTACAGAAAACATTCATAAAAGAGTAAAAGACACATAATTAAAAGAAAATAAAATTTTTATACAGAACTTAGTTTTTAACCGGATTTGCTTTTGGTAAACAAACTCAAACAAAACTTTATTAAAACCAAAAGAATGATTTTACATAAATAAAAAAATAATATGTTGAAAAGTATAGTTCCTTATGTAAAAATAGTGAAAAAACAGTTATAAAAAAACAATGGGTAATTAACATCTAGGAATAATTATTGACAGAAATTTAAACTGATCAGTACGTAAGATATAGAAACCACAAATACAAATTATAAAAAACATTGGGTATATTACATGAAACAAGACGATCCTTAAATGAAAAAGCATTACATTTAATTATATCTATTTTGTTTATGAGCAATGTCAAATTTGGTTTGTTTTGCTGGGGAAGAGCAAATAAAAAATTTTCAAATGATATCGATGTTCTTACAAACAAAGCATTTAAATGCAAAAATTATAATATATATTATTATAGTGTTAGTCCGTACCTATACTAATTAGGATTTTACATTGAGATTTAACAATAACTTGATACTAGCTAGCTTTAAAGATTACATTAAAAATATTTAATGTTATCAGACGACGTCTAAAGAAACAATTTTTCTCGGACCTAGATTCAACAACAAGAGTGGTCACAAAACTTTTGTAAACACAAATTGCTAGCTCACCAATGTAAAAATTATGGACTAAGCTACCATTGTGTTTACAAAAGTTTTGTTACTTGGTATTTTAGTTATTCAAGTAAAAGCAATGCCGATCTATTTTTTTATTAACACATTTTCAAAATTTCAACTACTTGTTGACGGGTTGTTAAAAAGCTATAAATAAAGTATCATAAAAGTATCTGTAATTCATAACAAATACATAGAAAAAATTAGACCTTTGGTACATATAGTGTTAAAAAAGATGTTTAAAATATATTATTTATATCTTAGTTTCAATCAACTAACAAACTATATTATGAATAGTGTAAATCAATATCGAGAGCCATTAAGTACGGGGTAAAAACAATTAAATCTTAAAATATTTAAAGAGGCTTGTACTTTAAACTTTATTTTCGCTGATGACTTTTTTAAATGCTGAACATGTCTCAACAAAAGAAATATTAAAAATGTTTTCTACACACTATTTCATGTTCTTGAAATTAAAATCTTTTAATTCGCTAAAACTGTTTAAGCATATGTACAGTGCATAGTCTATTATTTTTACTAATAAATTTTAAGCATTTTTTTTATTTATTATTATTATATTGTTTATTGTGCAAAGTTGGACTCAGGCATCAAAACCTGAGTCACTTAAACAGGACACACAAAAAGAGAAAAAGAAAATAAACTTATATTCAAAACTTTAAGATAAATTATTTATATATATACAAACATAAGTTAAATGAAAACACAAAGTTAAACACAATACGATAAACAAATGAACTAAATTGAAAATTCAATTCAAAAAATTCAAACTTTTATATTATTTAGTACACACAGTAAAGAAGTTTGTCTAAAATCATGGCTTATAAAACAAAATTCATGACTACAAAATATATAAGTAAACTAATAGTTTGTAGGGGGGAGGCGTAGGGAAACGAACATTTTTTCTTTTGTTTACAGTGGAAAATTAGAGAACTTTACTGGTATTTATCGTATTTAAATCAAATCATTTTAGCTTTAAACGAAATTGTTCTACCCTCTCACAAGATACAATATCCTGAGGTCGTCTGTTCCACATAGCTTTTGCTCTGTGAAAAAATGCGCCTTGCCACTGACTGTTTTGAAAATCATGTTTACATTTTATTTTTAAATTATTTCCTCTTAGTTTATATTTATTTTGGGAAAAATTAAATAACTGGTAAAAAAACTTTTATATTTGCCATTGATAATTGTGTAAAGAGTTAATAAATCAAATTCCCATCTTCTATATTCCAGTGATTTCAAGCCAAATTTAATCATTCTATCAATATGACGTGTAAGATATGTTGCAACGACTATAAATATGACGGGTGAAACTCCTTTGCACAGATTCAATTTTGTTAATATCCTTTTTTAAACCGGGTGACCAAATTTGGGTACTAAACACAAGTTTAGGGCGAACGTATGTTTTAAATAGTTTTGTCAGAATTGAAGCAGAATTAGTTTTAAAACTTTTTAATATTTGATAACATGTAGTTTTTTCAATCTTATATAAATAGTTGATATGTCATTCCATTTCAAATCTTTGAAAATATAAATTCCTAAATCTTTAAAAACTTTAATTTCTGGTAGCTTGATGTTGTAACGAACCAATCATTACATTTTATGTTTCGTTTTATTTCAGATTATTGATTATTGATTAAGAGGTCAGTTGGAGAAGATTCTTTTTTGTTAATGGTTAGAATTTTACATTTGCTAGGATTTAAGTTTAGTTTTCTTGTTTTTAACTATATGTAAATATTATCTAAAGATAGTTGTAATGAAGTATTTATCTGACTAAATATTTTGGCATCATCAGCAAATAAGCTTAACTCACTTTTAATATCAATGTTTGAACAAATTTCATTAATATAAATTAAAAAGAAAAGGGGACCAACTACACCACCTTGTGGTACTCCACTGTAGATTGTTAAAGAGTCAGTATTATTAATGAGTACTCTTTGTGATCTATTATTTAAAAAGTTATCAAACCAATCAATTACGCTTTCATGTAGCCCATACTGATTTAAAATTTTTAATAATCTTTTGTGTGATATTGAATCAAAGGCTTTTTGAATATCCGTATAAACTACTTTAGTAAATTCATTTTTGAGATAAGGAACTAACCAAGAATGTAAGCATGTTAACAGTTGAATGGTTGATGAGCGGTTTGGAACAAAACCAAACTGTTTGTTAGTTAATCAAAGAGGTGATTGAGAATTTTTACAGATACAATATGTTCATAAATTCTTGAAAAGCCACTTGTTAGAGATATTGGTCTGTAATTTAACGAATCGTGTATATTACCTTTCTTGTGCACAGGAATAATTAAAGATGATTTCCATTTTTTAGGAACATCAGATAGTTCTAGAGAGCAATTAAATATTAATGAAAGTGGAAAAATTATTGATTGGATAACATGCTTGATATAATAGGGTGGAATGTTTTCTGGCGTTCTTATGATTTTATCTTTTAAGTGGTTAATTGAACTTATAATGTCTTCATAGGTTATGAAAAAATTTTGCATCTTACTACAATTCTTTTGGGGTAGCTTAAAAGACTGGTAACTCTCGTCTTTTTTAGAAACTTTTTGAAAATTTATTTTAAAAAGTGTTGCTATTTCAAAATCTGAGGTTACTGTTTTGTTTTTATCATTATCTTATAAGAGATGTATGGAATTATTTAACTTAAGTTTAGATTTCACGTAGCTATAAAACTTTTTTAAATTTGGGTTTTTGCAGATTTTGTTTTCATATTCAAAGTTGTATTTTTTAACAGCTAATTGATATTCTTTAGACTTGTTTTTGTATTTTTTCAAAAGTGATTTATTTGTCTTACTTTTTTTTGTATAGATTCGCTTTTTCTTTTAATAACTTTTTAATATGAGATGGATATTTTTTACTATTGTTATTTTTAGAATAAATTGGAACAAAACGTTTGATTGAGATTTAGATTGAGCTAATGAATTGATCGTAGAAATGCTGGAGATTTTCTGAATTTTTAAATAAAGAGGTCCAATTAAATTTTGACAGGAAATCATTGATGCTTTCAAAATCTGCTTTTTTATAGTCATATGAGACTTCTTTAGCAATAGGTACCATTTTATTTTCAATTTTAATTTTTAGTGAAAGCAAGTTATGGTCACAAGTGTTTGTTAATGGAAATTAGTTGAGTGTGATATGATTATATCTAGACCAAAATGATTGCACATTATGAGATCGAGAATGTTACCATTCTTATGGGTTGGATTTTCAATTACTTGGGTTAAAAAATTGTCTGTACAAAATTTAAGAAAACACTCATGGGGTTTATTGAAATCTGTGCTAGGAATCCTCCAATCTATATTTGGCATATTAAAATCACCAAAAACATAAAAAGAACACTCTTTTGGAAAAACCATTTTAATCATTTTAATTACATTTTGAACAGTCAGTGCGCATCTCGCAGACAGTGGAGGAAGGTAGACACAACAAAATCTTAATTTCATCTTTTTTAAAACTACATCTACACATAGGTATACAAAATTGATGTTGCTAGTAGAGATAGAATCGTTTTTAACTTTAATAACTTTAAGCGAATTTTTGAAAAGGATAGCAACACCTCCACCCCTACTAGACCTATCACTTCGGTAAATGTTATAGTTAAAAGGACACACTGTGGCATCGTTGACCTTATTAGTCAACCATGTTTCAGTCAAAAAAAATAAATCAATGTTATTCAAATTTATATAATTCTCAAAAATATAAAATTTATTTAAAACAGATCTTATATTAGTGTAACAAACTTTTAAATAGTTGTTGTTACAATTTATATAGGAAAACTTGTTAGTGTTAAAATTAATCCTATCACTTAATAAATTTATACCCGTTGACTCACGATTTCCTCCACTAATCCCAGATGTCCTGGGAGCGGTAACGAAAGGGCTGTTTTGTCAGTTCAACTATCTTGTTGTTCCTTATAACATATTTTATGTCCAATTTTTTCTCATCAGCGATGGCTTGCTTTATTTTAACTTCTTTTCTCAATTTTCTGAAAGCTTCAATTTCCAAGAAAGTTCTGTCAGGGTTGATGTAGATTTTTGATTCAATTTCACCATTAAACATTTTCAAATCTCTCAGTCTTAACAGTCTGTGTTTGGATGCTAAATTGTTTAATATGACTATAATTGGTCTGATTTTGTTATCTGCAATTTTACCAACTCGATAAAGTGACTTAAACTCTTCTTATTTCATTTTATTTTCTCCTAAAACTTGTTGAATAACTTTTAGATCATTTTTGCAACTTTCTAGTGCATTATGAGTTGGATTTTTTCTTTCTAGAATGTTAAATATTATTACATTTAAAGCTTTTTTTTCTTTCAGTTTTTGTTCATTTTCAGCATCTATTTTTTCTGCTACAAAATTTAATTTGGTACTAATGTTTGTGATAATTTCTGTTGGTTCACTTTTCTGCATAGCATCAGCATATTTGGAGAATTTAGTTTCAAACTTGTTAAATTTAGAAGAAAAATCAGACTTAAATTCTGAGAAACTTTTTTGTAATTCTGTAATTCTATTTTCTATATTGTCTATTCTCTTACTGCTGAATTCATCTTTTTGAATCTGATCAATGTTATTTTCAATAATTCTACTTTTTTCATTATAATCTTCCTTCAATTTAAGCATCTCAGCTTGAAAACAACTAAATTCATTGTCCTTCTTACTTCCAATGGCAATCAGTTTTTCTTTCAGCTGTTTCCCAATTTTGGAGGACTCAACCAATGCTTTAATTTCAGCTTCAACAGACATTTACTTTTTTATATTACAAAACCTTTCTTATTCATTATATTTGAAACTTACTATTGATTTGTTATCATCTATTTTCGTAATTATTATTTTTTGAATATTTATGTTAAAAATACATAAAAACATAATGAAAAGGTATTAATTAGTACTTAATGGTAATTTTACCGATAAGGAAAACAATTCAATTGGAACACAACGCATTTATTTTTGCTTAAAATTGCCTACTCAATCAGAAATGAGTATATAGAATTATGTACTCAGTTTAGGAAATAAATGTAGTTATGAATATTTATTGAACGACAGTAAAAAAGCGCTTAAAGGTTTGTTGCAAGGTCCTTGTGTACGAAAGAAACTTTCAGTTATCAACTCGTACATAATATGCTTTCACAATCTATTAGGAGCTAAAAAATAATAATTTTCAAAATAAATTTTTCAACTTTAATAGAAAAACAAAACAAACTAGTATACAAAATAAAAAAAAGGTTTTTAATCTTGTGTAAAGTGATTTTTCTATACAGTGTTTAGGTTTTTCTAAGAACATTGAAAATAATATTTTTCCTATGAATAACAGTACAAAAACTACCGTTAGTTTCATTAATACTATTTCTATTGCTTTCATTTATCATCAAAAAATACATTAGCTATATTTGAAAAAATATCAAAAAAGTTAGTTAAAAACTTCGAAGTGCAGAAAAACTGTTCCGCTTATTTTATTTATTTTTTATTACTTCAAAATGAGAAAAAAAAGCTTTATATTTTAAGACAAAGCCGTTCGATTTAATACTAACTGAGTACAGAAAGGCTCATATTTTGCATAAATTTAATATTGATCTCTATATTCTTCGTCTTAAAACTTAAATTTTAATAAATTTAAGTAACAAAAACCTAAAATTATTGTATAGTTAAACATCAAATAATAATAAAATAAGTTTTAATTTATAACGAAAATTAAAATTTAATATTTTTAAAAAATATTACTTTGGTTGAACTGTATAACTTCTATGTATTCGTATTTTACTATACTGATTTAAGATGCAATTTTTTTATTAAGAACATTACTGAAGTAAGTTCAATAAACGATTTCAATTTGTATAGATTACCTTTTTCTACGTAGAAAAAAAATTACTAGAATTAGTCAAATGAGGTTACATGTCAATAAAAATTCTGAAAATAAAATTTCTTATAAAAGAATTAAGGGTGCCAAAGTCTCAAAAATTAATTAACAAGTAAATATAGAAGTCTTCAAATATTTATGCTTTATACGACTACAATTAACAAATAATCTTTAAAAGAATTAAAAGTTCATAATTAATGAAAATTTCACTTTATAAAACTGATAAAACATTTTTAGTCAAATTAAATAAATATTTTCCAATTTTATTAAAAATACGTAGGTCTAAACAAAAAGATACAGATAACAACAAAAAATGAAATTTTAGTTTACTTAAAGAAATAAATCATAATAAATTATAATTACTAGAATTTTATTTGTAGGAATTAGAATTATCCGAATTTTAATTGTCGTGTCAATTAGCGATCTTTATTACTTCCTCAATTAATTAAAAATTATGCAAACTTTACCTTCAACTTCACAATCACTAAAAAACTTATAAATTGAAATCTATATTGCCTATTATCAATGTTTTTTAAGCAAACAATTTTTATATGCTTATATTGAACGAATTCACAAACTTTTTAACTTACATACCACTGACGCTAAAGTATTAAAATATTTTTTATATTTTTTATAATATATATTACCACCTCCCCTAACAATAGTACGACAGTTTGAAAACCCTCACTTCTATTTATTTTTATTTTTCTCTGTATTAATAGTATTTTTTAAGTATTAAGTTTGTTTCATTAATTTATAGTTTTATTAAAACAAGTGTTATTTATAAAAAAATAAGGTAGTTTAAAAGCAATCCGTTGATGATCAAAACAAGCTTAAAAACTAAAAACAACAACAGAACAAAAACATATTTACTTCTTGCAGTACGAATTAATAATACTTTATAGAAGTTTCAATGAAAAAGTATAACAATACAAACAGTCTTATACTCAGTGAATCTTTTTCAGTTTTTTTTTTTTTTTTGAAAGCAAATATGCAAAGTAGTAGCTGACTAAAAATGTTAGTTTAAAATAAAATTAACTAAATAGTAAATTTTTTTAGCTCTAACGCCTTTTTTTCGTACATTAATCCAACAATAAAACTTCTAAAGGTATTGATGATAATTATACTAGAAATCTAAATGTTTGACTTTTAATGCTTTGCAACTTCATAGTAAGTCTTTAGAATAATAACTTTTTATATATTTTTTAAGCTAAGTGCTTAAATTCAATTTATAAAAATAAAAGCATAAATTTATTTTATACCTCAAATTGTATTTTATAATTAAAATGTGACTATAAAGTATTTGAAAACATTTGTGATAAAAACAGTATTAAAATAATTTAACAGTGATATAAAACGTAACTAGAAAATTAAAATAAATATTTACTTAATTATGAAGTTTTTTGACAACTGTTTATTTATCTTAGTTTATTACCCATAATATACAAATTTTGAAGTTACGTAAAGGTTAACTCATAAAACAATTATCAATTATTACTTATGCTTTGTATGTCAAGTTAAGTGTTAAACAAAAAGTATGAAATTGATTAAAAGTAAAATGACAAATTTTTAAAATCTACAAATAACTTTTCATAAAGATTAAAAAAAAACTTATTTAGTTTCATTAGTTTTTAAGAACCGTGCTTAAGTTTTTTAAAAGTAAAGTAACTTATATTGAATAACTTATATATAAATCATATATATTTGAGTTTGAAGATTTATTTAAAGTTTACTTAAGCTATTTTACTTCCTTTGTTAATATTCATATATAATGTTCCTTTTAATCTTATTAGTTTAAGCCACTTTTAAACTAAAATCAACTAAAGGTTTAATATATTAACGAGTTTTATAAAAAAACATATTTAACCGAACCATTACAAAACAATTAATTTAAACAAAAAACAAAAGAACAAAAGAATTATGAATTTACACAATGCTAGCAGTAAAACCACATTCTTCATACCGAATACTCTTTCCTTTCTTAACCTTTTCAAGCTCGAGATCGAGCACTTCAACACTAGATGTCCTATACCACCTTTCTATATTATCAGGACTGTTATACAGACCTCCTACTAATTTAGAGGTTATTTATTCTCGCAACCGCAAACTCTACTCTCTCTGTTTTGAGTCTCGCCTTTATGACACTCACCTCGACTGTTGTTGTTGTTTTAAATTTGTTTATTTTAACAAAAAGAAAATTAAAGTTTGGTAAAGTTTATAAAATAAGTTAGATTCAACAGATAAGGGGTTTTTATATAGATATAATGATAACTCATAACTAACTTAAAAATTAATCGAGTTAAAATTATACAGTTGAAGTTGCAGATATCGCTTGTACTCCTTAAAGTTTGATGAAATTGTATAATGCTATGACAAATCTTAAGCATAATTCGCTATTTCTCGAATTTTGTTTACAAAAGTTAAAATTTAACCTGCATAAAAGTTTTGATTAATAACAAATGATGACGTCACCTGTCCTTGTGTCAAACTTCTTAATAGAGTGCGCCACGTTTTTATCCTGAAATTGACCGCTGATGACGTAAATAAAGTTCTTGTACGTCACCGCTTGAAAGTGGCTTCTCGGATTATTCAGTTTCGCTTCAATCACGCTCCAAGTTTGAGTCTCTACATTAAACTTTTCGATCGTGTCCAGGCAGTTGTTGTTCGCATTATCTCCTCCGATGGCGTATATGTCCCCATCTTCGCTCCTGACTAGGACGTGTCCGTACCTGACCATAGAAAGATCTCCCACGCGCTTCAACAAATTCGTGCTCGTGTTGTAAATGTAACTCATTTTCACTCTGTAGTTGTTGCCTGAACGAAATTCAAACAAAAGTTTTCTTGAGCTTATTACTTTATAAATGTTTTCAAAATGTGCTTGTACATTCAAATTAACTATTAAATGACGATATTTATTCAATGTATGTAGTGTTAGCTCAACAGTTCGGCAGTTAAGCAGTTTCAAGTAAACTATATATTTTTATCTTCTACTTCTCATGCGAAAATGAAACTATAGTGGTCGAACGCACAAACTCCGAAGCTATAGGGATATTCCGCCAACGTCCCGACAGTATTGAAATTTCCAGCACTCGGATTGTACTTATAATGTTTTTATTCCCTTTCCCGCCAACAATGTACACACCGCTTTCCAGTGTGACGGATCGGTGATACCTTCGTTCGCTGGGCAAACTCGCCAACGATCGCCATCGGTTGTTTGCCAATGAAAACTGGTGAACAGCTTTAGGGCGCGCAGTACCCCCGACAAGCAGAATCCCTGTGAAATTTAAATACAGTTCAAGTATATTTTTGTAATAAAGTTTGTCTTATTTTGATAAGTAATACTACTTTTTGTATGACCTACAAAAATTTACTTGATTAATACAAAAAAAAGTTACCTTTAACACACTTTCCAAACTCATCATCGAAGCCATTAACTGTGCAACTGACAACTAGATTGTCCGAACTGTAAACAAATTTTTTATTGCAAACATACTTTACACTGACTTCAGTTTGGTGAGTGTAGTTTATTGCAGCGTCCCTCAGTATGATTTTCTTAGCGTTCTTGATAACGGGAAAAGCCCCGCAGCCTATTAATACAAAAAAATAAAGACAAACGCTAAAAAGCACTAAAATCTACAACTGTAGAAATATTACATGTTTTGATTCTTAGAAAAAAAATAGAAAGATCTCAATTACTAGAAGGAAAAAACTGCATTTTGTTCTTTTAAGACTTTATTATGCAAACTAAGATACGATTAAAAACTTCGTCTGTTCTTATATAAAAGGTTTAAAAATATATGTAACAGTCAAGTATTTAAACAGTTAAACAACAACAAAATTTTACATAAAAGACTTAAAAAAATTCTAAAAAAGCAATAAAATCTATAACTGTAAAAAAGTATAAGTACAACAGCGCTTACATAAAACTAAAACATTTTTCCTTTTACGCATTTTCAAAATTTGTTATTGAAGCCATTTTCTTTGCATTTAACAATTGGATTGTCCAAATTGTAAAAGTATCCATTTTGACAAAAATGTTCTACACTGACTTCAGTTTGACGAGTTGAATTAGTATTGCCATACTTTATTACTCGCTTTTCAGCTTTCTGGATCGAAGGAAAACTTCCACAAGCTGACAATAAAGAAACTTCATAAACATAAAATGGGTGCACGACTATTCAAATTTCGACAATTCAAATTCCAAAAAAAAAAATTGAAGCGGCCACAAGTAGAAAAAATATATGTAAACCATATTATTATCTACAGGCCATTTTATTCTTTTTGCAAATAGTTAAATATTTTTTGAGATATGGCTTAAATAAAGTAAAAAACATAGTTATTTTTTATAATTTTAAAATAACTTAAAAAACATTAACGACTTTACATAAAACAACAAGCGGTTTGTAGGTTTTATTAAGATTTACGTTTGTATTATTTTTTTTTATTTATATTACTTTTTGAATAATAATCTTTTAAATACTTTTCTAAGAATTTGAATTGTCAGAATTTGAGTTGTTCAAATTTGAAGTTTTATGTAACCACATAAAACAAGAATATAAGAAAGTATTTTATTAAAATATGTTTTAGTATTTTAGTATCTGATTTCTGACATCAAACTTAACGATAAGTATTTAACAACATATAAGATTTTTAACAACTAGTAAGTCTATTAAAAGTAATAAACATGTAATGTCTACTTTTTATATATTTTTTGTCTTTTTCATCAGGAGTTTAGATTCCATTGTCTTAACAAAAAATAAAAATTCTGACATTTCTAATTTCTACAGTTTAAGATAGTAAGTTATAAATTCTACATATATAGATTATTGACTAGTGTTTTTTGTTTTGTTTACAGTTGTTAGAGTGTTTTATGCTATTTATTGTTTTAGAGTTAACTATATTAATAATAAAAAACATATATTTTTCGTAAAAACGTGTAATTAGGTTTAATTTTGATAAATACTATCTTGGTTCTTTTTATTGCTTTTTTTTTGAGATAAATAAGCATCTTTTTATTTCAGATAGTTTTAAAAACTGCCACCCACAGAAGACTTTTTCTATAAACTTCGGCCTACGATCAACTTTTTTTTTTTTATTTAAAAAATACTGTTAGTAATAAACGTTGCCGAGCCCTGGCCTAGGTCTAAAGCCTACATAGATTTGCACTACTTACATAAAAATCATTATAAGTTTATTATAACTTAAATTATAACTTAAATGTTATTTTAAACAACGGTTTTCAAAGTAAAATTTTAATACCGTAATAAAAAATTGTTTAACAACTAGCTGATAATTATTTCTCTGTGTATTTATAAAAAGTTTCTACGTAAAACTTTAATACTAGTTTTGTCGCTTGACATACTGGATGTACACAATAGTGTTCCTGGTGATGCTACAAGCAAAAATAAAATCTATGTGTAAAAAAAACCTCATATTTAATGCATTTTCCAAGTTTATTGTCGAATCCGTTTTCAGTGCAATTAACAATTGGATTGTCAAAACTGTAAAAATACCCTTCATTGCAAACATACTTAACGCTAACTTCAGTAAGATGAGTGGAGCTTATTGCAGCATCTCTTATTAGTTTTTTTTTACCATTGCTTATGGAAGGAAAAGCTCCACAACCTGTTAGTGATGCAAGTGTAAAAATAAGAAAAAAAAAATGTTATGTTTTTTGTCAGTTTGTTTTTTTTATAATATTCTTCGAAAGAAAATTGATAAATAAAATTTTAAATTTACTTTTAATGCATTTTGGGTTTATGTCATCAGAATTCGAGGTTCTATTGTTTTTACAAATAAAATGATGTGTTTCTGTACATAGAAAATATCCTTGATGACATTGGAAAGTAACTTCTCTTTTGTTAATAACTGTTCTTTTTCCGTTTATAATATTTTCAGGTATTTTTGGACATCCTTTAGGACTAAGTTTTAAAAAAATTGTAGATTATGCTGAAAGACAACGTACGGCTCGCGGTCCGGATCCGGTCTGCGAAGTAAAAATAACCGGCCCTTGATTTTTTTTTATTTAAATGAAATCTAGTTCAATTTATTTTAGTAAATTTAACTTCATTAATGTAGTACTCCAGCCCAGGGTTACTTAATACAGATGATTAAAAATGCTTGATGGTATATATTTTTTATATTAGCTTAAATTGTTACGCTCGAGTAATTTTTTGTAAACTAGTTACTGTATTCATGTAATTAGTATTTTTTCGGAAGAGGGTTATAGTAGATATAAAATTCTGAATAAACAATAAACACTTAAAATGTCATACTTCAAAAAATTTTTGTAAGTCAAATAAAATCAATATAGTGATTAATCGGATCTATAAAATTAGTATCCGGCCGATCCGAGTAATACTTTCAAATTAAGATCAGGCAGGATCCGGAGCTAAAAGGGCATTATCCGGTCGTACATGCCAATTGGTCCAATGCCTTCATCTGTTATAAATTAATAAATTATCCTTTGTAAAACTGTGAAATTTTTCTATTAACATATTGAACAACTACTCTAATTGAACAAGCAGGTTTTTATGCTGTTTTGTATTGATGATCTGTGGCAAGAACACTTGCATAGTGAAGCTTTGATATATACAAAAAAGTTTTCTTGCATTTCTTTAGTTATGTGATATCTTTTAGGCAGCCTTTTTGAAATAATATCAAAGTACCTAACCTGTTGTTGCCTTCATGCATGAGAACATTTCGTGTTTGGTAATCAAATTGCTGTGCATCATTATGAAAGACGTGATAGTTACGAACCTCAGCTTAACCAGTTATTCAAGGTTTAATTATATGATCAAGCTTCGCTAAAACCTGCCATTGATCTTGGTTGTGCTGCAACCAATTTGCTTGCGAATTTGAGGAAAAAAGACCTAGTTGAGAAACAAAAGGTCTTAAATTAAAAAAAAAATACTTTTTTTATAATTCTTATTTATTTTCTACAAAAGCGGATGAAAATCTCCGGAGCAGTATTTTATATATTGGAAGTATTTTTGAAGAAATATGTCATGCCTAATTCCGCATTGCCTTAAAGAAATTAGGAGTCACAATTGTTGTTAAGTGTTTTGCCAACATTGTACACTCCTTAAAATAGTAAAAAATGTGCTCCAACTCTGAAGGTGATACTAGCATTAAAAAATTTAGAAACTTGGTAAATTGTCCAGTGAATGCATTAAAGTTCAAGACCTTTAGGCAAAAGGAAGTGTGTTTGGACCAGTTGTTTTTAGAAACATTAAAGTTTCCTTCCAAATCTTCTCTAGGAAAGTTGTTGCAACCATTATTTGTGTTGCACAATGGCCAGGCTGAAGTCTATCTCGATTACGTCTTAACGAAGTTCTGCTTGAAAACATTATGAAATGAGAAACTATTACATCCAGAAAAAAGAGTTAAAGATTATATGTATGCATACAAACTAGAAGTGTGTCAAATTAGAAAATAGAGGAATTTCGCTGATAGAGCTGTTAATTGCAAATACATAAACCATACACATATGGTTCAAGTGATTTAATGGAAGTTAGATGAATGAATTCATCAAAAAATGTTGTTTTAACCTGTATAAAAATAAGACTAGAAGATTTGTATAGTTTCAAGTGTTTGATTATGTATTTTACAATAAGTTTAACTTAAAAGTTTAAATTTAGAAAAGTCATGAAAATTTTAGTTAAAATTCAGGAATAAGTCAGGAAATTTTTCTCAGCTTGATCTGTGGCAACTATAGAACTGACAAAGTCTAGACCACCTAGTCACAATAGAAGTGACAATTTTAAATCCATTAAGTCTAATTAGAACTGACCAACCTAGGTCAAAATAAAACTGAAAAAATTTAAATCTACGAAGTCACAATAGAACTGACAAAGTTTAGACCACAAAGTCACAATAGAACTGAATATAATTTAAATTCAAATAACTCTCAATAGTATGGTAAATGTATGAGTAAAATACAGTCATAAAATATAGAGACCAATTTTAAGTAACAGTAAGTCATGTTAAACTTATTTAAGACTCTTTAATCTTAAAAGCATTGATTGGATAAGACAATGTTTATTAGTACCTGGGATATCAAAGACCAGTAACATTCTTACAATTTTTAGGGGTTTGTATTTTATAGGTTTGCATATGCATGATAATATAGTGATATTTTTAGTTAAAAAAGTTTTTTTAGTTGTACTGTTGACGTAATTTATTGTCTAGTTATTAGATTATTTTTCTAATTAAACATTCTGTCAAATCTGTTAGAGACTTTTCAATACAATAAGTTTTCTAAAATATATAAGCTATAAAATTATTATTTGACATAATTATATTTTCCTAATAATTTCTATTTAATTGTTTTCTTATTAAGTTTTAAGACTTATCTATTATTTTGTATGTATTTGTTTTTCACCTATAACTTTGAAAACTAGGGGTAGTCGCACCGTATGAAAATTAAAATTACTTTTCCTCACAATTCTGTTAGCAAAAAGGAAGAAGAGTGAATTGAGATCCAATTAAAGAAAAAAGAGAGAGGAAGTGTAGAGCGAGATTCTTTTTAAAGTTTGCAGGAATAGGAAGTGTAATGGAATATCAGTATTACTGCTGTACAATTTAGTTGAACATTTAATATTGTAAAATTAGTCATCCACAGGAAAAATGGTATAAAACAAGTTTACATTTCTAAGATATAGCTATATAAACCATCCACAGTGTGACTAAATAAATATTCTAGTCAAGACATTCTACATAGTGTTCCATTATTTGCCATAATATTGTTTATTGTAAAGTTTTTTTTTTTTAATAATGTATGATACTACAAAATAACTTTTGATCTTTTTTCGAAGTAGTTAATTCTTAATATAATTTTGCATTGTTATAGTTTATTCCTTTTATATTGAATTCATTTGTAAAAGTTTAACCACATTTAAAGTATTCTATATAATTTTAAGATATTTTTTTCTTAGTTTTTATATGCTGTATGACGTAAATTTCAAGCTTAAAAAGTTTAAAAGTTTAGCATAGGTTTTATAAGTAGTACAAAATACCTATTAATTTGATTTAATTTTAAGTAAAGTTTAAATTTAAGTATGGTTTTTAGTATGGTTGTACAGTACACTTTAACTTTTCAACAACTAAACAGTAAAAAAAATTTACGATTAATTATATTATACAAATGTAGGTCTAGTTAGTTTTTAAAAATACACTTTTTTATTAAGAAAAAAAGCTTCACAAATGAACTCTTTGAAATTATAACTAACAATAAGTTTTTATGTAGAAAATAAATCAATATCATTGTTTTAGTTAGTAGCGAAAAGGTACAACATTTTTACAAATTCAAAAAGAGATATATTTAGATGGAAATTACAAACTATCATTAATTCTTAATACAAGGAGGTTAAAATATTAAAGAAAATTTAACTAGTCTGATTCATTTTGAGTGTGAACCAACTCTGAAGACAAAAAAAGGAAAACCAATTAGATTAAAAAAACTTCAACAATTTGAGTATAAGATCAAAAAACTACATTATTATACCTAATAGAGTAATAGACACTCTTAGTTTACATAACTAGTTGTAAAGGAATTAAAATGTGCACTAAACTTTATTTTAATCTCATCAAAGTCTTGGTTGAAGAAACTTAAGTATTGTACAAAATATATAATTACTACAACATGATTTTCAAAATTAAGTAAAACTTAATTAATTAAATAAAAAGTTCAAATTTGTAAAAAAAACTTTTAATTATAAAAAAATTAAATATTAAATACAAGTTTTAAAGATTAACACTTATCATATTTATAAATTTAGCAAATGAATCACTAGGAAATATTTTTAAATTTATTACTAACATTTTAAATATTAATAACTTGATAAAAGTTTTACAAATAAAATAAAAATATAATAACAAAAAAGCCTTTAAAGTACTCTAGCTACATAAAAGTAATAACTAATTAACTTAAAAGTCATCATAATGTCAATGTTTTATACTATAGAAAAAAAATAGTACTTTTTACTCAAAAATTGCTAAACTTTTATTCATTATTCTACAAAAGCAACAAAAAAAAATATTTTATATTTACTAGCCCCTAGTTACATATATTTAATTAGTAATAAACTTGCTAAATTTAATTTATGTTTGAAATAACAATATTAGCCACATTATATTTGAAAATTATAAACCTAGAAACCCAGATAAGGTGCAGTTGTACTTTTTGATTAAAAAAAATATATATTAATTTACATTTAATTTATGTTTTCAAAAATTTTGTTTTGTTACTGCATGTTAAAACCATACAATCTTTCCAAAAATTTTAAATCTTACCTTGGGGAATTTTTTTAAATACCTTACTTAATTTGTACTAGCTTTTACTATATTGGTCTCTATATTTTGTTTTATATTTCTCTAAAGTTTAGACATATCACAATTAGTAAAACTAAAACATAAAGTCTACTAGCTAAAAAAGATTAAGTATTTAAAATAAAATAAAATTAAACAATACTTGAAAATAATTATTGCAATCAAGGTTTTAATATTTAATGATAATAGAAAATATTTGAGTAATAAATACTTTGACCTAGCTTTTTAAAGGATTTAATAACTTCACATCTAGGTTTTATTCTAAATATGTTTTATAGTAAATTTAGCCTATATCTTTAATACTGAAAAATTGTTTAAAACTCATTTAAGTTTGATTTAAAATTAGTTTTGAAATTTAGTCTCATAATTTAAAAATAGATAGGTATGAACTAGTATTTTTTTATTTTAAGAATTAATTTTAGAAAGCAAATCAGTTAACATTTATTTTTTTCTACCATGAACTATAAAGCAAGTCATTAATGTTTTGTTTAAAAATTACTATATGGTCACAGCTTTTGTTTCATACAGTTTGAATTTCCATTAAGTCATTTGAATATTAAAAATTTTGCATTTTTTGTACAGCTAGCTGAAGAAAATTAAAGTTTTAGTTAAGTAAAAGTTTTAAAATAAATAGTTTGATTACTACCATACTTAACAAGCTTTATAATGAACTTTAAAAGTAAAAACATAAAATTTATTTTTGCAGAATAAAAAAGTAGAAATAACTGAGAATTTTTGGAAATGGATAAAGAAACATGTTGGTAAATTGTTATAATACTATCAAATTTTAATTGAAATTTAAGATATCTAAATAGTTTTTTAGACTTAGAATTTTACATTTCTTCTTATAACTTTTTTGATATAAAACAAGACTAAAAACTATTTTGGGTTTTTAATTACGTTAGTTAAAGAATAGTTTTGGCTTAAAGTTAGTATATTAATGCTTCAAAATTAATAATCTAGAAATGATCATTCTAATAAACATAAAAACTTGAAAAAAGCAGTATTTTGTCAATATTTTCTATCAACAATTCAACAATACGTATTAAGAATTACACATATAAATAAAGTTTTTAGACATTAAATTATTTTTACACGTGCAAAAACTTATACTTTCAAAACACCATTTTCTAAAATACAAATTTGTAAAAACTTTTTATTTTTACATTTAAACTACAAGAGATAACAGAATAAATTTTTAATTATAACATTTAAAAATTAAAATATTCAGGGCTGCCACTTACCCAAGCTATTTAGGCAACTCGGGATAATTCAGGCAAGTTTGAAATTAAAAAATAATTATCTTATTAATCTAAGGACTTTTTTTTTTTGAATTCAGGCAGTTTTTATTCTAACTAATTTTTTGCGAATATGGTAATTTTAATTAAGTCGTATTTTTTTTAGATAAATAACAAAAACAAAATTAGTCTGGATTTAATATATTAAAAAAATATTATATAAAAGTTATATATGTAACAACCATCAAGGGTTTTCCACTAAATTTCATATCAGTTATTATATTTACTAAAAAAACTAACGCTATCTTAATGTATATAAGGCTATTTTTTGGTCACAAAGTCTAAATTTTTAGCATCAAAGAAGCGAATGCTGAAAGTTTACATAAAATTTAAAACTAGTTGTGATTCTGAACAGAAGGGTTCATCGTTGTGATTTAAAATAACAACCCTATATAAAACGAGCTTAAAAATCTAGATATAAAATAAAAAAAGCTAGTATATGGTTTGTTAACGAAGTTTATAATTTTTTTTAAGTTTTTACTATTGTCTAGTATAAACAAAAAAAACTTCACTAAATTTCAATATATACTTTAAATAAGATTTTATTTAAAATTTAACAAGCCATACAGTGAACTATACAAGTTTAATTAATAAATATTATAAAAACAGACTAACTGTTAAAAAAGAAAGATTTTTTGTTTAAACATCAAATTTAAGAAAAAATGTTAAATAATAATCCTTCAGGTTGTTACATTTGTCTAGTTACAGATGATGAAAAGCTACTGCACCCTTGTAAATGTAGAGGTAAGATCATTTCTATTTATATTGGACTATATACATTAATCTTTCGTTTCTTAATTAATGAGAACGATTTTCTTTTTTTATCTTTATTGCTTTTATTTGTGAATAAAACCAAGTCTTAAATTTCTACATGCAATAAAACTCTCCGTAGTTGAAAACGGAATAAACCCCTCATTTTCATACTGTAGCTTTATCATGTCATGCTAAGGATATTTTAATAAGCTAGCCTAATTTTTAATTTTCTTTTAATATTTAAATAACAATTTGAAAGGAGATACAAAAAATGTCCATCAAAATTGTTTAAAGATGTAGATTGAAGAAAATAGTAATGATTTCTGCTCAATATGCAAATACAAGTTTGTTTAAAGTTAACTTAAAATGTTTTAAATGTTTTTCAAAAAGATATGTGTTAAATGAAGTAAATTTAGTATATAAGCTTGTGTACTAGTTGTATTTTATACACGAAACAATCAACGTTGTCTTTTCTACAATACACAGATTTTCAAAATATACTTTATTACAATATTAATTTGAGTATAGATACTTAAAATATATTTAAAAATATTTTAAAATTTTGGTTCTCTAGTCACTGAAAGTATTAAAAATAGATAATTGTTAATATACTATAAAATATTGTACCAACTATTTAAGTTGTTCGCTAGAACTTTAATTAAAGTAACTAGTCTGGTAATTATGGCAAGACCAAGTTTTTATAAACTCAATTTTACGTCCTGCCAAAAGAAACTTATTACTACCACGTTACAATTAGTGTTTTCTTTACAATCGATGATTCCTTTGGATTTTGAAATAAACTGTAAAGCTATAATTCTTTGCAACTTTAAAACTAACCGTTTATGAAGTTTTTAATAAATTTTACTACTTATTGGCAAAATATAAGTCTAAATAATCTATATTTTGCTAAAAAATTGTATAATACACAAACTAACAGAAAAAAAAACATACGTTTAAAATTAAGTATTGTGCTCTAAACTTATTTAGTTTTAAATAAAGGTACAATATAGTCTTTGAAAAAAAGGAGAATATTCTTTTGAAATACTTGAAAAAGTATTGGACCCGAATTGTGGCAGGATATTTCGTATGGTGTTTGTTAATTAAGACAATGCAAATGATTGTACTAAGATACCCTGACGATCCCCCTCTAACCCACTCAGAAGAGTTTGTTGTATTATCAACATCCTACTGTTTCGTACTTATCTACTTGTTTTGCGAAGAAAGGTAAGTTATTTATTTCAAATTGTATTGGTTTAAGATTTCTGGTTAAACAGCACTAAAGTTGTATAAAAACAATGTTTAATAAAAAAAATATAAATTAGATCCAGGGACCCATTAGTTAAACGCAAAGTCGTTTGCATACGAAACTATGAAGATAAAACTTGTTGAAGGTAATTGAGAGAGAAGTTTTTTTAATGTATGTATAATAATAGCTTCAAGACTATTCTATAAACTTCCTGCAATTATAAATAAATTGTTTTTAGATTATTGTAAGTGTAATTTATTTCTTTTTGTAATGTAAAATTAGTTATTATATATTACGTTAGTTACTTTTAGGTACACATCTAGAAAAATCTCTATAACTAGTAAAAATAATCATTTACTACATTTTATTTCTCTGTTTTATATCACTGTTTGTTTAATTAGTTAGTAATGAACAAAAATCGCTCTTATGGAACAGTTTTCTAATTTAATACGTTGTAGTTATAACATAAGTTTCTTTTTATAAGATACGTAATAAAGTGTTTTCATGGTACTTTTCGTACACATATTTAGTAAACTTACCAGTTTACTTAAAGTTAAATTAATTTCTTACAGTACTTTTCTTAAAAATGTTGTAAAAAAAATAAAATACTTTTTCAAGCATATCTATAAATACCTTGAATTCGTTTAGGTACGCATCTATACATCCCTCTACAACTAGTTATAAAATAAACTGAAATCATTTCATTTTTCTGTTTTAAATCGATGTTTTAATTAGTCAGTAATGAACAAAAAATGCTCATACGGAGCAGTTTACCAAGTTGATACGTTGTAGTTGTAACATAAGTTGAATTTTATAGATACGTAATAAAGTGCTTTCTTGGTACTTTGCGTACACATGCTTAATAAAATTTGTTCAAAAATATCTTATCCGTTTACTTTAAGTTTAATTAATGCATTACTATTTGTTTTTTTGTTTTACTAGTAATGTTGTACAAAATAAAAAACATCTTATAATTTTTTGTCAAGCCAGTAACATCTTCGTTTTGTACAAGTTTTGTAAGAATTTAAATCCATAGATTTTGTGTACATACTAATAGTTTTTACTATAAAGTGGACTTTTAGATAAAGACTACGGACACTTAGATAGAATTGATATCATAACAAATTATTTTATAATAAGAAATAGGACTATGTATCGTTTTCTTTATTTTAATTATTCTGTTAATTTCAAAGCGAAAAAAAAAACAGAACTTAGGAGGTTTTGATTAGTTCTAAGTAATGTTTCATTAAAGAAAAAAAGCTTTATAGATAAAGTGCTACCGAAATAATTCGAAATCAAGACGCATATAACAGTTACAATTAATTTATAAATAAAGACTAACCAATCTACATTAACTTATACTTAAATGTTGTCTAAAGTCTAAAGATTAAAACATTTGGGTGAGCTGGATTAAAAAAAAATCCATAATTGTACTTAGAAAAGTGTTAAAAATGTTTTATATAAACTTGTGTTGCTTTTTGGGTAAGGCAAAATATTTTAAAGAAATATATAGACTTTTTAAAGCTTTAATCCTGGTGTAAGTGTTCTTTAAAGAAAATTTCCTTTAAAGTTAACTGACTGACAGTAAATATACTAATGAATGACTTCAAATTTACACTAATTCTATGCAATGCTATATCAATCAAGCTTTAAAATAGTTTAGTGTAATCTATCATGTTCGATACCATGTAAAAACAAACACTCTTAATACATCTTATAACAATACATTCAACAAACACAATAAAAAAATTAAAAGTACTACCGAGAATAAACTGAAAACCACATTTGAAAAATTATATTACTAATAATAACCACTCTTATAACTTTGCACAATTTTTTTCAAAATGAAATATAAATCTAAAGTGAGACTTTTTTGATGGGGCTTATGTGGCTCACATGACTTTAAAACTTAATAAAGTAGTTTGCATTTTTTCGTGTTTTATTGTATTTTAACGTTTTACTAAAATGTCTTAATGTTAATTATTGTAAATTTACATTTTAACTTATGTGCTAGTTTCTATTTGAAGTTCTAAAGTATACGTATTTTTGAAAGTAACATTGTGTAAACCAATTATTAATCACAATTATTAATTAAACATTAAGTTTTTATGTAATTTTGATGGTCAATCGTTTACAAACTAGGTGTAAATAGAACTAGTTTTTTTTTGCTTTTATTTCGACCAGACCCGTCAAAATAAAAAGAAATAAAAATTGCATCAAACACGGCAGCTTAATTTACGAAAACTTTTACATCCATAGACCCGCAATGCTTCATAGTTGCCAGATAAACTAAGAGAAAATCTCTAAAGTTAATAGAGCATGATATTTTAAGATAGAACAAGAAAAGTTGTTCTTACTAGCAAAGTGTTTAGACTTTTTCTTTGTGGTCCGGAACTGAAGCATAACTTTCAATAATTGATTCAAAATAACTTAGTTTTATAACTCTGTGGTTACAAAACCTACTGTTGTCTAACTTCAGATAGTTAAGCAAATAGTAAATTAGAAAACACTGAGATTACTAAATTCAAAAAATAATAGTAGTACGATATAATATTTTTCTAAAATTATCTAACTGTATTATTAGCTCAAGATCTTAAGAAGCGTGTTAATTATGTTTTCAAAAACAGAAGTTTATGTTAAAAAATAACATGATACGACTACTCGGTATAGAAGAAAAATATCTAGTTCGTTTGGTGTACAATACCATATATTCAATTCCAAGAGAACAAGAATATTTACGTTGACAAGCAACCGTTTAATTTACGATTAATTGGTTTAAAGAAGCCATTGTCATGAGTTATTGTGTAACAATTAGTTTGTCACAATCACTAGACGCTTATTATGTTTATTTTTTTTATAGGTTTTACTCGTGTGTTGATTTATAAAGCTTTATTTTAAATTAGCACTTTTAATAGTTAGTAGTTTTGTTAAGTACTTGAGTAGTGTATAGTTTATCACTCATGAGTATAAGTTACTTGTAAATAAAACGTACTTTATTTGTAAATGAAGTAATGTAAGCTACTTGTAAGTAAAGCACTCAGACCAGCTTGAAGAGACCACATTTTTTAAAGCATAGTACACATCTTTTACCTCATAATAGAGGTTTTCTTTAGAGTCAATAAAGTGTCAACTGTCCATCAACAACTTGAAATCATTCGAAGTCGACTTTTTATATGTTGTTATAGTAAAATGTTAAGAATGACTTTACAACAAAATATACAATTGTCTTTCTGCAAAAGCACATGACACTAGTTTTAAATAATTTAGTATTGTCCGGGGATAAAAATTTTATTAATGATAACCAGTATAACAAACTTTAAAACATACAAACTTAAAGTATATTACTCTTGTTTGACAAGTATTAAGTTTAATAGTTATTAATTAATATCAATTATGATAAATAATGGTATAATGTTCACTATAAACAGACAAAAACTAAATGTTTGACTTGAATAAGAAAGATTACTGCAATATGGTAATTTATTCAGTTATAAAGTAACATTAAAAAATTAAAAATTAAAAACATAAAATTCTATGTCCGTTCTACTGCAACATTTATCAAAAGGTTACAGAAAACATAATAACGAAAAGCAAAAGTTGAAGTAAAGAAACATGTATAAAATCATCAACAAACCGGAAAATTATTTCGAAAATGACTAAAGGTCAAAACTAAAAAAAAAACGATTGAAATAATTTACAACTTTAATTTGAATCAATCAAAAAGCAAAGTGAGTTAAAAAATGGTCTTAATTTTAAAGGTAAGGTAGCATCTTGTCTTAACTTTTATACGTTGCTACTACAGCAAGTAACATTTTTATGGAATACACACTTCAGAATTTGTTGTTTAGGAGTTCAAGAACTTAATCTTAATAAGATTTAATCTTACGAATTATTAAAACCAACTTATTAAAAATAATGTAGTTCACAAGATAAACAAAAATTACTGAACGCTTCCACTAAACGCAAGTAAACGCAGAAGTAACACCTAAATCTTTTAAGTTACCAAAAAGAGTGAGAGGATTTGAAAGAGAATTTTTGATTGATTAATTATTAATTATTTGTCTGGACTAAAAAAGATTGCTCAATTTACTAAAATTTTAATGAGCTTATTTAATTAGAGAAGTGCGAATTAAATATTTTATTTACAACCAGGTTTCAGCAACAAATATTTTTTTACTTTAGTTTACTATTTTATTTTACTTGAAAAGGTCGCGATTTATTTCTTACTGAAACCCGGTTAAATTAAAATATTTATTTTGCACATTTCTATTTATACTTACATTACAACAAAAACTTTATTTGAACTTTTTTTGACTTTTTATGTGCATTTTATATCGTTACGTAGCAACTAAAAATTTTGTGCAACTTTGTACTTACTAAACTTAAGTTATTGCAATAAAAAAATTCAAAAATCTTGTGAATATGCAATAAGCTGAAACAGTCGTACAAAATTATTAATTAAATTGCAAATAAGTATGTAAGCTTGTAAAGTGGAACATAACATTTTTATCAATGAATCTTATTGTACATGTAAAAGCACTATCTTTTAAATCATGTGTTATCAATAATAATTAAACAATAGCTAATTGGTAGTTCAAAAATGTTTAGTATTTAGCTACTTTGAATAAGTAAACAAAATTTAGTGACATAATTTTTTTTTAACGAACATTGAAAGAAGAAGCATTATATTTTAACAAAAATATTACTTAATGAAAAAGTAACAGTATTTAAATGGTTTTTGATAACTATAACTACTATAGCTATGAATTAAATATAACAAATTAAAAATACTTTTAGGCATTGAATATTTTCAATCGATAACTTAACAAAATCACGCCGCGGTAAAATTTTAAAAGTTTGACCAATGTTGAAATTAAGAATAAAACAAAGTTTGTTATTGAACGTAAACTCATATTTAAATATTATCAAAGTTTCAATTATAATATATTTTAATAAAACTTTAAACTTTACCTCTTAACTAAAAGACATAAAGTTAGTGATTTTTCTGGTACAAAAACTATCAAGCTACGATTTAAACAAAACAACTGTTTATAACTCATAGAAAAATAACGAAAACTGAGTAGAATCCTTGAAACTAGTTGTAAGGAGTGTACAAGCTAAATGAAAGACCTAAAATTTCAAAGATTATTAAAATTTTAAACTTTGAAAACACGCTCGATTACGTTCGTTTAGTTTATACGGATATGATAACAAACACATTTTTTTTTTAAATAAGCTTAGACTCTTAAACCTCTACAACTAGTTCTTTTTTTTGAAAATATTTCACAGTTTATGTTTTCTTTGCTTAATTTTTGCCATTTTTTAGAGATGTATTTTCTTATGAGTAAATTTTAAAGCTTTATTTTTAATTTGGTTAGATTTGATAAAAAACATTAATCATCAAATTGATATCATCAAACGTATTTTAAATGTACATGTTAGATTTTAACATCAATTTTTTTTTCCAATTTTAAATTTAGTTTTAAACAACCTTAACCTAGAGCTAAAAAGCCTGAATGGTCATTTTAAACTGACATTTTTTAGTTGATAGCTATAACATAAGATAAATTATCCATACATTAAAACTTGCAAACAAAATTAAAACACATGTGTCATCAGAACATCTATAAAAAACTCCATGTTAGTATTGTAAAATTGCTACACAATCAGTTTAACCAAATGAAACTTTTTCAATGTACTGACAATGTACTCGAACACCGAGTATTAGTAAAAAGCAAACAAAGAGTTAAGTAATTTTATGATTACTATATTTAAGAGAATAATTATCAAACTGTTAACCGAATAATTTACAATTTATTTATCATATTTTCTTGTAATAAATTGACCCATATACTCACATAATAAGCTGAGTTCTTACGATTGCTTGTTGAGTCTGTAAAACTGATTGATTATGCTTCTTTTAGGTAGAAAATTCTTGTTATGCAATCCAGGGGGAGTAGGAGTAATGGTGAAAAAAACTAACTTAATAGAAACAAAAAGTGATAAAACAATTAAATTTATAAAGAATATGATTTAAAAAGAATATGATTTGCAAAAGTTTTGGAATTTATGCGGTAAAATGCAATGTATGTGATGAGTACTATGTGGGACAGACAGTTACGTTTTTTACCGAAAGATGGTGCTCTCACAGACATAACTGGAAGAACATGACCACCAGCGAGACAAATGATCGAGCTGCAATCAAACTTCACTATACCAACAAGCATCCAACATCGAGTAAAACCTTTAAATAAGCATATTCAATCACTTTTACAGACTCAACAAGCAACCATACGAACTTAGATTATTTAGAAAGTGAATGGGTTAGTTTATTACAAGCAAATATAAACATAAATAAAACAGTTTTTTTATATAATAACAAACTTATAAAACCAATAAATTTATAACAACCAATTTTTTTATTAGGATAGTATAACAAAGAAGAGGATGTTTCAGAATAGTTTTTAATCGTTTGTTTATTTGATAAAACAACAATTTAGAAAAAATAATTTGCTGTTAAAATAATTTAATTTAATTGTTTTTTTAAATTTTCATTCTTAACTTAAGTTTTGTTTCAAAAAAGTTATTTTTGTTCATCGATAATAGTATTTCTTTAAAATAAGTAGTTTGTAAGATACAGTTTTTTACAATTATAATAGGTTTTTGTAATTACTTTAAGTATTGTTAAGGAAAAGTTTTCTATCTTTATTTCACCGATAGCAGAAACTGTTTATTAACCATAACTTACATCAAACAGTTCTTTACTAAGATAGTTTTTAATTTAAAGTTTAAATCGGTAAACATTTTGATTTCATAATTATTCGTTTGGATTTACTTTTACATACAAAATATCATTATAACCTAAAACATCTTCTACCTTTTACAAATTTGGTTTTATACACAGTTTTCAATTACTACGTCATAATATATTTTTTCACTTTTATTACTTAGTTGCATGAATGTGTTTCAGTTCTTTAAGTTTAGCATAAGTTCACTGAGGACGGAATGCTGTTTGAAAATATTATGAACTAAAGTATGCAATCTGTTTGTTGCTTTTATAAAAAGTTCAAACTTACTTTATAACCATTTGAAAATTTTATTAACAACGAACATACAGAGTATGCAGCATGTTAAATATTGTTATTTCTTAAAACAAGTTTTGTTTTCCTCAAAAATGTGTTTAGTAAACTACGTATTTCTCAAATTTGAGTAAATCATGAAACCTCTAATTGTAACTTACTTTTTTTTACTTCAGATAACATTAACAATGACTCCTCTTATGGCATAAGGTAAATACATACAATAAGTTTTTTAGCTTTTAGTTTATTTTTAATACAAAACTAGAGACAAAATAAACGTAAAAACTTTAGAACAACTGATAAAAGAAACAACAACAAAATAATGTAACTTTTAAACACAAAAAGCAGTGAAAAAAATTTGTTACAAAACTTCAAACTTATTGATTTAAGCATTATGCAGTCACAGAAATTGAAAGAATAGTTTTGCATTAATCATGTAATTATTGGTAAAACATTTAATATTAACATTAGCTTCAGTAATTGCAAGTTTAAGTAATCTGTTCTCACTGTCAAAAAAATATTCTTTAAGTGCGTCAGAGGTACATTTTAACTTGTTTTGAATATTGACTCTAGTTTTATTTTCAATGAACCTTTTCATTTTTTTCTTTTTTTAAAGTGCTTTTTTTCATTAAAAAGTGTCTTTAATGTGTATATTAAATCTTTTGTGCTAGTATAAAAATTTTCAAGCAAAACTAATGATTTAGCAACATTTTCACCAACTGACATAATAACTTCATCGTCTAAACTACTTAATCTATCCAAAATTTCAACCCAAAAATACTTTTCTATCTGAAATACAATTTTAATGAACTTATCATTACTAAATTCATTAATACGCTCAATTCTTCTTTTTGCTAGACATTTTATGTTGGATTTTTTTATTCCACTTTTAATAAAATGTTCTCCTTTTTTAAAATAATCATAGTTGTCTTCGATAACCTTTGTTCTATTTTCAACAAACTTCTCCCATTTCTTTAAGTATTCGTGTGTTTTATCTTTTTTGTTAGCTAACTTCTTTATGTAACTTAACTGAATATCCATTGCTTTAGAAATTTCTTCTATACCGACGGATTCAAAACGTTCTACTTCTCTGTCGTTAAAATTATTATTGCCAGCAATTATCTCTATTTCTCCGTTTTGTAAAGGTTTTAAAAGTTTTCCGTTTTGAACATCCCCTACCTTACTTTTAAGATCGTTTTTTTCTATTCTAATTATATTTTCCGTCTCAGAAGTTTCGCATAATATTTCATTTGCTTCTGAGACCCCTTCATTCAAAGGTTTGCTGCTTGACGGATCACACTTGACGGCAAAATTTTTGTCGATTTTATGTTTATTCACATTTTTACAACTTTTACAAATCTTATTAGGCGCGTCTCTCACAACATCTACTTGATGATTACTTTCGTATTTTAAACATTTGCTATTGTATTTATTTTCATCACTTTTTTCAGTTAAACTAACTCGCTTAGTTACACTAGTGCTAACTCTACTTTTCGT
This sequence comes from Thalia democratica, assembly GCF_965202585.1. NCBI lineage: Eukaryota > Metazoa > Chordata > Thaliacea > Salpida > Salpidae > Thalia > Thalia democratica. The sequence continues at coordinate 22,759,279 of NC_139165.1, forward strand.
TTCAGTATTGATAAAAATTCTTCATTTGATTCCAGTTGTTTATCCTCAAATTTCATTTTTCTTTCGGAGCTATTCACAACACTGTTCATTTTGACTCCAGTCTCTGATGGCTTGCAGTCTTCAGTAAATAGTATAACAGTACTTATATTTATTTCATCATTTCTCATACGACCTCGTTTGTTTTTCATTGCAGAACAAACATATTTTGCACAAGTAACTGCAGATACGCCACATGCTAAAGTCAGCAGTATTTGGCTCTAACTCAAATCTAAACGTATTGACACTTTAATCATTTGAAAGAACCTTCAAATAAAAAATAAGGTTCGTTGGTAAAAATTTAAGTTACAAGTTTAGACAACGTAAGTTTATTTAACTTTGAAATGTAAACTATTAGATTTAAAACAAAAATATCAATTTTAAAAATGTTACAGTAAAGTCACTCAACTCAACATGTTCATTTTGAAGTTTTCTTATCATATTATTCAAGTATGCAAACTATTTGCTACGTAACTTTGAAAAAATTTCATTACTTATGACAAACTTTAGGTAAATAAAATGTTTTAAAAATAAGCTTTTTGATGTAAAACTAATTTTGAAATTTCTCTAAGTGCAAATGAAAAAACAATAACTTGTATTAAGCTGTACTTTATTTAGTTTAAAAACTACTTTTAGCATTACCATGGAAGTGGTATGTATTGAAAAAAAGTGTCGAGAGGTTCAATTTATAAATTTAAAAAGTTCAACAAAAATCTAGAATGTGAAAATTAAGAAAAATTAATTAAAAATTTTGTAGACTGATTAATAGTAACGTTATAGGAACATATACAGTAGCTAGTTTAATAAAAAACAATTATATATACATTTATAAAGTATAAAGTTTTGTAAAATAAATTACACTGAAAACATGATCGAAAAAAAATAAATACACAAATTTTCGAAAAAAATTATAGCAGTTCTACCTTGTTTTATACGTTAACTTTTTTATCTATTGAAAACGTCTATCTTACATTTCAAAGTTTATTTAAACTTAACATTTAAAAATTAAAAAGACTTATATTGCTTATATTAGACATAATGTAATTTTAAATGACGTCCAAATAATTTAATTATCAAAGTTTAAAGTTTATCATTAGCATTTTCAATATTTACAACAAAGGTTATCCTTCTAATAAAATTTAGAACTAATACTTTTGTATTTTAGGTAGGTTTTTTAACATTAAGGTTGTTAACTGAACTAAATATTTAGGTGAAGCAAACAATTTTGTGTTTTTCAATTATAATTATTACTTCATGAACTATTTATATGTGAGCTTAAAAGTGCCAATTCAAAAATATGTTTAAAAGTTTAAACTAAAAGTTCAAATTAATTATAATTATGTTTTCATTATTTTTATTTTTATAAGAGTTTTGTTAAAAGTATTTTGTTAAATATACTTTTTTTCTTATTATGTGAGTACCTTGAAAGTCGTAAAAATTCTTAATCTCGGTTTATAACAGGTTTAAGTATAATTTTTGACTTGTTCAATGTAAGTAGTCATTATTTTACTTCGTATTTAGTATAAAAAAAAAATATATATATCGCATTTTTACCGTTAACAACTAAAATTTCTCAGAAAAAGAATTTTGTTTAAAGCTTACCTTGAATAGTTTTATAAAACCAAATTTTAATGATTAAATTTATAAAAGTTATTTATAAATAATATTATAATCTAATGATAAAGAGAACTGCTTTATTCTTTTGACAAAACAAATGTAGGCATTTTATAGAAAAAATAATGTTAAGCTTATAAAGTTTACTTTGATAAGTTCTTTTATGTTATAATTTTTTTTTATCAAGTGTTTAATGCTTAAAAATTTATAACTGCTCTAAAACGGTATTTCATTACAGAAACATAATGATATTTAAAAAATAATTTTAATCGTCTAATTAGCGCCTAAACTTAGTCTAACTATTAAACTTTTTGGATCAATAGTGAATAGTAGCAAGGTTGCTACTATTATTATACAACTTATTAACTGAGTCGATTCCTATATTCATTACAAATGTATAAACAACTTAAACTAAATAATTACGTTTTAGTAGTTAATGTAAACAACGTGGATAACTTTAATTCAAAATAGAAAGTCTGAACGAAGTTTTAGAATTAGAATGTTGTTCTAAATATCTTTATTTCTTTACTAGTTGTTGTTTTTAAGTTTCATACCACAAAAAATTATAGTTCAGACTCTGACTACTTGATATATATTTTATATAGCTTTTCTCAATATCTTATTTCCAACGCACCACTTGTATCTAATGATCTCTGAGTATTTCATAATCTATTGGACTCAATATGCAATAGTTGAAATTAAACGTGTTCCAAAGACTTTTATAGCTAATTAAAAAATAAACACTTTACATAACATGTTTTTTTAACTAGTTTTATCCTTTTGTAATACAAAAACAAACTAGATGTAAAATAGTATAACAATTATGTTTATATAATTTATGTATTATAAAATTGTAAAAATTCGCTCATTTACTATATTACACAAAGGGACTATCTTTATGTAGCTTTAAGTTTATGTTTACGTTTGTTTACATTATATTTATACTAACTAATTTAATAATTAACAACTATTAATAAAGTATTTTATGAAGATGAAAATAAATCGGTTTTTTAAATTAGCTCTTCAAAAAGTTTCTGTTACAAAATGTTTTAAAATGGCTTCATTATAGGTTTTAGTTTACATTAGCGTATAACTGTTAAGTATTATTTCTAACTCGTGATAATCTTTTTAGTTGGACACAGTTCTTATTTGATAGTTTTAGTCAAAACTTTTTTGTTAATAAAACTGTTCATAGTAAAGGAACTAATTTCATTCGTAAAATTTTGAAATTCTACTTTTTTAAAACTGATGTCTATTTTTAAATATTTTAAAAAGTGACAAAAAACTACTTTACATTTCAATTTGTAAACCCATACTTATATAGATTATTTTTATAAAGTCTTTGTATTTAATATAATTTAACAAAATCTTAATTATAACTACAGACGCTTTTTTTAAATTAAATTCGTAAATTTTTGACTAGTAGCCTCTTATTTTTTTGTTATTAATCATTAAGAATTCGAACTGTCCGATTATGAATAATTGTGCATTCTATTTAATTTTCGGTTTTAGTGATAAACTGATACTTTGGTTCTTAATAGGTCGCACAGGCTTCAGGATTTCAGTCAAAACTCGACACAAGTTAGATTGTTTTTTAAATATCGCAAAAATAAGTGAAGTCACAACAAAGCTTACTATTTATAATTAGCGTTTTAAATTTATATTTGACAGAATCGTTCGTTGGTTTTTCTTTGTTAAATAGTTATACTGTGATTATTTTAGTTATACTTAATAACAAGAACTACAGCTTAGATTTTCGTAAAACGAATTTTTTTGCAGCTAAATTGGTTAATAAACATTTAGCACTTGTTCCTTGGTAACAAATAGATAAATAAGCTCTTAACTTTTAAACACGATTAATTTCGAGCAAAGTAGAAAGGCATATTATAATTTCTTACTGCGGATTACTTTCAATGTATATTACACCTAGAAAAGAAAATTAGTAACTAAACTGACGTGTCTTACAAAGAACAAATTAATTTTACAGAAATATATTTATGCTAAATAGCAATCAAAACACTCTTGCTTCTTTTTCTTGAATATATTAAACTTTGTTTCTTTTTAAACGAAAAAATTGTTTTACATGTGCAAGAATTAGTCTTTAGTTAGTTGCTTTGGCAACTATAAAAACTGAATTCATGACTATTTTCAGTTTTTTATTGAGAAAATAAGAAGCCATAAGATATGAATATACTATTTATTTTTAAGCGCAAAAAGTACAAGAAATAGTTTAAAACTGTCTTGTGGCAAACATCTAAAGCTGCTCAATTTTTCAAAATATTTTTCTAAGAACTTTCTTCTTCTTTACTTTTTATACTTCTTACTTTGGTAACAGTATATTTAAGATACCTGTAAAAATGTATAAAATAAATTATTTTTTAATATAAACCAGGTAAATTTTCTTCTGTTTTTTCAAAACTTTAACTTAAAACAACTATGTTAAAAGAAACAAATTACCTTTTTACATAGACATGAAAGAGTGCTAGAAAATAAATGGTATGATGGATGACAAAAAACATTGGTTCACAAAGATTCTCACGGTGTCCGAAAATAAATAACATAAAAAATATTTTCCAAAACAAAGCCAACAAAGAAAAGTACAACAAATTAACAAAAGGAAATACAAGAGTTGATGCAATGTATTCAAAATCAGAGTCAAAAGTCTGATAATTAGTGACCCATGATTTTTTAAGATCTAACTTTTTTTCGCATTGAAGGTTGTACCTGTGTTAAAGTAAAAGAGTTTAGAAAAAGTACGAAGAAAAATAAATAGAATTTCATCTGAATGAACAGTCCATTGCAAAATAAAAACTTTTTAAGTATAAGGTAAAACTTTACAGTAATTTATAGTAACATGTTTTAATTGATGATTATTTTTAGTTATCTGAGTTTTGCATTGAATTGTAAATTTATGAATTTCAAATATAATCTCATTAGAAACAAAGTTAAAAACTAGAGTTTCGATAAAAAGGAAAGTTTTTTTAAGTATTGCAAACTAACTTCACCCAATTATAAAGTATATTAGTAAATTATCCTTTTTCTTAATAACAATGATATGAAATTGTAATCTGAAAGATAGAACATTTTTTGATATAAATCGATGAAATAAATTAAATATGGCATTTTGTAAGATATATAGTTAAATAAGTAAACTTATGGTAAATATGTCAGTTTGTTTTGAACTTTTAACAAGATGGTTAAAAATATTAATTTTTATACTAAATAAACTTAAACAAACTTGTATTTGCATATTGAGCAAAATTCTTTTTTATTTTCTTCTATCCATCTTATCAAACACCTTTCATGAACATATTTCGTATCTCCTTTATTATAGTTATTATTTTGATTTTAATTAATGTTAAATTGTCAAAATTTACCTTAGATGGTTAAAGCATTTAAAGTTAGAACTATAACGTGAAAATACAAAAATACTGAAAATTAAAACAACAAGTTAAAGATGTTTTAATTATTAAAAATCCTGTTTCAATGGATTACAAAAATTTAAATAGATACATTAAAAACACGTAAAAATATAAAAAAAAATGACATTAATTAATTTGTTATGTTAAATTAATACAAATTTTACTTAAGTATTTGGAATTTTAAAAGAAGAAAGTTGTTGCTGAACTCATATAGAAAAAAAATGTGTTTTATAATTTGGTCTCGAAACATAAAAAAATTTCAAAAAGTTCTTTAATATTAAAACTTTAATCTACAGAGTAGTTATATGAAGTGTATTGTAAATGATTAACCTGAAAAGATTATTATTTGTATGTGATCAGCTTATTACTTATTTGTAATCAAAAAACAGCAAACAAACACTAAAAACATCTAACCTTTACACTTGCAAGGATGCACAAGTTTATCATCATTTTCATCCAGGCATATATAACAACCTGCGAAAAATTTATTTTACAGAATAATACAAACCTTTTTATTTTTATTGTTTATTGCCAATTAAGCAAACAAGTTTTTAGCAATTTGAGTTGACAGCTTAACCCAATTTAATTTGATTGAAAAATTGTGTTAAAATTTTTTACTTAATCAATAAAAATAATAAAACTAAAAAATTAGAAGACACTATCACAGCTTTTTAACTTACAATTATTAAAGTTTTTATATAGGATAATAGGAAAAAGGATTAATTTTAGAAATTACGAGTTTCATTACATGATAGAAAATTATCTTTTTGTGAAATTAAACTTATATTTGTCAAGTATACAATAAAACTTATAACAAGACTTTGATTTTAAAAAAATCTTAGTATTTAGAAAATTTATACATAAAGTAAATTTATTAAAACTTTTATAAATTATAAAACTTGAAAAAAGTAGTTCTTAAAAAGAATAATAAAAAGGTTATATATATAATGCATCGATCAAACTAACATTTCTCGTTATCCATTTTAGTACTTTTTAAATATTTATTATTTAATACACTTCTGTAATAGTTATAACAATTTTGACACAAGATGTTAAACTTTTTATTGAATTAAAAATAAAAAACCATTAAAGTATACTAAAATAGTAAACTAATACTCTTAATATCATTGTAGATTATACTTTCAAGTAAAAACTACTTTATTTAACTATTACCTTATAAATACTAGATGCTACTTTGTATAAATCTAATAATGTTACTTTTAAACAAAAAAACCACAAAACCCTAAAAAAAAACTACTAAAGTATAAGGTAATGAAATAAAAAAAAATAAAACAAAAAACTTATTAACATTTGAAGTTAAATAAAAACTAATAAACAATTAAGTATTATTAGATAAAAAAAATATTGTTGAACAGCAAATTAATAATAAAATTTAAAATTAAAACACAAATTTATATTTTTGTAATTTTTATTTGCAATTACACACTTCATTGCTTGAGCTATTTTTTTTTTAATTCGACAGTCAAAATTTAAACAGATAACATTAAAGCAATGGAAAGCATGTGAAAGATTCATTCAATTAGAGTATAAAATTTTAGATATTTAAAAATTACACTTTAAAGTAAATAAGTTTTAAGAACATTGACTATTACCAATTGTTCAAGTTAATTACTAAAATATTTGTAAAAGACAACATAAGCTTAATAATTTAATGCATGTTTTAAGTAGAAGTATTTCTATTTGACTCTTTGTTAAACAAACACAGTTGTGAAAAATGTTAGTAATAAGTAGAAAGTTCATATTTGTAAACATTCTAAATAAGAAAAGATTTACTATATTAATTCTGAAATATTTTATTTAAAATACCTATAGTAAAAGAAACTCTTAAAATTAATATAACAAAAGTAGTTTGAAATTCAATTAATGTTATTAGAGTAACCTAAACTAATATAATATTGATTTTTTACTTGTCTTTAAAAGTAGCTTGAAAATACTTTTAAGTCATTATCTTAAACAAATACATAATTTTTTCAAAATAAAAATATTTCAATATCAAAAGTTTTCTTTAAACTGCATAAATTACACCAGTTTAGCAACACTAACTTAAAACACCTTTTGAATAATAATTTTATGTTCAAAAAAAAATTTTAACTAAAACTTAATATAAAAACTTTCCAAAATTATTTTAAGTAAACACTGAAATAATAAAAAAACAATAAAATATTGCTGCTTACAATTAAACAGTTACAAAATGTGTCTATGTTAGTAAATTCTTATTGAGGAGTTCTTTAAAGTCATTTTCATAGCAATTTTTTTATAAGAAATCATTTACATAGGAAATAAAGTAATAAAAACCCTTTTTATTTCTATCAATCATTTTGATCAACCACAAAAATATAGTAACATGTTTAATATTATTTTAACTACAATTATGGTTTAATTAACCTATTTTTAAATTTCAAAGCGATTTATATTAGAATCTATTAACTTAAAATAGCTTATATTATAAAAACGGAATTCAGTTTTAATTTTTAATAATATAAAAAAGAGACTTTAAAGAAAGCATGTTTTATGAATCGTAATTGACTAAAGTATTAATTCGGTAGACTCTTCCTGTAATAATAAACAAATGTTAAAATAAACATTTTTTTAAGGTTCAAAATAAACTATACAAAAATTTCTTTTAAACTTCCTTTTTAAAAATTAAATTATTCCTAAGTACTTAAAAATCATTTGTAATCATAAATTTATTTTACAACTAAATAACTGCCAATTTTTAAGTCCTAAAAACTACCTTTTCAGACGAAGTTTATCTTTAGTTGTTTTTTTTTTTTGTGTGGCAAATTTGCTTGAATCTATCCTGAGTCATCCTAATTTTATTTAATCTTTTACATATTTCTTCATTCTTATTAAATCTAAATGCTTTTTAATATAAATAAAAACTATTTTTTTAGAAATTTTTTGTTAACTAAAATATCATTGAATATGGGATAACGACATTTTATTCATGAAGTAGAAAAAAAGGATTAGAACTTTCAAAAAATCTTATAACTACTCTGCAATTTTTTAATAAGACCAGACTGGCCCGAGTCATTCTGAATACTATAAAAAAAAAATAGCCTGAGTTACCCTGAGAATTAAAAATAATCACATTGTAAGTATCTAATATTTAGACAATCTTTTTTCGATGCTTTTCCTTCAAGCTCTATAAGGTACAAATTATTTTATTGTAATGATATTTAACTTCTATATGTTGTTGTTATTACAAAATTCACTAATTTTTTTTTAATTACTTCAAGCATTTAATTTAACATAGTTGTAGTTATAGTTTAAACAATTTATTTAGTGTATTTATTCTAAGATTATTCTCTTTTTTTTTCTATGTTAGACTCAAGAATAATTTGTGTGTTTTAATCCTTTAATTCAAATGTAACATATTAAATCAGACTTCAAAGTTTATACTGTGCAAAAAACACTGACCATGAAATTATTATTATGCCATTTCAAATTTTGTTGAAAACTTTATTTAACTTCAAGCAAAATTGTTTATAACTATTTTTTTTACTACAGTTTATGCAAGAATTATTATTTTTATAAAGATTTTCTAACTTCTATAGATTAAAATGTTTAAAATATATCACTGGTGAAAGAAAGAAATAGAAATAGTTTAATAGAAACAAATTAGAGTTCTAATTTATAAGAAAAAATGTTTAGTACACTATAATAGTATCTAAGTTTCTAAATATTGAACAAATAATCTGTAAAATATTATATGGTTTGAACTATGCTTTCTTTAATATTTAGCTAATACTTGACAGAGTTATTTATCATATGTTCTGTGTCATTTAAATTTATCAAAACCATTGTCATTTTAAATCTTCATATTGAAGAGAATATTAGAGCAACTTGTTTAAAAAATTAAACTATACTTATCTTATCCTTAATTAGTTTTACAATTAACAGGATTCACATTATTCAAGGTCAAAGAACTACCCTTACATACCAAATTTATTCTAAGTTATCTTAAGAATGTGGTAAATTTGCATATATTTTTCCTAAGTTATCCTAAAATCTTTTAATCCTATTAAACATTTGAATATTTTTTTCAATAATATATCATTAACAAAGAAAATAATTCAACTTATGAACAAATTTGACTATAAATATCATAAAACTGAATTTTGAACAAAATAACTCATCTATGATTTGAAAGCAGGACAATTTTTTTTTTTAATTCCTAAATATAACCAGAAATTTTTTTAATTGCACCATACTGGCCTCAAGACTCAAAATATATAAAAAACCTAGCAAGATTTATTCTTAGAACTAAAAAAGTTACAAATTTTCCTGAGTACCTATTTCCAATCAATCCTAATTCAATTTTGTTGAACCATGTCTACCAGCTAAAACTGCTTGTATTGTAATGAAATAAAGGTTATATATTTTCTTGATATTTCTTTATTCACCATTCAAAAAATCATTAAAACACCACTAGCATTAAATAATATTTTGGAAATTTTTAAGAGTATGTAGTTTAGGGGTTTTCATAGGCATGACAATTGAGTAATAATTTTAGTTAAAAAATTGTTTAAGTTATAATGCTAACATTATTGTTTCGCCTAGCAATTGGAAATGTTCGCTAATTTGATATTCTAAAAAAACTTTTCAAATGTATAAGTTTATAATTATTGTTTAGAAACATTATAATCAGTTGATGATGTCAACTAAAATGTTTCGTATTTAATCAGTTTTGAAAATAATATATTTTTATTTTATATGTTTATTTTTCTGCTTTAACTTTAAAGAAATAGGGGAATTTGCACTGTAAGATAATAAAAATTACTTTTTCTCACCATTCTCCTAGCAAAAATGGAGAAAAAACGTTGTGTAAGTTTCTCTTTGAAAATGATAGGAATAGTAAATGTAAAGTAATACCAGTTTCACTGGTGTTAACTTTTTTTTTTGAACATCATACATTTTAAGATTAGTCAACTAAAAGTAAAATGATTTAAAGAAAATTTCTATTTTTAAGATATAGCTATATAAACCAGCCATAGTGTGATTGAATAGATATTTAAGTTAAGACCTTCCAGATGTAGTTCCAGAACTGAAACTATTTTTTTTTTTTGTAAAGTTACGTTTTTAAATAATGTTTATTACTTATAATTGAACTCTTGATCTTATTTCAAAGTAGTTAATTTTTAATAAAATCTTACAATTTTATAGCACGTTCGTGCTAGATTGAATTCCTGTTTAAATGTTTTAACCATAATTGTTTAGAACTTTATTTAAATAAACATATATTTTGTTATTATTACTAAATTTTATGCCAAAATTTCTTGTTTTTATGACGAACTATATCTTTTATTTTTAAAAATGATGAAAATGTTTCAGTCAATAAAGTAAGACTCATTAAATAATAAAAATTTATAATACTTATTTGTCAACAAAACTTAAAGCACACTATAACAATATCTAAACTTTTATTATCTAGCATTCAAATTGTAAAATATTATTATGGTTTTTACTTTGATTTGCTAATTATTAACCTAACATTTTAAAGAGCTAATTACTTAACATATTTTCTGTGTCATTTTAATAATTAAAACCAATATCATTTGAAATATTCATTTTGAAAAGAACTTTAAAATAACTTGATTTTAAGTTCAAACTATACTTGAATATTTTTAAGAGTTTTTAATCCTTAATTAGTTTTACATCTAAAAGGGTTGCAATTTTCTTAGTCCAAAATACTAACCGGACACACTAAATATATCTTGAGTTGTATGTTGTGGGTGGCAACTTTGCTTAAATCTGTCATGAGTGACTATAAACTGTCCAGACTCATCCTAAGTTTTATTAATATTTTGTATAACTCTTGAATAACTTCTATTCAACTCTAAAAACATTTTAATATCAAGAAAAGTAAAAATTTTGAACAAATTTGGCTGTAAAACTTAATATTATTGAATATTGAACAACAATATCTCATTCATTTTTTAGAATAATAAAAGAGCAAGGATTTTTGACAACAATATACTGGCTTTATTCTTTTATAAGATAGAAAAAAAAGCTAGCCTAAATTACAATGAAATTTAATAACTTTCAAATTTTTCTGAGTATCTAACTTTTAATCAACCCTACTTTAATGTTAGTGAATCGAGCTCTTTAAGTTACGAATTGTTTTGTTGAATTGACAATAAAATTTTGTATCCTGTTATTATTTCAATATTAAATTTTCAAAAATTATTGAAATTCCCGAATCATTGGTATTCAAATAGTTGAAATTTTTGACTGAACAATTTGTTCAGTGTATTTATTTTTAGATTTTAAAAAATCTTTTTTTAATGTTCGACTCCAGGGAAAAAGTCTTAAAAATTTTAAGCTAAGCTGAAAGTAAATTAGAAAAAAAAAACATTAAAAGTCAGTTTAGGGTTTATTAATTCCTATATATCAAAAAAAATATATTAATCCAGACTTCCAAGGTCATACAGTTTCTTAAATACTGACCACACTATAATTAATATGACATTTCAAGATTTTGTTCAAAACCTTATTTAACAAAGAAAAACAGTGTTTTTATTTATCATTTACTTCTACTACATGTTAAAAATATTTTACTCAATAAAGAAAGACTTTTTAAATAGAGAAAAGTTAGAAATCTAATTTTCTTAGAAACACTTTAAGCTCACTATGTTAATATTTAATTTTCTATAACTAACATTTAATTTGTGAACAATTAAAATATTTTTATTTTTGATATCTTTAGTAATTAGCTAGTATTTTACGAAGTGAGTTAGTATTTTATGTTTCATTTAGATAAAATAAAACCATTGTCATTTCAAATCTTTATACGAAGAAAAAAAATTAGAACAACTTGTTTTGAATATTACACTATACTTGATTATTCAAAAGGGTCTTAAATACTTAAGCAGTTTTACAACTAACGGAATTGCAATTTTTTAATGCTAAAAATTCTTACACACTTATTTTATCCTGAGTTATCTAAAGTGTGTGGCAACTTTGCTTAAATATGTGCAAAGTTACCTTAGGCTGTCCTAAGTTATGCTCAATTTTTTAATCCTATACAACATTTTTAAATAAACTTTTGTTAGTTTAATTCTATGTAAAAAAAAACAAAACTATATTATATACTAACTACAACTGTTGAAACAAAGTGATTTTGTAGTTTTTATAGTGTAATATTTTTTTAATTCTTCGAGACAGTCGGAAAAATTGGCTCAATAATAAACTAAAGAAGAGCTAAGTTCTAATGTAATTTTTTACAGTGTAGATTAAATGTAAAGCTTTAATTATACCCTAGTTGCCATGTATATTAGATTATGTTTTATATAAATAATTAACTTAAAGGAATGAATTAAGTCCTAGGATTTTATTGTAATATCGAAGGAGACTTTAAAGAAAGGACTATTTATACTAATTACTAAATATATAGTTTATAAACAAATCCTTTTTTAATAAATATAAAATTTAGTTGAAACTAAACGTTTTTCCAATTATTTGAAATTAAATTTGTTTTTGACAGGATTCGATATGAATAAGCTTTTCTCAGTGCACCATAACTTTTAATAATGTACCAAAAAACGTCTAAAAAACTAAAGCGTGTAAATTTCAGAACAACAATTGTTCTGTTATATATATATATAAAATAGTTGTTGTTGTTTTGTACAAGCAGTGGTTGGTTTTGTTTTAGCAAAACGTTGATTGTGATAAATAGTTTTTACTAAAGACTAAAGGTTAAAATAAGTATAAACGCTTCTTTTTAGTAAATATTTTAATAAAATTTAAAAATTATACTAAACCACAAAGTCTAAATAGATACTGTTTAACAATAAATAACATAAAAACATGAACTTAGTGCGTCAATGTAAGAGTTTGTCAAACTTTTTTTTTAGTATTTACTTGTCAGAAACCATTAAGTGTAAAAATCCTGTCAAACTGAATATAAAGATACTTAAAATAGAATTTTTTAGATCAGTAACTAAATAATAGTTTAGTTAAATTTGTTAGTTAAATAGCCTGATTTCATAGCTTACATCTGTCTCAACAAAATTTACTTAAGACAGACTTACAATGTATAGGTTGTTCTACAAAATCATTAATTTCAATCAAGTTGGGTCTGTGATCAAAACTGTTTCGTCAATGATTTAAAAGAAAGTGTAATAGTTATTATTATTATTTGCTATAGTGATAAGACTTTGCCCTTAACGTTTTATTTAAAATACACCACTTATAACCTATTTCATGTGATGTTTCCATAATCTATTCAACTAAATATGCAACAGTTGCAATAAAAATTGACGCAAAAACTAAGAAAAGTTAGAATGACTAGTATGTTTATATTTTTGTCCATTAGCCTTTTTCATAGTAAGTCTTTTGATTTTTTTTACTTTAGTCTACAAAGAACAGATGTTTAATTTTGTACAAGAAGAGTAAATCAAACACAAAGTTAATTTGATTTTTTTTAATTTAAAAATTATTCATAAACTAAACTAGAATTAAATGCTTTTTGTTCTCTTGATATATTTTTTGTTTACAAATAATCATTTTTAGCTTACTTAAAGCATCTTATTTTTTCATTGATTTTTTTAATATTTAGTCTAACTTAGCCATGTGCTTAAAACTTTTTTTTTTTAACTAGCAGTCATTTGAAAGCAATTTAATATGTATGTTTAATTAAATAAGTTATTTCAAAATTCTAAAATATTTAATTTTTCTTAACTTAAATAAAGTTTATTTGATTAGGTGTTTATAAGTTACAGTTTAACTTTTTTTTCTATCATTTAGTTTTTGTTAACTTTCATATTTTTCTTAAAATATTTTATAAATTTTATGCGTTGTGAGCTTAGCTGCTCATTTATAAAATGTTTTGATTTTCTTAAATGATGAATAATAGTTTAAGATAGAAACAAAAATGTTAAATATAAATATTTTAAAAGATTTAAAAAAGTTATAATATGAAGTGAACTTTATAAAAATTAATTACAGTTTACATTAAAATGTCTAATAATATATTGTGGATGTTATACTACATCTTCTAACTTGTATATAATAAACTAAGGTCTAAAGCTTGAGTATTGATAACTTAAAGTAGATTTGCACTCGCGTTTTTAGTCATGATAATATTTTTCTATTTTTTTTTTTTTATAATTTTTAGTCAACATTATTATACTTTATTATAAACTGACCATGGCAGTGCAACTATTAAACATTGCTAAAGTGAAATTTAAACATTTAATATCAGCTTGTTAGTATCTATATAAGTTAAACTTAAATAAAAATTATTAATCTATTAATTTATTTATGTATATATATTCCAATACTGTCGGAGGCAAGGTCTAAAATTATTAAATCAAAATTTTAAATAAATAATTAAGCCTTAAAGATTAATCTATAACCAGGTTTCTCAAAGTGGGCCATCACAGAAAGTTTAGCGGGCTATAAGCTGCAAAAGAGCTAAAAGGGTGCCATCAGGTTATAACTTGAAACATACATTAGAACTAGATGTTCTGAGTAAATGATAAAAAAACAAAAAAAAATTAAATACTTTTGGTGGTAGTTTTAAACCTTTTAGAATTTAATTTAATATAAATCGTGGAAAAGTTTAAGGACATTTAGGGGGCCATAAGCTATAAAAGGAGGAGGCACAAGGCAACAATTTGAAATTTATGATATTTTGGAAGTGATAATGCAGAGAAAAACAAAATCAAATGACCTTTAGTGCAGATTTTGATAAATTTATCAGAGTTGGTTGTAACTTTTTAAATTTCTTTAAATCGGACCTTTTGAACAAGTTTTCAACGGATAATACTTTTATCTAACTTGTGGTATTAATTATTTGTGTTAACAATACGCGTTGGTTATCTGCAAATAAAAATAATAATAATAAAATTTTGTTTTGTTGTTCACCATAGATAAAGTTTGATGTCTTTTCCAGGAGGGTATAACAAAGATTCATTGACTTTAAGATTATATAAATAAAAAATACCACCTCATTAAAGTCATCTATCTACATGTTAATAAGTTTAAGATTGAGATTTGTTCAGCTACTAGTTACTTAAAAGTTTATCTTAAGTCTTATTTTAAACTGTTTGGTTTAAAAACTGGGTGCTCGACTATTCGAATAAAAAAATCAAGATAGAAAAAAGTTAAGTTCTCACAATTTAACTAAATACCAGTTTTACTGCTATTTCATTTATGTGAATATCAAATGTTATAAATGCAGTCAACCAGAAAGCAAGTTAACAAGCAAATTTATGTTTTTAAGTCATGCTTAAAAAAACAAGCCACATTATGACTGTATTGACATTCTAGCCAAGACCTTCTAGATGGAGTTCCTGAACTGAACTTAATTATTGTTATTTTGTTTATTGTAATTTTTTTTTTAATAATGATTATTACTTACAATTGTTTTTTTGATTTTATTTCATTGTAGTTACTTCTTAATTTAGTTTTGCAATGTTTTAGTATAAGCCTTTTAAAATTGAATTCTTGTGTATAAGTTTTATTTAAAGTTTTATCTTAAGTATGATGCTTTTTATTTTTTATTATTTTATATGGTCTTTGGTATAAACTTTAATACTAATACTCCTGTCTAATTTTATAAGTAGTCTAAAATACCAACTAATATTGTTTAATTATAAATTAAGTTTAAATTTTGTAATTATTTTCAGTTTATTTGTACAATACTATACTTTAACCTTACATGGCGTCATCAAGGTAATGAATCACCAGTCTTTTAGTTAACAGTTGTATAAAACCTAAATAATATTTTATTCAAACCAATTTTACTTGCATAATCATTATTTAACACTTAGGGCAGTATATAGTACATGTTTTCTCACATTATTTTATATTTTTAAAATTTTAACTTCATTGTGATTTTTTTTATTAGTTTAAGAGAAATTTTAGAATAAAGCTTGTATTTAATTTTAATAAGAAATAATCACTTTTACTATATGCCCCCTTTTAAAATTCTTTCAGGATTAACCAAAACAAAAAAGATAGCCAAATAGATAAAGGGGTTTGAAAAAATAATCAGGCATTAGTGGCTCATTTTGATAAAAGTACCATAGGGGGATTAAATTGTGAGCAACAAAGGGTGATGGTATTGACCAAGTGTAAGCGCACAAAGTAACTATATAATTAACAAATTTAAAGTCCACAAAGTCAAGACTGAACTTACAAATTTATGATATCAAAGACCAGTAACATGCTGAAAATTTTTAGGAGTTTGTATCTTAGAGGTTTGCATAGGCATGGCAACTAAGTAATATCTTAAGTTTTAAAAGTTGTTTCATATATGTGTTTATGATGTTTTATTACTTAAGTAATTGAAAATTTTTGTAAGTTAAATATCCTCAAAAACGGATAAGAAAATTTTGAGTACTATTAGTTTGTCAAAATGCATGAGCTTTATAATTATTAATAAAAACATTTTATTTTTATTGTCTGCTTTGATGTTTCCTATTTAATTATTTCTACGAATAACTTGATATTTTTTATATATTATTTTTTCTAATGTAATTATTTAGAACTGGGGGAAGTTGCACTTTTGACAGTAATAATTAATTTTCCCTTATATACTTTTAGCAAAAATAGAGAAGAAAATAGAAATTAAAATATCTCCAGGCAAAAAGGGAGAGAAAATGTAGAGTGACTTTCTCTGATTAAGAATACCAATTTCACTGTTGTTCCATTTTGTTAAACATTAAATACTTCAATATCAGTCAGTCAGAAAAAAAATTTATCCGAAGCAACTTTAAATTTTTAAGATTAGCTATATAAACCAGCCATAATGTGACTACAGTTATGTTTTAGTCGATATCTTCCAGAGAGAATTCATGACTAAACTAGTTTGTAACAATATTGTTTGTTGTAAAGTTGTTTTGTAAATGAATTTTATGAATTGTAACTAATTTTTTTTGTATTTTAATTTTAATTTCCAATGAATTTATTCTTAATATAATTATATATTGTTATAGTATGTTCCTGTTAGAATAAACTACTGTGTAATAGTTTTAACCTCATTTAAAGTACTTTCTATACTAAGATGATGTTATTTTTAAGTGTTTAATATGCATTTTGATATAAATTTAATTATTAAAATTCATGCCTATCTTATAAGTAGTATAAAATACTAATTAATAAAATTTGGTGGTACATTAAGTCTAAATTCAAGTATGGTTTTAAGTGTAGTTTTACACAGCACTATAACTTAAAAAAACTCAAAAAGTTATATAAATTAAAAATAAAAGACGGTAAGCGAATGTAGGTCTAGTTAATTTCTACAAGCTATTGCTTGTTTTAGAACTGTTTAATATGTTTGGAAGTATAGCTAAGGTCAGTTTAAAGTATAGTATTTTTAGAGTTTTTGCAAAAGTAAAAAAAGTGCTTGTAGGTATTTGTGTGACCTTCATAGACATTTTAAATTTTTTTAATTATATATATTTTTTTAATTGTGGCTCTAAAATTGTTTTTTTATATATTTTAATTGTCATGTACCTTTAAATTTACGGGTAACCATAGTTCTTTGTTGTGTATTAACGTTTGATGAAAATAACATTAAAAATAATTTAAAGGAAAAATAAAAACAATTTAAAATATAATAAAATGGAAACATCAGAGAAAGTGATTCAAAAATCAAACTAAAATTCAGAAACAATTAAACTTGTATCAGAAAAGGATAAATATCGAACTAGCTTAAACAGGTTTACTGATAAATTTGCTTACTTTCAAAACATAGCCAACATAAATCTGAATATAGAAAACAAAATTTTATTTAACATACATGGTATCTCAGAAAACAGTTTTATAAACTTGACTGCAGTATTGAATGGTTAGATGAAATTAAATTAAGTTTTTTAAAAATATTTCACAATTATAGTTTATTTTTATTAATAAATTGTAAAATCTTATTAGGAAGAAGAAAGATAACTGACGAAGAACTTATACCGTTACTTGAAGCAGCAGTTGTTTTAGAATGTAAAGAAGCAACGAAAAAAATATGCCTATACATGTATAACAAATTAAGTTTAAAAAACTACTACTTTTATTTCAAGCTAAGTAAGTTATACAAGTTGAAAAGCTTAAAGAAAACTTTATGCAACTTTTTACTACAACAACATATTTTAAATGAAGTAACTTCAGAATTTTACAAACTAAGTTTTGAAGATCTATGTGAAATATTTTCTTCTAATGAACTGAAAATAAGTTCAGAGTTGGAACTTTTCAATGCAGCAGTCGACTGGATAAGTTATAATTATGCTGAACGAAGTAAGCATATGAAAAAGTTGTTGAAACTGATAACTCTTCCTTTGTTGACAAATGAAATATTAACCGATGTTATAAAAAATCATAACATTTGTAAAAAATGTACAGAGTGTCAAAGTCTAGTTATAAATGCTGTTAAAAACAAAGACAAGTATAATAGAAAACAGTTTAACTTACAGTTTCAAAATCGCTTTTACAGTTGTGAATTTGAAACTAAAACATTTATGTTTGTCGGAGGTAGGGAGTGTGACAAATTGTTGCAAACTAGCAGTGAATTTGAACTCGTTAAAAATAAGTTTACGAAAGTTTGCACAACTAGTAACATGTTAGTGCAAAGAAATAAAAGTAAAATTGCTGTGATTGGATCAAAAGTTTATTGCTTTGGTGGAAATGATTCTGAAGGCAAATTTATAAACTCTAGTGAAGTATATTGCAGAAAATCTGATACTTGGTCTTCAACAGCTCCTTTTTCAGCATTTGTATCTACACTAGATTTATGTACCTGTACGTTTATTAATAAAGTTTACGTCTTCGGAGGATGGGATTACAATAACTGGGTCTATGATCCATCACAAAACAGTTGGCATCAAATACCACAAATGAATGTGAAAAGAAGATATTCTTCATGCGCAGTTTTTAAAGGTCAATGTGTTGTTTTAGGAGGTAGAAACAACCATAAGCCCAAGACATTTAAAACTGTTGAATCCTACGATCATTACTTCAACAAATGGTCATTTCTGCCGAATATGCAAGTGGCAAGGAATTGTCCTGGAATTGCGATAAAAGGAAATCAACTTTATGCCATTTCTGGATTGTATAGTGATTGCAGTTCAATAGAATCTTGTGAAGTTTATGATTCAATATCAAAAAAGTTCACTTTTATTGCTTATAACAGACATATTTTTTGGACATTCCACAGCTATTGCTGTTGTTTCAATAAAAATAATATTATCGTATATGTTAGAAATGACTACTCTATTTATGATATAAAGGCTAACAAGTGGTCAAAAAGGTTTTCTACGAAAATAAGTCTTAAAGATTTTTCTTTCGTAATGTTGAATAAAACTATTATTTAAGATAAAATTTTGTTTAGTTGTTTTTTCTAATAAAAAAATATTAATCTTACATGTTGATTATTATTAGTAGACAAATCTGTTTAAAGACGACTGAAGTCAACTTAGATTTATAAAGTATGTTTCCTTTTTTCTCTTGCTTAGAAAAAAAATACTGAATTCATTGTCCATAATAAACACTGTATTGAGTTCTTCAAAATTTAAAATAAGTTACTTGAAATTAAAAAAATAGATTAAAAATATAGTTGCTGCTATACAAAAGTCATTTGATTAAAAACTAAATTTGACGTTTTAGTCATTACCAGTATCTTATTAACTAGATTGTTTACGCTATAGTAAAAATGTATTGCTACTAAAATCGTTTGTTTTACTGTTTGTTTCATCAAATTGCAAAAAATGAAATGTAAAAAAAAACGGATATGCTTTTATGATTGATAAGTTTGTTTTATACTTACTTCGGTATTAAAACTAAATAAACTAACATGATTAATATATAAAAAAAAATATTTACTAATAATGTATTTACATTAGTTTTATCTCTTAGTTTTTAAATAAAAAATAGTTTAATTTTTTTTAAATGTACTTAGCACGCTCTAAGTAATTTTCAAGTTAAATTTAGTATCCAGACTGTTAAAATTTAGAATAAAACACAGGGTTTTAACAGTTTAGTTTTTGATTAGATACCATAAACTAATGAAATATGAAACTATATTTTTATCAAATATCAAAAACCTTAGTTTATTTAGTATATGGTATATGTAAACAATTATTATTATTAACATAAATTAACAAAACAAAAACACATAACATGAAGTTTATTTTTTAAATTCTTTAAGATCAACAAAATTACTAGCCCACCAATTTAATGACTATTAAGCTAGTAAATTGCTAGATTTAATTAGATGAATTTTTTATCCTAAACAAACATCAAAAGGTATCCGTGGTGTGCGACTCCATAACCGTAAGGTTCTTCGTCCACCAGATTTATGACCAAACATTTTGAGAATTTTATTATCGTTCAATAATTTATAGCTTATAGTATGCTTTCATATATGTCTATATCAGGGATTTAGCAGGCTATTGTAAGCAAAGGGGCACAAGGGGGGACAATGAGCTTTAAAGGGGCCATGAGGTTATGACTTGAAACTTACACTAGATATTCTAGACAATAAGATGTAGAGAGAAAAAAGGTCTTAGGTGTTTTCAATGGTAGTTTTTTGATTAATTTTGTTAAAGGGGGCTATAGATTTTTTAATTTCTGTTAAGGGGCCTTTTGAAAATAAGTTTTGGAAACCATGGTCTACATTTACACCTTCTGATTTCAACAATGTGATTTTTTTATCAGGAATAAGGTTGCAGTTTACTGCAAGAAAATTTAAGAGTTAAAAAGAACTAGATACATCATTAACTTTAATGTCATACATAATAATTTGCAATGTTTAAAGTAAAATGTGCTGAAAATGACTTTTTTGTGATTAGAAATCAAAGCCAAGCCTTAAACATAATTGGGTATATATGTTTTTTTTTTGTTTCAAAACAATTTTCGTGTACTTTTACAAGCTTTTTAAAGATTACTATAAGTTCAACATTTTTTTTTCAATTCAAATACTACTAAAGAAACGTTAACCTCAAGGCTTACTGACTTACAGAAAATTACCAAACCACATTGCTTTTATCCCGTTTCTTGCATATGGTATAGAGTTCCTAAAAAATTGAACAAACCCTCTAAAACTCAAAATTAAGTATTTACATTTTAAGTTTGAGTTTTTTTTTTTTTCGAAAATCCTACGGTGCATTAAGGGTAATATAAAGGTTTATGGAGGGTCAATTAAGTGGAAAGTCCTAGGAAAGACTTGACTTATTATCCTTTTATTATCCTTGAGTTAGAACTTAGATGGTAAATGGCTAAATCCAATTTAAAGAAAAAAAAATGTTTCTCGACTTTTAACTATTTTTGAGATTTTTTGAGCAGTATTTTAAAGTTTACTATAGGTTATTTTTCTGTGGAATTTTTAAAATGATAAGAAATCTTAATTTCTAAAATAATTTCTCTCAACTTTGAACAAATTTACTCTTTTTAAAAATGGTGTAAGAGGTATACTTATTTTTTTTCGCATGTCATCTTTTTACTAAAACAAAAAATAACTTTGAGTAACTGAAGTACTGCAAAAAAATACTCTTGTAAACTGTTAAATATGAAATATTTTCAACAGATCAACATTAGCTGCTGGTTTTTTGAAAATTGTGAAACATAAAATATTTTTATATCGGATCAACATTGGGAGTTTGTTCTTGTTAAAATTTTTAAGACGGCATCAGACGAATCTTCTGCACCAAAGTAGAAACTATCATGTAACTATAAGAATTTCTCAACTGTTGTTAGTATTCCAAAAACTGTGCATAAAATAGGTGGAATTGTTAAAAATATTTAAGTTGTAACTAATAAACTAATAAAAACTAACTAATAAAACTATATTTTAACTAATAAAAATTATAATATTATAATTATATAATTAGTTAAAGTTTATTTATCAAAGAATAAAGAAGTTATTTTATAAATTTATTAACAACTTTGTTAGTTAGATATCACTATCGGAGGTAAAAAGTGCAAAACGCCTAATGTTTATTATTTTTTCACTTTTCACAAAGACAAATCTCCGTCGAAAAAAAAATTAAACAAAAAGAAAGGTTACATACAATAATGTAGAACACAAAAAAAGCTTTTTTATCAGTAGAGTAGACTAATTGAAAACTTTTGTAACTCTATATATTTAAACAATTATAATTGGTTTTGCAAATACTCAACTTTTTTCAGGTTGCATTAATTAAGTTGTTATAAGATGGATAACTGATATGTTTAGATTTTTTATCAGTGAGTCTACTTATACCTAAAAATACTGGATAATAAATTTCGAGAAAGGGCAAAACGACAGTTTTTTAATAACATTATAACTTATTGAATACTATAAATACTAAAAGAATAATTAAATAAATAAATTCTGTAAAACGCTGAAACACTCTAAAAATCATAGCTGAATTGCCGTATAAATTGTTTGAGGTTTAATTAAAAACTTGAAACAACTATTTATTTTTACATTTTTCAGAGTTGCATACACTACCACAAAAAGAATCATATTCATTATTTAGTATTTATTTTTTGTTAACTTGATGGTAAAAAACAGTGCTTAGTTTGTTAGTTAATTTTAAACTCAATATATGCTTTTCAATACAACATAAGAATCAGATTTATCATTTTTTTATTTACATGGGCGGATTGTTCCTTAGCTAAACATATTAACAACATTTAATAGGTGCATATGATAATTGTATGCAATACGCATTATCGTTAATGCCCCGTTGAACGGTAGTTTGGTAATCAGGGGAAAATAACTAGTAAAATAGCGTAAAAACAAATAAGTAACTAACTTTAAAAAGAATGATATATGACAAAAGCGATGTTCTTTTTTCAAATTCGATTGTGAGAGGGCGATTATGAGAATAGTTTAGAAAAATTCTTATCTAGACTTATTATTCCCAAAAATAAACACAAGTTTTGAAATGATGCTGATGTTTATCAACTTTTTTTTTCTAAACTTCGTATTTAATTGTTTTTTCGTTTCTTTGATAAACATTGCTGACTTTCGTATTCTAAATATTTGTGTGATTTTTATTTCATGTTTAAAAGTTAAAGTTTAAGTATCTTTCTAGTAAAACATTTGTATTTTTTGTGAGTCTTCTGTTTGAATGGACTATGTTTTGATGCTTGAGTTTAATTTTGTACAAGAAACAACAACTATAGCAATAATAAAATTTTAGAGGCTTAAATCTCAGTCTCAAATTCTAACCTATACAACGAAAAAAAACTGCTTGCTACTTCTTATGAACAATAAAATTCTTTTCTTTTTACAATAAATTTGTAGTAGATATAAGTTGTTCAAAAGCTATCAACTGTATGTTTAATTAAATAATAAAGAACAACAGGCTATTCTTTAATCTCAATATATTTATGTATATATAATTTATATATGTCAAGACTAAGGAAACGAAGATTTTGGTGTAAGAAACGATCGTTAAGCAACAATTAGGTACTAAGTTAATCAAAATGGAGCAGTTAAACTTTAAGGTGTAGTTAAAAAATGAAACTTTGTTATATTTAAGTATTTTTGTTTTTGTCTTAACATTGTTAAACTTTTTGATCAAGGACTAAAATTTAAAAAAATGTCTTAGTTAAAAACTAGTTCGACAAATTTTATAGTTTAAGAGAATTAGAAAAAAATTTAACGTGTTTCTTCCTTTGCTGCGATAACTTGAATTCTTTTTAATTATATCGGTAGCTTTGTTTTTTTATTTACGCATCGATTGTCATGTATATACTATTGAAATAATAAGTGCTTAATTAAAGCTTTAAGCATCAAAAAAAAAATAGATCACTCAAAACAGCTGTGAAACAAACTAAGTAATTTATGTTGTAATTTACAAATGGCTACTAAATAGTAGATATATTTTAGTTAACACAAACAAAGAGTATGGCAAATTTAAGATTCTTGTAGGTGAGAGAGTTAATATTTAAATGTTAACTTGATAAAATACCACATCCAAGTTACTTAAATGAAAAATTATTAAGTTTTAGCAGTTTCAGTAAGCTCAAGTTATTTCTTGTGGGGCTTAACGTGTTTATTAACTTTTTATTTTAAACTAATAATACTTAGATAAACTGTATATTAGGAAGTTTATGGTAGTTAAATACTTAATTGTCAGCAGTTTTCTTATATATTAATTGGTAAAGTTACCAATACAAAGATTGTTTTTCTCTGAGTAGTCTATAAAATATTTTTGGTTTAATGAAACAGTCCACAAAATGAAACAAACTTTACTGAGTTATAATTCTTTTTTGGCGCTTTAAATTGCTAAGTAGATGAAAATAAATAAAGCAATACATTGTTCTAACTGAATTTATAAAATTGTTTGTTAAAGTAATAATTTCTTTCGAAGTATCCGTAGACTTTATACAACGATATCAATATACTGTAAAAACTATCAGTTATAAACACAATAACTACAACTTTATTTCCTTACTAAGCTTGTTCAAAATAGCAGATACAACATGCTTGAAAACCATTTAATAACATTCTTATTGTACAACATAATTAAGAAGGAAAAAAAAAACTATATAATATTAATTTCACTTGAAGTATACTGGTAAGTTTACAAATTATGTATACGCTAAGTACCAAGATAGCACTTCATTACGTATCTTAAAAGAAAGCAACTTATGTTATAACTACAACGTTTTAATTTGCTAAGCTGATCCAAACAAGCATTTTTTGTTTATTACTGCCTAAT
Organism: Thalia democratica; assembly: GCF_965202585.1. NCBI lineage: Eukaryota > Metazoa > Chordata > Thaliacea > Salpida > Salpidae > Thalia > Thalia democratica. The sequence continues at coordinate 22,784,021 of NC_139165.1, forward strand.
TAAAACACGGATCTAGAACAGAAGAATGAAATGTAATAAGTTTATTTTTAACTAGTTGTAGAGGGATGCATAGATGCGTACCTAAACGAAATTCCAAGTAATTTTTAATATGTTGTTTTACAAAAAAAAAATAAAATACACCAACAGTTATCTTAAAAAAAATTATTTAGAGGCGCTAAAAAGTTTATAGAATACTTTAGAAGTTACTATGGTACATATATAAAAAAATTAGCAATTTTGAAACTCCCTTTAACAAGTTTTATCTTCAAAATTTTGTATTCCAATGACTTTGCTTTTGACTAGTTTATCCCTGGAATAAACTTATATTTAAACATTTTTGATAAAAAGTTATTTTTGAACAACTACTCTGTTTGACAATATGAAATATTAAATCAATAATAAATATTAAAACTTACTTTTCTCCGGATACGTAGGCAAACAAAAACAAAGGGAATTATCCAAAACATGCAACTAGTTTTTTTAAGTGAGTCCAACTGGTTTCAACAAATTTATGTCTTCTTAAAAACATCTCATATATATATGCAATTAAATACAATACTAAAAACATAGCAATGAATAGAAACAAATACTTTTTTAAGTATCTGGAAATTATATTCTCCTTTTTTCCGTAGACTATCTTGTATCTGCATTTACAACTGAAAAAGTTTATATAATAAAACTATATTTCAAGTTTATGTTTTTATTTTTATGTTAGTTTTTTTCGGTAAGAGATTTTTGTTTAGGTCTTCGTTTTGTAAATAAGTAGTTTATATATTTTAAAACTAGTTAATTAACTAGTTTCTAACTTGCAAAGAATTAGAGTTTTACAGTTTATAGCAAGCTAAAGAAGACAAAAAGATAAACTTAAATTTTAATTACTACTAAGTTAACATTTAACTTAACTCTATAGCGAACTACTGTACTACTTAGTTTAATAATTTAAAGTATACATGATAGTTTTATAAAGAAATATTTAAAATAGTAGTAACACACAAGTTTATATATCCTATTGTAATATTGTTAAATTAATATTGTAGTAAAGTATACCTTGAAATCTGTATGTTATAAAAGTACCGCTTTTGATTTTTTTGTATAAAATACAACTAATTTATGCAGTTTTGCTTATCAGAAATTTTAATTATTGCTTATTTACTATGAATAATTACTTTTTTACTAGTATTTGATAGTCTTAGAAATACTAGTTTAATGTGAGGTTTGTTTTTTGTTTTAACAAAAACTTCTATGAAATATTTTTTTATAAATAATTTTAAACAAACTTGTATTTGCATATTGAGCAGAAACCATTATTGTTTTCTTCAATCCACATTTTTAAACATTTTTCATGAACATATTTTGTATCTCCTTTTAAATTTTTATTTAAATATTTAAAAGAACATTAAAACTTAGACTAGCTCATCAAAACATCTTTAATTTGACATGCAAAACTACAGAGTTAAAATAACAGTTTTATTCTGTTTTAAACTACGAAAGTTTTGTTGCATGTCGAAATTTAGATTTTGTTATATTCAGAAATAAAAGCTATATATCAATGTATTAATTGGAAATCATTATCATTAATTAAGAAAAACAAAACTAAAATATAGAGTTCTATAAAGATTGAAAAACCCTTACCTCTACATTTACAAGGGTGCAGTAAATTTTGGTCATCTTCAACTAGACAAATGTAACAACCTAAAATGTTATTATTTAACAAGCTTTTTATTTTAACTTTATTTTTACCAACTAAATCCATAATTTTTTTTTTTTCTTAAAATTGTTTTGTATTCAAAAAATTGACTTGCGTAGCAATTTTTATTTTTATTGGAAATAAAATTTTATTTAAAGTTAGTATTGAAAATCAGTAAAGTTCCTATTATTATATACCAGACAAATGTAAAAACTCTTAAACAATTTTTTTGCAAAGTAATATTACTAACCATCATAACTTTTTGTTTTCTGACAAACAAATATATTATAATTAAAAAAAACATACATATTTTTTCTGTTTTTAATAAAACTACTATGAACTATAAAACTTGATAAAGTTAGTATTTACGAATGTTAAAAATATGTTTGATATTCAATATATCAACTAAACTAACATTTTTCGTTATCCATTTCGGTGGTTCTATAATATTTATTCTTTTTTATGTAATTTTTTTATTTTATGTAAATACTAAAATATTTCTAACACAAGACTTAAACTTTATTTTGAGTACAACAAACTAATAAAATAAAACTTTCAGTAATATCGTAGGTGATGGGTAATGGTATTTTCTTAATTAAAACTCTACTTTATAAAATTAATACCTTAAAATTACTATAATCTACTATATTTGAATAATACAAGACAACTTGAACAATTTGTCTCTTATATAAAAAACCACAAAAGACTAAAAAAAGAAAAGTTTTACTAAAGTATATGTTTAAATAAATAAAACTTAAGAAACATTTAAGTGTAATTTTTAATACTTTAAAAACTCTAACAATTGTGACAACTATAGTACTATAGTACAATTTAAAATGACTTTATATAAGTCAAGTAACTCTAAAGAAAAAAGTTTAATAACCAAAACATAAGCATATAAAACTATTTAAGATACTATTCTAAATAAGTCAAACAGTAACTTTTATAACAGAACAAAGTCTATATCTAAAAATAAGACAATTCAATAATTTTTTTCAGTTAAACAACTCAATGCTTGAGGTTAGTTAGTAAAACTCAGCATTCAATAATTAAAAAATTAACATCAAAACAATGGGAAGCATGTGAAAGAAGTATTCTATTGCAGAGTAAAGTTTTAGATAGATAAAATTTTATTCTGAGTTATCTTAAGTATGTGGCAAATTTGCTTATATCTACCCTGAGTCATCCTGAACTTTTTTAATCCTTTACATCAGGGTTTCCAAAGCTTTTTTGCCAATGGCCCTCTTTAAGGAAATTAAAAAAACCATGGCCTCTTTAACAAGATTACTCAAAAACTACCATAAAAAACACTTAAATTTTTTTTTCTGTTCTTTATTTGCAACTCAAGAATATTTAATGTAGATTCAAAATAATGACCTAATTAACCCCGTGTGGTTCCTTTACTGCTCATGACCCTCCCCCTTTTACCCCTTTGCTGCTCTTGGCCCCTATGTATCTGTCATGGCTCTAAGGGGTCCACGTGACCCACTTTGGAAAACCCTGCTTTACATAAAACTAATTTATTTTTAATTAAAAATAAATTATAAAAAAAAAATGTTTGTTTAAGAAATTTGGCAATAAAATATCTTGTTATTAAGTTTTAAACAAAATTTATCATTTATGATTGAAAAAAAAAATTGAATTTTTGAAAGTTCCTATATATAAACAGAATTTTTTTATTAACACCAAACTGGCCTCAGTACTCTGAATATAAAAAAAAAATAGCTTGAGTTATCCTGAGAAATTAAAAACTTTAAATTATCCTTAGTGTCTAAAATTTAATCAATCCCACTTCACTATTATTGATTCAAACTCTAAGAGCTACAATTGCCTGTATTGCAATGAAATTAAACTTAAATATCCTGCTGTTATTTCAATGTTCAACATTCAAAAAATCATTAAATTACCACTGGCCTCAAAGTTTTCATAAATGTAGTTTTAAATTAATCAATTTATTTAATGAATCTATATACAGATAATTTTTTTTTATGGTAGAATCCAAAAAATCAGTCTTTAAAATCACAAGTTAAGCTTTAGGTAAACTAGATTAAGATATTTTATCTCGTAACATTACTTTGCATTTTTATTTTATAATTTTATATGCAAAAAAATTTAATTAGAAGATACAAAATGCACACTTAGTTCATATTAAACAAAGGTTGTTTTGAATTTATTTTTTGAAGTTTGAGTAAAATAGAAAACACTGCATTGATTTCGTTTTATTAAATTTAAGTTTTAATAACATTAGGATTATTTAACAATTTAATGTCCAATCTAAGAGACTATTAAAATTAATATTTTTGTTTTTTATAAAATGCAGTTGAATGTGTTACTTTCTGAAAACTAAAAATTAACCTTTTCATTAGTAAGGCTTTTAAACCTCTGTTTACTATATTAAATTGTAACTTACTATGCTTTAATATAATAATCGGATTTTATAGGTTTTTAGATTAAAAGGTATTGTTTTTAATTCAACTTGAGTTTTAATATTTATAAAACAGAAAATATTTAAACATATCATATAATCTTAAAACTCGAGAATTGATAGAATTGAAAAGTTATATTTTAGCCTGAGATAAAGTCATAATGAAAGGGTTGACAGTAGAAGCTGTTTTATTTGTTTTATTCTGAGAAAGTCCAATAATGCTTAGACTTTTGTTTGTTTAAAAATGTTCTTTTAATTTATTTTAGGTAGATGGTAATTTTTATCAAATGAAAGTTTTATTAAAACTATTATTTAAAAAAAAAGAAGTTTTTAATAAGTTTTAGTAACAAATATATTATTTTTTTTAGATTACACAGCCTGTAATATACATTTTCTTACTACGGTCCGCCAATTAACTTTTTTTACAATTCTAGTTACCTCACTAAAAGTTATTCACCCATGACCAACATAATTAAGAAAGCTAGTATATTTTAATTAAGAAATAAATCACAAGGGGCTACTTATTGTTAAGTCATTCTATAGGTACGAGTTAATCATATTAAATTTAATTTCTTTATAAAGTTCTGTTACGTTTACATTATAAGTAAAAACTCACTGTGATTCTTGTTTATTATTTTAACAACCGTTTGTTGTCACAAGCGTGAGAACTTTACTTATTTTCATTATTAAAATTTTCATTGTTATACCACCATTTCTGTTCTTTAGCAGTTAAAATAAAAAAAAATCTTATAAACAGGTGTTTGTTAAAACTTGGAAAATAGTTTTATGTTTTTGATGTTTAAAAAATGTGATTAGTGTACAAACATTATTAATTATTCCCTATTAAACTTGAAAGCGTTAGATACATGCTTTTAAAAAATCACTCGATGTAGCGGTCTGTTTGTTTCTAATACAAAAGTTCAACTTACTTTGAATTAATTCAAAAACTTTATTAACACCTAAACTAAAGGTCATGCAGCATATTTAATTGTGTTGTTGCTCAAATTAAGTTTGTTTTTTCTCAAAAGTTCGGTTAGCAAGCTAAGTATTTCTCAGAGAGATCGTTATTGGAATAAACTGTGAAATCTATAATTATGTAACTTTAACAATTGAACCAGTTGTGACATTTAATAATTACATATATAAAACACAATAGTTTTTAGTTTATTTTCAAGACAATACTTAAGATAAATGAAACGTAAAAATTTTAACAACTGTTAAAAAAGGCCATAACAAAAAATTTTTAGTTTAAAACATAAATAATAGCCGAAAAAATGTCTATTGAAAAACTTCATACTTACTGATTTAATAGTTATGCAGTCACAGAAGTTAAAAAAATATTTTTGCATTATTCATTTAACCATTGCTTAAACATTTAATACAAGCATAAGCTTCAGTAATTGCATTTTTTAGTGATCTTTTCTCGCTGTGAAAATAGTATTCTTTAAGTTCGTCGGAAGTATATTTCACTTTGTTTTGAATCTCTTCGCTAACTTCTTTATCAATAAAGTCCTTCAATTTCTTTTACTTCTTAAAATATTTTATATCATTTTATAGTAACTTTAATGCGAGTAGTAAATTTTTTGTGCTAGTTTAAACCTTGTAAAGCAAACCTAATGATTTAGAAACACTTTCACTAACTGATATGATGCCTCCATCGTCTAAATTATTTGATATGTCCAAAGTCTCCTTAAAAAAATATTTTCTATCTGAAACACCATTATAATAAACTCATCATTACTAGATTCTTCAATAAGCTTAATTCTTCTTTTTGCTAGACATCTTATGTTGACATTTTTCGCTCAACTTTTAACAAAAGATTCTCCTTTTCAAAATGAACATACTTTTCGTCGACATCTTTTATTTTGATTTTAACAAACATCTCACATTTCAATAAATATTTGTGTGTTTCATATTTTTTGTTAACCAACTTCTTTAAGTAACTTAACTGAATATCCATTGCTTTAGATATTTCTTCTGTACCTACGGACTCGGAATGTTCCACTTCTCTGCAATTACCAGCAATTATCTCTATTTCTCAATTAAGTAAAGGTTTTATTTCGTTTTGGACTATACTTCTTGCCATTAACATAATTTTTTCAGTGTAAATTGTATTTTCTATATAAGAAGTTTTGTTTCTGTTTTGTCAGCTTCTAAGACTACTTCATCAAAAAATTGCTGCTTGCCGGATCACACTCGATTGTAAAATTTTGTTGATTTCATCTTTATTTACATAACTTGAATATTTACAAATCTCAGTAGGCGTATCTCTCACATAACCTACTTGATGAATACTTTCGTTTTTTAAACAAGTGTTACTTGTATATATAACATTTTTTTAGGTCAGTATATAGTAAAACTTTAAAAGTATTAAACAATTATCTAATGATTTTTTTTGTTTTTTCATATTTTAGTTTTAAAACTAAGTGAAAGAGTATTTGAATAAGACAAATCGAGTAAAAAAATAATTTATCACAATGTAATGGAATACCAGTTTCACTGCTATTTCATTTATGTGAACACCAAATGTTATAAAATCAGTCAACCAGAAAGCAAGTTTGTCTTAGCAAGTTAACATTTGCAAGTCATAGCTTAATATACCAGCCACAGTGTGACTTTAATGGTATTCTATTCAAGACCTTCAATATAGATTTCAAGAACTAAACTTATTTGTTATTACTTTCATTATTGTGAAGTTCTTTTTTAAATAATGTTTATTACTTATAATTAATTTTTTGGATTTATTTTAAAGTAGTTAATTCTTAGTATACTTTTTGCAATGATATAGTAAATTCATTTTAAATTGAATTCTTGTGTAAAAGCTTTATTTAAAGTTGTTTTTAAAGTATAATGTTCTTTATATTTTATTATTTTATATGGTCTTAGGTATAATTTTTAACTACTAATACTCATGCCTAATTTTATGAGTAGTATAAAATACCAACTAATATAATTTAATTTTATGTTAAGTTTAAAATAAGTTATGGTTTTTCTGTGGTTGTACACTATATTTTTAATTTATATGGTGCACCAAGGTAAAGAATTACCAGTCTTTTAATTAACAGTTGTATAAAGCCTAGACAATATTTTGCCCAGACCAATTTACTTGTATTATCATCATTTTACTTTTAGGGCAGTATATAGTACATGGTTTCTCACATTCTTTTATATGTTTTAAAATTTTATTTCACTGTTGTTTTTTTAAATTAATTCAAGAGAAATTAAACAATAAAGCTTGCATTTAATTTTAAAAAAAGACATTCACATTTATTATCTCGGCCCCCTTTTAAAAGCCTTTGAGGTTTAACCAAAAAACAAATATATAGCCAAATAGATAAAGGGGTTTGAAAAAATCATCAGAAAATAATGGCTCATTTTGATAAAAATACCATAGGGGGATTAAAATGTAAGCAACAAAGGGTGATGGTATTGTCCAAGTGTAAGCGCACAAAGTCACTAAATAACTAACAAATTTTGAGTCAACAAAGTCAAGGTACAGCTAACAAAATTTAAGTCAACAAAGTTTAAACAGAACTTATAAATTTATGATAGCAAAGACCAGTAACAAGCTGAAAACTTTTAAGAGTTTGTATCTTAGGGGTTTGCATAGGCATGGCAACTGAGTAATATCTTAAGTTATACATATCCAAAAAGATTAAGAATTTTGAAAATATCATCAGGAAATGGTGACTCATTTTAATAAAAATACCATAGGGGAATTAAAATGTAAGCATCAAAGGGTAAGGGTATTGTGCAAGTGTAAGCGCACAATCTCAATATAAATAACACATTTTAAGTCTGCAAAGTCAAGGTACATTGACAAACTTTAATTCTACAAAGTCAAATAGTACTTACAAACTTAGGATAGAAAACACCAGTAACATGCTAAAAATTTTAGGAGTTTGTATCCTAGGGGCTCCATAGCCACGGCAACTAAGTAATATTTAAAGTTTTAAAGCTATTTATATATAATATTAATGTTGTTTATTACTTAAGTAATTAAAATTTTTTGCAAACTTAATACCTAAAAAAGGTTTTAGAAAATTTTGAGTACTATTAGTTTGCTAAAATGCTTGAGCTTCAAGATTATCATTTTAAAACATTCTATTTTATGTTTATTGGTCTACTCAAATGCTTTCTATTTAATTAGTTTTACGAAATTTGATATTTTTTTTTGCTGTAACTATTAAGAACTAGGGGAAGTTGTACTGTTTGGCAATAAAAAATTATTTTTCCTTACTATTCATCTACCAAAAAAGAGAAGAATAGTGAAATTAAAATCTTTTCAAGCAAAAAAGGAGTGAAAAATTAGAGTTAGTTTCCCTGAAAAAAATGTGATGGAATATCAGTTTCACTGCTGTTCCATTTGGTTGAACATCAAATATTATGATATCATTCAACCAGAAAACAAAATTAATCGAAGGAACTTTACATTTTTAAAATAGAGCTATATAAAAAAGACACAGTGTGATTGCAGTGATATTTTTGTCAAAATTTTTCAGATAGTGTTCCAGAAATGAACTTATTTTTTACTATATTTTTTTTGTAAAGTTGTTTTTTAAATTATTTTTATGACTTATAACTGAATTTTTGATTTTTATTCAAGGTAGCTATTTCTTAATTTAATTTTACATTTTTATAGTATATTCCTGTTAGATTAAACTACTGTGTAAAAGTATTAACCACATTTAAAGTATTTTCTATAGTATGATGTTTTTTACTTTGAAGTGTTTGATTTGCTCTATGATATTAATGTTAACCATCAATGGTCATGCCTATCTTATAAGTAGTAAAAAGTACCAATTAATATCGTTTACAGGTGTACATTAAGTCACATACACATATATACACAACACTATAACCTTACAACAACTAAAAAAGTAACATAAATTTAAAATAAAATGTAGTGTTCAAATCTAGGTCTGGTTAGTTTCCACAAGCATTTTTTTCTATAAAAGCTATTCAATATTTTAGGAAATATGGCTAAAATAAGTTTTAGGTATAATTTATTTTTTGTGTTTTTGAAAAATAAAAAAGTGCTTGTAGGTATTTATTAGACCTTCGTACACGTTTTAAATTTTTTCAAATATGTATATTTTTTTAAATTGTAGCTTTATATTTGTTTTATTAAGTTATAATTTTCATGTATCTTTAAATCTACGAGTAACCGTAGTTCTTTATTACGTATTATCTTTTGTTAAAAATAAAATTGAAAATATTTTTTAGGAATACTAAAGATAATAAAGTATAATAAGAAATATAATAAAATGGAAACATCAGATAAAGTGATACAAAAATCAAACCAAAATTCAGATTCAATTAAACTCGTACCAGAAAGGGATAAATATCAAACTAGCTTAAACAAGCTTAATAATAAACTTGGTTATTTTCAAAACAGAATCAATAACCTTAATCTAAATAAAGAAAGCAAAAATTTTCGTACCATTTATGGTATCTCAGAAAACAGTTTTATAAACTTGACTGCAGTATTAAATGGTTAGTTGAAATTTAATTAAATTCTTTAAACATATTTTACTTACGTAGTCTATTTTTATTGGTAAACTGTAAAATCTTATTAGGAAGAAGAAACATAACTGACGAAGAACTTATACCGTTACTAGAAGCAGCGGTAATTTTAGAATGTAAAGAATCAACGAAAAAAATATGCCAATACATGTATAACAAATTAAATGTAAACAACTACTACTTTTATTTCAAGCTAAGTAAGTTATACAAGTTGAAAAGCTTAAAGAAATCTTTATGCAATTTTTTACTACAACAACATATTTTAAATGAAGTAACTTTAGTATTTTACAAACTAAGTTTTGAAGATCTATGTGAAATATTTTCTTGTAATGAACTGAAAATAAGTTCAGAGTTGGAACTTTTTAATGCAGCAGTCGACTGGATAAGTTACAATAATGTTGAACGAAGAAAGTACATGAAAATTTTTTTGAAACTAATAAGACTTCCTTTGTTGACAAATGAAATACTAACTGATGTTATAAAAAATCATAACATTTGTAAAATATGTAAAAAATGTCAAAATATTGTTTCGAAAGCTATTAAAATGAAAACCAAGCATATTAGTAAAATGTTTAATCTACAGTTTCAAAATCGCTTCTACAGTTGTGAACTTGAAACTAAAACATTTATGTTTGTCGGCGGTAGAGATTGTGACAATTTGTTACAAACTAGTAGTGAATTTGAACTAGTTAAAAATAAATTTAAGAAAATTTGCACAACTAGTAAGATGTTAGTGCAAAGAAATGATTGTAAAACTGCTGTGATTGGATCAAAAGTTTATTGCTTTGGTGGTAATGATTCTGAGGGCGAACCTATGATTTATTGTGAAGTATATTGCAGGAAATCTGATGCTTGGTCTTCAACAGCTCCTTTTCCAGTATTCGTAACCACTTTAGGTTTATGTATCTGTTCGTTTATGAATAAAGTTTACGTCTTCGGAGATTGGGATTACAATAACTGGGTCTATGATCCATCACAATATAGTTGGCACAAAATACCACAAATGAATGTGAAAAGAAGACAGTCCTCCTGTGCTGTTTTTCAATGTCAATGTGTTGTTTTAGGAGGTAGAAACAACCATAACGAAAAAACATTTAAAACTGTTGAAACCTACGATCATTATCTTAAAAAATGGTCATTTCTTCCGAATATGCAAGTGGCAAGGACTTGTCCTGGAGTTGTGGCAAAAGGAAATAAACTTTTTGTCATTTCTGGATTCGATAGTGATTGCAGTTCAATAGAATCTTGTGAAGTTTATGATTCAATATCACAAAAATTCACTAATATCGCCTTTAATAGACATATTTGTTGGTCATATTACTGCTGTTGTTTTTGTTTCAATGAAAATAATATTATTGTTTACGATGAATATGGCTATTCCATTTATGATATCAAGACTGACAAGTGGTCTGAAAAGTTGTATACGAAAATAAGTCTTATAGAGTATTCGTCCGTAATGTTAAATAAATTTATTAAATAAAAAACTATTTCGTATAGTTTAAATTTTTATTTAATTTAATAAATTAATGTTAATTTTAACACCTTGTTTATTATTACAAACCTTATCTGTTTAAATAAGACTTAAGTCAACTAGGATTTATAAAATATTTTTATCTTTTACCGGTATAGGAAAGAAAGAAAAACTAAATTGCATTTACTTAAAAAATGATGTATTAAGTTGTCTAAACTTTAAGGTAAATTAATTAAAATTTCATATATAGATTAATTTTTTTTTTACCGCAAATAACTTTTTTTGATGAAAAACTTAATTGACGTTTGAGCCATTACAGTTATCTTTTTTTACTAGTTTGTAGATTGTTTATACTTTAACTAACACGTTTTGTTACTAGGTTGTGTGTTTTACTTATTCTATCAAATTGTAAAAGTAAAAGTGTGAAAAAATAAACGGATATGCTTACCATGTTAAGTTTTTTAGCATTAATGTTTAAAGGAAATTATAAATACTATAAGGTATAAATAAGTTTAGTTTTGTACTACACATACACTGTTATTAAAACTAAATAAATTAACGAACTTCTATTACTTACTAATAAATTCTAAATTAGTTTACTCTTAGTTTTTTAACATAATTCATTTGTATAATAAAAAAAATATAAATTATATTTAATAAAATGTACTTAAAAAGCGCTGTGCTTTTTAAATTAAATTATTTATCCCTACTATCAAAATTTAGAACAAAAATACAAGCTTTTAACAATTTTGTTTTTAACATAGAAAAAGCACTACTAAAACATAAAACTATATTTTAAAATAAGTATTAAACTCGTAAGTTTATTTAGAACTTGGGTCTAAGTAAACAAAAGTTAGTATCAACATAAATTAAAAAAAACAAAAATACATTACATTGAGTTTATTGCTTAAACTCTTAAAAATCAACAAAATCACTAGCGCCACTAAAATGATGACTATTAAAAGAGTAAAATTCTAGATTTTGGTAAGATGAATTTTCTTTCCTAGAAAAACACCAAAAGGTACCAGTGATGTGCGACTCCATAACCGTAATGTTCTTTGTCCACCAGATTTATGACCAATAATTTTGAAAGTTTTTTTATCGATCAATATGTTATAGCTTAAAGTTGCTTTCATATATGTCTATATCAGGGATTTAGCAGGCTACTATGAGCAAAGGGGCCAAAGGAGGGATAATGAGCTTTAAAGGGGCCATGAGGTTAAGATTTGAAACTTACACTAGATATTCTAGGCGCGAAGATGTAGAGAAAAAAAAGGTGTTAGGTGTTTTCAATTGTAGTTTTTTGATTATTTTTGTTAAAGGGGGCTATAGATTTTTTAATTTCTGTTAAGGGGCCTTTTGAAAATAAGTTTTGAAAACCATGGTCCACATTTACACCTTCTGATTTAAACAATTTAAATTTTTCATCAGGAATAAGGTTGCAGTTTTCTGCGAGAATATTTAAGAGTTAAAAAGAACTAGCTACATCATTAACTTTAATGTCATACATAATAATTTGCAATGTTTAAAATAAAATGTGCTAAAAATGAAGTTTTATGTGATTAGAAATCAAGCCAAGCGTTAAACATGATTGGGTATATTTGTTTTTTTGTTTTAAAACATTTTTCGTGTTGTTTTACAAGCTTTTCAAAGATTACTACAAGTGCAACATTTTTTTTTCAGTTCAAATACTACTAAAGAAACGGTAACCTCAAGGCTGATACCTTACTGGCTTACAGAAAATTACCAAACCACATTGCTTTTATCCCGTTTCTTATATATGGTTAAGACTTAATTAGAAATTGAAGAAACCCTCTAAAAGTCAAATTTAAGTATTTATATTTTAAGTTTAAGTTTTTTTTTGTTCGAAAATCCTACAGTGCGTTAGGGGTAATATAAAGGTTTATGTAGGGTCAATTAAGTGGAAAGTCCTAGGAAAGTCTTGACTTATTATCCTTGAGTTAGAACACACATGGTAAATGGTTAAATCAAATTTAAAGAAAAAAAAATGTTTCTCGACTTGTACCTATTTTTGAGATTTTTTGAGCAGTATTTTAAAGTTTACTTTAGGTTATTTTTTCTGTGGAATTTTTGAAAAAATAAGAAATTTTATGTTTTAGTTTCTAAAATACTTCTCAATTTCGAACAAATTTACTCTATTTTAAAATTGTCAAAGGGGTTTACTTATTTTTTTTGCATACCATCTTTTTACTAAAATAAAAAATAACTTTGAGTAACTGAAGTACTGGTATAAAATATTCTTGTAAACTGTGAAATATGAAATATTTTCAAATTTTAATTTTTTAAATTATATTAAAAAAAATATTTTTATATCGGATCAACATTGGGAGTTTGTTCCTGGAAAGATGTGCTCCTCTGTTGTTACTATCCCGAAAACTGTACATAAAATTTGTGAAATTATTAAAAACATTTAAGCTCTTGATTAACTAATAAAAATTTTATTATTATCATCATATTTTGCGTAAAAGTTTATTTATAAAAGAATAAAAAAGTTATTTTATAAATTTATTAACATCTTTTTTAGTTAAATATCACTATCGGAGGGTTAGTGTGCAAAATACCTAATGTTTATTATTTGGACGTAACTTTTCACAAAGACAAATATCCGTCGGAAAAAATGAAACATAAAGAAAATTAACAAACAATAATGTAGAATACACAAAAAGATTTTTTATCAGTAGAGTAGACAAATTTGAAAACATTCGTAACTCTATATATTTAAACTATTATAATGGTTTTGCAAATACTAAACACTTTTCAGGTTGCATTAATTAAGTTGTTATAGTGGATAACTGATATGTTTAGATTTTTTATGAGTAAGTCTACTTATACCTAAAAATATTCATTAATATATTTTGAGAAAAGGCAAAACTACAGTTTAATAACATTATAACATATCGATTAATATAAATATTAAAAGAATAATTAAATAAATAAATTCTGTAAAACGCTGAAACGCTCAAAAAATCATAGCTGAATTGCCGTATAAATTGTTTTAGATTTAACTAAAAACTTAAAACAACTATTTATTTTTACATTTTTCAGAGTCGCATACACTACCACAAAAAGAATAATATTCATTATTAAGTATTTATTATTTGTAATCTTGATGGTAAAATACTATCAAAAGTTTATAACTTTCGAATAAATAACTGTTTTGATTAAATTACCACAGCTAAAAGTTAAAATAAGAAAAAAAGTACATTTTTTCAGGTTGCATCTACTGTGACGAGGTGCTAAACAAAATGGTCAAAAAGTTAGCAAAATCTTTAGGACAATCAGAAGTTTTGGAAGAGGTAGCGGTAGGGGAAGGGGGAAGGGGAGACCTTAAAGACAAAATGTCCAAGCTCGTAGATTATTTTGTTTGAACTTTTTTTCAAACCTTTTTTTATGACTTTGGAACCTTTTATGATTTTCATATAGTTCTAATGTAATTAGCTAGTGTGTTCGTATTAACGAAGCTTTTCTGCTAGTTATAACATTAATTGTTTTATATAAACAATAAGAATTATTATAAACTATAATTTGATTTTTAGTTTAACTAACTGTTTTTTATTGTAACTTTTTATTTTAATGTATGTTTATAAAGAATTTTAATTTGGTTTAAAGATAGTTTTAAACAACCTAAACAAAAAAAATGAGGTTGTTACCAATTTTTAAACTTTTTTTTTTAAGTGGTTAGTAATGTTATAAGTAAATACATTTTGAAACAAACTTATATTTCTAAAGACAATAATAGACTAGACACTTGTATGCAACAAACAATGAACTAACTCATATATAAAACTAGTTTTATTTTTTACTAGCAAAGTTAAATTAACGTTGCAAAAAAATAAGACATACTTAAGGCACAATAGATTTGGATAATGTTTATAATTAATTTAACTAAAATAATTTAATACAAATTTGAATTAAAGTAAAAATTATCAGTACTCTTTTTCGATCATATTATTTTTATAAGTCTAATAAAATAGAAGTTATTAAATGTAGCAAACAGCAATTAAATAAGAGAATTTCTTATAATATAATTAACTTGTGAAATCCTCAATGTCAGAGTTTTCCAAATTTAGTTATGACTTTTTAAACCGCAAAACTAACAGTGCCTAGTTTATTAGTTAGTTTTAAACTCAATTTATGCTTTTCAATACAACATAAGAATCGGTTCTATCATTCTTTGAAGCATGATTTACATGGTCGGATTGATCTTTGAGCTAAACATTTTAAAAACATTTAATAGGTGCATCTGATAGTTGTATACAATAGGCATTCTCATTATAGCCCCGTTAAACGGTATGTTGGTAACCAGGGGAAAATAACTAGTAAAATAGCGTTGAAATAAGTAAGTAACTAACTTTAAAAAGGACGGTACATGACAAAAGCGATTATCATTTTTTCAAATTTGATTATGAAAGGGCGATTATGAGAATAGTTTAGGAAAATTTTTATCTAGGTTTAAAGTTCCAAAAAAAACACAAGTTTTGAAATGATGCTGATGTTTATAATTTTTTTTTTCTTAACTTCGTTTTTAATTGTTTTTTCGTTTCTTTGATAAACAATGCTTACTTATGTTTTCTAAATATTTGTGTGTTTTTTATTTCATGTTTAAAAGTTAAAGCTTAGGTATCTTTCTAAATTAAACATTTGTATTTTTTGTGAGTCTTCTGTATGTATAGACTATGTTTTGATGCTTGAGTTTAATTTTGTACAAGAAACAACAACTATAGTAATAATAAAATTTTTACAGGCTAAAATCTCATTCTCAAGTTCTAACTTATGCGACTTTAAACGTTTTCTAGGTATTTTAATAAAATATTAAAAACAGTGTTTTTTAACTCTTAAAAGACAATAAAATTGTATTCTAAGTCACTTATTACATTAAATTTGCAGTAGACATAAGTTGTTCAAAAGGTATTAGTTCTATGTTTAATTAATTAATAAAGTAAGACAGGCTATACTGCAAAGTATATATATTTATGTACATATATATAGACATATATATATACATATGTCAAGACTAGAGCAATCAAAATTTAGGTGTAAAAAACAATCGTACAGCAACTATTAGGTATTAAGTTAATTAAAATAGAGCAGTTAAGCTTGAGGGTGTAGTTAAAGAAATAAATATTTATTATATTTATGCATGTTTGTTTTTGTCTTAACATTGTTAAACTTTTTTATCAAGGACCAAAATGTAAAAAGTATCTTAGTTAAAAACTAGTTCGACAAACTTTATAGTTTTAGAGAGAAAGAAAAAAAAAAAGCTTTTTAGTTCCATTTCTGACAGAACTTTACATATTTTTAATTATATCTGTAGCTTTTTTTTTTATTTACGCATCGATTGTCATGTATCTACTATTGAAAGAATAAGTGCTTAAATAAAGCTTAAACCATCAAAAAAAAAAACCACTCAAAACAGATGTGAAACTAACCAACTAATTTGTGTTGTAATTTACAAATGACTACCAAACAGTAGATATATTTCAGTTAACACAAACAAAGATTCTTCCGCAATTTTAAGATTCTTCTACATGAGAGAATTACTATTTAAATGTTACCCTTATAAAATACCACAGCCAAGTTACCTAAATGAAAAATTATTAAGTTTTAGAAGTTTCAGTAAGCTAAAGTTATTTGTTGAGGGGCTTAACGTGTTTTTTAAGTTATTTTTTTATACTAATAATACTTTGATAAACTGTATATTAGGAAGTTTAAGATACTTGAAAACTTAATTGTCAGCGGTTTTTTTATATGTTAATTGGTAAAGTTAACAATACAAAGAATAGTTTTTTCTCTGAGTAATCTATAAAGTATCTTTTGTTTAATAAAACAATCCACAAAATGAAACAAACTTTACTGAGTTATGATTCTTTTTTAACGCTTTAAATAACCAAGTAGATGAAAATAAATAAATCAATACATTGTTCTAACTTAATTTATTAAATTGTTTGTTAAAGTAATAATTTCTTTCGAAGTATCCGTAGACTTTATACAATGATATCAATTCACAGTAAAAACTATCAGTTATGTACACAACAACTACAATTTTATTTCCTTACTAAGCTTGTTCAAAAAAGCAGATACAACACGCTTGAAAACCATTTAATAACATTCTTATTGTACAACATAATTAAGAAGGAAAAAAAAAATTATATAAAATTAATTTAATTTAAAGTAAACTGGTAAGTTTACTTAATATGTGTATGCAAAGTACCAAGAAAGCACCTTATTACGTATCTTATAGAAAGCAACTTATGTTATAACTACAACGTATTAACTGATCCGAACAATCATTTTTTGTTTATTACTACCTAATTAAAAGATGTGTCTAGAACAGAAGAATAAAATGTAATAAGTTTATTTTTAACTAGTTGTAGAGGGATGTATAGACGCGTACCTAAACGAATTCAAAGTAATTATTAATATATTATTTTACAAGAGCAAATAAAATACACCAACAGTTATCTTCAAAGAATTTATTTAAAGGCGAAAAACAAGTTTATAGAATAGTTTAGAAGGTACTATGATACATATATTAGCAATTTTGAAACCCCCTTTAACAACTTTTATCTTCAAAATTTTGTATTACAATGACTTTGCTTTTGATTAATTGATCCCTGGAATAAACGTATAGTTAAACTTTTTTAATAAAAAGTTATTTTTGAACAACTACTCTGTTTTACAACAAGAAGTATTAAATCAATAAAAAAACTAACTTTTCTCCGCATACCCAGGCGAACACAAACAAAGGGTAATATGCTAAACATGCAACTAGTTTTTCCATGTGGGTCCAACTGGCTTCAACAAGTTTATATCTTCTTAAAAACATCTCATATATGTATGCAATCAAATACAATACTAAAAACATAACAATGAATAGAAAATACTTTTTCAAGTATCTAAAAATAGTATTTTCCTTTTTTCCGTAGACTATATTGTATCTGCATTTACAACTGAATAAGTTTATATAATAAAACTTTATTTCAAGTTTAAATTTTTATTTTTATGTTAGTTTTTTTTTGTAAGAGATTTTTGTTTAGGTCTTCGTTTTGTAAATAAGTAGTTTATGTAATTTAAACCTAGTTAATTAACTAGTTTTTTAATGGCAAAGAATTAGAGTTTTACAGTTTATATCATAACCAAATAAGTCATCAAATGTAAAGAATATGAGTTGTAACCTGGTAGTAGTAAAACATTTTTGACTGGTCATATAATTTATTTTCTATAAGATGAACTTAAAATTTAATTTCTACTATGTTAACATTTAAGTTAATTTTGTAGCGAACAACTATACTACTTAGTTTAATAATTTATAGTATACATAATAGTTTTATAAACAATTATTTAACATAGTAGTAATATACAAGTTTAAATATCCTATTGTAATATAGTTAAATTAAAATTTTAGTAAAGTATATTTTGAAATCTGTATATTATAAACGTACCGCTTTTGATTTTTTTTGTATAAAATACAACTAATTTATGCAGATTTGCTTATAAGAAATTTTAATTATTGCTTATTAACTACGAATTACTACTTTTTGACTAGTATTTGTTAGTCTTAAAAATACTAGTTTAATGTGAGGTTTATTTTTATTTTAACAAAAAGTTCTATAAAATATTTTTTATAACTAATTTTAAACAAACTTGTATTTGCATATTGAGCAGAAATCATTATTGTTTTCTTCAATCCACATTTTCAAACATATTTCATGAACATATTTTGTATCTCCTTTGAAATTGTTTTTTAAATATTTTAAAGAAAATTAAAATTTACACTAGCTTATTAAAACATCTTTAACTTGACATGCAAAAACTACAGAGTAAAATTAAGATGCTTATTCCGTTTTCAACTACGGATAGTTTTATTGCGGGTAGAAATTTAAGGTTTTGTTTTATTTAGGACAAAGCTATACACTTAAAAATAAAATCTCTTTCATTATTAAAAAAACTAAACTAAAAACTAAAGTCCTATAAAATTGAAAAACTCTTACCTTTACATTTACAAGGGTGCAGTAATTTTTGGTCATCTTCAACTATACAAATGTAACAACCTAAAAGTTATAATTTAATAAGAACTTTGTATTTAATTATGGTTTTACCACTAAATCATTTTTGTTTTTTAACATTAGTATGTTTACTAAAAGTTAAATAAATCAGGTTTACAGCAAGTATAATAAAGATAATAATAAAAATTTTGTTTAAAGTTGATATTAAAAATTGGTTACGTTTCTATTATCATATACCAGACAAATGTAAAAATTACAAACAACTTTTTTGCAAAGTAATTTTGATAAGTATTATTACTTACCATCTTAACTTTTTGTTTTCTTACTACAAAAATATCTACGAGTTTAAAAAAATATATATTTTTAATGAAACTATTATAAACATTAAATTTTTAGAAAATTATTATTTACAAAAAGTTACAAACATGCTTAATTTTCAACAAATTAATTAAACTAACATTTTTCATTATCCATTTTGGTACTATAATTTTTTTTATATTCAAAACATTTCTGTGATAAATAAAACATTTCTGACGCAACACCTTGAACTTTATGTTGATATTTAAACTTAAAACTAATAAAGCATTCGAAACTAATTTAAAAATTTTCAGTATTATTGAAGGTTATGGGTGTGAGTATACTCATAATTAAAACTCTACGTTGTTCGATTATTATCTTATAAATACTAATGTTACGTTATATAATTCACACAAGACAAATTGAACAATGTATCTATTATTAAAAAAACCACATAACATTGTTAAAAGGACTCTACTAAAATATATGTTACTTTTATAAAGTAAAAGGAAATAATTAAAATTTAAGAATAATTTAATTTTAAGTGAAAATACTTTAAAAAACTATAACTACTTTAATAACTTTAAAATATTTAAGGAACTTTAAAACAATTAAGTGTTGTTAAATAAAAACTTTTAAAACTTAAATAATAAACATACAGAATTAAATTACATGCAGTTCTAAAAAAGGTCAAATAGTAACTTTTAGAAAAATCTCTATATATACTCTATATCTAATAATAACTTTAAAAAAATCTTTGTAATGTTTTTGTGCGAATACACATTTTATTGCTTGAGCTTATGTTTTAAAACTCAACATTCAATGATGAAAAAATAAAAACAGTGGAAAGCATGTAAAAGATGCATTTTCTTACTGTATAATTTTAAGATATCTAAAAATCACTTTTAAAAGTAAGTAAGTTTTAAAATCTTTTACTATTTACAATTGTATACTAAAATATTTGTAAAAGATAGTTGTATTTTCAATAAGTCAATTCATGTTTTAAGTAGAATTATTCTTAAGTGACTTTTTATTAACAATCACAGTGGTGAATTAGACTAATAAGTAGAAAGTTAATATCTGTTAACATTCTATCTAAAAAAAGAGTTGCTTTACCATAGTTGAAATATGTTGTAATAAATACCTAAATATTCATAAACTAAGAAATATTATATTAAATAGAATTAAATCATTTTATCTTTAAACTTTCTTATTTGGAACACAAATTTAGATTAACTTAATTTTTATTAAATTATTTAATACCTGATAAATTCTACATTTTATGATTTTTATCATTATGATTGCCATTCTTTAAGTAAAATAAAAATGTCCTTAGTGACAAAAAACTGTCCTGAATTATTATTAGCATTTTAGAACACTATTGAAAACACCTTACAAAGATTTAAAAAAATAATTGTATAACTAATTATTTAAAATATCAAGCTTATGAACAGTTTGATTATAAAATATTAACATATTTAATAATAAAATGTAGTTCATAATAATTTGAAAAAATAAAATAAAAATCTAGAAAAAAATTAGGCTGAGATTTTTTAAAGTACTCAAAATTATTCTGAGTTTTTTAATAAAAACTACAAACTTGTTCAACTCATCTTTAGGTTCAATTAACAAAAGTTTGCCTGATTTATCCTGACTAATCATAAGTTTGAAAAAGAAATAAAAGAATCCTGAGTACCCTTACATTTTATTTTTCAAGTTCAATGTTGTTGCTCAATGCTCTTCAATTTTTAAAACTTTTTACACAAAAAATTAATTATTCAGCATTTAATTTGTGAAGCTTTTTTATAGTTTTAACAATGATTTTTATGATAATTAGCTAATATATTAAAGATTGAGTCAGTTATCATAATTTATGTGTAATTTTAATGAATTAAAATCTTTGTAATTTCAAATCTTCATTTTGAGAAAAATTTTACAACAACTGTTTTAAAATTAAACTCTTCTTGATTATTTAAAAAAGTAATTAATCCTTAATCAGTTTTAAAATGCCATATTTTTTACCTAAAATACTAGCTTTAAAGATTAAATTTATCCTGAGTTATCTGTTGAGTGTGAAACCTTGCTTAAATATGTCCTGAGTAAACTTAAACTGTAATGAGTTATTTTGAATTCTTTAATCGTTAATATAATTCTTAAATAACATGCTGACTAATCATAAAATTGAAAGAGAAAAAAGAATCCTGAGTACCCTGACTTTGTAACTTTCCTGGTTCAATGTTGTTGCTCACTGCTCTTCAATATTTTAAATATTTCAAACAAAAACTTAGAACTATTTTAATAAAAACAGTTTAAAGTACACTGTAATAATATTAAAATTTCCTATATCTAACAGTTAATTAATTTGTCAACAAATAATGTAGTTTAAACATGAGTTCTACTGAGATCTTTTAAAGCAATATTAAGTATTTTATAAAAACACAAAATTTGCAAAACTCAATTTAAAATTTTCAAAAAAAATATTTACATCCTAAGTGTATGGCAACCCTAGTTCATTGATTTCTCAGCTCTAATAACAGCAACAGGTAGTTAAGTAATGACATCCTGTTGCTGTTATTACATGCTTTCAGGGACGTAGCTAGCTAAAGCAAGTTACGAATCTACAAAAATTTAAACATATAAAATAACGCGTGATAACGTCCTAGCGGGAACACAGCTACCTCTAATGTTATTGAGTTTAATCTGAAACTCTGCAATTATGTTAATACATTAAAAATGGAATGTTTAAGTACTAGTGATAAGTGTATACAAAGCAATTTATTTTGCTTAACACCCCCTATGACTCTTTATGTGTTGCCACTTGTGTAAACCCAAAAAACATTCATTAAAAATAAATATAAAAAAATCACAATTTAACTCAAAAACATTTATACTCATTAAATCATATATTTAAGGTTGTCAATAGTAACAACAAGTTATGCAAATTTTTGTAAGATAAAATTGTATAATTTCGATTTTTGAAGCTACAGCTTCAATTAGGATCAATTTTGCATGCAGCTTTTTGTCAAATTAAAAGCTTTAACGCGCTAAATGTTACAATTTTGATGTGTTTAATTCGTTTAATCTTTACGACACTAAAAACGTTAGAGAATACAAACATGTCGAAATTGTCTCTCAGGAGTGCATAACTAAGTTTAAATGAATACTTAAAGCTAAGAAAGCAGAGTCTTTTAAAGCTTAAATAAAAGCAAGTTTTTTCGCATATAAGTATACGTTTCTGTAGATTTACAGAAACGTACCAAGCCACGTGTCTGCATGCTTTTATGTGTTCTTTTTATTATTTATCATTTTATCATTCAAAAATCTGTGAAATACCACAATTGTCAAGTTTATTAATGGTTTAGAGAAAAAAAACAACTATAATGCCATAGTTATTCGAGCATTACTTCTTAAGTTTAATAACTATTTTATTATGATGTTACAAAATAGACTTTTTATTTAACCGTTATTTCAAAAAATAGAAATAGTTATATAAATTAAAAAAAATACATACGTAGATCTTATTAAAATCTTATGTTTAATTTTTGCAATATCTTAAATATTTATAAACATATTTTTAACTACTAAAAAAATATTTTATTTCTTTATTTAAGCCATATATCAAAAAATGTTTAATATTATCCAAAAATAAAATTTAGGCTTTTAGATATTTGTAGGACCTAAATTTATTTTTTTACATTTAAAAATTTACAGCACTATTTTAGTTGTGACTCTTTCAATTTTTTTTAAGAATATTATTTGTGGAAATTTTAATTGTCCGAACTTAAATAGTCGTTCATCCAACTTGCTGTGACTTAAAAATAATCATCATTTTTTATAATATTTTTGTACTTGAACATTTTCCATATTCTTGTGGGTTATTTGGAGTTATAATTCGTCAGTTTTATTTTGACTTTATGGTTCTAAACTTTTTAAGTTCTATAGTGATTTTGAAGGCTTAACATTTGTCAGTTCAATAGCAACTTTGTGGACTGAAAATTAGTCAGCTGTTTTTTGATTTTTTGGACTTATATTTTGTGCGTTCTCTATCGAATTCATGGAATTTATAAGTTGATAGTTCAATTTGACTTTGTGAACTTACATTTTGATAGTTGTGTAGTTTCTGTGCTTACAATTGGACAATATCCATTTTTTTTTAATTTTAAAACATGTTTTTTTTAAATATACCACTTTTTGCCTGACGGTATTTTCAACCCCTATGTCTTTTTAGTTATGACTAGATGCCTCAACGGATTTTAAAAGGTCAACTAGTAATCTCTAAATCTACTTAAGAAAAAAGTTAACAATGAAATGAAAATGTCAAACAATTTTAAAAATTAAATGTGAAAAATACTGCCCTAATAAGAAAATATTAAATATACAAGTAAACTTTTTTGGGTAAAACACTGTCTTGGTCTTATACAACTTTAACCTAAATAACTGGAAATTCTTAACTTTGATGATGCCCTGTAAGGTTAAAGTGTAGTGTACAAACACTCTAAAAGACTTAACTAAATTTAACATTAACTTAAATTTTAATTATATTTACATGTATTTTATACTTTTTATAAAAACTAGGCATGACTTTTGGTAGGTAAAGTTTATATCAAAGAGCATATCAAACATTACAAAATAAAGAACTTTAAATGTGGTTAAAACATTTAAACAAAAATTCAATCTAGCAGGAACATACTATAACATTGAACATTGCTAAATTTAATTAAAAATAAACTACTATGAAACAAGATCAAAGTTCAATTATAAGTAATAAACAGTATTTAAAAACGAAACAAAAAATAAAACAATATGATGATAAATAATTTCAGTTTTGGAGCTCTATCTGAAAGGTCTTGAGTTAAATATCTATTCAATTACACTACGGCTGTTTATATAGCTATATCTTTAAAAAAAAATTGCTGAAAATAATTTTGCTTTTATTTGACTGATTTTAAAATGTCTGATGTTCAAAAAAAAAAGATAACAGCAGTGAAACTGGCATTCCTTTACATTTACTATTCCTACCATTTTTAAAGAGAGTCTCACACTACGTTTCCAATCCATTTTTGCTAGGAGAATTGTGAAAAAAAGTAGTTTTTATTATCTTTCACCGCAAACTTCCCTATCTCTTTAAAAATACTGCAAAAAAACATATAAAATAATAAATTAGTCTTGAAACAAATTAAATATGAAACATTTAACTAGACACCAACAAGTGATTATAATGTTTCTAAATTATAATTATAAAATTATACATTTTAAAAGCCTTTTCAGAAAATCAAATTAAAAAAATGTTTAATTACTAGGCGAAACAATAATATTAACATTTTAATTTCAACAATTTAACCTAAAATTATCACTCAATTGTCATGTCTATGAAATCTCCTAAAACACAAACTCCTAAAAATTGCTAGAATATTGTTTAATGCTAGCGGTGTATTAATGAATTTCTAATTGTGAATATAGAAATAGCAACAGGATATATAACTTAAATTTCATTACTATACAAGCAATTGTAGCTGGTAGAGGTGATTCAACAACATTGAATTAGGGTTGATTAAAAATAGGTACTCAGGGAAGTTTGTAATTTTTTAAATGCTGAGAAAAACTCATGCTAGCTTTTTTTTTAGAGTATTAAGGCCAGTATGGTGTAATTAAAAAAAAAATTCTGGTTATATAAAAAAAATTTCAAAAAATTCTTGTTCTGTTTTAAAATCATAGATGAGATATTTTTGTTCAAAATCCAATTTTATGATATTTATATTCAAATCTGTTCAAAACTTGAAATATTTTTTGTTAATGATATGATATAGATTAATTATGTACAGGATTATAAAATTCTAAGATAACTTCGAAAAAATGTATGCAAATTTGCCACATTCTAAAAATAAGTTAAAATAAATTTAGTATGTAAGGGTACTATTTTGACCTTTAAAAATGTGAACCTAAAAATGTGAATGTTTAAAACTGATTAAGGATAACATACTCTTTTAAAAAATCTAGTATAGTTTTTTTTTCAAAACAAGTTGTTCTAAAGTTATTTTCAATATGAAGATTAAAAATGACAATGGTTTCTATATTTTTAAATGACACAAAACATATGCTAACTAACTAACTCTGTAAAGTATTATATTAGCTAAGTGTTAAAGAAAGCATAGTTCAAACCATAACAATATTTTACAAATTAAATATTTAATTTTAGAAACTTAGATACTATTATAGTGAACAATTTTTTTTTTAATTAAATTACAACTCTAATTCATTTCTATTGAAATAGTCTTTCTTTCACTAGTGTTATATTTTAACCTTTTTGTTTATAGAAGTTAGATAATTTTTATAAAAATAATATTTCTTGCACAAACTGTAGAAAACAAAATAGTTTTAAACAATTTTGTTTATAGTTAAATAAAGTTTTAAACAAAATCTTAAAATGACAACATAATAATTTCATGGTCAGTGTTTTTTGAGTGTATGACCTTTGAAGTCTGATTTAAAATATTCCATTTGATTTAAAAGGATTATAAAACACAAATTATTCTAGAGTCTAACATATGAACAAAATAAGAGAAATATCTTAAAATAAATACACTAATTACATTGTTTAAACTATAACTGCAACCGTGTTAAACTAAATGCTTGTAGTGTATAATAAGTTTTTTAATTAGGAATATTGAAATAACAACAATAAAAAATTAAATATCATTGCAATAAAATAATTTGTACCTTATAGTACCTTATTTACGTTATAATGTATTTATACTTCATAGCTTGAAGCAAAAACATTGAAATAGGGTTTTCTAAAAATTAGATACTTATAATATGAATTTTTTTAAATCTCAGGGTAACTCAGGCTAGTTTTTTTTAACATTCAGGATGACTCGGGCCAGTCTGGTGTTATTAAAAAATTGCAGGGTAGTTTTAAGAATTTATGAAAAATCTATTCCTTATTTTCTAGTTCATGAATAAAATGCCGTTGTCCCATATTCAATGATGTTATTTATACTTTACAACAAAATTGGGAAAAAAAAAGTTTTTATATATATTAAAAAGCATTTAAATTTAATAAAAATGAAGAAATATGTAAAAGATTAAATAAAATTAGGATGACTCAGGACAGATTTAAGCAAATTTGCCACACAAAAAAAAAAACAACTCAGGATAAAGTTTTCTTAAACTTTCTTTACTTTCTGATAATGATGATATTTTAACTAGGTATTTAAGCTTGATTAAGAACTATTTATTAGCTTTTAACTTTTAATAAACTTAGGCTGGTATGATACAACTCGAACATTTTTGCTTTTTAAGTGGCAACCTAGTAAAACACTAATTATTAATAAGATATTATATTAAAGTATTCGAAAATGAATTATGTTAAAGAATTTGTTTTAGCTTTCTGGAATACAAACAGGTATAAATTTTATTAAGTTAACTGATTACTAAATTCTTTAATAATTGTAAATCATTTAACACAAAAAAACTTTTTTTGAAGTAAATATTCTTAAAAATAAGAAAAAAGGGTTGATAACATAACAAATGTATAAAAGTAACCCATAAATTTTATTTCAAGTTAGGTTTTTATAGAGAGTAAGGATGTAGGTAAAATTAGAAAAGTATTAATTTTAACTAATCAAATAGTTTATTAACACTTAAGTATAGTAGTCAATGTAAATTTTATTCTAATAAATGTTAAATTAAATAGGCATTCTATGTATTGCTAAAAGTCGTTTAATATAATAAGGTGAAAAAAAGTAAAATCAAAATATTTTTCAAATGTCACTAAAACTAAAACTGCGGCCCGCGAAGACTTTGGAAACTTGAAATTTGGCCCGCGACCACCTACTGCCTGCCGACCCCTGCTTTAAACTATCAATACTATTTCATAAACAATACGACAGTAAAATTGCATCTAGGCTAGTTAAAAAACAACATTAGAGCAAAAATTACATAAGTATTATAAATAAAATAACTTTTGCCCTTGTAATATCATATAAGATAAAATGGCCTTTTTAAGTAAAACCCAAAATAATTTTCACACTACCATATTTTTATTCTTTTGCTCCTGTTGTATTGTATACAGTTAAAATATAATTATGATGAACTCTATCAGAGACTTTTTTGTACACTTTATGTTTTTATTCTATCCAACCTTTAGAGCAGGGTTTCCCAAAGTGGGCGATATCGCCCTCCTGGGGGCGATTTTAGTAATTCGGGGGGCGATAATTAGTAAGGGGGCGAAAGGGTGGGCGATAACTAGTAAGGGGGCGAAAAGGGGGCGATTTTAAAATTTTGAGTTGTCATAAAATTTTTACATTATATCTTGCTATTTTACTAATTTTAACTTGCTATTAAATATTTGACCCTGAGGAAAAACTTAAACAAAAAAGTTTATTGTGTTTATGTAAAATATAGAGAAAAAATCAAGTACTTATGGCCCCTACTTTCATGTTAATTACATATATTTTCTTATTTAACAATTACATAGATCATAGACGGTCGGAATTCCTCTCCCTATTTTTTAACCTGAAATATATGTTATTTAGGATCATAAATGGTTTGTAAAAGTCTATGTTTTTATATTAACTAAACCTCATGATACTTCAAATTGTTTTTTGAAAATTCATTAAGTTAGACTAAGAATTAAAAATATACAGGGTTGCCAATTTACCTAAAAAAACCTGGAATTTGACAATTTAAGCAAAAAAAAAATCTAAAAATCCGGAATTTTAACAATTTCAACATATTAAGTAGTAAAATTTCGATTTGACACAAAAGAGCTATCATGTAGATAAAAATAAAGATCCTTTTCGTGGCAGATCTTTTTGAAGTAAACGACTCACAGGAAACCTTCTCAGACTTACAAACCGGCCTTGAATTTAAAGTAATTTATTCCCCAAGAACGATATGAAAGCTTTTAGACTCAACAAAAACTAAGGTAAAAGTATCCAATCATTTGAGAGGAATTTAGATTGTTGTGTATACTTTTCCTTCTAGCTATGTTGTTGAGAAAGCTTTTAGTTTAGTTATCAACATCTTGAGCAAAATATCTAATCTAGATATTTGTAAAGAAGGTGACTTAAGACTTTATTTGACTGATTTAGAATCAGATTAGAAAAATTTGCAAGCATTCATGAACCCATCCTTCGCATTATATTAGAATTTAGTAGCAGACATTATTTTATGAAAGTTTTACTTATTTATTTGATATTTTAAAATACTTCTTATAACCTAGTTTGTATTATATTAAAGTAGTCTTTTTAAATTAAAAATTATTCTAAATTATTTATTCTATAACAGGTTTGCATAATTCCTAATAAATATTAATTACGGTAGACTTCCTCTTGAGTTCGCACTTTTTAACCAAAAAAAAGTTCAAATTTATATTTTCTTGAATGTAACTTAAATAAAGTCTATTACTAACTAGTATTAATATAACAAAAAATACACAATGTTTAATAGCTTATATAGATTTTTTTTTATGAATGTTTGTTTTATGTTTTACTTGATTTCTTGTTTATTCATAACGTTATTGCATATAACATATTTAAATTTATCATTTTGTATAAAAAATGGTAACAACTTTTGAGTTTAAACTTTTTGATTTTGTTCAAAGTGCGAACTGAAGAGGAAGTCTACTGTATTTATAAAATGGTTTATTTTTTAAATATGTTAATAGCTTTGTTTTGACCTGGTTAGTTTTGTAGTTTATATTTGTCGATTTCCATTACACTAAAAGTTTTTATAGCATAGTGGTTAAAGTATTTGTTTGAAAAAAAATTATTTGACATATTTTTGTCATTACTTGTTTAATCTGTATAAAAAAAAATTGATAACCATTAAAGTTTTTATTTCAAAATTATTTTTTGGTTTTAAAAGAGTATAGATTTGATGTCTCTATTTGAAATGACTTCAATTTTTTTATTTAAAAGATTGTTAAACTCAAATTTATTTTTTAACTTGATTTATTGTTGTTAGAAAATCTATATATTAAATAATTTTAAACTATTAATACAACTGTTTTTGTTTTATCTTATTTTTTAATATATTAGCAATTAGAATATGTTGTTTAATTTAATATTTCAACAATAGCTTTTAGTTTTTCACTATTTTCTTCGGGTAAACTATTATAGGCTAATAACTAGAGAAAAAATAAAATTAAACAGTTTTAAATAAGCCATCAAAAAGACTGATACAGTGACAAAACAAAGTTTTAACATAATTAAAAGATTTTTTAAATTGATTAATTTCTGTTCCCAGAACTAACTGTAAAACATTTGATTTTTTTCTAATTTAGATTAAGAAAACAATGTTAAAATTAAGGTTTAGTTTCCTAAAGGTTATTCCAAGTCAAATACTATTTAATGGTATTTTACTACAAAAATATAGTTTAAAATATTTAAAATTAAATTTTTAATTTTACAACTAACTTGCTTATAATATATCCTATCATTGAAATTAATAATTTTACTGCATTAACAGAAGCTATTGATAAAACCACTTTTCATGAGATAATAAGCCAGCCGGTCAAACTTCCTAAAACTAGATCAGCAATGGTGATTTAATATTTATTTTACTATGTGTAAAATAATCTGTTCAATTTTTTATAGTTTTTTAATCTCTGGTATTTAATTTTAGAACATGCCTATTTATATAATAATTTAAGTATTTTGTGCGGCTTAAATAAGTTACTTAGTATTCACTTCTAAATGTCCGAAATTTGTTAAATGAGAGTTTAAACGTTTTTAACCTCGTGATGAGTTAAGCAAGTTTGATTTTTTTTTAAAGACTCCAAATAGTTTTAAGAACTATCAAAATTTTAGGTCTAATATTTTTTAGGTTTTTAGAGAGATTTACTTGTAATTATAAAATATATTACGATTTTATAACTAACCTGTTTAAAAACTTGACTTTTTAAATAATTAATTAAACAATAAATTATTTTAATATTTCTAAAGTGTTTTGAATAGTGTTTTAAAACTCATGGTAACTGAGGACAGTTTTTTTTTTGACTCAAAAAATGGCAATTATTTTATTGTAAAATTATTAATGGATTAAATAAAATAATTAAAAATCAAGTAAAATTTGATTTTCAAAATAAGTTGTTCTGAATTTGTATTTCAAATAAGAAGGGATAAAAAGAAAATGGTTTAATTTTATCAAGTATAAAATTTAAAAATTTTATGAATTTTTAGGGTTTTATTACAACATATTTCAACTTTGGTTAAGTAACTCTTTTTCAGATAGAATGTTCACAGAGTATGAACTTTTTGCTTATTACTAATATCATTCACCACTGTGTTCGTTAATAAAAAGTCACTTAAAAATACTTCTACCTAAAGCATTAATTGACTTATTGAAGCTAAAAATGCCTTTTACAAATACTTTAGTATTGAACTTAAAAAACTTTAAATAGGAAAATATATTAAAACTTATTTACTTTTAAGTGTGATTTTTTAGATATCTTTAACCTTATATTGTAAGAAATTTCATCTTTTACATGCTTTCCATTGTTTTAATCTTAATTTTTTCATAATTGAATGTTGAACATAAAACATAAGCTCAAGCAATAAAATGTGTATTTGAACAAAAACATTACAAAGAATTTATTTTATGTTATTATTAGATATAGAGTATATATAGAGATTTTGCTAAAAGTTACTATTCGACCTTTTTTAGAACTGCGTGTGATTTAATTCTGTATGTTTATTGTTTAAGTTTTAAAAGTTTTTATTAAACAATACTTAATTGTTTTAAAGTTCCTTAAACGATTTAAAATTTTAAAGTAGTTATAGTTTTTTAAAGTATTTTCACTTAAAATTAAATTATTCTTAAACATTAATTATTTCATTTTACCTTATTAAGGTAACTTATACTTTAGTAGAGTCCTTTTAATAATGTTATTTGGTTTTTTCAATAATAGATACATTGTTCAATTTGTCTTGTTCGATTTATGTAACGTAACATTAGTATTTATAAAATAATATTTGAACAACGTAGAGTTTTAATTATGAGTATACCCACACCCATTTACCTACAATAATACTGAAATTTTTAAACTAGTTTCGTATGCTTTATAAGTTATAAGTTTAAATATCAACATAAAGTTTAAGGTGTTGCATAAGATTTATTTTCATTATCACAGAAGTGTTTCAAATAAAGAAAAAATAATAAAGTATCAAAATGGATAACGAAAAATGTTATCTAATTAATGTGATGAAAATAAAGCATATTTGTAGCTTTTAGTAAATAAAAATTTTCTCAAATTTTATAGTTTATAACAGTGTCATTTAAAAAACAAAATATATTTTTTATTCTAAACTTGTAGATATTTTTGTAGTCAGAAAACAATAAAAATAAGATGGTAAGTAATATTACTTATCAAAATTACTTTGCAAAAAAGTTGTTTGTGAGTTTTTACATTTGTCTGAAATATGATAATAGAAATATAACCTATTTTCAGTATCAACTTTAAACAAAATTTTCATTAAAATCTAAATTATACTTGCTGTGAACCAGATTTGTTTAACTTTTAGTAAACAAACTAATGTTGAAAAACAAAAATGATTTAGTGGTAAAAACATAATTAAATACAAAGTTCATATTAAATAATTAATTTTAGGTTGTTACATTTGTCTTGTTGAAGATGACCAAAGATTACTGCACCCTTGTAAATGTAGAGGTAAGGGTTTTTCAATATATATAGCACTTTATATTTTAGTTTTGCTTTTTTTTTAGATAATGATAGCGGTTTTATTTTTATGTTTATTGCTTTTTTTTTAAATAAAACGAAACTTTAAATTTCTAAATGCAATAAAACTATCCGTAATTGAAAACGGAATAAACATCATACTTTAACTCTGTAGTTTTTGCATGTCAATGTAAAGATGTTTCAATAAGCTGTTTAAGTTTTAATTTTCTTTTAAATATTTAAATAAAAATTTAAAAGGAGATCAAAATATGTTTATGAAAAATGTTTGAAAATGTGGATAGAAGAAAACAATAACGATTTCTGCTTAATATGCAAATACAAGTTTGTTTAAAATTAGTTATAAAAAATATTTCATAGAAATTTTTGTTAAAACAAAAATAAACCACACATTAAAATAGTATTTTTAAGACTATCAAATAGTAATTATTCCTTGTAAATAAGCTATAATTAAAAATTCTTCTAAGCAAATCTGCATTAATTAGTTGTCTAATATACAAAAAAAAATCAAAAGTGTTACTTTATATACATATAAATATACAGATTTCAAAATATACTTTTAAACTTGTATATTACTACTATTTTAAATAATTGTTTATAAAACTATTATGTATACTATACATTAATAAACTAAGTAGTATAGTTGTTTGCTATAGAGTTAAGTTAAATGTTAACCTAGTAGTAATGAAAATTTAAGTTTATCTTTTAGAATAGAAATAATGTGACCAGTCAAAAATGTTTTACTACTACCAGGTTACATCTCGTATTCTTTACATTTGCTGAATTCTTTAGATTATGATATAAACTGTAAAACTCTAACTCTTTGCAAGTGAAAAACTAGTAAACTAACTAGTTTTAAAATATATAAACTACTTATTAACAAAACGAAGACCTAAACAAAAATCTCTTACCGAAAAAAACTTTCAAAAAAAAAAGCATAAACTTGAAATATAGTTTTATTATATAAACTAATTCAGTTGTAAATGCAGATACAAGATAGTCTACGGAGAAAAGGAGAATAATATTTTAAAATACTTAAAAAAGTATTTGTTTCTATTCATTGTTATGTTTTTAGTATTGTATTTGATTGTATACATATACGAGATGTTTTTAAGAAGACATAAAATTGTTGAAGACAGTTGGACTCACTTGGAAAAACTAGTCGCATGTTTAGCATATTACCCTTTGTTTGTGTTTGCCTGGGTATTTGGAGAAAAGTTAGTTTTATTATTATTATTTTATGAATTTAATATTTCTTTTTGTAAAACAGAGTAGTTGTTCAAAATTAACTTTTTATTAAAAAAGTTTAATTATACGTTTGTTCCAGGGATCAACTAGTCAAAAGCAAAGTCATCGGAATAAGAAATTTGGAAGATAAAACTTGTTAAAGGGAGTTTATCAATAAATTTTTTTTAATTTTTTTTATATGTTTCATAGTAGCTTCTATATTATTCTATAAACTTCTTTTTTGCCTATGAATAAATTGTTTTACGATAATTATTGGTGTACTCTATTTGTTCTTGTAAAATAACATATTAATAATTACTTGAAATTCGTTTAGGTACGCATCTATACATCACTCTACAACTAGTTAAAAACTAACTTATTATGTTTCATTCTTCTGTTCTAGATCCATGTTTCAATTAGGTAGTAATAAACAAAAAATGCTTGTTTGGATCAGATTAGCAAGTTTTACGTTGTAGTTATAACGTTGTAGCTAAGATACATAAGTTGCTTTATTTTAAGATACGTAATAAAGTGTTTTTTTTGGTACTTTGCGTACACATATTTAGTAAACTTACCAGTTTACTTCAAGTTAAATTACTGTTATATAGTTTTTTTTTTTTCCTTCTTAATTATGTTGTACTTTTTAATAATAAGAATATTATTAAATGGTTTTCAAACATGTTGTATTTGCTTTTTTGAACAAGCTTGGTAAGGAAATAAAGTTGTAGTTATTGTTTACATAACTGATAGTTTTTACTGTATATTGATATCATTGTATAAAATCTACGGATACTTCGAAAGAAATTATTACTTTAACAAACAATTTTATAAATTAAGTTAAAAAAATGTATTGCTTTATTTATTTTCATATACTTTTAAATAATATCTACATTATAATTTAAACAATTTTTTAATATAAATTATCATTCAATTGTCATGCCTATGAAAACCGCTAAAATATATACTCCTATAAATTGGCAGAATATTGTTTAATGCTAATGGTGTTTTAATGGTTTTTGAATGGTGAATGTAGAAATAACAACAGGATATATAACTTCAATTTCATTACAATAATACAAGCAGTTGTAGCTGGTAAATATGATTCAATGACATTGAATTAGGGTTGATTGAAAATAAGTACTCGGGAAAATTTGTACATTTTTAAGTTTTAAGAATAACTCATGCTAGTTTTATTTTTATATTTAGAGTATTGAGGCCACTATTGTGTTATAAAAAGAATGCTGGTTATATTAAGTAATTTTTAAAAATTCTTGTCCTGTTTTCAAAACATAGATGAGATACTTTTGTTTAAGATTCAATTATATGATGTTTATAGTAAAATTGGTTCAAAAATTGATTTACTTTTTGTTAAGGATATGATATAGATAAAATATACAAATAATATGTAGAGGATTATAAAATTCTAAGATAACTTCGGGAAAATGTATGCAAATTTTCCACATTCTAAAAATAAGTTAAAATAAATTTAGTATGTAAGGGTACTATTTTGACCTTTAAAAATGTGAATCCTGTTTATTGTAAAACTGATTAGAATAACAGACTCTTTTAAAAAATTAAGTATAGTTTAATTTTTGAAAACAAGTTGTTCTAAAGTTATTTTCAATATGAAGATTAAAAATGACAATGGTTTCTATATTGTTAAATGACACAAAACATATGCTAACTAACTAACTCTGTAAAATATTATATTAGCTGAAAGTTAAAGAAAGCATAGTTCAAACCATAACAATATTTTACAAATTAAATATTTAATTTTAGAAACTTAGATACTACTATAGTGAAATTTTTTTTTTCTATTAAATTACAACTCTAATTCATTTCTATTGAAATAGTCTTTTTTTCACTAGTGATATATTTTAACCTTTTTGTTTATAGAAGTTAGATAACTTTTATAAAAATAATAATTCTTTCACAAACTGTAGAAAACAAAATAGTTTTAAACAATTTTGTTAAAGTATTCAACGAAATCTTAAAATGACAATATGTTAATTTCATGGTCAGTGTTTTTTGAGTGTATGTCCTTTGAAGTCTGATTTAAAACATACCATTTGATTTAAAAGGATTATAAAACACAAATTATTCTAGAGTCTAACATAGAAATAAAAACATAAATATCTTAAAATAAATACACTAAATACATTGTTTAAACTATAACTACAACCATGTTAAATTGAATGCTTGAAGTGTTTAAATAAGTTTTTTAATTAGGAATATTGAAATAACAACAAAAATTTAAACATCATTGCAATAAAATAATTTGTAACTTAAAGTACCTTATTTACGTTATAATGTATATATACTTTATAGCTTCAAGCAAAAACATTGAAATAGGGTTGTCTAAAAATTAGATACTTATAATATGAATTTTTTTAAATCTCAGGGTAACTCAGGCTAGTTTTTTTAACATTCAGAATGACTGGGGCCAGTCTGGTGTTAATAAAAAATTGCAGGGTAGTTTTAAGAATTTATGAAAAATATATTCCTTATTTTCTAGTTTATGAATAAAATGCCGTTGTCCCATATTCAATGATGTTATTTATACTTTACAACAATATTGGGAAAAAAAGTTTTTATATATATTAAAAAGCATTTAAATTTAATAAAAATGAAGAAATATGTAAAAGATTAAATAAAATTAGGATGACTAAGGACAGATTTAAGCAAATTTGCCACACAAAAAAAAACAACTCAGGATAAAGTTTTCTTAAACTTTCTTTACTTTCTGATAATGATGATATTTTAACTAGGTATTTAAGCTTGATTAAGAACTATTTAATAGCTTTTAACTTTTAATAAACTTAGGCTGGTATGATACAACTCGAACATTTTTGCTTTTTAAGTGACAACCTAGTAAAAGACTAATTATTAATAAGATATTATATTAAAGTATTCGAGAATGAATTATGTTAAAGAATTTGTTTTAGCTTTCTGGAATACAAACAGGTATGAATTTTATTAAGTTAACTGATTACTAAATTCTTTAATAATTGTAAATCATTTAACACGAAAAAACTTTTTTTGAAGTAAATATTCTTAAAAATAAGTAAAAAGGGTTGATAATATAACAAATGTATAAAAGTAACCCATAAATTTTATTTCAAGTTAGGTTTTTATAGAGAGTAAGGATGTAAGTAAAATTAGAAAAGTATTAATTTTAAGTTATCAAATAGTTTATTAACACTTAAGTATAGTAGTCAATGTAAATTCTATTCTAATAAATGTTAAATTAAATAGGCATTCTATGTATTGCTAAAAGTCGTTTAAAATAATAAGGTAAAAAAAAACTAAAATCAAAATATTATTCAAATGTCACTAAAACTAAAACTGCGGCCCGCGAAGACTTTGGAAACTTTAAATTTGGCCCGCGACCACTTACTGCCTGCCGACCCCTGCTTTAAACTATCAATACTATTTCATAAACAATACGACAGTAAAATTGCATCTAGGCTAGTTAAAAAACAACATTAGAGCAAAAATTACATAAGCATTATAAATAAAATAACTTTTGGTTTTATAATAACTTTTGCCCTTGTAATATCATAAAAGATAAAATGGCCTTTTTAAGTAAAACCCAAAATAATTTTCACACTACTATATATTTATTCTTTTGCTCCTGTAGTATTGTATACAGTTAAAATATAATTATGATGAACTCTATCAGAGACTTTTTTGTACACTTTATGTTTTTATTCTATCCAACCTTTAGAGCAGGGTTTCCCAAAGTGGGCGATATCGCCCCCTGGGGGCGAAAGGGTGGGCGATAACTAGTAAGGGGGCGAAAAGGGGGCGATTTTAAAATTTTGAGTTGTCATAAAATTTTTACATTATATCTTGCTATTTTACTAATTTTAACTTGCTATTAAATATTTGACCCTGAGGTAAAACTTAAACAAAAAAGTTTATTGTGTTTATGTAAAATATAGAGAAAAAAATCAAGTACTTATGGCTCCTACTTTCATGTTAATTACATATATTTTCTTATTTAACAATTACATAGATCATAGACGGTCGGAATTCCTCTCCCTATTTTTTAACCTGAAATATATGTTATTAAGGATCATAAATGGTTTGTAAAAGTCTATGTTTTCTATATTAACTAAACCTCGTGATACTTCCAATTGTTTTTTGAAAAGTCATTAAGTTAGACTAAGAAGTAAAAATATACAGGGTTGCCAATTTACCTAAAAAACCTGGAATTTGACAATTTAAGCAAAAAAATCTAAAAATCCGGAATTTTAACAATTTCAACATATTAAGTAGTAAAATTTCGATTTGACACAAAAAAGCTATCATGTAGATAAAAACTTTAGAATCCTTTTCGTGGCAGATCTTTTTAAAGTGAACGAATCACAGGAAACCTTCTCAGACTTACAAACTGGCCTTGAAGTTAAAGTAATTTATTCCCTAAGAACGATATGAAAGCTTTTGGACTAAAAAAAAAACTAAGGTAAAAGTATCCAATCATTTGAGAGGAATTTAGATTGTTGTGTATAGTTTTTCTTTCTAGCATGTTGTTGAGAAAGCTTTTACTTTAGTTATCAACATCTTGAGCAAAATATCTAATCTAGATATTTGTAAAGAAGGTGACTTAAGGCTTTATTTGACTGATTTAGAATCAGATTAGAAAAATTTGCAAGCATTCATGAACCTCATCCTTCGCATTATATTAGAATTCAGTAGCAGACATTATTTTATGAAAGTTTTATTTATTTATTTGATCTTTTAAAATACTTCTTATAACCTAGTTTGTATTGTATTAAAGTAGTCTTTTTAAATTAAAAATTATTATAATTATTTATTCTATATCAGGTTTGCATAATTCCTAATAAATATTAATTACGGTAGACTTCCTCTTGAGTTCGCACTTTTTAATCAAAAAAAAGTTCAAATTTATATTTTCTTAAATTTAACTTAAATAAAGTCTATTACTAACTAAGTATTAATAAAACAAAAAATACACAATATTTAATAGCTTATATAGATCTTTTTTTTATGAATGTTTGTTTTATGTTTTACTTGATTTCATGTTTATTCATAACGTTATTGCATATAACATATTTAAATTTACCATTTTGTATAAAAAATGGTAACAATTTTTGAGTTTAAACTTTTTGATTTTGTTCAAAGTGCGAACTGAAGAGGAAGTCTACTGTATTTATAAAATGGTTTATTTTTTAAATATGTTAATAGCTTTGTTTTGACCTGGTTAGTTTTGTAGTTTATATTTGTCGATTTACATTACACTAAAAGTTTTTATAGCATAGTGGTTAAAGTATTTGTTTGAAAAAAAATTATTTGACATATTTTTGTCATTACTTGTTTAATCTGTATAAAAAAAAATTGATAACCATTAAAGTTTTTATTTCAAAAATTATTTTTTGGTTTTTAAAGAGTATAGATTTGATGTCTCTATTTGAAATGACTTCAATTTTTTTATTTAAAAGATTGTTAAACTCAAATTTATTTTCTAACTTGATTTATTGTTGTTAGAAAATCTATATATTAAATAATTTTAAACTATTAATACAACTGTTTTTGTTTTATCTTATTTTTTAATATATTAGCAATTAGAATATGTTGTTTAATTCAATATTTCAACAATAGCTTTTAGTTTTTCACTATTTTTTCGGGTAAACTATTATAGGCTAATAACTAGAGAAAAAATAAAAATAAACAGTTTTAAATAAGCCATCAAAAAGACTGCTACAGTGACAAAACAAAGTTTTAACATAATTAAAAGATTTTTTTAATTGATTAATTTCTATTCCCAGAACTAACTGTAAAACATTTGATTTTTTTCTAATTTAGATTAAGAAAAAAATGTTAAAATTAAGGTTTAGTTTCCTAAAGGTTATTCCAAGTCAAATACTATTTAATGGTATTCTACTACAAAAAATATAGTTTAAAATGTTTAAAATTAAATTTTTAATTTTACAACTAACTTGCTTATAATATATCCTCTCATTGAAATTAATAATTTTACTGCATTAACAGAAGCTATTGATAAAACCACTTTTCATGAGATAATAAGCCAGTCGGTCAAACTTCCTAAAACTAGATCAGCAATGGTGATTTAATATTTATTTTACTATGTGTAAAATAATCTGTTCATTCTTTTATAGTTTTTTAATCTCTGGTATTTAATTTTAGAACATGCCTATTTATAAAATAATTTAAGTATTTTGTGCGGCTTAATAAGTTACTTAGTATTCACTTCTAAATGTCCGAAATTTGTTAAATGAGAGATAGTTATAATGTCAGGTTTCAGTTAAGATTTCAGATTGGTAGCGTACGGTCCAGATCCAATCAAATTTCGACCCGCTAAGTAATTTGAAAACTACTTGTGCAAAATAAACAAAATTTATTTTTTTGATGCTTATGATTTTGAAATACACTACGATTTGGTTTTCAGTTACTTTGTATTTCCTAGATCACAATAATAGTAAATCATTTTATTACAATTATGCTCGAGCTTTTTAATTTTCTCTATGTTATTTTTTTTAAATTATGCAGCCTGCAATTACATTTTTTTAACGAGTTGAAACAAGAAAAGCTTTTTTAGTAAACATGAATTGCTGACTACAACAGTTGTCCACCACAACCCTAAAAGTTTCATTAGTTTGAAAACAGTTTATATATAATCAGGATTGATTACTGATTAAACAAGGCTTTTTAAAATTTAAGTAATTTAATACACTTTACTGGGCTTATAAGAAAACAACTGTAACTTAATATCCAAAGCCCTGTAAACTACTTTAAACACAGCCCAAAAGTGCGTGCATAAGAAATACCAGACTAAATTACATATCGAACACAAATTTTTAGGCTCAAAAGTTTGTACTCAAGAGAAAAACTACTTTTTAAAATCGTTGGGGGCGATTATTTATCAAATTTCTGAAAAGGGGGCGATATAGTAATTGAGTTTGGGAAACCCTGCTTTAGAGTAATAGTCAGGGGCGTCTACAGGCTTTATTAAGTTTTTTTAAAGACACGTTATAAAATGAGCTTCACTGACTGTTTTGTTGTTTTTTTGTTTGTTAAAGTACAAACCTAAATGAAATTTGTTAATGTTTATTAAATATCAATCACACCTAAAAAGTGTATATTTGTAACACATATTTATTTTTTTACTTTATTTTAAACTTTGATATTAGATGTTTTTTAAATTTTAACATCTTAAGTTGATCTAGTTATTTGGTTTAAGTTTATTCTTATTTAAGTTAAAAGAGCTTGAGTCATGGTTATGTTAAAACTTATTAACTTTTAATTGACAGAATGATAGTTGGGTAATTAACTTTATTATTTGTTAACTAGAAGTTTGAGTTAAAATTTTTGTTTACAAAACATACAAAAAGAAAATAAGCTATAAACATGTGGGAGTCTGATTTAATTTCACATAATTTTTAAATGCTATAAAAATACAATAAATGAAGTGTAAGTTTAAAACTGAGCATATGCACCCCTACATGAGTTTTGTGAACTGTAAAACTTTTGTGCACCCAAAAAAAATATTTCGTGCAAACAGTGAAAACCACTAGCCTAATAATAGTCTAATAATATTGTAAGTGAGTTTTTAGTCAGTTTTTAAATTTACAGTTAAAAAAAAAGTTACTAATACTGTTTAAAAATGTATTAAAACAAAATGTAAAACTGGAAAAAAATTGAACACTTTTAAGTAATACTGATAATAAAATAAAAAAGATTCTTATGGGTTTTTCATAACCTTTACACCAGAAAAATTGCATAAGAAAAAATATTTTTTTAAGTTAAACATTGAATGATAGTATTATTACAACATCATATTTTTATTATTGTACTACTAAAGTGTGGTATACAGTTAAAATGTAAAGAAAACTTTTATACTTTAAGAAACTTTTTTTTTTGTTTGTATTTTCAACATTTTTTATCTTCAAGTTAGACTTTAGGATAGTAGTCATGGGCGACAGTATATTTTTTAAGCGGGACTAAAATTTCTTTTTCTTTATTTCTTTATAAAATGAACCAAGTACAGACTGTTTTGTTTATTAAAGTGTAAACTAATACTTGTTAAATATTAGTTATAGTATTAAAAATACATGTGTTACTCAAATTATGTACTTATGTTTAATTTAAACTTTGATATAAAATATTTATTTTGATTTAATTAATTTTAGTTAACATAATTATTTGATTTAAGTTTATGTCTTAGAAAATTACTAGAGGATAAGTCATAATTTTGATAAAGTTTGATGGCTTTATTATTTATAGTTAAGCAAAATGATTTTATTTTTCTCGTTTAATGTAAAGCTTAAAAAGAATGTTGAAATGTCACTTAAGTAATGCCGTAGTCTAGTGATTGAATCCTATAGGGTTTTAAATTATTTATAGTAACTAAAAAATAAATAGAAGAGAATATACATTATAAACATGCGGGAGTCTTATTTAAATTAACACAAGTTTCAAATAACAATTAAAATAAAAAAATTTCTGCTCACCTAGCATTTCTCTACAGTGAAATACTCTCAACTAAAAAATGCTGAAGTATCTTTGAACATTTTAGAATTGAAGTTACAATATATAATTTAGAAGTAATGGATATTTTTTTTTGATAAAATAAATTATTTTGAGTATTCACGTTAAAGTTATTATTAGTTCATATATAAGTAAGATTAAAGTTTTTTTTTTTTGAAATTGGAAAAATAACTGTAATCTATCTTATTAATTATATTTTCTTTACTAGTTTACATTAATGCTTAATTATATTATAGTCAATGATAATTGTTAGAATAAATAAAATAGGCACTTTTAGAACTTCAAAGCTAATAACTTTTTTTTTAATAATTCTTCAAAAGAGTAGCACCAATAGAATAATTAATTTATTGAAAAGATAAATCCCTTTAACACTGTGCATTAATTAAAAAATCTTTAATTTAAACAAAACCTTTTTTAGATATATCTAATGCCTATAATTTTTCTTTTACTATACTTTTTTTTGTTACTTTATGATCAGTATTTTAAACAAAAATTGAATCATAATTTTCTAATGCTTAAGTTATAAAAAACTAAGTTGAAATTTTGCTACCCACGTTTAAAAAAGTTTGAAGCCGTTAGATTTAAAGCATAATAAAAAAATTGTCCTAAATATTCATTTAGAAGTTACGGCAACTAAAAATTATTTTTTAAAATCAAAGGAACTACTTAAAAAAAACTACTTTAGCTTATCCTTTATTTAAGTTTTTTTCGTAGTGTTAATTGTAAATAAAACGTAATAATTATAGTCAAGTATGCTTAACTGAACTTTATATTTCAGATATACTATTTTAAACACTATAACTTATACGCATAAAATCAACCAAAGTATCCAAGCTAGATCTTTTTGGCAAAAAATGTTTAAATATAAGAGAAACATAATAAAAGTTTTGTTGTGTTTTCTACTAATAAACAACCCAGTAGCAGGTGAACGCGTTGATATTGGTAAAACACTCTCAAACGGAAAAAACGTTAACACAGGTGTTGATGACAGTTTAACATTGCATAATTTCCGGCAAGGAGAAGCTGGAAACTGTGGTATGATAGCTTCAATGGCAACATTGGCAATCTATGAAGATCTTTACAACAAAGTCGTGCCAGGAGGTCAGAACTTTGAAATGAAGAACCCGTCAAGTGATGTGTTTAATATTTACGAGCTTGGAAAACTTCACAGAGTCGAGGTTGACAAAAGTCTACCGACCGATGAAAATGGTTTAATATACGGTAAAAGTTCGAGTGAAAATTTAGTAGGGCCGTTCCTGGAAAAAGCTCTAGTTCAATTGCACTTTGATGGAAATTATGAATCTTCATTCGCTATTCCAGCAAGCTTTGTCCTTTAAAGTTCGTCGAATAACTATTTTGAAGAATTTTGGTTTCAATCGAGGAACACCACTTATGAAATGGACAAAGTACTCGACCACAGTTTGAAAACAAATTCTCAGATGGTAGTAGCTTTTTCCGATGTAGGTAAAAGCTCAAAAATTATACCCTACCACGCCTACACTATAGTTAGCGAAAATGACGCGGGGAAAAGACAAGTCAAACTCTACAACCCTCATGGTGAAATTTTATCACTTGACAAAAATATCTTGAACGAAACATCTGGTGTTTTGACAATGTCTTATTTTGACAACAAGATTTTTCAAATGCCAGAAATAAAAACCTCCATTGAGTTTACTGGTAATTGGCCTTTATTAAAAAATAATAAAAGGTTTTATTTTGTTGGTTACGATTTGTTAATTGAAGAAGATGACACAGAAATTCTTATTAATATACTTTCAAAATTTAGTGTTGATGTAAAACCGCTAATCATCATTACCAATGATTACAGAACGACTGTAAGCTTAAACATTGCAAGTGGAAATTTAATATTTTACAAAGGGTCCTTGAGAGAAAACTTAAAACGTGGAAAGTACAAACTAATGGTTGCACTGTCAGAAGAAAGCTTGGAAATTTCTAGGAAATTTTTAGAAAACAGTGGGGACAAATTTGTTTTTAAACTTGCTGCTTCAAAACAGTGCTCAGTTGAAAAACCAACGAATAAAGAAATTGAAAGAATAGATGAGGTCTTTGACGATCACTTTGCTACACTTGTGTCAGAACACCAACAAAGAATAAACAATCAACGAAGAGTTTTTTAGTTTTATTAAAAACTTTATAAATGAATCATTGTTGCGGTTGTTTTAGAAATTACT
Organism: Thalia democratica; assembly: GCF_965202585.1. Lineage (NCBI taxonomy): Eukaryota > Metazoa > Chordata > Thaliacea > Salpida > Salpidae > Thalia > Thalia democratica. The sequence continues at coordinate 22,828,102 of NC_139165.1, forward strand.
TAGAACTTTAATTGTCTTCTAGACGATGCCGCTTTATTTGTTTTACTAACAAGCGTTGTTTTAGTTTTACGGCTTTCCTTGAATTTTTTTTCACCATGTCTCACTTTTATCATGCATTATTTTTCATGAGAAACAAATAAACTAGACGAAACTTGTGAGTAGTTGAATATTTCTTTTTGTTTTTGATAATCAATTTAAACATGTGACTATTTCAGTCTCAAGTCATTTATTATTCATGATTATTTCGATTTTTTTTTAATATTAAATTCAATAGTACGTTTTAACAAGAAAATAAAACTTATTGCCATTGTTTGTTATCAAATTATTAGGTTTAAACTACTCTTAGTTTCGCACTACAAAAGCTCTAGAGTTTGCTCCCTCATGAAATAAAAAATAGAAACAAATAAAGAAACGTTTTGAAAAATATCAGTTTTGGTGTTTAAAAATATATTTTTCCTGCTAAACTTGTCTTTTTTTTAGTTTCTTATATATAGTTTTTGTAACTTTTGTGTTAAGGAATATAAAAGAACTGTTAGTTGTCAAAAAACAACAATGTAAAAATAATTTATACAGAGAAGCATTAGTTCTACATCGATGAAATAAAGATCTCATAAGAAAACAATGTGTTAAATTTAAGTGAACAAACCCCATCAAGCTAAACTTATGTAAAGAAATAAAAACAAAAACAGAAAAAAAAGTTGTATAAGAATAAATAATTTTTGTATAAAGTAAGCTTAACTATACTAAGCTTATACTAACTTATTTTTAAAAAACTTGATGGTTTTGAAGAAAAAAAACTTTAATTTCTTAAACATTTGGCAAACTGAGCACCAGGTTTTTCTTATTCTCATAACAAAATCTAATACTAGACTTTTTTTCACACTGAATGAAATAAATAAACATATCGGCGAAAGTCTGCAGAGCAGAAACCTGGACTTTTTCATGCCGCGAGACAAGCTCAAGTTTAACGAAGGGTTGATCATACCAATTCGATCATCAGACCATAAGCTTCGGTAGACTGAGACGGTCTCAGTATACTTAAGCTTAAGGTCTGATGGTCGAATTGGTACGATCAACCGTTTTGTTATATGAAATAAAATAAGTAGTTGACGGATAGAGACTTATGATCTAGATCAGGTGTCGGTAAACTGCGGCCCGCGGGCAAACTGCGGATCGCGAAGGGTAAATCTGCGGCCCGCGAGCACGTTTATTTTTTGAACTGAATGCGGCCCGCGAAAGAAAATTATGTGGCCCGCGAGCATGTAAATGTGGCCTGCTGAGCAAAAATATAGTTTTAGTCAAATTCATTTTTGGTTGTTTGATTTTATTTGATTAATTTCGTTTTAAGTCCCTGTATAACATTAAAAAAAAAAACTTTACTGTTTTGGCTCAAATATGTAAAAAAGACAGATTATCATTCGACTAGTAGTTTTTCCACAGTTTCGTAATAACTTTATTCTTACAACAGCAAGTTATTATCTGAAACAGAGTGTAAGGAGTGCTCGGGTTTAGTAAGTTATGTCTATATATATTACTTATTTACTACATAAACTAAACGCAAATGTTTTTCATTATATACAAGATTAATGCATAGTAATTAACTAAAGTGTAATTTCTTTACACATTAAGTATTTATTTTAACATGTAATTTATACTATGTTTCTCTTATAGATGTTTTATAACTATATGTTATGTTTAAGTATACACAAACAAATAGAAAATTACATAATAATAAAAACTTAGGTTTATTATATTTTGGTTTCGAGAAATTTGGAATTTTTAGAAGTTTTCTGTGCACTTAAAATTAATTCCTATGCACACAATGTACTCAGATCCTCAATTTTGGAATAACTTTTTATTTTACACTTAGTTAGATTAATTTAAGTTACTTATAGAAATAATAATAATATTACCCTGTTTTTAAAGTATTATCTAAATGTGTACAGACACACTTAAAATAATATATATGACATAAACTAGATAGATTTTGTTAGGTATATATTTTCAGTTGTCAAACAATATTTTTTGGCAAGTTTTGGTTTCTTTTGCCATTTTTTCGCGATCTTTAATAAATTACAGTACTCCATAATTTACAAAACAAAAAATCCAATCAAGCTATTGCACGTATTAAACTTTGGTTGTAAATTTGCGCTACACTTTAACAAAATACTTTTTTGTGCAAGCTTTATAGGATCAAAAAAAGTCAAAATCTGTTGTTAGTTTGATGTTTTCAAAGGCTGTGTTTTTTTTTATTTATCTAAAACCCTATAGTCTTAATTTTGTTTTAAAAGTCATAATATTGTACTATCTCTTATAGAATAGTTTTTTTTTTCCTTGTAAAACAAAGTTAGGTTTTTAAGTTGCGATGTAAGAATTACCATAAATGCTAAATATAGTATCAAGTTTTTGAATTATTAAGCAGTATTATTTATATTTTTACTTTTAAGAAAAAATACAATTTCATTTTTTAACTTATAGACTCGTTATAACATTAAACAAAAAATTAACCAAAGAACAAGCCAAAAGTAAACTAGGTCAGCGTATTGACTTTTCGTTTTTCTACTCTTTTTTGAAGTTATCGGTGGTAAAGTTTGTTTGACATAATTGTGTTCACTACTTAAACTGTAAATTTCACAATTTTTAAGCTTGTTGTCTTCGCTCATAATGCATCCTGGTTAATTACTAAATGAAGTTAATTGATAAACAACATAATTCCAAGACCTGGTTTTAAACAAAATCATATTACCATCATGTATCTAGCAATAATTGCAGTAGCAACATTGTTTACAAAAACTTTAAATCAATACCGATTATAGTCGTGCATTGCACCATTAAAATTTCTTTATCTATTGTTGTGCTTTGCATTGGAATTAAACCTTAATACTCTTCTAAAATTTAAAATTTAGTAGAGACTCCTCTTTTTAAAATTATTCTCAAATGAGCAGTATCTGTTGTACCAGTGCTCTCATCTTAACATATTGATTAAAGTCCTAATTTGATTTTTATGGCTTTTATATCTTTAGACATCTTCTAAACACGAACTCTTGTTGTTATTGAACAAATAAACGAATTTTTTTTACCACCGCCAAAACATTTTCTTTAAAAAAGTTTTCAGTTATTAACGGTATCTCCTTTTTAGTAATTCCTTTTGCGACTTTATAACTTGCCTTAACAATTTTATCTGATCATTCTTTAATTATACAAGAAGATAATCATGTGCTTTGTTGAAACTGACTTAAATAGTTTGTTTTTTTTATTTCGTTTCTCGTAATAACTCCTAAAAATTTTTAAAAATTCTTATTGCTCGTTTTATATTTCACATTTATTCTTTTTAAACGCAATAGTTTATTGCAGATAAAGAATTGCTATAATGCTCACTAAAAGAATAGTTTTTTATTTCATTAATGGTTTAAAAAATTTTATCTTTTATTGAAAAATATTTAAGAAAGTTAGTTGTCTATTTAAGCTGACTTATAATATATATTTTTAAATTTATTTTTTTAATATTTGATAAAAACTTTACCTCTTGATTTTCTGAACTCTATTCTAAACAGGGTTGCCAAACAAACAGGCTAGTTTAAAAATTTCAAAAAATCAATCTAATTTAAATCTATTTAAGACAATTTTTAAAACTTAGGTGTGTGTAAAAAACTTTTATAGTTGAATAAATCTTCGAACTCTCATAATATGACTGTAGTGTAATATATTAATAATTTTTTTTCTAGCCTACATACATATAATAATATTTTTTTCTAATGATGATATTTTAGTTAGGTATTTAAGTTTGATTAAGAGCAAGTTTTTAGCTTTTTCAACTTTTAATAAACTTAGGCTGGTCTGATATAACTCAGTCATTTTTGCTTTTTAAGTGGCGACCATGTAAAAGACTAATTTATTATTAATAAGTTATTTTACTAAAGTCTTTGAGTGTTAATTATGTTCAATTTTTTTTTAGTTTTTTCACCATACAAATAGGTATAAATATCATTTAGTTAATTAATTACTGAACTTTTAAAGAGTGAAAACTATTTAAAACGCAAAAATTATTTTCAAAAGTTAATGTTTTTCAAAACGTGAAAAAGTGGTTCGTTATATAAAAAATGTATAAAAGTGCCGCTCAAAATGTTTTTTAAGCTCGGTTTTCATAAAGAACTAGATTATAGGTAAAATAATAAAAATTTTAAGTTAAACTTATTTAATCACTAAGACAGTACTTAGTTTGTTAAGACTTAAGTATATAGGTCAAATTTAGTTCGATAAATATGTATAATATGAATAAGTGTTTTATATATAGCTAAAAGTCACTTTAAACATTTAACTGAATAAAAGTAAAACTTTCTTTAGTGTGACTAAAACTAAAACCAAAAGATTATTTAACGGTCACTAAAACTTAAACTGCGGCCCGCAAAAATTTTTGAAGCTTCAAATTTGGCCCGCGAGCAACAAATGCTTGCCGACCCCTGACTTAAAACATGCATTAACTTATTGAAACTAATGTTATCTTTTACAAATATTTTAGTATTGAACTTGTAATTTTCAAATATCTGAAACTTTATATTTTAATACAAAAAATATTTCACATGCTTTCCATTGTTTTAATGTTAACTGTTTTAATATTGAATGTCAAATTTTACAAATTAAGCTCAAGCAATGTAGCGTGTAACTTAACATAATTATTTATAAAATTCAGATTTGTGTTATTATTATAAATTTTATTGCTAATTTTTGTATGTTTGTTGTTTAAGAATAATTTGTTTTTATCTACTAATATTTAATTTTTTGTTATTTTTCATTTAACTTAAATTGTTAGTAATTTTTTTTAGTACATATGGCTTATTTCAGTACCTTATACTTTAGAAGAGTTTTTTTTGAAAGTGTTTTGTGATTCTTTTATTCAGAAGTAACATTATTAGATTTATGTAAAGTAGCATCTAGTATTTGTAAGGTAATAAAGTAGTTTTAGATTATAAATATAATCTACAATGGTTTTGAAAGTAGTGTTTTACTATTTTAATATACTTTAATTGATTTTGTTTTTAAATAAATAAACAAAAAGTTTAACATCTTGTGTCAAAATTGTTATAACTATTACAGAATTGTGTTAATTAATAAATATTAAAAAAGTACCAAAATGGAAAATGAAAAGTGTTAGTTTAACTGATATATTATATATAAAACATCTTCTACATTTAACAAATTTGGTTTCATACACAGTTTTGAATTACTACTTCATAATATATTTTTTCACTTTATTTACTTAGTCGCATGAATGTGTTTCAGTTCTTTAAGTTTAGCATAAGTTCACTGAGGACGAAATGTTGTCTGAAAACATTATGAACTAAAGTATGCAATTTGTTTGTTGCTTACATAAAAAGTTCAAACTTACTTTATAACCATTTAATAGCTTTATTAACAACGAACATCAATAGAATGAAGCATTCGTTTCTCTCAAAGGGCTCGATATTTGAGTAAATCATGAAACCTCTTATTGTAACTTAAATTTTTTTACTTCAGATAACATTAACAATGAAACCTCTTATGACATAAGGTAAATACATACATTAAGTTTGTTAGCCTTTTTATTTTATTTTTAAGACAAAACTAGAGACAAAATAAACGTAAAAACTTTAGAACAACTGATAAAAGAAACAACAACAAAATAATTTAGTTTTAAAACACAAAAAGCAGTAAAAAAAATTTGTTACAACACTTTAAACTTATTGATTTAAGTATTATGCAGTCACAGCTATTGAAAGAATAGTGTTGCATTACTCATGTTACCATTGGTAAAAAGTTTAATATTAACATTACCTTCAGTAATTGCAAGTTTAAGTAATCTGTTCTCACTGTGAAAATAATATTCTTTAAGTGCGTCAGTGGTACATTTTAACTTGTTTTGAATATTGACTCTAGTTTTGTTTTCAATGAACCTTTTCAATTTTTTCTTCTTTTTTAATTGTTTTATTTCATTGAAAAGTGACTTTAATGTGTGTATTAAATCTTTTGTGCTAGTATAAACATTTTCAAGCAAAACTAATGATTTAGCAACATTTTTACCAACTGATATAATAACTTCATCGTCTAAACTACTTAATCTATCCAAAATTTCAACCCAAAAATACTTTTCTATCTGAAATACAATTTTAATGAACTTATCATTACTAGATTCATTAATACGCTCAATTCTGCTTTTTGCTAGAAATTTTATGTTGGCTTTCTTTATTCCACTTTTAATAAAATGTTCTCCTTTTTTAAAATTATCATAGTTGTCTTCGATAACCTTTATTCTGTTTACAACATATTTCTCCCATTTCTTTAAATATTCGTGTGTTTCATATTTTTTTATAACCAAATTCTTTAAGTAACTTAACTGAATATCCATTGCTTTAGATATTTCCTCTATACCTACGGACTCAAAATTTTCCATTTCTTTGTCGTTCAAATTATTATTGCCAACAATTATCTCTATTTCTCCGTTTCGTAAAAGTTTTAAAGGTTTTCTGTTTTGAACATCCCCTATCTTACTTTTAAGATCGTTTTTTTCTGTGCTAGTTATGTTTTCCGTATTAGCAGACTCGCATGATATTTTATTTACTTCTGAAACTTCTTCATCCCGAGGCTTGCTGCTTGACGGATCAAACTCGATTGCAAAATTTTTGTCCATTTCTTGCTTACGTACATTATCCGAATTTTTAAAAATGTCATTAGGCGTATTCCTCACAACATATACTTGATGATTACTTTCGTTTTTAAAACATTTGCTATTGTATTCATTTTCATCACTTTTTTCAGACAAACTAACTCGCTTAGTTATACTAGTGCTAACTCTACTTTGCGTTTTAGTATTGATAAAGTATTCGTCATTCGATTCCAATCGTTTATCCTCAAATGTCATTTTTCTTTCGCAGCTATTCACAACACTGTTCATTTTGACTCCAGTCTCTGATGGGTTGCAGTCTTTAGTAAATGGTATAACAGTACTTATATTTATTTCATCATTTCTCATACGACCTTGTTTGTTTTTCATTGCAGAACAAACATATTTTGCACAAGTAACTGCAGATATACCACATGCTAAAGTCAGCAGTATTTTGCTCAAACTGAAATCCAAACGTATTGACACTTTAATAATTTTAAAGATCCTAGAAATAAAAGATAAGCTTCGTTGGTAAAAATTAATGTTACAAGTTAAGACATCGTAAGTTTATTGAACTTTAAAATGTAAACTATTAGATTTAAAACAAATATATTCCAATGTTGTTGCTAAAAATGATTTTATTTTGCTGACATTAAACTTTTATATTTTGTAGTTATTTAAATACTCACTATTCAAAAACTATTAAAACACCACTAGCATTTATTTTAAACCGTTTGTAGTTTTTGATTAAACAATTTGTTCAGTTAATCTATTTTCATATTTTTTTAATAGTAGACTACATGAAATAAATTTTTAAAATCTGACGCTAGGCCTAAGGTGAACTTCAAAACAAAAGCACAATAAATGGGTTTATTCATTTTTAAAATTAAATAATGTATATTAGATCATACTCCCGATGTTTAATAATTTTCTAAATATTGACAATGGTATTAATATTGTGAAAGTTAAATTATTTGATTAACGTTTTATATAAATGAATATACAACTTATACGTATTACTATATATTTCACTTAAGAAAAAAATACTTTTGAAATACAAATAAATTAGAATTATTATATATTAAAAAAACTTTAAGCTTACTATAATAATATCTAAATTTTAAATATCTAACATTCAATTTGTAAAATATTACTATGGTTTTTACTATGATTTCTTAATTAATAACCTAATATTTTACAGAGTTAATTACTTATCATAACTTCTGTGTCATTTAAATAAATAAAACCATTGTCATTTTGAATATTCATCTGTAGAATAACTTTAGAACAACTTGTTTAAAAATTTAAACTGTACTTCATTGTTTTCAAAAGTCTTTAATCCTTAATTAATTTCACAACTAACAGGATTGCAATTTTTAAAGTCAAAAAAACTACCCTTTACAGACTTAATATATCGTGAGTTGTATTTTGTGTGTGACAACCTTAAATCTACCCTGAGTGACTTTAAACTGTCCAGAGCCATCCCGAGTTTTATTAATCTGTTTTAAAACTCTTATATAATTTATATTTAACTCTAAAATTTTTTTAACATCAATAAAAGTAAAATTTTTAAACAAATTTGGCTGTGAAATTTAATATTATTGAATATTGAACAACAATATCTCATTCATTATTTATAATAAAAAGGACAAGGATTTTTGAAAACTCTCAAAATTATCCATGCTATTTTAAAAACACCAGGCTGGCCTTAGTCTTTTCTAAGATAAAAAAAAATTAGCCTAAACTGCTCTGAGATTTAATAATTTTCAAGTTTTTCTGAGTATCTAACTTTTAATAAACCCTACTTCAATGTTGTTGATTTGAGCTCTATAAGCTAAAAATTACTTTGTTGTAAAAACATAAAAAATTTATATCCTGTTTTTATTTTAATATTCACTATTCAAAAAAATTAAAATTCCACAAGCATTTGTATTCACATAGTTGTAGTATTGATTAAATAACTTGTTTAGTGTATCTATTTGAAAAAAAATGTTAGACTCTAGGTAAAAAGTCTTGAAAATCTAAAGCTAAGCTTAAAATAAATTTGAAAAAAAATACTAAATATCGGCCTCGGAGTTATTCTGTGAGATAAGTTAAATGATATATATATAAATATTAAACTAGACTTCATAGGTCATACGGTTCTCTAAATACTGACCATGTTAACATTAGTATTACATTTCAAGAGTATGTTTAAAAGTTTACTTAACCAAGAACAAAAATATTTTCATTAATAATTTACTTCTATTACTTAGGTTTATGCCAAAATTATTAGTTTACATTAATATCATCTAATTTTTATAGATGTTTGTTAAAAATATTTCACTCAATAAAGAAAGATTTTTTTAAAAGAAAGAAATTAGAGTACTAATTTGTAAGAAAAACTTTAAGTACATTATGGTAATATCTAGTTTTTTATTAACTTACAATTTCTGAACAATTATAATAGCTTAATTTATGATTTCCTTAGTAATTAGCTAGTATTTTACAGAGTAAGTTAGATATCATAATTTATGTTTTATTTAAGAAAATTAAAGCTATTGTCATTTTAAAGCTTTATTCGGAGAAAAGCTTTAGAACAACTTGATTTGAATATTAAAGTATACTTGACTATTCAAAAGAGTCTTTAATACTTAAACAGTTTTATCACTAACAGAACTGCCATTTCTAAGTCCAAAAAACTACCTTAAGAGACTAAATTTATTCTGAAATATCTTAAGTGTGTGGCATCTTTGCTTAAATCTGTCTTGAGTGACTTTAGACTGTCCTCTTACTTTTAAATCCTATACAAAATTATCAAATAGATTCTTGTTAATCTGATTTTATGTTTTAAGAAGCAAAATTGTATACTAACTACAACTGTTAGAACAAGCTAATTTTGTAGATTTTAAAGTTTATTAGTTTTTTTAATTCTTTTAGATAGTCGAAAAAATGGCTTAATGTTAAACTAAAGAAAAGCTAAACTTAAATATTTTTTATTGATAAAGATTAAAAGTAATCTTTTTAAATATACTAAATACAGTATTACTTGCCATCTATTTTAGAGTATGCTTCGTCGAAATAATTTAACTTAAAAGAAACAAATAAAACCCAAGAACAATATCGTAATATCGAAGGAGACTTCAAAGAAAGGATCATTTATGCTAAATACCAGGGGCGTCGCGTGGGGTGTTGCACTACCGCAACTGCACCACCTTGAAATTTTGTAAGAAAAAAAAAAGTATCTGTAGCGTTTTCGTTATTTTTTAGAACAAAATCTCTTTAAAAACTTCAATTTTGAAAACGACCATTTTGCCCACTTCACTGCCGCAAACTCTTAGCTGACTGCCGCAAATGAACTCAAAAAAGCAAAATTTCTTCAAGAATTACCGCAAAATCAATATCTTGCGGTAAGTAAACTAAATTGAAAATTCCCTAAAACAGGACATGCTTAAGTATCATCTACAAGCTATTGTAAACATAAAATAAAAACAAAGCTAAGCTACTGCAAAGGATTAAATTTGAGTTTATGTACCCACATGATTTTTTAAATTTAACAGATCACTTCTATTAAAACTGGACAATAAAAGAACAAAACTTGTCATGAATGAAATATTAAAAAAAAAAAATAAGCACCTTAAATCACTAAAGTCTAAGAAATTTGATTTTTTATTTTAATCTGCATACATAAACTTAATTATAACTGATTATTGTTATCATAAAATTAATAAAATATTTAATTAATTTTTTTTTAAATGTAAAGTTTAAGTTCTGAAAAAAAATAAGAAGTTTAATATAAAACTTCTAGTTCACTCTTACAGAAAAATAATTTAGATTTATATTACATGAAAATTAGTATTATTGAAACAGTCACATATTTAAATAAAGTAAATAGCCTTAACCTAGAAACTTTGATTACTTAGAGTAGTTTAACATTTTAGGAAAATTTAGTCTACTTTATATGACTTTTGGTTTAATTTTTTCATAAACAAAGCAAAAGTTTTAATAAAATTGTTGAAACATGGTTGCCTTGCCTCATAATCAGGATAACTTAGAAATGTTAAAAACTCAAGATGACCCAAGATAAATTAAAACAGACCAAATTATAAAAATATTCAGGCCGACTAAAGCAGTTTTAGTTTTTTACTCTGAAAATAACAAGCTTATTTAAATTAAAAAATAAGTATTTTACCCCTATGGCCACATTAAAACTAACTAACCAATTTTTTACTGCTATAAGGGTTACTAATTTATAAATTATCTTTAAAATTCTTTAAAAATTCAAAAGCCTCACCAACTAAACTTAAAAAAGTTGAGCTCCTGAGAAAAATACTGTCATCAAAATGAAAAACATATTAAAATTAAATAAAGAAAAGATACCCTTAAAAACTATTGAATTTTAAACCTCCAAAAAAACATTAAAATTAGAAAAAAAGTTAATATAAATCTTAATGTTTGTAAAAAAAAAGTGCAAAATAGTTAGGGGTAAGGGGGGGAAGGTTTATAGGCACTTTTTTACATGTTGTTCTTATTTTAACTTTTTCAAAAAGCTAATAGTTGCTCTTTAATGAACTTGAAATTTCCAATTGAACTTTTAGTTACAAGTCAAAGCCAGAGAGTACAATGATTTATTATACAAGGAGCAAATCAAAACAGCAAAAGAATACAATTTTACTGAAAACCTATATTCTCCATCATTCTTAAAGCAATTTTTATCAAACTTTTTTATCCTAAGTTTTATAAAATTTGTTTACTTTTGTTAAAAACAAATTTAAATTTTTAAGTATCAATATATATTTTTATATAAACAAAAAAAAAACTTTTGTTATTTTTTTTTCATAGTGTTTCAAATATATATTTCAGCAATTTGTTTTTTTTTTTATAAAATAAACATCTAAAGATTTTGAGGTCAACTTATAAAAAAAAAGATATGATTTTAGTGATTTGATTTGTTTGTTGTTTGAGTTTATATTATATTAATAAGGATTCTTTTGTATCTCTGACTGTGAGTTACCATATCTCAAAAGTTAATATAAATTTTTTATATTTATAAAAGATGAGTTGTAGTAAAATTAAAACTTTATAAAATAATTTCAGTCAAATAATTCTAAAGTAGATGTTAAGGGCATAAAAGGGGGGGGGGGGGTAAAACACTTTTTTTAAGCGCTGATTTAGTTTATGCCTCCCATATAGAACCTTTTATTGCCTTTAACTTTGACCAGCTATATCTAAAAAATATATTGAATTTTTAAAATCTGTAAAAAGCATCTTGTAGCTTTGTAAAAACTACATAAAATAATATCAAATTGTGAAGAAAGTGTTTCTTTTTTTGTAGTGAAGAATTTTTTTTTGTTTGTAGACTTTTTAATTTCCTTGCCAAGTCTGATAAGACATTTATTTTTTTGTTAAGTTAAATATTAATGAAATAACCATTTTTAGTATGATGTTTAATCAGATATTTTTTAAACAAAGTTGAGGCAAAATAAAAAAAACTATTAAAGTTGCTGTATTTTCATTATAATAACAATTTGTTTTGTCTAAATTTTTTCTACTGTTAGTTTTAACTTTAAAGCCTTCTTAAAAATCAATACTCATAAGTAAGCTAAAATTTTTTGAGTCATTAAAATTAATTAATTTTTTTTTTAATAATCCTATATTTGCTTTAATTTTCAAAGTATTTACATTTTTTTTTAAGTTGTTTTCTTAAATAATTTTTTTTTTTTGAAAAAATAAATGTTTTATTTTTAAACAAAATTTCCCAAGTTACATTAGCAATTTAATGTAATTGTTGTAGAAAAAAGTTTTAGTTTAAGATAAAAAAAGAGTTTTAAAGTTATGGATTTTTTTTTAAATTCTGCACCACCTAAAAAAAATACCACGCGACGCCACTGCTAAATACCAAAGATTTAGTTTATAAATAAATACAATTTTTACTAACTATATTTTCTCAGTGAACAACAAATTTTATTGGTGTACTAAAAAAGGTTTTTAAATGCAAAAGTGTATAAACTTCAGAATAAAACTTATTATATTAATTATAAAAAAACAGGTTGTTGTTGTTTCGCACAAGTAGTTAATTGTGTTTTAGCAAAACGTTTATTGTAATGAGTAGTTTTAAATAAAGACTAAAGGTATATGCCTTTTCTTTAGTATAAACATTTCTTTTTAATAAGTGTTTTTATAAAATCCATAAAGTTTTACAAAACCATAAAATCTAAAAGCAAATTGTTTAACAATAATTATCATAAAAACAAGAAATTAGTGCTTCAATTTAAGATTTGGTCAATTTATATTTTCAAATATCGACTTATCATTCAACCATTTATTGTAAAACTCCGGCCATGCTGAATAAAGATGGTTAAACAAGATTTTTATAGCTCATATAGTAGTATAGGTAAATAAAATGTTTTTTTAGCCTAGTTTTATAGCTTACTTGTGTCTCACAAAATTTATTTAAGACTAACTTACAATGTGTAGTTCATTCTGACAAACCATTGATTTTAATCAAGTAGCGTCTTTGGTCTAAACTGTTGTATAAATGATCCAAAAGAAACTGTGGAATCGGTTACTGCTATTATTTGCTATAGTATTATCGACCGGATCAACCGAGTTCGGTTACGGATCATAAATGTTTTAAGTTTTTTTTCAGTTTCAATAGAGAATAAACTTATGAAATCGAATGATTATTAATACCATTAATTAGTGAAAATTATTTGATACAAGTATTTTGTTAAAACAACACAACTTTATTGTCTAAACGTTTTTTTTGAAAACTATAAAAAAGAACGTTGTAAAAAAACAAAAAATCTGCCTGTACAAAATATTAATTTAAATGTTAAATTTCAAGCTACTTAAATGACTAATTTTAAATTTTGTTCCTGTATGACGTAAAAAAAAATTAAAATAAATGTTACAATGCCTTGAAAAATTACGAATTTTTCATGCTAGGCTTTACATTAGATTTTTACTTACAATACTTTCTTTAGCAACTGTTTGCATATACAAAAATAAGTCAATTAGTAAATAACTTTTATTCTTATCAAAGCAACTAAGCAACAACAAAACATTTTCAATATGTGATGAAAAAATAAAAGTTTTTCGCCGTTTTTGGAAGCAATCGATTCTGATTTAGAGCTAACCTATAGTATAACTACGCATTATTAAAATAACACGACTTATAAATCATAATGTATTGCGAAAATAAAGAAACAGTGTAATCTAAATATTTTCGCGTTAATAACTAAGGTTCACTTCATAAAATACAAATTCCTTCCAATTTAATGAAATCGAATATGTTACTAAAGTTTAAAAATAATCAAAATATCTTTTAACTACAACCATTTGAACTTGTATGGTTATTTATTAAATTATCTACAATAAAAGAACATTTTGAAGTTTTTAATTGAAATAAACAAATAATGTGTTTATGTCTAACTTAAAGAGAAGTAGTTTTTAAATTAACTACTAGTAACAAGAATCTAGTACGATACTTTTTTAATTTACTAGGATATTTCAAACAAACTGAAAAAGTAAATATGTTATTTTAATTTTAGCAGCAAAGATTTTGATAAGGGAAATACTTAAATGCTCTTATTTGATGCATTCGAAAATTAACAAGTTTAAAATGTTCTATTCATAAACTTGACTTGACTGTTTTTTCTTCGTAATTTCTGATTTTAGCGATTTTAGTAGCAAATAAAAGCTCTCTGTAGAAATGTTATTAAGTTTTAGTTACTTAAAAATACGATGTTTTAATTTTAATAATAAACTTAAAACAAATAACTTAGTTTTAATTAGTTAAATAAAAAGCGTAGTACTCCGTGTAACTTCACTGAAATAAACCTCACCTGTCAAAAAACAGCAAAGCACCAAAAGTAACCATGAAATTGAAAGCAGTAAAAAAATAGGCTTCGTGTGAAAAGATGCAAGAAATAAAGAAATTCTTTAACTCCATAACCAAAAAACTTGTTAAACATGTTAAACATGTTAAATAATATAAAAGTATTAAAACATCGAAATTCCAAAGTCTCGAAAAAGTAAACACTTTCTTTTGTTTCAACTCGTAGCTGCGTGTTCAATTTAAATAATTTATTATGTTAATAAAGCTCAAAGTAATTCTTAAATATGTGTTTGTAAAATAGAGTTAATTGCATTTTTAAACAATAAAGACAGATATATACGTAGATATACTAGCTTCGAGACATGCTGAAGTAATATGTAAAAATCTATAAATACTTGATAATTGATAATTGTGAGTTACTACTGAAGTCTTATCAAAAACTTTACAAAATGAAATATAAGTTTTTAAATAAAAAACAAAAAAACATACCTGTGATTGCATATCGAACAACGTTTTATTTCATTTTCTTCAATCCACTTTGTCAAACAACTTGCATGCACATACTTTGTACCACCTAAGTTATTGGGTGTTCAAACAATTGTATAAAATAGTTCATTTTGTTTTATAATTTTTTAAAGCGTATAACGATAAATTCATTAGTTCTAGTTGCCATATTTGAATAACAATTTATATAAATTTAAAAAAGCATTGAAAAGTTGAATAGTATATTTAAGCTAATAGATATTATTAGAAATTCGAAAAAAGGACTTTGTATTGTATGTCAAAATCACAAAGTGAAAGTAGATATTTGTAAGTAACCAGTAAGTATAACAGCTCATTGTTTATTAACCTTAGTTGATTGCTGTTGAAGTAATTTTAGAAAATATTTTAATTTCTTTAAAAAACACAGAATTACGCATATAACTATAAACTAATTAGTTTTGGTTGCATCATTTGAATTAATATTAAAATTGTAAAAGCATTTGTAATAATGATAAACTGCTAAACTGTGTATCTAAACTAGTAAAGATTCTTAGAAAATAATAAAAACATAACTTTTATGTCAAAATCACAAAGTAACAATACTGGTTTGTAAGTAGTCGACCAATAATACAGCAAGTTTTACTGAATTCTTTTAAGAAAATATTTGAAATATAGATTTTTAATGAAATTTTTGCACAAATGAGATCCTTTAACATTTTCAATGCATGCCAACATTTTAAGTTATTATACTATCACAAAGAAAAAAACTATTAAAATCAATCTTACCTTTGCATTTGCAGGGGAATATTAAATTTTCATCATTTTTGTCTAGACAAATGTAACAACCTTTAAATTATTAGTTTGTTTATTAACTTCAAAAATCAAATATATAAACTATTATTATAATTTTTTTAATGGGTTTTTAGCAAACCGTTTAGCTGATTTTCGAAATAGTTGTTGAATCATTAATATTTATAATGTATTTCTATTGGATTTTTTCGTAATATTTAAAGGTATTATTAATTTTAACCAAATTTCAGAACAATATTTGTCATTAAAAAAGCTATTTTTTTAACTTTTATATTGCAGATATGTTTTACAAAGATTTAGAAAATAAACTTAGTTAATTAAAATATTCTTGAGTATTCTGAAAAAATGGTTACTTTGTTGTGTATTTATAAATATGTAAATATGTAGATGTTACTTAAAAAAGTGTGTTTAACTTTGCACTAGTCGTATTGTTCTTTTAAGTTGTAGTTTAGGCTTAAAATAAAACGTTGCTAATTTCAAATTATTTTATTTATTTTATCACTTATTATTAATTTATCTTAATAATTCCAACAGTATAAATATAAGTATTTTTTCTTTCAGTTGAAACAAACAGTTTGAATAGTTTAGTTTTGTAGCTTTGTTGAAGTTGCATTAAAATAAAAATATAGAGAAATAAATTTTTAAATCATAAACTTATTATTTTTCTAACATATTAAAAATTATTTACAAACAACTTAAACTAACACTTTTCTTCACCCATTTTAGTTTCTTTGTATTCTTTAATATTTTGTGTAAAATTATGCTGAAAATAAATAAGATTTTATATAAAAACAAAAACTTTAGTTCAACATTTTGGCAACAAGCTAAACTCTTTAAAATTTATCGAGCCTGAAATAATTTAAATAAACAAAATGTTTTCTAAGCATTCAACAGTCAGAACATTTTTTTATTGCAACCCCACTTAAAAATTTTAGTAATTTTTGTTACTGTTTTTTAACTAGACATCTATTTGTATCTAGTTACTACTAGTTTAGATATACTAGTCTTATGCAGAGACGTAGCTGGCCTTAAAAAATTACAGACCTGTAAAGAACTATAAAATCTGAAATGACGCGTAATGACGTGATAGGGGTAAATAGTTTATATTGAAATTTTACTTACCTTTAGTGTTATTGTATTTATTTTAAAGTATGCAGTTTTACTAAAATTTCAAAAGCTAATTATTTTCTATGTATAAGAAATGAGACAGTTTAGTGGCTACACACACCCCCTATGATTCCTCATTTGTTGCTCATAATAAATTTTAATAATTTCTATTCCAAATAAATTAAGAAAATTAAAATTTTATTTAAAAATATGTTAGGTAGGCTTAAAATTTGTATTATAGGTAAAACAAATTTCTAAAATTACTTGCTAGATTGTTGCTTTTATCAAAAAACAAAGCTACACTTACTTTGTTTTATTGAAAAATAAACAAAAAATTATGAAATAATAAATTTTGACACATTTAATAGCTTTTTTAAAATTAGAAATTTTTCAATTTTATTCTAAAAAGTGCAATACATTTACACTAATGAAAAATAGTTTTTTTAAACATGATTAGTACATGTTTTATTAAATAAAATTCCTAGTTTTGGTTGCTAATAATTTTAGCTGTAAACAACCAATCATTATTTTACTATAATTAATTTAATACAAATAGTTATTTATTAATTAAAAAACATTAGAAAATTATAGATATAAAAATTATCTTGTTAATATTTTTTTAAAACTTCTTTTATTAAAATTTGTTAAATAGACAGTTATATTATGTTAATAACATAGAGTAAATGTGTTTAATAAGAAATTTTGTAAAAATATGAAAAAGTCAAAACAAAACACAATTAAAAATATTTTATTAAAACATCTGATCATTAATTAATAAATTATAAAACTATTTTGGCACACTTATAGCCCTTATTAGTCACAACCCTTTTTGGCCACTTTTCAGCTTATAGCCTCCTGAATTTCTGAAATAGCACTTTATAGAACTATAGAGCCAATTTTTAGAAACCCTGACCTAAACAAGTATAAAATTTTTGGAACAAATTTTAAATGTAACATAAAATTTTTAAATAAAATGTAAGAAATTGATGTTGGCACACTTAATTTATTGGTATTACTCATCATAATTAAGTCCTACTTTATTAATTGCTTTATTATAAATAGTGAAATATAGTTTAGTCTACTAAATACAAATCAGTCAGACAATTTCAGTAATGTAACTACTATATGAAAGAACCCCAAAACACTGTTTGAACAACAGTGTTTCAAAAATGTAAGTTACTTATATAAATATATTGAAGTTTATAAAACTTCATAACAATTAAATGAAAAACAGTTTAAAACTTTAAATAGTGTGATCTATTGATGTCTAAAGAACTGTAAAACAATTAAGTGGTTTTAGAAAAAAAGCTATTAATACTTAAATGATAAACATTAAAAAAAATAAATATCTTTCAGTTCCAAAAAAGGTGTACTAATAACTTTTAGAAATATCTTAATACCAGCTCTAGGTCTTATCAACAGCTCTATCACATAATAATGATAATTTTGCCGGAGATACTGTTCTGGTTGAATGATTTTGTGAAACTCAGCATGTAAACTTTCAAAACTTGAAGATATTAAAGAGGTATTCTATTACAACTTTATTAAAAAAAGTATAAACATAATAAAAATGATTTCAAAACGTACTTTTAAGTTATTAAGTTAGATACACTTAACAGATTATTTAAACAAAAACTACAGCTATGTGAATACAAATACTTGTGGAATTTTAATTATTTTTCGAATAGTTAATATAGAAATAACAACAGGATATAAAATTTTAATGTCATTAGAACAAAATAATTTGTAGCTGGAAGCGACAGCATCGAAATTGGGTTGATTAAAGGTTAGATACCCATAATATTTTGAAAATTATTTAATCTCAGATTAATTTAGGCTAGTTTTTTTTTCTATCTCAAGAAAGACTAAGGCCAGTATTGTGTTGTGAAAACAACCAGGGTATTTTGAATAGAATTCAAAAACCCTTGTCCTTTTTGTAGAAAAGAGTGAATAATATACTGTTGTTCCATATTTAATACTATATTTTACAGCTAAAATTGTTCAAAAATTTTACTTTTTTTGTTATTAAAATGTTTTTAGAGATAAATAGAAAGTATTCAAGAGTTTTATGGAGGATTAATAAAGTTTAAGATGACTCTGAACAGTTTAAGGACACTTACAACAGATTTAAGTAAGGTTGCCACACACAAAATACAACTCAGGATATATTTAGTCTGTAAGGGTAGTTTTTTTGACTTATAAAATTGCAACCCTTATAGTTGTAAAACTAATTAAGGATGAAAGACTATTGAAAATAATTAAGTATAGTTAAAATTTATTATATCTGTTGTTCTTAAATTATTATCCAAATAAAATTTTAAAATGACAATGGTTTTATTTATTTATATGAAAAAAAAATATGATTACTAACTAACTCTGTAAAATACTAGGCTGTTATTGAAGAAATCATAGTTATAACCATATTACAATTTTACAAATTGAATGTTAGATATTCAAAATTTAGATATTATTATAGTGAACTGAAGGTTTTTCTTATAAATGAGTATTATATTTTTTTCTTTTTAAAGATTCTTTCCTTATTGAGTAAAACATTTTCAACCTTTTTATTTATAAAAGTTATAAATCGTTATAAAAACTTATAATTCTGGTATAAAATTTTGTACTAATTTTGTACTACTTATATATTCATTAAAATAAAGTGTTGAACAAATATTTAAAATGTCACAAAATTAATACCATGGTCAGTATTTAGGGAATTATAAGACCTTAAGAGTATGATTCATATATAACATTTGATTTTTAGGAATGAATATACCCAATTTTTGTGTTTTTGTCTTTAAATGTATCTTAAACCTAGCGTATAATTTTTAAAATTTATTCTATGGAGTCTATCAATTAAAAGAAGTTTGAAAATAGATAAACTAAATAAATTGTTTAATCGAAATTTACAACAGTATTAAAATAATTAATTGCCGTATGTTATGTTTTTTTAATAAGTAATATTGAAATAAAATTAGGATATAAAAGTTTAATGTTATTACAATACAATCAGTTGTAGCTGCTAGAGCTTAAAGCAGCAACGTTAAAATAGAGTTGATTTAAATTGGAATATCAAACAAATTTGAACTTTTTTAAATCTCAGAGTAACTCAGGCTAGTTTTTGTTGTATTCAGGAATAATCAGGATAAAATGTTGTTATTAAAAAAATAATCAGGGAATATTTTACGAATTTAAAAAAATTATTGTCTTTTTTTTAACTTTAAATGAGATATTGTTATTTCATATTCAATAATATAATATTTTTTAAAATAATTTGTTTAAAGTTTTAACAAATACTTATATTAATTATATGATTAAATTAAAGTTACTTAAAAGTTATGGTAAATATTAAAAGAAATCAGGTGACTTTGGACAGTATAAGGTTATGTTTGACAGATTTAAGTGAAGTTGTTACACACAAAAGATAACTTACTGAACACTCTGGGTCCTCATAGCAGCTTTAATTTTTCAGAAATCTCAGGACGAAAAAGTTTAAATATAGCTTCTTTAAAACTTTAATACAAACTTCGAATGACTAAGGTCATTTGATTGTTTTCCAAAAACTCAAAATATTTTAATGATATTTTTAAAACATCAAGCTAGTTTTTTAGGTCTTAAATAAAATTTAGTTGTTTTAATTTAAATATTTAGATTTTTTATCATTAATTATCAAAAACTATTTGAAAGTTTTTAAAACATGTTTTGAACAACTTTTTGTTATCAATACCATAATAATCTAATTTTATAAACTTATGATGTAAAGCTCGAATAACTGAGTGCGATTTTCTCATAAAAACTAGGCAACTATATATGGGTTATATAAGTATGAATATACTTGACAATTAAGATATTTTACTAATTCTTTTAACAGTAAATATTAAAAACAACACATAAAAGCCTGATGTCATTTCATAACTATCTTTTGGGGCTGATAGAGCTGAGACAACATTAAAATAGGGTTGTCATACACTTAGGATGTAAACAATTTTTTTGAAAATTTTAAACTGAATTTGGCAAGTTTTGTATTTTAATAAAAGACTTACAGCTCTATAGAGCTGTTTTAAAAATTTCAGTAGAAATCAGATTTAAAACTATAGTATTTGTTGACAAATTAATTGCTATATGTAGAAAATGTAGATATTATTATGGTGTACTTTATTTATTTTTTAATTGGAGCTCTAACATCTTTATATTAAAATGATTCTTATTTTTTTGAGTGAAATTTTAAAACTTTGAATTAGAAAAGCTGAAAACACAGGGTACTCAGGATTCTTTTTCTCTTTTAATCTTATGAGTAATTAAGATAGATCAGGAAACTTTTAACTTTTTGAACCTCATGATGAGTTAGGCAAGTTTGTAGTTTTTGGAAAAGATTCAGAACAGCTTAGAGAACTTTCAAAAATCTCAGACTAATATTTTTAAAGGTTTTTAATGAGATATACTTGTTTATTTGTAAATAAGTAAATATAACTAAACTGTTCAAAAGCTTAATTTTTTAAATAATTGATTATACAATAAATTTTTTAAATCTTTGTAAGGTGTTTTGAATAGTGTATTTTATATCATGGAAACTCAGGACAGTTTTTTGTCACTGAGGATAGTTTTTTTTTTGAATAAAAGAATGGCAATCATAATAAATGTAAAGTTAATAAAGGATTAAATAAAATTAATGAAAATTATGTATAATTTGAATTTCAAATAAAATGGTTTTATTTTATTAAAGATAAAATTTCTTAGTTTTATGAATTTTTAGGTATTTATTACAATATATTTCAACTTTGGTAAAGTAACTCATTTTTTACATAGAATGTTCACAGGTATTAACTTTCTACTTATTAGTAATTCTTCACTTTGTTTGTTAATAAAGAGACACTTAAGAATATTTCTACTTAAAACATGGATCAACTAATTGAAACAAAACTGTCTTTTACAAATATTATAGTATTCAACTTGAACAAGTGTGAATAGTAAAAGATCTTAAAACTTGTTTATTTTTAAATGTGATTTTTAGATATCTTTAACTTTTTACTGTAACGGAATGCATCTTTTACATGCTTTCCATTGTTTTAATATTAATTTTTTAAACATTGAACTTTGAGTTTTACAAAATAAACCCAAACAATGAAGTGTGTATTTGTACAAAAAAAACTACAAAAACATATTTTATGTATTTATTAGATATAGAGTTTGTATAGAAATATTGCTAAAAGTTACTATTTGATTTTTTTACAACTGTATGTGATTTATTTTTGTATGTTTGTTATTTAACTGTTAAAAGTTTTTACTTAACAACACTTCATTGTCTTTATAGTTCTTTATATATTTTATAATTATCACAGTAGTTATAGTCTTTAAAATAACTTTCATTTAAACTTTAATTGTTCTTAAGTTTTATGTATTCACATTTGAGTCTTTCTAATAATGTTTTGTGGTTTTCAATAATAGATACATGGTTCACTTTGTCTTGTATGATTTATATAAAGTAACATTAGTATCTATAAGGTAATAATTGAATAAAGTATATATTGATGAGTAATGATGAGTATGCCAACGCCAATATCCCACAATAATACTGAAATATTTTTTAAATAGTTTTTATACTTTAAAAGTCAAAATTATTTCAGTAATTATACAAGCGTATTAAAGAATAAATTCCAAAAAGAACCGAAATGGGTAACGAAAAATGTTAGTTTAATTGCAGTACTAAATGTAAAAGACATTTGTAACCTTTTTGTAAATACTGGTATCTTAAACTTTATAATTTATTAATTATTAAAACCACAATATATAAATAGTTTACTCTAACTTTAAAATATTTATTAGCGAAATTTGACAATAAAAGCTTAAATTTATTTTATTTGATACTTGTTATTTCTAAGATCAACCTGTTTTGTATTGCTTTAAAAAATTTCAAGATATTTAAGTTTACAAGATGTACTAGAGTGTTCTATTCAATTAATTTCATTATATTTTGATTTGTAGTTTTATTGTTTAATTGATTAAGCAAAAATTTTACTTACTTTTTCATTCAAATTACAATGCGTCGAGTTGTCAACTCTAATGAGCAAAAATATGTTTGCTTAGTTGGCAACAAATCATGAAAATACACTGGTTTGTATTATTGTTTAGAATAACTTTTTTTGCAGGTTGTTATACATGCTTGGATGAAAATGATGATAAACTTGTGCATCCTTGCAAGTGTAAAGGTAAGGTTTATTTAATGTTTGTTTAATTTATTTTGCTTACAAATAAATAATAAACTAAATTACATACAAACAAAAAAAACTTTAGATTAATCTTTTACAAATACTTTATGTAATTACTCAGTAGTTTATATATTTTATTACTAAGCGACTTTTTCAAAAAAAAATATTGCTTTTTTATGTTAGTGGATAAAAGTATAAAACACCTTTTTTTTTGTGAGTTGAGCAACAACTTTAGTCCTTTTAAATGAGAAATACTTAAATAAATGTGTATTAATTTAACCTTAATACTAATAAATGTAATTTAATTTTATACTTTTACGTGTTTTTATTTTATCTCTTTAATTGTTTATAATCCATTGTGATCGGTTTTATTATAATTGGAAATATTGTTGTAGTTATTTCATAGATATATTAGAATAAATATTTTTATTTTGTTTTAGAATTCAGTATTTTTTTACTTATATGTTATAGTTTTAACTTTAAATGCTTTCATAATCTAAGGTAGATTTTGACTGTTTAACAATAACTCAAATGAAATTACATATAATAATAAAGGAGATACGAAGTATGCTCACAAAAAATGTGTGATAAGATGGATAGAAGAAAATAAAAACAGTTTTTGCTCAATATGCAAATACAAGTTTGTTTTAAGTTGTTTGTTATTAAAATCCATATTTTAATCCATCTTTTTTAAAGACAGTCTAATCGAATAAATTCAACACCAACTTTTTTTCTTACTGTATTTCTTACAAAATGCATCTTTTTTTTTTATTGATTTAGATTTACAATGGTTCTATTTTCTAGTGAACAGTTTTAGAATAACTATTATAAAGATAAAAGATAATTACTAACTTACGCTATGTTTTAGTTAAATTAACTCTAAATTAGATATTTTAACAGCTGCAGTTCTTAACTTTATATCTAATGAGATGATATCTGAATTTTATAAGTTTACAAATTGCAAACTCAGAAAAGTAAAAATATTTATCAACAAAAAACTTATATTATAAATTACTGTAAGAAACCTTGAACTCAAATCGTTTTTGTTTTGAAACGAACTGTTTCTTCGGATGAAGCTTTGTTTCGTTTTAGTACTTTATTTTCTAACTTTTTTTTTATTTTAACACAGGTACAACCTTCAATGCGAAAAAGTGTTTGATTTCAGAAAATCTTTGAAACTTTTCTTTCAGACTTATGACTCTGGACTTATATGCATTGCAACATACTATATATTTTTCTTCTTTCATGGTTTACATTATATTTTGTTGAGCTTATTTTGGAAAATATTTTCTTTGTTATTTATTTTCGGACACCGTGAGAATCTTTGTAAAAAAATGTTTTATGTTATCCAATATGCTTTTTATCTTCCAGCATTCTTTCATGTCGTAGTAAAAAGGTAACTTTGTTTTTTTTTAACTTGGTTGATTAGAGTTTACAGTGTAGTTTTATATAAAAAAATATTCATTTTAAATATTATTACAGGTATCTTCAATTTAATATTACCAAAGTAAGAGGCATAAAAAATTACGAAAAAGAAAATAGTTAGAAAAATATTAGAAAAATATTAAGCTTTAGATGTATGCCACAAGACAGTTTTTATACTATTTATTGTAATTCTTTCGCTTACAAATAAAGAATATATGTATATTTTATAGCTTCTTTTTTGTGCATTTAAAAGCTTAAAATACTAATCAGTTCAGTTTATTATTGTTTAGTTTAAAAAGTAAGTAATATTAATAATTTAAAAGGGGAACTTTCTTCACTAAGCAAAATATTGTAATTTACTAATATTAAAAGTAATAAGGAAAATACTAACCTTTTTAACATAATCATGATCGTAGCTGGATGACAGTTTTCTACACCAGTCAACTGAATTCACAAGAGCTTCGAGCATTCTTTTTATTCTTTCAGATAAAAAACTGTTTCCTTAATGTTTATATAAAGAATGATATATGATTTTTGATACCAAAATAGACCATGAAAGTAAAAAGGCCAATAAACTAAAAGATAAATAAAACACCACGGCTAGATTTAAATTAAATATTTAACTCTGTCGCTTAAACTAAAAAAATAAAATAATAAGACAAAAATAAATTCTGTAATCTAAAAATTTCCCTAAAATTTAAATAACCCCTAAATGACTTTCGTGTACCCTGAAAGTTTATTGCAACCTAAAAAAATTCGTGTACACTAGTGTGCACCAGTGTACACCGTGCTGACCACTGGATTATAGTATAAACATAGATTATGAAAACGTTTGCGTCTAAACATGTCTTTCTACTTTACTCTAATATCTAATCGTGTTTATCATTTAAGAGCTTAAATATCTGTTTGTTACCAACAAACAACTACAAGTGTTAATTGTTAACAAAGCAGTTTTTTTTTGTTTAATTACACAAATATTTGTATTACGGAAAACTAAGCTGTAGTATGTTTCATTCACCTTCAATTATTTTTGCGATAATTTAAAAACAGTCTAACTAGTGTATCGAATTTTAAATAACGTTTTGAAGTCTGTACGAAGTATTTAAAACGAAAGCAAAAAAAAAACAGTGTTTCACTGACAATGTTTATACTAGCACAAAAGATTTACTACACGCATCAAAGTTACTTTAAAAAGATATAAAATATTTTAAAAAGTAAAATAAATTGAAGGGCTTTATTGAAAAAGAAACTAGTGATGAGATTCAAAAAAAAGTGAAATATACTTCCGACGAACTTAAAGAATACTATTTTCACAACGAGAAAAGATCACTAAAAAACGCAGTTACTTAAGCTCATGCTTGTATTAAATGTTTAACCAATGGTTAAATGAATAATGCAAAACTATTATTTCAATTTCTGTGACTGCATAACACTTAATTAGTAAGTTTCAAGTTTTTCAATAGATTTCTTTTTATTTCGGCTTTTATTTATGTTTTAAACTTACATTTTTGTTATGGCCTTTTCTAACAGTTGTTCAAATTTTTTGCGTTTCTTTTGTCTTAAATTTTTTTCTCGAAAATAAACTAGAACCTTTAATGTTTAATATATGTATTAATGTCATAATAGGTTTAGTTGTTAAAGTTACACAATTATAGGTTTCACAATTTATTCCAATGACGATCTCTTTGAGATATACTTAGCTTGCAAAACAAACTTTCGAGAGAAAACAAACTTAATTTGAGCAACAACGTAATTAAATATGCTGCATGACCTTCAATTTAAGTGTTAAATGAATTCAAAGTAAGTTGAACTTGTTATACAAGCAATAAACAGACCACTACATCGAGTGATTTTTTTAAGCATGTATCTAACGCTTTCAAGTTCAATATGGAATAAGTAATAATGTTTGTAGACTAATCACATTTATTATACGTCAAAAGACATAAAAACAACTTTCAAGTATTAATAAACACCTGTTAATAAGTTTTTTTTTTCGTTTTAACTGCTATAGAACAGAAATGTTGGTATAATAAATAAAAATGTTAATAATGTAAATAATTTAAGTCCTCACGCCTGTGATAACAGACGGTTATTCAATTAATATACAAGAATGACAGTGAATTCTTACTAAGAATGTAAACTTAAGAGAACTTTATATAGAAATTAAATATAATATGACTAACTCGTACCTAATGAGTCACTTCACAATAAGTAGCCCCTTGTAATTTATTTTAAATTAAATTATACTCACTTTTTTTAATTATTTTGGTCATGGGTGAATAACATTATGGTGAGGTAAATAGAATCGTAAAAAAGGTTTATTAGAGGACTGTAATAAAAAAATATATATTACGGGCTGTGTAATCTAAAAAATAATATATTTGTTACCAAAACGTAGTAAAAATTTCTTTTTTATAAAATAATAATTGTAATAAAACTATCATTTGATAAAAACTACTATATACATAAAACTAACTTTTTTTTTATTTTTTACTAAATTTTTTGCTAAATTCTAAATAAAAAGAACAAAACTATCTTTTTTAAATTTCAATTACTAAATTTACTAAACTAAATATTAAGAACATTATAAACAAACGAAAAGTTTTAGCTTTATTGGACTTTCTCAAAATAAAACAACTAAAACAGCTTCTACGGTTAACCGTGCCATTATGACTTTACATTAATCTAAAATATAATTTTTTATTTCTATCAATTGTCGAGTTTTGAGATGACATGATATGTTTAGAATTTTCTGTTTTATAAAGTTTTTAAACCCAAATTGAATTTAAAACAAGACCTTTCAATCTAAAAACCTACAAATTCCGATTGTTTTATTGAAGCTAAGTAAGTTACAATATAATATAGTAAATATAGTTTTAAAAGCCTTACTAAAAAAGAAGTTTTTTTTTTATTATTCATAAGTAAAATATTCAAATGTATTTTATAAGAACTAAAATATTAAAGTTTATAACTGTTATTAATCTCTTAAATTAGTTATTAAGTTATTAAATCATCTTAATGTTATTAAAACTTAAATTAAATAGATACAAATATTTAAAGCAGTGTTTTCTACTTTACTCAAGCGTCAAAAAATAAATTCAAAACAAGCTTTGTTTAATATGAACTAAGTGAGCTTTTTGTATTTTCATTTTAAAATTTTTTTGCATATAAAATAATAAAACTAAAATGCAAAGTAATGTTAAGAGATAAAATACCTTAATCTAGTTTACCTAAAGCTTAGCTTGTGATTTTCAACATTGATTTTCTGGAGTCTACCATAAAAAAAAAGAATAATCTGTAAATAATTTCACTAAATAAATTGATTAATTTAAGACTACATTTACGATAAATTAAAGGCTAGTGGTATTTTAATGATTTTTAAACGGTGAACATTAAAATAACAACAATATATTTAAGTTTAATTTCATTTCAATACTGATAATTGTAGCTTTTAGAGCTTGAATCAATAATAGTGAAGTGGGATTGATTAAATTTTAGACACTCAGGATAATTTAAATTTTTTAATTTCTCAGGATAACTCAAGCAAGTTTTATTTTATATTCAGAGTGCTGAGGCCAATTTGGTGTTAATAAAAAAATTCTGTTTATATGTAGGAACCTTTAAAATTTCAATTTTTTTCAATCATAAATGAGATATGTTGTTTATAACTTAATAATATGATATCTTATAGCCAAATTAGTTAAAAAAAATTTTTTTTTTTGTTGTTTATATTTAACTAAAAATAAATTAGTTTTATGTAAAGCAGGGTTTCCAAAAGTGGGTCACTTGGACCCCTTAGAGCCATGACAGATACCCAAGGGCCAAGAGCAGCAAAGGGGTAAGAGGGGGAGGGTCATGAGCAGTAAAGGAACCACATGGGGTTTATGAGGTCATAATTTCAAATATACACTAAATATTCTTGAGTTGCAAATGAAGAACAGAAAAAAAATTTAAAAGGGGGCCATGGTTGTTTTAATTTCCTCAAAGAGGGTCATTGGCAAAAATGCTTAGGAAACCCTGATGTAAGGGATTAAAAAAGTTCAGGATGACTCAGGGTAGATATAGGCAAATTTTCAACATACTTAAGATAACTCAGAATAAAATTTTAGCTATCTAATACTTTTCACTGCAACAGAATGCTTCTTTTACATGCTTCCCATTGTTTTGATGTTAATTTTTTAATTATTGAATTCTGAGTTTTACAAACTAAACTCAAGACATTGAGGTGTGTAATTGCAAAAAAGTATATTGAATTGTCTTATTATTATATATTGAGTTTTTATTGTGATATTATTAAAAGTTACTGTTTGACTTTTTTAGGATAGTATTTAAAGTATTTTAATATGTTTATTTTTTTTATTATTAAACTTTTCTTTAGAGTTGCTAAACTTATATAAAAATATTTCAAATTGTACTATAGTACTATAGTTGTCACAATTGTTAGAGTTTTAAAAATATTAAAAAATACGACTAAATAATTCTTAAGTTATATTTATTTAAACATATAGTTTAGTAAAAGTTTTCATTTTTTTTTTGTAGTTTTTTATATAAGAGACACATTGTTTAATTTGTCTAGTCTTATTTAAGTAAAGTAGGTTATAGTATTTTTAAGGTATTTATTTCATAAAGTAGAGTTTTAATTAAGAAAATACCATCACCCATTACCTACAATATTACTGAAAGTTTTATTTTATTAGTTCGTTGTACTCAAAATAAAGTTTAAGTCTTGTGTCAGAAATATTTTAGTAATTACATAAGTGTATTAAAGATTAAATATTAGAGAACTACCAAAATGGATAACGAAAAATGTTAGTTTAGTTGATGTATTTAATATAATACATATTTTTAACATTCGTAAATACTAACTTTATCAAATAATATAGTTTATAGTAGTTTTATTAAAAAACAGAAAATAATATATATGTTTTTCCAATTATAATATATTTGTTAGTCAGAAAACAAAAAGTTAAGATGGTAAGTAATATTACTTATCAAAATTACATTGCAAAAAAATTGTATGAGAGTTTTTACATTTTTCTGGTATATAATAATAGGAACTTTACTGATTTCAAATATTAACTTTAAATAAAACTTTATTTTAAATCTAAATAAGACTTACTATGAATGTCAATTATTTACAAACAAAACAATTTGTAGAAAAAAAAATTGATGGATTTAGTTGGTAAAAATAAAGTTAAAATAAAAAAGCTTGTAAAATAAAAAATTTTAGGTTGTTACACTTGTTTAGTTGAAGATGACCAAATATTACTGCACCCTTGTAAATGTAGAGGTAATGGTTTTTCAATATATATACAACTCTTTACTTTAAATTTGTTCTTCTTATTAGTGATAATAATTTCCAATTAATATATTGATATATAGCTTTTATTTCTGAATATAAAGAAATCTAAATTTCTATATGCAATAAAACTTTCGTAGTTTAAAACAGAATAAAACTCTTATTTTAACTCTATAGTTTTGCCGGCAAATTAAAGATGTTTTGATGAGCTAGTCTAAGTTTTAATGTTCTTTTAAGTATTTAAATAAAAATCTAAAAGGAGATACAAAATATGTTCATGAAAAATGTTTGAAAATGTGGATTGAAGAAAACAATAATGATTTCTGCTCAATATGCAAATACAAGTTTGTTTAATATTAATTATAAGAAAGTTTTAAAAAGAGTTGTGTTAAAACAAAAATAAACCGCGCATTAAAGTAGTACTTGTAAGACTACCAAACCATATATTAGTCAAAAAGGTATAATTTATAGGAAATGACAATAATCAAAAATTCTGATTAGAAAATCTGTAAAAATTAATTGTAATCTTTACAAAATAAATGCTTTTTAAGTTCTACTTTTCTTATATTCAAAGTTCAAAACATACTTTATTACATTATTAGTTTGAATTTTTTAAATGAAGATAATTTAATTTTTATGTTACTATAACTTTAATAGTTGTTAAAATAAAAAATATTTTGAATACTATAAAATATTAAACTAACTATTATAATTGTTCGTTTAAACTAATAACCTAGTAATTATTGCAAAATAAGTTTTCTCTTATAGAAATTAAATTATATGACCAGTCAAAAAAGTTTTACTACTACCAGGTTACATTTACTGTTTTCTTTACTTTTATTATTCCTTTAGGTTTTGAAATAAACTCTAAAACCCTAATTATTGCAACATTAAAACTAGTTAATCAACTAACTGTTTAATAAAGTTAAGTGTTTATTTACTAAACATAGATCTAAATAAAAAAAATTATTTTTGCAAAAATAGTAACATAAAAAAACTAACATACAAATGAAAGTATGCCTTTGAAATAAAGTTTTTTATTCTATACTTATTTAGTTTTAAACGCAGATACAAGATAGTCTATGAAAAAAAAAGAAAATATTCTTTTCAAATACTTAAAGAATAATTGGTTTATAATTGTTGCATTATATTTATCAATGTGTTTGTTGGATTATACTTTAGAGGTGATTTTAAGAAGATGTATTCCTGACGGGCCCGCTGTCACTGACCATTTAAGAATGACGTCATGTTTATTGTTTTATCCTATTGTAATAGCTTTCATAATATACGAAGAGAAGTAAGTTTTACATTTATAAATTGTATTGGTTTAATTCATTTGGTTATAAAGCAAAAAAGTTATTAAAAAGTAATATTTAGTGAAAGAATATTTTTATTGTATAGATTTTTTACAGTAATCCATTACTTAAAAGAGAAATTACAATACGAAATTATGAAGATAACACTTGTTAAAGGAGGTTCATGGAAGTAGAACTTTTTTTTTACTTTTTGATTTATGTATCATAATAGCTTCCAGACTATTATATACACATTTTTCGCTTCAGAATAAATTGTGTATAAAAAACAGTTGGTGTATTCTTTTTTCATATATAAAAACTGTTTGAAAATACTTACCTCATGACCCTTTTTGTGGTCCCTTTACCGGTTACAACCTCCTAAATTTTCTGTGTTGGCAAACTTTGGGAAACCCTGTTTTAGATTAATTTTAAGGCATAATTTTTATTAAAAAAAGTAATTTAATGATTTAAGCCGTGGCCCCTGACAGTATTAAATTGAATATACACATTTAAATTTATTATTAATTTAATAACAGATACAAAATTATGAAGATAACACTTGTTAAAGGAGGTTCATGAAAGAAGATAATTCTTTTTTTTCCTTTTGATTTATGTATCATAATAGCTTCCAAATTATTATATTTACATCTTTGGCTTATGAATAAATTGTTTACAAAAAACTGTTGGCTCGTGAATAAACTTTTTTTTTTACGTATAAAAACTGTTTAATAATACTGACCTCATGGCCCCTTTACCGGTTATAACCCCCAAAATTTTTTGTGATGGCAAACTTTGGGAAACTCTGTTTTAGATTAATGTTTAAGGCTTGATTTTCATCAAAAAATGTAATTTAATGATTTATGCCTTGGCCCCTGAGAGTATTGAATTGAGTATACACATTTATATTTATTATTAAATTTATAATACATAATTTAATTTATATTAATACTAACAAGCTAAAATAAGATGTTAAAATTTCACTTTAGCAATGTTTAATTAATTAATTTGCTATAATCAGTATATAATAAAGTATGATATTATTTATTAAAATTTATTTAAAAAAAATAGAAAAGTGTTATAAAGCGAATATTAATAAACGACCTTAATTTAACAATATCCAATATATAGACTTAAATTTTGTCTACAATAAGTAGATGTAGTACAATAATTTCAACATAATATTGAATATATGGATTTAAATTACATTCTTTTAATACAAAATTCACATCATATTATAATTTATTTAAATCTTTTAAAGTATTTTACGAGCTTAAGTATTTATGTTCTATCTTAAACAATTTTTCAGCCCATATTAAAAGTTCTAATTATCTTATATATGAGTAGCTAAGCTCACATCACAAAACTTTACATAATGTTAAAAAAAAAACGGATTTTATTAAACAAAACATAAATGAAACTATTATAATTGTTCACAAATTGAATATTACATAAAAAAATTTAGATATTATCATAGTTTACTTAAAGTTTTTATACAAAATTAGTATACTAATTTCTTTCTATTTAAAAAGTATTTCTTTGTTGCGTAATATATTTTAAACATTTTTATTTATAAAAGTTAGAAAATATTAATTAAAATTAATAATTTAGGCATAAACTTAAGTAATATGTATAAATGTTGAATGAAAATACCTTCTTCTTAAATAAAGTTTTGAAAAAAATCATGAAATGTCATGTTAATAATAGTATTGTCCATATTTTGGGAGCTGTATGACTTAGGCTGTCTGGTTATTCACCTTTGGGTCCTACTCTAGCGAATATTTTTATCGGATATTTAGAATCCAAAATTGCTGACGACTTGTCTTCACAGGTTGTCTACATAAGATACGTCGACGATTGTTTGGTTATATCCAAAACAGAAAGTAAAAATGAAGATATTTTTCAAAAATTAAACTCTTTACATGAAAAGATTTCTTTTACTAGAGAAGTAGAAGAGAACAACCAGCTGTTATTTCTGGATATATTAATAATAAAAGATAAAACAAGCTTCTTAACGAATGTTTATAGAAAAACAACTTTCACTTGGCAATACTTACACTACCAATCGTTTTGTAGTAAGAAACGAAAAGTAAACCTAATCAAAACGCTGTACCATAGAGCATACAGAATCTGTTCGAAAGAATTACTTCATTCAGAGGTTGAGAGAATAAAAGAAATTTTAATAAAAAATGGTTACCCACCAGATTTGATTAAGAAGGTGATAAAATCACACCACAATAACATAAATCAACCTAGACTATTTGGACCGGAGAAGTTCCCAGCAATATTAAAACTACCTTACTTTGGAGAAAAATCACGAGTATTTGAGAGCAAACTAAAAGACTTAACAAAAACATCTTACAATCAAGTGCTTCCAAGAGTTATATTTCTTTCAAAATCTTTATTAAAAGTGCAGTTGAAGGACCCGATACCAGACCAAGACAAAAGTTGTGTAGTATACAAGTTTAGTTGCTCTTGCGAAAAGAGCTATATCGGTCAGACCGCTAGGCACTTAAAAACCAGGATAAAAGAACATCTACCTGCTTGTGTATTGAAATTCATCGAACAAGAACCTGAAATTAAGACAATAGCAACAAAAAACGCAGCCAAAAGATCTTCAGTTGCAGAACATCTAATAAATAATAGAGATTGTGCTAGGAAATATGACATATTCAGATTTAGAACAATCCATCATTGCAATAGTGTGTTTGATCTCGTGAAGTTGGAGGCTATCTCTATATTTTTGGAGAAACCAGAACTGTGTAAACAGAAGGAATTTGATTATAAAGTGTCTTTATTTAGTTAAATTATCTATTTTTTATCCGTTAGTAGTATTTGAGTTTAATTATTTATTACTTTACACTGATTATTTATTGTGCTTATTACTTTGTTAGTTTTAACTTTTTGTGTTTTTGTTTAAAAACTTATTCATAGTTTTAGAATTGTTCTACTGT
The DNA here is from genome assembly GCF_965202585.1 of Thalia democratica. Lineage (NCBI taxonomy): Eukaryota > Metazoa > Chordata > Thaliacea > Salpida > Salpidae > Thalia > Thalia democratica. The sequence goes on from NC_139165.1 coordinate 22,862,134, forward strand.
TAAGTTTTGACGAAAAGTAGTGTAATACGTATAAACTATCACAGAAAAACTTGAGAGAGTGTTTTATTTATTTGTTTTTGCATTAAATATGAATTAGCTTATAATGTTTGAAGTATTAAACTTTAAAAATATATTATTTTTTTAATTATTTTAAGGTTATAATGTAGTGCAGGGACGTAGCCAGCTAAAAAAAATAAACATTCATGAAAATAAGTAAAAAAAATCACAATTCAACTAAAAACATTTATGTTCTTTTCAAAATTAAATATTCAACGTTGCTAATAGTAACAACAAGTTATGCTTATTTTTGTAACATAAAATGGTATGATTTCAACTTTTGAAGTTACAGCTTCCGTTAGAATCAATTTTGCATTGCAGCTTTTTGACAAATTAAAGCTTTAACGCGCTAAATGTTACAATTTGGATGTATTACTTTCGTTTAATTTCTACGATACTAAAAATGCTAAAGTGTACATATATGTCAAAATAATCTCTCAGGAGTGCATAAATAAATACAAAAAGTTTGGAAAGCAGACTTTTTCAAGCTGAAAAATAAAAGATTTTTTGCACATACGTATAAGTTTCAACGTTTCAGTAGATTGCAGAAACGTACAAAACTATGTCCCTAGCATAGTGTATAAGAAGGAAAATACATAACTAATTGGAAATTTATACTATTTATAAAAATAAACATGACCTTTCGTGCTTAAAATTAATATTAAAGAGTATATAAAACACTAAAAAAGACGGTGGGTGTCACTTTTGCACGAGAGTCACTTTTGCACGAGCGTCACCTTTGCACGAACGTCACTTTAGCACTAAGGATCAATTTTGCACGGTCGTCACTTTAGCACGAAGGGACATTTTTGCACGGCAACTCCTTTCACGGAGGGTCACTTTTGCATGGATGTTCACTTTTGCATGAAGGGTCATTTGCAAGGCGTTATATTTTCACGGATATACTTATGATCTGAGTACATTTTTAATAATCAGTCAATTTTGAACGGAGGTTCACTTTTCACGCTTTTAGTTTTTATTTTCTTAAATGAAATTTTTAAGAAATGAAATATTTTTCTTTAAGTAAAATAATATATGTTTTTAAATGCAACTTGTTTTAAAAGAAATAAATGTGGTAGTTTATTAATAAAACTATAATGTAAAGTTTTCATTTAAAGTTTACGTAGAGCTTTAGAGTAACGTACCAAAATTAATAAATTCATATTTATAATCTTTATTTTAATAAACTAGAGAATACAGATTTTTAAATTTTAAATTAAGACAATTTTGAATTTTAAATAAAAATAAACTAATTTTATTAATTTTTTAAGTGTAATATAAACTTAATTTAGTAGGGTTTTAAAACACGTATCTTGAGACTTAATTTTTACTTATCCTCTTGATGCTAAAATTAGCATTATTTAAACAATTATTTTTAAATTTCTTAGTTTTAAGCAATTGTTAAATTTAAGAAATATAATTTAGTTAAATTATGATCTTAGTTAATGTATTTAAATATTTGATGTTGACTGTTCTACATCAAAGCGTAAATAAGCATAAGTTTGTGGTTAAAAGTTTGCTTTTTATGTTTACCTATATGTTTTGTATCAAGTTATACTTTAATTAATAAAATGTTTGTCTTAATTTTTTTATGTGTGTGTCTTTCAGTTGAAGTAATCTAGGTTTTGATGTTTAGGTCCATAATATGGACAATAAACTTGTAATCAGATCGTAAAATATATAAATAGGCATATTTGTCAATAATGTATAGAAATTTAAAATGAACTAGAACAAATTATTTACACTTAAAATATTTTTTATCTTAGTTTTAAAATAAACTAAATTATTAAACTTTTATAAATACTATTATTTTTTATTTTTGTTTTCTTGTTTTTAACATTAACTTTTACTGTTTATGATTTTAATTCCTTCATTTTTTTGCCTTTAACATAAGTATGTGTTAAAATTTTAGTTTTCACTTTCTTTTTATGTTACAGGTTTGGTACTAGCTAAGATCTTTGAATGGTCTGCATGCACAAATGATTTTCCAGGGAAAAAGTCATCAACTATAACTATGTATATTTTAATTAAAGAACAAACTAATTGAAATTAAAGTCAAGAAATAAATTATAAGTAATAAAAATATTTAAAAAACACCTTTACAATAAACAATATATCAAAAAATAAGTTCAGTTCTTGAACTCAATCTTGAGCGTCTTGTCTTGAATATCTATGCAATTACACTGCAGCTGGTTTACACAGCTATATCTTTAAAATGTAAACTTGCTTCAGGTCATATTACTTTCTAAATTATGATATTTGATATTCAAATAAATGGAACAGCATTTTAACTAGTAATTCCACCAAACTTATTATTCCTGTTATGTTTAAAGAGAATCCCATTCTACCTTTCCTCTTCATGTTTGTTTAAAAACTCTCATTTCACTCTTTCTTCTTCCTTTTTGCTAAAAGAACGGTTAGATAAATTATTCTACTTTGTCAAACAGTGCAACTTCCCTTATTTCTTTTATGTTACAGCAAAAATAAAACATACAAAATACTAGATTAGTTTAAAACTATATAGATAAGAAACATTTAAGTAGACATTATTAAGAAAATATCAAGTTTTTATATAATAAAGAAAATAATATTCAAAGTTCTCTAAAAGGTTTTTCATAATATTTTATTAGCGAAAATTTCCAATTACTAGGCAAAAAAAAACATCAACATTGTAATAATTTTTTCAGAAAAAATTGTCAAAATTTTACTAAATTGTTACTAGATTGTCAGGTCTTTGCTGTCTCAGCTACTAATAAACATTGTCTTTTTCTATAATGCTATTAAGTTTCAAGAGTCTTATATAAATTTAACATGACATTCAAATTTAGTAAAATCAATTTCTAACAATTCAAATTGAAAAAAAAACCTTAAAGAAAATAGCTTAAAAGATTATATAAATTTGAAAAAAAACATATGTAAATCTTAATAAAATATCATGCCAATTTTTTTTCCTATATCTTAAATATTTAAAAATATATTTTTTAACTAGTAAAAAATTATGTTACTTCTTTATTTAAGCCATATCTCAAAAATGTTTAATATTTTCCAAAAAAAATATTTCGGCTTTCAGATATTTGTAGGACCTAAATATGTTTTTTTTATATTCAAAAATATACAGTACTATTTTAGTTGCGACCCTTTTAATTTTTCTAAAGATTTTTGTTTGTGGGAATTTAAATTGTGGGAATTTGAATAGTCGTGCATCCAATTTGTGATTTAGAATTAATCATCATTTTTTATGATTTTTTTGTACTTATACATTTTTCATATTCTTGTGAGTTATTTTGACTTATAATTTGTCAGTTTTATTTTGACTTTGTGGTTCTAGATTTTGTCAGTTCTATAGTGATTTCGATGGCTCAAAATTTGCCAGTTCTATTTTGACTTTGTGGACTTAAATTTTGTCAGTTCTAAAGCAACTTTGCGGAATAAAAATTAGTCGGCTGTATTATGATTTTTTAGACTTATATTTTGTCCGTTCTTTACTGATTTTGTGGACTTTATAAGTTGATAGTTCAATTTGACTTTGTGAACTTACAATTTGATAGTTTTGTAGTTTATATGCTTACACTTGACAATATCCTTATTTGTTAACATTATAATATCCATATGGTATTTTGTAATGGATTACTTATTGCCTGACGGTATTTTCAACCCCTATGTCTTTTTGGTTATGACTAAATGCCTTAACGGATTTTAAAAGGTCAACTAGTAATCTCTAAATCTAATTTAGAAAATAAGGTCAATATTAAATGAAAATGTCAAACAATTAAAATATAGAAATGTGATAAATACTGCCCTAAAAAGAAAATGTTAAATATACAAGTTAACTTTTTGGGTAAAACACTGTCTTGATCTTATACAACTTTTATCTAAAAAACTGGTAATTCTTTACCTTGATGATGCCCTGTACAGTCAAAGTGTATTATACAATTATTTTAAAAATCTTAACTAAATTTAATTGATGTACATGTATTTTAACTTTTATATAAAAACTAGGCATGACTTTGGGTACGTTAAGTGTATATCAAAGAGTATATAAAAAACTGTAAAATAAAGAATTTTAAGTGTGGTTAAAACATTTAAACAGGAATTCAATCTAGCAGTAACATACTATAATATTGCTAAATTTAATTAAAAATTAACTACTTTGAAATAAGATCAAAAATTTAATAATAAGTAATAAACTTTATTTAAAAACGAACTTTACAAAAAACTATAAGATAACAAATAATTTCAGTTCTAAAGCTCCATCTGGAAGGCTTGACTTAAATATCTATTCAATCACACTATGGCTGGTTTATAAAGCTATATCTTAAACATAGAAGTTTGCTTAAAATCCTTTTGATTTAAGTTGAATGATTTTAAAATGTATGATGTTTAAAAAAAAGATAACAGCAGTGAAACTGGTACTCCTATACATTTACATTCCTACCATTTTCAAAGAGAGTCTCACACTACGTTTCCTCTCCATATTTGCTAGGAGAAAAGAGAGAAAAAGTAATTTTAATTGTCTAACAGTGCAAATTCCCCTATTTCTTTAAAATTACGGCAGAAAATAAAATATATAAAATAATATAAATTAGTCACAAAACTGATTAAATATGAAACATTTTAGTAGACATCAACAAGTGTTTTTTATTAATAATTAAAAACTTATACATTTAAAAATCTTTTTTAGAATACCAAATTAGCAAAAATTTCCAATTGCTAGCCGAAACAATAATATTAACATTTTAATTAAAACAATTATTTAATTTTAATTATCACTCAGTTGTCATGCCTATAAAAACCCCTAGTCTAAAAAATCATTTCAGTGTTTACTTAAATTAATGTCAGGAGGTTCAATTCATAAATTTAAAATGTTGAACAAAAATCTAGAATGTGAAAATTAACAAAAATTAGTTAAAAATATTGTAGACTGATTACAGTAACGTTATAGGAACATTATTAACAGTAGCTAGTTTAATAAAGAACAATTATATATAAATTTATCAAGTATAAAGTTTTGTAAAATAAATTACACTGAAAACCTGATCGAAAAAAAATAAATATACAAATTTTCGAAAATTTAATAGCAGTTCTACTTTGTTTTATACGTTAACTTTTTTGAGCTATTGAAAACGTCTATCTTACATTTCACAGTTTATTTAGACGTAACATTTAGAAGCTAAAAAAGACTTATATTGCTTATATTAAACATAATGTAATTTTAAATGATGTCAAAATAATTAAATTATTAAAGTTAAACGTTTATCATTAGCATTTTTTTATATTTACAACAAAGGTTATCCTTCTAATAAAATTTAGAACTAATTATTTTGTATTTTAAGTAGGTTTTTTAACATTAAGGTTGTAAACTAAACTAAATATTTAGGTGAAGCAAAATAATATTGTGTTTTTCAATTTTAATTATTACTTTATGAACTATTTATATGTCAGTTTAAAAGTGCAAAGTCAAAAATATGTTTAAAAGTTTAAACTATAAGTTTAAAAGAATATAATTAAAATTATGTTTTCATTACTTTAACTTTATAAGAGTTTTGTTAAAAGTATTTTGTTATGTGAGTACCTTGAAAGTTGTAAAAATTCTTAATCTCTGTTTATAACAGGTCTAAGTAAAATTCAATGTAAGTAATTATTATTTTACTTTGTATTTAGTATGGAAAAAACAAGTCTATCGCATTTATTACCGTTAACAACTAAAATTTCTCTTAAAATAATATTTATTCAAAGCTTACGTTGAACAATTTTATAAAACCAAATTTTAATGATTGAGTTTATAAAAGTTATTTATAAATAATATTATAATCTAAAGATAAAATGAACTGCTTTATTCTTTTGACAAAACAAATGTAAGCATTTTATAGAAAAAATGTTAATAAGCTTATAAAGTTTACTTTGACAAGTTCTTTTATGTTATAATTTTTTTTTATCAAATGTTTAATGTTTAAAAACTTATAACTGCTCTAAAACGGTATTTCATTACAGAAACATAATGATATTTTAAAAAATAATTTTAATCGTCTAATTAGCGTTTAAACTTAGTCTAACTATTAAACTTTTTGGATCAATAGTGAATAGTAGCAAGGTTGCTAGTATGATTGTATAACTTATCAACTGAGTCGATTCCTAAATTTATTACAAACGTATGTACGACTGAAACTAAATAATTACGTTTCAGTAGTTAATGTAAACAATGTGGATAACTTTAATTCAAAATAGAAAGTCTGAACGAAGTTTTAGAATTAGAATGTTGTACTAAAAATCTTTATTTATTTACTAGTTGTTATTTTTAAGTTTCATACCACAAAAAATTATAGTTCAGACTCTGACCACTTAATATATATTTTATGTAGCTTTGCCCAATATCTTATTTCCAACGCACCACTAAATCTAATGATCTGTGAGTATTTCATAATCTATTGGACTCAATATGCATTATTTGAAATTGAACGTGTTCGAAAGACTATTATAGCTAAATAAAAAATAAAAACTTTACATAACATGTTTTTTAACTAGTTTTACCCTTTTGTAATACGAAAACAAATTAGATGTATATAAAAGCAATAAATTAACACATTTATATTTCAAAATATTAAAAATAGTATAAAAGTTGTGTATATATAATTTATGTGTTAAAAAATTGTAAAAATTCGCTCATTTACTATTTCACACAAAGGGACTATCTTTATTTAGCTTATGTTTATGTTTACGTTTGTTAACATTATATTTATAGTAACTAATTTAATAATTAAGAACGATTAGTTAAGTATTTTCTGAAGATAAAAATAAATCGATTTGTTAAATTAGCTCTTCAAAAAGTTTCTGTTACAAAATGTTTTAAAATAGCTTCATTATAGGTTTTAGTATACATTAGCATATAATTGTTTAGTATTTTTTCTAACTCGAGATAATCCTTTTAGTTGGACACAGTTCTTATTTGATAGTTTTAGTCAAAACTTTTTTGTTAATGAAACTGTTCATAGTAAAGGAACTAATTTCATTCGTAAAAATTTGAAATGCTACTTTTTTAAATAATTTAAAAAGTAACAAAAACTACTTTACATTTTAATTTGTAAACCCATACCTGTATAGATTATTTTTATAAAGTCTTTGTATTTAATATGATTTAACAAAATCTTAATTATAACTACAGATGCTTTTTTTAAATTAAATTCGTAAATTTCTGACTTGTAGCCTCTTAATTTTTTCTTATTTATTATTAAGAATTCGAACTGTCCGATTTTGAATAACTGTGCACTGTATCTAATTTTCGGTTTTACTCTGATACTTTGATTTTAATAGGTCGCACAGGCTTCAGGATTTCAGTTAAAACTCGACTCAAGTTAGATTTTTTTTTAATTGCCGCAAAAATAACTGAAGCCACAACGAAGCTTACTATACAGTAGACTACCGCTTAAGTACGCAAACTGAACCCGACCAAAAAGTGCATACTTAGCACGGGTAGTGCGTACTTTTTGACAACATAGTATAATTTAAAATTTAGTTGTTTGTTTTATTTCTTACAACTAGCCACTAAATAATTAAGCCAAATAAACAAGTCTTTATATTTAAATAAACATTTAATACATAATTCTAATCTGCAAAATTTTTATTTCTTCTATGAAAAGTTTATAAATAATTAATACATACATTTAATATAGAAAGTCAATGTCAGTCATGATATAAAAAAGAATATTAAGCCATATTTTCCATATTTTATTTCGTTGTAAAGTACCAAACTACATTGTGTTTACTAAACATTTCCAAAACATCAATGTGTGTACATTTAAATTAGATTATGATTTAACTATGTTGTATTTATAGGTTTTTTAAACTTTGTCATCTAGATTTTTTTATTTTATAGCATTACAGCTCAAATATCATTATTCTTTTCACTTTTCTGCAACCAATACATAGGTATTTAGTTTATCAACATTTAATAACAATACTGTCACAATCTCAGGCCACTTAGACTTTATTTGTTTATTTAAACTCGATATAAATATATAGAAAAATTATAAAAAATATATAAAAAATTTAGATTTTTTTTGTCTTTCTGGATAAGTGCGTACTTAAGCATTTTCTTTGTTAATTAGTTATACTGTGACTATTTTAGTTATACTAAGTAAAAAAGGACTACAGGCTTAGTTTTCAGTAAAACGAATTTTTGTGCAGCTAAATTGGTTAATAAACATTTAGCACTTGTTTCTTGGTAAACATCTAGTAACAAATAGATAAAAAAACTTTTAAACACGATTACTTTAGAGCAAAGTAAAAAGGCATGATCTGCGGATTGCTTTCAATGTATATTAAAACCTACAAAACAAACTTAGTAACTAAGCTGACGTGTCTTATAAAGAACATGTTAATTTTACAGAAAAATATTTAAACTTAAAAAGCTAATTAAAACACTGTTGTTTGTTTTTCTTGAATAGATTAGATTTCGTTTCTTTTTAATAGAATAAATTGTTTTACATGTGCATGAAATAGTCCTTGATTAGTTTATTTGGCAGGTGTAACTGTTCAAACTGAACTGATGAGTATTTTTAGTTTTTTATAAAGAAAATGAAGCTATAAGGTATGAATATAATATTTATTTTTAAGCGAAAGAAGTACAAAAAATAATTTAAAACTGTCTTGTGGCATACATCTAAAGCTGCTCATTTTTCAAAATATTTTTCTAACAATTTTCTTCATTGTAATTTTTTATTCTTCTTACTTTGGTAACAGTATATTGAAGATACCTGTAAAAATGTATAAAATGAATTATTTTTTAATATAAATCATGTAAAAATTTTTCTGTTTTTTCAAAACTTTAACTTTAAACAACTATGTTAAAAGAAACGAAATTACCTTTTTACATAGACATGAAAGAGTACTAGAAAATAAATGGTATTATGGATGACAAAAAACATTGTTTCACAAAGATTCTCACGGTGTCCGAAAATAAATAACGTAGAAAATATTTTCCAAAACAAAGCCAACAAAATAAAATACAAAATATTAACTAAAGGAAATACAAGAGTTAATGCAATGTATTCAAAATCAGAGTCAAAAGTCTGATAATCAGTGACCCATGATTTTTTAAGATCTAACTTTTTTTCGCATTGAAGGTTGTACCTGTGTTAAAGTAAAAGAGTTTAGAAAAAATACAAAAGAAAAAAAAAACAGAATTTCATCCGAATGAACAGTCCATTGCAAAATAAAAACAATTTAAGTATACGGTAAAATTTTACAGTAATTTATAGTAACATGTTTTAATTGATAATTCTTTTTAGTTATCTGAGTTTTGCATTGAACTGAAAATTAATGAATTTCAGATATAATCCCATTAGAAATAAAACTGAAAACTAGAGTTTCTGTAAAAAGGAAAGTTTTGTAAGTATATTACAAACTAACTTCACCCAACTATAACGTAAATTAGTAAATTATCCTTTTTCTTTATAACAGTAATATGAAATTGTAATCTAAAAGATAGAACCTTTTTTGATATAAATCGATGCAATAAGTTAAAAAATTGCACTTTGTAAGAAATATTTTTAAATAAATAAACTTAGAGTAATATTTGTTTGATTAGTCTATTTTAAAATTTTAACAAGATGGCTAGAAGTATCAATTTTTGTAATAAATTAATTTAAACAAACTTGTATTTGCATATTGAGCAAAAATCTTTTTCATTTTCTTCTATCCATCTTATCACACAACTTTCGTGAACATATTTCGTATCCCCTTTAATAAATTTATTATTTTGATTTTAATTTTTTTTTAAGTTGTCAAAACCTACTTTAGATTGTAAAAGCATTTAAAGTTAATATTATAACGTGAAAATACAAAAATAATGAATTTTAAACAACAAGTTAAAGATATTTTTATTATTAAAAACCCTGTCTCAATGAACTATAAAAGTTTCAAAAGATGCATTAAAAACATGTAAAAATATAAAACAAAATGACATTAATTAGTTTGTATGATTAAATTAAACACATTTAACTTAAGTATTTGGCATTTTAAAAGACGAAAATTGTTGCTCAACTCATAAAGAAAAAAAAATGTTTTTTATTTTTATCTCCAAACATAGAAAAAAAACATTTTGTATTGTAAGAAAGTTCTTTAATATTAAAATTTTAATCAACAGAGTAATTAAATGAAGTGTTTTTTAATGATTAACCTAAAAAGTTTATTATTTGTATATAATTAGCTTATGATATATTTGTAAGCAAAAACAGTTAACAAAAACTAAAAACAAATCTAACCTTTACACTTGCAAGGATGCACAAGTTTATCATCATTTTCATTCAAACATATATAACAACCTAAAAAAAAAATATTTGTTATAAACAATAATACAAACCAGTAAATTATCATTGTTTGTTGCCAATTAAGCAAGCAAGGTTTTAGCAATTTCAGTTGACAGCTTGACGCAATTTAATTTAAATGAAAAGTTGTGCTAAAATTTTCTACTTAATCAATAAAAACAATAAATTGAAAATTCAGAAGACAGTATCACAACTTTCCAACTTACATTTATTTGAGTTTTTATAAGGGATAAAAAAAGGATTAATTTTAGAAATGACGACTTTCATTAAAGATAAAAAAAATACCTTTTTGTGAATTTATACTTACATTTGTCAAGTTTCACTTTGAAACTAACAAGAATTTGATTTAAATAAATACCTTAGTATTTAGAAAAATTATACATAAAGTAAATTTATTAAAACTATTTTAAATCATACAACTTGAAAAAATTACTATTTAAACAAAAATATAAATATGTTTTATACGAAATGCATCAACTAAACTCACATTTTTCATTATCCATTTTGGTACTTTTTTAATATTTATTAATTAGTAAACTTCTGTAATAACTATAACAATTTTGACACAAGATGTTAAACTTTTTGTTGATTTGTTTTAAAAACAAAATCCATCAAAGTATACCAAATTAGTAAAATAAAACTTTCAATATCATTGTAGATTATATTTATAATTTAAAACTACTTTGTTTATTTATTACCTTATAAAAACTAGATGCTACATTATATAAATCTAAGAATGTTACGACTAGATAAAAGAACCACAAAACACTTTCATAAAAAAAACTCTACTAAAGTATAAGGTCTTGAAATAAACAAAATGAACAAAAAAAACTTATTAAAAATTTGAGTTAAATGAAAACTAAAAAACAATTAAGTATTAATAGATAAAGAAATTTATTCTTAAACAACAAATAAAAATAAATAAATAATAACATTTATAATAATAACACACATCTATATTTTTGTAATGTTTATTTGCAATTACACGCCCAATTGCTTGAGCTTTTTTTCAAAACTTGATATTCAATATTTTAACAGTTAACATTAAAACAATGTAAAGCATGTGAAAGATTCTTTAATTAAAGTATAAAGTTTAACATATTTAAAAATTGCACTCTTAAGTAAAAAAGTTTTAAGAACTTTCACCATTAACAATTGTTTAAGTTAAAAACTAGAATATTTGTAAAAGACAACATTAATTTCAATAAGTTAATGCATGGTTTAAGTGGAATTACTTTTATGTGACTCTTTGTTAACAAACTTAGTTATCATGTTAGTAATAAGTATAAAGTTTATATTTGTAAACATTTTAAATAAGAATAGATTTACTATATTAATTCTGAAACATTTTGTTTTAAATACCCATAGTAAAAGAAACTCTTAAAATTAATATAAGAAGAAGTAGTTTAAAATTCAATTTATGTTTTTAGAGTTATTATAACTATTTTAATATAGATTTTTTACTTCTGTCTTTAAAAGTAGCTTTAATCTACTTTTAAGTTATTATCTTTTATTAAAACATAAGTTGTACAAAACAAAAATGTATTTTAATATTGAAATTATTTTATCAAACTGCATAAAATACACCAGTTTAGCATCGATAATCTAAAACACTTTTTAATTAAGAATTTATGTTGAAAATAAACTTTTAACTATTACATAATATAAAAATTTCAAAAATTAATTTAAGTAAACACTGATATAATAAAAAACAACAAAATATTGCTGGTTACAACTAAACAGTTACAAAATGTGTTCATGTTAGTAAATTCTTATTGAGGAGTTCTTTAAAGTCATATTCATAGCATATTTTCTATGAGAAAAACATTTACAGTGGAAATAAAATATTAAAAACATTTTTTATTTATATCACTCATTTCGCTCAACCACAAAAAACATAGTTTATGATAAAATGTTCAACAATATTTTAATTACAATTATGGTTTGATTAACCTATTGTTGAATTTCTAATTTATATTAGAGCCTAAAAGTATAAATTAGCGTATATTATGAAAACGGAATTCAGTTTTAATTTTTTAGAATACTAAAAAAATACTTAAAAGAAAGCATATTTTATGAATCTTAGTTGACTTTAGTCTTATTTCAGTAGACCATTCTTGTAATAATAAACAAGATATTAAAATTAAAATTTTTTTAAGGTTCAAAATAAACTATACAAAAATTTCTTTCAAAACTTTTAACTTCTTTAAAAAAATAAAATTATGTTTCAATATTAAAAAAACTTTTAATCCTAAATTTGTTTTACAACTAAATGATTGCCAATATCTAAGTCCTAAAAACTACCCTTTCAGACAAAGTTTACCCTAAGTTTTTTTTGTGTGGCAAATTTATTCCAATCCATTTGATTCATCCTCATTTTATTAAATCAATTACATAATTCTTCATTCTAACTAAATCTAAATGCTTTTTAATAAAAATAAATTCTAATTTTTTTTTACTAATTTGTTGTATAGTATAATATCATTGAATATAGGACAATGACATCTTATTCATGAACTAGAAAAAAATGATTAGAATTTTCAAAAATTCTCAAACTACCCTGAAATTTTTAAATTCACAAGACTGGCCCCAGTCATCCTAAATGTTAAAAAAAAACTAGCCTGAGTTACCCTGAAGTTTAAAAAAATTCATATCATAAGTATCTAAGTTTTAGACAACCATAATATAATGTTTTTGCTTAAACCATTATAAGGTAAAATTATTTTATTATACTGATATTTATATTCTACTGTTATTTTAATATTCTCTGTTCAAAAACTATTAAAACACTACAAGCATTTAATTTAACATAGTTGTATTTATAGTTTAAACAAATTGTTAAATGTATTTATTTGAGATTAATCTCTTAAATTTTTTCTATGTTAGACTTTAACTAATTTGTGTTTAATAGTCCTTTTAAATCAAATTGTATATATTAAATCACACTTCAAAGGTCATACACTAAAAAAACAATAACTATGAAATAATTATTTTTCCATTTCAAGATTTGTTGAAAACTTTATTTAACTAAAAACAAAATTGTTGGTGATTAGTTTTTTTACTACAGTTTATGCAAGAATTATTAATTTTAAAATAGTTTTCTAACTTCTATAAATTAAATTGTTTAAAATATATCACTAGTGAAAAAATGAATATTCCAATAGAAAAAATAAGAGTTCTAATTTATAAGAAAAAAAATTAGTACACTATAATAGTATCTAAGTTTCTAAATGTTTAGTAATTAATTTGTAAAATATTATTATGTATTGAACTATTCTTTTATTAATATACAGCTAATACTTTACAGAGTTAGTAATCATATGTCCTGTGTCATTTAAATATATCAAAACCATTGTCATTTTAAATCTTTATATTGAAGATAACTTTAGAAAAATTTGTTTTAAAAGTTAACTATACTTATTTTGAACTGTACTTATTTTTTTTTAAAGAGTCTGTTCTGTTATCCTTAATCAGTTTTACAATTAACAGAATTCACACTATTTAAGGTCAAAGAACTACCCTTGCAAACCTAATTTATTCTGAGATATCTTAAGAATGTGGCAAACTTGCATATATTTTTCCTAAGTTGTCCTGAAACTTTTTAACCTTTATATTATACTTGAATGTTTTCTTAATTTTCTTAACATATTAACAAAAATATAATTTAACTTCTTAACAAATTTGACTAAAAATATCAAAAAAAACTTTTCTGAACAAAAATATGTCTTATTTGATTTAAAAACAGAACAAGATTTTTTTAAAGTTCCCTAAAAATAACCATAATTTTTTTTAATAACACCATACTGACCTCAGTACTCTAAAAAAAAAGCTAGCATGAGCTATTCTCAGCACTTGAAAAATTACAAACTTCCCTAAGTACCTATTTTTGATCAACCCTAACTCAATGTTGTTGAATCATCTCTACCAGCTACAACTGCTTGTATTGTAATGAAATTTAAGTTATATGTCCTGTTATTATTTCTATATTCACCATTAAAAATAATTATTAAAACACCATTAGCATTAAACAGTATGGAGTATATATTTTAGGGGTTTTCATAGGCATGACAATTGAGTTATAATTTTAATTAAAAAATTGTTTAAATTATAATGTAAATAATGTTGTTTCGCCTAGTTATTGGAAACTTTTGCTAATTTGATATTCTAAAAAAGCTTTTTAAATTTATAAGTTTATTCTTATTATTTATAAACATAATTACTTGTTAATGTCTACTTGAATGTTTCCTATTTAATAAGTTCTAAGACTTTTTTATTACTATTTTATATTTCTTTTTTTTAGCTCTAGCTTTAAAGAAATAGGGTAATTTGCACTGTAAGATTATAAAATTACTTTCTATCACAATTTTCCTAGCAAAAATGGAGAGGAAACCTGGTGTTAGACTCTCTTTAGTAATAGTAGGAATAATAAATGTAAAGGAATACTAGTTTCACTGCTGTTATCTTGTTTTTAAACATTGTACATTTTGAAATCAGTCAAATAAAAGTAAAATGATTTTAAGAAAATTTCTATTTTTAAAATATAGCTATAGAAACCAGCCATATTGAGATTGTATAGATTTTTAAATTAAGACCTTCTAGATGGAGTTCCAGAACTGAAATTATTTGTTATTTTATGGTTTTTTGTAAAGTTCCGTTTTCAATTAATGTTTATTACTTATAATTGAATTGTTGATCTCATTTCAAAGTAGTTAATTTTTAATTAAACTTAGCAATGTTATAGTATATTCCTGCTAGATTGAATTCCTGTTTAAATGTTTCAACCACATTTAGAGTTTTTTACTTTGTAGTGTTTGATATGCTCTTTGATAAAAACTTTACTTACCAAAAGTCATGCCTAGTTTTTATAAAAAGTATATGTGTAAATATCATTTCAAAACTACATGTAAACAACATTGTAAACTACATGTGAATATCATTTAAATTTAAGTTAATGTTAAATTTAGTTAAGAATTTTAGAGTGGTTGTACACTACACTTCAACCTTACAGGGCATCATCAAGGTAAAGAATTACAAGTCTTTTAGGTAAAAGTTGTATAAGACCAAGACAGTGTTTTATCCAAAAAAGTTAACTTGTATATTAAACGTTTTCTTTTTAGGTCAGTACTTATCACATTTCTATTTTTCAATTGTTTGAAATTTTCATTTCATAATTAACTTTTTTTCTAAATTAGATTTAAAGATTACTAGTTGACCTTTTAAAATCCGTTGCAGCATTTAGTCATAACCAAAAAGACAAAGGGAATAAAAATAGAGTCAGGCAATAAGTGGTTATTTACAAAAAAAAATCATATGGAAATTAAAATATTAACAAGAAGTATATTGTCCAAGTGTAAGCACAGAAATTACATAGCTATTAAATTGTAAGTTAACAAAGTCAAATTGAACTACTAATTTATTAAGTCCACAATGTTACTAAAGAACGGAGAAAATTTAAGTCCAAAAAGTCAAAATACAGCTGACTAATTTTTAGTCCACAAAATTGCTATAGAACTGAGAAAAATTAAGTTAACAAATTCAAAATAGAACTAAAAAGTTTTAAGCCCACGAAATCACTAAAGAACTGACACAACTTAGAACCACAAATTCAAAATACAACTGTCAAATTATAAGTCTAAATTACTCACAAGAATATGGAAAACGTATAAGTACAAAAAAATTATAAAAAATGATGATTATTTTAAGTCAAAGCAAGTTGGATGCTCGACTCTTCAAATTCGGACAATTCAAATTCCCACAAAGAAAATTCTTAGAAAAAAATGAAAGGGTTACAACTAAAATAGTACTGTATATTTTTTAATATAAAAAGTACATATTTATGTCCTACGTTTATCTAAAAGCCGAAATTTTTTTTTCGGGAAAATATTAAACATTTTTTAAAAAATGGCTTAAAAAAAGATATAACAAATTTTATATTAGTTAAAAAATATCTTTATAAATTTTTAAGCTATTGCAAAAAAAGTGGGGTGCTTATTGCAAAAAAATATTACAAAAGAGATTTTAATAAGATCTACATATGTTTTTTTTTTAATTTATATAATTTTATAAGCTATATTGTTTTAGATGTTATTTTTTATTTAAATTGTTGGAAATTGAATATTTCAAATTTGAATGTCATGTTAGATTTATGTAAGACTTTTGAATCTTAATATTATTATAAAAAAAACAATATTCATTAGTAGCTGAGACAGCAAAGACTTGACAATTCAGTAACAACTTAGTATCATTTTGACAACTGTTTATGAAAAAAATTTTTCATTTATAATGTTAATGCATTTTTTTGCCTAGTAATTGGAAAATTTTTGCTAATAAATTATTCAGAAAAACCTTTTAGAGAACTTTGAATGCTATTTTTTTCTTATTTAAAAACTTAATACTTTCTTATTAATGTCTACTTAAATGTTTCTTATCTATATAGTTTTAAACTAATTTAGTATTTGGTATGTTTTAACTTTGCTGTATCATCAAAGAAATAAGGGAAGTTGCACTGTTTGACAAAATAAAATAATTTGTCTCACCGTTCTTCTAGCAAAAAAGAAAGAATAAGAGTGAAATAAGATTTTTCAAACAAAAACGGAGAGGAAAAGTAAAATTGGAGTCTCTTAAAAAGTAGCAGGAATAATAAGTTTGGTGGAATACCAGTTAAAATACTGATCCATTTATTTGAATATAAAATACCATAAGATCAGTAAGCTAGAAACAAATATGATCTAAAGCAAGCTTACATTTAAAAGATATAGCTGTGTTAACCAGCCGTAGTGTGATTGCAAGACCCTCCAGATTGAATTCAAGAACTGAATTTGTCTAGAATATTACAGCATATCAATAATCAATAGAAAAAAAAGAAGTTATAAAACTTAATCCTAGGGGTCTTGTCTAGAATATTACTGCAATCACACTACGGCTGGTTTACACAACTATATCATAAAAATGTAAGCTTGCTTCAGATCGTATTGCTTTTTAGTTTAATGATTTTTAGGTATTTGACATACAAATAAATGGATTACCATTTTAACTGGTATTCCATCATACTTATTATTCCTATAATTATCAAAATGATTCCCATTTTACTATTTCTCTCCTTTTTTGTTTGAAAAATCTTATTTCACTCTTATTCTTTTTTTTTTGCTAGAAGAACGCTGAGACAAGTTGTTCTATTTTTTAAAACAATGCAATTCTTATATGTTACAGCAAAACTAAACATACCAAATACTACATTATTTTAAAAATATATAGATAAGAAACATTTAAGTATACATTAATAAGAAAATTTCAAGTATTTAAATAATAAAATAGGGGTGTTCAAGTTTCTCCTAAAGGTTTTTCAGAATATTTAATTAGCAAAAATCTTCAATTACTAGGCAAAAAAAATACATCAACTATAAATGAAAAAAAAAATTAGAAACAATTGTAAGAATAATAATAAATTGTCAAGTATTTGCTGTCCCAGCTACTAATAAACATTGTCGTTTTCTATAATGCTATTAAGATTCAAGGGTCTTACATAAGTTTAACATGACATTCAAGTTCGGTAAACTCAACTTCCAACATTCCAAACTAAAAAAATATCTAAAAGAATAAAGCTTAAAAAGTTAAATAAATATGAAAAAAAACATATGTAGATCTTATTAAAATCTCAAGCACCTCTTTTTTTGCAATATCTTAAATATGTATAAAGAAATGTTTAACTACTAAAAAAATATGTTGTTTCTTTATTCAAGGCATATCTCAAAAATGTTAAATATTTTCCAAAAAGAAAATTTCGGGTTTTAGATATTTGTAAGACCTAAATATGTTATTTTTTATATTCAAAAATATACAGTACTATTTTAAATGTAACTCTTTAATTTTTTAATGAATTTTATTTGTGGTAGTTTAAATTGTTCGATTTTGAATAGTCGTGCATCCAACTTGCTGTGACTTAAAATTAATCATCAATTTTATGTTTTTTTGTACTTACACATTTTCCCTATTCTTGGGTGTATGGCAAACCTAATTCAATGTAGCTCAGCTCTATCAGCCACAACTGATAGTCGTGTATTGACATCAGGATTTTATGTGTTGTTTTTAACTTTTACTATTCAAAATATTAGTAAAGCACAACAAGACCAAGTATATTAATACTTTAAAATCCCATTATACTGTAGTTGCCAAACTTCTATGTAAAAATTGCTACTCAGTTGTTGGAGCATTTCTTCATAAGTTTAAAAAACTTTTTTTATGATATTACAAAAACAATTTTATTAAACCTTTGTTTCAAAAACTTGCAAAAAATTTTGATCACAATTGATAAAAATAGCTAAATATTTAAACTAAAACAACTAAATCATATTTAAGACTTAAAAAACTAGCTTGATGCATTAAAAATATCTTTAAAATACTTTGAGTATCTATAAAATGATCAAATGATTTAAGTCATGCGGAGTTTAATTAAAAATTTCCAACAAGCCTTACATAAACTGAGTCGTCCTGAGATTTCTGAAAAATTAAAGTATCCAGTGTGTTTATAGTTATATTTTGTGTGTGATAACCTCACTTAAATCCGTCCTTGACCTTTAACTGTCCAAAGTTACCTGATTTAACATTTTAACTGATTTTTTTTTAATCTGTACCAAATTTTTTTAGTAATTTAATTCAATCATAAAACTTTTTAATAACAAAATAATTAAGTCTTTGAACCAGTTAAACTAAAAAATTTTAAACTATTGAATATAGAATAACAATCTTTCATTTAAAAAAAAAGACTAGGGTTTAATTTTTTTGATTTCAAATACCCTGATTATTATTTTCAATAACAACATACTAGTTTGATTTTTTCTGATTATAATAAAAACTAGCTTGAGTTACTTTGAGATATAAAAAACTTCAAATTTGAATATCTTGACTTTTACTCAAACCTATTCCAATGTTGTTGCTAGAAATGATTTTATTTTAATGATATTAAAGTTTTATATTCTGTTGTTATTTCAATACTCACTATTCAAAAACTCTTTTACACAACTAGCATTTATTTTAAACGATCTGTAGTGTTTGGTGAAACAATTTATTTAGTGTATCTATTTACAGATTTTTTCAATGATAGACTCAATGAAATAAATTTTAAAAATTATACGCTAGGCTTAAGGTAAGCTTGAAAACCAAAACACAAAAATTAGGTTTGGTCATTCTTTGAACAAAGTAACGTATACTAAATTATACTACCAAGGTCTTACAATTCTCTAAATACTGACCTAGTATTAATATTGTGACATTTCAATTATTTGTTTAACACTTTATTTAAATGTATATTTAATTCATCATTAACACTAAATTTTAAGCCAGATTTATTTTACTTTATATAACGTTATAAGTTTTATAAATAACAATGTTGAAAGTATTTCACTCAATAAAGAAAGTTTATTAAATAAAAAGAAATTAGAATACTTATATATTAAATAAATTTTAAGTTCACTACATTAATGTATAAATTTTCAATATCTTACATTCAACTTGTAAAAAATTTTTATGGTTTTTACTATGTTTTCTTAATTGATAACCTAATATTTTGCAGAGTTAACTACTTATCATAATTTCTGTTTCATTTAAATAAATAATACCATTGTCATTTTAAATATTCATTTGGAGAAAAACTTTAGAAAAATTGCTTTTAAGTTTTAATTATACTTGTTTATTTTCAAGAGTCTTTTATTTCTAATAACCTTTACAACTAACAGGATTGCCATTTTTAAAGTTCAAAAGACTGCCCTTTACAGACTAAATATATCCGAAGTTATATTTTGTGTGTGACATAAATTTGTGCTAAGTGACATTAAACGGTCTAGAGCAGTCATGTTATAATCAAGATGCCAGTTAATTACAGCTGTTAATATCAGCTGTTTACTATAGCAACTAAAATGCTAAAGTAACAATTTGTAGCTAACTTTTTCACATTTTTTACCTTATATTAAAATTTCATTAGTTATTTTTTTTTTACTTTTATTTTAATAAAATTAGTAAAAAGTTAACTTTTAAAATTTTTAATTTACATTGTACTTTATTATTATAACATTTTGTTTGTAAAATTAAAACAGTAAATCATATTAATTTTATACATAAGCTCTTTCTTTTATAACAAAAATAAAGTTCTTTAGCTTAATGCTTTAAAAAAAAAAAACTTATAAAGTACAAAAAAAAATTTTCTGTGATTTTAAGTTTTAATTAACATTTTTGTTTATTGACTATAATTTTTTGTATCATGTGCTTAAAAACATTACATAATTTCTTCAAGGTACCACAAATTTAAATGTTTTAACATCTTAATATATTTATAAAAGTTTTAAAATTTTAAATTTTAAAAATTTTCAGGAAAAGTTCTTTGAAATATTAATGATATGGTTATACTTAATAAAAAAACAAATTAATATCAAAATAATAAAAAATATATTCATCCTCCTATGATCTTAAAAATCAATTTTTTTTTCTTTTATTTCTCATTAACAACAATTTTTAATGGGCCATAATAATTTTGGTTAAATTCAATCTATAAAAATAGAACAATTAAACCAACGCCGGGCTTTAAAAACAAGTTTATTGTTAATGAAAAATTGTTTTTAGATTTTTAAATGTAGTTAAAATTTAATAATATATATTATTTTTATAAATAAAATTTTCAATATAATGGTGAAACTATTTTTCATCCTTGTTATTAGTGCAACATAAACCTTGGCAAATTATTATTTAAATTTAAATTAATTTATTTTTAAACTACATTTAAAAATCTAGAACAGTTCTATTTATTAGAGAAAAGATTAAACATTGCATGTAACATATTGAGGTGAATATTTTACCCTTATTTATGTAAAAATATTAAAAGACAGCTATTCTACAATATACTGAAAATAATTAAACTTAACTATGAAATTCACCTCTTTTATAATTTTTTTTGTAAATATAAACAATTTTGAAAAAACTATAAACAGGTAAATTATACACATAAACTTATTACCCAAAACAATAAACCTAGTGTTAAATTAAAATGAAATAATTCATTCACCTAAAAAAAACAACTAAATTTTAAAATATGCTAGATAAACTTATGTGTATTATCATTGTTTTACTAAGAAATGCTACAGATTATCAAACTGCATACAAAAACTGCTTGTTCAAGTAGGGTAGTTTTAGAATATTTTAATAGAAACATTTAGCAGTTTTATAAAGGATATTCATTTAATTTTACAAGATGAAGGCATTGATAATTAAGTAATTTTGTAAAATTCTTGGAAATTTTTTCAATTTTAATCACACTTTAAAGAATTTTAATTAACCTTTTACCATTCAAAGACTTGTTTTTAAATATAAGGAATTTAGTAAATTTAAACTGACAAAATCTGGTATTTTTTTTTAATTTATTCAAATTTCCTGACTGTTTTCAAAAAAAGATTTACTTTACTATTCCTGTTACTTGTTTTTATTTTTGCTTTTCCTGAGTTTTCTGACTTTTCCTGACCTTGTTGCAAGTCTGCTTAATTTACAAAACTAGTTGTAAAAATTTTGAGTTGTATACTAAAACTTTCATATATAATTTTTTTTTTAATAAATTACCTAATTATAATAAAAAAAGACTCAATGAATTTGCCATATCAAAAATTTAAAATAGAATTCATCTAAGCAAATAGTGGTTTCAAGTTTGTTAATAAAAATATTAAATTATATTAATAAAAGGAATTAATAAAGCTTTCAATTTTATATTTCATCTTATCAATAATTATAAAATTAGTAGTAAATATTTTACCCTTATTTATGTAAAAAATATTTAAAAACAACTATTCTACAATAAACTATAAATAATTAAACTTAACCAAAAAATTCACCTCTTTTATAATTTATTTAAAAAATTTAAACATTTTTGAAAAAATTGTAATGAGGTAAATTATAAACATAAACTTATTACCCAAAACACTAAACCTAGTGTTTAATTAGAATGAAATTATTTATTTACTTAAACAAAAACAATTCAATTCTAAAGTATGCTAGATAAACTCTTGTGTATTATCATTGTTTTACTAAAAAATGCTACAGATTATCAAACTGCCTACAAAAACTGTCTGTTCAAGTAGGGTAGTTTAACAAAATTTTAATAGAAACATTTTGCAGTTTTATAAAGGATATTCATTTAATTTTACAAGATGAAGGCATTGATAATTAAGTAATTTTGTAAAATTCTTGGAAATTTTTTCAATTTTAATCACACTTTAAAGAATTTTAATTAATTCTTTACCATTTAAAGACTTGTTTTTGAATATAAGGAATTCAGTAAATTTAAACTAACAAAATCTGGTATTTTTTAATATTTAGTTAAACTTCCTGACTGTTAAAAAAAAAACCTTACTATTCTTGTTATTTGTCTTTTTTTTCTGCTTTTCCTGAGTTTTCTGACTTTTCCTGACCTTGTTTCAACTCTGCTTAATTTACAAAACTAGTTGTAAAAACCTTGAGTTGTACACTGAAACTTTCAGGTATAATTTTTTTTTAGATAAATTACCTAATTATAATAAAAAAAGACTCAATAAATTTGCCACATTAAAAATTGAAAATTTCAAATAGATTTCTACTTAGAAAATAGTAGTTTCAAGTTTGTAAACAAAAATAATAAATTATATTCAAATTACTTTTAAGTGAAATCTATGTCTTAATAAAATAATTTATAATGAATCTTAAAAAATTATAATAATCAAACTTTATTTTCAAGTTTAAAAATTCAAATAGTTTGATAAAAGTAGGATATAAGAAAAAAAAAATTGTCTATTTCATCTAATTTTTGGAAAAAAAAATCAAATAATAAATTAACTTAACATCAATTAGTTCCAAAGCTACAATGTTTTTAGTTTATTAACCATTTAAATAAGTGGAAGATACTTTTTTTTAATTTTTCTAACCAAACATTACCTACAACTATAAGGTTAAAAGGTAGTTATGATTAAATTAACAATAAAGTGACTAAAATTAACCTTATGAAAATAAAAAACATAAACTTACATTTAAGAAATTCATATTTATCAAAACAATATGGTTTTAAATATGTTGGTGTAATTGAATATATGAAACTTTTATGTTCTCAACTAGTAAAATACAGCTTTTTCTTTCATAAGAAATTTTAATTCTATTGCCGGGGATTTTATTTTTTTATTCTACTGCGGGGATTTTGTGCTCTGCGATTTAACATCTCTGGTCTAGAGTCATCTCGATTTTTATTAATCTTTTGTATAACTCCTAAAAAATTTATATTTATATCTAAAAACATATAAATATGAACAAAAGTAAAGTTTTTGAACAAATTTGGCTGTAAAACTTAATATTGTTGAACATTGAACAACAATATCTCATTCATTAGTTAGAATAGTTTTTAAAAACTCTTAAACATACTCTGATTATAAGTTTTTGTTTAAGGACACCAGACTGGCCTTAATCTTTCTTAAGTTAGTAAAAAAATAGCCTAAATTACTCTGAGATTTAATAATTATCAATTTTTTCTTAGTATCTAACTTTAAATCAACCCTATTTTAATGTTGTTGCTTCAAGCTCTACAAGCTACAAATTATTTTGTTGTAATGACATTAAAATTTCGTATCCTGTTATTATTTTAATATAAACTATTCAAAAAACAATCAAAATTCCAAAAACATTTGAATTCACAAATTGTAGTTTTTGATTAAACAATTTCTTTAGTGTATGTAATTTCAGAATTTTTTTTTAATGTTAGAATTCAGATAAAAAATCTTAAAAATCTCAAGTCAAGCTTAAAGTAAATTAAAAAAAAAAACAATAACTTGGTCTCCGGTTTATTTATTCTTGTAAATAAAATTATATATCTTAAACCAGACTTCCTCGGCCATACAGTTCTAAAATATTTACAATTAATATTAGATTTCATGATTTTGTTTAAAACTTTATTTAAGTAAAAAAAGTATTTTCATTTATCATTCACATTTTTTTATTGAGTTTATGCCTAAATTATTAATCTTAAGTATAGTTTTCTAATTTTTATAAATAGATATATGCAAATTGTATAATTTATTTGCGACCTTTTCAAGCAAAAATAAATATGAAACTGCAAATAACAATGTTAGTTAATTATACTGTTGTTTAAAAACTTATTCATGCCCGAAGAATATAAACAAAAACAAAAATGTTGCATATTCAAAAATTCAAGCATACCAGAGTATATTTATGTAAAATTGGTACTAGTTAAAAAAAAAAAACGGATTGAACTAATATTAATATAATGAGTCAAATAAAAAAATTGAATCCAAATTTGTTTTTTTTTTAAATAATAATAATAAAATATATATACCTTGAAATTTATCTAAATGAAATTAAAAATTGTCTAAAATTGTGTTTTTAAGCCAGAGTCAACAAAAAATTAATAAAACTCAAAGTCGCTGAAGATTTAAAAACTTAATTTGTGTTAAGTTAACAAAACAATCAAAGTTTAAACGGATTTAAAAATTTTTATAAATAAAAATACTAAATATATTTTACTCAACAAAGAAAGACTTTTTTAAATACAAAGAAACTAGTATACTAATTTTATATAAAAACTTATATAAATATAAAAACTTAAAGTAAACTATGACAATATCGAATTTTTTTTAATCTAACATTCAATTTTTGAACAATTATAATAGTTTCATTTATTTTTTCTTTAATAATATCCGTTTTTTTAACATTAAAGTTTTGTGACTTGAGCTTAGCTGTTCATATATAAAATAATTTGAACTTTTGATAAGAGCTGAAAAGTTGTTTAAGGTAGAAACATGAATACTTAAGCTCGTAAAATACTTTAAAATATTAAAATAAATTATAATATGATGTGAATTATGTAATAAAAAAAACAAAATTTAAATAAATATATATATATAAAATTTAAGTGTATATATTGAAAAGTGTTAAATTAAGGTCGTTTATTAATATTTGCTTTAATTAGCATTATAACATTTTTCTTTTTTCTTAATAAATTTTAATAAATAATATCATACTTTATTATATACTGACTATAGCAAATTAACTAAATAAACATTGCTACAGTGGAATTTTAACATCTTATTTTAGCTTGTTGGCATCAATATAATTAATATTATCTATTATAAATTTAATAATAAATATAATTGTGTATATTCGTTTCCATTCTCTCAGGGGCCAGGGCATAAATCATTAAATTACATTTTTTAATAAAAATTAAGCCTTAAACATTGATCTAAAACAGGGTTTCCCAAAGTTTGCCATCACAGAAAATTTAGGGGTTATAACCTGTAAAGGGGCCATGAGGTCAGTATTATTAAACAGTTTTTATACGTAAAAAAAGAATTTTTATTCACGAGCCAACAGTTTTTTGTAAACAATTTATTGATAAGTCGAAGATGTATATAAAATAGTTTGAAAGCTATTATGATACATAAATCAAAAGGAAAAAAAAATCAACTTTCATGAACCTCCTTTAGCAAGTGTTATCTTCATAATTTCGTATTGTAATTTCTCTTTTAAGTAATGGATTACTGTAAAAAATCTATACAATAAAAATATTCTTTCACTAAATATTACTTTTTAATAACTTTTTTGCTTTATAACCAAATGTATTAAACCAATACAATTTATAAATATAAAACTTACTTCTCTTGGTATATCATGAAAGCTATTACAATAGGGTAAAACAATAAACATGACGCTATTCTTAAATGGTCAGTGACAGCTGGCCCGTCAGGAATACATCTTTTCAAAATCAACTCTAATGTATGATCCAACAAACACATTGATAAATATAATACAACAATTATAAACCAATTATTCTTTAAGTATTTGAAAAGAATATCTTCTTTTTTTCATAGACTATCTTGTATCTGCGTTTAAAACTAAATAAGTATAGAAAAAAACTCTATTTCAAAGGCATACCTTTATTTGTCTCTAAGTTTTTTTATGTTTTTGCGAAAATAATTTTTTTTATTAATATGTTTTGTGAATAAGTACTTAAGTTTGTTAAACAAGTAGTTAATTAACTAGTTTTAAAAGTTGCAACAATTAGGGTTTTAGAGTTTATTTGAAAACCTAAAGGAATAATAAAAGTAAAGAAAACAGTAAATTTAACCTGGTAGTAGTAAAAGTTTTTTGACTGGTCATATAATTGAATTTTATTTAGAGAAAACTTATTTTGCAATAATCACTAGGTTATTAATTTAAAGTTAAACGAACAATTATAATACTTAATTTAATGTTTAATAGTATACAAAATATCTTTTTATTTTAACAACTATTAAAGTTATAGTAACATAAAAGTTAAATCATCTTCTTTTAAAAAATTAAAACTAATAATGTAATAAAGTATGTTTTGAACTTTGAAAATTAAAAAAGTAGAACTTCAAAAACTTTTATTTTGTAAAAATTGCAAATAATTTTTACAGATTTTTTTATCAGAATTTTTAATTAATGATCATTTACTATAAATGATACTTTTTTTGCTAATATATGGTTTGGTAGTCTTACAAGTACTACTTTAATGTGCGGTTTATTTTTGTTTTAACACAACTCTTTTTAAAACATTCTTATAATTAATATTAAACAAACTTGTATTTGCATATTGAGCAGAAATCATTATTGTTTTCTTCAATCCACATTTTCAAACATTTTTCATGAACATATTTTGTATCTCCTTATAACTTTTATTTAAATATTTAAAAGAACATTAAAACTTAGACTAGCTCATAAAAACATCTTGAATTTGACATGCAAAACTACAAAGTTAAAATAAAAGTTTTATTCTGTTTTAAACTTCGAAAGTTTTGTTGCATGTAGAAATTTAGATTTTGTTATATTCAGAAATAAAAGCTATATATCAATATATTAATTGGAAATCATTATCATAACTAAGAAAAACAGTTTTAAATTACAGAGTTGTATATATATTGAAATTCCCTTACCTCTACATTTACAAGGCTGCAGTAACTTTTGGTCATCTTCAACTAGACAAATGTAACAACCTAAAATGTTATTATTTAACAAGATTTTTTATTTTAACTTACCAATTAAATCGTTCAAGTTTTTATTCTAAAAATTGTTTTTTTTTGTAAAAAATTAACACTATATCAAGTCTAATATAGATTTGAATTAAAATTTTATTTAAACTTAATATTAAAAATCAGTAAAGTTCCTATTATTTTATACTCAAAAACTACTGTTTTCTAAAGTAATTGTGATAAGTAATTTTATATATTATTTTATTTTTGTTTACTGACTAACAAAATATATTATAATTTGGAAAAACATATATACTTTTTCTGTTTTTAAAAAACAACTATAAACTATAAAATTTAATAAAGTTAGTATTTACGAATGTTTAAAATATGTTTTATATTCAATACATCAACTAAACTAACAATTTTCGTTATCCATTTCGGTGCTTCTTTAAGTTTTATTCTTTAATATACTCTTGTAATTATTAAAATATTTCTGACGCAAGACTTTAAACTTTATTTTGAGTAAAAAAAACTAATAAAATAAAACTTTCAGTACTATTGTAGGTAATGGTTGATGGTATTTTCTTAATTAAAACCCTACTTTATGAAATTAATACCTTAAAAATACTATATTCTATTTTATGTAAATAAGACAAGACAACTTGAACAATGTGTCTATTATATAAAAAAACCACAAAAAACTAAAAAAATAAAATTTTTACTAAAGTATATGTTTAAATAAAAAAACTTAAGAAATATTAAGTGTAATTTTTAATACTTTAAAAACTGTAACAATTGTGACAACTATAGTATTATAGTACAATTTAAATTGACTTTATATAAGTTAAGTAACTCTCAAGAAAAAAGTTTAATAACAAAAAAAAAAACATACAAAATTACTTAAGATACTATTCTAAATAAGTCAAACAGTAACTTTTATCACAGAACAAACTCTGTATCTAATAATAAGACAATTCAATATTTTTTTGCAATTACAAACCTCAATGCTTGAGGTTTGTTTGTAAAACTCAGCATTCAGTAATTAAAAAATTAACATCAAAACAATGGGAAGCATTCTATTGCAGAGTAAAGTTTTAGATAGATAAAATTTTATTCTGAGTTATCTTAAGTATGTGGCAAATTTGCTTATATCTACCCTGAGTCATCCTGAACTTTTTTAATCTTTTACATCAGGGTTTCCAAAGCTTTTTTGCCAATGGCCCTCTCAGGAAATAAAAAAAAAAACATTGCTGTATTCAACAAGATTACTCAAAAACTACTATTAAAAAACACATAAGACCTTTTTTTGCTCTTTATTTGCAACTCAAGAATATCTAGTGTAAATTTCAAACTATGACCTCATTTCCCCATATGGTTCCTTTACTGCTAATGACCCTCCCCCTCTTGCACCTTTGCTGCTCTTAGCCCCTAGGTATCTGTCATGGCCCTAAGAAGTCCACGTGACCCACTTTGGGAAACCCTACTTTAAATAAAACTAAATGATTTTTAGTTAAATATAAATTGAATAAAAAAATACTTGTTTGAACAATTTTGGCTATAAGATATCATGCTATTTAGTTTTATATAAAATATCTCATTTAAGATTGAAAAAATATGGATTGAATTTAAAAAAAATTCCTAAATATAAACAAAATTTTTATTTTAACACCATACTGGCCTCAATACTTTGAATATAAAATAGACTAGCTTTAGTTATCCTGAGAATTGAAAAAAATTTCAAATTATCCTGAGTGTCTAAAATTTAGTCAATCCCACTTCACTATTATTGATTCAAGCTCTAAGATCTACAATTGTCTGTATTGCAATGAAATTAAATTTAAATATCCTGTTGTTATTTCAATGTTCACCATTCAAAAAATCATTAAAATACCACTAGCCTTTAATTTATCGTAAATGTAGTTTTAAATTAATCAATTTATTTAGTGAATCCAATTACAGATTATTCTTTTTTTTTTGTGGTAGACTCAAGAAAATCAACCTTGAAAATCACAAGCTAAGCTTTAAGTAAAACTAGATTAAGATATCTATCTTGTAAAATTACTTTGCATTCTAATTTTATATTTTTATATGCAAAAAAAATTAAAAAGAAAATACAAAATGCACACTTAGTTCATATCAAACAAAGTTTGTTTTGAATTTATTTTTGACGTTTGAGTAAAATAGAAAACACTGTTTTTATTTCTTTTTATTTAGTTCAAGTATTAATAACATTAAGATTATTTAAAAACTTAATAATCAAATTAAGAAACCAATAACATTTATAGATTTTTATATTTTAGTTCTTATAAAATGCAGTTGAATGTTTTACTTTCTTAACACTAAAATTTAAACTTTTTTTTAGTTATGCTTTTAAACCTCTATTTACTATATTAAAGTGTAATTTACTGTGCTTCAATATAATAATCGCAATTTATAGATTTTTAGATTGACAGGTCATGTTTTAGATTCAATTTGGGTTTGAAAACTTATGAAACAGAAAATATCTAAACATACCATATCATCTTAAGACTTGAGCATTAATAAAAATGAAAATTATATTTAAGCCTAAGGTAAAGCTATACTGACAGGGTTGACAGTAGAAACTGTTTTAATTGTTTTATTTTGAGAAAGTCCAATAGAGCTTAGACTTTTGTTTGTTTAAAAATGTTCTTTTAGTTTAGTTTTAGGTAGATGGTAATTTATATCAAATGATAGTTTTATTACAACTGTTATTTTATTAAGAATAAGTTTTTAATACGTTTTAGTAACAAATATATTATTTTTTTAGATTAAACAGCCCGTAGTATATTTTTTCTTACTACGGTCCGCTTATAAACTTTTTTTTTACGATTATGTATACCTCACTAAAAAGTTATTCACCCATGACCAACATAGTTAAGTAAGCTAGTATATTTTAATTAAAAAATAAATCTCAAGGGGCTACTTATTGTGAAGTGACTCATTAGGTACGAGTTAGTCATATTAAATATAATTTCTATATAAAGTTCTGTTAAGATTACATTATAAGTAAGAATGATTATGGTGAATTATTTAACAACCGTTTGTTATCATAGGCGTGAGAACTTTCCTTATTTTCAATATTAATATTTTTATTTATTTTACTAACATTTGTCTTTAAGCAGTTAGAATGAAAAAAAAATTTATAAAGAGGTGTTTGTTAATACTTGAAAAATTGTTTTTATGTTTTTTGATGTATAAAACATGTGATTAGTGTAGAAACATTATTAATTATTCCCTATTAAACTTGAAAGCGTTAGATACATGTTTTAAAATATCACTCGATGTAGCGGTCTGTTTGTTGCTTATATAACAAGTTCAACTTACTTTGAATTCATTTAAAAACTTTATTTACAACGAACATAAAAGTATGCAGCTTGTTTAACATTGTTATTGCTTAAATTAAGTTCAAGTTTTCTCAAAAGTTTGATTAGCAAAGCACGTATCTCTAAGAGGGCTTGTTATTTTGGAAAATCGTAAAACCTTTAATTGTAACTTTAATTTGTGTTACTTTAGATAACATTAAAAATTAAACCTCTTATGACATAGATAAATACATACATTAAATTTGTTAGCTTTTAGTTTATTTTTAAGACAAAATTAGATACAAAATAAACGTAAAAACTTTAGAACAACTGATAAAAGAAACATCATGTTGTTTTAAAACACAAAAAGCAGTGAAAAAAATTTGTTACAACACTTCAAACTTATTGATTTAAGTATTATGCAGTCACAGAAATTAAAAGAATAGTTTTGCATTAATCATGTAACCATTGGTAAAACATTTAATATTAACATTAGCTTCAGTAATTGCAAGTTAAAGTAATCTGTTCTCACTGTGAAAATAATATTCTTTAAGTACGTCAGAGGTACATTTTGACTTGTTTTGAATATTGACTCTAGTTTTATTTTCAATGAACCTTTTCAAATTTTTCTTCTTTTTAAATTTGTTTTAACTGTAAGCTTTCATATAAAACATTTGAGCGGGAATTTAAATTTTAATAACGATTAAAAGCACAATATTGTTCAAATTTTCAATAATTACGTCGCAATTAAAATAAGCTACACCAATTCCAATTAAATTTTAAGCTCATTTCATTAATCACACTTTTGCTTAAGCAATGTTTAGTCTGTAAATTATCTAGAAGAAAAAAGAAAGCTACATACAGCTTTGATTATTATTATTATTGTTGTTATATTGATTTTAAAACTTAGCTAAAAATTTAAACTTCTACTAAAACTCAGTCTTAATATTAAAATTTGATTTGTTTAGTTTCTTAAGTAAAAATTTTCAGTTATAATTTGTTTTTATTTCAATTTAATTGTTTAAATGCTATTTTCCATGACTGTCACATATCTTTTTTTAGATTTATTTAAGCACTGACGAGGTCTTTGACCGAAACTTAGTTTGCAAAATAAATTTTTGAAAGAATAAATATAGTATATTTATATCAAATTGTAAAAAGTACTTCATTTTAAAATTAATTAAAGCAATTTCATAAAAAATTCATAAAATTAAAAAAGTATAAAAATCGTTTTTTTGTATTAACTAGATCTTGATACACGTTTTCTTATTTTTTTTATTATATCATACCTTTAATTCAACTTTTACCCTATAATTTTTTTTTGAAGAACTTGTGTTGTCAATATTTGAGTTTTTGGAATTTGAATATTCTAAATTTGAACTTTCGTTTACCTGTGTTTCAAGTATCATATTCAAAAAAACAACATTCTAAGAAAAATTAAGATTTCAAAGTTATCTTAGGTGTTTTTTTTTTCACTTTGTTTTTTACTTTCGTAGTACGTTAGCTAGTTTGTTTGATCTTAATACTTAGATATAAACGAATTATAATTTAACAAAAAAAAAATTAAGGTTACTACGACGTATTTTAATGCAATAAAATATTAATAAAATTGTATTGTGTACTAACACTTTAAGTATATATGTTTCCTTTTTTGTTATTTTTAACTTAAAACTTAATATAATAATGTAACTTATTTTAAAGTAAACAATTTAAAGTTCTCGACATAAAGACTATCTCTTTAAAGATTATCTTTAAAATTATCAATTTAAAGATACTTAAAGACTTATCTCCAAAGGAAATAAAATATTATATTGGCTCGACCGGAAACACTTTTCAAAAAAGATGGTACAACCACAACAACAGTTTCAAAAATTATATAGATAACGGGATTGAACTGGCAAAATACATTTGGCATTTGAAACATAAAAAAATCACCTACGACATAAAATGGAGCATCCTTCACTACATTGGGGAATTTAAAAGCATACATACCATCTGCAAAACCTGTATTTTAGAAAAAAATAGAGATATCAAATGCTAAGAAAAAAGTCAACTTAAATAAGAGGTACGAAATATTTGCAAACTGTCCACATTTCTAAAAGCTCTGCTTTAAAACTTAAACTAGCACCCGTTGATTAGTAAGTTAAATTATTTGTAGTTGTAAAAAGTTTTTATCGCCCATGTAAAAAATTGTTTTCTTTTTTTATTTACACTAAAACGCGATACCTAATTAAAACTTTTGATTACATAATCTTTATTCAATAAGGCAATTTAACAAATTTTTTTCTAAATTTGTAGCTTAAGTATATTAATTCAAATTTAAGCTAATTTAAACAACAATATAGTTACGTCATAAATCTAAGTTAGAAATTTTGATGTTTAAGTTTCAACAGTCAGTTTATAGCATTACCAATTTCAAATGTTGTGTTTAGTATTCTGTTTGTTTTTTCTGACAACTAACTTCAATGTGAGTCATGTTTTACTATTTTAACGTATATAGCATTATAGTTTTTTCTAGTTTATCTTACCAACAAATTTCTTAAAAGAGTAACATAAACTAAAAAGATTATATTTAAGATTTATTTTTGTTTTTAAACAATTAGTTTTTATTTTTGTTTTACTTCCATTTATTTTGTTCAAAAATTTTTTCAGACCTATTTACAACAATTGAGTAAATTCCTATATGCAAGTATATGAGTGAAACATTGTTTTGTTAGTAATAAACTGTTAAAATAAATATTGGTTATAACTTAATTTACTAGTTTTTGTTACTTATATCTCATTTTCGATTATTTTAAATTTTTAGTAAAGTAATATTTTATTTTACTTTGACACTGTTACACGCGGTCACTTTTGCAAATAAAGTCAATTTTACACGAGAGTTAATAATATATAAAAAAAAAAATCATAAAAAAAAGATTAATAAAATAGTTAAAATCTTACCGATCGAGGGTGAGGGTTAGTTGTAACAGTGATATTAAAAATATAAAGTTACAAAACAAAATAAATAAAAAATTAGAAAAATACAATTAGAATAAACTTAAAAACAAACAAAAAAATACCGACCAAGCGTAAGGGTTAGGAGTAATAATGAAAAAATTAATATATATATATATATATATTATATATATATACCTAATAAAAATTATTAATCACAAAAAAAAAGAAAAAATATATATGTTATAAAAAACAAAAAATAAATAAAATTATAAATTTACCGATTGAGGGTAAGGATAAGGGTAATTAAGAAAATAATTATATTAAAAAAAAAGTTCATTCATAAAAATGTTATTCAAGTTGTTATTAAGTACACAAGACAAACTTGAATTTGCATTCATAGTATATTTTAAAATAAACTTTTAATAAGCTTTTGTATCATATATATTCTTTGTTGATTACGCAGCTCCTAATTTATTTTTTTAATTAGGGTCCGCCAAAAAATTTTTTATACGATTCCATTTTCTCTTCTAGAAAGTTTATTCACCCATAGGTACGAATAAAATATTTTCATTCCAAGTAGATTTTGATTAAAAAAATGAATCAATAGTTCTAATTATTTTGTAAAGTCACATTTGGTACGTATAAAAGTTATTTGAAAGTTATCTTTATATAAAATTTTAATAAGTACATTTTAAGTATGAATTTACTATAATGTTTGTACATTCATTTAAAAATAGTTAATAGTTAGAGGAGTCAAGACTATTTTTATCTTCATTATTTACAAAATATCGAAAAAAAATCTATTTAACAAGGCATAACTAATACTTGGAAATATAAATTTTTCATGTAAAAGAAAGTGATTAGTTTACTAACAACTATTTATTCCCTATTTAGCTTGATAGCTTTAGATGAATGCTTTAAGAACTAGTGGCTTGTTAGTTGCTTTTATAAAAAATTTAAACTTACTTTATATCCATTTAAAATTCATTTTATCACGGAACTTAAAAATATGCAGCATGATAAATATTGTTATTGCTTGATTTAAGTTTTGTTTTTACTCAAAAGTTTGTATATCAAACCATGTTTATCTCAGAAGGCTTGATATTTGAGTAAATCGTGAAACCTCTAGTTGTAACTTTAATTTGTATTACTTAAGATAACATTAACAATGAAAGCTCTTATGACATAGATAAATACATAAATTAAATTAGTTAGCTTTTAGTTTATTTTTAAGACAAAACTAGAGACCAAATAAACGTAAAAACTTTAGAAAAACTGATTAAAGAAACGACAACAAAATAATGTACTTATAAAACACAAAAAGCAGTGAAAAAAATTTGTTATAACGCTTCAAACTTATTGATTCAAGTATTATGCATTCACAGGAATTGAAAGAATAGTTTTGCATTAATCATGTAACCATTGGTAAAACATTTAATATTAACATTAGCTTCAGTAATTATAAGTTTAAGTAATCTGTTCTCACTGTGAAAATAATATTCTTTAAGTGCGTCAGAGATACATTTTAACTTGTTTTGAATATTGACTATAGTTTTATTTTCAATGAACCTTTTTAAATTTTTTATTTTTTTAAATTGTTTTGTTTCATTGAAAAGTGCCTTTAATGTGTGTATTAAATCTTTTGTGCTAGTATAAACATTTTCAAGCAAAACTAATGATTTAGCAACATTCTCACCAGCTGATATAAAATTTTCATCGTCTAAATTACTTAATCTATCCAAAATTTAAACAAAAAGTACTTTTCTATCTGAAATACAATTTAAATGAACTTATCATTACTAAATTCATTAATACGCTCAATTCATTTTTGCTAGACATTTTATCTTAGCTTTCTTTATTCCAGTTTCACTGCTGTTATCTTTTTTTTGAACATCATAAATTCTAAAATCAGTCAATTAAAAGCAAAATTATTTTAAGCAAATTTCTATTTTTAAGATACAGCCCTGTAAACCAGCAGTAGTGTGATTGAATAGATATTTAAGTCAAGACCTTCCAGATCGAACTTCAGAACTGAAATTATTTATTATTTTTTTATTTGTAAAGTTCCGTTTTTAAATAATGTTTATTACTTATATCTCAGTCAAATTTTTTCATAAGTCGAATTACTTTTTAGTTAATGATATATTATTAATAAATTATTCAAATATTATGTAAAGGTTTAAAAAAAATTAGAATAACTTAGGAAAAATATATGTAAATTTGCCACATTCTTAAAATTACTCCGAATAAATTTGGTATGCAAGAGTAGTTCTTTGACCTTGAAAAATTTGAATCCTTTTAATTGTAAAACTGATTAAGGATAACAGACTCTTTTAAAAAATTAAGTATAGTTTAATTTTCAAAACAAGTTGTTCTAAAGTTATCTTCAATATGAAGATTTAAAATGACAATGGTTTTAATATTTCTATATGACACAGAACATATGATAACTAACTCTGTAAAGTATTAGCTAAATATTTAAGAAAGCATAGTTAACACCATAATAATATTTTACAAATTATATGTTAAATATTTGGAAACTTAGATACTATTATAGAGCAGAGGCGTGTTTTGACTGGTTTTCTGTTTCCTGTGAGCTCCCAAAAAAAAAAAAAAATAAAAAAATCTAAGAATAACACTAAAAACGTTGTTTATTGATTTTGTTTTGGTTATTTGATAAACTTTGAATAATGAATGTTGAATTTATAACACTTAAAGAATAAAAAGTTTACTTAACAAAAAATGCTCTTTTTTGCCCATCTGAAATAAACTTTAAATTAAATTTCAATTGTGATGTCATAATAGGTAAAAGTTTTAAAGTAGCATTTTCTTTCTAGGAAACTTTTTACTTAGATGCTTTAGTTCCCACTTTAAATTGTTACTTATTGTAAAATTTTTTTGATATAGTATTTTTTTTGAGCTAGTAAGTACAATTTTACTTAAAAAATGTCCAATATGGTCACTAAAATTTAAGTTTACTTCTTTGGTTGTATATAATAATGTTGTGTGAAGCTTTTGTACCTTAAAATTTATATTTTTTGTTTATGTTTCAAACAGTTGGGTTTAAACCTTGAAAAGTTCAATTTAGAGAGTTTTCAAAATTATTTTAGACCACTATACTAAATGGCAATTTAATCTTTTACTATTTAATGGTACTTTAATATTTTTTATTTAAGTTAAATCATTTTTTAAATCATTTATGTATATTTTATGTATTTAGTTTTAAATCATTTTTGTATATCTGTTGGCCACAAAGTTGGTTCTTGAATTTTTGAAATCAACTCAGAAAGATTACAAAATCATTATTAGAATTCCTGCACCATCAATCAAACATTTAATTAAAATTTATAAATATTACAATATAGTTGTAAAAGTCTAAACATTTTTTCGTAATTACCTTGGATGATGTTGAACAAATATTAAGCTGAAATTATACTGTGTTTAATACTTTTTTGAATCATAATTTTAAACTTAAAATCAATATTTTAAGCCTTATATAATCGATCTAAAATTATACTTCGTTTTAAAGAAGCTATAAAAATACATAGTTAGAATTAAATTCATTTGTTATAAGTTAAAATACTTAATTAATTTATTTCACAGTACAGTAATGTATATAAGTTATTGTATCATTTGCTTTATTTTAAAAACAAAAGCAATTAAATATTTAAGTTTTATTGGTTTATGATAAATAAGTTTGATTTATGTGTTTATAAAAAATATTTTTTAAGCCTATAATTATGGTAAAAAACAACATTGAATTTAATATAATTTCAGTTTGATATTTGTGCGACATCATTCTAGGTAGTTACCCATATTTTTAGTGAAATTTTAATTTATACAGATTAAATTGCTTGAAAAAATGTATTTATTATAAATATTTTTTTTTCCGGCTCTCTTAGTTTTAATTTATCTAAATTTAATACAGTACAATAAAAAAATATATATAATATTTTCCTATTACTACTTTAGTGGTTTTTTATTACTAATCAGGTAAAAGTATTTTAAACACATAGTTTTTTGGCTAAATATTGCGTACTTAACTGGCAGTGCATACCTAAGAAATGCGTACTTGAGCAGAAAATTTAGGAAAAAAATTGTAAACCCCCTTTAAAAAAAGTCTTGACACGCCCCTGTTATAGAGTACTAAACATTTTTTCTAATAATTTAGAACTCTAATTTATTCTTACTAAAATAGTCTTTCTTTCACAAGTGATATATTTTAAACATTTTAATTGATAGAAGTTGGAAAATCTTTATTAAAATTATAATTCGCGCATAAACTATGGTAAAAAAAAAACTATAAACAACTTTGTTTGTAGTTAAATAAAGTTTTCAACAAAATCTAAAATTGGCAATTATAATAATTTTATTGTCAGTGTTTTTTGAGTGTGTGACCTTTGAAGTCTGATAAATTATATACCATTTGATTTAAAATGATTAATGTACACAAATTATTCTAGAGTCTAACAAAGAAAAAAAAAAACATAAATATCTTAAAATAAATACAATAAATATATTGTTTAAACTATAACTACAACTTTGTTAAATTAAGCGCTTGTAATGTTTTAATAATTGTATTAATAGGGAATATTGAAATAACAACAGAATATAAAAGTTAAATATTATTACAATAAAATTTATTGTACCTTATAGAGTTTGAAGCAAAAACATTGAAATAGGGTTGTCTAAAATTTAAATACTTATGATAAGAATTTTTTTAAACTTAAGGGTAACTCTGACTAGTTTTTTTTTTAATACTCAGGATGAATCGGGCAAGTCTAATGTTAATAAAAATTGCAGGGTAGTTTTAGGAACTTTTAAAAATTCTTATCTTTTTTTTCTAGTTTATGAATAAGATGTCGTTGTCCCATATTTAATGATATTATACTTTACTACAAATTTGTAAAAAAAATTAGTTTTTATTTATGTTAAAAAGCATTTAAATTTGATAAGCATAAAGAAATTAATATCGATTAAGTAAAATTAGGATGACTTAGGACAGATTCAAGCAAAATTGCCACAAAAAAAAACTCAAGATAAACTTTGTGTGAAAGGGTAATTTTTAGAAATAAAAAATTAGCAATTATTTAATTGTAAAACAAATTTAGGATTCAAGGTTTTTTTTTATAATCAAAAATAATTTTATTTTCTAAAAGAAGTTAAAAGTAAGAAAGAAATTATTGTATCGTTTATTTAAACATAAAAATAGTTGCTAATTTTAACATGTTGTTTATTATTACAAGAATGGTCTACTGAAATAAGACTCAAGTCAACTACGATTCATAACATATGCTTTCTTTTAAGTCTCTTTTTCATATAATAAAAAATTAAAACCGAATTACGTTTCATAATATATGCTATTTTAAGTTTTAAGATTCTAATATAAATTGCTTTGAAATTCAAAAATAGGTTAATTAAACCATTATTGTTATTAAAATAATGTTGAACATGTTATCAAAAGAATGATAGAAATAAAAAAAATATTTTATTGCTTCTTATTATTTCAGTGTTTACTTAAATTAACTTTGGAAAGTTTTTATACTATGTATTAGTTAAAAGTATATTTTCAACATAAAAATCTTAATTAAAAGGTGTTTTAGGTTAGTGATGCTAAACTGGTGTATTTTATGCAGTTTAATAAAAAACGTTTGAAATTAAAAAACATTTTTTTTTTTGATAAGTAATGTTTTAAATTGAAATAATGACTTAAAAGTACTTTCAAGCTACTTTTATAGACAAATGTAAAAAATCAATATTAAATTAGTTTAGGTTACTCTAAAAACTTAATTGAAATTCAAACTACTTACTGTTTAATAAATTTTAAGAGTTTTTTTAACTACAGGAATTTAAAATAGAATATTTTGAATTAATATAGTAAATCTATTTTTTAAGTAGAGTGTTTACAAATATGAACATTTTACTGACATTTTTCACAACTGAGTTTGTTAACAAATAGTCACATAGAAGTACTTCTACTTAGAACATGCATTAACTTATTGAAACTAATGTTGTCTTTTACAAACATTTAAGTGTTTAGCTTGAACAATTGTTAATAGTCAAAGTTCTTTAAATTTATTTACTTTAAAGTGAAATTTTTAAATATCTAAAACTTTATATTTTGAATCAAAGAATCTTTCACATGCTTTGTATTGTTTCAGCATTAACTGATTAAATATTTAATGTCAAATTCTACAAAATAAGTTCAAGCAATGAAGCGTGTAATTGCACATAAACATTACTAAAATATAGATTTGTGTTGTTATTATAAATTTTATTATATTTGTTTATAAGTTTGTTGTTAATGAAAATTTTTTCTTAACTGTTTATTATTTTTCATTTAACTTAAATTTTTAATAAGTTTTTTTTTACATTTGGTTTATTTCAGTACCCTATACTTTAAAAAAGTTTTTTTGATAGTGTTTTGTGATTCTTTTATTTAGAAGTAACATTATTAGATTTATATTAAGTAGCATCTAGTATTTGTAAGGTAATAGTTTATTAAAATAATTTTAAATATAAATATAATCTACAATGATTTTGAAGTTTTTATTTTACTACTTTATTACACTTTAATGGATTTTGTTTGAAAAAAAAAAGTTTAACATTTTGTGTCAATTTTGTTATAATTATTACAGAAGTGTATTGAATAATAAGTTTTCAAAAAGTACCAAAATGGAATACGAAAAGTGTTAGTTTAATTGATGCATTATATATAAAACATATTTGTAACTTTTTTAAAATACTAATTTTATAATTTATAGTGGTTTTAAAAAATCTACTTTATGTTTAATTTTTTTAAATCCTAAGATATTTTTTTCTAAATTAAAGTATTGTTAAAAGTTAGTTTCAAAGTGAAATTTGACAAATGTAAGTTCGAATTCACAAAAAAGTAATTGTTTTAAATGTTATGAAACTCGTCATTTCTAGAATTAATCCTTTTTTCCTTTGTCCTCTATATAAAATTTTATAAATAAAAGTTTAAAATCTTTCATAGTGTCTTCTGAATTAGTAGTTTTATTGTTTTTTTTTTTGATTAAGTAAAAATTTTAACACAATTTTTCATTCAAATTAAATTGCAACAAGCTGTCAACTGAAATTGCTAAAACCTTGTTTGCTTAATTGGCATAAACAATGAAAATACACTAATTTATATGGTTTTCTACAATAAATAACTTTTTTCGTAGGTTGTTATATATAATATACGAAACCTTTTAAGGATTGGTCGTCTTTACTAACGAATATTGTAATTCCTACGGGACGTGAACTTGGTACGCAGGACCGTTATTTGTAACGGCTGGCTTTTCAGCGCGTTTCTTTTCGTGATGTAAATAAGTTTTTCTAAATAATGTCTTCAAAATTTAAGAAATAAATAAATTTACGAAAAAATTAAATCAATTTTCTATTGTATTATTTACTATATAATTCGTTCAAAGAATATCGAAAAAGCTGTCACAACTCGAAAAATTTCAAATAAACTATCTAAAATTAATGGTTTACATATCATATTTTAAGTACAGTTTAATTTTTTGATTTAAAGTATGTCTTAGTAACCTTTAACTTTTATTTGTTGAAATATATTTATTTGTTTCTAAGTTTTAGGAACAAACAAACTAGCTTTTAATAATTTCTAACTACAAAAAAATAGAATAAAAAAAACTAGTTTTAATTATAGTTTATTATTTTGTCATAATTTTATTTTTTGAGTCTTAAAGCTTTCTTTTAAATTTCCTTTAAAACTTCGTCAATGTGTAAAGTACTTGCTTTATAATGCTTTTGGATATTTTAATTTCTTCTAGAATTTTCATCTTCGTGATTTCTTATCCCAGTCACTTTCCAAGTGAAAAACAAATGTCTGTAATAATTTTTTTTAACTAATTTATTCTTATAATATAGGTTTTTATTATGAGTATTATGCTTTAAAACGCAAGTGAACGAAAAAAAATCTCAAACAACCAAAGTTCTTTAAAAATAAAGTTAGAGGGTATAGACTCAAAAAGGTATTACATATATAAAAAATAACTAATATAAAAGAAGTATTTAAATCTGATTACTACTAAAATTCTTTTTTTTTTTCAAATTTTCATAATTTTAATAAAATGAAGCTTTACTTAAATTTTAGAACTAATCTTTTTGCTTAACTTGTAAATATCTTGAATTAATTGATCTTTTAAAATTACTTTTCAATTTTAATCTTATTAATGAAGTATACAACCGCTTTTTTATTAGTTTTGTAATATACATTACATTTTGAGAATTTGTTTCTTAAATTCTTATTAGAAAAATTATATTGTAGAAATTCAATTTGAATTGTCTTTAAACTTTCAAAAATGCTGCATTTAATGAAAGCATTACATTTCTAAACTCCCTATTGGTTACTTTAGAAAAATTACCTGTTTTGATAAATCAACATTGTACAGATAAATACAAAATTGCAAAGATGTATCCACGAGGGCACACGCTCCATAAAATTCAAAAAACCAATATCCATCGAAAAGTCTAATGTGAACC
This sequence comes from Thalia democratica, assembly GCF_965202585.1. Lineage (NCBI taxonomy): Eukaryota > Metazoa > Chordata > Thaliacea > Salpida > Salpidae > Thalia > Thalia democratica. The sequence continues at coordinate 22,904,287 of NC_139165.1, forward strand.
AAACAAGAACTACTAAAAAAACTTGACAAATCATAGGTTTGTTTTCAGTCCAAAATTTCAGAACACCGAACTTCGTTTTGCGTTTGATCTTGTAACTGTAAGAAATAAAAATATTCATTTTAACATAAGTAGATTGATAAATTTTTTTTTTCGTGTAAATATATATGTTACATTTAATTTAAGTTTTTAAAATTATGGTTTTACAAACATTTGTACGTTGTGTATTTTAAAACTTAGGTACTAGTTATTTGATTTTATTTTGACTACTACAAGGTATTTATTATTTAAAGACAAAGTTTTCAAAAAACATAAAAGGGTAAAAAAGTTAATACATGTAATTACTTATTTTTTTAATAGTATTATTGTTTTTAGAAGAGTGTAACTATTTTATAATTAAAAAAAAAGTAAAACTGTGTAATTTTTATGATAGGATTTAAGCTACATCAAACATTCAACGAAACCGGTTTAAAAATTACCCTTTAAGACGAATGTACGAAAAAATATTAGTCAAGTAATAATGAATTATAAAAAACAAACTTGTATTTGCATATTGAGCAGACATCATTATTGTTTTCTTCAATCCACATTTTCAAACATTTTTCATGAACATGTTTTGTATCTCCTTTATTAGAATTATTAATATTAATATTTCAACTTGTAGTTAAATTATCAAAATCTGCCTTAAATTGTAAAAGCATTTAAAAGTAGAACTATAACGTGTAAAAACAAAAATACTGAATTTCAAACAACAAGTTTTAGAAATTTCAAGTTATTAAAAACCCTATCACAGGAATATTAAAATTTTAAAAGATACATTAAAAACACGTAAAAATATAAAAGAAAATGACAATAATTAATTTGTAAATTTAAGTTATTTAACTTACAAGTTTAATTAAAGTACTCGACAATCAAACAAATAAAAATTTTAGCAGATTTCATATAGAATTAAATTGTGTTTTATTTCTTTATCTACGAACATTAAAAACATCAATTTTTTTGTAAAAATGTCGCTTAATATTAAAATTATAAATTACAGAGTAATTGCAAAAAATTTTTGTAAGTGATTAATCTGAATTTTTAGATCAGCTTATGATTCATTTCTAAGCAAAACAAAGTATGCATATACTAAAAACATCTTACCTTTACACTTGCAAGGATGCACAAGTTTATCACCATTTTCATCCAAGCATATATAACAACCTACAAAAGATTTATTGTCAACAATAATACAAACCAGTGTATTTATATTGTTGCCATTTAGGCAAACAAGTTTTAATAACTAGAGTTGACAGCTCAACGCATTTTTATTGAACAAAAAAGTTATGTTTAAATTTATACTTAATCAAATATTTAATATGACTATAAGACATTAGAACAGATTTTTAACTTACATATATTAAATTTTTTCAATGGGATGTAGGAAAATAAAAGGTTAAACTTAGATATCACGAAATTCAAGAAAAAAAAATTCTGAATTTAATCTCACTTTTGTTAAATTTCACTTTGAAACTAAATTTTAACAAAACTTGGAATTAAAAACATTTTTTAGTTTTTATAAAAAATATTTATTAAGTGGTTTTAATAAAACTATTATAAATAGTATATTTTGAGAAAATTAGTATTTACAAAAAATTAAAAGTATGTTTTTTGTTAATGCTTCGATTAAACTTACATTTTACGTTATCCATTTCGGTGATTTTTAAATATTTATTATATAATAAACTCTGTAATAATAATAAAAAATTTACAAGACCTAAAAACTTTATGTAAATATTTTTTTTTTAATTTCTAAAGTATATCAAAATAGTAAAATATAACTTTTAGTAATTTTGTAGATTGAATTTATAATTAAAACCCTATGTAGTTTAACTGATACCTTATAAATACTAGATGCTACTATATATAAATCTGACAAGAAAAATTGAATAATGTATCTTTTAAAACAAGAACGAAAAAGCACTTTCAAAGAATACTTTACTTAAGTATAAGTTACTTAAATAAACCAAATGTAAATTAAAAAAAACTTAAGAACAAATTGAGCTAAAGAGATAAATAATATAAAGCTATAAGTAATTTGTCAACTATAAGATATTTAAAATATTTAAAACAATTAAGTATTAAAAGATAAAAAATATATATAACATACATAAGTAATAAAATTTCTAGTACACAAATTTATACTATTGTAATGCTTCTCATGCACTTACACGCCTCATTGCTTCAACTTATTTTGTAAAACTCAACATTCAATTATAAAAAAATAACATTCAGACAATAGGAAGCATATGAAAGAAGCATATTATTGTAACATAAAGTTTTGGATATCTAAAAATTACACTTAAAAGTAAATGTGTTTTAAGAACTTTAACTATTAAAAATTGTTTATGTAATTTTTAAAATATTTGTAATATACAATTTGTGTTTTAAAAGGTCAGTCTATGTTTTTTATAGTAGTATGTTATAAAAGTGACTCTGTGTTAAGAAACTCAGTAGTGAGTTTTAAGTAGAAAGTTCATATTGGTAGGTATTTTTAATGAATAAGAATGTTGCTATACCACAGTTCAAATGTTTTGTAGATATATATAGATTAACAAAACTTTAATGATTTATAAACCAAAAAGTCATTTAGAACTTAATTAATGTTTTTAGAGTCACTTAAATTAATTTAACAGTAGTTTTTTGCTTTTGTCTTTTAAAGTAGCTTAAATTTACTTTTAAGTCATTATCTTTAATTATAACTAATTTATTCAATATAAAATTAATTTATTATCTTAAAAAGAATTAAACTGCATGAACCAGTTATGCTACATAAACCCAAAACACTTTTAAATTAAGAATGTTATATTGAAAAAAAACTTTTAACTAATACTTAGTATAAAATTTTCCAAAATTAATTTAAGTAAACACTGAAATAATAAAAAACAATAAAATATTGCAGTTTACAACTAAACAGTTGCAAAATGTGTTCATGTTAGCAAATTCTTATAGAAGAGTACTTTAAAGTCATTTTAATAGCAACTTTTCTATAAAAAACATATACTGCGGAAATAAAGTAATAAAAAACCTTTTTATTTCTATCACTCATTTTGCTCAACCACAAAAAACATAATTTATGATAACATGTTCAACATTATTTTCATTACAATTATGGTCTAATAAACTTATTTTTAAACTTTAAAGTAGTTTATATTAAAAACTAAAACCTTTGAATAGCGTTTATTATTTAAAGAAGACACAATTATAAATCTTAGTTGACTTAAGTCTTATGTTAGTTGACCATTTTTGTAATAATAAACAACATGTTAAAAAAAGCAGTTTTTTTTTAATAAATTATACAAAACATTTTTGCAGAAAATAATTGTACTCAACTTCTTTAAAAAATTAAATTGTACTCGAATATTTTAAAGATATTTTAATCCTAAATCTGTTTATAATAAAATTATTGCCATTTTTAAGTACAAAAACTACCCTCACAGACGAAGTTTATCCTGAGTTGTCTTTTGTGTTTTGCAATTTTACTTAAATCTGTAATAAGTGAACATAAACTGTTATGAGAAAAGCTAACTTTTTTAATCTTCCATATAGTTGTTAAATCTTATCTTTAATTTTTAAAAGTTTTTAAAAACAAAGAAATTAAAGTGTTTAGAGAAGTTTAGCTACAAAATATCATAATTCTTTATTTATTTTCAAATCTAAATACTTTTAGTTTCAATTAAAACTAAACTTTTGACCAAATTTGGCTGTAAAATATGATATCATTCAATATGGGAAAACAAAATCTTATTGATAAATTAGACTAAAAGCACTAGGATTTTTAAAAATTCTTAAAACTACCCTGCAATTTTTTAATAGCACCAGACTGGCCCGAGTCATACTAAATATCAAAAATAACTAGCCTAAGTTACCATATATTTAAAAAATTTCAAATTAAAAGTATCTAAGTTTTGGAAAGTGATGTACCGGACCCGGATCCGGACTTTTTTTCGAGTTAGAATCCGGCCGGAACCGGACCCGGACTTTTTTTTCAAATAAGAATCCGGCCAGAACCGGACCCGGACTTTTTTTTTCAAATTAGTATCCGGCCGGAACCGGATCCGGACTTTTTTTTCAAATTAGAATCCGGCCGGATTCGGATATCAGACAAAAATGGCAATATCCGGCCGGACCCGGACCCGGATAGTGAGTCCGCTACATCACTAGTATAAACTAGCCTGAGTCAGAATGAGGTTTTAAAAAACTGAAAAAAAAAAACTTTAATCTAATAATCAGTAGAACAGCTACCAAGGGTTGACAATTTGATAGTAAAGTTGTGGACTGATTGTGGTACACTTAACTTATTAGTACTACCCATCATAATTAAATCCTACCTTATTTAATCAATATCTAACAAATACTAAATTCTAACTGAGACTACTTTCTATAATTAGACACGACACTTTTGAGTGATGAATCTTTTATATAAAATATAACAAGAAATACTAGCATATACAAAATTATTAATTACTTTGGTAACACTTTAAAAACTGGAAGCCATTTAAATCTATATTAAAAGACTTAAAACAATAAACTAAAAATTAAATAAAACTTTTAGTACAGAAGAAACTGTAAAATTTTTAATAACTATTAAACTATAAACCTGGCTTAAATATTTAAACAACTAAATACCAGTTGAAATATTCACTTTTATAACAAATCACTACTTACAATAAGCATTCACAAAAAAGTTCAAGAAATTTTGTTGCTTCAAGCTGCACACCAAACTAACTAACTGCTTACATATAAACTGCCTGTCATGTTCTGATGTTTTGTTGCATCAGTATTTAGTTTGAAACATTTCGTCATATGATTCTCATTGGCTCGTACATTTAACCGTATTAACTCTAAATATTCTCTGAGCTCAACTTTAAACAATAAATAATGCAAGTATTTATTCAAAAGTTTTCAATTTTACAACATATGTAAAGAGTTGTATTTCTGAAATGCCTATTTAATAGTTTAAATGTAAACAAATGTAAATTAGTCAAGTGTACAAAATGAGCCAATCACGGTAGGTGTTTAATTTTAACTGACGAAAATGAGTCTTAATAATTTACACAGGGTTGGTTTTTGAAAAATTACTTTTCAGTATGCTCTTTTTTACTAACTAGATCCGGGTCCGGACTTTTTTTTCAAATTAGGATCCGGCCGGAACCGGATCCGGACTTTTATTTCAAATTAGAGTCCGGCCGGATCCGGATATCAGACAAAAATGGTAATATCCGGCCGGTCCCGGACCCGGATAGTGAGTCCGGTACATCACTAGTTTTAGACAACCCTATTTCAATGCTTTTGCTTCAAGCTCTAGAAACTACAAATTATTTTATTGTTAAGATTTTTAATTTTTATATTCTGTTGTTATTACCAAATTCGCTATTCAAAGAATTATTAAAATACTACAAGAATTTAATTTAACAAAGTTGTAGTTTTAGTTTAAACTATTTATTTAGTGTGTTTATTTTAACATGTTTATTTTTTTATTTTTTTCTTAATGTTACACTATAGAAAATGAATATTGAAAATCATAAGCCAAGCTTGAAGTAAATTTGAAAAAAAAAAAAATTTGTGTTTATTTGTCCTTTTAAATCAAATAGTATATACTAAATCAGACTTCCAAGGTTATACAGTTCAATAGTTACATTACTGACCGTGGTATTGTTAATGTGATTTTTCAAGATTTTGTTGAAAACTTTATTTAACTGCAAAAGTTACTAAACTTTATTACTGATAATAATACCTTAAAACTCAAAAACTGTCTCCCAAGATTTTAGATATTTCTTATCTTTTTGTTTTCCGGGTATTGAAACATTTATAGATGGTAAATCCTCTAACAGTTGTAATTTTGAATTATTGTTATCTACAAAAGCCAGGTGTTTATGTTATACATATAATAAGTAACATGAAAACTTATTACTTTATTACAAACAAAAACAAAAGTATTTGTAAGTATTCATTAAAAAAAGATACATCATTAAAAACATTTTAGTAAAAAAGATAATATGGGTTCATATGAAACTTTAAAAAAAATCTATGAGTTAAACATAAAACTAAAATCATTTAGTAACAGATTACAAAATAATACCTAAACTATATCCAAAGGACATAACAATTACACAATTTAAAATAAAAATTAATATAAATAGTATAAGACTCAGAAGTTTTCAAAACTAGCATAAGTATGGTGGCAACAAGTTTTAGAAATACTTTCTCCAGGTTTTCAAATTTTCTTCAAGGTAATTCAAAGCACATACATTTTTAAAAATTTCTAGCTGTAAGTTAACTTTAAGTTAAAAAGGTGTTTTTTGATAGAATTAAACTACTTAAATTATACTGTACAGAGTTTTCAGAACTTTTTCAAGGTTTTTATAAGAACACTTTTTTTGGTCTATTTTTAGTATAAAATTATTGTATAAAAAAAATTGTATAACAATGTGAAAAAAACTACATTGAAAAGCTGATTTTAAAGCTCCTTTAAATGTGTTTCCTTTAAAAAAATTAATGATACAAAAAAATTATCTATTTGATATCTGTATCAATATAAAATTTCATGTAAAAGTTTCAGTTTTTAATTTTTTTGCCTATATAGTCGAATTCCAGGTTTTTCGAGCATACCAGCTTTTTTGGCCACCCTTTATAAGTTAGTCTGAGTTATCTTAATCTTAAGTGTGGAGCAAACCTGAAGTCAAAAAGATCAGTAGTTAAATTTAATAAAAGTTTAATTTAAATAGACTGTGAATTACAACTAAAAAAAGTACCATACTAAAAGTTATCTTTATTTAGAAAAATTATTGTAACAGGTTTAGAATAAGCACTGAAATTTATAAAAAACTTTCAAAGTGTACTATGAAGAAAACTAATAATCATTCACAAAAAAGTATAGTGACTTTATTAAACTAGCATTATAAAAATTTAAGAAGGGTTTGTTTAGTTATATGATAGCTTCAAGTTTGTAAATAAAATCTTTAAATCATAAAAAAATATATTTTAATAAGTTCCTTAAATAAAACTTTAACCTTTTTTAGGAATCTACAAACACAAATTAGATTATTTAAAACTTTGTTTAATAAGTTATTTTGAACTTGGTTTAATTATTTTCAATTGCATTTTCAATATTTGTAAAAATATCTACATCAAATATCTAAAAATATACAAATTTAATATTAAAATAAAAGTAGAACGATATAAACAAGCATTCAAAAAAATCTAAGGTTAAAATAAACAACTAAGTTTGTCAGTTTACTCAAATAATATAAAAAAGAACAATTAAAGATAACAAAAACACAAAAAAAAACATCAATTTTTTAACCCCAAATATGCTAGCTGCTAATTAATAATATTTTGTAATTAACAAATTTGTTTTGTTTACTAGTTTACTTTTGATAAAATTACAAAACATAAACTAACATTAAATACATTCATACATTTTGATAATAAACTATTATTATTGTTGTTTATTTATTTCATGTTACAAATAATTAAGTTGTTCGAATAAAATGATGGTAACACATAATGTTCCTTGACTGTAACATTTTCCTATTACCAATATTTTGAGACCTAAAAAAACAAAGCTTTTTAACATGTCTGATATCAATAACAAAAACTAACAAATTTTTGAACAAATTTTGCTAAAAATATAATTTTTAAAATCTTTAACAAAAATATCTAATTTATGAAAAAAAAAAGGGAATAAGATTTTTTTAAATTTCTAAATAAAACTAACTTTTTTTTTATATAATACCATACTGGCCTCAGTATTTTGAATAAAAAAAAATCTAGCATGAGCTATCCTGAGAACTTAAAAAATTACAAACTTTCCTGAGTATTTAAATTTCAGTCAACCCTATTTCAATGTTGTTGAATCATCTCTACTAGCTACAACTGCTTTTATTGTAATGAAATTTAAATTTTATATCCTGTTTTATATTTATATTCACCATTCAAAAAATCATTAAAACACCACTAGCATTTAATTTTACATAGTTATAATTTTAGATTAAACAATTTATTTAGTGAATCTGTTTTCAGAATGTTGTTTTATTTTAATGATAAACTGCCGGAAATCAATCTTAAAAATCACAAATTAAGCTTCAGGTAAACTAGATAAAGATATTTTATCTTGTAAAATTACTTTGTATCTTAATTTTTTACGATTATATGCGAAGAAGAGTAGAAAGAAAATACAAAAAGCAACCTTTCTTTATATTAAACCAAACTTGTTTTGAATTTATATTTTGGCGTTTGGGTAAAATAGAAAACACTGCTTTGACTTTTTTTATTTTATTTAATTTTGAATCTTATTAAGGTGAATAAAACTAAAATGCTTTTTATAAGATTTTTTATACTTTTATTCTTATAAAATGTAGTTGAATGACCAATTTTCTGAAGTTTTAAAAATTATTTCTTCTTTAGTGAACCTTTTTAAACACTGTTGTAATTACTTAGCTTCAATATAATAACTGCAATTTATAGGTTTTTAAATTGAAAGGTCTTATTTGAAATTCAATTTGAGTTTTAAAATTTTAAGAAACAGAAAATATCTAAACATATCATATCATCCTAAAACTTCTTAACAAAAACTCTAAATAGTTCTACGCATACTTTAAAAGAAAATAAAATTAAAGAGAAAGAAAAAAGAGAAAGGAAAAATTATCAGAATTATTACCTGTTTATATTTTTTGTAGCGACTTACCGAATCCAAGATTCGGACTCGGATTAGGACGAACCCGGCTTTTTAGACTCAGATTTGGATTTGGCCCAATCCTAATTTCAAAATGAGACTCGGATTCGGATTTGACCGAATCCTAATTTCAAAATAAGACTCGGATAAATATTGTTAAAATATTCTAAAGCAGTATTTCATAAATATTTCATTATAAAAGCCTCTTTAAAATAAATAACTAACGTATTTAGTCTAACTATTAAATATTTTAACAATAGTGAACAGTAGCAACATAACCAGAATACTTATGTCACTGAATAACTGAAATAATATCTAGATTTACAATAAACGTTTGTACGCTTTATTTTAGCTTCTTAGTAGTAGTTATATTTCAATAATGTCAGGGCTAAAATGATTTTATTACGTTCTTTATTTAAAAGTTTTGCCTTAAACATTTATCTAAAACAGGGTTAATATTTATCTTTAAGCAGCAAAGGGTCCAAGGGGAACGATGAGGTTATACTTTAAAACTTACACTAAAACTAGATTATCTGGAGTTGATGCTGAAGAACAAAAATAATGGTTTTCGGTATTTTTATCATAGTTTTATAGCTTTAATTTTTAATGTTTTAAAAATTTCGAAAAAAGTGTAGGAAATTTAGAGGGTCAATAGCTGTAAAAGGAGATAAAAGACAAGGCCATATTTTCGAAATTACGTCATTCTGTAGTTGATGATGAACAGGAAAACGAAAAAAAGGTCTTAGGTGAATTTAAAAGTAGTTTTTTGAGAAATTTGTCGAAGCTAGCCATAGTTTTTAAATTTCTTTAAAAGAGGTCTTACGAAATTTTTTTTTGACCCATGATCTAAAACGAATTCAATAAATTTAAATGCCTTAATGTAAAGTAAGACAAAATTCCTATTTAAAGGAACAGTTTACACGTCACATACAAATACTATACAAAACTAACAATTAAACTCACATGATTAATCTAAAGTGTAATATAAAGTTATGAATAAGCATTTAAAATTTAAACTTATAAAAGTCGATATGGGTTGTTTTATATAGGTTGCATCTTATATAATAAATTTATAACTAAATTAAAAACGGATAATATTTAAATCTAACTTGTGACATTAACTAATTGTGTTCAGTGTTTTCTATTAAAAAAAATACAAACGCTAAAAAAGTTTGGTCTAATTGTACACTGTAGATACAGTTTAATGTCTCGTCCAGAACAGTGTGAAAAAGAATTATTAATTTGAATATTATATTGAAGAAATACTTTAATAAAGTCATTTTTCTACGTGTCAATAAATGTAATTCGTTCAGTTACTATTTACTTAAAAAATTAGCACAAGTTTTATAACATTTTTTTAAATTTTTTTGTTCTGAAACCTAGTTCACGTTTCAAAAAATAAAAATCAAGTAAAAAAATTATCACAAAGTAATTGAGTACCAGTTACATTGCTGTTTCATTTAGTTGAACATCAAATATTATGAAATCAATCAACCAGAAAGCAAGTTTACTTTTTAAAAATAATGCCATATAAACCAACCACAGTGTGATTTCAGTGATATTCAAGTCAAGACCTTACATATAGGTTTCCGAGATAAACTTATTTGTTATTATGTTGTTTCTTGAAAGGTTCTTTTTTTAACAGTGTTCCTTAATTATTATTGATTTTTGATTTTAGTTTCAACAAGTTTTTTCTTAATCAAATTTTACATGGTTAAAGTGTATTCCTATTAGATTGAATTCCTGTGTAAAAGTTTTAAACACATTTAATGTAATTTCTAAAGTATAATGTTATATATTTTTATAATGTCTGATTTTCTCTTTGGTATAAACTTAACCACTAGAAGGCATGCCTATCTTTTATAAGTTATATGAAATACCTATATATATTATAACTCTAAATTAAATTTAATTTAATTATTTTTGTTAGTGTGGTTGTACACTACACTTTAAGTTTAAGGTAATGATTAACCTGTTTTTTAGGGAATAGTTGTGTAAGACCAAAACAGTATTTAAACAAAACAAGTTTTATTTGAATATTTAACATTTTATAGTTAGGGCAGCAAAGTGTTTATCACATTTTTATTTTAAACTATTTTATATGTTTGACATTTTCATTTTATTGTGAAATTTATTTTAAATTACGTTTAGAGAAATTTACAATGAGGCTTGCATTTAGTTTTTTATAAATATTAATCATATTTATTACTTACCCTTTTAAAGCCCTTTAGGTTTAACCATAATCAAAAAGATATAGGGGGTTGAAAACACCATAAGACATTAAAATTTCATTTTGATAAAAATATATTAGGGGGATTAAAGTATAAACAACAAAGTACTTTATCCGAGTGCAAGCGCAAAAAGTCACTATATAACTGTCTAATTTTAAGTTTTCGAAATCAAATAGAAGTGACAAACCTAAGTCAAAATATAACTGACAAAACTAAGTCTACAAAGTAACTATAGAACAAACCAAATTACAGGGTTGCCACACATTCAGGAAAAATCAGGAAATCTGAAAAAGTCAGATAAAATTAATAAAAATGACAAAATGTCAGGATAAGTCAGGAAAAAATTGGAGTTTTATAAAAAAGTCAGAAATAGTAAAGAAATTTGAAAAAATTAAGAAAAAAGGTCAGATTTTGCAGATTAATTAGTAAATACCTTATTTTCCCAAGCCTTTAAGATTCTGTAATCCAGACTAAAATTGCAAAATTTTCCTAGAAATTTACAAAATTATTTAACTTCCAATGCCTTCATCTGTTATAAATTAACAAATTATCCTTTTTAAAACTGTGAAATTTTTCTATTAACATATTGAACCTTAATTATACAAGCAGGTTTTTATGCTGTTTTGTATTGATGATCTGTGGCAAGAACACTTGCATAGTGAAACTTTGATATATACACAAACATTTTCTTACATTTCTTTAGTTATGTGATATCTCTTATGCAGAATTTTTTGAGATTGAAACAGAGTACCCAGTACAGAGTTGTTGCCTTTATGCATAAGAACATTTCGTGCTTGGTAATTAAATTGCTGTGCATTTTTATGAAATACGTGATAGTTACGAACCTCAGCTAAACCAGTTATTGAAGGTTTAATTACATGATCAAGCTTCGCTAAAACCTGCCCTTGATCTTGGTTGTGCTGCAACCAATTTACTTGCAGGTTTGAGGAACAAAAGGTCTTAAATTAAAAAAAAAATATATTTGTTATTTTTTTCTACAAAAGCGATTGAAAATCTTCGGAGCAAAATAGCTATTGGAAGTACATTTGTAAGAAATATGTCATGCCTAATTCCGCATTGCCTTAAAGAAACTAGGAGTTACAATTGTTGTTAAGTGTTTTGCCAACATTGTGCACTCCTTAACATAGTAAAGCTCTAATTCTCAAGGGATACTAGCAATAAACAATTTAGAAGTTTGGTAAATTGTCAAGTGAATGCATTAAAGTTCAAAAGCTTCAAGCAAAAAGAAGATTGTTTGGACCAGTTCTTTTTTGAAACATTAAAGTTTTCTTCAGAATTTTCTATTGGAAAGTTGTTTTAACCATTATTTGTGTTGCACAATGGCAAGGCTGAAGTCGAACTAGATTAAGTATTAACAAAGTTCTGCTTGAAAACAATATGAAATGAGAAACTATTACATCCAGAAGAAGAGTTAAAGATTATATGTATGCATACAAACTAGAAGTGTATCAAGTTAGAAAATAGAAGCATTTTGCTGATGGAGCTGTTTATTGCAAACACATCAATCATACACAGTAGGTTCAAGTGATGTAATGGAAGGAAGATGATTGAATTCATCAAAAAAAGCTGTTGTTTTAACCTGTATGAAAATAAGACTGAAATATGTGTATAGTTTTAAGTGTTTGATTATATACTTTAAAATAAGTTAAATTTAAGAGTTTAGATTTAGAAAAGCCAGGAAAATTTTAGTTAAAAGTCAGGAAAAAGTCAGGAAATTTTTCTCAGCTTGACCTGTGGCAACCATGAAGTTTAAGTCTACAAAGCAACTATAGAACTGACAAAGTTTAGACCACCTAGTCACAATATAAGTGACAATTTTAAATCCATTTAGTCAAATTAGAACTAACTAACCTAGGTAAAAATATAACTGAAAAAATTTAGTTCTACAAAGTCACTATGGAACTGACAAAATTTAGACCACAAAATCACAATAGAACTGAACAAATTAAAGTTCAAATGACTTTTAATAGTATGGTAAATGTATGAGTAAAATACAGTCACAAAAAAGAATGACCAATTTCAAATCACAGTAAGTCATTTTAAATTTATTTAAGAGTCTTTAATCTTAAAAACTTTTTTGGAAAAGACAATGTTTATTAGTACCTGGGACATCAAAGACCAAAAACATTCATATAATTTTTAGGGGTATGTATTTTATTGGTTTGCATATGCATGATAATTTAGCGATACTTTTAGTTAAATTTTTTTTTTCAATTATACTGTTGATGTAATTTATTGCCTAGTTATTGGATTATTTTTCTAATTAAACATTCTGTCAAATCTATAAGAGAATTTGAATACAATAAGTTTTTTAAAATATATTAAATTTATAAATTAAAATATATATTAAAATTTATATAAATAATTATTATTTGAAAACATTATATTTTCCTGATATTGTCTATTTATTTTTTTCTATATGATTTGTTTTAAGACTTATTTATTATTTTGTATGTATTTGTTTTTCTGCTATAATTTTGAAATCTAGAAGAAGTTGCACTGTATGACAAAAAAAATACTTTTCCTCGCCATTCTGTTAGCAAAAAGGAAGAAGAGTGAATTGAGACCTAATAAAAGAAAAAAGGGAGAGGAAAGGTAGAGCGAGATTCTCTTTAAAAATTTCAGGAATAGGAAGTGTAATGGAATACCAGTATTACTGCTGTACCATTTAGTTAAACATTTAATATTGTAAAAATAGTCATCTACAGAATAAATAATCTAAAACAAGTTTACATTTCTAAGATATAGCTATATAAACCATCCACAGTGTGACTAAATAGATATTCTAGTCAAGACCTTCCACATAGTGTTCCATTATTTGCCATAATATTGTTTCTCGTAAAGGTCTTTTTTTAATAATGCATCATACTACTAAATGACTTTTGATCTTTTTTCGAAGTAGTTAATTCTTAATATAATTCTGCATTGTTATAGTTAAATTCTGTTAGATTGAATTCCTGTGTAAAAGTTTAACCACATTTAAAGTATTCTATATAATTTTAAAGTCTTTATTTTTTAACTTTTTATATGCTGTTAGACGTAAATTTCAAGCACTAATATTAAGCCCAGTTTTTATAAGTAGAATAAAATACCTATTAATTTGATTTAATTTTAAGTTAAGTTTAAATTTAAGTATAGTTTTTTGTATTTTTGTACATAACAATTTAACCTTTCAGCAACTTAACAGTAAAAAAAAAAATATATATCAAATTTATTATGCAAATATAGGTCTAGTTAGTTTAAAAAAGCATTTTTTTTTGTTAGAAAAAAAAAGCTTCACAAATAAACTTTTTGAAAAAAACTAACAATAAAAACTATAACTTTTTATAAAGAATAAAAATCATTATCATTGTTTTGATTAGTGTAGAAAAAGTACAAGATATTTACAAATTATACTAGAGATATATATAGATGTAAATTACTAGCTATTATTAATTCTGTCTACAAGAAGATTTTAATATTAAAAAAAATTAACTAGTCGGATTCATTTTGATTGTGAAGCAAACAAAAAAGTGAGAATTTGTTTGATTAAAAGGTTAAAAAAAAAAAGACTGAAACAAGTTAAGTGTGGATTAAAAAAATACATTATTACCTTATAGACACTTATAGACACTCTTAGTTTACATAAATAAGAGTGTCTATAAGAAATTATTGGAACTATTGTAAATAAATTAAAATGTGCACTAAATTTAATTTCTATCTTTTCAAAGTCTTGGTTGAAGAAACTTAAGTATTTTATAAAATATATGATTACTACAGCATGATTTTAAAAATTAAGTAGAACTTATATAATAAAATAAAAAGTTGAAATTTGTAAAAACATCTTTAAATACAAAAAATATATTTTTAAATATTATATACAATTTTTAAAGATTAACATTTTTAATTTTTATGAGTTTAAAAAATGAAACACTTAGAATTGTATTAAATTTATTTCTGACATTTTAAATATAATGAACATGATAAAGATTTTAGAAATAAAATAAAATTAGAATAACAAAAACAGACTTTAAAGGACTCTAGCTACATAAAAATAATAACTAATTAAGTTAAAAGTCATCATTGTTGTCAATGCTTAATACGATAGAAAAAAATTAGTACTTTTTACTTAAAAGTTGCAAAAATTTTATTCATTATTTTACTAAGGCAAAACAAAGTTTTGTTTCATATTTACTAGCCCCTAGTTACATATATTTAATTACTAATAAATTTGCTAAATCTAATTTATGTATTAAATAACAATATTAGTCACACTATATTTGAAAAGTATAAACCCACATTAGGTGCAACTTTTTGATTAAAAAATAAAAACTAATATACATTTAATTTATGTTTTAAAAAATTTTGTTTCGTTACAGCATGTTAAAACCATACGACCTTACCAAAAAATTTAAGTCTTACCTTCGGGAATTTTTTTAAATACCTCAATTAATTTATTCTAGCTTATACTATATTGGTCTCTATATATTGTTTTATATTTCTCTATAGTTTAGACCTAATACAATTAGTAAAAGTAAAATTAAAACATAAAGTCTACTACTTAAAAAATATTAAGTATTTAAAATAATTATAGCTTTTATTAGGGTTTACTTACTTGAAGTCTAGGCTTTATTCTAAATATATTTTATAGTAAATTTTACCTATATCTCTAATACTTAAATATTGTTTAAAACTCATACAAGTTTGATTAAAAATTAGTTTTGAAATCTAGAACCAGTGTTAAGTCTCATAATTCAAAAATTTTAGATAGGTATGAACTAGTGTTTTTTTTATTCAAAAATTAATTTTAGACAGCAAATTAGTTAGCATTTATTTAAGCAAGTGATTAATGTTTTATACAAAAAGTAGTATATGATGACAGCTTTTGTTTCATACATTTTGAATTTCCATAAAGTCTCATAATTTTGAGTTTCATTTTTTGTAAAACTAGCGGATAAAATTGAAGTTTAGTTAAATAAAACTTTTAAAGTAAATAGTTTGATAAATACCATAGTTAACAAGTTTTATATTGAAGTTTACAAGTAAGAACTTAACATATATTTTTGCAGAATAAACTAGTAGAACTAACTGAAAGGTTTATGAAATGGACAAAGAAAAATGTTGGTAAATTGTTAATAACACTATCAAAAAATTTAATGTTTTTAAATTTAAAATTTTACATTTCTTTTTATCATTTTTTAATATGAAACAACATTAAAAACTATTTTTGTTTTTTTAATTACGTTAGTTAAAAAGATTATTTTTGCTTCAAGTTAATATAGAAATGTTTAAAAATTAATTAACTGGAAAACATCATTCTTATAAATATAAAAGTTGAAAGTAGTAATATTTTGTCAATAATTCCATCTACAATTCAACAATATTTGTAAAGAATTGCACATGTAAATAAAATTTTTAGACATTAAGTTATTTTTTTATGTGAAATAACTTATACTTTTAAAATACCATTTATTAAAATACAAATTTGTAAAAACTTTTTATTTTTACATTTAAACTATAAGAGATAAGAGAATGAACTTTTAATTATAACATATAAAAACTAAAATATTCAGGGCTGCTACATACCCAAGCTATTTACGCTATTCTAGATAATTCAGGCTAGTTTGAAACTAAAATATAATAATTAAATCAATCTAAGGTTTGTTTTAATTTAAAACCAGGCTAGTTTTTATTTTAACTATTATTACGCGAATTTGGTACTTTTATTTAAGTCGTAATTTTTTTTAACCTTAATCCAGATAAATAATAATAACAATATTAGTCTAGATTTAATAAATAAAAAATAAAATAGAAAATTTTAAAAATATTATATAAAAGTTTAATAAATAAAAACATCAAGCGTTTTCCACTAAATTTCATATTATTTATTGTAATAAAAAAATAATGATATCTAAATGTAAAAAAGGGATAGTTTTATGTCACTAATTCTAAATTTTTTGCATCAAAGAGGCAAATACTGTAAATTTACATAAACATAAAAACTAGTTGTGATTTTAAATAGAAAGGTTTACGGTTGTGAATTAAAATAACAACCCTTTATAAAACGAGCTTAAAAATCTAAATATAAAATGAAAAATCTAGTGTATAGCTTGTTAACTAAGTTTATTATGAAAAATTATTTTTTTTAAGTTTTTACTATTGTCTGGTATAAACTAATAAAAACTGAACTAAATTTCAATATACACTTGAAATAAGATTTCATTTAAATTTAACAAGCCGTACAGTAAACTTTAATTAATAAACATTATAGAAACAGACTAACTGTTTAAAAAGAACACTTATTTTTTAAACATAAAACTGTATTAGACGTAAAGTTAAAGTATATTTAAAGTTAACTTAAAAAAATTAAATAATAATCTTTTAGGTTGTTACATTTGTCTAGTTACAGATGATGAAAGGCTACTGCACCCTTGTAAATGTAGAGGTAAGATCATTTCTATTTATATAGGACTATATACATTAATCTTTCTTTTCTTTATTAATGAGAACGATTTTCTTTATTTATCTTTATTGCTTTTATTTGTTAATAGAACCAAACCTTAAATTTCTAAATGCAATAAAACTCTCCGTAGTTAAAAATGGAATAAACATCTCATTTTAATTTTGTAGATTTAGCATGTCATGCTAAAGATGTTTTAAAAAGCTAGTCTTATTTTTAATTTTCTTTTGTATATTTAAATAACAATTTGAAAGGAGATACAAAATATGTCCATGAAAATTGTTTAAAGATGTGGATTGAAGAAAATAGTAATGATTTCTGCTCAATATGCAAATACAAGTTTGTTTGAAGTTAACTTAAAATGTTTTAAATGTTTTTCAAAAATATATGTGTTAAATAAAGTAAATTTAGTTTAAAGGCTTGAGTAATAGTTGTATTTTATACATGAAACAATCAACGCTGTCTTTTCTTCAATACACAGATTTTCAAAATATACTTTACTATAATATTAATTTGAGTAGAGATACTTTAAAGATATTTAAAAATATGTTAAAATTATAGTTCTCTAGACGCTGAAAGTATTAAAAATAAAAAATTGTTAATATACTATAAAATATTTTACCAACTATTTAGGTTTTTCGCTAGAACTTTAATTAAAACAAATAATCTGATAATTATTGCAAGACCTAGTTTTTAATAATTCACTTTTACGACCAGCCAAAAGAAACTTACTACTACCACGTTACAATTAGTGTTTTCTTTACAATCGATGATTCCTTTGGGTTTTAAAATAAACTCTAAAACTATAATTCTTTGCAGCTTTAAAACTAATTATGTATGTAGTTTTTAATAAATTTAACTACTTATTGGCAAAACATAAATCTAAATAAAATATATTTTATCTAAAAAATTATATAATGCACAAACTAACAGACAAAAAAAACGTACGTTTAAAATTAAGTATTGTGTTCTAAACTTATTTAGTTTTAAATAAAGGTATAATATAGACTTTGAAAAAAAGAAGAATATTCTTTTGAAATACTTGAAAAAGTATTGGATCCGAATTGTGGCAGGATATTTCGTATGGTGTTTGTTAATTAAGACAATGCAAATGATTGTACTAAGATACCCTGACGATCCCCCTCTAACCCACTAAGAAGAGTTTGTTGTATTATCAGCATCTTACTGTTTCGTGCTTATCTACTTGTTTTGCGAAGAAAGGTAATTATTTATTTCAAATTGTATTGGTTTAAGATTTCTGGTTATAAAGCACTAAAGTTGCATAAAAACAATGTTTAATAAAAAAACATATGAATCAGATCCAGGGACCCATTAGTTAAACGCAAAGTCGTTGGTATAGGAAACTATGAAGATAAAACTTGTTAAAGGTGATTGATGAGAGAAGTTTTTTTTAATGTATGTATAATTATAGCTTCAAGACTATTCTATAAACTTCCTTTAGTTATGAATAAATTGTTTTAAGATAATTGTTAGTTTATCTTGTTTCTTCGTGTAATGTAAAATTAGTGAATATATATTACGTTAGTTTCTTTTAGGTACGCAATCATCAAAATCTCTATAACTAGTTGAATAAATTATTTACTACATTTAATATCTCTGTTTTATATCACTGTTTGTTTCATTAGTCATTAATGAACAAAAATTGCTCATATGGAACAGTTTTCTAATTTAATACATTGTAGTTATAACATAAGCTACTTTTTATAACATACGTATTAGGGTGCTTTCTTGGTAATGTGCGTACACATGCTTGATAAACTTTGTTCAAAAATATATTATTCGTTTACTTTAAGTTTAATTAATGCATTAATATTAGTTTTTTTCTTATACTAGTAAAGTTGTACAATATAATTTTTTTTTTGTTAAGCCAGTAACATCTTCTTTTCGTAGAAGTTTTGTAAGTATTTAAATCCATAGATTTTGTGTGCATATTGATACTTTTTACTATAAAGTGAACTTTTTATATAGACAACGGACACTTAGATATAATTAATATCATAACAAATTATTTCATAATAAGAAATAGGACTATGTATCGTTTTCTTTGTTTCAATTATTCTGTTAATTTTAAAGCGAAAAAAAAAACAGAAGTAAGAAGGTTTTGATTTGTGCTAAGTAATGTTTCATAAAAGAAAAAAAAAGCTTTATAGATAAAGTGCTACCGAAATAATTCGAAATCAAGATGCATATAATAGATACATTAAATTTTTAAATAAAGAGTAACCCATCTACATTAACTTATACTTACATGTTGTCTAAAGTCTAAAGATTAAAACATTTGGGTGAGCTGGATTAAAAGAAATCCCTAATTGTACTTAAAAAAATGTTAAAATGTTGTATATAAACTTGTCTTGCTTTTTCGGTGAGGAAAAGTGATTTAAAGAAAATGTATAGACGTTTTAAAACTTTAATCCTGGTGTAAATGTTCTTTAAAGAAATTTCGTTTAAAATTAATTGACTGGTAGTAAATATACTAATGAATAACTTTAAATTTACACTAATTCTATACAATACTGTATTAATCAAGCTTTAAAATAGTTTAGTGTGATCTATCATGTTCAATACCATGTAAAAACAAACACTCTTATTACATCTTATAACAATACATTCAACAAATACAATAAAAAATAAAAAGTACTACCGAATATAAACTGAAAAGCACATTTTGAAAATTATAAAACTAATAATAACTATTCTTATAATTTTGCACAATATTTTTCAAAATAAAATATAAATCTAAAGTGAGACTTTTTTGATGGGGCTTATGTGGCTCACATGACTTTAAAACTTAATAAAGTAGTTTGCATTTTTTCGTGTTTTATTAAAATGTCTTAATGTTAATCATTGTAATTTCACATCTTAACTTATGTGCTAGTTTCTATTTTAAGTTCTAAAGTATACGTATTTTTGAAAGTAACATTGTGTAAACTAACTATTAATCACAATTATTAATTAAACATTAAGTTTTTATGTAATTTTGATGGTCAAGCGTTTACAAACTAGGTGTAAATAGAACTTTTTTTTTTTGCTTTTAATTCAATTAGACCCATCAAAATAAACATAACAAAATTGCATCAAACACGGCAGCTTAATTTACGAAAACTTTACATCCATAGACCCGCAATATTTCATAGTTCCCAGATAAACTAAGAGAAAATCTCTAAAGTTAATAGAGCATGATATTTTAAGATAGAACAAGAAAAGTTGTTCTATCTAGCAAAGTGTTTAAATTTTTATTTGTGGTCCGGAACTGAAGCATAACTTTCAATAATTGATTCAAAATAACTTAGTTTTTTAAACTCTGTGGTTACAAAACCTACTGTTGTCTAACTTCAGATAGTTAAGCAAATAGTAAATTAGAAAACACTGAGATTACTAAATTCAAAAAATAATAGTGGTACGATATAATATTTTTCTAAAATTATCTAACTGTATTATTAGCTCAAGATCTTAAGAAGCGTGTTAATTATGTTTTCAAAAACAGAAGTTTATGTTAAAAAATAACATGATACGACTACTCGGTATAGAAGAAAAATATCTAGTTCGTTTGGTGTACAATACCATATATTCAATTCCAAGAGAACAAGAATATTTACGTTGACAAGCAACCGTTTAATTTACGATTAATTGGTTTAAAGAAGCTATTGTCATGAATTATTGTGTAACAATTAGTTTGTCACAATCACTAGACGCTTATTTTGTTTATTTTTTTTATAGGTTTTACTCGTGTGTTGATTTATAAAGCTTTATTTTAAATTAGCACTTTTAATAGTTAGTAGTTTTGTTAAGTACTTGAGTAGTGTATAGTTTATCACTCATGAGTATAAGTTACTTGTAAATAAAACGTACTTTATTTGTAAATGAAGTAATGTAAGCTACTTGTAAGTAAAGCACTCAGATCAGTTTGAAGAGACCACATTTTTTAAAAGCATAGTATACATCTTTTACCCCATAATAGAGGTTTACTTTAGAGTCAATGAAGTGTCAACTGTCTATCAACAACTTGAAATCATTCGCAGTAGACTCTTTAAATTTTGTTATAATAAAATGTAAAATGACTTCACACTAAAATATACTATTGTCTTTCTGCAAAAGAACAGAACACTAGTTTTAAATAATTTAATATTGTCCGCGGATAAAAAATTTATTAATGATAACCAGTATAACTTAATAATTATTAATTAATATCAATTATGATAAATAATGGTATAATGTTCACTATAAACAGACAAAAATTGAATGTTAGACTTGAATAAGAAAGATTACTGCAATATGGTAGTTTATTCAGTTATAAAGTAACGTTTAAAAATTAAAAATTAAAAAAATAAAATTCAATGTCCGTTCTACTGCACCATTTTCAAAACGTTACAGAAAACATAACAACGAAAAGAATTTTTTTTCTACAACTTTATAACTACGTTAGTTGAAGTTAAGAAACATGTATAAAACCATCAACCAACCGGAAAATAATTTCGAAAATGACTAAAGGTGAAACTATTAAAAAACGATTGAAATAATTTACAACTTTTATTCGAAGCAATCAAAAAGCAAAGTGAGTTAGAAAATGCTCTTAACTTGAAGGTAAGGTAGCATCTTGTCTTAACTTTCATACGTTGCTACTACAGCAAGTAACTTAAGTTAAAAACTGCTTTTAATTAAGGTTTCTTTTTATTGAATACACACTTCAGAATTTGTTGTTTAGGAGTTCAAGAACTTAATCTTAATAAACTTTTACTTTACGAATTAATTTAAACCAACTTATTCAAAAAATGAAGACATATAAAAATTACTGAATTCTTCCACTAAACGCCAAGGTAATAAACTTCTAAATCTTTTAAACTACAAAAAAGAATGAGTGGTTTTGAAGAGAATGTTTCTCTCACTTTTTTTGATTACATAACAATATAGTTATTTGTCTTAACTAAAAAAGATTGCTCAATTTACTGAAACTTAAAGAGTTTATTTGAATAGAGAAGTGCGAATTTACTATTTTATTTACAACCAGGTTTCAGTAACAATTAATTCTAACTTTAGTTTACTATTTTATTTTACTTGAAGAGGTGCGATTTATTTCTTACTGAAACCCGGTTGCAAATAAAATATTTATTTTGCACATTTATATTTATATTTACACAACAAAAAATTTTATTTGGACTTTTTTTGACTTTTTATGTGCGTTTTATATCGTTACGTAGCAACAAAAATTTTGTGCAATTTTTTAGTTACTAAACCAGGGGTCGGCAGGCAGTTGGTGGTCGCGGGCCAAATTTCAAGTGTACAAAGTCTTCGCGGGCCGCAGTTTTAGTTTTAGTGAAATTTGAATAAACTTTTAGTTTTAGTCAAACTAGAAAAAAGTTTTACTTTTATTCACTTTATCATTTTAAATGACTTTTAGCTATACAAAGAATGCCTATTTAAATTAATATATAATAGAATAAAATTATAGCTATACATAGAATGCCTATTTAAATTAATATTTATTAGAATAAAATTTTCTTTGACTAATATACTTAAGTGTTAATAAACTATGTATTTTCATAAGCATTTAATAAGTTAAACTTAATACTTTTGTAATTTTACTTACAACCTAACTCTCTATAGAAATCAAACTTTAAAGACAATTTATTGGTTAATTTTATAAATTTGTTAAATTATCATGCCTTTTTTCATATTTCTAAGAGTATATACTTCAAAAAAAAGTTTTTGCATGTTAAATAGTTTACATTCATTTAAAAATTTAGTTAACTTAATAAGATTAATACCTGTTTGTATTCCAGAAAGCTAGAACAAATTCTTTAACATAATTAATTCTCGAATACTTAAATAAAATATCTTATTAGTAACTAGTCTTTTACATGGTTGCCACTTAAAAAGCAAAAATGTCTGAGTTGTATCAAACCAGTCTAAGTTTATTAAAATTTAAAAAAGTTAATAAATCGTTTTAATCAAGCTTAAATACCTAGTAAAAGTATCATCATCAAAAAATAGTACACTAAGTGTAAGAAAACATGAAAAAACTACAATTAGTAAACTACACTACAGTCATAAAAACTTGCTGGGAATTAAAAGATTTCTTTAAAGTGTTTGAAATAAAATTTTCACACACACCTGAGTTTTCCAACTTTTAAAATAGCCTGTTTGTGTAGCAACCCAGTTAAAACAAAGTTCGCAACATAAAGAAATAAGGAAAGTTACTAACAGTAAATAAATTACATGCCAAAAAAAGTAAAAGTCAGCTTGAATGGACAATTAAGTTTCTTAAACAATTTTAACAAAAGTATAAAACTTTATTGAGTCATTAGCGAAATATAAAAACTTGTTTTTTATTTAGCATTACAGCAATTCTTTATCTGCAATAAGAATATTGCATTTAAAAATATTAGTTGTAAAATATAAGACGAGCTACAAAAATAAAAAAAAATGTTAGTTAGGACTTATTGCTAGAAACGATAAAAAAACAAATCACCAAAGTCAGTTCCAACAAAGCACATGATTATCTTTAGTAACTACAGAATTATCAGAAAAAATTGTTAAGGCAAGTTATAAAGTAGCAAAATTTGTTATTTAAAATGACATACCGTTTATAATTGAAAACTTTTTAAAATAATTTATGTTGGCAGTAGTTGGCAGTAGTGAAAAACTTTTGTCTATTTCTTCAACGACATCAAAAAGTTATATTTAGGAAATTCATTAAGGTTATAAAGTCGCATAAATCAAATTAGGACTTTAATCAATATGTTAACATGAGAGAACTGATAGAAAAACTATTGCTCATCTGAGAATTTTTATTAGAAATGTTTTTACTAACTTTGACATTTTAGTAGAAATTCTTGGTTTAGTTCCAACACGAATCACACCAGTCGGTGAAATTTCAAAAGTAAAGGTGCAATGCACAAATACAAAGTTTTTAGAAGTATAATTCCTTCTTTTGTTTTTAGTACAAAGTTTAATTAAATTTTAAAAAGTGTCTTAAGAAGTATATCAATATTTAAAACCACTGCTAAGCTACTTTAATATATTTTTAATAAAGAAATGTTTATTTGGTAAATTTTTAGTGTCAAATAGAAATTTCATTACTTTACATGTAAAAGTTGTTTGAAATTCCAGGTTTTTTCAGAAATTCTCAAATTCAAGTTTTTTTCCTGAATTTTTAAGCATAAATTTTCAAGTTGAAAGCTTTTCCGTGATTCAATTTTTTTGGCAACACTGATTGTTCACACTTAAATGTACACAATAATATAAATAATATTTTGAATTATATCAGCTGCAAGACTTAATATTTAACATATGTTATAGCTCAAACTAACACTGTGGATTGAGCAAAACTTACATCATAAGTTTAATTTGCCACTCTTTCAAGCAAAAAAGCCAGCCTGAGTCAACAAAAACATTACTGGTATTTTTGTATACAAAAAACAATTCTGGCCAAAAATTATAAAAAGACTTAATTAGCCTGAGATTTAAAGTCTTAAAATAGTGATAGTCTGAGTGTGTGTCAATTTTTAGTTGTTTATTTGCTTGAATTTGAGCTATTTGGATTAACAATGTACAAACTTGATAAATTTACCATCTCTAAACCTGGTTTATATTAAATAGATAGCTCCAAAAAACAGCAAATGTGTATACTGATATGCAAGGCATAAAAGTAAACTTAGTTTGACATAAACAATGTTTGAAAAATGAAAATGTATACCTAAAAAAATTTATTAATTTATGTCATACATACTGTTTTAAATGTGTCTGTACAAATTTAGATATTACATGTAGAAACAACAATTTCAGAAAATTATGCATAATTTAAACTTAAATTAACTAAAGTATTAAATAAAAAGTGGCTTAAAGTTTGAGCATCTTTTTAAGTTGGTGTGCATATAAATTAATTTAAGTGCAAAGAAAACTTCTGAATAATTAAAATTTGTAAAAACAAAAATTAAATAAACCTTGTTTCTTATTACTTTGTTATTTTAAATGCTTTTACACTAAAATATAACATTTACAAATAAAAAATCTATAAAAGAAACTTTAGTTTAAAAAATGTTGAAAAAGAATATCTAAGCTATAAAGAAATGACACTTTAGTTAATTAATGTGCATTACTTTTGTACAAAATAGAAAACATTTCCATATAGTTTATTAAATAAATAAGTATTATATAACTAACTTAATAAATTCAAGCACTCTTTACACTATTTTTTCAGATAGTTACTTAACTAAAGCAGTATCTTCTTCTAATTATTTTTAAATGTTATACAGAGACTTAAAACTAAACTAATCAAATTAAATCGAAATACCGAAAAAAATTTAACTATATATATTTTTGCTCAGCGGGCCACATTTACATGCTCGCGGGCCACAAAATTTTCTCTCGCGGGCCGCATTCCATTTAAAAAAATAACGTGCTCGCGGGCCGCAAATTTACCCTTCGCGGGCCGCAATTGGCCCGCGGACCGCAGTTTGCCGACCCCTGTACTAAACTTAAGTTATTGCAATAAAAAATTCAAAAATCTTGTGAATATGCAATAAGCTGAAACAGTCGTACAAAACTTTAATTAGTTTTCAATTAAATTGCAAATAAGTATGTAAGCTTGTAAAGTGGAACATAATATTTCTATCAATGAATAATCTAGTTATACATGTAAAAGCACTACTTTTAAAATCATGTGTTATTAATAATAATTAAACAATATCTAATTGGTAGTTCAAAAATGCTTAGTATTAAGGTATTTTGAATAAGTAATTAAAATTTAGACACCATCTTTTTTTTTAACGAACATTGAAAGAAAAAGCATTATATTTTAACAAAAAAATTACTTAATGAAAAAGTATAAGCATTTAAATGGTTTTTGATAACTATGATAACTATAGCTATGAATCACATATAACAAATTAAAAATACTTTTAGGCATTAATATTTTTAATCGAAAACTTATTAAAACCACGCCACGGTAAAATTTTAAAAGTTTGACCAATGTTTGAATTAAGAATAAAATAAAGTTTGTTATTAAACGTAAACTCATATTCAAATATTATCAAAGTTTCAATTATATTAAACTTTAATAAAACTTTAAACTTTACCTCTTATATAAAAGACATAAAGTTAGTGATTTTTTTGGTACAAAAACTATCAAGCTACGATTTAAACAAACCAACTGTTAATAACTCATAGAAAAATAACGAAAACTAAGTAGAATCTTTGACACTAGTTGTAAGGAGTGCACAAGCTAAATAAAAGACCTAAAACTTCAAAAATTCTTAAAATGCTAAACTTTGAAAACATGCTCGATTAGGTTCGTTTAGTTTATATGTTAATGATAACAAACATATTTAAAAAAAAATAAAACCTAGACTCTTAAATCTCTATAACTAGTTTTTTTTTGTTTTGAAAGTATTTCACAGTTTATATTATTTTTGCCGTTTTTTAAACATGTATTTTTTGATAAGTAAAATTTAAAGCTTTATTTCTGATTAGATTTGATAAAAACATTAATCATCAAATTGATATTTTAAAACGTAATTTAAATGAACATGTTAAATTTTAATATAAAGTGTAGTTTTTCAATTTTCAGTCTAGTTTTAAACAACCTTAACCTAAAGCTAAAAAGCATGAAAGTCCATTTTAAAGTAACATTTTTTAGTTGATAGCTATAACATAAGATAAATTATCCATACATTAAAACTTGCGAACAAAATCAAAACACGTGTGTCATCAGTGCATCTATAAAAAAAACTCCATGTTAGTATTGTAAAATTGCTACACAATCAGTTTATGTAGATGATTCTTTTTCAATATATTGGCAATGTACTCGAACACCCAATATAAAAGCAAACAAAGAGTTTAGTAATCTTATTATTACTATACATAAGATAATAATTATCAAATTTTTAACCAAATAATTTACAATTTATTTATTATATTTGCTTGTAATAAATTGACCCATTTACTCACAGAATAGTCTGGGTTCTTATGGTTGCTTGCTGAGTCTGTAAAAGTGATTGAATATGCTTTTTTAAGGTGGAAAATTCTTGTTATGCAATCGAGGGGGAAGAGAAGTAATGGTGAAAAAAACTAACTTAATAAAATCAAAAAAAGATAAGCAATTAAATTTAAAAAGAATATGATTTAAAAAGAATATGATTTGCAAAAGTTTTTGAATTCATGCGATAGAGTACAATGTCTGTGATGAGTACTATGTGGGACAGACAGTTACGTCTTTTTCCGAAAGATGGTGCTCTAACAGACATAACTGGAAGAACTTGACCACCAGCGAGACAAATGATCGAGCTGCACTCAAATTTCACTATACCAACAAGCATCCAACATCGAGCAAAACCTTTGAAGAAGCATATTCAATCACTTTTACAGACTCAACAAGCAACCATGCGAACGATTTAGAAAGTAAATGGGTTAGTTTGTTACAAGCAAATATAAACATAACTTAAACAATACTGCATTTTTAAAGATAATAACTAACTTATAAAACCAATAATTTTATAACAACCAATTTTTTTATTAGGATAGTATAACTAAGAAGAGGATGTTTCAGAATAGTTTTTAATCGTTTGTTTATTTGATACAACAACAATTCAGAAAATATAATTTGCTGTATAAATAATTTAATTTAATAGTTTATTTATATTTTCATTTTTTAACTTAGGTTTGTTTCAAAAAAGTTATTTTTATTCATCGATAATAGTATTTTTTAAGATAAGAAGTTTGTAAGATACAGTTTTTATAATTATTATAGGTTTTTGTAATTACTTTAAGTATTGTTAGGCAAAAATTTTCTATCTTTATTTCACTGATAGTAGAAAC
This sequence comes from Thalia democratica, assembly GCF_965202585.1. Classification (NCBI taxonomy): domain Eukaryota; kingdom Metazoa; phylum Chordata; class Thaliacea; order Salpida; family Salpidae; genus Thalia; species Thalia democratica. Next base: position 22,932,524 of record NC_139165.1, read on the forward strand.
TATTAATTAACCATAACTTACATCAATCAGCTCTTTACTAAGATAGTTTTTAATTTAAAGTTTGAATTGGTAAGCAGTTTAATTTTATATTTATTCATTTGGATTTACTTTTACATACAAAAATATCATTATAACCTAAAACATCTTCTACATTTTACAAATTTGGTTTCATACACAGTTTTGAATTACTACTTTATAATATTTTTTAACTTTAATTACTTAGTCGCATGAATGTGTTTCAGTTCTTTAAGTTTAGCATAAGTTCACTGAGGACGAAATATTGTCTGAAAACATTATGAACTAAAGTATGCAATTTGTTTGTTGCTTTCATAAAAAGTTCAAACTTACTTTATAACCATTTAATAGCTTTATTAACAACAAACATCAATAGAATGAAGCATTCGTATCTCTCAAAGGGCTCGATTTTTGAGTAAATCATGAAACCTCTAATTGTAACTTAAATTTTTTTACTTCAGATAACATTAACAATGAAACCTCTTATGACATAAGGTAAATACATACATTAAGTTTGTTAGCCTTTTTATTTACTAGAGACAAAATAAACGTAAAAACTTTAAAACAACTGATAAAAGAAAGAACAACAAAATTATTTAGTTTCAAAACACAAAAAACAGTGAAAAAAATTTGTTACAACGCTTTAAACTTATTGATTTAAGTATTATGCAGTCAAGGCTATTGAAAGAATAGTGTTGCATTACTCATGTAACCATTGGTACAAAGTTTAATATTAACATTAGCTTCAGTAATTGCAAGTTTAAGTAATCTGTTCTCACTGTGAAAATAATATTCTTTAAGTAAGTCAGAGGTACATTTTAACTTGTTTTGAATATTGACTCTAGTTTTGTTTTCAATGAACCTTTTCAATTTTTTCTTCTTTTTAAATTGTTTTATTTCATTTAAAAGTGACTTTAATGTGTGTATTAAATCTTTTGTGCTAGTATAAACATTTTCAAGCAAAACTAAAGATTTAGCAACATTTTCACCAACTGATATAATAACTTCATCGTCTAAACTACTTAATCTATCCAAAATTTCAACCTAAAAATACTTTTCTATCTGAAATACAATTTTAATGAACTTATCATTTCTAGATTTATTAATACGCTCAATGCTGCTTTTTGCTAGAAATTTTATGTTGGCTTTCTTTATTCCACTTTTAATAAAATGTTCTCCTTTTTAAAAATAATGATAGTTGTCTTCGATAACCTTTATTCTGTTTTCAACATATTTCTCCCATTTCTTTAAATATTCGTGTGTTTCATATTTTTTGTTAACCAAATTCTTTATGTAACTTAACTGAATATCCATTGCTTTAGATATTTCTTCTGTACCTACGGATTCGAAATGTTCCACTTCCCTGTCGTTCAAATTATTATTGCCAGCAATTATTTCTATTTCTACGTTCGGTAAAGGTTTAAAGGTTTTCTGTTCTGAACATCCCCTATCTTACTTTTAAGATCGTTTTTTTCTGTGCTATTTATGTTTCCGTATTACCAGACTCGCATGATATTTTATTTACTTCTGAAACTTCTTCATCCAGAGGCTTGCTGCTTGACGGATCACACTCGATTGCAAAATTGTTGTCCATTTCTTCTTTACGTACATGATCCGAATTTTTACAAATCTCATTAGGCGTATTCCTCACAACATCTACTTGATGATTACTTTCGTTTTTAAAACATTTGCTTTTGTATTTATTTTCATCACTTTTTTCAGTTAAACTAACTCGCTTAGTTTTACTAGTGCTAACTCTACTTTGCGTTTCAGTATTGATAAAGTGTTTGTCATTTGATTCCAATCGTTTATCCTCAAATTTCATTTTTCTTTCGCAGCTATTCACAACACTGTTCATTTTGACTCCAGTCTCTGATGACTTGCAGTCTTCAGTAAATGGTAAAACAGTACTTATATTTATTTCATCATTTCTCATACGACCTCGTTTGTTTTTCATTGCAGAACAAACATATTTTGCACAAGTAACTGCAGATACGCCACATGCTAAAGTCAGCAGTATTTTGCTCAAACTCGAATCTAAACGTATTGACACTTTAATCATTTGAAAGAACCTTCAAATAAAAAATAAGGTTCGTTGGTAAAATTTAAGTTACAAGTTTAGACAACGTAAGTTTATTTAACTTTGAAATGTAAACTATTAGATTTAAAACAAAAATATCAATTTTAAAAATGTTACAGTAAAGTCACTCAACTTAACATGTTCATTTTGAAGTTTTCTTATCATATTATTCAAGTATGCAAACTATTTGCTACGTAACTTTGAAATAATTTTATTACTTATGACAAACTTTAGGTAAATAAAATGTTTTAAAAATAAGCTTTTTGATGTAAAACTAATTTTGAAATTTCTCTAAGTGCAAATGAAAAAACAATAACTTGTATTAAGCTGTACTTTATTTAGTTTAAAAACTACTTTTAGCATTACCATGGAAGTGGTATGTATTGAAAAAAGTGTCGAGAGGTTCAATTTATAAATTTAAAATGTTCAACAAAAATCTAGAATGTGAAAATTAAGAAAAATTAATTAAAAATTTTGTAGACTGATTAATAGTAACGTTATAGGAACATATACAGTAGCTAGTTTAATAAAAAACAATTATATATACATTTATAAAGTATAAAGTTTTGTAAAATAAATTACACTGAAAACATAATCGAAAAAAAATAAATACACAAATTTTCGAAAAAAATTATAGCAGTTCTACCTTGTTTTATACGTTAACTTTTTTATCTATTGAAAACGTCTATCTTACATTTCAAAGTTTATTTAAACTTAACATTTAAAAGCTAAAAAAGACTTATATTGCTTATATTAGACATAATGTAATTTTAAATGACGTCCAAATAATTTAATTATCAAAGTTTAAAGTTTATCATTAGCATTTTCAATATTTACAACAAAGGTTATCCTTCTAATAAAATTTAGAACTAATACTTTTGTATTTTAGGTAGGTTTTTTAACATTAAGGTTGTTAACTGAACTAAATATTTAGGTGAAGCAAACAATTTTGTGTTTTTCAATTACAATTATTACTTCATGAACTATTTATATGTGAGCTTAAAAGTGCCAATTCAAAAATATGTTTAAAAGTTTAAACTACAAGTTCAAATTAATTATAATTATGTTTTCATTATTTTTATTTTTATAAGAGTTTTGTTAAAAGTATTTTGTTAAAAATACTTTTTTTCTTATTATGTGAGTACGTTGAAAGTCGTAAAAATTCTTAATCTCGGTTTATAACAGGTTTAAGTATAATTTTTGACTTGTTCAATGTAAGTAGTCATTATTTTACTTCGTATTTAGTATAAAAAAAAATATATATCGCATTTTTACCGTTAACAACTAAAATTTATCAGAAAAAGAATTTTGTTTAAAGTTTACCTTGAATAGTTTTATAAAACCAAATTTTAATGATTGAATTTATAAAAGTTATTTATAAATAATATTATAATCTAATGATTAAGAGAACTGCTTTATTCTTTTGACAAAAAAATGTAGGCATTTTATAGAAAAAATAATGTTAAGCTTATAAAGTTTACTTTGACAAGTTCTTTTATGTTATAATTTTTTTTTATCAAGTGTTTAATGCTTAAAAATTTATAAGTGCTCTAAAACGGTATTTCATTACAGAAACATAATGATATTTAAAAAAATAATTTTAATCGTCAAATAGCGCCTAAACTTAGTCTAACTATTAAACTTTTTGGATCAATAGTGAATAGTAGCAAGGTTGCTACTATTATTATACAACTTATTAACTGAGTCGATTCCTATATTCATTACAAATGTATATACAACTTAAACTAAATAATTACGTTTTAGTAGTTAATGTAAACAACGTGGATAACTTTAATTCAAAATAGAAAGTCTGAACGAAGTTTTAGAATTAGAATGTTGTTCTAAAAATCTTTATTTCTTTACTAGTTGTTATTTTTAAGTTTCATACCACAAAAATTATAGTTCAGACTCTGACTACTTGATATATATTTTATATAGCTTTTCTCAATATCTTATTTCCAACGCACCACTTGTATCTAATGATCTGTGAGTATTTCATAATCTATTGGACTCAATATGCAATAGTTGAAATTGAACGTGTTCCAAAGACTATTATAGCTAAATAAAAAATAAAAATTTTACATAACATGTTTTTTTAAGTAGTTTTATCCTCTTGTAATACGAAAACAAATTAGATGTATATGAAAGCAATAAATTAACACTTTTATATTTCAAAATATTAAAAATAGTATAAAAATTGTGTATTTATAATTTAAGTATTGTAACATTGTAAAAATTCACTCATTTACTATTTTACACAAAGGGACTATTTTTATTTAACTTATGTTTACGTTTGTTTAGAAAATATTTATACTAACTAATTTAATAATTAACAACTATTAATTAAGTATTTTATGAAGATGAAAAAAAATCGTTTTATTAAATTAGCTCTTCAAAAAGTTTATGTTACAAAATGTTTTAAAATGGCTGCAATATAGGTTTTAGTATACATTAGCGTATAACTGTAGTATTGTTTCTAACTCGAGATAATCTTTTTAGTTGGACACAGTTCTTACTTGATAGCTTTAGTCAAAACTTTTTTGTTAATAAAACTGTTCATAGTAAAGGAAATAATTTTATTCGTAAAAATTTGAAATGCTACTTTTTTAAAACTGATGTCTATTTTTAAATAATTTAAAAAGTGACAAAAAACTACTTTACTTTTTAATTTGTAAACCACTACCTATATAGGTTATTTTTATAAGTTCTTTGTATTTAATATAATTTTACAAAATCTTAAATATAACTACAGACGCTTTTTTTAAATTAAATTCGTAAATTTTTTACTAGTAGCCTCTTAATTTTATTTGTTATTAATTATCAAGAGTTCAAATTGTCCGATTATGAATAATTGTGCACTCTGTTCAATTTTCGGTTTTAGTGAAAAACTGATACTTTGATTCATAATAGGTCGCACAGGCTTCAGGATATCAGTCAAAACTCGACACAAGTTAGTTTTTTTTTTTTTAACTATCGCAAAAATAACTGAAGCCACAACGAAGCTTACTATAGTTGCGTTTTAAATTAATATTTGACAGAATCGTTCGTTGGTTTTTCTTTGTTAAATAGTTATACTGTGAATATTTTAGTTATACTAAGTAACGAGAACTAGAGCTTAGATTTTCGTAAAACGAATTTTTGTGCAGCTAAAATGGTTTTTAAACATTTAGCACTTGTTCCTTGGTAACAAATAGATAAATAAGCTCTTAACTTTTAAACACAATACTTAAGAGCAAACTAGAAAGGTATATTACAATTTCTTACTGCGGATTGCTTTCAATGTATATTAAAACGTAGAAAAGAAAATTAGTAACTAAACTGACGTGTCTTATAAAGAACAAATTAATTTTACAGAAGTATATTCATACTTAAATAGCAATCAAAACACTCTTGTTTGTTTTTCTTGAATATATTAGATTTCGTTTCTTTTTAATCGAATAAATTTATTTACATGTGCAAGAAATAGTCTTTGATTAGTTTATTTGGCAGGTGCAACTGTTAAAACTGAACTGATGAGTATTTTTAGTTTTTTATTAAAGAAAAATTAAGCTATAAGATATGAATATAATATTTATTTTTAAGCGAAAGAAGTACAAAAAATAATTTAAAACTGTCTTGTGGCAAACATCTAAAGCTGCTCAATTTTTAAAAATATTTTTCTAACAATTTTCTTCATTGTAATTTTTTATACCTCTTACTTTGGTAACAGTATATTGAAGATACCTGTGAAAATGTATAAAATAAATTATTTTTTAATATATATAATGTAAAAAATTTTCTGTTTTTTTCAAAACTTTAACTTAAAACAACTATGTTAAAAGAAACAAATTTACCTTTTTACATAGACATGAAAGAGTGCTAGAAAATAAATGGTATGATGGATGACAAAAAACATTGTTTCACAAAGATTCTAACGGTGTCCGAAAATAAATAACGTAGAAAATATTTTCCAAAACAAAGCCAACAAAATAGAATACAACAAATTAACAAAAAGAATTACACGAGTTGTTGTTATGTATTCAAAGTAAGAGTCAAAACTCTGATAAAAAGTGACCCAAGATTTTTTAAGATCTAACTTTTTTTCGCATTGAAGGTTGTACCTGTGTTAAAGTAAAAGAGTTTAGAAAAAATACAAAAGTAATAATAAACAAAAGAATTTTATCCGAATGAACAGTCCATTGCAAAATAAAAACAATTTAAGTATACGGTAAAATTTTACAGTAATTTATAGTAACATGTTTTAATTGATAATTCTTTTTAGTTATCTGAGTTTTGAACTGAAAATTAACGAATTTCAGATATAATCTCATTAGAAATAAAGCTGAAAACTAGAGTTTCTGTAAAAAGGAAAGTTTTGTAAGTATATTACAAACTAACTTCACCCAACTATAACGTAAATTAGTAAATTATCCTTTTTCTTTATAACAGTAATATGAAATTTAATCTAAAAGATAGAACCTTTTTTGATATAATTCGATGCAATAAGTTAAAAAATTGAACTTTGTAAGAAATATTTTTAAGTAAATAAACTTAGAGTAATATTTGTTTGATTAGTCTATTTTAAAATTTTAACAAGATGGCTAGAAGTATCAATTTTCGTAATAAATAAATTTAAACAAACTTGTATTTGCATATTGAGCAAAAATCTTTTTTATTTTCTTCTATCCATCTTATCACACAACTTTCGTGAACATATTTCGTATCCCCTTTAATAAATTTATTATTTTGATTTTATTTTTTTTAAGTTGTCAAAACCTACTTTAGATTGTAAAAGCATTTAAAGTATTATAACGTGAAAATACAAAAATACTGAATTTTAAACACCAAGTTAAAGATATTTTTATTATTAAAAACCCTGTCTCAATGAACTATAAAAGTTTCAAAAGATGCATTAAAAACATGTAAAAATATAAAAAAAAATGACATTAATTAGTTTGTAAGATTAAATTAAACATATTTAACTTAAGTATTTGGCATTTTAAAAGAAGAAAATTGTTGCTCAACTCATAAAGAAAAAAAAATGTTTTTTATTTTTATCTCCAAACATAGAACAAAAAAATTTTGTATTGTAAGAAAGTTCTTTAATATTAAAATTTTAATCAAAAGAGTAATTACATGAAGTGTTTTTTAATGATTAACCTAAAAAGTTTATTATTTGTATATAATCAGCTTATGATATATTTGTAAGCAAAAAACAGTTAACAAACACTAAAAACAAATCTAACCTTTACACTTGCAAGGATGCACAAGTTTATCATCATTTTCATTCAAACATATATAACAACCTAAAAAAAATATTTGTTGTAAACAATAATACAAACCAGTAAATTATCATTATTTGTTGCCATTTAAGCAAGCAAGGTTTTACCAATTTCAGTTGACAGCTTGACGCAATTTAATTTGAATGAAAAGTTGTGCTTAAATTTTCTACTTCATCAATAAAAACAATAAATTGAAAATTCAGAAGACACTATCACAGTTTTTTAACTTACATTTATTAGAGTTTTTATAAAGGATAAAAAAAAGGATTAATTTTAGAAATGACGAGTTTCATTAAAAATAAAAAAATTACCTTTTTGTGAATTTATACTTAAATTTGTCAAGTTTCACTTTGAAACTAACAAGACTTTGATTTAAAAAAATACCTTAGTATTTAGAAAAATTATACATAGAGTAAATTTATTAAAACTATTTTAAATCATACAACTTGAAAAAATTACTATTTAAAAAGAAATATAGATATGTTTTATACATAATGCATCAACTAAACTCACATTTTTCATTATCCATTTTGGTACTTTTTTAATATTTATTATTTAGTAAACTTCTGTAATAATTATAACAATTTTGACACAAGATGTTAAACTTTTTGTTGATTTGTTTTAAAAACAAAATCCATCAAAGTATACCTAAGTAGTAAAATAAAACTTTCAATATCATTGTAGATTATGTTTATAATTTAAAACTACTTTGTTTATTTATTACCTTATAAAAACTAGATGCTACATTATATAAATCTAAGAATGTTACGACTAGATAAAAGAACCACAAAACACTTTAAAAAAAAAACTCTACTAAAGTATAAGGTCTTGAAATAAACAAAATGAACAAAAAAAACTTATTAACAATTTGAGTTAAATGAAAACTAAAAAACGATTAAGTATTAATAGATAAAGAAATTTATTGTTAAACAACAAATAAATAAAAATAAATAATAACATTTATAATAATAACACAAATCTATATTTTTGTAATGTTTATTTGCAACTACACGCTTCATTGCTTGAGCTTTTTTTTCAAAACTTGATATTCAATATTTTAACAGTTAAAATTAAAACAATGTAAAGCATGTGAAAGATTCTTTAATTAAAGTATAAAGTTTAACATATTTAAAATTACATTCTAAAGTAAAAAAGTTTTAAGCACTTTCACCATTAACAATTGTTTAAGTTAAAAACTAAAATATTTGTAAAAGACAACATTAATTTCAATAAGTTAATGCATGTTTTAAGTGGAATTATTTTTATTTGACTCTTTGTTAACAAACTTAGTTATCATGTTAGTAATAAGTAGAAAGTTCATATTTGTAAACATTTTAAATAAGAATAGATTTACTATATTAATTCTGAAACATTTTGTTTTAAATACCCATAGTAAAAGAAACTCTTAAAATTAATATAAGAAGAAGTAGTTTAAAATTCAATTTATGTTTTTAGAGTAACTATAACTATTTTAATATAGATTTTTTACTTCTGTCTTTAAAAGTAGCTTTAATCTACTTTTAAGTTATTATCTTTAATTAAAACATAACTTGTTCAAAACAAAAATGTATTTTAATATCGAAATTATGTTATCAAACTGCATAAAATACACCAGTTTAGCATCCATAATCTAAAACACTTTTTAATTAAGAATTTATGTTGAAAATAAACTTTTAACTACTACATAATATAAAAATTTCAAAAATTAATTTAAGTAAACACTGATATAATAAAAAACAACAAAATTTTGCTGGCTACAACTAAACAGTTACAAAATGTGTCTATGTTAGTAAATTCTTATTAAATAGTTCTTTAAAGTCATTTTCATAGCATATTTTCTATGAGAAAAACATTTACAGTGGAAATAAAATATTAAAAACATTTTTTATTTATATCACTCATTTTGCTCAACCACAAAAAAACATAGTTTATGATAAAATGTTCAACAATATTTTAATTACAATTATGGTTTGATTAACCTATTGTTGAATTTCTAATTTATATTAGAGTATAAAAGTATAAATTAGCGTATGTTATGAAAACGGAATTCAGTTTTAATTTTTTATAATACTAAAAAATACTTAAAAGAAAGCATATTTTATGAATCTTAGTTGACTTTAGTCTTATTTCAGTAGTCCATTCTTGTAATAATAAACAAGATATTAAAATTAAAAATTTTTTAAGGTTCAAAATAAACTATACAAAAATTTCTTTCAAAATTTTTAACTTCTTTAAAAAAATAAAATTATTTTTCAATATTAAAAAAACTTTTAATCCTAAATTTGTTTTACAACTAAATGATTGCCAATATCTAAGTCCTAAAAACTACCCTTTCAGACAAAGTTTACCCTAAGTTTTTTTTTTGTGTGGCAAATTTATTCCAATCCATTTGATTCATCCTCATTTTATTAAATCAATTACATAATTCTTCATTCTAACTAAATCTAAATGCTTTTTAATAAAAATAAAATCTAATTTTTTTTACTAATTTGTTGTAAAGTATAATATTATTGAATATTGGACAATGACATCTTATTCATGAACTAGAAAAAAATGATTAGAATTTTCAAAAGTTCTCAAACTACCCTGAAATCTTTTAATAACAACAGACTGGCCCCAGTCATCCTAAATATTAAAAAAAACTAGCCTGAGTTACCCTAAAGTTTAAAAAAAAATTCATATCATAAGTATCTAAGTTTTAGACAACCATAATTTAATGTTTTTGCTTAAACCATTATAAGGTAAAATTATTTTATTATAATGATATTTATATTCTACTGTTATTTCAATATTCCCTGTTCAATATTAAAACACTACAGGCATTTAATTTAACATAGTTGTATTTATAGTTTAAACAAATTATTAAATGTATTTTTTTAAGATTAATCTCTTAAATTTTTTCTATGTTGGACTTTAGAATAATTTGTGTTTAATAGTACTTTTAAATCAAATTGTATATATTAAATCACACTTCAAAGGTTATACACTAAAAAAACAATAACTATGAAATAATTATTTTTCCATTTCAAGATTTGTTGAAAACTTTATTTAACTAAAAACAAAATTGTTGGTGATTAGTTTTTATACTACAGTTTATGCAAGAATTATTAATTTTATAATAGTTTTCTAACTTCTATAAATTAAATTGTTTAAAATATATCACTAGTGAAAAAATGACTATTTCAATAGAAAAAAAAGAGTTCTAATTTATAAGAAAAAAAAATAGTACACTATAATAGTATCTAAGTTTCTAAATGTTTAATAATTAATTTGTAAAATATTATTATGTATTGAACTATTCTTTTATTAATATACAGCTAATACTTTACAGAGTTAATTATCATATGTCCTGTGTCATCTAAATATATTAAAACCATTGTCATTTTAAATCTTTATATTGAAGATAACTTTAGAAAAATTTGTTTTAAAAGTTAACTGCACTTATTTTGAACTGTACTTATTTTTTTTTAAAAAGTCTGTTTTCCTTAATCAGTTTTACAATTAACAGAATTCACATTATTTAAGGTCAAAGAACTACCCTTGCATATCTAATTTATTCTGAGATATCTTAAGAATGTGGCAAACTTGCATATATTTTTCCTAAGTTGTCCTGAAATTTTTTAACCTTTATATTATACTTGAATATTTTCTTAATTTTCTTAACATATTAACAAAAATATAGTTTAACTTCTTAACAAATTTGACTAAAAATATCAAAAAAAAAGTTTCTGAACAAAAATATGTCTTATTTGATTTAAAAACAGAACAAGATTTTTTTTAAGTTCCCTAAAAATAACCATAATTTTTTTTAATAACACCATACTGACCTCAGTACTCTAAAAAAAAAAGCTAGCATGAGCTATTCTCAGCACTTAAAAAATTACAAACTTCCCTAAGCACCTATTTTTGATCAACCCTAATTCAATGTTGTTGAATCACCTCTATTAGCTACAACTGCTTGTATTATAATGAAATTAAAATTATATATCCTGTTATTATTTCTATATTCACCATTAAAAATAATTATTAAAACACCATTAGCATTAAACAGTATGGAGTATGTATTTTAGGGGTTTTCATAGGCATGACAATTGAGTTATAATTTTAATTAAAAAATTGTTTAAATTATAATGTAAATAATATTGTTTCGCCTAGTTATTGGAAACTTTTGCTAATTTGATATTCTAAAAAAGCTTTTTAAATTTATAAGTTTATTCTTATTATTTATAAACATAATTACTTGTTAATGTCTACTTGAATGTTTCCTATTTAATAAGTTCTAAGACTATTTTATTACTATTTTATATTTCTTTTTTTAGCTCTAGCTTTAAAGAAATAGGGTAATTTGCACTGTAAGATTATAAAAATTACTTTCTATCACAATTTTCCTAGCAAAAATGGAGAGGAAACCTGGTGTTAGACTCTCTTTAATAATAGTAGGAATAATAAATGTAAAGGAATACTAGTTTCACTGCTGTTATCTTGTTTTTAAACATTGTACATTTTGAAATTAGTCAACTAAAAGTAAAATGATTTTAAGAAAATTTCTATTTTTAAAATATAGCTATAGAAACCAGCCATATTGAGATTGTATAGATTTTTAAATTAAGACCTTCTAGATGGAGTTCCAGAACTGAAATTATTTGTTATTTTATGGTTTTTTGTAAAGTTCCGTTTTCAATTAATGTTTATTACTTATAATTGAATTGTTGATCTCATTTCAAAGTAGTTAATTTTTAATTAAATTTAGCAATGTTATAGTATATTCCTGCTAGATTGAGTTCCTGTTTAAATGTTTCAACCACATTTAGAGTTTTTTACTTTGTAGTGTTTGATATGCTCTTTGATAAAAACTTTACTTACCAAAAGTCATGCCTAGTTTTTATAAAAAGTATATGTGTAAATATCATTTCAAAACTACATGTAAACAACATTGTAAACTACATGTGAATATCATTTAAATTTAAGCTAATGTTAAATTTAGTTAAGGTTTTTAGAGTGGTTGTACACTACACTTCAACCTTACAGGGCATCATCAAGGTAAAGAATTACAAGTCTTTTAGGTAAAAGTTGTATAAGACCAAGACAGTGTTTTATCCAAAAAAGTTCACTTGTATATTAAACATTTTCTTTTTAGGTCAGTACTTATCACATTTCTATTTTTTAATTGTTTGAAATTTTCATTTCATAATTAACTTTTTTTCTAAATTAAATTTAAAGATTACTAGTTGACCTTTTAAAATCCGTTGCAGCATTTAGTCATAACCAAAAAGACAAAGGGAATAAAAATAGAGTCAGGCAATAAGCAGTTATTTACCAAAAAAAATCATATGGAAATTAAAATATTAACAAGAAGTATATTGTCCAAGTGTAAGCACAGAAGTTACATAGCTATCAAATTGTAAGTTAACAAAGTCAAATTGAACTACTAATTTATTAAGTCCACAATGTTACTAAAGAAAGGAGAAAATTTAAGTCCAAAAAGTCAAAATACAGCTGACTAATTTTTAGTCCACAAAGTTGCTATAGAACTGAGAAAAATTAAGTCAACAAATTCAAAATAGAACTAAAAAGTTTTAAGCCCACGAAATCACTAAAGAACTGACACAACTTAGAACCACAAATTCAAAATACAACTGTCAAATTATAAGTCCAAATTACTCACAAGAATATGGAAAACGTATAAGTACAAAAAAATTATAAAAAATGATGATTATTTTAAGTCAAAGCAAGTTGGATGCACGACTCTTCAGATTCGGACAATTCAAATTCCCACAAAGAAAATTCTTAGAAAAAAGTGAAAGGGTTACAACTAAAATAGTACTGTATATTTTTTAATATAAAAAGTACATATTTATGTCCTACGAATATCTAAAAGCCGAAATTTTCTTTTCGGGAAAATATTAAACATTTTTTAAAAAATAGCTTTAAAAAAGATATAATAAATTTTATATTAGTTAAAAAATATCTTTATAAATTTTTAAGCTATTGCAAAAAAAAGTGGAGTGCTTATTGCAAAAAAAGATTACAAAAGAGATTTTAATAAGATCTACATATGTTTTTTTTTTAATTTATATAATTTTATAAGCTATATTGTTTTAGATGTTATTTTTTATTTAAATTGTTGAAAATTGAATATTTCAAATTTGAATGTCATGTTAGATTTATGTAAGACTTTTGAATCTTAATATTATTATAAAAAAAACAATATTCATTAGTAGCTGAGACAGCAAAGACTTGACAATTCAGTAACAACTTAGTATCATTTTGACAACTGTTTATGAAAAAAATTTTTCATTTATTATGTTAATGCATTTTTTTGCCTAGTAATTGGAAAATTTTTGCTAATAAATTATTCAGAAAAACCTTTTAAAGAACTTTTAATGCTATTTTTTTTCTTATTTAAAAACTTAATACTTTCCTATTAATGTCTACTTAAATGTTTCTTATCTATATAGTTTTAAACTAATTTAGTATTTGGTATGTTTTAACTTTGCTGTATCATCAAAGAAATAAGGGAAGTTGCACTGTTTGACAAAATAGAATAATTTGTACTCACCTTTCTTCTAGCAAAAAAGAAATAATAAGAGTGAAATAAGATTTTTTAAACAAAAACGGAGAGGAAAAGTAGAATGGGATTCTCTTAAAAAGTAGCAGGAATAATAAGTTTGGTGGAATACCAGTTAAAATACTGATCCATTTATTTGAATATAAAATACCATAAGATCAGTAAGCTAAAAATAAATATGATCTAAAGCAAGCTTACATTTAAAAGATATAGCTGTGTTAACCAGCCGTAGTGTGATTGCAGTGATATTTTAGACAAGACCCTCCAGATTGAATTCAAGAACTGAATTTGTCTAGAATATTACAGCATATCAATAATCAATAGAAAAAAAATAAGTTATAAAACTTAATCCTGGGGGTCTTGTCTAGAATATTACTGCAATCACACTACGGCTGGTTTACACAACTATATCATAAAAATGTAAGCTTGCTTCAGATCGTATTGCTTTTTAGTTTAATGATTTTTAGGTATTTGACATACAAATAAATGGATTAGCATTTTAACTGGTATTCCATCATACTTATTATTCCTATAATTATCAAAATGATTCCCATTTTACTATTTCTCTCCTTTTTTGTTTGAAAAATCTTATTTCACTCTTATTCTTTTTTTTTTGCTAGAAGAACGCTGAGACAAGTTGTTCTATTTTTTAAAACAATGCAACTCTTTTATGTTACAGCAAAACTAAACATACCAAATACTATATTATTTTAAAAATATATAGATAAGAAACATTTAAGTATACATTAATAAGAAAATTTCAAGTATTTAAATAATAAAATAGGGGTATTCAAGTTTCTCCTAAAGGTTTTTCAGAATATTTAATTAGCAAAAATCTTCAATTACTAGGAAAAAAAAATACATCAACATTGTAAATGAAAAAAAAAAATTAGAAACAATTGTAAGAATAATAATAAATTGTCAAGTATTTGCTGTCCCAGCTACTAATAAACATTGTCGTTTTCTATAATGCTATTGAGATTCAAGGGTCTTACATAAGTTTAACATGACATTCAAATTCGGTAAACTCAACTTCCAACATTCCAAACTAAAAAAATATCTAAAAGAATAAAGCTTAAAAAGTTAAATAAATATGAAAAAAAACATATGTAGATCTTATTAAAATCTCAAGCACCTCTTTTTTTGCAATATCTTAAATATGTATAAAGAAATGTTTAACTACTAAAAAAATATGTTGTTTCTTTATTCAAGCCATATCTCAAAAATGTTAAATATTTTCCAAAAAGAAAATTTCGGGTTTTAGATATTTGTAAGACCTAAATATGTTATTTTTTATATTCAAAAATATACAGTACTATTTTAATTGTTACCTTTTAAATTTATTTAAGAATTTTATTTGTGGGAACTTAAATTGTCCGAATTTGAATAGTCGTTCATCCAACTTGCTGTGACTTAAAATAATCATCATTTTTTATATTTTTTTTGTACTTATACATTTTCCATATTCTTGTGAGTTGTTTGGACTTATAATTTGTCAGTTTTATTTTAACTTGGTGGTTCTAAATTTTGTCAGTTCTATAGTGATTTTGTAGGCTCAAAATTTGTCAGTTCTAGTTTCACTTTGCGGACTTAAATTTTGTCAGTTTTATAGCAACTTTGACTTGGACAATATCCTATCTTGTTAATATTTTTATAACCATATGTTTTTTTTTAGATGACCACTTATTGCAGGGATCGGCAAACTGCGGCCCGCGGGCCAACTCGGGCCCGCGAAGGGTAAATATGCGGCCCGCGAGCACTTATTTATTTTGAACTGAATGCGGCCCTTGAAGGAAAATCCGCGGCCTGTGACCTTGTAAATGTGGCCCGCTGAACGAAGCCTATATGTAGATTTTTTTCGGTAAAATGATGTAATTGATAATTTAAGTCACTAGTAAATGTTTAAAACCCATTAAAAAAGTTTACTGCTTAGGTAAACAAATGTGAAATTGACAAATTGGTTTTCTTGACGTATTTTTTTCTGAGCTTAGATAATAACATCCTTCTTTCCTTCTTTCAACAGCAATTGGTGAACTAAAAATAAGTTTTAAAAGTACTTTGATTCAATAAGTTATTAATGAAATATATGTTAAATGATTTAGGTAAATGCGAATGTTTTCTTTCTTGTACAAAAGTAATGCAAAGTAATGAACTAACTTTTCTTTTTCTAAAATTTTAATGTTTGTTTAGCATGTAACTTATACCAAAGTTTTTATACTAGCTAACTCCACTCTGCATTGTAATTAAATGTACAGTAGACTACCGCTTAAGTAAGCACTTTTTTTGGTACGCACCCCGCCTTAAGTACGCACTTATCCAGAAAGACATAATGGCCAACCTGCCAAGTTAGCCTGAGACTTTCACAACTTTTAAACTAGGGTGAGTAATCCTGAGTAGTCTAAGTGGCCTGAGATTATGACAGTCCTGTTATTAAATGTTAATAAACTAAATACTTATGTAGTGGTTGCAGAAATGTGAAAAGAATAATGATATTTAAGCCCTAATGCTATAATATAAATAAATCTAGATGACAAAGTTAAAAAAACCTACAAATACAACATAGTTAAGTCATAATTTAATTTAAATGTAAACACGCTGATGTTTTGAAAATGTTTGGTAAACACAATGTAGTTTGGTAGTTTCCCTCTAACAAAACAAAATATGGAAAATATGGCTTAATATTCTTTATTATATCATTGACTGACATTGACTTTCTATATTAAATGTATGTATTAATTATGTAGAAACTTTTTATAGAGAAAATAAATAATTTTAAAATCTATTAAAAACTTTGCAGATTAGAATTATGTATTAAATGTTATTTGAAATTAAAAAAATTGTTTCTTTGACTTAATTATTTTTTGGCTAGTTGTAAGATAGAAAACAAACAACTAAACTTCATATTATACTATGTCTTCAAGAAGTACGCACTACCCGTGCTAAGTACGCACTTTTTGGTCGGGTTCAATTTGTCTATTTAAGCGGTAGTCTACTGTACACAAAAACATTAAAACATCATAATAAAAAGACATAAATTAAATTTAATAGTGTCTTGATTTTGAGTCGCTTTGATTTTTTAAAATAAGTTTTCTTTGCTCTTTAAATTAATTCTTTTGCACACTAAGGTACTAATAAATGCAGTTACATTTTAGTTTTTAACTAATTTTACCACAAAAAATACCCTGTGTAAAGTTCAAGATGATATGATGAAACTTTCGTTTTGGTGGAATTCGATTTTTAAAAAAGCAACCCAGATGCAAACTGTATAGGATTCAAAAAATTTCGACCTTTGAGTTTATTGTTGTTTTTTTTACATATGGAAATTACTACATAAACACTTGTGCCCAATTTTAAACGACTTAAAGAAAAATCTATTATGGCATTTCATGTATTAAAAAAAAAAAATTCAGTTGAAATAGTTTTTAATTCTAAAATTTCCGACTACGTTTTAAACATCAGGTTAATCTTTTTGAGTTTAAGATTGGCAAAGAAAACTTATGATGTATATCTTTCAATTTACAATTTTTTTTTTTAGTTGTATGTAAAAATTTAAAAGTGCTTAAAATTAAATAATATTTGTATCAATTTTATACATAAAAAATTAAAAAATTAACCCTGGCTTTAAAGGCAACTGCATTTAAGACTGAAAACTTTTATTGAAATATTTAATCAACCAAGACTGATTCAAACTAGGTTTTAGTCACTAATACTAATTTTTCATTGCCTTAACATAGTGTAAGCCCTGATCCTCTACAAACGTGAAAATAATTTCAAACATACTATTCTATATTTAAACTTTATTTTACAGAACAACGCTGTACTTGAAAATGCCTTGCTTTGTATTAAAAGTATACGAAACTAATTTTACTAGGAATAAGTATATGTAATAACAGAGTAATAATGTCCCGATTTTGTGTTCAAATTCTATATAATAATTAAAAATATAACTTTTTTTTTTAATTCTACACTAGCTTAGTTTACACGACAGGAAAAACGAGCTTTCACAAAATAAACCAGTAAAAAAAATGATAAAGTGTTCAAATTATTAGTTACTAGGAGTTTAAAATAAATCACGATTTTGTCTTTCTAAAGTTAATAAAGCATTAATATGTTGTCATAGGTTTGCCACGTAGTATTAAGATTTCAAAATAGTATATTATTAAGGCTTAAGTAAAATAGTCAAAGTTAATTTTAGTTCAATAAAATTTAACATATAAAGAAGCCTTCTATGTATAGCCTAAGGCATTTAATTTAACAAAGTGAATGAAAGTAAGACATTGATTAAACCTAAAACAATGGTCTATTGTGTGTGTGACTAAAACTAAACAATTATTAACATGTGTCTAAAACTAAAACTGCGGCCCGCGTAGATTTTGAAACTTAAAGTTTTGCCCGCAAGCACCAACTGCCTGCAGACCCCTGACTTATTGCCTGACGGTATTTTCAACCCCTATGTCTTTTTGGTTATGACTAAATTCCTCAACGGATTTTAAACGGTCAACTAGCAATCTCTAAATAAAATTTAGAAAAAAAGTTCACTATGAAATGAAAATGTCAAACAATAAAATAAGAAATGTGAACTGCCCTAAAAAGAAAATGTTAAATATACAAGTTAACTTTTTTAGGTCTTGGTCTTACACTGTCTTGGTCTTATACAACTTTTACCTAAAAGACTGGTAATTCTTAACCTTGATGATGCCCTGTAAGATAAAAGTGTAGTGTACAACCACTCGAAAAACCTTACTTAAATTTAAAATTAATTTAAATTAAAATAATATTTACATCTATTTAAAACTTTTTATGAAAACTAGGCATGACTTTTGGTAGGTAAAGTTTAAACCAATGAGCATATCAAACACTACAAAATAAAGAACTTTAAACGTAGTTACTAAATTTAAATAGGAATTCAATATAGCAGGAACAAACTATAACATTGCTAAATTTAATTAAAAATTAACTACTTTGAAAAAAAATCAAAAACTCAATTATAATTAATAAACATTATTTTAAAACGAAACTTGATAGTGAAATAAAAATATTATTTCAGTTCTGGAGGTCCATCTAGAAAGTCTTGACTTAAGTATCTATTGAATCACACAATGGCTGGTTTATATAGCTATATCTTAAAAATGTAAAGTTTCTGAAGATAAATTTGTTTTTTAGTTGATTAACTTAATAGTATTTAATGTTCAACAAATTGAAACAGCAGTGAAACTGGTAACCCGTTACACTTCTTGCTCTTAAAAACTCACCCTACATTTTCTCTGTAATTTTGCTAGGAAATGGTGTGAAAAAGTAATTTTTATTATCTTTCAGTGCAAATTCCCCTATTTCTTCAAAGTTTAAGCAGATAATAAACATATTAAATATTAATAAAATAGTGTCAAAACTAATTAAATAGGAAACATTTAAATAGACATCAACAAGTGATTATAATGTTATTAAATCATAACTATGAACTTATACATTTAAAAAGCTTTTTCAGAATATCAAATTAGCGAAAATTTAAAATTACAAGGCGAAACAATAATATTAACATTATAATTTAAACAATTTTTTAACTAAAATAATCACTCAACTGTCATGCCTATGAAAACCCCTAAAGTACATACTCCTAAAAACTGCCAGAATATTGTTTAATGCTAGTTGTGTTTTATAGATTTTTTGAAAGGTGAATGTAGAAATAACAACAGGATATATAACTTCAATTTCATTACAATAATACAAGCAGTTGTAGCTGGTAGCTATGATCAACAACATTGAATTAGGGTTGATTGAAAATAAGTACTCGGGAAAGTTTGTACATTTTTAAGTTTTAAGAATAACTCATGCTAGTTTTATTTTTATATTTAGAGTATTGAGGCCACTATTGTGTTATAAAAAGAATGCTGGTTATATTAAGTAATTTTTTGAAATTCTTGTCCTGTTTTCAAAACATAGATGAGATATTTTTGTTTAAGATTCAATTATATGATGTTTATAGTAAAATTGGTTCAAAAATTGATTTATTTTTTTGTTAATGATATGATATAGATAAAATATACAAATATTATGTAGAGGATTATAAAATTCTAAGATAACTTCGGGAAAATGTATGCAAATTTGCCACATTCTAAAAATAAGTTAAAATAAATTTAGTATGTAAGGGTAGTATTTTGACGTTTAAAAATGTGAATCCTGTTAATTGTAAAACTGATTAGAATAACAGACTCTTTTAAAAAATTAAGTATAGTTTAATTTTTAAAAACAAGTTGTTCTAAAGTTATTTTCAATATGAAGATTAAAAATGACAATGGTTTCTATATTGTTAAATGACACAAAACATATGCTAACTAACTAACTCTGTAAAGTATTATATTAGCTAAAAGTTAAAGAAAGCATAGTTCAAACCATAACAATATTTTACAAACTAAATATTTAATTTTAGAAACTTAGATACTACTATAGTGAAATTTTTTTTTTCTATTAAATTACAACTCTAATTCATTTCTATTGAAATAGTCTTTTTTTCACTAGTGATATATTTTAACCTTTTTGTTTATAGAAGTTAGATAACTTTTATAAAAATAATAATTCTTTCACAAACTGTAGAAAACAAAATAGTTTTAAACAATTTTGTTAAAGTATTCAACGAAATCTTAAAATGACAATATGTTAATTTCATGGTCAGTGTTTTTTAAGTGTATGACCTTTGAAGTCTGATTTAAAACATACCATTTGATTTAAAAGGGTTATAAAACACAAATTATTCTAGAGTCTAACATAGAAATAAAAACATAAATATCTTAAAATAAATACACTAAATACATTGTTTAAACTATAACTACAACCATGTTAAATTGAATGCTTGAAGTGTTTAAATAAGTTTTTTAATTAGGAATATTGAAATAACAACAATAAAAAAGTTAAATATCATTGCAATAAAATAATTTGTACCTTATTTACGTTATAATGTATATATACTTTATAGCTTCAAGCAAAAACATTGAAATAGGGTTGTCTAAAAATTAGATACTTATTATATGAATTTTTTTAAATCTCAGGGTAACTCAGGCTAGTTTTTTTTTAACATTCAGGATGACTCGGGCCAGTCTGGTGTTATTAAAAAATTGCAGGGTAGTTTTAAGAATTTATGAAAAATCTATTCCTTATTTTCTAGTTCATGAATAAAATGCCGTTGTCCCATATTCAATGATGTTTTTTATACTTTACAACAAAATTGGGAAAAAAAAGTTTTTATATATATTAAAAAGCGTTTAAATTTAATAAAAATGAAGAAATATGTAAAAGATTAAATAAAATTAGGATGACTCAGGACAGATTTAAGCAAATTTGCCACACAAAAAAAAACAACTCAGGATAAAGTTTTCTTAAACTTTCTTTACTTTCTGATAATGATGATATTTTAACTAGGTATTTAAGCTTGATTAAGAACTATTTATTAGCTTTTAAATTTTAATAAACTTAGGCTGGTATGATACAACTCGAACATTTTTGCTTTCTAAGTGGCAACCTAGTAAAACACTAATTATTAATAAGATGTTATATTAAAGTATTCGAAAATGAATTATGTTAAAGAAATTGTTTTAGCTTTCTGGAATACAAACAGGTATAAATTTTATTAAGTTAACTGATTACTAAATTCTTTAATAATTGTAAATCATTTAACACAAAAAAACTTTTTTTGAAGTAAATATTCTTAAAAGTAAGAAAAAAGGGTTGATAATATAACAAATGTATAAAAGTAACCCATAAATTTTATTTCAAGTTAGGTTTTTATAGAGAGTAAGGATGTAGGTAAAAATAGAAAAATATTAATTTTAACTAATCAAATAGTTTATTAACACTTAAGTATAGTAGTCAATGTAAATTTTATTCTAATAAATGTTAAATTAAACAGGCATTCTATGTATTGCTAAAAGTCGTTTAAAATAATAAGGTGAAAAAAACTAAAATCAAAATATTATTCAAATGTCACTAAAACTAAAACTGCGGCCCGCGAAGACTTTGGAAACTTGAAATTTGGCCCGCGACCACCTACTGCCTGTCGACCCCTGCTTTAAACTATCAATACTATTTCATAAACAATACGACAGTAAAAATGCATCTAGGCTAGTTGAAAAACAACATTAGAACAAAAATTACATAAGCACTATAAATAAAATAACTTTTGCCCTTGTAATATCATATAAGATAAAATGGCCTTTTTAAGTAAAACCCAAAATAATTTTCACACTACCATTTTTTTATTCTTTTGCTCCTGTTGTATTGTATACAGTTAAAATATAATTATGATGAACTCTATCAGAGACTTTTTTGTACACTTTATGTTTTTATTCTATCCAACCTTTAGAGCAGGGTTTCCCAAAGTGGGCTGGGCGATATCGCCCTCCTGGGGGCGATTTTAGTAATTCGGGGGGCGATAATTAGTAAGGGGGCGAAAAGGGGGCGATTTTAAAATTTTGAGTTGTCATAAAATTTTTACATTATATCTTGCTATTTTACTAATTTTAACTTGCTATTAAATATTTGACCCTGAGGAAAAACTTAAACAAAAAAGTTTATTGTGTTTATGTAAAATATAGAGAAAAAATCAAGTACTTATGGCCCCTACCCTACTTTCATGTTAATTACATATATTTTCTTATTTAACAATTACATAGATCATAGACGGTCGGAATTCCTCTCCCTATTTTTTAACCTGAAATATATGTTATTTAGGATCATAAATGGTTTGTAAAAGTCTATGTTTTCTATATTAACTAAACCTCATGATACTTCTAATTGTTTTTTGAAAAGTCATTAAGTTAGACTAAGAAGTAAAAATATACAGGGTTGCCCATTTACCTAAAAAAACCTGGAATTTGACAATTTAAGCAAAAAAAAATCTAAAAATCCGAAATTTTAACAATTTCAACATATTAAGTAGTAAAATTTCGATTTGACACAAAAAAGCTATCATGTAGATAAAAATATAAAATCCTTTTCGTGGCAGATCTTTTTGAAGTAAACGACTCACAGGAAACCTTCTCAGACTTACAAACTGGCCTTGAATTTAAAGTAATTTATTCCCCAAGAACGATATGAAAGCTTTTGGACCCAACAAAAACTAAGGTAAAAGTATCCAATCATTTGAGAGGAATTTAGATTGTTGTGTATAGTTTTTCCTTCTAGCTATGTTGTTGAGAAAGCTTTTAGTTTAGTTATCAACATCTTGAGCAAAATATCTAATCTAGATATTTATAAAGGAGGTGACTTAAGGCTTTATTTGACTGATTTAGAATCAGATTAGAAAAATTTGCAAGCATTCATGAACCTCATCCTTCGCATTATATTAGAATTCAGTAGCAGACATAATTTTATGAAAGTTTTATTTATTTATTTGATCTTTTAAAATACTTTTTATAACCTAGTTTGTATTATAGTAGTCTTTTTAAATTAAAAATTATTCTAAATTATTTATTCTATAACAGGTTTGCATAATTCCTAATAAATATTAATTACGGTAGACTTCCTCTTGAGTTCGCACTTTTTAACCAAAAAAAAAGTTCAAATTTATATTTTCTTAAATTTAACTTAAATAAAGTCTATTACTAACTAGGTATTAAAAAAAATACACAATATTTAATAGCTTATATAGATCTTTTTTTTATGAATGTTTGTTTTATGTTTTACTTGATTTCATGTTTATTCATAACGTTATTGCATATAACATATTTAAATTTATCATTTTCTATAAAAAATGGTAACAATTTTTGAGTTTAAACTTTTTGATTTTGTTCAAAGTGCGAACTGAAGAAGAAGTCTACTGTATTTATAAAATGGTTTATTTTTTAAATATGTTAATAGCTTTGTTTTGACCTGGTTAGTTTTGTAGTTTATATTTGTCGATTTACATTAAACTAAAAGTTTTTAAAGCATAGTGGTTAAAGTATTTGTTTGAAAAAAAATTATTTGACATATTTTTGTCATTACTTGTTTAATCTGTATAAGAAAAATTGATAACCATTAAAGTTTTTATTTCAAAAATTATTTTTTGGTTTTAAAAGAGTATAGATTTGATGTCTCTATTTGAAATGACTTCAATTTTTTCATTTAAAAGATTGTTAAACTCAAATTTATTTTCTAACTTGAATTATTGTTGTTAAAAAATATATATATTAAATAATTTTAAACTATTAATACAACTGTTTTTGTTTTATCTTATTTTTTAATATATTAGCAATTAGAATATGTTGTTTAATTTAATATTTCAACAATAGCTTTTAGTTTTTCACTATTTTCTTCGGGTAAACTATTATAGGCTAATAACTAGAGAAAAAAAAAATTAAACAGTTTTAAATAAGCCATCAAAAAGACTGCTACAGTGACAAAACAAAGTTTTAACATAATTAAAAGATTTTTTTAATTGATTAATTTCTGTTCCCAGAACTAACTGTAAAACATTTGATTTTTTTCTAATTTAGATTAAGAAAATAATGTTAAAACTAAGGTTTAGTTTCCTAAAGGTTATTCCAAGTCAAATACTGTTTAATGGTATTCTACTACAAAAAATATAGTTTAAAATGTTTAAAATTAAATTTTTAATTTTACAACTAACTTGCTTATAATATATCCTATCATTAAAATTAATAATTTTACTGCATTAACAAAAGCTAATGATAAAACCACTTTTCATGAGATAATAAGCCAGTCGGTCAAACTTCCGAAAACTAGATCAGCAATGGTGATTTAATATTTATTTTACTATGTGTAAAATAATCTGTTCATTCTTTTATAGTTTTTCAATCTCTGGTATTTAATTTTAAAACATGCCTATTTATAAAATAATTTAAGTATTTTGTGCGGCTTAAATAAGTTACTTAGTATTCACTTCTAAATGTCCGAAATTTGTTAAATGATAGATAGTTATAATGTCAGGTTTCAGTTAAGATTTTAGATGGGTAGCGTACGGTCCAGATCCAATCAAATTTCGACCCGCTAAGTAACTTGAAAACTACTTGTGCAAAATAAACAAAATTTATTTTTTTGATGCTTATGATTTTGAAACACACTTTCGATTCGGTTTTCAGTTACTTTGTATTTCCTAGATCACAATAATAGTAAATCATTTTAATACAATTATGCTCGAGCTTTTTAATTTTCTCTATGTTATTTTTTTTAAATTATGCAGCCTGCAATTACATTTTTTTAACGAGTTGAAACAGGAAAAGATTTTTTAGTAAACATGAATTGCTGACTACAACAGTTGTCCACCACAACCCTAAAAGTTTCATTAGTTTTAAAACAGTTTATATATAATCAGGATTGTTTACTGATTAAACAAGGCTTTTTAAAATATAAGTAATTTAATACACTTTACTGGGCTTATAAGAAAACAACTGTAACTTAATATCCCAAGCCCTGTAAACTACTTTAAACACAGCCCAAAAGTGCGTGCATAAGAAATACCAGACTAAATTACATATCGAACACAAATTTTTAGGCTCAAAAGTTTGTACTCGAGAGAAAATCTACTTTGTAAAATCGTTGGGGGCGATTATTTTTCAAATATCTGAAAAGGGGGCGATATAGTAGTTGAGTTTGGGAAACCGTGCTTTAGAGTAATAGTCAGGGGCGTCTACAGGCTTTATTAAGTTTTTTTAAAGACACTTTATAAAATGAGCTTCACTGACTGTTTTGTTGTTTTTTTGTTTGTTAAAGTACAAACTTAAATGAAATTGTTAATGTTTATTAATTATCAATCACACCTAAAAAGTGTTATTTGTAACACATATTTATTTTTTTACTTTATTTTAAACTTTGATATTAGATGTTTGTTAAATTTTAACATCTTAAGTTGATCTAGTTATTTGGTTTAAGTTTATTCTTATTTAAGCTAAAAGAAGTTGAGTCATGGCTATGTTAAAACTTAATAACTATTAATTGATAGAATAATAGTTGGGTAAATAATTTTATTATTTGTTAATTAGAAGTTTAAGTTAAAATTTTTGTTTACAAAACATACAAAAAGAAATTAAGCTATAAACATGTTGGAGTCTGAATTTTTAAATGCTATAAAAATACAATAAATGAAGTGTAAGTTTAAAACTGAGCATATGCACCCCTACATGAGTTTTGTGAACTGTAAAACTTTTGCGCACCCAAAAAAAATATATCGTGCACACAGTGGAAACCACTAGTCTAATAATAGTCTAATAATATTGTAAGTGAGTTTTTAGTCAGTTTTTATATTTACAATTAAAAAAAAAGTTATTAATACTGTTTAAAAATTTATTAAAACAAAATGTAAAAAACTGGAAAAAAATTGAACACTTTTAAGTAAAACTGATAATAAAATAAAAAAGATTCTTATTGGCTTTTCATAACCTTTACACCCGAAAAATTATATAAAAAAAAATATTTTTTTAAGTAAAACACTGAATGATAGTATTATTAAAACATCATATTTTTATTATTGTACTACTAAAGTGTGGTATAAAGTTAAATGTGAATATGAAGAAAACTTTTATACTTTTAGAAACTTTTTTTGTTGTTTGTATTTTCAACATTTTTTATCTTCAAGTTAGACTTTAGGATAGTAGTCATGGGCGACAGTGTATTTTTTAAGCGGGACTAAAATTTCTTTTTCTTTATTTTTTTATAAAATGAACCAAGTACAGACTGTTTTCTTTATTAAAGTGTAAACTAATACTTATTAAATATTAATTAAAGTATTAAAAATACATGTGTAACTCAAATTATGTACTTATCTTTAATTTAAACTTTGATATAAAATATTTATTTTGAATTTAATTAATTTTAGTTAACATAGTTATTTGATTTAAGTTTATGTCTTAGAAAATTACTAGAGGATAAGTCATAATTATGATAAAGTTTGATGGCTATATTATTTATAGTTTAGCAAAATGATTTAATTTTCTGGTTTAATGTAAAGCTTAAAAAGAATGTTGAAATGTCACTTTAGTAATGCCGTAGTCTAGTGATTGAATTCTATAGAATTTTAAACTATTTATAGTAAGTAATAAAATAAATAAAAGAGAAAATACATTATAAACATGCGGGAGTCTAATTTAAATTAACCCAAGTTTCAAATAACAATTGAAATCAACTTTTTTCTGCTCACCTAGCAATTCTCTACAGTGAAATATTCTCAACTAAAAAGTGCTGAAGTATCTTTGAACATTTTAGAATTGAAGTTACAATATCTAATTTAGAAGTAATGGATATTTTTTTTTTGGTAAAATAAATTATTTTGAGTTTTCACGTTAAAGTTATTATTAGTTCATATTTAAGTAAGATTGAAGTTTTTTTTTGAAATAGGAAAAATAACTGTAATCTATCTTATTGATTGTATTTTCTTTACTAGTTTACATTAATGCTTAGTTATATTACAGTCAATGATAATCGTTAGAATAAATAAAATTGGCACTTTTAGAACTTCAAAGCTAATAACTTTTTTTTTAATAATTCTTCAAAAGAGTAGCACCAATAGAATAATTTATTTATTGAAAAGATAAATCCCTTTAAAACTGTGCAATAATTAAAAAATCTTTAATTTAAACAAAACCTTTTTTAGATATATCTAATGCCTATAATTTTTGTTTTACTATACCTTTTTTTTGTTACTTTATGATCAGTATTTTAAACAAAAATTGAATTATAGTTTTCTAATGCTTAAGTTATAAAAAAAAAGTTGAAATTTTGCTACCCACTTTTAAAAAAGTTTGAAGCCGTTAGATTTAAAGCATAATAAAAAAATTGTCCTAAATATTCATTTAGAAGTTACGGCAACTAAAAATTATTTTTCAAAATCAAAGGAACTACCTAAGCTTTTCCTTTATTTAAGTTTATTTTCGTACTGTTAATTGTAAATAAAACGTAATAATTATAGTCAAGTATGCTTAACTGAACTTTATATTTCAGATATACTATTTTTAAACACGAAAACTTATACGCATAAAATCAACCAAAGTATCCAAGCTAGATCTTTTTGGCAAAAAATGTTTAAACATATGAGAAATATAATAACAGTTTTGTTGTGTTTTCTACTAATAAACAACCCAGTAGCAGGTGAACGCGTTGATATTGGAAAATCACTCTCAAACGGAAAAAACGTTAACACAGGTGTTGATGACAGTTTAACATTGCATAATTTCCGGCAAGGGGAAGCTGGAAACTGTGGCATGATAGCTTCAATGGCAACATTGGCAATCTATGAAGATCTTTACAACAAAGTCGTGCCAGGATGTCAGAACTTTGAAATGAACAACCCATCAAGTGTTGTGTTTAATCTTTACGAGCTGGGAAAACTTCACAGAGTCGAGGTTGACAAAAGTCTTACGACCGATGAAAATGGATTAATATACGGTAAAAGTTCGAGTGAAAATTTAGTAGGGCCGTTCCTGGAAAAAGCTCTAGTTCAATTGCACTTTGATGGAAATTATGAATCTTCATTCGCTGTTCCAGCAAGCTTTGTCCTTTCAAGTTTGTCGAACAACTATTATGAAGAATTTTGGTTTCAATCGAGGAACACCACTTATGAAATGGACAAAGTACTCGGCCACAGTTTGAAAACAAATTCTCAGATGGTAGTAGCTTTTTCCGATGTAGGTAAAAGCTCAAAAATTATACCCTACCACGCCTACACTATAGTTAGCGAAAATGATGCGGGGAAAAGACAAGTCAAACTCTACAACCCTCATGGTGAAATTTAATCACTTGACAAAAATATCTTGAACGAAACATCTGGTGTTTTGACAATGTCTTATTTTGACAACAAGATTTTTCAAATGCCAGAAATAAAAACCTCCATTGAGTTTACTGGTAATTGGCCTTTATTAAAAAATAATAAAAGGTTTTATTTTGTTGGTTACGATTTGTTAATTGAAGAGGATGACACAGAAATTCTTATTAATATACTTTCAAAATTTAGTGTTGATGTAAAACCGCTAATCATCATTACCAATGATTACAGAACGACTGTAAGCTTAGACATTGCAAGTGGAAATTTAATATTTTACAAAGGGTCCTTAAGAGAAAACTTAAAACGTGGAAAGTACAAACTAATGGTTGCACTGTCAGAAGAAAGCTTCGAAAATTCTAGGAAATTTTTAGAAAACAGTGGGAACAAATTTGTTTTTAAACTTGCTGCTTCAAAACAGTGCTCAGTTGAAAAACCAACAAATAAAGAAATTGAAAGAATAGATGAGTTCTTTGACGATTACTTTGCTACACTTGTGTCAGAACACCAACAAAGAATCAACAATCAACGAAGAGTTTTTTAGTGATATTAAAAGCTTTATAAATGACTCATTGCTGTGGTTGTTTTAGAAATTACTTAGAACTTTAATTGTTTTCTAGACGATGCCGCTTTATCTGTTTTACTAACACGCGTTGTTTTAGTTTTACGGCTTTCCTTGAATTTTTTTCACCATATCTCACTTTTATCATGCATTATTTTTCATGAGAAACAAATAAACTAGACGAAACTTGTGAGTAGTTGAATATTTCTTTTTGTTTTTGATAATCAATTTAAACATGTGACTATTTCAGTCTCAAGTCATTTATTATTCAGGATTATTTCAATTTTTTTTTTAAATATTAAATTCAATAGTACGTTTTAACAACAAAATAAAACTTATTGCCATTGTTTGTTATCAAATTATTAGGTTTAAACTACTCTTAGTTTTGCACTACAAAAGATCTAGAGTTTGCTCCCTCAAAAAATAAAAAATAGAAACAAATAAAAAAACGTTTTGAAAAATATAAGTTTTGGTGTTTAAAAATATATTTTTCCTGTTAAACTTGTCTTTTTTTAAGTTTCTTATATATAGTTTTTGTAATTTTTGTGTTAAGGAATATAAAAGATCTGTTAGTTGTCAAAAAACAACAATGTAAAAATAATTTATACAGAGAAGCATTAGTTCTTCATCGATGAAATAAAGATCTCACAAGAAAACAATGTGTTAAATTTAAGTGAACAAACCCCATCAAGCTAAACTTATGTAAAGAAATAAAAACAAAAACTGAAAAAAAAGTTGAATAAGAGTAAATAATTTTTGTATAAAGTAAGCTTAACTATACTAGGCTTATACTAACTTGTTTTTAAAAAACTTGATGGTTTTGCAGATAAAAAATCTTTATTTTCTTAAAAAATTGACAAAATGAGCACCAGTTTTTTTTATTCTTATAACAAAATCTAACACTAGACTTTTTTTTCACACTGAATGAAATAAACAAACATATCGGCGAAAGTCTGCAGAGCAGAAACCTGGACTTTTTCATGCCGCGAGACAAGCTCAAGTTTAACGAAGGGTTGATCATACCAATTCGATCATCAGACCACAAGCTTCGGTAGACTGAGACGGTCTCAGTATACTGAAGCTTAAAGTCTGATGGTCGAATTGGTACGATCAACCGTTTGGTTATATGAAATAAAATAAGTAGTTGACGAATAGAGACTTATGTTCTAGATCAGGTGTCGGTTAAATGCGGCCCGCGGGCCAACTGCAGCTCGCGAAGGGTAAATCTGCGGCCCGCGAGCACTTGAACTGAATGCGGCCCGCGAAAGAAAATTGTGTGGCCCGCAAGCATGTAAATGTGGCCCGCTGAGCAAAAATATATTTTTAGTCAAATTCATTTTTGGTTGTTTGATTTTATTTGATTAATTTCGTTTTAAGTCCCTGTATAACATTTAAAAAAAAAAAACTTTACTGTTTTGGCTCAAATATGTAAAAAAGACAGATTATCATTCGACTAGTAGTTTTTCCACAGCTTTATAAAACTTTATTCTTACAATAGCAAGTTATTATCTGAAACAGAGTGTAAAGAGTGCTCGAGTTTTCTAAGTTATGTCTATATATATTACTTATTTACTACATAAACTAAATGCAAATGTTTTTCATTATATACAAGATTAATGCACAGTAATTAACTAAAGTGTCATTTCTTTACACATTAAGTATTTGTTTTAACATGTAATTTATACCTATGTTTCTCTTATAGATGTTTTATAGCTATATATTATGTTTAAGTATACACAAACAAATAGAAAATTACATAATAATAAAAACTTAGGTTTATTATATTTTGGTTTCGACACATTTGGATTTTTTAGAAGTTTTCTGTGCACTTAAAATCAATTCCTATGCACACAATGTACTCAGATGCTCAATTTTGTATCACTTTTTTATTTAATACTTAGTTAGATTAAGTTAAGTTACTTATAGAAATAATATTAATAATACATTGTTTTTAAAGTATTATCTAAGTGTGTACAGACACACTTAAAAAAATATATATGACATAAACTAGAAAAATTTTGTAAGGTATATATTTTCAGTTGTCAAACAACATTTTTTGGCAAGTTTTAGTTTCTTTTTCCATTTTTTCGCGATCTTTAATAAATTACAGTACTCCATAATTTACAAAACAAAAAATCCAATCAAGCTATTGCACGTATTAAACTAGGTTGTAAATTTGCGCTACACTTTAACAAAATACTTTTTTTTGGAAGCTTTATAGGATCAAAAAAAGTCAAAATCTGTTGTTAGTTTGATGTTTTCAAAGGTTGTGTTTTTTTATTTATCTAAAACCCTATAGTCTTAATTTTGTTTTAAAAGTCATATGTTGACTATCTCTCATAGAATAGTATTTTTTTCCTTTTAAAACAAAGTTAGGTTTTTAAGTTGCGATGTAAGAATTACCAGAAATGCTAAATATAGTATCAAGTTTTTGAATTATTAAGCAGTATTGTTTATATTTTTACTTTTAAGAAAAAATACAATTTCATTTCTTAACTCATATACTCGTTATAACATTAAATAAAAACTTCACCAAAGGACAAGCCAAAAGTAAACTAGGTCAGCGTATTGACTTTTCGTTTTTCTACTCTTTTTTGAAGTTATCGGTGTTAAAGTTTGTTTGACATAATTGTGTTCACTACTTAAATTGTAAATTTCACAATTTTTAAGCTTGTTGTCTTCGCTCATAATTCTTCCTGGTTAATTACTAAATGAAGTTAATTGATAAAAAACATAACTCCAAGACCTGGTTTTAAACAAAATCATATTACCAACATGTATCTAGCAATAATTGCAGTAGCAACATTGTTTACAAAAACCTTAAAATCAATACCGATTAAAGTCGTGCATTGCACCATTAAAATTTCTTTATCTATTGTTGTGTTTTGCATTGGAATTAAGCCTTAAAACTCTTCTAAAATTTAAAATTTAGTAAAGACTCCTCTTTTAAAAATTATTCTCAGATGAGCAGTGTCTGTTGTACCAGTGCTCTCATCTTAACAAATTGATTAAAGTCCTAATTTGATTTTTATGGCTTTTAGATCTTTAGACATCTTCTAAACACGAACTCTTGTTGTTATTGAACAAATAAACGAAATTTTTTTACCAATGCCAAAACATTTTTTTTAAAAAAGTTTTCAGTTCTTAACGGTATCTCCTTTTTAGTAGTTCCTTTTGCGACTTTATAACTTGCCTCAACAATTTTTTCTGACCATTTTTTAATTAAACAAGAAGATAATCATGTGCTTTGTTGAAAATGACTTAAATAGTTTGTTTTTTTTTATTTCGTTTCTTGTAATAACTCCTAACTATTTTTAAAAATTCTTATTGCTCGTTTTATGTTTCACATTTTTTCTTTTTAAACGCAATAGTTTATTGCAGATAAAGAATTGCTATATTGCTCACTAAAAGAATAGTTTTTTATTTCATTAATGGCTTAAAAAATGTTATTCTTTAGTTAAAAATATTTAAGAAGTTAGTTGTCTATGCAAGCTGACTTATAATATATATTTTTAAATATATTTATTATTATTTGATAAAAAACCTTACCTCTTGATTTTGTGAACTCTATTCTAAACAGGGTTGCCAAACAAACAGGCTAGTTTAAAAATTTCAAAAAATAGATCTAATTTAAATCTATTTAAGACAATTTTTAAAACTTATGTGTGTGTAAAACTTTTATAGTTGAATAAATCTTCGAACTCTCATAACAGTTTTTATGACTGTAGTGTAATTTATTAATAATTTTTTTCTAGCCTACATACATATAATAATATTTTTTTCTAATGATGATATTTTAGTTAGGTATTTAAGTTTGATTAAGAGCAAGTTTTTAGCTTTTTAAACTTTTAATAAACTTAGACTTGTCTGATATAACTCAGTCATTTTTGCTTTTTAAGTGGCGACCATGTAAAAGACTAATTTATTATTAATAAGTTATTTTACTGAAGTCTTTGAGTATTAATTATGTTCAATTTTTTTTTTAGTTTTTTCACCATACAAATAGGTATATATCTCATTTAGTTAACTAATTACTGAACTTTTAAAGAGTGAAAACTTTTTAAAACGCAAAAATTATTTTCAAAAGTTAATGTTTTTCAAAACATGAAAAAGCGGTTCGTTATATAAAAAGTGTATAAAAGTGCCGCCTAAGTTTTCATAGAGAACTAGATTATAGGTAAAGTAATAAAAATTTTAAGTTAAACTTTATTAAAAACTAAGACAGTACGTAGTTTGTTAAGACTTAAGTATATAGGTCAAATTTAGTTCGATAAATATGTATAATATGAATAAGTGTTTTATGTATAGCTAAAAGTCACTTTAAATATTTAACTGAATAAAAGTAAAACTTTCTTTAGTGTGACTAAAACTAAAACCAAAAGATTATTTAACGGTCACTAAAACTAAAACTGCGGCCCGCAAAAATTTTTGAAGCTTCAAATTTGGCCCGCGAGCACCAACTGCTTGCCGACCCCTGACTTAAAACATGCATTAACTTATTGAAACTAATGTTATCTTTTACAAATATTTTAGTATTCAACTTGTATTTTTCAAATATCTAAAACTTTATATTTTAATACAAAAAATCTTTCACATGCTTTCCATTGTTTTAGCGTTAACTGTTTTAATATTGAATGTCAAGTTTTACAAATTAAGCTCAAGCAATGTAGCGTTTAACTTAACATAATTATTTAAAAAATTTAGATTTGTGTTATTATTATAAATTTTATTACTTATTTTTGTATGTTTGTTGTTTTAGAATAATTTGATTTTATCTACTAAAATTTAATTTTTTGTTATTTTTCATTTTACTTAAATTGTTAGTAATTTTTTTTAGTACATATGGCTTATTTCAATACCCTATACTTTAGAAGAGTTTTTTTTGAAAGTGTTTTGTGATTCTTTTTTCAGAAGTAACATTATTAGATTTATATAGTGTAGCATCTAGTATTTGTAAGGTAGTAGTTAAATAATGTAGTTTTAAATTATAAATACAATCTAAAATGGTTTTGAAAGTAGTGTTTTACTGTTTTAATATACTTTAATTGATTTTATTTTTAAATAAATAAACAAAAAGTTTAGCATCTTGTGTCAAAATTGTTATAACTATTACAGAAGTGTGTTAATTAATAAATATTAATCCTCGCCTCAAACAGCATTAAAATAAATACACATATAAGTATAAATTATTCAATTAATAATACCTAACTAAATTAAATTTATATAGATAATAACAAGCTAAAATAAAATGTTTAAATATCACTTTAGCAATGTTCAATAGTTACACTGCCATAATCAGTTTATAATAAAGAATAACAATTATAACTAAAAGTTATAAAAAAACTAAATAAAAAACTACTATCATACTCAATGAGATGAGAAGGAGTATGCTTTAATTTTACAATACTCAAGCTTAAGAAGTAAGTTTTTTTTACAAGTGAGTATATGTAGTACAACATTTACAACATATTATTAAACAATTTACTATAATTTGAGTTTCTTTTTATAGAATTTATATCACAACATAATTTATTTTAATCTTTCAGAAAATTTACCAAATTTAAGTATTTTCGTTTCTATCTTAAACACAAATTCAACACATATTCAAACTATTTGATAAATGAGCAGCTTAGCTCACGACAGAAAAAAAGTATTTAATATTTCAACAAAAGTAATAAGTTTAACAAAAACTATATGATAGAACAAAAAATAGTTGAACTGCAACAGACAAATTAAAACTTAATCAAACAAATTGTATAGATAATTAATGTAAAAATAAACTTGTACTATTTAAAAAAACTTTTTTGAGGACATAACTAAGTTATACTAAATACGAAAAACAAAAAGGGTTTTATAATTCTTTAAGAAAGCTAAAAATTTAGTTTCATAAACATAATTGAAACAAAAACAATAGCAGTTGAATGTCTAAAGAAATGTCTATTGAAAGCGATATAAGTTATATTTTTGATATTGAGTCATAAACTTCACAAAATTCTATTGAACTGCAATCACTATACAATCCAGTAATGGCATAAAGTTGATTTCCTTTTATCGCAACTCCAGGACAAATCCTTGACACTTGCATACTCGGGAGAAATTTACCATTTGTTAAGGTAATGATCGTATGTTTCAACAGCTTTAGATTTTTTTATGTCGTTGTTTCTATCTCCTAAAACAACACATTGACATTGAAAAACAGCACAGGAGGACAGTCTTCTTTTCACATTAACTTGTGGTATTTTGTGCCAACTGTTTTGTGATGGATCATAGACCCAGTTATTGTAATCCCGATCTCCGAAGACGTAAACTTTATTCATAAACGAACAGATACATAAATATAGTGTGGATATAAATACTGGAAAAGGAGCTATTGAAGACCAAGAATCAGGTTTCATCCAATATGCTTCACAATAATTCAAAACTCTATTTTTAATATCTCTTCCACCAAAGCAATAGACTTTTGATCCAATCACAGCAATTTTACATTCATATCTTTGCACTAACATCTTACTAGTTGTGCAAATTTTCTTAAACTTAATTTCAACGAGTTCAAATTCACTACTGGTTTGCAACAAATTGTCACAACATTTTTACCGCCGACAAACATAAATCTTTTAGTTTCAAGTTCACAACTGTAAGAAACGATTATGAAACTGTGAATCGGACAATTTTCTTTTATACTCGATTTTGTTTTTAACAGCTTTCATAACTAGATTTTGGCACTCTGTACATTTTTCACAAGTCTTATGATTTTTTATAACATTTTATAAAGTATATCATTTGTCAATAAAGGAAGTAATTTTAAAAATGTTTCATGTACTTTTTTCGTTCAACATTAATATAATTTATTCTGTCGACTGCTGCATTGAAAAGTTCCAACTCTGAACTTATTTTCAGTTCATTACAAGAAAATATTTCACATAAATCGTCAAAACAAAATTTGAAAAATTTTGAATTTACTTCATTTAAAATATACTGTTGTAGTAAAACGTTTCATAAAATTTCTTAAAATTTTTCAACTTGTATAACTTACTTAGTCTCAAATAAAAGTAATAGTTGTTGAAACTTATTTTGTCAACATGTATTGGTATAACTTTTTCTTTGCTTCTCTACACTCTAAAAATATCGCTGCTTCTGATTACGGTATAAGTTCTTCTTCGGTTGTTTAAGCTCGTTCGATATTTATCCTTTTCAGATAGAAGTTTAAACTAATATGAAATTTGTTTCAATTTTTGTATTACTTTCTCTGATGTTTTCATTCTATTAACTACAAGTTATTTTTAGTTTTCCTAACTATTTTTTAATGTTAGTTGCAGCTAAAGAAAATAGATAACAAAGATACTTGGTTAACCGTGAATTTAAAGCGTTCATTGCAATTAAAGTACTTTTAAAAACGATTAAAAAGCTACAATTAATAAAGTAGTATAAAAATGAAAAAATTAAAAAAGTGTATAAAGGTATAACT
Source organism: Thalia democratica (assembly GCF_965202585.1). Lineage (NCBI taxonomy): Eukaryota > Metazoa > Chordata > Thaliacea > Salpida > Salpidae > Thalia > Thalia democratica. The sequence goes on from NC_139165.1 coordinate 22,969,218, forward strand.
AATACCAACATGGACTTTTGTTTTGGAAAAATGCTACAAAAATAGTAAACTTAATACATAAAACTTACTTTATATGATGTAACGTTAAAAGGCGTTAAATCCTGGAATCCTGATAAGCCAATCTGGGGAATATATACCCCAGATTGTTTTGTATTAAAACTTTATTTCCGACTAACGGCGTTTCACTGCTCTCAAATAAACTTAAGAACAAATCTACGGAGTCTACAAAATATAAATAGACATTAGAAAAAAAAACATGTATAATTATGTATAGTGTTTATGTGGAATAAAAACATAAATTTTGCCTATTCTTAGAGCTCTTTTGAGGTTACTGTTTGCTTTTATTAAATTTGTATTTTTTGTAGACAATTTTGTAATTTTATGTTTTTATTCAACATAAACACTATACATAACTATACATGTTTTTTTTCTAATATGTGTTAATATTTTATAGAATCCGTAGATCTGTTCTTAAATTTATTTGAAAGCAGTGAAACTTCGTTAGTCGGAATAAAGTTTTAACACAAAAAATCTGTGGTAAAACTTACTTTAGTCATATTTTCTAAGACATTAAAAATCTTTCAAAGAAGAACAAGTACTTTTTGAAACTAATTAGACCTACTTTTGCATATTATATTCTATTTTAAATATATATTACTTTTTTAATTGTTGTAAGGTTGTACAACCACACTAAAAACCATAACTAATTTTAGACTTATTCAAAAATAAATTAAATTAATTTGCATTTTTTATTACTTAAAATTAAAACTTACTAAGCATGACTTTTGTACTAAAAGTGTCAAAGAGCATATCAAACACTACAAAATAAAAAACTATATAGAAAATACTTTAAATGTGGTTAAAAATTTTTTCAAAGAAATTCAATCTAACATAAATATACTATATAGCATTGCGAATTGATATTGAAAATCAATAACTTGGAAATAAGAAATAGTTAATTAGAAGTTATAAACAATATTTAAAAAGAACTTTATAATAAATAATATTTTTGTAAATAAGTACAGCTCTGGAACTCCATTTTAAAGGTCTTAATAGAATATTTATTGAATCACAACCTGTCTGGTTAAAATAGCTATATCTTAAAAATTTAAACATAAAATATTATCATGCTAACTAAGGCGAGTAGTAATCTTCTATAAGATAACAATATTTAATATTTAAACTTAAATTTTTTCTACATTAAGTAGATGAAGTACAATAAATTAAACATAAAATTAATTATATTAATATAAATTTTATTTTTTTTTACAAAATTGACACCATATTATAGTTAATTTCAATTTTTTAAAGTATTTAACGTGCTTAAGTTTTTATGTTTCTATCTTAAACCATTTTTCAGCCCTTAAAAAAAGTTCAAACTATTTTATAGATAAGTAGCTAAGCTTGAGTGACAAAACTTCACATAATGTTGAAAAAAAAAACAAATTTTCTTAAAGAAACCATAATTGAAACTATTGTAATTGTTCACAAATTAAATGTTAGATAAAAAAAATTTTGATATTATCATAGTCTACGTAAAGTTTTTATGTGAAGTTAGTATACTAACTTTTTTCTGTTTAAAAAGTCTTTCTTTGTTGAGTGAAATATTTTAAACATATTTATTATAAAAAAAGTAAAATATTTTTTAAAATTAATAATTTAGGCATAAACTTAAGTAATAAAAATAAATGTTGAATGAAAATACTTTTTCGTTTTGAATTATGTTTTGAACAAAATCTTAAAAATGTCATACTAATAATATCATGGTCAGTATTTAGGTGTCTGTATGACCTTGGAAATCTTGTATATTATATATTATTTGATATATTGGAATGCGAAAACTCAAGACCGACTTTTAGTGTTTTTTTTTCAAATTTATTAAACCTTAGCTCAAGATTTTTATATATTTTTCCGTGGAGTCTAACATTAAAAAAAAAAGAATAATTCTGAAAATAGATACACTTAACAGATTATTTAAGCAAAAACTACAACTGTGTGAATACAAATACTTGTGGTATTTTAATTATTTTTTGAATAGTAAGTGTAGAAATAACAAAAGGATATAAAATTTTGATGTCATTTGAACAAAATAATTTGTAGCATATAGAGCTGGAAGCGACAGCATTGAAATAGGGTTGATTAAAAGTTAGACAGTCATATTAATTTTTAAATTATTTTATCTCAGAGTAATTTAGGCTAGTTTTTTTTCTATCTCAAGAAAGACTAAGGCCAATATTGTGTTGTTAAATACAACCAGGGTATTTTGAATTTAGTTCAAAAACGCTTGTCCTTTTTGTAGAAAATAGTGAATAATATACTGTTGTTCAAAATTAAATAGTATTATATTTTATAGCCAACTTTTTTCACAATTTTACGTTTTTTTATGATTAAATGTTTTTAGAGATAAATAGAAAGTATTCAACAGTTTTATAAAGAATTAATAAAGTTCAAGATGACTCTGAACAGTTTAAGGTCACTTATAACAGATTTAAGTAAGGTTGCCACACACAACATAAAACTCGGGTTATATTTAGTATGTAAGGGTAGTTTTTTTGACTTAGAAAATTGCAACCCTTTTAGTTGTAAGACTAATTAAGGATGAAAGACTCTTGAAAATAATCAACTATGGTTAAAATTTTAAAACAAGTTGTTTTTAAATTCTTATCCAAATAAAATTTTAAAATAACAATGGTTTTATTTTTTTACATGACAGAGAAGTTATGATAACTAACTAACTCTGTAAAATACTAGGCTGTTATTGAAGAAATCATAGTTAGACTATTTATTACTATTTTACAAAATGAATGTTAGATATTGAAAATTTAGATATCATTATAGTGAATTGACTGTTTTTTTTTATAAATAAGTATTCTAATTTCTTCTTTTTAAAGATTCTTTTTTTATTGAGTAAAACATTTTCAACCTTTTTATTTATAAAAATTATAAATCTTTATAAATACTAACAATTCTGGTATAAAATTTTGTACTAATGAAATTTATATATTCATTTAATTAAAGTTTAAACAAATACTTTAAGTGTCACAACATTTATACCATGGTCAGTATTCAGGGAATTATAAGACCTTGGGAGTATTATTCATATATACCATTAGATTTTTAAGAATGAATAAACCAAATGTTTGTGTTTTTGTTTTTAAATGTATCTTAAACCGTATAACTTAGCGTATAATTTTTAAAATTGATTTTGTGGAATCTATCAATTAAAAGAATTTTGAAAATAGATAAACGAAATAATTTGTTTAATCGGAATCTACAACAGTGTTAAAATAATTGATTGCCGTATGTTATGTTTTTTGAATTGTGAATATTGAACTAAAATACAATCAGTTGTAGCAGCTAGAGCTTAAAGCAGCAACATTAAAATAGGGTTAGTTTAAATTGGAATATTAAATAAATTTGAATTGTTTTTAATCTCAGAGTAACTCAGGCTCGTTTTTGTTATATTCAGAAATAATCAGGATAAAATGTTGTTATTAAAGAAATAATCAGGGTATATTTTACGAATTTAAAAAAATTCATGTCTTTTTTTAACTTTAAATGAGATATTGTTATTTTATATTCAATTATATAATATTTTTTAGAATAATATGTTGAAAGTTTTAACAAATATTGATATTGAAAATTTTATGATTAAATTAAAATTACTAAAAAGTTATGTTAAATAATAAATGAAATCAGGTGACTTTGGACAGTATAAGGCTATTTAGGACAGATTTAAGTAAAGTTGTTACACACAAAAGATAACTTACTGCACACTCTGGATCCTCATAGCAGTTTTAATTTTTCAGAAATCTCAGGACGAAAAAGTTTAAATATAGCTTGTTGAAAACTTTAATACAAACTTCGAATGACTCAGGTCATTTAATTGTTTTCTAAAAACTCAAGATAGTTTAATGATATTTATAAAACATCAAGCTTGCTTTTTAGATCTTAAATATAATTTAGTTGTTTTAGTTTAAGTATTTAGATTTTTTATCATTAATTATCAAAAACTATTTGAAAGTTTTTTAAACGAGCCTTGAGTATTTTTTTGTTATCAATATCATAATAATCTAATTTTATAAACTTATGATGTAAAGCTCGAATAACTGAGTAGCAATTTTCTCATAAATACTAGGCAACTATGGTAATATGGGTTTTATAAGTATTAATATACTTGACAATTAAGATATTTTACTAAATTTTTGTACAGTAAATATCAAAAACGATACATAAAAGCCTGATGTCATTTCATAACTATCTGTTGTGGCTGATAGAGCTGAGACAACATTGAAATAGGGTGGTCATACACTTAGGATGTAAACAGTTTTTTTGAAAATTTTAAACTGAATTTGGCAAGTTTTGTGTTTTAACAAAAGACTTAGAGCTGTTTTAAAAATTTCAGTAGAAATCAGATTTAAAACTATAGTATTTGTTGACAAATTAATTGCTACATATAGAAAATGTAGATATTATTATGGTTTTCCTTTTTTTTTTTTAATTGGAACTCTACCATCTTTATATTAAAATTATTCTTATTTTTTTGAGTGAACTATTAAAACATTAAACTAGAAAAGTTAAAAACACAGGGTACTCAGGATTCTTTTTCTCTTTTAATTTTATGAATAGTCAAAATAGATCAGGAAACTTTAAACTTTTTGAACCTCATGATGAGTTAGGCAAATTTGTAGCTTTTGGAAAAGACTCAGAAAAGCTTAGAGAACTTTCAAAAATATCTGTCTAAATTTTTAAAGGTTTTTAATGAGATATACTTGTTTATTTATAAAAATGTTAATATAACTAAACTGTTCTAAAGCTTTTTTTTTTAAATTGATTATACAATAAAAATTTAAAATCTTTGTAAGGTGTTTTGAATATTGTTATAAATATCATGGTAACTCAGGACAGTTTTTTGTCACTGAGGATAGTTTTTTTTTTGAATAAAAAAATGGCAATCATAATAAATGTAAAGTTTATAAAACATTAAATAAAATTTAAAAAAATTCAGTATAATTTTAATTTCAAATAAAATGGTTTTAATTTATTAAAGATAAAATTTCTTAGTTTTTTGAATCTTTAGGTATTTTATACAATATATTTCAACTTTGGTAAAGTAACTCATTTTTTATATAGAATGTTCACAGGTATTAACTTTCTACTTTTAGTAATTACCCACTGTGTTTGTTAATAAAGAGTCCCTTAAGAATACTTCTACTTAAAACATTGCTCAACTAATTGAAACAAAACTGTCTCTTACAAATATTATAGAAAACAACTTGAACAAGTGGGAATAGTAAAATATCTTAAAACTTGTTTACTTTTAAGTGTGTTTTTTAGATATCTTTAAATTTTTACTGTAACGGAATGCATCTTTTACATGCTTTCCATTGTTTTGATGTTAATTTTTAAAAATTGAATTTTCAGTTTTACAAAATAAGCCCAAATAATGAAGTGTGTATTTGTACAAAAAACTACAAAAACATATTTTATGTTATTATTAGATACAGAGTTTGTATTAAATATTACTAAAAGTTACTATTTGAATTTTTTTACAACTGTATGTGATTTATTTTTAAATGTTTGTTATTTAATTGTTAAAAGTTTTTACTTAACAACACTTAATTGTCTTGCAGTTATTTATATATTTTATAGTTATCACAGCAGTTATAGTTTTTAAAGTATCTTTCATTTAAACTTAAATTGTTCTTAAGTTTTATGTATTCACATTTGAGTCTTTCTAATAATGTTTTGTGGTTTTTAATAATAGATACATTGTTCATTTTGTCTTGTCTGATTTATATAAAGTAACATTAATATCTATAATTTAATAATTGAATAAAGTATATATTTAATGATGAGTATACCAACGCCCATATCATATATATAAATATACCACTGAAAATGTTTTAAATAGTTTCTTAAACTTAAAAAGTCAAAATTATTTCAGTTATTATATAAGTGTATTAAAGAATAAATTCCAAAAAGAACCGAAATGGGTAACGAAAAATGTTAGTTTAATTGCAATACTAAATGTAAAATACATTTGTAACTTTTTGTAAATACTGATTTTCTTAAACTTTACAAATTTACTTTAGTTTTATTAAAATCACAAATTATAAATAATTTACTCTAAATTTAAAATATTTATTAGCGAAATTTGACAAAAAAAGCTTAAATTTGTTTTTTTGATACTTGTTATTTCTAAGATTAACCTATTTCGTATTGCTTTTTCAAATTCTAATATATGTAAGTTAACAAGATGTACTAGACTTAGAGTGTTCTAGTCTATTAATTTCATTATTTTTGATTTGTAGTATAATGGTTTTAGTTGATTAAGAAAAAGTTTTAACATAGTTTTTCGTTCAAATTAAAATGCATCAGGTTGTGAACTCTAATTAGCAAAAATTAGTTTGCTTAATTGGCAACAAATAATGAAAATACACTGGTTTTATGATTTTCTACAATAAATATTTTTTTGTAGGTTGTTATATTTGCTTGGATGAAAATGATGACAAATTTGTGCATCCTTGCAAGTGTAAAGGTTAGATATTTTTAGTGTTTGTTAACTGTTTTTTGCTTACAAGTAAATCATAAGCTGATTACATACAAATAAAAAGTTTTCAAATTGATCATGTACAAGCACTTTTGTAATTACTCAGTAGTTTCTAATTTTAACATTAAGCGCTTTTCACTGAAAATATTGCTTTTTTATGTTAGTAGATAAAAGTATAAAACACCTTTTATTTATATGAGTTAAGCAACAATTTTAGTCTTTTTAAATGCGAAATACTTAAATTAATTTTGTATTAATTTGACCTTACAAACTAATTAATGTCATTTAATTTCAAACTTTTACGTGTTTTTATTTGTCTGTTTAAATGTTTATAATCCATTGTGATCGGTTTTATAATAATTTGAAATATTATTGTAGTTGTTTAATTAGATATATATGAAAAAATATTAATTTTTTTGTTTAAAACTCTTTTTTTTTTTACTTATACAATTTAGTTTAAACTTCAAAAACTTTTATAATCTAAGGTAGATTTTGACTGTTTAACAAAAATTTAAATAAAATACATAAAATAATAAAGGAGATACGAAGTATGTTCACAAAAAATGTGTGATAAGATGGATAGAGGAAAATAAAAACAATTTTTGCTCAATATGCAAATACAAGTTTGTTTTAAGTTGTTTGTTATAAAAATCCATATTTTAATCCATTTTGTTTAAAGACTAAGATAGTCTAATCGAATAAAATCAACACCAACATTTTTTACTAACTGTATATCTAACAAAATGCTTCTTTTATTTTTTTATGGATTTAGATTTACAATGGTTCTACTTTCTAGTGATCAGTTTTAGATTAACTATTATAAAGATAAAAGATAAATACTAACTTACGCTATATTTAAGTTAAATTAAGTGGTAATTTACTAAAAGAATTTTCTAAACTATTTATTTTAACAGCTGCAGTTCTTAATTTTATATCTAATAAGATGATATCTGAATTTTATAAGTTTACAAATTGCAAAACTCAGACAAATAAAAATAGTCGTCAACAAAAAATAACTTATTGTAAAGAAACCGTGTACTCAAATCGTTTTTGTTTTGAAACGAACTGTTTCTTCGGATGAAACTTTGTTTCGTTTTAGTACTTTATTTTCTAACTTTTTTTTTATTTTAACACAGGTACAACCTTCAATGCGAAAAAGAGTTTGATTTCAGAAAATCGTTGAAACTTTTCTTTCAGACTTATGACTCTGGACTTATATGCATTGCAACATACTATATATTTTTTTTCTTTCATGGTTTGCATTATATTTTGTTGAGCTTATTTTGGAAGACATTTTCTATGTTATTTATTTTCGGACACCGTGAGAATCTTTGTAAAACAATGTTTTATGTTATCCTATATGCTTTTTATATCCCAGCATTCTTTCATGTCGTAGTAAAAAGGTAACTTTGTTTTTTTAATTTAGTTGATTAGAGTTAACAGTATAGTTTTATATTAAAATTTATTCATATTAATATTATTACAGGTATCTTCAATTTAATATTACTAAAGTAAGAGGCATAAAAAATTACGAAGAAGAAAATTGTTAGAAAAATATTTAAAAAAATTAAGCTTTAGATGTATGCCACAAGACAGTTTTTATACTAAATTGTACTTCTTTCGCTTACAATTAAAGAATATATATTTTATAGCTTCTTTTTGTGCATTAAAAAGACTTAAAATACTAATCAATTCAGTTTTAGTAGTTACACCTGCCAAATCAACTAATCAAAGATTAACTCTTTTACATGTAAATCAATTTATTCGGTTAAAAAGCAACAAAGTTTAAAATATTCGAGAACTGCAATCAAGAGTGTTTTAATTATTTAAATATTAAAGTTTTTCTTTAGAAAATAATTTGTTCTTTTTCAGACAGGTAAATTCAGTTATTAAACTTGTTTTGTAAGTTTTAATACACAAACTAAAATAATCATCAGTAAGATTTTATAATTAGTTTTTAGTATAAACATAAATTTTGAAAACGTTTGCATCTAAACATGTCTTTCTACTTAACTCTAATATCTAATCGTGTTTATTATTTAAGAGCTTAATTATCTTTCTTTTACCTACAATAATACTAAAAGTTTTAATTGTTAATAAAGTAGTTTTTTGTTTGTTTAATTACAGAAACATTCGTTTTACGGAAAACCAAGCTGTAGTTTTTTTCATTCACCCACAATTATTTTTGCGATAATTTAAAAACAGTCTAACTAGTGTCTCGAATTTTGAATTAGGTCCTGAAGCCTGTACGAAAAATTTAAAACGTAGCAAAAAAAAAGTACCAGTTCCCCACTAAAACGTGTTATCAAATGGGATGCCTTTTTATCAAACTCGGAAAGTTTTAATTCTTATAACATTGTTTATTGAGCAACAAAAATAAGGTTTGGTCCAAGGACCTTGTATACCAAATACCTTTCGGTTACGGAGTCATACCCCAGAACAGTTTAACGTCATTGCCAGGACATATAAAAAAACTAAAAGACTACAAGTCAAAAATTCAAGTACATTTTTAAATGAAAAATACGTTTGTAGGTCTAATTAAGAATATTTTTAACTCCTTTGGACGTATTGCTAAACAAACTTAAAAGCTTAGTAGTTTTGAGTAACTTTTTAAATAATTTAAATAGAGAGCAATTTCAAAAGTAGCGTTTCTAATTTTTATGAATGTATTTAAGCTGCTTACCAAATAATAATTTTATTAACAATATAATTAAAACTAAATTGATTAACTTACAAATATTTCCTATTAAAAAGATCATCGCAAGTTAGAAATGATACTTATATTATGCGCTAATGTCCACTAAAACCTATAAAGAAACTATTAAAAAAAAACTGCAACAAAAACTTGTAAAGAGCTAATTTTACAAAGTGATTTATTTGTATCTTCATAATTAAAATACTAATTTAAATAGTTGTTAACTATTAAATTAGTTAGTATAATTATAATGTATATCAGAGGTTCTCAAACCTTTTTTTCAAATTACCCCCTTTAAAGAAATTAAAATAGCTTCTGCCCCCTCCTACGAAACTACTTAAAAAACTACCATTTAAAACACTTAAGACTTTTTTTTTGCTTATTATTTGCAACTCAAGAATGTCTAGTGTAAGTTTCAAAAATTTAAAATCGCCCCCTTTTGCACCTTAAAAAGTTATTAGCCCCAACTTACATATATCACCCTCGGGGAGTAATATCACTCAATTTTAAAGACCCCGAAGTAAATATAATAAAATAAATATAAACAGTAATTTTATATAACATAGTTTAAAAAGAAATAGTTCTGATACTATTGTTAATAGCTGATAATCTTGTTAATATTAAGATGATAATTTATTGCTTTTATATACATTGTTGTTTTGTTACATTGATTTGATTCTTTATTCTAAAAGTATAACACTAGTTAAAAAAAACCTGTTATGTAAGGTATTTTTTATTATTAAGTAACAAAATAGTCTTTAGAACAAGTTCGATTGCGACTGAAGCATATTGATTCTAATAGATTAGAAAGACATCATAGAATGTTAGATGCAAGAGGTGCCTTGTTAATAAGAAGTTGAGGACAAAGTTACAAAATTATATTTTAAGTGGTCAGAGTCTATAAACAATAATTTTTATAGGTATGATATTTAATAATAATGAGCAGTAATAAAAAAAAATACTAAAATGATGCTCTAAATTTAAAACTTCGGTCAGACTTTCTATTTTAAATTAAAGTTATCCACATTGTTTACATTATTTACTTAAGTGTAATTCTTTAATTTAAGACCTACATACGTTGTTTTATGAATTTAGGAAACAATTCAGTTAATCAGTCACCGAGTTCACGTCCCGAAGGAAATACTTCTCCGTTTTAAAATACGTCCAGGCCTTACAGGGTTTGCTATCGGGCTGACAGGGGTGCTGGCAGGGGTCGCCTCTTAGTTATTTTACTAATGTTTATATATTAGATGAAATAGATAAAATAGATAAAATATTGTTATACCTAATGAAAACAAAATGTGTCTATAAATTTTAAAAAAAGGTTTTAAAAAAGTAGAGTAACGAAATGACCTTTTTTAAATAAAGTCTTTACAGTTTGAGCTACAATAAATGTTTTAAACATCTTAATACAACTTGAGTATTTTAGGTGCGTTTTTTAAAGAGTATGAAAATGTGGTCCATAAAAGAAAAGTTTTTAAACTGAATAAATAACTTTCATAAGTGTCTAGTTTGAAATGTATTAAATTACAAATAAAAATAGTTTAACTGGTTGTTATTCAAATTGTTTGAAGAACTTTAAAATTCTTTTGGTTTGAGTTTTATTAAAGGTCAGCCTTTCTTAGGTAGTTCAAGTTAGTAATTAAATCTAAAGTAGCAAACAAATGCGTTTTCATTTATATTAATGATGCTTAATTACTCATAACGGTTTACGTATTTTATTTATACTTAAAAAAGCTAACATTTACCGAAAAAGTGAAACATCCCCCGCTATACCAGCCATCAACCGGTTTGACTTGCAGTTTGAAGAAAAACAAATTGTCAGGATCAGGAAATTCTGTTGAGCATTATTCTAACTCTTGAAGCTCACATTTAGACAATTCTATCAATTAAAAAATAATCATCATTAAAACTGTATAATCATTAAAAAGTCGAACTATTGACTAGTTTGAATATATACTGAAATTACAATTTATAGCTAAATGTGTCTAATTTCATATATTAAATACATTTTTAGTTTTGTGTAAAACATACAAAAGTGCAAAAAATTTGAAGTAACATAAATATTCAAATATTTAATAGGTCAAACTGAAAAAAAGGTAAGTTCAATTGAGGTATACAAAAATTTATAGTTTTACTACATTTGGTAAAAACATTTTGGTAGAGTTCCGAAAAATAGTTAATCTTTTCTGTTAAACTAGCAATCATAATAGTTTTATTTTGCTAAAACTTACTAGAAACATAAACTAATTTTAAAAACGTTTTAGTTATAATTGTTTATATTGTTATCCATCTTACAAGTTTCAAGATTTTATTTAATGTATAAATTAACTATACCTTTTGTAAAGCTAATATAAGCTGCAGAACTCTTAGTTGCTAAACTGGAAGAAGTTTTGTCGTCTTTTCCAGCTTTTTCACCTTGTTCACCTATTTAAGCTTGTTCACCTTTTCACCTTTTTCAGCTTTTTTATCTTGTTCACCTTTTTCAGCTTTTTCAGCTTTATAATTCAAAGTTGTGTGACATTTTTTGATCTTAACTTACTTCGTTTACCTGACTGATTTGTACAAAAAATTAACTTAATGTAAAACATAAACATTGAATAAGTGGATTCATATAACTAAAAACTACGTTTACTAGTATCTTAAAGAATTATTTTGTTGATAAAATTTAAATAAATAAGCACTACTTAGCAAATTAACTGTTTTTTTTTTAAACAAACATAACTTTTAATGAATCAAAGTCCGGTTGGCGTAAATAGGAATGATATTTGTTTTAAATTAATAATTGTGAATATTTTTATCAATTACGTTATAATTTAGCTAAAGATAAAACAACTATTTATTAGCCTAATTATCAACATTTTTTTTTACCTTATAGTATAGTTTAGTATAAAAAGAAAAAAAATGAAAAAGTGTGCTACTATTTTTACCAAGTACTATAAAGGATTTAAGTCTTTTATTATTATAGGCTAAACGCTATAAATTAACGTTTGTGTTTGCTATGCTTAGAAATTCGGAAATTAACTTTTAGAAAGTTGCCCTTCTTTAGGCTAAATACCAAGTCTGAGTGACAAAAATTAGCATCAGTTACTCTAAACTAGCCTCAGTCTAAATTTAGAAGGGATTTTAAATACAATTAGTAAAAACCACAAACTTAAACAGTTTAAAAATAATTTAGTCTGTTAAATACTTATTACTTCTGACGGTAAAATTTCAAATGATACAGACATGAAACAAAACATAATAAATTTCAAGGATTCTTTACAGCTTAACCATTTTCTCTTTTACTTTTGGGTACATTAAATAAATTCAATTTTTTAAAAGTCAAACTAGTTCTGCAAAACTGAATATATTAATGAAACATGAAAACCAAAGCAGTAATATTGATAACTAAACTGATTTAAATATACTTCTACAATCATAACATTCATAATTTTTTATTAAAAAAAACCTATCAAAAAATTACATAATATTTGATTGAAAAAAATAAGTTTTAAATAGTTTGTACATCCTTAGCTGTTACTCCTAACTAACTTAGTTACAACTGAATTTTTTGTTAAAAACATTTTTTATTTAAAATTGTTCAGACTCAAGGTAGTAATCCATTCCACTTAAGAAACAACGTTAATGTACTAAATAATAGTTAGTAACTGTAATATACTTGTTTAGTACTATATTCATCAAAGTAGCAAGGTTTAATCCTTAATCTTTTATAAAAAATTTTATGAGTATTTTCTTAATCTAATGAGGCTATAACACTGAAGTTACAAAAACTTAAATTTAAAATATCTCTTTTTAAGGTTTGTTAATGCCTTTGATCTCAAGCATTTAATTCAAATTATATTAAAGAGAACTAAAAAAAATACCTAATTGATAATTTTATAAAAATGCATATCTAAACAACTAGTTCTAACTACAGCTTTTCATGCTTACTAAACTAATTAAGTGTTGAAATTTGTTCAGTTAGTTTCTATATATAAAAGTTTCTTTTTTAACAATTAAAAAGAGTAGTTTATTTATGTAACTATTCTAAAAAAATTAGATAAGTGATTAATTTTTGTTTTATAGACTATATTAAAATAAAACAACCTCGTTAGTAATTTTTAAATACTCTAACATTTAGTAATTACAACTTATTTTAATCAATGAGCAGTTTTGATAAAATGGACTTTACTTTAAGTACAAAAACGTTGATAAAACTTGAACCATTTACTTAAAACCGAAATAAATAATAGTGTTTTTTTTTTTCGTTGACACTGTTGTTTGATTTCTAAACTGAAGTTTTTATTCCAGATTTTGTTTTTTACAATAATAAATTGACGTACAAAAAATTCAACTTGCAGATGCACTTTATTTTGTCTAAACTACGTGAAATGTTTGAATTTTAAGAACTTGGTCATCATATTTGAGATTGAACTTACTTATACTGATTAGGTGTTATAGATGTACAATATTTATTAACGAAAATAAAAGTTTAGAAAGATAAAAGTTAATGAAATAAGTTTACAAATTTAATTTTTTATATAATTTGTTAAACTTTGTAGCTGTTTTATTTTAGACAAACAAAGCATAACAACCTTCAAGTTAATAAAGTAACATTTTATCGTTTATAAATAAATCTATCTTTTATTTCTTTTTGGTTTACTAAAATAATCCTTAAACTATAAATAAAATCTGTAAAATTCAAACAATTAACTTTAAGTTAAGTTTATTATTAGTAGAACATGTATAGAGCGTTTTATTTAAACTAGTATAAGATGGACTTTTATATCTGTTTCATTTATAATTTAAATTAACTACTGTAGAGCAATCTAATTACCAGCTTTAAGTATAAAATACTTTAAAAATATTTTATTATTTATTAGGAGTAATAAGTTAAAATCGACAAAAATAATAGATTCAATGCAGGGGTGTAGCGTGGGGAGGGACACTGGCGCATGTGTGCCACCCAAAAAAAGAAAAATGTTATAAAAAAAATGTAATATCTTTATCCTTTATAGTTTAATTTTTCTGCTTAAATTGCCTTTTTTAAACTATGTTTATCTAGTAGTCAAAAAGTTAAACGAAATGTTGAATACCAATTAGTGACAAGTTAGGAAAATATATGTTATTACTCAATAAACTGATTTGGTGCGTAATTGCAAATGCGCACCGGTGTTGATGAAAAACTCTATAAGTAAAAATTAAATAAGTTCATTAACTTCATTAGAATTTAGACTCAAAAAGCATCCAATTAATATAGCGCACTGCTGTAGTATAACCTTATGGCAGATTATTTTTCTAAAAAAAGTTTACACAAATACGTCACGCTAAAAGAAAAATTAAACAATTTTACAAATTTTTTTTATGCTACATTGTTAAGACTACTGCTAGTTTTCTAAACTTAATTTTTGTAAACATACAAGAAAAAGCGTGTCGGCCTATGAGAATTAAACTTTGTTTGTGATTTTTATTTTAAACAAATACAATCAAATGAATTAGATTTAAAAAGTATACTTTTAACTATTTTACAAAGTTGTAATAATCTGTAATAATAGTTATAAAGTTTGTCTATTTTAACTTCTGTGTAACTTTATTAAAATTATTTGCAATGAGGTGTTGTTATCACTGTTGTATTGTATACTAAGGGCATAGGGGGATAAACACACTTTTTTGGTTTTTGATCTTATTTTGTATAGTTTATACTAAGCTACAAGATACTTTTTACAGATTTAAAAAGTTCAAAATAATTTTTGAGATATAGCCAGTCAAAGTCGGAGGCAACAATAGGATCCTTATGGAAGGCGCAAACTAAAACGGCAAATAACTAGAAATCACTAAAAATCTATCTCCTCCTACGTTTTTTGAGAAAACTACCTCAAACTTTCAGGAAATGTTCCTTGCAGTATTTAGAAAATTCTGTCGGAACAAAATTTTAAAAAATTAAAAATAAAATTTTATAACAAAAAAACAAAAAAAAAATCTGTTTTTTTTTGTTTATTTTTTATATGAAATTTTTATTTTTAATTTTTTCCAAAATTCCTTCCGACAGAATTTTTTAAATATATCAAGAAACATTTCCTGAAAGTTTGAGGTAGTTTTCTCTAAAATGTAGGAGTAGATAGATTTTTAGTAAAATAGTCTATTTTCGCCGTTTTAGTTTGCGCCTTCATAAGGAACCTATTGTTGGCTCCGACTTTGACCGGCTATATCTCAAAAAATATTTTGAGTTTTTTAAATCTGTAAAAAGCATCTTGTAGCTTAGTAAAAACTATATAAAATAAGATTAAAAACCAAAAAATGGTGTTTACCCCCCCCCCCCTATGCCCTTAAAGAGATTAGTAATTTTTACGTAAATAAAACAAATACTTTCGTTTTATTGAATATATTAATTTATAAAGATATAAAGTTTACTGTAAGTAATAAAAAAAAATTTTATTTAGTAAGTTTACATTTTTGCAAGTATAAGTAATTCTAATGAAATTTATACTTTTATTTAATTGTTTAATTTGTAATATATAAATAATTTTTTAAACAGTTAACGAACTTTTTTTACTTAATAAAATTATTTCAACTATATTTTTGTAAAAAATTTTTTTATAGCTAATTACAAAAGTTTTAACTTAGAGGATTTTTTGAGAAAAAAATTTTCGCACCCCCTGACCAAAATACCACGCTACGCCATTGATTCAATGTAAAGCTTCCAAAAATAAATTTAACCGTTATAAGAAATAAAAAAAATCACATTAGTAAGATAAATTTAGAGTTTTTTACTTATTGAACTTTTTTCTTAATATAACTATCAAGATTTTAAATTGTTTGATAATTCAAATAAACTTTGAAGCAAAACAAAAACCGGAATCAATTTAGTCTATAAAGTTTAAAACATAATAAATTAAATTCTAATAAAATAATTTTGTTTGTGTTGACTTATTTTTCTCATTATTTTAGTTTAAAGTTTTTTGAGATTTACTTTTTGTAAAAATAAAAACTTTAACTTTAAAACGTAATATGAACTTATTTTAAAACCTAAATCGTTTTAAACTAAAACAACATACAATCCACCGATTTTAAAACGTTTATTTATTTCCATTTAGTATCGCAACACTGTACACATGACAATATAAAAGTATAAAAGTGTTGTATTGAAAAAGTAGATTTAAAAAAACTCAAATTACGACAACTATTTGTACCAATATACTTAAACCTTTTAAAATATTAGCAATATTTCAGTTATCGTCAGCATGGCTTGATGTGACTTCGTCATCATACAATAAGCAGTAACCACGTGACCCTCAACAACAATCCTGCAGCAAATTTGTCCTCGTCACGACTTATCAGGCATACATATTCTCTGTTAAACTATAAATATAATCAGGCTGCTTATTTTGTATAAAATAAACGAGTAGTTTACAACAGAAAAAGAAAAGTCTACAAAGTTTAACTAGAAAAAATTATAAGCGGTCATAACTTTTTTGAGTTTCAAAGATTAACAAATTAAATAGTAAAAGATACGAAAGGTCATGGTTTTTGTTCGTAATTACAAAATATTTGCTTGCTTTTTGTAATCATTTTCGTTTAGTTTTGAGTTTGTTTGCTTTCACATGTTTAATGTTTGCGTTGAGCCTAAAATGACTTTATAATTAGTTTAAGTGCGATAATTAACTATTTTTTGAAAATGTTATTTAATATTATGCAACAACTAATTAAACAAAAAACTTTAAATGTTTTTAAGTCTTACAACATTACATGGTTATGTTTTGAATAATGTATTTTTAGCTACAAGAAAATATTTTAGTATAGGTTTTGATTACCTTAAATAAAAACAACATTGAATTTATTTTATTGTTGCATTTATAGTTTTTAATTAGTTGCAGTTAATTTTTATACACTTAAAGTTTGAAATTAGTATCCTAAATAATATTTTAATTGCTTAAAAAATACTACACAATTATAATGCTAACAAATTACTATCTCTATTGTTGCTATTTAATTTTTAGTTTTGATAAAATACTAAAAATATAAACACTCTAGTATTCTACATTAATTAAAATTGGTATATATTCAAATTAATTATTTTTATTGAATAAAACTTTTTAATTAATTTTTCAAATATTTATATACCATGTACGCTAAAAGAAAAGTTTCTAACCTTTCTAAAATTTCACTTCAAAAAATATTCAGGTTAAATTTATTCTGTAATGACAAGATAATTTAATATTTTTGGTCAAAATTTACGACTTCGAACGTAATACTATAGGCGTATTCACTGAAAGTATTTTTTCTGTAAATTAGCACGTTATCTTAAAGATTTATAGCTGCTAACTTAGCGGTTTAGCATGATAAATTCGGCCTTATAAAATACACATGAACTTAATTAACTTTCTAATTTTGTCTGCAGTTTATTCTAAAAGTAAACACGTATAAAGTTGAACGGTAAAAATATTCTTGTTGACTTTAATTAAAAAAGTTTCTTGCATACTTAAGTGCATTGCACAAAACATTTGTGAAAGGTTTGTTTAATAATATTAAACGGTTTAACAGGTTTAACAGGTTTAACAGGATCACGCGGTTTATTAGCTTCGCTTTAAGCTTACAAATTTATTTAGTTATTCAAACTCTGCATTTTATTTTTCTTGTATTTTTAAAATTTAACTCAAGTGTTTATTATACTTTTAAACTCTCTTATAAAGTTTGTTGGAAGCTTTTTGTAATAATAGCTTTTGTATAGAAACGTAATAAAGAAATTTGTTGCACTGTTGCTATTGAAAGTAAATAGCAGTCATCTGGCAATTAAAATCCATTTCATTTAATGTTTCAAATAAAGTAATAAAGGAACTTTACTTATTCCCAATTTGATCTGCATTAAATGTAAATACTGCCCTTGACTTTAAGTAAAACTGCTGTTTGCCTACGTGATAAACGTATAAAACTGTTAAATTTTTTTTTAGAAATGTTTTTAAATTTAAAAGTAAAAAAAAAGTAGTATGATAGTGCATGGTCATTCTTAATCAAAGGAATTCACATTGACTTTGTGGACGTCTATTAGCAGCAAACATACTTTTACTTAACATACTTTTGTTCAAGCAGTTTTGTATTTGCCTTTTACATTGTTAGTGGTCATCTTTTTAAGTCTGCATGTACTAAGCTTGGCTCTGCAAATATTTGCTTTCGTTGCTTATCGCGCTTAATTAGTTGGATAATTCACTTACGAGATCAGTTGTACGATATCTAATACTCTTAACATTAAGAAGATAATTTTATATTTAGCTAAGTAATTTCGACATACTTTAGGATGCATTATTTTGCGCTACTTTCAATTAAAGTTTATAGTTAATTTATACTTACTAAGTTATAATGGTCTAGCAGTTGTACCGTCATTAAGTAATTTTGTTATTGTTATTTTTGATATAATTATTGAGCATTTAAAATTTTGTAAATATAATGAATAAAAGCTAGATTTCACAAGTTCAGTTTTATGTTAAAGTATTGTTTTAAGCAGTTTTTAAGTTTTCAAAGTCATTACTTTTATAAATGCAACGTTTTTCTCATGACATTAAGTTTTCAAAAAAAGTATTATTTTGGTGTTTTTGCTTCACGTCCTATTCATAGTGAACAGTTTTAAAAAAATTAGCTTTGAACCCGCTAAAAACTATTTAAAGTATATATAGACCTTTTGTTTATAAAGCTCATACAAGTTTATACGAAATGAAGTCATTTTCAGTCCTCACAGGAGAACTTCAGACTAAATCTCTGAAACCGCCGAGTCTTCACACAGCCACCCAGCAGTAAGTAAAACGAAATTCATTTATACAGCAACTAAAATAGTTTAGTTTAATGAATATTTTACAGAAATTATTTTTATTTACTGTACAACTGCTGTTTTTTTTTTTATTATTATTTTATCAGAGAAATTTTGGAATACTTTGAAAACTCTTACACTCTTAACGAATGGATCTTTACGGCATTGAAAGGTGAATTTAACTTGTTTTAATTCGTATACACATCTGCAAGTATAAAAAATTATTAAAACACTACACAAATAAGTTTAAAAGCAAGCACAAGCACTACTTAACTTAATACAGATGATGGCTTTTTTTACTATTGTCCTGATACACTTGGTCTTGTTATATTTTTATTTAACATTTTTACAGATGAGAGTTCGTTTTACTTGTGCCCTGATAAACTTCGCCTTCCTCTTATATTTTATTACTGCCACACAGCTACTGTGTACGTTAACAAGCTCATTCTTGCTGGACTTCTTAAGGTATTATTTTAAACTAAACATATTTTTTTCTAAAAAGGCAAAAATGCTTAAAGTAAGTGAGTTTTCAAATTTGAATTTGTTTTTGATATGTTTTTAATTTTAAAATATGTGTTAAATAGTAAACAGATAGTGCGAGTTATCGTTTGAAACTAATATTATCATATTTTTGTGAATGCTTGTATAGTTTGAAAGAACTTCTATAGTTTCTACATATAATTTTCCAGAAAAGAGTAAGAGGGAATACGAGTTATTTTTTGAGACGTACACTATTATATGCTGTTGGATACAACATTATATATATATTTATATTAGTATTTTTCAAATTTCCAGAAAAGAGTGAATAGGGAATACGAGCTGTTATTTGAGACTGGTGTAGACGAAATGAGTTGGGACGACACTGAAAATTACAGAATGGGTGGGGGATTCAAGTGGCCAACTGTGAAACAAGTCGTTGAATATAGAATAAAAGTGAGATTTAATGGCTTTTGTTTGTAAGAAAAATAACATTCTTTGAATTGTTAACTAAATGTATATCTTGAAATTACATAGTATACTTACAAAAAATCTTATTGTACTTAGTTTATTTTATATAAGTTTTTTAACGAACTAGATCTTTATAAAGTTATGAAACTTTAAAAAAAGTTATAAAGTAATAAAGTATGAATATTCAGTTTTGATCAAAAAATAAGCCATTTTGTAAACATCATTTAAAACATGCAATCATTAAGGTCCGCAACATTGTTCGTGAGATAATCACTAGTGGGCGCCAGTTCAAGCTCCCCATCACCCAGAAGGATCCGTGGTGGGCGGTTATGATGGGGATCGAGCACGAGAGGATCCACCTGGAGACCAGCTCGGTGCTGATCAGGCAGCTTCCTATTGAACTTGTGCAGACGCCTGTCGGTTGGAAGTACGCACCTGCTTCTTCGGGTAATATATATACTTATATATATACATATATGTTTGTCGTATAGTTTATTGCAAAAACTATTGTAAATCCCTTTAGTGGCTCTTTCAAAGTTGATTTAGTTTATCTGATTTTATCGTTTTTTATATATATATATATACATATATATACTATTTGTATATATATATATATTATATTTTAACACAATGTGAAAATTTTAAAATGCGCTTAAATAGTATTAAAATTCATTTTTATGTTTACAATTATCGAAAAGTGCTTTTTGCTAATTTAAGACTTTACAATAAGGTTTATATAAGTTTTTTATAAGCAAACATCTAACAAGTATTTTAAACTGTTTTCTATTTTGTTTATTTTCCAGCTGTAACGATTAATAATTCAACAGGTGAACCAGTGAAAGAAAACCCAATGGTTCGCATTCCAAGCAGCAAGTACACGTTGGGAAAAGAATTGGATAATCCTGAATGGGGATGGGATAATGAGTATGGAAAACTCGCTGAAAAGTAAGTACTAATATTAATTTAACAATCAAAAGTGTTTAGTTTATGAGCATATGGATATATCTTAACTTTTTTTTCATTTTAAACAACAAGCATTTAAAAAAAACCTTAAAAATCGTAGTGTATGTAAATTATAAGTATCTCTGAAAACTTAAAAAAAACATTAAACTCTTAAAACTCTTAAAATAAACTGCCAAACTTTCAGGGTTCCTGAATTCCTGGTAACAAAGTACAAAGTGACGAACAGGGAAATAATGGAGTTTGTAAATGATGGAGGATACTTGAACGAGGAACTGTGGAGTGCATCCGGGTGGAAGTGGAGGAGTTTCAGGGGAGCCACGTTAGTTGTCATGGTGATAATATTTTCGGTAGATATAAAAAACAGTTATAGGTCTAATCTTCTTTTAGAAATTTTTAGTATTTACCTCTATACTACATAGAAGCACGTAAGTTAAAGTGTGAAGTAAAATAAATTTAAACAGTCACAATCAACAATGTTATGAACTAAACTTGTTCATATTGTCGTAGTTACCAATGCATTTTTGAATTGCACTTTTACTTTATGAAGCTTACTTCAATTTAATAAACAGACACCCCCCGTTTTGGGTGAATGCGAGGGAACCTGATAGTGGAGTTACCAAGTACAAGTGAGCAAAAAGTTTTTATATAAGTTATATATATATATATAATATGTATGTATGTATATATACACATACTTACTTGAAAAAACTTTCGGTATATTCAAAAAAACGTTGAATAGTTTAATTTAAATATATCAAGAGTTTATTGAAGTTTTGCAGTACTTACAAGTCGTCGAAGTATTCAGCTAAATTTTCACAGCGGTTTTAAACAAAAATTGTAACATCATCTTTTCATAACACGTGCTTTTCCTAAGTTGATTAACGTAAAGCTCAAAAATTTTAGGCACAGTATTAACAATGACATTTTATTTTGTACATAATGACTAGAAACCACTTCCTAAACCACGTGTTTGTCACATTGAAAACTTAAAAATCCTATGCGAGCACTTTACGGGACAATTTATTGGCCTGCCTATTAAAAACTTACACAAAGTTTGTTGTTGATTGGAAATTACCACAGCACGTGAAAGGGGCAAGCGGAAGGCTTAAAATAGACAAAATAACTTTAAGCCAACCACAAAGAAGACCACAGAAAATTTAAGCCAATCACAAACGAGACAATACACGTTTCAATCAACAATCACATGCGAAATTGCGACGATTTTGCGAAATTATCAAATTTACAACACAAGCGCCAATTCCGATAACTTCTTTGGCAAACACCTTGTCACGTCACAATAAAAGTGGCGTGACAAGTCACTTGTGTTTTGAAACTCAAACAGACTTCAAAGGCTCAAGTTCGGACTTAAACTTAAGATAAACTTTAGTTGACTAAAATGTGTCAACTTCGCTAAAATGTGCTGATTTTGCTTTTACAAGTCTGCGTAATCTAGAAGATTCAAACTTAAAGTAAAAAGGCTCTTAATAAACAAAGGTTTAAGCTAAACTAGATGATAGTTCTATACATGAACAAATTAAGTGTATGGGAAGCATTAATTGTATAGTAGCTAAGTTTCGGTAGTTTTGCACAAGCTTATTTCTTAATAAAAAACATGATGCGATTTCTGCTTTAGTCAATTTAAACTTAATCTAACAACAAGCCATCTTAATTTTCTTAAATTTAACCTAGTAACAAACTATTTTAAACTTCTTTCAACTTTAACTGTTGGTTAAAGAAAAATAAATTTTACAAAGTGCATCTACGAAACACACGCTGTATAATTTTTTCAAAATTGCACTAAGGTAGAATCATGTAATAAACATATAAATATGACGTCACAAACACTTTAACCATTATGACGTCACAGACTCCGCCTGATGTACGACGAGATCGACCTTCCGCTCGACTGGCCGTGCGAGGTGAACTTTTACGAGGCCAAGGCGTACTGCAGGTGGAGGGGCGATGACGTCAGGCTGCTCACCGAACTGGAACACAACGTCATCAGGGGATTACCCGAGTACGAGAGTACTGAAGACGACCCGATATTTTGCAAAGGGCCGGAAAGTTACAACCACAACATGACGTTCGGATCCTCAACTGTTAGTTTTTCAGCTACAATTTTATTACCAATTAATACTTTCGTTTTTTAATATAGGTTATACTTTTTGTGCTATTAAGGTTTCTTTTATTTGTTTTGTGGTCGTTGGCTAACCGATTTTGCGTTTTATTTTAAACCATTGTATTAAAATAATTTTTAACGGTAAATTATGGTTTTCTTAAACACAATTTTATCGAAATTTATTAAACAAGATATGATTATTGCGCGTTAGTATGTAATGTTTGCTTTAATGACTTGCTCGTAATTTTGTTTTCGCGCAAATGTTTGTTCTCAAGTCGTCTTCAAGTTTTAAAGTATTGTGCTTAAAATTGATCAAGTTGTTTGCTCTTGTATAACTTGTGCAAACACAAAAGTTCAAATTTATTATATAAAGTACTTAAGTTCCGATTAAAAAAACGTGCCATCATTGCTTATCACTTAAAAAAAAATTTTGATAGGAAATTTTAAGAAAAATATATTACTACTTACAAACTGGGTATTTTTATTAAATTTAAGATTTTCGAAAAGCTTAGTAAAACGTATACATTTCAATTAAAAAATAAACTTTAACACATTATTTACGTCTATTTAAGTATTTTTTACGTTATATTATAAATAAGAATAAAACTTGTATTATAATAGTACAAAACAGCCAGTAAACATGCTCAATTCTAACAAACACATTTGAACCAAATATTTAAATGAAATTAAAAAAATGAAAAAAAATGATATAATTTAGTAAAAATGAATAAAAACACATTTTTAACAAAAAAAAATAAGCAAAAATACTAACTTATCAAAATTACTTTTGTTTAAATATAATGCCCAACAACTTCAATTAATTCAATTTACCAATGTTTTTTAAATTTTAAAATAAAACAGCTAAAAAATTTATAAACAAAGCTTGTACATCCTGTGAGTATTTTACTCACTTCATGAAAAACCGTCATCGTATATATTTACATAAACCGGCCAGTGTACATTAAAAACAAAAAAAAATTCAAACTGAAGTAATACTTTTGATAAAGTCAGCATAACACATTTAAAAAAAATGCAAAAATTTAAACTTTCAAAGGCAGTTTTTTATAGTCATAAAACCCAGTATTTTCAAACAACAGCCAGTGAACGCATACGCACCGAACAAATTCGGTCTTTATGACGTCATGGGTAACTTGTGGGACTGGTGCGAGGACCACTTCAACGGGTTGCCCGGTTTCCATACCAACAAGTACTACGAGGATTTCTCCGCACCGACGTTCGACGGAAAACACCATCTAATACTCGTTAGTTTGATAAATTAGTTTTAAGTGGCTTACTATCTTTAAGTTTAATAAATATATCGTGCTCGCTTTATAAGCTGTTTATGTTTTTTTTTGATATTTTTTTTTAACTCTATAAGCTGCATAATTATTTTCAATAAAGTTTTGACCAACGTTCGACGGAAAATATCAACTCATACTTGTTAGTGGTATCAGTTCTAAATTTGTGAACCTAAACAACACTTTAGCTTTTATTCGATACGTTGATTTATAAGCTATTAGTTTTTACAACTACTTTGAAATTAATAAAATCATATGTTTTTTTAATTAAGATTTTTTTTTGACCGAAAACATTGCCTCATACATGTTAGCTTGATGAACAGCTGCTGGTAAACGCTTGATATGACTTACATTTGTCAACTTATAAATTACTTATGCTTTCTATAATTGAAAACACAAACTGAAAAGCTGTTGTTTAGAATAAGTAGCACTTTTTTTTTAAATGAAAGTTTTTTTGTATTTGTCAGTATTAAGCCACATTTTAGTATTAAGTTTGTGCGTATGAAATAAAAAACTACAAAACTATAACTTTTGAGTACATAACTAATACAGCTTTAAAGATGCAGAAAACAAAGTAAGCTTTCCAATTTTTCAACACTTAAACCTCCTATTTGTATGTTTTTGTTTATTGTTATATAAGAAAAAGAGGATATACTTCAAATATTTAGGTTATTAGTGAAACATGGAAATTATGTATTGTTCAATTAAAAATAAAATATTTTCTTTACGCAGGGAGGTAGCTGGGTATCAACTGGTAATGAGGCGTCCAGGTTTGCCAGGTAGTTAAAAAGCATTGTTAACTAATATTAAAATATACAGATATCTATCATATTATATCAGAAATTGTAATTGTACTAAGTGTTATAACATAATTTTACAACTATTAGCGTTATACATATTATAAATAACATAACACTCAATACTTACTTCATGACAATATTTTGTCATCAGGTACGCATTTAGGAGTCACTTTCTCCAGTTTGCAGGTTTCAGATGCGTCAGATCTGTAGGGGAGGGATCCGTCGTGAGAATGATCGATACCAAAGAATTTGAACAAAATATTACAGAAATTGATGGTTTGTTTGTTATTTTTTTTGAATACATTTTTGAGATTTCAAATTTTTATGATACTTAATGTTTTATCATTTTCTATTTATCGAACCAAAACATGATTAAGTATTCATGTATAAATAAAAGATTATCACATTTAGTTTTCTAACAAAAAAGTGTAGATAACAAGATATATTAATCGAAATGGTGATGGTTTATTTAATTTTCTATTTTTTTAGGAAGTTAATTAAATTACTACAACGAACTCGTCAATTTTTTTTTTTAATGAAATTAAATAGGTTTCTATATGTAGCTTAGTTTTGAGTTTAGCTTTTAAGTACTTATTTTTCTGCAAAAATCTAGCACTTAAGGTGGCAGCTAGACAAACTAGTATGTTTTACTACTTGTTTACAAAATTTTTGTTTACCAGGGGCACTGCGTGGGGCATTAAAGCAGATGCTCTACCTAAAATAATTAAAAAAGTTACTGTTATGAATTTATTTAATATTTTGTCGTAACAGTTTCTTATAAATGCAGCATTTTCATCCTAACAAAACATCAAAGTACTGGGCTTTTTAAATACTTGTTAGTTTTCCGCACCTCCCAGCAAAAGTACCACAGGCATCACCACTGCTGTTTACCAGCAAACAAAGTTTTTTTTTTGTCCAGGCCAAAATTTTAATTAAAGCATTGCGTAATACCAGACATGTTTGCGGTAAGTTATAGTAAACAATCTTTTATTTTTGTCCAGGCCAAAACTTTGTGCAACGTATTGCCTAATACAAGTCATATTTGAGGTAACTTACAGCAAACAAAATGTATTATTGAAACTCAATACACATTTTAGCTGGTATTAGTATTGTAAATTTCTGAATCATTTTAGTTGTAATAAGGTGATCGATAGACGTATATACTATAATTACAAAACTTTAATCTTTGAACAGAGTCTTTTGGTTTTTTTTAAGTGCAGTTGAAAAGTTATTCGTACATTTAGAAGGAACTATTTATAATTTTAAAACTGTAAACTACTTTATTTTGAAGTTATTAAAAAATAAATCAATAATACTATAGTTCAAATTTGTATAAAAAACAACAATTAGACGATAAGTTCTCAAAAAAAATCAATTTATAAATTATTTAAAAGTAGTACGTTTAAAACGGTATCTGGTTTTTTTGATTAATAAGATTCTTCGCCTTGTTCCGTTATCTTTAAATATTCTATACAATATATGTATAAACTAGTTGTGAAACAGAAAAGGAGAATTTGCCGCCGGTGGGAACCAGGGTGGTTATGACGTCATCGACCAACCACTGCTACGTCACAGACACTGATGACGTAACGTACGCACTAGTGAAAGAGGAGCGACAAGACGAGTCATACGCCGAGATGGAAGATGTAATTGCGGATATCAGCAGGAAATACCAGGAAAACATGACGTCATCTGACATGACGTCATCAGGGTGCAGGGCGCTCGTGATCGGGTGTCGTTCCGGTTCGCTGGCTTTTAAGCTGGCCGAGTTTTGCAGCGAGGTAAATACGTATAGTGCAACTAAATAAAGAAGTTGGGTTACATATCTGTGACTTTAGTTTTTCAAACATCTTTATCAAGGTGCCTTGAGTTTTTTATTTGATATCAATTTCACGTTTAAGTGTAATTTACACTTGACCTTATGAGTATCAGTAATATTATCTGCAGTGGTCTGCAGCGGTGTTTTTTCAAGGTTTATATGACAAAAATATTTTGAAAAATTTACTGTGTTTTCAGCGCTCATGCTTCAGATGTTACGAGCTTTTAATGTTCAGTTTTTTAACTAAACTGTGTCAAACGGAAAATAAAATACTTTTTTTTTAATATTGTTTACGTTTGCACCGACGTCTTCTATGTTTGATAGTTGCTCTGCGTTTAAATCTGTTTATAAAAATACTTTTTGTGAAACTTAAAGCTAGCGGCTTTAATTCAAAAATGTATGAACTTATTAGCTTCAAATATGTAGTGCTGTTTAATAGAATCTATAACACAGTTTTAAATGGTAAAAATTGTTAAAATACATAAATTTAGGTCGTTGGTGTCGACACATCATCTCGAATCTTGCAGCTAGCAAACAAACTGAAAATAGATAAACATTACTTCTTCAAGCCCTTCGTCAAAATAGGTACTTTAATTTAGTTGTTTAGTTTAACTTCAAGGCTAACACTTTTATAAATCTTCCAGACTCTACAGAGAAAAAATCAGTACTCATGGAAGTTGATCAGTCCACAGAGACAGGAAATGTGGAATTTTTTCAAGTGAGAGTTTAACATAATTATTTATGCTCAAAAATATTATTGTTATTAATATAAATATTTGTGTCTCAAACAGCTCACGTGGCTTTCTATGGAGCTGGAAAATTTCGACATCGTCATAAACTTGATGGAAGATAGAGTCTCGTGCCCTGAAGGTTTGCTCTAAGTTATTTTTTTGAATATATAAAGTTTAGAGTTAGCTGTACTAAACTTATATTTAAAAAAAATATTTTTTTTTTCATTTTAAAAGAGCCTGTAATGTTTAAACAATCAAGTTCAACTTTTGCAGAGCTGCTTTAAAACAAAGTTTTTGTCTTAGTTTACTACGAGAAACTTATAGCTTAAAATTCTATTATAAAATCGTTTTTGTAACAGAGAATATATAAAAGTTTGTAGTAGTTAAACCTAGTATCTAACATTTTTAAGTATACAAACTTTCTATAAAAAATTAAGTCATAATCAGTTACAAGCATTTTAACCCTTAAAACTTGATTATTTTTTCAAAGCCTGGCTGCTGCGAACAAAGGAGCTGATACAAGACAAGAAGGGCTTGGGAATAATCATGAGTAGAACAAACGAAAACTTCACTAAACACGACTTCAACGTCATCGCCACAAAAGCGTTACGTCACAATGACGGCGAAATACAGCTGTCCATTTGCAAATAAAATTAAAATTAAAAGAAATACATTAAACTTAAAATTAGTTTAAACTTTTGATTTTAAGGTTTTTTTTAAATTTTAAAGTAATATGTTTGTATTTAAAAGTTTACCGATGTTTTATTTCCAGCATTTCAACAGATAAACTTTAGTTTATTGAAATTTTGGTCCATATTGGACTTATAAATCTGATTTGAAACATATATACAATGAAGCTGTTTATAGGAATTAACTTTAAAAAAAAAAAAGATTGTGTCCTTATTTTTTTAATTATGCAGTTTATACTTGAAATAAAACAAAATTTGCGTGTCTTTTATTTAAGTTGCCTAATGATTATAAAACTGTTAACTCATTTATCAAATTAAGCCGTATGCAAAGTGTAAAATTTAGCATTATTATTCTAAATTTAGCAAGTAAACTATCTTATTAGTTAAAAAAACCTCCAAAATTTTTTCATGATTTAGTGTAAGGCTTTAGACTTAACTATACGATAAATTAAGATAAAGATTAAAGTTATTTCTGTTGTGTTTTGACGGAATTTTTAAGCGGAAAAGTCTGTCTTATAAAGCCTTTATTGACTTGAAGTACTTAATTTAGAATTTTAATAAAACAACACAATCTTTTAAATGATTTTCTGAAAAAGGTGTTGGACTAATAAATTGTTTGAAATGTACTTAAGGAAAAAATGTGTAAATTCAAGTACTTAAAACTTTTTAAATTGTCAACGTATTAAAACCTATAGTTCTCTCTAAAATTGTTTAATTAACATTTTTACAAACTTAAGCCAGGTTCTTAAGTACTCAATTTTTGTCATTAAAGTATTTACATGAAGGTAAACTTAAACATTAAACAACTTAAGTCGCACAACTATAATTTTTCAGCACACATTAACTTTTATATTTTGTATCTGTTTGTAGGTTCCAGTTTAGCTTATTATATATTTAGTTTAGTTTGAAAGCGATAAAAATACATACAGTGTAAATTTTTTACATTTTTATGTTAGCATTTCAATTTATATTAAATCAAAACCTAAACATACATATCATTACTTCATACTATATTTATACTAAATAGCTATGTCATACTATATTAAACTAAATTACTAGAAACATTGAAAGTTTATAGACTAAGAATATGTGTATTTCATTTACTTCAATATAATATTCTACCAAGATACAAAACATATATTCGAATACATACTTCTTACTACATAACAAAGCTAATTCTTTAAAATAAAATATAAACATGGATGTTTTTTCAAACTTGTAACGCTTTTTAGTTAGTTTGTATATCATACTTACTTAATACATTAGAAGTTCTATTATAGTAAAATTAACTTCATTAATGCTTTTTCTAAAAACAACTTTGTTTGTAGGTTTTGTCGGGTTTGTGTTTAATCATTTTCGTTGGTATACAATAAATACTTTTTTTTTTAATACTTTAGTCGCTTAATGTTGTTGATGTGCTAAATTTGTACATTCAACTTCGTTCGTACAATTGTTTTATCTTGATATAAACTTTATAATTAAATTTATGTACTGTAAAGTTTTACTGGTAACATCATATTTCATTTTTTTATTGTTGTGTTTTAATTTTGATGCTACATTTTTTATGTAAAAATTACAGGATTTTTCTAATATAAAACAAAAGTTTTCACTTAACTCACGATCTGTTTCTTTTAGATATTTTAATAGATAACGCGTTGTTCATTGAACTTGAAATATAGTATCAATTTAGCTTTATTAAAGCTTATAAACAAACACACAAAATTTTAATACTTTTATACGTTTAACAAGTTTATAAACTTTTTTATTATTCATAAAAGCTTTTTAATTTAAAAAAAAAACTTAACATTTTTAAAAACTTTAACCATAATGTTTTTCATATCTTCTCCTATAGGGGAATTGAATATTTCTTTAAACAAAACATGTGAGAACAGAATTCCTTGGACCTCTGTGTTATTTTAGCTTTGAAATGTTTAGTAAAAAATAGTAAATTTGAAATTTCTATATGAAATATATTAAAAACTTGTTCTTAATCCGATTCACAATACATGGTAGAACCTATTAAACGTTTATTTCCGAAAATTTTACATATAAGAGTTTTTTATAATAGAGTTATATTATTACGCGCTCTGCCATGACTTATTTATCACAAATTCGGTAAGTGGAAAACTTTTTTGATAATACTGACCTGCTAACTAAAAGAGTTGCCTTCACGTAGTTTCGGTTATTTTGTTAATGACTTAAAACTAAAAAGAAAAGCAAAAACAATTCAATGTTTTTTTTTACTTTAAAAGAAACATATGTATATATATATATAAATAGAGAGTGGAAATATTTTTTAAAAACTTATCTAAAAACAAACAATTAGTCTGAATAACTTCTTTACTATCTTTATAAAAATTATATTTTCCGTACTTATGTAAAAGTTTCATATTCATACTAGGTTAATTTTACCGTTTGCTGATGCTAGAGTTTTAACTTTGTTAGTTTTGTTTATAGCATGGATCGGCAAACTGCGACCTGCAGACCTAATGCGGCTCTCGGAGCAAAAATTTTACGGTCGCGAGGTAATTATTAGCTAAGAACATATTTATTTTTTAATTAAAATAAAATTTATTGTGGTAAAAACTTACAATTTGGTTCTTATTTTAGTAATTACTCATTACTAGTGCTTTTTGTTGCTTATTTTATCACGTTTTGGCATAAAATAATTTTTTATACTGATTATTGCAACTTTTTTTTTAAAACTACGGCCCACCAAATGTTTTTTCTGTATAGTTCTGCCCAAAAGAAAATTTTTCTAAGAAAACTGGCCAGAGACTTATAAAAGGCTGCCGAACCCTGGTATGTACGATTTAGTTGGTATTGCTCAAACTTTTGTATGAAAATTACATACTAAAAAACTATATCAGGAATTTTTATCAATCTGGTTTTTAAATTTTTCTACTACTATATAAACAGATTACTAATAATAAAACTTAAGGAATATTGTACGATTAAGAAGAATAAACTAAATGATAGTTTTTTGTATCAATCGGTATAATAGGTCTAAGGGCATTTAAAAAAGTCATTATGCAGTTAGTTAGCTTATTTACAAAGATTTTAATAATGAAGTATTTAATAAATGGTGAAAATTTTATAATACATAGTAAAAAGCTGATTTAGTGAACTTTAGCGAAAATTTTAAAATTTGTATAAAATGATCGTTGCTAAAACTTTTTATTGGTTTTTCTGGTAATTATTTTAATTCGAGTGAAAAATTAGTTACACGTATAAACCGTACACAACTAATGAGTAGTCAAGACTGTTTAATTGTGTTTTAGTTACACGTATTTTAGACGTTCAAATGTAACTGTTGTGTGCGACTCGATAATCGAAAGGTTTTTTCGTACACCAGGTCTTAGAATCAAATCTTTTAGCGCTTTTTTGTCGTTCAATAATACATAGTTTTTAAGTTTTTTTTTTTGTTACAGCTGATAATGAACTTAAATATCATTATTATAACAAGCAAAGTTCAAAATCAATTGAATTAACACATTTTGTTTACAGTTTAGGCAATTATTAACATTTTTTGCAACATCTTTTATAAACAGTTGAACTTCATATTCGTTGTAAACATTACAAATTTAAACAATGCTTGGCTGTGTAAAAATTTTTACAATTTGTTAGTCTAACTTAAATTTGATTAATTAATAATGACAAAATAAAGCATTAGTTTGCGTAAACTCAACAAACTACGGTATATTAGTTTAAGCTTACTTAATTTATTTTGTTAGTGTTGCTTTTTATGACACTTTTTTTTAAACTTTTCATTTTACAAACATTTTAGTATACTAAACTAAAAAAAATGTTTTTGAAATTATAACAATAGTGTTCAACCAACATAAGGTTTTTTGTTCGAAATTTCAAGTTTAACAAAACTTACATAGTAATTTAATAACTTTACTACATTAAAACAATACTAAGTCAATTAACGCTTGTAACAACAAAAATTATGTGTTTAATAAACAATAGCTTAATAAAGGAAAACAGTGGTTTCAATTTACATTTGCTAGTTAGACTAACCCACAGTTTTTCATTTAACCGGTTTTCGATAAGCCTTAAGGCTGGAAAAGATTCAACAAAAAAAACTTTAAAACATTTTCTATTTAATCATGTTTGTAAAACTACATCGAATGTTTAAATAAAGTTCAGCAAAATGTTTAATTTTTGCTTTGATAGCAAATTAAACAGCTTTAGAAATCAGTGAAAATTATTTTCAATTTGTTGTTTTTATAAATTTTGCCAAACAAAATTGTTTGAGGCAATTTATTTCAACCATGCGAAATTTTGTATTTGAACTTTTCGACCTTGGAACTCAAATAAAAAGCGGTAAAGGATTTTAATAAAAGCTTTTATTTAAAGTTGAAATTCCACTAAACAAAACAACGCAAACCCATTGAAACTTTTTAATGTAAACAACTACACGCTTTGTGATTTGAGCAACAATTGCCGCTTAATGGAAAAATTGTTTGCTTGAAACAAAGAAAAGTTAATTACTGTTATAAGTTAAAAATTTACTAATGAGCAATGTGTTTTTTCAAAAAATGTTTGCTTAACTACCAGTTTTATTTTAAAATAGCCTTGTGTAATCAGTATTGAGTTTTATAATTTCAAAAAACAAACTTTAGCTTTCCTATAATTCGAACTTAGTAGAAACTATTCCGTTATTCGTAAGCAAGAAATACAACGGTCTTCAATTTATTTCCAGGTCTCTGGTCTGATGGTCCAAATAGTATAATAAAAACTAAAACTCGATATTTAGTTTGTCTCAAAAAATACATAAGTATAGAAGTTTGATTTGCCTTATATGTGAAATAATATGGTTGTTTTCGTTGATTGTATTTACTTTGTATTTATAACTAATAAAGATTTAAATAAATAAAAACAAAGTATTGGCTGAATTTCTATAAAACCGTAACATAAAAATCTTATGATTTAGCTATTTTTTAACATCATATATTCCGTTTTAAAAATTATAAAATAAATAAAAACAATACGAAACAAATATATTTTATTTTAATAAACTAATTTATTTTGAAAAAGAAAAGCAACAATGAATTCATGTACAAATACTAATGATTAAAAAATTGCTATTTAAAGTAACAAGCTATCTATTTAACCTTCTGAAGAATTCCAATCTTGTTCTGCCTGATCGGATCTGAAACAAAACATTTGTCGTTGTAACTGGAATCCTCGGTAAATAAAGACTCTGGTTCTATCTCCATGACAACCGCCTGTTTGGATTTCAGCGTCATGGTTGCTAGGGAGACCCTCTCCCCCTGTCTCTCACCAGGCGTGTCGCTAATGAGTCTTATCGTGGCGTCGCCAGGCAACTTGGTGGTTGCCAGGGAGTCTCCTAGTATGACGTCATCACCAGGGGAGAGGTTGATGGCGACGAGGATCGAGTTGATTCCGGGAAGTTCCCTAACGTAGCTGTAAATACAACGTTAATACTATTACTCTGTGTTATAGTTATAAAGTAGTATTATTAATTTCAGCATGTGATTAACTAAATAGAGACTCGTAGCCATGAGAAGAAAACAACTTTTTTTAAATAAAACCTCACGCTAAAACAAAATTTCTGCTACTATTTATGTTAAAACAGGTAAACAGGGATGAAACAGTTTTATTTTGAAACTAAGTTTATCTAAGTTTATGAGTTTAAAAAGTTGCTTAACGAAGTAGAATAAAATGATACTAATAACAAAAACTTACACGAAACTTTTTTTCTCTTACTGGGCAGCATGCATAAATGGCTTATTAAAATTAAATAAAAAAATGTATATCACAATAAAACTCACGCTAATAGACTATTTCCGGTAGTGGGCACCATGCACAAGTATCCTCTCAGCATGATGTCATCGCCGTTCATTTGTATCAGCTTCTTGTAAAGCCACAACATTGAGTTATTATCTGCTACATTGTCCTGTTTGTTTTGAGTAAAAATTACTTGAAATTGTTAAACCTACTTACCTACTTATATCTGTTTTTATATAAAGTAGTAGAAAAATATGATGTCTTGTTTATTAAGTCGAGTCCCATTTTGTTGTTAGGTTAATAAAATTTAAACTACCAGAAATATAAATACTTTAAGTTGATACAAAGTGAAAATAAATAACGCAACAACAAATATGATAATCTGCTTGTTTCTGTACGTCCAGTATATCAAAAATAGATTTTTAAAATTTTATTTCTGATTACTTTTGAGTTTTTAAGTTCTAAAATTCAATATGTGACATTATGACAATGAAAAAAAGATACATTTATTTTTAAGTTAAGAAAAAAAACTAAGACAAAACGCATATATCATAGTAAAACTTGTTGTTATTTTTTGACGGAAATTTTGTAGAAACGATTTCCACTGGATAATGAACTTTACATTTAACTTCATCTATTTGTAAATATATTTCATTGCAAAAAAATATTTCTATTAATCTCGATGTACCATTATAAGTTTTCATTTTACAGTTTTTAGTTAATAACAAATAGTGATACTAACTTCAACGTTGGTGCCAGTCAAGAAGTTGTTGTTGACTTCCAACCAAGGAATTTCCCCTTCAGTGAAACCTGCATTTTGTGTGGTGTCCCACTGCATTGGCGTTTGTTGCGGGTTCTGAAATAGTTTAAAAAGTTTTTAAATTGTACAAAACATATAGAAATAAAAAAGTTTTACGTGATGAAGCATATTATAACTATTAGCTTTTTTAATTAATTTCTTTTACGATGTTTCTGGACGAATTTAATCAATTTCAAATTAAATTTTTAATATTTTACCAGTTTACAGAACTTAAAGAAATAAAAACATTTTACATAAAACTTAAGAAATTCAAACTTAAGTAACAGCTACATAGCAAAAATTCAACACTTGAATAATGTGTACATTATTTACAAAACCATACAACATCCCACGAAACTACCTCAACACCAGTAACATCTGACGTCATGCCGATTTCGTCACCGTAGTAAATTCCGCAACTTCCGCTCAAAGTCAAGCACGTCACTGCTGCTATCCGCGATATCATGACGTCATTCTCCACTCGTGTCGTCACGCGCTGTGATTGGGAATTTCCCGTCTGTGAGATAATATGGTTTTTGACTAACAATTTTATTTGCAAAAAATAAATTATTTTTGTCTAAAATTAATTGTTTTCAACAGTTCTAAAAGTAAAAAAAGTTGGTTTTTTTTTTTTTATTTTGTTTTGATGCTTTTTTAGTTCACTAAATATTTAGTTTCTGTTATCTCAATTTGATAACACTATATGGTTTTGATAAGCATAAATTCATTACTTCACTTCAACACCATAACAAAACTTTTCAAGTATATATAACATTATTATCACCAACCCTCCAGTTAGGCCAGTTCTCGTCATCAGGCATCGACTCCAGCCACCCGTAAATTTTTCCCGCCAAATTCTCACTGGTCCATGCGCTTCTTTCCACCAACTCGATCAGTCCGAAGTTGAACGGCATGTCGGCCTCGTTGCTGTACTCGTTGCCGTAGTAACGTGACGTCACTCTAACGTTCGGGTAGTCCGGTTGCGTCATCACCTCCATGAACCTGTGATAATATTATAATATCTAAGTTTCTCAAATTTTCCTTTTGGTATGGCAATTTTTTTTTTGAGTTATTGTCTGTATTTGAACACACTTCAAGCAATAATAAAGAATGCAAAGTTAAAATTTTGTTCATTTTTAAATTATAACATTTTATGTGTATATGTTATTTAACCTGTAAACACCCGGCTCGGTGCTGAAGTCGTCGAGGACTTTTCTCCATTCCAGTATGACGTCATGGACTTGGGCGAGGTCACGCGTGAAATCCGGGTACATGTTGGCGTATGTGGGCTGTTAAAATTTTTCTATGTTAAACAAATTAACAATGATAAAAATGATAGTTGAAGTAATAACTGTGAAAGGTTTTTGTGGTTTACGATTTTATAACACCTGTTTTGTAGCAATTATTTTGTTGAAGTATGATTACTTATTGTAGTAGGTGGGTTAATATAACTTAAAGCTATTCTACATTTGGTTATAAAATAATGCTAAAGTGCTTAGGAAGTTATAAATTTTAAGAAATAACATTTAAACTTTTGCACAGTCTATGAAAACATAACTTTATATAAAAGATTTTTCTTACTTTTAATTTAAGCATAGTATAAGATTTTACTTTAGCACTTTATGTGCTAATTTAACTTTGTTTTAATATATGAAATTAATAAAAGTACAAACAGGCATAGAATCATCAATTAGTTGTTGATCTCTCAGGTGTTCTGATTCAAGCAAGTACTGAACAGAAGTGAACCGGAAACCGTCCAAATTGAACTCATCCAGCCAAAACTCCAATACTGACTAAATAAATTAGTTGTGTTATTAAAACAAGTTGAGCACATTCTAATAAATCTTTCTACTTTTTAAAATATCTAACAATTTTATAATATATAACGGTTATAAAAAAACAATAATTTTGAAATTTAGTTTAAACTTTTGGTGTTTTCACTTTAAAAATTAATAATGTACTAATTATTTTTTAACAAAAAACTAAGCGCTTAAAAAGATCTACGTGCCTGGTGTACAGAGGAAAACTTATGCATATCGATTTATACAACAAAGATACAATTTAACTTAATTTTGTCAAATACATATAACATTATATAACATATGCCGTATACTTACTATCATTAAATAATTTTCGTCTTTTTTTTTGTTCCAACATTTTACATTAAAAACAACAAGTTTGCTTTAAAACTAGTTACAACATATTTATAACCCAAAGCTTATTTTCAGAGAATAAAAAACAAATTCGTTTCATCACCAACTAACTTTAAATTCTTGTTGCAAGTTTTCGCTCCTGAAGTTGAGATCCGGCTTGTCATCTTCGTATGCGTGGTAGTAAAATTCCTTCCGCGCGGTGTCGTACTTCCAAGCACTGTCGCTACCCGTACCGCTCACACTCAACTGCGTGAAAATACATTTTAACAAATAACCAAGATTGTTCTGGAAGCAAAATAGTCTTTTAGAGCACGCAGCTGTACGTAACAAATACAAATTATTTACTTGTTTGTTTTTTACATTTATAAAAATGCTTTCAATAACTTACAAGCATAGTTTACTGGTTGATTTGAAAACATTTAGTTTTTTTTTATAATTAATCTTGAATAGATAAAACTCAATTAAACTCCTACCCAGTTGTTCGGCGGGGTGGTTTCGCTACCGGTGCTTTCCCATACGTAAAAGTCCTTGTAGTACTCGTGACCTTCCGTTGTGGCGTCACGTGACTTTTTAAACCACTCGTGCGTGTCGTCTGTGTATTAAATAATCTGTGTATAAACTAAATTGTATAAAGATAACTACTAATACAAAAGTCTACGTGTTAAAAGCTGTTTGTTTACAAAAAAAAAAATCTTTCGGCTGAGACTATTTAAAAATAGCATTAAGCACAAAAACTGAATATTAGGAGGCCTGTTTTTGCAATGTTTTCGGTTAAGTTTTGTGATAACAAATCCTTCAGTGTTTAAATCAATATGTGTTTTAGTAAAATTTGTTTTTTTCAATAAGAATTGCTAATTGATAATCCGTTCAGCGGTAAACTTAGTAGCTGTCTGAATTTGTGAAACTTTTTTTACTACAAACCCTTAATATTATATCAAAATAAAACTGAATTACAAAAATAAACTATGTCAAAAGTATAAAAACAATGTCATAAAATGACGCAAATATTATAAAATAGGTATATTAAGTATATGAAGTTTAAGTTTTAACATTACACTTGAGTAAATTGTTTATTTAAACAAACAACTTTTAATAAAAAACATACGTGAATAGTTGGGGTCCAGCTGAAATCCCACGTACATGCCCCTCTCGTGTGCTGACAGTACCAGGTCTATCGCGTCCTGATTCGTACCTACCTCAGGTCTTACCTTCCTGAAGTCAGCAGGGTCTATGACGTCATCGATCATGAGGGTCCTGACGCCAAGCGTGTCCGAAAGGTAGTCCATTTTCTCCATAATGCCTGAATGACGTTATTATAAAGGAATAAAAGCTTGTTCTTCATATTTTAAATTTAAAATAAAATGTTGTTATAATTAAGTATTCAAAATGATATATTAAAAATGCTGAAAAGGAACTTTAATTTTCAAGCAATATAACAAGTATAAAATAAAAATTTTGTAGATTTTTTTGATATAAAATAAATTTTATAAATAGCAATATACTTAAAAAAACATTCAACGGTTGAAGTTTTTTACTTAAGCTAACACCAATCTATAAAATAACATGTTTGCTCTTTATTTCTATAATCGATTATACTATCCCTTATTTTAATTATCTTATCATTTATGCATACCTTTCAGGTCACCAACACCGTCACCATCGGAGTCCCTGTAACTTTTCACGCAGATCTCGTACACCGGGCTCACCTGGTAGTTAGCCTGGCAGGGAGCTGACACGGCAATGAATGCAATGATAAGTGATAGCAATAATGTCAATGCGAGAAACACGCAAGCTGTCAGGATGTTTCGCGCGTAAACGAACTTCTTTTGGCGGGAAAACTTCAACAGCACTTCCTTTGGCATTCCTGTATTGAGATGATTTTAGATAGCTATTTAAAAAAATTGTAAATGTGTTTTTTCGAATAAAATTGTAACGTTTTTATTGATAACAGTGTTGCTAATGCTTTGTAGACTGCGCATGTTATTTAATTTCACCTGAAGAGGTTTTGGTGATCATACTACATTTTTTGAAACTTAAACTTTTAAAATTTATAAAATTATTAAAGTTACTTAATTTAGAATTTCATATTGTACAAACAAATTTTATTCTTTATATTTGACCTGCAAAAGGTTTTGTATCATCTATCTGCATGTCTGATTGCTCGTAATCATCGGAAGAGTGAGATGCTGTGTCTTCCTCATCCCTTGGACTTCCTTCCTCCACGTACGCCAAGTTTTCCGACATTATTTATTTGATATGCTATTTTAAGCTGTAAGTAATGAAGTATTTATCATTAAATGTAGATGTTTATTAAAATGCGATCGCTTTTTATCATATGAAAAGAAATGCGCAATTCTGCTTTTATAAGTCGTTCATAACTGCTACCGAACTTTTTAAAGTATAACATTAAGATTTAAGAAATATTTACGAAATATTTTATACAACTTTTCTTAGTTATCTGCTATTTTAATAGAACAAATAATATTTACGCCCGAAAATCTTCTTTTTAGCTTTAATATGTTACAAAACGTTCAGAACTAAATTTATAAATTTTGTTGTTTTTAAAAAAACTATTAAACTTAAAAAGTTAGTTTGTTTAAATGTTCATTAGGCCTTAAATGTTTATAAAATCACTTAAGTTAACTCTTGATAGTAAGCGTATTAATTTTATTTTTATTAGTATGCTATATTTGATTTTTAAAATTTACTCTGAAAAATGGTTGAGTGTACAAAACAAACTTCATTATTTATTTAACAAAATCATGTGTTGTTAATTTGTTTGTTTTTTGCAAACATAAATTTGCAAGATCATTGCTCAGTATTACTGTTTAAAGTTCAGTTTTAAAATCAATATATTTTAAGCCATATTTTTAACTTACGATAAAACGTTCACATATAATGTTTATTGAACAAAAAAAGAAGGGGTTAAAACAATTTCTCCTAGGACCTGGTGTACGTAAAAAATTTTTGGTTATTTAGTCGTAAACCACTTTTATATAGATTCACGTCTTGTACAGAACAGTAATAGTTAAAGTATTTCAAACTAACGGTAAGTATCCTGATAAAACAGTAAAATTTAATTAAAAAAGAATTTTACTTTTTGTCTAAAATGACTTTTGAGTGAATCATGTCTAAAATTATATTTAAAAAAGTTAAGGTAAAAAAAATGATTATGCACAAATAATATAAAACTAAAACTAATTTTTTTTTTAACTGTGGAAAATAAAAAGCTGTAAAAATCAGTACTGTATTAAGCTATCAAATCTAACAATGTAAAGTTTCAGAACAATTAGCATTTAAACCTTTAGCTTCTTTTACGACACACAACAATTAATGCTTTTTAGAACACGTTGTATTTTCAACAATTTTGAAAATATAAAACTCTGTTAAGTTAACATACGCATCTGTAAACCAATAAACTGCAACAAAACTTTCATACCGATTTTTTGTTGTAATATTTGAGTTAACTTTTTCGTTGAGCTTAACATTATTTATAAAACTGATTAAAATAATAAGTTACCAGTATTTAAACTTATAAATGTTGCCACGGTAAATAAGTAAAAATCTAAACTTTTTTTTTCTTAAACAAAAACTTGCAAGCTCACATAACAATGCTGTTTTGGATTTAATACAAGTAAACAAATATTTTCAGTAGCGTTTTACAAAAAAAAAAACATTGTGCATTAGTAAATTTTTAACTTTTAACAGTAAACAACATTTCTTTGTTTCAAGCAAACAATTTTTCCATTAAGCGGCAATTGTTGCTCAAATCACAAAGCGTAAAGTTGTTTACATTAACAAGTTTCAATGGGTTTGCGTTGTTTTGTTTAGCAGAACTTTAACTTTAAACAAAACTTTTACTCAAATGCTTTGCTGCTTGGTATTTGAGTTTCAAGGTCAGAAGTTTAAATACAAAACTTTGTATTGTTGAACTTTAATGTCTTAAGCAAAGTCTTTCGGTAAAGTTTAAAAAACAATAAGTACAAAACCGTTTAAAACCGTTTTTTAAAGGTTCTTAATTGTTTTGAAAAAAAAGCTAGGTTTAAGGCAAAGTAAATTTTTGTCTCTGAAAACTGTGTATTAAACGTTTCAGCAGAAAAAATATTTAAAACTTTTGTTTACACTCAGTTCTTAACAGTTATTTCCGACGTTAAAACATATCAAAAAACTAACAATTAAGTTTTAAAGTTAACCAAGGTAAATAAAAGCTGTTATTTTCTTTGTTAACTAATAATTTTATGTCTTACAAGAAACTTTTAAATTTTTTCTAGTTGTGTTAATATTATATAAGCTTTAGTAAAAGTTGCTAAAGTTGATAAATGATAAAATCTCAATAAAAACCTTATATTTTTTAAATTTTCACCTTTAAGTAATGAAATATAAACTTTTTTAGCTATATGTCTGTAACTCAAAATCACTAAAAATTATCAACATAGTTTGCTTTTAGATGTTTGACAAACTTGTCAGTTTAAGTGAACCTGAAGTACAGAAATTGTAACTTGTGGAGTTTAGCAAACTAAGAAGTTGTTTAACTTTTTAATATTAAACATTTTTGAGATTGACAAACAAATAGTAAGTTTTTTACGGGTATGCGTTTTGTTTGCTTGTATTTATTGCTTCAAACTTATTTATTTCGAACGTTTTATCGAAACTATAATAATTGACCAGCCTGTGAATACAAAATTTCTACCTAATGGCATCTAAAAATAACAGCTGCAATCAATAATCTCAAAAACCACTATTGTTTGTAAATTATACTGAAGTACTGTTAAAACTAAAAAATTTAAACTAAATTAAAAGTTTATTTTATATTTTGAAGGCAAATGAACTTTTTTTGAAGCTTACCAGATGAACTATTACAAATGAAAAATTTTAACTAAGAAATTTATATAAAAAATACTGACTTAAACACATAAAAGAAAACAATTGTATCTTAATAGTTTTAGACAAAGTATTTAAAGTGTCTATTAAAAGGTGTTTTAATTAGTTTTTAGTTAGTTAAGTTTTATTAAAATATTAAAACTTGGTAAAATAATATAATTATGTTGCCACTAACTTACATAGACTAAAAAAGTATATATTTTGTTATATGTTTTTTGGCTCTTCTTATTAGTATATCAGTAAATTATTTATAGTATTATGTTTAAATGTTTGTAAGCTCAGGAATTAGATTTCAAGCAGCATATTTTTAAGCCTTAAATACTGTTTCTATATTCTATTTTATATTAAAAAATACTTAAATCATAAAAAATAAAATTTACAAGTTAGTTTGTTATGCCAAATTAAAAGTTTTAAGGTTTTAATAACAATGTTTATATTTTAAAAGCAGTCGCTTGGCTAAAAATATTTAAACATAACAGCTATATTAATACAACATATTGCTAATAAAAATTTATTTATTATTTTTTGAACAGTATGCTTTCAGTTTTAAGTTCTGGCAAAATGCTTGTGGTAGGTTTTTTTGATTTCACATATTTTATTTAGGACTTTTTGTAGCTTGGTGACAA
Source organism: Thalia democratica (assembly GCF_965202585.1). Lineage (NCBI taxonomy): Eukaryota > Metazoa > Chordata > Thaliacea > Salpida > Salpidae > Thalia > Thalia democratica. The sequence goes on from NC_139165.1 coordinate 23,011,830, forward strand.
CGCCTGGTAATTTGTTATGGGTATTTACAAAAAATCGATAAGTATTTACAAAATCACTTAAACGTTATTAATAATTTTCTTATTAATAAATTAAAATTATACATAACTACTGTTCTTCGAAATCTTAATCTTTTATCGACTGAAAACTTTAAACCAATTAGTAGCATCTAGCAATTGTACAAATAAAAAATTGCGTAGCTTTGACTAAAATTATTAAATAGAAGTAACCAAAATTTACTTTTTTTAGTTTGAAATTATTTCACGATTAATATTTTATATCTAGATAACGTTCACCTGTATAAAACTGCTACTTTTTAAACTGTTTTTTTTTTAGTTTCAGTTTTTTTGTCAATTTTTTTGAATGCCCACTACCAACTTATATTTTAAATTAAAATTTTTATGTTGAAACATTTTTTAATACAGTTTTCTTTTTGTTTTTTGATAAAATTAAATCGCCTAAATACGATGTGATTGAATATTTGTTCTGTTATTTTTACTTTTACACAAAAACAACAGCTTTTTCTGAAATTTGTAGAAGTTAGATGATTAAAGAAAATTATATCTAAAGTTTGTGGATTTTCGAATATTTTAGTAGTTTGTTAGTTAAAATAAGTTACGACATAACTAATATTCGAATCAATAACTCAAAAAAAAAATTAATACACAATAAAACTTTAATGCAGTTTAAGTCTCCTTTTTAATTTTTTTTAAACAATCACAATTAAATCAAACACTAAAAAAGTCAATAAATATAGAAAACAATTTTGCATCTGTTCTTAAGCGTTTTTTATTTTTCAAACAAAACAAAAGTGGTCTTTAATAAACATATACAAATAAAATCAAATTTTTGACTTGTAAATTAAAAAAATATGATAGAAGGTTTTTAAGTTTTACATGGTTATACTTTTGATATTTTTAGCGTTTACTTTTTTAAGTATGAATATACTCGTTAGAGAAATTTTTATTTAAAATTTTTAAGTAACCGTGTGCTTAAGTTAAATTAAACACAATAACTTATAAGGCTAACACAATGTAACATTAACTAAAATAGAAAATTTAGAATACTTCTGTTAACACGAGTAAATTTATTAGTTTTTGAGTAATCTTGTTTGTTTTAATATTAATGACACAAAAATAAATTTTCTTTTAAAATTTAAGATATGCATATGTGTAAAACCATTCTAAATATACTGTGTTTTCTACAGATGAAAACATTATTTTTGTTTTATTTCAATTATTGAATCCTTTTTATTCTTAAAAATGAAAAAAATTTAATACTATAAAGTCACAACAAAAATAAATGAATTTGAAGTAATATTTTAATGAATTTCTTTTTAACTTGGCTTTAAAAAAGAGCTTAAAGTTTAATTAACAACACAATTTTAATAAAATAATAGAAAATAAGCTTTAGTAAAGAAATAAAGCAAGAGTAATGTTGTTATAATAGTTTTAGTTTTTAACTAACGAACTCTATTAAACAACTTTAAATTGTATTACTTGTTATAAATATTTTTTTATAATATTTATTTTGTTATACGTACTAATTGTAAATAAATTACGTTCGTAAAACAAAAGTAAGTTAAGGTAACTTAAATAGCATTGTAAATTCATATGTTTATAAACATTTTTTAAACCATGTTATAACCAAAAATACATAATTAATCATTAACTAATCTGTACTTATACATTATAGTATTAAATCATCTAAACTAGCGACAAGCGGCCCCTAAATAGTAAAACGTGTAAAACTTTACCGGTAAACCAAACTTTTAAACTTTAACTAGATTGTTGCATTTGCTAAAAAAAAAAAAAAAGATTTTAGTACAATTTACGGAAGGTTTAAAACTTAAACTAGATATAGCAAAAAAGTGAAAAGCAGCAAATAAAAAGTCTTTTGTTTAATAAACTTTAAATTATGTACATTTCAATAAATTAGTCAAATTAAAATGTTTTAGCTCACCAGAGACTAAACTTTCTAACATCTGGCCCGCCGACTATTAAATAAAACTATTTTTATAACAAGTTTTACTAGTACAGCAAAGGTCTACAGTACAAGCATTTAATTAGTTTTAACATTCGATTATTAGGTCATATTAAATTTTTAAAACTTCAAACTACAGTATAATTTTATTTCAGTTTCAATTCAGTTGTACTTAGTAAAATACAATTTTTGATAAGCCTTACTCCGGAAGTGCTCAAACAAATTCAAGAAAAATTAAATGTGTTTTGTTGTTTTAAATAAGTTATGCATTTGAAAAATCTATTCAAAGATATTTTTACAAAAGCTTAGCTTGTGATTGTTACTAAATCTAGCCTCGCGCGGTTTTGAACTCGGGACCCATGGGTTACAATCTCATTATGTCAACCATTCAGCATAATTACTTGCGCTGTGAGATATTTAGTGACGTAACAAGAAAAACTAACTGTAAACTTTTGGTCGTTTGCTTTTATATACTTGTAGTAGCTTGTGATAGAAAAGTCAGTTTATCTCATCAATTATAAATCCAGTAATTTTTGAAGCTGTTTACATAACGGCTAGCAAACAACTTAAACTAACTTTAAAATTACAAAGCAACGTAAACTTAAAAAACAACAAAACAAATTTTAAACATTTTTTCTTCTTATTAAGTTTATATTTGTATTGAAGGAGTTGATATTTTTATAAAATCAGCTTAGCTTGATAATTAAACTACAATCTTTTTAATTTCTATCATAGTGTCTTGTCAAACACAATCAAGCGTTTAACTTTGCTTTTTCTATTTTTACATATTTTTTAATAGAAAAAACCTGAGATTTATTTAGCTTCTAAACCAAATATTGTTAAAATAATACTTTTTAACACTTACATTGAATAGATTATGATTTCTAATGATAAGTTACAAATATTCAAAAAACAATATAACAAATTACAAAAAAATATGTATGTCTATGTACACTAAAACCAATATTGTTTTCATAGCATATTCTACCATAATATAAAAGCTTTTTAAGATAAGTTTGTTTTTGTAATTTTTTAGTAAAATGCTTTATACTTTGTTGTTTAGTTTTAATTAAAAATATTCACGTTTTTGTAATCAAGATTGTTAAAAACACCTGTTATTACTTTCAAAAACAAATTTGAATGTATACTTTGCCTAAATCACAAATACAAGACGTTAAAAGGTATCAAAGTGGTATGCGATTCATTAACCGATTTTTTTTTTCTTGAACCAGGTCCTAGGACCAAATATTTTTGGCGCTTTTATTTTTTCGCTCTATAAACAAAACTAAATATATTCTTTGTTGAAATCACAAATACAATAAATGATATTTTAGCAGTTTCTAGATTATTTTGCAAAGGATCGTTTTATGATCGTTTAAAGTTTTTCAGAAAGTCGAATGAAAACCACAAAAAGTGTTTTTAATATTTTTCTTATGTATTTTATTTTAGTTGCTAGACAATATAAAGTCAAGAATTTAATATAGAACTAAGAAAGGTATAAGATTGGCTTATGGTATTTTTAACAAGTCTTTAGAAATAAGTTTTTTCCTACCTCGATTTATCAAAAAGAGTGGTCACAAATCACTAGCCTACTAAGGTATTAAATTATCGACTGAGCTACCATTATATTAAAAATTTTAAGTGATTTTGAAAAGTTCCAATATGAAATTTAAAATTATTTATTAAATATTTATTATCAAGTTCATAAGTGATCATTGCTATTTGTTTATATACTTTTGTTTTAATGAGTTAATAATAATTGTAACCTTATCAAAAAAACTGTTAAAAGTTGATTTGTTAGGCCACAATAACAGTTGTTCAAAGTAAATTTCTATAAGGCTATTATTTAGAATTTTTTATAAAATTACTAATTGAATTAATTTCTTAATATTTAAATCTTCTTTTTGTTTATTTTTTTCTAGTATGCCCATGTAAAAATTTATTGATATATATACAACATAGTGTTGAGTATATAAGCAAATGGTAAGCTGAGATTACTGTTTTTCAAGCAATCTTATAATAAATTTATTTAACTTTCTGAGGTAGCCTTAAAAAAAATTTCTTACTTGCAAATTATATTTGCTTCTTTATAGTTACATTCTTAAGCTTATAATTTATTTTTTTTTTTGCAACAAAAGGATTTTTTTCGTTGTTAATAACATTCATTGTTATTGTCTTCTCATTAAGTGCATAGTGTGTAAATGTTACAGTATTTATTAATTTTATGTTATCTAAGGCAACATTGAGAATTTTCAATTCAAAATTATGCATTGCACATGAAAAAAAATTATCTTTATAAACTGTCTATACATATCAATAACAATTAATTAAGTAAATAAATGTGGAGAAGGTAGTCTCACCTCTTGCCTGGCTCAAATTTAATGTGTAATAAAATCACTTATTTTTCATATTACTAATATTTTATACATTAAATAAAATGTTAGCTATTTTTGAACTGCTAGACTCCTCTTGTGTATCTTTGGTACATAGAAGTCCTTTTGTCAAGTTTGAGAATAAACAAGAAAGTTTCAGTTTTATAAAATAGATAAAACTTTGTTCAATATAGGATTAATACTAAAAAAATTATCAAAGAAATCAAGCAACTATCCGCCGGTAACAATTGCAGACATGGTTATTGAAACAAGTACAATCACACTAATTTACTTGTGCATTATTACTTTTTGATATCAATACAAATTTTTAGAATTTTTGATGTGATGCCAAAACAGAAAAATATCAGCTGTACCTGCTCGATAAATCGGATAAGAACATAGAACCGGAGATTAAGTACCTGAAAAGTAAAAGGACTATGCTGCTAAAAGCAATCAGTTTGGTTAATAATTGGATATATGAAAGGTGTTTCAAGAATTTTTTTTTTAGTCCAAGTACAAAAGAAACTTTTGCATCCTGTTTAAATTATTCAAAAAAACAATGTTTTTTGAAAATCCAGCGAAATGCATAACAATTTTTATAAATAACTTACTATTAGCAAAAGAGAGGTGGAAAAGCATCAAGCAATTAATCATGAAAAAAATTACAAGAAAAACACCAACATTGGCGAAATAGTCCTTTGGACTTTCGTAAAACTTCTGTTGTTAGTACTTAAAAGAACCAAAATCAATCACCAACCACATTAATAAGGGCTAATTTAACATCCTATAACAGCAAAGGCCAAAAGTTTTATTTCCAAAAACTCAAGAATAGAGCTAGGAAAAAACTAAGTGGTCAAAGGGAAGTTACCTCTACCCGTTATTTTCTTATAGTAGAAAATAAATCCCAATATAAACATTTTAATAACACAAATGTACCTAAGAATTCTACTTTACGCCAAATTAAATTTTTACACACCAAAAATGAAAAATTGGATCCTGACCCACTACTTGAAGTCATAAAGTTTAGAGAAGTACAAGTATCCCAAAAAATTAATTTTTTAAGAGAAATTTCGTGTGTTCTATTAATAATTCTTTTAATTCATCAAGAGGCTTTATATGTTATTAAGACTGAAATAATAATGGTAATTTTTTAAGACATATTGACTGTACTGGCAGTTAATTTAATAAATATAAGTCTCCTTTTTACTACTCCATTTGTTTACCTAGTATAAAAAGTCCTATTTCTAATGACAGTGCTCCACCTATTACAGTGGCTGATGCAATCTTTGGTTACATGACTATTCGAATTCGGACAACTCAAATTTCGACAATTCAAATTCTTAAAAAAATATTTGAAAGATTATATCTCAATAATTATGATAAATTTTAAAAAAATAAAAAATACATATGTAGATCTTATTGATATCTATAAGCCACTTTTTTCTTTTTTGCAAAATCTGAAATATTTTCAAGATATTTTAAAATTACTAAAAATAACTATGTTTTATAGTTTAATTTAGCTTTATCTCGGAAAATATTTAATGTTTTGTAAACAAAAAAAAAATGGCTTGCAGATATTAATGAGACCTACATACGTATCTTTTACATTTGACAAATATACATTACTTTTTTAGTAGTTGCCCTTTCAATTTTTTTTTAAGAATTTGAATTGTCGGAATTTGAGTTGTCCGAATTTGAATAGTCGTGCACCCGCAATCTTTACATATCGGACTACACCCTCAATTAAGACTTTTCTAGGTAAGTTTCTTCAATTGCTAGAGAAACATAACAATAAGTCACATTAACTCGAAAAGATGAAGTGAGATTTTTCCTGGGGGTTTAACAATTCAATTATAAAAACTTTAAATAAGTGTGTCACAAAAACCTATATTCAACGGTCCTTTGATATATTAATGAATTTAAAAGATGTATAAAGTTTTTCCTATTTTACAGTTATTCACTTATGCGCATCAAATATAATTAAAGCCATAAGTTATAACTTAGCAAAAATAACTAATAGTAAGAAAGTAAAAGAAAAACTTATTTTTTGCTTTGCACGTCTTCAAATTGCAATGACTTAAGTAGAGCAAAAGAAATTTTTTATCATTTAGTTCTTTTATCTCAGTATAAAGATGAAATTTTAAAAAGAGTTTAAAAAAATAGATAATGAAATTATTAATAGTGAATTAAATTTAAAAAGTTTTAGCCAAATTTGACGTCACAAATCTAAGTTTTTATTGTAATTTTGATGACAGTGTTTGCAAAGGCTCTCCTTTTTTTAAGTGATTTAATTTAGTGTTCTCTGCAGCAAAGAGTTCTGTACAAAAGTTTTATTTTAATAAAGATATAGTAAAAAATTATTCATTTTGTCCAGTAATGTTTAATTTTTTTTTAGATAGATATTCAGCTCTTTTTTCAATGTGGTCTGGTGTTCATGAAGTTCATAAAGTAAAGAACAGAGACACCAATACGTTCGTTGAAACAAATTTTAAATGATAAAAATAATTCTTTTGAAAAAATAAAATAACTTTAAAAATTTTGTTGAAAAACTTTATTAAAATTTAGTAGGTCAATATGTTGAAAGAAAAAATATTTAATTTTTGCAAAGCGTTGCTAGGTATAAAATTAAGACTGCTAAAAAAAAAATAGATGACAGCAGCTCATGTTTAGCTGCAGAGATGTGGTCTAAGAAGAGAGCTGCGGTCATCCCAAATAAGATTAAACAAAATATTATGTTTCACCTTTAAAAAAGTAACGTGCAAATAACAATAAATCGTTCTTAAATGAATTATTTTACAAGTTATTACATAACGACCACAATTACTTAAAATCAAAAACTGTATTTTTTTACAGTATCAATCAGATTTGCAATAAACCAACTAGACCAAAAATAAAAGTGTGTACCATACTTAAAACTTTTTTGAACACGTTGAAAGGGGACCATTGGCTTAATGGGGAAATTGTATATGAATATTTTAAACTAATCATGCAACAGAGCAAATATAACACATATGTAGTGGATTCTTTTGTCTTTGAAAGGTTTTCAGAAAATCAAGACAGGAAATGTAAACATAAAACGAATCTTTTAAGCTTTGATTTATTTTTTTTCCCATCAATGTAAATACCAATCATTGGGCCTTTATTTTACTTTCTGTTGAAAAAAAAAATTTCATATTATGATAGTATGTATTCAATGATAGTATCATATGATAGTATGTATTCAAGTGATTACCATGCCATGACACAATGTAAAATAGCAAAAAAAGTTTTTTAGACTTAAGTTATTTTTGTTTTCATATTTGGCACAAAAATCTTGAGTGCAACGTAACCTCAGCCTGGACAGAATACTGAAAATACTTGAAAATAATATTGAGTCAAGATGATGTTTTGCAGAAGAAGGATTAGACGCGATTTGATAATGGCTTAATATTTAAAAAAATACCATGTGGTATCACTTTTTACTGAAAAAAGTAATTTTTTAAAAGTTTACTTACATTGTGTGAAATTTTAAATAATGCTTTTTTGTTCGAAATCAAAAGTAGTTTTTTTTTTTGATGCAAAAACCTGTGACAGCGTTTTTATAATTTACTATTATTAATTTCTTGATCGAATTAAAAAATGTATATTTAAATTCATTTTTTTTATTATAAAAGTGTTATGTTCTTTTTTAACTCAAAAAAATGTACTCTTACCTCACACATACTGAGATGTTTGTAGTTTGATTTTACATATACATTTGAGAATAATTTAACACCTCACACTTGCTCTACTTGCAAGATGACAAGCTACTTAAACCAAGATGAAGGAACATCGTTTAGAGAGGAGCTTGTGAATCGAACTTTCGCTTTAGAAATTGCTGGCTTGGACATTAAAGCTTCTGTAGCATCCTAGATGTCTACCTGAGTCTTACTATACATCACAGAGTGATTCATAGCACTCTGCTAAAACAAATCGCAAACCGTTTAGCAGCATGTTGATGGTATGGCTATTATCTCAGTGAAAACAGATGGAGCTTACAAAATAGAGGTCACTGTAAACGTGAGTACACCTCAATAATAGGTATAGTTCTTCTCACTGATGCGGACAGTGGTAAATTTTTGAAGGCATAAAAAAGTTTTGCCCCACTAGCAACCAACATTCTAGAAGAAAGAGTGCTATTAAATTTTCCGTTTGGAGCAATGATTTTTTATCAGTGTTTAGTTATTACTGTTTTAAAAAGCAAACAATGCAACGAGAAAAAAGTATGTGCGCAGTAACCTTACATCGTTCAAAAATACAACCTTTTAATAATAAAGGGCTGTCCGTAAGAGAATACGATTTGCAATACATAAGAGGATAAAACATGCCTAAAGCAAAGAAACATCTGCGTAGCTTTAAAAAGACGCCTACTAAGCTAAAATATGTATAACCTCTACACAACTAAGGCGTATACTTGAGAAGAAACTCTAAGTTTGTTGGTAAAATGGCATCCTTGTGAAGAGACTGTTGAATTGGAGGACTTTATGAACAAGAGGGCAGATCGTGTGCGATGCATCAAAGTTTTGTGTAAGAGGTGTCAATTAGAGAGTTATTTGCAGAGTGGTGGTGTCGAGACAGAAGAGATAAAACCTAGTTACAGAGAAGAGCCTGTTACTTTAATAAATTGGTGTTTTGCTTCACATGTTGCTGGCTTGGACTTTAAGCGGCTGAAGCTGTTCTGCAGCATCCTAGGACCACCAGACTCTTACGATACCTTATATCAAGTAGTCATCCATAGCTTTTTGCTAAAACAAATTGAAAACCGTTTCAGCAGCTAACAGAAACCATTCATTAGACAATGCTTTACAGTATGCTGATGTTAAAGCTATTATTTTAGTAAAAACAGATGGTACTTAACAAAAAAGTGGTGACGTTGGTACACTTCAAAAATAGATGTAGTTCTTCTCACGGCTGCGTACAGTGGTAAATTTATGGAGGCTTAAAAACGTTTTGCCCCATTTGCACCCAGCATTCTAGAAAAATGAGTGCTGATATTTTTTTTCGTTTGGCGAAATGATTTAGTATCAGTATTTAGTGATTACTGTTATAAAAAGTCAATAGCAAACAATGCAATGAGAAAAAGTATATGTGCAGTAACCTTAGACAGTTCAAAAATACAACCTTTGAATAATAAAGGGCTGTACATAAGAGGATACGATTTATAATACATAAGAGGATACAACATGCCTTTGGCAAAGAAACATCCGCGTAGCTTTAAAAAGACGCCTACTAAGCTAAAATTTGCAAAACCTCTACACAACAAAGGCGTATACTTGAGAGGAAATTACCTTCGAAGTTTGTTGGTAAAATGGCATCCTTGTGAAGAGATTGTTGAAATGAAGGAACAAGAGAGCGGGTCATGAGCGATGCGTCACACACATTTTTTGTAAATGGTTTCAGTTTAAAGGAGATAAAACATTTTTTTGAAAAAACCTTTGACCAAAATACAACAAAAATTGTTGCTAAAATTGCCAAAAAAAGATTTGATTGATGTATATCCCACAACAATTACACTATTTAGCAGAACTTATGATCCTAAATGTGGTTGTAAATTTTTGTTACAGGTTTTTTAAACCCAAGAATTTAAGGTATTTAATTATATAGTTAACAAACCAAACTGTTTATGCACAAGCATCTTTAAGCATTAGACAACTGTATTATTAAATAAAGATATATCTCCAAGCCATTTTTTTTTAACTTTATTTATTCAAAGATCCAAAAAAATTTTCCAACATTAAGTATAAATTTTCTGACAAAAATAGCACAAAAAATTCAAAATATTGCCATTAAGATTTAATATATAGAATGTCAAATAAGAAATAAGGAAAGTTTTGTTACAGATGTACACAAAATCAGAAAATTTGACTTAAATGGTGTTTGGACAGATCTCCCATTAATAATATGTTATAATGAACTAATTTTGGCCGAAATGTTAAATGGTGCTTTGAAAAACTCAATAGTTACATTTTGACAAAACCTTTAATACTTCTACATGTTACTTGTCTTGCTTTTCATACAAATCCAATTCTATCTTAGCAAGAAAAACAGGTGCTCAACTTTCTTGGGGGAGAATTTCTTGGCTTGTAAGTTTTATTATCTAACTGTAAGTTAACTCTGAGTTACCTAATATAAACTTAATGCAATCTATGTTATTTACCAACTCTTACTTTACTTAAAAAAAATCCCTTGTGAGTTGACAGCAGTTAAAAAAAGAAACAAAGGTCATAGAATTTTTTTACAAATATCGAAAAACTTGTTGTTAAGCTGCAGGCTATTTATGTTGGTAAAGATGTTCAGACTAATGATAAGCAGTGTTTAAAGCTGGTCATTGAGCAATATAGAGCTAAATGCGACAATAAATTTATCAAGTTTTAATTTAACTAGTGGGTCCTTTTAAATTTATAGGCATTTCTGCAAATGCGGGTGCCAAGACAGTAGTAGAAATAACTTAAAACAATAAAAATTCTAAAACTGCATGGTTGTGTCATATATACAACTCAGTTTGCCCTAGAGTAAATATTAATTAAAATAGAAAATTAAACGTAAGTAGCTTGCTGAATTGTTCAGTACCGAAAAAGACCCAGCAGACTTCGTTTTGGAAATAATTAGAATGGTTAATCCAGGAGATAATTTTGTAAATTTAGTAAAAATATACCAAGTTTTATCTTACTTTTTGATTACCAAACCATAATCAAGCTAAGAAGCAAAGACTTCTACGGTCCAAACTTGAGTATTCCTAAAAAAAAAATTTAATTCAAACAAATATAACGAAATTTTTTTGATTAAAGATATTAATGATAAAAACTTGACTGAAAATGTCAATATAACTTTTTCTTAGATTAATACACTAAGTAATCTTGTGTGTCATAGCAAATACACAAAAGAAACATATCCTTTAGCTATAACTAATTTCAAATGCAGTTTCAAAGACTCTCCGGCAACATATAATTTACTCTAGTTAAATTAATTTATCATTAAAGATCTAGTATTTACAATATATACTTGTAAGACTCCTTATATAGAGTAAAGAAGAACAAGCTTGTCATTAAGATATTTATTTCAAACTATTAAAGATAATTTAAGTAGGCTCTTCTTTTAACAGACATCAAGATTTCTATAAATAAAACAGAACTTATCACATAAAAACAAGTTAGATGCAGAAAGGAATGGGCTTAAGAAAAAACCAAAGACATCGAACTTGCTTATATGCTCTGATGTGCTATTGTAAACAAACTTCAGGAGTATTTCAAAGAAATTAAATAAAAGAATGAATTAGAAAAACTTCAAAAATGAAATATTATCTATCATGGTAATATGTTATGATAAAAATGCCTGCTAGAAACATTGAGTAGAATCTAAGAATTAAGATCATTTGGGAAATTTCTTCACAAAAAAAAGTTAGCTAGCTCATATATATGGTGGAAAAATGCTTTATTTGAAAAATCTTCTACCTATTACAAATCTCACAAAGTCTAAGATCAGTTTTGCTAAAAAATATATCAAATATTGATGACTGTTTTCAAAAAAAAACTACAACTTTTAAATACTAAATTCTTAACCACCAATTTCTAGGAGAGTTACAAGAACATTTAAATTTTTATTCAAAACTCTTGTTTGTTTCAGTATGTGTTCCTCCCAGCTGGTTTAAATCTGACAATTGTGCTTTTTAGAAACATAAGCTTTACAAGACACAATAATTATACAGTTGCTTATATGTAAACAAATCTGCTTTAACTATTTCAAAAGTTATTGGAGATAAAACAAGACAAATACAACTAATTTTATGGATTTAAACCATTTATGAAAACAAAAATTTAAAGTTCACATCTATTAAGACCAAAGTTTTCCACTCAAATAGATCTTTCTAACCAAAGCTTATCAAATGAATTACTTATGAAAACTTACTTGAATAAAAGCGCGTTTGTTTTATGACGTATTAATGAAATAATTTTTTCATAATTTCAGCGCCAACTTTGTTTTATAACAAAATGTATTTTTTTTATTTAATGAACTTTATCAGAGACTAATTTGGTAAGTAGTTTAGGCTCGTTGTATTAAAAATTATAGTTATGAAACTTAATGGAAGAAGTCTTTCGCCGATCAGAATTGTTAATAAAATATCTACTTAGCCATGTAATTTTGAAAAGTTTTGCTATATATAGTTAAAAAACACTAGATTATTCAACAATAAATCATGAAACAATTTTATTAAATAATAAATATTAAATCAAGAGTTATATATATTATAAGAACAAAAAAGTTATTATAATGTTATTTTTCATATAGTTAACACTACATATGTGAATGGAAATTTTTTTGGAAGACAATTTATAGCTAAAGTTGTGTTCGTTGCCAACTCCAATGGTTAAGCTTTAGAAATTTAGTTTGGTTTTAAACAAGTTACATTAAAATTTTTATTAATTTTTTATTATTATAACGTCAAGTAGTAAAGTACATGAAATTTTAATAAGTTTAGTAACCTACCTAAGAAATAAAATTTAAACCAGAATGAAAAACTTAATAATTAATTTTGAATGGTATCAAGATAGAGAATTATTAAACTTGCCCGTTAATCCAAAAAGAATGGTAAAATAAATAGTATAGTATCTTCATAGAGAATTTTAGAGAATTAGTATAGTATACTGTACAGAATTTGCGTGTTAAGTTTTAAAAAATATTTGCGATGTTAAGTGTTAAATTAATTTGTTTATAGATACCCGGTTGTATACTTGATATTAAAATAACAGCACAATAAATATGATTCTTAATAAATAAGTTTTAGTAGTAAGTTTAGATAAATGAATACTTGAATCTTGCTAGAGACATTTTATTTCAGTTCATTTTTCATGTACTATTTTTGTTCAAGTAGATCACTGTCAAGACGGATTAAAACTGGTAAAAACTTTCAAAAGTAATGAGCTTCATTCTGCAGTTGGTGTTTTTTGTAAATTAATAATAAAGAAGGTATTTGTTTCACGACTCAATATCCTTTAAAAGTTTTCAACGAAAGGATTTTAATCCTTCTTTAAAAGACCTTGGTAGAGAATTAAACTAAACTTAACACCTTTTATTCTCATCTTTCACCATTAAATAAGGAATCATTTTGTATCAAATTTAAAAGAAAAGGTTAAATTTAATCAACTGTGATATATTAATTTTGAAAATTATTTGCTCTATATTTTCTTAGAAAATAGACTGAACAAAAATTGGTAGGATTAGTACCTCAGGCCAAATTGCATGTATTGAGAAATTCAAAACCAGCCCAAAAGTACGTGGCTTGTGATGGATGGAGGTACAATGTGTGTTTAACTTCACAAGTTTTCTTATAAAATAGTATACCATTGACTGATCGCAACTAAAAAGTTAAGTATGCAAAACAAGATTTAATTAGATGTTGTAACAGTCTAAATTATTAAACACGTGTTGTCAAAATAACTGTGTAAAACCCTGTTAACAAAAAAACTGTGTAATTTGTTGTTTCAAACTTTTGGATTTGAAAAAAATTAAATATTTCTTTTGTTGTAAGTTAAACATCTCTCATTCAATTCCAGTATCATAGTTTTATTACAATGTATAAAAATCATGTTGTTTTTTTTCTTTACTTAAATAAGATTTATTTTCAGTCAGGAAACTGAATTAAGGAAACTATGCATTAAAAGAGACTTAAAGAGATCAAGCGAAAGAAAGATGAGGAAATTAAAGCTCTTCAGATGATTGAGAGTGGTGAAATTTATTTTACGCAATTAGTTGTGACACAAAAAAATCTTTAAAAATCTAATGTTCTAAAATTTTACAGGAAAACTCTTTGATCTTGTTGTTCTACTTCCAAATCAGCGTTGAACTTCAAAAGTTTATACGAATCAGGTGTAACATTTCTTTTGCAGCACGGACATTGTTTACATCTACTCCCAACAATATTGCCAGCACATTTGCAACACAACGGGTGTCCGCAAGATGGCGCTACGATGTGCATGTCTTCATCAAGGATCTCCTTGTAAGTGCTGAGACACACGGGACAGCTGTTTTCGTCAAAAAATTTTGCAACCACGCTGTCTTTGTCGTATTCTGTCAACTCTCGTGCTATTTCACACTGATCAATCGAGCTTTCTCCAGCTGGTACACTTTCGCACTTTCCACATGCCAACAATGGAGGTATGGGAATTTTCATTGTTAGCTCGCAGTCGCCCATCAAGTCGTCGTCGTGTAGTTCTTCGAGACCTTCGAGTATTTCAGATCGCATTCTGACGAGTCCCGTACCACGCACGAACATGTTCGCAATTTGAAACGCCGCCCTTTCTTCGGTGGGATGCCTGAACTTGATTCTGGAGTAAATTTGAAAGCTGCCCCCGTGAAGCAAAAACGATTTCTTCTTGTCTCTGCGAAGCCACATGATGAATTTTCCGCATTTGCCCCGGAAGCTACTCCTTTTAATTATTATTTTACCAATTGAACCCGACATTTTGCCTTCCGATAAACTGTAAAAATGTAAAAGCTACTTAAGAAATTAAAAGTTATAACTTAAGTATAACATTATTTGACAAAAAAGTGATGTGTGCATTTTTAGAAAACTTGTTAGTCTTTTTAGGTTATTTTAATTAGATGAAGAAGAAAGCTTAAATTAGAAGAATGAAAATTTCACCGGACTCAGACTTTTACATTTAAAAATGACTTTAATTAATAAAGATTAAAAAAAAGACTTAGTTTATGAACATAAAATTTATTTTATACGGATTCAAAATATTTTTATCAGTTCATAATAATTTAGTTGAAAACATATTTAAAGTAAACACTATGTTTGAAATGGAACAGGCAAAGTTCCAACCCGCGCACAATTCTCACCCGATCAACTCAAAGTGAAAAATTATAAAACAAAAAGAAAAAAACTAAAAGTAAAAAAAATTCGACAAAGGGGAAAAGTTAGGAGAAGCAGTGATAATGTACTCACAGAGAAATTGTGGATTACTTAATATATTAGTACTATTACTCAAAATTAAATAGAAACTTATTTAAAATACCTTATAAATACTAGTTGCTATTTTAATAGCTTCATACAAATCAGACAGACAGTTTGAGTAATGTATCTTTTGTAAAAAAAAAGCCAAAACCACTATTATAAAACCTCTATTTCAAAAATATAAGTTACATTTAAAAATAGCTTGTAATGAATAAAACCTAACAACAATTTAAGTTAAGTGTAAATTACTTTAAAACTCTAGCTAATGTCAACTATCAATGTTTAAATAACTCTAAAACAATTAAGTAATGTTAAAACAACTGTTCGTATACTTAAACCATAAGAATACACAAATAAATTTGGATGCAGTTTTTACTATATTAAGTAATTTTGGTCTAATTCTCAGTCACTAATTGTTATTTAAAACATCAATAAAAAAATAAATGTAAATAAAAAACAGTTATTCAATGTTATGCTTGACTGCACAAAGACTTCATTTCAACATATGGTATTTTTTACTTTAGATATTTGACATTTAAAACAATATAACAACAAGTAGAATACAGTAGTTTCATTACTATACTAGAAAAAAAAAAAGAAAAGCAGTAATATTAATAATAAAATAAACTAATAAAAATAGTTTCAGTGGTATTTGGTTGGGTTGGAATTGTTTGGGTATAATTTGTTTCAGGTTAAAGTTGATTTTAAGTGGAAGTTTTTTTAAACGTACTTTTAAACTTATAAGTATTAGACGGATAATTTAATATCATAGTTATTAATTAACACTGATTGTAGAACTTAAAACAGTTGTAAGAACTAACCAATTAAAAAAAATGAAAATGACCGAAACATTACTTAAGTAAAACCTAGCTTAATGTAATTCTAATAATCATAACTCTTTAAAAAAATGACTTTTTAAATTTCTAAAACTACCTAACATAGTGGAAAATATGTAAAGACTTAAGCTTAATTAGATAAAGAGTTTTAAAATAAAATATATAGATCACATTTATCTTAAACATTAACACATAAACATTATTAAAACATAAAAAAGATAAAAGAAAGGCGGCTGTTTATATTTTATACAACTTTGCGCTTAAACTAAGACATTCTTTAAATAATGAAATTTAAAAATTATTATATACTATTACTTTGTATTTTTAAAAAGTAAAAACATCTTATGTTTATAAAATATAATTTGTTTTAGAAGGAAAAAGCTAATTATAAATCCTTGTTATCCTTTAAGTTATGTTGGTGAGTGGTATATAGTTTTTAAAATTTAGACCAAATATTAATTTAGAGTTAGTTATGTCCAATATTGTAGAAATTTTGCACAAAATACAAAATACTCTTAATTTTTAAATTAAGTTATGTTTAAACACTTAACACTTATGTTTAAAAGTACATTTATTAGTTGATTTCTGATTTATGTAGTTGTACATTTTTAAAACGTTATATAAAAATGTTCAAAGTAAAAATAAAAATAAAAAAAACTTTTTTATTTATTTGAATGTAAACATAGATCAAATGAAATTTCGAAATCTAAAGAACTTTACGTGTTGTTTGACTATACAAATAATAAACTATATATTATTTTATACAGCCATAATTTGAAAAAAATAAAATTTTTAAGCACACTTTCCATCAATACACAATTGTTTTTTAATTTTATTTTTTAATACCTGCTTTTTACAAGCTTTATTTAACAGCTTGAGTAGTTGATGACTTTCTTTAGTTAAATTTAGTTTAACTGTTTTGCGTCAATACAATAAGTTGGACATTTTGGCTTTTTTAATTTTGATAGAATGTTTTACCAAATTGGATTATAACTGCTCTTTAATTGATAAATACAAAAGCAGGGTTTCCTTAATTAATTACTAAAATTTAACATTTAACATAAATTTTTAAAGCTATGATCATCTTATTTGTTATATTTTTTAAGTTAAAAACATAAATTTGTTGTTTTAAATCAGTTCTCAATAAACAGCTTGTTAATGATACTTTGAAAAAAAGAAGTTTTTTTTATTTAAATATCTTTTTTGTTTAAACCAGTAGTCAGCAAACTGCGGCCCGCGAGCACCTTGTTTTTTTAATAGAATGCAGCCCACAAAACAAATTCAGCGGCCCGTGAGTTTGTAAACTTTTGTTTTGAGTAAACTTTACAATTAAGTTAAACTTATTCAGTTTTGTAAAATCTAATTATTTTCGTTTTAAATCCCTGTACAAAACTTAAATTAAAACAATTGAAAGACTTCACTGCTTTGCCTCAATAATGTGAAATAGACATATTAGCATTCGATCGGTGAGTTTTTATCAATTTCACAATAACTATCTTCTTACAACTGAAAGTAATTATCTGAAAAAAAGAGTGTGAGAAGAGCTTGGAATCAGTAAGTTATTTATACAATACTTTTTTAGTAAATAAAACAAATGCAAATGTTTACCATTGTGTACAAAAGTAATGCACAGTAATTAACTAAAACGCATTTCTTTACAATCTAGGTGTTTTGTTTAACATCTAGTTTATACCTATGTTTCTTTTGTAGATGTTTTATCGTGATAAGTTGTGTTTGTGCGTGCTAAGAAAAATTTAATCTATATTATTAAGAAATAAGGTTTATTTTAATTTGGTTTTGACAAATTTTTATTTTTTACAAGTTTTTTGTGCACTTTAAACTGTTTCCTATGCACACCAGTTAAGAAGGATGACTTTTTAAACCACTTTTTTTTAGACTCTAGTTAGACTACGTGTAGTTTATGCACAATTTCTGATTATTATTGTTTTTACATAGAAAATATAGGTGTACAAACATACATATAATAGTATAAATGACATAAAATAAATTAGTTTTTCAAAGGTATACATTTCATTTTTTTAAAATAATGGTTTTTGGCAAGTTAAATTTATATCTTGAGTATGCATACGAATGCATAGTGCATACATGCTATTTTTTAGAACTACGTTTTTAATGCAAACTACATTTAGATTGGTAAATTTATTAAATCTGTACATTGCTAGTCAAAATACTTCAAGTTTAAGCAATTGATAACTTAACATTGCCACACAATCAGACAAAGTCCGGGTAGTTTATAGACTTTTCAAGTCTTAGTCAAGTTTAGGCATTTTTTTCAGTTTTTGGCTTGAAGTTTTTCTTATTCCATAATATCAGACTAGGTTTTGTTCACTCAGGCTGGCTTTTTTGCTTTAAAGAGTGGCAAAGTAAACTTATGATGTATGTTTTGTTAATTTCACTGTTTTGGTTTAAATTAAAATCTATTTTATATTATAAGTCTTGCAGCTGCTATAGTTTGAAATATTATTTAAACTAATTGTATACATTATATAATCAGTGATGAAACAAACTTTAAACTCTAGAAAACTTAGAATTTAACCCAGACATCAACTATACGTTTCAACTTGTGGCTTATATTTTTGATACGGTTAAAAAAGCTGTCTTTTTACTAAAAAAAGTTAATGTAAGAGTTGTTTCTAAATATGGTAAAAATTAGCTATTTCAACCAAGTTGTGAAACCAAAGTTTGTTATAAAAGAAAATATTGTAATTATATGCTACCAACTTGGCAAACTGTAGCCCTAAAAGCAAATTTCTGCGGCTCGCCATGTTTGTTTTTAGTAAAACCACACATTTTTGAAACATAAGAATTAAGATTTTTGCAAATACTTACTACTAGATTTTAAAAAATATAAAGATTATGTTCGGTTAAGGTTGATTAATGTTTAAGAGAAAATTAGCTATATATAGACTAGCTTTATTATATTTGTTTAAGAGCTCTTTCAGTCATATAATCCGGGTTAACTTGGCCCGCCCCTTAATTAAAATACAGCTACTTTTACCATTAAAATACGGTGTTTTTTTTTGGAAAATGTAGAAAAACATTAAAATAATAGTTATTTATTGTAAGACTTACACTTAAATAGTATATGTTTAATAGACAAAAAGATTACATTTTAAAAGTTGATTAACGGTTAAAAATTACATGTACCTGTTAGCTATATTTCTTAACATACAGTCTAACAGAGTTTCCTTTAGGGCCATGACAGAAATCAGGGTTGCAACTCGTTTTATCAATTTTTTTTGAGGTTTTCCAAATTTCTTCCAGGTTTTTAGAAATACATATTTTTGAGTCTATTTTTAGTTTATAATTAAGTTTAAGAAAAAATACTGTGCTAAAAAGTGTAAAAAATTAAAAAGATAGTGTAAAGCTACTTTTAATATGTTTTTTTCATAAAAATTTTTTTTTAATGATGACAAATTCAGAAAATCTATTCAGATGTAAAATTAAATATATAAGGAACTCTGATTAATATTCTGTTACAATCATTAACATACTATTTATAGATGTGCAATTTAAAACAAAAATAAGAAGACAAAAAACAAAATAATGAACTTTCGACATAACGAAACTCAAAAGTATACAAATTCAATACTTTTAAAATATTTTTTGTACTCATGAGCTTAAGAGTAACTTGGAGCATATATTTGCTTTTTGACATTGTGTACAAGTAAAGGATCGAAATTTATTCTTTTCTACTGCGTTGTTTTACAATTTATTACTTATTATTGTATTTCAATTAACTTTAAATGTAAGTATCACACTAAGCACTGCAGATTGAAAGTGTTGTTAAAGACTGACTTAAATCAAATGTTGCTACATTTTATTGTTTTATGCAATTTTTTAATGCTTCTAAAGCCTAACTTTAACTCGATATTATCCTAATGTTTAGATAAGTATTTTAAAAAAGTGGTAGTTTTATAACTATTTTTTTAAATATATAAATTAAAAACATTGAACTTCAGCAACTTAATTAGTTTGCAGAAACCAACAAATTTAAATTACAGTTTACAGTTGTATTTTAGGGTTTGTGTACAAGTAAAAAGGAGATAGTGTAGATGTTACTAAAACTAATAAATTAAAAAAAGTTTTGAGAATCTGTTTAAACCTTGTACTTGAACAACTAGCAAAAAGCAATTATAAAGAAAACTTTTAGTGTTATAAACGAGACTAGTTTTATTGTAACTATAATTTTCTGCTTAGAAATAAGCTCTAAAACTTCTCCTAAAACTAGAAGTAAGGCGACATCTTGTGACAATTATTTTTCGACACAAATATTAGCTTACAACTATTAAATATAAACAGCTGGCTTTAATAAATACTCAGGATCCAATATAATTGCCGTTTTGGATGAGAAATTTTAAAAAACTGTTGTAGAACAGTTAAAATCAATTCAAATGTAAATATAAATATAAAAGGAACTCTGATTAATATTCTGTTACAATCAATAACATACTGTTTATAGATTTGCAATTTAAAACAAAAATAAGAAGAGAAAAAACAAAAAAATGATTCGATCTAAATATTATGTGTTTTTTGATGTGTTATAGAAGTATTTTCAGCGCTCCTAAACTTCTAATACTCCACTAACGTTAATTCGAAATCATCAGTGATGTTGAGTTAAATGTATGGACTAAATAATTAAATATAAGTGCTAAAACTAATTTAGATATACCAGAATTAAAAAATATTTACTTTCAGTACTTTTAAATTATTATTGGTACCCATGCCTAAATACTTAAGCTTAACTTGTAGCATATAATTGCAATCTGACACTGTATACAAGTTAAAGATAACATGATTTAGTAAAATTATTGTGAATAAAAGGTTTAATATTTTTTTAAGAACTAGAAAAAAATAGATATAAAAACTACTAAGTTATTGATAAAATCAACTTGTTTAATATTAAGATTTATTGTACATTCAGAGATACATTGAAATGTTTCTCTTAAAACTAAAAGTAAGGCGACATATTTTGACAGTTACTTTTTTGTATTATGAATATCTCTTTCAAATTTTTTTTTTAAACAAAATCTAACAAGTATTAGTTGTATAGTTTTGTAATTCTTGCTGCTTGCTTATTATTTTTCAATTACTTACGAGTATTAGTCAAATTTTATTAGTACAACAGATTAAACTAAAAATAATCATTCAAGTTAATTTCATAGTGGTAAAAAATAAGAATATTTGCCAGAATTATAAAATAAAATCATGAAAATTTTAGATGGTTTTGAAAAAATCATCTAAGCGTTTGTACAGTAATCAGAACTTTTTATTTTACGAGGTTTGGCAGCCCTGTTTTGTAGTGATAAAACTAAATATAGCTTATAAAAAGTTTCTGTAAAAAGTTGATACAACAAATTGGCTCTTAAAACTCGTTGAAACTCATAGAACATAAGTTAACAATTTATTTAGTGTCTTACTTATACTGAAAGTTCCACAATAATTGATTTATTTTTTAGTTTTGTTTTATTTTTTGTTATAAAATCTCAAGTAGAAAACTGTTTTATGTTAAACAAAATTATATTTATAAAATGTAAAGCACTTGGAACTGGTTATAGTAAATAATTTTTTGCCTATTTTTTTGCATTATGGTTTTTAATTAAATTTTTGATTTTAAGCTTTAATTATTTAGGTTTATTAATCACTGACCATTATTTTTCAATTTCTATCAACGACAGCAATAAAGTGGACAGTTGAAAAATGTCTATAAGTTGACTTTTAGCTTTAAACATTTATGTATTTATAAAATACCACAACACTACTAATTTTTAAACCAGTAAACTTTTTTTCTAAATTTTATATTTTATACAAAATTAATTAACTTAAGTGATCAAGTTTTAAATGATAGGTATCCTTACAAAGTTATTATGCTTATGATTTGTATATCTTGTTTCAAATTTAAAGTTATTTTCAGTTTTAAAATCTTCAACAAACAGTTAATATTTACTAATTCTGTTTACAATTCTAATAAGTATTAGTTGCTTAGTTTTCTAACTCTTGTTTCTTGCTTATAATTTTTTCAGTTATTTACCAGTTTTATTCAATTTTTTATTACTTCAACAAAATATACTTAAGAAAAGGGCATTTAAATTAATTTCATAGTCATTAAAATAATTAAAATAGATGGCATACTAATATAAAAAAGTCACTAAAATTAAGTTATTTTTACGAAAGTCATTCAAGCTTTTGTTCAGTATTCAAAACTTTTTTTTACAATTCTAGAAGCCCTGTTTTGTAGTTTTAAAAATAAATAGAGCTTATAAAAAGTTTCTGTAAAAATTTCTTACAATAAATTGGCTCTTAAAACTAGTTGAAACTCATAGAACTTAAGTTTACAATTTATTTAGTGTCTTACTTTTACTGAAAGTTCCACAATAATTGATTTATTTTTTAGTTTTGTTTTATTTTTTGTTAGAAAATCTCATGTAGAAAACTGTTTTATTTTAAACAAAATTTTATTTATAAAATATAATGCACTTGGAACTGGTTATAGTAAATAATCTTTTTGCCTATTTTTTTGCATATGGTTTTTAATTAAATTTTTTGATTTTAAGCTTTAATTATTTAGGTTTATTAATTACTGACCATTATTTTTCAATTTCTATCAACGACAGCAATAAAGTGGACAGTTGAAAAATGTCTATAAGTTGACTTTTAGCTTTAAACATTTATGTATTTATAAAATACTACAACACTACTAATGTTTAAACCAGTAAACTTTTCTTCTAAATTTTATATTTTAGTTTATTTTATACAAAATTAATCAACTTAAGTGATCAAGTATTGAATGATAGGTATCCTTACAAAGTTATTAAGCTTAGGATTTGTATTTCTTGTTTTAAACTTAAAGTTACTTCCAGTTTTAAAATCTTCAACAAACAGTTAATATTTACTAATTCTGTTTACAATTCTAATAAGTATTAGTTGCTTAGTTTTCTAACTCTTGTTTCTTGCTTATAATTTTTTCAGGTTATTTACCAGTATTATTAAATTTTTTATTACTTCAACAAAATATACTTAAGAAAAGGGCATTTAAATTAATTTCATAGTCATTAAAATAATTAGAATAGATGGCATACTAATAAAAAAAAAATCACTAAAAATTCAATTATTTTTACGAAAATCATTCAAGCGTTTGTTCAGTATTCAGAACTTATTTTTTTACAATTCTAGGTCTAGGAACCCTGTTTTGTAGTTTTAAAAATAAATAGAGCTTATAAAAAGTTTCTATCAAAATTTTCTTACAACAAATTGGCTCTTAAAACTTGTTGAAACTCATAGAACATAAGTTTACAATTTATTTAGTGTCTTACTTTTACTGAAAGTTCCACAATATTTGATTTATTTTTTAGTTTTGTTTTATTTTTTGTTAGAAAATCTCAAGTAGAAAACTGTTTTATGTTAAACAAAATTTTATTTATAAAATATAAAGCACTTTGAATTGGTTATAGTAAATAAAAATTTTGCCAATTTTTTTGCATTATGGTTTTTATTTCAATTTTTTGATTTTAAGCTTTAATTATTTAATTTTATTAATTACTGACCATGGTTTTTTTAATTACTCCCAACGACAGCAATAAAGTGGACAATTGAAAAATGTTTTTAAGTTGACTTTTAGCTTTAAACATTTATGTATTTATAAAATACCACAACACTACTAATGTTTAAACCAGTAAACTTTTCTTCTAAATTTTATATTTTAGTTTATTTTATACAAAATTAATCAACTTAAGTGATCAAGTTTTAAATGATAGGTATCCTTACAAAGTTATTAAGCTTAGGATTTGTATTTCTTGTTTTAAACTTCAAGTTACTTCCAGTTTTAAAATCTTCAACAAACAGTTAATATTTACTAATTCTGTTTACAATTCTAATAAGTATTAGTTGCTTAGTTTTCTAACTCTTGTTTCTTGCTTATAATTTTTTCAGTTATTTACCAGTATTATTAAATTTTTTATTACTTCAACAAAATATACTTAAGAAAAAAACATTTAAATTAATTTGATATTCATTAAAATAATTAGAATAGATGGCATACTAATAAAAAAAATCACTAAAAATTCAGTTATTTTTACGAAAATCATTCAAGCGTTTGTTCAGTATTCAGAACTTTTTTTTTTACAATTCTAGGAACCCTGTTTTGTAGTTTTAAAAATAAGAAAAGCTTATAAAAAGTTTCTATAAAAATTTTCTTACAACAAATTGGCTCTTAAAACTAGTTGAAACTCATAGAAGATAAGTTTACAATTTATTTAGTGTCTTACTTTTACTGAAAGTTTCACAATAATTGATTTATTTTTTAATTTTGTTTTATTTTTAGTTAGAAAATCTCAAGTAAAAAATAGATTTTTGTTCAACAAAATTTTATTTATTAAATTAAAAAACATTTTGGAATTGGGTTATAGTAAAGTAAATGTTTGCACATCTTTTAGCATGATGTTTTTTTTTATGCTTTGTTTTCAAGCATTGATTATTTTAGTCTAAAAATTACTGACAATGGTTTTTTTAATTAAGCTCAGTAGACTAGAAAAAAATTACATTTTAAAAATGTCTATAAATTGACATTCACTTTATATAACTTATATATTTTTAAGATACTAAAATACTAATAATGTTAAAACCAGTAAATTTTCTTTTAAATTCTAGATTTTAGTATATTTTATACAAAATTAATTAACTTATGTAATCAAGTTATAACTAATAGGTATCCTTACAAAGTTATTAAGCTCAGAATTTGTATATCTTGTTTTAAACTTAAAGTTACTTCCAGTATCAAAATCTTCAACAAACAGTTAATACTTAGTAGTTCTGTTTACAATTCTAACAAGTATTAGTTGTTTAGTTTTGTAATTCTTGTTTCTTGCTTATAATTTTTTCAATTATTTACCAGCATTAGTCAATGACTAGTGTCTCTTTACTACGATTTTTGTTTAAATGACCCAATTTTTTTATTGGTCTATCTATTGACTTACACTGATCATACAGCTAATAGAGCTAGATTTTGTTAATAAAAGGGTGCACGATAATTCAAATTCAGGCAGTTGAAGTTATTTGAAAAATGTTTAAAGGGCCAAAACTCAAAAAGTAATTTACAAAAGTAAAAATAAAAGTAGTTATTTATGTATTATTAATGTATACGAGCTACTGTTTTTAAAAAAAAAATAGTGATGTAGCTAAAACAAGTTTTCAAATGTAGTTAGTTTTAATAATCATTTATTATTCTTAAATAGCTTTTTTTTAAATTTAATTATGACAAAATAGTTTTTTATATTAATGAGACCGACAAACCTGTTACTTAGATTTTTAAAATATATTTTAAATTTTTTAGGTATGGTTTTCTAACTAAGATTTTGTGAAATTGAATTGTCATTTATCCATTTATAAATAAAATTAAATATAATAATAGCATATACAAATAGTTATTATTAATTTTAAGATAACTTTTACTTGCATTATGATAATAAAATATTTTTACATAGTAGTTGAATACATCTTACAAGTAATTTATCGAAAACTACTGTAGAATATTCTATTATATCTCACAATTATATCTTGTGCTGCCCCACTAGAGTTTTTTGTCGCACCTGAAAATTACAAAAGTTTATTTTAAACATAGTTTAAAAAAGAAACTTTTTTTTATTTAAATTAAACCGTTATTGATTTTCATCGTTTACTTTATGTCCCCTTGATTTTTTATTTTTAAAAACAATTTAGTATTTTTTTTTTCAGCAACTTTGAAGCATTTTATACCTTAACCCCAATAAAAAACTGTTTCTAGAAAAAAGGACGGTTGCTTTTTACAACTATAGGATTATTTAAACTAAATAATTTAAAGTTAAGGTTTAAAACTACAAGGATGCAAGTTTTCAATGGGTAGTATTTAGCAAATTGTCTTAATTGTGCTGGTTGTTTTGTCAGTTTGTATATTTTCAGGGTAATTGTTTTTAGAGGATAAGTGTAATATATTATTTGTCTTATAAAAAAAATTACAATTGTATCGTAAACCAATTACCAAATTTAGCAAAAATGAATTTCCAACACGTAGACCATATAAGGCTTATTAGTTAAACAAATTTTTTCTTTTAGTATGTCAACTTAAAAATTAGCATTAATTTAAAAATACTCATTACTATTAGGTCAGTTAGTGAAAAATAGTCAAGTGTAACACTTTTACAGACTTATACTTAAACTAAATTAATATTAAAAAAGCAGAAACATGAGTGACGAAATCTGCGGAAAACAATTCAATCTCACATTTGAAAAAGTAAGTTAATCTTATTCAATTTATAAAAAGCATTATAACATTTAGATATATAATAATGCATATAGTATAATAATGTGAATTAAATTTTGTAAACTTTTGTGTAAACTAAATTTCAATAACACATACTAATGTTAAAATTAAAAACAATAACTGGTTAAGTTGAACTTTTACTAAAACTTTTAGAACATTTACAGGCTAAATACTTTATTTAATTTAAATATAATTTTATTTATATTTTTACTAAAACTTTTTTTTAGTCTTTTTAGATAAAACTTAAAAAAAACATGTGCAACTTTATTTTTATTTAATGCAAAAACTAACTTATCAAGTCTTTTATCACAGAAAGCAAATTCACCATTGCTGCCTAGACTCAAGCCGACTTCAGAAACCGATATCTTTACTGACTTTAATAACGTAACAGCCAAGCGTTTCCGCATGGACAGAACACAAAATTCTCCTAAATACCGAAAGAGAATGACAGAATGGTGGCTGCGAAACAACGTCGAAGTAAAAGATGGTAATTTTCTCTGCAGAGAACAGTTTTACAACGTATACTTGTTCCACTGCGAAAAGCGCAAACTGAATCATGTGGACAATGGAACCTTTGGGAAATGCGTCAGATCCGTGTTTGGCAATTTAAAGGACAGAAGACTCGGAGCAAGGTAAATTTATGTAAAATATTTAAAACATTGTTTTTTTTTTCAAGTACTTATCAAATAAATTTTAAAACGTATACTAGCTCGGAATCACTCGTCTCAAATTATTCTTAAGCAAACTTTTGATATACTTTAGTTTGACAATATTATACTGATAATTGTAATAACTGTTAATTACTTTTGTACTTAACAGAAATCATTCGAAATTTACGTACGGTGGAATAGATTTGTGAGTTTTTTTTATTTTTTAGTTACGAAATTGTTTAACTTAAAAATAACTTGTTTACTTTTTTTATCATTTTGGATTCACTTGGTGATTTCAAATTTTGAATGAACATGTTTTTTCAGAATACCGAGTGCAATAGAATATGTTGCCAAATCAGGTCCAGGTAACAACCAATATGTGGACGATGCAAAGGAAATAAAACTTAAACTTGAAAAAGTATTTATGAAAGAAATTAGTATACTTCAACCCTTCTTCTCTTGCACTAATATTTCAAAGGTAATATAATAAAACTTTAGACTTTATCATTAATTTTTTTTAAGATTTAACTACATGCAATATCTTCTACTAAATACATTTGAATTGTAATTTAATTTATTTCCTCTAAATAACTTTTAATCAAACTAAATAAATTTTCAGCACGACATCGAATGTTTCAATTCAATCTACTGCTCGCACTGCTTCAATTTTTCATCACATGTTCTGAACAACCAGTTTGACGTGATTGAAATTATTCTGTTCAACCTCTGGACTTGGATCAAGGAGCAACGCAGCAAGTTCTTTTCAATGTGCGGGCATGATGAATTTGTGAAAATGATAGGAGAAAAAGACAGTGCAATGTATGAGCTGCTTCTTGAGAAACTGATTCCCGATCTGCTGCAACCGATGCCAACTGATCACTTGCAATATTTATGGGAGTTTGCAGATAAAATTAAGGAGAAAATGATGGCTGCGTTGAGAAAAGTGCAAGTTCCAGTTGGTTTATTTAAAGTAAAGGTTAGTATTTGACGTCTGTATGTATAAAAGTTATTATTTTTAGAAAGTTTTAGTTGTCTTTTTTTCTATTGATATTAGTGACTAAGTTTAGTTTTGTAAATTTATCTCTCGTTGTGGTAGCATTTTGTTTCTTTGAATTGTTAAAAATGTCCTAACGCATTTTAATATGCAGTACAGTAACCTCTCGCATCTTTACGCACTCGTGACGTAAGGCACTCTCGTTTAGCTACGCATTTTAGAATTCTATAAAATTCAAAAAAAAAAAATTAATATTTTTTAATACTGCACAAATTAAGTTTATTTTATATTTTTGATGTAAAATATGTTTTTAAATGCTTACTCACTTCACTATATCTTTAGACTTTGTAAATTTATGTTCCTTGACTAATTGATAAGCATTTAGTTATACCTCAGTATATCAGAAATTTTGTAAACAATAAGAGTTTAAATTAAAATTCTGAAAGAAATATGACTGTGTTAAATAATAAAAGTATAATGAAATCATGAAAGTTTAAAACACAAACCAATAATACAGAACTCTTGCCCTATATATGAACAAACATCTAAATAAGAAACCTTATGAAACTTCCTAGCAAAAAGTAGCAGTGGTATATAAATATAGAGTTTACATTTGACACAAATTCTTAATTATAAATTGAATTTGCAAACAGAATAGGATATAAATGTTTAATATCAAATAAATCACATATAAATAAAGATAAAATCTACTTATTATTATTATTAAAATTAGTAATATTTTTCTAAAAGTATTATTGTTTCATGTCAATTTAAATAATTTTTTTTTAATATATCTTTAGTTTTATCTTTTGTCTCCATATTTCTAAATAAGTTAAACAAATTTTTTATAAGTGAGAAAGTCCCCAGTCTGCTTTTAACTAGAAGCAATATCAAAAAAACAGCCATTATAGTAAGTACATTTGGTACCTCTCGTATCTTTACGCAGTTTTTCTTAGACACAATGCATGTGCGTAAATAAGCGAGAGGTTACTGTACTTTGAAAATGTTTAAACTGCATTTTAAATTGAAAATACAAGAGTATAAGACATGTACGATACAAAAAGCTATGAATGAAGATAACTTTATAAAATTTCAAAACATAAATCTGTATAATCCCAAATAATCTGTATATTAAATAGAATACTAATGTTTATTTGTTAACAAAACTACTCTATCTTGTAAACCATATAAAGCATAAAGTTGCTACCACTAATGCTATAACGCATATAATAACTTATTAAATCCTGATTTCTCATATTTATTTTTTATAGTAAAGTTTTTGGTGTACAAACAAAATTTATTTGCATATGCATAGAAACAAATATTTTTGCTAAATATTATAGATATGAATTAATATTATAATTAATTTTTAGATAAAGGAAGTATCCAAGTTTTCCGACAGACTTAAAATGCTCATTAACTTTTTAAATAAAGTTCAAAATGTACCTGAAAACTTTGATGATGCGAAGCTTGTAGAACAAATGATGATTGGATTCCATGTAATAAATTTTGCAAAAATTAAAGTAAGTGTTTTCACTAAATGAGTAAATTACGTTATAACCACTTTTTTTAAAATTAACAAAACATAACAACGTTTCCTTAAAGTACTTTTCTAATGTCTAAGACGCTTTTTTTATCTCTTTGTATAAAAAAGATATCTAAATTTATAGAGAGAAGACGACTCTGAATCTTTCTCAACACATGTTAGCGTTATAAAAGAACTACTAGAAGGTTTTATTTGCAATCAGCTGAACTTGAAGAGTTTGACTGACTCGCTACGACGTCTTGTTGAAAACAAAGCGCTCGTATTTGTTAATGGCTCTGTAAACACCATCTTCCATTTCTTAGAATGTACAAGGTAACTATTTATATAACAGCATAGAACTATTTTAATTTAAGTTAATGTTTATGGAGTTTAGATTTGAAAATAAAGTTGTTTTTGAGCATATTTCGAACTATTAGATCTTTGCTCCTATTCGTTATCCAACATTTATTTCAATTTTTTGTTATGTATATTTATACTAATCAGCTTTTACATATTGAAACTTTGACTAATTCAAACAGAAAGCTAATTTGCGATGATTTAGCAAAAACGTCATCAGCCACCTTCTTCTACTTCCAAGCAACTTTTGAATTTATCAACGATTTCTTCTCTCATTCTCTCCAACATCTACTTCCAAAAACGAACCAAACTACTAGTAACTCGAACACTTTGAACAAACAGTCAACTGCTTCTTCTAATCCTGCATTTAGCAAAAATGAACTTTATCATAGTTTAATGAAACCAAAAGGTACTACTCGAACAAACAGTGTTGTAAGCAAAAACTCCATGGTAACTTCCCATTCAGTACCATCAGGTTGTACTGTAGTCAGCAAAGAGGCTGGAAATACTGTTAAGCTGCATTATGTTAATGACAAAAACGAATTGATATCTTGTACTGTTACGGATAACTTTTCGAAACATTTTGATCGTCATGTCCTTGGTCAAGCTAGAAACAGCATTTACGAAACTGCTGACCCTAAAAACACATCAGGTAGTAAAGAGAACAGAAAACGAAAAGCAGTTGTAGAAGAAAATAATATTCGTGAATATAAAAACAACAACATTTATCTTGGTGAATTAAAAGCGTTCTGTTTAGAAAACAAAAAAAATTAGAAAATATCAACAAGTTTTGAATAATTTATATTAGAGCCTACAAAGTTTATTTTTTCGTGTATAGCTACTTTTTATAGTCTTTTATCATTGTTTTTTTTTTGGTAGCGCTGAATAGTATTACAATAAATTATATGCATTTGAAGTTAAACGAAGTAAAATATTAAAGTAGTTTATTACTGTTTGAAAATTTTTTTTTAACTAGTTTGTAGTAAAGTATTACGCTGACTTTTTATGTAACTAGCATAATAAAACAAGTTAAAATAAATAGTACAATAAAAAATATTTAAGTTGCAACAAATCTTTGCAATATTTAAGTATTGTGCATATTAAATGACAAAAGTTATGAAATATGAGGAAGCTTTTTAATTATGCAGATCAAGATAATACTATACTAACATGTGTTTTAATGGGAGCCGATCATTTTTAACCCAATAACATTTCTAACCCAATATCATTTCTAACCCGACTACTTCTAACCCGATCACTATAACTCGATCACTTCTAACCCGATCATTCATTCATTCTATAGTTTGTTCTTATTAGCAGCGCCTTTCCTCATTTTTAAATGTTTTTGATAGATATTTGTTTGACCTGTATTCTTAATGTGCTTTTGACTTAAGGTTTTAAATTCAGTGGTTAGTCAATGCACTTAAATTTTTGATTTCTTTTTTTACAACTGTCAGTACCTTATTTCCAATATATTTTATTTTAATTGTATCGATTTTGCTTTGGCAAAGTTACAAAAACAATTGATTAAAAAAATAATGAAACACCAAATGGTTGCACAAATGTGCAGAACCTAACTCTAAAAAACAGGATGTGTATATCCGGTTGTATTTTATATAAATCATTGTTTTCATAGATATTCATTCTTGTAGTTTGTTAGAATTCTGACATTCTAGTATGTTCTAAATGAATTTAATAAAAGTAACCCTAAACTTTATTTTAGTGTAAAAGTGCGTGATTCAGACTATTTTGCTGATTGTTGCACTAAAATAATTGAAATAGTTTACTAAATCGACTCAGTATGTGTTGCTGAGTTTTGCAGAGAAGGTTTTGCGTAGAAGTTATACTATAATTACTAGCTATACTATAATCACTTACTGAAGATCTATTTAACATCTCGGACAAAATTAAAGCATGGTAGCCAACAATTAGTGGGAGATCGATGCAGTTATGAAAACAAAAATATAAATTGAATTTTTTTGTAGAGAAATTACTGTATACAAGGAAGTTCATGTTGCTACAAACCCCTCATTTGTTGCCACTTGTTAGAAGCTTAATGTTCTAGTAGTAATTCGTATGAGTTGTCTTCTTCTTTTCAGCCAACAGGCCCAGTCTAAGTTACCATCCTTCTCTACATAACAATACTGTCATTCCCAAAGATTTATCTTTAGTTTCATTTTTGTCGGCCAATAAAGACTATTTAAGATATTAAAAAATTATTTAGCAAGTATAAGTTAGGTTACTACATCAAAGTAGTTGAACTAATTGTAAATAGGAATTTTTTAATTACAAGTAACAATGTTTCTAATTGCTACTTCAAAGTAGACCAGTATAACAGAACCTATCATGGATCATGTCGTTGGACTATGTTACCAGGATGGACAGGGTCGCATTCCCATCATATTTTATTAATTTCTTCAGAAACCAGGTGTAATTCCGTAAAAGATCCAAAGACTTAAAATGGATGAATTTCCAAATTGTTTCCCTTTAACTGTGAGACAGTACAAATCTAATAGTCGCTATAAAATGTTTGACTATATCCTTCTCAGCACAATTCTGGTGCATTTTATTGGAGCACCAGATACCTGAAGATTCTATAGTATTGAAAACCAAAAACATAGTTAAAGAAAACTAAAACGTAGAAATATTTATGAAAAACGTGGAAATATACCATCAGTTTCACCAACAAGTTACACCACAGTTTAAATCAAAAAACAACGTGGCAAACATTAGAAATTTATTGAATAGAAAATCTTTGGTTAGAGGAAAATTTAAAAACCAAAACCCTATTGATCATATTCAAAGCTTTCTTAAATTTTTCCGGTCAAGAAAATTATTTTATTCAAAGCCAAAATAAGGTTCAAAGAGATCTATCATCATTTATTCTTGCTGAACCTTAGGGTTGTTGTGATATTTTGGTTGATAAACACTCGATTTAGCTACTTTCTTTTATTTCTTAGACCCATCTTTATTCATAAAAAGTACAAAATAAGATTTTAATTTTTTCTTGAGTAAATTAAAAACTCAACTTAGTTGCTCAAATGCTTAATTACTCTGACGACTGGCTCACCAAAATAGTTTTTGTTAGTGACCAGGAGCAAGCAATAACTCCTGAAATATTTTTTTCCTTAAACAAGTGTTTTCCCAAATTGCACTTGAATTTTGTGTTCCCTACATATATCAAAAATTTTTTTTAGAAAGTTGAAGAGCAGACGTGTTGTAAGCTTATTATACTAAGACTCTAAGACTAATTTGATAGCTTAAAAAACAATTTTTACAAAGTTGTATATACACAAGAAGCAGATTTAAAACATATACAAAAAAAACAATTAGATTTAATACATCAGTTTGTATTAATTTCAAAATGGAAACTTTAACTCCTAAACAAAAAACCACTCACCAATTGTAAAACAGAAAGCGCAAACGCCAAAATCAAGAGTATTACAGGAACATATACTTTAAAACCTTTTAAGTAACATAAAAGAGGCTTGTAGACATTCAGGTTATAGACATTGAAAAGTCCTTTTATAAAGAAGGACAATTTAGGATACCCAAAAATACTGCCCCAAAATTTAATCTTACTAAGCCACAATTAAATACACTTTTTTTTCATTATATCACCACCCATAACAATTCATATACAATTGCAGAAAAACAAAGACTTTTAAAGCAGCCTTTTAAATCCCAAGATAACCTTTTGTCTTACCAGGTTATGAAAATCTTAACTGTAACCTAGCTGACAACACTTCCAATCAAATTTAAAAATATATAATTTACAATGATCTAGTATAACGTAAATCTGTGTTAGTCGATTTATTCTGAACTAAGAATAGATCCTTACAACAATTAATAGAAAGAAGATACTATTAAAGTGGTTGTTATTGAAAATAGTACTTAGCTACAGCATATTGCACTTAATTGGAAGTTTCCGAAAATACATATTCAGTAGTCTTTGGATTACAAACTGAGTTGCAGTTACAAAATAAAGATTACCTTCAATTAGCTTAGCACTTAACTACGACATAAGTTCCGAAAATTTGATAGTTACTTGCTCAGGTCAATAAATGGAGTTACATAATTGTTATGGAAAAGTACAACTGCAATCTATCGGATTACATTTATGAGAAAAGTTCCAAGAATTGCAAACAATGAAAAGTTCCATAAGTTATAATGATGATTTTGAAAAGTTTTTCATCCGTTTAGTACAATTCTATACTCACATAGTTGCAAGTGTACAACTTATGCATCGTTTAATGATGAAAAAATAAAACAGTATACTTAAGTGTAAGCAAAAAAATAATTTGGTAAAAGTATAAAAGCTTGTGTTTGAAACATATTCGCTGTATTCTGAAAAGATTTGATAAATATGTTTCTTAAAATCTAATAAAAGTTAAAGTTTTAATACTTATAAGTTTATAAGAAGATAATCAAGATTGTACAAACAGGAAAACTGTATAAAAAACTAAATCTTATTGATTTTGATAAGATTACTTATGCAGGTGTGTTTGCTAAATAACTTAAAACAATAAATTTCATAGGTCACAAACAAAGTTATTGTTTATGCACAAGTATTAATGAGCAAACAAACGCTTTTATTTTAAATAAAGATAAATCTCCTAGTCAAATATTTTTAGAAAATAGTAATTAATTTGAAGATTGTTAAGAAATATGTAAATTAAAGCGTAAAATTTATGTTAATAATAATTTCAAATATGTTTCAATGTGCAAAAATGATCTGCAACATATAGAAGATATTTTAAATAATAAAAACAGTTTTGTTAAAGATGTCCATAAAATAGAAAAATATGATATTAACGGTGTCTGCACCGATCTCCCACTAATTATTTGCTATCATCTATTAATATTGTCCGAGATGTTAAATAATGCTATAAAAATCCCTTAAGTTTTACACTTTGATAAAATTTATAATACTTCCATATATCGTATTTCAACAATAAGCTACAAATGCAATTCTATATTAGCAAGAAAAACTAGTGCCCATATGCTGGGTACATTTTTATTACATAAGTCAAGAAGTAAAACTGTTTCTTCTTATTTTTTCAATCATTTTAAAATTTCGATGCTTTCTTAAATGAAAGAGCGTAACATAACTTATAAACTCACTGAAGACGAAGGAACGTAATTCAGAGAAGAGTTACTGAATCGAACTTTTGCTTAAGAAGTTGTTGGCTTGGACATTTCAAGCTGTTCTGTAGCGTACTAGATAACTTTGAGCAATTAAAGCGTTTTTGTAGCATCCTAGATGTCCACTAGATCACATGTGAGAGTGATTCATTGCACTTTGCTAAAACATATCAGTTGTTTAGCAGCTAACATAGAGCATTCATTAGACAATTCTTTACAGAGCTGTTGATGGTAAAGCTATTATATCAGTGAAATAGGATATAAAAAAGGGGTCACTGTAAACGTGGGTACACTTCAAAAATAGGTGTAGTTCTTCTCACGGATGCGTACAGTGGTAAATTTTTAAATTGTAACTAAGTTTTGCCACACTTGCACCCGAGACTTTAAAACAATAAGTGCTAATAAATTTTTCATTGAAGAATGATTTTGTATCAGTATTTATTGATTATCTTGTTATAAACATGACAAAAGTAAAGAATGCTATGAGCGCAGTAACCTTAGACCGTTCAAAAATACAACTTTTAAAAATAAAGGGCTGTACATAAAACGATACGATTTGTAATACATAAGAAGATTTGTAATACATAACACATGCCTGAAGCAAAGAAACATTCGCGTGGCTTAAAAAAGACCCCTACTAAGCTAAAATATGTACAACCTCTAAACAACAAAGGCGTATACTTGAAAGGAAATTCTAAGTATGTTGGTAAAATGGCATCCTTGTGAAGAGACTGTTGAACTGGAGGACTTTATGAACAAGAGGGCAGATCGTGAGCACAAATCGATGCATCAAAGTTTTGTGTAAGAGCTGTCAATTAAAAAATTATTTGCAGAGTGGTGGTGTCGAGACAGAAGAGATAAAACCTAGTTACAGAGAAGAGCCTGATACTTCAATAAATTGGTGTTTTGCTTCAGATGTTGCTGGCTTGGACTTTAAGCGGCTGAAGCTGTTCTGCAGCATCCCAGGACCACCAGACTCTTACGATACCTTATATCAAGTAGTGATCCACAGCACTTAGCTAAAACAAATTGAAAACCGTTTCAGCAGCTAACAGAAACCATTCATTAGACAATGCTTTACAGCATGCTGATGTTAAGGCTATTATTTTAGTAAAAACGGATGGTACTTAACAAAAAAGTGGTGACGTGGGTACACTTCAAAAATAGATGTAGTTCTTCTCACGGATGCGTACAGTGGTAAATTTATGGAGGTATAAAAACGTCTGCTCCACTAGCACCCAGCATTTTAGAACAATGAGTGCTAATAAATTTTTCAATTGAAGAATGATTTTTTATTAGTATTTATTGATTACTGTTATAAAAAGTCAAAAGCAAACAATGCAATGAGAAAAAGTATGTGCGCAGTAACCTTAGACCGTTCAAAAATACAACCTTTGAATAATAAAGGGCTGTACATAAGAGGATACGATTTATAATACATAAGAGGATACAACATGCCTTTAGCAAAGAAACATCAGCGTAGCTTTAAAAAGACGCCTACTAAGCTAAAATTTGCAAAACCTCTACACAACAAATGCGTATACTTAAGAGGAAACGACCTTCGAAGTTTGTTGGCATAAAAGTAAAATGGCATCCTTGTGGAGAGACTGTTGAAATGGAAAAAAAAGAGGGCGGGTCATGAGCGATACGTCACGCACATTTTTTGTAAATGGTTTCAGTTTAAAGGAGATAAAACATTTTTTTGAAAAAACCTTTGACCAAAATACAACAAAAATTGTTGCTAAAATTGCCAAAAAAAGATTTGATTGATGTATATCCCACAACAATTACACTATTTAGCAGAACTTATGATCCTAAATGTGGTTGTAAATTTTTGTTACAGGTTTTTTAAACCCAAAAATTTAAGGTATTTAATTATATAGGTAACAAACCAAATTGTCTATGCACAAGCATCAATAAGCAATCAACAACTGTATTATTGAACAAAGATAAGTCTCCAAGCCAATATTTTTTTCTAAACTTATTTATTCAAAGATCCACAAAAATTTTCTACAATAAGTATAAATTTTCTGAAAAAATACTACAAAAAATTTTAAAATATTGCAGATGAGATTCAAAATATAGAATGTCAAATAAGTAATTGGGATATTTTTGTTAAAGATGTATATAAAATACAAAAATTTCTTAAATGGTGTATGGACAGATCGCCCATTAATGATATGTTATAATGAACTAATTTTGGGCGAAATGTTAAATAGTGCTTTAAAAAACTAAATAGTATTACATTTTGACAAAACCTTTAATATTTCTATATGTTACTTGTCTTGCTTTTCATACAAGTCCAATTCTATCTAAGCAAGAAAAACAGGTGCTCAACTTTCTTGGAGGAAAATTTCTTGGCTTGTAAGTTAGATTATCTAACTGTAAGTAATATATTAATTAAGTCTGAGTTACCTAATTTAAATTTAAAGCAATCTATATTATTTACCAACTCTTACTTTACTTAGAAAAAAAAGAAAATCCCTTGTGAGTTGACAGCAGTTAAAAGTAGTGCAGGTCATAGAGTTTTTTTTTTAAATCGAAAAATTTGGAGTTAAGTAGCAGGCTATTTATGTTGGTAAAGATGTTCAGACTAATGATAAGCAGTGTTTAAAGCTGGTCATTGAGCAATATAGAGCTAAATGCGACAATAAGTTTAACTAGTATGTCTTTCTCAATTTTTAGACACTTCGGCAAAGCAATGTTGGTGCCAAGACAATAGTAAAAATATTTAGAATCAATAAAAATGTTAAAACTGCCTGGTTGTGTCATAAATATAACTCAGTTTGCCCTACGGAAAATCATAAGTTAAAAAGAAAGTTAAACGAAAGTAACTTGTTAAATTGTTCTGTACCTAAAAAACTCAGCAGACCACGTTATGGAAATAATTAGAATGCTTAACCAAGGAGACAATTTTCTAGATTTAGTAAAGATTTACCAGGTTTTGTCTTACTCTTTGATTGCCAAACCATAATCAAGCTAAGAAGTAAAAACTTTGACGGTCCAAACTTGAGTATTCCTAAAAAAATTAAATTCATTACAAATTTCAAGAAGATTCTTTGACTAATGATGTTTTTGATAAAAACTTGACTGAAAATGTCAATAAAACTTTTTCTAAAATTAATACGCTATGTAATTCTGTGTGTAATAGCAAATACACAAAAGAAACATATTCTTTAGCTATAAATAATTTCAAATGCAGTTACAAAGACTGTTCGGCAACATATAAATTTACTCTAGTTAAACTAATTTATCATTAGCTAAAGATCTAGTATTTACAGTAGATACTTGTAAGACTCCTTATTTAGAGCAAAGAAGAACAAGCTTGTCAACAAGATATTTATTTCAAACTATTATAGATTATTTAAGTAGGCTCTTCTTTTAACACAAACATCAAGTTTTCTATTAAGAAACCAGAACTTATCAAATAAAAAACAAATAAGATGCAGAAGGAATGTTCTTAAGAAAAAACCAAAGACATTGATCTTGCTTATATGCTCTGATGTGCTATTGTAAACAAAATTTAGGAGTATATCAAAGTAATTAAATAAAAGAATAAATTAGAAAAACTTCAAAAATGAAATATTATCTATCATGGTAATATGTTATGATAAAAATGCCTGCTAGAAACATTGTTCGATTCTAATAGGGGTTTCACTAAGATTCTTTGAAGAATTCACTTGCTTTAATGACAAGCAGTTTGAAGACTTTAGAATGTAAAATGTAAACTTTAAGAAAGAGGTAAATGCCGTTAGATTAGATAATGAAAAGTTGATGAAGGATATGAAGGAAAAACAAAAAGTTTAAACTTTAAGCCAAATTACATTGAGAGGAATCTAAAACTAAGATCATTTAGGAAATTTCTTCCAAAAAAACAGTTAGCTAGCTCATATATATAGTGGAAAAATGCTCTATTAGAAAAATGCTATATCTATTACAAATCTCACAAAGTCTAAGATCAGTTTTACTAAAAAATATATCAAATATTAATGACTATTTTCAAAAAAAAATTACAACTTCTAAATACTTAATTGTTAACTACCAATTTATAGGAGAGTTACCAGATCATTTAAGTTTTTATTCCAAACTCTTGTTTGTTGCAGTAGGTGTACCTCCCAGCTGGTTCAAATTTTACAATTGTGCTATTTGGAAACAGAGGCTTTACAAGACACAATACTTATACAGTTGCTTATATGTAAACAAATCTGCTATAACTATTTCAAAAGTTATTGGAGATAAATTAAGACAAATACAACTAATTTTATGGAGTTAAACCATTTGTGAAAACAAATTTTAAAGTTCACATTTATTAAGACCAAAGTTTTCCACTCTAAAAGATCTTTCTAACCAAATAAATAACATGTGAAAATTTTATTGAATAAAAGCGCGCTTAAATCATGACGTATTAATGAATTTATTTTTTCAGAATTTCAGCGCCAACTTTGTTTTATAACAAAATGTACTTTTTTTAGTTAACGAACTTTGTCAGAGACTAATTTGGTAAGTAGTTTAGGCTCGTTGTATTAAAAATTATAGTTATGAAACTTAATGGAAGAAGTCTTTCGCCGATTGGACCTGTATTAACATTAACGAGCCACGTAATTTTGAAAAGTTTTACTATATATAGTTAAAAACACTAGATTAATCAACAAAAATCATGAAACAACTTTATTAAATAATAAATCAAGAGTTATATTTATTATAAGAATAATAAAATTATTGTAGTGTTATTTTTTATATAATTAACACTACATATTTGAATGGAAATATTTTTTGGAACATAATTTTTAGCTAATAAATGTGCCTACTCAAATGTTAAGTTTTAGAAATTTAGTTTTGATTTAAACGAGATACATTAATGTTTTTAGTAATTTTTTATTATTATAACATCATGTAGTATAGTACACGAAAGTTTAATAAGTTTAATAACCTACCTAAGAAATAAAATTTTAACCACAATGAAAAATTTAATAATTAAGTTTGAATGGTATCAAGATAGAGAGTTATTAAACTTGCCCGTTAATCTGTAAAGAATTTTAGGGAATTAGTATAGTATACTGTACAGAATTTGCGCGTTAAGTGCTAAAAAAATATTTGCGATGTTAAGTATTAAATTAATTAGTTGGTAGATACCCAAATGTATACTTAATATTAGCATAATAGTACTACAATAATGATTCAAAATAGATAAGTTATAGTAGTATGTTTAGATAAATAAATACTTGGTTCTGATTAAAAAGATTTTACTTTAATTCAATTTTATTTCCTTTTTTCGTTTATTTAGGTTCATTGTCTAGCTAGACGGATCAAAATTGGTCAAAAGTAATGAGCTTCTTTCTGCAGTTGGTGTTTTTTGTAGTTTAATAATAAATAAGGTATTTGTTTCACGACTCAATATCCTAAAAAAGTTTTCAACAAAAGTTTTTTTTTTTAAAAGACCTTGGTAGAGAACTAAACTAAACTTGACACAATTTAGTCACATATTTCACCATTCAACAAGGTAACATTTTGTATAAAATTAAAAAGAAAAGGTTAAATTTAATTAGCTGTAATATATTAACTGTACAATGTATTTGGTCTACATTTTCTTAGAAAATAGACTGAACAAAAATTGGTAGGATTAGTACCTCAGGCCAAATTGCATGTACAGTAACCTCTCGCTTATTTACGCACATTGTTTCCACAGAAAAAGTTCGTAAAGATATGAGAGATCGTAAAGAAACGAGAGGAACCAAATATACTCACTATAATGCCTGTTTTTTAATATTGCTTCTTGTTAAAAACAAACTGGGCACTTTCCCACTTTTAACTATTTGTTTACTTTATTAATAAATATGAAAACAGTATATACATATACTAAAAAAAAGGATTTGAATTTCTATAAAATAATAATACGAGTAGAAATTATTTTACTATTTCAATAATAAGCAGAAATTATCTTTATCTTTATTTATACGTGACATTTATATTCTATTCTACTTAGCAAATTCAATTTATAATTAAGTATTTCTTTGCAATTATAATATGGTGTTTATTAATATATGATGCAAGACTGCTGTAAAACTTCTTTGTGTTTAAAACTCTCATTATTTCATTATACTTTCATTATTAAAC
This sequence comes from Thalia democratica, assembly GCF_965202585.1. Taxonomy (NCBI): domain Eukaryota; kingdom Metazoa; phylum Chordata; class Thaliacea; order Salpida; family Salpidae; genus Thalia; species Thalia democratica. Next base: position 23,053,091 of record NC_139165.1, read on the forward strand.
ACTGTCATGTTTTTTTTCAGAATTTTGATTTAATCTCTTATTGTTAACAAGATTTCTGATATACTGAAGTATAACTAAATGTTTATCAATTAGTCAAGGAACATAAATTTACAAAGTCTAAAGATATAGAGAGGTGTGTTAGCATTCAAAAACATATTTCGACTTAAAAATATACATTAAACCTAATTTGTGCAAAATTAAAAAAAATAAAAATTTTAATTTATGAATTTTATAGAATTCCGAATTGCGTAACTAAACGAAAGTGCGTAACGTCACGAGTGCGTAAAGATCCGAGAGGTTACTGTATTGAGCAATTCAAAACCAGCCCATAAATACATGGCTTATTATGGATGGAGGTATAATGTTATTAAATTAACAAGTTTTGTTATAAAATAGTATACCGTTGTCTGATCGCACCATAAAGTTTAACATGCAACAAAGATTTAATTAGATGTTGTAGCAGTCTAAATTATTAAACACGTGTTGTCAAAATAACTGTGTAAAACCCTATTAATAAGAAAACTGTGTTATTTGTTGTTTCAAATTATTGGATTTGACAAAATTAAATCTTCTTTTTTGTAAGTTTTTAAGCTAAACAACTCTCATCCAATTTCAGTATAATAGTTTTATTACCATGTAAAAAAAATTATCTTGTTAGTTTTTTTTTAATATTTTTATAAGATTTACTTTCAGTCATGAAACTGAATTAAGGAAACTATGCACAGAGAGAGATTTCACGAGATCAAGCGAAAGAAAGACGAGGCAGATAAAGCTTTTCAGATGAATGATAGTGGTGAAATTTATTTTACGCAATAAGTTGTGACACAAAACAAAACTTTAAAAATCTAATGTTCTAAAATTTTACAAGAAAACTCTTTGATCTCGTTGGTCTAATTCCAAATCAGCGTTGAACTTCAAAAGTTTGTACGAATCAGGTGTTACATTTCTTTTGCAGCACGGACATTGTTTACATCTACCCCCAACAATGTTGCCAGCGCATTTGCAACACAACGGGTGTCCGCAAGGTGGGGCAACGATATGCAGGTCTTCATCAAGGATCTCTTTGTAAGTGCTGAGACAGACGGGACAGTTATTTTCATCAAAAAACTTTACAACCTTGCTGTCTTTGTCGTATTCCGTCAGCTCTCGTGCTATTTCACACTGATCAATCGCACTTTCTCCGGTTGGTACATTTTCGCACTTTCCACATGTCATCACAGGAGGCTTTGGAATTTTCATTGACAGCTCACAGTCGCCCATCAAGTCGTCGTCGTGTAACTCTTCGAGACCTTCGAGTATTTCAGATCGCATTCTGACGAGTCCCGTACCACGCACGAACATGTTCGCGATTTGAAACGCCGCCCTCTCTTCGGTGGGATGCCTGAACTTGATTCTTGAGTAAATTTGAAAACTGCCCCCGTGAAGCAAAAACGATTTCTTTCCGTCTTTGCGAAGCCACATAATGAATTTTCCGTGTTTGCCCCGGAAGCTACATCTTTTAATTATTATTTTATCAATTGAACCCGACATTTTGCGTTCCGATAAACTATAAAAATGTAAAATATACTTAAGAAATTATAAGCTATAAATTAAGTATAGCATTGTTTGACAAAAAAGTGATGTATGCACTTTTCTAAAATTTGTTAGACTTTTTAGGTTATTTTAATTACATAAAGAAGTAAACTTAAATTAGAAGATTGAAAACTTTACCGGACTCAGACTTATCATTTAAAATAACTTCAAATAATAAAGATAAAATAAAAAATTCTTAGTTTATGAACATAACATTTATTTTATAGAGATTCAAAACATTTTTATCAGTTCATAATAAATGAGTTGAAAACAAATTTAAAGTAAACACTATGTTTAAAATGGAACACGCTAAGTTCCAACCCGCGCACAATTCTCACACAACCAATTCCTACCAACAAAAAAAATAGACCCGATCAATTCAAAGTAAAAAATTATAAAATAAAAGGAAAAACTAAAAATAAAAATACCGACAAAAGGCAAAAGTTAGGAGAAGTAGTGAAAGTGTAATCACAGAGAAATTGTGAATTACTTAACATATTAGTACTATTACTTAAAAATATGTGGGAACTTATTTACTTATTACCTTATGAATACTAGTTGCTTATTTAGTTCTCCATACAAATCAGACAGACAGTTTAAGTAATGTTTAACAATAAGAAAAGAACCCAAAATCACAATTATGAAACCTCTATTTCAAAAAAATAAATTACATTTAAAAAAACAGCTTGGATGTATAAAACTTAAAACAATTTAAGTTTAAGTGTAAAATATTTTAAAATTATGACTAATGTGTACTATGAAGTGTTCAAAGAACTCTAAAAGAATTAAATACTGTTTAAATAATAATTCGTATACTTAAACCATAAGAATACACAAATAAATTTGCATACATTTTTTACTTTGTAGTATAGGTCTAATTCTCAGTCACTAGTTGCTATTAAAAACAACAATGACAAAACATAAATAAAAATAAAAATAGTTATTCAATATTACGCTTGACTGCACAAAGACTTTATTTCAACATATGGTCTTTTTTACTCTAGATATTTGACATTAAAACAATGAAACAACAAGTAAAATACATTAGTTTCATTACAATAGTAGAAAAAAAAATAAATAAAAGCAGTAATATTAATTATAAAATAAACTAATAAAAAAATTATAGTGGGATTTGATGGGGTTAGAATTTTGAGGGTTTAAATTCATTCAGGTTAAGGCTGACTTGAAGTGGGAATTGAAGAGTACACCTTATAAAATATACTTGTTTACCTTTTAACATTTGAAATAAGTCTTTTAAGCTGACTAACAATCTTACTGAAGTAAAACTCGTGGTGTATTGCTGATATTATACTAAAATATTTAAAACATTGTACCTGATATAATAAACATTTTGTATACAAGTTTACATGTAAAGTATTTTTAGTTATAACACAAAAAGTCATTTATATTTCAACTGTATTGAAACATTGTTAAAGATTTCAGTTAAAACCAGTTGATTGGTGAAATTAAGAGTTTTTGATTTTACAAGTAAAACAAAAACGTCAAACTTGTTATATACTGTAAAATTAAAGTAAAACCCTTAGTTTAATAATAATGGTAGTAGGTATGAATAATTAATTTTATAATAGAAATTTTGTGCTTTAAACACGTACTTATTTTTATAGTAAACACAAATTAGGGTTTACTATAAAAAGTATAAGTTACGGTGAATAATAAAAAAAGCATATCTAATGTAAAAATAATTTTAGATGTAGAAGTAATAACTCTCTCAGTTTTTTAGAGTTTAATTTTTTAAACACGGGTAGAATACTAAAAGCTAGTTTAAAAGACTTCTAATTTAATTTTTTTTTAAACAAACTTTTAAACTTATAAATATTAGACAGATAGTTTTTTTTATAGCTATGAATTAACACAAATTGTAGAACTTAAAGTAGTTGTAAGAACTAACTATTTAAAAAGATGAAAAAGACCAGAAAACTAGTTAAGTAAAACCTAACTTAATATAATTCAAATAATCATAATTCTTTAAAAAAAATTTGAATTTCTAAAACTGCCTAACACAGTAAAAAAAACTTAGCTTATTTAGATAAAGGAGTTTTAGAATAAAATACATAGATCACATTTATCCTAAACATTAACACATAAACATTATTAAAGCATAAAAAAAGATAAAGTTAAAAGAAAGACGGCTATTTATATTTTATACAGTTTTGCGTTTAAACTAAATGTTAAATTTAGACATTTTTTAAATAATGAAATTTTAGAATTATTGTATGCTATTTTTTGTATTTTGACAAAGTAAAAACATCTTTTATTAAAAAAAAATAAATTGTTTTAGAAGGAAAAAACTTAGTTAAAAACCCTTGTTATCCTTCAAGTTATATTGGTGAGTGGTATATAGTTTTTAAATTTAGACCAAATACTAACTAATAAAATTATTTATGTCCAAAAACCAAAATTTTTGCACCAAAACCAAAATATTTTAAGTTTTTAGATACACTTATTTTTAAAAGTACATTTATTAGTTTATTTCTAATTTATGTAGTTGTACATTTTTAAAACTTTATATAAAAATGTTGAAAGTAAAAATAAAAACATAAAAAAATCTTTTTTTATTGATTTAGAAGTAAATTTAGATCTAGATCTATTAAAATTTCGATATCTAAAAACTTTACTTATTGTTTAACTAATACACATAATAATTTATACAGCCATAATTTGAAAACATAAAATTTTAAAGCACGTTTTCTTCACCTAACTTCAATACACAACTGTTTTTTTATTATTTTTTTAATAACTGCTTTTTACAGTAATTCGTAGCTTTATTTTACAGCTTGAGTAGTTAATATCTTTTTTTTTAGTTAAATATAGTTTGGCTGTTTTGTGTCAATACAATAAGTTGGACATTTTGGCTTTTTTAATTTTGACAGAATGTTTTACAAAATTTGATTCTAAATGTTCTCTAATTGATAAATACCAAAGCAGGGTTTCCTGAATTCGTTACTAAAATCAAACATTTGACATGAATTTTAAAAGTTATGATCATCTTATTTGTTATATTTTTTAAGATAAAAACAAAAAAGTTTTATTTAAAACTTGTGTTAAATAAAAAGCTTATTAATCATACTTTGAATTTTTTTTTGGTTATTTTAAATAGCTTTTTTGCTTAAACCAGAGGTCGACAAACAGCGGCCCGCGAGCACGTTGTTTTTGTTGATAGAATGCGGCCTGCAACAGAAAATTCAGCGGCCTGCGAGCTTGTAAGTATAGCAAGCTGAGTAAAAATATATTATAAGTTAAACTTTTTCGGAAATTTTTTTAAATTTGATTATTTAAGTCCCTGTTTAAAATTTTAGTTAAAACAATTAAAAGACTTTACTGCTTTAGCTTAGAAAAGTGAAAAAGACAGATTAGCATTCAACCGATGAACTTTAATCAGTTTCACAATAACACTCTTCTTACAACTGAAAGTAATTATCTGAAAAAAGATTGTGAGAAGAGCTTGGATTCAGTAAGTTATCTTTACATACCTATTTATTAAATAAACTAAACGCAAATATTTCCCATTGTGTGCAAAAGTAATGCACTGTAATTATTTAGAATGTAATTTTCTTACAATCTATGTATTTTGTTTGACATGTAATTTATGGGAACAGGTATAAATTACACGAAGATAAAATTGCTCGAGGTTACTAAATTGCACGAGAACAAAATTGCACGGAGCCAAATTTGCACGAAGCAAAATTTGCACAAATTATATTTTTGCACGGGAGTAAAAAAAAAGAAGAAAAAAAAAGAAAACATCAGGAAAAAAACTAAAAGATAATTTTATAAATAAAAAAGTACTGACCGAGGGTAAGGGTTAGGAGTAACAGTGGTAAAAAAATAAAAAAAATAATATAAATTTAATATAAAAAAGATTAATTAAAAAAAGAAAGCTACCCACCGAAGGTAAGGGTCAGGGGTAACAGTGATAATAAATACAAAATATAAATAAAAGTTAAAAGAAAAAAATTAAAAAGAAAACAAAAACAAACTATTTTACCAATCGAGTGTAAAAGTTAGGGGTAACAGTCAGTGATAGTAAAAATAAAAAAATAAAAATAGGTAAAGTTAATAAAAAAATGAAAAAAAAAAAAATAACTCGTGCAAATTTATCTTCGTGCAGTTTTGTTCTCTCGTGCAAATTTGTACGCTCGTGCAAGTTTGACAGATACCCGTATTTTTACCTAAGTTTCTTTTGTAGATGTTTTATCACAATAAGTTATAATGGAGGATGCACAAAAATATTTAAGTAACATAATAATAAGAAATAAAGTTTATTTTATTTTGGTTTAGACATGTTTTGATTTTTTGGAAGTTTTTTGTGCGTTTTAACTTAATTCCTATGCACGCCAACTTTCAAAGATATTTTTTTTAAGCAATGTAATTGTAATTTATAAATTAGTTGAAGTTACACTAGGCTTAGAAGTATGTATTCAAATATTTAATAACTGACAAATCTCTAATTTCATGATGAGCAAACATGTTGGGAAACTTTGGGCAAGTAAACTTATACAGTGCAAATTCACATTACAAAGAAGGGTGTTTCTAAATTTTTTCTCAAATTTTAAAGAGAGAAACAAAATGATTTTTTCATATATATTTAATATCAAGTCTAAGTTACTTAAGTACTGTAGTTTTTAAATGATTAATTATTTACTTGTTACTATTTTTAGTTTAAGAAAGTTATTAAAAATCGTTTTTTTTTTCATTTAATCAAGTATACGTGATACGTATACTTTAAAAAACTTGCAAAAAGTTTTGATTTTGCTTAACTTGATATTTTGCTTATTTTAAACTGAGTAAACATATTTTAATTTATAAGAAAATGTCCGTGAGTAGCAAGCAAGTTTTAGAATAAATCCATATAGTTTTTAATTGATATTTGAAAACTATAATGTCATTAAAACACAGAAGTAAATTGAAATAAATACAATATTAGTTATATATTCAAAGGCTACTTCGTCAGAACTTTATTCGCAAACTACTTTTCTGTTTAGTTTATTTTTGGATTTTTTAAATTTAATGCTTCTAAAAATAAAAGTTTGTATAAATAACAGCTCACTAAACGTATATAGTTGTCTAAAAAGTTTCTTTTTAATTAATTTAAGTATGCAAAAAGATTTGTTTTTATAAAACATCGCACACATTATAACTTTTAATAGTTTTATTTAGTACCCATAGCATAAATGCCGTAATTTCGCTTTTTTTAACTTGTGTTTGTTTTATTAAAGCATTCAGAATATTTTGGATTATTTCATGTTTATACCTTTAATTTATTAAACTTTTTGCTATTTTTAACGACAGTGTTGTCTACAAAAAAAATTATGCAATAAACGTTAGCTTATTAACTATTTGTTTTTTAAAATTTTAAACATATGTCTGCTAATTTTAATTTTTATACATAAAACAAGTCTTTTTCACAACACTAATATATTTCAACAATTTTCTTCAGTGTGATTACAATTGTAACAAGGTAAAACTAATTTTAAACTTATATAGCCTTTTTAATTATATGAGAAATTATCAATCAATTAGTAAAAAAAACCCTAAACTATAACAAAAAAATTTGTTTTATTTTTTATATTTGTTTTTTAGTAAAAATCTGAAATAAATTTAAAAAAATAGATTTTGTCTTTAACTAAGCATATATGTAAACGTTAAAAAGAATACAGTAACCATCTAATTTGTTCTTTATTTTTTTTCAAGTATAACTTAAAGCAGCATGTTTCTTTTTTAGGTTTGCTTTTTTTTGTTTCAAAACAGATTTTAATTAATTTTTTATTTGTAAATATTAAAGGTGCTCATAAACATTACTTTTCATTTAAAAAATTGAGTACAAGGAAGTCTTGATAATAATTTTTTATTAATTTAATTTATTACTAAAAAAACTTTTACTTCCCTCTAGAATTCTGAAAAATTATTAAGTTTATGAACATTTGCACTAAAAATAAAGTTACAAATACAATATTAAAAGTATTAAAACATAATTTTAGTCCCAGTACATTTTGTTTTAAGCATTCGTTCCCTGTAGTAAATAGTTACTACCTAAATATATAGAACTAACTAAAGCATTTGAAAAAAAATATTTCTAATATTACAGTTTTAGACTTGGACAAGTATTCAAAAAAAAAGTATGTTTTAAAATAGAAGGAAATGTGTTGTTTTTAATATCATTATTGTTTTTGTTTTTTTTTCTTATTAAAAGCACATATTGTACAGTACTTATATTCATGTTTTCTTTTATAAAAGTTAAGTTCAGTTATTGTAAGAAACACTTCTTTAAGATTCTTAAAAATATTATAACAGTTTATTTAATTATTCAACTGTAAAATTGTATTTACAGCTCAAGTTAAAATATTAAGTTAAATAAATTTCCCTTTTTAGCACAAAATACTTATAAAACTTATTCGTAAAAATATTTCAGCGTATTACATTTTACTTACTTTAAAGAGACCTATAATTCAAGTATTCACACGTTTGTTATTAGTGTTGTTTATCTCCTTTCAAAAGTTATATTAAAGTTATACATGTTTTTTTAGTTCTTATGTTACTAAACAAGATTCATAGTACATTATTAAACACAAATTCTGTTGATTATCGTTTAGTTTTATTTTTCATTTCGTTTAATTGATTATTTTATTATTAAAGATTTAATTATTTAAATGATAATAAAACTATGTGTAAAAGCTCGTTAGAAAGTATATAAGCATGTGGTGTACGACTCGACAACCGAAAGGTTCCTTTGTACCCAGGTCCTTAGACCAAACTTTTTGAGCGCTTTTTTCTTATTGTTCAGGAAATTATTTATACTACTATTATAAAAATATTAAGTAAACAAAACCTATTAGGTAATATAAACCTGCCTTAGAATGTTTTTTTAATAAAAATACTATACTGAATGGAAATATTTTTAGATAAAAACTACTAAGTTAAACAACTTTATCTTTATTATTAAGCTTAAGTAAATTAAAAATCTTTTATCAGTCCATGGCCAAAACTTATACAAAATAATTAGACATTAGTAAATGATTTCGTTATTTTTATATAGTTAGTGCAGTGGTTACTTTATAAGCCAATAAGAAGTTAAAAAAATTTAACCGTAAAACACTATTTAATTTAACGCATAAAGTTCATAAATAAACAACTTGCAGTATATGCAAAAGCATATGAAACACATACAAACATGATTTTTTTTACTTTGTCGCTTACTTTTGGATAACTAGTCAAAATTTAAAACTATTTTTATGAGTTCTATGTAAATATTACAATGCAAATTAAATAATATGCACTAACTTAAAAGTATATTGCTTCCCATATTATTATAATTATTATTTGTTTATTATGTTTAACAAATCCTTATAAGTTTGATTTAATTACATGAAAAATTCACGCTAAATTAAATGGAATCGTATGTGTACTGTGAAAGTTGGTATGTTTGTTTGCATATAAAAATTAAGAAAGTACAACTTAAAAATCCTATTGTAACTGTTGTATACGAACCGCATAAACATGTATGTCAGCAGTAATAGGTATCTAATAACAATTACTACTTTTTATTAAAAAAGAAAACTTACACACTGATATATTAGGTTTAGTTTTTCCACCAGAGTACTAAAACCAACAAGCGATTTTTTATAGCATAATGTTGATGAAAATTGCTTCATAACAAACATTAATAATAATTATAAAAAGAATACTTTAACTAAAACGTTTTTATAAAATGATGTACAGTTGAACTTTCAAGTTTTTGCTTTGTTAGAAAAAGGTATCATAAAATAACAAAAGAAACTATTTTTATCTTAAACCAAATTTTAGTTATGGATAAAACAAACAAAATAAGAAATTTCGAAAAAAAAAACACAAGTTTAGTTTGAAATGTTCTAGAAACCAACTTTAAATTTATGAAAGGAAAGGTCATTATAGTTTTTAAGTTAAAACACTCAAAAAATTCAAACAGATGAAAAACATGTGTTTCTAGTTTGAACTAAATATTCACCAATCAAAAAGTTGACGTTTCTTATTAAGTCTTGTTATAGAAGTATCAAATACATTTACTTGCTTTACTAAACTGCCTGAACATTTTCGAACAAAAATAACAATTATTAGAAATTAATTAATACATTTGACTTAGTCACTTTTTAAACAACTTATAAATTAGCTACTGTATTTTTTCAACATAATCGAAAAAGATAAAATAAATTTCAGCTATAAAATTTTCAACAAAATTAATCTCTTGATTATGGTAATTTTTTTTAAATTTAACTTTAATGAAAATTTAAACACTTAATTGTTTATTAAAACAAGACCAAAAAAATTTATAAGTATGGGCTAAAATAAGCAATTAATAAAAACGAAAAAATTTTCTAAAATGGTGACTACTTTCGCAAAAATCAAACGATATATTTGAGATTAAGCATTTGAAGAACAGTTAATTTACAAAATGATATGTCTGCAAGAAGTATATGCTTGTTCATATGAAATAATATTTTTGACAGAATGCTATACTTAAAAAAGAAAACTTAAATCGAGAATTATTTTTATATATCTTTATTCATTAATACAAATTAAAGTTATTAGATCCTGTAGAAATATCTTCATTAAAATTAAAATAAACCATTATAAATATCTTTTTTATTAGTAATATTTCGAAATTTTAAATGATCACTTGTAATACACCAGGTTAAAAAAACAAAAAATGGTTTTAAAATAAGACTATTTTAGAATTTTAAGATTGTGCTGTTGCTTTTTCGATACAGGTAATAGAACTATTACTGAATGAATTTATAATTATAAATGATTGATTACTGTTAACTAATTTGGCATTAGAAAATTAATTATGTTATAAGCTGGAACACTTGAAAACATTACTTGTTACAAACTACAGTCAAAAGTTGTTACTAAAAATATATCAGGTAAATGTTATTATCAAGGAATATATGTATTATAATCAGTAGTTAATGTAAATAAATAGTTTTAGATCATGGTAGACTAAATTATATAAAAACAATGAACTTCATTTAAATAGACTTATGGTGTTAGTTATATTTAGTATGCTAAAAAAACTATTCAGCTCTTTTATTAGCAAGTGAACGTTTTAAACTATCTATCAATTAATTATATAATGAAAGGAAATACAAATAGTTGTACATTTTTCGGGTGTTTTGTATAATAGTGCTTCAGTGTATCGTACTGAAACTAAATGCCTTTAGTGTTTCACTAATGAAGGTATAGTTGAAAACTAACAAAAAGGTTTAACCTAAGTTAAATTGACACAAATGCTTTGTAGTTCAATTTAATTCGGATAAACAGAGTACATAAACGTATCCGTTTTATTGCTGAATGAATTAAACCTGCTTATTTAAAATACATTAGTATATTTACAAGTGAAGTCATTTGCTTTGAGTGTTAGTGGAAAGTCAATATTGTTTATGATTTTCTAAATTAGATTTTTTTCTTATTTTCATTAATGGTTGCCTAAGACAAAACAATGAAACTAAATAAATTAATTCAATTTAAACTTTTATCTAGATATAACATCAAGTATAGTTGTTTAATTTGCAGGTAAAATGAAGTTCTCATTGTTTCTTGTTGCATTCTACTTACTGATGATGATTAGTGTGGTACCAGCTGAATCGATTCCAAGCAAACCAACATCGTCAACAATGCCTGTTTTGTTTGTTAGTTAACTTGAATGTTTATTAAACTTAACAGATTTTAATTAAACCTTCGAAAAAAAAATGCTAATTTTAACTAGCCATCACAAACGTTATACAATATGTTATATTAATTTTGTTTATTAAATCAATATTCTAAAAAGGTTAACTATATTGTTTATGATGCATTTATAAAAAATTAATAAAACAAATACAAAATATTATCTCATTCATTATTATCAAAAAAGTTTAAATACTAAATATTTTCTAAATGTCTGGTGATAAATTTTCGTTAATCTTTTTTTAATAAAATACAATTAAAAACTTAACACAACATTTAAAAATTTTATTTAGATAATATGTTAGTGAACGTAAAAACTTACTACATTTATGTTTTAGGAAGACGGTTTTTTCAAGAATTTTCAGTTAAATGGATTCTGTAAGTTTATTTGTTTTTGTTTTAGTTGTTGTATTAAAACAGTCTAACAAGAGCTAATCGATAAAAAATTTACTAACCATTATATTAACATTTAGACATATTCGAGGCGTGTCAAAGCCCGCAAGATGAAAATTGTTTGGAAGCAACTGTTGTTAACTCGGGTGAGTAATAAATTAAAACAATCTTTTACTAAACCTATAATTTTTATAAAATATTTTACAGAAATTTGTAAAAAGAAGAACGGCTTATCACTGTACGAGCTTTGAATTAGGATCAATGTTTGACAGGAATTCTTCTTCTTAATCGGAAAAATTATAAATATGTATCCTACAGACCGTAAGTTATAACTGATATACTTTTCTAGTTTTTATATACCAGTTAAGTATGTTTGATAAATAATATTTAATTATTTAGTTTCAGATTTGTCTTTGTTTTTTGTCAAATTTAGCAAATATGTAAAATTTTACACTTAGTTTAAGAATTTATCACTTTAATTAGTTCTTTTTTTTTTTGCACTTGGTCTCTCAATAGTTTTAACTATAATAAAATTTACAGGAGAATTCTGCAACAATATTTGTCCTTTCGGATGCAACAAAGCATCGATCGAGCTCGGAAGTAAGTATGTGATCCAAAACTTAGCTCTTTGTGACGTGATGGTATTTAGTTGCTCACAAAAATCTTCATCTGTTACGATGTCTGATGTAAGTTGATTTTAATATTATTTGAAATTAACAATTTTAAATGCAGTCCTAATAAATGTTTTATCAACTACAAAACTTTAGTTGCTAAATTTCATAGAAAATAAAAAGCTCCTAACTATTATTAAAATATAATTTTATATTGTGTATCAATATTAAACGTAACTTTTCAAAACTAGTACAATAAGTAAATAACTTAAATTAGCCTTGTTTTAAAATTTAGCTTAAAACTTTCGTTTTTACTTTATTTTTAGGTTTTATTGTTATTACGTTTTGTTTTTAAAGAACTATAATAAGATTAACCTAGTTGATCTTCACAGGGTTTCTAAAACAAAAGAGTAAAAAATTCCTATTTTCAAATACGCTGAAACTTATGTTATGAATTCTGAGTTTCGTAATAAAACGTTTCTATTTTAATAAGTTGTGTTCTTTTTTATATTTATTTTCGTTATAATGTGCTCTTTATTTTGAATTTGTTGTGAAAATATGAATAAACTTGAAAATGCAAAAATGAGCTTGTTTATTTGTTTAATTATAATGACCAAATAGCTAAAACAGTTAAATTATTAACTTAAAGTTTTGCAAACGAACGGCTCCAAACCTTAAGTTTAAATACACAATAGTGCTGAACGTTAGCTAGACTAATATTAAGTTTTAGAGTTACGAGAAGTGTAATAGACAATTTTGATGATTAAAAAAGAAATTTGTATTTGAACAGTAGATAAAATGACGCTTAAGTTCGAAAAAAAAAAACTTTTAATTTAATGTTTGTAAATATTTTAACAAAACTTTCAAACGTTAAGCTCGTTTATAAATACATCAATAATTAAATATATTCATTTTTTCATTAGCTATTCTGAGTTGAGCCTTGATAGTGTCATATCAATAATATTATGGAAACATTTTGTGAAAATACCGACATTATTTTTTTATACAGATAAAAACTGTTTATAAACAAAAACATTAAAAAATTGACATATCATAAAATCTTTAGCAGTCTTTCACTTGTCAGGTAAAAAATTCTTAAGTTTTATTCAGAACAAATGAAATTAGTCTAAGGTGTAAAAATAATTTTTATAGCTCTTAAAACACTTAAATACACTGTATGTTATTTTAGTAGTCTTTTTTTAGTCCAGCTCTGTTTTTCAAACGTAAAAATAAAGTTCGTCTTAAAAAAAAATGATCTATAAATATTCTAATAATTTGTTTATGTAGCTTCTATTATTAATATTTAAACTTTTAAAGTATAATACATAAATATTCAAACTGATCGTTTAAATTTAAACAACTCGTAAATAATTTATAAATTATAAAATTTTAATAATCTTATAACGAATGTCAAATTTAGAAAACTTAAAACATCAAAAACTAAATGTTAAAATGCCAAGATAAAGATAACATAAAAAATATATCACTTTTCTAAAACTTCATACATTTTCGCAAGTTTTGTGTTTACTATAGTTCTTACGAATTAACACTTTATTTTTATATTTTAGTTAATCAAAGTAATTTTATGCCACAATTTTATTATGGAAGATAATTTTAAGCTAATAAACGTGCCTAATCCAATGTTAAGTTTTAGAAATTTAGTTTTGATTTAAACGAGATACATTAATGTTTTTAGTAATTTTCCATTATTATAACACCATGTAGTATAGTACACGAAAGTTTAATAAGTTTAATAACCTACCTAAGAAATAAAATTTAAAACACAATGAAAAATTTAATAATTAAGTTTGAATGGTGTCAAGATAGAGAATTATCAAACTTGCCCGTTAATCTGTATAGAATTTTAAAGAATTAGTTTAGTATACTGTACAGAATTTGCGCGTTAAGTGTTAAAAAATAATTGTGGTGTTAAGTATTAAAGTAATTTGTTAGTAGATACCCAAATGTATACTTAATATTAGCATAATAGTACCACAATAATGATTCAAAATAGATAAGTTATAGTAGTATGTTTAGATAAATAAATACTTGGTTCTGATAAAAAAGATTTTACTTTAATTCAATTTTAATTTACTTTTTTCCATTATTTAGATTCTTTGTCTAGCTAGACGGATCAAAATTGGTCAAAAGTAATGAGCTTCTTTCTGCAGTTGGTGTTTTTTGTTAATTAATAATAAAGAAGGTACTTGTTTCACGACTCAATATCCTAAAAAAAGTTTTCAATGAAAATGATTTTTCTTTAAAAAACCTCAGTAGAGAATTAAACTAAACTTATCACCTTTTAGTCACATATTTCACCGTGCAATAAGTAACATTTTGTATAAAATTAATAAGAAAAAGTTAAATTTTATTAGCTGTAATATATAAGCTTTACAAAAACATTTGGTCTATATTTTCTTAGAAAATAGACTGCACAAAAGTGTGTAGGATTAGTACCTCAGGCAAATTTGCATGTATTGAGAAATTCAAAACCAGCCCATAAATACATGGCTTAATATGGATGGAGGTATAATGTTATTAAATTAACAAATTTTGTTATAAAATAGTATACCGTTGTCTGATCTCACCAAAAAGTTTAACATGCAAAAAAGATTTAATTAGATGTTGTAGCAGTCTAAATTATTAAACACGTGTTGTCAAAATAACTGTGTAAAACCCTATTAATAAAAAAAAATTGTGTAATTTGTTGTTTCAAACTTTTGGATTTGACAAAATTAAATCTTCTTTTTTGTAAGTTTTTAAGCTAAACAACTCTCATTCAATTTCAGTATCATAGTTTTATTACCATGTAAAGAAATTATCTTGTTAATTTTTTTTTTTATACTTTTATAAGGTTTACTTTCAGTCAGGAAACTTAATTAAGGAAACTATGCACCGAGAGAGACTTCAAGAGATCAAGCGAAAGTAAAATGAGACAGATAAAGCTCTTCAGATGATTGAGATTGATCGATTTTATTTTACGCAATTAGTTGTGACACAAAAAAAAAAACTTTAAAAATCTAATGTTCTAAAATTCTACAGGAAAACTCTTTGATCTCGTTGGTCTATTTCCAAATCAGCATTGAACTTCAAAAGTTTGTACGAATCAGGTGCTACGTTTCTTTTGCAGCACGGACATTGTTTACATCTACCCCCAACAATATTGCCAGCACATTTGCAACACAACGGGTGTCCGCAAAATGGCGCTACGATGTGCAGGTCTTCATCAAGGATCTCCTTGTAAGTGCTGAGACAGACGGGACAGCTGTTTTCATCAAAAAACTTCGCAACTTTGCTGTCTTTGTCGTATTCTGTCAATTCTCGTGCTATTTCACACTGATCAATCGCACTTTCTCCGGCCGGTACACTTTCGCACTTTCCACATGTCATCACTGGAGGCACGGGAATTTTCATTGTTAGTTCGCAGTCGCCCATCAAGTCGTCGTCGTGTAACTCTTCGAAACCTTCGAGTATTTTAGATCGCATTCTGACGAGTCCCGTACCACGCACGAACATGTTAACAATTTGAAAAGCCGCCCTTTCTTCACTGGGGTGTCTGAACTTGATTCTGGAGTAAATTCGAAACCTGCCTCCGTGAAGCAAAAACGATTTCTTTCCGTCTTTGCGAAGCCACATAATGAATTTTCCGTGTTTGCCCCGGAAGCTACATCTTTTAATTATTATTTTACCAATTGAACCCGACATTTTGCGTTTCGATAAACTGTAAAAATGTAAAAGCGTCTTAAGTAATTAAAAGTTATAACTTAAGTATAGCATTGTATGACAAAAAAAAGATGTTTGCATTTTTAGAAAACTTGTTAGACTTTTTACGTTATCTTAATTACATGAAAAACAAAACTGAAATTAGAATATTGAAAACTTTACCGAACTCAGACTTATCATTTAAAAATAACTTTAATTAATATAGATTAAATAAAAACTACTTAGTTTTTGAACATAAAAATTATTTTATACAGATTCAAAAGATTTTTATCAGTTCATAATAAATGAGTTTTAAACAATTTTAAAGTAAACACTATGTTTGAAATGGAACACGCTAATTCCAACCTGCGCACAATTCTCACCCGATCAATTTCCACCAATAAAAAAAATAAAAATTATAAAACAAGAGGAAAATAAAAATACCAACAAAGGGTGAAAACTAGGAGAAATAGTGATATCAGTGAAGATAGTAATCACATAGAATATACTTAATATATTAGTACTATTACTCAAAATTATGTGGGAACTTATTTACTTAATACCTTATAAATACTAGTTGCTATTTTAATAAACTTCATACAAATCAGACAGACAGTTTGAGTAGTGTATCTTATGTAAGAAAGAACCCAAAACCACTGTTATAGAACCTTTATCTCAAAAATATAAAATATACTTTAAAACAACTTAGGCCAAATAAAACTTAACAACAACTTAAGTTTAAATTTAAAATATTTTAAAACTCTAACTAATGTGAACTATGTAGTGCTTAAAGAACTGTAAAACAATTAAGTGCTGTTTAAATAATGATTCGTATACTTAAACTATAAGAGAACTCAAATAAATTTGCATGCAGTTTTCACTATTTAATATAGGTCTAATTCTCAGTCAATATTAAAAACAACAATGACAAAAAGTAAATGTAAATAAAAAAAAAGTTATTCTATATTACGCTTGAACGCACAAAGACTTCATATGGTCTTTTTTACTCTAGATATTTGACATTCAAACAATGAAACAACAAGTAAAACACAGTAGTTTTATTACAATAGTAGAAAAAAATAAAAGTATAAAAAACAATAATGTTAATAATAAAATAAATTAATAAACAAAAGTTTCAGTGGGATTTAATAGAATTGGAATTGTGAGGGCTTAAATTGATTCGGGTGGAAATTGACCTGAAGTGGAATTGAAGAGTACACTTTATGAAATATACTTGTTCACCTTTTGACATTTGAAATAAGTCTTTTATGTTGACTAACAATCTTACTAAAATAAACTCGTGTTGTGTTGTTGATGTTATGTAAAGTTTTCAAAACTTTGTAACTAGTATGATAAACATTTCGTCTACGAATTTACATGTAAAGTAATTTTAGTAACCACACAAAAACTCATTTATATATTAACTGTATTAAAAATCTAATGTTTTTAAAACCTTGTTTTTTTTTTTGAAACCAGTTAATTGGTGAAAACTAAAATTTTGATTATACAAGTAAAACAAAAATTAAAAACTTGTTACAAACTGTAAAGTTAAAGTAAAATCATAAGTTTAGTATTAATGAAAGAAGTTAAAAGGTGTTGATTTTATAATTAAAGTTGCATATTTAAAATACATAACTAGTTTTATAGTAAACACATTTCTAAAGTATAAGTTACACTTAATGAGATAAAAGCATATTTAATGTAAAAACATTTGAGATTTAAAATTAATAACTCTTTCAACGTTTTGAGAGTTTTATTGTTTAAACAGGGATGGAATGCTAAAAACTAGTTTAAAAGGCTTCTAATTTAAATTTTATTTCAAACAAATCTTTAAAAATTTAAGTATTACACGGATAGTTTAACAATGAAATAACACTAATTGTAGAACTTAAATAGTTGTAAAAACTAACTAAATAAAAAGATGAAAAGACCGGAACACTAGTTAAGTAAAACCAAGCTTAGTGTAATTCAAACGGTCATGACTCTTTAGAAAAATAATTTTTTGAATTTCTAAAACTGCCTAACAGAGTAGAAAATATGTAAAAACTTAGGCTTATTTAAATAAAGGAGTTTTAAAATTAAACATATATTTCACAATTGTGTAAAATATTAATACATAAATATTATTAAATCATAAAAAAGTATAAACATAAAAGAAAGGCGGCTATTTATAAAAATATTGCACTTAAACTAAATGTTAACTAAGACAATTTTTTAAATAATTTAAGTTCTTGAGAATTATTATATAAGATGAAGCTTATGTTGTATTTGAACTAAGTGAAATCATTTTATATTTGAAAAACACAAATTGTTTTAAAAGGTAAAAACTATTCTAAAATCCTTGTTATCTTTTAAGCTATGGTGGTGAATGGTATATAGTTTTTAAATTTAGACCAAATACTAATTAATAAAGTTATTTATATCCAATAGTGTAGAAATTTTGCACAAAAAACAAAATATTTAAAATTTTTAGATATTATGTTTAAAAGTACATTTATTAGTTTATTTTTAGTATATGTATTTGTACCTTTTTAAAACTTAATTAAAAATGCACGAAGTAAAAATACAAACATAAGAATCTTTTTTTTTTATGATAATAAGTATATATAGATTAATCAAAATTTTGAAATCTAAAGAACTTTACTTGTTTTTTAACTAATACAAATAAGAAATTTATACTGCCATAAATAAAAATAACAAGATTTTAAAGCACTATTTCTTGACCTAACAACTCCAAACTAAAATAATTTTATATTTTATTTTTTGATACTTGATAATTCATAGCTTTATTTTACAGCTTGAGTAGTTAATATCTTTTTTTTAGTTAAATTTAGTTTAATTGTTTTGTGTCAGTACAATAAGTTGGATATTTTGGCTTTTTTAATTTTGATAGAATGTTTTACCAAATTGGATTCTAAGTGTTCTCTAGTTGAAAAATACTAAAGCAAGGTTTTCTGAATTCATTACTAAAATCCAACATTTGACATGAGTTTTAAAAGTTATGATCATCTTATTTGTTATATGTTTTAATATAAAAACTTAAAATTTTTCTTTTAAACTCGTTTTTAATAAAGAGCTTAATAATGATACTTTATAAAAAATAATTTTTTTTGCTTATTCAAATAGATTTTTTGTTTAAACCAGCGGTCAGCAAACTGCGGCCCGCGAGCACGTTGTTTTTGTTTTTTAATAGAATGCGGCCCGCAAAACAAAATTTAATGGACCGTGAGCTTGTAAATATAGCAAGCTGAGTAAAAATTTATTTTAAATTAAATTTTTTCAGTAGTTTTGTTTAATTTGATTATTTAAGCCCCTGTATAAATTTTAATTAAAACAATTAAAAGACTTTACTGCTTTGGCTTAAAAATGTGAATAAGACAGATGAGCATTCGACCGGTGATTTTTTCCAATTTCACAATAAATATCTTTTTACAACTGAAAGTAATTATCTGAAAAAAAGAGTGTGAGGAGAGCTTTGATTCTATAAGTTGTATATATAAACCTACTTAGTAAATAAACTAAACGCAAATGTTTCCCATTGTGTACAAAAGTAATTCACTGTAATTATTTAAAATATAATTTTCTTACAATCTATGTATTTTGTTTGACATGTAGTTTATGGGAACGGGTGTAAATTGCAAAAAGACAAAATTGCTCGAGTTTACTAAACTGCACGAGGGGACTAAATTGCACGAGAACAAAATTGCACGAGTGCTCAAAATTGCACGGAGCCAAATTTGCACAAATTATATTTTTACACGAGAATAAAAAATACAAAAAAACAAGAAGAAAAAAAAAAATAATTTGTTAAATAAAAAAAATTACCGACCGAAGTTAAGGATTATGGGTAAAAGTGATAGTAAAAAAATAACAATAAAATAATAAAGAATAAATAAAAACAAAAATTAAAACCTTTATAAAAAAATTTTAACAACCGAGGGTAAGGGTTAGGGGTAACAATGAAAGTAAGAAAGTTAAAATTAATAAAGTTTACAAAAAATTAAAAAAATAATAAAAAAAAGATTAACTCGTGCAAAAAAGTCTCCGTGCAAGTTTATATTCGTGCAATTTCGTCCCCTCGTGCAAATTTGACAAATACCCATATTATTTACCTAAGTTTTTTTGTAGATGTTTTATCACTATAAGTTATAATTGAGGATGCGCAAAAACATTTAAGTAAGATAATAATAAAAAATAAGGTTTATTTTATTTTGGTTTTGACATGTTTTGATTTTTAGGAAATTATTTGTGCATTTTAAATTTATTTCAAAGCTGATGTTTTTTAACCAATGTAATTGTTATAAATTAGTTGAAGTTACACTAGGCTTACAAGTGAATATTCAAATATTTAATAACTGACAAATCTCTAACTTCATGATGAGCAAACATGTTGGGAGACTTTAGGCAAATAAACTTATACAGTGCAAATTCACCTTACAAAGAAGGGTGTTTCTAAATTTTTTCTCAAGTTTTAAAGAGAGAAACAAAATTATATTTTCATATATTTTTTAATATCAACTAAATCTAAGTTATTTAAGTACTGTAGTTTTTAAATGATTAATTTTTAAGTTGTTACTGTAAGTAATACGTATACTTAAAAAAAAACTTTGAAAAAATTTTGATTTTGTTTTTTTTGATATTTTGCTTATTTTTAACTGAGTAAACAATTTTTAAATCTTAAGAAAATGTCCGTGTGTAATAAGAAAATTTTAGAATAAAAAACGTAAAGTTTTAAATTAATATTTAAATACTGTAATGTCATTAAAACACGGAAAAAAATTTAATTAAATTCCAAATTAGTTATATGTTCGAAAGCAACTCCGTAAATATTTAATGCTACTAAAAATAATAGTTTGTATAAAAAACAGCTTACTAAACGTATATAGTTGTCTTAACAGTTTCTTTTTAATTAGTTTAAGTATGTAGAAAGATTTTGTTGTGTAAAACATCGCACACATTTTAGCTTTTAAATGTTTTATTTAGTACCTAACCATAATTGCCACAGTTTTTACTTTTTGTTTATCTTGTGTTTGTTTTATTAAAGCATTTAGAATATTTTGGCGTATTTCATGTTTATACCTTTAATTTATTAAACTTTTTGCTACTTTTAACGACAGTGTTGTCTACTTAAGAAGTTATGCAATAAACGTTAACTTACTACTTATGTATTCTTTACGGAACTTTCTAAACAACATTTAAAAAAAAGGATTATGTCTCTAACTAAACATATACGTTAACGTTGAAAAGTATACATTACCATCTAATTTGTTCTTTATGTAGTTTTTTTTCAAGTATTACTTAAAGCAGCGTGTTTCTTTTATAGGGTTGCTTTCTTTTGTTTCAAAACAAGTTTTAATTATATTCTAATTTTTCGATATTAGTGGCGCTTATAAACATTACTTTTCATTCAAAAAATTAAGTACAAGGGAATCTTGATTATTATTATTTTTATTATTATTATATTGTTTATTGTGCAATGTTGGACTCTGGCATCAAAACCTGAGCCAATTAAACAGGACACACAAAAAAAAAAAAGAAAAAGAAAATAAACTTATATTCAAAACTTTAATATAAATTATATATATATATATATAAACATAATTTAAATGAAAACACAAAGTTAAACACAATATGATATACAAATGAACTAAATTTAAAATTCAATTCAAAAAATTCAAACTTATATATTACTTAGTACACAGAACAAAGAAGTTTGTCTAAAATCATCGCTTATAAAACAAAATTCATAATTACAAAATATATAAGTAAACTAATAGTTTTTAGGGGGGAGGCGTAGGGAAACGAATATTTTTTTCTTTTTGTTTATAGTGGAAAATTAGTGAATTTTACTGATATTTATTGTATTTAAATCAAATCTTTTTAGATTTAAACGAAATTTTTCTACCCCTCACAAGATACTATATCCTGAGGTAGTCTGTTCCACATAGCTTTTGATCTGTGAAAAAATGCGCCTTGCCACTGACTGTTTTGAAAATCATGTTTACATTTTATTTTCACATCATTTCCTCTGAGTTGATATTTATTTTGGGAAAAATTAAAAAACTGGTTAAAAAAACTTTGATATTTGCCATTGATAATTTTGTAAAGAATTAATAGATCAAATTCCCATCTTCTATATTCCAATGATTTCAAGCCAAGTTTAATCATTCTATCATTATATGATGTGTAAGATATGTTGCAACGACTACAAATATGACGGGTAAAACTCCTTTGCACAGATTCAATTTTATTAATATCCTTTTTTAAATGGGGTGACCAAATTTGGGTACTAAACTCAAGTTTAGGGCGAACGTATGTTTTAAATAGTTTTGTCAGAATTGAAGCAGAATTAGTTTAAAAACTTTTTAATATATGATAACATGTAGTTTTTGCAATCTTATATAAATATTTGATATGTTCATTCCATTTGAAATCTTCGGAAATATAATTTCCCAAATCTTTAAAAACATTAACTTCTGGTAACTTGATGTTATTGATTAAGAGGTCAGTTGGAGAAGATTTTTTTTTGTTAATGGTTAGAATTTTACATTTGCCAAGATTTAAGTTTAGTTTTCTTGTTTTTAACCATTTGTAAATATTATCTAAATATAGTTGTAACAAAGTATTTGAATATTATGAATTTTTATTAACAAAAAAAAGTTTTGACTTTCTTCCTACATGTTGAAAATATTATAAAGTTTATTAACTTTTGAACTAAAATAAAGTTAGATTGTAATATACTATAGTTATGTTGTATACTTAAATAAAGTAACAAATACAAAATTTAAACATAAATTCAGTCCCAATATATATTGTTTAAAGCATTCGTTTCCTGTAGTAAATAGTTACTACCTAAATATGTAGAACTAACTAACGCATTTAAAAGATAATCTTTATACTACGTTTATAAGTGTATTTAAGATAACAAACCTATTAGGTAATATAAAGCTACCTTAAAACATTTTTTTAATAAAAATACCATACTGAATGAAAATAATTTTTAATAAAAATTACTAAATCGAACAACCATATCTTTATTATTTTAAGCTTAAATAAATCAAAAAATCTTTAATCAGTTCATGATATTGTTGTTTATTGAACGACAAAAATACGCTCAAAAGATTTGGTCTAAGGACATTGTGTACAAAAAGACCTTTTGGTTATCGAGTCATACAACAGAACAGTTTAACGTCATGCCCAGGACAAAAATATGACCAAAACTTATACAAATTAATTAGACATTAGTAACTTGATTTCGTTATTTTTATATAGTTAGTACTTACATTACAAGCCAGTAAGAAGTAAAAAAAGATAAACCTAAATACTTTACATAATTACACGCATAAAGTTCATACTTAAATAAACAACTTTCAGTATATGCAAAAGTCTATAAAACACATACAAACATGATTTTGTTTTTACTTTGTCGCTTACTTTTGGATACCTGTTCAAAATTTAAAACAGATTTTATAAGTTCTATGGAAATATTACAATGGAAATTAAATAATATGCATTAACTTAAAAGAATATTCCTTTACATATTATTATTGTTATTATTTGTTTATTATGTTTAACAAAGCCTTATAATTTTGATTTAAATACATGAAAAATTCACGCTGAATTAAATGAAATCATATGTGTACTGTGAAAGTGGGTATGTTTGTTTGCATATAAAAATTCAGAAAGTACACCTTAATAACCCTGTTGTGACTGTTGTATACGAACCGCCTAAACATGTATGTCAGCAGTAATGGGTATCTAATAACAATTACTACTTTTTATTAAAAAAGAAAACTTACACACTGATATATTAGGTTTAGTGTTTCCACCAGAGTACTAAAAAAAAACAAGCGATTGTTTATAGCATAATGTTGATGTAAATTGCTTCATAACAAACATTAATAATAAATATAAAAAGAATACTTTAACTAAGACGTTTTTATAAAATGATGTACAGCTGAACTTTCAAGTTTTTGCTTTGTCAGAAAAAGGTATTATAAAAGAAAAAATAACAAAAGAAAATATTTTTATCTTAAACCAAATTTTAGTTATGGATAAAACAAAAATAATTAAGAAATTTCGAAAAAAAAAACACAAGTTTAATTTGAAATTTTCTAGAAACCAACTTCAAATTTATGAAAGGAAAGGTCATTCAAGTTTTTAAGTTAAAACACTCAAAAAATTCAAACAGATTAAAAATATGTGTTTCCAGTTTGAACTAAATATTCACCAATCAAAAATTTGACGTTCTCATTAAGTCTTGTTATAGAAGTATCAAAAACAGTTGCTTGCTTTAATAAATTGCCTGAACATTTTCGAACAAAAATAAGAATTATTAGAAACTAATAAATAAATTCGACTTAGTCACTTTTTAAACAACTTATAAATTAGTTACTATATTTTTTCAACAAAATCGAAAAAAATAAAATAAATTTCAGCTATAAAATTTCCAACAAAATTAATCTCTTGATCATGTTAAGTTTTTTTAATTTAACTTTAATTACATTTTAAACACTTAATTGTGTATTAAAACAAGACCGAAAAAATTCATAAGTATGGGCTAGGTAACGGGTCACTTTAGCACGAGGAGACACTTTTGCACGAGGGTCACTTTAGCACGAGGAGACACTTTTGCACGGCGTCACTTTTGCACGAGGGGACACTTTTGCACGGCGACTCTTTTGCACGAGGGTCACTTTAGCACGAAGGGACACTTTTGCACAGCGACTTTTTTGCACGGAGGGTCACTTTCGCACGAAGGGACACTTTTGCACGGCGTCACTTTTGCACGAGGAGACACTTTTGCTTGGCGACATTTTTACACGGCAAAACTTTTGCACGACGTTACATTTGTATAGCGACATTTTTGCAAAGCGTAATTTTCGCACGGCGTTATATTTTCACGGATATACTTATAAACTGCGAAAATTTTAAACAATCAGCCAATTTTGAACGGAGCTTCACTTTTGCACGCTTATAATTTTTATTTTCTCAAATAGAAATTTAAATCATTTTTTTTTTCAGTCAACTTAAAAAATGTTTGCTTTTATACGCAAGTTTTTTTAAATAAATAAAGTGTTGAAGTTTTTTCATAAAGTTTTAATGTAAAGTTTTAATTTGAATTTTTACGTAGAACATTATAATAACGTAAAAAAATTCACTAATTTATATTTATTATCTTAATTTAAAAAAACTAGATGAATACACAACTTTAAATAAAAACAATTTTGAATACGTTAAATGAAAATAATCTGAATTTTGTAACTTTTAAAACAGAAAGATAAACTTAGTTTAGTAAGGCTTTTAAAATCAAATTTTGAGTATTATTGTTTATTTATTTTCTCTTGAAGTTAAAATTAGCATTATATAGTTGTTAAAAAGATATTTTAAAATTATCTTAATTTCAAACAATTGTTAAATTTAAAAAAAAAGATTTAGTTAGTTTATGAAGTGCAAAGGTATTTCAGACTTCACTTGATGTTTATTTTTATTTTTTAATTTAGCGTGAGAATAAAAAAAAACAATAAAACAGCGCATTTTTCATGATTAAACTTAGACAATTTCATTACTATAATGTTGCAGATCATGATAAGCCAATAAGAGAGTGACATTTGGAAGTTTGAACTTATGTTTAAGTATTATGAAGTATCAAGAGATGCTTACACCAGCATTTGAGAGCCAATGAAAGCCAATGAGAGCCTAACTTTAAAGTCCTTCGAGCGTTAAATTTTTTTTGAAGTTGTTAGTCAATGCACTTAAATATTCAATGTTGATCGTTCTACATCAAGGCGTAAATAAACATAAATTTGTGGTTAAAATTTTGCTTTTTATGTTAACCTATAAATTTTACATCAAATTATGTTTTTTATCTTTGTTATAATAAATAAATTATTTGTGTTAATTTATTTTTTCTTTATGTGTCTTCCAATTTAAGTGGTCTCGGTTTTGATGCCTAGGTTCATCATATGAACAATAAACTTGTAACTGTATAGTAAAATATATAAAAAGGCATAGTTGTTGATTAATATATTAAAATTCAAAATAAACTAGAACAATTTACTCACACTTGAAGAATTTTTTATCGTAGTTTCTAAATAAATTAACTTATTTGTCCCTGGTATGAATCTTGTAAAATGATTTTATTTTATCTTTGTGTTAGTTTGTTTCTAACATTAACGTTTGCTGTTTAAGATTTTAGATCTTTAATTTTTTGCCATTAATAAAGGTATATTATAAAGTTTTAGTTTGAAATTTCTTTTCATGTTACAGATTTGGTAGTAGATAAAAAACTTTTAATCGGCCAACATGTAAAATTGATTTTCCTTGCAAAAAAGTCATCGTGGCAAATTTCGCTGTGCAAAAATTTCATCGTAAAAATGTGACGTTGTGCAACAATGCTGCCGTAAAAAATTGTCATCGTGAAAAAATTTCGCCGTGCAAAAGTGTCCCCTCGTGCAAAATTGACCCTCCGTGCAAAAGTGTCGCCGTGCAAAAGTGACCTTCCGTGAAAAAGTGTCGCCGTGCAAAAGTGTCCCCTCGTGCTAAAGTGACCCTCGTGCAAAAGAGACGCCGTGCAAAAGTGTCCCCTCGTACACAAGTTACCCTGCGTGCAAAAGTGACGTCGTGCAAAAGTGTCCCCTCGTGCAAAAGTGTCCTTTCGTGCAAAAGTGACGCTCGTGCAAAAGTGACACCCGCCCGTATGGGCTAAAATAAGCAATTAATAACAACGAAAAAATTAGCTTAAATGGTGACTACTTTCGCAAAAATCAAACGATATATTTAAGATTAGGCATTTGAATAACAGTTAATTTACAAAATGATATGTCTGCAAGAAGTATATGCTAGTTTATATGAAATAATATTTTTGACAGAATACTATATTTAAAAAAGAAAACTTAAATCGAGAATTATTTTTATATGTATTTTTTCATCAATACAAGTTAATGTTATTAGATCCTGTAGATTTATCTTCATTAAAATTGAAATAAACCATTATAAATATCTTTTTTATTAGTAATATATCGAATTTTTAAATGATCACTTGTAATACATCAGGTTGAAAAAAAAAAGTAATTTAAATATAAGAATACTTTAGAATTTTAAGATTGTGCTGTTGCTTTTTCGATACAGGTAAAAGAACTATTACTGAATGAAATTATAATTATAAATGATTGATTACTGTTAACTAATTTGGCATTATAAAATTAATTATGTTATAAGCTGAAACACTTGAAAACATTACTTGTTAAAAGCTACTGTCAAAAGTTGTTATTATCAAAGAATATAAATATTATAATCAGTAGTTAATGTAAAATAAATAGTTTTAGATCATGGTAGACTAAATTATAAAAAAACAATGAATTTCATTTAAATAGACTTATGGTGTTAGTTATATTTAGTATGCTAAAAAAACTATTCAGCTCTTTTATTAGCAAGTGAACGTTTTAAACTATCTATCAATTAATTATATAATGAAAGGAAATACAAATAGTTGTACATTTTTCTGGTGTTTTGTATAACAGTGCTTCAGTGTATTGGACTGAAACTAAATGTTTTTAGTGTTTCACTAATGAAGGTATAGTTGAAAACTTACAAAAAGGTTTAACCTAAGTAAAATAGACACAAATGCTTTTTAGTTCAACTGAATTCGGATAAACAGAGTACATAAACGTATCCGTTTTGTTGCTGAATGACTTAAACCTTCTTTTTTAAAATACATTAAAATATATATAAAGTGAAGTCATTTGTTTTTAGTGTTAGTGGAAAGTCAATATTGTTTATAATTTTGTAATTTAGATTTTTTTCTTATTTTCATTAATGCTTGCCTAAGACAAAACAATGAAACTAAATGAATTAATTCAATTTAAATTTTTATCTAGATATAAAGTCAAGTATAGTTGTTTAATTTGCAGGTAAAATGAAGTTCTCATTGTTTCGTGTTGCATTCTACTTACTGATGATGAATAGTGTGGTACCATCTGAGTCGATTCCAAGCAAACCTACATCGACAACACTGTCTGATGAGTTTGCTAGTTAACTTGAATGTTTATTAAACTTAACAGATTTTAATTAAACCTTCGAAAAAAAAATGCTAATTTTAACTAGCTATCACAAACGTTATACAATATGTTATATTAACTTTGTTTATTAAATAAAAATCAATATTCTAAAAAGATTAACTATATTGTTTATGATGCATTAATATAAAATCAATAAAACAAATACAAAATATTATCTCATTCATTATTATCAAAAAAAAGTTTAAATACTATATACTTTCTAAATGTCTGGTGATAAATTTTCTTTAAACTTGTTTTAATAAAATACAATTAAAAACTTAACACAATATTTTAAAATTTTATTAAGACAATATGTTAGTGAACGTAAAAACTTACTACATTTATGTTTTAGGAAGACAGTTTTTTCAAGAATTTTCAGTTAAATGGATTCTGTAAGTTTAGTTATTTTTGTTTTAGTTGTTGTATTAAAACAGTCTAACAAGAGCTAATCGATAAAAAATTAACTAACTATTATATTAACATTTAGACATATTCGAGGCGTGTCAAAGCCCGCAAGATGAAAATTGTTTGGAAGCAGCTGTCGTTAACTCGGGTGAGTAATAAATTAAAACAATTTTTTACTAAGCTTATAATTATTTTAAAATATTTTGCAGAAATTTGTAAAAAGAAGAACGGCTTATCACCATACGATTTTTGCATTAGGATCAATATTGGACAGGAATTCTTCTTCTTAATTGGAAAAAATACAAATATGTATCCTACAGACCGTAAGTTATAACTAATATACTTTTCTAGATTATATATACCAGTAAAGTATGTTTAATAAATAATATTTAATTATTTAATTTCAGATTTGTCTTTTTTTATCAAATTTAGCAAATATGTAAAATGTTACACTTAGTTTAAGAATTTATCACTTTAATTAGTTCTTTTTTTTTTTTGCACTTGATCTCTTAATGATTTTAACTAAAATAAAATTAACAGGAGAATTCTGCAACAATATTTGTCCTTTCGGATGCAATAAAGCATCGATCGAGCTCGGAAATAAGCACGTGATCCAAAACTTAGCTCTTTGTGACGTGATGGTATTTAGTTGCCCACAAAAATCTTCATCTGTTACGATGTCCGATGTAAGTTGATTTTAATATTATTTGAAATTAACAATTTTGAATGCAGTCCTAATAAATGTTTTATCAACTACAAAACTTTAGTTGCTAAATTTCATAGAAAATAAAAAGCTCCTAACTATTATCAAAATATAATTTCATATTGTGTATCAATATTAAACGTAACTTTTCAAAATTAGTACAATAAGTATATAACTTAAATTAGCCTTGTTTTAAAATTTAGCTTAAAACTTTCGTTTTTACTTTATTTTTAGGTTATATTGTTATTACGTTTTGTTTTTAAAGAACTATAATAAGATTAACCTAGTTGATCTTCACAGGGTTTCTAAAAGAAAAGAGTAAAAAATTCCTATTTTCGAATACGCTCAAACTTATGTTCTGAATTCTGAGTTTCGTAATGAAACGTTTCTATTTTAATTAGTTGTGTTTTTTTTTATATTTATTTTCGTTATAATGTGCTCCTCATTTTGAATTTGTTGTGAAAATATGATAATGAATAAACTTGAAAATGTAAATGAGCTTGTTTTTTTGTTTAATTATAATGACCAAATAGCTAAAACAGTTAAATTATTAACTTAAAGTTTTGCAAATGAACGGCTCAAAAC
Source organism: Thalia democratica (assembly GCF_965202585.1). Classification (NCBI taxonomy): domain Eukaryota; kingdom Metazoa; phylum Chordata; class Thaliacea; order Salpida; family Salpidae; genus Thalia; species Thalia democratica. The sequence continues at coordinate 23,082,841 of NC_139165.1, forward strand.
CTTAAATTTTAAATACACAATAGTGCTGAACGTTAGCTAGATTAATATTAAGTTTTAGAGTTACGAGAAGTGTAATAGACAATTTTGATGAATGAAAAAGAAATGTGTATTTGAACAGTAGATAAAATGACGCTTAAGTTCGAAAAAAAGTGAAAATTTAAAATTAAATGTTTGTAAATATTTAAACAAAACTTTCAAACGTTAAGCTCGTTTATAAATGCATCAATAATTAAATATATTCATTTTTTCATCAGCTATTCTGAGTTGAGCCTTGATAGTGTCATATCAATAATATTATGGAAACATTTTGTGAAAATACCGACATTATTTTTTTATACAGATAAAAACTGTTATAAACAAAAACATTATAAAATTGACATATCATAAAATCTTCAGCAGTCTTTCACTTGTTAGATAAAAATTGGTTTTAAGTTTTATTCAGAACAAATGAAATTAGTCTAAGGTGTAAAAATAATTTTTATAGCTCTTAAAACACTTAAATACACTGTATGTTATTTTAGTAGTCTTTTTTTAGTCCAGCTCTGTTTTTCAAACGTAAAAATAAAGTTCGTCTTCTAAAAAAAAAGTGATCTATAAATATTCTAATAATTTGTTTATGAAGCTTCTATTGTGAATATTTAAACTTTTAAAGTATAATACATAAATATTCAACCTGATCGTTTTAATTTAAACAACTCGTAAATAATTTATAAATTAAAAAAATTTAATAATCTTATAACGAATGTCAAATTTAGAAAACTTAAAACATCAAAAACTAAATGTTAAAATGCCAAGATAAAGATAACATAAAAAATATATCACTTTTCTGAAACTTCATACATTTTCGAAAGTTTTGTGTTTACTATAGTTCTTACGAATTAACACTTTATTTATATATTTTGATTAATTAAAGTATTTTTACGCTAAGATTTAACAAAGTTAGTTATACAATTATATTAATAGTGTTTAAAGGCGCATTTTTCTAGTAGCGATTATAATTAAGTGTCAATCAAAAGATAAACTAATTTTAAATCAGGAAATACCTGGGGGTCGAACTACCAGAGCTTTTGCTTAAACTAAATAAAAAATTTACATTAAGTTTCACGTTTTATAGCTTAACCTTTATAAACGTTTCTTTAAATAAACCCTGTTTCAATTGTACTGATACTCTGCAGGCTACTATGGTCTTTAGCTTTACGTGAAACTGCCTTTCTAACTGGTTCTGCAGTCTCGACAGGAGCCAGATTTGCAGTAGTTTCTAGGAAATATTTATTTTTGTTTGATACATCGATCTGCGACCGATTTTGAGGTGGTTTATTACCTTTTTGATACATTTTAATGATTTGTATAACTTTATCAATAAATCAGCAGAGTTTCTTAGATTAGCATTATAATGGTTGAATTGCTTATCTTTGTTGTTCAAGTTATACACTTTTGCTTCAAAATTGATTTTATAAAAAATATAAAATAAAGATTCCTTACACTTAAATAATAGAAAATTAACAAACTATTTCAATCTCAAAAACTATTTAAAGTTATACAAAAAATAAAAAATGGCTTGTAGATATTGATAAGACTTACATACAAACTTTTATTTATTCTAAATGTACACTTTTTTAAGTTGTGGCCCTTTAACTTTTCTTTGACATTTTGAATTGTCAGAATTTTAACATCCGAATTTAAATAGTCCTACACCCCTAAGAGAAACGATTTACACACAAATTTAAAGAAATATGACATGAATTGTGGCCTTGAATATTACCGTTTAAGCGCTATTTTATCCATTTGTTTTAATACTACTAAAACCTGTCAAGTGTCAATACTACGTAAATAGTATGATATTATGCGTAAATTAGTAAAAAAGAAATAATAACAAAGAAAAATATTAAAAAGTTAATAAACATTTGACTTATCCAAAATTTACCGGTTTAAGTTAAATAAAAAGAATTCATGCTCACCAAATCATGACCACATTAGTTTAGGCTTGCTTTCTCATATATTTTTATCCCAGGGTTCTGTACAATAAAGCGAGATTTTACCTAAACATCCTAATATGACCTTTTTCGAAAATGGCCTGTGCGTACCAGGGAACTACTTTTATAATTATTATTATATCGAATAATAGAAAGTTATTATATTTGGACAAATTTAACTATATTTACCTTAATTTTTTAAATAAAATTATTCTAGCTAAAACAATAACATTGATAGTCAAAACATATAACAACAAGTTTACAACTAAAACAAATAAAAATAAACTTTCAAATTTTTGACTTAGTTAGACCTTACTTTTTAAAATAAAACAATTTGTTAAGTATTCAAATTTTTTACATAAGATCAAATCCTGCTTTAACAAAAAATTTAAACGTAAGATCATTTCTTTCAGTAAATTTTATTAGTGAGTAAAGCAGAAAGAAAAAAAAAAAGACCATCAAATTTAATCTCTGAGGGACCTCAAGTCGCTTAAAGACATTTTATCCAATGAGGAACACTCGCTCAGCTTTCTGCCTTTTTTCTTCTGAAAGCTTCTCTATCGAACAGTGTTTAGAGGCGGCCATCCGAAACTGAAACTCATCGCCTTTCATTTCCAAGAACTCACCGCAATGGTCGCAAAATCTGACCCCGGCGTAATCGGACAGCGTCACCAACACCTTGTACTTACCGCTGTTCAAAGTTGCTCTCAGAGAATAAGTGCCATAGTTGTATGTTTCGCCGGACTTATTGGTTTCTAAAAATACTGAAGCAAAAGTAATTTCGTTGTCAGAGTTGACAATAAAAATTGTGGGGTCCACTTCGAGATCGTGTATTGTGATCAGGTTTATCAGCACCTCCGTGTCGTCCTCATCAACCACCAGGTCGTAACCCATGAAATTTATATCAAACCGCGGTTTCAGCGCAGGCCAAGTTTCGTTGATCTCCACAGAAGTTTCAATTTGCGCCATTCTGAATACACTGCTTTCGTTGTAAGAAATGTACAGCGCTTCCAGATTTTCGTAGAAGTCGCTTTCGGTAATGCGATGGTATGTGCCGTGCGGGTTGTAAACCTTCGCCACACCGTCACTCACGTCAAGCAGAGTGTAACAATGATACTCGTGCGAGTTCTCTGGCTTCTTGAACGTGACCAGCATCGGAGAATTGGTCTTTAAACCGTGGTTGACAACGTCGCTTGCTTGGAACGGCAGCGTGGTTGAAAAAACCGGAAACTCTTCGAAGTAGCCGTTGGTGAGGCTGGTCAGTACGGTGGTGGCGGGCACCGCTCTGCAGGACTCGTACTCGCCGTCAAAGTGCAGATCGACCAGGGCTTTCTCGAGCAGCGGGCCGACAACGTCATCGTTCGCGCTCGTCGAGTAAACCAACTTTGAGTTTGTCCTCGGCAAGCTGTCCACGTCGACCGCGACCCGATGAAGTTTTCCGAGCTTGTGAATGTTGAATTCAAACTGTTCGTCGCCTCGTCTGAAGTTCACCACTTTGTTGTACAACTCGGCGTTGCTCGCCAACGTGGCCATTGAGGCAACGAGACAGCAGTTTCCTAAAGCTTTGCTTTGCACAAAGCTTTTCTCGCTGATGACGTCATCAAAGTTTTGGCCAATGTAACGTGAATCCGTTGCAAGAACACCATTGTAACTTGGGCTATTTGACAACAGCACTGTCAAAATTGAGAAAACTAGAAGTAGTTTATTTATGTTAAGCTTAAACATTTCTGAAAAGAAAATTGTAGAATCGTCTGGCATATTTTCTAACTATTCTAAACTTAAAATTTTAGGTTTAGTATCTGTATAATTTACAAAATAAATAAAATTAAAAGTCATCAGATATAAACGGGAAAGACTTTGCTACTAATAAATGTACGACTCTATATATGAAGTATAAAAAAATATTTAATAGTTATTATTAAACAAACATAAAGTGAAAAAAATATTTAATAACTTAAAAAACTTATTTATACGACTGTTTTAAAATGAACACAAATTTAATACTTTAATTGTTTAAAATCCCTTACAAAGTGTAAGTTAGAAAAGTATCTTTTTATTTAATGATTGAAAAAGTATAAATATTTTCAATGCCTATAGTTTATAAACTAAGACTTACTAAATCTTAATTTTTAAATATTTTATATATAAAGAAAGGCCGCATGACGATCAAAGCTAAAAAACATAAAACTAACAACAGCTAGATTTTAAAAAGTTCCAAAAGTAGCAAGCTTTATAGCAAATTCAAGATAGTGAATATCTGTGCACATTAAACTTGATAAAAAAGTGTGCACCTTAAATTTTACTTTAGTGGCTTACTAGTTTTAGTTCAACCCAACACTTTTAACTGGTCACACGACCAAATACTTTAAGCTGAAGCCTGATAAAAGTTCGTTTGTCTTAACTCACAAAACTTTAACAAAATGATGATAGAATTAATCTGTTATTTATCTTACTAAAGATTATTTTTATTTTACTGTTTTTATTATAGAAAAAGTTTTTTATTTACATTGCCCACGTCTAACAAACTCAAACAAACTTACATAGTCTGTGATACCTACTGTAACTTAGCACTCTTAGTGTGCTCTTATTAGGTATTAGTTTTGTATAGTCAACTTAATGTTGAAACAATAAAAAAAACAACACAAAATAAAAAAATGTAAAAATAAAGTATATTAAGGCGCTGTATGTTGTAAAAAAGTTATTAGTAACCAAGTCTGTGTACTTGAAGAGAATGAGGTTGTAGGGTTATAGCGTACAATTACACTAAAAACCATAATTAATTTTAAACTTAAATTATACTAAATGCTGATATTGAAAAAGTAATAAGGGCTCTTCTACATAAAATGAATGAACATATTGTATTAAAGAAGAATTGCAAACACTTACAAATATATAAAGAACATCATACTTTAGAAATTACTTTAAATGTAGTCAAAATTTAAACATAAAACAATCTAACAAGAATATATTTTAAGAATGTAAAAATTAAATAAAATTCAATTAATTAGAATTTGAAAAAAAACTATTATAAAAAGCAACATTGTTAAAAAAATACTTTAAATAACACAATTAAACAACATAAGTGTCTATTCAACATGAATAATATGTTAACTGCAGCTGGCTGTGGCTAGAATGCTAGAAAGAGAATCGTCACTCTATTTATCCACTGCATTTTCGTTGGAAGATATACAATAACCTTTTTTCATAAACAAGAAAAAAGTTAAACATATCAAGCTTTAAACTGGTCTAAAAAATACTCATTTTTTTTATACAAAGATTTAGGCAAACTAAAAATAAAATAACTAAGCAATTTTTACAAACAGTCTTTCAGTTATAAAATTTTTATACTTTTTCATAATCAAAAAAAAGCTAATGTGTTTTACTAGCTTCAACAATTTATTTTATCTTTCGAAATAATATTAAACATGTGTCTGATTCTACTATAAAGATTGCAGAACTTTAAAAAACAGTTAAATAAAAAAATTACTAAAAATTAACTTAAATGTCATGCCTATCCCGTAAGATACAAACTCCTAAAAAATTTCAGCAGTTTTTGTTGGTCTTCGCTGTCTTAACTTAATACGTAATTTAGATTTAAGATACTTTCATAGATTTTAACATTACTCACTGTGACTTAAGTTGGTTTTCAACCCTTTTTTTACTTATTTGGAGTTATATTTGCCAAAATTTGTTACTGATTTGGGCTTATAGTTTGCTAATATTTTGTGAATTTGGCTTATAGTTTTCCAATGCTTTTGGATTAAGCTTTTGGTTTGCCAATACTGATTTACGCTTATTGTTTGCCTGTAATTTTTGGCTTGGGTTTGTAATTTGCCAATACTTTTGTTAGACTTAAAATTTGTCAGTTCAAATTTGACTTGTGGACTTAAAATTTGTTAGTTCTATTTTGACTAATGGAATAAAATTTTGTGAGTTCTAACTTGACTATGTAGAAATTAAATTTTTCAGTTCTGTTTTGATTTATAGACTAATAATTTGTTAGTTTTATTTTGACTTGAAGACTTAAAACTTGTCAGTTCTACCTTGAATCAGGGTTGCCACTCGTTTTTACAAAAAAAAATCCAGGTTTTCCAAGTTACTCGAGGTTTTTAAATTTACGCATTGTTTGGTCTATTTTAGTTTAAAGTTAAGTTTAAGGTAAGAAACTGTTTTAAATAGTTTTAAAACTTTAAAAAGATATTGTAAAGCATTTAAATATATTTTTTAGTAAAATAATTTTTGGTGATGACAAAAATTTTTGTTAATATATATATTAGACCTTAGAGTTAAATTAAAATTATACTACTTAAAATGTTAAAATTTTTTAAATCTCAGGTTTTTTCAGGCTTTTTTAAATTTATTAAAATTCCAGGTTTTTCCATTTTTATTCCTGCTAAACTTTCAAATTCCAGGTTTTTTTAAGGTTTTTCAAGGTTTCCAGGTAAAGTGGCAACCCTGTTTGAATGTTTGGACTAAATTTTGTCAGTTCTAATTTGACTTTTTGAACTTAAAATGAGATAATACCCTTTGTGAATTATTGATCAAATTTTGTCACCTACTTTCTGTGATTTAAAGACTTAAATTGTGTCAATACCCTGTGAGCTTTATACTTTTTGTTCATAATGTGCGTGGTATTTTATAAGTATAACTCCCTATTTCCTGGTATTTTCAAGCCTCTGTCTTTCTGGTTATGCTTAAACCTAAAGGGCTATTAAAAGGGCAGATACTAAATGTGAATATTGCTTTTAAAAAATTCAATGCAGGCTTTGTTGTAAAATTTACCTAAATCTGATATTTAATAAAATCCACTATAAAATAAAATGACAAAAACCTAAAAAACGTGAAATAAATATATGATAAATACTACGTTAAATATAAGAGGTAATGTACTTATAAAAAAATTATGGTAAAATATTGTCTTGGTTTTATTTAACTGTCACCTAAAAGACTAAATATTCATTACCTGAATGACGCCATGTAGGGTAATAGTGTAAAGTACAAAAAAACCATAATTAAATTTAACTTAACTTATACTAACTGTTGATATTAAATAATAATTACTCTGTATAAAACTAGGCAAGACAATAAATGAGCATATTATGTTGAAGAACAATTGCAAACATTAAAAAATATATAAAGAACATCATACTTTAGAAATTACTTTAAATGTAATCAAAACTTTCCTGAGGAATCAACCAAACAGGAATAAAAATAAATAATTTTTAAAACAAAATAAGATATAACTACTTAAGATGTAAACAAAAATTAATATAAATGTAACATTGTTAGAAAAACACTTTAAATAACACAAGAAAATAATACAAATGATTCAACATGAATAACATGTTTACTGCAGCAGGCTGTGGCTAGAATGCCCCCACCACTCTCTGTGGCTGGTTTATAAAGCAATGTTATAAAATTTATTCAACATTACATTATTCTCCTTATGTAAACTTGCATCAGTATAACACTTGACCTTGCGAGCTTTCTCTTAAACGCTTGGATGAACATGGATTTTAGCTCAAAACTTTACATTAAATTTAAACAGTAATCGAGTGAAATTTGATATCCTGTTACAGGGTGCTGTTCATTGCAGTTTATTAATGCTCGATGCTTTAACTATTGTTTTTTGAAAATAACAAATTAGAAATTAACTAGTGTTTTTTTTTTCTGATTAAGTTTGTTTACCCTCTTTGTAAAGTAAAAAAAACCACTAATAACATAATTTGAATCAAATTCGCTGAAATAGTTGACTTAAGCGTCTTATAATTTTTAGTCAAATTTTGCAAAGAAGTTTTGTTGTTTGCATGAAGCTAGAAGCTGATAACAAAATGGCATGTGGTGCAATTGTGTTTGATGTTTTATAGAACTCACTGATAACTGAAAATTTGATTATAAAGTTGCTTATAAGAAGGTGAAAAAAAAATTTTGGGAGGATGTTCTGAAAACCTTTTACCCCAAAGCCTAAGTTAGTTGATAAGTATAAATTTTACAATTAAAAGTATTTTCTTAATGTAAACTTTGAAAATAAATTATGTTTTGTTATTTAAAACATCATGGGTTATTTTGTTATTTTAAATCGTAAAAAGTCTTCATTAGTTTTGATCTTCACAAAACAAAAATTTAACATTGTGTCAGTTTTTGGAAAGGCAGTTTTCAAGTTGACTTGTTTCAATTTGTACAACATTTGCGTAGGAATACGACCTATATATATATATTTTTTTTTAGAGACTGCTAAACTTTTAGTAAGATTTTCTTTTATAAAATAGTTAATTAATACTTTATTGGCTTATATTTCAAATATTTGTACAATAAAAAACAATGTATCTAGACAAACTATAAGTAATTTATTAAAATATAAAAAAACAATTATTCACAGGTAGTTCGTAAACTAAAAAAAAAAGAAAAATAAAATCTTCATATTCGAATAATTGAAGTTGCACCACTGAATAACACTCCTTGAATATTCATTGAACATTTTCCATATCTGTTGAAAATTTATGGTTTTATTTAAAGAATGTTACACAAATCTTTTTAATCAAATAAATTTAAAAATACTTTCGCAAATTTTTAATTTTTCTCTAAAATTTGACTTAAATAATATCTTAAGTTGGAAAGTAAAATATATATATATACATGTATATAGTTTATTGAACGAAAAAGACGCTCAAAGCATTCGATCTTAAGAACTAGTGCATGAAAACCTTACGATTGTCGAGTCGCACACCACAGATACCTTTTAACGTCTTGTCAACGAATTAAAGCGGTTTGTATGAAATGGTTGAGAAACCCTGGTGTACACATGCTCATTACGCACTTTATACAGAAAAATTTATTCTGTTACTGGTATGTCTGAAAAATACTATCCAGTATATTAGGCGGTGTAACAGTTACAAAAAAGATATATGAAAATAATTAGACACATGATTTTTAAAAATTACAAAACTTTACAGCACACATTAAGGAAACTTAGGCTCCTGAAAAAATATCTCGTAAATCTACTTTTTGGTAGAAATTGGGAAAAACTTCATTTTCAAAATTTTTTATACAGTTGTGGTTTGTCACGAAAGAACAAACATTTTGAACACAAAAAACCAAGAAGCAGGTCTTGGTTTTTTAGTTGTGTGGAAGTTTTCAATAAAATCTGGCAAAATTAATCAGACGATTAAAGTAAGCATTCCATAGTTTGCCTTTGGTGTTAAAAGAATCGCAAGTGGGTATGGTGATCTAAATAACCACTTTTAATTTTTAAATGAAATTCTGGTCAAAGATAAGATAATAAAACTTTAACATATGATAAGAACTAACAAATTAGTTTTGTAAAACACAACTGTATATGAAGAAATATGCATTTAGTTTTTTTAAGCTTTCTTAAAAGCTCACTTTGAAAACTATCTAAGCATTTAAGTTTAGTTTGAGAAAAATTAGTTACAATATTCTAACAGAACAATATATTTCTTGCTCTTTAAAACTACAAGTTTGACTAATTGAAAAAATTTTGGCTCAAACGAATGTAATTGAAAATATTGTAATTTTTTAATGTTAAATTAAGTAAACTTCTTTAGTCATCTTAATAAAAAAGTTAATAGGAGTCTATTCTAGAGATGTTTGACGCGAAGAACCTGATTGGGCTTCATTTGAATGTGCAAGACTTGAGTATCTAGTTAAGATACCTCAAGACTATAACAATCGTGTTGAAAACTACAGATGAGTGTGAGATGGTCAAAAAGAAAATGGCGAATTTAGTATTTTTCATGATGCTAAATAATAAGAAAACAACAGAAGAGGCCATAACTTTACTAATTACATTAGATACAGTGATACATTGCAATAAAGAAATTTAAGAACTATGATGATGGAAATATGCTTTAGCTTCTTGATAGATTTTAAAAAGATATTAAGTCCAGACTGGAGCTTTGTGTTAGCAGAAAGCTAGCCATATTTGCGATGAAAAGTTGTCAGTAAATGAAAAGGCATATGACAGAAAATTCTACCAAAGCCTGACACATCGTTCCTTCAATGATTGATTGAAGACTTGCAAGTTCACGTTGATTCTTTTTATTGTAGATACTTGAAAGACAAGTACCTAAAAACTGATAAAAATTGTAAGCATAAGTTAGCTTCTAAATTGGTAGAAGCTGTGAGGAAAAGAGGAGGAGATGTTAAAAGAAAAAAAATTTCTATTTTCCATGACAATTTAAAGAAATTGCAAAATTTGAATCATTGTTATGTTGGATATTTCAAGGATAAGAATGTAATGACAGAGAAATATGATTCGGCCAAGAGAAAAGGAATGTGGCTAAAATCTTGATGCCATAATTACAAATAGAATAGTATATAAGATTTATTTAAGAGACAATACAATAGATTACTTTAGAGTAGGGGTAGGCAACTTACGGCCCGCTGAGTGAAAATGACCGGCCCCCAATTTTTTTTAAATTTAATTTTAATCAAGCCCGCATAAAAATTTGACTAGACCCGCGATAGGGTTATTCTGCCAGCTAAGCATTTTCAAAATTTATATGAAATCCGGCCAGTCAATGTAAATAATTAAAAATTTGTACAAAACCTTTTTTTGAATTTTTTCCAGAAAACAAAACCGTATGACTTTGACCCTAAAAAGGTTTTTGCAATTGACTTTTAATTTTTGTGATGATAAAAACACCTTTTTATAATAGTATCTTGTTATATAAATATTGTAGAGCTATACAAATAAATACTTCAATTTAATAATAGGTTCATAATCAGGTATCAAGTATATACAATTGGTGTTCCAGCTCACGACACAGGCAGGTTTTATATGAAAATCATTACTAAAGGATACATGGAGGAATTCCTAAACGTCTCATATTTCCTGGGTCAGCTCGTTTGCTCAGTATTTATGAGGCTAGCCAAAGATTAATTGTGTACTGGGGTTACCTTAAGTTGTTTTTTGAAGAGGTTTATAAAACAGGGCTTTAAAAATAGGCTTTAAAACATTTAAGTTTGTAACAAATTAAAAGTTTTAAACAGTTTTGTGAGACAGAAAGATGCTCACAAGCAAATAGAATAGCCAGCTTGCTTAAAAATACAGAGGTATTTATATAGATTTCTTTTCTTCTGCTTGTTGTACAAAAAGTAAGTGTATATTATAAACCATTAATTATAATGCAGAGTTTATTTCAATATGTGTATTTTGAAGGTTAATAATTGCAATAAATTTATTTAATCAGAATAGATAGTTCCATTGAGCCTTTATAGCCAGCTTGAGACATGCACAAGGCACCTTAAGTTAACTTATGTTGATCCTGCATCAGGTAAAAAAATAAACAAGTTTTGTAGTTATATAAAACAAGACTTACCTCCATTTTTGCTAATTTTATTTGAGGTTAAGTAAAGTAATTCTTTTTAAAACTTATTCTCCACTCCACCTTAAAAGAAGTATTGTTGACTTAATTCAACTTAGTTTTTAATAACTGTAAGAACTACGACTTGAAAGGCCAACTATAAGTGTCAGACTACCTGCAGAGCGTGAGTTAACAAAATTAGGTGTCGTCCAGCAGAACAGAGTAGTTTGCATTTGCTAGTTTCTAAAATCAAGTATGTAATTTTTTGTAACATTAACAACTAATTACACTAAGCGTTGGCACTAGATTCCCAGTTTTTGAAACCTTTTTTTAGTATAGTGTACATCAGACATGTTAAAAAGCTTTGCTTTGTTTACTCAAGCGTGAAATTAATAACTTAAAACAAACTAAATTTTATACGCTTCATTGCTGAATTACCATAGTAATAATTAGCATTTTAACAAGTCTGGTGTACATAGTTTAATACACACAAGTTTTAATGAAAATATTGTTTCTATAGTATTTGAATTCTAATAGATCAGATCTACTTGCAAGTTGTATGTTATGAGCCTCGTCAAAGAACTTAAAGCACGTATTCCTAAGTGTTTGGACTTAATCAAAAGTATCTCAGTACTTAATAAAGTGAGCTTTTTCAGTTTTTAGTAGAATTCGGCTGTAAGTTAAATTGATCTGAACTGTAAAATAATAGGTATTTGAGTTTCCTTTGCCTGAAATTAGTCCATTATTAAATAATAAAATAGTTTAGAATATGACTTTACAAGAAGAACGTGACTTTAATGAAAATTAATGGTCCTTCTTGTCTGCTGAATATCATGAAGCAACATGTTGTCACTTATCATGTTTATACATTTTCTAGAGCATCATTATTAATAAACTTTGTTAATACTATAAATAGAATTGTCAATTTAACTCTTAGGAAATCAGTTGTTTAAATCTCAAAAGTTTTAACAACACAAATAAAGTTAAATGAGAAAAATGAATAAAAAAAGTTGTGCGATAGATGCAAATTTTTTTGTGAATGACGTAAAAACACAGCCAACACTTTAAGAGTGCTTGAACTAGGATCAACAGAAAGTTGTAAATTAGAAATTTTTGTTTCAGTTTTTTTAAGTAATCTAACTGATCAAGCCAGGTTAAATTAAGTTGGTAAAAGTGAGCGAAGCTTATATGGATTTTGAAGAAGATTATATAGAATGGGAGACAGCGAAGTCCTCACCTATAACGCAGGTAGACTACAATCTAAACTCTCCGTTGATGATACGGGATGATGACTACATGAGAGATTTCCTTTTGTGTGGAAGAAGTGTTCCTCCAGACTTCAATTCTAAGCGGAAACTTTGGGAATTAATGAAGGCAGATAATCCACTTAGAGAAAGAGACAAGTTAATACCATATCAGGATTATCATTCGACGATGGTTGAAATACTCAATGAAAGATGGTCTGGATATTCTAGAAAGAATGTATTGACCATGTGGGAGGATATCTATGATATCGCACAGGAGCCCGTCAAGGTTATATCTGAAGCCCTCAATTTAGAGCACAAAGACAAAAGCTTAAAGGGTAGATTTAAGAAGCTGTTAGATCCTGTCGATCATAGTTACAACAAGATCTCAGAATATATGTTTGGTAGCATCTTATTTTTTTTGATGACTCTGATTATCAGTTCTAGCGACTTTGGAACAGTATTTTCCAATGTGAGACGTTATTTTATGAAAATTAGCAAGGATCCCAAATTGGATATAGTGTCGGTAAAGAACAAGGAAGAAGAAGTTATTATAAAAAGATATCCCGGAGCTGTGTATTTCCGAAAATGGAAGATGGTGGTTTCTAGAAATTTCTTTTTGATGATTAAAGATATATTGACAGCAAGAGGAAACGGTCTCGCATCTCTCATAGATAGACAAGATCTCGGTGATGAACTGTATAATATACAGACTATATTATCGATGTATAAACATGGAGATGAGATCTTAAAACAGACTGGATGTCACGGCTATAAAGGTATCAAGCTTTTGGAGCCCATATGCAATGACAGGATGGCAGAGCTGGCAGATGGAATGAAGCTATTTCCTCGATTCGATGCCCTTTACAAACATATAGGAAAGACAATAACTGAATTGCCCTTGGGTGACCTGACAAGCAAGCTATGGTCATTAGTCAGAGATCAGACCAATCCTAAGTTAATTGCTAATATGTTTGGATCCTTTCGTCACTGGGGACATCCCTACATCAAGAGCTTAGAAGGAATATCTGATCTTTATGACAGAGTCACCTCTAAAAGAGATGTGAATTCAGAGTATGTTGAAAAGCTAGCAAGTGATTTTGCAAGAAAAATATTGCGGAGTGTCTTTTTGAAGCAAAGAAGGTGGAGTGTGGATGTTGAAAAGATGGATGAGTCAGATCCCTTATACAGTTTCATCAAAAACAAAACATGGCCTACTAAGAAGGTGATCTTAGATTATGGCGACAAATGGCATCGATTGCCCATAACCCAGGCATTTGAATTGCCAGAAGCTATAGATATGTCTGATTTGTACTCTGACAAATCTCATAGTATGGATAGATCTGAATTCTTAGAAGCTTTGAGGACTGGATCGGGAGAGTTCTTCAAGTCCAAGAAAGTAATGAAAACGTTATTGGAAGCTCCAGACCTCTGTCTAAAGGATAAATTTGAACAATGGAGTCGTGTGGGAATACCGGATGAAAATAAAATAATCGGATTAAAAGAGAAGGTAAGAGAATTGAAAGAAAAGGGGATATTCTTCTCATTGATGAGCTGGGAATTGAGACTGTATTTTGTGGTGACGGAATACTTGATCAAGGAAAATTTCCTTCCTTTGTTTGACGGTTTGACTATGGGTGACAGTCAATCATCCGTCATACAACAAATGGCGAAAAACACCAGAGGACACGGGAGAGATGACTATAAGCTGATATTTGTCAACAACAGTCTAGACTTTGAAAAGTGGAACAATCTGCAGAGACATGAATCAAATAGTCCAATTTTTAAAGTTATGGACCAACTCATGGGTTTAGATAATGTCATAGAAAGGACCCATGATCTGTTCAAAGAGTGCTGGGTTTATTATGCAGGAGGTAGGCAAATGATGACGATCAACGATGATAATCCAGAAAATTTACATGGTGTGAGGGTGTTTTGGGAAGATCAAGAGGGAGGTTTTGAGGGAATTAGGCAAAAGGGATGGAGCATAACTGGTTTTTATATGTTAGAGAGAGGCAATGCAGGAAAATGCTGAAACTAGCGTATTATTACAAGGCAATAATCAGATCATAACAAGGAAATATAAAGTTAATGCGGCAGATGAGAAAGGTATATTAAGAGAATTAGACAATATAAGAGCTAATAACAATATAATGTTAAACAAAGTAAGAGTGGGTAGTGGAAAGTTGGGCTTGACTCTAAATCAGGATGAAGTTATGACTTCTTGCGAGTTTATAAATTACGGAAAGTTGTTAAAATTCTGAGACAAAACTATACCTTTAGAAATCATAAGGCTCTCGAGGGTAATGAGTGTTACCAATGGACAGTTACCATCTTTTAGTGCGAATTTGTCTTCTACATCGACAGCTGCATTGACTATATGCCAGTACTCAGATTCTCCTGTGTACTCAATGTTGGAATACTCATTCTTCGGAGCTTTGACTTTCTTGCTTTCTATGATACACAGTGTCGTCCTAGGAGAATCTTACATAAACACCAAGACAAAATTTGATGACCCTTCAACATACAAGTTCATCATAAGATATCTGTATAAGAATCCAAGTGTAGGGGGCGTATCAGGAATGAATCTGTATCGTTTTATGCTCAGGGGATTTCCTGATCCTGTCACAGAGTCACTTTCCTTGTGGAAAATGATATACGACAATGGAAACTCTATCCTCAAGGAACTAGCCATAGAGGCGGGAAATCCGATGTTAGGGCCTGTGGATCAAAGATCCTTTTATAGACTGTTAGAAAAACCCGAGTCTTTAAACATACCAGGTGCAATATCTTATAAAACAACTTTAAAAGAAGAAGTAAGGAAGGGGCTAAGAGATCATCTTCCAAAAATTCACAACAATTTTCTTATAGAGGCAATTAATTACAATTTCGACAATACACATGACACAGTCAATTATATCATGCAGATTAAGCCCCTGTTTCCGAAATTTAACTCAGAATTTTACCAATCAACGTTTCTTAAATTAGCTGATTCTGTGATAGGACTGTTTGACAACTCAAATACGATACAAAGAATATTTTCTGAAGAATTAAATTGACATATGGGAAGTGGTGAGAAGGAGTGAAAGAGACTCTCTCAAACAATTGATAGATCCTAGGGTCGGGAGTTTCAGTGAAATTTGGGGATGCTCTTCTAGCAGAGCAGACAGACTAAGAGAGTCTGGTTGGGGATCTAAAGTGGTAGGAACTACTATACCTCATTCTTTTGAGATGTTTCAGAGGATAAAAGTAGAAGATTGAGATATCATATCTGAACCTCATGTCTTGGTCAAAAAACAGGGTATATCTTGGTTGGGGGAATGGAAGAGGGGCCCCTTGCATGCCTATCTAGGTTCTAGAGCCAAGGAATCCACTTCTTTATATCAGCCCTGGGAGCGAGATGTGGAGGCTCCTACTCTAAGAAGAGATTTGAAGCTCCGAGATGCCATAGGATGGTTCATTATGTCTGGGTCCTATCTGGCTAAAACAATATTTAGTAATATTCTAGCTTTATTAGGTGTTGATATTGAAGAAGAGCAGACAAAATTCTTGAGGTCAGGAAATCCCATACATAGATTTTACTCTTCAAGGCAGAGCTACCAAGGCTCTCCTGGGTGTGGAATAAATAGTCTCACTGTTTTACGACTACAGATTACTTAGGAGACATTAATTCAGAAAATCACGACTTCATGTACCAGTCAGTTATTATTTGGTCTTCAGAACTGACCATGTTTCAACCGTATATGAAAGTGAATGTAAAACCGTATATGAAAGGAGTATTGGATGGACTGGTCGTGGAAGCAAGCATAGGCTCTATGACCAAGAGATTTACAGAACATAAAATCAATTTTAGATATGTTCATGAAGGAGCTGTTTTATCACTCATAACATCCTTAGCTTCTAATGACAACTTTCTGCAATGTCTAAAATTGAGTGAATTTGAATCATACATCTCTGATAGATCTGGAACCTTTAGTAAGAACTACCCTCCCACTCTAGGAGACATTTAACATCTGGTCATGTCATGGTTCATTGATGAGATAATAACATCAGGAATGAGACCATTGAGGCCAGACATGTGGCTGTTCGCTGACTTATGCACTCTGAAAATGAAAATTTTATTCATAATATGTAAAGAGTGTCAAGACTGGCTCACAGGAAGAATCTAGATTCTAGAGACATAAAAGTTATAGACATTTTAAGAACTTTAATGTCTAATTACGCCAGTTATTTTGGAAGGCCGGAATTATCAGGAGAACTCCACAGAGCTTACCCCGATATGAATTTTATAGAGTTTAAAGGAGCCGATTACCAAGTACGAAAGGCGATAACGGCACCTAAATTTAAGAATCCTAAATCCAAGTCCAAAAAGAAGAAAAACAAATTTAAAAGAGAGAGGATCAATTTTTCATCTATCACTGAGAATCTAGAAGTTTTTCATTTACCTAGGGAATTAAAAGACGATTCTTTAATGATTGCTCATGATTACTCAAATCCAATCATATCCGGGAAAAGGCTTGTCTATCTCAATACGGGAGCTCATTACAAATTAAAATCCATGTTGAGAAGAAGGGACAATATCAAAAGGGCTATGATAGTGTGGGATGGTGCAGGAGGAATAACTTATTTGGTATTGGGGATGTATGATGATTGCAGAGTGTTTTATAACTCCATATTTTCTGTGACTGATAATTTATCAGGCTGATTGTCTCCAGGAGTCCCAGGAGCTCTCACTGTACTGTCCGATGCTCAATCAGCTCGACGTGTAAACAGAAAGTCTGCATGGAAGCCATCCTCTGACCTCTCAAAATCAGATACTTGGGATTATTTCAAAAGCATAGTGACAAAATTCTTTGACGGGCGAAAGTGTGAACTTTGCATATGCGATGCAGAGATAATTTCTGAAGAAATGACTAGTAGAATAGAAAATCTTATGTATGATCGGCTTCAAGACGTTCTCAAAGTTGGAGGAAGAGTGATACATAAGACATTTTGGAACAGATTGATGAAAAGTCCTCCAAGTCTAGTGAAACTTGTGGAATTGTTCCATATCGTGAAGGTTGTAATTTTTTTAAATAAAATCACAATAATAGGTACCTAAAATTCAGAATCACAAATATGTAAGTTTCAAAATACTATCACGGTAAAACTTTCTCAATAAAATACACTAAATATAAAATAGATATTCGTGAAAAACTTGCTTTAAGCATTTAGTAAAAGAACTAGAAGCGCAGGTTTAAAATTGTTTAAACTTGCTCGAAGGTATTTCTGTTCTAAACAGAGTAAGCATTTTTGTTTAAGTTTAGTGTAAATGTTTTGGTACTTTTTTTTAGTACACTTTCAAGCAAATCGTCCTTATGGAAAAAAAAATAAAAAAAATACATTTTAAAAATTAAGAATAAATAAGAGAAACAACTTGAAACGTGCGAAAGAGAATATAAAACAAATACCTATCCTGATATTAAAGTTAAGATATTTCAATAAGTATAAAATATAGTAGATGTATTTTTAATGAAAACTAAATAAACAAAAAACATAAGTCAGAAGCTCCTCTTCAAGTTTAGTTATTAAGTTTTCTAGAAAAATATTTTGCTTTGTAAACTTAGTTCTAAAAAAACTTTACAACGATAAAGATAAACATTTTAATAATTTATTATCAACACATGAATCTTATATGGTTTCAAAAAGAAAACGTTTAAAGGTCATTAGCTTTCTGGTGAAACTATTTGTTTCATTCCATTATTAGACAATGCTTTTAACATTCGTTAAAACTGTTGGGTAGAAAAGGTCACATGTGATATTTACTATAACGTATTTAATAAAATATCTATATGACAAGATAATCTATATCACCCACACAGATGAAAATCCAAATAAGTGTCTGATTTGTGGAAAATAAAGCTATTAAAAATTTGATAATGCAATAACTATGAACATAAAAGTAGTGTTTTAAAATAGTACGCCCAGTTTGCGCTGCCTGTGTAAATATTATATTGACCACATGAAACCGAAATTAATCATTATGAGAAATTTTTAGGAAGATATTTTATCATAGTACGAAAAAAATAAGTGATGTTAACATGTTTAAAATAATATTTTATTTGACACCCCGACAAATTAAAATCTAACTAATTAACTGATTTTAGAGTAAATATATTGCAATTAAATATTCTTTTAAGCAATGATAAGTACAAAAGTATAAGTTTAGTTGAAAATTTCTTGATTGTGACTGGAGCCGGAGTTCTGCGAAATCTTTGATCAAAAAGAACAGCTTTGTGTGTGAGTATCGTGGAAAACTGTTTAATACAAAGAAACTGAAAGTTGCAGAAAAGATATACGATGAAAACCCAACTGTTTATTTGTGGATTATTTGGGTTAATCAGCTGAAAATTAAGGTTTTCAAACGCTCGAAGTAAGAAACCTTTAGAAAAAAAACTTGAAGTTCAATAGAAGTTACAAAAAGTGATAAAAATTACATAAAATTAAGAAATTGCACCATAAAACTTTATTTAAATAGTTTTAAATTGTTCACAGTGTGTTTGTGTGACAATTATCCACATGTAAAAAAAAAATGAGCAAAAAAGTCCATGTTAACATTTTGCAATAGGGTGGTTTTTAGAAAATCGGTTGGTGCCAAGGTGAAATTTTTTTCAAATCATCTAAAATTTTTATGAATAGAGTGTTTTTGTGATATTTCCAAAACATTTTTTTTTCATCTGGAAAATCAAAAGTAGCTGTAAAAATAAGCACTATACTACTGCACATACCACAGTACAGCTCAGACCTTAAAATATTAACCACAGTACAGCTCAGAGCTTGACAGCAACAATTTAATACTGACAATTATGAGGCACTCTTCTTAGTTTACTTGCAATGCAGAGGAACCTAAAATGGTTTCTACGTCATACTAAAAGATGGCAATTCGGGGAGGGTCATCATTCAAAGTAGAACCAAATAAAGCTGACGAGGACTGTTAACTAAGAAAAGACATACTGGCATTGATGAGTCCTCATGCCTATGTCATTGGTGCAGGGATGACAGCAACCAAAAAAAGGCAGTTTGATAGATCATCAAAAATAGGGGTTAAAAAATAAAATTTAGATTTTTTATTGACGAAGTCAAAGAGATTTAAAGAAAAATTTAATCTGCTTGCAAAAAGTTATTGTTATAATTATCACTAATAAGTATTCATATAAGTAATAAAAATAGTAAAAAAATATGTTTAAAGGGTATAAAATAAGATAATGAAATAATATGTATTTGAATATTATATTCCAACAATTAGTTGGTTATTTATTAATACAGTAATTCATTGGAATACTAAAAGTTATATCTCAATCTGAAATTGACCTCATTTACAATCAATGGTTTAAATTGTCCCCTGTGATTTTTAATTGAAAAAGACAGCATCAGCTCTCAAGAACTAGAGCTTCTGAGTTCTTTTTTAAATTGTGTTACTTTTATAAAAGTATCAGCTATAATATTATTTTTTTAAGTAAGGTATCTCTAAAGCAAAAGGTTTGAGAAAAAGCAATTCGAAACGACTTTATTTAGAACCCTAGATAGATGAATCACTTTTTTACCTAATCAAACAAGAACAAGAAAGAAATAAAGATAAGAAAATTTTGAGAAATAAAACTATTTACCGTTGAACTTGGATAAAAGAGCATGGCCACTGATAATTTCTACAAAGCCAGGATCAAATATAATGTCCAACCGATGGAGAGCTTACAATGAAATAGATAAGTTAGATAGAACATTTACATTATCATTTAACATTTTTAATAAAATTTAAACACATGAGTTTTGCTTGATAAACACATCCATCGCAACAATATGCTTTATATTAAAAAAGAGAAAGGTGTTTTCAGGTGCGACAAAGGACCTCGCACCGAGAGGTTTAGTTTTAGAATGTAAAATTAATGAAAGATATGTAATTTTTTTATGACTGAAAGGAGAGGGAGGCATCTTTATTGAAAGTAAGTTCTATAATAGTATTGTTTTTTTTATTTATGTTAATACTATTAAAGCCAAAATGAAAAGTGCTGTTTTGACAACTTACTTTAATAGATATTTTAAAATGTTTTAATTAAAATTTAAGCTTGATAATTTTTCAATGTTTATATTTTATTCTTTGTATAAAATAAAATAAAAATAGTTGTACTCAAAAGTTTTATTAAACTGCCTCTTTAAAACCTCTTAAACTATCTAAGGACTAAGACAGTACACGTTTTATAAAAAAAATATTTAATAAGAAACTAAAACATTTAGAGAGCGTTAATAAGCAATTGAAAATAATTCTAGATTAGAATTTTTTAATTCACATGTCAAATAAATATCTTTAAATTTTAGCAATTTTTACAAACTCTTGACAAAAATCTATGAAGTAGTGAACAAAAAGTTTTAAAATTACACTGGTATGCTAAATTAAAAAGTATTTATCCTTAGATAGAAAACGTTTAACTATATTTTGTAAACAATTCATTTTGAAAAAAATAATCAAGAATAACGACAGCAAATCATTTATAACTAACATGTATTATGTATAATGTTAAGATAATGCGCGTGCATCCCGCACCGCATTAAGTCGAATAAAAGCGCGCCGAAGCAGGAAACTCTGTTTGTTTTTGGGAAGCTGAACGAGAGGTCTTTTCTTTCAGTTAGGTTTTAAGCCGAACTTTTTTTCAGATTTTTTTACTCTTTTTCTGAGTATGCTTACAGTATTATATTTTATTACCGCACCTTCGTACTACCTTTTTTATTGCAGCTCTAAAAACCGGTCAGATTGAATATTATATGGTTACAGTAAAACAGGGAAAAATAAACAACAGAATGAATTAAGGCACTGCAAAAATACATAACTGTACAATATATTGATAAAATCTAAAATAAAAGATCAACTTTTTAATCATTTCGTTCAACATTAAGATAAAAATTCTCATTGTTCTATTTTAAACAAATCGTTTCATACTTCCAATCAATTAGATAAACATAATACCTTAGACGATAAATAAGAAAGGAGATCCAACAATCTGTTTTGATGGCTAATAAACCAATTGGTTCGATTAGGCCGAGGATATACGGTCTTCAAAAACTGCATAAAGAACAAACTCCTTTTAAGGCTTTTCTGTCAAACTATTAAGTCACCACAGCATAAATTAGCCAGATTTTTGAATTAAAAAAACGCTTTTAACTTATCACTCACACACTCACAGTTTGTTGTAAAAGACTCTTTTAAAGTTATTGAAAGGATCAGATACGCTAAATCAACTAGTATAGTTTTATAATCATTTTATATAGACCAACTATTCACCAATGTACCATTAAAAGAATCAATAAAGGTAAGTGTTGATAAACTATATGAAATAAGAAAATCAAACTTGAAAATAAATAATTATATAAAGCTAATGAAAATAGCAATATGTGATATACAGTTTAGTTTTAATAATAAAATTTACAGTCAGATAGATGGCGTGGTCATGGGATCACAGTTGGGCCCAAAACTTGCTAACATTTTTATCGGATATTATAAATTCAAAATTGTTGAAGATCTTTCGTCACAGGTTGTCTACATTGGATAAGTTGACGATTGTCTACTTATATCCAAAACAAAAAGTGAAAACTTAGATATATTTCAAAAATTAAGTTTATTACATGAAAAGATTTCTTTTATTATAGAAGTGAAAGGGAACAACCAACTGCCATTTTTAGATATATTAATAACAAAGGTAAAAAAAAAAACTTCCTAACGACTGTCTATAGGAAAACAACTCTCACTGGGCAGTATTTCCACTATAAATAATTTTGTAGTAAGAAACAAAAAGTAAACATAATAAAAACACTATGCCATAAAGCCTACAAGATTTGTTTTAAAGATTTTTATTTATAGTTTAGTATAACTGATTATTATTATGATTACTTTATACTGATTATTTATTGCGCTTATTACTTTAATAGTTTGAACTTTTTTGGTTGTTATCAAAAAATTACTCATAATTTTATTTTTTGTTCTACTTTTAGTTTCTGATGAAAAAAAGAGAAATACGTATTAAACTATCACAAAAATTTAGAGTATTTTATACGTTTTAATATTTTTATACCATGTGTTATATATTTGGAAGATTAGAAATTATAAGCATTTATTCGTTCGGTAAACAATATTTTACTCAAGTATGTAAAGTATGTTTCTGTAGTATTAGATATGATAGTTTGTTTACATCTTTAAACAGTGCATTAAGGCTACAATTGTGATGTTTGCTTACAATTCACTTCTAACTACCAACACAAGAACCCACACGAGTGAAAAATCTTTTAAAAGATTTTTTGGTAAGGTTTTAAGACCAGGCAACATTTAAGTAATCACAGCACAAGTCACAGCAGTCTAAAAATTTCCATTTGTGGACAGAATTTCTTCAAAAAGTGCAGAAAAATGGTAAACGTGAGATGTTTACCTTAAAGTATCAAAATAAAAATATTCATCTGAAACCTACAAAATTGAAAATTCAATTAGATGTCTGATTATAAAGAAAAGATGTATCACTTATATATTTAATAAAGCAACAATAATAAATATTAGATTGATTTTTTTTTGTATTTACAGGACGTGATTTTTTATACACCTTGGCTCAAAAATAACAGTTTCCTGTGTAAGTTTAGTGGAAAATTGCTCAACACAAACATTTATGTTAACATTTATGTGCTCAACACAAACATCTTGGTATGAAGTAGAAAATGAAAAACGATAAAAAGTTTTGTTTAATAATAAGTTTTTAGAACTGTTTTACATATTTTTAGAACTAAGACAGTATTCAAATAATTTTAATACATATATATCTTTGTAAGAAACTAAATGCTTGCAGAAATAGATTTAAGCAAGTAAATATAGTTATAGGATTTGAATCTGTTAATTCACATGTCAGATAAATACCTTATGATTATTTGCGCGTTTAAAACAAATCCGAGCCAAAAATATATGACCTTGCTAATAAAAAGTTTAAAAAACTATACCATAAAAATTATAAACTAAAATTTTTTAATTCTTTGCATGAACATGCAAAACTATTTTCATGAATTTTTTTATTATAAAAAATTTCAAATACAGATAGTAACTGTTTCTAGACTAACTGTAACTTCATCTTTAAGTTACGAAAATGCGCGGGCGTCATCCTGCCTAGTTGTAACAGCATGATTGCGCTGAAGCATTGTTTGTTTTAGAAGAAGAGATTGGCAAAGTTGAATTTAATTTCTTGTGGGAAAAATTGATTTTAAGGAAGAAAATAACTTACAAAAGCGGCATTGAGACATATTACACCTGGCCTTTGGAAGATATAATAAATATGTACGTAGATACTTCGTTTCACGTTAAATTAAATTATTAAAAAGTTACTCGTAAAACGCACAGACTTTAGTATGAAAAGAAAAAAAAAACAATAAATAATTTTCTGTGTGAGTATCGAGGAAAGCTGCTCAAAAAATTGAATTAAAAGTCGCAGAAACATTGAAAACCCGACAGGTGGCTCATTAGTAGTTTTTCAGCTGACCCATTAAGACCCATAATTAAATTTCAATTTTTTAACAATCGAGTAACAGCGTGGTCGCACCGAAGCATAAATGTTTGTTTTTTGGGAAGAAGAGATACAATCTTTAATTACACTTCCCTATGGGGAAAATTGACTTGAAGGATGATAAGTACATTAAACATTTTTTGACACTTTAATAAATTATTTCAAAAAGTATGCATAAGACTCAAATTTTAGAGCAATATATATTTCATGCTTAATTCATCAGTAGTATACTAAGCAATAAAAATAAAGTTTCTACTCTAGCTTATATAGTTAAAAAGTAATCAACGTAAAAGTAATGATAATAAAGCAAAGGGTAATTAACAACTTGATACTTGACTTGAGACACCTAGTACAGTACAAGTACAAGTAAAAACAATTTTCGTAAACTTTTAAAGTTATCAACTAGTTGTGTACGATTTACGTTTAATTCACAAATGTATTTGCAACATGATCGAATAGCCATGGGCTCCCCATTAGGTCAAACTTTGTCAAATGTATTCATGGGCTTTATATGTACTAGGTGAATTAATATAGATATGTCGACGATTGTTTTGTTTTGTGTTAGGAAAAGATGAGTAAGAGATTGATGAACTCTTTAAAGTTTTGAACAAAACACATTCATCAATAACATTTATACCAGAAAAGGAAAATAACGATGAATTGGCTTTTATTGATGTTTTAGTTAAACGACACAAGAACCAATTTTTGACATCTGTTTATAGAAAAAAAAACTTATTAGGAACAACTTAAACTTTTATTCATTTAGTAGTAAAAAAGAAAGACAAATTTGATTAAAATGCTCTGCCATCGAGCACATGAAATCTGTTCAAGAGAATTATTTGCTGATGAAATAAAACAGCTAAAATTGATACTAAATAAAAATGTCTATCCACAAGAACTTGTTAATAAAATAAATAATTTACACCTTATAAGTTTAAACAAAGTAAAGCCAGCAGGGTAGGAGAAATGTTTGATTCCTTTAGTACTACCTTATGTCAATAAGAACTCAAGAATTGTTGAGAAAAATATCTGTCAATTGGTATGTGGGACTTATCATTCGGCAAAGCCGATCATTAATTTCTTATCCAAACCAATGATTAGACCTGGGGGCGGCAAAGATTCGATATCAGAATTTAAACAAAGTATGGTAGTTTACAAGTTTGACTGCTACTGTGAAGCTAGCTTTAAGGCAATTTGGCAAAAGGATAATGGAGCATATTCCAAAAAGTATTAATGAATTTTATAAAATGAGTAATAAGAAAAGTAATTCTATCAGAGTAGTAAATGCTACAAAAAGATCTGCCGTTGCATAACACCTAGTAAATAACGTTGATTCTGAAAGTATTTATAACTTAAAAAGATTTAAAATTATTACAAATTGTACTCACATTTCTGATTTAATTAAACTTGATGCTATTTGTATTTTGTCAAGAAAAGCTAAATTGTGTAAACATAAATATTTTGAATATACTGTTTCGTTGATTTCACAATTTGTTTTATAAGTTGTTACTATGTTTTATTGATTTTTTAGTTGCATTGTAATTAGAAGTACTTTATATTGTTAATTACCCTTTGCTTTATTATTATTACTTTTACGTTGATTACATTTTCACTATATAAGCTAGATTCGAAACTTAATTTATTGTTTAGTATACAACTTATGAAATAAGCATAAAATATTTATTGTTCTGAAATCTGAGTCTTATGTATATTTATTGATTGATGATAGGAACTTTAAAAAACAACAATTAAGTATTGTAAAGTGTTTTTTCAAGAATGTAATAGTTACCCAAAAAGTTAGAACATGTGTAATGCATCCCTGATGTTGGATTATGAATACCAGGGTGATGCTGTGCAGCCAATCATAATCAGCACATTACTAATTGGCAAATAACTTATTATTGTGAACAAATGTTGATTGATGGTGCAAGAATAACACACATTTTTTTACAACTGGTTTGCAGCCATTTTCTGTGTTATTGGGTCACAGTTTTATATTTGGATTATTGTTGGTATCATTCCACTTACAGTTTATTTGGATTTGTTACTTGTTTGGACACAAATAATATATTTGAATTTCAGTGTTGGTATCATTCCACTTACAGCTTATTTGATTTTGCATTTGTTACTTATTTGGACAAAAACTCTATATTTGATTTCGAACAGTTGAAATTCAACTCAGCATTACATTTACAACTGTTTATTTGTACAATTTTATTATGGGCTTATACTATTCCATTGCTAGGTTTTTACATTTAACTTATTTGCTAATTTATACAATCTTGTTGAACTGATAATTATTTATTTTTTTTTTATAATTAAATAATTTGCCAATTTTATAGATATGTATTTGTTTATTAAATTTGAAGCTTAATAAATTCTTTATCTTGCATTGAATCAATTTATTAAATAAATTATCTTAGTTTCAATCTTATCTAACATGGACCCTAACTATAAGCCCCCTACTAGTCTGGATGTAGCAAAGTTACTATATAGAAAACCTTCCCCACGATTTAGCATAGCCACTAATGTGTCCAACATCCCGGGGCACTCTCCCCCATAAATCACATGGTGTTCCCGGCCCACACGAAGAACTAACCTTCGTTGACAGTCAAATAGAAGTTAAGGGTTCAGATGAGCATCATTTGAGCCAGTTAGAAAAACCTGTTGCAGAAACATTAATATTTGTAAAAGCATTTGTACCATGAGAGGAAAATTTAGATGGTGTAATGGGGCATTACAACCTTAAGCCATGACACATTGTGATAAATTACCTTGAAGAATCTGATGAAGAGTAAAAAGATAGTAAGCAGGTAAAATGTAATGCATTGGTAATGCATCCCTGAAGTTGGGTTATGGATATCAGAGTGAAGCTGTGCAGCCAATCATAATTAGCACATTACTAATTGGCAAACCATTTATTATTATGCATAAAAGTTGATTAATGATGCAAGAATAACACACATTCTTTTATTACTGGCTTGCAGCCACTTTCTGTGTTGTTAGGTCACAGTTTTATATTTGGATTCTGTCATGCTCAATCGAGTGGGCTTCGGAGGAAAAGTTCACTGACAGAATTGTGATTAGGGCAAATACGTCATTGATGCTTGTGTATACCCGTGCGTCAAATATGTACCTAAATATCATTATCCAACATCAAGTAGTTTTTAAAAAAATCATAGTAGAAAAAATTCTGTCTCATTCTGAAATAGACATAACTTAGAACGAATGGTTTATTTTATCCGCTGAGGTTATTTTTTATTAAAAAAGACAGCGCTAGCTCTCTGAAACTAGAGCATCTTATATAAAAGTATATAAAAGTACCAATTATTTAAAAAAAAAGTTAGGTATTTCTTAATTGTTAGGTATGAGAAGCAGATATTAGATGAGTTAAACAACAAATAAAGGGGAACTTGCCAACTAGATCTTGAGCGGAATTAAAAGGAAGATAAAAAATAAATTCAACCTGGCACCTTAGTTAGAGGGTCACCTTAAGCCACTGATTAATGATCATTCATATCAGGTTAATAAAATAATCTACTGTGTCTACCCGTTCAATATACGATTCCTTATCATACCAATAACAAAATAGACCTACTTGTTTGACACACAAAATCAAACACTCAAAAAGTGTAATCCTCTCTGTAAAAAAGCTTTGTCAGTTCACCTACTTTGCAACGACAATCCATAGAAAATACTGCAAAAAATCTGAAGGGGAGAACAAAAATATTCGAGGCTCTTGGATTAAAGGTAATAGGTACATGACCACCATTTGATCAATCGATAAGTTATCAGGTGTTTTTGCCTATTAGCATACCCGACGAATAGGGGGCATATATGATGTTGACAATTTATTTACGGTAGTGGTGAGTCTATGAAGTATGAACACCGCATGATGAATCGCAAACAGATTTTTTTAATTTTGAGAAATATGTTGATTCAAACTGAAAATATTGAAAGACAATGCGGGATGTGAAAAGCAATTCGATGCATCAAAGAATTATTTTTAGAAATGAAAAAAAAAACAGAAAGGTCAATTGTAAAAAAAAACTATAAGCAAAAAACTAAACAAAAGAACTACATGTCTACTTGAAAGAAAGTTTTTGCAATGTAAATATAATGGTTAAAAGTGGTACGGTATGTGAGCGATAAATCTAACTACAAGTTTTACATAGCTAAATTTACAAGAAAAATTTTGAAACAAACATGTAAAGAGAAAAAATCATCTCGCGCTTTCTGTTTTTTATCAAGCCAGAGTCAATTATAATGTCCGACTAATGGAGAGCGTACAATTAAAAAGATAAGTTAGATAGAACATTCTCATTAGTTTTTACAATTTTTTTATGCTTTTCGCCAAAAAAATCTATTTATCAACTCAATCTACTTAGATATGAAAAAAAAAGTCATTAAATGGTAAAGACCACGCTTCAACAGAATGATTATGTTGAGAATACCTAAAAGGAAATACTTCATACTGTGCTAAATAAATACTTCGTAATTTTATAAACAATTTAATACAAAAATCTATGACCTTGTTAACAAGTATAAAAAATTAGACCATTATGCTAAACCAAAACATCTTTTGCATTCTAGTTTGCATTTTAGTTAAACATCTTTTGCATGAACAAGCATAGTGTACATAACAAAAATATTTAAAACCAAATTTTAATATAACGACAGTAAATATTTTAAAACTAACTGGATTTTCAGCTTAAGTTTGCACTAACACGCAAAACTATATTTAGCAAACATTTCATTCAAGATCAAATTCAAGTATAACGACAGCAAATCATTTGTAACTAACTGAATACCAGTTCAAAATTAAGAAAATGCGCGGGCGTCATCCTGCAACGCATTAAGTCGAATAATAGCGGGCCTAGAAATATTGTTTGTTGGGAAGATGAGAGATGAAGAGTAAAATTCAAGTTTCCTAAGGGGTAAATTGATTTTAACGATGATAATAACTTAACAACAGCGTTTAGAGAATCCCGACGAATTACAACTGGCCTTTAGGTATAATATATATGTAACTACATATATACTTCGTTTAACGTTAAATTATATCCATTTATAATTAGTCATATCAGGTCAGGTACTGTTACAATGTCCGACAAATGTGGAGCACACGATGACATTAATAAACTAGTTTACAGTAGTGGAGTTTAAATTAATAACGAACACTACAAAAAATTAAACATTGGATCTTAACTATAGAATGATACTAGGCATATTAAAAACATGATGAAACAAAGAAGATGAGAGAAGTGTTAGAATGATTAAAGTTTTTGAAAACGTATTTAGTAAATACACTTCACCACTTAATGATCAAACTAGGGAATTCGTTCCCTTATTGATCACACACCATAAACTAGAGTAACGTTGTAGAGTACAGGTATAAATTTAGAAAAAAAAGTTTTACTGCATGCGATGTAGCGGGAGAAATGCAAGTATTATAAATTCAGCTATTACATTGTTTTAATTTCCATAAATTAAAAAGCTAAAATTGAAGAAAATTTTTTATCAGAAATTAAGTTTGTAACTTTAGTATTTGAAATTTCTCAAACAGTGCCAAAAAAAGGGTGCATCTGTGATGTGTGCTTCAAAGAATTTTGTTAGAAGTCACTGTTAGCCAAACACTCGAATAAAAAACTTTCAAATACCTGGATTGCAAGAAAGTTTAAAGACCAGGCAACATTTGAATGATCACAGTAAAACTCACAGCACTGCCAAAATACATGACTGTACAATATAATGAAATTAAAACAAAAGATCAACTTCATAATCATTCCGTTCAACATAAAGATAACATTTTCATTGTTTTTTTTTTGACAAATCGTTTTATACTTCAACTAAAAGCAAGGGTTAGAAGCCAAGACAAGTTTTACAAACCACAGAAATGTTCATAGCTCTAAAAAAGTCTTGTAAATTGTAAAGTTTGTATAAAAACATTTTTTCTACGAAGACCAACCATCTAATAAACTGCTATTCACACGAATAAAACAAAATAATAATATTTAGGGTTGAAAAGTTTTATAAGAAAGGTATACATTTAATGATGAAAACCGAGAAAACGTTTTTTAACAAAAAAGATGGGTTTAGAAAATAACATTTAGTTTTAACAACAGAATTTAGCAACTTATGTAAATATTTGAAATAAGGTTTAAGGGTTTGTAAATAGCTGTTCTAGTTTATTTATGGTCATTAAATGCTGACTTATGAAGTGGCTTTAATGAAAAAGCAGTAAAAATTTGGATTAGTAGATATCTAGAGAAGATCTTTAAGGATTTTATTACCTTTGTTAAAATGAATTCCATGTTATGTCTTTTGCAAAAAAAAAAGAGTTAAAAAACTGGATAAACTTTTTTCAAAGATGACGAAGTCTTTAAACTGTCACTTACAATGAAACAGCTTAAAAAAGAGGCTTAGTTTTTATAACAAAACAATATTACAAATATTTAAACAATTAGTTGTATTTAGAGTCCAACAAAAGATAGTACTTCTTTCAGAAAGTAATGTAAAATTTACCAGTGTTTTAAAGTAATTAATTTTAGAAAGAGATTTAATAGACCTAAAAATTGTTGAAACTTGAAAAAGTAAAACAAAACCAAAGTATAAAAAAAGGGCTACTAACGCTTGGTGATGAAATAAAAGTCATCAAGGAAAAACAACTCAGTTGAATATTTAAAACAAATTTTAAATTGTTCTTAAAAATTCAACAAAAATACATAAGAAAAATTATGTATCACTTGTAGAGAAAAAATCATCTTTCACTTTCTGTTAATTGACAGAAACGTTTAAAAAATGACAAATTTGTTTAAAATGTAGTTTGTACAAGTACATAATTAATTAAAATAGAGAATTTTGAAATGAATAAATGAACAATAGACACTTTTTACATTTCTAAATCGTCAGTAATTATTTACTCTTTAAGATATTTTTTATTCGTTTATAAAACGAGTTTCTATTATTAAGAACCGAGAGACAAATTCATCCAGAGAAAAAGGAATATTGTGGCAGCTCTTGACAAATTTAGAAAAAATGTTTCACAAAAAACATAAAACTAAATAAAAATTGTTAAATTCACAACTACGAAATAATACTAATCTAACTAGTAAACTTTACAAAAGTTTTTTCCATGCATGACCCGCAAAGTGATGAAACTTTGAAGTCGTTTACACGCGCAATTGAGTGGGCTTTGGAGGAAAGTTCACTGACAGAGATGTGGGCAAAGTTTGGATTATTCAAAGACGTTATTGATACTTGTGTACACCTGTGCTTCAAATATGTACCTAAATACCATAATCCAACATCAAGTAGTTTATTAAATAAAATTACAGTACAAAAAGTTCTGCCACAATCTGAAATAGACATAACTTACAACCAATGGTTAATTTGATCCGCTGAGGTTATCTTTTATTGATAGACAGCTGTAGCTCTCAGAAACTAGAGCATCTAAGTCAACCAGCTGTAATTGGTTAATAATTATGAAAGTGAAAAGAATATTCAGGTATCCCAAAATTATTAGGCTTGAGAAGCAGTTGGAAACGACATTGTTTGCAGACCTGGATATAGATGAGTTTTTATAAAGTCAAACAAGGAAGAAATAAAAATAACTAGATCATGAGAGGAATCGAAAGGGAGAAAAAATATTTTTATTTAGAACCTTAATTAGAGGACTACCTTAACCCATTGATTAATGATCATACATATCAGTTCAACTTAATTTCGTACTGCGTCTACCCGTTCAATATAGGCTTCCTTATCATGCAAATAGCATTTTAAACTTGTTTGACATAAAATATTAAAGGTTAAAAAAATGTGATCCTACCGTTGAAAAAGCTTTGTGAGTTAACTATTTTGCGACGACAATCCTGATAAAATAGTGCAAAACATATGATGGGAATTAAAGGTGACAAGTAGATGACCACCATTTGATCAGTCGATAACTTATCATCAGGTGTTTTTGCCTATTAGAATACTCGACCAATAGGGGGCATGATGTTGAAAATTTAGTTTACTACTACGAAACTTTATAACTACGAAACGACTCACAGCTCTACCAAAATACATAACTGTACGATATAAAGAAAATTAAAACATAAGATCAACTTTTTAATTATTCCGTTAAACATAAAGATAAAAATATTCATTGTTATTTTTGTGACAAATCGTTTTATACTTCCAATCAATTAGATTAACAAAATGCCTCTCCAGTCATTACTTAGTCAAAAGTTAACACCAACTTGGCTAATTAGAAAAAAAGCCCAAAAAATGCTGAAGTATTTGTAAATAATGTGAAAAGCACAGTAAACAAAATCTTTCGAGCGCTTGACAAACAGTCTTTAGAGTCGCAGTTAAACAAAGCTAAACCTTATAGCCCGAAAAAAATTCCCAATATTATTGAAACTACCATATGTCGGTTCCAATTAAAAATCAATTGAGAAATAGATAATTTAATCAAAACAATCAGAATCAATTTTTCAGTAAATCCCAGAATTCTCTTTACTTCTAAACCAATACTCAAACGATCAGGAAAAGACCCAATAGTACCAGAAGAAAAAATTCTTGTAGTTTACAAGTTTAAATGCTAGTGTGAAAGTAAATTGAATAAAAAATTTTATCACCTAAAAACAAAAATAAAAGAACATGTTCCAAAATGTATTGTTTTGTACATTAGTGAAAAAAAATAAAAAGAGTGTAGCAGTCAAAAATACGATGAAAAAAGAAGCTAAATTGAACACTTAGTAAATAATACTTGTTGTGAAAACAATTTTGATATTTCAAAATTTAGTGTTATGAGAATGTTCAAATACTTTGGAATTATTAAGATTGAAAGCCATTGTAACACATTTGAATAAACCTAACTTATGTAAAAAAAGAATTGGACTACACTTTATCCTTATTTACTTTAAGCTATTTGTGATAATTTAATCTTTAATTTTCCTTATGTTGTATACGCTTGAGTTTACTTAGTTGATTAATTGTATATTTATGTAACATATATCGTTTACGTTTAATCTTAGTTTATTGTTCCAATTGTATTTTCCCCGATGAAAATTGATGAAATATATTTGAAAAAAAAAGAATTTGAGTTATCTTATTTATACAGTAAAGTTGTTTAAACAGCCTGATTTTTAAGCTGTTAAAATCCTACTATATTTTACATGTAGAAATATGTAGGGCAAGACCGCTTGATGCAGAACATACTATGATGATAGTTCTATACCACTTGCATTCTGAACAAAGGGCAGGAGACCTTAATTCTAAAATAAAAACAAAACTGTCTTTTTACAAAATTATACATTCTACATTATGTATTATACATTTTTTAGACACTACTGACATGTTTGACCAAAAATTCATTTCAATTATAAAGTCAGCCAAGCTTATGGACTACCATAATAACAAAGATAGAATCATAAAATATTTTGACAGCACTGTAAAGGTTAAATACGTGGCACTCTATTACAAGTATTCGCTTTTGTTTAACATTAAAAGTGTAGTAAAATTACACTACATTGAACGCTGTTTTACGTTGGTCAGCAAACTGAAAGACTTTACACAACAAGACTGTGAAGATACTCACCAGCCCAGAATTGGATATCGATTCGGAAATGCAAGTGTTTTAAGTAGCAGTCAATTGCTGTCAGAAGCTGTTTTAAACCTTATGTTAAAATATAATATTTTAATCTGTGAAGCCGAAGATTGTACTAAGATAATAAAAGAGGCTTAACGGTACAGACATACGCATCATAGAAGTAATAGCTTGCTTCATACAAGTAGGCTTTGCAATCAGAGCAAGCTCAACCTAATGATCATTTGTGGACTTGTAGGTATCAAAAAGAAACAAAATTGCGAGAATTGGCGGTGAAAATTTTATAAGTTTCACCTCGAATGGCTCATCAAAAAATTAGTCCAAAAGTAGTATTTTGCAAAGGCGATTTAAGCGTTTTCGGAAGCGTATATAAAGAGGTTGAACTCATTGAAAAATTTAGTTTGGCCACCAGGACTTAGGCCATTTTGCGAACAAAATGTTGTAAGGATGTTTTCGGTATCAGTAGGGACCATCCGTAAAAAAATTCAAAACAAGATACAACAAACACATGCATAGCTTCAGAAATAAAAATCTGAAAGAATCCACAAAATTAAGCTCATTTTTTTAGACCATTTATCCATAGCAATGATTCTTTCACAATTGAAATACTACAGTATAGTTTTAGGAAAATTGAATCAGATATGACTCTGAAGAAATTGCCTGGTACCTTACCTATAGGAGATCTTATGCTCAAATTTTTATAGTCGCAGAAAAATAAGATGAAGGTCCAACTACTGGTTCATTTGGGTTTATCAGCTGACCCATTCAGACTCATATTTGCTTTTCAATTTTTAATAACAAAGCAACATTAACAGACCACACAACTGTTAACAGAAATAAATATTATATATAAAACTAAAAGCAAGAACATGGTGGTAAAAGAGAAATTTAAAGGAAAACATAGGGTCTCTCTCGCAATGCAAAAAAAATGTTAAAGATGTAAGAAGCGCAAGGTATATGTTGACCTATTCAACAAACAGCAACATGGTGGTAAAAGAGAAATTTTTGTGGTGGATAGAAAAATAAAGGGTCTCTTTCTCTCAATGCAAAAAAAAAATAACAAAGTTGTTTGAGGCGCAGGGTATATGTTGACATATTCAACGAACAGCAACATGGTGGTAAAAGAGAAATTTTTGTGGTGGATAGAAAAATAAAGGGTCTCTTTCTCTCAATGCAAAAAAAAAATAACAAAGTTGTTTGAGGCGCAGGGTATATGTTGACATATTCAACGAACAGCAACATGGTGGTAAAAGAGAAATTTTTGTGGTGGATTGAAAAATAAAGGGTCTCTTTCTCTCAATGCAAAAAAAAAATAACAAAGTTGTTTGAGGCGCAGGGTATATGTTGACATATTCAACGAACAGCAACATGGTGGTAAAAGAGAAATTTTTGTGGTGGATTGAAAAATAAA
Organism: Thalia democratica; assembly: GCF_965202585.1. Lineage (NCBI taxonomy): Eukaryota > Metazoa > Chordata > Thaliacea > Salpida > Salpidae > Thalia > Thalia democratica. The sequence goes on from NC_139165.1 coordinate 23,117,954, forward strand.
GGGTCTCTTTCTCTCAATATAAAAAAATATAAAAGTTGTTTGAGGCGGAGGGTATGTGTTGACCTGTTCAAAATTGTGGTAAAAGAGAAATTAATATGCCGAATGGGAAATTAGAGGGTCTCTCTTAATTCTCAAAAAATATTGAAATTGCTAGAAGCGCAGTGTATGTGTTGACTTATTCAACAAGCAGCATTAAGACATTACACAAATAACAATAAACAATAAATAAATAAAAACATACATCTTTTAAAAGTTTAAATGCATGCAGAGAGCGTTAATAAGCAAGTAACAATCATTCTAGATTTGAAACTTATAATTCACATGTCAAATAAATTCATAATTTGAGCAAGTTTACAACAAACTCTTGACAAAAAAAATTGAGCTAGTAAACAAAAAAATTGGAAATTATACCATTATGCTAAATCAAAAAATATCTACCTTTAGCTAGAAGACGCTAAACTACACTTAGCAAACAACTCATTCAAGATTAAAATCAATTTTACTAAAAATATGTCTTATGACTTTTTTGCATATTTATAACAAAAAAGAGACATAAATATACCGACTTGTTAATACAAAGTATAAAAGTTTTGACCGTTTTGATAAAGCAAGTGTCAATTTTCAATTACACAATGATACAAAACTGTACTTAGCATTTAACTCATTTATAATTAAATTTGACCACAACGACAGCAAACTATTTAAAAATAACTGGCATACCAATTTAAAATAAAGAGAATGAGCGGGTGTCATCCTGCACCACATTAAGTCGAATAACAATGCGCCGAAGCAGGAAGTATAGAATAAGATGAGAAAATTATACCTAACTTTATATCAAAGATAAAAACAACCTAATAACGGCACTAAGAGAACTTTAAAAGGAGACGAATTACACCTCGCCTTGTATTTATTAGAAGATGTAATGGATATGTACGTATATACTACGTTTTACGTTAATTCAGAAATTCATAAAGAGAACGCATATATTCTATTTGTTTAATAGTTGTAACAATGAAATCGACTTTTAATGAACTCGGATGCCAGTGTAAAACAAAGAAAATGCGCGGGCGTCATACTGCACCGTATTAAGTCGAATAACAGAGCGCCGAAGCAGGAAATATTGTGTTATTTGGGTTGGTGAGAAGTGAAAAGTTTAACTTTAGTTCCCTATAGAAAAAATTGATTTTAAGGTAGATACTAACTTAAAAAAAGGGCATTTAAGGAATAATTAAGTATTTCATAGAGAATGTAATAGTAACCAAAAAGGTTAAAATATGTTTGTTAGCCAACAACTTAGTTTACAGAACTATACGTTTAAAATATATTGAACTAGAAGATGAAAGTTTAATAAGGGTCATCATAATTTTCAAAGTTGTAGTAAACGAAGTAAAAACATCTAAAATTTATAAACAGTGCATTAAGGCTACAATTGTGATGTTTGCTTCAAAGAGTTTACTTACAATTCACTTGTGACTACCCACACAAGAACTCACACGCCAATAAAAAACCTTTCAAATGTCTGAGTTGTGGAAAATTTTTCAAGACCAGGCATCATTTAAAAAATCACAGAATAACACACAGTAGTCAAAATGTGTATATTTGCGTTTATAATTACTTCAAAATGCGAAAGAAAGGTTACACAAGTGACGTTTACTTCAAATTTAATTATATTCAAGGTTAACATTTGTTTAAAATCCACTCGTAACAAAAAACCGTTTAAATACCTTGTTTGTGGGAAAGGTTAAAAGAATGACTATTAATCATAGTAGAACCAAACTGCCAAATAAAGCTAGCTTGAATCCGTAAAAGTATTCTGGGACTGCAGAGCTCTCACGCTTACTTCACAGCGAGAAGGGATATCAGCAAATATGAAGAGTTTTGTTGTACGGGCAAACCCATAGTTCTAAACTAAAGTCTCACCCTTGGCTAAAACTTCAAAACATTTATAACATTGATACACCACGTATCGACTTTACCTGTAACTACAAATACTTTCTAATGAAGAACTAAAAGCTCAAGAGCAACAGTTAAACACAAATCCAATATGGTTTGAAAAAGGAAGCGTCTGAAGGAAGCTTTGTAGTAAATATATTTATTTATTTTCTATAACAGAAATCAACTAATATAATAAACTGCCAGTTTGTTAGATATGAGATATGAAGAGTAAATGTTTTCATGGCTAAGCAATGATTCTGTCGGCGTTGACAGTACTGCCCTCATTACAAGAGTCTAGTTCCTTTGTGAATCCTTATGGTATTACAATATAGATTTTATTTATACTTTTTCAGACACTACGAACATGTTTAACTATAAATCAGTTCAATCGTAAAGTCAGCTAAACTTATGGACTATAATCACAACAAATATATAATCATCAAATGCTTTGATAGCACTGTAAAGGTTAAAAACGTGGCACGCTACCTCCAGTATTTCCGCTAGTTTAAAAATGTAAAAATATCGCTGCACTACATTGAACGCCATTTTAGTTTGGTCATACTTTACACAAATAGACTGTGCTTGCGTGAAACAGATAATCGCCAGCTCAGAATTAAACATCGATTCGGAACTGCAGGTGTTGCAAGCAGCAGAGTCCTGGGTTAAGTGCAACAGAAAGCAAAGAAGCAAGTTTTCCAAAGACCTTGTGTCTAAAGTACGTCTTACATTAATGTCATGGCCTGCTTAAAACCATATGTTAAAACATAAGGAATTGAGGAGACGGCTTCATCTGTCACATAAGTATCAGTGTAGCACCAGACTAAGTTGTCCACAATGCAGAGATTTATACTGCTATTGTTTCAAAAACGTGTTTGCTATATGTGAAGAAGTGTAAGACAGACATGTTCTTTACAGAGATTCATAACTAATTTAAGTATTTGCTACATTGGCAAAACTAAACAAGATGCTGTACCATTGTGTTTGCACCTAGATGAACCACAAAATAAAACAGATACTGCAATATTTGGCTAAACTGTCAAACAAATTCAAAAATTTGGAAATGACAATAAAAAATACGAATTGACTTGGAAAATACTAGAAAGAAAACATAAATAAAGACCCAGAATAGAAACGTGCAGATTGTGGTTGAAGGAAGCACTACTGATTCTTCAAGTTGATAAAAATTGCATAAACTGCTTTTGTTTCCAAAACATATTTGCTATTTCTGAATAAATGTGAGACAGACATGTTTTTAAAAGGATTTAAAAGTAATTTAAGTATTTGCTTTACTGGAAATATTACTAACAAACAAGGTTTTAAACTGAAAACTAGATAAGAATGAAATAATTAAATAGGTCAAGATTATTTATTGATATCAAATTTATGTCAATTAAATTTGACAATCTATACTTAAAACTACTAAATAAAAATTTCTCTAATACAAATGAATTAAACAAGTTGTTTAGTAGAAAATTAATTAAATTTGTTACAGTTGCACCCCAAATATCTAAGCAATTACAGCGGTTACTTGGAAAACGCGAACAGAATCTGACCAATACAACTGCAAGAACTTTTAATAATTTAGTATTACAGTTGTCTTTCGCTGAAGTTCACATTCTGAACATAACAGCTACTGAATAGAAAGTTAGTAGCTGAGAATTATTAGTCTAAATAAAAAAGAAACCTGAGCAATCTTTATTTTTAAATCTGGTTAAAAATTGTGAACTGAATAAGAAGTGCGCACTGAAATGAGTACTTGTCATAATATGTGCACTCAGATTTCGTATTTACCTTTAATTGCGTACTTGAAACGCGTACCTAAGGTGAAGGTAATGGCTAAATCGATCAAAATCTTTAAAAATTTACAAAATTTTGTGTGGCAACCCTGTATTGGCTTCCCATATGATAGGTATAATTGTATACAGAAAATGTTGTGTGACCATCAAAAAGCTGAACAATTTCATATTAATAGACATGTCTATTACGAACAATAAACGGTCAATGACAAAAAGAATTTAGTAAACGTTGAATACACACACCTATGTTATATAAAAGACATAAGGGGACATGAAAAGGGTGTTTAGGATGAAAAGTAGGATGTTAGCTGATTTTATGAACCTATAAGAGTTTTAGCTGCTGATGACTTTTGAAAAGAATTTGAAAATGCTCTTGTCGTTAGAAAACTTGTTTAAAAGTAAGAATTTTCTAAAAACAATTTCAAGTAGAGCACTACAGGAGTATAATGTTAGTTGACTTTCTTAAGTGTACTTCAATTGTTTTAGCTTATAATACAATTTTTTTAAAACAAATTTTATTCAAATAATACAACAGAAATCAAATAACACAAGTTAGTTTATATGTAATTTTCTTTCAACATGATGGATTTTTTGTTTATTATAAACAGAATCCAATGAAATTTAGTTGATAAAAAAAACAAGAAATGATGTTGAACTAGGTAAGCAATTTAAATTAGTAAGACCTTGTGTAATAAACCAAGTTATAATCGATAATGTAAACCAGGTTCATTTCACCAAGTTTTAAAAATATACAAACTTATGCCTTGGCTACTTTAGTCTGCTTGAAGTTTTTTAACAAGTAATGATAAGTATTTGTTGTCTTAATGTCTTAATATCAAACAAAGTAAAAGGTATTGACCTGGACCTACTCTTAATTCAACAAAAACGAAAATTAGTTAATCAGTTAAAGGAAATGGAATTACAAACTAACAATAAAATTTTGTTTCTAAAATTAAATTGTAGTGAAAAGAAATCTGCTAAAAAAGTTATCTTTAATACAAAAAGTAAGTATAAAAGAAAAATCACGTGGTTAACTACCAAACAATCAAAAACTGCTAAAAGTTCAAACATTACTCCAAAATGTTATCCTGAACCAAAATCCCTCAAAAACAAAAAAGACCGACAGAGATACTTAAAAAAAAAGAAACAAAAATTACCAACTTAAGAAAATAAAACATTTAATGATCTAATATTAAACAAATCGAAATTAGATTTAAATAAATTTGACAAGCAACTTCTATCTTTTGGAAAACAATTTATTTCTACTCCTAAGTGGGATAAACGAGTTGTTCAAAAAGAACGTGAAAATCTACTGAAACACATACGAGCGTTAGAATGGAAAGATATATTTGAAAATAAAGAGAAAGTAGAAGATGATATTAGTTACAACATTAGTGACAAACTCAACGTCCCAAATTTTTCAAGACCTGAGAATAACGAAGTATCAGAAAATGTAAAATCTTACATACATGTCATTAAAAATAAGTTTATAAATTTAACAAATGATGTGATACTAAATATAAAAGAAATAACCTAAATAAAAACTAACTAATATCTCTGAAAAAATTAAAATTAAAATTACAAAAGACAGATATAGTAATAGACTATTCTGATAAAGATAGTAAAACGATTATAATTGATTACGATGATTACATAAAGATAATAAATGATACTCTAGAAAAGAACAACACAAAACTTCCGTTAAAGGAACTCAAGGTTAGGGAAATAATCAATAAGAATAAAAAAGAAATAAATAAACTGTAATGAGTCTGTGTGAAAACAGCATTATTGATGAAAATATACTATATAAAACCACAGGAATAATAAGAACAAAACTTAGTAATTTTAGAAAAGCCACTAACAGTAAAGCAAAGTTCTTTTCAAACATGAACTGCGGCTATATTTATCTGCTCTGGAAAACACATAAGCTGTCACCTGAGCAGCTGAAAGAATGGGTTATCAATGTTATTTCTGTCAGAATAGTCCAGGCAGCTGGAAATACCTACCTTAGCAGAATAACTGCTATGTTAAATTTACTTTTAGATCTTGTAAGTAGAAAATACTGCCAATTTAGACTTAATGAATATTGTAAAGATTCTAAGAGCTACTTGGAAGATTTAAAAGCCTGGAAATTATCAAACAAAGATACAAACTAATAGTGAATACTGCTGACGTTGTTAATTTGTATCCATCACTTGAAGTAAGCCTTATATGCTTTAGAAGAATCCCTAACACTGTGCACTAATTACAATAATAGTATGATCAAATGTATTATCAAACTATGTAAGATGGCGATACACAATAACTTCATACAATTCAGAGAATGCTACTTCAAACAAAAAAAAGGTATAACTACCGGGGACAACAATTCAGTTGCAATTGCTAATATCACATTACATTTCATCATGTTAAAGTAAAGAATACAAATAAAGTATTTCTAATTAAAAGATTCATTGATGAAATTGTATTTATATCAGAAAACAAAGAAATTGCCAATGAGTTAATCAAAAATTTAAATGACACAATTGAAAAACATAATCTTAAAATAACATCAAGTAGAATGTCTGAAGATAAGACAACAATTTCTTTCTTAGACGTTCTAAATAATGATAGTGAAATCAAATTTTTTAAGACAAAAAGATTTATAAGGGAGACTGCAACAAACGCAGCTTTTCTAAATGGTGGATCATACCATCCACAAAATGTCTTTAAAGGAATCATAACCGAAGAAATCAAACGCCTCAAAAGATTAAATGAAGACGAAAAAGATGTTAAGAAAAATTAACTGAAACTAGAAAATAAATGCATAAATCCAATTTTAATCCCAATTTAGTTAAAAACCAGTTTAAAAAAGTTAGTGAACTTAACTCCAGTGAGAGTTCAAATAAACAAAAAAACAAAAGTCTAAGAATATATACTGGTCATCTCAATTTAAAACTTTTTTAAGATTTACGAAAGATTATTCGCACTTGCAAAAACATCTTTCACAAAACCAAGTAGTATAGGTCAATTGCTGAATACATTTAGTTGTATAGCTAAAAAGGGAAGCAACGTACCTAATAATAAGAGCAAAAAATGCAAAAATTGTGCATTTTGCGGAAAATACAGTAATTATTAAGACATGATAGATGAGAATAGTTACATAAAATCAGTTGAAAACAGAGTAATAAACTTGAAACTAAAATTAAACTGTAAAAGTTACGGAATATATTCTGCTCAGTGTACAATATGCAAAGAAACTTATGTAGGTCAGACTAAAAACAATTTCAACGTAAGATGGAATGCACATAGAAACAACTGGAAAAAATTCAAAAAAAATTTAACTTGGTTGGTAAGGGAGACGAATCTGCATTATTTAAATACTACTTTGATAATCATCATATTGATATTGAGATTATAGGATTGGACAGTGCCTGCAAGATAATGTTTTTAGAACAACCAGAATTTATAAATTTAGACTACAAAGAAAGTTTATGGATAAAGAGTTTAAATGCAAAAATTAACTTGAACAAAACAACTTATGAAGATTTAATATTTTAGAACTTGGTATTTTGGGATTATTAGGAAAAGAGCATTTTTGTAAATTGTGTTTTGGCTTGTTTACCCGATGCATTTATGAGTTGTTAGTTATTAGAGTCTTAGTTTTAAAAAAATTTTGTATGATAGTTAATTGTTTGATAATATGAAATGTTTTAAATTTATATAGCCTAAAAGTCTAGGTTTTAACTTTTATTTAATTTTGTTTACCTTATAACTTAGTTACTATTAATTTTGTTTTTACAACTTCATCCGTTTATCGCTTGATAATGTTTTAATAAACGAAAGTACTAGTAAATCAAAAGCATATTATTTGTTAATTTTCAAGACAGTAGAAGCAATATTGTTTTTTTTTACAATAATTTTGTTATATTTGTCTTAATTTCTTATCATGTTTTTTTTTATTATGTTCTTCAGGATCAAAACTAGTTTTTGTTTCCAATACTTAAAAAGCTAATGCAAAACTAATGGGCTACTAAGGGTTTTGTGAGCGTGGATTTCCTAATGAACCTGCCTTTTTTGTTTGCATTGTATGTAAAGCATTCAGAAAGTATATCTCAAACATTCTATATGTTATCTATTGTTCACAAACCAGCAAAACATACATAAACATACGTTTTAGCAGTTATGGGTATCTGAATAAAGTAAAAAGAATAATGTTAAACATGTGAACAGCATGTGTTTCAAATTTGAATTAAATAGTAATAAATCAAACTATTAACACTTCTAATAAGTATTTTTATTTAAGTTCTAAATTCAGTTACTTGCTTTACAAAGTTGTTCGTAACATTTGAATGAAGAGCAATGTGCTTTCCAATAACAATGGAACAGCTAAAAAATATACATATTAGAATAAAAGTCCTGAAAAATGAAAACAAGTTGCATTCAGTAATGTTCTGAAGCATCCACTCTACGCATTTATGAATAAACTTTTAAAACAATCTCGAAACAAGGCTTTAAAGATTTGTTTTATAATATTAAAGCAGATAATTAAAGCTATTCAGTCCTTTTTTAAATAACTTAGGGTAATTTCTGATATCTTTTGTATATAAGTTACAGTACTTGTAATTATGTGGTTTTAATATCATACATAGTTTTTGAAAGTGTCAGAAGACTTGAGAAAATCAGAAAGGTAACAAAAAGGTATGTATTTTTAAAAAATCAAATGAAAACGAAAATACAGGCAACCCTGCATGTATACAAGTAGAGAATATTTCTATTATATAAAGATGGTTCCAGGGTTTTCTATTTGATATAGCTCAAATAAAAATAGAGTCAAGGGTGTCTGATGCAAAAAAATAAATTAATTCAAGAGTTCACTTGAAAGATGAAAACTAACTAAATAAAATTATAAGACCTATATATACTAAAGAATGAATTAACTAACAAGCAGAACGATCATTTTACAGATATCAGATTTCAAGTTTTGTCAACTGTTTGAGCATTTCAATAATAATTAACAGATAAAACATAATAAACAGTTTTTAAAACTTGTTATAAATGCTAATAACAAAATGTATTTGTTCCAATCAAATTATATAAATTTACAACTTAAAAAAGTTTTTTATATTTGTTTTTGTAAGCATAACTACTTGCAAAACTTTATTATGTATCACCTTTTTTTGTAATTTTATTTTTTAGAAACAAATACAGCATCAATTTAAAATTTTTCAATAAAGGTAGTTTACTTAGACTAGAGGCATATTTCAATTTATATATTTTTTTTTGTAGCACAATTGTAAATTTTTTCAAATAAAAGGTTCTTTCTATAAAACATAAAACTTAGATGTACAGGTTACGAGTTTTCAATAGCTACCAACTAAAAATTCAACTTTGAGTACAAAACTTTGGGCAAAGTCGACTGTTCACTCTCAGAAACTGTTTCTTAACTTTTAGTCTTTTAGAACTACTTATGGTGCCAAACCAATCTTTAAATTAAAACAAATGAGAAAAAGCAACAAGACAATGTAAGACTTAGTAAACAATTTGACATTTTCATAAACACAGGGAGTATTTGGAATAACATACTTACCAAGCTGAAACACTGGTCAAAAAAAGGTTTCTTTTTTGTACAAAAAAAAGCAAGACATAAAATGATATTATAACTAAAAAAACATCAGCAATACTTAATTGCACGCTCATTTGTAATTTAACATACTTTGGAGCTTCAGTTTTAAACTAATCAAACACATGCTTTATAAAGAAGACAACCTTTCATCCCTTGCAAGTTGAAGATGTTCTTCTTCCCTCAGATATTGATGCAGGTTCGTGCTTTCCACCCGACGTCACATATCATCCATCCGTCAACAGCTCCATGCTACTACTCATGATTGGTAATGACTGATTGAGGGCTTGTGGCCGATTCAGTATAACCGCTTCAGAAAATGTTGCTGAAAGCAAATATTTGATATAGTTGGTGATTATAGTATTTTAAAACCAAATTAATTTATTAAGTTTTGATTAATTACATGTTTATTAAAAATTAAATTCAATTTAAATTTTACGAGTAGTAAAAGCTAACAATAAAACTGTAGCTTAACTTTTAGTAGCAATAAAGAAGAGTAAAAAAAAATTTTTTTGAATTTTTAAAGCCATATTAATATATAAATAAAAATTTAATTTTTGACATAATTTCAATTTTATAACTTAATTACTTTTTTTGTTGCTCTTTTTAGAACTGTCTTTATACACTTTTCTTGGAAAGTTATTTATGTCAAAATATTTACTGAAATTTCAGTTTAAAAACAACTTAAATAATAGTGAATTACAGAATATGGTTATGAGATATAATTAAATTTATTTGTTTTTTAATTAAATAAATGAAAATTAAAATAGAAAACTGAGAAAACTTTTATCGAAACCAAGAAATCTTTTTTGACAAGAAAAGTTATATCTTAAAATACTTAAATATTTTCAGGAGAAAAAAACTTGGTATTAATTCAAAATACCCATATGCTTACCTTTATTATACAAAAATTATAGTTTTTTTTTATTTGACAGAAAATAATTTTGATTTCTTTGGATTTTAGCAAGTTTCACTTTAAAAAATATCATTTATAGTTTGCTTTGACCAACTAAAATGTACGTACTTAAGAACTAATTATAAAATTCAACACATTAAGTTTTTGTGTGAATTCACAAAAACTTAAATCAACTAAGAAACAATAAATACTTTAGAGTGAACTACTAAATATTTATTTTAACTAAACGAGGCTACTTACCAAACTAACAAAAAAAATTACAGGGTAGAAATATTCAGTGATCATCAGTGCACTAATATTAAAAATTTAGACAATCATGTTTAACTTATTTTTGATGCTTTGGAAAAAACAGACAAATCCTTTATTCATACAACAAACACTACGTCTGTCTTTACTCAATAGAAACATAAGTGTAAATATAAACTTTAATTTTAATTAATATTTAAATTACTAGCTAGTAATGCAAAATATATTCAAACTAAAATAAAATATAAGTAAGTACTTAGCTTAATTTGACAAATTTGATAATCATACATAAGCAATTACATTGTTTCTCAGTATTTATTAGTAAAAGCCAATCATACAAAGAAAACAAGAGCATGTATAATATCATGAAAACTAATTAAGATTTATAATAAATTAGCAATTGATCAACCTTAGATATTTAGTTATTGTATTCTGTTACAGTTCATATTGTACTGAGAACTTAGAATTCTTGTTGTTGTTGCTTTTTTTTATAGTTATGTTAAACCTCATTAAAGGTTACTGATTAATGGTTATTATTAAAACATTATATAGGTAAAACCCAATTTAAAAACCAACTCATTTTTTTGCTTATTCATTAATGTTGATACAAAGCATTTTGTAAAAATTCATTGAATTTATTCAACATAAAATATCTTTAAAAGTTTTATTTTAAGATAAATACTTAAATATTTAAAACTATAAATGTAAGATTTACTACTCATGGTTAAATTTTTACAATAAATAATATTTTTTTACAGAATATCATTCATTGAAATCTGCTTAAGTGCCAACTTTAATTTAATATAATTTATATATAACATAGCTCAGGTTAGAAATACAAAACTTAAAAATAAATCCGGCTGATTAAAATAAATAAGTACGTTTTTAAATGTACAATTTTAATTTTCTTATGATGCATATTCAAATAAATTATGATGTAAATATTGTGAAAAGATTTTTATGCAAAAATACAAGGATTACCATTCTACTTCAATTGCTATGTAAAACAGGGTTTTCCATAACTTTTTTAATTAGGCCCTTTTGATGAAATTAAAAAAGCTTTGGGCTATCACAAGACTTCCCAAAAAATGCCATTAAATACACCTAAAAATTTTTTAGTTTTTATGATCACCTCCAAAATATCTAGTGCAAGTTTCAAACTATGTCCTTTTTGTCCCTTTTTACAGCTTATGACCCCCAAAATTTCTAAAATGGTTTTTAAGGAAGCTGATGGCCCACTTTTGGAAACCCTGATGTGAAAGTATAAAATCAATTTAATATAACATATACATACTTAAGTTTTTAACTCTAAGGATCTATCAATTATTTATTAATTCAGAAGTTTAGTTTATTGACTTTTATAATTGTAAATTAAGAGTTCCAACACCTTAATCATTAAATGGAAACATGAAATCATAAAAGCTAATATTTTGTTTATAGAATTTATTTTAGCTGAGTGTACACAAAATAGTTTTAATTTCCATGTTACGCTGTGTTTATTTACTGTTGAGAACCACTGCTCTAAACAATTAAAGTGCAAAAATAAAATACAAAAACAAACTAATTTTGTATTTAATAATTTTTAATATAATATCATGGGTGATAATATGTACACAAAGAAAATAACTTAGTAATAACAAATAAATTTTTATCATACTATTTTTATCATACTATCTAATCCAGGGTTTCCCAAAGTGAGCCAAACTGATGATTAAGAGCAAAAAAATAACAAGGTCTTTTGATGGTAGTTTTCTAAATAAAGTTGTTTGAGGGGGTCAAAGCTTTTTAGATTTTTTTAAAGGGGGTCTCTTGAAAAAAAGCTTGGGAAACCCTGATCTAACTACAAACTGAACAAATTTTATCAAACTAAATAATTAACAAGACCACAAGTGTAATATCAAATACTGACATGCACATTAAACTTTTTTTAACAAGGAACAGCCTACTAAAAATACATCAACAATACTTAAGACAAAAAGTTTACGCATATTTTGTTTATAGGGTTTCAACTTACCAAGTTAGCTTTTTCATCCTGTATAAGTTCAAAAATAGTGTAATATTACAGAGGCCAATACTAAATTATGTTGAAGTATTTTGTAAAAACTCATTTTTGTAAAAACTCATGATTTATGTTCAAAATTACAAGTTTTAAGGCAACCCTTTATAATGAAGCATATAGATTTAGTTAAAATACTCAACAGATATACTAAAAAATATATCACAGAATAGTTTACAATTTATTTAATAGCAAATATAAATTTACAAACAAAAAGAACTTTCGTTAATAAACGTATATTTTAAGTATGATTAGTTAGAAAAAACAAAAAATGGCAAGTATAAGCAATAAGAACAACAAACTAATAAATAATTTAAAGGTACTTAAACTTCTAGAGTTTAAAACCAAATAGTAGCTTCTTTTCATCTATAAATTGCCATTTTTGTTTTGAAACCATTTAAATGTATTTAAAATTGAGTCTTTTATAATATTTTTATGAAGTTTTAATTGAGTATATTATAATCCACATACTGTATTGATCTATTTTTTATGACCTAGAATTACAAAACAACTATGATTTTAAACTTTTTTAAAATCAACAAAAGTATAGTTGGTAGCTATTAGTTACATCAAAATTTTACTTGCTACAAGATATACCCTTTAACAAATAAGAACTACTATTCAAACATTTCAAAAATAAAATCTTGGTAAAGGATGAAAAAAAGGACAAGTTTCCAGACTAAAATTAATTTTTTGACTAAAGTTGTGAACAGTTACATGTTTCAATTTTTAAAATCAACAAATTAAATAATGTCAGCATTTAAACATATCGAAATATTTCATAAATATAATTTTAAAACTCTTTTATTTAAAATGAGGTACTATGTAACACAAACATTTTAATATAGTTTACATTGCTAATTTTAACCAATCAAAAAGCTTAAGTTTTAATGCTAACTTCACATAAAGTCTGGATAGGATTGATGAGTTTTATAAATAAAAACAAATAGTGGAGAAATAATTGTTTAACAGTAGTAAAAATAATATTTAAATTTATTACAAACTATATATTTAATATGAACAGAATATCCAACAAAATAGCACAAATTTGCATAACAAACATATTTACTTCAAATGGTAATTAAATACTTATCAAGTATAATCACATGTTGCTTTCATCATTTTCAACAGTGTCATTTGAAAAAACTTAATTATAAAGAAATTTAAAACTACAGAATTTTGAAAACCTTATAGATTTAGCATAACTAATTTATAAATTAATCTAACTTAAATAAGAACACATTTAGGATTTTTTGAGGTTAAAATAAAAGATAACACTTTAATGATTTAAAAACGATAATAACTAATAAGGAGACAATAATGAAATTGGCTTGTGTTTAAGCTTAAAACTTTTTCAAATCAAAACCAGCTTAAATCTAACATGGTATTACATATAATTTTATACAAAAAGCTAATTATTACATTTAGATAACAAAAACTAAAATATTTGTTACTTTAACACTTAAAAATAATTATATTAGGATTTTTACATAGAACTAATAAAATATATTTAAGCACATTCAAAATAGGTCTTTATTATCACATAAATATCTTACTGACCTCCAACTCAAGATAAGCAATCAAGTAGTTAATTTTGGGGAAATGGGCTTTGACAGTGAACATTCAAATTACATAAAATAATGTTTCAAATTTTTTAATCAAATTTTATAAAGTGGACAAAATGATTGATTTCAAAAATCTCTCTAACACCAACCAAATCTTAGTTACAATTTTTTTTATACATTTTGTCGGTACAATTTTGAAAATTTTCAACACTAATATTAATTAATAATTTTAAAAACTAGATATTTTGAATTATTATGCTTTCTGAAAATTGAGTAAAAAAATTTTAAATTGTAGAAAAATGCTTGTGTGTGTTAATGAAGTTTAAGAAGAAATGACGTAAAATGTTTAGATTGTTACTAAAAACTGTGAAGTCATTAAAACACAAAGAAAATTGAATAAAGTCTAATGTATGTTAAGTGTAGAAGAAACTACGCCGTAAAAATCTTTTGCCCAAAAGTACTTTTATGTTGTGTTTATTGATATATTCTGAAAAAGTATTACTCCAAAAATAGTAACTTACCTAGATACTAATTTACTAAATGTATACTATAGTCTCAATGGTATTTTATTGAAATTAAATTAAGTAGGTAAGAAAGTAATTTTTTATAATATTTATCAACAATGCACGCATTTTTAACTAATATTTAGTTTTAATTAGCCAGCATGGTACACGTTCAAAAACTACCCGCGATCAAAATCCACCCAGTCAAATTCGAGAACCGCTTATCGGTCGAGGGTAGCAGTAAAAGTAAAAAATAAATAAAAATAAGTAAACAAAACTCAAAAATGTTAAAATAAATTAATAAATAAAATAAATGTAAATAAAGATCGGGTGGATTTTGAACACGGGTGGATTTGATAGTATACCAGCCAGCATACCAAATCTATCGTAATTTTTGCTTTTTTAAGTTTTAAAAACACTTATTTGATGCATATATATCCTATATACTACACTTTAATCTCTAACAACAATGTAATCTATTTTATTAAATGAAAGTTACTACAAATGTTGCTTAGACTGAGTTTAAAAAAATCCTTTATTAACCTAAATTCAACTGACTCACTGTAATCAAAATATTTTCAAATGCTTGTTTAATATATCTTAAATGTTTTCAGAAACTTTTTATCAACTGAAAAATTAAGTGTTAACTTATTCACTAAAATAAAACAGATACGCTGGTTAAATTGATTATTAATGAGAATAAAGACCATCATAAAAGTATAATTAATATGATTAAAAATATTTTGAAAAACATTGATGATGTCCATTTACACATTGCGAACAATCAAAAACTTTTCCCTAATCCTAAAAACTTGAGATATCTTAAGTTGTGTAAAGCAAATTCTATAAAACAAAATAAGATTAAAACTATGATAGAGCTCAATGGTTTCGGTTAGTTGTTTTAAAGATTTGTTTTTGGACATAGTTATAACGTGATAAAATTCTAATTGATACTTAAAAATTTTATTTTAAAAACAAACTATCTTTTTTTTTTGCTAGTAACAGTGACAAAGCGTGGTGTTTGTTTATGGGGCAAAATTTTTTTAATAATTAAAAAACTCATTATTTTTAAATTGTCATACTTATTTGATAAAAACTGTACAAAGCTGTCTGTAAACAAATTTTTAATTAACAAGTAATATTTTTCGTAGTTTAAAAAATGTATAATGAATATTATAAATTTTGTAGATGGATCACTGCTTCATTGTTCTACACGACGTGACGCCACTGGTTAGTAGTAAAAAAAATATTATAACTTATATTTTAAATATATTTTAAGTATTTTCTAAACATTGTTAAAAGCTTAAAAAGACGGAACCTTATAAATAAAATTAAGCTATTGCTGAAGTTAATAATTTTACGAAATTATAATATTATTAGCAGGCCAAACGACTAGTTACAATACTAGACTCGTTCGCATCCATAAAGTCAAGAAGCTTTTATTTGAAGAGAATAGTGAAGACCTGCAAAGAACAATGTACGATTATGTTAAAGATAATATAAGTGCTAAAAATGTAGCGACATATTGTCAGTTGGCTACTTACTTCGATTTTACGAATATGGCAGAAGAATTAAACAAATACATACATCGCTGTTTTACAGTTGTTGCTGAAGTCTCAATTTTTTGGAAATTCATTTTGGTCTGTTGAAAACGATTCTGTCCTGTTCAGAATAGAGCATTGACTCTGAAGTTCAAGTGTTAGCTGCTGCAAATGACTGGGTAAAACACAAAATTAACCAAAGACACAAATATTTCGAAGACCTGCTGTTACTTGTTCGATTTTCGTTCCTTTCGAATGTAGCTTTAGAAAAGTTTATGTGTACAACTGAGATTTCAGAAAAATCAAAAAACCTTTTAAAATGCGTTAAATCAAATTACCGCAACATACAACCTAATTTTTACAGTAGAAGACATTGCAATCAAAACAATTATGACGTAACAATCATAGAGGGCGTTGAGGTTAACTTTGGTCTAATAATCAGCAATGTGATGCGGTCTGATGTTCTCAAAAACTTCAAAACAATCACAGAAATGCCTTAAAACGGGAAGTTTTTGAAACGCTCAAAGAGGAAGTTTACGTACTAGGTGGTTACGACTACAACGTGATGACGTCAGTTGAAAAATATTCCCCCGCTGAAAACAGCTGGAAGGCGGTGACCGCGATGCGACGACGGCGGTTGTTTTTTTCGTCGTCGAGGGTCAGGACGGATGCGGAGGAACGCTCCTGCTCCGAGTTCAACCTTAAAAGCGGGGAGTGGGGGAAAATCGAAAAGATGAGGAAGAAAAAAGCCCACACGGCGTGCTCCGTGTTCGAAGAAAAAGTGGTGGTCAGCGGAGGGTTGGGAGAATCGATCTTGTTCAGTTCAGTCGAAGCGCTCGACCCCGTTACGGGTGAGTGATCACAGATGCCGGACGTGGTTGAGAGGCGTTCGGGTCACGGTACGGTTGCCTTGAAGAGAAAGTTGTTTATGATCGGAGAGAGGTTTTCGACAGCTTTTGCAACAAGTTCGTTTCTTTGAGAGCTCCTTCAAAAATGCTCGGTCTCAAGACAATGCAAGCGGCCGTTTCGGTTGGAAGGAGAATTGTGATTTACGGGGAAGCAGCGCCGGTGATGGCTTGTTATGACGTGAATGAAAACAAATGGACCGAAGAAGTTCTCGATGATACTAAAAATATAAAGTTTTACGGATTTTTAAAATTACCAAAAATGTAGTTTTTAATTACTAAACTAACTCCAAAATTTTTTAATTTCAATTTTATTTCTTTTTGTTTAAATGTCTAAAAAAATTCTAAAACATTTGATTTATAGTGTCATGCTCCTAATGATTACCAAAAATGTTTAATAAATTTAATGGAAAACAACAGAAAAGGCTTTTTCTTTCCGCATTTAAACTATAAAAAAGAAATTAAGTTTCATTTAAACAAAAGTTCAACTAGTAAAATAAAAAAAAAAAAATAATTAATAATTACTAGTTAAGTTTTTTAAAACGTAAAAACAATTTGTTCTCTAAAATACAGTACTTTATATTAGTTTGTAACCTAAGGATGTAGGTACCTTTAATAATAACTTAGTGTTGACATTAAATAGTTTAAGTGCTACTCTATACAAAACTAGGCATGACAATGAATGAACATATTGTATTAAAGAACAATTTCAAACACTAACAAATGTATAAAGAACATCAAATTTAGAAGATACTTAAAATGTTGTAAAACTACTAAAAAGAATTGAATCTAAAAGTAACTATACTTTGAGAATATTGAAATAAAATAAAAATTAACTTCTAGAAACCAAAATTAAAAAAATACATATGAAAAGAAAACATTGTTAAATAAAAAACTTAACAAGAAACAATAAAACAATATAAATGTCTAATACATGATTCTCCAGCAGGTTGAGACTAGAATCCCAAACCATTCTCTGTAGCTCCTGGCGGTTATCTGAGCCCCCTCTGTCTGTTATCCCAGCTATATATCCATTACAAAACTCAACCTAGCATCAGTTAGTTTAAATGAAGCGTCATAAAAGAGAAATGCGCTCTCATTCTCTTTTATTCTCCTTTTCATGTTTGTTACATAGTTGCAATAAACTCTTAGTTTTCTCTTAAAAACAAAACGGTTTTCAAGTGAAACTTGGATTAGCGTTAAAAATTATTGTGTGCAATTAATACTTTTAAATATAAAAACTTTCTTAACTTCACGTGCATTATTTGTTAAGCAGTATTTACCTAACCAGACAAACTTTCATACAATATCAGTACGCTTTAGTTTAATTAAACCGCTTATTTGCACTTTTATTTAGTATAAAATAAATATTATGCTATAAACATAAATAACCTTTACTTTTTCATTAATCTTAATTGAAATTAAGTTTTATATAGAAAATAATTATTTAGCAGTATATTCAAGTAAAGAAATTACTTTGAAAGTTATAACACTATTTTGATTAGAGTAGTTTAATGAATGAGTTAATTTTATATCTAAAGTCAAAACATAAACAAACATAAAAAAAATCGCACTATTTTTTGATGAATCTTTTATTAGTACGATCACCAATGTATGAATATTATTGGTTTTAAAGAAATGTTTATTTGAAAACAAAAGACAAAGAAACTTTAAAGTAATCAAAATTAAACTTATTTTCGTTATAACTCAAAAACTAGATCCAGAAATTCAAATGTTTTTAAAATGCATGGACTAAATTATGAAATAAATTAAAATAATTTTATTTTACAATAGCTGTATTTTTACAGAAAATCTATAGATATAAGCAAAACATTTAATGAAATTCAAACTTTAATCATTAAAAATTTAATATAAAACTTAATTTTGCATATTAACTTTTAATAAAATTACTAACCAATTTAGAAGTACCATTCGGCAATGGGTTTAACTTTTTAGTTTTCATGTCAAAATAAAAACAATAAAAAATAAATTATTTTCATTATATTCGTACTCCTGACATTGTGGTATAAACTTTGATTTACTTAAAGATTGATTGCAGTGAACCAACGATGTTAAACCTACAACTTCATTTTCTTTTTCCCTTTTCATTTTCTGCAATTTTGCACATCCAAGTATTTTTATTAATTTTAGAGTTTTACGAAAATACAATGTGTATTTTTTAGACGACTTGTTTTAGAGTAGTATTACACAAGTCTTTCTTATTTATAATATATGCATAGGACTAACTCAACAGCTTTAGAAATTATGTTAAAATGTCACTGTAAGTAAATTTACTATACGGTAACCATTTTTGACTATCTAAGGACTTAATTTTAGTTCTTTAGGAACGAATCTTCGATTCAAATTATTAAGAAACTCACAAAAGCCACTGTTTTTAGTCTGAAAATACGAATAATTTTTCTCTTACAGCTGAGATATCAACAAACTGTTGATTAAGTGAAAGAAATAATTCATAATTTCCGCTCAACTCAAGCAAACTACAATGAACTTTTTGTTTTTTAAATATTTTATCATTGTTGTCTGTTTTTGTATCAGATATTTTTAGTAAATATGCATGAGGGTTATACGGATCATACTTTGTCCTGCAGTAACCTCTAGTTTTTGAAGGTTGGTGTTTTCTGTAAAAATATATATTTTGTTTGTTTTTATCTATACTTTCATTTTAAGTTATTGTATTCACTGTTTTTCTTTGTAATATTTAATTAAAAACTGTTTCAATAAGCAATCGTTAAAATAAAACACAAAAAAAAAATGTTTAAACGCAACTTAAAAAAACAACTATTTCTAATTAATTATAATTTAGATTATTTACATCTGAAAAAATACGTACGGAGCAAAATAAATTTTAAACTTCGTGATTATGCAACTATACTCAATATAAATCTTCAGTGTTTTTATATAGTTTATGTATTAAACTAACTAACCTGTAGAACCGAACACAGTTTAGTTCATAAAAATAGAAATTATTTTTCCTACAAATACAGAGTCGTTATTGTGTATTCTGAACAATACGCAACCGTTCACTTTTATAGTTGTGACGTCATTATGTGAAGTCGTTAGCTTCATTGCAGGTAAACATTTTTTTATTTTGTACTTTTCCGCCGCCTAAATAAAGAATCTAGTTTAAATTTTTCGATACATAAAAAACTAACAATTAAAAACATCTTTTGATTTATTTATTTCTTCTGTTGTAAAAAGGCTCTTCAAAACTCTTCGAGAATGTAAAATACTTAAGAAATTGTAACTACTGCTTATATTAAAGTTAAGCGAACAACAAGTATGTTTTATAAGAAAAAAAAACTAATCATTAAGTTTTAATTTTCAACTTATTAAAATATAAAAACTTAATCAGTTTAGATTATAAGAAAAATATTTATAACTTCTATACAACACGGTTAATCCTTTTACACTCATTAACGTTAAAAGGTTTTATACACTTTTTATATACATAATTAATATTTCAAAATAACTTGCTTTCTTATTTTCATTTTGTTTAGTTCATCTTTTATTTGCAAACTAACTTTTATTATTGCATTTTTTGAAGCTTCACGCTTCGATCTTCGTTTTGCATTTAACACATATTTAAATATCTAAATTAAATTTATTAAAATAAAATACTTGTATTGTTTAAGTAAACCTAAAAAATTCTCTTTAACTTGCTAAAGTGACGTTAAAGGTAAAGTTATATAACTTCATACAAGCAACTTAATAAAAAACCTTTGTAGATTGTCATTTGACTGTGTAAAAACTATATAGAAATATATACTCTAAACATTTAGTTTAATCATACTATTAGATTATCATTATTTTTGGTATTTAATTAAGCAGGTTTTAATAACAAATGTTTAAGAAATAATTAATTTTAAAATCTTAGTTTTCAAACTGGGGCTAGTAAATACATACTTTTATTTAAATTAAACTTTTATTACTTGAAAAATTTATTTATAAAAATTTTGTTTTAAGTATTTTACTAAGCTCAAATAAATTTTTTTTAGTTCAAGAAAAAATGTTATAAGTTGAATATTAAAAAACTAAATGTACGGTTTATAGTTGATTAAAATAAAGTTTTTAAATATAAAACTTTATACACTTTAAGTAATCAACCATATAAGCTAGATATACAATAAAAAGTTATATTAGGATATCAAAACTTTTTATTGTTTAAAAAAGTGTACATTTTAATAAGATACAACATATATATACATGTTTGACAAATATTAAAATCAAATTTTGAAATTTATATATTTTATTACGGTACATTTAATACTATAAATTATAATTGACAGACGATGAAAACTGTTTCTCTAATTAAAATTTTAAGAAGTTATTAGTTTTAATTTTTTATATCTATTATCAAATCCTAAAAAATTAAACAAAATCGCAACTGAAACATGACATAAAAATAAACAAAAAAACAATTCGAATAAACTAAAAACTTCCAAATTTTTACGATAACTGTTTTATGAAAATATACTTAATGTTCAATCAAAAATCTATGTTTCCTGGTATTTGCCATCACAGTTATCTAAAAATCTCTTCTCAAAAATCTAAATATTCAACACTCTAAAGTTTAAATACAATTAAGTAAGTTGGTTTTGTACCAGAAACTGATTTATAATCGACAAATACTTCTGTATAATTAAAAGTGTTACCTCCAACAAAATTACCATTAGTATCCTCAAACAAAGAACCGCTTCTAAATACCTCGTTTGGATCATACACAACTATAACATAAGAAACACTGTTAGCACTGTTGTCCCTGAAGCTTCTTCCTTTAATCAATTCCCCTGGAAAGTAGTTTGACGCTTTTCTAGAACAGCTCTCGTACTTACAGAGACACTCGCATAATCCAAAACAATCAGTTTCCTTTGACCACATTTTATTATTGTATCCTGAGATTAAAACTTGTTCAATTTTTTCGCATGTTATGCCATGCAGAAGTAGTTTGAAGCATTGTTTTTTAGCATCTTTTATTAAGCTTTTGTCTGTTAGTTTGTATATATTCTCTATATTTGGGTATGAAGAGTTTTTTGTATTTCTCAAGGCATTTTTCAGAAATGTATAGTCTTTACTACCAGCTTCTAGTCTACTAATACTAAACATGTAGTTTTCGTGAGGAGTCAAAACAGTTTTCATATCAACATTCTTTTGAGCTTTTTCTGAAGCTGCAATTAATTTTGGTTTTTCTCGGTTTAAATCTATCTCTGCTTTCATGTTGGAATCTAATTCATCGTATACCAAGTCTCTAAATTCTTTTACTGTGCTACTTTTACATTTTAAAGTTTTCGAAAAATGTTTTATTATTTCACTGTTTTTTTTGTAGACAAAACTATCAACTAACTTTTGAATTGCTACTTCGTTTCTAATTTGAAGAAAAAAAACGGGTTCTACTAGATTATGGTGCACAACGCAAATTGTTGGTTTATCTGGTAAATATTCCTGGTAAAAAGAACTTTTTAAAACTTTTGTCTTGTTGAAAAGATTTGTGTATACCCGCTTGTCACTATTACCAAAGATCCTTTTAGGATGGTTAAACGGGTATCCATTTTTATATTCTTTCGAAGCACCATGTGCGTGTTGGTTGCCTTGTAATTTATAGTTGTCACAAGTGTTAACTTTACATATGAAAATATAAAAGTTTTCAGAACCTTCTCTACCATTTTTAATGAAGTTTTTACTGTATCGAAAAGAATACTCTAACTTATCTGTTAGATAGACACCAGGTCCATGTGTACCCTCTTCTGATGGTTTAAACCCGCATTCTAGGATCCCTTTTATGTTTTCAGCCTTAGAGCCATGAAACAATAATAAAGATTCAGTATTATCTTCAAATGGATTCTTGTTGTTACAGGTGACACTAAAAATTTTGAACTTTAAGATGTTATTATCTGCTTTAACTAGAGTGTTTTTATTAGTAGTTTTGTCATTACTTTCCTGCAAGTTTAAAAAATGACAAATTTTCTTAAAATCCTCATTTTGATTAGAAAGTTCCTCCAATTTGTATTTATACAAGTTCTTCGTGTTTTTTCTTGGAATGATAGTTTCTTGTTTGATAAAACCATTCATTTCAGTTGCAAGGTTGCGCTTGATTTGTTTGTATGTTGATTCAATATTTTTTTCACGACTAGTAAGTTTATCACTTAAACCTTGATCCTCCATATTGTAAACAGTAGTTTAGCAAGCCTCTTTAAGATTTGTAAAATGTGGAGCATTATTTAGAAAAGTAGTTTTAAACATTTTGGAAAAAAATGCATTTTATTTAAAGTAGTAAAATAAATTCTTAAAAACAATATAAATAAGACTCAATTTAACAGAACAAAATATATTTCATGCTTCTTTCGTCAGTTGTATACTAAGCAATAAAAACATAATTTCATATCTAATTTATATAGTGAAAATGCAATACTTACTGACGAAAGAAGCATGAAATATATTTTGTTCTGAAAAACTGAGTCTTATTTATATTGTTTAAAAGAATTTATTCTAGTGTCAAATAATGATTAATTATTTAAAGTAATAACTTTAGTTAAACGGTACTAGTACTTTAAATATTTTTTTTTTTATAGTAATTTAAACATAAAACATTTTTTTTTAAAATTCGCACAAAAATAATTTGTCAAGAAGTCTATCTAAACTAATTTATTTAGTGTTTATTTAAAAAAAAGATTGTTTCAAGCAATAGCTTTTTACATTTTTTTTCTTTGTTACGTGTTTTTAATGTTTGTAAAAAATTTTTCTGTACCTTTGAGCTCATTTATAATATTTTAATTGGAAATGAGCTAAGCAGATAAAATAGTTGTAGAACTTATACATTAACAATTAAGTTAAGTAAAACAATATACTTTTAATTTATAAAATATTTTGTTGTTGTTTAAGAGCAAGTGTATATAAAGTTTAGCAGTTTCGCGTTTTAAACTACTTTTTCAATAATGCAAATGGCTATTTTATTTTATATAACTATTTTAACCTTATTAAAGATATTGATATCGTATAACAAATATATAAAGTAGCTTAGTTTAAAACAAAATTAAATTACTGTATGTTCCTTAAATTTATATAAAAGATGAGATTGCATTTTTATAATAATTTTACTGAACCAAAAGTAGAAACAACTTCAATAAGTTGTAAGACAAAAAACATTTGTTATTTTATTTCTTATAATTATAAACTCTTTTAAAGTTAGTTTGCTAAGATGCAATTTTTCATAAACTTATATTAAAATCAATACACTAATAAATCAAACAAAACCGAAATATTTTAGTTTTTAAGTTATCTAAAACTAGAATTATAGTTCAATTGGTGTTTTTAGCTTTGTTTAACATAGTTAACCCTTCTAAATCCTTAAGTACATTGTATTTAGTTTAGTAGGGCCATTACATTAGTACTCTAAAACTAAAAAATAAGTTCCTGAATTTAAAAACTTTCTTTACAAGTTCAATGTAAGTTTTAAAATTTTCGCACAGAACTATAGCCAATATCTAAATATTTTTAATAAAAACAAAACAAATTTTACTTCAATTTAAAGTTTTTATTTTATTTTTAAACAATGATACTTTCTTTTTATTCTTTTGTTTAGCAGAAAGTTATTTATTTTTGTTATCTAACCTATTTTTGAGATTTAATGTGTAACTCTAAAAGCTAGTAATTTATAGTTTTTTTTTAATGTGTTAGTAATCTTTAATATAGCTATAATATAGAGCACGCTAGTTTTTACTTATACTTTTAATCTATCATAAACATACATAAAAGGTCTAAGCAATTTAAAGATATTTTCTCACTTAATATTGCTCTAACTACAATTTACTTTTATATCTTTTTTATGTTTACATAAAGGACTACAGAAACTAGTTTTTATTTTTTAAGGGTAGTAACCTAAATTATAATTAAAATATTAAATTGTATTCAAAATTAGCATAAACTAGGAAATAAGTTTTCTTCATAAAAGTAAAAAATACTACTTTTACTTTTATGTTTCAATAAATTAGCTAATATCTTTATCTAAGTAACTAAAAAGTCTCAAAATAGAATAATCATTTTTAGTTTTTGGAAAACGAAAACCGGTTATGAAAAATTAAAAAGAAATATATATCTAGTAATTTCCACTTTGTGAAAAGATAAAACCTGTTAATAATAACACTAGGTGAATTAGTTATAACACTGGTCCAGTAGGCTATAAAGCTAGTCCTGTTAATTATAATAATATTCCCGACAGTTATAATATCATTAGGTCTTTATATTACAGGAAATTATTTATTACAAACAAAAAGAAATATATTTAGCTTAGATTTAACTTTCAACATAATATTTATTATTTGGTCATAATTTATTTACGTTAATTTGATAATTAGTTGTTTTATACCATTGCAGTTTCTTTTTGCTTGTTTCAATTTTCTGTATTTTTCTGTAAAAATACAATTTGAACGGAAATATTTTAATTAGCAGCCTAATTTACCAAATTATCGTATTTTAATACTTTATGATGTTCCAAAGCTTGATTAAAAGTATATAATTCATTTTAAAAATATCAAACAACTTATATCGACAAAATGTTATCAGTGCTATTACCAATGAAACCGATATAATTTTCCCTAAAATTGTTATTTTTTGAACATTTTTTGAACAACTTAAAATATTCCAATTCCCATAAAAAGTTAAATTCATTTTACAGCGTAGTAATAACGCTTGCACTACAAAAAAAATTAAACAGTCTCATAACTTTTTAGTTTTTCTATTAAAACATTGTGTTAATTTAAGATGTATACTAATTTATTACTATTGTTAGTGTACTTTTACGTAGTTAACACTTACCACCAAAGTAAGTAAACAATATAAGTAGTCACGTTAACATGATTCTACTAATGATTAAAAACTTTTGAATCAAAATTTTGATTTGTTGTGTGTACAGGTCATATTATATCACAAAGTATTAAGATTACATGTATGTTAATTTGCTAAAATCGTTTATTTTGTTATCACGACATTTTCGACAATTAAAAATAAACAATCTTAGTAATTTATACAACGTAAAAAAGATTTTGCGTGAACATAAAATGTAAATCTTTTAGCTTATGTAATAATGTAGTTTATGATAAAGTTTCGTTTTGTTTGAAAAAAAAAATCTTTATAAATATACATTTAAGATAACTTTTTTGACCTAAGTTTATTAAGTACAAAACGTATCAGTTATTCAATCAAAAAGTAATATACTTTAACAGCTGGCTTAAATTTTACCTCCTTAAATTATAAACTTACCAAACATGTAAGACTCAAATGTTTGTATTACAAAACTTAATTGACATTTAAACTGTTGTCAACTCTTACGACAAAAAATACGAGTTCACTTCCGAGGTTAGTGTATTTTATTAAACACAAAACATTTGGCATATTGAACTCTCTAGATCAGGGGTTCCCAAAAGTTACAAAGTACATTTTGTTATAAAAAGAAGTTAGCACTAATTTTCTAAATAAATTAATTTTATTTATACGTCATACAGCAAGAGCGCATTTCTAGAAGTAAATTAGTTTTACTAATTTCATATAATAGCTGTTAGTTTCGAATTAACATTTCAGTAAAGCTTTCTTTGAGTTTTACACCTATGATTTTTAATCTTCTATTCTTTAAATATTTTATTTTTTAACTGGCTATTAATTGTTTAAAACAGTTTATGAGCTAGCAATTTTAATTGAAATACTTAAATAAAAATTAGTATCTTCAGAAAGTTGTTTAAGAACAGGTTCTGATAAGTCTATTACATTTATAATGTAATCTTTTATTAAGCTTAGTTGAGCAGAAAGTGGTGCTTAAAGATTTAACATCAGTAAGTTGTAAAGTTCACTGTATGTTATACCATTTACCTTGTTTTTAGCTATAGTGAAACCAGTTTTTATAGATCAGCAAATGTATTCAATGCATCAACTTTATTTTTATTCATTTCTTTTTTGAACTAAAACCATTTACCTTTTTCAATCTTCTTTTTTCTATTTATGTTGTAAGCATACAAACTTTTTTTGTATTTGCTTTTATACATATCTTTTGACAATTTAAAACTAAAATTCTTTTAAAAATCTTAATTCAGACCTTTATTATTTTGAAACCTCTTAGTTGCTAACAGTTTTGAAAATAATACATTACATAAGCTTAACTTAGAACAGCTGATTTTTATTTTTCAAGTACATATATTCATGACAAAATGTATAAAAAGTTTAGTTTTAATTTTAAGCCTAATATTTATTACTTTTCTAGTGCTTTATAGTTTGTTTTGTTTTTAAATTTCCAAGTATTTTATTTTTGTTAATATAGTACACTATCATAAAAATTAAAATACAAATTAATACTTTAGGGGTGCGGGGTATCACAAAGGTTGGGAACCACTGCTCTAGATATTTAAAAGCAACTGAAAAAAAAGCTCTTAAAAACTTAAGATATTTTGCTCATTTACATAAACATAGTTCTTATAACACATTAGTTTTAATTCGAAGCTAAAAAAAGCTTAATTTTAAAAAAACTTGTATTAAGTCTTTTCACTAATATGTTTTTCATCAACATACTAAAAATTTAAACTTACCTTGAAACTAATATTGTAATTTATAAAAATTGAAACAGTTAAAAGGCTTTTTGTACTTACTTCAAAATTTCTATCTCCAAAAAAAACCTTTAATTCGAAACTATTTGTAGTGTAAGTTTACATTTTTGTTATAGGTTATAACTTTTTAACAGTTATTGTTTTCACATTTTGTTATAGTCATTACTAGCATTTTACAAAGTGCAAAAGTTTAACTGGTAAAATAAATATTTATGGTTTTTATAACCTTTAAATACATATATTTAAACTTGAGTTTTTATTTAGGTAAATTGGAATAACATTTTTACTTTATTTAACTATTTCCTTGACTTCTACTTGTCTTAAAATATTTGGATCTATAAAAACTTAAACAAAAAGTTATTTTTATATACTTATCTAAACTATTCGTGGGCTACAAAAACTATTTAATAAAAAATTTGAAAGTTTGTTTAAACTTGGTTTTTTTAAATTACTTAAATTTGTTTAATTTTAAAAAATGTTTATACATTACCTACTCGTAAAGTTTATACTAAAACTAAACAAATAATAAAGTTTTAATTAGAATAATTAAAGGTTTAAAGTATTAATTCTTTTTTTTTCAGGTCTAACAAAAACATATCATTTTATTTAGTATGTATTACAGTAAGTTTAAAATTTTTTTTCTTAATTTATATTTACCTATATCTGATGCTGGAAATTTTTAGGATTGTAGAAAAATTTAACGCATTTTTCATTAAGTACAGTAACCTCTCGCTTATTTACGCACATTGTGTCCACTGAAAAAGTGCTTAAAGATACGAAAGATCGTAAAGATACGAGAGGTACCAAATATATTTACTATAATGACTTTTTTTTGATATTGCTTCTAGTTAAAAGCAGACTGAGGACTTTCCTACTTTTAACAATTTGTTAACTTAATTTATAAATATGAAAACAAAAAATAAAACTATACATATATTAAAAAAAAAATTAATTTTAATTGAAATAATAATACTTGTATCTGACTTATTTGATACTTAAAGTTTATATTCTATTCTACTTAGCGAATTTCTGTGCAAAGCAAGTATAACAGAAGAAGAACTTAAACTAAAAAAACGTAAAATTAAAATTAGTGATATGTTTACTTAAAAACAATTTAGATTTGTTTTAAGTGTGAACTTTACATTTATTACGTATCACTGATACTTTTTGCTAGGAAGTTTAAATTACTTTTAAGATGTTTGTTCATATATAGGGCAAGAGTACTGTATAATTTATTTATGTTACAGACTTTCATTATTTCATTATTTAACACAGTCATATTTCTTTCAGAACATTAATTAGATCTCTTAATGCTAACAAAATTTCTGATATATTCTTGATATATAACTAAATGTTTATCAATTAGTCAAGGAACATAAATTTACAAAGTATAAAGATATAGAGAGGTGAGTTAGTATTTAAATACATATTTTACAACAAAAACATACAATAAACCTAGTTTGTGCAGTCTAAAAGAAAATAAAATTTTTATTGTTTGAATTTTTTAGAATTCTAAAATGCGTAACTAAACGAGAGTGCGTAACGTCACGAGTACGTAAAGATGCGAGAGGTTTCTGTATGCACATGTTACAACCAGGATTGTTTAAAATCATTGATATATGCATGAAGATTGTAGAAGTACTCAAAATAAAAACAACAAATACTTAATGTAACATGGAAACAAAACAAAATACTCTTATCTAATACGTGCATATTGTGCGTATTGGGATGTAAATGAGTACTTGTAGCAAAGAGTTTTTATTTTGCCAACATTACAAAGCTTTTAATTTAATAAAATCAGTTTACGACTTTTTGTTGTATCAATTTAGAAATGTCTAAACTTAAATCAACATCTTTTTTCTGTTTGTATTAATGGTTATTCTAAATAAGTTTAAACAAAATAATATAATAGATTAATTTAAAATAATCTTAAAAACTTACATATTTTTAAGTAATACTGTAAGGAATTAAAGTGTCCTTAAAAAAGTAATCACAGTTGTTATATGTTAACTTAAGTAAATTTTGTTAAGCCCTCCTTTTTTCAGCTAATATAATACTTCAACATTATATGACTTTAATTTTAGCTTCAGTTTTAAATGATTAGATATTTTTTATCTATTAATTCACTTTTGAAGTTTGTTCGAAAACAAATTTGTTGTTTATGTTGTTGTATTTTGATCAAATTTATTAAAGTAAAACATATTACAAAGAAGCTCTTTCAAATATACTAACGAAAAATTTACACTAATAAGTAGAAATAAACAAAAAATAAAAAAATTATAGATTAATTACTATGTTTGGTGACAACGTTTTTGGGTGTTAAAGTAGAAATAAGCTTAATAACCATTGAAATTATGTCGCTCAGTTATAGACGAATAAAAGCAATAAAAAGCAATTGTTGGTATTCAAAACTTATTTCTTCTTTTTTGTTAATTTTTAAAAGATTATGCATCATGAAGTTTACTTTTTTTATTTTTTATATTTGTTGAAAAGTTATAGTTTGTAAGAATTTGCATATAGTATGTTTTTTAATCATTCTAAATATTTTTCTCTTGTATTTTGTTGAACAAACTATAACCAGTGCAATTAAAGAAATACAAAAATTTATCTTTTTTAGAAGTATAAGCATTTTAATTTACTTACCTTTTATAAAAAAATGTAATGAAATCATTGATTAATAAAATATTTTGAAAATGACCGAGCAACTTTTAATATTCTCAATAGTTTTATATAAATCTTTGAATATATTAAAGTTTTAATTATCTTTCAAACATTTCGTAATTTTTTTTTTAATAAGTAAAATTTCTCACAAAATAGAAATTTTATTCCCGAATTAAAATGCTCTACCTACTAAGTAGTAAATTATACAAAAAAAAATCTTTTCTCTAAAACGTTTTAACTTTTAGCAATATTCTTTAAGTAACATCGCAATTTTTTAGACGTGGAAGATATTTGTTTTTTATTGCAATGTGTCTGATACATATTATTGTTTTACAAAGACAAAATGCACAGTTAATATCATATAACCTTATATAATACGATGAAGAAATTGATGCTAAAACATATGGTAAAATGACATCGATAGATTGAATACCTTCCAGCTAAATATGTTTCTAGCGTAAAAATTTTTATTTTGATATATTTTAAAAAAAGTTGTAATTAAGTAAGTTTTAATATTTTAGTGCATTTTTTTTCTGTCAATGTTTAAAATACAGCCCTGCAACAAAAAACATTATGGGTTTTGTAAATTAGAAATCCATTTTTGTGTATATTTTATACTTAATTCAGCTATAACTGTCAGGTCACATTTCAAATAAACATAATTAAGTATGGAAATATGCTACAGAAAATATTTTTTCTTAAAGATTTTTCGTTTTTAAAAATATTTTTAGTATAAATTTAAAAATTCTAAAGATTATTTTTATACTGTTTAGGTTTTTATTTGTGACCAGGGCTGTCACAATGTCAGAAAAGTCATGAAAAACTAAAAAATGACAAAAGTCAGAAAAAGTGAAGAAAAATAGGAGGTATTGAAAAAAAGTCAGGATTGACAAAATTTAAAAAAAGACATTTTGTGTCTGTTGAAATTTACAAAGCTCTTTTTTTTTTTAAGCATTTCAATGGTAAAAAATTATAAAAAAAAGCTAAAGTTAAACTAGATTACGAAGTTTTCTAGAAGATTACAAAGTTACATGATTTCCAGTGTCTTTATTTAGTAAAAGTTTATAAAATATCCTTTATAAATTTGCAAAGTCTATCAATTATTTTACTAAACAACTATGATATATGAACAAGATATTTTTTTATGCTTTGTAGTATTGGTGATATGTGACAAGGACATTTTCCTTATGAAAATGTGATGTATAAAGGAAAGTTTATCCTCACAATTTTAGAAACAACATATTTCTTTTGAAAATAAATAATTAAGTTTTTTGTATTAAAGAACATAATTAAGCATTGTATGCAACAGATTTATTTTAAATAGATTCATGTGTTTGAATGTGTATTTTATAATAAGTTTAATTTAAAAATTTTATTTAGAGAATCAAGAAAGTTTCAGTAAAATGTCAGAAAATTTTCTCAACTTAATCTGTAGCAACCCTGTGTGATATAGTTACATAAATTATCAAAATCTAAACAGTTTTTTTTTGTGAAATTGCATACTATTTATATTATTCACACTGTTTATATACGAAATAAAAAGTAATAGGATACTTTTATTTGTTTTAGCAAAACTATAGCTTATTTTTGTTAAAAAACATTAGTTTGTTGTATTCTATGAATTTAGATTTATTTTTAATATACGTTCTTACTTATTTTAAATCAAATGCAATTCAAATTTTTCAAAGGCTTGCAACCAGGAAACTAAAATGTTTGTTTTCCTTTTGCTTATAAAACACCCAATAAATTCTTTTTTTTTATAAACTCAAACATGTAATTAGTTTTTTTAACTTTAGGTATCAATAAAGTAGAGTGTGAAAGTTTAAACTTTTGTGTGAAGTTGGTGTAAAACTTTAAATTTATTATATTCTTTATGTATATGTGTATTAATTGAGAATATATTATGTTAATAATAGAATATGATAGAATAACAAAATACCCTTAGCTTATTCGTATAAAGTATATTACTAAAATACTAGTATAGAGTGATGCAAAATATTTTTTTTTACTTCTGTAGGTTTTTAGAATTCCTTTCCCATTTATGAAAGTACAGAATTTTGAAACCTTTTTATATTAAATTAATGTCAAGTTTATATGAAGTTTTTTGAAGAGTTTATCAAGTTTTAGTATTAAAAAAATATTTTTAATTGATTTAAACTATTAAAATGATACTGTTTAGTGTTGTTTTAGAATTATGTAAAATTGTTCCAGGTTTTTTAAGAACAAAATTTTGGTGCATTTTTAATATTAAACTAAATATAAGGTAAAAAATTGCCTTAAAAAGTAAAACAACCTTGAAAAGATATTTAAAGTTCTTACAGTTTTTGTTTTTAATTCTTAAAGTTACAGGTTTTTCAAAGTTTTTTAGCTACCTTTATTATCTGTAAATGTGATGTTTAACTTATTACCAAGATGCTGCTCTTTTAACTTAAATGTTTTAGGATATCTTATTATAGTTGTTTATTATAAAAAAGTACAATCTTTTACTTGTAGAACTTACACTAAAAAATAAAAACAAATTATTATTTAAGATTTTGGAATAGTGAAATAAGTTATATTAGAGCATTTTGTTGCAGACATTTTGGTAATGTTTTGTTTTTATTATTTCTGTTATGTTTCTAGCTTTAGATTTTATATTTCGATTAAATAAAACTTAACCTCGTCATTTCAGATAATTAACATTAATAAAATTAAATTTGGATCTTAATAAAAATCCTGTTTGTAACAATTGTTTTTTTATCTTTTTAAATGAAACTTAACTA
Source organism: Thalia democratica (assembly GCF_965202585.1). Taxonomy (NCBI): domain Eukaryota; kingdom Metazoa; phylum Chordata; class Thaliacea; order Salpida; family Salpidae; genus Thalia; species Thalia democratica. The sequence goes on from NC_139165.1 coordinate 23,151,046, forward strand.
CTATTATATATAAAATAGCCATTTCAGCATTAATTTATTATGCTAAAGTTAAAAACTAAAGAGTAAGTAATGACTTAAAGTTGGATTTATAATTTTATTACATAAAAATTAGACGTTCATACCTACTAACCACTAATATTTTTAACAAATAAAACTTAGGCTAAGCCTACTAAAGTTGATTAAAACTTCAGTTAGCTTGAGTTTGTTTAGAAACTCAGATTTGATTCAGATTTTAAAACATTATATATTATATAATCTAATGAAAATTTAGTTTTATACAAAAATAATTATTGAAAGTTGTATACACTCGTTTTAAAGTTTGTTCTTTACTAAATAACAATAAGAAAATATGTTATTGAAACTGTTAAAGTTGTTAAAGTTATATAAAACATATTCAAATACTTTAACTAAAACAAAAAATTTTATAATGATTCAAATTTTAAACTTTAAATTTTAAAGCTTTAAAACTACTTAATGTTAATAACACAACTATCTTTTAGGTATTTTAATAAAATATTAGGTAACTAATTTCTTCCAGTCATGTACAAACTAATCGATCGATCAAAGATAAATGCACAAAAAAGATACGGAGAAAGAAATTCTAAATTTTTGATTGTACCATCAAAACAAGGTAAAAAATTATTACCAAATATTCGAAACACTGTATAAAATATAATCACTTTAGTAATCAACTGAAAACTGGGTTAACTTTTTATGTAGTAGCCTTTAGTTATACTCGAACTTTAATAATCTACTAATAACAATAACTTTTTTTTTATATATTTACTTGTTTGATAGTATTTAAGTTAAATATTAATATAATTTAGTTTGAAATACAAATAAAAGAATAAATTTACAAGGTTATAAACATTATATAAAAACAATAACTATTTTACTAAACTTCAGAAAAAATAGTTTTCAACCAAATAATTTTTCAGGTGAAAAAAATAAAAAAAGAAAAGAATTTTGTTCAGCTTTAAAACTAAATAGTCTTATGCTAGAAGGAGATCAGAAGTTGACCAAATATTTTAAACTTAGTAGTAAAATAACTGTTGATAATGTGAATACGGTTTTTACAGTTGCTAAAACCCATAATTTGTTTAGTATTGCTGAGTTATCAATAAGATATATAGAACGTAACTTTTCGATGATAGTTGAAACCAAAAGTTTTTCGCAGTTAGACTTTAGTTTAGTTGCAAAAATACTTGGAAGTTCTGAATTGAATATTCTCTCAGAAGTAGAAGTATTTAATGCAGCAAACATTTGGTTGAAACACAATAGTGAAGAACTAAATAAATATGCAAAACAATTGTTACTAAAAGTTCGTCTTCCTTTGCTGTCACAACATGCGATCAAATACCTTTTAGATGAACCTTCATGTTTTAGTGAAAACATAGAATGTGTTAAATTGTTGAAAGAAACTTTAGTTAACGAAACAAGAAATCTTCAAAACAAGAAAAGTAGTTATTATACAAGCAGGTATTGTAACCAAAATGAGTTCAATGTGTTGTTATGTGGTGGTTATACTAGAGACCCTACTACTTTGTTAGAACGAAATTACCATCAAAGAGCTCACCAAACTGATTCGTGTAACTTAAACAATGTAAAAGATCTTCCTCTGATGAAAAATGAAAGAATGTATTTAAAAGCAGTTTGTTTGAAAGGGGAAGTGTATGTATTCGGCGATGGTCTATATGATTCAATAATTGAAAAGTACTCACCTTTTACCAACACGTGGAGCGTTGTTGCTGACATGCATGACTGCCGGGACGAATTTTCTTCTTGCGCATTTATGCATAAAATTTTCGTGTTTGGCGGTAATAACGGTGACAATCGTAGAAATACAAGTTCTTGTTTGAAATTCGACACCAACGAAAACAGCTGGAAAACAATTTCGAGAATGAGCATAGCAAGACAAATTTCGGCTTGTGCGGTTTTTGAAGGAAATATAGTGGTTTCTGGTGGGTATACTAATGATGTTGATGCCTTGAATTCAGTAGAATCTTATGACGTGTTTGCTGATAAATGGTCGCCAATGCCTAGCATGATAAAAGCTAAAACTGTCCACAGTTCAGTTGCCGTGAAAGATAAGTTGTTTGTAATTGGGCGCGAAAAAGACAATTGTGAAATATTTGACCGTGTTTGTGAAAGATTCATCACTCTAAACGCACCATTTGCTATCGGCCTGCATGAAACTCTAACGATTGGAAATAAAATAAAAATGCTTCGAAAGTTAAATTCTTATGCAATTTGTTATGATGTTGAAAAAGATGAATGGTCTAAAGAATCCTGTAAATTAACAAAAGATCGAGTTGATTTTTCTTGTGCAAAGTTTCCTTTGTATTAAGATTTTTTTAAAAACTAAAACATTATGAACTCTTTAAAACTGTTTGTGTGCTAAGAATAGAAAGAATTATATAAAACCATTAGCTAGTTAATTAATAACTTAAAAAGTTTTCCGCTAGAATGATATTTTTTTTTATAGTACTTAAGTAAATATAGTTTTATAAATCTGAACTTTATCTAGAAAATTTAATCTGTTCTTTCTCAACAGCTACTATTTCAGATTTTCAGATAATATTAATGACGTCACGATTATAAAAGCAAACGATTGCATAATGTTCAACTATTCTCAAAAATCATCTGTTGGAAAGATAAATGCAAATTGGTTGGATGAACAAAATAATATTTGATGGTCATTGGTTCGCTTTTATCGGTTAGTTGGTTTATTTAATACTCTAGATAAGTACAAAGGTTAAAAAATTAAAAACAAGATGTGTAAAGTTAGCATGACAACTAAACAAAAATAAAACAACTTATTTGCCTAACCGTATTTATTGTATTTGTTAATCATTATGATGTTTCCATTTAAGATGTTAAAAAAATTAAGATAGTGTCATCTATACTTACAGTTTTAAAATAATATAGAATTTTGTAGTTGTAAATATTTTCAACTTTCTTGAATGTTTTTATAAAGTTTTAATTTTCTGCAAGACTTACTTAGAAAAGCCACAAATCAGTACTACTTTCAGATACTTGGTAAGAAGTGACTTTTGCAAATTTTTAAGAACAAAGTAATAATTTGTTTGGTGTAGTATGAAACTGGACATCGTTTTATAAGTTAGTTAAGTTAATACTTAGTGATTTTTATTTCATGTTGTGTTAATTAAATCTTTTGATACATAATTATAAAAGGTATACCATATTTTTTATGAGATATTTAACGTGAATTTTTGCCCTAATATAAGTTAAATTAATCAAATGTGTCAAATATGTTTTTTGACAGCAAAATTTCCTATTTTTAAAGCGAACGAATAACAGTAAAAGCTTATGCATTGATTTCTTGGTTGTTCAAAATGTTTAATAAATTAATTAATATTGTTTAGTAGTAAATTTGTTATTCATTACAATAGTATTGAGATAAACAGTAACATGTTTAAAAGTGTCTAGTAGTTCATTAATCGGTTATAAATCGTACCTTGATTTAGTATCATTATGTTATTATATCAAGTAGATTTAAAGTATATTTGTGTTATTTTTTGTAATTATTATATAATCGCCTTTTAAAATAAGATATAGTTTTTACATCATTTTTACTTAAAGTTATATCGATAAGCATGTTTAAAAGTAGTAATTATGCTTAAATATTTGTCGTATTTAAAAAAGTTATTTTAATATGATCTTATTTTTTTAGTGAAATTACGTAGCTAAATAATTTAAGTAATTTTTATTGTTTCTAGTAGAAAAATGTTTAACGTTAAATAAGACGAAATTTTAGAATTTAAACTTAACTTTCATTGTAAAAAGCTCAAAAAAGTCAAAATAATTTATATTATAGATTATTGTGTTATAATCACTTTAAGAATTTTAAACAGTTTTAATTTACTTAAATGAAAATAAAATCGAATTATAGTAGAAACAAAAAAAGAGTCTTAAATAACAAAACAAATTAATTCTAGTCATCAACCTATGCATAGAAAAAACAATTCTAATTAAAATTAATTAAATATTAATTCATTAGATATACAAGTTAACAACAAATTAAATTTACAGTCTTTTAATGTTTCTATAAATAAATTCTGAGATTATTTAATACTTTTAAATATAAGTGTTAGAAAATTAAAAATATAACAAAAATAATTAATACATTTTGAAACTATGTAATACACAACTGAACATTAAAAAGCTTACTTTTAATTTGAAACCTTTTAATTCATTTAACGATTTCTGACTATTTCTGTTTAGCAAACTATAACACAACCTAAGTTGTATTTATTAACATAAATGTAATAAACAATAAACTTTACCGCAAGATCTACAACAACAGCATCTGAGACAATCCTACGACCGGTTTCGTCCTAATTAGGACTCATCAGGCAGAAATAGTCGCGAGAAACCGCTATTGTGATCTTTACTAAGCGGGCTTAAGTACAAAGTACTGAAGCGACCGTTTGTGGGTAAAATTGAAAAAATTGACACAGCTTAATCATTCACAGCCCAACGTCTTAGACATTGTCAGCTTGTTGTGAGGTTATAGTCTGCGCTCGTTTGATCAGTTTTAGCCAGTATTTATTTCGGCTATCATCAACAAAGTTGAGATGTTTTATGCCATCGATAATAAACAATGAACTTTACCGCAAAATCTACATTAACAGCATCTAAGGCAATCCTACGACCGGTTTCGTCCTTATTAGGACTCATCAGAAAGGATAGTCGCGAGAAACCGCTATTGTGATCTTAACCAAGCGGGCTTAAGTACAAAGTACTGAAGATCTTGCGGTAAAGTTCATTGTTTATTATCGATGGCATAAAACATCTCAAATTTGTTGATGAAGGCCGAAATAAATACTGGCTAAAACTGATCAAACGAGCGCAGACTATAATCTCACAACAAGCTGACAATGTCTAAGACGTTGGGCTGTGAATGATTAAGCTGTGTCAATTTTTTTCAACTTTATCCGTAAACGGTCGCTTCAGTATTTTGTACTTAAGCCCGCTTGGTTAAGATCACAATAGCGGTTTCTCGCGACTACTCTTGCCTGATGAGTCCTAATTAGGACGAAACCGGTCGTAGGATTGTCTCAGATGCTGTTGTTGTAGATCTTGCGGTAAAGTTTATTGTTTATTAAAATAAATGGAAAAATATTTTATTAAAATAATTCCTAAACAATTCAAGTACAAGAATTAATATCAAATACTTAGAATGTATTTAATCTACAAACTTTTTTATCATAAAATAAAACCTGATGTGCTAAAAAAAAATATAAAAAACTAAAGTTGTGTAAAACCGCATCTTAAAATTTTAAAGTTTTAAGCTAAACTTTTAATGAGTGTGTTTGAGCAAATATTTGTCAAGTTTAAAAAAAAAGCTATAAAAAACTATATATATATATATATATGTAGATAAAACGCAATGCACTAAAAATTTTTATTTATAACATATATTTGTATTTAGGCAACATATACAATTTAAAAGGGGGCAATTGCCGTTCAGAAAACATTATTTTTAATGCAACTATTTACTCTGACCTATAAAAAGAAGTTCCACTTCGGCTTATGCTCATTTCAGATTCCGATGTGCCGACCATAAAATACTTTTAATGATGATGTGTGTGAAAATGAGCTTTCACAGTACGTTTTCGACCTGAAGCGCAAAAACGTCGATTTAAGAATAACTTAGGAACAAATAAAAAGAGCACAGCCAACAGCAGATAGTAATAACTCTGTTTTTAAATAGTTTTGGTTATTAGTGAACATACTTTGTCTTTTACTTTTCTTGTTTAGTGTTATGGTCGTGACAGATTTATTGACATGGATTTTTTCCAAGTTGCAAAGTCTGCAGCCGAACTTAGTAAAAAAATTTGACATTTTTTTGTTTATATTTCTTATAATTTTATATTCTTGTTTTTATCTTTCATATTCCAAATGTAGTTTGCCAGTTCTTTTATATGATTTTTGTTATTGTTGTTAAACGATGATTTGTTATTCCTACAACTTTGATTAACACTACTTCCCGTAGATCCAACTTACTGTTTCGTTGCTTTATTTGATGTTACTGTTGCTCTATAGATAATGATAGAAATTAGAGTTTAGACATTGTTTATTTGACAGGCAAAGTTTATATTTTTTGTCACTTTTACCGTTTATATTGTCTTTGTTTAAGATTTTGTTGTTATGTGGTATTTTGTATTAAATACTTAAACAACTTTATGAAATTTTAATTGTGTTGCGATTAAACTTTTTTTAGTATATTACGAGAAATCACTTTAAGCATATATATAGTAATCACAACTTTTCTTTTAACAGCATTAACAAAAAACAAATAAACGAACTGTCAAACTATATTTTAATTATAAAATATAACAACACAAAATATCAAATTAAATGGAAAAACTAATTATGACAAAATCTAAACTTAATGCTTTATTCGACTGCAGACTTTACAACTTGAAAAAAAAAAACAGTATTGATAAATCAGACAAGACTAAAAAACTAAACAAGAAAAGCGAAAGACAAAATTTATGCATTCATCATCAATAATACTTTTTACCAAACTTAAACCCTAATTAGATGTTTTATCAAAATAAAGTTAAGCCGCGAACACGAGAAGGTTAAAACATATTTCTAAAACAACCTTTCTTTTCAATTCTTAACAAATTTTTCGTAGCGATTAATTAAACTTTTTTTTAAATGCACAGACTAATAAACCAGAAAAAAAATTACAATCAATGTTTATTTTGAACTTAGCTTACTGAACAAAATCCTTAACTCTTACTGCGTCATAATACTTAAAAAATTTAAATCTAAATTCCTGCAAAACATGTTTTATAAACTTAAGCTTTACTAGTGAATATATGACATTGATATATTTTATTTACGAAAAAGCTGTATAAAACTGTTTTATATTATATAATCAAATAAACAAATCTTTATATACATATATGTATATATATATATTTAATTTTGTTTAATTGAAAATCTGAAATGTTTTTTCACCAGCTTTTATGACATATTATTTTATTAATTACTTTTATTAGATCTTAATATTTTACAATTAAAATATACTCTTATAGAAAGACACATCTTTTAAGAAATTTATCACTCTCAAGTCTGAAAGTTTATTCTATACTTTTTTACTTTTATTTTACTGTTATTACTATGAACTCAGGAAACACGTTTTTTATATGGAAAATTTAAATTCTGACAAAAGATGTACATTTTTAAATATCACTACTTTAATGCCAATTCAAGCTCAATTAAGTAGAACTTGTAGAATTTTCCAGCAATTAATTCATCAATGTCATTTTTCCATCAAAGCTTCTCACACAACTTATTTATGACATCATCACAATTTCCCAACAATACAACATCCCTGTGATTATATTTAAATTTACTAAAGATGTAAAAGACATTAAGGTTGAGTATCTAAAAAGTTTTAACTTGTTTAAAGTAAGAAGTTTATATAATTTTACTTCTGTCGTTTAAGTTAAGTTCTTTTTTTATAATGATAACACTCGTATACAGAAGTACACATAGATAGTATTATTAACACATTGCTTTAAATTATTTTTAACGAAGTTAAAACAATTTTAAGCACTTTAAGATATAGTTTTATATATTTCCTTAAATTTTAAGCTTAAAAGATGTTTTCAGAAAATACGATATATATAAAGAATATTACCTGTAGACTTTTTCTGAGTTAAAATCAAATTTTGGTTGGCCGTAATACCAAAAATAGTAATCATACTTTTTTAAACAGTGTTGTGTCCGGTAGGTATTAGTAATTAAATACTTATATACTTTCAGGCAAGTAATAGAAAAAAGTTTCGCAAAATGTACTAATAAAGTTTCAAAATTTAAAATACCTGGTTTAACATATGCCTTCTCTCCACAGCTAGTACACTCTGGTATTTCATCGTTGAATATTTTTTCTGTTAAAAAATTTTAATTAATATTTATTAAAAAATAACGAATTTATAACTAGTATAAATTATAAATAATAAAACGGTAATCAAACAATTTTTTCCTATCTAAAATACTTAAATTAATTTTGTTTAATGTTTTGTTTAATGTAAAAGATTAATAGTTAATATAAAAATAAAAACTTTATTTGTTTTTCAATAATTGTTTATGATTACTATTTCAAAATACAATTCATTTAGCTAAATAGTAATTTTCTATTTCTCTTGTTGTATTAGCAAGCTTTACAGCAATATATGTTTAAGTTTAATTTTTTTACTGCATACTAAATGATAATTTTCTTTTTGGATAGGTAAACTGTGAAATTAATACAATAAGTAAAAATAAACTAGTTAATAGCGGAGTTTATAAATTGAAAAAGAATACTTTTTCACTAAACGGTTATACTATGATTAAAGCTTCATCTTTCAACTATCAAATGAAAGTTAGTTTGTTAATATAATTACAAAAGTACTTAAAAAGAATAATTTTTCGCATAAGTAAACTAAATTCTAGTTTAAAAAAAGATATTAAGATAAAATAATGTACACTTTTGTTAAAGTCAAACAACAAAATTTAAATAAATAACAAAAAAGTAAAACAATTGTTTAAACAAAAAGTGTTGCTTTATTTCAAAATACAAATAACAAACAAAACTTTTTTGTTTTAAATTAAGCAAAACAACGTAAAGTAAAAACAAACACTATTTATTGAGTTTTTCTATAAAAACTTCTATAAGGAAAAAACCTAGTTAGTTTTACAATAAACCACTTTATTTAGAAGGCAAGATTTATATTCTTAAGCGTTCAAATTTGAATAGGTGTTTTTTAACATATCTTTGCGTTGTAATAATCAAAAAATGTTCAATCTAAATACTTGGTATTTCTATCACTACTTTGTATGTACTGATTCAATTTAAAAGACTTTTTAAGTAATTTATATTGATTACATATAGATTTATTTCATTAAATGGGTTAAGTACAATTAGTTTAGCATTACAAAAGCCTAGAATTTATTCTGTTTTAAAAAAATAAGGTATAACTAATTTTAACATTAATACATTAAACTATCACAGTTTATACTCTTAAAAAATCGATATGTAAAAGGCTTTGTTTAAACAATATTAAAATTTATAGTATTAATTTTTTTTTTGTCTTTTGTAAAACTATTTTGTTTTTGACCCTTTTCAAAATATTTTAAACCTAACAAGTACTTACCTTGTAGCAAGTTATTATTGTGCTTGGAAAATGTTTCATTAGCTTTACGAACTAAGCTTAATTGTACAGTAAAACTCGGCTAGTTTATGCGCATTATGATAGGTTAAATTAAAAGTTAAGCAATAATTTTGTGGTCGTTACAGTAGTATAGAAATAACTAATGTTTTTTTTTAGATTAGATGTTAAAAATGGTCATTATAAGTCACATCAAAAAGAAGACTTTATTTTTTCTTGTTCAGATTGTAAGTTATTTTCAAATATTTTAAATATTATAATTCCTTTTTCGGTTCCATTAAACATTTTCATTATTAGAAATAAAAATATTTTCTATAAGTATGTATATACATATGTAGTTAAAATTAAAGCTTAAATAAAATATAGCGAAATTAAAAAAAAAACAAATCCTATATATTGTTAAAATGTTATAGAAATTAAACAAAAAATAATGATTTATTTATATTTATAATGAATATATTTACAGATTATGACCAACATTTTCGTTGATGCAGGTAACTTTTATATATTTTTGACTTTGCTTTAAAGTTAACTTTTAGTTTTTTAGTACAATATAATCACTTATTAATCATTTATAGTTAGATAATTTAAAAAGGTTATTTTGACAAGAATATTATAAGTTAAAAAAATGTTAAGAGTAGTACATGGAACTAATGTTTAGAACTATTTTTTACTGTTTAAAGTTTTTCTTAAGTGAACTTATAGCTTTTTTAAATTTAGCTCTACCATTGAATTAAATATTTAATACGTTATATTACATAATTTTCAGGCTTAAACGTGTTTTGTAACATTTAACAAAATAAAACATTTTGTCTATATTTTTTGAAAGTTACATAAGTATAGAAAAAAAGTAAAGTATTCTATTCCTTTAACGTTTAAAACAAACATTGTAAAACAAATTTTCATCATTGTGGTATAGTTGCAACAAATAAAATTATCATATATTCAGCAACATCACCAACCAAGTGGTCAAAACAAAGCAGGGCCACACTTGCGTGCTGCCCACCTCGGTTGACAAGGCGACCAATTACCTGTTCCTTAGCAACCCCCAGCCCGGGGATGTTTTTCAGTATTGCACCATCGCCCACACCGGTCCCTTGAGAAGATGGCCCTGGTGCTCCTACGGAAATAAATTCCCCGAAGTTGAGAACGAAAGTGAAAATTTTAAGTGGGACTACTGTACGGGTAGATATTTTTTCTATTTAATAGAAATATTTAAAGTGTACTCACAATATCCACCCGCGCAAAATTTAAGCCCAAAATATATTTATATGTTTTATGAATATTTTAGTTTATTTATTTTTTAAAATCTATATTACTACTGTTACCCCTAACCCTTACCCTTGGCCGGTAAGTGCTTCTCGGATTTGACTGGATGGGAACTGTGCGCAGGTTAGAATTGAGCAGACTCTGATGTGATGGATGTTACGTACGATTTTTATAGTTTACGTGAATTATAACGTGTTTGTGATGTATAACCCAACTATGATTCAAAATATTTTACAAAATACACTTACGGTTTAGGTTTTAGCTAAATAAGTTTTGTCATTTTTACAGAAACTCAAAACCAAAAAATTGTAATTATCTTTTGTCTATAAATGAGTGTTTCTTTTATGCTTTGATTCATTTCTTTTACTGATGTATTTTAAGCAAAATAGTGTTGTGCATATAATATAATAAAGTTTTTTCAAACATTAAAGTTTAGTAGATTCAACTGTTAAAAAAAAATGCAAAAATTATAAAACAACTCACTGGCTATAGTATAAAGCTTCAATTTACACAAAGCGAAATAATCAAACAAAAAATCAAAAACTAAAAAAAAATCAATTCGAGTTTAAACTTGAAGCAGTTTAATAACAACTTTGTTTTTGGAATCGAAAAAATGCACTCAAGGTTTTAATTTTATAGCAGCTGGTAAATATTAAACTTCTATTGAAAAAGCTACTTATTTATTACTTTGTTCTGTTTTATTTACGAATATTACAACAGTAGTTAGTATAATATATTTAACTACGCAGTAAAAATTTGATACTCGAAACTAAAACTAAATTATAGATAACATAGTATACATAAAAATAAGTACTAATATACGAGACTGTATATAAAATACATTTGTTGAAGTTTTCCAGTAAATAAAATAAGGATAAATTTAAACCATAGTTTGTTTTTAATAATATGGTTTAAGGTTTTATGGATAATATTTTTAGAAGCTTATTTCTAATCGAGTCTGTATAAAAACGCTAACGTTATAAGTTTTTTTGAATAAAACAATGTCTTTTATTTTCAAATTTTTTACTCAGAATATTCTTGGGAGTATGAAGGGTACAAGTACGTTTTCAACGAATCAACTCTAGCATCCACTTACAAGGATGCAGAAAAATTTTGCAATTCTCAAAACGGGGAACTTCCCTATTTCGAATCAGAAAAAGAAGATGTCGAGAAGTTAGTTAAGCAGCTAGTTTTAGTTTTTAAATTAGAAATTAATTCTTGTTGAACAAAACAAAAAGGTCTCTTTCAAAAAGCCATATAAAACATTAGATATTTTCGGAACAATTTCTTAAGTAGTTTAATGTTTTTGTTAGTTTAAATTCATGTTATTTTAAGAAAAACAAAGCGTTATTAATATTTTAACTAATAAAAATAAACCTACTTTAAATGTATGCTAATAAAAATAAAAATAAAAATCTATTTAACTTCAAAATTTAAATTAAAAATAACCTAGATGAATAATAACTTAAATAAAAACAAAATTTAAACTACTATCTAAAACTTTTTCACAAGTGTTTCTAACTGATATTTTTAATAAAACCTTTTATAAAGTTATGATTTAATGTACTTGTTTTACAGTTTTATATTCATTCTGTATAAATAAGTAGTTTTTTAAAAAGTTTTTACTTTAGGTTTTTCTTAAAAACGCGTTGTCTGCACATTAAAAAAAAAACTTTTCAAAAATGTTCTTAAACAAATCTTGAAATTAACAACTCTGCTTTATATGAGCTTTAAAACTATCAAACTAAAAATTCGATAAATGCTTAGAGTATTTTTGTAGGGTTAAAACAACTTTTGGTAGCCACCTTATCGAGCATTACGAAAAAACACCGATTTACGAAGGCCGATCGAAAACAACAGTCACGTGAGTACAATTATTAGTATTAAAATTTTATTTAATGACTACTGTGTTACCATTAAATATAATTTAGTTTATAGTTTTCTCTTGAAACAATTTAATTCAGAACATTGTTCTATAAAAAAACTTAACAAAAATTTAGCCGCTAAGAAATTTTCAATGTTTTAAGTTGTAGTAAACATTTAAATTTTATTGACAATTTTGATTTCAGGGAAGCGCTAAGACCGTTGTTGGCTTACTACGAAAGCTCGCCGGACAGGAGGTTCTGGATGAAGTCGAAACCGATAACCGGCCAGTTTTGGTCACACACCTCTGAGGGAAAAGCGGAGTTCGGGGGGTTTTACAACGTTGCAAAGTGCTTAACTGTGACCCCGGTGGGTGTGGCTGACGTCATTGGCTGCGATGTGCCTTATAATAATAAAGCTCAGGTGCTGTGCAGGATCACATTAAAAGACTGAAGTTTTATGAATAAACCGTTTGAAAAGAACTAACAAACTTGTTTCAAGTAAAGTTGTAAGATTATACATTTTTTCATACGTATAATTATTACTACTATTCTTGTTTATTTATTTGGTAGCAATTTTTTTTCCGATTTTAAATTTAGGTATTGTTACCTAAGGAAAACCTGTATATATTAAGATGTAAAACTTTAAATTAGCGTTTACAGAGTAATACTCTAAAAAACTCTATAAAAGCTATTAAGAAATAATATTATTTTTACAACTTGCCTAATTTAAACTACATATATAGCTCTAGTTGATTATTTTTACGAACAAAGAAAACAATTGTTTTTAAGGAAGGATTAATAAAGTTTTTTAAAACAAAGATTTGTTGTTACTAATTTTGTACTTGTTTATATTTCCAAAAACAATCAACTATACTGCTTAAAAAAAGGTATCTTTCTTTCCGCTACAATTAGTCCCGCATTTGCTTAAACACATTCTATTCTTTAAAGTTTCATTAAACCAAACAAAAAATAAAAAAATAAAAATCCATTTCTTCCATACTTTATAAACACTGACTTAGTTTTGATAAAAAAATTTAAAGTGGTAAATAACTATTAATAAAATTTTCTTTTTATTTCTAGATTAAATTAAACATTTAAAAAAACAGTTTTTTCTAAAATAACTTGCTTTGAACAACAGTATTTTTTTTTAAGTTTTACAAGTTGTTAAATTCAATTACATTCTAACGTGCGAAAAAAAAAACTTCAAATTTAAAGCCTTAAAGTTTAAGCAAACGTTTTAGTAAAATTTAGCGAATTAGTCATTTATTATCTTCCAAGGGTAAAATAAGTTTATAAAACCAATTTATTTTTGTGTGCGTATTGATTCTTTGTATTTTAAGTTAACAAGTTTGCCTCAGTAAATTCATTATTTAAACTTTTCGGCTGTCACATTAGGTAACAGCGGTTTTCACTCGACTTCAAAAATACACTTTTCGGATAATTGTATTAATTTTGCATATATATTAGGAGTGCGTACTATCTAAGTGCTATTTAAATGTGTATTATAAAGCAATATTGTCTTACCACCTAAACTTTGATATGCGTAACGCAGAAATGTCTATATGCGTTGCAAAATTTAAAGTTTTGTGCAAAAACCTGTTTCCTAACTGTTTACTTCAAGCACGTAATAATCAGAAGTAGTTTATAAAGTTAAGCATAATAATAATATTTAAGTCTCTAATTAGTTTTTGATAGATTATAGCACGAAAGAAATTTTAGTACGTCCGTATCAAAAAAAAAGCTTCTTTATAAATTTTAGGTATTTAATTTGTAAAAAGTGTAAATTTATAGCATGAGCATCTTGAAATTAAAAGTATAATGTAACTAAAGAGTGAATTTTATTTGCTGAAACGTTTATTTATTTACAGAATCATTACAAGTTTAACGTTTTTGTTTTGTTCTAAATCAGAAGTACAAATCAATAATAAAATAAAATTGTTTTTGTTAACATTATCGTGTTTTATAACATTAAAATAACTTAATTTTTAACCGAAAGTTTTTTGTTTGTATATACAGATACACATGTTCTAAGAAATTTTTAAGCACTTAACAACATATATTAACTTGTTTTTAATCAGTTAGTTTCAAAAAATTACTATATTTAAAAAGATAATCACAAACAATTTAGTACCAATCGTTACTGTTTTAGTCTAAGTTCTCAGGTGCAGTATTTCTTTGCTGTTTTAAATACATTTTACTCCACAATGTAACTAATTAATAACCTTAATTGAATAGTAATGTTTACAATACTTGTTATTGGTTTCGGAAAGTATATTATAATAACTTTAGCATAAAATTATAAATAAATTGTAAAAACAAAAAAAAACATAATATTTCGATAACAACAGTGTAATAGAACCACAAAACAAGTAATATCAATTTAAAATTAATTAGATTATAAAAAATAAATTATGAGTTATCAGATACTAAATTGATTACATCAAGAAATATAAAGGTTGTTTCTCAATTTCAATGTTTAAAAAAAAGTAAATTTATATGGTTTTAAACAAAAACTCAATGAGTGTATTTTATTATTAAAAAAAAAAAAGCAAGTTATGCAACAATAAACAAACTGAAAAAATGTGCACAAATTTTACTTAACAAATATTTAAATTTACATATATACTTACACAATTGTCTGTGCTAATCAAGGAATAAAATAATATAAGTGTCATACAAATATACACTAACGACTAAATTAAGCTTACAGTTTTCCTCTTTTTGTAAAGTAAGTCAATGTGGTACAACTGATTTTAAAAATATTACTGATTAGTATTTGACTAGCTAAAACAAGTTGATGAGCTGGTCTTACTAAAAGGCAAGATCAAACTTCCAAATTATAATTATTTGAAAACTACTTTAGTTTAGGTCAACTTAATTTATCGTACTCTACTTTTATGCAGGTCATGTTAAAAATAATTTTAATTCTAATAAAATATAAAAAATGGTTTACTATATGAAGGTAGATCAAAATTTAAAATAATTTATTAAATTTTTTTAAGAAAAAATGGTCTAAAACTTTTTTTTTACAAACTAATTACTTTAAGCTAATATAAAATTTTTAAACAGTTCTTGATAATGAAAATGAAGCAGTTTTATCTAAAAAAAACAATGTATAGTTTTAGACCAAATAACCTTTCACAAAATAAATGTATAAAAGTTTATCAGTACTTTTTAAATTAAAAAACTTTTTAAAATAAAAAAGTTTTTGTAGAGTAAGGGTCGGTTACTAGGTTTCAATATATTAACACGCAAAATTCAAAATTTACTGGCGTACAACGTACTAATATTAAATCAAAAATACGTTATTTGAGCATTAGAGTTTTTAAAAACACCAATTGAAAAAGACAAATATTTGTTTGTATGTAAACTTCAGTGCTTAAAGAATGGTAGTTTTAGTACTCAAGTTTTTCAAAAGGTTTTACTTTTTTTCAACTTTTTTGAAGTTTTGGTATTTCTAGGTTTTTTTTTTCAATAGCCTTTAAGTCTTTAAAACTTATCTAATCTCTTGTTAAGAATATAATCTGTTTAAAAAACTAAGGTTTTAAAGAAGTAAAATAAGGAAATAGTTATTAAAACTCTTTGTTTTTTAAAAACTTGATTTTATGTTGAAGTGATAGTTATGAGATTAATGTTAACATTGAATTACTTACATATGTTCAACTGATCGTAAAAATATGTTTAAAGACTGAGTATTGCTTTTTTTGTACCAATAAGCTTAAAAGTAATCTATTGCACACGTAAACTACTTTAGTAAGAAAAACGTTGCACAAAAAATACTTATTATAATGAAAACACACTACATACTGCAACCTACATAAATCATGATTGTATCTAAAATATTTATTTTAAAAACAATTTAAACTAAGATTTAGCCACAGCCTAACTTTTTAGTTTTTTGTATAAGGTTACAATTTTTAGTAAAAGCGGTTTTTATTACTATTTAAAAAAAAAATTAAACCTTTTAAAATTACTATGCAGGAGTGGCAGCTACTGAAATACTGTTTAAATACAAAATATAAAGTGATATTGTCTACCACTTAATTTCAAATATGTATAACTGAATATATAAAATTGCATTATTAAGTTTGCAAAGTTTGTTGCAATAATCTTTTTTTTTTAAATAAAACATTTTTTAACTGTTTACTAGCACTTATAAGTATGTTGTATAAAAAGTCCACTCATAAAATCAAGAAACTAGTTTTAAAACTGTTAATTATAATTTATAACTTTAATAATCTTAATTTTGGTATGCTTATCTCATCAACTGAACAATGAAGTATTTATATTTATGTATATATACTTATCAGTTAACATAAGTTAAACTAAGTTTTTTGCTAAATATTTTTTTTAGTTTTCTAAGCTTTATGTAGTATAAAAATTACCATTTTTATAACATATTATAATACATTTAAAACTCTAAACCTACATATTTTAAATACTAACAAAAAAGAAAATTAGTAAATAAAAATGATATTTTGTTATCCAAGCATAGATTTTGTTAAAACCAAAATGTAGGGAATAACGATAAAAGCTGCACGATAGAGCTTTAAGATGAGTTAAGTTTTGATCAATTCTATCATTTGTTAAGTACATCGACAAAATTAAAGAAAAAAACATTTGAAATAAATTGAGTTAAAGAATAATTCAAATATTAAAATATTGTTAAATTTAAAATATTGATCTTGTCCAACACAAAAACGAATTTTTTTTAAAGTTGTTAAAACATAAAGTTTACACTTAAGCATACAAAAATTTAAACAAATTTTACGCTTAAACTTAAAATTGTTGGTGAATAATGTTTTGAAAAATTTAATTTAGAATTGGTAGCACAAATAAGATAAAAAGTAGACGAAATACTTTTTTTTGATAGTTTCAATTAGATTTTAAAGCAACATGAAATTTAATTGAGTTAGTTTAGTATTTAAGCAAACTAATGTAAAAACTAATGAGGTACAAAACTGAAATTTTAAACTTGATATGTATGAGAAAACATTAACCGTCAGTTGTTGCAACAGTATTGACTTAATTTACTTATAAATAAAATAAAAAATACAATTGTTTTAAGTATAATTTTTATCAATAACTAAAGTTCAAGTCAATAATAAACATTTTTAAATAACTAATTATGTTACAATTTTCGGCATAACTAAAATTTATAGCAGTGATTTAAATTCTTATATTTGTTTCTCAAACTAGGTACAAAGAGAACTATTAAACTAAAAGTAAATCTTAAGAAATATTAATTAAAAAAGTTATAATTATGATTGCATAGCATACTATTCCATGTATTGTTGATTTAAACTTATTGATTTCTTATTTGGAGCAAGTTCTTCAGAAGTATTAATATATTGATTAATTGTATTTTTAAAATGCCGTTGTTTACAAACTCTGAAATCACAAGTTTTTAAACCATTTTTATCCATGTAATACAATAAACAGGGTAAACCAATAAAAATAGAGTTAGTATTAAATTAAAAGTAGTCTAAAAAATCATTTAGATACAGATTTCCTATATAAATTCCTATGGTTTTTGAATTTGAATGCGATCAGAAAATTAAAAAGTAAAAAAAGTCAGTAAAAGTTCAAATAATTTTAAAATATAAAGTAATTTAAAGATTAAATCAAAGTAATAAATCTATAAAACCAGCTTAGTTTCAAAATAATTCTACAGCAAAATCTTTCTAAGATATTTTATTTTCGCATTGTAGGTAAAAGTTGATAACAGGGGCGTAGCGTGGGGAGGGACGCTGGCGCATGCGTGCCACCCAAAAAAAAATAAGTAAAAAAAAAATTATCCTTTATTGTTTTTTTTGCTTAATTTGCCTTTTTTCAACTATGTTTTTCTACTATTCGAAAAGTAAAACGAAATTTCGAATACAAATTCGTGACAAGTTAGGGAAATTACCCAGTATACTGATTCGGTGCGTAATTACAAATGCGCACTGATGTTGATGAAAAACTCCATAAGGAAAAAGTTTATAACTTAATTAACTTCATAAGAATTTAGACTCAAACAGTACGCAACTAGTTAGTGCACCGCAGTAGTATAACCTTATGTCAGATTTTATTTTAGATAGACAAATGCTAACATTTTGTAACAAACCATAAAGCTGAACCTGTTTTATAGTGATAATGATTCAAGAATAAACAAACTGTAGTAAAAATAGTAATAAACAACTGCTAAAAAAATATAAATAAATTGATAAAAAAAAAAAAATACTAACAACATAATTTAAAAGAAAAATAACAAAAAACAGAAAAAAAAATAAAACAAATAGTAAACAAACATTTCATACTGTGATTATAGTTTTAATCTCACTATACAAAAATTATTGTTTTAATTAACTAAACTTTAAATTTTTTTTCAAAGTATTTCTTTTATTAAGATAACAAACAAATCAAACTTTGTTATTTTATCAACCATAAAGTTTAAAAATTAATCAATCTTTGTAGAAAGTTAATTTAAAATTTCCTTAGTCACATCATGAAAAATTTGTAGCAACTTGTAAAACAGAATTTTTTACAATCAATTTTTAGTCTAAAAGACATAATTGATAAATTTTAAATTTAAATTTATTTTGTTTTAAATAAAATTTTAAATGATATTTCAAAAAAGTTTGTTTCTACCAATTGTTTGTAGTATTTAAAAAATGCAATTTTTTAAACATCTTAGAAAAACTGACTTTAAGATAAGTGAAAAGTTATATTTCTTGTGAATTTTTAAAAGCATTGAAAAAGTTTACCTCAAAAAATTTTTCTTTCAAACATTTTGTTTTGTATCAGAAACATTTAGTAAAATCTTTCCACACACTCAGGATAACTCAGGATTTTATGAAGTTTTGGAAAACTTCAGTATGACACAGTAAAAATCATGATAACTCTGAATGTTTTAAGTATTTTAAAGCTCAGGTTGACTAAGGATAGACTTGTTTTTATTTTAGCTCAGGGTAGATTTAGTGTTTTGAAAAGCTTTGTTATAAAGCTAAGTTTCTATTAGTTTAAAAACAAAAAAAAAATCTGTAATAGAATTTAAAATGCTTATGATGACACATGACATTTTAAAATTAATTCAGGACAGTTATTTTGACTCAAAGAGTGGCAAGGCAATTCTGATATCTTCAAAGTTAATTGTCTTTTGTATTTTTTTGTAAAATATGTTTAATAATACTAAAGAAAAAGTAAACATCTGTTTTCATTAATTTTTAGATTATTATTTAAAATAATATGCAAAGTAAAATTGTATGGAATGTTGCAAGTATAAAAATATGTCAGGTAGGAAAATTATCTGAAGTTCAAAAGATTGCTTAGAAATATAGCAGACCAACACCAGATATTACTATTACTCAAGACTGCAGTTCAAGTGGTATAAAATTTTTATTTTTAATTTTGTTTATATTTCAGATTTTCTTCATTTACTAAGATTTATTTTTACAGTTTTATATTGTAATATAGGTAAAAGTGTAGAAGTTAAAAAAAACTAGCTCTTTAGATCTCTCCTACGAAAAATTTAAAAAATTTCAATTTTAATAATAAAGATTTAACATTTTCATATAAAAGATAAAGATAGTATATTAAAACCTGCAACAAACTAAAAGTATGAGTTATTTTGAGTTTAATACAATTCTTTTTTGTTAATACAAAATAGATATTGAACATTATTTATAAATTGCACAAAGAAAAATGCTTTGAGGTATTAATTGTTATACTTAGTTGACTATTTATTTGTAGTTTAAGGCCATAGGGGGGGGGGGGGTAAGCCATGTTTTTTAGAAGTTGATCTTATTTAAAATATTTTTTTTTAAGCTTTAAGATGCTTTTTATTGTTTTAAAAAATTCGAATTATTTTATGAGATATGACCAGTCAAAGTCGGGCCGCATAATAGGTTACCTATTGGAAGGAAAAACTAAAACAGCGAAAAAAGGCTAGTTTGTTTAAAATCTATCTCCTCCTACATTTTTCAAGCAATCTTCTTCAAACTTTAACAGTTTAATCTTTATACAATAACAGAAAAACCTTACTTGTGAATTTAAAAATTTGTTGTAAATTTTTTTTATTTTTGAAAGAAAAACACTATTTTTTTGTGATTAAATTTTTATTTATTTTAATTATCTATTCATAAGTAACATTTTTTTCTTGTAATTTAAGAAATATTTTCTAAAATTTCAAGAAGATTGCTTGAAAAAGGAAGTAGGAGATAGATTCTAAATAATCTTTTTAAATTTCCGAGCCAAAAAGTTTTAATTTAGGGAATTTTTTGAAAACAAATTTGCTTACCACGCTACGCCACTGGTTTATAATGATTAAATTATAAAAAAATCACTATAATTTAAAATATTTACAATATCCCGAGTAAAACTTGTTACTAAAACTAACAAGAACTAGAAGTTGTTACTGAATTTTAAAAAGAAACTTTTGAGTAAAGTAAATTTTAAAACCAATATACTCCGATCAAGTTGTTCACTAAAAAACGAGTTAGTTAGTTATTAATTTTTACTAGAACCACAACAAGCTACAAATAACAGATTATAAATTTTTAGATTAATGTCAAAATTTATGTCAATATATATAAAAAAATTATATTGAAAAAGGTTTAATTGTATTATGATTATTTCAGACTTTACTTAACATATAACTAAGCTTAAAATCTAACAAATACTAAACAAGTTGCGTTCGTAAAGTAGTTTAAGGCTCGGTGTTAATTTAGTTGTAGTAAATAATTTTTGCCGGACGACAAAAAATAATTCATAATATGATATAAATCTAGATAAAAAACACTTTTAAAGTCAGTTAACATTAAAAAAAACTATTTTAATTGTAAAATAAAATAAAAAAACATAATATTTTAAAAAACAGCTCAAAACTTATTTACACATTAACACTAATGTTTAATTTAAGGTTACAAAAGATTTGTAATACTTTTTGTTTATGCATATTTGATATTTATTTACTAACTTGTTATAAAATTATAATTTTTAAAACATAGATTTTTATTTTTAATTTTCTATTATATAAATCGCATATCTTTAGGTTTATATCTTTAAGAGGTATACACTTTTCATAAAAACATAAATTAATTTGAAATAATGTAATAACATAATATTCAATTTCTTCAAATCGTCCTAAGGTATGTCAACTATTGTTTTTAATTTTTTTATTTTATCTTAATACTACATATAAAAAACTATTGTACTTCAAAAATGTAGACAAAGTTTTTATTTTACACTTATTATGCTGCTTGAAGCACTTTCAAAACTATCGTTAGCAAACAAGTTTTTATATAAGTTAAATTAAAATAAAGCAAAAAATATTAAGCTCGTGGTATAAAATAATATATTGTTACAAAATTCCATTTGTTTCCTATATTTTTTTTTACTTTATTGTGTAGAATTAGCTAACAAAATTTCAACTATTACTAAAAAAAAAACCTTGTTTCAGAATTGTTAAGCATAGATAAGCATAAATTATTATGCACTATACTGTATTTGTACTAAATGAGGTTTATGACTTTATAAAGTAAATAAAGTTAAAAATATACTAAAATGTTGTTTAAAAATTAGTTGAAACTTGTAAAGATTACTTGTCGTAAATGTTATGCAGCAAACGTAAACAAAGCTTATATTAACTGCTATACTAAACTTTAGATATATTTCACCAACAATTTAAGCAGCTTCTTGAATTGAATTATGTAGATAGTTTTAATATATTATATTTTTGGTTTTACTAAAATGCTAAGTTAGTATCATAATTAAAATACAACTTTCGAAATGTTATCAATCACAAATAAATTTAATTTCATGCAAATTTATTTGATAGATTTACATTTTTTTACGTGTTTTGTCCAAATCACTTGACCACATTAACAAAATGAAACATTTAAATTAAATCTTTTAATGTGTTTAAAGTTGAATTTTTAAACAACATTTTTTGATTTTTCTTTTTTATTCATAAATATAAAAGTTATTAGATTTTAAAAATTATTTATTAGTTCTATAGTTGTTTCCTAACTTTAACTACTATTGTTCAAAGAAAATAAAACAAATATTTACAAAAACAAATCAAATGTAATAAATAACTGTACTTGAATTAGAAATATTCCCGATAACTTTCTTTATTGTATTGATTTATATAATTAATAATTAGTAACTTTAAGCACATTGAACCGCCTTCAAAAATACAAGGAAATCAAAATTAAAGCATAGATATTTATAATTTTAAGCTAAATAATACTTGAAAATATTATACACACTAATTTTAGTTTGTGAATTGAGATTTTTAACTGCTATAAACGCTACAGTAATGTTTTGTACAACTTTTATTGTTTTCAATGAAATTACAGCTTTTTTTATTCTTTTTATAAGTAAAATTAGGTATTATTTAGGAGTTCCTACCTCCATTCTAAAAATTATGAAAATTGTTTTAATACTATAAAAAAAGTTAAAATAAATTTCAAACAGATCTAGTAATTGAAATGTTTTTATTTTATCAAATTAGTTTTGAAAGCTTCCAAATTAAGGAGTTTTTTTAAATACTATCAAAATCCCTGAAACCGCTAATAAAAATACCGCGCGTCGCCATTGGTTTCTACTGAAATGCAGTTTAACAGCAACATCAAATGTATAGTAGCCTTATGACGTAGTTTTTAATATACTCCACTCGTGTAATGTGAATAAGTCTGCAATAATTTGCAGTATATACTGCAAAATATTTTGTTTTAAATTGAGTTTCAAAATTTTTACTTCAAGTATGTAATAGTAGCTTGTAAAATACTTTTTTGGTTTATAGCTTGCAGTAATAAATTTCTATATCTTATACATGGACAATGTACACATTAATGTATAGTTTTTTGCTTTTAAAAGAATATAAGTAAGTTTAATAAATTAACTTATAAAATTGATCTTCTACAATTAGAGTTAACAGAAAATTTTTAAATTGCTTTTAAAGTTTCTACCTCTTAATTCTTATTATTTTAAGTTAAACGCATACTTTTAAGTGAAGCTGTAATTGATTCGTTTTAAAATACTTAAGGTTTTACGAACTTATTAGATTAAAGCCTCTATTTATAAACTTTACACTTAATAAACTGATTTTAAATTTTACTCTTATAATGTTTAAAAAGTTGAACCGTTTTTTTACGAATTTCTATTAAAAAACTTAACTTAAAGTTTGAAAGTTAAACTTCAAATTATAAAATTTAAACTGTTTATTGACGTTTGAAATTATATAGTTAGAATAGTTTAGATCAAATTTAAATTGATCAACAAATAAGTTGTATTAAACGACTTCATTTTAAGATAATTTAGAGAACATAACAAAATACATGGTAATTATTTGTAAAATATTTATTTAATTTTATATTTTTAAATGATTCAATAAAATTACTTTAAAGGTATCAAAAACCATTAGCAGCAAGTCTATGCAAAGTTAACAATAAGAAATTTAACAGTTACATGTTTTCTTCTTTATCTTTGTATAGATGAACATTTTTGACAGTATCGCTGAATTAATTTGACAACTTAAAGAGTTAAAGTGATCTTAAGCAGAAAAGTTTTGTAACACTATTCTAAGAAAACTCATACTTTTAGTGACTATCTTTTAGTGAATGTGAAAACATAAGTTTTCTCTATTTTGGTTTTATAAACGTGAACTTTATACCACGTTGAGCGTTTGAAACGTTGATAAAATATGTTTCAGTTGTCATTAAGTACAGAACAATCAAAAGCTACTGTAACTTCAAATAAAGTAATATAATGTTACTGGTGTTAAATTTTATTGGCTGCATATAAGGTTTTAAGTAAAAAATATGTCATACTTTTGTATAAAGTTTTCTAAATTAATTATTTAAAGAAAATGGTATTCATATCAAGTTTCAGTAAAAATAGTACTTTTTTTTGATTGTTTTGCAATCGTAGTGAATACCAGTTGCGGAAATACTTGACCAATGTAAAAAAACTTTTAATTGTTAAAACTTATGTGTTTATCGTGAAGCTTAAATTTCATGTAATATTTGTTTGCCTTTAAAACGTTAGTTATTTGATAATAAAAATCACTTAATAGTGTGGCTTAAGTTAAAATTTGTTTCAGTTGTCTTTAAGCACAGAAACGGGCAAAAAAACTATTATAACTTTAATAACTTTGAACAGTTAACATTATATGACAACAAACAGCAAAAATGTAGTAAAAGTAGTTGCTTATTTAAAAATAAGATAATTTTACTCCTGTTGAATTTTATTAAATGCATATAAAGGTAAAAAATCTCATTCTTTTTACATAATTATTTCAAATAAAATGTCATTCATGTCAATTTTCAGCAAAAACTATTTTTTTATGATTGTTTCGCAATAAAAGTGAATATCTATTTGAAGAAATACAATACCAATGTAACAATACTTTTTTGTTTTAAAACTTTTGTGTTTTTTATTGGGCTTAAATGAAATGTAACATTTGTTTGTCTTTCATATGTTAATTTTTTTAAAATGAAGATCACTTAACAGTGTGGCTTAAGTCAAACCAAAATTAATTTTGAAAGTTTCATTAAATTCTTTTTTTACGTTACTTTACTATATTTGGACATAGTAAAACTGTATTTAATAGCTCTAATTGCCGATAATATCTGTTACAAAACCAAAATTAGCCAAAGAAAATAGTTTTAAACTTAATTTACATCCGATATATGTAAGATTGCTTTTTAATAATTGTATCACTTTGTGTTCGTTCTATGTATATAATTTGCATCTATAAAAACACATAGTTTACATAAGTTTGTATATACTATCAAGGTTTTTAAAAACTTAATTAATTTTAAGCTAATTTATAAAACACTTAAACTGCTTTTTAATTAATTGTTGTTTTTCTGGTTGTTTTCTTACTTTATATTATGTATTATTAATAAGAAGTATACCAATTTTTATGTTTTTTATCAAACAAGCCCTAAAATAAAAACTTGGTGTTTTTACACAGTTTTTTCTTATTTTTTAAAAAACTTTTATTTTTCAAAATATAGTGTTTTCTACCAAGTATGTAATAGTAGTTTGTAAGTTATTTTTTAAGGTTATAGTTTGCAGTAATAAATCTCTATTTCATTATATATGGACAATGTACACATTAATTTATAGGTTTTTCTTTTTAAAAAAATAAAAGTAAACTTAAAATTTAATTTGAATAGAGTAATTTTCTAGACTTTAAATAAAAAGAAGTAGTTAAAATTGCTTTTATAGTTATTACTCTTTTACTTTTATTATTTTCAAGTTAAATGCATACTCTAAAGTTAATTGAGTTTTTTTTAACATAACTTTAGATTTGATAAACTTATTAGCTAAAGCTTCTAATTGAAAATTTTATTACTAAATTTAAAGTTATAAAAGATAATTTAAACTTACTCTTTTAACTTTAAAAAAGTTGAGATCCATATTTTTACTAATTTCTTTTAAAGTTATTACTTTTTTTTAATAAACTTATACCTGTTCCAAATTGTATCAAGTTGAAATAAAAGAAATCATTTTTGCAAATTTATTTAACAAACAAGTTGTTACTAAACTTTATTAAGATGTTAAAGAGAACATATCTATATATTGTAATTATTTGTAAACTGCTAAAACTTTTCATAATATAAAAAAATTACCAGAAATATTTCAAAAATTATTTGCATCAAAAGTATTTCTTTCTAAAATAAAAACAAAAAGAGTTAACAATTACATATATTTAACTTGACTTTTAATTTAATTTGATTTAATATTTTGGCAGTTTTGCTGATTTCGGATTATTTAATGTTTTTAACGTTTTATGTGCTGTTTTATTTGACAACACAAAATTT
Organism: Thalia democratica; assembly: GCF_965202585.1. Classification (NCBI taxonomy): domain Eukaryota; kingdom Metazoa; phylum Chordata; class Thaliacea; order Salpida; family Salpidae; genus Thalia; species Thalia democratica. Next base: position 23,177,185 of record NC_139165.1, read on the forward strand.
AAGTGACACTAAGCAGAAACCTTTTAAAACATCGTTCTAAGAAAAATCAACTTTTTATGTTTATCTTTTAGGGAAAGTAAAATAATAAGTTTTCTCTGGTTTTGTAAACGTGAATGTTTTAAAACGTTAGGCTTATCAAACATATAGAAAGTTGTAAATATGTATTAAGTTGTCATTTAATTATAGAATTTGGCACAAAATAATTATTACTACTAAGAAAACTGAAAAAAAAACTTTACATGGCATTGATAAGAAAATATTTACTTATATAGTGCTCTTTTAAAATTTAGTGTAAAATAAAATAAATAATTAAATAATTACTTTTTTATTAAAAGTCAGATTTTAATTCATTAAATTTTTAAAGCTAAATTAATCTTTGCACATTGTTTTTAAGATAAATCTTAAAATTAAATTTACTTATTTTAAATGGTATAGCATTTTATTTTAGTCTTGTATATCTTAAAAACAGCTTTAAATTATCAAAAGTTAGTGTTAACTTCTACTAAAGTATACAAATTAATCATTTGAGTTTCAACAAGTTCAACAAGTTCACAAGTTTATTATTTCATTAACTACTTACAGCTAATCAAACACAATAAAAAAAATGTTTCAAAGAATTACCAAAGCATTTATTGTTTTTGTTTCAACAACTCTATCCAAAAATAAATACTATTCGAATCGTTTATTAACTCCATTTTTACATTCAAATTAAAACTTAATGAAATTTCAATAAATCAAACAAATGGAAAATTATCTTTTTTTAATTTAAAATTAAAGTTTATAACTAGAAAAAACCAAAAATGCGTAAAACAAAGTGTAAAATACTATACCAGATTTTATATATACTGTTTGCAATTTTAAATTTTATATATTTTTTGTGTTATTGTTTAAATTAATCTGAAGTTAACATAGATTTAAGAACTAGTTTAAAATTAAAAACATGTCAATTGTTTTATTATACTTAGGAACAAGTAGTTTTTAGTGTAAAACTTGATCACTAAATCGTAATAACTCAAATTGATTTAAAACAATGAATAACCGCTTATAATACTTTTTTTTTGCAATATATTAACGCCAATGTTAAAAAGAGATAATATCAAACTAATTAAATGTATGACAGCAATACGCAAAATTTACACGTGTTCCAACCAAAAATAACATACGAAGTAATTTATCCGATTTTTTTGACATTTAAAATAAAAACATGCTAATTTTGTGGTATCATTTTTAGAAAATTAGTTTCTGCGATTTACACTGAAGCAACGTAGTATTCGGTTGTCTTAGATTAAAAGTTCTTTAACCTTTATGGCAAATTCTTTAATCGGCAGGCTAGATTTCTAAGAGCTTTTTGCGAGTTTTTTGTTGTTGGATTGTGCAACGTCATTCAAGAAAAAATGTAATATAACAGTATAAAAAGATATTATACTCAAAGTTGTAGAAAAATTACATTTAAAAATCATTGTTATAATAAACATCAGTTTAAAAGCACACTTAAATAAGTATGATATAAAAAATTTAGTTTTATAAGTTTCCTAGAAAGTTTTTAAGCTAAAAAAAGGTCTGTTGGATTGGAATTTCTGACTGACTGGCCGGTTCTAGCCTGCAGGTTGTACACTATCCATTTCTACTTTTAAAATTAATGTCTAGATTTTATACTCTTGCCGTATGACAATTTACAGAAAAAAAAAGTCATTTACTTTATAAAAATACAAAATTTGTAACCACAAAATAAGCATCATTTTTAAGTTAAAAAACAATTTTAAAATTATTCTATTTAACAATATGGATCTGAGATATAAAATTTTGTAGTTATTATGTGTTTAAACTTACACACAGTTTTAAAGCATGGTTTTTTGCAGTAATTGACTAAACTTACATTGGTAATTTCCATAAACATTGCTATAAAACAAAACAGTATTTACCACATCTTTATTTTTGTAATCATAAAAACCGTAGATAAAGGATTAAGTTTCAAAACGTGTTCTACTAAATCTGTAAAGAATTTAATGTTATATTATCTATTTGAAGGTTTTTAAACAGTTTTTTTTATCTCTAGTATTGAAAAAACTTATTCAAAAACGTAATCTAACATGTTTTATTTATTAGTTGTTAAAGTGTTATTAAAAACAACACCAATAACTATTTTCATAGATACACAAACACTAGAACTAAAAACACCAAACATTTTACGGTTTTATACAGTTTTTATTTAAAAAATTTGTTAATAACTAAATGTAAAACACTTTTGGTTATAAGAAATTTTAAAATGTTTTAGTTTTTTCTAATTTTCTACTTATTTGGTCGGTAAAATTAAACGAGTTAGTCTTCTCTTTAAATCAAAGTTGCTTTAAAAGATTTACAATGATAGAAAAAAAATTTAAAAATCTTAAAAATTTTATTTATTAACTAATACTTAAAATTTAACAAAAATCTTGACTACTTAATAAACTATAGTTGTTTTTAAATTTTTATACATGTCACATATTTAAGTTAGAAATAAAGATACTAATGTATTATGCTGACTACCGTATGCTTATTTTAATACAATATATATATATGTTAAAGAACTTAAAAAATATAAAAACTACGATCACTAAAACTTTTTAAAACTGAAATTTTGTAATCTTTAAGAATTGTTGAACACGAAATATTTAAATTGAATTTAGAAAACATATGTTTTTAAAAAATCTGATAATAGAAAATATTATAAATTTTACAATTATACTTTAAGTTTCAGTTGTTTAATAGATAATTTATCATAACTCTTGTATAAGTTGTTTATAAGTCTTTTTCTAAACATTTTAGTGTTTAGCACTGTTCAAATAAACAAATTATTCATTGATTAGTAAAATAACAAAGTTTCTTATATTTATTATAATTTAAAAACTCAATAGAAAGTTATTATTTTTATGAATAGTTTTGTTGAATCTGTCTTTAAGTGTTTGGTATTTTCGCAAAGTTAAGTACTTACAACTTTAAGTTTCTGTTTTAGTCTAAGTTTTCAAGTAATTCACTTTAGTAACTAAGAAATTTGCTTATCATTATACATTGCATGACTTTCAATGATTTTGGGTTTTACAAAACAAACCAAAAAAGGCGTTCATACAATTATACACCATAATTTAATTAGTCATTGACCGTAATTGAATAAAAGTATTAATGCTACATGTTGTGGTTTTAGAAGTATATGTTAATAAATTAAATGTAAAATTATATTGTTGTTTGTATCAACTAATGAGTACAGAGATTATAGATAAATACTTTATAACGGTACCACTGAAAAAAGTTTGCTTAAGAATGGAACAGTTGCTTAAGAAGACCACTTTTTGCATGATTAATAGTATATATTTAAAAAAGTTTTGTTTTAAAAATTTTGATTACTTCAAACTTTTATTAAAAAATTTCTATAACGATAAATAGCTTTTAAACACAAAATAGTGCCAAATAACTAAGGGTAATTTAAGTTTTTGTTTTTAATATAAGAACATAAAGAAATTTGTTTGAACCATAACGTATATTAATGTTACACATTATAAGAGATGTTTGTATTACAATATGTAAATACACAATGTGCTAAATTTAGAAGGAAATTAATAATTAATAATTTAAATTTAGAAGGAAAACTAATGGATATTTTGATAGAAAAAACCACATCATAACTTTGTGTAATAGATAATTTATATAGTTTAGATCATGGATCGGCAAGCTGCGGCCCTTGGAACAAAAGCTCAAAGCCAAAATCTGCGGCCTGGAAGGTCTTTTTAACTCAAAATATACCTTTTAAAAACAGTAGTAAGAAAATGTATTGTAGTAAATGCTCTCAACAAGGCTACTAATTTGATAGTTATAAATTGCTGGTGCTCCACTATTGCTTATTTTATCACATTTAAAGTGGTATTTTTGTTTTTAATACTGGAAATATTTTAAAACAACTTAGGCGATAATATTTTTTGATCTCTGCGGCCTGAAAGCAAGTTTTTCTAAGAAAACTGGCCAGCAACTTTTAAAAGGCTGCTGACGTCTGGTTTCGATTACACTATTAGAAAAAAGCATTTTAATTTTTATCTTATCATTAGCAGATAAAAAGAAATTTTTAATATAAAAAGTCTTTTTAAATTACTACTTCAAAGTCTTTTTTACTACTTTATTATTCACATTCTTTTTTATATGCTTAAGTAAAGTGTTTTTTTGTTCAAAAATTTTAATAAACCTTCCGGAGCTTATTCTAGTTTTTACTTTGAAAAACAAGTTTACTTAGTTACATAAGTTCTAAATTTGTAATTTAAGACTTTTTTTGTTATGTTGCTTACAAATAAAAACTCTATTGTGTATTGAATACAACATATTTAAATAATAGTTAATAATTTAATTAAACAATTAGTCTTCGAATTCCTTCGATATATGATAGTTTGTTTGAAAAAGTATATTCTTCTTATTTCTTAAAGTACTTTTGTTTTAGTTTTTCTGTTTATTATAGGTTATTGCTTGCAGTCTAACAGCTTCTTTCATAATTACAGCAAGTCTGTTAAACTTGAAACAAAATCAAACTAATTGAAATTATGACAGCAAGACGAAATATAATACAAGCGAACTTAAAACTCTAACATTATAATATACTTTATTATTTCAACTAGAGAAAAATAATCACATTAAAAAATATTAAAAATATATAAAAACATTGTGTTTTTTTTTTTTGTTTAAGGTTTATTAATGCAGATGTACGATATGACGTAATAAAGCGATAAATCCTAGAGAACTAAAAACACATCCCGTCCGAAAATCGAATAAATTGTGTTTGTACAAAATCACCTTATTGTCCGACGGGTTTTCGCTGCTAATATAATACTAATAATATCAATTAATCTTTAATTTTAAAGTACATAATTTTTATTAATCAAGGGTATTCATTCATTAAATTTTATTCGTTAGCTATAGTTTTGTTAAGTGATACTTTTGATACGTTATTAAGCTTATCATTAGGAGAATAAATAAAATTCATATGATTTTTTTGATACTAAATTTTTATTTAATGTCAGCTAGAATCTTTTAATAAAATAAACATTTTAAAGTAAACTTAGTTTCATTTTGTTTTGAACTAATATATATTAGAAAAAAAAACTTTAACTTCATTAAAGTAAAAGTTTTTGTATATAAAAGTTTTAACAAACTTATAAGTATTTTGCATCCTCATCGAAAACGTCTTGTGTCATCACTGAAACATATTTTTTATATTAAAAGTGATACTTTCATTAAACTTAATATGCAATTTAAAAATAAACATAACTTATATTCATAAAAATTTTAACAGAGCTCAGAAATACCATATTTATATAAAGTGTATAATATTTGCATACATTTAGGAGTGCGTGCGATCTAAGTTTTATTTCAATTTAAATTGTAAAGTAATATCATACGATTACGTTTTTGTAATATGTGTAACGCAGAAACCAGACTGTTTATTATAGGCACGTAATAATTTGTATGAATCACTAAGTCTTTATAGAAAAATTATTTAAAGAAAAATTTATGAAAGTTAAAAAATATTACTGAACGTTATTGTTTATAACTTAATTTTTTGGTAGATTACGTCGTTGCTACAAAATTCAATCATTATTCAACGATTATGTTGAATATGCATTTAAGGAATTTGATAAATTTATGCTTTACAAAGTTTACAAAAAAAAGAGAGTTTAATTAATTTTGCTTTAGAATGTAATTAATTATTAACTTTAATTGAATTATAATATTCACAATACATGTTGTAGGGTTCGAAAACTATATTATAATTACTAAAGCATAAAATTGTATATTAACTGTAAAAACAAATAAACATTTAAAGATTTGGTAATAACCATATAATAGAACCACAAAACAAGTAATTGTTTGTAACAGTAATTTAATTATGAAAAAAAAATATTGACTAATCAAATGCTGAAAAGATTACATATTAAAGGATAATCATTTTTCTACATTAGAGATTTTTAATTTAAAATGTTGCGTAATAATCAACAAAATTTTTACCTGTATATCAATTTTATCATAAAAAAATTAAAAATACGAATGAAGTACACTAATTACTTTTCTTTAATAAATTTATTAAAGTTTATTTAATTATTTATGTAAGACTACGTAAATTTTTGAATATTTTTTGTTTTAGTCAAAACTCAGTCATAGATGTGCGATTAAATTTATAAATCGAACTAATTAATCGAAGAATTGCAAGAAAATATTAGTTAGTTGATATTTAAGACAAGATCTAATTTTCAATTATAAGCAGTTAGAAGTTGTTTAATCTTATATTAACTTTTTTCACCGTATTTAAATGTATGTGTCCTAAGTTAAAAACTATTTTATTTCTAACCAAGTTCCAATGTGCCTAAGAGTATTTAAAAGATAAAAATAAAAATTTTATAGCGTTTATTTTTGCGTTTTTTACCTAACTAGTATCTTTATTTTAATAAAACATAAATTATATCGAATTTTTTTTTTACAAAACTACTATTTAAAACTAAAATGAGGTTTTAATATCTATTAAAAATTAGAAATAAATTTGTTTTACCAACAGGAAAAATAATAACTTAATATTGGTTTACATTTATGACCTATTTATTTAATAAAAGAATAAATACATACAAAAAAAAATCTTAATTTTAATACATTGAATATGGTTAAAGTTTGTTAGCACAACAAAACTTAACTATTATAGTCCCAGGGCCTGATCTTGCCTTAATGCAAAAGTCCCTCTGATTTTAAGGACTAAAATTTAGCTTAAAGATATATTGTTATAAAAGTAGAATTAAAAAGCTATTAATTTTCAAAAAAAAAAAAGTTGTAGTTCTCAGTGGCGTAGCGTGATATTTTGGTCAAGGGGTGCCCAAATTTTTTTTCTCAAAAAAAGTCTATATTAAAAGTTTTGTAATTAGCTATATAAAGATCTTTTTATAAGTAACATAATTGAAAAAAAATCATTTAATAAAATAATTTCGAAGTAATTGTTTAATAAATACTTATATATTACAATAAAAAAACTAAAAAAAGTATAAATTTCATTACAATTACTTGTACTTTCACAAATGTAAATTTACTAAATAAAAATTGATTTTACTACTTACAGTAAACTTTATATATTTAAAAATTAATATATCCAATAAAACGAAAGTATCTGTTTTATTTATGAAAAAATATCAATCTCTTTAATATACAACACAACAGTGATAATAACACCTCATTGCACATAATTAAAAAAAATACACAGAAGTTAAAATAGACCAACTTTATAACTGTTATTACAGTTTATTACAACTTTGCAAAATAGTTAAAAGTATACTATTTAAATTTAATTTAACTGATTGTATTTGTTTAAATAAAAATCACAAACAAAGTTTATTTCTCAAAAGCCGACACGCTTTTTTTTGTATGTTTACAAAAATAAAGATCAGAAAACTAGCAGTAATCTTAACATTTATTGTAGCATAAAAAAAATTAGTAAAATTGTTTAATTTTCCTTTAATCGTGACGTAATTTTATAAACTTTTTGTAGAAAAATCTGCAATAAGGTTATACTACTGCGGTGCACTAATTAGTTTCGCTCTTTTTAAGTCTAAATTCTTATGAAGGTAATAAAGTTATAATATATTTTCTTGTGGAGTTTTTCATCAACATCGATGCGCACTTTCGTTTGCGCACCGAATCAGTATATTGGGTAATTTCCTTAACTTGTCACTTATGGATATTCAAAATTTTGTTTAACTTTTCGAACACTAGATATACATAGTTGAAAAAAGGCAAATTAAGCAAAAGAAATGAACAATAAAGGATAAAGATATTACATTCTTTTTTTTTTCCTTCTTTTTTTTTTTTGGGTGGCACGCATGCGCCAGCGTCCCTCCCCAGGCTACGCCCCTGGTAGTTCTTATATAACGATAATTTTAACACTTAGGCTAATTAAGAGTTTTTAAACTGAGCATTTTTTAATTTTGGCGGTCTGCAAAAGATTTCTCGTAAAAGTTAATAAAAGATTTTCAATTCTCATGTTTAGAGTATAAACTATTCAAGTAATCTAAAGTTTTTAAACTTTTCTCAATGAAAAGTGTATAAAAACTTCTACTAATTCGCAATACTTTGTTTAATAATGAAAGGATCGCTCTAAAATAAATATTTATAATACAGTACTTACTTTAATCAAAACAATCGTAGTACTAGTAACAAATTTAGATAGTGCTCTTTATTTTTGATCTTTTCTATCAATTTATTACATACGTAAATTACTTTTTTTAGAAAATAATTGCACAAAAATTTTTACTGATAAAATTAAAACAAATATCATACCCTAAGTAAAATATGATTTAATTATAGTGTAATTAGCAACAGTTTAGCTTAAAGTGTTTTAAGGTATAATTTTAAGGCTAATTTTAAGTTACAGCGGTTCTTATTAAGGGTTTAATGCCTGAATAAATGAATTGAACTCATTACATAGGAGTGGCAGCTGTTGAAAGTATGACTAAAAGCAAATTATAAAGTAATGTTGTTCAACCACTTAAATTTTAATATTTGTAGCGAGATATAAAAGTAGCAATATCAAATTTGCAAATTACATTGCAAACTACATCGCAAAAAACATTAAAAAACTAAAGCATTTTTTTTAATTTTTACTAGCACTTATTAGTTTTCTATGTAAAAAGACGACTTATAAATAAAATAATTCTAGTTATTAAACCTACTATATGACTCTTAACTCTAATAAACTTAATTTTAGTACGCTTATCTCATTAACTCAATACTAATTTTGATAAATATTCTTTCAATTCTTTAGCAAATCTATGTTAGCTAGGTTAAATATTTTTGTATTTCCAAGCTGAAAATTAGAAACAGTTATATATATCTTAAAAAACTTTTGAAGTAAAATAACAAAACACATGTTAAATAATGAATTAATTTACTTAATGGTGTTGTTTTTTCAAGTTAATAAAAACCATTACTATATTTATTCTAGTTTAAGTTTAACTAAACTGTAGAACTGTTTATTTAAATAACAGTTAACAACTAAATTAATAGCTAGAAATTAAATTTTGCTATCCAAGCAAACTTTTTGTTAAAAATTAAATTATTTTAAACTTGTTATTACATTTAAGCAATTTAAACTGAAAGGTATCTTCCGCATAGTTTAAAAATTATTGGTGAATGTTGTTGTCTGGGCTTATAACATTAGTTTAGAATTTGTACTACAGCTCAAATGTGGGTACATGACAACTCAAATTCGGACAACTCAAATTCTGACAATTCAAATTATTAAAAAGACATTTAAAAGACTATACCTCAATAATAAATATAAATTTGAAAAGTAATATATATATATATATATATAGATCAGAATGATATGTATAGATAAAAATACATATATGAATGTATAGGTCTTATTAATATCTACGACACAATTTTTTCTTTTTTTCAAAATCTAAATTACTTTTCAAGATATTTTTAAATTACTAAAAATAACTATGTTTTTTACTTTATTAAAGCCATGTCTCAAAAAATATATAATGTTTTGCAAAAAGAAAAAAATGGCTTGTAGATATTAATACGATCTATTAATGCATTTCTTATATTTGACAAATACAAATAACTTTTTTACTTGTGGCTGTTTCAAATTTTTTTAAAGAATTTGAATTGTCCGAATTTGAATAGTTGTGCACCCTCGAAAGTAAATAAACAACATGTTCTGTGTGACAAATGACATCAAATAAAGTTTACAGCAAAAAATGTATTATTATATAAACTTATAGTTTTTTTTTATATTAAATCGCTATCTATTTTTCGCTGAAAAAACTATTTAAGAGACTAAAAGAAAAACAATCTATTGTAATTTTTTAAAAACACAAGTCTTGAGAACCATTTTCTTCGTATGTTATACATTAAATAGGGTAAATCAACAAATATAGAGTTTATTTTAGATTTAAAAGTAATCTTAAAAGGTATTTAGATACAGACTTCCTATATAATTTCCTATGGTTATTAAACTTGACAGTGGTTTGAAAATAGAAAAGAAATTACAGTCAGTAAAAGTTTAGTTCGTTTAAAGTATCAAGTAATTTAAAGATTAAATCAACGTAATAAATCTCAAAAACCAGTTTATTTTCAATGTAATTCTACAGCAAAATTATTCCTAGGTATTTTTATTTTTTGCATTGTAGGTAAAAGTTGAAAATTAAACAATGATAAATACTTCTTTATATTTTCAAATATTAACAATTTTCCGAGTAAAACTTGTCACAAAATAATAAACTATAAGTTGTTACTGTATATTAAAAAAAATTGAATAAAATTAAAATAATTAATTAGCTTAAGTTCTTGACTAAAAATCAAGTCATTTGGTTATAATTTTTTTTTTTAGAACAACAACAAGCTACAAATAATAGAATACAAATTATTAGATTTATGTTTTAGTTTACGTAAATATAAATATAACAAAACAAGTGGACGAAGGTTTGAATATATTATGATCATTTCAAACTTTATTTAAAAGATTACTAAGCTTATACACACTAAAAAAGTTGCTTTCGTAGAGTATTTTAAGATTTGATGTTAAATTAATTATTGTAAATATACGTTTGCTGGACTAACTAATTCGTAACATTGATATACATTAATTAAAAAAAGATTTTTAAGTCATTAAACTAAGGATTATATTTTAATTTAATTAAGTTAAAAAAAACTAAAAGTTTTAAAACATAACTGAAAACTAACTTACAGTTTTACACTATTATTTAGTACAAGATTATAAAACATGTGTAGTACTAGTTTTTATGCTTATATAATATTTTATTCACTAGTTTATTATTTACTGTAAGGTTCTAATTTTAACAAAAATAACTTATTTTAGTCACTATTTTATAAATAATATAACTTTAAATTCATATCTTAAATTTAAAGTTTAATTAAAGGTTTAACACATTTAAAAAGTTTACTTTGATGTGTTATATTTTAATATATAACACCAAATATAACTTATTATGACTAATAGCATTTAAGATTGATTGCTAAATATTTAACTATTCACTTGTTTCTACAGAAATTAAAACTTTATTATTATTTTTTGTTTTGTAAGAAAAAAAAAAATAATAATAATTTTTAATTTTTTAAAAGTTATGAAGAGTTTTAGCAGTTTTTTATTATGTTTTATGCTTAATTCAAAAATTGAGTAATGATATTATAACATTTAAGTTTTTTAAGTCGTCCTTAGGTAAGTCAATTATTCTTTATGATTGTTTGGATTTATCTTAATACTATATATAAAAAAAACTATTGTAATTTAATTTTTTTATTTCACTTTTATTTTACTGCTTAAAGTACTTTCAAAACTATCGTCAGCAAGCAAGTTTGAATAGATTTTTATTTAAATAAAGCAAAAAACTGCCAATAAAAATAAAACATATTTAGCTTATAGTATAAAAATATTCTATTACAAATATCCATTTGTTTTTTTTATGTTTTTTTAATTTATTTAGTCGAATGATCTGACAAAGCAAGAAATATTAAAAAAACCTAGGCATCAACATTTTTAAACATTTTTTTATATTTGTATTATATAAGGCTTATGAATTAATAGAGTAAATAAAGTTAACGACATACTAAAATGCTGTTTAAAAATTAATTTAAACTTAAAAAGACAACTTGTCGTAAATTTTATATAGCTAAACAAGGCTTATATTTAATGCTAAACTAAACTTGAAAAATATTTGTAGAAAATTTTAGGCAGCTTCTTGAGATGCACTTTGTAGATAAATAATTATAATTTTCTATTGGTTTTGCTAAAGTGCTTAATTAATATTAAGGTAAAAATAAAACTTTTGAAATGCTATCATTAACGAATAAATTTAATTTCGTGTAAATGTTTTTTATTGATTTACATTTTTATGAGTGTTTTGTTCAAAATATTTGACCACATTTACAAAAAACGAAACATTTTAAGTCAAAACTTTTAATGTGTTTTCAATTAAATATTTTAACAAAATATTTCAAATTATATTTTTAATTTATTCATAAATTTAAAAGTAGAAAAGTTTAGCTCAATTATTTATTAATTCTATAGTTGTTTCCTAGCTTTAACTACAATTGTTTAAAGAAAAGAAAACAAACATTTACAACAACAAATCAAATGTATTAAATAACTGTAGTTGAATTAGAATTATTTCCGATTACTTTCTTTATTAATTTGATTTATATAACTATTTATCAACTTTAAGCACATATAACGGATTGTAAAATGACAATAAAATCCAAATTAAAGTTTAGATTTTTATACTTATAAGCTAAATATTACACGAAAATTATAATACAAACAAACTTTTTTTAATGTATTATAATGAAATTTTTAACTTCTATAAACGCTAAAATAGTGTCTCTGTACAAACTTTATTGTTTTTAATGAAATTACAGCGATTTTTATTGTTTTTGTAATTAAAAGTAAGTATTATTTAGGGGTTTTACCTACAACTTAAACATTATGAAAGTTTGATAATATTATAAAAATTTAAAAATACTTCCTAAATAGATTCGGTAATTGTAATGTTTTTGCTTAATTATTTTTGAAAAATGAAACTAATGAGTTTTTTAAATACTATCAAAATCCCTGAAACCCCTAATAAAAATACCGCGCGTTGCCATTGGTTTCTACTGAAATGCAGTTAAACAGCAACATTAAATGTATAGTAGTTTTATGACGTAGTTTTTAATATTCTCCACACGTGTAATGCGAATAAGTCTGCAATCATTTGCAGAATATACTGCAACGTTTATATTTTTGATATAAATTTTTTGCATTGTTAACTTAAATCATGTAAGAGTAGTTTGCATTTATAAGTCCCTTTTTCTTTATATGTCGTATTCACGTACAACGTGTTGTTTTTAACGAATAGAAGTAAAAATTAATAAATTAACTTGTAGAAATTAATCTTATGCACTTAAAATTAAAATATAACGATTAAATTAGTTTTACAGTTATTACTTAAAAATTTTAATTATTTTCAAGATAAACGCATACTTTAAAGTGAAACTGAGATTTGTTTTATATAACTTTAGATTTTATGAACTGATTAGCCTAAAACCTCTATATATAATTTTCATTATTGAATATAAAGTTTAAAACTAATTTTTATAATGTTCACTCTTATAATTAAAAAAAAAGTTGAGTTAAATTAAGTTTAATACTAAATTTTAAAAATAAGAATATTTTGTATTAAATTTTAGACTGTTTCAAAACGTAATAAATTAAAAAATTAGATCAAATTTTGATTTCAAATTAAATTATACAAAACGAATTGTATTATTTAAACTTCATAAAAATATTATTAGATATTAAACAGAATATATTTTTTTACTGTAATTATTTGGAAATTGTTAAAACTTTTTATAATTAAATAGTATTTAAAAAATTATAATTTTAAAAAATATTCGCAGCAAAACTTTTTCTTTCTAAAGAAAAAAAAAAAAACTACATATTTTTTACATTAACTTTAATTTAACTGAATATTTTGACAGTTTAGCTGAATTTAAAGTATTGAACGTTGTTAAAACTTTAAGCTCTGTTTTATTTGACAACATTAACTTAGCAGAAACCTTTTATAACATTGTTCTAAGAGTTATCAGCTTTTGTGTTTATATTTCAGGGAAAGTAGAAAATAAGCTTTCTCTGGTTTTGTAAACGTGAGTGTTTAAAAACTTTAAGCTTATCAAACAGATAGAAAGTTGTTTAAACGTGTATTTAGTAGTCATTTAGTTATAAAATTATGAACAAAATTTTACAACTTAGTAATCTTAAATAACTTTATACGACAATGAACAGCAAATATTCAATTAAAAGTGCTCTTTTAAAATTTAGAGTTCATCGTATTATACTTTATTAAATGCATACTGAAGGCTTTTAGTAAATTTAGTCTACTTTTCGCACATAAATCTTTAAACTAGCTAGTTAAAATAAGATACTAATATCAAGTTTTAGAACAAATACTACTTTTTTGTTGCTGTTTTGTAATGAATTGAAAATTTATTCAAGTGAATACTTTTGCGATATAACAAATTTTATGACGTTTACAAGTTACCAGTGTTTTTCATTAAGCTGAAATAATGTGTATTATTTATTAAAATCAAATGGTAGTTCTATTAATAAGTAAGTATACTTAAAAGTATAAATTAAGCCATATCGTAATAAAGTTTTAAAAGCATTTTTCTATTGCGTTATTTCATTTTATGCGGACAACGTAAAACTGTGTATAATAGCTCTAATTGCCGATAATGAATGTTACTAAACCAAAATTAGCTAAAGCAACATAGTTTTAGTCTAAGATAAAGAGTTTGCTATCTTTTACTTAAAAGATTTAAAAATAAATTATAATTTTTTTTTTAATCTTTAATCATTTTAAACTAATTATTTACAATAAAGTCGTTAAATAAAGACAAATAAACTTGAAAAGAATTTAAGAAATTTGAAGGGGCGTCAATCAAACAAATAATTTGATACCATATTTTTTTACTATTAAGGCGTGTCTGCTACTGAATTTAAGTGTAACTGCAAAATAATGAAAATTTATCACGCAACTGTTAACATGTATTTTGCAAGTGTATTAATAAAATACTAAAATATTGCAAACTACGTTGCAAAGTTTTTTTTTTTGGAGAAGAGACGTGTTTACGTTTGTGTCTACTTAATAGTTTATTTTAATTAACTGGCAAGTTTTTCTCTTGTAAGTATGTGATTGTTCCCGAATTGAAAGTATGTTAGTAAATAGCCATCAACGAATATGTTTGGTTTATCATTGAAAAATAAGTATTGTTGTACATTTGTTTTATTAACTCAAAGTATAGTGCATTTTATGGCTTTAAATATTCAAACTTAATTTGTTTTTAGAAATTTGTATACTTTTTAATTGTTTCTAAATGTAGTAATTTTAAGGAACAATTGTTTCAAAAGTTTTAAAACTTTTGATGTAGTAATATGTAGTACTTAGTTATTTATATAAAAAACAGAGTAATTAAAGTGTTTTCAAAGAGTTAAAATTTAATTTTTAAGCTAAAACAACATTTCTAAAAACTTTTGAGCTTATCAATTGTATTAAGCTTCTTCTACTGTACTATCTCTTTCTAAATTTAAATGTAAGAGACTATAATGTTATTAGAAAATAGTAGACTTTTTACAGACATAAAACAATTAAGTATAATTGTTTACTTAGCTAAAAAAAATTATAATTATATATACTTTTGTTAATTTGAGTTTAATTTAACGCACTGTTTATCGATATATAACACAATACAAATTAATTGTATAAACAGTTTTTGATTTATGCATCTGAACTGTTTTTGAAATTACTTTTCTAACTTATTTATCTTCATTTGTTACAAAGCAAACTCTATAGTATATGATTACTTGTTTTAAAGATAACTTTATTTAAAATATTTCTTCGAACAAAAATAGGAAACTTTTAACTAATTCCTTACTATCAACCAAAGTACTTATCCAATACTATTACAAAAAAGTTCGTTGTAAGTATTTAAGTACCAAGAAAAAAAAATATATGATATTTAACCTTTACCTTTAAAAATACTACATTAAATAAAATGTTTGTATTAGTGTAATACAAATAAAAAAATGAAAAATGTCATACAGTTTTTTAGATATAGCTATGTGTTGTAATGTAAACCTCAACCAAAAACTCTAAAAAACTAAATCAAAACTAAAACACAATAAAACTATGTATTTTATTTGACATTTGTTAATTTTATGTCATTTTTAGTTTTAGAAGCTTTTCTCCTTTTAACTAAAGTTCTATGGTTTAAAACAACCATAAACACTTTTTATCTATTAAATTAAGTAGTAAGAAAAAGTCCTAAAGTCAAGTTATCCAAAGGCTTATGTTTGTTTTTAACGTGTTTACAAAGCTAATTATCCTCGCATTATAGAAATTTAAGTCTTAAAGCAGTTATAAGTTGTCACGATTAAAGGAATAAATTTGACTTTTTTTCGACTTTACAATAAGCCAATGTAAGGGTTTGTATTTTATTTAGTAAACAGTATATATTGTTCTACGATTTTTTTGAAAAAGATTGCTTCAATTATTAAGTATATTTGGTCAGCAAATACATAATTGAATGTTTAAAAGTTCTATCTCTTTGTATTTAATTTACAAATAGATTACATAGCGAAGAAACACTTTAAATAAATTAGTTGATTATTGACAATATAACATTATTCAAACACTCTAAACTTAGTTTGATTTAAACAAAACTTTTTAATATATGTTAAAGTGACACATACGATGTCGTTTTTCTAAAAAAAAATTGCCAGCTAAACAAACGTTAACTTCATGGTAAAACATAATACATCGTTTGTAAATTGCCGCCTACAGACTTCTGTAAGTCGTAACTGACCAATGAAACCCAGGTATCATCCTCCTGTATGCTTGTGGTCTGATATTAGAAGTGGAATGGTCAAAGCTATATGTTAATTTGAGCTTTTGTCACGCACAAAAAATTCTTCGGCTGTGATAGACGTTTGCCGATGTTTTCTTTGAATTACGCTCAGGAATTTCTCTGAAAATAAAAAGAGTGCAATCAACAGTTAATATAAAATTTGTCTTTGTTTCTTAAGAACGAAGTAAAAACATTTTAACTTTTAAAATACTAAGTTAGACATGCTGAATATAAACTCCCATGACAAGTGTTATTTTATCTGTTGTAGTTACAATATTAATGCGTGGTTAAGAATATACTTTAAGCATAATATTTATGTCAAAAACTCAGGTATGAAAAAAAAAATTAACATTCAGTAAATATTTGGCTGTTAGTAAAGTAAAGTTACAAGTCGAGCCTATTAAGCATATATCTGTTGATATCGCTAGATGAGTTAAATTTAAAAAGGTTAGATTTTTAAATAAAAAGTAGCAACTAACAAAAACTTTGTCACTCAAATTATTAATAGGCATAATTCTTTGTTCAAATATTTATTCAAATAATTTATATAAGTTATTGGTAGTTGTAAGGCGGTAGTTTAAGGCGGCTGTACAATTAATAATAAAATTTAATTGTCAAAGTAGATAAAGTTTTGCTTAGAAGTATTATTTTAAATTACAAAATTATGTAAATTTAGTTTAAAAATTATCAAGTGCAGACTTTAAACTTTAGAATAGATTAGATGTTTAGATTTAAAAAGAAATTTCTAAAAATTTTAAAGTGGCAGTAAATATACTTATTAAAAAATCCATATACAAAATAGATTTAACTTTTCAAAAATTATTACAATTTTCTATACAAACACCCAAAAAGAGGTTTCATATAGTTTTGCAAGTTGAATCATAACAAATAGTTTTAACAATTTTCAGTCAGAAGAAAAATATTAAAATAATATCCTAATTGTGTGTACCTGCTTATAATTTGCAAGATTTATTTTGCAATATACTAATGTAGAAACAAAATGAGCTAACATTAAACTAATATAAGGAATGACAGTAGTACATGAATTTAATTGAAACTTTTAAAGTCAAACGTTTTTATATATACGTGCTTTTATTAAGTTGTAAGTTTTTATTCAACACAAAAATGTCTGTTAAACCTGAAATAAAATCAAACTAATTGAAATTATGATAGCAAGACAAAACATAATACAACCGAAATTAAAATTTAATTTTTTCGTACGACTTTTTTTTTTTAAATTTATTAAAATTTTATTAAACTAGAGAAAGATAATTAAATTTAAAAACATTGTGTTTTTTTTTGTTTAAGATTTCTGAATGCAGATGTACGATATGACGTAATATGACGTAATACGGCGATAAATCATAGAGAACTAAAAACATATCCCGTTTGAAAATCAAAACAATTGTGTTTGTACACAAATACTTTATTGACTTGAGGATTTTCGCTTTTCATATAATACCAATAGTATTAATCGTCCTTGAATATTTATAGTACATAAAATTTGTTTATCAAGCTACTACGTTTTTATGCGTTGAATTTCATAGTTAACTATAATTTATGATAATTTTTTAAAAGTTATTACGTTTATCGTTAGGCGGGTAAAAACAAATCTTATAATTTTAAGAAATAATATATATGAATTTAATGACAGATAGAATCTTTTAAAAAAATAACTATTTTTAAGTAATCTAATTTTTAGTAGTTATTCGTAGATATATATTTGACAAGTCCTTAATTTTATTGAAATAAAAGTTTTGTTTATGATACTTTTATTAACTGTAAAATATTTCGCATCCTGAATAAAAAAGCCTTGTGTTATCATTTAAAAATACTTGCTTTATTTAAACTAATACTTACTTTAAAGTTAAGTAGCAAATTAAATAACAACCTAAATTTATATAAAACAAAAAAAAACAATACATGTTTTACATAGTTTACAAAAATAAACTGATTAAATATCGGTTTGTTTTTATGAACCAATGAAACTTTAACTTTAAAAGAATTTATTCTATAAATATTTTTATTACATACATAGTTTCAATTTAATAACTTATTCGAACTTTGATTAAACGTTACTCTTATGTTTAAAATTCATTTTGGAGACATTTAAAATAAACACATGTCAATTTTGTAGTAATATTTTAGCCAATGTTTTTATATTCTAAGATTAATTATGCAGTATCCGACTGCTGCAAAAACTTTGCTTCAACCCAAAAAACTTATAATAATTCAATGTAAATATATAAAAAAAAACTAAAAATTTCGACACTTTACCTTAGATAAAGAACAATACAAACAGTACTTTGATAAAAAACATAAAACCAAGGTAGAAAGAATTGATTTTTTTGTTGTATACTTACAAATTAAATAAATAATCAGAAAAGTTTTCTTCCTTTATAAAACCGAAAAAAAGAAGGTGTTTGAAATAACTTTGTAGACAAGATATATCGAAAATTTTACCAAATATTCTTAACCTGAAACTAAATTTTAAAAACAAATAATATAAAAACTCAAAAGAAAACTTAATTTTTGCCTTAAAGTAATAAATATTTTAATAATTATTTTAAATGGAGTTAAAAAGTAGTTTAGAAATAAATAATTTATTTTAATTTAGAGATTTTTATACGAAGTTAAATTTAATACAAACTGGTAAGTTGATCTACTTTTTGTTATTTTCAAAAAAATTTTTATAAAAATTTAAATATTTTTGTTTAGTTTTTTTTATTAGAAATAAAAGTATGCTAATGTTTAAAATAGTGCTTTATTTTATTTAAACAAATGTTGTACTTAAGTTTTTATTATAAATCTTATATTTTTTGGTTAAGACTTAATAATTCGTTATTTAATCGTTAAATTTGAACAGATTTTAGTGATAGATTTTAATTACCAAAGCTTTTGTTGTATGTAGATTTATTTTTAGTTAGATAAAAATATATTGGATTTTTCTTACAGCAAATATATGCATAGTTTGTAAAAAATAAATATGACATTTTTTTTGTATTGGTATCGAAATTTCAAATTTCTTAAACACTACAGTGATATCTTTGTAATTATTTAATATCTAAAAATTAAAATTACAGCGTTTTTTTTTTGGCTACTGATACACTTAAAATTTTTAAAAGTTTGTAATTATGCATGCTTTTTATTATAAATTATATTTAAATTGTTAACCAATACTACTTAAACTATTATTGTGAAAAAAATGTTAGTAAATAAAGCAACTGTCTCATCAATCAATTTTTATACAACATTTTGGGCTTTAAAATGCTTTATGTAGATATATTTTGTATATATTACTATAAAATCTAAAATACATTTACATAAGTTAAATACATTTAAACATTGTAAAGTAAGATTTCAATGTTTTTATTACCATCGATGTCAGTTTATAACACTCTAAAATAAAGAACAATATAACGTAAGTAAATTCAGCACTATCACTAATTGTTTGTATAAAGAGTTAAAGAACACCACATAAGTAATTGATAGTTCATAAAGTTATGATTATGATCAATGAGAATAAAACTCAAAACTTATATATTTTAAAAGAAAAAAAAACAAATAAAAAAGTTTAATTTTACATTTTTAAGCCACATTAAGATTGAAAATTTGTCTCAGTTGTTTAAAAAATAGCCAGTTTTGAAACTAATAGCACAAAGTAGTTAGAGAAAAAAAAATTATATAAAATATTTTTAAAATTTTAAAGCGTATTCAGAGAAATTTTTGTTTTTTACAATAAAGAATGCAGTAATAAGCGTTTAAGTAAAAAGTTATTTGTTCTATACTATATGTAGCACTTAATATAGTACATATTTATAAGTCTAAAATTGTGGATACAATATTAAATTTCAAAATTTAACTAAAAGCGAAAAAATGATAGTTGTAAGTTGTCTTTAAAGTATTTTATAAATTTCAAAAGTTTAAATAGCGTAAAAAAGATTTACCAGTTTGAAATAATTGTCATGCATTTTAAATTTTAGTAGAAATTAAATCCAATGTTAATGTGTAATCAAAATAATATTGCATAAATATAATTAGCGAAAATTATGTATTAAGTTAATTTAAGAAATTTAAAACTATAACATAAACTGACTTTGTAGTTGTTTATCATTGAAAAGTATTAAAAAATATAGAAAAATGATAAAAATTATATTGTCAGTAAATTTCTAGTTAAACATCATTACAAAAAAAAGTTGTATTTCAAAATAAGTAATTCTACATATATGTATGTAAATACATATTAATTAATTTTCTACTGAAAATTTAAGAAGTTAAAGTTTAAATAGTTTCACTGATATTTTTTTAAACTCATATACGAAAAAAAAATGTTGAATAGCAAATTAATGCAATAATCTGTTCATACTTATTTATGTAGCAATTTTTAATAAAACGAGTACTTAAATCAAAATGACTCGGTTGTAATTTTATAATTGAAAAACAGTTGATATTGCAACTAAGTTTTAAATTTACGAAATTATTATTTAAGAAATCTACAAATGTATAGTACAACTGCAAAAATATATACTAATTATGTGATTGTGAAACTTAGGTATCTTTGAATATCATAATTAAAGTATAAGATACAAGTTTAATTTAAAAAATATATTTAAATATTCATTATAGTTAGTATTTTATAAAAAAAAATAAAATAAAACTGAGTTCAGCATATGAATTAATTAATAGTTTTTCAAAATGTTTAAAAATTAAGCAGGTTGCATTTGCAGAAACTAAAAATTTTCTTTTAATACTTGTTTTTAGTAACTTTAGGATATTTCTTTGTAATACCTAAATTTCTGTGTGAAATGAGATAAAACCAAACTAATGAAATTTAAGAAAAAAATCAGGTTTAAACCGTAAACCCAAAAGTAAAAAAAAAAAAGTTTTTAAAATATAGATGGTGTTTTGTATAAAAATCACTTAAATTAACGATTTGCTTGTGTCAAATCTTTTTATTTAAAAAATTTGATACAAAAAGTACTTAGTCTAGATGTTTTGTTCTTAATATCACCACAACTAAGTAAAAAAAATAAAAGACACATATAAAAAAGTTTTTTAGTGTTGGAAACCTGCATTAAAATTAACATTAAAAAAAAAATACTTGTTGTAGTGAAAATTATTTATACTTAGGTAGATAAATTACTATAATAAACGAAAGAGTAAGAAATTTTTAAATTTAAAATTTTTTTGAAGACTTTTAATTTGATGTAAAACATCATTTTACAATAAAACAAAACTAAATAAAACTTATAAACTAATTTTATTTTGTATAAAGTGTATACATAAAATAAGTTATGTAGTTTTCTTTTCAATTTAAACTTTTATAATTATAGTAAGTTAAAATAAATTTTATACTTACTAACACTATTGTATGTAACTTTATATTTTTGTGACTTCAAAGTTTTGTTTTAAGCTGTATGATGCAACATAACGTTTAAACATACAATAGTATGAAAAACTCAAGTTATTCTTGATTTTGTATTTCATTTAAATCGTACATTAAAAGTTAGATTTATTGAAAATATCTTCAACATAGTACGTAAAATATTTAGTTTTACAATAAGTGCTTAATTTCAAAATATAATTATATATAATAAATATAAATGCACATGACTAATGGATTTTTATAATTTTAAAAACCACTTCATAACGTTGTGTACTAGATTAGTGGTTTAGGTTAAAAACAAAATTATTATTCATTCAAATAACAACAAGCGTTTTAATATTTCTACTTAAATATTAGCATATAAAAACATATTTTAAAATGTATAAGTTTTAAATTCAAAATTTCATTTGCATTTCATTTTCAAATTTCAAAAGTAAACACAATGTTTTCGTATCATGGTTTCAAGCTGAATAAAGCAAGCTAAAACAAATTGTCAAAAGATAAACGTAAACTTGATTATACTTATCTACTTTAATAAAGGTCTGAAACATTTAAAACCTTTTATTAGTAGAAAACAATTGTTTTTTAAATTTAATACCATAACTAGATTAAATATATTGAATTTTAAAAACTAATGTAATGTTATTATTTGAAGTGTTATTTTTATACAGCATAAAAAGGTTTTTGTCTTTTTTTTAATGTTATTGACAAGCATGCCTATTTAGAAATCATTATAAATTTATTTCATACCATTTAATTGGTAAATTTTTAATAAAAAACTATTTACTAAAAAAACCAAAAACGTATGTAATATATATCAACCATTCAACTGTTAACATGCTTACATTCTTGGTTAGTTCCTTATCTCAAAAATGAATTTACTAAAGTAGTTTATACGGATATTCAAAAAGCCTTTGACTCAGTATCACACAAAAGATTATTAAAAATTTTAAATCAGTATGGTCTACATGAAATCTTAATTGATTGGTTTGATAACTTTTTAAATAATAGATCACAAAGAGTACTCATCAATAATACGCTTTCTGACTCTTTAACAATCTACAGTGGAGTACCACAAGGTGGTGTAGTTGGTCCCCTTCTCTTTTTAATTTATATTAATGATATTTGTTCAAACATTGATATTAAAAGTGAGTTAAGCTTATTTGCAGATGATGCCAAAATCTTTAGTCAGTCAAATACTTCATTACAACTATCTTTAGATAATATTTACATATGGTTAAAAACAAGAAAACTAAACTTAAATCCTAGCAAATGTAAAATTCTAACCATTAACAAAAAAGAATCTTCTCCAACTGACCTCTTAATCAATAACATCAAGTTACCAGAAATTAAAGTTTTTAAAGATTTAGGAATTTATATTTCCTAAGATTTGAAATGGAATGAACATATCAACTATTTATATAAGATTGCAAAAACTACATGTTATCAAATATTGAAAAGTTTTAAAACTAATTCTGCTTCAATTCTGACAAAACTATTTAAAACATACGTTCGCCCTAAACTTGAGTTTAGTACCCAAATTTGGTCACCCCATTTAAAAAAGGATATTAACAAAATTGAATCTGTGCAAAGGAGTTTTACCCGTCATATTTGTAATCGTTGCAACATATCTTACACGTCATATAATGATAGAATGATTAAATTTGGATTGAAATCACTGGAATATAGAAGATGGGAATTTGATTTATTAATTCTTTACAAAATTATCAATGGCAAATATAAAAGTTTTTTTAACCAGTTTTTTAATTTTTCCAAAAATAAATATCAACTAAGAGGAAATAATTTGAAAATAAAATGTAAACATGATTTTCAAAACAGTCAGTGGCAAGGCGCATTTTTTCACAGAGCAAAAGCTATGTGGAACAGACTACCTCAGGATATAGTATCTTGTGAGAGGGTAGAACAATTTCGTTTAAAGCTAAAAAGATTTGACTTAAATACGATAAATACCAGTAAAATTAACTAATTTTCCACTGTAACAAAAGGAAAAATATTCGTTTCCCTACGCCTCCCCCCTACAAACTATTAGTTTACTTATATATTTTGTAGTTATGAATATTGTTTTATAAGCCATGATTTTAGACAAACTTCTTTACTGTGTGTACTAAGTAATATATAAATTTGAATTTTTTGAACTGAATTTTCAATTTAGTTCATTTGTTTATCATATTGTGTTTAACTTTGTGTTTCCATTTAAATTATGTTTGTATATATATACATGTATAATTTATCTTAAAGTTTTGAATATAAGTTTATTTTCTTTTTCTCTTTTTGTGTGTCCTGTTTAAGTGGCTCAGGTTTTGATGCCTGAGTCCAACATTGCACAATAAACAATATAATAATAATAATAATAATATCTTGAACTTTTTATCCGCTATTGTTTATAAGATACTACTTAATTTATTTATTTTATTTTGAATTGATTTCTGTAATTTTAAAGTTCTAACTTACAGTTTTTCTAGTAGCTGTTCCACATACTGTTTTAAAGTTTTAGCTTTTTAGTTTGACTATTTCACTATGGTGTTAAAACAAACTTTTAACCTTAAAACCTAAGTCCAGATTTACTAGTTTTTGTTCAAGAACAATAAAAAGTACTAAAGTTTTCTTTTATGAAGCTTGTAATTCAACTACGTTATTTAAATGCTTCAAAACTTGCTGACAATCATAAACAGAATTCAAATTGTAGTGGTATACCAGGTAAAACTATACTTTACAAGGAATTTTTGAAGTTTAACAAAGACTTTTTGTTTGAAGTGTTTTTTATCTATAAGCACTTTTTCTCTACTAAATAATGTTTCGTCTTATACATAAAATTAAAAATTGAATCTCATTATTTTTTAAAACTTTTCAGTACTTTTCGGTATAAAATTATTCAGTTTTTTTAAAACTAAACTCTATGCTAAAGTTTATATGCATTTAGATCTTATTTTTACCAGTTTTTTAATAAGTTTTTTGTAGATTACTTGATTTCAATTTTGTTTACTTTATGGACTTAACATTTTTATAAGCCTTAGATAAACATAAACTCCAAGATCTACTGAATTAACCTGTTATAAAATCATTTTTTCAGAATAAAGAAATAATTTTGCTTAATTATCTTATGTATTTTACATTGACGAAAACAAATAGCTCTACGTTGGTATTTTTTCCCAAAATCTTTAGTAAAAAATAACCACTTAAGTAGTAGCAACACCTTACCTATAAAACTGTTTCAGATCAGTACTAATAAATTATTCGGTTTAAAAATTTTTTTTTTTTATCAAGCTTAGAATTCAAAGTTTGAGAAAAAACTAACTAGAAGTAAACATTTATAGATTCTATATTCTATATTGAAAAAAAGCTACTTTTAATGTCAGGCAAGTATAAGTTTAAGTTAATCCTATACATAAAGGTGTATTAAATTGATGTATGCAAAAACATTAAAATTCAATAAACTATTTAGAATGATAATTGTATAACATACCACAAAACACGTTTGAATTACGAAACACGGTTTTTTAAAAAGAAATAAAAATGTGTAACTCAAGAATTTTTAAATTTTGAAATCAGTATTATAGTTAAATAGACTGAGCTATATAAGTCAAACAGTGTTATTTATTACGATTGTTTTGATTATTAATTTATCAAGTGAAACTTGGTTAAAATATTTAATAACTGGTATAATATAATCATTTAACATAACGGTATAGTCTAATAAACTACAATTTCAAATTATCTATGATTGATATGTTTTGATTACCAGGTGCTCTTAATCATTTTGATATTAACAAAATTATAAATGATTATAAAAGTGTATAACATACTTAGCATTATTTGCTTGTAGGCACAACTTTTAATACTTACAAGTGAATATTTATCTTACTGCTGTTAATTCTATTAATCTGACGTCAACTCATTTTAACATAAACAGTTTATTTTTGAATTTAATCTGCTTATAGTAAGTAGCAAGTATTTTCAAAACTTACATAAATACCACTTACAACTTTTTAGAAGCAGAAAAACATATTTTAGAATAAATGTTCAAAGTTTTCGTTTTTTATTTGAATCATTTAAAACTCTCTATAATTATTTTTATTAAAAAATCAATTTATGAGATTTATAACTTTTGTTTGTAAAAAAGTCATTATACTTGTTGAAGAGGCTAGCAGCTAATCAAAAATTTTGTATCTAGAACTTTAAACAAACAGGTTGTCGCTGCCAACTTAGTGATAATTTTTTTTTCGTTAATAAAAATATTTAATACTTTTATAGTACTAAAAATTTCTCGTAAACTACAGAAGAGTAATATGCAAAGGAAATACTTTAATGCTTGTTTCAAATAATTTATTTTCATTAAAAAGTATACATCAAAACAATTTAAGTAAATTTTAAACTAAAATAAAGTTGACGTTGTTTAACATCGATAAAATAGTTAACTCTTTTATCTCCTAACTGAAGTACAACTAGATTATTTAAAACATATGCAAAACTATATTTAAAAGTCTACATGCAATACACAATTTAAAAAGTAATTTTACTTATATAAATTGTAATTTAAATATTAAACTACAATCTTACTTCTGTAACCCACTTTGATTTTATGGCAGCTGTTGACTGCCATAAATTTGAACTTTACAAACTATGTAAATTGTTAGTTGCAATTTAAACATTAAGTAAGGCTTGTATTACGTTAAAAGTTTTAAATATACAGTTTAAACTATATTTTTGTTAAATACGAGGTAAAAAATTTAAGGTAAAAAAAATGATCTAGTTTAAATGGGAACAAGAAAATTATGCACGAAGGGTCATTTTTGCACGAGGGTAAAAAAAAATAAAAATATATATAAAAAAAATGCAAAAGATAACAAGAAAATTTTTTTTTAATCAAGTGAAAAAAGTATTATCGACCGAGAGTAAGGGTTAATGGTAATAGTGATTGTAAAAATAAATATTACATAAAGAAAAAATAATATATGTAAAAACTAAAATAAAACAAATATTTACCGACCGAATGTAATAGTGATAGTAAAAAAAGAATTAAAGTTAACAAAAAAAAAAAAAATTTAACCTGTGCAAAACTGTCTTTGTGCGAAAGTTTCCATTCGTTCAAAAGTGACCCTGTGTGCAATAGTGACGCCGTGCAAAAGTGTCTCCTCGTGAAAAAGTGTTCCTTCGTACAAAAGTGGCAGCCACCTACCAAAATATAGCTTATTGCTCATAAAATTTATAATTCCTTTTTTTATACTAAAGTTTATTTATGGGGGATAAATCTTAATAAATATTTTTTACTGTGTATACCGAATTTTAAAAGTTTTTGTTTTGTATAAAGTTATACTTTACAATTATAAAATAAAAGTTTTATATTAAACATTACTACTTTTTTCTAACAAATCTATAAAGTAAATATTTTTTAGTGTGGTCAGTAAAGTGTTCTATATTGTACGTATGAAGGCACAACCAAGAGTAAAAACTTGAGTTTTGATAAAGTTTTTCGAAATTATATGTTACGGTTTTCAATTTTTTTCTTGGTATTTATACTTACGTAAAACTAATGAAAATATTGGTTTCGATTGTGTGTTTTAACCTTAATTTTTATAGTTTTAATACACTTTTAAACCTCTAAATGTTTTAACAAAAAAGTAGGCAAAAGTTTTTGATGTGCAAATACATTAAAATTTACTCAGCATTAACTAATACTGAGTAAATTTTAATGTATTTGCATATCAAAAACTTTTGCCTACTTTTTAATTAAAATTTAAAAAAAAAATTAAAATTCTCTACGAAAACTTTCTCAAAATATTTTTATTAGGTGTTTAAGAAACTTAAAAGTTATTTTTTGTTTAAATTAGCTCCTTCAAACTCATTTAAACAATAGTTGTTCAGTTTTTTTTTTGTTTTTTTTTATGTAATATTGTTATTGTTGTATATTAACAACATACTTTTGTGACCAAGAAAACTCTTGTTTTTGATATTTGAAATAATTTGATATAAGTAAATTTATATAAAAAACTTTATTTTTTTGAAAATTTAAATTAAACGTGAAGACTTATCGTTAAGTTTAGTGACTTATTTAATGACTTTAAAGAAACTTTAACAATTTATGTCTTAAAAACTAAGTTGTTGCAAGCAAAAGGAGTAAGTGAAAATAAAACTATATGACTTGCGGTTAAAAAAATATTTAATATGCAGCTAAACCTGATTAATTTATATTTTAAGAAAAAGAGTCTACTTACGACATAAATAAAAAAAATATAGAACTTAAATTGTATTTTAGAGAATAACTATAGTATGCTGCTAAATGAAAATTTTTATATTTGAATCTCTTTATAAAGTTTATCTAAGAAAAATTCACATATTTAAATCTCTAGAAACATGTTCCAACTTATGTAATTGATTCAAAGTAGGATATAAGCTTTTATAGGATTAAACTCATTTAAAGTAAAGTAAGAAGATTAAATCTACAAAAAATGAAATTTTGAATTCAGTCTACGTATTTCACAACTTTAATTTTGAATTCCAATGTAAGGCGTATTGTATATGTGCGATAAAAATTTAATACTAGTATCAAACATTGACATTTGTAACCTACTTATTAACAAGGATAGCTTATTAAATTAAAACTTTTTTATATATGAAGATGTTTCAGAATTTTATTATTTAATTTTTATATTTTAAAACAAAAAACTGAAAATAAAAAAATTATAGTTGCCAAAATTTTAAATAGTGGTTAAACGTGTTACAGTATCTTAAATGGAAATTATTTAAATAACTGAAGTAAAACTTAAAAAGTAAATTTTTAATCATATGTCTTATTTATTATCAAAATCTATTAAATAGAATTTAAAACAAATTGTAAAGAAAAAAACTCAAAAATGTACATATAAACGAAATTATTAACCTTTTCTTTTTAGATTATATGGTTAACTTATAAAAAAATAACTTTAAAACTAGCCTTACAACACGAATAACTTTACAACCTATAAACAAATAAAATTTTAGAAAATGATAAATGCATTATTTTTTTTTACATTCAAAACATAAACTTAGTTCAAAATAATTACTATTTTCAGTTTAAATCGTTTTTAAACTTTAATTATTTGTATTTAAATGTTGTATTTTCAGTTTTAATAAGCAGCTCTTTTATAATCTATAACTTTAAATTTTCAAACTAATTAACATTAATATTAAACGTATTTAAAATGGTTCTTGAAAGATAAATTCTATTTATTATATTTTAATTGTATTTAAGATCCAAAAATTTTCGTGTTGTTATTTAAATAGTTAACACAGAGCTTTAAGTGAAATGAGCTTTTTTGTGCAAATATTAAAAAATAAAGATAATATATAAAATAAAGGTAAATTTTTAATTAACAAAAAATTATTCAATGCTGTAATATGCACGACATTATAAAATTTGTTGACTGTTTGAGAAATATAAATAAACATTTATATTTTATAACTTTTTTAGAAAACTGTTCGATTTTTAAAAAGTGACTAAAACTTTTATGAATATTTAATACTAAAAAGTAATTTTGAAAAAATAGTAAGTTTTTATTTACTTTTGTATGTACTCCGTATACCTAATTTCATAATTTACAGGAAAAAAAATTAAACGAGTGTAATAAAAATATATTTGTTTAAACATTTACATGCTTTCAGGTTAATATTTAAAGTTAATATGCATGAATGTATTTATTGTGAATGTTTATCAATAGTTAATGTTAATATTATAGTTAGGTAACTACAAGTTGTCGAATTCAAAAAAGAAAGAAACATTACAATTGTTTCATACCAGCTATTGCTTATAATCTTCATCTGTTCACGTTTGGATTAATTTGAGTGTGATATACCTTAATACACAAATTACAGGAAAAATAAATAATATTATGACGTAATTACGAAATTAAACAATCATAATTACGAAGATGAAAATTTTGTAAAGGACTAATTTCAGTGCAAAAATCAAAATTCTATTTAACCAAACAACCAAAAACCACAAAACGACAAATAAGTGACTATAACACTAAATATTTCAAAAAGATTAAATGAAAATCCTTATCATATGTCAGCAAGAAGTACTAGATGTGTTATCTTTGGTTTTTTTTTATCTACTAAATCAGTTCATTTAGCTTTTTTAATAATAAATATTTAAAACACTTAGATAATTTTAAAAATGTTAGCAAGCATTTAAAAGTCGCTTTATGTATAAGTTAGTATGTTTAAATTTAATGTAAATTATACACTACTTTTTGTCTATTTATTCTTATATATTAGCAATTTTATTAAACTAGTAATTACCTCTTTATAAAAGTCTAAAAAAAATAAGATTATATTTGTTTAAATTTAGTTAATAAAAAAGATGTTTTTCTGTATACAAATACTTAATTATATATTAATTTTTTGAATAATATTAGAAAGTCTATACTTGAACAACATATAAAAAAAGAAACAAAAAAATCGGTTAGAAAACTTATCCATTTAAAATTCTAAACGAACAGTGTTTAAAAAATACGTATACAAAACTTTGCGTACTTTTTATGCTGAAATGTTTAGAGGTTTTGAAAGTATTAGAAAAAAAATAAGGTTAAAACACACAATCAAAACAGATTTTTCACTAATTTTACGTAAATCTAAATACCAAGAAAAAAAAATGAAAACCGTAATCTTTAATTTATAAAAGTTGTAGCAAAACTCAAGTCTTTACTCTGAGTTGTGTTTTAATAAAAAAATGATAAAATTTTACTGACCACACTAAAAAACGTTTTCTGTAAAGTTTTGTTGGAAAAAAGTATTAATTTTTGATATAAAACTTTTATTTTTTAGTTTTAAAGTATAGCTTTATACAAAACATAAACAAAAATTTTCAAAATTCTGTATAAACAGTGAAAAAAAAAGTTATATAGACTTATCCAAGCATTAAGAACATTAAGTATAAATAGTTATTATAAAATTATACATCAAAAAGGTAAGCTATATATAAGCTTAATCGGTTTTATTTATAAAACAAAAGTTTTACTTAAAATATTTCATATTGTCTATAATATAGTTTAAATATAGATTTTAAAAAAATTAACTTATTTTTAACTTTACCTAATTTTTAAATTTTTATAGGCCAGCAACCAATTTACAAAATTACAAAGTATGTGAATTTAAAATTTATGGCAGATAACAGCTGTTATAAAATTAAAATTGGCTACAGAAGTGACATTGTAGTTTGATATTAAATTACAGTTTACAAAATTAAAATTTCTATTTTTGTTTATCTATTACATGTAGATTTTTAAATATATTTTTTGCATGTGTTTAACATATTTTGGTTTTATTTCAGTTAGGAGATAAAAGAAATAGCTATTTTATCGATGTTGAACAACTTGAATTTCGTTTAAGTTACGGTGTTCACTTAAATTGTTTTAATGTATACTTTTTGATGAAAATAAATCATTTTAATCTTTTAAACTAATTTTGTCTTTTTGCTAAGGTGACCGCTCGTGCAAAAGCATATTCGTGCATATTTGCCCTTCCTGCATTTTAGACTACTAGCCGTTAAATGAGCTGACGTCAAATAAATAAAATGTATGGCAGTAAGACATAAATTTACTTGTAAGTTTTAAGGTCAATACTTTGTATACATATTTAGTTCAGAGCAAATTGCATTTTTTTGTAATATACTAAAATCTTTCTCAAATTGGATAATATCAAACTAATTAAATATGTCATAGTTAAAAGACTAAGATTAGAAGACCGGAACTGAAATTTTATTTAACTTATTTCAAACTACAGTTTTTTTTGTAGATGCGAAAATAAGGTATAATATAATAATGCATTATATCCTAAAAGTTTACACAAGTAGAATCCGTCGAAAAACCAAAACAAATGTTTTTTATCCGCAAAATATTTATTGATTTACAACGTTTTGATAATCATAAAGTTTCATCATTATAATTTATTCTTTGTTATTCACTTTACAAAAATACTTTTTCAAAAAAAAAGTTTTATATATTAATTTTTACTGCTATCTATTTCAGTGGTAGTTCTTGTTCGGTTATAATTTTATCGTTGTGGGAGTAAAGAACAGTTGTCTTCAATTAACAAACTGTTGACTAGAGGTGTTAAACCTAATAAATTACTTTATGTAGACTGTTTTTGTTTTTAATGGTTTAGTATATGTTTAAAATAACCTTTTTTTAATTCCTTGAATAATAATTGGTAAAATACAATTTAGTTTTTTGATATTTGAAATTTTATATAAACATAAAATTATAATAACGTACTCTTACCAAAAAGACCTTGTGTTGTCAATACTAGATACTTCTTTTATTATAATTATTGTTAACCTTTTGCTTTAAATACAAGCTAAATTAACTAGTTTATATTTTTTTCTTCTAGAAATAACTATATTAAAACTGTAAATGTTCTTCTTTACTTGAAAAATATAAACAAATTCGTTGTGTAGTATGTAACTACAATATAGTATAGTATTAATTCCAAATAATTTTAAAATTACTATTTTAGGTGTTTCATACATATTTAAAATATAAAAACTTATGCGAATTTTAATTAGCGTTTAGTTTTAAATAGAAATTAATTTAAAAATTCACTTCATTTGTGTTTTTTTTTCGTAATTATGTTTTAGTAGAACCACCGTAAACAATTGAAGACAATTTATCCAATTTTGGTGACTTTACAAATAAACACATATAAATTTTGTGGTAAAATTTAAGCAAATTAGTATCATGTATTAAGCTCTTGTTACACAGTTCCAATTAAGCTGCAACTGCTTTATACTCAATAAAAACTTCACTTAAACGTTTAAAAATTACAAAAAGTCTAAATCATTGTTTTTTAATTAAAAGTTTGTATCACTTTATCCTTTTAATCTTAAATGAGAAACAATCCTTACAGCACTTAATTAAAATATTAAAATCTGAGATAGAAAATTGAAGTTACATTTTTCTGTATATTATCAAATTAATAAAAAACAAAATAATATTTTGCTTCTTACAAACAAAAACAAGTTACCATTCGCATTAATAGGTTCTTTAGACGATTAAAGCAAATACTGTTCACGTTAAATTTAACTATTTGAAGAAATAGTACAAAAATTTAGTTTTTAGCCGTAAAGCAATATATGCTTTAAGGTTTGTTCAACTTGAATTAAAAAGCAGTATTTTCACGCTTATGATATATCACTCTTCATTTTATTTTAAATACTTTTAGAAACCAAAGCTCTTGTTGCAGATAGTTTAATTTGTAGTACAAACAAATATTTAACTTTTTTAAAGTGTTTTACAGCAAATATATATAGCTTGTAAAAAGTATTAAAAAAAAAGAAATTTTTCTTCTAACTTGTGTGTAAAAATTTCAAAATGTCAAAACGTCACAATGAGTTCTTTGTACTTATTTAGTGTTTGCTAAGTTGTAAACACTGCGGTTTAATTTACGGGTACTAATACACTTAACATTTTTAAAGGTTTGTATTTATGGTTGCTTCTTAAAACTTATATTTAAATTGTAAACCACTGCTACTTTTAAATGTTTAGCACAAGAATGTAGTGGTTGTAGCAACTCTTTCAAAAACAACTTGGAATTTGGTAATTGTAGTTTATAATCGTTATCTAATTTTAATTATATAAAGTATTAGAGGTTTTTTAAATGGTTACCTTTTCATTGATGTTCCCCCTTTAAAAATTTTTAGAAGTTATAAGTTTTTTGTAAATTATTTTATTTGATAAATACTTATATTTACATATATAAGTATCATAACGTTAACAAAAAACTACATAAATTGTTGTATATGTGTTAATTTTTTCAATTGATTTTCGAGTTTTTGACCAAAGAAAGTTAAAACCAGTTCTAAAATATGGCTATTTTTCGTAACTATAAATTTTATTTTTTGGTAAGCATTGAAAAATTTTATACCGCCATAATCTTTTTAATAGACCATCAGGTAAGTTTAATTTTTTTTTTGAAGTTTTTTTCAAGATGTGGCCTTTTAATTTTTATTTATAAATTTAAACTGTCATGTAACCAATGTTTTTACATTCTTTATTAAATTTTGCTCTAAGTAAACCAAATGAAATTAAATTACTTATTACTTGATATACAAGTAAAGTTATGATTTTTTTTAAGTTTTATAAATTATAAAAGCAACTTACTTATTTAGTCCTGGACAAGATGTCAAAAGGTATCTGTGGTTTGCAACTCGATACTATGTGCACCAGGTCCAAGAACCAAATGTATTAAGCGTTTTTTTTCGTCATTGAACAAACTTTAAACTATTTAGAGCCCCTTTGGTTAAGCTTTATGAAAATATTTAAATTATGAAACATACAGTTTTAGCAAAATTAAGGGTTTTATTGACTGTTTTATGAGCATCACATTCCTTACATTATCTAAAGTGTTTACTTAGTTGTAGTTGTTTATTTCAATACAAACTAACTTATAAAAACTTTAAAGCTACTATTTTAGAAATATAAACTCTTTTAAAATAACTTTAAAGCTTTATAACTACAAATAGTAATAAGTTAAAAATTAAAATTGTTTATATACAATAATGTATGAACATATTTACAAGAAAACAGTAAAGATAATTCTAAGGTTGAACAACTTTTTAAAATATTTTAGTTTTTTATATATAAATAATATATAAATAAATAAATATATATCATATAATATATATAAAACTAATAATAATAAAAGTTTTAGCCTAAGAAATGTTGTTGTAAAACTCCACTTTTTACACCTACTTACTAAGTTTAAGTAAATTTAACCTATAGTTTTAATTGACTGGTTTTATAAACATAATGTTTTTTAAAAATAAATACGGTAAAAAACTTTTTATAGAAATTGAAAATATATTTAAGTATTTTTTTAATAGAAATCAGCCCTTAAAAATGATAGCTTAATAAATCTTAAAAAGTACTTCCTGATGAATTTAAATAAACGTTCGTTTAAATTATTTAACCAATCTGTAGCAATTTTAAATATAACAAGCACTTAACTCAAAACTAATTTGATATTTCAGATTTTTATACTTAGAAAATATAAGGATTGCAACAAAACTTGAAAGTTTTTTTTACAAATTGAACAATAAGCATATAAAAGCTTGGTACTAAAATAAGAGTATAAGTAGAAATCAGATACTTAAGGTACATATATATGTTAAAAAATTTAACTTAACTATTTTCCTAAGCTAATAAAACTTGTTTAAGTAAAACATATGATATATGTAATATTTTTTTTGATACTTGAAAACTTAGTAGATTGCATTTAGTGAAACTATTAAAATGACAAGTATTTAAACTTATAAGTTGCAAGTTTTTGTGCAATATACAATTATCTGTGTAAAATGAGATAGCATCTAACCAATTTGGTACATGATAGTTATATACCTTCTTCAAAACGTTATAACTTTATACGTGTTTAGAACTAAAATCTAAAAAAAAAGTTTGAGTCACTACAATAATAAATAGTAGTACTTTTTGCATAAAAGTAACACTAAACAATGTTTTACTTGTGTTACTTATTAAATTACTAATATCATGATACTTTAGTTAATTATCTCACAATTTACTTTTAAACTTTATTTTGTTGTAATTTGTATTTTAATTTCAAATTATCAATAAGAACGACCGTCTACAAATAACCAATTAAGAATATATAAGTTTCTAAAAAAGATTAATATAATAGCACTTGCTTTTTAATCACTTAAAAAATCTTCTATATTTCACTTAGTTAAATAG
This sequence comes from Thalia democratica, assembly GCF_965202585.1. NCBI lineage: Eukaryota > Metazoa > Chordata > Thaliacea > Salpida > Salpidae > Thalia > Thalia democratica. The sequence goes on from NC_139165.1 coordinate 23,212,774, forward strand.
ATACAAGAACAGAATTTTTTAGGCATCTTTTAGATTAAAAAACATAGATTAAGATTTAATAAACACTCTAAAAGTAGTTAACATTTAATAAATTAAAAATTATTAAAAAATAATAAAAACTTTTATATACTACTACCTTAAACTGTTTTTTTTTTAGTTCCTTTTTTTTCGTCTTTAGGTAAAACATTTTTTTAAAACAAAACACTAATTAAGTACTTTAACATATTTTAACTTTAAACATCAAGCATAGCTAAACGTATGTTTAAGTTTGTATTAAAAAAAAAATTTAACAATTTTTTTATAAATGTATGGTACTCTTATTATTTTAATGAATTTTTAAGAAGATTAACAGTTTAAAAGTGAAAAATACATCAAATACTAAAAAATATTTCTTCCTTTATTTAGGTATCTTGATTCATATATTTTCTGCAGCATTTTAAGCTCTTACTTACAGTTTAGCTATTATCTTTTACTATAATATTTCTAAGCTTTTTATAATTTAATTTTACTGTTTTACAATTGTTTTTTTTTTACTTTTTATTGATTAGCTTAACTGTTTTTACCAATTGTTCATTTCTATCCTTAAACAAGATTTACTTGTTTTTAGGTCAAGAAAATCGTTTTATTAATACCAACGTTTTGTTGTAAAACGCGAGTAATTTTATCACGTTATTTAATTGCTTCAAAATATTTAACACCTTTTCTGACATTCATAAACAGAAGTCGAACTTTAGTGGCCTACCAAATAAAACTATACATTTTATTCCTATACCAAAAAAAAATTAAAAGCGCTGTTCAGTATTAAAAACTAAGTAGTAAACTTCTTTAAAACTATATAGTATCACATCTTGTGTATATAGAAAAATCAACATATAATCTTTTGATTTTACTATTTTCATTTTACTAATTTTGCTTAACTTAAGAGTTTATCTAGTTTTTAAAGGTAAACTAAGCTATAAATAATCCGACCAAAATGTGTATAAGTAAACTTAATACCAAAATTTATTTGCATTCTGTCATGATTTAAATAAAATATTTTTTAAAATCTTGCAGTTTATTTGAGTTAAAGTTTTTTTACTTCAAACATTATATTTTTCTGTAAGCTTAGGATAACTAGTAGTTCAAGGATTAAGTCATATAAATTTATTTATCGTTGAAAAATTAGTTTTTTGACATGAGACGTGTATTATTTTACTTAACTTTTCTCACAATTTTTACAATAAGTAGATTAAAATTCTCTACAGGAACTTTCCTTTTTTTAATAAAATGTTTTATTAGGAGTTAAAGAAACCAAAAGTTGTGTTTTGTTTATATTAGTTCCTCCCAATTTCTTAAAAAAATATTTTTAATGTTTTTTTTTTTACGTAATATTGTATAATATTAAAATCACACTTTTGTGACTAAGGTTTGAATACTGCTATTTAAGACAATGAAGTTATAAATAAATTTCTGTGAAAAACTTTATTTTCGTAAATCTAAACTAAACAAGTATATTTCCTTTTAAGTTTAGTAACTTATTTAGTTTACAAAACTGATATTTGATAATTTATTTTTTAACTAAATGAAGCAAAAGGAGTTAGTGAAAATATAACTATGTTTTTAAAAGTGAACAACAATAATTTATAATGCAGTTAAAACTAATTAGTAGAATTTTTAATAAAAAAAAGCCTAACTATGACATAAATAACAAAACTTATGAATTTAGTTTGTACTTTAGAGCATATAAGTTTCCTATGGTGCTAAATGATAAATGTGAAATGTGAATCTCTGTATAAAGTTTATTTATGGGAAAAATCCACTTATTTAAATCCCTAAGAACTACTTTGGAGTTTATGTAACTTATTCAAAGTAGGATATAAATTTTTATAGGATTAAACTCAATTTGTATAATGTAAGGAGATTAAATCTACAAATAGGTAATATTTGAACAAAATTAGTGTTTATCATCTTTAGTTAAAAATTCCAATGTAAGGCGTATAGAATATGTGAACCAAATCTAGTATTCGTTTTAAAAATTAAAATGTATCAATACTTAGTATTTGCGAGGATAGCTTATTACAATGAAACTATTAAAAATATTAAGATGTTTAAAAAACGTTTTTTTTCACATTTTATAGTTTAAAACACAAACTTGATAACTAAAAAACAATAGGTGCCTAAAATTAAATAGTTGTTAAAAACTTGTAGACTAAAACGTATAAAGTATCAAAACATTTTCGATTAAGCAACTTTTATTTACAAAACTGGTGTGAAACTTATAAGTATTTTTTAGTCATATGTTTTATGTATAAACGAAATATATGAGTTAAGCTTAAAACAAGTTTCAAAAAAAGCTAAAATCAAAAATATATGTCTACACGAAATTATTAACCTTTTTTATAATGATGTGGTTTATTTATAACAAATCACTATAAAACTAGCTTCACAACTCGATCAATTTTACTATGTAAAAGCACAAAAAAAATATTTAATTCAGAAAAGTAGTGAAATTTTTTGTACATTTATAATATAAACTTAATAAAAATTAAATATTCTTTTTAGTTTAAATCGTTTTTCAAACTTATTTATTTGTATTCTAAATGTTTTTTTTCAGTTGTACAAAATAAACTTAGTATTTGTAGTAGCTTAAAAACAAAAGTATTGCTAGCAAAATTAAAAACAAGATATGTAAATCACGAATTTTAAAAGAAAAACTTATAATAATGGTTTGCAACTTCAGTACTAATTTTGTTTTATCAGTAAAATCTTAAGATTTTATAAACTCGCTTCAAATGACTAATAATTTTTTAACTTTTTGTCAATGTCTTAAAAAGTAAATAAACCACATAACTACTTTTAAATTTTTGATTTTCAGAGATTAACACGTTTTTATAGTTTAACAACAAACACCTTTAAAATTATAACTTGTATAAAAATTTAATGTAAAATTTTAATAAATTTTATACCGGAAAAAATGAGATGCAGAACTTGAAAATTAAACTTTAATCTTAAGATTGGTGTAATTGAGAGAAAAAATTATTTCGACTTGTTACAAACGCTAAAAAATTGTTTGAAGTAGATTGCAAACTAGGTTAATATCATTTTAGCTGGTTTGTTTAAATATAAATCGTTTAGTTTTAAAATCTGTTTATTAAGTCTAATAAAATTAGCCTCTGATATTAACCATTCAAAATATAGATTTAATTGTTTGTTAGCAAAAGATCTTAGTGTAACAAGTTCACTGGAATATATAGTAAAAACAAACTATACAGTATCTTCTTTTATTGCACCGACATGAATTTTAAACTGTTTAAGAACCAAATTAATTTAATAACTAAAAGAGTATTTAAGTCTGAATAGACAATAAAAAATTGAACTTAATTTTAATGTAAGTAAATTGAAATTCGAATTTGTACAGAAAATACTTTCACTCTTTAGAGATTAAATTGTTTTGTACGTAAGTAAATTTCATGTTTTTTCGTAATTGAAATTATTTAAATTAATCTTTACGAAGTACTGCGATCAAGAATGTATTTTTTATAAATCTTGTAGTTCACAATGACAAACTAATTGATTATTTAGCGTATACTCAAAAACTCACATTAATTGTAACTGGTTGTTAGCTTATAAAAACTTTTTTATTGAAATACTGAAAACTCTATCTTTTTCATAAAAGTTAGTCTTCTTTAAAATATTACAATCGGGATGTTTTTTATAAGGCCTAACAACTAAATTTCAATATAATAATAAAAAGTAAGCCACTCTACATTTGGGACAAGTTTATATATCTCAATAACAATAATACCTATAACAAAAACTTAACCGAAAGTTATTGCTATACATACGTAATACTGATTGAAAAAGTTTAAAGTTAAACAAAATATTTAATTAATAAAACTGAAAAAATATATTTCGTATTTGTGTGTTATTTAAAAAAAAATAAACTTAAATGTCATTCAAGTATAAGTTTTTAGTTACCTCAATACAAAAAGGTGTGTAAAAGTGATGTGTGTAAAAACATTAATATTCAATAAACTGTTTATAATGGTAATTGTATAATATACCACGAAACACGTTCGAAACACGAAATAAAGTTTATTAAAATGAATTTAAGTTATGAAAAAACACTATTCAAACTTTAAAAGTCAGTTTTGTTGTTAAACAAAATTGTTATAGTTAAGGTTTAAAAAATTTTAAGCTATTGGGTTGTTGAATTTATTTATTTTGCAAGTTAAACTGGTGCAAAGTTTTAAATAAGTTATAAGATCTGTACAACTACTCAACAGTTAAGTTTATTAAGATTTACAATTTTTATTACATGTTTATAAATTATTTTGTTAATAAGGTGTTTTAAATTCTTTTTTAAAATAACGAAACTCTATGTTCGAATTAAAGAATGCAAAAACCACTACTTTACTTGCTTGTAGGCAAAACTAAAACACGTAGATTCATGTGCATATACTGTTGTGTGAGTTGGATAGTCACGTAATTAAAATTTATTATTACAACGTAAGTACTTAATTAAACTTTACAAAATATTTTTGTTTTAAGTGACTTACTGATAGTTTAATACAGCTGTTTAACATAGTTAACATGCTGTAAATTGCGTTTTAGATATGCACATTATGTGAAAATGTTTTATTTACTTAGCTTAAAACAAAGATTAATGGCTGCAATAAATCATACGAAAACACGAACTTGAAAGTCAAACAAACGTTCAATAAAAACAGGTAAAGTCTATTATTTTGCACATGTTTCAATTCACTTTAATAAACTTTCCTAAATTAGTTTGATACTTAACAACAAAGTTACTTAAGTAACAATTTAAGACAAATCTGAATATATGATTGAAATCTAGAACTTTTACCCTAACTTTTGCTAAAAAAAGGGCTGATTAATTACTTCCAAATAAATTCTATAAACACTAGACTACAAAAACAAAGCTACTTTTAATGGTAAATTGTAGGTGTCAGTTAAAAAGTAAGTTAGAACACAACCATAATGTCTCACTATTACACTTTTGATAAGATATAAGGTAACACAAAAGTATTTATGAAACCATATTACAGAACTAACAATTAATTTTATTTTACCTTATTTTTAAGTTTATATAATTAGTTTAATTACTAAATTTGTTAATAACTTTTAAAAATAATCGTTTTTACTTTAATATCAAAACAAGAAAATGTTTTTGTAACAGATTGTTCAAAAAGTTTTTTTTTGTGTTATTTAAGTTTTTTTTTTGCTAATTTCAAGGACAATATTTATATAAGACGGAAACATTTTTATGTTATTTTAACTCTTTCTGTGGTTAAAACAGTTTAATTGTTCAGTTTAAATAAAACAATCGATAAATAAAGTAAATATTTTTTGAGAAAACCTTTATTTACTTATAGTTTAAAAAAAAAAAAGACTAATTTATTAAAACATTTCTAAAGAAGTCTTTCAAACTGCTGACAAAACTTCAATAAAAACATTTTTTAAACCATGTTGTCCATGTTGTCAAATACAAGTTTTTCTAAAAAAATTAAGGAAAGCATGTTTAAAACTTAAAACGAATAGTTCATTTAGTATCTATATATATATATATATATATATATTGTTAAGTACAAATATTTAATTAAAAATCAATCTTTTCAAACCCACAATTTTTAATCACCCAATAAACGAATGGTTTCTTTAAAGGTGTAAACTTTTGGCATTTTAATTCATCATAAATGTCAATACATAAATTAAACAGGAATTTTTATAATTAGATTTTACATTCCGGAAAAGCTACCAAAAATTTTACAATCCAAAACAAAATGTACAAAATTATTTAAAAGTAAAGCGAATGCAATCAATAAAATGTATGAAAAGAGCGGTTAAAGCACATTTTCAGTTAGAAATTTCAGCTCCTACATAGTGAGGCGGTTAGAAAAGGCGCTTCGCACATCTCAACGGATTTCACTGACTTCGCCCCGGGGTGTGATCTGACTTGGTATAAAACGATTGCACGGGGGAGTTGGAACCAGTCGCGTTTCTAGCTAGCAACTAGATATTAGTGACATAAAACTCATACTTGCTAGAACAACGGTTTTCGGACTGTTAAAAATTTTTTTAGGAAATTTTCCACTCAAGACTAGTTTTCGAATCTGGTTTTGTTGGTGATTTTAGACCGTGCTATTGGAGCTGAAATTAGTAAATTGTGAGTTGGTTTTATTCTATAATTATATGTAACAATATTATCTGTAATTAATAAGTTTTTGAATTAGTTAAAATATTAGAATTTTGCTGATAAAAACTAATAAGTACGTTACGCGTGTGCTAGTTCTAAACTGATCGTGACTTGTTATTCCGTTTACTTTGCGCGGGAATATTTTTGAAAAAGATAAACTTATATACATAAACTTAAATACTTAACTGTTTAGAATTATATGTTATAAACTTGTTGTTTACAGTTAAGTTTAACATTTTTTTAATAAATTAAATTAGCTTTAAAGTATTCAAGGGAATATAAAAGTTTAAACAACAATTGTCAAACAACAATGTTAAAAATTTGTTTACATTATGTCAAACAAAGCTCTACGAAAATTATACTGTTATATGATTATGATAATGAAAAATATATTTAAACACAGTTTGTTATCATTAAAAAACTTAATTAACAGTTTCTTTTATAACTTATTTAAAAGCATGATTGTATTAAGTTCTGTAAGTTTAATTATACAGTACGGTATATATATTAATTTTGATTTATTGATAAAATAGAGCAAAATTTTAAAATTTAGGTTGGCATTAGTTTTAAGCTATACTTTAATTTGTAGAAATACAGTTGATGATTTTAGACCATTGAGAACTAAACATTAGCAATATCAGAAATATTATTATGTGTATCCGTTGAGGAATACCATTGAGAACTAAACATTAGCAATATTAAAAATATTTGTATGTGTATCCGTTAAATAAACTTTCAAATTTATTAAGATATATTTTTGAAACAAACTATTTTTAACTCAAAACTGAAAGTAAAATAATAATAAAGAATGCAAATGTTTATGTTAAAAAGTATAAAGATTTTTTAAATCGTGTACGTTTAGACTTAGATCACTATTTTATCAACTTTAACGTTCAAATCTAATTACGCTTGTTTTCGCTCAAAACAGCTTTGATCTTATTATCGTGCCTCACAATCGCTTTCCGAAAGTCAAATTAAATCTTTATCTCTTTTCTACGAATTTTAGAAAACATAAGTTTGCGCTTGTTCAGTAGAAAGCAAAAGTTGTGTGGTATAAAAACTGACAAGTAAAATAGTGTGATATTTTAGATTGTTCTGCTCAAAAAACTGAAGTTTTAGTAAACTAATTTAATGTGATACAAAATGGTGTTTAAATAATGAGCGTAAATTATTAATCAATTTCATTAAGTAAATTATAAAGTTTATAAAAACTATAAACAAAATAAAAAACAAGTATGTGAAAAATCTATATTTACCTAAAGAAAAACTTATTTTCAAAGACAAATAGTTTGAATTTTACAAGCTTCGTTAAAAAAGCACCATGTGTAAAAAAATTTAGAGATAAGATTTAAGATATCGAACTTTCTGTGTGTATTTACTAATGTTTGAATAAAGTGGACCATTCAGGCATATAGTCAACACTTTCAAGTAATTTTAATGTCAGTATTTTACATCAATGCGTCTAAATTTAGCTCGATCGCTGTTACACCTTACTCAAAACCTAGCCTTGGAGCAAGTCTACATAAGCACGACCAATAATAAACAAGGAAGCAAATAAAAAATTAATATGAAAACTGCGGCGCTCAAACAATTAATCGGATTACAGAAGGTACAAGTCATCATACTTGTAAATATTCGAGCTCGCATATGTGTGCGCTTGTGCTGAGCACTCTGCCGATTTGCCCCGGGGGCGTACTGGCTACCGTCGCCTCGTGCCTGCCTGATATCGGTTTCTGACCGCCAAAATATTGCCTTGCATATTGCGGTTATAATGAAAATTTCAATACACAAGAATTTCTGTATTGAATATTCAATAGACATAAAGTTTTATGTACGTTTTTAAAACACAAGAATTTATATATTGATCTTCGAAAAAAAGAGCCAGAAAGTTTGAAAGCGATATTACATGTGAAATAATTCATCTAGTTCTATTTTTAGCATCTTATTAAAATTTTGTGAAACTATTTGAAAGCGCTATTACATGTAATTTATTCATCTATTTCTATTTTTAGTCTCTTATTTAAAATTTTGCGAGGGACAATTAATTGTTTTAAATAAAACAAAAGAACACGTCGCTCTGAAAAATATTACTATTTTACATCGTACACGTTCTCATAAAAACTTTAATATTTTGAACTGAACTTTAGTCAACAACTTTATAAAGTCTTTCTTCAATATAGAATTTTTTTTATGATAAATATTTACTTTATACTTTTCAACAGTTTTCCATCATGGATACACCTGCTATGTCAGGATTATGCTTTATAGCAACCTTGCTATTACTGTCTCAGATTACAATTGCTGAACACAACGTAAGTTTAATTACTTAATTATTTTACTGTATTAGTGTTTAGTACTTTTAAATCATTTTTTACTTTATTTATAATACCATGAGTTTTAGTAAATAATAACAAACTAAATCTTTTTATTTAACTATTAAATTTTAATTTTCTACAGGATTTGGAGAGCAGAGATGGTATGTTACGTTTTATTTTTTAATAAAAAACTTAAATTAAAATAAAACATATGGTTTTGTAAAACTAAAAAAGTTAAAATGCATTAAAGATTTTCGGTTAAAACAAAAGTAATTAGAACAACCACAAAAACAATACAACAATGAAAGCGTAATTAATCCGATAATTTACACAATGGCGTTTTGTTCAATTGACGTAGGTTGTTGATTAAGCCTTCAAAGCTGTCAAGTTTTCATACACAAACTTCCATGGGAATTTAATTTATTTTTGTTTATTCATCACGTGCCTAGTAAAACGTGCTATTTGAAGTAATTTGTCACAGTTGTAATCTTAATCTCTTATGTTGTTAGTGTAATTGAAAGCAATTTAGTATGCTTTGATGTTTTAGTAATTTTTTTCTTTCGCTTAGAAATAAGAAATCTAAATTAATATTTTTAAAATTTAACCACATTAAGTCAAAGCTTTAAGTAAATATTAATAAATAAATAAATTATTGCATACTTAAAAAGATAAAATTGACGTATACAAACTTAAATTTAAAAAAAGTATATTAACTTTTCAGAACTTTACATTCAAACTGAAATTATTACTTTTATTTATTTAACGTGTAAAGTTACTCATTAATCAAGGAATTATTAAAGTGCGATACCTTTCCAATAACTTGTAATATTCAAAAAATTTGCAGTACTGATTTCTTTTTTTTACTTATATTATGTTTAGCAAAAGAAAGTACAGCAATGATAAAATTATACAAAGTTGAAATAAAGAACTTAACAGTTTGATTTTGGAAAAGTATAGCAAAAAACGAACATTTTTTAATTTAAAAATTTGTTCTTAATTGTTACTCAGAATGCTTTATTTTATCAGTATACTTTTAAATTTCAATGAACAACATGTAAATGAACACGACTATTAAAATTGTACTTGTTCACATTTGCATATATATATATATATATATAAATCTGTATTAGTTCACAAAAATATAAATACAAAAATATATATAAACCACCCTTACAGTACACGCGGTGCCGCGCAACAACTCCTACTTCATCCTGGACACGACCCGACTGACCTACGACGACGCCAGGAAGGCCTGCCAGTCCCAGGGAGACGACTCCGACCTTGCCGTCGTCAGGAGCGCGGAAGACCTCGCGGCTCTCAAGGAGGAGATGAAGAAGCTCCTCGACGGCGAGATCTCGTACGTGTGGAGGGACGTCTTCGACAACCCCTCCAACATCGGCTTCTGGGTCGGAGGAAGGTCCGACGACGACTCCGAGGAGTGGAACTGGGTCGACGAGATCGCGATCCCCATCCCTCAGAACAACGACAAGGTAAGTGCAATGATTTTACTTCTGTGTATAAACGTAATAATCTTGAAAGTTGAAGTTCAACTTGTGTGCGTTTTAACTATTTTTTTAATATTGGCTAATGAACTAGTTTGTTATATAAGCTAAAAAAAATTTGCTTATTTAATTCAACATACACGTAAATGAGTTCACACTTATATTGATATAATGACGTAATAATAAATAGAATTTTCAAATTGTGTGTTCATTTTAACTAATTTCTATGTTTTATTTATCTTATAAACCTGACTGATTACTAGTTTTTTAAAATCAATCATCCATTATATTTAGTTTAAAATATACAAAAGGGTTTCGACAACTGGTTCAAGATCCCTCAGTGGCACTACAGCAAGCCCAACCTGTACAAGAAGGAGGACCAGTGCATGTTCATGTCGATCAGGGACAACATGATGGGGTACGACTCGTTCGGAAGCTGGTTCGACGACTCTTGTGTCGAGGAGAAGTACTTCGTCTGCGAGAAGAAGATCACCGTGCAGAGTTTGTTTTTTTATTTGTATTTTTCTAGATAGATCTTACAACGTTTAAAAACTAAATAAAGATCTTGATATTAAAAGTTATTTTGTTGCAACCATTTAATTTCTTTTTGACAAACTTTCAATAATTTTTCGACCTTTATATCAATGTTTAACAAACTCAAAGCTAAACAATTAATTTAAAAATAACTCGTTCGTTTTAAGTAAAGTTTATTTATTTTACAAAGACTTTTTAATTCATCAGTATACTGTTATATTTTTTATAATTTTTAAAGTTCTATTTTAAAATTAATAACAACCACCAAACAGGAGACGAGATGTCCTCGGGTCTTGACTTGGAAACGAGGAACCTCGTGCTGGGTTGGACCCAGTGGAACGAGTACGGAGCTTGTTCGACCACCTGCGGCAACGGGTTCCAACTCAGGTTCCGCGCCTGCCCCAACGGAGTGCCCGGAATCGGTGCCTGCGCCGGATCCATGGTCGAAGTAAGTTGTTTGAACTTTAACTATTGGTTTAGTATTGCAAATAAAATAAACTGAAACTATATTCAGTTGATAAGTTGAAATTAATTTTCTTTGAAATAAATAATTCCATGTGATTTTAGTACGTAGTAAGATTTTCAGAGTTTAATTAGAAACTAACGCTTTTACTATTGATAAAAATTTTCAGAGACAACCATGCTTGTTATCACAATGCGGAGTCGGCTGGAAGGCGTGGGGAATGTTCTCCGCTTGCTCAGTCACCTGCGGTAACGGAATCAGATCAAGGTAAGATAAAAAAAAACATTTTTAAATTACTTATACATACACTTTAGATAAAAAACTGTATTAAAAGCTTTAGTTTATAACTCGCTGCAAAACAGTAAATATTTTTCTTACCAATTTTCATTTTCAGGATTCGTGAATGCACAAACGTGGCCGGTATCGGCTGTGAGGGAGACGCAGTTGAAACTGAACTCTGCCAGGAATCTCAGTGCGCGTACTTCGGAGAGTGGACCGCTTTCAGCCCCTGCTCTGCTTCCTGCGATGGAGGTATGTTTTAAGTTTTAGATGAAAGTATCATTTGATAGTTATTTTTTAGGAGAAAACGAAGGCTCACAACTTTTTCTATCTTATAAAAATAAAACATTCCATATATTTTTTTAGTCAAACAGTTATTTATTAAAAAGTATAACCTCACCTCCCTTTTAAAATGATTTATTAAGATATTTAACAAGTGTCAAAAGACCTCAATAGAACAAAAATTTATAATACATATAATGATAACTGATCATTAAACACATGCGAACATGAATATTTTATGATTCTAATTTCTACCAGGAGTGCAAGTAAGAGTAAGGAGGTGCGTGAACGGAAACGTCGGTGACGCCGGATGCCTCTCGGAGGACTCCACGGAAAGCGCCGCCTGCAACGTAAACGTTCCCTGCCCCGGTTGGTCCGGATGGTCCGCATACTCGCAGTGCTCGGTGTCTTGCGGAGGGGGAATCACCGTGAGGACGAGGACCTGCAACAACGGTGTGGGAGGAATCGACTGCCCCGGAGACGATACCAAAGTGAGATTATTTTTGAAAATAGCTGTTTAAAGTTTTAATTGTAAACCTTTATTATTTCTTTAAGCAAGCATTTAATGTGATATTTTTCCAAGTAGGAGATAAAATTAAAAATGTGTAAAAAAAATGTATTTACAAAATAGCATACTGATATAATTTAAATAAAATAAGCATCTTTAAAATTCAAAACTGCAGAATTAACACAGTAATTACCAAAAAAAAACTGTTTCAGACCGAAGAGTGCAACTCGCAAGCTTGCAACGTCGCCCAGTGGGGACCCTGGGGACCGCTGACCATGTGCTCCGTCACCTGCGGTGGGGGCATGGTGACCAGGACCAGGATCTGCATCAACGGCGAGATAGGCGAGCCCGGATGCGACTTGCTGGAGGACGCCATCGAGCAGCAGGTGTGCAACGCCCAGGAGTGCGAGAGGTGGTCCATGTGGTCGGGATTCGGAGCTTGCGGCGCCACTTGCGGTTTGAGCGCCAGGGTGAGTGGTTTATCATTGAAAACATATATCACCTATATATGAAATAAACTTAAAATGTTTGGATATTAAAATTTTTAATGATATTTAAAACTTGTAAACTAACAACCATCTATTAAACTTCAAATGTTTCATCTCCAAATATTTTTTCTTCTTTTCTTTAAACCCTTTTCCTCATTGCAGTCACAAACACGTACCTGCATCAACGGAGTGGCCGGCAGCAACGGGTGCCCCGGCTCGTCCGTCAACACCGAGCCGTGCAGCTTGGGCGCCTGCCCCTCGTGGACTCAGTGGTCGGATTTCTCGTCTTGCACCACCAGCTGCGGCGGCGGTCTTCAGACTAAAACAAGGTAAGTTTCATAAGTTTAAAGTGTTGATTACTCTGAGTAGCTTTCAATGAAACTAAAGTGATTTGTAGGGTAAAGTTTAAATATCTGTCTTTTTGTTAGCTGTTTCTAATACCCCTAAAACTACCCTAATAATTATTAAAGAAGAAAATTAAATCTTTATCGTCAACAGGACATGCCCTGGAGGAGTTGCTGGAGTCGATTGCGCCGGAGACAGCGACATGACTATTTCATGCAACGCTCAAGAGTGCGAGAGATGGTCCGAGTGGACCGACTTCAACGCCTGCTCGGTCACTTGCGGCGGTGGAGAGAGGTCGAGGACCAGAACCTGCATCGGAGGCGTAGCCGGCATGGCCGGTTGCTTCGGTGCTTCTGTTGATGTGAGTAGAAAAAAAATAATCATAAAGTGGTACTTAACATCATAAAAAGTTTTTTTTTCTCGAAAACTTGTCTGCTGATTAAGCTTTTAAAAACTGTTTTTATATTTTGCCGAAAGACAAGTTTACTTCAAAAAAAATCAGTTCGAGTTTCAACCTATTATTTTGTATTTAAAACTTTTTTATTACAGACCATCGGCTGCAACTTGCAAGCGTGCGCCTTCCTCGGCGAGTGGGGAGACTACAGCTCGTGCTCGGTAACCTGCGGGTTCGGAACCAAGACCAGGTCCAGGATGTGCCTCCCAATAGGAGTGAACCCCATGCTGTGCCCCGACGGACCACTCGTTGAGGAGATCGGGTGTTCGGATAGGGTCGACTGCCCGGCGTTCAGCGTGTGGTCAGACTACTCCGAGTGCAGTGTCAGCTGCGGAGGAGGAGTTCAGACCAGGAACAGGTTCTGCGTAGGTGAGTGGCTTTCATGTTTACGTTCATATGTAATATAGTTATAGTTTAACGAACAATGATTACATTACTTTGCGCAAGTTAAAAATACTAAAAATCTCTAAGATGTGTTTTCGAGTCGGGTGACATTATTTGATGTTTACATTTGGAATTTATGTAGCTAACAAATGAAATAGCCTATTTGAACAACTTGAAATAAATTATAGTCTACAAACTAGGCTCATATTCAAATAAACAAAAATAAACTTACCTAACTAAAATAAATGTTAAGGCGGACTACAACATACCAAAAATAATTTTAACTTAAAATGAATGTTAAGGCGGAACGGTCGGCGAAGGAGACTGCGTCGGAGCAACCAGCGAGTCGAGAGCCTGCAACGAGCAAGTCTGCCCCGCGTGGTCCGTCTGGGCCCGCGGCGAGTGCTCCGCCACCTGCGGCGCTTCTTTTGCCGTGGAAACGAGGACGTGCGTGAACGGAGACGTAGGACAGATCGGTTGCGAGGGAGAAGCGTCCAGAACCGTCGCTTGCTCAGTCAAAGTAAGTGCAGTTTCAATACAAAAAAAGTTATAAACAAAGTAATAGTTAACGTAATCAGTTTTTCTTCTACATTTTCTAATATGTTTCTTATTGTAAACAAAATTTTTAGGAATGCGAATACTGGGGACAATGGTCTGATTTCGGCGTCTGTTCAGAAACCTGCGGCGACGGTCTCAGGACCAGGTCCCGCATCTGCGTCAACGGAATGGCCGGCGACAACGGTTGCCAGGGAGATGCCATGGAAACTGACATCTGCGTTTCCAACGTGGCTTGCGGATCGTGGAGCGTCTACGTCAACGTAGGATTTTGCTCGTAAGTAGAAATAAAAACAATTAAATTCTAAACTGAGTTAAAACTGTTGATAATAATAATATGATTTGAACAAAACAACTAAAAATATATATATAAAAAATAAAAAAATAAAAACATTTTACCCTACAGAGCAACTTGCGGAGGAGGCACCATCTTCCAACGCCGCACTTGCTTGAACGGCGAGGCGGGGTTCGGAGGATGCCTCGGATCCGCCACCAGGAACCAGCCCTGCAACGTGCAGGCTTGCGAGTTCTGGGGACAGTGGAGCATGTACGGAGCTTGCAGCGAAGCTTGCGACGGCGGTATTCAGGTTTGTGATGAGTTTGAACTGTTGTTATGTAAACATAAAAAGATAATCAAAAGTACAGTAAAAAACCAATAAAAGTACTTTTATTAACAAAAAAAATTTTCTAGGTATGAAATTGATTTTACTTATTTCTTTTATCTTAATAAACAACCTAACTCATACAAAAATAACATATTATTTTTTAAACAGTCAAGGACAAGGGAGTGCGTGAACGGCAACCAGGGCATGGAAGGATGCCTCGGCAGCGCCACCGAGCTGCAGAACTGCAACGAGGTGCCTTGCCACACGTGGACCCTGTGGTCGGCGTACAGCGAGTGCTCCGTGTCGTGCGGAGAAGGTTTGAGGAGCAGGGAGAGGATCTGCAACCTCGCGGAAGGAGCTCCAGCTGGTGAGTTTAATTTATAATTCTTACTTAAAATCGCGTCATCTGGCCGGATCAATCAACAAGTTTTAAGTTGAAGAATTAAAAAAAAAAATTGAAAATAAAACTTCAAAAACCTTGATTAAAAACTGCTAACTAACTTAAAGCAATACTGACTTTCAGCCTTTTTACCAACAGACTCCTGCAAGGGAGAGGCTTTTGAAGTTCAGGCTTGCAACAACAAGGCCTGCTCCAGATGGGGACCTTTCAGCGAATACGGTGCCTGCACCAAGTCATGCGGAACCGGATTCCAGTTCAGAACCAGAAACTGCATTGACGGAAAGGTAAATAAGTTTAAAGAACAAAAATTGTACTAAACCAAAAGAAATATTTTTAAATGACCATTAGCTTAAATGACTTAGACTCAAGTAATCTACAAAAATATTTTCAACAGTTTTTACGAAGGTCATTTTATTTTTCCGAACAAAAATAAAAATTTTAATTATAATCTTTTAACTTCAGCCCGGCGACGAAGGATGCAAGGGCGCGACCTCGGACTTCCAGATGTGCAACGAGCAGCCGTGCCCCTTCTTCAGCCAGTGGTCCTCCTTCGGCGCGTGCTCGGTGAGCTGCGGCGGCGGCGTGCACGCCAGGAACAGGGAGTGCGTCAACGGCAACGTGGGCGACCTCGGCTGCACCGGCATCCTCCAGGAGGTCGAGTCGTGCAACGAGCAGCCGTGCCCGATGTGGTCCGTGTGGGCCGAGTGGGGCGAGTGCTCGCAGAGTTGCGACGGCGGGTTCATGACCAGGAGCAGGACGTGCGTCAACGGCGACCAGGGCATGATGGGCTGCATGGGAGACGCGTTCCAGACCAAGCCCTGCGTCAACAGACCTTGTGGTTGGTAGCAGAGTTTTTATACTCGTACATTTCACTTTTGATAATAAATAACCCATCAAAATTTTATGAGAAACTACTTGAAAATCAACCACAAAACTTAGATCTCGCCATCACAATTCTGAAACTAAGTTGAGATTTATATAAAGATTTTCAACTAAAATAAAAAATCTGAAAAAAACTATATATAACCACATAATATAAGCGAACCTTAAATATCCTTCTAGTTAATAATCATTTTCTACAGACGAGGCTTTCAGATGGACTGGGTGGAGCAGATGCTCTGTTACTTGCGGCCCGGGAGGCATGGAGACCAGATCTCGCCCGTGCATCATGAGTGAAATACTCGACGGATGCACCGAGCTCATCATCGAAACCAGACCTTGCATGAACACTGTAAGTAACTTACTATATTTAAAGTCAATAGTCTTTTTAACTACTGTTCTTTTCATATTTGTCAAAACTCGTGTTGTTTGTTTAAAAGACTAAGGTAATTAAAACTAAAAAACTACATATCTAGGAGCAATTGTATTTAACACAGTTTATAATAGATATTACAACTAAAATACAATTAAATACACCAGTGTGAGTAAAATTTTAAAGCATTGTATTAACTATTAAATGACGTCATAATCAACAAACAGCCGCCGATGTGCGCCCAATGGAGCATGTGGGGAGCGTTCGGCGACTGCTCGGTCACGTGCGGCCAGGGAACCCAGATGAGGACGAGGGTTTGCGACAACGGCATCGGAGGGGTGGACTGCCCGGGGTCGGCCAACAACTACCAGGCCTGCCAGCTTGCGGCGTGCGAATACTGGGGACAGTGGTCGGCGTTCACCGCGTGCAGCGTCACCTGCGGTGGCGGAATCCAGGTAAGATAGTTTTGTTTGGTAAATACTGTTTTTATGGATTAATAAAAACACAACTTTTATTAAGTCACAGAAAAGAGATACTAAATGAGTTTAGTGTATTTGTTTTTCAATGAAAATTTGTTTTCAATGTTATCACTAAATAAGAACTGATTTATATTTAAAAAAGTTAGAAAAACTCTGAAAATTTATTGTGTACTGATATTTCAACTGTCATCAATTATTTGCCTATTTCCAGCAACGTGAACGTTCTTGCATTGGCGGAGAGGCCGGTACAGGAAACTGCATGGGATCAGTTGTCGACAGAAGACAGTGCGGACAACAGTCTTGCGGTGGACAATTTGGTAAGCTGACAATAATTGTATGAAAAGTATTTTTGTTGTCGAGTACTTGTTGCTAACAATTGTATAAAATTAAGTTATAAACTTCTGTTGTTGTTTTTTTTTTCTTACGCTTGAATCAGGCATCAAAATCCAAACAAAATGAAAGTCACAATTAAACACGACATACTATAATACACAGGATGCAAACCACACGATATTGGTTACGTGTTGGACGTCAGCTCCAGTATCCACTCGAAGAACAAGGAGGACTTGAGAAAGTTCGTCATTGAAATTTCAAAGAGAATCCCCATCAGCCAAGACGAAAACAGGGTAAGTTTTAAAATATTGTGGTCACTATTCGAATAAAAAAAACTAAAAAAACTTTCAATTAGTTGTTTTGTTTCTAGTTGATCACTTTAAGTATTTTACAAAAATATAAAATTCAAACCGGCTACAACTTATAATTTGTATCACAACTTAAACATTTAGTACATAGTTGTCTGTTTTATAAATAAATAAAATATTAAAATTTAAACGTGAAACTCAACTCTTACAATCTGCAGGTCTTCGCCTTCCAGTACAGCAGCAGAGTTACCCCCTTGTGGTACCTCTCGCGCTCCGTTTCCCAGTCCTTCGTCATCGAGGAGCTCGAGCAGATGGACTTCAGCTCGCTGTCGGGCACGTTCACCGGGTGGGCGCTCAACTACGCCGACAAGGTGTACTTCCACAAGCACAGGGGAGACAGGGCCGACATCCCCAACGTCGTCATCCTCTTCACCGACGGAAAGTCACAGGACGACGCCGTCGCCAAGGCCGAGGTGAGAATAAAGTTTTGTTTTCAGTTAGAACATTAATTTAAATTAAAAATCCAAGATATTATTTAGATATCTTTTTAAAAATTGAGACATAGCGTTTTTTTTTTTGATTAATTGATTCAATTCACTCATATTTAATAAAAATATTTTTCTATGATTTTTTTTTTTTTATAAGAAAAAAATTATTTACTTATATTAATCAACAAATAAATTCCAGGCGTTGAAAAAACGCGGTATCAGGATCATGGTGGTCGCCACCAGCAGAACTTGGAATCCTGAGGAAGTCAACGGAATCGCTTCATCACCCGCCTCAGACAACGTGTTCTCGTTCAACAAGTTCCTCGATCCAGCAACCGCTGACGAGATCGTAGACGAGTTGGTTGGACAAATCTGCCAGGAAGGTGAGAAAATTTGATAATAGAAGTCACAATGTAAAAATGATAAATCATAGCTCTGTTTTCTTCTTATCATTGTAACATTTTAATAAACAAACATCATAATTTAACAATTTGGGTTTCAAAAAAAAAATGTTTTAATCGTTAAACTCGCACATTCTTATTACTATAAATGATATTACAGTAAATTATCTTAGTTTTTTCAATAAAGAGTACGGAAAATGGGGAGCGTGGTCAACATGCAGCGTCACCTGCGGATCAGGACTTCACTCGAGATCGAGAGCTTGCCTCAGCGAGGTTTGCGCGTCAGCACTCGAAGAAACTGAAGTGAGTGTATATATATAGTATATATATACATCGTACAGTGTGCTTTGTAAAGATCGAGTTTTAAAAGTTTGAAATAAAAATTTAAGCTGTGCCTCAAGCATAAGCTTTTAAAAGTGACTTGAAAATCTAAGTAATTTTTTAAGTGTTTCAAATATTTTTCTCACAACTAGAAAATAGTATGCAGTAAACAAATGTTTAGAAAAATAACTAAAAAGCAACTTGTTAACCAACATCACCTATTGAAAGCTTTGACTTAAATTTAATTATTATAATTTTAAACCTATTATTACTATATAAGCTCCAAAACCTCTACATATGCCAGGAAAGTCTAAAGTATGTGGACGTACTAACAACAAAACTAAAAACTTATCTTTTTTAACCTAGCCTGGAGTTAGTAATTTTAAACTTACACATTATAACTATTTGATAACTTTTCACAGGAGTGCGTCGTCGGCGACTGCCCGTACTGGCTCCAGTGGTCTTCGTTCGGCGAGTGCAGCGACAGGTGCGGGGGCGGAACCCAGATGCGGACGAGGGAGTGCTCCCAGAGCGACGAGATGGGAGAGCCCCGGTGCGTCGGACCGAGCGTCGAGTACCAGAACTGCAACGAACAGGTATTTTGATTTTATTGTTAGTAAAACAGAGTGTATAGAGTATTGTTAGTTGATTGTAATACTTTGCAGAACTTAATTTCGTTCTAAGCTTAAACAATATTCTTAACTTTGTTTTTCAAACAGTCTTTTCTTGCTTTCGTAAGTCGAAGACTTGCAAATTATTAATAATTGTTTACTCTCAATAAAGCAGTTTTTGTTAACCATCACGAAATTAAAAAGCACTTTTTTAATTTAAAAGCAAGCCGCAAGCAATAAATATTTTATTCACAGGCTTGTGAAAGATGGAGCGAATGGGGAATGTGGAGTCAATGCGACGCCACATGCGGACAAGCAACTAAAATGAGGGCAAGGTCGTGTGTTGGTGGCATGCCGGGAGATCCAAACTGCCAGGGAAGCACCACAGATATGGAAATGTGCAACAATAACGTTAGTTGATTGAAATGTTAAAGAAACGAAGTCATCTCAAAACTATGTAAAAACTAAACAAAAAACGTTCTGTTGTTCCTTAAAACATATTTTCAATTAAGTACACACGATATACTTTTTATTACTTTTACTTAAACTTCTGTATTGACTATTGTTCTTAAACTACTAAAACAGTCTTATCATTTCATTTCACTGCAAAACTTGTCATTTATTTTAAACTTGTCAACTCTCAAACAGGACTGTCCACGATGGAGCTTGTGGTCTGACTTCAGCGACTGCTCGGCATCGTGCGGTGACGGCAACCAAGTGAGAACCAGGCAGTGCCTGAACATGCCCATGAACAACCAGGACACTACCGTATGTGGGGAAGGCCCGGTTGTAGAAAGACGTGCCTGTAACAACAGGGTTGGTATTTGTTAACAATAAAAAAATAAACACTTAAGACGAGATTTTTATTAGTTTCCGCATTATATCTAATTATCGAACTGATAAATTTCTGATTGAACTTATTAAGCACATAAATTTCTCAAATTTAACAAAAAGTTTACATAACAAAAGATCACAAAAAAAATAATATAGTTTTATTTATTTTACAAAATATAAAAACACTTGAAATAAAGTTTTAACTAGTATCTGTTCTCTCGTTAAATTACACTCTAAAAAACTTTATTTTTAGTTTTCTATATATCAATTATCTATTATATACATTTTAAACTCATTCCGTTTAAAGCTCGTTTAAAACACGTGGAGTATAGCAACTTAAATGATAAAAAAAAGCGAAACACTTTTTAATAAAACTTTATTTATTATAGTATCAAATTTTAAGATAAAAAATAAAGTGTACATTTTTGTTGAGATAGGTAATTTACTTAAACTTAACTTTGAAAAAGCTTTTATCAACAAGCAATCTTCTACTTATAAACTACTTGCAAACTCATGAAAATTCTTCGCAATACACTTTTTAAATTGATCACACGTTTTATTGAACATAACCTCGAGCGAATATTTGCTGCGGTTTTTGTTTACACCAATTTCGTTGCAAATAACACGTATTTCGCGCTAAGTATGATCAATTTTTTTTGCATAAGTTAACTATTTTGAAATTTTTGATTTATTGCATTTTTCACATCGCAACTGAAACACTCATTCTAGTTTATCTACGTAAGCACATGTTTTAACGCGGGTGGTAAAATTACCGCACAAAAGTATTTCAATTTTTCGCAGCTGTAGTTTTACTTTACACTGAAACGTAGAATAAAATATTCTAAATTTTTTTAGCTATTAATAACTTTTCAAAGTTTTCATAAACTTGATAAAAACTTACCAAAATTACACTAAAATAAAAACTAGAGTTATTAAATATTTTGAATAAGAAGAAAAAAACTATAATAATTCAAACAGGTACAAAAGTTAATTATGATACATGAAAAATATTTACAGTGCACTGTAGCGCAAAATAAAAAAAATCCGAGACTACTTGAAAAGTAAAAAACGATTCTATTCAACCAAATAGAAAATTTATAAATAAAACCAAGAAGTTTTATTAACTATAACGTCACACAAACGCTTCAACAACGACAGAAATGCGAGGGATGGAGCCAGTGGGCCGACTTCAGCATGTGCTCTGTCTCGTGCGGAGGAGGAATCATGGAGAGAGTTAGGGAGTGCATCGACGGACGGATCGGTGACGCCGGATGCCAGGGCGTCAGGATCGAACAGAAATCCTGTAACGATCAGGTAGGTTAAATATAATTTTAAAATATTTACAGGTAAATTGTTAGTATTTTAAAGTTGTTTGTGCAGATGTTTTTAGTATTAAAAAAAGTTAACGAACTTTTTATAAAAACTGTTTGAACAGTTTTTTGTTTTAAACAGCTGTTAAGCATGATTATAGTTGTTAAAAAATACACTATGAATGAAACTACTTATAAGTAAAACATCTATGAACAATTACAGAGACATTTGAAAAAAACAATAAATTACTTAAACAACTTTTTTTAAAAACCAAAGTCAAGCAAAACCAAGACAAATAAAAATCTAACAGGCTTGTCCGGCATGGGCATCTTGGGGAGCGTACTCCGCTTGCAGCGAATCCTGCGGTGAGGGCTTGAGGTCCAGGTCGCGCGAGTGCGTCGATGGGGTGGCGGGAGTCGACTGCGCCGGAATGGAGCAGGAGACGTCCACGTGCATCGTCCAGATGAACTGCCCCTACTGGTCGCCCTTCACCTCGCCCACGCCGTGCTGCGGTGAGGGAACCACCACCATCACCAGGTTCTGCATCAACGGTGAGGTGGGTCAGCTGGGATGCATCGGGTCCCAGTACAACGAAGTCGCCTGCTCGTTGGGAGTGAGTTTTGAGTTTGAAAAAATTAGTTTTGGAATAATTTACATCAAAAGTTTATTTTATTTTTCAACTTTTGTGTTTCATAGTAAAATGTTAATAAAAATAAATGAACAATATAATCATTTGGACTGAGTTGAATTTGAACTAACTAATTGTAGAAAATTTCACTTCAAAGTTGTAATTTATTTCTTTTTCATATTTCATAGAAACAAGTAAAGGTTTATTCAATATTTATTTCAAATTCAGCTTTTTGTAATTTAATTATCAAACTATTTTTACTTAACCAACAAATTCTCACACAGCCATGCGCAAGTTGGTCGACATGGCAACAGTGGGCCGACTGCAGCAGAAGCTGTGGAAACGGAATGAGGTTCAGGTTCAGGACCTGCGTCAACGGAACCATCGGAGACAAGGGATGCGACAACGGACCTAACTCAGAGGAACAGACCTGTAACTTGAGGGTGGGTAGTTTTAGCATCGTAGAGTGAAAACAAATATAACTAAATTATAAATTTAAAGTATTTAAAATAATTATTTGCTACTTAATGGCCGGTAGGCTTCAAGATTGCAATTTCCTAAAGATAACTTTTCAAGTTTTAGTTATACATAACATACTCAACTTTAACAACGTTATTTTACTAAAATAAATACCAATTAATACTTTTCAATAAAAGTAGGCAACTAGTTAACTCAATACTATTTTCAACAGCGCTGTCCAATATGGAGCCCGTGGAGCGACTGGAGCATCTGCTCGAGATCTTGCGGAGGAGGAATGAGGACCTCCACCAGGGTGTGCAACGGAGGAAGCAACGCCGAGTGCGGAGGAAGCCAGGACGTTGAGAGGACCGAAGCTTGCAACGAACAGGTATTGTTTTGATATATACTTGACTAGTTATAGAGAAAGTAGTTTTAAAAAATTAAATTTTTTTATAGTTTGCTGTACTTAAACTTCAAAATTTTTTTCAAGCAGCTCAGAATTTTTACAAACTTTTACACCTGATCATAAATTTTAGCTTTTCAATTATAAAAAACAAACCATAACGAACTATATAAAAAAGAGTTAACTTTAAACTTTTTGATATCTAACTCATTTCAGCATAAAATTGTACACTTTTAAATTTAAAACATGTTATAAAAAATACAAATCGCAGGCATGCCCCGGATGGATGCTGTGGTCTGATTGGACCGGATGCAGCGCCACTTGCGGTGGCGGAGAGCAGACGAGGGACAGGATGTGCGACGGGCAGATCGGAGAAGGAAACTGCGTCGGCGCGTCGACCGAAATGAGATACTGCAACGGACAGGTATGACGTCATAATTGATTTTGTGTGACTTTTTTTTATCAAACTTGAATCGAGTCAAGGTGAAAGCATAACTTCTCATTTTTATAATTTTTAGGCGCAATTTATTCGAACAGTTTACGTTTTTTTTATGGTTGAGGAATGTCATCTGTGCGTTGTATACAAAAGTTTACGTTTGAAACTTAAAAGTAGAACAAATTTTTTTGAACGTAGACTGTTTGCCAAAACTTTTTAATTCGTTTTGACTTTTGAAAAGTTCATGCAATCTCAAGTTACACAATTTCAGCTTCATTTCGTAATTATTTAAATAAAATTGCCGCCACTGTTGTGTATTGGCGACTCGCGCCAGTCGGTAATTTGTAAGCTTATACTCAACTTGTAAACATAAACATTTCTATCTAAATTTTAACTTTAGATGTATGAAGCATCAGTTTGTTTTTTATCTAAAAAAATTTCTTGCCTTCTCAAATTACAAAGTTTCAGTTTCTTTCGTAATTACTTTCAACAAAATAAAAACTGTTGCAACGCCGACATGCAACTCGACTACTGGTTTATTCGTAATGCAGGTGAAAATAATGTAATTGGCGTTCAATTACTTTCAGTAAACTATAATGAGCGCCTCTTACGCTTTCTGCTGCAACAGCATTAGGTATCGGCTTTCTCACGAAACTGCCGGCTTATTATTTCAAGTTTGAGAAATTTAGCATCGTACCACGCCCCTGTTTATGTGCACACATCGCGATAAGCCATAACAAACAGAACATGTTTATTTGTTTGTGATGACCAATTAAGCTTATGTGCGTTGACTATTTTTTGATGGTCGAACAAACTAAAAGCTATAATTTATAGAGATGATTAATGCTTTGTTGAAAATTAACGTAACTTTTGAGCTTAAATATTAGTTTAATTGACAAATTTTGAACTATTATGCCTATTTGTAAAGTTTAGTGAAAATAAGCTTAGTTATTATTTTTTTTCAAACCAGGCCTGTCCCAACTGGTCAGCTTGGGTTTCGTGGACGCCATGCACTCGCAGCTGCGGTCAGGGCACCCAGTCCAGGAGCAGGATCTGCATCAACTCAGACCTCAACTCCGTCGGATGCCCAGGAGACGCTTCTGAAACACGCGTCTGCGTCAAACCTGTGAGTTTTATTTGTTGATAGTTATTTAGAAGAATGACCCAAGAATAAAATAGTTTTAGAATGTTTAGTTAGTGTGAGTGTAGTATGTTCTTAATGAAGTATATAATAGAGCTTGTGTTTGAAATAACTAAATTGAATTTTAAACTCTTTATTTTGATTAAGTATAAATAATTTGAAATCATTGAGCTAACTTAAGTTATAATAGAAACTTTTCAAAACTTTTTTAACAGTTTTGATTTTTTATAACGTACCAATAATTTCAATAGGACTGCCCACAATGGACAGAATGGGGCAGATGGTCGGAATGCAGCGCCACCTGTGGTCAGGGCGCTAAGGCGAGGACGAGGGTCTGCATGTCCGGTGACGTCATGAGCTACTCGTGCCCCGGCGAACCGATTGAGAGAATGGACTGCTTCGTTGAGGTTAAAATTTGTTGAAATATTAATACGTATCGAACAAAAAGGTTTTACAACTCAGTTCAAAGCCGTTAATGTTCACGTGTTACATTAAAAACTTAACACGAGATGAACTGATTTCAAACTTCCTTTTTTGATTTAATTTTTGTCAAATTACTAAAATGTTTGAAGTTGCTTCAAGTTCACTTTCGTAAACAGACAAAACCACAAAAACTTTACTGTTTACAAACACATGTCAACTTATTCAAACAAAACTTCAACACAGGAATGCGCAAGATGGCTTCCGTGGGGAGACTACGGAATGTGTGACGTCAGCTGCGGAGGCGGAAAGAGGGTGAGGTCCAGGGACTGCCTCCCACTGAGCTCGGATTGCGGAGACTTGGAGGGATCCAGGTTCCAGGAAGACGAGTGCAATAACCACGTAAGTTTTTTGAATACAATTTTAAACGTTTTAATTTACGCTAAAACTTGTTTTATACCAAATAAATATATTTACTTATCAAAAATTAATGTTTTACAAGACAATTTTTAATTTAAAGTCTTTATATTAAGGCATACTTACGATAGCATGCGAATATTTTCCGTTAACAATAAACACCAACAAAATTAGATATTAAACTTATGAAAAACCACCAGGCTTGCCCCGGTTGGTCGACATGGACACCATACAGCGCCTGCAGCGCCACATGCGGCGGCGGATACAGGAGCAGGTCACGTGAGTGTTTGAACGGCGAAGCTGGCGAGGCCGGTTGCGAAGGAAACAGTGACGACCTTGATGTTTGCGGAAATAAAGTGAGTTGAGTTATTTTATAAAATTTGTCATTTGTTTAAAAATTTGTTATTGCAATGTTAAGGTTAAACGCTAAACACAACGAGTTTAAAACCTTTCAAAGTATATTTGCAAACGGCATCACTAAAAACGTTCTAGTTTTAAATGCCACACTTTAAAACTTAACAATTCTAGAAGTCTAAAAATTTTTCGGTTTAACGATCGTTCAACTTATTAAAGTTTATAAACTTTTTTCTTCCTAGTTTTATAACTAAACTATATATAATTCTAATACTTCTAATCTCACAGGACTGCCCGGCCTTCAGCCAGTGGTCGGACTGGTCCGAATGCACGCAGACGTGCGGCGGGGGACGCGAGAGGCGCAACAGGGTTTGCGAGAACGGGTTCGTCGGCGAGGTGGGTTGCCAGGGCGAGGTGTACGAGGAGCAGGACTGCAACGACCGCGCCTGCGCCACCTGGTCTGAGTGGCTCGAGTGGAGCGAGTGCTCGCAGACGTGCGGACCCTCAACCATGAGAAGAAGGAGGACCTGCTTGAACGGGGTGATCGGTCAGAGTGGATGCATGGGCGACGCAGTTGAGATGCAGGAGTGCATTACACCCGTGAGTATTTGTTCAAACTTTTTTTTATTCGTTTACAAATATAATTATTAATGGTCTGTTGTGTAAATTGAAAATGTTGTTAATTTTTTAAACTAGTTTCAAACTTATTTTTTTTTTTTAAGTTTGTTGGACGGTGTTAAGAAATAAACTTTCAGTTCAACCGAAAGCTGTTGTTAAACGCTTTGTTATTGATAACAAACTCTTT
Source organism: Thalia democratica (assembly GCF_965202585.1). Classification (NCBI taxonomy): domain Eukaryota; kingdom Metazoa; phylum Chordata; class Thaliacea; order Salpida; family Salpidae; genus Thalia; species Thalia democratica. The sequence continues at coordinate 23,239,485 of NC_139165.1, forward strand.
TTATTAAAGTTTTAATTCAAATTAAAAGTAAAAATTTCGATAGGTAATATTTTGAAGAAATTAGCTTTTAATGACTTTTATTTAGTTCCACGCTTTAAAAAAATTCGGAAAACGTTAAGTAAAAACAATTTTTTTGTTCACACACGAGCTTAAAGTAAGTACTTTTTGGACGCAGCTAAAGCACTTAATTTGTTGTCAGAAAACACGCATCGACAGCTTAAATTCATTTAATTTCCCCTGCCAGCTTTTTAAAGGTCCAATAAAAATATTTCGAAAATAACTTCACCTTATCTTTACAATAAAAACACGAAATCCGGCAATCTTGCGTGTCAGGTTCTCTAACAAAAAAAATATAATCTTCGTAACCGTTGCAACTCAAGGCGCCTTTTTCGTACTCGAGCCACGTACAGCAGAGATATTTTGCACATTTTTCATGAGCTAATCTCTCTTGCGTGCCATACTGACATACCCCCGGGGTGAACTGCTTACGAAATCACCTGCACATCCTGTCTTGTCAATTTTTAGTGCACGTGTAATAGATGAGCGTGTTTTCGCGCGCGGTTAGTAACGGTTTTTACTGCTACTGTTCGTTGCGGTTTGAGTTATGTAAAAACTTGTGTCGGTTTGTCGTAATGACTGCTTGGTTATACAACCGTCTGTAAAATTATGTAACGTTTTTGAACTTTAAACAAACTTGTGAGTAATGCTCAAGCAATTTCGAGTGCTTAATTGACTTAAGTGTATTAGTGGTATTAAGCCGCATAATTATGGCTCAAATTAAAGCTCAAGTTTGTGGCAATTCAGAATCTCGAGTTTGCCACAAAAACTTTAAAATAAACTCAAGTATAAAACGCATAGATTAAAATGCAATTAAGGTAGATTTCAATGTGTGGTAAAATCTTAAATATTTCAAAATAAATAATTCTTACTTTCCGCACAAGCAACAATTAAAGATCGATAGAAAGTTTTAATTTTAATTAATAAATAAAATAATTATTTTAAAACATCAAATCAAATTTGAGTTTATTCCTTAAAACTTTTAAACATACAAATATAGTTTAAAGTACAACACAAATTTCAAGTTAAAATCTAAATAAAAATAAATTTAAAACTTTAATGTTTTTAGGTGTGCTCGTTCCTTACCCCGTGGAGCCAATGGAGCGAGTGTACAGCCGAATGCAACGGAGGAACCAGGGAAAGAACCAGGCAGTGTGCCAACGGTGACGACTGCACTGGCGATTTCATCAACGTCATTCCTTGCAACTTGAAAGTAAGTACAAAAAGTTAAAATAGTTGTCGGTTTTATTTTTTTAGTACGTTTTAAATTATACAAACAATTGAAAAAGGTAAAAACGCTTTTATTTGTACAGAAAACAGTTTTAAGAAAAAATTTAACTTTAATACTTTTAACTACTAAATTTGCTTCATAAGATATAAACAGTGTTAATCAAAACAAAGTAATCATAAGCTTTAAAAATTTCAAGTCAAGGTATTAAAATAGTTTGTCAAGTAATGAAAAATGATTTCCTCCAAAACAGCCATGTCCGTACTGGAGCAACTGGTCGGAGTTCAGTGGATGCAGCGAGGACTGCGGAACCGGGTACATGCACAGGAACCGATCGTGCATGTACGGATACCCGGGTGCGCCGGGATGCCAGGGTTTCGAGATGGACTACTCGCTGTGCGAGGGCACTGTTAGTTTTGTAAAAATACCAGTTGTAATATGGCATGAAAACAATCGTTTTTAATTCGGTTGATTTTGTGAAAGAAAGTTAACTCAAAGTAAAAAGTTATTTTTTGTTTAGTTATTTTTGTAGCCGCAAGCCAGCAGAGAGGTGTGGCTGTTTGGTTAGCAACAATTTCAAAAAAGTTTACTAGTTTAGTTGCACCAAAAAAGTTAAGCTAATTCTTTTCTGGGTATTAAGTATTTGTATTTGGAAATAGAATAGCTTTGTATATGTGGCTAGTATGCAAATTTAACCTCAAATATTTTTATAGAGCTTAAAGAGCTTTTTACATTAGTATAATTATACCTTATAAAAAGCTTTAAACAAGCAACATAATATCAAGCCAAATAAGTAATTTGGAAAACTTTATACATCTTATCTAAAAATGAATTGCATTAAATGCTTAAGTAATCTTTAAGTATTTTGAAATACTTTTATGTTTAGAAATAGTACACTAAATAATCCTCAAAAATGTTTATTCAGTCTTAATTTATCTAAAAGTAACTAAACTTAGATTTGTCGAAAAGCTTAACTTTGCAAGACAATATTTCACCAAGACCAAAATTCAAGACATTTAATCCAATAATTATAAGTCCAAGTAAACCTGGTAAAAAAACACTTTATTTAAATTTATTGATGTTTTTAAAGTTTCAGTAATACTAAACCTTTTTTATTTGAAAATTATTTTGCAAAGTATCCATCCAAGTACTTTATTTACAAAGTTACTGATTATTTATAAAGCTTAAAATTGCAACACAATTTAAAAGCAAGACAAAAACTCAAGCTTGTTTTATACAATAATTCTAATTCCAAGCAAGTATCGTATTAAGAAAACTTTTTTTTACAAAAGATTAAGCTTAAAAAAGTTGTGTCGAAACGTTTATGCTACATAGCTTATGAATGATTTAAATTTAAATTTTATCTCTAATTGGCAAAGTTTTTTCAAAATTTAAACTGAAATAAAACGAATTATTGGGAATAGTTACACAAACCTTCATTGTTATATAACTAAACTCATACTACAAAGCCTCAGTTCAGCAACACAATACGAAAATGAAGCTAAAGTTGAAAAGCGGCCGTAGTAACTTTAGTAGGCGCGGCTTTAATCTTTTCATCTTAATTACAAATTTTGTCGTATTTATAGTCGCGTGTCCTCTGTGTCACATGGAAAAGAAGCACGAACATTTATAACTATTTTGAACTTAGTTTTTATTCCGTTAACTAGTTGAAATTACCCAGATCTTATCAGGTTTATTTCCACCCGAACTAACTTTTAACTGTTACGAAACTTTCAGTGTTGTTAACTTTGTTAACCTTCTAGTTATGTAAAACTTATTTTGATTTTAAAAGTACTCAATCTTTTTTTTAATACTGCAAAAAGTTTAAAACTAGCAAGACTAAAAAACATAAACGAAATACTAAAGCATACAAAAATATAATCCTTTAATTTAAAAATAGGAATTAACTTTTGAAATGGTTATACTAAGTCTATAATAAAATGTCCTTGTGTTATTATTAATTTTCATACAAAAAAACTATAGAAAGCAGACTTAAACAATACAAACAAGGTTAATAACATTCTAGTTTTATACAGTTTTGTACCAACAATTTGTTACAACTACTTGTAGGACTGTTCAAGCTAGAGTTATAGAGATCATATTTTACAACTGACAAGCTCACAAACATATCAATTATTATTGTAGGATTGTTCAAGCTGGACACAGTGGTCAGCATTCAGCATGTGCTCAGTCACATGCGGAATCGGTGTGCACATGAGAAGCAGATCGTGTTTCGACAGGAACGGAAGGCCATCAACCGACTGTCCGGGACAAGCTGAAGAAACCGAAGCTTGCTACGGTTCCGTAAGTGGATTTTAATAATAAAACATTTTTAAAAATGTTTGTATGAAGATTTACTAGACCTATTAAGTACATACGGTTAAAAGTTTTAAGTAAGTTATACTAAGATATTAAATATCTAATAAAAATCATTAGTAGCTTTTTTTGAATAATATGTGAGAAGCTAACAAAAATTCTATAGTTTTTAAATTACGTCACAATAATATTAATACTGTATTAAAAACTTCATAACATATTCTTTTTCAATAAATATTTGCTATTTTCATTATTGACCTATAAGTTCAACTAATCTAAATATTTAACAACTTCAAGGTGTGCCCATACTGGGGAACATGGTCGGTGTTCACCGGTTGCTCGGTAACTTGCGGCGGCGGAACCCAGACCAGGTCACGTGTCTGCGTCAATGGGCCGGCTGGCGTGGGTCCCTGCTCCGGACAGGAGAACGAGATCAGCTCCTGCAACATACTCGTGAGTTTTATTTAGTTTGTATAAAGTACATTGATTACATATAAAAAAATTGTTTAAGATTTAAACCAAATTTTAGCTATTGGTCTTTTATAACTTTAAGCAGTTATATCTTTATGTATACTTGAATGCCGTAGACTTACAAAACTATTTATAACAACAAAACCTTTTAAATAAAATTCAAAACACTTTTTTAATGTTTTATCTGCGTTATTGTCATTAGACTATTTATACACCATATTTTATATCAACAACTCCAACCCATACAGCCATGCCCATCATGGAGTAGCTGGAGTGAGGAAGCCTGCAGTGCAACCTGCGGAGGAGGAATGCAGATTTCAAGAAGGGTTTGCATCAACACCGACGGTTCTGACGGAGGATGCCCCGGTGCCGACATCAGAGAAGAATATTGCAACGGAAACGTTTGTTTATTAATTTTTTCAACTTAAATGTAAGATTTAGATTAACTACAAGATTAAGTTTCAACAAAAAGTAACAAAGGTTAAAAAATAAAAGTTTAAAAAAATGAACTCAGTAAGTTTATTTTTGTTGGATAAGCCTCTGTGTAAAATCCATTTAGTTTGTTAAGCTTTATTCAAGGTCATTTTTCAAACACATTTTACCACCGATGCTCTGTGAAAACATTATAAAATTAGCACTTGTTTCACAATAAATAAACGTTTCACACCAACAGCCGTGCCCGCGATGGACCGACTGGAACACGTGGTCCGAATGCTCATCCTCCTGCGGCATGGGAATGCGCATGCACACCAGGACGTGCCTGTACGGGGAGGACGAGCAGTGCGGAGGGGACGCCGTGGAAAGCGAGACGTGCATGCTGGAGGAGTGCCCGGTGTGGCTGGCGTGGTCGCAGTGGTCGTCTTGCAGCAGGTCGTGCGGAACGGGAATGAAGAGGAGGTCCAGGGACTGCATGAACGGGTTCGCCGGGCAGCTCGGTTGCGAGGGAAGCGCTTACCAGTCAACCGTGTGCAACGAAGAAGTTAGTTTGAAACTGAATCATTTGTTTCTTTTAAACTATTGTTGTTATATACAGTTATTAATATAATGCTATAGTATATAAAAAATAACATTTACTTAATTTTCAAAAACGTATTTATTATAAAAAAATTTTAAGGTTTATCAAAAAATTCAAAGTTAGGTTTATGAAAAATTTTATTACAGTTACTGTTTAACTTTTATCCTAAGCCCTACTCGTTATCTGTAACATATTTAATTAAATTTTTATACGAATTACAACAAACCATTAACTATCAACAGAGCTGTCCATTCTGGGACATGTGGACTGAATGGACTGCGTGCAGCGCCTCTTGCGGTGGCGGATTCAGGCAACAATCTAGAGTTTGCGTGAACGGACAACCCGGAGATCCGGGTTGCAGAGGTGACTCAACCAGAATGGACCGTTGCAACTTGCAAGTGTGTATACAATTATTAATTAGGAAGCAAACAGTAATGAAAATTGTTGTTTTAATTTTTCTTTTTGTTTTTTTTTTACATAATGTAAGTTTGTAACTTCAAATCTGATTCAAGTTCAAAAAAAATGCATCAGTAACATTATTTCAATAAAAAGCTGACAATTTTTTAAGTATTTTAACAAATTGGAAGAATGTTTTTAAATTAGCCTGAAAATGACTTTCAAATTTTCAAAAACTAGAAAGTCAATATTTATTTTTCTTCAAACCAGGACTGCCCAGCCTACTCCGAGTGGACTGAGTGGACTTTGTGCTCGGTGTCTTGCGGAGGAGGAGACAGGCTGAGAACGAGGTTCTGCGTCGGAGGAGTGACCGGAGACAACGGTTGCAACGTTGGCGACACCGTCGAAAGGGAAATCTGCAACTTCGAGGTAAGTGTTACGTCAGAACGTGTTGACTAAAATTTTAATGATAAATGCTTCATAAACACTTTCGCTTGATGTTTAAAAAGAAATTAAAAAATGTTAGACTTCTGTAAAATCTTACCTAAATTAGTTAGTTTTATATGTAAACTTGTATAAAATATGTTTACACAACTATAATTTTTATAAACTGTTACTTCAAAGTTTTTTATCTTTTTAGCTTTTTCAATATCAAGACAATAACTAAACAAAGATAACAAATTGTAAATAATAATACAACAAATACAAACAGCCATGCGCCATGTGGACTGCATGGGCTGAATGGACCGCGTGCAGCAAATCGTGCGACGGTGGAGTCAGGTCGCGTTCAAGGGCTTGCTACAGGGGAGACGAATTAGATGACAGCTGCCCAGGAAGAGCAGAAGAAACTGAACTCTGCAACATGGAGGTTTGTTATAAAAAATAAATAAATAAAACTTTAAATGATTACAACAATGAAAAGTATACAAAAAAAGTGATTAACATTTTGTTACTGGCTGTTACAATTTATTTATTACTTATTACTAATTTTTACGATTGAATTTTACGATTGAAGTTCTTTAACAAATTAATTTTTAAAACGTCATAAAAGCTTAATTAGCTTAGACTTTTACCACCGATGTGGTTCCCAACAAAAACTTTAAACATAAACTTATTAAATTCAAACTGGTTTTTCCATAAGTTTTAAGATTTAAACTAAAAAATTACCACGTGTAACTAAATACAACAAAACACGTTAAGATAATTATATTAAAACACGTGTAATAAATCAAACTTCACACTTTTTATTGTTTCCAATAAAAAAACGTGACAATAAAAAATTAACATTAGCAGCATTATTGCCTAAAACTTGTGAACGACGCCGCAATTTGAAACTGTTAATAAAAATTTACATATTCGAAAGTGAGGGCACACCTTAATAACATTTACAAGTTACAACTTTTGACAATGCAAGTCGAAACTTAATACTTTTTACACGTGACTAACATTTCTTATACTTATATATAAAAATAAATGACAAACATCTTGATAGCAACACGCGTTGAATATTTGATTTTAAACGTGGCAATGTTTTTTAATACATAATAATAAATACAAACATTTACGACAGCTATGCTCCTTGTCATTTTTGCTACTTTTCACAACACCAAGTATTAGCGAAACAAAATGTTTTATAAACGTGGAAAATATTTTTTTATAGATAAATATTTTACAAATACTTTTTTATTCCAACAACTTTATTCCATTAGTTCCAACATCAATGCGCATGTGTCATTTGTTATTATTTTTACAAAAAACAGGTAAAACAAATATTTTCTAAAAGTGACATATATTTGTAAACTTTTGTTTATATTAATAAAAACTTATAAATATTAATTCTACAGCAATGCGCATTGTGGAGCAACTGGGGAATCTTCAGTGAGTGCAGCGCCACATGCGGAGGAGGATTGAGATCGAGGGAGAGGTACTGCCTCAACGGTGAGGCTGGCGACGCTGGTTGCCAGGGACCAACCGCACAAACTCAAGCTTGCCAGACTCAAGTATGTTTGATAAAATATATACATAATTAAGTAATGAAATGAATTTTAGTGCAGAATTATTAACTATAAAGTGATAATTTTACAACTAGTTTCAAAAAACTAAAAAACCATATTATTTTTTGCACAGAAAAAAAAACTTAACTGTTTAAACTATTTTCAGAAAACTATAAAGCTAAAATTTTTCACTTTATTATATTAAAAATACACTTAACCCAACTCAACAACTCAGGCCTGCCCAATGTGGTCGATGTGGAGCGCCACATCTGAGTGCAGCGTGACCTGCGGTGACGGTTACACTTCCCGCACCAGGACGTGCATCGGTGGCAACATCGGCATGGACGGATGCGTCGGACCAAGAGAAGAACTGTTAGACTGCAACATGATGGTTCGTTTTGATTGCTGCTTAACTAGTTAACTTACGTTTAATCTTAAATTCAATTTGTTAAAGTCCTAGAAGCTTAGGAGACATTTTACAACAGAGCATAAATAAAAAAATTAAACCATTTGCTGAATTAATAAAGAAGTAAATTAATTAAACTTTTTCCAACCAAAGTTTTGAAATTTAAACGAAGCAAAACAATTCAAAAATGTGATAACTCACAAATTCAAGTATCAAAAACTAATCAAACAAAAAACTAATACAGGAATGCCCATACTGGATGCAATGGACCGAATTCTCACCGTGCCCTGCCACTTGTGGGCGGGCCACCAGGATGAGGACCAGGGAGTGCTCGGTTGACGGAGGATGCGGAGGAGCCACCGTCGAAATTGACACCGTTGACTGCATCAGAGGGGTTCGTTTTGATCTGGATTTTTTGTGGAAAATTTTGAATTTGAAATGACTTAAAGCTTGTCGCAAAATTTGTATGCTTTTTATTACATCTTACAAATTACAAATTTTGTTTGAATGATTTTTTTTGGTGACATGAAACAATAAATAGTGTTGCAACCATCAATATTTACAATTATATATTTTTTAAAACCAAAACAAGCACTTATAAAATATTTTTCCAACAGTCTTGTCCATTCTGGGGCGACTGGTCGATGTGGTCGATGTGCAGCACCTCGTGCGGCGACTTGGGCGTCCAGAGACGCGAGAGGACTTGCATCAACGGCGAGCCCGGCGCTGAGGGCTGCGAGGGACCGGACATGGAAATGCAGTCTTGCGGAGGACAGTCCTGCCCGAACTGGACCGCCTGGACCGCCTTCTCCGCCTGCAGCGCCTCGTGCGGCGGCGGAGTGAGGTCTCACAGGAGGTCGTGCGTCGACGAGCAAGGCAACGCGCACAACAGCTGCCCGGGTACTTCGGTCGAAGAAGAGTACTGTAACGCTCAGGTTAATTTGATTATATTTTCTCTATTTTTGATTTAATTGTTCAACGTTTATAAAACCAACTAAAAAAAACTCATCTAAAACTAAGTTGTATCGCAAACAGTTATAAACATGTAAGTATTTAGGTATAACAAATCAACGCCAATTAAAACTCAATTTAAGATTGTACTTACATTGCTAATTTATCAACATTAAATTGGTACATGTTTTCACAAAACTTAAAGAAGTCGATAAGCTAAATCGCGCTGGCTTAATTGTTTCTCATTTTTCACAATTAACTTTCTGGTTTTAGTGTCAAACTTTATTGAAAACAAAGGAATTTCGTTATTACTCTAAGGGCAGATCGTGTTTTGACACTTTTACTGTGTCGTCTTAATCACCTGTACGAAATTTGTCATTCCATTTTTCTTGTTGCGGTTTCACAGTGAAACTTGTTTAAAATTTCGTAACATTCTAAAAGTTTCATGTTATCAGATAATGACCTTGACGAAATTCGATTAATTTCTATTAATAAACCATAAAATGAACTTGAGTAGAATGTAACTACCACAAAATGTGAGTAAAAATACTACAAACTTAGTTAAGTTGTATGACAAAACATACTATATACTAGTTGGCAAAATTTAAAAACAGTTTAATTAATATAATAAACACAACTTCTATAGAAAAAAAATTAAGTTTAAACTAGTAAAAAGTTTCTAAAACTAGTGAAAACTTCTCACGATAATTTAAAACAACTAAATTAAAAACTTATTTAACTTGGAAATAATATCAACAGTCATGTCCATACTGGTCGCTGTGGTCGGGATGGGACCAGTGCAGCGCCTCGTGCGGCGGCGGAGTTCGCACCAGGTCACGTGACTGCTTGAATGGCGAGGTCGGCGAGGCTGGTTGCCAGGGCGACGCCATGGAAGCCGGTTCCTGCAACACCTTCGTTAGTTTTATTTCATAAAAGTAATTTTTTAGGTTGATTTTATTTTTTCTTAATTTCTTTATTTAATAATAAACGAGTTAAAATTTTACGTTTAGTGCTTAAATGTTTAAAATTGCTTATGAACGAAAAAATAATTTTTCAGAAAAACACAGCATAAAAGTATTATAGAAACTGTTTTGTATATAAACGTTTCTTAGAAATTTGTAGAAAGTTAACTTTTCCTGGTTGGCCACTGAACTGTTTTGGAAAATATCATAAACTTTCGATTAGTAAACCTCAAAAAAAAAAATTCCAATTTTTGAAACAAGTTAAACTGAATATTTCAGTTTTACTAGATATAAGCTTGATCTTGGAAAAATTTTAAACCTCAAGTTTGTAGTGTAACCTTACCAATTCTTTGTACTTGCTAGCTTGTGTCTAAACATTACTGTGTTAATATAAAACAATGTAGTAATGACCATAATAAAAGCTAAAACAAGCTACTTAACAAAACTGACTGACCACTAATGAGTTTTATTTTAAATTCACGAAATTAAGATTAAAAACCATCAATGAAATTTAATAAATTTATTAAAACACAAATACTCTTTGTCACCGAAAGACCGAAATTTAAAATAAGTATAAGATAAAAGCCCCTAGTTTCGTGGTAATTAAAGTCACGTAAACTAAAACCTTCTATGTACGAGTTTGTTTTGCTGTAAACTCACGAACATTTAAGGGTTTAACACCTTTCAAGGTCAACCTTGTTTCAACTAGTTTATGGAAACAAAGTTTATGTAAACTTTACAATAACTCATTATCAAAGTGGTTATTTTCAACTTGAACTACTGCATAGTTACATATTTGTGGCTTATTTCGTTAGAAGCTATAACACCTTTTTCAATTAACTTGTTTGTATCTAAACAAACTCAAAGGTTTACACTTTCAACAATTTTATAAATATTCGATGTAAGTACTTCATTAACCTTTAAATAACTTATTTTAAAACGCCCTTTTTTACATCATGTTATCACTTATACTACTTTGATGTTGTCTACCCTTTAGTATAAAACATTTTTAGTTTGAACAACTAAATTTGATAGATCTAAGCTATACAGCTTTGAGATAACTTTTTACATACTCAAAGATTAAATAGGTCACTTTTAAAAGGACAACTGTATAAAACTTCAAAATGTCAAACTAATATATGCCTCATATTACATGTAACACTTTTATAACAAACACTTTACTATAGAATTATGACGTAATTCTTGCTCTAAACTTATATTTTAAAAACATTTTGTTAAAAAAAAAAAAAAATAATTGCAACTGTTATTGTGTCTTATATAAATCATTTAACGCAATTAAAACTTCTATTTTCCTTAAACCAAACCCACTATCGCGTCATAAACGACATGTACCTTACAGGAAAACAAACATAAGGGCAAAAAGAATAAATATGATTTTTTTTATATTTCATTTAACGCAACTAAAACATCTGTTTTCTTATTTCAAATTTTACGATTATTACGTCACAGGAATGCGGTGTGTTGTCACAATGGACCGCGTGGGGATCATGCTCGGTAACTTGCGGAGGAGGATCCAGATCGAGGACCAGATTCTGCGACTACCAGACGTACTCCAGAGGGTGCGGAGACGGTATGCTGGAGGAATACGAAAACTGCAACCAATTGGTACGTTGTTTGGAGCTAGTTTGTTTCTTGAAACACACAATAGATCTAACCTTGTTATTTCTTAATATCCGATACATAACCGACAGTTTTAAGCTATCTCAGTATAAGTAAAAAAGTTTATTGCTTTCTTTAAAAAAGCAAACCTAAAAGATTTTTTATATCTTGTATGAATATGTATAAAATAATATTCTAATAAAACATATTTTGAATATTTTTATTTTTTACAGTAACAACTAAAATAAATTGCATAAAACATTCTTAATTACTAAAATAACCGTTAATTTTTATTTTTTGCTGAGTAAATTTAAAAACTTGATATTTTTCACGATACAATTATTCATATCACAATCCATCATAACAGCTTTACGGAAAAATAAACGCAAAAATACTCGATGACTCATATAAATTTAAAATTTTCACCTGTTGCTCTACAAGTGTTGTTTACTGTGTAAATTTGAGATAAAATTTGCGGTGTTTTCTGTAAACACGAGTAAATTCGAATTTGATTTATCGTCAAACTATTAATAAATGCGATACGAGCAATTTATTTCTGTTTTACACAAACGACTATTTGTCGTGTAAAAGTGATAAGATCTTCAAGTTTAAATACAAACAGTGAGCTAACATACCGTATAAATATTTGTCTGCTATAAAAATAAACTTTGAAAAACACCCTTCAAAAGTTTTTACAACTAAGTTGTGTTTTTTATATAAATTGTTTATACTTATCACAACAAATGTAAATGATCAATTTTCTTTTGTTATTGTAAACAAATGTGTGTTATTACGCTTATTTTATAACAATGTATAGGTAGATAAAATTATAATCTCTATTCAAGTATTTAAATTTAAACTTTCAAAATTCTTCAAAAATACAAAACTACTTATGTATAAAAGTAACGTAATATTCTATAATTGAAACAATAAAAACCATATTACTGCCGTACACAACTTTAAATTGTGAATAAAGCGGTGCTAAGCTTGTTTCAAATGAATACTAATTCTTTAAAACATTCAAATCAAACAGAACTTATAAAATTATAAATAAAAAAAACCTTGTAACACAAACCGTGTTGTAGAAAAAACTTTATAACGTCATACTAACAGCATAAAACAACAAAACAAAACCTTACTAACAATTTAACTAACCAGCCATGCGTGATGTGGATGCAATGGTCTGATTGGTCGGACTGCAGCGTGGACTGCGGACAAGGATTCAGGTCCAGGTCGAGGATGTGCACCGGAGGATCGCTCTTCAGCGAGATGGGATCCGGAGATCAGTGCGACTCCATCGGACTCGACGGAAGCGAGAGTTTCGAAACCATGTCCTGCGTTGAAGGAGTTAGTAATATTATTTTTATATATTGTTCATGTTTTTATTAGATTTTTTTGGATCAAAAGAAGTTTGTATAAATTTATTGTAAAAATATATTCTATCATTATGCTTAAAAACTACAGTTCATAAAAACAATCATTCTAAAACTTTTATTTTAAACCTGACTCTTTTAGACCTTCTTTTAATAAGAAAAAAAGTATTGAAAATTAAAAGGCTTTTACTCAGATTAAACAACTGTTTTTTAGCTTAACTAAACTAACATCTAAAACCATAGGAATGCGCCTTCTGGAACGACTGGAGCTCATGGACTGACTGCAGCGCGGAATGCGACGGAGGGTTCAGGTCCAGATCCAGGATCTGCTCTTTCGGAAACCCGGGAGACGCGGGATGCCTCGGACAGGCTTACGAGAGGCTCACTTGCAACAACTTCGTTAGTTTGATATTTGTGTGATTTGATAGCGAAGTTTGAAAATAAATCACAGGAAGCTTTATTATTTTCTAAAATACGATTTATTTAAAATAACTGAAAGTTAAGTTATTTTAAAAATTTAAAACTTTTAACGCTTAATTAAAATCGTTCAGTTTATCGTTTTATCCTAAAAAAGACAAATAAAGTCACAAAATTATATTAACTTAAAAACCTATTTATTTAAAATGTGTTTTCGGCACAAATTTATTCAAACTCCCACACTTTTAAAGGCATGCCCGATGTGGAGCGAATGGTCAGCCTTCTCTGTGTGCAGTGTGACTTGCGGAGGAGGAATGAGGATGAGGAACAGGATCTGCATCAACGAGGATCTTGATAATGACATCACTTGTCCGGGTGCAGCTGAAGAAGAAGACTACTGCAATGGAGATGTAAGTATACTTTGAAACTAAATTGTTTTAGTTAGTATTTTTTAACAAATCATGAACTATTTACTGCAAAGTTTAAGTTCTGAAAGTTTTTACTAGTGTTTATACTATTATGATTTGTTATATTATACTAAAATTGCTTTAATAAGAACCAATAATACACTTTAAAAACTTTTAAGCTAAAGAGGTTGATATCCATGCTTAAAAAGACCAAGTATACATACTAAAAAGCTAAATACACAAAAACAAATGAATCAACAGTTAACTTTTGTTTTATAATACTTAGGTCTGCCCATACTGGTCCGAATGGAGCTACTGGGGCGGATGCTCTGTGTCGTGCGGAGGCGGATCCAGGACCAGGGACAGGTTCTGTTTGAACGGAGAAGTCGGTCAGCTCGGATGCGTCGGACCAACCATCGAAGACGAGGGGTGCAACCTTGAGGTAAGAGATTAAAAAAAAAAATTTTTTTATTGAAAAATTGCATTTTAAATTAAAAAAATTGTTAGGCTAGAACTTTTTTAGAAAAATTTTTGTTTTCTTAATTTTTTTGTTCAGCACAACAATAAAGTTTTAATAGCTAGGTATGTTACAACTTACTTAACAAACAAAATATATTTTAAAAATTGTTGAAAACAATTTTACACTTTCAGGCTTGCCCCTTCTGGGACCAATGGAGCGCGTACGGCGAGTGTTCATCGCGATGCGGCGAAGGATACAGGACCAGGGAGAGAGAATGCAATGGGGGCATGCCGGGAATCGCCGGGTGCACCGGAGACTACAAACAAGTCATCGAGTGCAACAATGAGGTACGTGGTTTAAATGTAAAATTAATATATTTAACAACTTCTTAAGCTTTACACAAAAATTATACTATTATTTTTTGCTGAATAACTATAACTTTGCAAACTTTATACTAATAACCTTCTTTTACATATAATAGTTAAAATTACTGTTTTTAAGGTTGCTTACATTTCTAAAACCTTAGTACTAACCTTTTAAAACAACTAATCAACAGAAATGCGCTTCATGGGTGCCGTGGATGTCGTGGACCGAGTGCACTTCCACGTGCGGAAGAGGCACCAGGATGAGGATGAGGCTGTGCGAGAACGGAAACGCCGGTGACGTGGGATGCGAGGGAGACAGCAACGAATCAGAAGACTGCATTCGTGGTGTGAGTAGAGTGTTAGAAAATATAAAAGACTTAAAAAATAACAAATTGAAGACTACGATGAAGTTTAAACTTTGGTTTTTAAGCATTAAAAGTAATCTTTTTAATTTTTTCAAACTACTTTTTTGATAGTTATAATCAAAAAGACGAATATAAATATGCTGATTTTCTTATAAAAACTCTTTTATAAATTTGTTATAAAACTAATTGGTGAATTAAAAGTTTAAAAAATTCAATTAAGTTTTTCTAAAAGTTGTGCGCATTCTGGCAAGACTGGTCGACATGGACTAGCTGCAGCGCCTCGTGCGGCGAAAGTTCGAGGAACAGGTACAGGATTTGCAGGAACGGCGTGGCTGGTGACGAGGGTTGCGAGGGTTTGAGCGACGAAGTTGAACTTTGCAACGTTCCACAAGTAAGATTTGTTATTTTGTGAATTCTTATCAGTATTTATGTTAGATGAAGTTATTTTTTATTCAAATTTAGTCATCATAAATTTTTCTTCACAGTTTTGAACGAAAATCAATAGCTAACTTTACCAAGTAATATGTTCAAAAAATTTCATTAAAGTTAGACTTTTTAAATACAGTTTAAAAACTTATGTTAGAATTGTAACTTTATAAAAAGTAAAATGTAGTTGAAACCTAATAATTTTTGCTTATAAAGCTACAATTTAATTTCCAAACAGTTGTGCCCGCAATGGTCAGCTTGGTTGTCGTGGTCCGACTGCACCCAGATCTGCGGAGGAGGAATGAGAGAGAGGTCACGTGTCTGCCTCAACGCTCCAATGAACTTGGACTACACTCCGTGCCCAGGACCCGCGTCCGAAGAAGAATCCTGCAACGGAAGGGTGACTATTTGAAAATAAATTAAAAAAATAAAGATAATTGAACTTCTTATTTCACACATTTAATAATACTTAAAAACGTTAAAATTTGTTCGTACTATTAAAGGTTTAAAAAAGTAGTTTTTAAAACTTTTAATAACTTATGTTTTGATATAGCTTATTAGTTTTTTTAGGTTTAACATAAGTTCACTTTCTATAAAAGTTTTTAAGTTCCAAGTATAAGTTATGTAATTTTTTTTATTTAGATGTGCCCTTACTACACTGAGTGGAGCCCATACGATCCATGCTCGGTGTCTTGCGGAGGAGGCGTCCAATCACAATCCAGGATTTGTTTGAACTCTTACGCCGACTTGACCTGCGACGGTGACGAAATCAAAATCAGAACTTGCAACGAACAGGTACGAACTATTTCAATAGTTTATTACTTATCTATTTTGAATGTTCACTTAAATAAAGTATGCTTTTCAAAATTTTCCTACTTAACTAAAATAAAAACATTTTTTATTATATAAAATGTAATCGTTGACACTTTGTTTAAAGCTTCAAGAATTAAAAGCTAAGTTGTTTCAATTTCTGAATCAAAGTAAAAGTTTTTAAAGTAATGAATATTCTTTCAGGCATGCCCGTACTTCGGAGAGTGGACCATGTGGGAGCCGTGCAGCAAGTCATGCGGAACGGGAGTGCAGGGCAGGGAAAGGACCTGTATCGCGGACGACGACTTCAGCGCAACCAAGTGTGTCGGCGACAGATTCGAAGATCGCGTCTGTAACCAGCAGGTGAGAAAAAACTGTTCATTTGTTTGTATATTTGTTTATAATATGTATAATAATTTAAATTTTGTCACAATTTCATTATATTTCTTAAAAGTTTTAAGTTTGTCAGGTTTTTCTGTCATCAACAAGTGAGAATTGTTTTCGTAGTTTATTTAAGAAACCGTGAAATACTTTTCGGAAAATTCAATTAGCAAGCTACACATTTTAGATTATTTTAAAAACAGCGATTACCATAAATATATTATCTAAAATGTAAAAGTAAACATGTTTAGTAACCAGCAATTAAAAAAACAACTTCGTTTCTTGAGGTGTGTTTAATAAAAAACATAAGCGAATTTTATTGCAGCTTGATTGATTTCTCGGAAATTCGCAATTATGTCAAGTAAACAACATATCGCGCGATATAATTTGTAATTAATTAGTTAACATTTTGATAAATTATTTTATTAAAGTACCAAATAATTGTCAGTTAAATTAGCAATAAGTTGTCAAACTAGTTTAAGCAAACACTTTCCCATAACGTTTGCATGCTTTTTTTTTGATGAAAAAACATGTAAATAAACTAATCATAACCTATTTCTTAACGACATGCAATAATCTAAAAAACTTGAGAAACTTGATTTATTACATTACTGTTTAATATAGCGTCACAATTAATTGAATTACAATTACAAACACTAATACGCTTGTATAGCATTTTATTCAGCCTTTTAAAACCTACTGTAGAACATAAGTCTTATACAAACATTTAAACTAAACACATTTTACCAGACATGTACATCATGGTCAGCATTATCTTTAAACCTTTTTTTTCTGGAAAAAAATCTACACAAATTAAAATACTTGAATGTTTAAAGCTAAATTTAAATATTAAAGCACATTTGAAACTATATTAAACACAATTTATATCACTAAGCAATAATTTTATACACGACTTAAAGTCAATTATTCTTCCAGGCCTGCCCATCGTGGTCAGTGTGGACCGAGTGGTCGATGTGCAGCGTGTCTTGCGGACGTGGAACCAGGCAGAAGTCGAGGACGTGCACCAACGGAGCCATCGGAATGGACGGGTGCCCAGAAGGCATGAACGTCATGACCGAATCGTGCGTCAGAGGAGTTAGTTTTGAATATTATTTATACAATGCTTGTTTCAAACTATGTATACATTGATATATAGATTTTCACACACGTTATAAATTTTAAAACTTCTTTTGAATGAATTATAGCACAATAAAAGTTGTTTTTATTTTAAAACTTTTAATCCAAACTTTAGCAGCTTAATTTTACATAAGACTTCTTTTTACAAGACAGATTGTACTTTAAAGTATATTACATCAAAACAAGTAAAAAGCTAAGGAAGAGTTTTAAAATTACATAGTCAAAACTTTACGTTCAATTTTCATTATAAAAAAAACACTTTTTATAAACCAAGTACTAATACAAATGATCTCAACAGTTCTGCCCGTACTGGAGCGAGTGGGGAATGTACTCGCAATGCTCAGCTTCGTGCGGAGGCGGAGTCAGGATGCGCTCCAGGGAGTGCATCAACGG
Organism: Thalia democratica; assembly: GCF_965202585.1. Lineage (NCBI taxonomy): Eukaryota > Metazoa > Chordata > Thaliacea > Salpida > Salpidae > Thalia > Thalia democratica. The sequence goes on from NC_139165.1 coordinate 23,257,435, forward strand.
AGGACTCTTGCAGTCGTGTCCGGGTGACGCAACCGAGGCGACCACCTGCAACACCGAGCCGTGCCCCATGTGGCTGCCGTGGTCGGACTGGACCGACTGCAGCTCGACGTGCGGCGGAGGAGTGATGACCAGAGACAGGGAGTGCATGAACGGAATGGCCGGAAGCGACGGGTGCATGGGAGCCTCAAGCGAGTCCATGGCCTGCAACGCTGTTGTGAGTTACAAGCTGTTTATTATTTGTATAAGAAAAAAATATCATACTTATTTAATTGCATCAAGAAACTATAGGTTTTCCTTTTTTAAAGTTTATCATTAAAGACGGTTAATTATTTAAGAGAACGTCTGAAAAGAAAAAAACAAGGGAATTTGAGAAAAAACAGATGCTTTGTAGCAGTAAAGTGCACCAAGAGCTCAGAAAAAATATTAAACCGTTTAACAGGCTTGCAGCTTCTACATGCCTTGGAACATTTGGACGGAGTGCAGCCAGTCTTGCGACGGGGGAGTCACCTCCAGAATGAGGGTTTGCAACACCGAAGAAGGTGCCGCCCCTTGCGAAGGCAACAACATGGAGACCAAGTTCTGCAACAACCAGGTATTGTTACGTCATAATTAAGTCAAAATTATTTGTAAATTACTTAAGAAATTTTTTTTGATTGTTTTATTTTTAAAAAATAGTTGTTTAAACCTATAATTTAGTGCCTTGTATGTGTAAACAATTGGGTTAAAACGTAATTTTATTGATTAAGTTATTTAAGTAGTAATTTCTGTATCGCAATAAAAAAAATATTCTTTTTACTTTTCACTTAATTACTAACCAATCAACAGGCTAAACTAAAAAAACTAACTAACTAACTAAAAAACACATAAAAACACACTAAAAAACTGATATCTTTTAAAATCGATGAGTCTTGCAAAATATTCTTTTTACTTTTCACTTAATAATATTACCTACCTACTAACACAGGCATGCCCATACTGGGACCAATGGTCGTCTTTCAGCGACTGCACCAAGGAGTGCGGCGGTGGAGTCATCAAACGTCACAGGGAGTGTGTCAACGGTTACCCTGGCGACGCGGGTTGCCAAGGTGACAACATGGAATCCGCTAGCTGTCAGGACAGAGTTAGTATATTATTCAATTTATTTGTTCGTAATAACCATACAAAACACTATGGTATGAAAATATCTAGATTAATTTATTGTTACTGTATACCTATTGAAAGTCTTCTTTTTAGATGCTCAAATTACTTTGTTGTTAAATTTTCTTCAAACTAACACTTTTATTAGTTTTTTTCTCTTATAAATTCAATGGAGTAGATAAGCATATATATACCTTTTGACTACAGTGAATTATGTAAAATACTCATACTTTCAACAGCCTTGCCCATCTTGGTCGCAATGGACCGCTTTCACCGATTGTTCAGTGACTTGCGGCGTGGGACAGAGGACCAGAAACAGGTTCTGCGAGAACTCGTACGAAGACCTGACTTGCCCCGGACCAAGCTTTGAAACCGTCGACTGCACTGTCAACGTGAGTTAAGAAAATATAAATTAAATTATTTAAAAACATTATTTCAGCTTACTTTTTATGGCATTCTAAATGAACTTCACCATTTAGTTCCATGAACAAATCAAATCAAATAAGCTATATTTCCATTATGAGACAGTTAAAAAATGATAAAAAATTTAATCTATCACTAACAATTCACTTTGAGCAAGCAATGTTTAAAAATAAGTTCAAGCAAACATGTTTTTTAAACTTTAAAGTTAATACTAAACACAATTAACAAAACAGAACTGCGCTTACTGGGCCGAATGGGGCGCCTTCAGCGACTGCAGCAAGTCGTGCCTGGGCGGCCAGATGACCCGTTTCAGGTTGTGCATCAACGGAATTGCCGGACAGAGCGGCTGTGAGGGCAGCAACGAGGAGACTTCCGCCTGCAACATCAAGCCGTGCGCCACTTGGAGCGAATGGGGCAACTGGACCGACTGCAGCACCACTTGTGGTGGAGGCATCAGGAGCCACAGGAGGGATTGCATCTACGGCGAGCCGGGTGACATCGGTTGCCAGGGATCCGCTTACGAGCAGGGATACTGCAGCGAACAGGTTTGTATCTTTATATTAAAATACGACCAATTATGTTCTTTAAAGTTTTGATTTAAATTTAAAATAACGCTAAAAAGCATTAAAATTTATCGAAAAATACTTGTATAAAAATAATTAACATATCTTTAATTTAAAATATTTCAATTCTTATTTACAACAATTTTAACTTCTAACGCTAAACAATTATTTTTTACAACTATTTACTCAAATAACAGGTGTGCCCATACTGGTCTCACTACGGAAGCGCTGACGAGTGCAGCGTGACTTGCGGAGGCGGAGTGTCAGCCAGGAGCAGGTACTGCGTCAACGGAATGCCGGGAATGCAGGGTTGCGAAGGAGAAAGCATACTAATGAACGTCTGCAACGAACAGGTATATAAATAAAAAAACTACATAGAACTTCGTCATGCCAACTTGAAAATTTTTTATAAAACTTTTTAACTTTTTCATTAAATGATTTTTCCTACAAGCTTAATAAATAGAGCAAATAAAACATTTCATTACAAAATAGAATTAAATTTAGTAAACTTTTTAAACAGCACAAAAGGTTTCAAGCATATAACAACCTATCGTAAATAACTAAAACTCTTTACAGCCATGTCCATACTGGGAACAATGGACCGCATTCAGCCCGTGCTCATCGACCTGCGGTGAGGGCAAACAGTCACGTGGTCGTCGTTGCATCAACGGCGTGCCCGGATCCATCGGTTGCGAGGGATCCACTAATGACGATCAGTCCTGCAACCTTGGCGAGTGTCAGACCCCGTCCTGGTTGTCATGGGAATCGTGGTCGCTGTGTACTCAATCTTGCGGTGGAGGATACCAGCGCAGGGTGAGGGGATGCTCCATGGAGAACAGGTGCATCGGACCTTACCAGGAAGACAGGAGCTGTAACACTGACGTATGTTTTTCGTTTTTATAATATCTAAGAATAAAGATGATTTTGCTTTTATTTTTGGTTTTGTCCTATTAAAACGCTTAAAACAGTACTTTTGAAACTCAAACAAACAAAATTAAAAAAAATACCTCGACTAGACCAAAGTATTTTCACACTACTTTAAAATCACATTCAACCAACAGGCTTGCGCCAGATGGACTACCTGGACCGCTTTCGGAGCTTGCAGCGTGTCCTGCGGCGGCGGAATCAGCACCAGGTCAAGGTCCTGCATGAACGGAGAGGCTGGCGTCAGCGCCGGATGCCTCGGAGAGGCCATGGAAGCTTCGGGCTGCAACGTCAACGAGTGCCCCGCTTGGTCATCGTGGTCTCAGGCCGGCTTGTGCTCCGTGTCGTGCGGAGGCGGAGTCCAAAAGAGGACCAGAACTTGCGTTAACGGCATGCCGGGAATGGACGGGTGCAGAGGATCAAGAGACCTCATGAACGACTGCAACGAACAGGTAATGATTTTTTTTTTTTTAATAATACTTAAAACTTGTTTGAAAAAATTATAAATTTTACACATTGTTGTAAACTGTTATTGAATTTATTTCAAAGAAAAGTTATTGTATATATATAAAAGCTCCATCGACTAAATTAATACATATAATTGATTGCACACTCAACAACCTATTTTTTTGATTAAAATCAAATTAGTTACTGACTAAATAAATTTACACACAACTCTTAAACAGGCATGCCCAGTCTACTCAATGTGGAGTGCATGGGACGAATGTAGTACCACCTGCGGACTCGGATCCAGGAGGAGGTACAGATCCTGCTCATATCCCGATGACGATCTCTGCGTCGGACTCCCAATGGAAGAAGAGGCATGCGTCAGAGGAGTGAGTAGATTGATAATATTTTGTTAACTCAATAAAAGAAGTAACTAGTCTGAGTTTCGTGAAAATTTAATTTAGTAGCACAGTAAATTAAGCTCACTAAAACTCAACCAAAGCTTTTCTTCTTTTTTCAATAAATTTCAATAATAAGTAGCAAAAGGCTAAATGCCTCACATTATTTTACATTTATAATTATAACCTCATTACAAATCAGTTTTTAATTTTTAAACTCTCCACAGAACTGCGCATACTGGAGCTTGTGGGGAACTTGGTCCGCTTGCCCGGCAACGTGCGGCGGCGGAATCAGGACCCACACCAGGATCTGCGTCAACGGCGAGATTGGCGACGACGGTTGCCAGGGCAACGCCATGGAGGCCGTCGCCTGCCCCAACCCCGTCTGCCCCATCCTGGAGTACTTGCCGTGGTCGGAGTGCAGCGTGAGTTGCGGAGGAGGCAAGCAGGTCAAGAACCAAGTCTGCTTGAACTCGAACGAAGCCGAGTGTCCCAAGCTTGTGTCTGAAGAAAGAGCTTGCAACGAACAAGTTAGTATTTAATAATGTAAATATAGAAAGATAAATAAATATGAACCTATTTACTTTCAATATATATTTAAGCGTTCACAACTAATCTTTTTTTAAATACTGTTGATAATTTGTTATAACTTTTAATTACTTTTTTAAATTGATTTAAAGTTTTTTCTTAGAAGTGTAAAGTCAATGTTGTTATGCTAAAGATCTTTAACTTAAGACACTCTAAAAATTTTCTATTTCACGCAGCAATGCCCACAATGGAGCGCATTCGGACCGTTCGGAGCTTGCAGTGAGTCTTGCGGAGGCGGAGTGAAGATCCAGTTCAGGCAGTGCTTGAACGGAAACGCGGGTGAAGCCGGTTGCGAAGGTGACGACTTCAACAGAGCCGTCTGCAACATCGAGGTATGACGTCATAATTGTTTTTTGAGCATAATTTTCTAATTTACTTAAAATCTATTTTGAGAGAGTATTTTTTAAACCATCATAAGCACAAATTCGCAAAGTTTTGTTCAAGTATTGTTAATTAAGTTGTTTGAAGCATATCTCTACGCAGTATTATAAGGAAATTTTTGTTATTTTCTTTAGTAGACGTTAAGAACATTGCCTTTTACTATATCACTATAATAACCATTCTAAACACACAGGCCTGCCCAATGTGGTTCGACTGGGGACCATGGACCAGATGCTCGAAGACCTGCGGTGGCGGTCTTGAGATGAGAGAAAGGGGATGCAACGTTGACATTGACCTCTGCTTCGGACAATCCATGCAGAGAAGACCTTGCAATGTTCACGTGAGTTAACTGTTTTGAACAATAGATCTGTAATAGAATAAAAATAAAATCTTAAAACATTTAAACCAAACAAGGAGCTTTTCTGTTAGTCAAAGATTGTTTAATAAACTTTTTGAATTTATTTTTTAAGAAAAACTACAGTTAACAAACTTTAAAGTTAACCTAAACAAAACTCGAATTTAAACTGTTTTTACTTTGACTTTTTAAAAATGTACTGTTTTTTAAATTAAAATATAAAACTTTCATTTCAAATCATTCCAGGCTTGCCCATACCTGACCGAGTGGTCTGAGTGGACTCCGTGCAGCGCCATCTGCGGCGAAGGATTCCAGCACCACCACCGCATCTGCGTCAACGGAGAGTTTGGCGACGTCGGGTGCCAGGGAGAAGAGTCTGAAACAAGGACGTGCCAGGCCCAGGCTTGCGCATCGTGGGCCTCATGGACCATGTTCACTGGTTGCAGTGTGAGCTGCGGCGGAGGAGTGCAGACCAGGCAGCGCGAGTGTTTCCGCGGCAACGCCGGGGAGGCCGGTTGCGAGGGACCTACCGTGGACATGTCCATGTGCAATACTCAAGTGAGTTTGATATTGGTTGAATACTTACGCTGGAAAATTTTTGGCTTTGGACTTATATCTTGAGAAATATGCAAAATAGTAATACTAAAGTTAAAACTTAAAATGTAATATTTTGTAACTTCAAACTTATCAGGAGAAAAATTGAAAACTGCAATTTTAATATTTCAAGCTAATTTTAGCAAGTTTTGTACTAAAACTATAGTATATTTTTTTAACATAAAAAACTCTTTATAAAAACTAAAAAAAATATTCAGGACTGCCCAGTATTCCAGCAATGGAGCGACTGGAGCGCATGCTCGCAGACTTGCGGAGGAGGAATAATGAGAAGAGAAAGGAGATGCGACAACGGGTTGCCGGGTGAAGACGGTTGCCAAGGAGACGTTCTCGAAATCATGCAGTGCAATGATGACGTAAGTGACTTATGAAAAATAAAAAAAGCACATATAATTTATAATCACATGATCAGATTATTTTATTAGCTAAGTTTTAAGAAAGTAGTTTTACATTACAAAATAAAAAATAATAAAATCCTTAGTAGTATTTCATCTGACGACTAGCAAAACTTAATATTTATAATATTTTAAGTTTTTAAAGATACAATAGTGAACTTTGATGATATTTTAATTTGTTTTAATTTCCAGGAATGCCCATACTGGGGCGGATGGACCGCGTGGGACCAATGCTCGGTGAGCTGCGGAGCCGGAATCAGGATCCGATCCAGGGACTGCGTCTTCGGCAACATCGGCGTCGAGGGATGCCGCGGCGACGCCATCGAGTCGGCTCAGTGCATACAGGGCGTGTGCCCGTACTGGGAGTTCTGGTCGCCGTGGTCCGGATGCAGCGAGGTGTGCGACGGAGGCGTCAGGAGCAGGTACAGGAACTGCATCAACGGCGTCGAGGGACAAGGAGAGTGCCAGGGTGCCGCCAAGGAAGAAGAAACTTGCAACAACGACGTCAGTATTTACAAACTGTTTTTCCTTAAACTTAGAAACACCATTGAAACTTGTACTTAAGCACTTGAAAATCTTACTCATTATTTGCGTTATAAAACCAAGTCACTTAACTTTGTTTAAAATGGATTTAAAAACTATTTTATATATGTAGTTATATCCGTAATAAAGTTAATTTGTTTAACAGGCATGCTCAAGATGGACCGAATGGACAGAGTGGTCGATGTGCTCACTCTCCTGCAACGGAGGCGTCAGGTCGCGTGCTCGCTCATGTGTGAACGGCTTGCCGGGAGACCGCGGTTGCCGCGGCAGCTCCAGCGAGCAAGAGTTCTGCAACCCGCAGGCGTGCCCCTACTTCAGCACCTGGATGCCGTGGTCGTCGTGCAGCGAACCGTGCGACGGAGGCTTCAGGACCCACCAGAGGATGTGTTTGAACGGTGAAGTTGGTGACGACGGTTGCGACGGCAACATGATGGAGAGCCAGATGTGCAACAATGACGTTAGTGTTTGTTTTGTTTGATGTTGATTTATGAAGAAGCCAGAAAAAAAATACAATTTTTTTTATTAGTTGGTTCATAAACGCATAAAAGTGTCTTTGTTTTTATTTCATCAAAAGTATGACTCTTTCAAAACTTTGTTTTTTAAACTAGTTATAAATATCAAAGATTTGTGTTTCAAGTTGTTTACTTATTTTACCATAAAAATCAAAAGTAGTTCAACTTAAAAACAACAAGCAAATAAATTATTGCATAATTAAAATTTTCTCCTTACAGCCATGCCCAACATGGTCTGCATGGACATCATGGGGATCTTGCACCAAGTCGTGCGGAGGCGGAGTCAGAGGAAGAAAGCGTGATTGTCCAGCTGACGACGACAGCTTGCTCACTTGCGAGGGACAAGCCGATGACTACGAAAACTGCAACGAACAGGTTTGTAAATTTTTAGTTAGATTGCTATACTAATTCGAAGAGCAGGTTAATAAGGTTACTTGAAATGATCAAATTAACTACTCTTATACAATAACTTTTTGCTTTAAACCAATCATTCATTACATTAAACTTTCAAGGACAAATAATTCACAATTAGTTTTTTATAAAATTAAAATCTTAAAACAGTTCATATAATATTGTATATTAAACATCTCTTAGGATACTAATTCTGAATACAAACCTATCAAAACAGAACTGCCCGGCATGGAACAACTGGTCGATGTGGACCGAGTGCAGCGTGTCGTGCGGCAAGGGAGTGATCACCAGGGGTCGCGTGTGCGTCGACGGCGTCAAGGGCCAGTTCGGCTGCGACGGCGACGACTTCAACAGCGTCGACTGCGTCAGGGGCGACTGCGCCTACTACGACCAGTGGTCGTCGTGGGGCATGTGCAGCCAGTCTTGCGGAGGCGGAGTGAGGAGCCACGTGAGGAGGTGCGTCAACGGCATCGCCGGCGACGTCGGTTGCGAGGAGCCCGCCATGGAAATTGAGTCTTGCAATAACCAGGTATGTGAATGTTATCATAAATAAATATGAATTTATAACTAAATGTATAAAAATTTTTCAAATGACTCTACATCTAAAAACTTTTATATACACATAAAACAATTTATGAAATTTCAACAAAAACCTAAAAGTTTTTAAGTTTATACCAGGCTTCAAAATTGTTTTTATTTCAGTTATTGTTTTTATTTTTTTCTAACTTTTAAACTTACTTCTTTAATCAGGGATGTCCAATCTGGTCCGAATGGGGATTGTGGAGCAACTGCTCGGTGCCATGCAACGGAGGATACAGGACCAGGGAGAGAGTTTGCATCAGAGGAAACAGCGGTGACCTCGGATGCGGAGGTGCTTCCATCGAACAAGAATTCTGCAACAACTTCGTTAGTTTTGTTTATATAGAAAAATAACCAATTTTTTTAATTACTATAGTATTCGTGTTATTATTGCAAACAATAAACATTTTTGAATTAATCGATGTTTGACATAAACAACATCCTGCAACTACATAAATAAAATTAGATAGTTTCACTTGTACTTGCTACATAAAACCCTATTCTTCTAAATGAACATCAATACTTTTAACTGAAATATTTAATTAATAACAGAGATGCCCATACTACTCCGACTGGACTGCCTACTCGCCGTGCGACGTTTCGTGCGGAGGCGGAGTGGAAGTCAGGAGGAGGATCTGCATGAGCGACACCGAGGACGCGTGCGACTCCATCGACGGAGGCGAGTTCGACTTTGTCTCGTGCAACGACAAGGCTTGCCCCTTCTGGAGCGAATGGAGCGCATACGGAGAGTGCTCGCAGCCTTGCGACGGCGGCAGGAGGTACAGGACCAGGGACTGCGTCAACGGAGTGTCCGGAGACATCGGCTGCGACCAGGGATCGTTCATCGAATCCGATGGTTGCAACGAACAAGTTTGTTTTCACGCATTTGGAGAATTTTTTACTTAACAAAAACAAAAAATTAATTGAAACATCAAAAATTCATTTTAATAGTATAAATATAAAACCCTGTTGCTAAAATATACTTTAAGATAAAAATCACAATTGATAACAAATTATAAGAATTTTTATAAACACTTTTACAACAGCGATGCGCAATGTGGGACGGATGGACTGCATGGTCCGAATGTTCAAGAACTTGCGGCGAGGGAGTCCAGACCCACATGAGATCTTGCCTCTTTGGCGAGCAAGGCGACCAGGGTTGTCAGGGCGACGCCTTCGAGTCCAGGTCGTGCACCGTCAAGGTGTGCCCCTTCTGGATCCAGTGGAGCCAGTGGTCGGAATGCTCAGCCAGCTGTGACGGCGGCAGCAAGACCAGGTTCCGCCAGTGCAGGAACGGACCGGCCGGCGAGGGCAACTGCGACGGCAGCGACGTCGAGACCGTTGCCTGCAACACCCAGGACTGCGTCAGCTGGTCGCAGTGGACCGCCTACTCCGCTTGCTCCGTTTCGTGCGGTGTGGGCAGCAAGACGAGGCAGAGGTTCTGCGTGAACGGCGAGCAAGGAGACGCCGGGTGTTTGGGAGATGTGACCCACCAGATCGGTTGCTACGAGAGGGCGTGCCCCTACCTCACCCAGTGGTCGGCTTTCTCTGCTTGCTCTGTGTCGTGCGGAGGAGGTGTCATGTCAAGGAACAGGGAGTGCATGAACGTTGAGAACAACAACGATCCAATGTGCATGGACCTCAACGAAGTTGCTCCTTGCAACACACAGGTATGAATATCTAACATATACTTTATAACAAAACTTTAATTTTTTTTTGAGTTCTTCTGTTAGTCGATCTATTGTGATAATTGAAAAGTTGAAAATTTTTGTCAAAAATTACTTTATGATTAAACTTTACTTTAAAAAATAATTCAGCTAAAAGTTATTATTAGTACTTTACGTAATTAATTTCAAATAAGATAACACTGACATCTTATTTTCAATTCAGGCTTGCCCAGTTTGGTCAGTGTGGTCTGACATGTCTGCTTGCTCAGCATCTTGCGGCGACGGAATCAAGATGAGGTCGAGGTCTTGCATCGGTGGAGTCGCCGGTATGGCCGGATGCACCGGACCCGTCAACGAACAAGAAGCCTGCAACGAAAGAGTAAGTTACTTTTTATTGTTACAGTTTTTTTTAAATGTTTAACTGTAGAGTCTTGTATTACACACATGTTTAGTTCTATAAGCTTATTTGTAAAGTTTTATTTGTCCAGAAAAAAACTGTAAGCTTAAAAAGCTTTAGAACATAATAATCAAGAAACTTTAAAACTAATTAGCCGTAAAATGTACAAAAAAATATATAAATGACGTAACAAAGAAACTTGATGAAACAATTATAACAGACATGTCCATTCTGGGACAACTGGAGTGAATACAGCGCATGTTCTGTGACTTGCGGATACGGAATGAGAAGGAGGACCAGGGACTGCATTCTCGGAAACCCAGGTGAGGGACTCTGTCAAGGATACGCCACCGAAGAAGAATCTTGCACTCAAGATGTAAGTATTTCAACTACTACTTAAAAAAAATTAATCGAAGTAATTTAAAGAATAAAAAATAATATTGACTTCAAATTAACTTGTACATAAATTTATCTTCTTACTAACTACTTCATATCACAGTCTTGCGCATACTGGACGCAATGGAGCGATTTCGAGCCATGCTCGGTGTCATGCGGTGGAGGAGTCCAATCGAGAGGAAGGGATTGCAGGAACGCTATGGTGTCCGATGAAGAGTGCGGTGGAGGTGACAGAACCGAAACCAGATCTTGCAATGTCGAGGTAAGACTTTTTTAATTAAGTACATTTTTTTAGAAAATAACTTTACTTTTAAACTATTACATATAATAAACAACATTTTTTACTAATATCTGTTCAAAAACATTAACAAAAAAAATCTTTTTCCCGCCAAGGCTTTGTACTTATAAATGAATACTAATTACTAATATTTCCCCTTTCTTTTAGGACTGTCCATTCTGGTCACAGTACAGCGAAGGATCGGCCTGCACCGTTTCATGCGGAGGCGGAGTAACCACCAAATCCCGCCGCTGCATCAACGGTATCCAGGGCATGATCGGTTGCCAGGGACCCGAGCAGGTCAGCATGCCCTGCAACGAGGACCCTTGCCCGTACTTCGCGCCATGGCAACCGTGGGGAGCCTGCTCGCTGTCGTGCGGTGGAGGCACCAGGTCACGTGGCAGGAACTGCATCAACGGCATGGTCGGAATGCTCGGATGCATTGGAGAAGAGATGGAAATGGAAGCTTGCAACACTGAGGTATGGATTCAATTATATTTTAAACAGCTTTCAATTATAAGTATGTATAAGTGCTGAAAACTCAAAGTTCACTTTTTATGTAAATATGTTCGACGTTCTACCAGATCTAGACCTTAAACATAGATAATACATTAAAAATGAACAAACTTATTTGAAAAATAAAATAACGACTGACTTTAAAGCAGCTAAAAGGTATTAAAAAAGTTTTTAACAAATATTACCTTAAAGGCCTGCCCAATGTGGTCGATGTGGAGCGAATGGGACGAGTGCCCTGTCAGGTGCAATGGAGGCCAACAACGCAGAACGAGGTCCTGCATGAACGGTCACCCAGGAGAGCAGGGATGCGACGTGGGCAGCAGCACCGAAGTGAGGGCATGCGCCACCGAGGAGTGCGAGTACTGGGAGTTCTGGAGCACGTGGTCGGCGTGCAGCGAGACTTGCGGCAGGGGACAGAGGACCAGGTCGAGGTCTTGCGTCAACGGAATGCCCGGAGACATCAACTGCCAGGGAGGCACCTTGGACGTCGAACCGTGTCAAGAAGGAGTTAGTTTATTGTTATGTTCTGTTAAATGGTGTTTAAACATTTCTTTCAAGATTAAAGATGTCTTAAAGATTTTAAGAAATCAATCGATGTATTTTAAAATTTAAATTGAAGATTTTGAAAAACAGTTTTAAATGGCATGATCACAAAAATCAAGTTAAATAAGTTACGATCATCTCAAATATATATTGGAAACATATTTCTAAAGAAATAAATCAACTTTTAGGACTGCGCTTTCTGGCAAGACTGGACCGAGTGGGGCGACTGCTCCGCCACCTGCGGCATGGCGCGCCGCGTGCGCATCAGGTCGTGCTACAATGGCATGCCGGGCGACGAGGGATGCGAGGGACTGGACTACGGCATGGAGGTGTGCGACTTCAAGCCGTGCCCGGTGTGGTCGGCCTACGCCAACTGGACCGAGTGCTCGGTGTCGTGCGGACAGGGAACCCACATGAGGATGAGGGAGTGCCTGAACGGCGTGCCCGGTGACATCGGTTGCGAGGGAGTGGCTGAAGAACAAGCTCTTTGCAACAGCCAAGTGAGTATTTTGGCTTTTACAGTAAAAAATGACTTAATTTTTTTTTTTTTTTAATTTATTCTCAAAACATTTTCATGGATAGTTTTATTTAAATTTAAACTAAAAAAGATCTTTTTTAAAATATCTATAAACATTTAAAATGTTTATTTTTTCTTGTACGGTCTAAATACAAGTATCTAACTTTTTTCTTCATTACAGCCATGCCCACAATTTTCGAGCTGGTCACCTGAAGGAGAGTGCTCTGACACTTGCGGAGGAGGATTCGCTCTGAAGAAGCGTGTCTGCCTGAACGGAATCGTCGGAGAGGTCGGATGCCAAGGAGCGCTACAGGATCTCACCACTTGCAACACTCAAGTTTGTATTACATAATTTGTAGAAAAACTTTAAAAACATACTTATACTTAAAATCAATTATCAAATAAGTTTCTTAAACAAATTAAAGTGTTTATATGCGTCGAATCTTACAAAAAAGCATTTTGAAACTCAAGATATGTTTAACCATTTTCAATTACCTTTATCTGAAACGAGTTTGTCCTGAAAGCCACATGTTATTAATTATCCTAAATTTATACATTACTCTTTCATATTTTTAAATACTATTTCATAAACTCAGGACTGTCCAACCTTCACCAACTGGGGACAATGGTCCGAGTGCAGCGCCACTTGCGGAGATTCGCAGAGAGTGAGGAACAGGAGGTGCTTGAACGGAAACTCCGGAATGCTCGGATGCGTCGGAGAGACGCAAGAAATGGAAGCTTGCGCCTCAAGAGTGAGTTGCTTGTTTTTATTATTATTATTATTAAGTTTATTGTCCAACGAAGGACCTAGGCATTAAAACCTAAGCCACTTAAACTGAAAGACACTAACATAAAAAGAAAAAACAAATTCCGATTCCGTTTAATTACAATAAAGTTGGTTAAAATTGTACCAAAAAGCTACTTGTGTTTTTTTGTAATGACTTTATGTTAAACTGAAGTTGGAATTTTTGAATAGAGTTTGTTATATAGTTATTATAACTTTAACTAAAAGTTAGTTAAAGTAAACCATTAAAAACATTTTTGTGTTTTGAACTTTAAGTTTTTATTAAGAAACTTAAATCATTTCAGCTAATGACTAAACATGATACCAATGAACAGTACTTTTATAAATAAATTATCACAGGAATGTCCAGTCTACTCAACATGGACGGCATGGGGCAGCTGCAGTGCAACTTGCGGAGAAGGAGTCATGATCAGGTCCAGGAGGTGCACAGACTTCAACGGTTGCGAGTCACTCGGATCCGCCACTGAAGAAAAACCATGCGCTGTCGGAGTTAGTTTGACTTGATAAATATTAGCTAATAAAAACAGCTTTAATTATATAGTTAAAGATTAAAACGCTACAGTCTAAAACGATCGCATATTTGCACAATAATTTGAAAAATAACTTACATTTTTTTTAAATACTTAAATAATTGAACAAGATAGTTCAAATGTTACGTCATAACTGTTTAATTAAAATAAAGCTCAAAATAAAATGCGTTGGCTTTCCTAAAACTAGCAAACTAAAATTCAAGCAAATCTTAATAACTAAACCTCAAATTTACCAAAACAGAACTGCCCGTACTTCTCGCAATGGGCCGACTGGTCGTCTTGCACGGTCACTTGCGGCGGGGGAACCCAGAACAGGAACCGCAGGTGCGTCAACGGCAACGTCAACGAGATCGGGTGCTTGGGAGAAACGTTCGAGACGAGGTCGTGCGGCAGGGAGACGTGCCCGCTGTGGTCGCAGTGGAGCGAGTGGGGAGCGTGCTCTGTGACGTGCAACGGCGGAGTGAGGTCTCACTCGAGGACGTGCGTCAACGGCATCGCCGGACAGAGGGGATGCGTCGGACCGGAGACAGAAGAAGAACTCTGTAACTACAACGTTAGCTTGTTTTAATAATTGATAAATGTCCTAAGCAACATACTAGTACTTTTTTTATTAACTCCTTATAGAATACAGTATTAATTAATAATTTTAAAGTAAGCTTATTTTTATAAAATTTTTTTAACATTTAAAGCAACACATCAGTATTTTTTCACAACTTCTTTTAATACACAGACTTAAACAAGTAAATTAAATAACTATTTTAAGCAAGGTTGTTTGAAAATACAAATTTTGTACATATTTTATAAAACTCTAAATTATCAAAATTCCAGGCTTGTCCTTACTGGACCGAATGGACCAAGTCTGCATGCTCAGTGACTTGCGGAACCGGATTCGAAATTCACCAGCGTCAATGCTTGAACGGCGAGCCGGGACAAGTTGGATGCGAAGGAGAAAATATCAAACAAGCCACTTGCGCTACCAACGTCAGTTGAAACTTTTATTGTTTTTTTATATAGTTATAGCTTATGAAAATAAACTTAATCTTCAAATACATGCAAAAATAAAGTAAGTTAAAATAAAGCACTAAATTTTATTTAAAACATAGACTTTTTTTTAAGTTTCGTGTATTCTAGTTTGAAAAAGTAACTAAGTCATTTATAGAAGACAAAGTATAAATGATTTATTTTTATATCCAGCCATGCCCTATAAGCGCACCAACTCCGTGGTCCGACTGCAGCAAGTCGTGCGGAGGCGGAGTGCAGTACAGGACTTTCGACTGCACGGCCGGAGGAATGCCAGCTCCGTTCTACCAGTGCGAGGGATCGGTACAGAGAGAAGAGAGGGCCTGCAACACTGAACTGTGCGAGTCGTGGGCTTTCTGGTCGCCGTGGACTCCGTGCTCGTCATCGTGCGGACGTGGTTCGAGGACCAGGACGAGGACTTGCGACAACGGAGAGGCCGGAGATGCCGGATGCCAGGGCGAGAGCTTCGAGTTCGACATGTGCATCCACGGAGTTAGTTTTTTGTGTGAATATTAAAAAGCAGCAATTTTTTATGATCTTAAAATAACACCATACGTACAATTTTATAAACATCTTTTTGAAAACACAGCAATTTTTATGGCCTCAAAAATCTTTTTTTTGGTACTTATGATCGTTTTCAACTGACATAGGCTAGCAAGTTACAAGATTTTAAACTCACAACAATTTTCAGGACTGTCCATTCTGGGGAGAATGGAACGAGTGGGGACCGTGCGACAAGACTTGCGGCGCAGGAACCCGCGTGCACACCAGGTCGTGCGTGAACGGCGAACAAGGAGAAGAAGGTTGCAAGGGAGCGACGGCAGAACGCGCCGCGTGCAACACCCAAGCGTGCCCGTCATGGACAATGTGGTCCGCGTACGGAGCTTGCTCTGTGTCATGCGGTGGCGGAACCCAGATGAGGGGAAGGCAGTGCAACAACGGAGTGGCCGGACAGCCCGGATGCGACGGCATGGCGTCTCAAGAGAGGTACTGCAACGGACAGGTGTGCCCGCACTGGTCGGCGTGGGCCGAGTACGGAGCGTGCAGCAAGTCGTGCGACGGCGGCGTTGCCACCAGGAGCAGGGTTTGCTTGAACGGAGACGCCGGAATGGCCGGTTGCGACGGTGACGTTATGCAACTCGAACCATGCAACTCTGCTGTGAGTTTACGATCAACATAGCTTCAACAAATAGTTTTGTTGGCGAAAAAAACTTAACCTTTTGATAAATAAAACTACTTTATTAAAAAGATTGTTTTTATGAAAATGTATTAAACTATAAGTTCTATTTAACTCTAAAATATAGTCAACAAGCTATAAGTATGCATGAAATTTATACAAAACTAATTAACAGGCTTGCGCTTCTTGGTCGATGTGGGGAGAATTCTCCGAATGTTCGAGATCTTGCAACGGTGGAGTCCGTCGCAGCTTGAGAGAATGTCTCGGCGCAATCGGAAGCTGCCCAGGTAGCAACGAAAAAACCGAAAACTGCAACCAACAGGTAGAAAACAAAAAAAAATCATTACTGCTTTACTATTTAATGCAACTAAAAGCTAAAGCAAAACAATTCAATAGTTTACTTTGATTAAACTTATGATAAATAGCAAATGATTTTGATAACAAAATTATTCTTTATTTAATACTAACCGTACAACAACAAAAAAATCAACTTGAACAAACCAACGTAGGCATGCGCATCCTACTCCGAATGGTCCATGTGGTCATCGTGCAGCGTCAGTTGCGGCATGGGAGTGAGGACGCACATGCGCGCTTGCGACGGAGGCATCGCCGGATCGGACTGCCAGGGACCCCAGATGGAAGAGGAGTCGTGCATCGTTCAGCTGTGCGCTTCGTGGTCGATGTGGGGATCGTGGGGCGGATGCAGCGCCACTTGCGGCGCGGGCGTCAGGAGCCACTCCAGGGACTGCCTCAACGGCGACATTGGTGACGACGGTTGCCAGGGCAACGCGGTCGAGATCGCTCCATGCGTGCTTACAGTGAGTCAACAAACTTTTTTAAATCTTAAGCACATTGATTTTAATTAAACACTTTATACAACTTATAACTTTAAGACTCAAAGTATTAATTTTTTGTGTAGAAATGGGTAAGAGTCAAAACAATAAACAGTTTTAACTTATAAAAAAAAGAACTAATCTTAATAATAAATCCTAATAACCCTTTTCTTTTAGCCCGACTGTCCAGTTAAATACTCATGGGCCCAATGGAGCTCGTGCTCGAAATCATGCGACGTTGGAAAGAGAACCAGAGAGAGGATCTGCACCGATGAACAGACCAGAGACGAGTGCGAAGGACTTCCAGCTCAGGAAGAAGCCTGCAATGAACATGTAAGTTGTTGAGAAAGTAAAAATAAGTCTTCAAAATTTCAAAACCAAAGTAATGTTTTTTCATAGTATTTTTTTATTCTATTTATACCAGGCCAAACTTGTATACAGTTCATTAATATGCGATGTTAGCCATCAATTTTTTAAGCTTTTTAACAAGTTGTTATAAACTCTAAACATAAATATTTTTAGAAATTTAAACCCCCGTATTTAAACAGGCTTGCCCAAGATGGTCGATGTGGACTATGTGGACCGAGTGCTCGGCCTCTTGCGCCGGCGGAAACCGCAACAGGCAGAGGGAGTGCCTCAACGGCAACCCTGGCGACAGCGGCTGCCTCGGAAACACCATCGAGATGGACGTGTGCAACCAGCAGGCGTGCGCAGCTTGGACAATGTGGACCGTGTGGATGCCTTGTTCTGTCACTTGCGGTAACGGTTACGAGTTGTACAGGAGGGACTGCAATGAAGGAGTCGAAGGCGATATCGGTTGCGAGGGCAGCAGAGTAGAGTACAGAGAATGTGGAAACACTGTTAGTTTATATTCAATTAAACTTATTCACTACATTTTTCAACATTTTTTTGTGGAAGTTAAACATGTTTAGTTAAAACTTTTCAAACTTTTTAGCTGAAGCTTCAATTTTGTGAGCAATTTCGTTTTTTCAAACAAAACTCATAAAATGTGTTCAAGGGTAAATAAACTTAAAGCAAGCATAACACAACGATTATAACTAAAACTTATATTTAGCAAACACATAGTAACCACGTTAACTCATACCAGATGTCACTGTGCCCAATGTGGAGCCAATGGAACAGATGGACGGTTTGCACCGCTTCATGCGGAGGCGGACTTAGAACCAGAGACAGGACTTGTTTGAACGGTGAAGCCGGCGACCAGGGATGCGAAGGAGACTTGAACATGGTCGAAACTTGCAATGTCAAGGTTTATTGTTAAAACTTAATTGAGAAAATTTCACTAGATATATATTTTAATCAAGTACTTAAATTATGCAAAACAGCAACCATTAATTACAAACTATTATGTATAACGTATGTTTTAAATTTGTGAAAACATTAATACTAATAAGACATAAAATTAAGTTTCAAATGTGTTATAAAAATTACTTACAAATTTTAATCAAAGTACCCTAGACAAATTATTTTAAAACATTTTTGTTATAATCATTGACATAACCAAACAGAGTTGCCCAATGCTCTCAGCATGGGGAGAATGGGGATCTTGCAGCGTGTCGTGCGGAGGCGGATCCAGGATGCACTACAGAACCTGCTCTGAGGAGGGTGGTTGCGGAAACGTGGCCTTGTCCGAATCTCAATCCTGCAACTCCCAGGACTGCCCGCTGTGGTCGGTGTGGGGAGAATGGAGCGAGTGCAGCACCACTTGCGGACCGGGCGTGAGGTCTCACACCAGGGTTTGCATCAACGGAGATCCAGGAATGGCCGGATGCGTCGGAGCCTCGTTCGAAGAAGGAGAATGCTCTGGAAGCGTGAGTAGTTTGTCTAAAAAAAATTAAATATATTTTTAAGAAAAAGTTCAAGTAAAAGTATTACGATGCTAAAATAAAGTTTAATATATTGTATAGAATCATGATTAAGTCTTAATTCACTAAACAGGTTTGTGCTTACTGGAGCGCATACGGACCATCAGGACAATGTTCAGTTACCTGCGGAGGAGGTATGTCGACCGCGTACAGAACTTGCATCAACGGTGAAGAAGGAGACGCCGGTTGCGAAGGATCAGTAATGAGAGTCACCACTTGTAACTCTCAGGTAAGATATATTTCATTGATTTAAAAGTTCGACTCTCAAATGTATAAATTTCCTCCTGTTCGGTATATATCGAGTCTTTTTTTTAATAAAATAAAATAAAGTTTTTAAATAACTAATTTTCTTGATTGATTTCAAACTTTAGCAGTTTAAATACCTCAGTACTAGTCATTTTTATTACTTACTACTACTTTTGTAACAGCAATGTCCATTCTGGGGCGATTGGGAGAACTGGAGCGAGTGCTCGCACGAGTGCGGCGGAGGACTGCGCACAAGGAGCAGGAGGTGCAGATTCGGAGTGTTCGGACAACCCGGATGCACCGGAGACTACTCCGAGAGCGAAGAGTGCAACCAGGCGGCGTGCGTCGGCTGGTCCAAGTGGGGATCGTTCGGAGCGTGCTCGGTCACTTGCGGCGCCGGAGAGCAGTCAAGGACGAGATTCTGCCCGACCAACGACTGCCCGGGATCGGGAGTCAACAGCAGGGCTTGCAACATCCAGGAGTGCCCGTACTGGAGCAACTGGAGCAGTTTCGGTCCGTGCAGCGCCTCGTGCGGCGACGGCAGCAGATCGAGGAACAGGGTGTGCATTGGAGGGGAGCCGGGCGACGTCGGTTGCCAGGGACCCACTGAGTTCGCTGAAGCTTGCAACTCACTGGTTGGTTGAAATTTTTTTAAACTTTTTTCTCAGATAATTATAATTAGAACTACTTTTTAATAAATCTTAAAAACTTTTAAATTATCTTTTTCATTATTTTTTTTTACTATTTAGTTAACGCAATAGCATGCTGGTCAAAACTACTAAACTGTTTGTTACAGATGTTTATATTAGTTCGTACTAAAATTAAAACTATTTTCACAGAGCTGCCCAGCATGGGGACTGTGGAGCGAATGGGGATCTTGCACTGCCACTTGCGGTGCCGGATTGGAGCAGAGATCGAGATCTTGCGTCGGAGGACTTCCGGGTGACGCGGGATGCAGCGGAAGCAGAACCGAAGAAAGAGTCTGCAACACTGCTGTATGTATTTTATATTCTGTTCAAATTGTTTTGTATAGTGAAACAGATAGATGTATTTAATATCTATCTAAGTAGTTTTCAAACTTGTATTTAGTCAAGTATAATCAAAAATAAATATTTAAACCTGATATACAAACAATACATAAAAAAAGGTAGAAACAATTGACTTTGTATAAAACTTACCTACTTTATCTAAAATCATTGAGTAATGTCAAGACCAAAATATTTTCTGTTTTCTTTTTAAAAACCAGCTTTAAGGTTTTGTTGCAAAGCTAAACATAAAAAAAAGCTTGAAAGCCCAAAAACTCGTAATATAATAAAAGCTGTCAAGAAATACTCAAAATAAAACTTTACACAGATTTGCGCTTCATGGAGCGACTGGACTGGATTCTCGGCTTGCAGCGAGTCATGCGGAGTCGGAATGCACACCAGAACGAGAGCTTGCAACGGAGGAAGGCCAGGCGAGCCAGGATGCGAGGGTGAAGCCATCGCCACCGAAACTTGCAATGAAGGAGTCAGTGATATTATTTGTTTTATTTGTTTGTTAATGATTTTGTTACATGACTTATAAACTGCTGTTAACACGACTTGGTTTTCTTAGTTTTAAAAACTACTAATACTAAAGTATAGATATTAGTTATCTCTTAATGCACATTTCGTCATTAGTTAAGCTATAAAACTAATTATTTACCTTCTATTTGTAAAACACAAACTGTTTACAGGCATGCCCAATGTGGGGATTGTGGTCTGACTGGTCGTCTTGCGACAGAACTTGCGGAAACGGAATGAGAAGCCACGAGAGAAGGTGCTTGAACGGACAACCCGGAGATCTCGGTTGTTTGGGAGCTTCTGTTGAATTCGCCGACTGTGCTGAACAGGTTGGTATTAACAATATTAGATTATCAATGGAAAACTTTTGATTAGGTGTTTTTAGTTTCACTTTCTCAAATCGTAGAAACTAGACTTTTATAGTAATGATTACAATTAGAAACTGATAAGGTTAGCTTTTTTTTGCTTTTTAAGTGTAAACTATACAAAAACTATAATCAGATGAAAAAATAAAAATTAGAAATAAAAAAGCAAATAAAGTGTCAAGATTTTAACAAAAAACAAACTTACAGGCACCATGCCCGTTCTGGGACAACTGGGACGACTGGAGCCAATGCTCGAGAACTTGCGGAGGCGGCAACATGCAGCGCATGCGCCAGTGCGTCAACGGAGCGCAGGGCGACGAGGGGTGCATGGGCGACCAGATGGAGAACAAGGCTTGCAACACGCAGCAGTGCCCCTTCTTCTCGTCGTGGTCCGCGTGGTCGCAGTGCTCGGTGACGTGCGGCGGCGGCCAGCAGTCGCACTCGAGGCAGTGCGTGAACGGACAGGCGGGCGACATCGGGTGCGAGGGACCGGTGAGCGAGGACAGGGCTTGCAACGTGCAGCAGTGCCCGGCGTGGGGCAACTGGTTCGACTGGCAGCCGTGCAGCGCCTCGTGCGGAGCCGGAGCGCAGAGGAGGATGAGGGCCTGCAACAACGGAAACGCCGGTGACGCGGGATGCCTTGGAGACGATTCGGAGATCAGGATCTGCAACACTCAGGTATGAAAGTGTTTGTAGCAAAACAACTTCGAAAGTTAATAAAACACAAATAAAACTTTCCATTTTATATACTGTTTTTTTTATTTAGTTGGTAACTAATTTAGAGATTTTTATAACTTAATCTAAATTGGTCAGACACATTCAACTTTCTGTATTTCTTCCTAAATAAGACTGTTCAGGCATTACATGATAATTTGTATTTAACGTTATAATTTCTCCTCACAGTTGTGCCCAGGATTCTCGATGTGGAGCGAGTGGTCTGCTTGCAGCGTGACTTGCGGCGAAGGAGAAGAGAGCAGGTCGAGGACTTGCTTGAACGGAAACGCCGGCAGCTTCGGATGCGAGGGACCGTTGAACGAAAAGAGAGTCTGCCGCAACCAGGTAAGGGCTAGTTGAAATTTTAATACTTACTTCGAAATAATTGTTAACTAGTAAGTTGTTTTTATAAGTAGTGATTTTAAATTTAAGATTGCAAAATAATAAGGATTATTCAATTGTAAATTAACATAATTTTTTGCAATAATCAAAATAAAAATCAAAGTAATTAAAAAGTTTATTAGAAAATTTTTGTATTGAAATGTATCTTTTCAAGCGCTCATTGTTGATACTTATCTAAATAGTTAAAAAACAAAATTTCTACCAATTATATATCAAATATTTTTATACAGAACTGCGTGTTCTGGAGCCAATGGACTGACTTCGGACCTTGCTCGAGATCTTGCGGTACCGGAGGAGTCCGCCAGAGGACCAGGACTTGCAACGGAGGCAACCCGGGAGATTCCGGTTGTCAGGGCAGCGCGTCTGAGATCGTTGCTTGCGAGAACGCACCTTGCCCATGTGAGTTAATTGAAAATAGTTAATGTCATGTTAATTTTTTTTAATCATTGTGAAAAAATCATTGCAAATGTATTTTAGAAATACTTTAACTAAACTTGATAAAACTTTATTCATTACTATATTTTTTGAACAAGTAATAAATGCATTTTTAAAAATATGACACCTCTTGGTCCAAACCACTTTGAGTCAACAAAACAAATATATAAACAGCTTGCGAGCCTGACCACGAGAGACTTGGAATGCTGTACGGAATCGTGCAGTGCACCAACTTCAACAACTACCAGTCGTCGTGCGTGTTCCAGTGCAACAACGGCTACTTCATCACCGGCTACTCAACATTGACTTGTGAGTCCAACGGAGACGGAACTTACTCGTGGAACCACGAAGCACCTGTGTGTGTCGGTGAGTAGATTTATATATTTATATATTTATTTATTTAAAACACTTTTACAATCGAACTTTGTTGTTGTTTGTTTCACTCGTGGAACCACGAACTCACGAGTCGGTGAGTGCGAAGAAAATTGTTTGCGGCATTTAAACCAAGCTATATTATAACCAAGCTTTTTACAATCTTAAAAGCACAAGCTGCATTTTTTGTTCAAAAAGTTATACGTTTCAAAAGCGATCCAAGTTTAAATGACTATATTTTAAGAAAACTTTCAAGTCTGTCCAAATTAATAGTTTTCGGAAATTATATATATGAATTACTTTACGAACACATTATCTGAGCAAACTATGTCCAAACAGAAAAATGCACATCGAACAAGCTGGACATCGCGCTGGTGATCGACAGCTCGTCGTCGGTGAAAGCCAACAATTTCGAGCTCGTCAGAGGCTTCCTTCAGGTCGTCGTCAACAAATTCGAAGTCGGACCTGATGACGTCAGAGTAAGTAAAAATTTTGATTGTTTGTATATTAAAATTTTACGTTTTCTTATTACATTTTGCTGATTTTTGTAACAGGTTTTTTAAGTCAATCAAAAAATAAACATTTTTTTTTCATTTCAAAATATATTATTCAAAAAAAATCGAATAGTTTGGGAGAAAAATCCAACGAAATAAAATTAAAAACATTTTTAAACTTGATATTAAAACAAACTTTCTCCGAACAGTTCAGCGCGATCAGGTACAACAGGGACGTCGAGGAGCTGTGGAACTTCGGATCGTACAACACCATCCAGGAGTACGAGGGCGCCATCATGCGGATACCTTACGACGGAAGCGGCACGAGGACCGGACAGGCGCTCGACTACGTCAACAGCAAGAACTTCATGGACATGATGGGCAACACCAGGAGGGAATCGGTGAAACTGGTCATGTTGCTCACCGACGGTAACTCTCAGGTATGTTTACTTAATTGAATTTGTTCTTGGTCTTTCAATTCTAGTTTGTTGCTTTTGGACCTTGGATTATTAAATGGTTTATTCAAACCACTTTATTTTTGTTAATTTTTTGAAATATTTAAGATTAAGTTGTCTACTCTTCTAATAATATTATCGTGTATTTTTCTTTAATAGATAACTTATTCTAAATATTCATAGACAAAAATAATTACAACTTATAACATGACCAAAACTAATGTAATATAAAACTAATAAAGATTTTTACTTCGAATAAAACACTTTTTATCATGTAAACTAACAAACAACATCTTTTTCACAGGACAACAGCGTTGAAGCAGCCGAGAGGTTGAAGGCGAAGAACATCTACCTGACCGTGGTCGGCATCGGCGAGAGACTGGACAGGGGAATCCTCGGAGAGATGGCCTCAGCGCCCAAGGAGGACTTCACCCTGTTCATCGACAACTTCGCCCTGCTCAACGCCAAGACGGACGCTCTCGTCGAAATATTGAAACAGTGTAACGTTAGTATTGATTTGTTAAAGTTACGAACTTTTTACGTCTGAGCTGTTTTTAATTACATTAGCATATTGTTTAATTGGTGCTCTAAGGCTGTTTTAACCTTTTTTTTTTAGTTTAAATTATTATTTTTCTAAATTTACAAACTTTTAGTTAAATTTTAAAAAATGCCTTTTACTAAACAACAAACAATCAACAGAGCGTGAAATGTTTCCCGAACCAGTCTGTATTAGACCTTGTCCTGATGGTGGACACCTCTTCATCGGTTGGCCAGGCAAACTTCGTCCTCATCAAGGACTTCCTGGCCAACATTTTCGGCAACTTCCCCATCGGAAGCACGGAGACCAGGGTGGGCATGGTGACGTACAACAATGACGTCAACATCAAGTTCTACCTGAACACCTACACTGAGAAGCAAGACGTATTGAGAGGTTTGTTATTTTAAAGAGCAAAATTTGCTAATACCTTTTCAGTCTATAATCTTTTATATAATTTATAAAAATCCAATTAAGTTTTTAAAATCTAAATTAAGCAATGGTAAAATTTTAAGGCATATTTTGCTGCATTAAAAAATGATCACCTAAACTAGAAATAGAAACTAATCTTTTTATCTAAAAGCACAATTAGTAAACTTAACAAATTACAAATTTCAGCAATCACTGAGTTCGAGTACGAAGGAGTCGGAACTCAGACGGGCAAAGCTCTGATCCAGACGACTGCCAACATGTTCAGATCTGAAACTGGACACAGAGACGGAGTCCCATCAGTCACTATTCTCATCACTGACGGTTTGTTTTACTTGTGATTTTTTCAAGTTAGAAGTTATTAAACATACAATGATTTTTTAAATAAACATAATATTATTATCCTAAAATCAAGTATATATATAACTTCGCAGACATTTTATACATTTAAACAACCATTTTACCCCACAGGAATTTCGCAAGATCCAGTCAACGAGGCCGCCAAGTACCTGCAGGCCGAGTCGAGGGTGATCGCGGTCGGCATCGGAGCGACGGCGGACGTGGACGAGCTGCAGCTGATAGCGTCGGGCGAGGGAATGGACAACGTGTTCACGGTGAACGGGTACGAGACCCTCACCCAGATACAAGATCAGCTGGCGGTGTCAATAGCGAGCAGCTGCAACGACAAAAACTAACCGCTACGCGGCGCTGCTCGGATGAAACTGTTTTTATATGCACGCCTGTTTGCCTTATAGTTGTTGTGAATTAACATTTAATATTTTTTATTAGTTAAATTTCTATTATTAAAGTATGTGACTAAGTAATAACATGAACTTTTTATTGAATTTCTTAACGTTAGTTGATATATTGCACTTTTTGCCATTTTCGTTTTACTTTTCTTTTTCATTGAAATAAATTTTAAAAAAATACTTGAGTGTTTTTCATAGTGTTGTTAATGTATGATAAATGAAGCATTAACTAATTAATAAGTCTAAAAAATAATTTTAAATGTTAAAGGCTCTATTTCCTAAACACAACAAATAAAGCAATCTAACAAAGTTATACCTTAGGGTCGTAAAATTAGTACACAAAGGTATAAATTTGTATACGGTTGAAATTAAAAATGATTGTATATTGAAATGTCTACAACTTTTTAGTTAGTTGAATCAACCAAGTTTTTTTTTGATATACGTTGAGTTACAACTGTTTGAGAAAAAACTTATCAATTAAACTTATCTAAACCAGTATCAAAGCTTACCTAAAGGATAAAAAAGAGAGAAAAAGCTTTATAAAAGTTTTTATAGGATATCAGTAAACATATATACCTCGTATAACTAAGTAAACTAATAATTGAATGTATAACTTCAACTTTTATTCCTAGGTAAGCAAAACCAAAAACAATAATAGAACAATTTCCAACATCAAGCTTATTTAATTTTGTGTAAAAGTTGTTCTTATAATAATTTAGATGCAAGAATAGTACTTTATGTGAAATTTCGATTTTACAGATCATAATCAAATCATATGCAATACTAAAATAGAGATAACCATTGCAAATCAAAATGATATACTATTATTTCTTCTAAAAAATTTGTTTGTAGAAAACACTAAGAAAATCTATTTTTCAGATTTTTTACTAAATACCTAAAAATTAATTACAAAATTTTAAAATTCAAGTTTGTATATGTGTTTCACAGCGTTTTGTATATTATTAGAATTTTATTTATTTATGAGGTACATATCAATAATTATGTATTATCTTTAGTTGTAACTGTATTTACTTGTTTCTGCCCTGTTAAGTAACCACTAATAATTTTAGGTAGTTTATAATAAAATTTAAGGTATCATTTTAAATTATTTTGTAAAATTTTCAGCAAAAAACTGATTAAAATAATTGAAATTTTTAAAACTTTAACGTATAAAGCTATGTTGTTCAACCTAACTATTTTTGTCTGAATGTTCTTTTTTACAACTCATTATTATTCAAAAAACTACTGAGCTAGCTTTGTTTAACTTGTTATTTTGTAATTAATTATTTAAACTCATAGAATATTAATTAAACAACTACAAAAGTTTACTTATGTTATTTAGTATACTGATTAAGTACTTAAGTTTTATCATTGCTTTAGTTTGTTAGGTAGTAATTATTTTTTTAAAAGAATCAGTTTTTAAACAAAAACTATTATATGACTAACCTTATATCTAAACACTGTATCACTTTTATCTATTATTAACAAAATCTCATAAATTAACAATGGTCTAAACATGTTAAAAATAAGTAAATCACTTTTAATATTTTTTGTTTCAAATTAGTACTATTACCCTCAAGTAATGCTTTGTAAATTTTAATTTAAACAAAACTAAAAAGGAAAGATAAACATTTCTTTGTACTCTTTTGTTTTTGTATAGCTTTTTTCAACTTAGGCACTAAGCGTTAGCAACTTTAGGCAAACTACGTAAGCAACTTTAGGCAAACTACAATATTAAGATTAACAGTTTTTTTGTTTAATAATTTAGACATTAGAATTTTATTTTTAGAATTAGTTTTAAACATCAGTCGGATAAAAGTCCTTTTTGTAATATTATTGCAAATAATACAGTAGTTTATACTCAAGACAATATAGTTTAGAACACAACACAAACTACGTATTGTGTTTTTGTTATCTAATGATTTTTGAACATTAAATTAAATAATCTTTTAAAAAATATTTAGTTAAAAATCTATGATCGATTGGTCGATTATCTAAAAATACAAGAATAATTCAAGCGGTAGCGTATGTTTTTCTCCCAGCTAAAAATATAAGCAAGTAGCCTTATCATTAATGTTTTAGATTATAATAAGTTTTAAATATAATTAAATTATTGAAAGCATTTAAGTTGACTATTTTTGCTAGTAAAGAGGATATCTTCAAAAGCTAGTAGTAAGTAATATTTTTCTTAGCTGTTAATATTTTATTCTGAAATGTATAATGTGTGAAACTTTATTTATTTCCTTTTAAAATTGCAAGTATTAATAAAAAAATTATATTTAATGTGATATTCTTAAATAATGTAACAAATACTCTAAACTATAAGCTAAAAATAATAAATGAAAAAACAGATAAAGATTGAACGGCTTACTCAATATTTTTAGCTTTTCTATATTTGTCTAAATAATATTTTTTTAATTATTTTCTTTAAAACTCAGTCTAAAAAACATGTGTAAAACTTTCATTTAATAAAATAAATGAAATTGTTGTCATAAATTGAATTGTAGTATATAGCATATATATACATTAAACACGCCGAAATGTTCTTAAAACTTAAAAAAAGCAAAAACAAACCAAACAAAGGTATACAATTACAGTTATTATGGTATGCTGGCTGGTATACTATCAAAATCCACCCGCGTTCAAAATCAACTCGACTTTTTTTTCTTTATTTATCAATTTATTTTATACATTTTTTGAATTTTATATATTATCATTTATTTATCACTATCACTGCTACCCTCGATCGATATGCAGTCATTTAATTTGACTGGGTGGATTTTATTTGTGTCCCATTCTGGCTAATTAAAACTAAAAATTAGTTAAAAATGCGTTCATTGTTATTAAAGACTATAAAAATTTACTTTGCTACTTACTTAATTTAGTTTTAGTAAAATACTATTAAGACTCTAGTATAAATAAAGTAAATTAATATCTAGGTAAGTTACTATTTAAAGGATTAAAACTTTTTTTAAATCTATCAATACACAAAACATAAGAGTATTTTAGGGCATAAGCTTTTTACGACGTAGTTTTTCTACACTTAAAATACACTGGATTGTTTTCAGTTTTCTTCGTTTCGTAATGACTGCACAGTTTTTTAGTAACAATCTAAAAACTTTACGGTATTTCTTCTTAAATTTCCTTAACACACACAAACATTTTTCTACAATTTCAAATTTGTTTACTAAATCTTCAGGAAGTATAAGAATTCAAAATATCTAATTGTTAAAATTATTAAATAATACTAATGTCAAACATTTTCAAAATTATACCGACAATATGGATAAAAAAAATTAATTTTGTAACTTAGACTTGGTTGATGTTGAAGAAGTTTTTGAAATCAGTCATTTTGTCCACTTTATAAAGTTTGATAAAAAAATTGGAAACATTACTTTATGTAATTTGAATGTTGACTGTCAAAGTCTATTTGCCCAATATCAACCACCTGTTTGCTTATCTTGAAGTTGGAGGTTAGTAAGATGTTATGTGATAATAAATACCTGCTAGTTTGAAAGTAGTAATTATATTTTATTAATCCTATCCTATAAATCCTAATATAAGTTTTTATAAGTGCTAAATTAACAAATTTTGTGGTTTTTGTTGTCTAAAAGTAATAATTACCTTTTTGTACAGAATTATATGTATAACAATGTTAGATTTAAGCTATTTTTGAGTTAAAAAAGTTTTAAGCTTAAAAATAAGCCAGTTTATCTACAGTCTCCTTATAAGCTATTGTTGTTTCTAAATGAACTAAGTGTCTCCATTTATTTATCCTCAAAAAAAATCCTTAAGGTGTCCTCATAGAAGTTAGATTAATTTAAAATTAATATTACTATATCTATAAGGTTGTTAAAATTCTGTAGTTTTAATTTTTTTTAGAATTAAGTTTTTTCTTAATGATAATATTGAAAATAATGAAACCAACATATGATTATACTTAATAAGTATTTAGTTACTATTTGAAGTAAATACATTTGTTATGCTAATTTATGCTATTTAATTGGATATTCTAATTTGTAATAGGTATAAATTTTTATTTTTAATTATTATTTCTTCACTACTTGTTAATATTTATAAACACTCATCAATCTTATCCAGAGTTTATGTGAGGTTAGAATTAAAATTAAACATTTTGTTTTAGTTGGAATTAGCAATGTAAACTATATTAAAATGTGTGTGTTACATAGTAACTAATTTTAGTATAACAATTTGAAAATTATATTTATGTAATATTTTGATATGTTAAAATACTGACATTATTTAACTTGTTGAGTTAGTAAGTTGAAAAATGTAACTGTTCACAACTATAGTCAAAAACATATTTTTAGTCTTGAAACTAGTCTTTTTTTTTCATCCTTTACACATTTATATTTTTTGACTGTTTAAATTATTGTTTTTTTTTTGTTGAAGGGTATATCTTTTAGCAAGTAAAATTTCTACTATCTAAACTATGCTAATTTAAGTAACTTATAGCTGCCAACTATACTTATGTTGAATTTATAGAAGGTTAGATATGTTTCATATTTGTTATGTATCTCTAGGTCATAAAAATTAGATCAATACAGTAGGTGGATAACAATATACTCAACTAAAACTTCATAAAAATACTATAAAAGACTCAATTTTTAATAAATTTAAATGTTTTAAAACAAAAAAAGAAATTTATAGACGAAAAGAGCTACTATTTGGTTTTAAACTCTAGAAGTTTAAGTATCTTCAAAGTATATTTCAAGTCTGTTGTACTTTTTGCTTATACTTGCCATTATTTGTCTTTTTCTTCCTAATCATACTGAAAAAAGACGTTTATTAATGAAAGTTCTTTTAGGTTTATAAATGGTCATTTGCCATTAGATAAATTGTAAATTATTATGTGACATATTTTTTAGTATACCTGTTTTTTATAAAAAAGCTATGAATATTAATACTAACTCCCTATGTTTCATTATTTAAGTTTGCCACAAAACTTGTAATTTTGAACATAAATCACTAAAAAACCTGGAATTTTAAACAATGTTAAGTAGTAAAACTGTCATTTGATACATAAATCTTTGATATAGATAAAACTTTTTGTTATAATCATTTTTATCATTCATATCATGAAAACATAGTAGCTTTACAGTATCTTTTGGCTGTTGTAATACTAGAACACAGTTTTCAAGTTTAAACTTAGTTTTAAACCAAGTATAGACCTAAAAACATCTACTTTCATAACATTAAAGAAATTTCTCAAAACTAGTTGCCACCCTAATTATTGGTTTTTGCATAAGTATCAATTATTTTAATTTAGATTCAGATGATCAGCAAACCTATTGGGCATATTTAATGTCCCAGAAAACAATTGTAAGGCATATTAGTTTACTTCAATAATAAAATAATATTTTAGTGTAAATAATCTACATAGTATACAATCTAGATTAAATAACTTTATTCTTCACAAAACATGAAACAACTTTTTGGAATACTTATACTTGATGCTTTAACACACTTGCTGTATTCAGAAAAGAATTGTTGTATAAAATTGTGCTGTACTATATACTACATCGATTATTTTGTGACTGGTATGTTCACACAATACATAAAGCTAAGTTGTAATTTTTACAAGTTACTTAAATAGAATTTAATATTGGCCTATGTGGTACAACACTATTTTTGAATTTATCTAGGATGAAAAAGCCAACTTGGTGAGTTTAAGACCTATGAACAAAATATGACATAAACTTTTGGTCTTAAATCGTGTTAATGTTATTTGTAGTAGGCTGTAACTTGTTAATAAAAGGTTTAATGTGCATGTCAGTATTTAACATTTTGCTTGTGGTCTTGCTATTTATTTATTTTGATAAAATTTGTTCAGTGTATGGTTCAATTAAGGTTTTCCAAGCTTTTTTTCAAAAGCCACTTTTAAAAAATTAAAAAAGCTATGGCCCCCTCCAACAACTTAACTCAGAAAACTAATATCAAAAGACCTTGTTTTTTTGCTCTTTATCATCAATTTGGCTCCTTTAGGAAACCTTGGATTAGATTGTATGATAAAATAAGTTTGTCTTACAAGGTAACTTTATTTGTCTACATATTGTCACCCATATATTATATTCAAAATTAGTAAATGCAAAATTAGTTTGTTTTTGTATTTTATTTTTCCACTTATTTTGTTTAGAGCAGTGGTTCTCAACAGTTAAAAATGTGCACAGCAAAATACTGGAAACTAAAACTATTCTGTGTACACTTAGCTAAAATAAATTTTAAGATCAAACCATTAACTTTTATGTTTTAATGGTTCCATTTAATGATTAAACTGTTGGAACTCTAAATTTATGATTATAGAATTAAATTATAAATTGTTGTATTAATAAATAATTATTAGATCCTTAGCATTAAAAACTTAAGTATGTATATGTTATATTTAATTGATTTTATTTTTTCACATCAGGGTTTCCAAAAGTGAGCCATACGGCTTCCTTGAGAACCTTTTTAGAAATTTAGGGGGTTATAAGCTGTAAAAAGGATGGCAAAAAGGACATAGTTTCAAAATTATGCTAGGTATTCTGAGGTTGATCATAAAAATAAAAAAAGTTTTAGGTGTATTTATGGGTTTTTTTTGGGAAGTCTTGTTGAGAGCCCATAGCTTTTTTAATTTCATCAAAAGGGCCTTTTTTTTAAAGTTAGGAAATTTCTGTTTTACATAACTAAAATAAAATGTTAATCCTTATTTTTTTATAAAAACTATTTTACAAAAATGAATTTACATTATAATAAAATCAAAGTTTTACAAATAAAAATGTACATATTTAAAACAGCCAAAATATATTTCCAAGTTTAGTATTTTAAAACACAGCTATGTTACATAAAAAAGAAAAAATTAACTTGGTACCTATCAGATGAAATTCTGTAAAAACTTGTTTTTGTAAAACTATTACCACAAGTAGTCATTCTTATATAAGAAGTTCTCTAGTTTTCGTTCAAATACATTACTTAAACTATAACTTATAGGGAGATTTTATTTTCAATTAATTCTCACAAAATGCTTTGTATCAACCTGTATGAGTTATTCAAAATAGTAAATTAGATAAAGTTGGTTTTATTTAACACATCAATTTAACAATCTCCATTCACCGGTAATCTTTGTAGAGTATCAGCATAACTATAAAAGTGTCATAAAATACAAGTTCTCATTACAAAAAGAATTGTAATAGAATATAAAAACTAGATATATAAGGTTGATCAATAGCTAATTTATTTTAAATCTTAATTAATTTTTGTGTTCTAAAACATGTTTATATTTTCTTTGTATGATAGACTTTTAATAATAAATACTGACAAAATTTGTAACTGTTAATGTGTGGTTATCAAAGTTATCTTCTTAAATTAATTAAGTCAAGTTGTCATTTATTTTTTGTTTTAGTTAGACTAATTTATAAACATCAAATGGCATTACTAGCTGGTAACTTAAGTATTAGTTTATATTAAACTTTATATTTACACTTGTGATTATGTTAAGTAAAGACAGGAATATTGTAGTATTTGTTGTATTGTACATAATAAGGCATTTATCTGTTTTATTTTCCAAAATATCATAAATATGTTAAACATGATTATCTAAATTTTCAATTTAAGTACACTAATAACCACTGAATACTTCTACAAAGTATTTTTTTTTGTTAATTTAGTATGAAGTCTTGTTTAGTTATCATAAATATTTAGTAGTTTTCACTAAATTACTTAATGTTTCTTAGTTGATTTGTACATTCACACAAAAAATCTACGTGTTGTTTGTCATAATTAGTTATCAAGTACGTACATTTCAGTTTGGTCAAAGCTAACTATAAATGATTTTTTTTTAAAGTGACACTTTTGCTAAAATCTGAAGAGTTCAAAATTATTTTCTGTCAACCAAAAAATAATATAACCTTTGTATAGTAGGGGTAAGAATATGGGTATTTTGAATTAATACCAAGTTTATTTTTCTTAGAAATATTTAGACATTTTAACATATAATTTTTCTTGTCAAATAAAAGTTTTTTTGGATTCAAAAAAGGTTTTCTCAGTTTTACATTTTTATTATCTTCTATTTAGTTAAAAAAACATATCAACTTAATTATAATCATTTATTGTGATTTACTATCATTTAAGCTATTTTTAAATTGAACTAGTAGTGAATATTTTGACATAGATAACTGTCTAAGAAAAGAAAAGAGTATAAATGTGTTTAAAAAAGCAATAAATAAAATAAATTAAAATTATTAAGTTATATTTCTGTCAAAAAAGAAGTTCTTTTAAAATATTTTCTTGACTCTTCTTTGTTGCTACTAAAAGTTAAGCTACAATTTTAATTGTTAGCTTTGAATACTCCCTAAATTTAGGTTGAATTTAAATAAATTAATTTGTTTTAAAATACTATAATCACCAACTATAACAAATATTTGCATACAGCAAGATTTTCTGAAGCGGTTATACTGAATAGGCCACAAGCCTTCATTCAGTCATTACCAATCATGAGTAGTAGCATGGAGCTGTTGGCGGGTGGATGATATGTGACGTCGGGTGGAAAGCACGAACCTGCATCAATATCTGAAAGGAAAAGAACATCTTCAACGAGTTGCAAGTGATGAAAGGTTGTCTTGTTTATGAAGCATGTGATTTTTGAGTTTAAAACTGAAGCTCCAAAGTATGTTAAATTACTAATGAGCGTGCAAATAAGTATTTCTGATGTTTTTTAGTTATAATATCATTTTATTTCTTGCTTTTTTTTAAACATAAAAGAAACCATTCTTCGACCAGTGTTTCAGCCTGGTAAATATGTTATACCTAATACTTTTGTATTTATGAAAGTGTCCAATTGTTTACAAAGTTTTACATTGCCTTTTTACTTTTTCTCTTTAGTTTTAAATTAAAGATTGGTTTGGCACCATAAGTAATTTTAAAAGACATAAGGTAAAGAATCATTTTCTGAGAGTGAACAGTCGAATTTGCCCAAAGTTTTGTACTCCAAACGATTTTTTTAATTGGTAGTTATTGAAAATTCTTTACCTGTACATCTAAGTTTTATATCTTATAGAAAGAACCTTTTATTTGAAAAAGTTTACAATTGTGCAACAAAAAATTGAATTAATTGAAATATGCCTCTAGTCTAAATAAACTACCTTTATTGATAAATTTTAAATTGATGCTGTTTTTGTTTCTAATAAATAAAGTTACAAAAAAAGGTGATACATAATAAAATGGTGAAAATAATTAATCTTGCTAAAACAAATGTAAAAAACTTATAAATTTGAAAATTTAATTAATTTGATTAGAATAGTTACATTTTATTATTTGCATTTATCACAAGTTTTTAAAAACTGTTCATCATGTTTTAACTGTTCATTTTCATTATAAACACTCAAACAGTTGGTTAAACTTAAAAGTTGATATCTGTAAAGTGATCGTTCTGCTTGTTACTTAATTCACTTTTTAGTTTGTATAAGTCTTAACTTTATTTATATAATTTTCATCTTTCAAGTAAACTCACAAATTAGTTTATTTTTCTGCATCATACCCCCTTGACTCTCGTGTTTTTCATCGAGCTATATCATATAGAAAACCCTGGAATCATCTTTATATACTAGCAATATTCTTTACTTGTATACAGGCAGGGTTGCCTGTATTTTTGTTTTCATCTGATTTTCACAAGCACATACTTTTTTGATACTTTTCTTGATTTATCAGCCTTCTGACACTTTCAACAATTATGTATGATATATAGACCACATTATAAATACAAGTACTAAAACTTTTATCCAAATGATATCAGAAATTACCTTTAAGTTATACGAAAAAAAGGACTGAAACACTCTGCTTTAATCTGCCATAGTATCAGTAAATAGATCTTTAAAGCCTTGTTTCGAGTTTGTTTCAAGGGTTTGATTCATCAATGCGTAGCGTGGATGCTACTAACACTACTGAATGCAACTTAATTTCATTTTTCAGGATTTTTACTCTAATATGTATATTTTTTCAGCTGTTCCATTGTTATTGGAAAGCACATTCCTCATCATTCAAATTTTTGTTTCAAACAATTTTGTAATGCAAATAAATGTTTTTCAACTTTAATAACAATACTTATAAGAAGTGTCAAACGTTTGGTTTATGACTATTTAATTCAAACTTGAAACACAACCTCCTCACATGTATGACATAAATTTTATTTTTACTTGATTCATATACCCATAACTGCTGACATGTATGTTTGTAATCAATAGATAACATACAGGATTTTTGAGATATACTTTCTGAATGTTTTATATACAATGCAAACATAAAAGGCAGGTCCATTAGGAAATCCACGCTCACAAAACCCTTAGTTACCCATTAGTTTTGCATAAGCTTTTTAAGTGTGGAAACAAACTAATTTTAATCCTGAAGAACATAATTAAAAAAATATATTAAGACGTTTAGAAACCAAAAACTTTTCATTGCGAGTTAAATAATTTAAAGCATACTAAAGTAGCCAAGGCTTAAGTTCGTCGTGAAATCTAATTAAAACTTGGTGAAATGAACCCGGTTTAAATTATCGGTAACAAGCTGGTTTAGTACACAAGGTCTTACTAACTTTCAACTGCTTACCTAGTTCAACATCATTTCTTGCTTTTTTTTTAATAACAAAATTTCATTGGATTCTGTTCATAATAAACAAA
Organism: Thalia democratica; assembly: GCF_965202585.1. Taxonomy (NCBI): domain Eukaryota; kingdom Metazoa; phylum Chordata; class Thaliacea; order Salpida; family Salpidae; genus Thalia; species Thalia democratica. Next base: position 23,293,680 of record NC_139165.1, read on the forward strand.
AAACCCATCATGTTCAAAGGAATTTACATACAAAATAACCTGTGTTATTTGAAATCTGTCATACTAATTGATTTCAACTTATTTTACAAAAAATGTATTGTAAGCCAAAACACTTGAAATACAGTTTAAAAAGTCAACTAACATTATACTCCTGTAATGCTCTACTTAAAATTGTTTAAGGAAGTTCTTACTTTCTAATGACATCAGCATTTTTAAATTTTTTAAAATGTCATCAGCAGCTAAAACTCTTATAGGTTTAAAAAATCAAACTAAATTTATTAATTAAATTTAATTGGGTTCTGTTTATAATAAACAAACAACCCATCGTATTGAAAGAAATTTACATATAAACTAACTTGCGTTGTCTTGTTGTTTTTATAGTACTACTTGAATAAAACTTGTTTTACAAGAATTGTACTATAAGCTAAAACAATTGAAATACACTTTAGAAAGTCAACTAACATTATACTCCTGTAGTGCTCTACTTAAAATCGTTTTTAGGAAACTCTTACCTACAAGCTAATATTCTAATGACATCAGCATTTAATTTTTTTTTTAAATTTCATCAGCAGCTAAAACTCATATAGGTTTAGAAAATCAACTGACGTATACTCTTAGCGTGCTCCACCGTAAAATGTTATTTAGATGTAACGAAATAAACATTTCATTTTATAATTTTTTGTGTGTAAATAAATATGTAATTTTTGTAACAACAAAACCAATGATAAGCTTTCTCAAATCATTTTTTTCCTAAAACAACATTATTTTGTTTAGTTATAATATATCTTCGTGCTTTTGTAGTTTATGTAAATAAAAGATTAGTTTTTATTAGTTCTGTATATTAATATATATATTTCTATTCCCTTTTACCCCTTAAGTATTTCTCTTTTCGAGATATAGGGTATTTTTTGGTTTGGGACTTTTGTATAAATTTGTTTTGAAAATTTTATTTATTTGACCTTTTGTAAAATTTATTCAGCTTTGCTTGATCTTCAAGTTTGTACAATATAGTGTTTTTTTCAACCATCGAAACCTTTTACAAAATGGAGACACTGTTTCTCAGATGTTTTTTATAAAAAAAAACTAATAACCTTAACTTATTGAGAAATAATTAATTTAATTAATAGTTTTTTTTTATTTAATGTTGTTAGCTTATTAACAAAAATACATTTAACGTATCCTTATGATAATCTTCTTTTAGTATAATATCAAATGTTAACTAGATTTTAAGTTGTCTTTCGACAACTTGCATTATTGTTTCTTTTATTCTTTTTATCGGAAACAAAAATTTTTATTTATCATTCTTGTAGTTGTTCACGTGACGTTGTTCTTCAGCAAATTCTTAATTTCAATAGATCTTTTAGTATGTATAGGCCATTTAGTTTATATCCTCTCACTGTAAAGCTGGCTGTTGTAAAAATTAAGTATAGCTGGTTATTTTTAATTTCTGTATATATACTTTTTAAATTTATTTATACAAACTTACTTTTTTTCTTCAAAAGTTTAATATATTTTAAATAATTAAGATACCTCTTATTTAAGACCACTCCTCTTCAGAACATTAATACACAGCTGCAGAGGCGAACCCACACCATTTCAGAAATTCAAGATTTAGGGTAGATTAGGCTTCTTGTATAAACTGAAGTGTGATGTTATATTTTTATTAGTACAATCATAAAGGCTATATAGATCATAAATAATTGTCAAATAAAATAAAGCTAACCTAGTTATTCACAAAGCTTTCATCATTTATCTGACAATATAAATACAATAAAAACATCATTACAATATTATTGCGTGAATTATACTATTAGTACATAAATATTTTAAGATACAGTATGTATAAGTTGATATTATGTTATTTATAACTACAACTTTCATCTATCAAGTGAATTCTTGTTTCAAATCGTTTCTCTGCATCATACACCTTGATTTATATATTTTTTAAGCTATAATAAAAGAAGTGACCATCTTCATACACTAAAATAGTCTTAACTTGTTTACACAATGCAATTTTGCATAAAGTCTTTCAAAATCTTTCTCAAATTATGTTTATTGAGTTTTACCTAGTCAGAGTTGTTTTTTTTCTTTTCTTAATTTTAAAGGTTTCGTGAACTATAATGATCAAAAGTGTTTAATTTTTCAGTTGTCTGGTCTTTTCAGCAGGTTTTGGAGGACTTTCAATATTTATGAACTCTATATACACAGCCTTATATTTACTGTTATAAGTTTTGAAGTTTTGTAACATTTTTATTATTTATTCTTATCTGCTGGCTCTCATCTAAAGTGAATGTTTTGATATTGATCGTTCACACTATAAACTTAAAGTACTTTGTTTTTTTTTAAATGTATCATATTCAGCTTCTACTAATTTAAAAGGCCTTGAAAGAATGATAAATGTTTTCCTTTTTAAGGCTCATCTGTGCTTCCGGCTACTTGATGATCAAAACTTTTAACTTGTTCAAATTATTTATTTTCTCAGATTAACATGCAGTTTTTATTCAGTTTAGTTTGACTTAATTCCTGGAGTTTTTTGTGAAATTCTACTATTTTTTAATTCACTTTTTCATGGCATCTTTCATAACCCATTGTATCCGCTAAAGTTTATTTAAACGCTACGACGTTTAAATTGAAATGGGCTGGCTAAATAAAAAAAGTTATTATAGAGTAAATATATATTGACAAAAAATACAAAGAGTAACTTACTTAACATTTTGAAAAAAGTAAAAAAAAAAGAGAAAAAAAATCAATATTTTAGTTTTAACAGTAACAATTAGGTCTTCTTCTTATTTTATAATTTAAGCCATCAAGTCAGTTATTCTTATCTTTATTTCTTGCTTTCAGTAGGATTGCCAATAAAATATTTACATTTTTATTGCTGTTCTTTACAATTTAACTTCTTAAAGCCACAAGTAATTTCGGCATCTGTTTTGTTTTATAGTTTTTATTGAATTGCAAAAACAACGATACAGCATCTAGTTTATCAATGTAGCAGTTTTTCAACTAGTTATAAATCTCTGTAAAGAACATGTCTGTCTCACATTTATTCACATATAGCAAACACGTTTTTGAAACAATAGTATAAATGTATGCATTGCGTGACAACTGAGTCTGATGCTATACTAACACAGATGTGACAAATGAAGTGGTATCCTTTGATTCCTTATTTTTGAGATAAAGTTTGTAGCAGGCCATGAAAGTAGTGCAAGACGTACTTTAGACTAAAGGTCTTTGGAAAACTTGCTTATTTGATTTTTGTTGCACTGTACCCAGGAGTCTGCTTCTTGCAACACCTGTAATTCCGAATCGATGTTCTGAGCTGGCGAATATCTGTTTCACGCAAGCATAGTCTATTTGTGTAAAGTATGACCAAACTAAAATGGTGTTCAATGTAGTGCAGCGATATTTTTTACATTTTTAGTTTTAAACTAGCTGGAATACTGGAAGTAGCGTGCCACGTTTTTAACCTTTACAGTGCTATCAAAACGTTTGATGATTCTATATTTGTTGTGATTATAGTCCATAAATTTAGCTGACTTTATGATTGAAGTGATTTTTTGGTCAAACATGTTCGTAGTGTCTGAAAAAATGAAAATAAAATCTATATTGTAATACCATAAGGATTCACAAAGGAACTAGTCTCTTGTAATGAGGGCAGTACTGTTAACGCCGACAGAATCATTGCTTAGCCATGAAAACATTTACCCTTCATATCTCATATCTAACAAACTGGCAGTTTATTATATTAGTTGATTTCTGTTATAGAAATAAATAAATATACTTACTACAAAGCTAAGGACCTTCAAACGCTTCCTTTTTCAAGCCATATTGGATTTGTGTTTAACTGTTGCTCTCGAGCTTTTAGTTCTTCATTAGAAAGTATTTGTAGTTACAGGTAAAGTCGATACGTGGTTATCAATGTTATAAATGTTTTAAAGTTTTAGCCAAGGGTGAAACTTTAGTTTAGAACTACGGGTTCGCCCGTACAACAAAACTCTTCATATTCGCTAATATCCCTACTCGCTGTGAAGTAAGGGTGAGAGCTCTGTAGTGCAAGGATACTTTTCAGTATCCAAGCCAGTTTCACTTGGCAGTTTGGTGCTACTATTATTGATGATCCTTCCAAGCTGCCATCTTACAGCGTGGCGTCTAAACCGATCCAGTTACATTTACATAGAGGGTAGACCAGATAAGTTTGCTCTGATTCATCAGGATTCAGTTCTTTCTCGCGAGCTTTTAGCTCTTTATTAAAAAACATTTGGTGATCGTAAATACAGATTAAGTCGCCACATGGTATATCATCATTTTCGTTAAAGCTACGTATTAAATTAAATTTTCCATAATTCCTATCGCAAGTTAAATCGTGTAATTTTCTCATTGTTTTTGTGTTTATAGCAAAAATTTTGTTTGTAAAAAACAATAAACTCTCATATTTATAAGTGCCGTAGCTTTTGCTTGTTTAATACAACGCATAATAGTATAGTTTGTTTTTAGTTTATCTTTTTAACATTCATATATAAGATGATGTAATGTTTATCGGCACAGAAATGGCGTAGAGTTAAAAGTTTTAAAGACATTTATTTTTATTATTTATTCTACCATAAAACTTCTGATTCCATGCAAATTATTTTTAAATTCACATGTTTGTGTCTGATTTCCTATTAACAAATGCTTAGTTATCGTTTTCAAATAAATAAGATATTTTTTTTTTACATTAAAGTTTATTGCAAACAAAATACAAAATAGAAGTACTTTTCGGACACGCTCTTCAGTATTTTTTCGTGTCAAAACAAGCTGAAATAATGATTTACTGATAAAAACTAATAAAACTAAGTATTTAAGAAAACAAATTAAATTTAACACAATAGTAATAATTAACAAATTAAGGCAATCGTTTAATCAGAAATAATATAAATGTAACACAACTTTACTAATCAACTAATTTAAGTTCAACGAATTAAACAAAATGGTCGAATAAACAAATTTCTTTTGTTTACAGAGATCTGGCTTTAAGCTTAAAATGTATATAGCTTCTAAAGTTTTTAGGTGAAATTCATTACGAGCAACTGATATTATTTTGAAGTTATCCACTTTATAGTTTTCGACACACTTAGGACTAGTAATCAGGTGTTGGCCAATCGCTGAACTACTATTTAGTTTTTTCAAATCATCAAATTTCTTTTCCTCGTTACATGACTTTATCTTGTTTAAAAGGTTTTTTGGTATGTGTTGGTTAATTCTTGAAATCAAATTGTTACTCGTTCTACCCACGTATGTTTTTTACATAAACATACAAATTTATAAATTACATTGCTGGTGTTTAGGGTGGGTAATTTATCTTTGTTTTTAATCTGAAACAGTTTATTGGTTGAGTATACTATTCGTAAATTAACAGATCTATAGCCATTTTCTACTATTTTCTTCAAATTATTATGCAAAACTGTATTCTGATTGAATGGCAACTTAAGGTATACCGGACACTTTTTTGGACCAAATTTTATTGACTCAAACCTTGTCTTTGTTTTTTGTATTGTGTTCTTTATTATGTCTAGAGGGTAACCTAAAGTCGCAAAGATTCTTTCCACATTTGATAATTCTGTTTCTAAATATTTTTTAGAAGAAATTTTCATTGCTCTATATGTAAGGCAACTGATTAGATTTAGTTTTTGTCTCATTGGACTGTATGAGTTATAAGGGACATAGTCCCCACTGAAGGTACTTTTTCTAAAAATGTTCGTATAGAACATTTGATTCTCCCTATTGACCATAACATCTAAGAATGCTAAATTGTTTTCAGTTGCTGTTTCCATAGTAAATTCGAGGTTTGCATGCATGCTATTCAGTTTTAATAGAAATTCATCTCTGTCTTTATCGTCTGTAAAGATGGCAAACGTGTCATCTACATAACGTTTGTAATAAATGGGAGAAATATCTTTTATGAGTTGTTGTTCATGGAAACCAACAAAAATGTTTGAGAGAATAGGACCAAGTGGCGACCCCATTGATATACCGTCAATTTGCTTATACATATGATTATTAAAGCTAAATTCTACTCCACAACATGCTAATATTAATAATTCTTTGAAGACTTCTGGTTTTAGGTATTTTGGAGCTAATCTGTATTTAAATAGTTCATTCACAACTAAATTAATGCTCTCCTTAATCGGTAAGCTGGTAAAAAGAGACTTGATATCGAAGGAACACATACTAATGTTTTCCTGACTGATTTTTAACTGTCTAATATCATCAGCAAAACTGAATGAGTCTTTAATACAATAGATCGAGTATACTGATTCTAATGGTTTCAACATTTCTACACACCATTTAGCAATCTTATGTTGCGGTGAATTAATCATTGAAAGGACTGGTCTCAGAGGTACTTTTGCTTTGTGTGTTTTTGGCAACCCATACAGTCTGGCTTCACGTGTCAAACCATTCAGCTTGTTTTGACACGAAAAAATACTGAAGAGCGTGTCCGAAAAGTACTTCTATTTTGTATTTTGTTTGCAATAAACTTTAATGTAAAAAAAAAAAATGTGATTTTTATAATGGAAAAACCATTATTTCAACAAATAAGATATTGTTTTATATTGTTTATGGTACAAATACTTTCCTACACTACTTAGCAAGTTGTATTTTTATGTAAACTAGCTAAATTATTTTTGTATTTACACAATTTTAACAATTTTTTTTAGTAATTTTTCCAAACTTAGGTTCAACCCAAACCTTTCCCACGAACCCTACATTTAAATATTTATTTTAGGTTTGAAAAAATATTTAAAGAAAAATACTTTTTAGATAGTTAGGTCTGAATAGGTCAGAATTCTTTCTAAATAGTTGTCACCATAACAATAGAAAATTTTGTCGCTACCATTAGCTTATGTACGTACTGATCTTATTAACGCTTTTTTAAGGCCATTAGATATTCTATTAAAAGATTTCATTATCGTGTAAAGTACAATTTTTATCTAATTGATTAAAAGTATAAAACGATTTTTCACAAAAAAACAATGAACATTTTTATCTTTATGTTGAACGGAATGATTAAGAAGTCGGTCTTTTGTTTTAATCTTTTTCTATAATAAGTTGTACAGTCATGTATTTTGGTAGTGCTGTGAGTTGTTCTATGATTATTTAGATGTTGCTTGGTCTTTAAACTTTCTTGTAATCCAGGCATTTGAAAGGTTTTTTTTTATTCGAGTGTTTGATTAACTGTGACTTGTAACAAAATTCTTTGAAGGAACACATCACAGATGCACCTTTCTTTGGCGCTGTTTGAAGAAATGTCAAATACTAAAATTACAAACTTATTTTTCTATAGATTTTCCTTCAATTTTAGCTCTTTAATTAATGTAAATTAAAACAAAGTAGTAGCTGAATTTACAATGTTTGTATATCTCTCGCTACATCGCATGCAATAAAACTTTATTTCTAAATTTATACCTGTACTCTACAATTCCACTCTAGTTCATGGCGTATGAAAAATAAGGGAAAGAATACCACAAACTATGTATATATTTGTAAGAAAGTATTGTTAGAAAAATAAAGCCTCCTTTTTAACCGGTTTGTTTGTAAGTGACAGTTAAAGACTTCTTCATCTTTGAACAAGAATTTATCCATTTTCTTAACTCCTTTTTTTCTGCGAAAGACATAACATGGAAATTCACTTTAAGAAAGTTAATAAAATCCCTTAAAGTTTTATCAAAATATCTACCAACCAATTTTTTATTGTTTTTACATTAAAGGCACTTCATAAGTCAGCATTTAATGACCATTGAAAAATTAAAGCAGCTATTTACAAACTTAAACCTAATATTTACATAAGTTACTAAATTCTGTTGTTAAAACTATATGTTGTTTTCTAAACCCATCTTTTTTGTTAAAAAGTTTTTCTTGATTTTTATCACTAAATGTATTCTTTTTATTTAAAACTTTTTAACCCAACATGTTGTTTTTTTTTTATTCCTGTGAATAGTAGATGATTAAATGGTTGGTCTTCATAGAAAAAGTGTTTTTTACAAACTGTAAAATTTACAAGACTTTTTTTAAGAGCTTTTAACATTTTTGTAGTTTGTAAAACTTGTCTTGGCTTCTAACCTTTGCTTTTAATTGATTGGAAGTCTAAAACGATTTTATTATTATTATTAAAGTTTATTGTCAAACGAAGGACCTAGGCACTAAAACCTAAGCCACTTAAACTGAAAGACACTAGCATAACAAGAAAAAAAAATTACAGTGATTAAATAAACATAAACATTAAACTTATACAAGGCACAAACCGAATAAACTAAAACTTTCATAACTAAAATATTCAACGGTTCCAAAGTCACTAATCTCTACAAAATTTGCCACAAAAAAATAAAGAAAATTTTATCTTTATGTTGAACGGAATGGTTGATCTTTTGTTTTAAATTTTTTCTGTAAGATGTACAGTCATGTATTTTGACAGTACTGTGAGTTGTTCTGTGATTATTCAAATATTGCCTGGTCTTTAAACTTTCTTGCAACCAAGGCATTTGAAAGGTTTTTTTCGAGTGTTTGGCTAACAGTGACTTCTAACAGAATTCTTTGAAGCACCACATCACAGATGCACCCTTTCTTTGGCGTTGTTTGAAGAAATGTCTAATACTAAAGATACAAACTTATTTTTCTATAGATTTTTTCTTCAATTTTAGCTTTTTAATTTCACTTTAGGGTTTATCTAAGATAACTTACAACAGAACGAAACCATATTGATAATTAGACCATTTTCATTTTCGACGACATATGTACTAATGACATTAGACCTCGGTAGGAAGTAATGCATGAATTCTTCTTTAGTGAAAACGGGTGAGAGCTTGAAATGCTTGAGGTAGTCGTACAACAAAACTCTTCATGTTCGCTAATATCCCTACACGCTGTGAAGTAAGCAGAAGAGCTCTGCAGTGCAAGGATACTTTTTCGGATCAAAGCCAGTTTCATTTAGCAGTTTGGTTCTAATATTGTTGATGTTCTTCCCAAATTGACATCTTCTATCATGTAAATCAATACAGGCACCTTTACACTGAATGTAGACCAGATAAGTTTCCTATAATTTTTCAGGATTCTTTCTTTCTCTCGAGGTTTTAACTCTTCATTAGTAAACATTTGGCCATTGTAAATACAGATTAAGTCGCCCCATAGTATATCAGTAGTTGCTTTAAAGCTATGTGAAAAATTAAATTTTTCATAATTCCTATCTCAAGTTAAATCGTGGACTTTTCTTATTTTCTTGTGATTGGAGCTAAAAAATTTTTTGCAAAAAACAATAAACTCTCATTTTTTAAGTGCCATACTCAAGCTTGTTCAATAGAACACATTATAGTATGCTTTTTTCAAAGTTTATTTTTTTAACATTTATTTAACAATTTAAGATGATGTGTTATCATCTCAATAATGTTTATATGCACTGAAATGTCGTGGAGTTTAAAAATTTTAAAGACATTTATTTTTAATAATTTTTATAAAATTTCTGATTCCACGTGATTCTTTACTAAATTCACATGTTTGTGTCTGATTTCCTAATGATGTTTTAGTTATCGTTTTTGGTTAAACATAAAATTGTTTATGGTACAAATACTTTCCTACACTATTAAGCAAATTGTATTTTTATGTAAACTAGCTAAACTATTTTTGTATTTACAATTTTTTTTTATTAATCTTTCCAAAACCTCATTTGATTAGGAGCAGGTTCAACCCAAACTTTTCCCACAAACCTAATATTTAAAAAGTTTTTCTTTAGGTTCAAAAAGATTTTTCAACAAAAATACCTGCAAGCTAGCTAGGTCTGAATAGGTCAGAATATTTCCGGAATAGTTGTCACCCTAACAATAGAAAACTTTGTCGCTACATTCAGCTCATGCACATACTGATCTTATTAACTCTTTTTTAAGGCTATTAGATATCTTATTTAAAAACTTTCATTATCATTTAAGTTATTATGTTTATTTAGTTGAAAAGTATAAAACGATTTGTCTTAAAAAGAACAATGAATATTTTTATCTTAATGTTGATCGGAATGATTAAGAAGTTGATCTTTTGTTTTAATTTAATTTTATATAAGATGTACAGTCATGTATTTTGGTAGTGCTGTGAGTTGTTCTGTGATTATTCAAATGTTTCCTGGTCATTTAAATTTCTTGCAATCCATTTGAAAGGTTTTTTTATTCGAGTTTTTGGCTAACAGTGACTTGTAACAAAATTCTTTAAAACACACATCATAAATGCACCCTTTCTTCAAAACTGTATGACGAAATGTCTAACACTAAAGGTACAAACTTAATTTTTCTTATAGATTTTATCTTCAATTTTAGCTTTTTAATTTATGTAAATTTAAACAAAGTAATGGCTGAATTTACAATACTTGTATTTCTCTCATTATATCGCATGCAGTAATTTTTTTTTGTAAATTTATTGCTGTAATCTACAATTTTACTTTAGTTCATAGTGTATGATCAATAAGGAAAAAAATTACCTGTTTGGATCATTTGGTGATGAAGTGTATTTACTAGATACTTTTTTTTAAAATCGGCTATTCTAACGTTTTACTCACCTTTCTTCTTTTAATCATGATTTTAATATGTCTAGTATCGTTCTATAGTTAATGTCCGATTTTTAGATTTTTTTTGTAGTGTTCGTTATTAATTGACACTCCACTACTGTGAACTAGTTTATCAATGTCCTCGTGTGCTCCTTATTTGTTGGACATTGTAACAGTGCCTGACCTATTATAAGTGGATCTAATTCAGTATAAAACGAAGTATCTATTTACGTACATATCTATTATATCTTCTAAAGGCCAGTTGTAGTTCGTCGGAGTTCTTTTATTGCTGTTTTTTAAGTTATTATCATCGTTAAAATCAATTAACCCTATAGGGAACTTGAATTTTATTTTTCCCTCTCATTTTCGCAACAATTAAACAAAATTTCAGGCGCGCTATTAGTCATCTTGGTACGTTGCAGGACGACGCCCGCGCATTCTCTTAACTTTAAGCTGATATTGAGTTAGTTAAATATGATTTGCTGTCGTTATACTTGAATTAAATCTAAATGAACTGTTTGATGATTTTAATTTGCACGTTCGGAAAGTTTTTGCTATAATTCCAGTTAGTTAGAAAATAGTTACTTTCGCTATATTAAAGTTTGGTTTTAAATGAATTATTTTTTAATACAGTTTGCGTGTTCATGCAAAAGATGTTTAATTTTTGGTTTAGCATAACGGTCTATTTTTGTACTTGTTAACAAGGTTATAAGAAGCTATGAGGATTTGTGCAGACACATGACTGAACCTTAAACGAAATATAAATGAGATTAATACACAAAGAGGAAAGTACAGCACTTACAGCTAATCTCTAACAAACAGTTTACTCTAGAATGAAATGCTATGTTAATGTACATAAATTTAGATATTTTTTAAAGCAGTCATAAATTTGCAACCCTAAAGAAGGAGCCTCAGGGCTTTAACAAATTCCAAAGTGTCTCGCGTGAAATTCACTGCAAAAGATTTGCCGCTTTCTATTGTTTCCACAATTCTCTCAACAATGGTGTAGACGTCATTAATTAATGGTAAATTTTCAGTAAAACTATCCTGAGTTCCAATCACAAGATCTGAAGATCTTAAAGCTTCAAATTTCTGTGAATTGTCTGGGACTCTTTCTAATTCCTTTTTTTTTCTCACAAATCTGCTCGATGGCAGAGCGTTCTTAACAAATTTGTTTTTCTCTTTATCATAAATTAAAGTTTAAAAAGTTCTCAGTAAAAGTTTTCTTGCTATAAACAGCTGTCAAAAATAAGTTCTTGTGTCTTTTCTAAAACGTCAATAAAAGCCAATTCCTGGTAATTTTTCTTTTCTGATGTAAATGTTTTTGACGAATGTGTTTTGTTCAACACATTAAAAAATTCATCAATCTCTTCCTTATCTTTTCCTAACACAAAACAAGCGTCGACATATCTATAATAAGTCACTTTGTACTAAGAGATCCACTTTCTTTCTATAAAGCCCATGAATACATTTGACAAAGTCGGGCCTAATGGGAGCCCATGATTATTCCATCCTGTTGGGAATACATTTGTGTTTTTTTCGTAAATTGTACACTACTAGTTGATAACTTTAAAGTTTACGAAAATTATTTTTACTTGTACTGGGTGTCTCAAGTCACGTATCAAGTTGTTAATTACCCTTTGCTTTATTAGTATTACTTTTACGTTGATTACATTTTCACTATATAGTCTAGATTTGAAATTTATTTATTTGCTTAGATTTATTGCTTAGTTTACAACTGATGAAATAAGCATGAAATACATATTGTTTTGAAGTTTGAGTCTTATGTATACTTTTAAAGAATTTATTAAAGTGTCAAATGTTCTTATCATCCTTAAAGTCAATTATCCACATAGGGAAGTTTAATCAAAGATTCCAAAAAAAAAAGTTATACTCTTCTTCCAAAAAAAACAAAAGTTCACGGTTCGGCGCGATCACGTTGTTACTCGATTGTTAAAAGATTCAAATTTAAGTATTGGTCTTAACGGGTCAGCTGATGAACTACAAATGAGCCAAATGTCGGGTTTTTAATGTTTCTTCTACTTTTAATTCAATTTCTTCAGCAGCTTTCCATGATACTTACACAGGTAAGTATTCTTTTGATCAAGGTTGCGGCGCGTCTACAAAAAACAAATGGAAGTTTAAATATTTTTTTTCTTTTTATCCTCCTTAAATATGTGCATTTTACTATTAACTTTGTAATAATTTAATTTAACGTGAAACTAAGTATCTACGTACACATTTATTATATCTTCTAAAGGTCAGGTGTAATTTGTCTCAATGCCGCTGTAGTTAGTTATTTTCATCCTTTAAATCAATTTTCCACACAGAAAATTAAATTCAACTTTGCCAAACTCTTCCTCCAAAACAAAAAATGTTTCATGCTTTAGCGCGATCATGCTGTTACTTGGCTGTTTACAAATAGGCAAGATGACGCCCGCGCATTTTCGTAACTTTAAGATGAAGTTTCAGTTAGTTTAGAAAGAGTTACTTTCGTTGTATTTGAAACTTATTTTTAGTAAAAAAAATTTAAATATAGTTTTGCATGTTCGTGCAAAAGATAAAAGAAATTTAATTAAGCACAACGATATAATTTAAAACTTTTTGTTAGCAAGGTCATAGATTTTTGGCTCGGATTTGTTTTAAACGCGCAAATAATCATAAGGTGTTTACCTGACATGTGAATTAACAGATTCAAAGCCTATAACTATATTTACTTGCTTAAATTTATTTCTGCAAGCATTTAGTTTCTTAAAGAGATACATATTTATTAATATTATTTGAATACTGCCTTAGTTCTTAAAATATGTAAAGTAAGTCTAAAAACTTAGTTTTAAACTAAACTTTTTATAATTTTTTAATGAATAAATGAACACTCAACTTTTTTCTTTCCAATATTATATATTTCGTTAAGTTCTTTTTAGGGAAATTACAATTGAAAAAATACAATAAAACACAACAAGTATATATATATACAAAAATTTTTGCAAGTTAATTAACTAAACAAATAAGTAAATGTAATCAACAAAAATGTAAACATCAAGAACTTTAAAAATCAACACCAAATGGTCTTAACTAAATAAGGCTAAAGTGTAGTCAAATTATTTCTTTTTACATAAACTTGGTTTGTTTAAATGTATTAAAATGGCTTCAAGTCTAATTAATGCCAATGTATTTGAACATTGTCGCATTACACTGAAATTAGACAATGCAAACTTTTTTCCACAACTTAGATTATTCACAAGGTGTTCTGCTATCCCGGATTTTTTTATTGCATTTTTGACTGCAACACTCTTTTCGTCTTTTTTGTCTTTAATATACGAAGTGATACACTTAGGAACATGTTTCTTTATTCTAGTAGTAAGGTGTCGAGAAGTTTGACCAATGTAGTTACTGTCACAGCAACATTTAAACTTGTAAACTACAAGACTTTTTTTCTTCTGGTCTCATTAGGTCTTTTACCGAACGTTGAAGTATTGGTTTGGACATGAAGAGAACCCTATGATTCACCGCATGATATGTTTTACTTGTAATATTCACTATTTTTTTCTCAATTAATTTCGATTCAGCGCCAATATATGGAAGTTTCATTATTATTATTCAGAATTTGACGAAATATATTGGAAAGAAAAATTTGAGTGTTTATTTATTCATTAAAAAATTATAAACTATAGTCTGTCGTTTAAATAACTAAAAACTTTTTATTATTTTTCATTTTCTACTTCTTACCTAGATGTTAAAATAAATGTTTATGTTGAGCAACTTTCCACTATACTTACACAGGAAACTGTTATATTTGAGCCAAAATGTATAAAAAATCACGTCCTGTAAAACAAAAAATAAAAACATTTTATTTTGATCTTTATTATTGTTGCTTTATTAAATATATAAGTGATATATCGTTTCTTTATAATCAGACATCTAATTGAATTTTTAATTTTGTAGGTTTTAGATGAGTATTTTTATTTTGATACTATGTGGTAAACATCTCACGTTTACCTAGAAATTTTTGAAGAAATTCTGTCCACAAATGTAAATTTTTAGACTGCTGTGAGTTGTGCTGTGATTACTTAAATGTTGCCTGGTCTTAAAACCTTCCTTTAAAATCTTTTAAAAGGTTTTTCACTCGTGTGGGTTCTTGTGGGGGTAGTCAGAAGTGAATTGTAAGCAAACATAGCAAGTGAAGTCTTAATGTACTTTTTAAAGATGTATACAACTGTCATGTGTCAACTACTATTATACAAACTTTATATACTTTAGTACAATATTATTGTTTATCGAACGAATGAATGCTTTTCCAATCTTCTAAAAATATAACATTTGGTATACAAATATTAAAAAGTATAAAACAGTCTAAATTTTTTGTGATAGTTTGATAGTATTTCTCTTTTTTTCATGAGAAACTAACAGTAGAACAAAACATAAACTTATGAGTATTTTTTTTAATAACAACCAAAAAAGTTCAAGCTAATTAAGTAATTAGTACAATAAATAACCAGTATAAATTAATTTTAATAATAATCAGTTAAACTAATATACTGCTAACAAAAACAAAATAAATAATTTAAGTATATAAAAACACTATGTAATCAAATCCCTTTTGTTTGCATAATTCTGGTTTCTATAAAAATATATAGGTAGCCTCCAACGAGATCAAATACACAATTAAAATGATAAATTTTTTTAAATCTAAATGTTTTATATCTCCTTGAACAATCTCTATTGTTTATTAAATGTTCTGCTACTGAAAATATTTTAGCTGCGTTTTTGGTTGCCGCTGTCTTTATCAATAAATTTCAACACGCTAAATGTTCCTTTATCCTTTAAAAAGAAAGTAAATGTTCCTTTACTCTAGTTTTGAAATGCCTCGAAAATTGACCGATATGGCTTCTTCTGCAAAAGCAATTAAAATTGTATATTAAACAACTTGTGTTTTGGTCTGGTATCTGATCCTTGAACTGCACTTTTAATAAAGGTTTTTGAGAGAAATATGTTCTTGAACTACCTTTATTGTAAGATGTTTTTATTAATTCTTTTACTTTATTCTCAAATACACCTGATGTTTTTTCAATATATGGTAGTTTCAAAACTGCTGGGAATTACTCCAGTCCAGACATCTTAAGTTTATTTAGGTTATTGTACTTTATATAACCCTCCTTATCAAATATGTTGGACATCCATTTTTATTAAAATCTGTTTTATTCTCTCCACCTCTAAATGAAGTGGTTCTTTAGAACAAATCGTGTAGGCTTTATGACATAGTTTTTTATTTTGTTTACTTTTTGTTTCTTACTACAAAATTATTTATAGTTTAAGTACTGCCCAGTGAAAGTTGTTTTCCTATAGACACTCGTTAGAAAGTTTGTTTTAACCATGTCATTAATATATCTAAAAATGGCATTCGGTTGTTCTATTTCACTTCTCTAATAAAAGAAATCTTTTAATGTAAAGAATTAAACTTTTGAAATATAGCTATGTTTTCACTTTTTGTTTAAGAATCGTCAACTTATCCAATGTAGACAGCCTGTGACGACAGATCTTCAACAATTTTGGATTAAAGATATCCGATAAAAATATTAGCAAGTCTTGGGCCCAACGGTAATCCCATAGCCACGCTGTCTATCTGACTTTAAAATTTAATTATTAAAACTAAACTGTACATCGCTTATTGCCATTTTCATTAGCTTAATAAAACTATTTTTCTCTAAGTTTGGTTTTACGATTTTATATAGTTTATCAACACTTACCTTTATTGATTCTTTTAATAGTACACTGGTGAATATTTGGTCTACATCAAAAAAATATTAATTTATATTAGTTGATCTAGCGCTTCAGATCACTTTCAATAACCTCAAAAGAGTCCTTAACAGCAAACAGTGAGTATTAAGTTAAAACCGACTCTTTTAAAAAATTCAGAAATCTGGCTAGTTTGTGCTGTGGTTACTTAATCATCGACAAAAAAGCTCTGAATAAAAATTTATTCTTTAGGCAGTTTTGGAAGACCGTATATCCTCGGCTTAATCGAACCAATTAGTTTATTAGCCATAAAAACAGATTATAAGATCTCATTTTTTAATTATCATCTAAGTTATTATGTTTATCTAATTGATTGGAAGTATATAACGATTTGTTTAAAAAAGAACAATGATAATTCGTACCTTGATGTTGAACGGAATGATTAAAAAGTTGGTATTTTTTTTATTAATTTTTCTATAAACTGTACAGTTATGTATTTTTTCAGTGCTGTGAGTCATTCTCTTTTTTTTAATTTCCCTGTTTTACTGTAACCATATATTTAACATGACCACATATTTAACCTGACTGATTTTAAATCTGCAAAAAAACAGGTAGTACGAAGTGAAGGTAATGAAATTTAAAAATTTTTTATTACTCAGCAAAAGAAAAAAAAAATCTGATTAAAAGTTTGGCTTAGAACCTTGCTGAAAGAAACGACCAATCGTACAGCTTCCCAAAATAACAAACAATGTTTCGTGCTTCAGCGCGCTATTACTCATGTCAATGCGGTGCGGCATGACGCTCGCTTTTTAACATTAAAACCAGTTAGTTATAAATTATTTGCTGTCGTTGTACTTGAATTTAAACCTATATGAATTGATTACCAAATATAGTTAAGCGTTTTAAATCTAAGAATTTTTTTTTATTTTAATAACAGTTTAATTTTCATATTTTTTGTTAACTACTTCATAGACTTTTGTCAAAAGTTTGTTGCTCCCTGTGCCTCTTACAATTTAAATATTTATTGTGTATTGAGATAGAGACCCTCTAATTTCCCATCAAGCAAATATATATTTCTTTCTTACCACTGTGTTGTTGTTCGTTGAACAGATCTACATCTACCCTGCGCCTCAAACAACTCAAATATTTTTTGTGCATTGAGAGAGACCCTTTATTTTCCCATCCAGCACATATATTTCTCTCTTCCTCCGTTTTGTTGTTTGTTGAACAGATCTACATCTACCCTGCGCCTCAAACAACTTAAATATTTTTTGTGCATTTAGAGAGAGACCCTCGAACTTCCCATCAAGCACATATATTTCTCTTTCCTCCGTGTTGTTGTTTGTTAAACAGATCTACATCTACCCTGCGCCTCAAACAACTCAAATATTTTTTGTGCATTGAGATAGACCCTTTATTTTCCTATCCAGCACATATATTTCTCTTTCCTCCGTTTTGTTGTTTGTTGAACAGATCTACATCTACCCTGCGTTTCTAACCACTCAAATATTTTTTTGCATTGAGAGAGACCATTTATTTTCCTATCCAGCACATATATTTCTCTCTTCCCTCCGTGTTGTTGTTTGTTGAACAGATCTACATCTACCCTGCGCCTCAAACAACTTAAATATTTTTTGTGCATTTAGAGAGAGACCCTCGAACTTCCCATCAAGCACATATATTTCTCTTTCCTCCGTGTTGTTGTTTGTTAAACAGATCTACATCTACCCTGCGCCTCAAACAACTCAAATATTTTTTGTGCATTGAGATAGACCCTTTATTTTCCTATCCAGCACATATATTTCTCTTTCCTCCGTTTTGTTGTTTGTTGAACAGATCTACATCTACCCTGCGTTTCTAACCACTCAAATATTTTTTTGCATTGAGAGAGACCATTTATTTTCCTATCCAGCACATATATTTCTCTCTTCCCTCCGTGTTGTTGTTTGTTAAACAGATCTACATCTACCCTGCGTTTCTAACCACTTAAATATTTTTTGTGCATTTAGAGAGAGACCCTCTAATTTCCCATACAGCACATATATTTCTCTCTTCCTCCGTGTTGTTGTTTGTTAAACAGATCATCTACCCTGCGCCTCAAACAACTCAAATATTTTTTGTGCATTGAGAGAGACCCTTTATTTTCCCATCAAGCACATATATTTCTCTCTTCCCACCGTGTTGTTGTTTGTTAAACAGATCTACATATACTCTGCGCCTCAAACAACTCAAATATTTTTGTGCATTTAGAGAGAGACCCTCTAATTTCCCATACAGCACATATATTTCTCTCTTCCTCCGTGTTGTTGTTTGTTAAACAGATCATCTATCCTGCGCCTCAAACAACTCAAATATTTTTTGTGCATTGAGAGAGACCCTTTATTTTCCTATCCAGCACATATATTTCTTTCTTCCCTCCGTGTTGTTGTTTGTTGAACAGATCTACTTCTACCTTGCGCCTCAAACAACTTAAATGTTTTTTTCGCATTTAGAGAGAGACCCTCTAATTTCCCATCAAGCATATATATCTCTCTTCCCACCGTGTTGTTGTTTGTTGAACAGATCTACATCTACCTTGCGCCTCAAACAACTCAAATATTTTTTGTGCATTGAGAGAGACCCTTTATTTTCCTATCCAGCACATATATTTCTCTCTTCCTCCGTTTTGTTGTTTGTTGAACAGATCTACTTCTACCCTGCGCCTCAAACAACTCAAATATTTTTTTGCATTGAGAGAGACCATTTATTTTCCTATCCAGCACATATATTTCTCTTTCCTCCGTTTTGTTGTTTGTTGAACAGATCTACATCTACCTTGCGCCTCAAACAACTTAAATGTTTTTTTCGCATTTAGAGAGAGACCCTCTAATTTCCCATCAAGCATATATATCTCTCTTCCCACCGTGTTGTTGTTTGTTGAACAGATCTACATCTACCTTGCGCCTCAAACAACTCAAATATTTTTTGTGCATTGAGAGAGACCCTTTATTTTCCTATCCAGCACATATATTTCTCTCTTCCTCCGTTTTGTTGTTTGTTGAACAGATCTACATCTACCCTGCGCCTCAAACAACTTAAATATTTTTTGTGCATTTAGAGAGAGACCCTCGAACTTCCCATCAAGCACATATATTTCTCTTTCCTCCGTGTTGTTGTTTGTTAAACAGATCTACATCTACCCTGCGCCTCAAACAACTCAAATATTTTTTGTGCATTGAGATAGACCCTTTATTTTCCTATCCAGCACATATATTTCTCTCTTCCTCCGTGTTGTTGTTTGTTGAACAAGTCTACATATACTCTGCGCCTCAAACAACTTAAATATTTTATGTGCATTGAGAGAGACCCTTTATTTTCCTATCCAGCACTAATTATTAAAATTGAGTTTAGCAACTTAATATTTATGCGATTTTGTAAACGATTATTTGCAACTGCCATTTGACTGAATAATCTTTAAATTGCTTCATTTGAATGTTGTAATGTAAACAGTTTTAGGGGAAATTTAGCAAGGTTTTTGTAAGAGCTTGTTTCTCTTTCAAGCTGATTCAGCCAAAATTTAACTCTTAATTCATCTGCTAGTATCTGATACCTTGTTAAACTAGTAGTACATAGTTAATAACATGTAGTTTTATTGTATTTTTATTGGAATAACATATAGTAAGTGTCTGTTTAAATTGACAATTCTATGTATAGTATTAACAAAGTTTATTAATAATGATACTCTAGAAAATGTATAAACATAATAAGTGACATCCTGTCGCTTCATGAAATTCAGCAGACAAGAAGGACCATTAATTTTCAGTGATGTCACGTTCTTGTTGTAAAGTCATATTCAAAATTATTTCAATAATGAACTAATTTCAGGCCGAGGAAATTCAAATACCTATTTTGTTACAGTTTAGATCAATATAACTTACAGCTGAATTCTACTAAAAACTAAAAAAAGCTCACTTTATTTAGTACTGAGATACTTTTAATTAATTCCAAACACTTGCTTAAAGTTCTTTGACGAGGCTAATAACATACAACTTGCAAGTAGATCTGACCTTTAGATACTTTAGAAACAATATTTTCATTGAAACTTGCTTCTAAAAGACTATACTAAAAATAGGTTTGAAAAACTTGGAATTTAGTGCCAACCCTTAATGTAATTAGCTGTTAATGTTACAAAAAAAAATACTTGATTTTAGAAACCAATAAATGGACACTCTGTTCTGCTGGACGACACCTAATTTTATTAACTCTTGCTCTGCAGGTTGTCTGAGAATTATAGTTGGCCTTTCAAGTCCCAGTTCATACAGTTATTAAAAATTAAGTTGGTTTAAGTCAACAGCACTTTTTTTAAGGTGGAGTAAAGAAGAATTTTAAAAAAGAACTACTTTTACTTAACCTCAAACAAAATTGGCAAAAATAAAGGTATGTCTTGTTTTATATAAGTACAAAACTTGTTATTTTTGTTTTACCTGATGTAGGATCAACATAAATAAAGTTAAGGTGCCATATGCATGTCTCAAGCTGGCTATAAAGGCTCAATGGAACTATCTCTTCTGATTGAAGAATTTTATTGCAATAATTAACCTTCGAAATACACATATTGAAATAAACTCTTCATTATAATTAATGGTTTTAAATATACACTTACTTTTTGTAGAACAAGCAGAAAAAAATAAATGTATATAAATACCTCTGTCTTTTTAAGCAAGCTGGCTATTCAATTTGGTTGTGAGCATCTTTCTGTCTCACAAAACTGTTTAAAACTTTTAGTTAGTTACAATTTTTTAAATTAAATAAAAATTTAAATGATTTAAAGCCTTGTTGAATTTTTAAACCTCTTCAAAAAACAAATTAAGGTCTCCCCAGTACTCAATCAATCTTTGACTATCCTCATAAATACTGAGCCAGCAAGTTGACCCAGGAAATATGAGACGTTTAGGAATTTCTCCATGTATTCTTAAGTAACGTTTTTCATATAAAACCCGCCTGTGTCGTGAGCTGGAAAAACAAATTGTATATACTTGATACCAGATCATGGACCTTTATTAAATTGAAGTATTTATTTGTATAGCTTTACAATGTTTATATAACAAGATACTAAAATAAAAAGGTGTTTTTATCTCCAAAAAAATAAAAAGCTATTTTCAAAAACGTTTTCAGGGTCAAAGTCACACATACTTATTTTTTGAAAACAATTCACAGGGTTGCCACACACTCAGGGAATCTCAGGGAATTTTCAAACTGTAGAAAATCTCAGGGAAATTCAGGGAAACTCAGGGAATTTTGGCATTTTTCTTTTAACTCAAGGAACTCGGGGAAGTTTTGTTTTTTTCCCTAAGTTTCAGGGAAGTTTTTGAAAATCTTAGTGATTTTTTTTTCTAGATTTAGAATGAGGTTTAGTTAATCCAGTTTCAATACTTTGTTCAAAAGTAGTAATTTTTATTATATAAGTGGTTATTTAGAATGTTTTTAGCCTTGCGGCTAGTTCTTCAATATTCTTAGTATTAACATTGTAGTTTTTTTAAGTTTTAAATTTATATTTACTTAAGTAAAATCAAACAGTTTAGAGAAATGAAAGTTGTTGTTAACTATTTATTGAAAAGTTCTAATAAACTTTTTATTTTTAGTTACTTTACTTATGTAGTTTAAGAAACACTATGTTGTACTATTAGTTCTTATTTTTTAAATAATAAAGTTATTTGTTATTTGTTTACAACTACTTGTTTTCAGTAAAAAAAATTAAAATGAATACAGATTAGTGTTGTATTACTTTTGTTAAAAAAAATAGAGGTTTAATTTTTGTTTATAAATAATAAGTTCAAAAGTAGTAGCAGTAATGGTAATTAATTTTTTAGTGTGAATGTTTTAATATACTTTACAACTTTTTTGCAGATTTAATTTAAAAGCTTTTTTAAGTATTATGAGTAAAGTACAGTTTAAAACCTTGTTTAAAAAAAGTTGGCTTAACTATGAAGACTTCAAAGATTGGTTACTTGAGGATGTAGACAAAGAGAAGTTTAAATGTAAGTGGTGTGGTATTGATACACCAATGGCCTTATCCAACATGGGTATAAGGGCAATGAAATCGCACAGTATGTCGAAAAAACATCTTAAATTGAAAGTCTCTAAGAGTAAAAATAATGCAATTACTTCTTATTTTCGTGGGGCTAATAGTTCAACTAGTATATTAGCCCCACCCCAATTGGTTTAAACCTTTTAAGATTGAGTTTTTGAAAACAGTATTTTTCATAAATTTAATGCAGAAGCATACACATACAACCTTCCTTTTATTAGTAAAGAAGAAAAATGAGAATGAGGTATTAATAATTTGTGTTAGAAGAAAAAAAAAATTTTTAAGATTTGAAAAATACTCAGGGAAACTCAGGGAAATTTAAGGTTACTCAGGGAAATTTTTGGTCACTCAGGGAAGATTTTTTGGCTCAAAGAGTGGCAACCCTGCAATTCAAAAAAGGTTTTGTACAAATTTTTAATTATTAACATTGGCTAGCCGGATTTCATATAAACTTTGAAAATGCTTAGCTGGCAGGATAACCCTCTCGCGGGCCGAATCAAATTTTTATGCGGGCTTGATTAAAATTAAATTTAAAAAAAATTGGGGGCCGGTCATTTCACTCAGCGGGTCGTAAGTTGCCTAGCCCTACTCTAAAGTAAACTATTGTATGGTCTATTAAATAAATCCTATCTAGTATTCTCTTAGTAATTATTGCATCAAAATTATAGCCATATTCCTTTTCTCTAAGCCGGATCATATTTCTCTGTCATTATATTCTTATCCTTAAAATATCTAACATAATAACAATGATTCAAATCTTTTAAATTGTCATGGAAAATAGAATGTTTAGTTTTTTTTTCACATCTTCTCTTCTTTTACTCTTAGCTTCTACCAATTTAGAAGCTAACTTATGCTTAGAATTTTTTTTCTCAGTTTTCTGGTTCTTGTCTTTCAAATATCTACAATAAAAAGAATCAACGTGAGCTTGCAAGTCAATCTGTCATTGAATGAAGGATGTGTCAGGCTTTGGTAGAATTTTCTGTCATATGCCTTTTCATTTACCGACAACTTTTCATCGGCAAATATGGCTAGCTTTCTACTAATACAAAGCTCCAGTCTGGGCTTTGTTTCTTATGGAAATCTCTTAAGGAGACTTTAGCACGGTGTGACACTTTAGCACAGAGTGTCAATTTAGCACAGCGTCACTTTAGTGCGGAGTGACACTTTAGCATAAAGTGTCACTTGGGCGGCGTCACTTTAGCACGGAGTGACACTTTAGAATAAAGTGTCATTTTAGCACAGAATTTATTTTGCATTTTTTTTCTTTGCTTAGATCACAATATTTTTTCATATACAATTCATATACAATTGTTTTTTACAAAACTAATTTGTTAGTTCTTATATATATGTTAAAGTTTTATTATCTTGTCCTTGACCTGAATTTCATTTAAAAATTGTTTAAGTGGTTATTTAGATCAACATGTTCACTTGCCATTCTGTCAACAACAAAGGCATACTATGGAATGTTTCATCGTCTGATTAAATTTGCCAGATTAATTAGAAAACTTTCACACTGTAATGACAGTGCAAAATTCCTTGCATTGTCATTTTTCAGAGAGTGTTTAGAGTTAGATATGTTTGAATGCACGAGCCAATGAGAAACATCTGATGTAATGTTTCAAACTAAATACTGATGCAACAAAACATGACAGGCAGTGTCATGTAAGCAGTGAGTCAGTTAGTTTTGGTGTGCAGCTGAGAGCAATAACATATCTTGAACTGATTTGTGAATGTTTATTGTTAGTATTGTTTTAAAGTTAATATTTCATTTGGTGTTTAATTGTTTAAATATTTAAGACAGGTTTATATTTTAATAGTTTGTTAAACCTTTTAAAGTTTATTGTTTACTAAAAGTTTTATTTAATTTTTAGTTTATGGTTTTAAGTCTTTTGATATAGATTTAAATAGCTTCCAGTTTTTAAAGTGTTATTTTAGTAATTTATAATTTTATATTTATTGTTGTGTTTTATATAAAAGATTCATCACTCTAAACTATCTTGTCTAATTTATATAAAATAGCTTAGAGTAGCATAAAGTATTTTATAGATAGAATCCACTGGTAATTTACAAGTTAGCACTTACAAGTAGTATAAAGTTATTATTTCCAATTGAGATAGTATTAATGATAAGTTGCCTGCAGCGGGTTCTGAACATAAGCCTGTTAGAAGGTCACTCCGATTGCAGGAAAAGTATGAACAAAAAGGCCAGGTTGACTATCTGCCTACAGTAAGTCAACCTGACCCAATCTGAGGCTTTAGATGTTGGCCCACCATCATCCGTAGCCCACAACACTACTAATAAACCAGGACCTGCTTCTAGGTTGTTTGTGTTCAAAATGTTCGTTCTTTTGTGACAAACCACAACTGTATAAAAAAATTCGAAAATTATTTTTTTTTCCAATTTCTATCAAAAAGTAGATTTACAAGATATTTTTTCAGGAGCCTAAGTTTCCATAATGCATGCTGTAAATTTTAGTAAATTTTATTATTCATATGTCTAATTATTTTCATATATTTTTTTGTAAATGTTACACAGCCTAATATACTGGATGGTTTTTTTGAGACAGACCAGTAATAGAATAAAATTATCTGTATAAAAATTGTTCGTATAAAGTGATTAATGAGCATGTGTACACCTGAGTTTCTCAACCATTTTATATAAACCGCTTTAATTCGTTGACAAGACGTTTAAAGGTGTCCGTGGTGTGCGACTCGATAATCGAAAGCTTTTTCGTGCACTAGGTCTTAAGATCAAATGCTTTGAGCGTCTTTTTCGTTTAATAAACTATGTATATATATATATATATTTTACTTTCCAACTTAACATATTATTTAAGTCCAATTTTAGAGAAATATTAAAAATTTTTGAAAATATTTTCAAATTTATTTGATTAAAAAGATTTGTGTAACATTCTTTATATAAAACCATAAATTTTCAACAGATATGGAAAATGTTCAATGAATATTCAAGGAGTGTTATTCAGTGATGCAACTTCAATTATTCGAATATAAAGATTTTATTTTTCTTTTTTATTTAGTTTACGAACTACCTGTGAATAATTGTTTTTTTATATTTTAATAAATTACTTATAGTTTGTCTAAATACATTGTTTTTTATTGTACAAATATTTGAAATATAAGCAAATAAAGTATTAATTAACTATTTTATAAAAGAAAATCTTACTAAAAGTTTAGCAGTCTCTAAAATAGATATATATATATATATAGGTCGTATTCCTACGCAAATGTTGTACAAATTGAAACAAGTCAACTTGAAAACTGCCTTTCCAAAAACTGACACAATGTTAAATTTTTGTTTTGTGAAGATCAAAACGAATGAAGACTTTTTACGATTTAAAATAACAAAACAACCCATGGTGTTTTAAATAACAAAACATAATTTATTTTCAAAGTTTACATTAAAAAAATACTTTTAATTGTAAAGTTTATACTTATCAACTAACTTAGGCTTTGGGGTAAAAGGTTTTCAGAACATCCTCCCAAAATTTTTTTTTCACCTTCTTATAAGCAACTTTATAATCAAATTTTCAGTTATCAGTGAGTTCTATAAAACAACAAACACAATTGCACCACATGCCATTTTATTATCAGCTTTTAACTTCATGCAAACAACAAAACTTCTTTGCAAAATTTGACTAAAAATTATAAGACGCTTAAGTCAACTATTTCAGCGAATTGGATTCAAATTATGTTATTAGTGGTTTTTTTACTTTACAAAGAGGGTAAACAAACTTAATCAGAAAAAAAACACACTTTAAGTTAATTTCTAATTTGTTATTTTCAAAAAACAATAGTTAAAGCATCGAGCATTAATAAACTGCAATGAACAGCACCCTGTAACAGGATATCAAATTTCACTTGATTACTGTTTAAATTTAATGGAAAGTTTTGAGCTAAAATCCATGTTCATCCAAGCGTTTAAGAGAAAGCTCGCAAGGTCAAGTGTTATACTGATGCAAGTTAACATAAGGAAAATAATGTAATGTTGAATAAAGTTTATAACATTGCTACATAAACCAGCCACAGAGAGTGGTGGGGTCATTCTAGCCACAGCCTGCTGCAGTAAACATGTTATTCATGTTGAATAGACATTTATATAATTTTCTTGTTTTATTTAAAGTGTTTTTTTAACAGTGTTACTTTTTTTTTTTTGTTAAATCCAAAGTAGTTAAATCTTATTTTGTTTTATAAACTGTTAAACTATATTCCTGTTAGGTTTATTCCTCAGGAAAGTTTTGATTACATTTAAAGTAATTTCTAAAGTAAGATGTTTTTTTTATTTTTTTTAGTGTTTGCAGTTGTTCTTTACTACAATATGTTCATTCATTGTCATGCCTAGTTTTATACAGAGTAGCCTTAATTACTATTTAATATCAACATTTAGTATATATTTAATTGTTATTATGTTTTTTATGTACATTACACTATTACCCTACCTGGGGTCTTCCAGGTAAAGAATAACCAGTCTTTTAGGTGACAGTTAAATAAAACCAAGACAGTATTTTACCATAAAAATCTTTACCAGTATATTACCTCTTATATTTAACGTAGTATCTATCATATTTTTATGTCACGTTTTTAAGGTTTGTGTCATTTTTATTTCATAGTGGGTTTTGTTAAACACTAGATTTAGATAAACTTTACAACAAAGCTTGCATTGAGTTTTTAAAAAGCAATACTCACATTTAGTATCTGCCCTTTTAATAGCCCTTTAGGTTTAAGCACAACCAGAAAGACAGAGGCTTAAAAATACCAGGAAATAAGGGGTTATACTTATAAAATACTGCAGGATGAACAAAAAGTATAAAGCTCAGAGGGTATTGACATAATTTAAGTCTTTAAATCACGGAAAGTAGGTGACAAAATTTGATCAAATAATTCACAAAGGGTATTATTTCATTTTTAGTTCAAAAAGTCAAATTAGAACTGACAAAATTTAGTCCAAACATTCAAACAGGGTTGCCACTTTACCTGGAAACCTTGAAAAACCTTAAAAAAACCTGGAATTTGAAAGTTTAGCAGAAATAAAAATGGAAAAACCTGGAATTTTAATAAATTAAAAAAAAAGCCTAAAAAAACCTGAGATTTAAAAATTTTTTACATTTTCAGTAGTATAATTTTAATTTAACTCGAAGAATCTAATATATATAAACAAAAATTTTGTCATCACCAAAAATTATTCTACTAAAAAATATATGTAAATGCTTTACAATATCTTTTTAATGTTTTAATACTATTTAAAACAGTTTCTTACCTTAAACTTAACTTTAAACTAAAATAGACCCAACAACGCGTAAATTTAAAAACGTCGAGTAACTTGGAAAGCCTGAAAAATTTTTCTGAATAACGAGTGGCAACCCTGATTCAAGGTAGAACTGACAAGTTTTTAAGTCAACAAAGTCAAAATAATTCTGAATAAAATTTAGCCCAAAAACTTAAAATGAAACTGACAAATTCTAAGTCCACAGGTCAAACTAAAACTGACTAATTTTAAGTCTTCAAGTCAAAATAAAACTGACAAATTATTAGTCTATAAATCAAAACATAACTAAAAAATTTAAAGTCTACATAGTCAAATTAGAACTTACAAAATTTTGTTTCATTAGTCAAAATAGAACTGAAAAATTTTAAGTCCACAAGTCAAAATTGAACTGACAAATTTTAAGTCCACACAAAAGTATTGGCAAATTACAAACCCAAGCCAAAAATTACAGGCAAACAATAAGCATAATTCAGTATTAGCAACCAAAAGCTTAATCCAAAAGCATTGGAAAACTATAAGCCCAAATCAGTAACAAATTTTTGGCAAATATAACTCCAAATAAATAAAAAAGGGTTGTAAACCAACTTAAGTCACAGTGAGTAATGTTAAAATCTATGAAAGTATCTTAAATCTAAATTACGTATTAAATTAAGACAGCGAAGACCAACAAAACACGCTGAAAAATTTTTAGGAATTTGTATCTTAAGGGATAAGCATGACATTTAAGTTAATTTTTAGTATTTTTTTTATTTATCTGTTTTTAAAGTTCTGCAATCTTTATAGTAGAATGAGACACATGTTTAATATTATTTCGAAAGTTAAAATGAATTGTTGAAGCTAGTAAAACGCATAAGCTTTTTTTTTTGATTATGAAAAAATATAAAAATTTTATAACTGAAAGACCGTTTGTAAAAATTACTTAGTTATTTTATTTTTAGTTTGCCTAAATCTTTGCATAAAAAACATGAATATTTTTGAGACCAGTTTAAAGTTTGATATGTTTAACTTTTTTCTTGTTTATGAAGAAAGGGTATTGTATATCTTCCAACGAAAATGCAGTGGATAAATAGAGTGATGATTCTCTTTCTAGCATTCTAGCCACAGCCAGCTGCAGTTAACATATCATTCATGTTGAATAGACACTTATATTGTTTAATTGTGTTATTTAAAGTTTTTTTACAATGTTGCTTTTTGTGTTAGTTTTTATTCAAATTCTAATTAATTGAATTTTATTTAGTTTTATACATTCTTAAAATATATTCCTGTAAGATTGTTTTATGTGTTAAGTTTTGACTACATTTAAATTAATTTCTAAAGTATGATGTTCTTTATATATTTGTTAGTGTTTGCAATTGTTCTTTAATACAATATGTTCATTCATTTTATGTAGAAGAGCCCTTATTGTTTTTTCAGTATCAGCATTTAGTATAATTTAAGTTTAAAACTAATTGTGGTTAATAGTATAATTGTACGCTATAACCCTACAACCCAATTCTCTTTAAGTACTCAGACTTGGTTACTAATAACTTTTTTACAACATACAGCGCCTTATAAACTTTATTTTTACATTTTTATTTCGTGTTGTTTTTTTATGGTTTCAACATTTCAGCTTACGGGAGATAAAAATCTCCGATTAAAAATTATAAACTAAGTTGACTATACAAAACTAATACCTAATAAGAGCACACTAAGAGTGCTAAATTATAGTAGGTATCACAGACTATGTGAGTAGTTTGTTTGAGTTTGTTAGACGTGAGCAATGTAAATAAAATATTTTATCTATAATAAAAACAATACAATAAAAATACTATTTAGAAAAACAAATAACTGATTAATTCTCCCATCATTTTGTTAAAGTTTTGTAAGTTAAAACAAACGAACTTTTATCAGGCTTCAGCTTAAAGTTTTTGATCGTGTGACCAGTTAAAAGTGTTGGGTTGAACTAAAACTAGTAAGCCACTAAAGTACAATTTAAGTATAAATATATTATAGTATATTTAGTGATTTTAGTAAGCCATTAAAGTATAGTTGCTTGCTACTTTTGGAACTTTTTAAAATCAAGCTGTTGTTAGTTTTATGTTTTTTAGCTTTGATCGTCATGCGACCTTTATATATATATATATAAAATATTTAAAACTTAAGATTTAGTAAGTCTTAGTTTATAAACTATTTGCATTGAACATATTTATACTTTTTTAATCATATAAATAAAAAGATATTTTTCTAACCTACACTTTGTAAGGGATTTTAAAAAGTCAAAGTATTAAATTTGTATTCTATTTAATAGTCGTAAAAATAAGTTTTTTAAGTTATTAAATATTTTTTTAACTTTGTGTTTGTTAGATAATAATTGTTAAATATTTTTTTTCTTTACTTCATATATAAAGTCGGACATTTATTAGTAGCAAAATCTTTCCCGTTCATATCTGATGAAGTTTTTTATACTTTTAGTTTCTTTTTTTTTGTAACTTACACAGAAACTAAATCAAAAATTTTAAGTTTAAAATAGTTAGAAAATATGCCAGACGACTTTACAGTTTATTTTTTCAGAAATGTTTAAGCTTAACATAAATAAACTACTTCTAGTTTTCTTAACTTTGACAGTGCTGTTGTCAAATAGGCCAAGTTACAATGGTGTTCTTGCAACGGATTCACGTTACATTGGCCAAAGTTATGATGACGTCATCAGCGAGAAAAGCTTTGTGCAAGGCAAAGTTTTAGGAAACTGCTGTCTCGTTGCCTCAATGGCCACGTTGGCGAGCAACGCCGAGTTGTACAACAAAGTGGTGAACTTCAGACGAGGCGACGAACAGTTTGAATTCAACATTCACAAGCTCGGAAAACTTCATCGGGTCGCGGTCGACGTTGACAGTTTGCCGAGGACAAACTCAAAGTTGGTTTACTCGACGAGCGCGAACGATGACGTTGTCGGCCCGCTGCTCGAGAAAGCCCTGGTCGATCTGCACTTTGACGGCGAGTACGAGTCCTGCAGAGCGGTGCCCGCCACCACCGTACTGACCAGCCTCACCAACGGCTACTTCGAAGAGTTTCCGGTTTTTTCAACCACGCTGCCGTTCCAAGCAAGCGACGTTGTCAACCACGGTTTAAAGACCAATTCTCCGATGCTGGTCACGTTCAAGAAGCCAGAGAACTCGCACGAGTATCATTGTTACACTCTGCTTGACGTGAGTGACGGTGTGGCGAAGGTTTACAACCCGCACGGCACATACCATAGCACTACCGAAAGCGGCTTCTACGATAATCTGGAAGCGCTGTACATTTCTTACAACGAAAGCAGTGTATTCAGAATGGCGCAAGTTGAAACTTCTGTAGAGATCAACGAAACTTGGCCTGCGCTGAAACCGCGGTTTGAAATAAATTTCATGGGTTACGACCTGGTGGTTGATGAGGACGACACGGAGGTGCTGATAAACCTGATCACAATACACGATCTCAAAGTGGACCCCACAATTTTTATTGTCAACTATGACAACGAAATTACTTTTGCTTCAGTGTTTTTAGAAACCAATAAGTCCGGCGAAACATATAACTATGGCACTTATTCTCTGAGAGCGACTTTGAAAGGCGGTAAGTACAAGGTGTTGGTGACGCTGTCCGATTACGCCGGGATCAGATTTTGCGACCATTGCGGTGAGTTCTTGGAAAATAAAGGCGATGAGTTTCAGTTCCGGATGGCCGCCTCTAAACACTGTTCGATAGAAAAGCTTTCAGAGGAAAAAAGGTGGAAAGCTCAGCGAGTGTTCCTTATTGGATAAAATGACTTTAAACAGTTAAGGTCTCTCAGAGATTGAATTTGATGAACTTTTTTATCTGTCTGCTTTACTCACTAATAAAATTTACTGAAAGAAATGACCTTACGTTTGAATGTTTTGTTAAAGCAGGAGTTGATCTTATGTAAAAACTTTTAATACTTAATAAATTATTTTATTTTAGAAAGTAAGGTCTAAGTAAGTCAAAAATTTGCAAGTTTATTTTTATTTGTTTTAGTTGTAAACTTGTTGTTATATGTTTTGATTATTTATGTTATTGTTTTGGCTAAAATAATTTTATTTAAACAATTAAGGTAAATATAGTTAAAGTTGTCCAAACATAATAATTATCTATTATTCGATATAATAATAATTATAAACATAGTTTTCTAATCGCTCAGGCCATTTTTGAAAAAGGTCATATTAGTATGTTTACGCTTAAATCTCGCTTTTCTGTACAGAACCCTGGGATAAAAATATATGAGAAAGCAAGCCTAAACTAATGTGGTCATGATTTGGTGAGCATGAATTCTTTTTATTTAACTTAAACCGGAAAATTTTGGATGAGTCAAATGTTTATAAACTTTATAATATTTTTCTTTGTTATTACTTCTTTTTTACTGATATACGCACAAAATCATACTATTTACGCATTATTGACAGGTTTTAGTAGTATTAAAAAAAAAATTGATCGTAAACGGTAATATTCAAGGCCACAACTCATGTCATATTTCTTTAAGTTTGTGTGTAAATCGTTTCTCTTAGGGGTGTAAGACTATTTAAATTTGGATACTTAAAATTCTGACAATTCAAAATGTCAAAGAAAAGTTAAAGGGCCACAACTTAAAAAAGTGTACATTTAGAATAAATAAAAGTTTGTATGTAAGTTTTATCAATATCTACAAGCCGTTTTTTATTTTTTGTATAACTTTAAATAGTTTTTAAGATTAGGCTAAAATAAGTTGTAAAATATGGTATTTTACGATAGTTTTTAAATATCTCAACAATTCATTAAGTTTTATGTTTATTTTCAAGCACTTATGTTTGTTATTTTTCTATTCTACAAGTGTAAGGAAGCTTTATTTCATATTTTTTATAAAATTAAGTTTTAAGCAAAAGTGTATAACTTGAACAACAAAGATAAGCAATTCAACCATTATAATGTTAATTTAAGAAACTCTGCTGATTTATTGATAAAGTTATACAAATCATTAAAATGTATCAAAAAGGTAATAAACCACCTCGCAATCGGTCGCAGATCGAGGTATCAAACAAAAATAAATATTTCCTAGAAACTACTGCAAATCTGGCTCCTGTCGAGACTGCAGAACCAGTAAGAAAGGCAGTTCACATAAAGCTGAAGACCAAAGTAGCCTGCAGAGTATCCGTAAAATCGAAACAGGGTCCATTTGAAGAAACGTTTATAAAGGTTAAGCTATAAAACGTAAAACTTAATGTAAATTTTTTATTTAGTTGAAGCAAAAGCTCTGGTTGTTTGACCCCAGGTAGTTCCTGATTTAAAATTAGTTTATCCTTTGATTGACACTTAATTATTGATCGCTAATAGAAAAATGCGCCTTTAAACACCATTAATATACTTGTATAACTAACTCTATCAAATTATAGCATAAGAGTGTTTTAATTAAATAAAATATTTAAATAAAGTATAAAGTCGTCTGAATAAGCCGGTTTTTAATAGTAAACACAAAACGTATTTGTAAGAATTCAAAAAACCTGTGAAAATGTATAAAGTTTTATAAAATTGATTTATTTCTTGTGTTATCTTTATCTTGGCATTTTAACATTTTGTTTTTGATGTTTTAAGTTTTATAAATTTGACATTCGTTATAAGATTATTAAAATTTTATAATTTATAAATTATTTACGAGTTATTTAAATTTAAACGATCAGTTTGAATATTTATGTATTATATTTTAAAAGTTTAAATATTCATAATAAAAGCTTCATAAACAAATTATTAGAATATTTATAGATCACTTTCTTTTTAGAAGACAAAATTTATTTTTACGTTTGAAAAACAGAGCTGGACTAAAAAAAAGGCTACAAAAATAACATACAGTGTATTTAAGTGTTTTAAGAGCTATAAAAATTATTTTTACACCTTAAACTAATTCCATTTTTTCTGAATAAAATTTGAAACCAATTTTTATCTAACAAGTGAAAGATTACTAAATATTTTATGATATGTCAGTTTTATAATGTTTTTGTTTATAAACAGTTTTTATCTATATTATTATCATTATTATTGGAGTTTATTGTGCAAAGATGGACTCGGGCATTAAAACCCGAGGCGCCTAAACGATACACACGAAAAAAGAAACAAACTAATTACTATCAATGAAAATTAAAATCTAAAAACAACACAGTAAAAAAAAAAAATTACAAACAAATAGTCCTGTACGATAAATAATAACTTAGTATGCACATAGAACAAAACGAAATAAATTCTCATATAAAAACCTATGCATAGACTAGAAAAGATTACACATTTACTAAAATTGTATATAAAAACTTATAATCTGTAGGGGGAAGGCGTAAGGAAGAAAAATTGATCTTAGTGATACTAATACTTTAAAATGAATTTTTATTCGTTAATCACTGTATTTTACTTGTGTTTATGTTATTTAAATCGAATTTTTTTAGTTTCAATCGAAATTATAAAAAAATAATGTCGGTATTTTCACAAAATGTTTCCATAATATTATTGATATGACACTATTAAGGCTCAACTCAGAATAGCTGATGAAAAAATGAATATATTTAATTATTGATGCATTTATAAACGAGCTTGACGTTTGAAAATTTTGTTTAAATATTTACAAACATTAAATTTAAATTTTTCACTTCTTTTCGAACTTAAGCGTCATTTCATCTACTGTTCAAATACACATAATTTTTTATTCATCAAAATTGTCTATTACACTTCTCGGAACTCTAAAACTTAAAATTAATCTAGCTTACGTTCAGCACTATTGCCTATTTAAAATTTAAGGTTTTAAGCCGTTCATTTGCAAAACTTTAAGTTAATAATTTAACTGTGTTAGCTATTTAGTCATTATAATTTAGTAAAAAAACAAGCTCATTTTTGCATTTTCAAGTTTATTCATTATCATATTTTCACAACAAATTCAAAAAAAGGAGCACATTATAACGAAAATAAATATAAAAAATAACACAACTAATTAAAATAGAAACGTTTTATTACGAAACTCAGAATTCAGAACATAATTTATAGCGTATTCGAAAATAGGAATTTCTTACTCTTTTCTTTTAGAAACCCTGTGAAGATCAACTAGCTTAATCTTATTATAGTACTTTAAAAACAAAACGTAATAACAATATAACCTAAAAATAAAGTAAAAACGAAAGTTTTAAGCGAAATTTTAAAACAAGGCTAATTTAAGTTATTTACTTATTGTACTAATTTTGAAAAGTTACGTTTAATATTGATACACAATATGAAATTATATTTTAATAATAGTTAGGAGCTTTTTATTTTCTTTGAAATTTAGCAACTAAAGTTTTGTAGTTGATAAAACATTTATTAGGACTGCATTCAAAATTGTTAATTTCAAATAATATTAAAATCAACTTACATCGGACATCGTAACAGATGAAGATTTTTGTGGGCAACTAAATTCCATCACGTCACAAAGAGCTAAGTTTTGGATCACGTGCTTACTTCCGAGCTCGATCGATGCTTTATTGCATCCGAAAGGACAAATATTGTTGCAGAATTCTCCTGTAAATTTTATTATAGTTAAAACTATTAAGAGATCAAGTGCAAAAAAAAAAACTAATTAAAGTGATAAATGCTCAAACTAAATGTAACATTTAACATACTTGCTAAATTTGATAAAAAAAGACAAATCTGAAATTAAATAATTAAATATTATTTATTAAACATACCTTACTGGTATATATAACCTAGAAAAGTATATTTGTTTTAACTTACGGTCTGTAGGATACATATTTATAATTTTTCCGATTAAGAAGAAGAATTCCCGTCCATTATTGATTTTAATGCAAAGCTCGAATGGTGATAAGCCGTTTTTCTTTCTACAAATTTCTGTAAAATATTTTATAAAAATTATAGGCTTAGTAAAAAATTGTTTTAATTTATTACTCACCTGAGTTAACGACAGCTGCTTCCAAACAATTTTCATCTTGCGGGCTTTGACACGCCTCGAATATGTCTAAATGTTAATACAATAGTTAGTTTAATTTTTATCGATTAGCTCCTGTTAGACTGTTTTAATACAACAACTAAAACAAAAATAACTCAACTTACAGAATCCATTTAACTGAAAATTCTTGAAAAAACTGTCTTCCTAAAACATAAATGTAGTAAGTTTTTACGTTCACTAACATATTGTCTAAATAAAATTTTAAAATATTGGGTTAAGTTTTTAATTGTATTTTATTGAAACAAAATTAACGATAATTTATCACCAGACATTTAGAAAATATATAGTATGTAAACTTTTTTTGATAATAATGAATGAGATAATATTTTGTATTTGTTTTATTGATTTTATATTAATGCATCATAAACAATGCAGTTAACCTTTTTAGAATATTGATATTTATTTAATAAACAAAGTTAATATAACATATTGTAGAACGTTTGTGACAGCTAGTTAAAATTAAAAACTTTTTTTCGAAGGTTTAATTAAAATCTGTTAAGTTTAATAAACATTCAAGTTAACTAACAAACAAAACAGGCATTGTTGACGATGTTGGTTTGCTTGGAATCAATTCAGCTGGTACCGCACTGTTCATCATCAGTAAGTAGAATGCAACAAGAAACAATGAGAACTTCATTTTACCTGCAAATTAAACAACTATACTTGACTTTATATCTAGATAAAAATCTAAATTGAATTAATTAATTTAGTTTCATTGTTTTGTCTTAGGCAAGCATTAATAAAAATAAGTAAAAATATAATTTAGAAAATCATAAACAATATTGACTTTCCACTAACACTTAAAACAAATGACTTCACTTTTTAAAAATACTAATGTATTTTAAATAAGCAGGTTTAATTCATTCAGCAATAAAACGGATACGTTTATGTACTCTGTTTATCCGAATTAAATTGAACTACAAAGCATTTGTGTCAATTTTACTTAGGTTAAACCTTTTTATTAGTTTTCAACTTTACCTTCATTAGTGAAACACTAAAAACATTTAGTTTCAGTCCAATACACTGAAGCACTATTATACAAAACACCCGAAAAATGTACAACTATTTGTACTTCCTTTCATTATATAATTAATTGATAGATAGTTTAAAACGTTCACTTGCTAATAAAAGAGCTGAATAGTTTTTTTTAGCATACTAAATATAACTAACACCATAAGTCTGTTTAAATGAAGTTCATTGTTTTTTTATAATTTAGTCTACCATGAACTAAAACTATGTTTTTAACATTAACTACTGATTATAATATTTATAATTTTGATAATAACATTTACCTGATATATTTTTAGTAACAACTTTTGACAGTAGCTTGTAACAAGTAATGTTTTCAAGTGTTTCAGCTTATAACATAATTAATTTTCTAATGCCAAATTAGTTAACAGTAATCAATCATTTATAATTGTAGTTTCATTCAGTAATAGTTCTATTACCTGTATCGAAAAAGCAATAGCACAATCTTAAAGTTCTAAAATATTCTTATTTTTAAATTACTTTTTGTTTTTTTTTTAACCTGGTGATCATTTAAAATTTCGAAATATTACTAATAAAAAAGATATTTATAATGGTTTATTTTAATTTTAATGAAGATTAATATACAGGATCTAATAACATTAATTTGTATTAATGAATAAAGATATATAAAAATAGATCTCGATTTAAGTTTTCTTTTTTAAGTATAGTATTCTGTCTAAAATATTATTTCATATAAACTAGCACATACTTCTTGCAGACATATCATTTTGTAAATTAACTGTTCTTCAAATGCTTAATCTTCAATATATCGTTTGATTTTTGCGAAAGTAGTCACCATTTAAGCTAATTTTTTCGTTGTTATTAATTGCTTATTCTAGCCCATACTTATGAATTTTTTTGGTCTTGTTTTAATAAACTATTAAGTGTTTAAAATGTCATTAAAGTTAAATTAAAAAAGCTTAACATATTCAAGAGATTAATTTTGTTGAAAATTTTATAGCTGAAATTTATTTTATTTTTTTTGATTTTGTTGAAAAAATACAGTAACTAATTATTAAGTTGTTTAAAAAGTGACTAAGTCGAATTTATTATTTAATTTCTAATAATTCTTGTTTTTGTTCAAAAATGTTCAGGCAATTTAGTAAAGCAAGTAACTGTATTTGATTCTTCTATAACAAGACTTAATAAGAAACGTCAAATTTTTGATTGGTGAATATTTAGTTCAAACTTATTTTTCATCTGTTTGAATTTTTTGAGTGTTTTAACTTAAAAACTTGAATGACCTTTCCTTTCATAAATTCAAAGTTGGTTTCTAGAAAATTTCAAATTAATCTTGTGTTTTTTTTCGAAATTTCTTATTTTGTTTGTTTTTATCCATAACTAAAATTTGGTTTAAGATAAAAATAGTTTCTTTTGTTATTTTTTTTTTATGATACCTTTTTCTAACAAAGCAAAAACTTGAAAGTTCAACTGTACATCATTTTATAAAAACGTTTTAGTTAAAGTATTCTTTTTATACTTATTATTAATGTTTGTTATGAAGCAATTTTCATCAAAATTATGCTATAAAAAATCGCTTGTTGGTTTTAGTACTCTGGTGGAAAAACTAAACCTAATATATCAGTGTGTAAGTTTTCTTTTTTAATAAAAAGTAGTAATTGTTATAAAATACCTATTACTGCTGACATACATGTTTATGCGGTTCGTATACAACAGTTACAACAGGATTTTTAAGTTGTACTTTCTGAATTTTTATATGCAAACAAACATACCCACTTTCACAGTACACATATGATTCCATTTAATTTAGCGTGAATTTTTTATGTAATTAAATCAAACTTATAAGGATTTGTTAAACATAATAAACAAATAATAATTATAATAATATGGGAAGCAATATACTTTTAAGTTAGTGCATATTATTTAATTTGCATTGTAATATTTACATAGAACTCATAAAACTAGTTTTAAATTTTGACTAGTTATCCAAAAGTAAGCGACAAAGTAAAAAAAATCATGTTTGTATGTGTTTCATATGCTTTTGCATATACTGCAAGTTGTTTATTTATGAACTTTATGCGTTAAATTAAATAGTGTATTACGGTTAAATTTTTTTAACTTCTTTTTGGCTTGTAAAGTAACCACTGCACTAACTATATAAAAATAACGAAATCATTTACTAATGTCTAATTATTTTGTATAAGTTTTAGCCATGGACTGATAAAAGATTTGTAATTTACTTAAGCTTAATAATAAAGATAAAGTTGTTTAACTTCGTAGTTTTTATCTAAAAATATTTCCATTCAGTATAGTATTTTTATTAAAAAAACATTCTAAGGCAGGTTTATATTACCTAATAGGTTTTGTTTACTTAATATTTTTATAATAGTAGTATAAATAATTTCCTGAACAATAAGAAAAAAGCGCTCAAAAAGTTTGGTCTAAGGACCTGGGTACAAAGGAACCTTTCGGTTGTCGAGTCGTACACCACATGCTTATATACTTTCTTACGAGCTTTTACACATAGTTTTTTTATCATTTAAATATTCAAATTTTTAGTAATAAAACAATCTATTAAACGAAATGAAAAAAAAACTAAAAGATAATCATCAGAATTTGTGTTTAATAATGTACTGTGAATCTTGTTTAGTAACATAAGAACTAAAAAAACATGTATAAATTTAATATAACTTTTGAAAGGAGATAAACAACACTAATAACAAACGTGTGAATACTTGAATTATAGGTCTCTTTAAAGTAAGTAAAATGTAATACGCTGAAATATTTTTACGAATAAGTTTTATATGTATTTTGTGCTAAAAAAGGAAATTTATTTAACTTAATATTTTAACTTGAGCTGTAAATATAATTTTACATTTGAATAATTAAATAAACTGTTATAATATTTTTAAGAATCTTAAAGAAGTGTTTTTTACAATAACTGAACTTAACTTTTATAAAAGAAAACATGAATATAAGTACTGTACAATATGTGCTTTTAATAAGAAAAAAAAACAAAAACAATAATAATTTAACGATAATGATATTAAAAACAACACATTTCCTTCTATTTTAAAACATACTTTTTTTTTGAATACTTGTCCAAGTCTAAAACTGTAATATTAGAAAGATTTTTTTTCAAATGCTTTAGTTAGTTCTATATATTTAGGTAGTAACTATTTACTACAGGGAACGAATGCTTAAAACAAAATATACTGGGACTAAAATTATGTTTTAATATTGTATTTGTAACTTTGTTTTTAGTGCAAATGTTCATAAACTTAATAATTTTTCAGAATTCTAGAAGGAAGTAAAAGTTTTTTTAGTAATAAATTAAATTAATAAAAAATTATTATCAAGACTTCCTTGTACTCAATTTTTTAAATGAAAAGTAATGTTTATGAGCGCCACTAATATTTACAAATAAAAAATTTATTAAAATCTGTTTTGAAACAAAAGAAAGCAAACCTAAAAAAGAAACATGCTGCTTTAAGTTATACTTGAAAAAAAATAAAGAAAAAATTAGATGGTTACTGTATTCTTTTTAACGTTTACATATATGCTTAGTTAAAGACAAAATCTATTTTTTTAAATTTATTTCAGATTTTTACTAAAAAACAAATAGTTAATAAGCTAACGTTTATTGCATAATTTTTTATGTAGACAACACTGTCGTTAAAAATAGCAAAAAGTTTAATAAATTAAAGGTATAAACATGAAATAATCCAAAATATTCTGAATGCTTTAATAAAACAAACACAAGTTAAAAAAAGCGAAATTGCGGCAATTATGCTATGGGTACTAAATAAAACTATTAAAAGTTAAAATGTGTGCGATGTTTTATAAAAAAAAAATCTTTTTGCATACTTAAATTAATTAAAAGGAAACTTTTTAGACAACTATATACGTTTAGTGAGCTGTTATTTATACAAACTTTTATTTTTAGAAGCATTAAATTTAAAAAATCCAAAAATAAACTAAACAGAAAAGTAGTTTGCGAATAAAGTTCTGACGAAGTAGCCTTTGAACATATAACTAATATTGTATTTATTTCAATTTACTTCTGTGTTTTAATGACATTATAGTTTTTAAATATCAATTAAAAACTATATGGATTTATTCTAAAACTTGCTTGCTACTCACGGACATTTTCTTATAAATTAAAATATGTTTACTCAGATTAAAATAAGCAAAATATCAAGTTAAGCAAAATCAAAACTTTTTGCAAGTTTTTTAAAGTATACGTATCACGTATACTTGATTAAATGAAAAAAAAAAACGATTTTTAATAACTTTCTTAAACTAAAAATGGTAACAAGTAAATAATTAATCATTTAAAAACTACAGTACTTAAGTAACTTAGACTTGATATTAAATATATATGAAAAAATCATTTTGTTTCTCTCTTTAAAATTTGAGAAAAAATTTAGAAACACCCTTCTTTGTAATGTGAATTTGCACTGTATAAGTTTACTTGCCCAAAGTCTCCCAACATGTTTGCTCATCATGAAATTAGAGATTTGTCAATTATTAAATATTTGAATACATACTTCTAAGCCTAGTGTAACTTCAACTAATTTATAAATTGCAATTACATTGCTTAAAAAAATTATCTTTGAAAATTGGCGTGCATAGGAATTAAGTTAAAACGCACAAAAAACTTCCAAAAAATCAAAACATGTCTAAACCAAAATAAAATAAACTTTATTTCTTATTATTATGTTACTTAAATATTTTTGTGCATCCTCAATTATAACTTATTGTGATAAAACATCTACAAAAGAAACTTAGGTAAAAATACGGGTATCTGTCAAACTTGCACGAGCGTACAAATTTGCACGAGAGAACGAAATTGCACGAAGATAAATTTGCACGAGTTAATTTTTTTTTTTTCATTTTTTTGTTAACTTTACCTATTTTTATTTTTTTATTTTTTTATTTTTACTATCACTGACTGTTACCCCTAACTTTTACACTCGATTGGTAAAATAGTTTGTTTTTGTTTTCTTTTTAATTTTTTCCTTTAACTTTTACTTATATTTTGTATTTATTATCACTGTTACCCCTAACCCTTACCTTCGGTGGGTAGCTTTCTTTTTTTAATTAATCTTTTTTATATTAAATTTATATTATTTTTCTTATTTTTTTACCACTGTTACTCCTAACCCTTACCCTCGGTCAGTACTTTTTTATTTATAAAATTATCTTTTAGTTTTTTTCCTGATGTTTTCTTTTTTTTTTTCTCTATTTTTTTACTCCCGTGCAAAAATATAATTTGTGCAAATTTTGCTTCGTGCAAATTTGGCTCCGTGCAATTTTGTTCTCGTGCAATTTAGTAACCTCGAGCAATTTTATCTTCGTGTAATTTATACCTGTTCCCATAAATTACATGTCAAACAAAATACATAGATTGTAAGAAAATTACATTCTAAATAATTACAGTGCATTACTTTTGCACACAATCGGAAATATTTGCGTTTAGTTTATTTACTAAATAGGTATGTAAAGATAACTTACTGAATCCAAGCTCTTCTCACATTCTTTTTTCAGATAATTACTTTCAGTTGTAAGAAGAGTGTTATTGTGAAACTGATTAAAGTTCATCGGTGGAATGCTAATCTGTCTTTTTAACTTTTCTAAGCTAAAGCAGTAAAGTGTTTTAATTGTTTTAACTAAAGTTTTAAACAGGGACTTAAATAATCAAATTTAAAAAAATTTCCGAAAAAGTTTAACTTATAATATATTTTTACTTAGCTTGCTATACTTACAAGCTCGCAGGCCGCTGAATTTTCTGTTGCAGGTCGCATTCTATTCAACAAAAACAACGTGCTCGCGGGCCGCTGTTTGTCGACCTCTGGTTTAAGCAAAAAAGCTATTTAAAATAACCAAAAAAAAATTTAAAGTATGATTAATAAGCTTTTTATTTAACACAAGTTTTAAATAAAACTTTTTTGTTCTTATCTTAAAAAATATAACAAATAAGATGATCATAACTTTTAAAATTCATGTCAAATGTTTGATTTTAGTAACGAATTCAGGAAACCCTGCTTTGGTATTTATCAATTAGAGAACATTTAGAATCAAATTTTGTAAAACATTCTGTCAAAATTAAAAAAGCCAAAATGTCCAACTTATTGTATTGACACAAAACAGCCAAACTATATTTAACTAAAAAAAAGATATTAACTACTCAAGCTGTAAAATAAAGCTACGAATTACTGTAAAAAGCAGTTATTAAAAAATAAAATAAAAAAACAGTTGTGTATTGAAGTTAGGTGAAGAAAACGTGCTTTAAAATTTTATGTTTTCAAATTATGACTGTATAAATTATTATGTGTATTAGTTAAACAACAAGTAAAGTTTTTAGATATCGAAATTTTAATAGATCTAGATCTAAATTTACTTCTAAATCAATAAAAAAAGATTTTTTTATGTTTTTATTTTTACTTTTAACATTTTTATATAAAGTTTATAAAAATGTACAACTACATAAATTAGAAATCAACTAATAAATGTACTTTTAAAAATAAGTGTATTTAAAAACTTAAAATATTTTGGTTTAGGTGCAAAAATTTTGGTTTTTGGACATAAATAATTTTATTAGTTAGTATTTGGTCTAAATTTAAAAACTATATACCACTCACCAATATAACTTGAAGGATAACAAGGGTTTTTAACTAAGTTTTTTCCTTCTAAAAAAATTTATTTTTTTTTAATAAAAGATGTTTTTACTTTGTCAAAATACAAAAAATAGCATACAATAATTCTAAAATTTCATTATTTAAAAAATGTCTAAATTTAACATTTAGTTTAAACGCAAAATTTTATAAAATATAAACAGCCGTCTTTCTTTTATCTTTATCTTTTTTTATGTTTTAATAATGTTTATGTGTTAATGTTTAGGATAAATGTGATCTATGTATTTTATTCTAAAACTCCTTTATCTAAATAAGCTAAGTTTTTTTTACTG
Organism: Thalia democratica; assembly: GCF_965202585.1. Classification (NCBI taxonomy): domain Eukaryota; kingdom Metazoa; phylum Chordata; class Thaliacea; order Salpida; family Salpidae; genus Thalia; species Thalia democratica. Next base: position 23,337,262 of record NC_139165.1, read on the forward strand.
TGTTAGGCAGTTTTAGAAATTCAAATTTTTTTTAAAGAATTATGATTATTTGAATTATATTAAGTTAGGTTTTACTTAACTAGTTTTCTGATCTTTTTCATCTTTTTAAATAGTTAGTTCTTACAACTACTTTAAGTTCTACAACTTGTGTTAATTCATAGCTATAAAAAAAACTATCTGTCTAATATTTATAAGTTTAAAAGTTTGTTTAAAAAAAAAATTAAATTAGAAGTCTTTTAAACTAGCTTTTAGTATTCCATCCGTGTTTAAAAAATAAAACTCTAAAAAACTGAGAGAGTTATTACTTCTACATCTCAAATTATTTTTACATTAGATATGCTTTTTTTATTATTCACCGTAACTTATACTTTTTATAGTAAACCCTAATTTGTGTTTACTATAAAAATAAGTACGTGTTTAAAGCACAAAATTTCTATTATAAAATTAATTATTCATACCTACTACCATTATTATTAAACTAAGGGTTTTACTTTAATTTTACAGTATATAACAAGTTTGACGTTTTTGTTTTACTTGTAAAATCAAAAACTCTTAATTTCACCAATCAACTGGTTTTAACTGAAATCTTTAACAATGTTTCAATACAGCTGAAATATAAATGACTTTTTGTGTTTACATGTAAAATTACTTTACATGTAAACTTGTATACAAAATGTTTATTATATCAGGTACAATGTTTTAAATATTTTAGTATAATATCAGCAATACACCACGAGTTTTACTTCAGTAAGATTGTTAGTCAGCTTAAAAGACTTATTTCAAATGTTAAAAGGTAAACAAGTATATTTTATAAGGTGTACTCTTCAATTCCCACTTCAAGTCAGCCTTAACCTGAATGAATTTAAACCCTCAAAATTCTAACCCCATCAAATCCCACTATAATTTTTTTATTAGTTTATTTTATAATTAATATTACTGCTTTTATTTATTTTTTTTCTACTATTGTAATGAAACTAATGTATTTTACTTGTTGTTTCATTGTTTTAATGTCAAATATCTAGAGTAAAAAAGACCATATGTTGAAATAAAGTCTTTGTGCAGTCAAGCGTAATATTGAATAACTATTTTTATTTATATTTATGTTTTGTCATTGTTGTTTTTAATAGCAACTAGTGACTGAGAATTAGACCTATACTACAAAGTAAAAAATGTATGCAAATTTATTTGTGTATTCTTATGGTTTAAGTATACGAATTATTATTTAAACAGTATCTAATTCTTCTACAGTTCTTTGAACACTTCATAGTACACATTAGTCATAATTTTAAAATATTTTACACTTAAACTTAAATTGTTTTAAGTTTTATACATCCAAGCTGTTTTTTTAAATGTAATTTATTTTTTTGAAATAGAGGTTTCATAATTGTGATTTTGGGTTCTTTTCTTATTGTTAAACATTACTTAAACTGTCTGTCTGATTTGTATGGAGAACTAAATAAGCAACTAGTATTCATAAGGTAATAAGTAAATAAGTTCCCACATATTTTTAAGTAATAGTACTAATATGTTAAGTAATTCACAATTTCTCTGTGATTACACTTTCACTACTTCTCCTAACTTTTGCCTTTTGTCGGTATTTTTATTTTTAGTTTTTCCTTTTATTTTATAATTTTTTACTTTGAATTGATCGGGTCTATTTTTTTGTTGGTAGGAATTGGTTGTGTGAGAATTGTGCGCGGGTTGGAACTTAGCGTGTTCCATTTTAAACATAGTGTTTACTTTAAATTTGTTTTCAACTCATTTATTATGAACTGATAAAAATGTTTTGAATCTTTATAAAATAAATGTTATGTTCATAAACTAAGAATTTTTTATTTTATCTTTATTATTTGAAGTTATTTTAAATGATAAGTCTGAGTCCGGTAAAGTTTTCAATCTTCTAATTTAAGTTTACTTCTTTATGTAATTAAAATAACCTAAAAAGTCTAACAAATTTTAGAAAAGTGCATACATCACTTTTTTGTCAAACAATGCTATACTTAATTTATAGCTTATAATTTCTTAAGTATATTTTACATTTTTACAGTTTATCGGAACGCAAAATGTCGGGTTCAATTGATAAAATAATAATTAAAAGATGTAGCTTCCGGGGCAAACACGGAAAATTCATTATGTGGCTTCGCAAAGACGGAAAGAAATCGTTTTTGCTTCACGGGGGCAGTTTTCAAATTTACTCAAGAATCAAGTTCAGGCATCCCACCGAAGAGAGGGGGGCGTTTCAAATCGCGAACATGTTCGTGCGTGGTACGGGACTCGTCAGAATGCGATCTGAAATACTCGAAGGTCTCGAAGAGTTACACGACGACGACTTGATGGGCGACTGTGAGCTGTCAATGAAAATTCCAGTGCCTCCTGTGATGACATGTGGAAAGTGCGAAAATGTACCAACCGGAGAAAGTGCGATTGATCAGTGTGAAATAGCACGAGAGCTGACGGAATACGACAAAGACAGCAAGGTTGTAAAGTTTTTTGATGAAAATAACTGTCCCGTCTGTCTCAGCACTTACAAAGAGATCCTTGATGAAGACCTGCATATCGTTGCCCCACCTTGCGGACACCCGTTGTGTTGCAAATGCGCTGACAACATTGTTGGGGATAGATGTAAACAATGTCCGTGCTGCAAAAAAAACGTAGCACCTGATTCGTACAAACTTTTAAAGTTCAACGCTGATTTGGAAATAGACCAACGAGATCAAAGAGTTTTCTTGTAGAATTTTAGAACATTAGATTTTCAAAGTTTTTTTTTTGTGTCACAACTAATTGCGTAAAATAAATTTCACCACTCTCAATCATCTGAAAAGCTTTATATGTCTCGTTTTTCTTTCGCTTGATCTCTTGGAGTCTCTCTTGGTGCATAGTTTCCTTAATTCAGTTTCCTGACTGAAAGTAAATCTTATAAAAGTATTAAAAAAAAACTTTCAAGATAATTTTTTTACATGGTAATAAAACTATGATACTGAAATTGAATGAGAGTTGTTTAGCTTAAAAACTTACAAAAAAGAAGATTTAATTTTGTCAAATCCAAAAGTTTGAAACAATAAATTACACAGTTTTTTTGTTAACAGGGTTTTACACAGTTATTTTGACAACACGTGTTTAATAATTTAGACTGCTACAACATCTAATTAAATCTTTGTTGCATGTTAAACTTTTTGGTGCGATCAGACAACGGTATACTATTTTATAACATAACTTGTTAAATTAATAACATTATACCTCCATCCATAATAAGCCATGTATTTATGGGCTGGCTTTGAATTTCTCAATACATGCAATTTGGCCTGAGGTACTAATCCTACAAACTTTTGTTCAGTCTATTTTCTAAGAAAATATAGACCAAATACATTGTACAGTTAATATGATACAGCTAATAAAATTTAACTTTTTCTTTTTAATTTTATACAAAATGTTACTTTATTGCATGGTTAAATATGAGACTAAAAGGTATCAAGCTTAGTTTAATTCTCTACCAAGGTCTTTTAAAGAAGTGTCATTTTCGTTGAAAACTTTTTTAGCATAATGAACAGTGAAACGAGTACCTTGTTTATTATTAATTTTCAAAATAAAACACGAACTGCAGAAAAGAGCTTATTACTTTTGAAAGTTTTTACCAAATTTGATCCGTCCAGCTAGACAGTGAATCTAAAGAAACAAAAAATGTGAATGAAAATTGAACTGAAATAAAATGTTTTTAATCAGAACCAAGTATTCATTTGTCTAAACATACTAAAACTTATCTATTTTGAATCATTATTATACTGCTATTATACTATTATTAAGTTTACAATTGAGTATCTATTAACAAATTATTTTAGCACTTAACTCGCAAATTCTGTATAGTATAATATCTACACAAAAAATGTTAACCACTATACATTACAGATTAACGGACAAGTTTAATAATTCTCTATCTTGATACCATTCAAACTTAAATACTGAGGTTTATTTTGATTAAAATTTTATTTCTTAGGTAGGTTTTTAAACTTGCGTATACTATACTACATGACGATATAACAATGAAAACTTACTAGTTATATTAATGTATCTTGTTTAAAACAAAACTAAACTTCTTAAGCTTAACATTGGAGTGGGTAACGAACACATTTATTAGCTATAAATTATCGTCCAAAAAAAAAATTTAATTCAAATATGAAGTGTTAATTATATAAAAATTAAATTATAATAATTTTATTATTGTAATAAATATAACTCTTGATTAAATATTAAATAAATATTTATACTCGTTTCATGACTTTTTGTTGAAAAATCTAACGTCTTTAAATTTTTTTAAACAATACTGTTCAAAGTTACCTGACTCAGTAAGATATTTTATTAACAAGTCTGATCGGCAAAAGACTTCTTCCTTTAAGTTTCATAACTATAATGTTTAATATAACGAGCCTAAACTACTTACTAAATTAGTCTCTGATAAAGTTCATTAACTAAAAAAAGTACATTTTGTTATAAATCAAAGTTGGCGCTGAAATTCTGAAAAAATTAATTTATTAATACGTCATAAAACAAACGCGCTTTTTTTCAAGTAAATTTTCATAAGTAATTCATTTGATATGCGCTTGTTAGAAAGATCTGTTGGAGTGGAAAACGTTAGTTTTAATTGATAGATTATTTTTATTTTAACAAATGGTTTAAATCCATTAAATTAGTCGTATTTGTCTTATTTTATCTCCTATAACTTTCGAAATAGTTAAATCAGATTTGTTTACATATAAGCAACTAAGTATTGTGTCTTGTAAAGCTATTGTTCCTGAAAAGCACAATTGTCAAATTTAAACCAGCTGGAAAGAACACCTACTGAAACAAACAAAAGTTTGGAATAAAAATTTGAATGTTCTGGTAATTTTATAAGAAATTGGTGGTTAAGAATTTAGTATTTAGAAGTTGTAGTTTTTTTTTGATAATCATAATCAATACTTGTTAATTTTTTTAGCAAAACTGATCTTGGACTTTGTAAGATTTGTAATAGATAGAAGATTTTTCTAATAAAGAATTTTTCCACTATAAGTATGAGTCAGCTAACTTTTTTTGGAATAAATTTCCCAACTGATCTAAATTCTTAGAATCCTCTCAATGTAATCTAGCAAAAAATTTGAGCCTTTTGTTTCTTCCTTCATATCCTTTAACAAGTAGTTAAATCTTTCATTATCTAATCTAAAAGCGTTTACCTCTTTCTAAAGTTTACATTTTCCATTCTAAAGTCTTCAAACTCCTTGTCATTAAAGAAAGTAAATTCTTCAAAGAGTCTTAGTGAGACCCCTATTAGATTCGAACAATGTTTCTATCAGGCATTTTTATCATAACATATTACAATGATAGATAGTATTCCATTTTTGAAGTTTTTCTAATCTATTCTTTTACTTAATTATTTTCAAATACTCCTGAAGTTTGTTTACAATAGCACATCAGAGCATATAAGCAAGTTCAATGTCTTTGGTTTTTCTTAAGCTCATTCCTTTCTGCATATAATTTGTTTTTTGTTTGTTAAGTTCAGTTTTCTTAATAGAAAACTTTAAGTGTGTGTGTTAAAACAAGAGCTTACTTAAATGATCTATAAAAGTTTGGGTTATGGTCGGTTTTAGGGGTGCGTATTTTACTTATCAAATTCATCTTTTTAAATAAAATCAAAGTTTGAAATAAATATCTTAATTACAAGCTTGTTCTTCTTTACTTTAAACAAGGAAGTATATATTGTAATTACTAGATCTTTAGCAAATGATGAATTAATTTATCTAGAGTAAATTTATATGTTGCCAAACAGTCTTTGAAACTGCATTTGAAATTAATTACAGCTAAAGGATATTTTTCTTTTGTGTAATTGCTATAACACACAAGATTACATAGTGTATTAATTTTAGATAAAGTTTTATTGAAATTTTCAGTCAAGTTTTTATCAAAAATATCTTTAGTCAAAAAAAAATCTTGAAAATTGTATTGAATTTTAAAATTTTTAGGAATACTCAAGTTTAGACCGTCGAAGTCTTTGCTTCTTAGCTTGATTGTGATTTGGTAATAAAAAAGTCAGACAAAACCTGGTGTATCTTTACTAAATTTACAAAATTATCTCTTTGGTTAAGCATTCTTATTATTTCTAAAACGTGGTCTGCTGGGTTTTTTAGGTACTGAAGAATTTAACAAGCTACTTTCGTTTAACTTTCTTTTTAACTTATGACTTTCCCTAGGGCAAACTGAGTTATATTTATGACACCACCAGGTAGTTTTAATATTTTTATTGTTTTTAATTATTTCTACTATTGTCTTAGAACCCACATTGTTTTGCAGAAATGCCTATAAATTGAAAAAGACTTACTAGTTAAATTTATTGTTGCTTTTAGCTCTATATTGCTCAATATAAGCTTAAAACACTGCTTATCATTAGTCTGACCAATTTACCAACATAAGTAGCCTGCTACTTAACACCAAATTTTTCGAAATTTGTAAAAAATTCTATGACCTGCACTACTATTAACTGCTGTCAACTTACAAGGGATTTACTCTTTTTCAAAGTAAAGTAAGAGTTGGTGAATAATATAGATTGCTATAAGTTAACTCAGAGTTAATAAATATTTTACTTACAGTTAGATAATCAAACTTACACGCCAAGAAATTCTCCTCCAAGAAAGTTGAGCACCTGTTTTTCTAGCTAAGATAGAATTTGATTTGTATAAAAAGCAAGACAAGTAACATATAGAAATATTAAAGGTGTTGTCAAAATGTAATACTATTTAGTTTTTTAAAGCACTATTTAACATTTCGCCCAAAATTAGTTCATTATAACATATCATTTATGGGAGATCTGTCCATACACCATTTAAGAAATTTTTGTATTTTATATACATCTTTAACAAAAATATCCTAATTACTTATTTGACATTCTATATTTTGAATCTCATCTGCAATATTTTAAAAATTTTTTGTAGTATTTTTGTCAGAAAATTTATACTTATTGTAGAAAATTTTTGTGGATCTTTGAATAAATAAGTTTAAAAAAAATATTGGCTTGGAGACTTGTCTTTGTTCAATAATACAGTTGTTGATTGCTTATTGATGCTTGTGCATAGACAATTTGGTTTGTTACCTATATAATTAAATACCTTAAATTCTTGTGTTTAAAAAACCTGTAACAAAAATTTACAACCACATTTAGGATCATAATTTCTGCTAAATAGTGTTATTGTTGTGGGATATACATCAATCAAATCTTTTTTTGGCAAGTTTAGCAACAATTTTTGTTGTATTTTGGTCAAAGGTTTTTTCAAAAATATGTTTTATCTCCTTTAAACTTAAACCATTTACAATAAAATGTGCGTCACGTATCGCTCATGATCCGCTCTCTTGTTCCTGCACTTCACCAGTCTCTCCACAAGGATGCCATTTTACCAACAAATTTCGAAGGTCGTTTCCTCTTAAGTATACGCCTTTGTTGTGTAGAGGTTGTACATATTTTAGCTTAGTAGGCGTCTTTTTAAAGCTACGCGGATGTTTCTTTGCTTTAGGCCTTTTTTATCCTCTTATGTATTACACTCTGTCACTAGAGTTCATCGCTATACCACCTATCACTACTTGCAGTGGACTATCCTCTGGACCTCCAGGGTTCGTTCACCTATTCCAACACGAGGATTATCTTCTAACATGCTTCTAACTTTATATAATCCTTCGTCAACAAAACATCATCTTGCCTCTGACAAAACTGTCTCGGCTCTACTTTTTTTAATAATTTTTCAGTATTCTGTCCAGGCAAAACTTTTACTGCACTCTAGATTTATGTGTTTTCAAAGTTTTTTTTTTAGTAAACTCGTCTTCATTTTTATATTTTGTCTAGTTTTTGAAAAACTTCATCAAGTTTTTATCTTTTACTTGTGATATATCAACTGAGACAACCTAGAATGCGGCAGGAGACGCTGCGTGTGAAGAACCGGAAGAAAACGAACTGAAGAGAATCTGTTATGTAAATTTTTGGCGCTGAACGAAGAAGTCATGGGACTCTAGATGAGACTTACCCGTGAGAGGTGTTAAATCATTGTCAAATGTATAAGTAAAATCAAACTACAAACATCTCAGTATGTGTGAGGTAAGAGTACATTTTTTTGAGTTAAAAAAACACATAACACTTTTATTATAAAAAGATGTATTTAAAAATACATTTTTTAATTCGATCAAGAAATTAATCAAAGTCATTTATAAAAGCACTGTCAGAGGTTTTTGCATCAAAAAAAAAAAACTACTTTTGATGTCGAACAAAAAAGCATTATTTAATATTTCACAAAATGTAAGTAAACTTTTAAATAATTACTTTTTTTCAGTAAAGAGTGATACCACATGGTATTTTTTTTAAATATTAAGCCATTATCAAATCGCGTCTAATAATCCTTCTTCTGCAAAACATCATCTTGACTAAATATTATTTTCAAGTATTTTCAGTATCTGTCCAGGCAGAGGTTACGTTGCATTCAAGATTTTTGTGCCAAATATGATAACAAAAATAACTTAAGTCTAAAAAACTTTTTTGCTATTTTACATTGTGTCATGGCATGGTAATCACTTGAATATATACTAGCATAATATGATTTTTTTTTCAACAGAAAGTAAAGTAAAGGCCCAATGATTGCTTTTTAAATTGATCGGGAAAAAAACTAAATCAAAGTTTAAAAGATTCGTTTTATGTTTACATTTCCTGTCTTGATTTTCTGAAAACCTTTCAAAGACAAAAGAATCCACTATATATGTCTTATATTTGCTCTGTTGCATAATTAGTTTAAAATATTTATTTACAATGTCCCCATTAAGCCAATGGTCTCCTTTCAACGTGTTCAAAGAAGTTTTAGGTATTGTACACCATTTTATTTTTGGTCTAGTTGGTTTATTGCATTTCTGATTGATATTGTGAAAAAATAACAGTTTTTTGATTTTAAGTAATTGTGGTCGTTATGTAATAACTCGTAAAAGAAATCATTTAAGAACGATTTGTCTTTATTTGCACGTTACTTTTTTAAAGGTAAAACATAATATTTTGTTTTAATCTTATTTGGGACGACCGCAGCTCTCTTCTTAGACCACATCTCTGCAGCTAAAGATGAACTGCTGTCATCTAGTTTTTTTTAGCAGTCTTAATTTTATACCTAGCAATGCTTTGCAAAAATAAAATATTTTTTCTTTCAATATATGGACCTTCTAAATTTGAATAAAGTTTTTCAACAAAATTTTTAAAATTGTCTTTTTTTTCAAAAAGATTATTTTTATCATTCAAAATTCGTTTTAACGAACGTATTGGTGTCTCTGTTCTTTACAGAATGAACATCATGAACACTAGACCACATTGAAAAAAGAGCTAAATATCTATTTAAAAAATTAAATACTGCTAGACAAAATAAATAATTTTTTACTATATCTTTATTAAAGTAAACTTTTTGTACAGAACTCTTTGCTGCAGAGAACACTGAATTAAAACACTTTAAAAAAGGAGAGCCTTTTGCAAACACCGTCATCAAAATTACAAAAAAAAACTTAGATTTGTGACGTCAAATTTGGCTAAAACTTTTCAAATATCAATCAGGATTATTAATTTTATTATCTATTTTTTTAAACTCTTTTTAAAATTTCATCTTGATACTGAGATAAAAGAACTAAATGATAAAAAAATTCTTTTGCTCTTCTTAAGTCATCGCAATTTGAAGACGTGCAAACCAAAAATAAGTTTTACTTTCTTACTATTATTTATTTTTGCTAAGTTATTACTTATGGCTTTAAATATATGTGATGCGCATAAGTGAATAACTGTAAAATAGGAAAAATTTTATACATCTTTTAAATTCATTAATATATCAAAGGACCGTTGAATATAGGTTTTTGTGTCACACTTATTAAAAGTTTTTATAATTGAATTAATAAACCCCCAGGAAAAATCACACTTCACCTTTTTGAGTTGATGTGACTTATTGTTATGTTTCTCTAGCAATTGAAGGAACTTACCTAGAAAAGTTTAAATTGAGGGTGTAGTTCGATCTGTAAGGATTGCATCAGCCACTGTAATAGGTGGAGCACTGTCATTAGAAATAGGACTTTTTATACTAGGTAAACAAATGAAGTAGTAAAAGGGAGACTTATCTTTATATTTTTTAAATAAACTGCCAGTACAGTCAATATGTCTTAAAAAATTACCATTATTCATTTCAGTCTTAATAACATATAAAGCCTCTTGATGAATTAAAAGAATTCTTAATAGAACACACGAAATTTGTCTTAAAAAATTAATTTTTTGGTACACTTGTACTTTTCTAAACTTGATGACTTCAAGTAGTGGGCCAGGATCCAATTGTCATATAACTTTTCGTTGTGTTGTATGTTATTTAGTTGTACATTTTGAGCATTTAGACTGTTTTTTGTAAGCAATATACATTCAAAGCTACTTTTTGTTTAGATACTTTCAATTAATTGTTAAGTAAAACTGATTTTCTTATTGAAATGTGATCAAAATTAATGATATTTTCTTAACTTTTGTCATTTAAAATGTACAATACTTAAATATTTTTATTGTACTGTTTATTTAAATTTATTTTATTATGCTAGTTACATAAAAGCTCAGCGTAATAATTTATTACAAACTAGGTAATAAAAAAAGGTCAAACAATAGTAACGTACTTTGAAACTTTACTTCGTTTAACTTCAAATGCATATAGTTTATTGTAATACTATTCAGCGCTACCAAAAAAAGAATAATAAAAGACTAAAAAATAGCCTAACACGAAAATAAAAAACAAAAAACTTTTATAGGCTCTCATATAAATAAATCAAAACTTGTTGATATTTTCTAATTTTTCTTGTTTTCTAAACAGAACACTTTTAGTTCACCAGGATAAATGTTGTTGTTTTTAGATTGACAAATATTATTTTCTTCTACAACTGCTTTTCGTTTTCTGTTCCTTTCGCTACCTGATGTGTTTTAAGGGTCAGCAGTTCCGTAAATGCTGTTTCTAGCTTGACCAAGGACATGACGATCAAAATGTTTCGAAAAGTTATCTGTAACAGTACAAGATATCAATTCGTTTTTGTCATTAACATAATGCAGCTTAACAGTATTTCCAGCATCTTTGCTGACTACAGTACAACCTGATGGTACTGCATGGGAAGTTACCAAAGTGTTTTTGCTTACAACACTGTTTGTTCGAGTGGTACCTTTTGGTTTCATTAAATTACGATAAAGTTCATTTTTGCTAAATGCAGCATTAGAAATAGCAATTGACTGTTTGTTCAAAATGTTCGAGTTACTAGTAGTTTGGTTCGTTTTTGGAAACAAATGTTGGAGAGAATGAAAGAAGAAATCGTTGATAAAATCAAAAGTTGCTTGGAAGTAGAAGAAGGTGGCTGCTGACGTTTTTGCTAAATCATCGCAAATTAGCTTTCTGTTTGAATTAGTCAAAGTTTCAATATGTAAAAGCTGATTAGTATAAATATACATAACAAAAAATTGAATAAAATGTTGGTTAACGAATAGGAGAAAAGATTTATTAGTTCGAAATATGCTCAAAAACAACTTTATTTTCAAATCTAAACTCCATAAACAACAACTTAAAATAAATTAGTTCTATGCTAAACTACGAAAAATAGTTACCTTGTACATTCCCAGAAATAGAAGAAAGTGTTTACAGAGCCATTAACAAATACGAGCGCTTTGTTTTCAACAAGACGTCGTAGCGAGTCAGTCAAACTCTTCAAGTTCAGCTGATTGCAAATAAAACCTTCTAGTAATTCTTTTATAACGCTAACATGTTTTGAGAAAGATTCAGACTTGTGTTCTCTCTATAAATTTAGATATCTTTTTTATACAAAGAGATAAAAAAAGCGTCTTAGACATTAGAAAAGTACTTTAAAGAAACGTTGTTATGTTTTGTTAATTTAAACAAAAGTGGTTATAACGTAATTTACTCATTTAGTGAAAACACTTACTTTAATTTTTGCAAAATTTATTTTACGGAATCCAATCATCATTTGTTCTACAAGCTTCGCATCATCAAAGTTTTCAGGTACATTTTGAACTTTATTTAAAAAGTTAATGAGCATTTTAAGTCTGTCGGAAAACTTGGATACTTCCTTTATCTAAAAATTAATTGTAATATTAATTCATATCTATAATATTTAGCAAAAATATTTGTTTCTATGCATATGCAAATAAATTTTGTTTGTACACCAAAAACTTTACTATAAAAAATAAATATGAGAAATCAGGATTTAATAAGTTATTATATGCGTTATAGCATTAGTGGTAGCAACTTTATGCTTTATATGGTTTACAGGATAGAGTAGTTTTGTTAACAAATAAACATTAGTATTCTATTTCATATACATATTTTTTGGGATTATACAGATTTATGTTTTGAAATTTTATAAAGTAACCTTCATTTATAGCTTTTTGTATCGTACATGTCTTATAATCTTGTATTTTCAATTTAAAATGCAGTTTAAACATTTTCAAAGTACAGTAACCTCTCGCTTATTTACGCACATGCATTGTGTCTAAGAAAAACTGCGTAAAGATACGAGAGGTACCAAATGTACTTACTATAATGGCTGTTTTTTTGATACTGCTTCTAGTTAAAAGCAGACTGGGGACTTTCTCACTTTTAAAAAATTTGTTTAACTTATTTAGAAATATGGAGACAAAAGATAAAACTAAAGATATATTAAAAAAAATGATTTAAATTGGTATAAAACAATAATACTTTTAGAAAAATTTTACTAATTTTAATAATAACAAGCAGATTTTATCTTTATTTATATGTGATTTATTTGATATTAAACATTTATATCCTATTTTACTTGCAAATTCAATTTATAATTACGCATTTGTGTTAAATGTAAACTCTATATTTATATATCACTGCTACTTTTTGCTAGGAAGTTTCATAAGGTTTCTTTCTTAGATGTTTGTTCATATATAGGACAAGAGTTCTGTATTATTGGTTTGTGTTTTAAACTTTCATGATTTCATATACTTTTATTATTTAACACAGTCATATTACTTTCAGAATTTTAATTTAAACTCTTGTTGTTTACAAAATTTCTAATATACTGAGGTATAACTAAATGTTTATCAATTAGTCAAGGAACATAAATTTACAAAGTCTATAGATATAGTGAAGTGAGTAAGAATTTAAAAACATATTTTACATCAAAAATATAAAATAAACTTAATTTAAGCAGTATTAAAAAATGTAAATTTTTTTTTGGAATTTTATAGAAATCTAAAATACGTAGCTAAACGAGAGTGCGTTACGTCACGAGTGCGTAAAGATGCGAGAGGTTACTGTACTGCTTATTAAAATGCGTTAGGGCATTTTTAACATTTCAAAGAAACAAAATGCTACCACAACGAGAGATAAATTTACAAAACTAAACTTAGTCACTAGTATCAATAGAAAAAAAGACAACTAAAACTTTGAAAACTAATAACTTTTATACACACAGACATCAAATACTAACCTTTACTTTAAATAAACCAACTGGAACTTGCACTTTTCTCAACGCAGCCATCATTTTCTCCTTAATTTTATCTGCAAATTCCCACAAATCTTTCAAGTGATCAGTTGGCATCGGTTGCAGCAGATCGGGAATCAGTTTCTCAAGAAGCAGCTCATACATTGCACTGTCTTTTTCTCCTATCATTTTCACAAATTCATCATGCCCGCACATTGAAAAGAACTTGCTGCGTTGCTCCTTGATCCAAGTCCAGAGGTTGAACAAAATAATTTCAATCACGTCAAACTGGTTGTTCAGAACATGTGATGAAAAATTGAAGCAGTGCGAGCAGTAGATTGAATTGAAATGTTCGATGTCGTGCTGAAAATTTATTTAGTTTGATTAAAAGTTTTTAGGGGAAAAGGATACATTACATTTGAAATGTATTTAGTAGAAAATATTGCATGTAGTTAAATCTTGAAAAAAAGTTTAGTGATAAAGTCAAAAGTTTTATTATATTACCGTTGAAAAATTAGTGCAAGAGAAGAAGGGTTGAAGTATACTGATTTTTTTCATAAATACTTTTTCAAGCCTAAGTTTTATTTCCTTTGCATCGTCCATATATTGGTTGTTACCTGGACCTGATTTGGCTACATATTCTATTGCACTCGGTATTCTGAAAAAACATGTTCATTCAAAATTTGAAATCACCAAGTGAATCCAAAATGATAAAAAAAGTAAACAAGTTATTTAAAAGTTAAACAATTTCGTAACTAAAAAATCAAAAAAACTCACAAATCTATTCCGCCGTACGTAAATTTCGAATGATTTCTGTAAAGTACAAAAGTAATTAACAGTTATTACAACTATCAGTATAATATTGTCAAACTAAAGTATATCAAAAGTTTGCTCAAGAACAATTTGGAACGAGGTATTCCAAGCTAGTATACGTTTTAAAATTTATTTGATAAGTACTTGAAAAAAAAAACAATGTTTTAAACATTTTAAATAAATTTACCTTGCTCCGAGTCTTCTGTCCTTTAAATTCCCAAACACGGATCTGACGCATTTCCCGAAGGTTCCATTATCCACATGATTCAGTTTGCGCTTTTCGCAGTGGAACAAGTACACGTTGTAAAGGTGTTCTCTGCAGAGAAAATTACCATCTTTTACTTCGACGTTGTTTCGCAGCCACCATTCTGTCATCCTTTTTCGGTATTTAGGAGAATTTTGTGTTCTGTCCATGCGGAAACGCTTGGCTGTTACGTCATTAAAGTCAGTAAAGATATCGGTTTCTGAAGTCGGCTTGAGTCTAGGCAGCAATGGTGAATTTGCTTTCTGTGATAAAAGACTTGATAAGTTAGTTTTTGCATTAAATAAAAATAAAGTTGCACATGTTTTTTTTAAGTTTCATCTAAAAAGACTAAAAAAAAGTTTCAGTAAAATATAATAAAATTATAATAAATTTAAATAAAGTATTTAGCCTGTAAATGTTCTAATAGTTTTAGTAAAAGTTCAACTTAACCAGTTATTGTTTTTAATTTGAACATTAGTATGTATTATTGAAATTTAGTTTACACAAAAGTTTACAAAATTTAATTCACATTATTATACTATATGCATCATTATATATCTAAATGGTATAATGTTTTTTATAAATTAAATAAGATTAACTTACTTTTTCAAATGTGAGATTGAATTGTTTTTCGCAGATTTCGTCACTCATGTTTCTGCTTTTTTAATATTTATTTAGTTTAAGTATAAGTCTGTAAAAGTGTTACGCTTGACTATTTTGCACTAACTGACCTAATAGTAATGAGTATTTTAAATTAATGATAATTTTTAAACTTGACATACTAAAAAAAAAATTGTTTAACTGATAAACCTGATATGGTCTACGTAGTGAAAATTCATTTTTGCCAAATTTGGTAATCGGTTTCCGATACAATTGTAAATTTTTTTTATAAGACAAATAATATATTACACTTATCCTCTAAAAACAATTACCCTGAAAATATACAAACTAACAAAACAACCAGCACAATTAAGACAATTTGCTAAATACTACCCATTGAAAACTTGCATCCTTGTAGTTTTAAACCTTAAACTATAAATTATTTAGTTTAAATAATCCTATAGTTGTAAAAAGCAACCGACCTTTTTTCTAGAAACAGTATTTATTGGGGTTAAGGTATAAAATGCTTCAAAGTTGCTGAAAAAAAAATATTACTAAATTGTTTTTAAAAATAAAAAATCAAGGGGACATAAAGTAAACGATGAAAATCAATAACGGTTTAATTTAAATAAAAAAAAGTTTCTTTTTTAAACTATGTTTAAAATAAACTTTTGTAATTTTCAGGTGCGACAAAAAACTCTAGTGGGGCAGCACAAGATATAATTGTGAGATATAATAGAATATTCTACAGTAGTTTTCGATAAATTACTTTTAAGATGTATTCAACTAATATGTAAAACTATTTTATTATCATAATGCAAGTAAAAGTTATCTTAAAATTTATAATAACTATTTGTATATGCTATTATTATATTCAATTTTATTTATAAATGGATAAATGACAATTCAAGTTCATAAATTCTTAGTTAGAAAACCATACCTAAAAAATTTAAAATATATTTTAAAAATCTAAATAACAGGTTTGTAGGTCTCATTAATATATAAAAACTGTTTTGTCATAACTAAATTTTTAAAAAAAATATTTAAAAATAATAAATGATTATTAAAACTAACTACATTTAAAAACTTGTTTCAGCTACATCACTATTTTTTTTTAAGACAGTAGCTCGTATATATTAAAAATACCTAAATAACTACTTTTATTTTATATATGTAAATTACTTTTTGAGTTTTGGCCCTTTAAACATTTTTCAAATAACTTCAACTGCCTGAATTTAAATTATCGTGCACCCTTTTATTAACGAAATCTAGCTCTAGTAGCTGTATGATCAGTGTAAGTCAATAGATAAACCAATAAAAAAAAAAATTGGGTCATGTAAATAAAAATGGTAGTAAACAAAGACACTAGTCATTGACTAATGCTAATAAATAATTGAAAAAACTATAAGAGTTATAAGAAAGAGAAATAAGAGTTAGAAAACTAAACAACTAATACTTGTTAGAATTGTAAACAGAACTACTAAGTATTAACTGTTTGTTGAGATTTTGATACTGGAAGTAACTTTAAGTTTAAAACAAGATATACGAATTCTAAGCTTAATAACTTTGTAACGATACCTATTAGTTATAACTTGATTACATAAGTTAATTAATTTTGTATAAAATATACTAAAATCTAGAATTTAAAAGAAAATTTACTGGTTTTAACATTATTAGTATTGTAGTATCTTAAAAATATATAAGTTATATAAAGTAAATGTCAACTTATAGACAATTTTAAAATGTATTTTTTTTCTAGTCTACTGAGCGTAATTAAAAAAACCATGGTCAGTAATTTTTAGACTAAAATAATCAATGCTTGAAAACAAAGCATAAAAAAAAACATCATGCTAAAAGATGTGCAAACATTTGCTTTACTATAACCCAATTCCAAAATGTATTTTAATTTAAGAAATAAAATTTTGTTGAACAAAAATCTATTTTTTACTTAAAATTTTCTTTTAAAAATTGAAACAAAACTACAAACTAAACAAACAATTGTTAAACTTTCAGTATAAGTAAGACACTAAATAAATTGTAAACTTATGTTCTATGAGTTTCAACTAGTTTTAAGAGCCAATTTGTTGTAAAAAAATTTTTATAGAAACTTTTTATAAACTCTTTTTATTTTTAAAACTACAAAACAGGGTTCCTAGAATTGTAAAAAAAAAGTTCTGAATACTGAACAAACGCTTGAATGATTTTCGTAAAAATAACTGAATTTTTAGTGATTTTTTTTTATTAGTATGCCATCTATTCTAATTATTTAAATGACTATATAATTAATTTAAATGCCCTTTTCTTAAGTATATTTTGTTGAAGTAATAAAAAATTGAATAATACTGGTAAATAACTGAAAAAATTATAAGCAAGAAACAAGAGTTAGAAAACGAAGCAACTAATACTTATTAGAATTGTAAACAGAATTAGTAAATATTAACTGTTTGTTGAAGATTTTAAAACTGGAAGTAACTTTAAGTTTAAAACAAGAAATACAAATCCTAAGCTTAATAACTTTGTAAGGATACCTATCATTTAAAACTTGATCACTTAAGTTGATTATTTTTGTATAAAATAAACTAAAATATTAAATTTAATAGAAAAGTTTACTGGTTTAAACAGTAGTAGTGTTGTGGTATTTTATAAATACATAAATGTTTAAAGCTAAAAGTCAACTTAAAGACATTTTTCAATTGTCCACTTTATTGCTTTCGTTGGGAGTGTTTGAAAAATAATGGTCAGTAATTAATGAAATTAAATAATTAAAGCTTAAAATAAAAAAATTGAAATAAAAACCATAATAAAAAAAAATTGGCAAAATTTTTATTTACTATAACCAATTTCAAGTGCTTTATATTTTATAAATAAAATTTTGTTTAACATAAAACACTTTTCTACTTGAGATTTTCTAACAAAAAATAAAACAAAACTAAAAAATAAATCAATTATTGTGGAACTTTCAGTAAAAGTAAGACACTAAATAAATTGTAAACTTATGTTCTATGAGTTTCAACGAGTTTTAAGAGCCAATTTGTTGTAAGAAAATTTTCATAGAAACTTTTTATAAGCTCTATTTATTTTTAAAACTACAAAACATGGCTCCTAGAATTGTAAAAAAAAAAGTTCTGAATACTGAACAAACGCTTGAATTATTTTCGTAAAAATAACTGAATTTTTAGTGATTTTTTTTTATTAGTATGCCATCTATTCTAATTATTTTGATGACTATGAAATTAATTTAAATGCCCTTTTCTTAAGTATATTTTGTTAAAGTAATAAAAAATTGAATAATACTGGTAAATAACTGAAAAAATTATAAGCAAGAAACAAGAGTTAGAAAACTAAGCAACTAATACTTATTAGAATTTTAAACAGAATTAGTAAATATTAACTGTTTGTTGAAGATTTTAAAACTGGAAGTAACTTTAAGTTTGAAACAAGAAATACAAATCCTAAGCTTAATAACTTTGTAAGGATAAATAAAATTTAAAACTTGATCACTTAAGTTGATTATTTTTGTATAAAATAAACTAAAATATAAAATTTAGAAGAAAAGTTTACTGGTTTAAACATTAGTAGTGTTGTGGTATTTTATAAATACATAAATGTTTAAAGCTAAAAGTCAATTTAAAGACATTTTTCAATTGTCCACTTTATTGCTGTCGATGGGAGTAATTGAAAAAACCATGGTCAGTAATTAATAAAATTAAATAATTAAAGCTTAAAATCAAAAAATTGAAATAAAAACCATAATGCAAAAAAATTGGCAAAATTTTTATTTACTATAACCAATTCCAAGTGCTTTATATTTTATAAATAAATTTTTGTTTAACATAAAACAGTTTTCTACTTGAGATTTTCTAACTAAAAATAAAACAAAACTAAAAAATAAATCAATTATTGTGGAACTTTCAGTATAAGTAAGACACTAAATAAATTGTAAACTTATGTTCTATGAGTTTCAACGAGTTTTAAGAGCCAATTTGTTGTAAGAAAATTTTTATAGAAACTTTTTATAAGCTCTATCTATTTTTAAAACTACAAAACAGGGCTCCTAAAATTGTAAAAAAAAAGTTCTGAATACTGAACAAACGCTTGAATGATTTTCGTAAAAATAACTGAATTTTTAGTGATTTTTTTTTCTTAGTATGCCATCTATTCTAATTATTTTAATGACTATTTAATTAATTTAAATGCCCTTTTCTTAAGTATATTTTGTTGAAGTAATAAAAAATTTAACAATACTGGTAAATAAAAGAAAAAATTTTAAGCAAGAAACAAGAGTTAGAAAACTAAGCAACTAATACATATTGGAATTGTAAACAGAATTAGTTAATATTAACTGTATGTTGAAGATTTTAAAACTGGAAGTAACTTTAAGTTTAAAACAAGAAATACAAATCCTAAGCTACCTATCATTTAAAACTTGATCACTTAAGTTGATTAATTTTGTATAAAATAAACTAAAATATTAAATTTATAAGAAAAGTTTACTGGTTTAAACATTAGTAGTGTTGTGGTATTTTATAAACACATAAATGTTTAAAGCTAAAAGTCAACTAAAAGACATTTTTCAATCGTCCACTTTATTGCTGTCGTTGGGAGTAATTGAAAAATAATGGTCAGTAATTAATAAACCTAAATAATTAATACTTAAAATCAAAAAATTTAATTAAAAACCATAATGCAAAAAAATAGGCAAAATTTTTATTTACTATAACCAATTCCAAGTGCTTTATATTTTATAAATAAAATTTTGTTTAACATAAAACAGTTTTCTACTTGATATTTTCTAACAAAAAATAAAACAAAACTAAAAAATAAATCAATTATTGTGGAAGTTTCAGTAAAAGTAAGATACTAAATAAATTGTAAACTTATGTTCTATGAGTTTCAACGAGTTTTAAGAGCCAATTTGTTGCATCAACTTTTTACAGAAACTTTTTATAAGCTATATTTAATTTCATCACTACAAAACAGGGCTCCCAAACCTCGTAAAATAAAAAGTTCTGAATACTGAACAAACGCTTAGAAGATTTTCTCAAAACCATCTAAAATTTTCATGATTTTCATTAACTATTCTGGCAAATATTCTTATTTTTCACCACTATGAAATTAACTTGAATGATTTTTTTATAGTTTAATTTGTTGTACTAATTAATATTTGACTAATACTCGTAAATAATAGAAAAATAATAAGCAAGCAGCAAGAATTACAAAACTATACAACTAATACTTGTTATATTTTGGTTTAAAAAAAAAATTGAAAAAAATATTCATAATACAAAAAAGTAACTGTCACAATATGTCGCCTTACTTTTGGTTTCAAGAGATACATTTGAATGTATCTCTGAATGTACAATAAATCTTAATATTAAACAAGTTGATTTTATCAATAACTTAGTAGTTTTTATATCTATTTTTTTCCTAGTTTTTAAAAAATACTAAACTTTTTATTCACAATAATTTTTCTAAATCATGTTATCTTTAACTTGTATACAGTGTTAGAAAGCAATTATATGCTACAAGTTAAGCTTAAGTAGTTAGGCATGGGTACCAATAATTATTTAAAAGTACTGAAAGTAAATGTTTTTTAATTCTGGTATATCGAAATTAGTTTTAGCACTTAGATCGAATCATTTTTTTGTTTTTTCTCTTCTTATTTTTGTTTTAAACTGCATATCTATAAACAGTATATGCTTGTAACAGACTGTTAAACAAAGCTCCTTATATACCTTATATTTACATCTGTATTGATTTTAACTGCTTTACAACAGTTATTAAAATTTACTCTCCAAAATGGCAATTATATTGGATCCTGAACATTTATAAAAGCCAGTTGTTTACATTTGTTAGTTGTAAGCTAATATTTGCGTCGAAAATAAATTATTACAAGATGTCGCCTAGCTTTTGGCTTTAGGAGAAGTTTTAGAGTGCATTACTTAGCAGAAAATTATAGTTATAATAAAACTAGTCTTGTTTATAACACTTTAAGCTTTCTTATAATTGTTTTTGCTAATTTTTCAAGTACGAGTGTTAAACAGGTTTCTCAAAATGTTTTAAATTTATTAGTCTTAGTTACATTTACATTTCCTCCTTTTTACTTGTACATAAACCCAATAAATAACTGTAATCTTGTTTAACTTTTTAAATATAGTAGTTATATATAAGTAAGTTATAAAACTACAATTTTTTTTAAAAATACCTGTCTCAACATCAGGATACAATCGAATTAAAGTGAGGCTTTAGAAGCATTAAAAAATTGTATAAAACTAAAAAATATAGCAACATTAGATTAAAGTCTGATTATAAACAACACTTGATGTTAAACAACAAGTCAGAAATTGAAAAACAATGCAATAGAAAAGTATAAATTTCGCAAAAGTTTAATGGTCAGCAGTAAAAGTTTGCTACTAAAAATAGACAGTTGTGATGCATTAAATGTATTTTTTTTTAATCTTTTTATAAATGTATTTCTAAGTTATAATGGTTAGCATATCTAGCTAGAAACTCAAAATTATTTAAATTGATGGTATGCCACCTTTACATAAACATATACATTAAATTACTGCAACACATTTTTTGTTTTTATTGTAGACAATAAAAAAGTTAATATTAAACAACTAGTACTATATTTATGTTTTGAGTGCCCTATAGTTAAATCATACCACAACTTCAAATCTTTATTTTAAGTTAAGACATTTTTTTTAACTTAATTTAAATTAAGGTTTAGGTCCTGTTATACTTTCGCCGGTGTTGTCTTTGAGTGTCTAAATACATAAATAAAAAAACTGTTAGTTCATGTTTTTATTCTTCCTTTTGAAAGAACAAGAAAAAAAATACTTACGTATAAAGATGAATCCAAAACTACTCTACTTGTAAAATCGAACAAAATTTTTCTGAGAAGAGATATAACTAACGAAATATCAGATTGCAAAAAGTGAAAAAAAAAACAATTGTAAATGCATCAACCTACCATCAACTATCAAGTATTTTTTACTTTTATTGCTGAAATTTCATCAGAATACTTGCACCCGTGCTTCACCGTGGTTGCTCAGACTTGTAACTCCTTGCAGCTTGAGTTCAAAAGTGTTGAGAAGTTTCTATCAAGCTCTCACTCTGACCTGGTAGTTTTTCGCGCTGCAGAAGATTGACTGAACAGTAGATATTGAGACAGAAGCAAAAAACTTGTTTTTAAAGATTCGGATGCCAGTCCAGTGATGCTTTAAATTTTTTTTTACAAAAGTCTTGCTTTTCAAACGACTGTTCACTTTTCTGCCAAAGTGAAGGTTGTTTATGTTGACAAATGAAATTTTAGAAAACAACGAAGCTTTTTACAGGAAATTCATTTAAATATGATTTCGCTAAAAGCTCGTGCTTAAACTTTAACGTAACAACTAAGAAATAGACTGAAGTTGCTTCAATGTACGAAACAAGAAGCTTTTGAGCGTATAAAGTTTCTAAAGTAAAAGTTGTGGTATCTGGAGGATTAGATTATTATGACATCAGTCTAAATACTATTGAGATATATGACCACATAGCCAACACTGTTCAAAAATGCTTAGCAAGATTAACCAAAGAGGTTGTCACGTTTTATTAGCTGTTAGTAATAAATTGTTTACCTTTCGACCTAAAACAAATCATTTCGAAGTTTTTGATACTATTTGCAATAAGACCATTACTTAAAAAATGTGCTGAGACCTACAGCCGACGATTCAAAGCTTTAATGAGCTTTTTTGTAAGGAAAAAAATTCTTATTACGGGGTTGTACTTGCCTAAAGCAGCTTTTTACGACTTAGATAAAAACAAAAGGTCAGAAACTGATAATGATTTAAAAATCGTATCGACAGTTTTTTTGTGATAGAATACCTCAAATTTAATCCTAAGCACAATTTAAAAGCTTAAGTAGTTTTAGGGTGACTAAGATTTTCAGACTTTATATTATTTTACATTTAATAAAAAAAAATTAAGGTTATAAAACTCATAAAGTTTTTTGATAAGATTAAAGTACTTTTCTAAAGTCAACCTAATTGTTTATATACTTTTTTTTAAACAAACAAAAACACAATAAAGTTTGACAAAAAAAAGTTGACAATGATCAAGTTTATTTTGATGAGATGATATTTAAGCCTATTGTTTTTTTATTTTTATACAACTTAAACATATGTTTGAAAATAAAATTGTACATAAAGTTTTTTGTTGTCTTATTTCTTATATAACTGTACATTTTGACTTTTAAAACTAGTTTCAGCAAACAATATTCATTTAAATACTATTTTTTTTATTTTATATATTTATAAGTATAAATGATCTGCTTCATAGTATATGTTAAAAATTAATAATTTATTCAAACAGTATTTCCAAATCTTCACAAAGCACTAGAACTATTTTTAAAAGAATTTACTATTATTATCCACAGATCCCCAAATTTAAAACTTATCAATTAATCCTTTTTTAAACTTAACTTGCAAGTTATGTACAGTATAATACTACACAGAAAAGTTTATGCACCAAGTTTTACATTTTGACGGAAAAGTTTAATTCTTTATTTTAATACCTCACAGTCTAAACTTTAGGTTTTTGCTTTTTAGATAGGTTTTTAAATTTGCATAACGTGAGTTATACTACATGGCGTTACATTGTTGAAAAGTTACTAAATATATATACGTATCTTGTTTAAAACAAAATTATTTATTTTAAAGCTTAACATTTGAGTGGGCAACGTACGTATTTATTTTAACGGAAAAGTTATTATTTGATAGCAATACTATTATATATTTCTATCAAATATCATATACAAACTAACTTTAATTCGAATATGTAGTAACAATTATTTTAGTATTTACTCTTGATTTAATATTTAGTAAACATTTTTACTTTTTTCATAATTTTTTTTTTGATTTTTTTCTAGACTTTTCAAAATTACATGGATCGTTAAGATATTTTATTTCAGGTCTAATTGGCAAATCAGGAATTGATTAACTTTAGAATAATAATACTTATTACAACGTTTCTAAACTACTAATTAAAATAGTCTCTGATAAAGTTTCTTAACTAAAAAAAGAAATTTTTGTTACAAAAACAAAGTTGGCGCTTAAATTCTGAATAAATAAATTTATTATTACGTCATTTAACAAGTGCGCTTTTCTAAAAAAAAATTCCAAAATTCCATTAATATTTACATTTGTAAAACTCTGGTTCAAAAAGTGTATGAAAGTTGTAAACTGTGAAAGTTTTTTACAGTTGTAAGCTATAATGCATGTAAGCTAGGAGCCTTATATACTAAAACATAGAAGGAATAACAACATAAATATTCTTAGAGGTCTGCTAAAATGTGTAAGCTAAAAATTTAGTATTGAGAAGTTTTAGTTTACTGAGTAATTTTACCTTTATATTATACTCTCTAGCAAAACTGATCTCAGCCTTAGTGAAACTTATATTAAAGTAGAATATTATTTCAAGCAGGAATATTATTCCAAGCCGAAATTTTTCAAATTTTGTTTCTATTTAAATTTTATTAATTTTCAAAACTTGCACTGTTAATCTCAATTTTCCTCTTCAAAATCAGTTGTGTAAGTTAAACACCTATCTTATAACAATGGAAGATGAAATTATCATTACATTTAAAAGCTTAATCCAAACCAGTTAAACATCAAAACCTCTAAGCATGGTATGTTGAATTTATTTCATTAATTTATCTTTTTCCTCTTTATCCATTGCAATTTACTTATTTTTAGCTACTTCTGGTGGATGTTTAAGAATGCACATATATATGAGCAAGTCAAATTGTCTTTAGGAAGAACATTGTCTAAAGCTCACTCTTTTTTGCAAATAAGTTCTAACTTTTTTGTGTTGTCAAAACTCTGATTAATCTAAAAATATAGTTTCTGTATGATTAAACAAATGCTTACGTGAATGATTTATAATAATTAAAGCTAAATAACTATTGGAGCTGCATGAAAAGCTTCTTCTTTAATTTACACAATGTCTTCAACAATCAAGATTAATTTTTATTCATTAATAAACTAGTTAAAAAAGTTACTGAGTTTAATATGTGCAGAGAAAACATTCATAACTTTTGGGCTCGAGCTTTTGATTAACTAACTAGAAAAATAAGTGTTCGAAATATAAGTAATCAACATAAAGAAAAAATGCAAATTACTTATTTGTAAAACGAACAGTCTCCAAGTAGGAATTTATTTGATCGTTCCTTATCTGTTTTGTCACTTTTCAATTAAAGCTTTCAAATCGTATTCTCTTATGTACAACCCAAGTTAGTTCTTCTTTATTATTCAAGTGCTGTATGTTTGAACGGTTCAATTTAGTGCCCGCAAACATTTTCTTTTTACTTTAGGCTTTTATATAACAAACAAATCCTTCCCTCCAAATGACAAAACTTTCACTCTTTTTTTAAATGTTGCACGAAACTTTGTTATAACTTTGAATATTTGCCACTGTATGCATCAGTGAGAAGAACTACACCTATTTTTGAAGTGTTTACAGTGAACCCTTTTTGGTAAGTACCATCAGTTTATATAAAGATATAAGCATTGCCATCAACAAGCTGTAAATCATTGTCTAATTAGTGCCTTCTGTTAGCTGCTAAACGATTTTCGATTTGTTTCAGCAAAGTGCAATGATTTATCCCATCGTAAGATTCTGGTGGTTTTTGGATGTCTAGTATGCTTCACAACTGCTTTAAGTCCAAGCCAGCAACATCTGAAGCAAAAGTTCAATTCACAGGCTCTTTTCTGAATGATGTTCTTTCATCTTGGTTTACGTAGCTTGTCATCTTGCAAGTAGGACAGCACACTTTTACACATTATACAGGTGATCTTTTTTTAATTATCAGTTACTAATACATGTCCTCCGCTTTAAACCCATTTCTGTATCAAATCAACACCTTTTGTGGGAAACTCTAACAAATAAATAGGAAATATTCTTTCCATCTCTGTAAAACATATTGAAATTATATGTGTAAAAGGTTTGAGTTTCATTACAAATATACTTTTTTTTATAGGCTATCAGAATTCAACAGCTTTCTAATTAGAATTGTTAATTGAATAGCATGGATTCAATTTTGATAACTCACTTAAATTAGAGCTATTAACTGATCTTTCAATACCTTTTTCAAAGGTGTATAACATTATACAATTCTATTTGAAGAAAAACTTCATGAAAATCATTTGTTATTGCTTTTTCTTGATCTGAGCAATATAGTAATTTATTTTCTTAATTGCTACTGCAGTCTAAACTAATGCTAAGTTCATCAAATTTAATTATTTTTGAAAAAAAACATTGAAAGTTTTGTCCTTTTAAATATTCAGATATTTCCAAAAAACATAGGGGAGTAATTTGTTCGTTCTTTTTTTTTTCTCAAGCTTAATGTGGTAACATAGTAACTACCTATATCATTTGTTTTTTGTAAAGACTAATACTTTTAAAAATCTAGCAACTGATAAACTCAAAACTAAGTAAATCATCATTAAAGTCAGAGAAAGAATTACAGTTATATCTCCTTAATTAACTAAGTCTTTTGAGCTTGAATATGGTTTGGTAATAAAAAACTAAGACAAATCCTGGTATACGTTAACTCAATTTACAAAATTATCTCCTGGATTAACCATTTTAATTATTTCCAGAATGTGGTATGCTGGGTTTTTTAGTTACTGAATAGTTTAACAAGCTATTTTCGTTTAATTTTCTTTTTAAATTTTAAATTTCCCAAGGGCAAACTGAGTTGTATTTAAGATACAACAAGGCAGTTTTGCAATTTAATTATTTCTACTATTGTCTTGGCACACACATTGCTTTGCAGAAATGCCTATAAATTGAAAAAACCCACTAGTTAAACTAAAATTTGATAAATTCACTGTTGCATTTAGCTCGATATTGCTAAAAGTCCAGCTTTAAACACTCCTTATCATTATTCTGAACATCTTTACCGACATTAATGACCTGTAACTTTTTTTAAAACTTATAAAATAAACTACTTGACTTGCAACACCTTTAACTGATGTCCACTCACAAGGAATTTTTTTTCGAATGTAAAATAACAGTTGGTAAATAATACAGATTGCTTTAAGTGTGAATTAGGTAACTCAGAGTTAATTGAAATGTTACTTACAGTAAGATAATCTAGTTTACTAGCCAAGAAATTATCGCTTTTATGGAGGCCATGATCAATTACACGGAATTTTTTATGCCATGTGAAAAACTACTAAAATCCTCTGAACAATTACCAGAAAATCCAAGGTTCTTAGGCGACACAGAAGTTGTTATTTTATCTAAACTTATATGAGCTACAAACGCTAAAACTGGAGTAGATGGTAAAGAGACACTACTAGAAAAGACATTAAAAATTCGATTCACAAACTCATCTCTGAACGACGTTCCTTCATCTTGGTTTACGTAACTTTGCAAGTAGCGCAGGACATCTTACATGTCATCTTATTTAAAATTACACTATTAATACTTTTCCTTCGCTATTATGCCACTTCTGTATCAAATCAACACCTTTTGTCAGAAACACCAGCAACTACATAAGAAACGTTTTTTTAAAATCTTTGTCAAACATAAGTAGTTGAAGTTATGTGTATAAGGTTTGAATTTCATTAGAAATACACTCTCTTTTATAAGCTTTCAGTGCTTCAGATTTCAACAGCTTTCTATTGGAAGTTGTTTATTAAATAGCATCGCTTAAATTATGGCTATCAACTGTTATATCAATATTTTTTTCAATGTAAAATAATAGTTAGTAAATAATATAGACTGATTTAAGTTTGTATTGTTTGACTCAGAGTTAATCAAAATATTAATTACAGTAAGATGATCTAATTTATTAGCAAGAAATTCTCACTTTTATGTAGGTCATGACCAACTGCACGGAATCTTTTTTATGCAATGTGAATCACTCTAACAATCCTCTGAACAATTACCAGAAAATCCAAATTCACAGGAGTTGTTATTTTATTCAAACTAATAGTAGGAGATGAGCTATCAAGGCCTTTAGCTAAAACTGGGATAGATGGTAAAGAGACGCTACTAGAAAAGGCCTTAAAGAATTTACTAGCTCACCAAAATCTAAAAGGTGAAACAGGAAATGAGTTCAAACTACTATTATTAGGAGTACAATCGTTAGAAGATATAACACTTGGACTTGTGGATGAGCTATCTAGGAAGAACAAGATTAGTCGTAACAATAGGGATTTGTGACAAACCACTTTATGTTGAGCTATGATTTAAAAAAACTCTTATTACAGTTTATATTAAAAAATTTCTTTTATTTATTAAAAAAATTTCTATCTTTACTTTATCTAACCTCAAAATATTTTGGTCTGATATCTTTTCTGAATATATTTTTCCAAGTTGAACAAAAATTTATACTTAATGTTGGAAGTTTTTTTGGATCTTAAAATAAATAAAGTTTTTAAATTAAATTTGGCTTGGAGACTTGTCTTTATTTAATAATACAGTTGTTGATTGCTTATTGATGCTTGTGCAAAAACAATTTGGTTTGTTACCTATAAAATTAAGTACCTTAAATTGTTGGGTATTAAAAACCTGAAAAAAAATTTTCAACCCGATTTAGGATTATAAGTTCTACTAAATAGTGTTATTGTTATGGGATATATATCAATTAAATTTTTTTTTTGGCAAGTTTACCAACAAAATTTTTTTGTATTTTGGTAAAGGTATTTTCTTTTTTTTTTGTTATCTCCTTTAAACTGAAATCATTTACAAAAAAATGTGTGTGACGCATCGCTCATGACCAGCCATCTTGTTCCTCCATTTCAACAGTCTCTCCACAGGGATGCCATTTTACCAACAAACTTAGAAGGTAATTTTCTTTCAAGTATATTCCTTTGTTGTTTCGAGGTTGTACATATTTTAGCTTAGTAGATTTCTTTTTAAAGCCACGCCGATGTTTTTTTGCTTTAGGCATGTTTTTATCCTCTTATGTATTACACTCTGCGTCAGTTCATCGCTATACCACCTATCACTACTTGCAGTGGGCCATCCTCTGGAGCTCCAGGGTTCGTTCATCTATTCCAACACGAGGGTTATCTTCTAACTTGATCTAATCCTTTGTCAACAAAAGTATCTTGCCTCTATTTTCTTTACAATTTTTCAGTATTCTGTCCTGGCAAAACTTACTGATCTCAAGATTTTTGTGCTTTCAAAAATTATGTTTTTTAAAAAAATTCGTATTCATTTTACATTCTATCAAGTATTCAAATAATCTAATCAAGTTTTTTTTATCTCAACGTTACTTTGACATGTTAACTGAAACTAGTTTTTCACAATAAAACAGTTCAATATTTGTAAAAACTTCTTTCACACTTATTGTTATTTTCTTATACAGCGCTGCTCACAACGTAATTTTTTAATAGTACTGTTACTACTTGATTCTTGTCATTTACTTATACCCAGATTTTCTTGAACAATCTCAGAGTATTTAATCTAAGCATAAAAATTATGCTCATTGTTCAAGAGTTTCATAAATTTGTTCAAAGATAAACGAACACACTTTCGCTGCTTGATTTATGCTAAAAACATCCCTGAAGCTAAGACTCCAGTTTTTCTAAAAAAAAATATTTGATTAATAAAACTGCTGACAAAGGATGTATTGAAAGACTTAGCGCAATTAAGTGGGAATTATTTTTAAGCACTATTTAATATTTCGGCAACATAAGTTTGTTTAAACAATGTTGCTACTTGACTTACACAACAAAATATACTTAACATTAGGGCTGGGGCTTAGTTCTTCTAGCTAAAATAGGTTCTTTTACACGTGATCTATCAACTGAGACACCCTAGAATGCGGCAGGAGACAGTGCGTGTGAAGAAGAAAACGAACTGGAAAGAATCCAACACGAGGATTATTTTCAAACATGCTCCTAACTTTATATAAACCTTCGTCAACAAAACATCATCTTGCCTCTGACAAAACTGTCTCTCCTCTACTTATCAAAGTAATTTTTCAGTATTCTGTCGAGGTAAAACTTTTACTGCAGTCTAGACTTTTGTGCTTTCAAAAATTATCTGTTTTTAATAAACTAGTCTTCATTTTATATTTTGTCTAGTTTTTGATTAACTTCATTAAGTTTTTATCTTTTACTTGTGATATATCAACTGAGACACCCTAGAATGCGGCAAGAGACGCTGCGTGTGAAGAACCGGAAGAAAACGGACTGAAAAGAATATGCTATGTGATTTTTTGGCGCTGAAGGAAGAAGCCATGGGACTCTAGATGAGACTTACCTGTGAGAGGTGTTAAATTATTGTCAAATGTATAAGTAAAATCAAACTGCAAACATCTCAGTATGTGTGAGGTAAGAGTACATTTTTTTAAGTTAAAAAAGCACATAACACTTTTATTATAAAAAATTAAACTTAAATATACATTTTTTAATTCGATCAAGAAATTTTTCAAATTCATTTATAAAAACACTGTCACAGGTTTTCGCATCAAAAAAAAAAAAACTACTTTTGATTTCGAACAAAAAAGCATTATTTAAAATTTCACACAATGTAAGTAAACTTTTAAGAAATTACTTTTTTTCAGTAAAAAGTGATACCACATGGCAGGGGCGTAGCGTGGGGAGGGACGCTGGCGCATGCGTGCCACCCAAACAAACAAAAAAAGAAGTAAAAATAATGTAATTTCTTTATTGTTTATTTTTTCTGATTAATTTGCCGTTTTTCAGTTAAGTTTTTCTAGTATTTGAAAAGTAAAACGAAATTTCAAATACCAATTAGTGACAAGTTAGAGAAGTCACCCAGTATACTGATTCGGTGCGTAATTTCAAATGTGCACCGATGTTGATGCAAAACTCCATAGGAAAAAAAATTATAACTTCATTAACTTCATAAGAATTTACACTCAAACAGTACGCAACCATTTAGTGCACCGCAGTAGTATAACCTTATGAGAGAATTTTCTACAGGACAAATGCTAACATTTTGTTAGCAAACCATAAAGCTAAACCTGTTTTATAGTGATAATGATTCAAGAATAAACAAATAGTAGTAAAAATAGCAATTAATAACTGCTAATAAAAATAAATTGATAATAAGAACAAAAAATATTAACAACATAATTTAAAAGATAAAAAAAAAAAAAATTAAAACAAATAATAAATAAACAGTTCATACTGTGATTGCAGTTTTAATCTCACTGTACAAAAAGTATTCTTTAAATTACCCTAAACTTAAAATTTTTATTACAAGTAGTTTCTTCTATTATTAAGATAACAAACAAATCAAACTTTGCTATTCTATCAGCCATAAAGTTTAAAAATTAATCAATTTTTGTAGCTAGTTATTTTAAAATTTCTTCAGTCACATCATTAGAAATAATATAGCAACTTGTAAAACAGATTTTTTACAATGAATATTTAGTCTTAAAGACTTGATTAATTAAATTTAATTAATTTTAAATCAAGTTTAAATGGTATTTAAAAAAAATTCTTTCTACCCACTGTTTGTAGTATTTAAAAAATGCTATTCCCTAAAGATCATAGAAAAACCGATTTCAAGATAAATGAAAAGCTATACTTCTTGTGAATTTTTAAAAGCATGGAAAAGGTTTACCTTCAAAAATTTATCTTTTAAACTTTTTGTTTTGTATCAGAAACATTTAGTAAAATCTTTCCACACACTCAGGATAACTCAAGATTCTATGAAGTTTTGGAAAACTTTAGTATGACTCAGTTAAAACCAGGATAACTTTTTTTATATTTTATAAAATTAAGTATTTTTAAGCTCAGGCTGGCTAAGGATATATTTGTTTTTTTGTTAACTCAGGGTAGATTTAGTGGTTTTAAAAGCTTTTTTTAAGAGCCTAGTTTCTATTAGTTTAAAAACAATAAAAAATATCTTAAAAATAATTTAAAATGCCTATGATGACACATGATAATTTTAAACTAACTCAGGACAGTTATTTTGACTCAAAGAGTGGCATGGCAATCCTGATATCTTTAAAGTTGGTTGTTTTTTGAAAACTTGTTTTATAATACTAAATAAAAATTAAAAATCTGTTTTCATTAATTTTTAGATTATTATTTTAAAAAAATATGCAAAGTAGTATTGTATGGAATGTTGCAAATCTAAAAATATGTCAGATAGGAAATTTATCTGAAGTTCAAAAACTTGAATTGAAAAATAGCAGACTAACACCAGATATTGCTATTACTCAAGACTGCAGTTCAAGTGGTATGAAATTTTAATTTTTGTTTATATTTCAGATTTTCTTCATTTGTTAAGATATATTTTTACAGTTTTATATTGTAATATAGCCAAAAATGTAGAAGTTAAAACAAAAAAAAAACTAGCTCTTTAGATTTTTTCTACAAATAAATTAAAAATTTAAGACTTAATTTTAATACTGAAGATTTTACATTTTTATATAAAAGATAAAGATTGTATATTAAAAGCTGCAACAAACTAAAAGTATGAGTTATAGAGTTATATTGAGTTTAATACAATTCTGTTTATTGATATAAAATAGATATTGAAAATTATCTAGAAAATGCACAGAGAAAATGTTTAGAGGCATTAATTGTTATACTTAGTTGACTATTTATTTGTAGTTTAAGGCCAAAGGGGGGGGGTAAGCCATGTTTTTTAGAAGTTGATCTTATCTTATAAAAATTTTTCTAAGCAATAAGGTGCTTTTTATTGTTATAAAAAATTCGAATTATTTTTTGAGATATGACTAGTCAAAGTTGGGCCGCATAATAGTTTCCCTATGGAAAGGGAAAACTAAAACAGCGAGAAAGACTATTTTGTTTAAAATCTATCTCCTCCTACATTTTTCAAGCAATCTTCTTCAAAATTTAACAGTTTAATCTTTTTACAATAATAAAATAACATTACTTGTGAATTTAAAAAAATTGTAGTAACAATGTATTTTTTATGAAAAATATAAATAAATTTTAAAGTTTTTTTATAAAATGTTTATTTATTTTAATTATAAAAATTCATAAATTAGGTTTTTTTTTTGTAAAGTAAGGATCATTTTCCAAAATTTATAAAGATTGCTTGAAAAATGAAGAAGAAGATAGATTTTTAATAATCTTTTAAATTTCCCAGAAAATTGACCCCGAAGTAAGTTTACATTTGTATAAGTATAAGTAGTTCTAATAAAGTTTATAATTTTTTTAGTTATTTAATTTTGTAATAAATAATTATTTTCAAAACAGTTGCTTTGAACTTATTTTACTTAATGAATTTATTTCAATTATATTACTTATAAAAGATCTTTTGATAGCTAATTACAAAAGTTGCAACTTAGGGGATTTTTTGAGGAAAAAAATTCCGCACCCCCTGACCAAAACACGGACCCGGATCTAGTTAGTGAAAAAGAGCATACTGAAAAGTATTTTTTCAAAAACAAACCCTTTGAAAATTAATAAGAGTCATTTTCGTCAGTTAAAATTAAACACCTACCGTGATTGGCTCATTTTGTACACGTGACTAATTTACATTTGTTTACATTTAAACTATAAATAAACATTTCACGAAATGCAACTCTTTACATATGCTGTAAAATTGAAAACTTTGAAATAAATACTTGCATAATTTATTGTTTAAAATTGAGCTCAGAGAATATTTAGAGTTAATACGGTTAAATGTACGAGCCAATGAGAATCATATGACGAAATGTTTCATATTAAATACTGATGCAACAAACCATCAGAACATGACAGGCAGTTTATATGTAAGCAGTTAGTTAGTTTGGTGTGCAGCTAGAAGCAACAAAATATCTTGAACTTTTTTGTGAATGCTTATTGTAAGTAGCGTTTTGTTTTAAAAATGAATATTTCAACTGGTGTTTAATTGTTTAAATATTTAAGCCAGGTTTATAGTTAAATAGTTTATTAAAAATCTAAAGTTTGTTGGTTACTAAAAGTTTCATTTAATTATTAGTTTATTGTTTTAAGTCTTTTGATATAGATTTAAATAGCCTTTAGTTTTTAAAGTGTTACCAAAGTAATTAATAATTTTGTATATGCTAGTATTTCTTGTTGTGTTTTATATAAAAGATTCATCACTCAAAACTGTCGTGTCTGATTATAGAAAGTAGTCTCAGTTACAATTTAGTATTTGTTAGATATTAATTAAATAAGGTAGGATTTAATTATGATGGGTAGTACTAATAAGTTAAGTGTACCACAATCAGTCCACAACTTTACTACCAAATTGTCAACCTTTGCTAGCTGTTCTACTGATTATTAGATTAAAGTAATTTTTCAGTTTTTAAAAACCTCATTCTGACTCAGGCTTGTTTATACTCACTCTAGCTAGTTTTATTGACTTAAACAGTGGTAACCCTGCTAGTTTGAAGTTTTTGGGAATTTTAGAAAATCTTGGACCGCCTCAGGCTAGTTTAGTTTTTTATAAAAACTCAGGCTAGTTTTCTTTTAGATTTTGAATGAGTTTGAGCTGATCCAGTTTTCAATATTTTATTTTTTTAGTGTATTTTGTTTAAGAACTTGATTTCAGATTTTTAATTGTAAATAACACCTAAATTTGTAAACCTTGAGGCTAGCTGTTCTACTTATTATTAGATTAAAGTTCTTTTTTTTCAGTTTTTAAAACCTCATTCTGACTCAGGCTTGTTTATTTTAGTGATGTACCGGACTTACTATCCGGGTCCGGCCGGATATTGCCATTTTTGTCTGATATCCGAATCCGGCCGGATTCTAATTTAAAAATAAAGTCCGGATCCGGCCGGACTCTAATTTGAAAAAAAAGTCCGGGTCCGGATCCGGCCGGATTCTAATTTGAAAAAAAAAGTCCGGATCCGGTTCCGGTCGGATTCTAGTTTGAAAAAAAAGTCCGGATCCGGGTCCAGCCGGACCCGAAATTGTGGGTCCGGTACATCACTAGTAGAAACCAATAAAAAAATATATGTATGTGTATATTTACTTACTTATATAAAAAACAATAGTTTAGATAGCTGTTTTGCTTATGATATATAAAACTTCATGTAGTCCTCAGTAAGGTAAAGTTTATCACAGTTGTAAACAGAAATTTAGATTTTGAAATTTTTTATAATAATTATGACGTAGTATTGTTTCAGTTTATTTTACGTTTACAATGATAATTGTTTAATAACAGTATATCTATATATATATATATATATATATATATATATATATATATATACATATAAGTATATAATACTTTTTACCATTAAATATATAAATAAATATATATATATAGTATATATTATAAATAATATAATAAAATTAATTAAAATTAATAATTAAAATAAATAAAAAATTATATAGTATATTATAAATATATATAGTATATACTGTTATTGGAGAGAAGTCAAATATGCGTGAATGGTCATTTTTGTACAAGAATAAAATAACGAAACAAAAAGAAATAAAACTACTTTTAACAAATATGAACAAAAAAATTTCTGATTAAAAATAGAAATTTCATGTAAAAGTGTCTTAGTGCAAAATACCGCTTCGTACAACAGTGATCTTTATCTAAAATATATATTTTTGTAAAAATTATTTAAAAATAAAGTTGAAAACTTTTTACAAGTTCTCACGTATCTTTATTGTAGAAACGAAAGCTGCTTAAAGTTATAAGTGCATAAATTATAAATTGTCTTTAGTGTACATTTCACCAGTTTTATTTATAGCTTCAAAGGTTCTTGTACAGTTACAATATAAAGATTTAAGTTAACATACTGCGTACATCATACACATTAAAGATGATGACGTCATGGGGAATGTATTATGACGTCATAGGGGGTGGGAAATAAATTGATCACTTAAAAACTATCGCATCTTATACAATACTCTGCAGTTATTTACAACTGTACAAAATTATAATTGAACGTCTAAGAGTTAATATAGCTGTACTTTATGTAGTTATGAGTACTGCGACCCTATAACATCATTGATCATCGAAAGCAATAGACTTACTACATTAAATGAACTTAGGGGTAGGGAGTACTTGGGTTATTTTTGAATTATGATTAGGATGTGTTTTTGCTTCATTTGAAGAATCTGAAAAAAATAATAAAAACAATTTCAAATAAAAACTACTGCTGCCCAAAAAAACTTATTTCAACCCAAAAAATCACATACTTTTTGATTGTTTGACTTTAACAGTAATAATATTACTTATACCTGTCTTAGACTTATAATTTATGTCTTAATTGAGAGCTTATAACTTTTTACATACATTCAAAAAATTATTAAGTGCTTTTAATGTATTATGACGTCATAATCACCCTAAAAAATGTGCAAAATGTGTCTGTAAAATGTAGGGGTAAGAAGTACAGTACATTTTTTTGGTCATATTGTAAAATTCGAATAAGTACATATAGTTCGGATGTGTTTTTGCTGAATTAAAAAAAACTTAAAAAAAAATTTAAACTTTGCAAAAAAAAAAAAGTTGCTACCCAAAAAACAGATTTAAACCCTAAAAATCACATATTTTTTGACTTTTACAGTAATAAAATAACTTACACATGTCCTAGACTCATAATTTATATCTTAAATGAAAGCTTTTAATTATAGGCATAAATTAAAGACATTTCAACTGCTTTTGTTGTATTATGACGTCATTAATACAATAAATATGCAAATTTTGTCTGTAAAATTGTACTTTCTTTTATAATGTAAAAAGCAACTTCTTCTGCTGTTTTACTTTTAGTTTTTTATTTAGATTATACAATGTGTCCCCTACTAGATTATGTAAATAACTAAGAGATAAGAATTATGTTACTCCTAAACAAGACCTAATAAAAAGGTATCTGTGGTATGCTACTAGATAACCGAAATGTTTCTTATTGCACCAGGTCCTAAGACTAAATATTTTGAATGCTCCAACTAATGTAATTAAGTCCTTTAATAATAAAAATTCAATAACAGTTACTCTTATTAATATAATCATAGTTTTAGTTTTCAATGTGAAAACTGCCAAACAAACACTTATTATGACACTTTAATGTAAAACAATTGTCAGTGAAAAATTTTCAGTATTCAAATATTTTAAAGTCCACGATTTTGGGGTATACCTACAATTCCCATCTATGATCATTTCCCACCCGAACTCCAAGAACTTTGACCTAAAATTTTTTTTGTTTCGTTTTATCATTTTTGTTTTTAACTATTTCATATTTGTTTTATAATATAAATTTTACCACTAACCCTAGGTCGACAACAATGTTCTCAGACTTGATCAGGTTAGAGTTGTGAGCTGAGCAGGATTCTTGCAACCTTGCTATTATTTTTAACTATTGATGTTAACTGTGCACTTTAAAACTAAGCTATTTGAAATTTGATGTAAAGTTTATGCATTCTTAAACATCAACATGTAGATGGAATATGTATGTTCAAAATGTGTTAACTAAACAAGGCTTTGAAAACTGAATGGATGCAAAAACTATTTAAGTTTAAAGAAGTTTATATTTAATTCAAATAAATATAATATTCCTTATTTACAAAAAACTTAATAAAAGTTTTTGATAATAAAACATGCATATTAAGTAGATTATGATAAAAATAAACAAAATTAAGTTAAGTAAAAACAAAGAAATTTAAAGATATTAATAAGTTTTCAGTCTTATTTATTGTTTACATTGTATTAATATTTTTGTGTGATACAAAAAGAATAAATTTATTTGGGTAAAACAATATGATGGTAATACAAAAGTTCAATATAGATTCAAAGTGAGAATTTAAGTTTTATAACAACAACTTCCAAACAAAAAAAAAAAACTTTTTCATAAAATTTTACACAGAATTTTTCACTAAATTTAATGTAACAAAACTTTCAAAGAAAGAAAATCTTCTTTATTGAATATAGTTTAAACTAAATCGCTATTGTATTCGTTTTTTGTCTAAAACATAACAAAAAGAAAGTTTTCTTTCAAGTTATTGAACAATTAAATATAATATGCTTTTATATACAATCAAAAATTTTAGATAATGAAAAAAATACATGTGTTTGTATTAAATTGATAACTTTAAGTAAGTTTAAACAGTTTGCAAAAATATTGAAAAAAACTTAATTGTATTTTATGTCTAAAAATTCTTAAACTAGAACAAATTTGTGTTTTTTTATTATTCATAAAACGTTTCTTTCATAATTTTGTTCAACTAATTTCAAACTATTATGTAAAAGTTGTAGAATACAGCTTAATTAGCTTTAATTAAACAATAACAACTTAATTTTGTTACTACACAATTTAGCAAAATTACACTAAACAAGTTTTCCAACACTGTTTAATTGCTATAGCATTGTTAAAATTTTACTTCAAAACATCTAATTAGAACTAGTATATTTACAAAAATTAAGTAAGTTTATTTGTGCTGCTAATTTGTATATTTATTTAACAGTACATACTTATGAAGTACTATAAACTTATCTATTGTTAAACCGTTTAAAATGTCATAAATTTGATAAATTATATTTTATTATTTACAGCTGCAATAAAGTTTAAATTTCAGGTTGTGTAATTAGTTATAGTATGGTTTTAAAGAAGATAAAAACTAAAGTAAACTTAGATGTATGTGCTTGTTTTAAGAAACTTGACGTAAATAAGGGTTTTTAAATAAAATAAATCAATGGACAAAGATCTTTTCGCAAGTATTTAAAACTTTTATACAGTTATGGTAATTTTAAACCAATTTAATAAAAACATAAATCTAATAATTATTCAAAAGTATCAGTAAGATAAACTTTAATTATGAAAACTATTGATTTTTGTTAACCATATAAACCTAAGTAACAATATGTGTTGTGAAGTCTAACAGTATTAAAATTGTAAAATTGATTATGATAACAAACTACAAAGTATTGAGTTTAAAGAACCTTGAATTTTGCTAACAATCAAACTTAAACTTTAAAAGTTAAACCCTATTTACACAATTTTTGAATTTGGTTGCAAAATAACACATGTGTATTAACATATTGTGACTGAATTGAAAAAGATGCATAATACATTTACAATTGAAATTATAAAGGTTGCTTATATCTATTTATAACTTAAAATTTAAATTTGAACACAGGTTGAAACCAAAATAATTTTTTAGCTAACAAGTTTAGTAAAAATGCATTAACTATAAACAATTAAAAAAGACTTTGTTAGAAGTTTACTATTTAGTTTCATTTAAATACAGGGTTACAAAAACCTGAAATTTTGAACAAAAATCACAATAAAACCTGGAATTTGAACAAAAGTCACCAAAAACCCTAAAAAAAACATTGAATTTCAAATTATTTTCACATGGTAAATAGTAAACCTTTTAATTGACCCGAAAAATCTACCATTTAAATAAAAAAATAGATTGTTATCATCAAAAAAAATTATTGTTAAACACATTCAAAGCAGCTCTACAGTATCTTTTCAACTTTTTTAAACTAATTAGCACAGTTTCTAACTTTAAACATAACTTTTAATTAGAAATAGACCTAAAAACATGTACTTTTAAAATCAGTAAGAAACTCAGAAAAACGTGTAAGAAACACATGAAAAAAAAAACGCGGCAACGATGTGTATTAAACATAATAAAAATAAACAACAGCTTTTTAAACAATATATAATAAAAAATTTGTAATATTATACAGGGTTTAAAACCTTCTTTTCATTTGTACATTTTTGTATATTGTTTAAAAAACTGTTCACACCAGACAAATTAGCAGGTAAACTTTTGCTCGTTATGAAAATTTAGAAAATAATACAAGGTTGCCACTAGTTTTTTGAACACTTTTTTTCAGTTTTTCAAATTTTCTTTCAGGTTTTTAATATACACATTTTAGAGTCTGCTTTTAGTTTAAAGTTAAGTTTAAGGCAAGGAAACTGCGTTAATTAGTATATAAACCAGGGTTTCCCAAAGTGGGCCAAGTGGCCCCCTAGGGGGCCATGACAGATACTCAGGGGGCCATGAGCAGTAAAGGAGCCACAGGGGGGCCATGGCCATGAGGCCATAACTTGAAACTTACACTAGATATTCTTGAGTTGCAGATGAAGAGCAAAAAAAAAAAAAAAGCTTTTATGTGTACTTTATGGCAGTTTAGAAACTTACACTAGATATTTTATAGTAGTTTTTGAGTAATCTTTCATATGTTGAAGGGGGCCATTACTTTTTCAAACTCTTTAAAGGGGGCCATTAGCAAAAAAGTTTGGGAAACCCTGATATAAACATTTAAAAGATACTGTAGAGCTACTTTAAATGTAATTGAAAAAAAATTGATAATGATAAAATAATTTTATCTATATGGTAGATTTTTGTATCAATCTAAATTTTTTTTTATTTAATATGTCAAAATCATTTAATATTACAAATTTTTCTAATTTTTATTTGCCTAAATTGTCAAATTCAAAGTTTTTTCAGGTTTTCAGGTAAAGTGGCAACCCTGTAAATAATTCTTAAACTAGCTAACTAACAACCTTAGTAAAAGTAAAAAAAGTACTAAAAGATTGTATAAATATAAAATTAACTATAAACATGTTTTATAAACACTTTTTCTGGTCAAAAAATTTTTAGAACAGCATATAAATTCAATTTACGAAATTAAGTACTATATAATTAGTGAGAAACAGTTGTGAACTCATTTTAAAGTATAATAAACATGTTTATAAAATAAAAAAAATTGCCTCAGGCTACTATAAAACAATATAATTATTACAATAATTTTTATATCAAAAATCTTAATACTAGTTTTAATCAACCTAACTATGAAAAATTTTTATTCAATACTTGAAGTATAAATTTTTATTAGAAATAAG
The DNA here is from genome assembly GCF_965202585.1 of Thalia democratica. NCBI lineage: Eukaryota > Metazoa > Chordata > Thaliacea > Salpida > Salpidae > Thalia > Thalia democratica. The sequence goes on from NC_139165.1 coordinate 23,378,196, forward strand.
AAAATATATTAAATGCTTACTATATACTTCACAGAACACTCTTCAATTGTTTCTATTACCACAAACTCCAACCACATTTTTGGATTTTCCTATATTTGTTTTTTAGGTTTTAAGTTAGCAAAACTAAGCCAATTATAGGAAAAACACCTCTGGATTCTAGTAGAATTTCTATGCAAGAATTCCTAAAAAAAAAACTAAATTTTTATTTGTTTAAACTAAAATGTAATGTTTCCGTAATGTGTGGCCACTTGCTCAAAGCACTCTGACAAATACTCTTTTAGTATAAACATAAAAAGAAAATTCATAAACTCTTATTTTTTTGAAATTCAAATATCTTTGTTTATTTATAGGTACAAGTATGACATTTTTCAATTTTAATTAAAAATCATGGTTTAATCACTAGTTCATACAACAGGTAAGACAATAGAAAGTGATATTTTTTGATTTCATGTTTAGCTTTTTTGTAATAATTTTAATGCAAACATGTAGTATTTTAAATGCCTTTTAGTTAAATAAAAAAATTCTTTTATAATTTAGTTGCAAAAATAAATGATACAAGCAACAATAATTTCATGTGTAGAGCTAAAACATTTGTATTGTTTTATAAAGCAGGGTTTCCCATACTTTTTATCAATTGGCCCCTTTTAATAGAAATTAAAATATTACAAACATTACTCAAAAACTACATAAAAAACACCTAAGACCTTATTTTTTGCTTTTCATCAACAACTCCATAATATCTAATGTAAGTTTCAAATTATGGCCCCTCTCATGTATAATATATAGTGTAAGTTTCAATTAAAACCACCTCTGTAGCTCCTTTACTGCTTATTACCACTTTTTGGCCCATTAGCTGCTCATGGCCCCGTAGGGAACAGCTTTAAAGGCACAGAGCTGCCACAAAACCTTGAGTTTGAGAAATTTAAAAATAATGGAACTTTGAACAAAAATCACTGAAAAATTTGGTAGTTCACATATTAACTAGTGAAAATTTAATACAACACAAAAAATCAACTATAAAGGTCAAAATATTTTATCATCATCATATTTTTTTAATTTGAAAAGAATTTAAAGTAGCTTAACAGTCTGTTCAATGTTATTACCTGGAATTTAATTTTAAACTAATAAAGACCCAAAAACAAGTTTTTTAAAAACCTTTTAGAAATTAAAACAAAACTGGAGAAAATTTACACAAAATCAGTAGCAACCCTTGAGGCAGAATGGGACTGTGTTTGAAGTTTTTATTTGTAAGGTTAGTTAATTTTTGGTAACCTGACACTGGAAAAACAAATATGGGAAATTTTAGGTGTAAAAACAATGTGGTTATAGAAATTATTTTACTAAAAATTTTTAAATACTTCAAAATATGCTTACATAAGTTTTTCTCATTAATTATGAAATACTTTGTTTTTAAAATTAGAACCTTGTTTAGAACTAATTTTATACTCATTTTTATAACTTTTAACTAAAATAAAATCATTTAACAAACTCTTACATTCACTGTTCTAGTTGCTAATCCACAGAAATTCAATGATGAAAATCCCCTATTTGTTGCTGTTTCGCTGTATGTTGATTTGGCATAAATGAATACAAGCATAAACAAAACAACTTATAACCAAATATATTTTTATTAAGAAGCAAAAGTAGGATTCTAACAAGTATGGTAAATAAATTGGTGTAGATAAAACCTTTTGGCTTTTAAGTTACACACCATATACTCTGTTGAAAAATCTTTCAAATTGTATATTGCCTAAAAAATTTAGACACACTTTTTGAACTTGCTCTAAAAATTCAAAAAAATATACTTATAAAATTTAAATAAAAAATTCAATTATTTTAAGATTGAAAAATTATTTCATTTATTACTTTTATAAAAAACTAATCATTATTTTCTCCAAACTAACTAAGTAATAATTAGCAGGTTTAAAGGGTTAGCACTTTTTTTTGATACCCATGGAAATCACAATGGGCACTTTTATTCTCCTCACTCTGATTTTAAACTTTTGATCATTTACATTTACTTTGTTTACAACAGAGCCTTTTCATAGTTTAAAAATTAGCTTTTACATATTAAATTATACAATTTTTTTATAATTTTAATAGAAATGTGAATGCTTAATTATGAAAAAAAAAAATACTTTGAGATTTAGAAAATAAATTTAAAAAATATACAAATCAATATTTTTAAATTTTTGCAACACCAGTATTTATACCACAACTTTGTTTATAAAAAACACATTTTACTAGTTGTAAAAAAACTAAATTTAGAACAAAAATTAAGTTTAAGATAATCCAAACATATAGTTTTATCTTAAAATTATTAAATTTTAAATTTAAATGCGGTTTGTTTTATATTCAAATTATAGAATAAAGAACAACGTAATTTTTTCTAACTAGTTCGATAAGTTATTTGAATTTTGAATAATTTTTTGAAAGTATAAATTAAAACTTACCATAAAACAAGGTTTCTGTTTCTCAACATTATAGAATGTAATAGTATTTTTTCAAACACTTTTCACAGTCAAAAATTTTTTTTTAGTTTCTTAATGTTTGTAGTTGGCTATTTAGCAAAAAGTACAGAAATTGTTACCTGTTGGTTTTCAAAGGCTTTACAATATAATTTCAAAATTTGTTTACATGAAACTAACAATCAAAGCCTCAAATGAAATTTTTTTGTTTTTCATATACTAAAGAAAATTTTTAAACAATTCTGTTAATACAATTAAAATTTGAAAATTAAACAAACATACTCACTTTTATTCATTGAGTCTTCTTTTGAAGCAAAATGTACTTAAAACTAAATTAATCTGCAAAAAAAGACATTTTGTTGTATTTACATTTATATATCATAAACAAAAAATAATATTCATAGCTATAAAACATAGTTGTCAAGTTGAAAATTACATGAAGAATGTGTAAAAAAAAGTCAAAAGTACTTCGTTTATAGTTGAAAAGAAAAATTACAATAAGCATTATGAAATATATTTGAAAACTATTGCAACTTAAAAAGTTAACGAGAATAAGTAGCTTTTAATTAAATAATTTTGATGATAATCAATACAAAAATCTAAAACTTCGATGTTTTAAAATAAAAAATTATGGGCAGAAAAACAAATTAGGTTCAAAAATTATTCTGCATTACATTGTAGTTATTAAAAGTTAATTTTTAGGAACAATTATATCTGAAGTAAAAGAATTGCAATTTAAAAACTGAACACATTTTAGTAGCAATAAATTATATGAAATATTGTAACATAAAATTTAAAAGCTTTCAAAAAGTTACAGGTTTATATTACCAACAAGTTCTTAATAACAGCAAAATAATTACCATGAAATAGACTTTGAAAAAAGTAGTTTAAAAATAGATTATTCACAAGATATCAGCACTATATGAAAAAAAAATATTATCCTTTCAAATAATATATTACATATATCACAGAAAATTACAGCTTAAGAATACACTGTTTTATATTTATAGTATAAGAATGTCTAAATCACCACTCATACAGTCTCTCTGTACATCAAACACTTAAACTTGAAACTCTTCAGCCCCTGAACTGACGTGTCTGAAACCGAAATTTACACAGTACGTCTCAAGCAAGTGTTTGACGTACAATGCAGTCCTCAGCAGCAGACCGTTTCTCCTTTTCGAGAACTGTCTGCTGCCGAGGTCAACTACAATTGTCTTCTTGATTCCGTGCCTCTGCCACTCTGGCGGTAGTTCATACCAGCGGACAGAGAGAGGCTGGCAACACAGGAGAAAGTAGATGAAGCAATACGTCATCGGGCTCACCTTTCGCGTCACTTCTTCTTCCTCCTCTTTGAACTTTCTTTGCATTTCCAAGATGTCATCGAGAGTTGATGTTTCGTCATACTGCATTCGGGTGATCTGCTGCGCTTTGGTAGGATGGAATTCAGCGACTACGTCTGCTGGCCACGGTTGTATCCCGGTCGGTTGCTTGCTGCGGGACAAAACGAGACCCATTTTTATTTGAATTTATGAGACTAAAATGTATCTGAAAAAAATGATTTGATATTTTTGAAAGGTATTGATATTCAGTTAATTTAATTTTTTTTCTTAAATTGCTGTGATATGGGATAGAAATTTTTGTGAAATCTACAAAAAAATTTGGAGTTTTTTTTTTATTTTACTTGTAACATTAAGTTTAAGTTTACTGAACTATAGGCTAAAATGATCAGTTGATATAAAAGTAAGTAAAAACCCAATCTTTACATATTTTCAATTTTAAAGCAAGCTTGCAAAGCCATTAAGGCCATAGGGGGGGGGTCCACTTTGTTTTTTACAACTTGATCTTATTTTGTAGAATTTAATCTGAGCTATCAGACACTTTTAACTGCTTAAAAAAACTCAAAGTAATTTTTGAGATATAAGCGATCAAAGAAAGGGCATTCAATAGGTTCCTTATGGAAGGCGAAAACTAAAAATGCGAAAAAAGACTATTTCACTAAAAATCTATCTCCTCCTTCATTTTTTGAGTAATCTTTCTCAAATTTTTACAGAATGTGTATCATTAAACTTTAAAGAGATCTATTGTAGGATTTTTTTTAATTTTGAGTAAAAAAAAATTATTGTCAAAAAACTACCCTGTTTTTTAGTTTTTTGTGGATAAAATTTTTATTTTTCAAAATTTCAAAAATTCCAACAATAGATCTCTTTAAAGTTTTAAAAGGAACATTTCCTGAAAATTTGAAGTCTCTAGGTCAAAAAATGAAGAAGGAGATAGGTTTTTAGTGAATTTTAAAATTTCCGAGAAAATTGACCCCAAAAATTTGCGGTCCATACGTTTATATTAGAAAATTTTTACAAAAAGTTAAATATCTCAAAAGTTAAATGATATTTTTGAATTCTATAAAAACTGGCTTATAGTTTGTACTTTAAGCTTTCACATAAAAGCCAAAGTTAATTTTAGTAAAAAAAAATGTTGGACCCCCCCCTATGGCCTTAACTAATATTTTAAAAGATTTTGTTTTACCATCAGGTTTATTTTCTCCACTTACTAAAAATTATACACACACTGTAACTTGACTTTGAAATAGAGATTTTTTATACTTAAATAGATATAAATTTGGTATTTTTATTATTTTCTAATAAATATGACAAAAAAATCTTAAAAAAAAACATATTAAAATCACTAAATAGAAAAGTTATACTAAAAGAATTGTTCTTGTTATTATTTGTTTTTTAGTGTTTCTGTTGTGATTCTAATTTTATGATTAATGAAGCGTTAAGGGATTCTAAAATAAACATTTTATTGTTTTATTTTGTTTTTGTTTATGTTAATGCTCTATTTTATTCCAACAATAACTATCTTAGTGTACTAAAAACAACTTAATATACTTGAAAAGTTTTATTTAATCACATTTAACAAAAAGAAAACACTATATAAAAAAGATATACATATAAGTAAAATAAATAAGTTTAAATCAAAGCAAGTTTTAAGGAAACAGTTTAAATCAAAATATTATTTTTTCAAAAAAAAAATTCAAGACAGATTTTTTTAAGGAATTTTACATTACAATATTCAATTTTAAGGCTAAAATAGAAGGAAATGTATAAAAAAAAACACATAATATACAAACAAACATTTAACAGTTTGACAGACCAAATATTTCATGAAAATAATCAAATACAATATACTTTAAATAAGTACATTTAAAAATTTAAAACAACATATGAGTTACTAACACAGTTTTCTTACATGAAAAAATAAAGCAATAAAGTTAGACAGATTATTTAGGAGTTATTAACTATATTAAATCATAATACCTTTATAATTAGTTATAACTATCATTAAATTATAAGAAAACAAATATTGTTTTCTTAGTAGTTCTGACATTTACAACAGATGATTTAGCAGTGATATTGTGTTTAATTTTCCTAGCTTTAAAGTGTAATCAAGCTTTTCATTGATTATACAAAAAAGTTTGACAAATGTTTTATAACGAAATTTTTTTAAGAATCAAATTAAAACAAGGACAGTAAAATATACACTATAGAGGCTAACAACAGCTACTTCTTACCCCACTACTAAAAAAGTTTAAAGTTCAGTTTGTATTCATGGTTGCCAAATTCTTTTAGAAAATTTTCTCCAGGTTTTAAAATTCACATATTTGGGCCTATTTTAGTATAAAATTATGTTTAAATTAAAAACTATATTAAATAGTATAAAATATTTAATAAATATTGTAAAGCCACTCTTTTATGTGTTTTTTGATAAAATATGTTACTTCTACTTAACATGTATACCATTTTTCAAACTCAAAGATTTTTTAGTGATGACTTAAAAAAGTTCAAGTTTTTTTGGCAACCTTGTTCTACTGTTGGTTTAAACTTAATAAATAAGAAACCAGTATATTACAGTACAAAGGAAAACAACAAAAAATATCAAAAATAATTATGTCAATATATTTTACACATATTATTTTTTTTTAATTTTACAAATATAGTTCACTGTGTATACTACTCTGTAAAGCTTACTATAGGAATATTAAACATTTTATCTTGAAAAGCTTCTATAATTTATCATAAACTTTTACTATTGTCAAAGTTCCTACAAACAATGCCTTGTAAAAATAAAATAAAAACTTTATGAGCTGTAAGTAAACACTATTATAATTGTGACAACTCATTTCAGTTTAGATTTGTCTTTTTTATGACATAAAAAATATAAAGAAAGTAATACAGCTTAAAAAGCAGTACATGAATCTAAATTACAATAAAGTTATTTTAGATTAAGATAAAATAAAATTTCATTTATTACTTGTATTAATAATAATTTTAAACTACATCAAACATAAAAAGGGTTTTTAAGACTTATAAAACAGTCTTCAGTCTAATGTATTGTTGTACAAAATATAAATTACTAGTTATAACAACAAGCAAATTGGAGCTAATACTTTCAACAATAATGTACTTTTGTACAGCGTTGCCACTTTTTCAAGCAAGCCTGAGTAACCAAAACTAGTCTGTAACATTAAATTTGTCTGGATAACAATGAGTTTATTTCAAAAATTTTAAAAACTAGCAAAAGCCACAAACAGAAAATACTTACTGTTAAAAAATTTTAATTTATAAAAAGACATACAAAAGTACATAGAATCCTGAAATATTACTAAAAACTAAAATAAAAAAACTAATAAGATCATTAAGAACAGCTTGAGTTATAATCTTAAAACAAAAATCCAAATTAGCTTGAGTTGACCTGAGTAACCTCTGCTAAATATAAAATTTTGACCCAAGTTCTGAAAAAAGCTTATTTTAAAAAATAAATCTTAACCCAAGTTCTGTTGAAAGTTTTTCTCTCAATGAAATTTTTTAAAACCCAAAACCTATTGACAAATATACTTTGGTAAAAGATTTTTGACCCTAATTCTTTTAAAAAACTTATTTTAACTTAAATTTTGTTGAAACTTTTGCTTTCAATAAAGTTCCTTGTACCCATATTCAGTACACAAACTTATTTTTAACAAAGTTTGTTTGACCAAAGTTGTATTAAAAAGTTTATTTTGACATAAGTTCTTTTTGCCTAAGTTCTGTTCACAAACTTATTTTAGATAAATTACATTTGACCAATGTTCTGTTGAAAAACTTATTTTAAATCAAGTTAATTTTTACCTAAATTGTCATAACAAACCTATTTTGATTCAATTTTTTAAACCCATAAGTTTCTTACTAAACTTGAATTAAATGAAGTTGTTTTGACCTAATCTCTGTTGACAATGTAATTTAAAAAAAAAAATTTGACCCAAATACTGTAAAAAAAATATTTTAGTCAAATCTTTTGACCCAAGTTCTGTTGCCAAATTTATTTTGACCCAAGTAGTCTTATTTTAAAATTACATTGTGTAAAAGAGTAACATTAAGCATATAAAACTTGAAGCCTAGTTAATTATTTCAAATTTTTCAAAGCCTAAAAAATGATAACTATATAACTAAAAATTAAAATTGACTAAAATTTTTGAAAATCTTGTAAACAAGCTCAGATAACCTACAGACTTTATAGACATTTCAGTAAAATTTTAAGTCACCCCAATATATCAACTAAAATTTTTCTGAAATATATAAAAGCTTCAATTCTGGGTAACAAGACAATTCTGCAATTTCTCAGAATTTTGATGCATTCTAAAGTAACTAATTAACAAAAAACGATAATAATCTAATTTAATGTTTTATTAAACTTTACTATAAACAAAGATAATTAGTTTTAGATGAAATTTCAGTATTTAGTTTACCCAATTACATATTACAGAAATATTATAAGTTAAGGTACTTAATTAACATTACTTAAAATCAACCTAAGTCTGTGTACACTAGTAAAATCAAGCTGCATAAATATTTTTGAATTAAACAAAAATGTTTGAACTTTCTTTTACTATACTTAAAAACAGACTTCAACATTTGTTGAACACGTTCACATCTGATACTACACATACATTCTACAATCAACGCTTAAGTGCAACGTTCAACGAACAGAAAAGAAAAACCCACTTTCAACAAGGAAATATGATGTGTAACTAATCTGCCCTTATATGGAAACAAAACAAACAATGTTTTAAGAAACGTTTTTGCTTTGTTTATAATTGTTATTAGACTGAAGACTGAACAAACAAACTTTCAAAACTTCTCTTCATTAGTAAACATAAAAAAATATCACAGATTTTTATTCTTGAAAATCTATAAACAAAATATTCTTTATTTAATAAAAAGTTTCAACTATAATTGCAAAAATGACCAGGTTAATAAGACGAATTTCAGTTCAATACAAATAACGTAATATTAAAGTTGAAAAAAACCTTAAAGACCTGATTTCTTTATAGTAGCTAGCAGAAGCAATCAGATGACATTTAAAATTATAGTAATTAAATTTCTGAAAAAAAAATCTTATAAGTGTTGTTAGCCACATATTAAAAAATTTTCTATGTAAGAGTAGAATAAATATTTTTTGTTTTTCTAATAGATAAAGTTAGTGATTGATAAAAAAATTAAAATTTTCTTATAGAAGTTTAAAAACTAATAATGAGAAAATTCCATACCTAGTTAATTCAAAAATTCTTTAAAGCCATGCCTCAAAAGTCATGAGATAAAAAATAATTTATTAGAAAAAATAGTTTACAGAATCTCAGAACTATCAGTATTTGAGCATTTATATTGATATTCATCCAGCAAAACATTTCCTTGATAAAAAGTAGTAACTTTGCTATTTAAAAAAAAACCTTCAAAATTAATTCGAAGTTATAATATAATTACTTGGATTAATAAACCCTAAAAGAAAACAAAAGTTGAGCAGTAAAATAAAACAGGAGATCGCATCTGTTATTAATTATAGTAAATCATCATTAGAAATAATAGTTTGGGTTTATTATAAAAAAGTTTTGAGCTAATATGTCCTGGACAAGATGTTAAGCAGTATATAATTCGTGTACGACTCGATATACAAAAGGGTTTTTTGTGCACTAGGTCCTAGGACAAATTGTTTTGAGTGCTTTTCCTGTTGTCTAATGAACTTTACTTTCAAGTTTCAAAGTTTTTAGTGATTTTTTTTAGAATTTTTTTTTTGATGTTAGTTGTGTACTAGTCATAGTTAACTATAGTTTTTTTGTTGTAGACTTACAAAGAAATTGTTATATTATTATATGCAGTATCCTTAAAATACATTTTCAAAACAGCTAATAAGTGCTTAGATAACAGGAAGATAGCAAATAAACTACACAAGCCTAAAAGTGTTTTTTACAATTTTTTTTGTATTAAATTACGTAACTATACAGTTTTGTATTTATGTTGCACTAATTGGTATGTAAATGTCAAATTGCATCGTTCTTTGTTTTCGTTTATCTATTTCTGTTTTGGGTTTTATTTTTATATAATCTTTACACTTATATTTCAATCATTAGGTATGTAAATGTTAATTTTAGTGTTCATTGGTTTGTAAAGCAACACTTTTTATTTTATAGCATATTGAACGACATAAAAAAGACGCTAAAAATGTTTTGTCTTAGAACCTGGTGTACGATTAACCTTACGCTTATCAAGTAACATACCACGGATACCTTTTAACATCTTATTTCTTTATTTAATCATGGAGTATGCAAATAAAATTCATCTTGTTCCTTTTTGTTGTTAAATAAATTAACTGTAGAGTGTTCGTTTCAAACATTGGATTTGATATACAATTTTTAAAATATTAACTATTTTTGGTTTCTTTAGTTATAACATATTTATTTTCATTAAAGTAAAATTTATGTTTTAGAAAAATACATTTTATTGGTATATTTAGTTTTATTATTTAAATCTTAAAGTAAAATAAAAATATTTCGATCACAGCGTTTTTTGACAGAAGAACACCACCATTTCATTCCTAAGAAATGCTTGTCTAGTTGATAGGTTATTGCAATTGAACATTTTGTTGATAAAATGCCAAAATTTAAAATATTAGTAAATACTTAACGTTTTTGTTAAGAAATAAATATTTTTCATTTTAAATAAACATAAGAGATCGATCTATTTATTTTTAAAAGTAACAGGCTGAACCAATTCTTACTAGCCTTGTCCGGTAGAGCCTTTTTAAAAGAAAAGTTCTCATCAGCTTTGTAAAACTATATTTAAAAAGTAAGACTTTAGATATAAAATTTAGTCAAAAAATTGCTGTTGTTAATAATGTGAAGACGCTGCTCTTTACAAATAATTGATAAATAATACTTGATTAGATTAGGATATATGTAGATAATTATCACAGAATTAATTACAACCGTTACTTTTCTAGTAAACCAATTCTAACTTTTAGGCTGTTCTTGATTTACGCCCTAGTTTGAGGCTAATAATGCAGTTTAGTTATTTAGGTGCAAGGCTACTTGGCTAAAAAGATCATAATGGAGTTTCAAGTATTTTGGTTTAAAATCCTACACATTTTTAGATAGCTGTTTAAAGTAGCATGTATTTTAGCTTGTCGTTTATCGAGTTAAGTTATGCAAAAATTAACATTTGTGTATGCTAAAAATCGTACAAAAGTGCGACACAATTATCATTACTAAATTGCTGCATAAGTTTCTAATAGGAGTGTAAAACATATTGATATTTAGCTTGTTTGAGCAAACTATCGTTGGATTTCATGATAAAATGTTCATAAATATTTTAAAGACAAAAATAAATTAAATAGGACAATTAAGTATAAACAGTTACAGTACTTCATGTTGTTTACGTTTCTCTCTTTTTTATGACGTATGACCCCCAAGCAGAAACCTCAGCTACGTTTTAGTTTGAGAACTATGTTGTTAAACTAACAAATTAGTTTTTTAAGTATATACTGCTTTTTGAATGTTTAAGCTACAAAATTTTGAAAATTAGCAGCCTGCTAAGACCTTTAATACAATAAGAACAAATAAAATAATTCGGGACACGTTCAAAATCCATCCGCGTTCAAAATCCACCCGATCAAAATCAAACCAGTCAAAATCCACCTGGTGAACTTTTAAAACTGCTTACCGATCGAGGGTAAGGGTTAGGGGTAACAGTGATAGTGAAAATTAAAGAAAAATCAATAAATAAATGCAAAAAACATATGAATTAATATAGTAAATAAAAAAATTGTAAAAAAAAATGGGTGAACTTTATTATGGTGGATTTTGAACGCGGGTTGATTTTGATCGGGTGAATTTCGAACGCAGGTGGATTTTGATAGTATACCAATAATTCTTTGGTATATCTGCTTGACAAACAGTAGCCTACTATTACTTTATGACGTCATAACATAAAATTATTAACTCTTAACTTTACTACATTCAACTTATCTGATTAGGTTTTAATAGATAAAAGGTTACCATTAGCAAATAATCCATTTGATCATAATAACCAAAGTGCAGTATTTAGTTAACTAACAAATTTTTTTTTTTTCACTCTTAAACTAAAGCTAGTCTACAATGATTAAGACATAGGAAAGGTATAAACATTTGTTTTAATATAAGTACAACTGGATATAGTAAATTTTGAAAGTCAAATATATTATATTGTATTGTAAATGGTACTGATACTGTAATTATCAACATTAGTTTGTTTGAATCATAACCAATAAGAAATTAATAATTTTTCAACTGTTTTATTATGTGCAAATTTTACAGTTATGAAGTTGATAATAAATTATGATGTTACTTAAATATTTATAAGTTTTATAGGTTAATTATTTTATGTCAACATATAGTCTTTAATGCCAATACTTTTATACTAAGTTAGCATTAAACATACAAAAACTTAAAGTATATATATTTTTAAGTGATAAGTTTAAGACTTTTATGATAACTTTTTTTTAATCATGTAGAGTTTAGCATAGTTGAGGAATAAAAAAATACTTTAGTTATATACATAGAGCAATAACTTTGAAAAAAAATGTTATATATTTATTCTGTTTAGTTACTATTGTTACTAACTATAAACTTTTAAAAACAATTAACAAAAATCTACAAAGCTTCAACACATTTATTTACATACAGAACAAGTGTATCTTGTTGCAATTGCATTTTAGTATTTTGATTTTTAACTTTTAAAGTACTCGAAATACGAATATTCGTTAAATTTTTCACCATAACAGTCACAGTTTAATAAAAAAAAATCTAATTAGAAACTTGTTTCTCAGGTATATCACTTATTAATAAAGTCTACGATTATTAAATACATTTTTTCAGTCTAACACTACGATTGAATCTGTATAGTTATATTAAATTTTTATAAATACTATTTAAACATGTACATGTTTGTATTTTTCATCAAAATTTTGTTGAAAAAGTAATAAAACTAACTTTTAATAAAACACTAATTTTATTAGAATCTTTGCTGAAGAATAAATGATCTAAAATTTATATGCTAAACAGATATATGAAAAAAACAGAAAATAAAAAAGTAAGTAACCAAAAAACTTTAAATGAATTTTATTCAATAACATTACTGTGTACTTTAGGCACAGGCCTATTTCATTCAAATTATCAAGTTTAGTATGAAGCATCACTTTTTTATTGATTTTTAAAGTTTAAGTAATAATTAAACTCAAGTTGTAGTATAATGAAAATATACCCAACTTAGACAAGTCAAGTAATTCTGAAAGGCTAAAATTAAACTGAATGTGAAAAAAACTAAGGTTTAAATGCAATACACCTAAATAAAATTTATGCAAATGTAACTTTTATAATTTAACTAATATTTTCGATCTAGTTACTGGTTTTTTAAAAGGTAAACTATTACTACTTACAGAATAAAGTTTAACGTTTTGCCACTTAAAAGAAATAAAAGTATTAAATTTTATTTTAATGTTTGTCTTTTGTTGAGAGTGAATCTAAAGTTTTTTGTCCAAGGTGTCTGAAGTTATTTTTACAAAAAGACATCTCAAAACTTTTCAAAACTCTTTTGAAACCCTGATAACCTCGAGTGACAATTCTTCAGTATTAAATCAAAAACCCTTTATTTAGTTTGTTTAAAAAAAAGTATAAAATTGGCTACTAGAAAATGTTTTTGTTGTGTTAAAATGTGATGAATATATAGTGAATTTAACAAAAAAAAAATCTCAAAATATTTGGTATTAGGACCTGGTGCACAAAGAAATAAATAAATGTTGAGTTATAAGCAGTTGAAAACCTCATGTACAAATTTATTTTGAAAATCTTGTCTAATTGGTATTCGCTTGTCTATTTATGTTTTCAATTGAATATATATTACATTACAGCAGCTTGAAAAAAGGAGTAGGGATACCGCGTAGAGTTTGTTATATAAACATATAGATTATAATAGAAGTCTTGCTTTACTTATAGAACTATGTAAATATACTTGTTTGTTTCAATTTGCATGTTATTCACTGCGATCGTTTCAGCGCATTTCGTTGCTCAAAATTCACATTTGTTCAAGTAGTATTTCGCTTTAATTATTAGCAATACGTTAATACGGTTTTATATAACAAACATTTATCTTTTATAAAATATAGAATAAAAAATATTAAGCACTAAAACAAATAACTGTACTTTTGTTAAAAACTTTCAAAAAAATTTGTATAAGTATATCTTTAGACTGTCTCATTTTTAATAAAAGCTATCATATTTTAAGAATTACAAATAATTAGTTTCAAAAAATTTTTTATAGTGATAGTTAACTCAAAATTTATTGATAAGAGAATGGTATTATTTTTAACGTGTAATTTTTACTTATTAATCAACCTTTAAATTATATTTGTTTGAATTATAGTTGCTAATAAGTTTAACGTTATTTAGATTGAGTAAAAATTATTTATGTAATTTATAATTAATAACTAATTTTTTAAACTTTAACAGTTTGAAACTTTATTATCTAGTAATTTATACTAAATATAGTAAGCTAATTTAAACAAGCTAAGTTAACTTGAAAGAAAAATGACATAATTTATTTAGATATAAATACTACTTAATTGATTTTAATGGTTTATACTAAAAATTATTTTTCAGTATAAACTGTAGAAAGTGAATGTTTGTAGCAATTAAAGAAAAAAAAATGTAAAAAAATACATATACGTTTAAATATTTTATTGACATCATTTAACTTACTACCGCAAACAATTTCTACTTATGTGTTGCATAAATATAATTTAGTGTTATTTCAAGTTCTCATCAATATGGTTTTTTATGCAAAATAGGGTTTTTAAAGTCTAAGTGAAGGACTAAATCAGTAATTTTTAGTTGTTACACCAAATCTTTTAATATAAATCTGCAAAAGTTTTTTTCTACAAAAAAAAAATCAAAACTAAGTTTTTTTAAAATCTATACTGCTGAAGAACATACTAGAGTTATGTTAAAGCTAAGGTTATAATAACGTAAACATACTAAACCTTTAATTGTTTTGAGGTGCATAACTCATTCATAAAAATTTGTAGGGTGTTAAAAATTTTGAAAATTAAGGTGAATAAAATTAACTTTATTTAATTTATATTTACTCTTATCTATTAAAATAAAACAATACTTTTTAATTATAAAGTATTATTGAACATGTAAAGCAAAGTTTACCTAAATTGACCCCTTTGAGACAATTTCTGACATTTAGGGGGACCATAAGTTTAAAAGGCGCAATAAGGGGAGTAATTAAGCGGCCACAGGACGGCCATAGAGCTATAATTTAAAACTTAAAATATTGAAAATGTCTTCGGCGCATTTATGGGTAGTATGAAAACTTTTAGTAGTTAATACTAAGTAGATGGTGCAAAACAAAATATATATCTTAGGCGTATTTGATATTATTTTATAAAGAAAGGGCTCAACAGTTTTATTAATTTCTTCAAAAGGGGTAATAGGAAAAAAGTTTTGGAAATCCTTATGTATAGCATTATGTAAGAGTTGAATTATACATACTCAATAGTTAACAAAAACTAAATATATTTCTACCAACTTCTGTTTATTTTTGAAATACTATTAAATGTTAGTGTAATAAATTCTATAGTGAATGAAATAACACAAAACTATTTTATTTCTATACTTTATTAATAGTATGCTCTATTATATAAAAAATTGTTAATATACACCAAATAGATTAAGTACAGTCATCTCGACATATTGGGCACAAAACATTGGACTGCATTCCTTCGTTCGGAGTTGAAAACATTGTCTCAGTGCAAACTCTACAGCAGAAGTGATTGCACGGCAAACGACAAACTTCTTGATCCATTTCGAAATCTCCTATGCAAACTGGACATGATGTCATATCCTCAAAGCCTTCGATAGGTCCTTGAAATCTAAAAGACATTTCATTGATATGTTCAACAGAAACTTTCAAATTTATATAATCGTGAATTCTTTGCCTTAAATACGCTGCATAATCTTTATAACTTGAGCATTTAGTCTTTAAGTTATTTTTGTCAATTAAATAATTGTTTTTTATAAACTGTTGAACGTCTTTAGTTGATATAGATGACTTTCCAAGTTTAAATTTAATAGCGTCAAATATTTCTTTTTTGTTCTCTTTAATATCGTATACATGTATAATTGTTTTTCTGTTTGTGTCATACAAACCCATTACATCTTGTAGCTTTAAAATATCATTGAACTTCAAGAACTCTTCACCGCTATTTAAGATACTGATTTCATTTCTATATATGACCTTACCGTCATTTAACACACGTGCGATATTCTCCAGGTCAAAAAACTGTTTATGAGAGCTTAAAAAGTTAAAAAGCTCTTTTCTAATAGCTACAAATTTTCTGAATCTTCTTTTTCGGTTATCTTCAACATAAGCTTCTTCAACGTCTTCAGGATAAGTCGTGGCTAGTAGGAATCCTATGTAAAAGTGAACTACTTTTTGTACTGCTTCCGTTACAATATCCAATCGTTCTTCTTCTTCGTCAGTTAACACTACACTCGACATCGTTTCTTTTAATTGTTAAAATTGCTGTAAAACAATACTAAATGATTATTTTTTCTAATTTGCGAAAAGGCATAGACTAAATCCGTATAACATAATCTAGATATTAATATTATTTTATGTCATAGTAAACAATTACTCCATGCATGTGCAGTAAGCATTTATTTTGTTTGGTTATTATAACAAAATTATATATATCTTTCTTTGTTTTTTTCCTTGTATACAACAAAGTCTATACTATACTGCGTTCACGAAAAGCTATTAGTGTATCTATCTACTCGACAGTCAGTTTCGTAAAACAGAAACTTGTACAAACTAGTCTAAATTATTCTAATAGTAGTTTTAAATATTTGTAATGCATTTTCATGTTATTTAGAGTTTTAATATTTATTGTTATTGATACATTTTTAATATGTATGTCTTTACTAGGGATGTAGCTTGCCCACAAAATTAAAAAATAAGTTTAATGTTGAGTATGAGTAATAATTGTATGCAAGATAACGTATGTTGCTCTTAGACCCCAATGATTTCTTATGTGTTGCCATTTTTATAAACTTATAAAACCTTTTATTTAAATTAAAACCATTAAAATCACTATTTAATTCATAAAATATTATAAATAGATGGAAAGTTTATAATTTTGATCAAATTTTTCACAATTCATAAAACACATGTAAAAACTTTTATTTAAATTAGATACAGATTATACGCTTTAGGTCTTGAACTTAAAACAAGAAATAAAATATAATTAAGTTTGATACATTTAATATTATTCTTAGATTTATAACACTTAAAAGTTTTAAAATTTAAATGAATTTTTTACTTTTTAGATGTACAACTATTTTAGTGTTAAGTATAAAATTCGTAAAAAGTTTAAAGTACATGTCCTATTAAATATAACCATAAAGAAAAAAATAAATGAAAAGTATATTTAAATTGTATATTTTGATTTTTTATATACTGACTATAAAATAATCTTCTTTAAAAACGTTAGTTTTTTATACTAAACTTATAAGATTTGAAAACCATGTTTTGAACCTTCATTTTTGAGAAAAATTTAGAACAACTTGTTTTGAAAATTAAACTGTGCTTGACTTAAAAAAGTTCTTTAATCCTTATTTAGTTTTAATTTAACATAAACATGACTACCATTCTTATCCAAAAACTATACTAAGTGACCAAAACCATTCTTGAGTTATTCAGGTTTTTAAATGTATTTTTAACAGTCTTAAAAAGTTTACTAATCAAATTTTCAAAAAAAAAACAAAATTTTAAACAATTAAAATTATAAAAAATCAAAATATTAAACAACTAAGCCTCATTAAAAATTTTGAGAAAAAATGGAATGAGGTTTTTGACAGTACTTTAAACTATCTTGAGTCTTTTATACGAATACTTAACTGTCTTGTCTTGAGTAATCCTGAATAATAAAAACTAAACCAAACTAAGTTAGGCTAACTCATCCTTCAGTTTGTAACAAGTGAAAGTGTTTAATTTTGATAAAATATTTTGCAAATCAGAAAATACTTGTAAAAATTGTTCCTTATATTAGATAAAAATTATACACTTTAGAACTTGAACTAAAAACAAGAGATAAAATATAATTAAGTTTTATACACTTAATAAACTCTTTAATTTATTAAATTTAAATGATTTTTTTTAATTATTAGATGTACAACTATTTCAGTGTTATTTATAAGAACTCGTAAAAAATATGAAGTACATGTCCTATTAAATGTTGTTTCTTTATTTAGTTGCATTAAGTTTTTATCTAATTAGTTTAAGTTTTGTAAGAAAAACAGTTAACGTTAAATAACCATAAAGAAAAAAAAAAGAAAAGTATATTTAAATTGTATGTTTGGATTTTTTAGATACTAAGTATAAAATAAACTTCTTTAAAAACATTAGTTTTCTATACTTAACCTATATGTAAAAATCATAAATATCAAAACTTAATTTAATATTTTAGAAAAAGATTTGGAAACCATGCTTTGAACCTTCATTTTGAATAAAAAATATAAAAACAACTTGTTTTGAAAATAAAACTGTGCTTGACTTAAAAAAGTTCTTTAATCTTTTATCAGTTTTAACATAAATATGACTACCATTCTTTAATTCAAAAACTATACTAAGTGACCAAAACCATTCTTGAGTCATCCAGGATTATAGATATATTTTGAACAGTCTTATAACAATTAAAATTATAAAAAATCAAAATATTAAACAACTAAGTCTCATTAAAAATTTAGAGAAAAAATAGAATGAGGTTTCTGAAAGTACTTTGAACTATCTTGAGTATTTTATCTGAATACTTTACTGTCCTGAGTAATCCTGAATAAAAAA
This sequence comes from Thalia democratica, assembly GCF_965202585.1. NCBI lineage: Eukaryota > Metazoa > Chordata > Thaliacea > Salpida > Salpidae > Thalia > Thalia democratica. Next base: position 23,396,914 of record NC_139165.1, read on the forward strand.
AAATAAACCAAACTGAGTTAGGCTAACTCATCCTTAGAATAAGAAAATATTAATTTTTTAAATATGTTCTGAACTAGTGGTAACTTTGATTAACTACTAGCTAAACTCAATGTATTATAATTTCATCAGTATTTTATAGGTTGTTTTTTTTTTGTATTCACTATTCAAAAAAATAAAAATATATTAAAATACCACAAGCATTTAATTTGATAAAGGTGTAGTATTTAATTTAACAGTTTACTTAATAAATATTTTTTATATATTTTTTTTAGTTACATTTTTTAAGGGTAGCTAAGCCTACAGGAAATCAATCTTAAAATCTATAAGTGAATCTTGAAGTAAACTTGAAAATCAAAAATACTAAACCTCAAATCTTTTTCACTTATAATTGGTAGTATTAAATCAGATTCCCAAGGGCTTATAGTTCTTTAATTACTGTTCATATTATAAATAAATTGACATGTTATGATTTCGTTTAGAATGTCTTTATTTTATTTTACATTTACTTTATTACAAGATTTTATGCCAGAGTTGTTACTTTTATCAAGAAATTCTTACTCTTATAAAAATCTGTTTAAATATTTCAGTCATTAAACAAAGAATTTAAAAAAAAATTTAGAAGACTAATATGTTAGAAAATTTTAAAAGACACTATAATACTAACAATATTTTCAATAGTTAAGATTCTATTTTTAAAAATTATTATAGTTTTAACAAAAATTTCAGTTCCCAATTTCTTTAATAATTAGTTAATACTTTATAAGTAAGATCCTTATCATAATTTCTGTGTCATTTAAATAAATTAAAACCATAGTTATTTTAAATATTCATTTAAAAAACAAAAAACATTAAAACAACTATACTTAACTACTTATAACAATTTTTGATTCTTAAACAGTTTTAGATTAAACAGGATTGCCATTTTGTAATTTCAAAAATTACTCTTACAGACCAAATTTATGCTTAGTTTTCTTTTGTATGTGGCAATTTTGCTTAAATCTATATTGAGTGACCTAAAACTATACTGTCTCATTTTAATTTTATATATTTTTTACATGATTCTTAATAACATATTATTAAGCTAAAAACTACTCAACATCATTCAAAAATAAATTTTGAGCAAATTTGGCTACAAAGTATCATATTATTGAAAATGGAACAATAAAATCTCATTCATGATTAGAAAAGAAGGACTGAACTTGAAAAAACTTAAAAATTACGCTTAATTTTTATTTACTACTTTACTGGCCTGAGTCAACCTGAATTAAAAAGAATTAAACCTGAGATTCTTGACATGTAAAAAGTATCTTATTTTTATTCATCCTTTTTTCAGTGTAGTTGCCCTAAGCTTTACCAGCTACTAATGATTTATTGTAATGAAATTAAACATAAAAACACTGTTGTTATTTCAATATTCACTATTCAAAAAATCATTATAATAACCACAAGCATTTATTTAAACCTAAATGTAGTTTTTGATTTAACTATTTTTTTGGGTGACTCTATTTTCAAATTAAACTCCAGGAACTCAATCTAAAAGAATAATAAGCTTATTTAAAGGTAAAATAAAAAATAAAAAAATTTAAATTTAAATCTTCCTTTAAAACAAATGAGTTATAATAAATTAAGTTCCCAAGGTCTAACAGTTTTTAAAATACTAACCACAGTTTTAATGTTGTGACAATCCAATATTTAGTTAAGTAACTAAAAAAAAATCTATTTTCGTTTTTAAAATTGATTCCAAAGTTATATATATATATTTTTTTTAATTTTCTGACTTGAAAAAAAAATGTTTAAAATGTATAACTTAATAAACAAGTAATTTTTATAAAGAAAGGAATAAGAAATCTATTTTTATAGAAAAGTTTTAAAATACACTATACTAATGCCTAAATTTTAAATTTGTAACATTTAGATTGTAAACATTTATTATAGTTTCTAATTATTTAATTAAGTTAACTAGATTATGAAGTTAGTTATCATAAATTATGTGTCATTGAAATAAGTTAAAACCATGGTAATTTCAAACCTGCATTAGGAGAAAAATGCTAGTACATTTTAACTTGTTTTGAAAAATAAATACTACTTTTTTTTAAAGAGTTTTTAGTCCTTACTAAGTTTACAATTAATATTATTGCCATTATTTAACACCATTATAATACCCTTACAAACCAAGTTTATCCTCAGTTGTATTTTGTTTGTGACAACCTTCTTTAAATCTGTCCTGAGAGACCTTAAACTATACTTTGTCATGCTGAATTTTTAATTCTTTTGCAAAATTCTTAAATCTTTTTTAACTAATCCCAAAACTAATAAAAAATAAATTTTAAGCAAATTTGGCTACAAAATATCATATTTTTGAACATGGAACAACAAAATCTCATTCATGATTAGAAAAGAAGGACTGAACTTGAAAAAACTTTAAATTACGCTCAATTTTTATTTACTACTTTACTGGCCTGAGTCAACCTGAATTTAAAAAAAAATAAACCTGAGATTCCTGACATGTAAAAAGTATCTAATTTTTATTCATCCTTTTTTCAGTGTAGTTGCCCTAAGCTTTACCAGCTACAAATGATTTCTTGTATTGAAATTAAACATAAAAATACTGTTGTAATTTCAATATCCACTATTCAAAATATCATTACTCATGGCATGGTAATCACTTAAATTTATACTATTATAATATGAATTTTTTATTCAACAGAAAGTAAAATAAAGGCCCAATGATTGCTATTTACATTGATGGGGAAAAAACTAAATCTAAGTTTAAAAGATTCGTTTTATGTTTACATTTCCTGTCTTGATTTTCTGAAAACCTTTCAAAGACAAAAGAATCCACTATATATGTCTTATATTTGCTCTGTTGCATAATTAGTTTACAATATTCATTTACAATGTCCCCATTAAGCCAATGGTCTCCTTTTAACGTGTTCAAAGAAGTTTTAGGTATGGTACACCCTTTTATTTTTGGTCTAGTTGGTTTATTGCAAATCTGATTGATATTGTAAAAAAATACAGTTTTTGATTTTAAGTAATTGCGGTCGTTATGTAATAACTTGTAAAATAATTCATTTAAGAACGATTTATTGTTATTTGCACGTTATTTTTTTAAAGGTGAAACATAATATTTTGTTTTAATCTTATTTGGGATGACCGCAGCTCTCTTCTTAGACCACATCTCTGCAGCTAAACATGAACTGCTGTCATCTAGTTTTTTTTTAGCAGTCTTAATTTTATACCTAGCAACGCTTTGCAAAAATAAAACTTTTTTTTTTCAATATATCGACCTTCTAAATTTAAATAAATTTTTTCAACAAAATTTTTAAAATTGTTTTTATTTTCAAAAAGATTATTTTTACCATTCAAAATTCGTATCAACGAACGTATTGGTGTCTCTGTTTTTTACACGATGAACTTCATGAACACCAGACCACATTGAAAAAAGAGCTGAATATTTATCTAAAAACAAATTAAATATTACTGGACAAAATAAATAATTTTTCACTTTATCTTAATTAAAGTAAAATTTTTGTACAGAACTCTTTGCTGCAGAGAACACTGAATTAAAACACGTAAAAAAAGGAGAGCCTTTGCAAACACTGTCATCAAAATTACAAAAAAAAAACTTAAATTTGTGACGTCAAATTGTTCAATTTGGCTAAAACTTTTTAAATTTAGTTCAATATTATTAATTTCATTATCTATTTTTTTAAACTCTTTTTAAAATTTCATCTTGATACTGAGATAAAAGAACTATTACTAAATGATAAAAAAATTCTTTTGCTCTACTTAAGTCATTGCAATTTGAAGACGTGCAAAACAAAAAATAAGTTTTACTTTCTTACTTTTAGTTATTTTTGCTAATTTATTACTTATGGCTTTAATTATATGTGATGCGCATTGATTACGCATAAGTGAATAACTGTAAAATAGGAAAAACTTGATACATCTTTTAAATTCATTAATGTATCAAAGGACCGTTGAATATAGGTTTTTCTGTCACACTTATTAAAAGTTTTTATAATTGTTTTAATAAACCCCCAGGAAAAATCACACTTCACCTTTTTGAGTCGATGTGACTTATTGTTATGTTTCTCTAGCAATTGAAGGAACTTACCTAGAAAAGTTTTAATTGAGGGTGTAGTCCGATCTGTAAGGATTGCATCAGCCACTGTAATAGGTGGAGCACTGTCATTAGAATTAGGACTTTTTATACTAGGTAATTTTATACTTATATTTTTTAAATAAACTGCCAGTACAGTCAATATGTCTTAAAAAATTACCATTATTCATTTCAGTCTTAATAACATATAAAGCCTCTTGATGAATTAAAAGAATTCTTAATAGAACACACGAAATTTGTCTTAAAAAATTAATTTTTTGGTACACTTGTACTTCTCTAAACTTGATGACTTCAAGTAGTGGGCCAGGATCCAATTGTCATATAACTTTTCGTTGTGTTGTATGTTATTTAGTTGTACATTTTGAGCATTTAGACTGTTTTTTGTAAGCAATATACATTCAAAGCTACTTTTTGTTTAGATACTTTCAATTAATTGTTAAGTAAAACTGATTTTCTTATTGAAATGTGTTCAAAATTAATGATATTTTCTTAACTTTTGTCATTTAAAATGTACAATACTTAAATATTTTTATTGTACTGTTTATTTAAATTTATTTTATTATGCTAGTTACATAAAATCTCAGCGTAATAATTTATTACAAACTAGGTAATAAAAAAAGGTCAAACAATAGTAACCTACTTTGAAACTTTACTTCGTTTAACTTCAAATGCATATAGTTTATTGTAATACTATTCAGCGCTACCAAAAAAAATAAAAGACTATAAAAAGTAGCTATAAACGAAAAATAATTAAAAACTTTGTAGGCTCTCATATAAATAATTCAAAACTTGTTGATATTTTCTATTTTTTCTTGTTTTCTAAACAGAACACTTTTAGTTCACCGGGATAAATGTTATTGTTTTTAGATTGACAAATATTATTTCCTTCTTCAACTGCTTTTCGTTTTCTGTGTCCTTCACTACCCGATGTGTTTTTAGGGTCAGCAATTTCGTAAATGTTGTTTCTAGCTTGACCAAGGACATGACGATCAAAATGTTTGGAAAAGTTATCTGTAACAGTACAAGATATCAATTCGTTTTTGTCATTAACAAACTGCAGCTTAACAGTAGTTCCAGCCTCTTTGCTGACTACAGTACAACCTGATGGTACTGATTGGGAAGTTACCATTGAGTTTTTGCTTACAACACTGTTTGTTCGAGTGGTACCTTTTGGTATCATTAAATTACGATAAAGTTCATTTTTGCTAAATGCAGCATTAGAAATAGCAGTTGACTGTTTGTTTAAAATGTTCGAGTTACTAGTAGTTTGGTTCGTTTTTGGAAGTAGATGTTGGAGAGAATGAAGGAAGAAATCGTTGATAAATTCAAAAGTTGCTTGGAAGTAGAATAAAGTGGCTGCTGACGTTTTTGCTAAATCATCGCAAACTAGCTTTCTGTTTAAAATTAGTAAAAGTTTCAATATGTAAAAGCTGATTACTTAAAATATACATAACGAAATATTGGATTAAATGTTGGTTAGTGAATAGGAGCAAAGATCTGATAGTTCGAAATATGCTCAAAAACAACTTTATTTTCAAATCTAAACTTCATAAACAATAACTTAAAATAAAATAGTTCTATGCTGTTATATAAATAGTTACCTTGTACATTCCAAGAAATGGAAGAAAGTGTTTACAGAGCCATTAACAAATACGAGCGCTTTGTTTTCAACAAGACGTCGTAGCGAGTCAGTCAAACTCTTCAAGTTGAGCTGATTGCAAATAAAACCTTCTAGTAATTCTTTTATAACGCTAACATGTGTTGAGAAAGATTCAGAGTCGTCTTCTCTCTATAAATTTAGATATCTTTTTTATACAAAGAGATAAAAAAAGCGTCTTAGACATTAGAAAAGTACTTTAAGGAAACGTTGTTAATTTAAACAAAAAATGTTTATAACGTAATTTACTCATTTAGTGAAAACACTTACTTTAATTTTTGCAAAATTAATTTCATGGAATCCAATCATCATTTGTTCTACAAGCTTCGCATCATCAAAGTTTTCAGGTACATTTTGAACTTTATTCAAAAAGTTAATGAGAATTTTAAGTCTGTCGGAAAACTTGGATACTTCCTTTATCTAAAAATTAATTGTAATATTAATTCATATCTATAATATTTAGCAAAAATATTTGTTTCTATGCATATGCAAATCAATTTTGTTTGTACACCAAAAACTTTACTATAAAAAATAAATATGAGAAATCAGGATTTAATAAGTTATTATATGCGTTATAGCATTAGTGGTAGCAACTTTATGCTTTATGTGGTTTACAAGATAGAGTAGTTTTGTTAACAAATAAACATTAGTATTCTATTTAATATACAGATTTTTGGGATTATACAGATTTATGTTTTGAAATTTTATAAAGTAACCTTCATTTATAGCTTTTTGTATCGTACATGTCTTATATTCTTGTATTTTCAATTTAAAATGCAGTTGAAACATTTTCAAAGTACAGTAACCTCTCGCTTATTTACGCACATGCATTGTGTCTAAGAAAAACTGCGTAAAGATACGAGAGGTACCAAATGTACTTACTATAATGGCTTTTTTTTTGATATTGCTTCTAGTTAAAAGCAGACTGGGGACTTTCTCACTTTTAAAAAATTTGTTTAACTTATTTAGAAATATGAAGACAAAAGATAAAACTAAAGATATATTAAAAAAAAATGATTTAAATTGACATAAAACAATAATACTTTTAGAAAAATTTTACTAATTTTAATAATAATAAGTAGATTTTATCTTTATTTATATGTGATTTATTTGATATTAAACATTTATATCCTATTCTATTTGCAAATTCAATTTATAATTAAGAATTTGTGTCAAATGTAAACTCTATATTTATATACCACTGCTACTTTTTGCTAGGGAGTTTCATAAGGTTTCTTATTTAGATGTTTGTTCATATATAGGGCAAGAGTTCTGTATTATTGGTTTGTGTTTTAAACTTTCATGATTTCATTATACTTTTATTATTTAACACAGTCATATTTCTTTCAGAATTTTAATTTAAACTCTTATTGTTTACAAAATTTCAGATATACTGAGGTATAACTAAATGTTTATCAATTAGTCAAGGAACATAAATTTACAAAGTCTAAAGATATAGTGAAGTGAGTAAGCATTTAAAAACATATTTTACATCAAAAATATAAAATAAACTTAATTTGTGCAGTATTAAAAAATATTAATTTTTTTTGAATGTTATAGAATTCTAAAATGCGTAGCTAAACGAGAGTGCCTTACGTCACGAGTGCGTAAAGATGCGAGAGGTTACTGTACTGCATATTAAAATGCGTTAGGACATTTTTAACATTTCAAAGAAACAAAATGCTACCACAACGAGACATAAATTTACAAAAGTAAACTTAGTCACTAATATAAATGGAGAAAAAGACAACTGAAATTTTGAAAAATAATAGCTTTTATACATTCAGACATCAAATACTAACCTTTACTTTAAATAAACCAACTGGAACTTGCACTTTTCTCAACGCAGCTATCATTTTCTCCTTAATTTTATCTGCAAATTCCCACAAATCTTGCAAGTGATCAGTTGGCATCGGTTGCAGCAGATCGGGAATCAGTTTCTCAAGAAGCAGCTCATACATTGCACTGTCTTTTTCTCCTATCATTTTCACAAATTCATCATGCCCGCACATTGAAAAGAACTTGCTGCGTTGCTCCTTGATCCAAGTCCAGAGGTTGAAGAGAATAATTTCAATCACGTCAAACTGGTTGTTCAGAACATGTGATGAAAAATTGAAGCAGTGCGAGCAGTAGATTATATTGAAACATTCGATGTCGTGCTAAAAATTTATTTAGTTTGATTAAAAGTTATTTAGAGGAAATAAATTAAATTACAATTCAAATGTATTTAGTAGAAGATATTGCATGTAGTTAAATCTTGAAAAAAGGTTTAGTGATAAAGTCTAAAGTTTTATTATATTACCGTTGAAAAACTAGTGCAAGAGAAGAAGGGTTGAAGTATACTAATTTCTTTCACAAATACTTTTTCAAGCTTAAGTTTTATTTCCTTTGCATCGTCCATATATTGGTTGTTACCTGGACCTGATTTGGCAACATATTCTATTGCACTCGGTATTCTGAAAAAACATACTCATTCAAAATTTGAAATCACCAAGTGAATCCAAAATGATAAAAAAAGTAAACAAGTTATTTATAAGTTAAACAATTTCGTAACTAAAAAATTAAAAAAACTCACAAATCTATTCCGCCGTACGTAAATTTCGAATGATTTCTGTAAAGTACAAAAGTAATTAACAGTTATTACAACTATCAGTATAATATTGTCAAACTAAAGTATATCAAAAGTTTGCTCAAGAACAATTTGGAACGAGGTATTCTAAGCTAGTATACGTTTTAAAATTTATTTGATAAGTACTTGAAAAAAAAAACAATGTTTTAAATATTTTAAATAAATTTACCTTGCTCCGAGTCTTCTGTCCTTTAAATTGCCAAACACGGATCTGACGCATTTCCCGAAGGTTCCATTGTCCACATGATTCAGTTTGCGCTTTTCGCAGTGGAACAAGTACACGTTGTAAAGGTGTTCTCTGCAGAGAAAATTACCATCTTTTACTTCGACGTTGTTTCGCAGCCACCATTCCGTCATTCTTTTTCGGTATTTAGAAGAATTTTGTGTTCTGTCCATGCGGAAACGCTTGGCTGTTACGTCATTAAAGTCAGTAAAGATATCGGTTTCTGAAGTCGGCTTGAGTCTAGGCAGCAATGGTGAATTTGCTTTCTGTGATAAAAGACTTGATAAGTTAGTTTTTGCATTAAATAAAAATTAAGTTTCATCTAAAAAGACTAAAAAAAAGTTTCAGTAAAATTATAAATAAAATTATAATAAAATTAAATAAAGTATTTAGCCTGTAAATGTTCTAATAGTTTTAGTACAAGTTCAACTTAACCAGTTATTGTTTTTAATTTGAACATTAGTATGTATTATTGAAATTTAGTTTACACAAAAGTTTACAAAATTTAATTCTTATTATTATACTATATGCATTATTATACATCTAAATGGTATAATGCTTTTTATAAATTAAATAAGATTAACTTACTTTTTCAAATGTGAGATTGAATTGTTTTCCGCAGATTTCGTCACTCATGTTTCTGCTTTTTTAATATTTATTTAGTTTAAGTATAAGTCTGTAAAAGTATTACACTTGACTATTTTGCACTAACTGACCTAATAGTAATGAGTATTTTTGAATTAATGATAATTTTTTAAGTTCACATACTAAAAAAAAATTTGTTTAACTGATAAACCTAATATGGTCTACGTGGTGGAAATTCATTTTTGCCAAGACCGGTAATCTGTTTCCGATACAATTGTAAATTATTTTTTATAAGACAAATAATATATTACACTTATCCTCTAAAAACAATTACCCTGAAAATATACAAACTAACAAAACAACCAGCACAATTAGGACAATTTTCTAAATACTATTCATTGAAAACTTGCATCCTTGTAGTTTTAAAACTTAAACTATAAATAATTTAGTTTAAATAATCCTATAGTTGTAAAAAGCAACCGACCTTTTTTCTAGAAACAGTTTTTTATTGGGGTTAAGGTACAAAATGCTTCAAAGCTGCTGAAAAAAAAAATACTACTAAATTGTTTTTAAAAATAAAAAATCAAGGGGACATAAAGTAAACGATGAAAATCAATAACGGTTTAATTTAAATAAAAAAAGTTTCTTTTTTAAACTATGTTTAAAATAAACTTTTGTAATTTTCAGGTGCGACAAAAAACTCTAGTGGGGCAGCACAAGATATAATTGTGAGATATAATAGAATATTCTACAGTAGTTTTCGATAAATTACTTGTAAGATGTATTCAACTAATATGTAAAACTATTTTATTATCATAATGCAAGTAAAAGTTATCTTAAAATTTATAATAACTATTTGTATATGCTATTATTATATTCAAATTTATTTATAAATGGATAAATGACAATTCAAGCTCATAAAATCTTAGTTAGAAAACCATACCTAAAAAATTTAAAATATATTTTAAAAAATCTAAATAACAGGTTTGTAGGTCTCATTAATATCTACAAGCTATTTTGTCATAATTGAATTTAAAAAAAAACTATTTAAAAATAATAAATGATTATTAAAACTAACTACATTTGAAAACTTGTTTCAGCTACATCACTATTTTTTTTTCAAAAACAGTAGCTCGTATATATTAATAATACCTAAATAACTAATTTTATTTTTACTTTTGTAAATTACTTTTTGAGTTTTGGTCCTTTAAACATTTTTCAAATAACTTCAACTGCCTGAATTTGAATTATCGTGCACCCTTTTATTAACAAAATCTAGCTCTAGTATCTGTATGATCAGTGTAAGTCAATAGATAGACCAATAAAAAAATTGGGTCATGTAAATAAAAATGGTAGTAAACAAAGACACTAGTCATTGACTAATGCTGGTAAATAATTGAAAAAAATATAAGCAAGAAATAAGAGTTAGAAAACTAAACAACTAATACTTGTTAGAATTGTAAACAGAACTACTAAGTATTAACTGTTTGTTGAAGATTTTGATACTGGAAGTAACTTTAAGTTTAAAACAAGATATACAAATTCTAAGCTTAATAACTTTGTAAGGATACCTATTAGTTATAACTTGATTACATAAGTTAATTAATTTTGTAAAAAATATACTAAAATCTAGAATTTAAAAGAAAATTTACTGGTTTTAACATTATTAGTATTGTAGTATATTAAAAATATATAAGTTTTATATAGTAAATGTCAATTTATAGACATTTTTGAATGTAATTTTTTTCTAGTCTACTGAGCGTAATTAAGAAAACCATGGTCAGTAATTTTTAGACTAAAATAATCAATGCTTGAAAACAAAGCATAAAAAAAAACATCATGCTAAAAGATGTGAAAACATTTGCTTTACTATAACCCAATTCCAAAATGTTTTTTAATTTAATAAATAAAATTTTGTTGAACAAAAATCTATTTTTTACTTAAAATTTTATTTTAAAAATTTAAACAAAACTACAAAATAAACAAACAATTGTTAAACTTTCAGTATAAGTAAGACACTAATAAATTGTAAACTTATGTTCTATGAGTTTCAACTAGTTTTAAGAGCCAATTTGTTGTAAGAAATTTTTTATAGAAACTTTTTATAAACTCTTTTTATTTTTAAAACTACAAAACAGGGTTCCTAGAATTGTAAAAAAAAATTTCTGAATACTGAACAAACGCTTGAATGATTTTCGTAAAAATAACTGAATTTTTAGTGATTTTTTTTTTATTAGTATGCCATCTATTCTAATTATTTTAATGACTATGAAATTAATTTAAATGCCCTTTTCTTAAGTATATTTTGTTGAAGTAATAAAAAATTGAATAATACTGGTAAATAACTGAAAAAATTATAAGCAAGAAACAAGAGTAAGAAAACTAAGCAACTAATACTTATTAGAATTGTAAACAAAATTAGTAAATATTAACTGTTTGTTGAAGATTTTAAAACTGGAAGTAACTTTAAGTTTAAAACAAGAAATACAAATCCTAAGCTTAATAACTTTGTAAGGATACCTATCATTTAAAACTTCATCACTTAAGTTGATTAATTTTGTATAAAATAAACTAAAATATAAAATTTAGAAGAAAAGTTTACTGGTTTAAACATTAGTAGTGTTGTGGTATTTTATAAACACATAAATGTTTAAAGCTAAAAGTCAACTTAAAGACATTTTTCAATTGTCCACTTTATTGCTGTCGTTGGGAGTAATTGATAAATAATGGTCAGTAATTAATAAACTTAAATAATTAAAGCTTAAAATCAAAAAATTGAAATAAAAACCATAATGCAAAAAAATTGGCAAAATTTTTATTTACTATAACCAATTCCAAGTGCTTTATATTTTATAAAAAAAATTTTGTTTAACATAAAACAGTTTTCTACTTGAGATTTTCTAACAAAAAATAAAACAAAACTAAAAAATAAATCAATTATTGTTGAACTTTCAGTAAAAGTAAGACACTAAATAAATTAAAAACTTATGTTCTATGAGTTTCAACGAATTTTAAGAGCCAATTTGTTGTAAGAAAATTTTTATAGAAACTTTTTATAAGCTCTATTTAATTTCAACACTACAAAACAGGGCTCCTAGAATTGTAAAATAAAAAGTTCTGAATACTGAACAAAATCTTAGATGATTTTCCTTTATTAGTATGGCAAATATTCTTATTTTTTACTACTATGAAATTAACTTGAATAATTTTTTTTTAGTTTAATTTGTTGTACTAATAAAAATTGACTATTACTCGTAAAAAATTGAAAAATAATAAGCAAGCAGCAATAATTACAAAACTAAACAACTAATACTTGTTAGATTTTGTTTAAAAACTTTGTTTAAAAAAAAAATGAAAGAGATATTCATAATAAAAAAAAGTAACTGTCACAATATGTCGCCTTACTTTTAGTTTTAAGAGTAACATTTTAATGTATCTCTGAATGTACAATAGATCTTAATATTAAACAAGTTGATTTTATCAATAACTCAGTAGTTTTTATATCTATTTTTTTCTAGTTCTTAAAAAAATATTAGACCTTTTATTCCCAATAATTTTTCTAAATCATGTTAAATTTAACTTGTATAAAGTGTCAGAAAGCAATTATATGCTACAAGTTAGGCTTAAGTTGTTAGGCATGGGTACCAATAATTATTTAAAATTACTGAAAGTAAATGTTTTTAATTCTGGTATATCGAAATTAGTTTTAGCACTTATATTTTATTATTTAGTCTATACATTTAACTCAACATCACTCATGATTTCGAATTAACGTTAGTGGAGTATTAGAAGTTTAGGAGCACTAAAAATACTTCTATAACACATCAAAAAACACATAATTTTTAGATCGAAGTCATTTTTTATTTATTCTCATCTTATTTTAGTTTTAAATTGCACATCTACAAACAGTATGCTATTGATTGTAACAGACTGTTAATCAGAGTTCCTTATATACCTTATATTTACATCTGAATTGATTTTAACTGCTTTACAACAGTTTTTAAAATTTGTTCTCAAAAATGGCAATTTTATTGGATCCTGAATATTTATCAAAGCTAGTTGATTATATTTAATAGTTGTAAGCTAATATTTGTGTTAAAAATAAAGTGCCACGAGATGTCGCCTTACTTTTAGTTTTAAGAGAAGATTTTGAGGGTTTCTCTGAATGAGCAATAAATTTTATTATTAATAAAGTTAACTTGTCAATAACTCAGTAGTTTTTATAACTATTAATTTCTAGTTTTTAAAAAAAAATTACACCTTTCAATCATAAACTTGATGTATTGTTAATTTTGTTTTTTTTTACTTGTACACGATGTCAGAAAGCAAATATATGCTCCAAGTTAGGCTTAAGATTATAGGTACCAAAAATATTTTAAAAGTACCGAACTTATATATTTTTTGATTTCGTTATCTCGAAAATAGCTTTAGCATTTTTAAATCTTTTTTAGTCTAAACATTTAACTTAACATCAGTGATGATTTCGAATTAACGTTAATGGAACAAAATAAGTTTAGGAGAACTAAAATAAGTTATAAAACACATCAAAAAACACATAAAATTAAGATCGAAGTCATTTTTTTATTTATTCTCATCTTACTTTTGTTTTAAACTGCACATCTATAAACAGTATATGCTTGTTAACACAGTAAAACATATTATCAGACTGTTAAACAAAGTTCCTTATAAACCTTATATTAACATCTGCATTGATTTTAATTGTTCTTTACAACTGTTATTAAAATTTGCTCTCCAAAATGGCAATTATATTGGGTTTTGAATATTTATTAAAGCCAGTTGTTTACATTTGATAGTTGTAAGCTAATATTTGTGTCGAAAATAAATTGTAAAAAGGTGTTGCCTTGCTTTTAGTTTTAGGAGAAGTTTTAGAGCGCATCACTGAGCAGAAATTTATAGTCACAATATAACTAGTCTTGTTTATAACACTTTAAGCTTTCTTTATGATTGCCTTTTGCTAATTGTTCAAGTACAAGTTTTAAACAGGTTTCTCAAAATGTTTTAAATTTATTAGTTTTAGTTACATTTACATTTCCTCCTTTTTACTTGTACTCAAACCCAAAAAACAACTGTAAACTTGTTTACCTTTTTAAATTTGTTGGTTTCTGCAAACTAATAAGTTGCTAAATTTAAATGTTTTTATTCTATATTACTTCAAAAAGTAGTTATAAAACTACAATTTTTTTAAAAATATTTGTCTCAACATCATAATACTATCGAATTAAAGTGAGGCTTTAGAAGCATTAAAAAATTGTATAAAACAATAAAATATAGCAAGATTAGATTAAAGTCTGATTTTAAACAACACTTGATGTTAAACAACAAGTCAGAAATTGAAAAACAATGCAATAGAAAAGTATAAACTTCGAAAAGTTTAATGGTCAGCAGCAGTGGCGTCGCGTGGTATTTTTATTAGGTGGTGCAGAATTTTTAAAAAATCCCCTACTTTAAAACTCTTTTTTATCTTAAATATAGACTTTTTTCTATAACAATTTTATCATCTACTTTAGAATTATTTTAATGAAGTTAGTTTATACAGTTTTAATTTAACTAAAAGTTATCTTTTATCAATATAAAAAATTCATATTAATTTTTGAGATATGGTAATTCACAGTCATAGGTACAAAAGAATCCTTATTAATATAATATAAACTCGAACAACAAATAAATCAAATCACTATAATAATATCTTATTTTTATAAGTTGGCCTTAAAATCTTTAGATGTTTCTTTTATGAAACAAAACAATTTGCTAAAATAAATATTTAAAACACTAAGAAAAAAAGTTATAACAAAAGTAATTATTTTTTTTGTATATATAAAAATATATATTTATACTTAAAAATTTAAAACTTCTCTTCAACAAAAGTATAAAGTTTTCTAAAAATTAGGATAAAAAGTTTGATAAAAATTGCTTTAAAAGTTATGGAGAACATAGGTTTTCAGTAAAATTGTATTTTTTTGGTGCTTTGGTTTGCTCCTTGTATAATAAATCATTGTACTCTCTGGCTTTGACCAGTTGTATCTAAAAGTTTAATTGGAAATTTCAAGTTTATTAAAAGTAACTATTAGCTTTCTGAAAACGTAAAAATAAGAACAACATGAAAAAAGAGCCTATACACCCCTTCCCCCCTTACCCTTCAAAATTTTGCACAATTTTTTTTACAAACATTTAAATTTTTATTAACTTTTTTCTAAATTTAATGTTTTTTTGTTGGAGGTTTAAAATTCAATAGTTCTTTAAGGGTATCTTTTCTTTATTTAAATTTAATTTGTTTTTCATTTTGATGACAGTATTTTTCTCAGGAGCTCAACTTTTTTAAGTTTAGTTGGTGAGGCTGTTGAGTTTTCAAGAAATTTGAAGATAAATTATAAATATGTAACCATTATAGCATTAAAAAAATTGGTTAGTTAGTTTTCATGTGGCCATAGGGGTAAAACACTTATTTTTTAATTATAAATAAGCTTGTTATTTTCAGAGTAAAAACTAAAACTGCTTTAGTCAGCCTGAATATTTTTCTAATTTGGTCTGTTTTAATTTATCTTGGGTCATCTTTAGTTTTTTTTTAATTTCTAAGTTATTCTGATTATGAGGCAAGGCAACCATGTTTCAGAAATTTTATCTAAAATTTTTTTTTTGTTAATAAAAAAATTAAACCAAAAGTCATATAAAGTAGACTAAATTCTCCTAAAATGTTAAACTACTCTAAGTAATCAAAATTTCTAAGTTAAAGCTATTTACTTTATTTAAATATGTGACTGTATCAATAATACTAATTTTTATTTAATATAAATCTAAATTATTTTTCTGTAAGAGTAAACTAGAAGTTTATAATAAACTGTTTAACATTTATTTTCAGCACTCAAATTTTATATTTTTTTATATAATTTAATTAAATATTTTATTAACTTTATGATAACAATAATCAGTTATAGTTAAGTTTATGTATGCAGATTTAAATAAAAATAACAATTTTTTAAGACTTTGGTGATTTAGGTTTTTTGTCTATTTTTTTCAAAATATGTAGTTTATGACAAGTTTTGTTCTTTTATTGTTTCTTTTTAATAGAAGTGGTCTCTTAAATTTAAAAAATCATGGGGGTACATAAACTTAAGTTTAATCCTTTGCACTTTGCAGTAGCTTAGCTTTGTGTTTACTTTATGTTTACAATAGCTTGTATATGATACTTAAGCAAGTCCTGTTTTAGGCAATTTTCAACTTAGCTTACTTACCGCAAGATATTGATTTTGCGGTAATTCTTGAAGAAATTTTGCTTTTTTGAGTTCATTTGCGGCAGTCAGCTAAGAGTTTGCGGCAGTGAAGTGGGCAAAATGGTCGTTTTCAAAATTGGAGTTTTAAAAGAGATTTCGTTTAAAAAATAACGAAAACGTTATAGATACTTTTTTTTTCTTACAAAATTTCAAGGTGGTGCAGTTGCGGCAGTGCAACACCCCACGCGACGCCCCTGGTCAGCAGTAAAAGTTTGCTACTGAAAATAGATAGTTGTAATGCGTTAAATATAACTTTTTTTATAATCTTTTTATACTTGTATTTGTAAGTTATAATGGTTAGCATATCTAGCTAGAAACTCGAAATTAATTAAATTGATGGTATGCCACCTTTACATAAACATATACATTAAATTACTAGAACACATTTTTTGTTTTCATAGTAGACAATAAAAAAAGTTAATATTAAACAAATAGTACTATTTTTAAGTTTTGAGTGCCCTAGAGTTAAATCATACCACAAGTTCAAATCTTTATTTTAAGTTAGGATATTTTTTTTAACTTAATTTAAGTTAAGGTTTAGATCCTGTTATACTTTTGCCGATGTTGTCTTTGAGTGTCTAAATACATAAATAAAAAAAACTGTTAGTTCATGTTTTCATTATTCTTTTTGAAAGTACAAGACAAAAAAAATAACTTTTAAATTTTATATGTTAAGATAATACCAAAACATCTCAACTTGTAAAATCGAACAAAATTTTTCTGAGAAGAGATATAACTAACGAAATATCAGATTGCATCAAGAGCAAAAAAAAAACAATTGTAAATTCATCAACCTACCATCTACTATCAAGTATTTTTTACTTTTATTGCTGAAATTTCATCAGAAGACTTGCACCAGTGCTTCACCGTGGTTGCTCAGACTTGTAACTCCTTGCAGCTTGAGTTCAAAAGTGTTGAGAAGTTTCTATCAAGCTCTCACTCTGACCTGGTAGTTTTTCGCGCTGCAGAAGATTGACTGAACAGTAGATATTGAGACAGAAGTAAGTTTGCAGAATGTTTGCTTTTCAAGGTTTGAATGCCTTTGCTTTTCATCGATGCTTTGTAAAGTGTTTTACAAAAGCCTCGAGTTTCAGACAAACGTTCACCTTTCTATCGAAGTGAAAGTTGTCTTGTATTGATAAAGTTTTATAAAACAAGAAAGTATTTTATTAGTGTAGAGCAGGAAGATACCATACTAATAGGTATTGTAACAGTGAACTATTTAACACACTGTTCGATATTAACGAAGAAACACAATCTGGAGAAAAAGTAGGAACTGTGTACCACGTTTTAAACGAAGATATTCAAAATTACAAATACAAATTTAAAGCTACAGAAAATGATATTATAGAAGTAGCTCATTTCAAGGTATATCTTTAATTCTTTCAAAAAATCATGATTCAAGTTATACAGAAGTAATGTACTTAAGGAAATATTTGCGTTCTTCAAACACTAGGAAGATTCAGTCATATATTGGGACAATCTGTCGAAATTTTGTGTTTGTTCTTTCATCGACGGTGTTGGAGACACATTTGAATATGATTTTTCGAAAAATTTTGTCTAGAGTTTAACGTAACAACTAACAAAAGGACCGAAGTTGTTTCAATGTACGAAGTTAGAAGCGATCCAGTATGAAAAGTTTTTAATGGAAAAGCTGCGGTACCCGAAGGATTAAATTTTATGAGAACATTCTACATACTGTTAAGACATATGATCATGTAGCCAACACCTGGTAAAAACTTCTCCAAAGTGATTAATCCAAGAAGTTGTCACGCTTTAACAGCTACTTGTTATAAGCTGTTCACTCTCAGACTTGGTACAAATCATTTTATAGTTTTTGCTTTCTTGCTTTAAAAATTGTGCTGAGACCAACAGTCGATGATTCCAAGCTTTATGGAGTTTTTGCTGCAAGCAGCAAAATTATTATCTCAGAATTAGAATTATCTAAAGCAGCTTTTTTACGGTTTAAATTAAAATAAGTGGTAAGGAACACATTATGATTTCAAAAATTGTATCGATAGTTTTTTTGATAGAATACCTCAAAATTAAAACTAAGCAAAGTTTTAAAACTTAAGTAGTTTCAAGGTTACTAAGATTTTCAGATTTTATACTACTTTACAGTCAAAAAAAGAGTATTTAATGTTTCAAAGATTCATTAAGTCTATTTTTTAGATTATATTACTTTTCTAAACTAAAACTAGTAGTTTATATATAGTTTTTGAACATACAGAAACTTTATAAAGTTTACAAGGATTTTTTTTTGTAAGATGTTATATAGCTTCTTGTTTTTTATACAACTTAAAAGTATGTTTGAAAATCAAGCTGTAGATAAAATTTTTTGTTTTCTTTTTTCTTAATTAAATCTACATTTTGACTTTTAAAACTATTTATAGCAATCAATGTACATTCAATAACTAATTATTATTTAATTTTTAATTTTATTTATAAGTATGAAAGATCTGCTTCATGGTATTTGTTGAAAATTAACTATTTTAAAAAAAGTTATTTTTAAATCTTCACAAAACTTGTACAATTATAATTTAAACAGAATCTCACTTCTATCAAGCACGGTTCTCCAGACTTAAATTTTCTCAATTATTTGTTTTTATAATTTAATTGAAAACTATGTACAGTATAATATCTACACAGAATATTTATGCACTAAACTTTACAGTTTAACGAAAAAGTTATACTCTATATCTTAACACTTTAAAATCAAAAACTTAAAGTTTTCTATTCTGGTGTAATTTTTATTTCTCAGATACGCTCTTAAATATGCACAACGTAAGTTTTACTACATGGCGTTAAATTAATAAAAAGTTACTAAGTATATTACTATATCTTGTTTAAAACAAATCTAAATTTTAGCTCAACATTAGGTGGGCAACATACGTGATTTTTAGCTATAAGATATCATCTTCAAAAAAAAATCAGATATGTGGTATTAATTATTTTCGAATCTACTCTTGATTTAATATTTAGTAAAGTAATTACTTATATCATAGTTTTATGTTGAACATTTTAATGTCGTTTAAACTATATATAACAAAACTTTTTAAAATTACATGGCTCTTTAGTATATTTTATTACAGGTCTAATTGGCGAAAGACTTCTTTTAATTAATTTATGAATAGTAGTATTTAATACAACGTTTTTATACTACTAATTAAAAAACTCTCTGATAAAGTTTCTTAACTTTAAAAAGAACATTTTGTTATGAAAACTAAGTTGGCGCTTAAATTCTGAATAAATAAATTTATTGTTACGTCATATAATAAGTGCGCTTATTTAAAGTAATTTCCATAAACATTGCTATTTGACAAACTCTGGTTTAAAATGTGCATGAAAGTAGAAAACTTTAAAAGTTTTTCATAGTTGTTAGCTTTAATTTACTGTTTGACAAATGAATTAAGTTAAAACTGTCTTATATCATTAGCAACATCTTTTGAAGTAACAGTTAGTTTTAAAGTTGTTAAAAGAGCTCATCCAAAATGATCTAGGCAAGTATATGTGTAGTAATTGTAAACTATAGTATTTACTAAGCTTTGATATATCTTAAGCGTGATTGACAGACAAACTACGAGCCTTATATACTAAAACAAAGAAGAAATAACAACATAAATGTTCTTACAGGTCTGTTAAAATGTGGTAGCTAAAAATTAAGTATTGAAAAGTTTAGTTTATTGAGTATTTTACCTTTATATTATACTTTTTATCAAAACTGATCTCAGCCTTAGTAAGACCTATAATAAAGTGGAATATTATTCCTAGCAGGAATTTTTTAAGATGGATTCTTTATTTAATTTCATAAAATTTAAAAACTTGAATTGTTAATCTCAGTTTTATTCTTCAAAAGCAGTTGTGCTACTTAAACACCTGTCTTATAACAATGGAAGATGAAAATATTATTACATTTAAAGAACTTACTACAAACCAATTAAACATCAGAACCTCTTAGCATGAAATGAAAATTTTTATTTCTCAAGTTTTTATCGACATATCCTTTTATTTTCTCCTCTTTATCAATTGTAGTTACAATGAGCCAGTTAAATTGTCTTTAGGAAGAACATTACCTAAAGCTCATTCTTTTTTGCAAATAACTTCTACCTTTTTTGTATTGGTTAAATTCTGATTATTTTAATAATATCTATTCTGTATAACTAAACTAATGCTCACTTGAATGATTCATATTAATTAAAACTAAATATCTACTGTAGCTGCATGAAAAGCTTGTTTTTCCACAATGTCTTCAACAATCAAAATTAATGTTTATTCGCTAATAAATTGGTTTAAAAAAAATTATTGAGCTTGATATGATAGCAGAAAAAACATACCTAACTTTTGGGTTCGAGCTTTTGATTACCTAACTAGAAAAATAAGTGTTTTGAAATTTTAGTAAACAACATAAGAAAAAATATTCAAGTTATTTATTTAAAAAGCAACAGTTTCGGCTATAAATGATGCTCCTGCATCCTGGTTCAACTAACTTGTCATCTTTAAGTAGGATTAAACGTTCTTTATATGTTATGTCACTTTTCAATGAGAGCTTTCAATCCGTATTCTCTTATGTAGAACCCAAGTTACTTATCATTATAATTCAAGGAAGGGCTGTATGTTTAACCAGAACGCACAATTTTTTTTCTTCGCATTCTTTACTTAAGGTATTTTTATAACAAACAAATCATTCCCTTCAGACGGAAATTTCATTAGCACTCCTTTTTTAGACTTTTGCGTGACACCAATTTTTTTAACAATTGCCACTGTATGCATACGTGAGAAGAACTACTCTTATTTTTGAAGTGTACCAACTTTTGCTGTCTTTTTTGTGAGTGTTAACGTATTTATTAGCTTTTTGATTAGGAGCTTTTTAGTAAGTACCATCCGTTTTCGCCCATATAATGGCTTAACCATCAACATGCTGTAATGCAATGTCAAATAAGTTCTTTTAGTTATCAGCTAAACGATTTTCGATTTGTTTTAGCAAATGGTGTGAAACACTTCGTGATATATGGTATCGTAAGAGTCTGGTAGTCCTGAGATGTCTAGTTTGCTTAAACAGCTCAAAGTCCTAGCCAGCAACACCTGAAGCAAAAGTTCAATTTGTTGAAGTCACAGGCTCCTCTCTAAACGATGTTCCTTCATCTTGGTTTACGTAACTTGTAATCTTTTAATAAGTCTTATCAAAGTGTAAGACTTAAGAACTTTTTAAGCACTATCTAACATCTCGGAGAAAATTAAAGGATGGTAGCAAATAATTAGTGGGAGATCGGTGCAGACACCGTTTTTATCATATTTTTCTATTTTATGGACATCTTTAGCTTAACTATTTAATTCATCTTCTATATATTGCAGATCATCTGCACATTAGAAAACTTTTTGGAATTAACATCAGAAATTTTACGCTTGAAATTAGATATTTATTGACAATCTTTAAATAAATTACTAGTTTGTAAAAATATTTATCTAGGAAATTTATCTAAAAATAAAGAGTTTGTTTGCTCATAAATACTTGTGCATAAACAACTACTTGGTTTGTGACCTATAAAGTTTATTATTTTAAATTATTTAGTAAAGAAAAACCTGCATAAAGACATTATACCCACAATTTTGCTTATACAATCTACTAAATAGTGTGAATGTAGTTGGATAGATATCAATTAAAACTTCGTTCCTTACAATTTTTGCCACAAATTTTTTATCGTTTTGGTCAAAATGTTTTCAAAATAGTGCATTTTATTGTCTGTTTTAAATTGTGAACAGTTACTAAAAAATTAGTATGATCATAATTCTAACATGTTACAAATTTTTTATTAGATATATCATTGTTTATAACTTCAAAGTTACTGAACAATTAAACAAACTATTTTCATTTAACTTGTAAGGTTGTAAATTTCTCCAAAGAAAACAAATTCTGAGTTGTATTTATGATACAGCCAGGCAGTATTAAAATTTTTGTTACTTTTAAATTATTTATACTATTGTCTTGGCACCCACATTGTTTTGCAGAAGTGAATATAAATAAAAAAATATATTTTGAAAAAGACCCACATTTAGTTAAATCGAAATTTAATAAAGTTTTGTTAACATTTAGCTCTATATTGCTTTATAGCCAGCGTAAAGCACTGCTTACCACCAATTATTTCAAAAATTATGCAATTTAATCTTATGCTAAGAACATCAGGTTTACTTTTAATCGTTAAAATAAAACTTAAATGTTAGGGTTTTTATGTGTATAAATATTCAAAGAAGTTAAAGGTAGTCTTTAGACCAACTAATGAGTATTTTTGTTTACAAAAACTTACTACGATAACATGATAACAACCTTTATCACATGTCTTATAAACATGAAGATATATCTGTTTAACACTAAAGAAAATATATATTTTTAAATCAACGAATTGCGCTTTCGTTGCTTCACGTTGGCACGTACAAAACTTCTTCTGCTCATTTCATTATTAAACCTCCTCACCACTAAACTCCTCGTTCCGGATGATCTCACCTACATTTTTTTGTCGGATGGATCTTTGCATCGCCCACAGAGACGTTCTTAGGCTTTATTCCTATGAAAATAATACTGTTGATAATGAATTCATAAGTAAGATTTTGTCATTCTTATTTAATATCACCTATCTTTTCCAAACGAAGGAAAATTCTCTATCAGTCCCTGCAAAGCACTTTAGTGATTTCAAATTTTTTCTAACTTCATTATCTACAAACCATAAAAAAATCTATCCAGACCATACTTGTGCATTTCAAACTTAAGAAGTGAGTTTTCGCCGGAGCATTACTTTTTACTTCTTCAATGAAACCTGATAGTAATAAAAACAAGATAAACTTAAAACTTTTCAGTGTAGCTCATATCAATTTTTTTATGCTGTATTTGCTGTTCTGCACTAAAAAAGTTTGTTACAAGCAATGGTACTTCTGTTTTGGATTTAACTTGAATGAAGCAATTTTAATCAGAGTAAAGTTACTGCACTGCGTTATATCCAATCGGCATATATGGTTTACATTTTTCTAAACCTATACTTTTTACATGACGTTTATTTTACCAAATAACCGTTGAAACTCAGTAGATTACCTATTCAACAATTGCTGAACCCTTATTTTTTGCAGGTGTTATAAGAAAAGAGGTACTTACGTATACTATATTTTTATTTTCACTTATAGTTGATTAAAAAAAAACTACATGCTTAAATTATCAGCTAAACAGTTTTAAAAATTTTAACTCCTTCTTAGTTTTATTTATGTTATAAAGCATTTAGTAAGAATTTCTAACTGTTGCACTTAGATCGTAGATTTCTTGCACTACATTATTATCAACTGAAGGTTATGAATACCCTTCCGCTTAATTATATTAATATTATATTACATATTATTTTATATAAAAATTTAATGAGCTAGAGCTTGTCTTTCTCTTCGACATACGAACAACACTTAATTAATAAAGTTCATGTTCGATTGAGTATGTTTTTCATCAGATTTTTTGCAGATCTGATAGACTTTTTATGCTGAGGTTACAGAACTAGAACGAAAAGCCCATGCTAATATACTTAGTAGTTAATATTTCTTTCGGTTTATATAATAGAAACTCTTTTGGCGATTTTTTTTGAGTTTTGTTTTTATCAAATGAGAAACGCCATAATTATGTTTCATCTGTGCTTTTTGAAAAATATAACTTAGTTTGAAACAGCTTTTACTCTGCCAAGTATTAACTAAACTGGTCAACAAATCTATATTCCATTTCTCTAAATTTTCTAAACATACTGTTTTTTGGATAAGCTAAATAGAAAGCAAATTTTTCATTAGTACCTTAATTTTTGTAAAATAAAACTACTTTTTATGAATTAATCTTTAATTATACCAATTACTAGCTAAACTGGTCAGTCTCGTTTTAATTTAAGCTAGACCACAGTCTCTTTATTTTTCAGTCTCTGAATACTTATTTTGAATTTTTAAATGGGGCCATAAAATTGGTTTTTTCTGTTTCTATAGTAGATCAAAAATGATACTTTAAGAAAACATTTATTAACATTAAAAACTAATTTGATGCACAAATGCCCAAGTACCCAAGATTTTATGACTAACCAAGATACCTAAGCTAACACAGACGGTCTGAAATTCTATTTGAACTATCATTAGAAGAAAAATCTTTAGAAATACTTGGAGATGAGCTATTCAGCTAAAATAGTAGTATTGGTTTTAGGACGGTCGTGTGCAAACAATCTATAAAGTTTTGAGCACATTTGTTATTATTTGTTAAAGTGTTGAGTTGATTTTTCTACAGTTTTCATTTACATGCTGTTTTTACGTTAAGTTTTTTAATCAAATAGTCCAATAACTTTTAATTTAGGTTTTGCACAAACTCTTCATTACCAGTTAAATCACTTTAATTACTGTATAAAAAACTTATTTAATCTATAAAGGGTTATTAAAACAGTAGTGTTCACCTCGTCTACTGCAACTTAATAAACATGGGTTATCTTTTAATAACAACACTTTATTTTAACACATTAATTTGTCTGCTATCAACTGTTTATTAAACCTTTTACATCACCACTTTTGGTATCTGATTTCGTTCCTAACTGAGATTTGTTGGCTTCTCCAAGGATATCTTTGAAATTTCTTCGTTTCTAGATCTTTTATTTAAAGGTTAATTAATCTTTTTTTTTTTGCGTCACTAGAACTTAGGTTAATGTTAATCACAACGTGTTTTACTATTTATAAGGCATAGATTTATAAGGCAGAGATAATACAAATTGAGCTTCACATCTAGGTGGTCAGTTGTCATCATTGTTGATTCAACGGTCACTCGTAAATCCATAAACTTGAATAACACATGTGTTTTTTTTAACTTTTCAACTTTATAGCTAGGAAAATAAGCAATACAGATAGATCATCGTCCCTGTAGAACCCAACTTATGATTTTGTATAGCATTTTTAGACTTTTACTATGACATAATTTATTTTAATTAAGACAATATTATTTTCAAATTGGACTGTATATGCGTGGGGTTACAAAGTATTTTGAATGTCACCGTTAATATAGTCTAAATTCGTCTTTTAACAAAATTACTGGTAAATTGATTTACAGAACATCCAATTTCAACATGTTTGAATGATTGGATTTTATTTTCAGGTTACTTTTTATTATTGAATTGTATAAGTTATTCAAAATAACAGTAGTCATTTATAAGTATACAAATGCACATAGAATGGAACAACTTATAAAACACTGATGTACAGAATATAATGAATATTGAACGGTGTCAAAGTACTTGGTACGTCAAGCTTTTTAAGAAGCTGTTTTTATAGTTGTCTAAAGTGCACTTAAACAAACATTGCAATGAGTTTTAGTTAATAGTGAAGAAGTACTTAAATAAATTAAAGTCATTAGCTTTTATATAACCTTGTTTTATGGATTACTTATTAAGAATTTATACACCAAATGCACAAAAGTTTTTACTTTTACCTCAAAGTTGTGATAGAAAATTTATCAGATTGTAGAAAAAGTAAAAGTTGCTATTTAAAAGACTTGAAAAACGTTTATTTTCGTGTTATCGGTATAAAGTTGTAGCATCAAACTGAATATTAAAACTTTTAAGTTTATAATTTTAAGCAGCTAAACAAATATGTTAAAAAAAATTTTTAAAACGTCGATAAACTTTTTTATAAAATACATCGAAAGAACATTTTCATAATTTATAACTTTGATATCTTTATAGCACATTAACGCTTATTTGAAAACTACTTAGTTTAGTACAAAAAAGCTTTTATAAAAAAAATCTTTTTCTGAAAATATTGTAAGCTTAAACTATAAAAAATATATTATATAACTTATACTTTTATAAAGTAAAATACGTCTATGTATACATATATTTTTCGTGTACCTAATATTAAAATAAAAAGGTTTATAAACGAGTTATAAATAAAAAATTGCTTATGATATTTTAGTGGTTATATTTGTTTGTAAGTATTCCAACTAGAAATATCCCTAAGCTAAACTAAATGCTTCAGATACTGTAAAAAATAGCTCAAATTAGATTTGTGTTAGTTAGTTTTAAACTTTTCAAAGTATTTAATGATTGGTTGTTATAATTTATTTCAATTGTATTACATATAATTTTAATGTGTATACTTTTAATAAATTTTATCATTTTTCAAAAAAAATGACTTTTTTGAATTGATATGACGTAATTGACTAATCAGAATCTCAACTTATTTTATTTTTATAATAATTATATTATATAAATAAGTACATACTATAAAATTTACAAACTATGCACTTAATAAAAAAACAATGGCAAAGAATAATTTTAACAACAAAAAATTTCCTTCTATAATTTTTTTTTTTGATAACGTTTTTTTGGTAAAGACTAAAAATGTAGTTATAAAAAAGCAAACAGTATTTTTAAATATTAAAAAAAAAAACTTATTAGGTTTCCTCAGAAAAAATAGATAAAATATATTATAAGTTTTCTTAAAACACCGTAATCTCAGTTTTTTTTTTTTTTAATACTCAACCATCTGTTAAAAATGTATATATATCAATAAATTAATTCATATCAATAAAAATGCATAGTAGAAAAAAAAAAAGTTTGTAAATATTGTGAAGTTAATTCAAAAAAGTTATTTTATAAAATAGTCCAAAGAATAGCCACATAAAAAAAGCAGCAATTTAGACTGAACTACTTTTATTGTAACCAAACAAATCAAGTTTTGAACTAAAGTTTTTTGTATTAAATGACAATTATTAACTCCTTAAACTTAAGTAAATAAACAAGTAGCAATGACCACTTATGACCTTGATAATCACTATTTAATAATTAATTTTAAAGGTTCATTCTGGAACTTTCCAAAATGACTTAGAGTTGTTAAACATACTGGTAGCTCAGTCCATAATTTGCTAGCGATTTTCGACCACTCTTGTTGCTAATTCTAGGCAGGGAAAACTTGTTTCTGAAAACCTAGTATGATAACTATGGCTGTTTTATTACGCTTTTAAAAATTAAAAATCAAAGTGAGCTGGTAAAAAACTTTTGTTAAATTTAAACATAAAAAAAACCTAATTCACATAGATGCAGGCATTCAACAGTCATTTTTTTACAGCTTTAAATTTTCAAACACTATCATCATGTTTCTTATAATGTATACATCTAAGTGCTCTGATTATAAGAACATTGACATTATTCATACTTTTTTTATTTGCACCCAGCACAAGATACCATATCTAACATTTCTCATAAATAAAGAATTTGCGCTTAAATATAATGCCTTTTCATTTAAGAAATGTCTTGTTTTATGTAGTACACCCATTATTTTTGTTTTGTTTTTATAGTATCTATGTGTTCTGAACATTTTAAACATCTGTCTATAACTATTTCAAAATATTTGTAACATCTTTGTCGTTTTTATAACTGTT
This sequence comes from Thalia democratica, assembly GCF_965202585.1. Taxonomy (NCBI): domain Eukaryota; kingdom Metazoa; phylum Chordata; class Thaliacea; order Salpida; family Salpidae; genus Thalia; species Thalia democratica. The sequence continues at coordinate 23,424,845 of NC_139165.1, forward strand.
TTACATGTTTTTATAATTAGATATAAATTTTAAAAAAATAATTAATTTTTAGAATGATTTAGAGGCATACTTCTGGTTTTAACAAGGTTTAGTTTGAGTTTGTTTACCATGAGCCAATCTGATACCTTTCTTAGTTCTATATTAAAATTTACCTGTCATCTAAGTATGTTTTTTATGTAAATGCTTTGTATACCTGCCAAGTTAAGGACACTAAGACTAGTGTTATTAGTAAGTCATATATATGTATTAGGAATAACATCGGTCATAACACTGAGCTTTGTGGTACCTTAGCTTCACTTTTTTTCACAGGTTTACTCATATCCTCCAAAGCTAACAAAATGTTTCATTCCATCTATATATTAACTAACTAATAGATTATACTACCTCTTACACCATAAATTTCCAATTTCCTTAAAAAAGTATTTATATCTACAGTATTAAATGCTTTACTTAAATCTAAAAAGACTGCACAAACTGCGTTTCCCTTATCAAAATTAGACATTACCCCTTCAACAAATTCTGACAAAGCAAAAGTGGTGGAATGACTGTCTCTAACAAAAAATTTATATAAAATTTTTCAAATTTCAAAGTTAAGTATTGAATGATAACCATGCAACATTTAAATAATTATTTTGTCTCCTAAGACATGTATTAAATATACTAGTCTCATTCTCATTAATTATTTTGATAGGTTTTATAACATTATCACTTTATTGTTTAAATTATATTTTTAAATGACAGACATCTTTAAAGAGGTTAAAATTTAATCATATTCTGAAATAAAACTTAGTACGTGTTATTACGTTTAAAAAAACAAAGGAATTTGTACATATATTTCTCTTACAAACATTCTTTACTATTTTTTACAACATTTGGTCTTAAAACTATTTATATCTTAGGTGTTTTTCTATTAAAAAAATATTTTTAATAAAAAAAGCAAAGTAAAACGCTTGATTGTTATTAAAAACAGACTACGAAAGAAATTAAAAATATTGCAACTTAATTAAAGAGCTAAGCTTAAAAAAAATATCAACTCCTTTATAGCAAATATACACTCAATAAGAAGTAATTAAAACTTATTTTGTTGTTTGTAGCGTTTATGTTAAAATTTAGAATTTGTATGAACCTTTTGCTAGCCGTATTGTATACAGCTTTAAAAATTACTCGACTGTAAATTAAAAACTGAAAAGACAATCTAGTCTACGCTACTATAACTATATATAAGCAAACTACTGATTACTTACTGTAAGGTTCCTTGTTACGTCACTAAAAGTCCTACAGCGCAAAATTCTTTGTTGAAGCATGACATAATGAGATTGTTTTCCATAGGTTTTGAGTTAAACTTCGCGCAAGGCCGGATTTATTAGTAATAACAACTAAGTTTCTGTGAAAATATCTATAGAAGTTGTTTAGGTACAAGTTTTAACTTCATTCCTTACAAACCGTATAACAATTAAACAATTAAAATTTTGTCTATTTAATTGTTAAGTGTAGTGTTATCTTTTTTTTGTAATTATTTTCGAAAAGTAGTAAGACTGTAGATTAGAATTCTTTTCAATTATGTCTGTTTGTTATGGGTGGGTGTCACTTTTGCTCGAGCTTTACTTTTGAACAAGGGGACACTTTTGCACGGCGATCCTTTTGCACGGCGTCACTTTTTCACGATTATTTTATAGCACGGAAGATCAATTTTGCATTTTGGTAAAAAGGTTTTTAGCTAGTACCAAATCTGTAACATAAAAAGAGACTGAAAACTAAAATTTTATAACATACTTATATTTAAGGCAAAAAATGTAAAATTTAAAAACTTAAACAGTAAAAGTTAATGTTATAAACAAACTAACGAAAATATAAAATAAAATTATTTACAAAACAATCATACCATGGACAAAAAAACTAATTTATCTAGAAATTAGGATAAAAAAATGCTTTAGGTGTAAGTAAAATGTTCTAATTTATTTTGAACTTTAGTATATTAATCAACAACTATGCCATTTTATATGTTTTAACATACGGCTACAAGTTTATTGTCCATATTATGAATCTAGGCATCAAAACCTAGACCACTTAAACTGAAAGACACATAATGAAAAACTAAAAACAAACACAAATATTTTATTTATTAAAACAAAGATAAAAGAGTAATTTGATATAAAATTTATAGGTTAACATAAAAAGCAAAATTTTAACCACAAACTTATATTTATTTACGCTTTGATGTAGAACGATCAACATCAAATGTTCAAATGCATTGACTAACAACAAAAATGAAAACCAAACGCTGCAAGGACATTAACAATAGACTGGCCAGATGAATAATCATTAAATACGTTGAAAAATGACTCATTATTAAGAGAGTAAAGGTACTGCTAACAAAATAGAACTATAAAGAAGCTAAATCTTAAAATTAAATCAACGGCTGATAAAAATAACTTATTAATATTACTAACACAAATATAATTTAGATTAAACTTTTTTTACTTCAATCGAAGTTCTTAAAACTTTTGAAAGAAACTGATACATTTAATAGTTTGTTCCATATTTCAACTGACCGACAAAAAAAAAGTATTCTGCTAAGACTTATTATTGAAATATTGCATCGGTTGAAGACTACTATTGTATATTTTTTTGAACATAAGTTCAAACTTCCAAATATTACTCTCTCATTGGCTTATCATGATCATGCAACATTATAGTAATGAAATAATCCAAGTTTAAATCATGAAAAATGCGCTATTTTATTGCTCTTTTCATTTTCACGCTAAATTAAAAAAAATACTAAAAAACAAACATCAAGTAAAATTTGAAATACCTTTACACTTCATAAACTAACTAAATCTTTCTTTTTATTTAACAATTGTTTAAAATTAAAACAATTTTGAAATATTTTCAAAACAATATATGATGCTAATAAAACATCAAGAGATATAAGTAAAAAGTAATACTCAAGATTCGTTTAAAAGCCTTCTAAATTAAGTTAATCTTTTTGTTTGAAAATTAACGAGATTGAGATTATTTTTATTTATAGTATTTCAAATTGTGTTATTTAAAATTAAAAATGTGTATTCATCTAGTTTATCTATATTATGATTAAAAGTATGAATTAATGAGTTGTGGTCCGTTATTATATTGTTCTACGTAAAACTTCAAATATATTCTTTTATTAAAGAATTTTATTTAAGCACTTACGAGGTCTTTGACCGAAATTTAGTTTGTAAAATAAATTTTTGAAAGAATAGATTTATGAAAATTTTACATTTAAATTTCATTAAAAAACTACCATAGTTTATTGATTCATAACAACTTTTGTTTAAAAGCGAATATTATTAAAGTTGTGGAAAAAAAATATTTTAATTTTTTTTGAGAAAATAGAACTTTCCCAGTTCATAAGTATATCCGTGAAAATATAACGCCGTGGAAAAGTTTTGACGTGTAAAATTTCGCCGTGCGAAAGTGACGACCGTGCAAAAATGTCTCCTCGTGCAAAAGTGACGCCGTGCAAAAGTGTCCCTTTGTGCAAAAGTGACGCCGTGCAAAAGTATCTCCTCGTGCAAAAAAGTCGCCGTGGATAAGTGTCCCCTCGTGCTGAAGTGACCCTCCGTGCAAAAGAGTCGCCGCTCAAAAGTGTCCCCTCGTGCAAAAGTGACCCTCCGTGCAAAAGAGTCGCCGCGCAAAAGTGTACCCTCGTGCAAAAGTGATCCTCCGTGCAAAAGTGACGCCGTGCAAAAGTGTCCCCTCGAGCTAAAGTGACGCTAAGCAAAAGTGACCCTCTGTGCAAAAGAGTCGCCGCGCAAAAGTGTCCCCTCGTGCAAAAGTGACCTTCCGTGCAAAAGTGACCTTCCGTGCAAAAGTGTCCCCTCGAGCTAAAGTGACGCTCGTGCAAAAGTGACGATGTGCAAAAGTGTCCTCTCGTGCAAAAAAGACCCTCCTTGCAAAGGTGACCCGTTCCCGTTTGTTATATGTGTATAAAAATAAAAGGAAGTGAATGTAAGTTTTTGATACTAAAATATACTTAGAATAAATTTTATTTTATTACCTTATATTTGAGTTTAAACAGTTATTTAAGTATCAACAATGATATTGAATTAAAGTTAGTAGAGAAAAAGAACAACTCACAAAGAAGTAAGTAAAAAGTCTTATAACAATTAACCAAAAAAATCTATGTAGGGTATTAGTCATTATTTGTCTAATCTCAGCTGGAAACATTTTTTTAAAACAATCCTACAACATAAACAATGCAATACATGATCGTATAAGCCTTTTAAAAAGCAATTTATTTCAGTTTTTATTTGTGTTGAGTTGATTTAAACTGTTTTGCAACAGTTTTCAAAATTTTTGCGCCATCAAATGGCTCCTTTTTGAAATCTTTGTATAATTACCACCTGGCTATTTATATTCTCATTTTGTAAGCTAACATTTGTGTGTAAAATAAGATGACGTCATGCTTTGAGTTTTGAAGAGACTTCTGCACTATTTGTATTTGCTTCACTGATCACAAAAATCTGAATTTTTCATTGAAGTTTTTAAAGTTGAAGTTAAACGTCGACATTAAAAAAATCTGACTAATGATCAGTATATATCAGATTTGAATTTGAAGACGTTTTACATTATTATACTATATAGTTTTAAAGTATACTTTTTAAGTTGCATAGTGTGTTACAATTGTTTAAAAGTTTAGATTATTTAAGTTTACAAGCTATACAAACAAATTGCTAAATACTTTATTATCTTTTCTTAAAAAACTGATAGAAAGTTAACATTAAAAAAAATTAGCTTTTTATTAAAATAAAATATTTTTAATAAATACTTTAAAATTATAAAAGTAATTTTAGAACATGTTTGTAAATATTTAACTATTAACAACTTAATTAATACGCCTTCTAATATCTATATTTAACGAATAGGATATAAATACAAAGGTTATTGTTATATTAAATATTATTGCTTTAATTTTTTTAATATAATTTATTAGTTTTAATATATACTGTTCTAAAAATATTACTGTTATTGCACTACTAATACTAATTTTGCATAAGTATATATAATTAATAATAATGACAAATTATACAGTATCCTTAATTTATTACACTAACACGTGTTTCTGTGTGTTAAAAAATTAATACACTACAACGAAGCTCTGTAATAAAATAAATACTGTAAGGCAAAATAGAAGCTAAAGTAGGTCTAAATTGCACGAAGATACTTTTCCACGTGGTTACTTACTTGCACGAATACAAAATTGCACGAAGATACTTTTGCAAAAAGATAAATGTGCACGAGGAGATAAAATTGCACGAAGACAAATTTGCACCAAGGGTCAATTTTGCACGAGTTAAAATTTTGCTCAATTCTAATCCAAACCTTTTATCACCCGAATCGATTCCTACCAAATAGTTTTTGCAAGGAGAGTTTTTTTGCATAGTGTCAGTTTTGCATAGGTGTCATTTTTTATGACTAAGCTTTTTACAAAAAGTTCTGTTTGAATAGTATATATTTTTTACTGATTCCACGTTTTGTGCCAGTCGTCACTTTTGCACGGTTAAATTTTTCAAAAAATTGATAAAACTTAGTTAACGAAGTTTATCTTAATACTTATATATAAAAAAATAATAAAAATTGTGCTAAATTTAAATTTTACCTGTTTGAACATTAATTACATATAAATGTAAAACTAAAGTTGAACATAAATTAAAATAAGTTTCACATAAACTTAAAATGTAACTAAAAGCTTTTATTAACAAATTATTCAACTTAAGCTTATTAACTTATTTATATATATAAGTTAATTATTCAGGGAACAAACTATTCAACTTTTTTTTGTTTGGACTAAATTTTCCTGTTTGACTTTGATTTCCATCGTTTTTATTTTGTAAGGCCGACTATCTAATCCTATGCTTATCCATGTTTGAATTTTAGTTTTAATTTTATTTCATCGCTCTGTGTTTATTTTTCATCTTTTTTGTGTCTGATAAGATGATTTTTTGCGAAACGACGTTACACAAACAAAGCATAACAAAAAAATACTAGTATACAAGAAAATATGTTTAATTCAACTAAAAACAAAATGCGTTTTAAAAGTTGTGGTTTTAATAATGTTTTTGTTTAATTATATTGTTTAAAATGTGCCAAAAAGGAACAACGGACAATATAAGAAAAAGAAAGTTAAAAAACTGTAGAAACTAAAAACATTCATCGAAGCTCTAAATTTTCTCAGGTTATCTTTAGCGAAAGTCTAGAGCAGGGGTCGGCAGGCAGTTGGTGCTCGCGGGCCAAAATTCAAGTTTTCAAAGTCTTCGCGGGCCGCAGTTTTAGTTTTGCTTTTATCCTTACTAGAGAAAGTTTTATTTTTATTTACTTTGATATTTCAATTTACTTTTAGATATAAAGAGAATGTCTATTTAAATTATAAATACTTTTTATAATAAAATTTACATTGACTAATGTACTTAAGTGTTAATAAACTATGTACTTTCTTAAAGACTAATAGGTTAAACTTAATATTTTGTAATTTTCTTATAACCTAACTCTGTATAATAATTCGAGCTTAATTAATTAAATATTTTAGAGGTCACACTATTATGCCTTGTTTGTACTATTAACCCTTTTTTCATCTTTCTAAAAATATTTATTAAAAAAAAGCGTCTAAAATAGTTTACACTCTTTGAAAATTCCGTAATTAATTGACTAAACAAATCTAATACTTATTTGTTATGTAAAAATCTAAAGCAAACTTTTAACATGATTAACTCTCAAACTCTTAATAAAATACCTTATTAGTAATCAATTAGTATTTAACATGGTTGCAACTTTAACAGCTAAAAGTCTAAGTTTTATCAAACCAGCCAAGTTAATTAAAAGTTAAAAAAGCATAAAACTTAGTGTTAATCAAACTTAAATACTTAATTGAAATATCATCATTATAAACAAGTACACAATATGTAAGAAGACAAGATAAAAAAAAGGATTAATTAACTACATTACGGTTGTAAAAACTATTCTAAAATTCAAAGTGTTTAAAATAAAAGTTTCACACACACCTGAGTCTTAAAAAAATGTCTTAAACAGGTTTAATCTAGTCTGTATTCTTCAAACTTTTAAACTAGCCTGCTTGTTTGGCAACCCAGTTTAAAGAAAAATTCGCTAAATAAATAAATAACGAAGTTAATTAACAGTAAATTAAATATAAATCAAAAAAAAAGTAATATAAGTCAATTTCAATGGACAAATACGGTTTATTAAACACTTTTAACAAAAGAATAAAAGCTTATTAAGCCTTTAATGAAGAAGAATAACTAACTTTTTATTAAGAATTGTAGCAATTCTTTATCTGCAATAATAATCTTGCATTTGAAAAGAGTAAATGTGAAATATAAGACGAGCTATAAGCATTGAAAAACGTTATTTAGGAGTTATTGCAAGAAACGAAAAACAAGCAAATCGCTTAAGTCAGTTCCAACAAAGCACATGATTATCTTCAGTACCTAGAGACTGATTGAAGAAAAAGTTACGGCAAGTTATAAAGTAGCAAAACTAATTACTAAAAAGAAGATACTTTTTAGAATTTTAATTTTCTTAAAGAATTTACGTTGACGGTAGTATAGAATTTTTGTTTATTTCTTTACTGACAACAAAAGTTGTGTTTAAGAAATGCCTGAAGATTATAAAGCAGCATAAATCAAATTATGACTTTAATCAATCCGTTAAGATGAGAGAATGATAAGACATTGTTATCTGAGAATTTTTATTTGAGTTGTTTTTATCAATTTTGAAATTTTAGAAGAATATCTAGGTTAAGTTCCAATGCAAAGCACAGCAATAGATAAATAGATTTTAAAAGCAAAGGTGCAATGCACCAATATAAAGTTTTTGAAAGTACAATTTTTTTCTTCTGTATTCAGTATAAAATTAAACTAAAGGTTAAAAAATCTTTTAAACATAATATTAATTATAAAAAGATTCTCTTAAGCTACTTTAAATGTGGTTTTTAACAAAAATATTTATATGGTAAATTTTTGTTTCAAATCAAAATTTCATTACTTTACATGTAAAAATTGTTTGAAATTCCAGGTTTTTCAAAAATTCTCAAATCAAACTTTTTCAGATTATTTAAATATAAATTTTCAGACTCCAAGTTTTTTTTGCAACACTGATTATTCACATTATATACAGTAGTATAAACAGTATTTCAAATTGTATCAGCTGCAAGATTTAATATTTAACATACATTATAATTCAAACCAACACTGTGTATTGACAAAAACATACATCATAAATTAAATTTTCCACTCTTTAAAGAAAAAAAGCCAGCCTTAGTGACAAAAAACTAGCTGATATTTTTGTATAAAAAAAGCAATTCAAGTAAATAACTGAAAAAAAGACTAAATTGGGCTGAGATTTAAAATCTTCAAATGGTCATAGTCTGAGTTTGTAGCAATGTTTAGTTATTTATAAAATTGAATTTGAACTTATTTGATTCACAATGTACAAACTTAATAAATTTACCATCTTTAAATCTAGCTTGTATTAAACTAGTAGGTTAAAAAACACCAATTTTTTATATTAGTATGCAATGCATAACAATTAACTTCATTTGCCTAAAAACATGGTTTGAAAAATAAAAATGTGTAAACAAAAACTATTTTAATATATGTGATATATATTGTTTTGAATGTTTCTGAACACACTTAGAAACTACATTTAGATACAATAATGTTAAACATTTATTCATAAACTAAACTTAATCTAATATAAGCAGTAAATAAAAAGTGGTTTAAAATATGAGCATGTTTGTACACTTGTGTGCAATGGATCTAATTTTAAGTGAAAAAACTACTAAAAAATCGAAACGTGTTAAAACCAAAATCAAATAAACCTTATTTCTTATTTTTATGTTATATTAAATGTATTTGTGTACACTTAAATATAATAGTTAGTAATAATACATCTATTAAAGAAACTTAGGTATAAAATACATTTAAATGAATACCTAAACTGTTTAGAAATGCTATTTTATTTTATTACTTTGCATTACTTTTGTGCAAAAAATACTTGCATTTGGTTTATTTATTAAGTAGCTATTATATTATTAACTTATTTAGTATACTAACTGACTTACTAAATCTAAGCACTCTTTACACTCTTTTTTTCAAACAATTATTTGCTGTTGTAGGAAGAAAGCTATTATGAAAATGAGAAAATACCCTGTTAGAAAGCTAATCTGTTTTTTTTTTGACATTTTTAAGCTAATACAGTAAAGTCTTTTTATTATTTAAAGTTTTTATACATGAACTTAAAACGAAATAAAACAAAACCAAATTACCAGTAGAAATTTAACTTAAAACATATTGTTGCTCAGCGGGCCACATTAACATGCTCGCGGGCCACAAAAATTTCTTTGGCGGGCCGCATTCCATTCTAAAATAAAACGTGCTCGCGGGCCGCAGATTTACCCTTCGAGGGCCGCAATTGGCCCGCGGGCCGCAGTTTGCCGACCCCTGGTCTAGAGTTTACAGAACTTAACATCTAAAAAGTAGAAAAACGCATTGACAGAAAAGTCTTGAATACATCAATAAATCCGTTCTACCAAGTTAGTTTGTGTTTAAATTTAAAGTTTGTTGTAAATCAAACATCTTAAAACAATACAAGTTTTATATATTAAGTTACTAAAAATTAAGTTTGCAATAATGTAACTTTAAGCAAAATAATTTTAAGTGATCCTTCAAAATATGAAGCCAAAACTACTCAGCTTCTAAAATCAAACAAAATCTTTTTGAAAAGAGATAACTCAAATGGAATACCATAGTACATCAAAAGCAAAATAACAATTGTAATTACATCAACCTATTATCAACTATTAAGTATTTGTTACATACCTGTTATTGGTGAATTTAACAAGATTACATGCACCGGTGCTTCACCATGGTTGCTCAGACTTCTTGCAGTTTGACTTCAAACGTGTTAAGAAGTTTCTATCGAGCTCTTAGCTGATCTTTCACTCTGACCTGGTAGTTTTTCGCGCTGCAGAAAATTAACTGAACAGTAGATATTGAGACAGAAGCAAGTTTGTAAAGTTTTTAAAGATTTGGGTGCCAGTCCAAGAATGCTTTAAAAAGTTTTTTACAAAAATTTTGCTTTTCAAACGACTGTTCACTTTTCTGCCAAAGTGAAGGTTGTTTATTTTGATAAATGAAATTTTAGAAAACAAGGAAGCTTTTAACAGGAAATCAGCTCATTTAAATATTATTTCGCTAAAAGCTCGTGCTTAAACTTTAACTGATAAGCACCGGTAAATAGACTGAAGTTGCTTCAATGTACGAAACAAGAAGCTTTTTAGCGTATAAAGTTTTTAATGTAAAAGTTGTGGTATCTGGAGGATTAGATTATTATGACATCAGTCTAAATACTATTGAGACATACGACCACATAGCCAACACTGTTCAAAAATGCTTAATATGATTAACTTAGGAGATGTTACGTTCTAATAGCTGTTAATAATAAATTGTTTACCCTTTGACCAATGCAATTCATTTCGAGGTTTTTGATACTTTTTGCAATAAAATCCTTTCTTTAAAAATATGCGATGAGACCTATATCCGATGATTCCAAGCTTTTTGGAGCTTTTGTTGTAGGGAACACAATTCTTATCCCTTGTCTGGGCAGCTTTTTACGACTTAGATGAAAATAAGTTTTCAGAAACGTTTTCAATATTACGGTTTTCAAAATATTGTCGATAGTTTTGTTTGTAGTAGAATATCTCAAACTTAGTCCTAAGCACAATTTAAAACTTAGGTACAGGGTTGCCACACGGTCAGGAAATCAGAAAAAAACTAAAAATAATGACAAAAGTCAGGAAAAAATGGGGGTTTTTGAAAGAAAAGTCAGGAATAGTCAGGAATTTTGACTAAGTTAAAAAAAGGTCAGATTTTGTCAGATTAATTTTCAAAATTCCATTTTTTCAAAAGCCTTCAAATAGTAAAAAATTAATAGAAAATCCGTTAAAGTCAGTTTAAAATTGCAAAATTTTTCTAAAAATTTACAAAATTATTTAGTTTCCAATACCTTCATCTGGTATAATTAATACAATATTTTTTGTAGAACTGCAAAAAATTTTTTTTGACAAACTGAACAAGTATTCTACTTGAACAGGCAGTTTTTTTATGCTCTAGTTAAACTGTGATATATACGCAAACTTTTCTTGCACTTCTTTAGTTATGTGATATCTCTTATGCAGCTTTTTTGATATTGTACCAGAGTACCCAGCCTGTTGTTGCCTTTATGCATGAGAACTTTTCGTTCTTGGTAATTAAATTGCTGTGCATCATTATGAAAGACGTGATAGTTACGAACCTCAGCTTAACCAGTTATTCAAGGTTTAATTAAATGATCAAGCTTCCCTATCTTGCTTGCAAATTTGAGGAAAAAAATATATTTGAAGAACAAAAGGTTTTAAATTTCAACAAAAATAAAGATTATTTGTTATAAAAGCGGTTGAAAATCTCCAGAGTAGAATAGCTATTGGAAGTACATTTGTAAAAAATATGACATGCCTTGAAAAAAAAGGAGTCACAGTTGTTATTAAGCGTTTTGCCAACATTGTGCGTTCCTTAACACAGTATTTTTTTTTATTTTCTACAGTTAATAAAAAAAAAACTTAAAGGTTAAAATCTTAATAATTTTTTCATTCAGATTATAGTATTTTCTAAAGTCAAACTCGTTGTTTATGTATATTTTTTAAACATACAGAAGTACTTTATAAAGTTTACAAGGATCAATGATTTTTTGATAAGATGTATATTATATAGCCCATTGTTTTTTTATACTGCTCAAAGAAATGTTTGAATATAAAACTCTAGATCAAGGTTTCCCAAAGTGGGCGATATCGCCCCCCTGGGGGCGATTTTAGTAAGTTGGGGGGCGATAATTAGTAAGGGGGCGAAAGGGTGGGCGATAACTAGTAAGGGGGCGAAAAGGGGGCGATTTTAAAATTTTGGGCTGTCATAAAGTTTTTACTTTTTATCTTGCTATTTTACTAACTTTAGCTTGCTACTAAATATTTGACCCTGAGATAAAACGAAAAAGTTTATTTTGTTTATGTAAAATATAGAGAAAAAAAGCAAGTACTTATGACTCCTACTATCAAGTAAATTACATATTTTCATTAATATATTTTCTTATTTAACAATTACATGGTTGATAGACGATCGGAATCCCTTTCACCATTTTATAACCAGACATATATGTTATTTGCGATCATAAATGGTTTGTAAAAATCTATATTATCTATTATCAACTATCACCTCACGATATTTCCAATTGTTTTTTGAAAAGTCACTAAGTTAGACAAAAAAATAAAACTATACAGGGTTGCCAATTTACCTAGAAACCTAGAAAAACCATGAATTTGACAATTTAGGCAAAAAAAACCTAAAAAATCAGGAATTTTAACAATTTCAACATATTAAGTAGTAAAATTTTGATTTGACACAAAAAAGCTATCATATAGATAAAAATATGGATCCCCTCGAGGCAGATCTTTTTGAAGTAAATGACTTACAGGAAACCTTCTCAAACTCACAAACTGACCTTGAATTTAAAGTAAATTTTTCCAAAGAACAATATGAAAGCCTTTGGACTTAAAAAAAAACTAAGTATCCAATCATTTGAGAGGAATTTAGATTGTTGTTTATAGTTTTTTCTTCTAGCTATATTTTTGAAAAAGCTTTCAGTTCAATTACAAAAATCTTGAGCAAAAGATCTTATCTAGATATTTGTAAAGGACGTTTTATTTTACTGATTAAGAATCAGATTATAAAAACTTGCAAGCAGTCATGAATCTCATCCTTCACATTATATTAGACTTCAGTAGCAGACATTATTTTATTAAAGTTTTTTATTTAGTTTTATCTTTTAAAATACTTTTTATTTAACCTGGTTTGCATTGTATAGTATGTCTTTTATAAAAAAATTTTTATTAAGTTATTTATTCTACAACAGGTTTGCATAATGCCTAATAAATATTAATTACGGTAGACTTCCTCTTGAGTTCGCTTTTTTTACCCAAAAAAAAGTGCAAATTTATATTTTCTTAAAATTTACTTAAATAAAGTCTATTAATAACTAAGTTTTAATAAATATAAAATACATAATATTTAATTGCTTAGATAGATCTATTTTTTTAATGAATGTTTGTTATATGTTTTAGTTGTTTTAATGTTTATTCATAACGTTATTGCATATAACATACTTATATTTATCATTTTTTTAAATAATGGTAATAATTTTTTAGTTTGCACTTTTTGATTTTGTTAGCAAACTAAAGCGGAAGTCTACTGTACTTATTAAATGGTTTATGTTTTAAATCTGTTAATAGTTTTATTTTGACCTGGTTAATTTTGTAGTTTATATTTGTCGTTTTACATTACACTAAAAGTTTTTATAGGATAGTGATTAAAGTATTTGTTGGAAATAAATTTTTTTGACATGTTTTTGTTATTACTTGTTTAATCTGTATAAATAAAAAAATCTTGATAACCATTAAAGTTTTTGTTTCAAATTTTTTTTTTGGTTTTAAAAGAGTATATATTTGACGTCTCTTAATGTAATGATTTCAAATTTTTCATTTATAAGATTCTGAAACTAAATTTTATTTTCTAATTTGAATTATTATTGTTAAAAGTTTATATATTAAAGAATTGTAAACTATTATCACAGCTGTTTTTTGTTTTATCTTAATTTCTAATATATTAGCAATTAGAATATGTTGTTTATTTTAATAGTTCAACACTAGCTTTTAGTTTTTCACTATTTTCTTTTGGTAAATTATTATAGGCTATTAACTAGAGAAAAAATAAATTCAAACAGTATCAAATAAGCCATCAAAAAGACTGCTGCAATTACAAAACAAAATTTTTAACTTTACAACTAACTTGCTTAGAATATATTTTAGCATTGAAATTAATAATTTTACTGCAATAACTGAAGCTGTTGATGAAACCACTTTTCATGTGAGATAATCAACCAGTCGGTCAAACTTAATCAAACTAATTAAGAGATTATGTTTTAATATTTATTTTATTATGTGTAAAACAAACTGTTCATTCTTTTATAGTATTTTAATCTCTGGTATAGTAATTTTAGAATATGCCTATTCATAAAATAATTTAAGTCTTTTGTGCGGCTTAATTAATTTACTCAGTATTAACTTCTAAATGTCCGAAATTCGTTATATGAGAGATTAATGTCAGGTTTCAATTAAGATTTCAGATGGGTAACGTACGGTTAAGATCCAGTCAAATTTCGACCCGCTAAGTAACTTTAAAACTACTTGTGCAAAATAAACAACTTTCAGTTTTTTGATACTTAATATTTTGAAATACACTTTCAATTTGGTTTTCAGTTCACCAAAGTATTTCCTAGATCACAATAATACTAAATCAATTATTACAATTTTGCTCGATTTTTTTTTAATTTCTTATATGTAATTTTTCTTAAATTATGCAGCCCGCTACTAGGCTTATAAGCAAACAACTGTAATTATTTTTTGAAGCCGTGTAAACTACTTTAAACACAGCCCAAAAGTGCGTGCATAATAAGTACTAGACTAAATAACATTTCGAACACAACTTTTTTGGCTCAAAAGTTTGTACTCAAGAGAAAAAATACTTTGTAAAATTGTGGGGGGCGATTATTTTTCAAATTGAAGAAAAGGGGGCGATTTAGTAAATGAGTTTGGGAAACCCTGCTCTAGATAAAACTTTTCGTTGTCTTATTTCTTAAATAAGTGTACATTTTGACTTTCAAAACTATTTTCAGCAAACAACATACATTCAAAGATTATTAATTTCCTTTTTATTCAATTTACTCAAAAATATAAATTATCTGGTTCATAAAGTTTGTCCTGGGCATAATATTAAACTGTATCATGGTGTACGACTCTATAACCGAAAGGTTTTTTCGTACACCAGGTCCTTGGACCAAATACTTAGCATTTTTTTTTCGTTCAGTACACTATAATATGTTAAAAGTTAATATATTATTTAAAGAGTATTTCCAAATCTTCACAAAAGTACAACAGTTATAATTTTAACATTATTTTACTTCTTTTAATCACGGTTCTCCAAACTTGAAATTTGTTATTTAATCTTTTTTTTTATTTTAATTTGCAAATTATGTACAGTATAGTAATAACTACACAGAATATTATAATTACTAAACTTACTGTTTAACGGAAAAGTTTAACTCTTTGTCTTAATACCTTACAACCTAAGTTTTAAGTTTTTTATTCTGGTGTAGTTTTTTCTTACTTAGATAGGTTCTTAAGTTTGCACCTTAAAATGGCGTTACATTAATAAAAAATTTCTAAATATATAAAGGAAGCTTGTTTAAAACAAAATATTTTTTCAAAGCTTAACATAGAAGTGGGCAACGTACGTGATTTTTAGCTATAAAATATCATCTAAAAAAATCAGATATTTGGTAACAATTATTTTAGAATCTACTCTTGATTTAATATTTAGTAAACATTTTTATTTGTTTCACAACTTATTGTTGGTTTTTTAATGTTGTTTAACTATATATAGCAAAACTTTTCAAAATTACATGGCTCGTTAAAATTTTATTACAGGTCCAATCAGCGAACGACTTCTTTTAATAAACTTTTAACTAAACAAGACTGTTTAAATCAATTATGTGACAAGAGTGACTACGATGTTAACAACACTTTAGACAGACTGAATTGCACTTATTGTAAAGAAGTTGGATATACTGCGCGAAGTTGTTTGCAGCTAAATGAAAAAAATTCATCATGTAGTTCAGAATTGGAAACGTTGTTACATATGCTTTGTGCTACTGAATAGAGTGTTTTATTTATTTTAGAAACTTAATTTCAAAGAAGTTTTAAGAACTTACTGTTTGACTTATATTATCTGGTAAATGTAAAGTATTTTTTTTTAATCACAGGCTAAATTATTTTGTTTTTGCACTGTTTTGCAACGAATAAATTTTTTTATTGTTCAAAATGTTTACGGCTTTTTCTTTTGATAAACTACTACAAATGTAAAATTATTAATAAAACAAACTTTGATATACAAAGATCAGCCTTAAATTAAAAATAAACTGTATTTAGAGTATAGTTTCACCCGGCTTGATATTGAATATTCATTCATATTTAAACTAAAATGGGAGTAAATGTAACTCTCTTGAGGTAGCCAATTATTATTTTCTTTTTTTTAAGTTTCTTTCTTTAAAGTTTCATTTGTAATTAAAATTTTAACTACTTTTAAATAAAAACAAACATTATTCTTATTGTAACACTAAGTGTAACTTTAAATTGTATTATAGTGCTTTTTATGACAGTTTTATGTCAATGGCCGCTTGATCCCCGTTTTCAGCCCACTGTGTAATAGTATTTAATACAACGTTTCTATAATACTAATTAAAAATGTCTCTGATAAAGTTTCTTAACTAAAAAAAGAACATTTTGTTATAAAAACAAAGTCGGCGCTTAAATTCTTCATAAGTAAATCAATTATTACGTCATGTAACAAGTTCGCTTTTCTAATGTAAATTTCCATAAATATTTCTATTGGAAAAACTCTGATTTAAAATGTGCTTGAAAGTTGAAAACTTTACAAGTTTTACATAGTTGTTAGCTTCAATATATTGTTTGACAAATGAATTTAACTATAATTGTCTAATATTATTAGCAATAACTTTTGAACTTACAGTTAGTTTACATGTTGATGAAAGAGCTCAGCCAAAATAATTAAGGCAAGTATACTTACATTAATTGTAATATGTAGTGTTTACTAAGCTTAGATATCTCATAACCATAGTTGCCAGACAAGCTAGGAGCCTTATATACTAAAAAAGGAGAAATAAAAACATTTGATAGACCTGTTAAACATAAATGTTCTTACAGGTCTGTTTAATGTGGTAGCTAAAAGTTTAGTATTGAGAAGTTTTAGTTTTTTAAGTACTTTTACCTTTATATTATGCTTTCTAGCAAAACTGATCTCAGCCTTAGTGAGACCCATAATAAAGTGGAATATTATTCCAAGCAGGAATTTTTCGAGTTTTATTTCTTCATTTAAATTTATTAGATTTCAAAACTTGAATTGTTAATTTCAGTCTTATTCTTCAGAAGCAGTTGTGTTAGTTAAACACCTGTCTTATAATAATGGAAGATGAAATTATCATTACATTTAAAGAACTTACTATAAACCAGCTTAACATCAAAACTTCATAGCATGTTATAAAAATTCCTATTTCTCAAGTTTTTATCAACATATTCTTTTATTTCTCTTTATCCATTGCAATTTACATATTTTGAAAACTTCTTGTTGGTTTTTAAAATTTCACATTTATATGAGCAAACTAAATTGTTTTTGAAAAAACATTATCTAAAGCTCATTTTTCTTGCAAATAAGTTCCAACTTTTTTTGTATTAGTTAGATTCTGAATATACTAAAAATATCATTTCTTTATGTTTAAACAAATGCTCCCTTGAATGGTTTGAAACAATTAAAACTAAATATCTACTGTAGCTGCATGAAAAGCTTGTTCTTCTTTATTTAAAACAATGTATTAACAATCAAAAATAATTTAATTCTTCTATAAATTTGTTAAAAAAAGTTATTGAGTTTTATTTGTGCAGAAAAAAACATTCCGAACTTTTGGACTCGAGCTATTGATTACCTGTCTAGAAAAGTTTTAAATGTTCGAAGTTCAAGTAATCCACATAATAAAAGATGCAAACTACTCATTTGTAAAAGCAACAGTTTCCACTATAAATGATGCTCCTGAGTCCTGGTTAATCTAAATTGTCATCTTTAAGTAGAATTTAATTTAATCGTTCCTATTCAGTTATGCCATTTTTCAATGAGAGCTTTCTAATCGTATTCTCCTAAGTACATACAACCCAAGTCAGTTATTCTTTATTAATCAAGGTCTATATGTTTAAACGGTTTAATCTAGAGCGCGCAAACTTTTTCTCTTCGCATTTTTTAAGGCTTGTTTTTAACAAACAAATCATTCCCTCCAGACATAAATTTCATTAGCACTCATTCTTTAGACTTTTGGGTGCAAGCGTGGCACCATTTTTTAACAATTGCCACTGTACGCATACGTGAGAAGAACTACTCTTATTTTTGAACTGTACCCACTTTTACAGTCACTCCTTTTTTATGAGTGTTAACGTAGGTATTAGCTTTTGGATTAGGAGCTTTTTAGTAATTGCCATCCGTTTTTACGAAGATAACTGCCTAACTATCAGCAAGCTGTAATGCAATGTCAAATAAGTTCTTTCAGTTAGCAGCAAAACTATTTTCGATTTGTTTTAGCAAATGCTGTAAATCACTCCGTGATGTATGGTATCGTTAGAGTCTGGTAGCTTGGGATGTCTAGTATGCTTCAACTGCTCAAAGTCCAAGCCAGCAAAATCTAAAGCAAAACTTCGATTTATTGAAGTCACAGGCTCCTCTCTAAACGATGTTCCTTTATCTTGGTTTACGTAACTTGTCATTTTGCTAGTACGGCACTACGCTTTAATAAAAAGCACCTGCTCTCTTGTCCTTCATTTAAGCTAATTTCTCCATCACAGTTAGTTCACTTCTCAATTAGAGCCTCCAAATCGTCTCTTCTTTTGTACAGCCCTTTATTTTCAAAGGGCTGTATGTTTGGTCGATCTAAATTTACTATGCTCATGCTAATTTCTTTGAAATCTTAACTTTAGGCATTTTTTTTCTAACAATAAAATCAACTAAAAACTAATAACAAAAAAATGTTTTCGATATAATTTACGACTGTAATGAGATCTTGTTAATATCAAGGACGCTACAGAGCATCTTAAAATGTTCAAACCTAGCAATTTTTGAAGCAAAAGTTCAATTCACAAACTCTTCTCTGAACAAAGTTCCTTCATCTTTATTCACATAGCTTGTCATCTCGCGATAAGAGC
The DNA here is from genome assembly GCF_965202585.1 of Thalia democratica. Classification (NCBI taxonomy): domain Eukaryota; kingdom Metazoa; phylum Chordata; class Thaliacea; order Salpida; family Salpidae; genus Thalia; species Thalia democratica. The sequence continues at coordinate 23,443,800 of NC_139165.1, forward strand.
AGCACAATGAACTTGCCATCTTTTTTAAATATCAATTAGTAATAGTTATCCTTCGCATTTATCCAAGGATAAGAAAATCCAAGGTTAGTAGGTGACACAGGAGTTGTTATTATATCTAAACTACTGTAAGAGATGAAATTATCTTATCGAAGTGTAAGACTAAAAGACTTTTAAAACACTATTTAACATCTTGGACGAAATTAAAGGATGGCATCAAATAATTAGTAGGAGATCGGTGCAGACACTGTTATTATCATATTTTTTTATTTTATGGACATCTTTAATAAAACTGTTTTTATTATTTAATTCATCTTCTATATGTTGCGAATCATCTGCACATAAGAAAGTTTTTTGGAACTATTATTATCAGAAATTTTACAATTTAAGTTAGATATTTCTTGACAATTTTTAACTTATTTGTAAAAATATTTGACTAGGAGGTTTATCTTTTTTAATTAAAGCGTTTGTTTGCTCATTAATACTTGTACATAAACAATTACTTGTTTTGTGACCTACAAAGTTTATTATTTAAAATTCTTTAGTAAAAATACCTGCATAAAGAAATTAGACCCACACTTTGATTAAACATTCTGGTTCACCTTTTTGAGTTGAAATGACTTATTGTTATGTTTCTCTAGCAATTGAAGGAACTTACCTAGAAAAGTTTAAATTGAGGGTGTAGTTCGATCTGTAAGGATTGCATCAGCCACTGTAATAGGTGGAGCACTGTCATTAGAAATAGGACTTTTTATACTAGGTAAACAAATAAAGTAGTGAAAAGGAGACTTATCTTTATATTTTTGAAATGAACTGCCAGTACAGTCAATATGTCTTAATAAATTACCATTATTCATTTCAGTCTTAATAACATATAAAGCCTCTTGATGAATTAAGGGAACACACGAAATTTCTCTTATAAAATTAATTTTTTTGGTACACTTGTACTTCTCTAAACTTGATGACTTCAAGTAGTGAGTCAGGATCCAATTGTCATATAACTTTTCGTTGTGTTTTATGTTATTTAGTTGTACATTTTGAGCATTTAGACTGTTTTTTGTAAGAAATATACATTCAAAGCTATTTTTTGTTTAGATATTTTCAATTAATTGTTAAGTAAAACTGATTTTCTTATTGAAATGTGATTAAAGTTAATGATATTTTCTTAACTTTTGTCATTTAAAATGTACAATACTTAAATATATTTTATTGTACTGTTTATTTTATTATGCTAGTTACATAAAAGCTCAGCGTAATACTTTATTACAAACTAGGTAATAAAAAAAGGTCAAACCTACTTTGAAACTTTACTTCGTTTAACTTCAAATGCATATAGTTTATTGTAATACTATTCAGCGCTACCAAAAAAAGAACAATAAAAGACTAAAAAAATAGCCTAACACGAAAAAAAATAACAAAAAACTTTATAGGCTCTCATATAAATAAATCAAAACTTGTTGATATTTTCTAAACAGAACACTTTTAGTTCACCAAGATAAATGTTGTTGTTTTTAGATTCACGAATAATATCTTCTTCTACAACTGCTTTTCGTTTTCTGTTCCCTTCACTACCTGATGTGTTTTTAGGGTCAGCAATTTCGTAAATGCTGTTTCTAGCTTGACCAAGGACATGACGATCAAAATGTTTCGAAAAGTTATCCGTAACAGTACAAGATATCAATTCGTTTTTGTCATTAACATAATGCAGCTTAACAGCATTTCCAGCCTCTTTGCTGACTACAATACAATCTGGTGGTACTGGATTAAAAGTTACCATGGAGTTTTTGCTTACAACACTGTTTGTTCGAGTGGTACCTTTTGGTATCATTAAATTACGATAAAGTTCATTTTTGCTAAATGCAGGATTAGAAATGGCAATTGACTGTTTGTTCAAAATGTTCGAGCTACTAGTAGTTTGGTTCGTTTTTGGAAGTAAATGTTGGAGAGAATGAGAGAAGAAATCGTTGATAAATTC